>NC_084596.1:27602878-30287878 GCF_033807715.1 Cololabis saira | reverse complement strand
AACTGGTCACCAAGAGGTCATCTCCATCCGGGAGGAGAGAAAGAATGATAAATAAGCTGGAGTTGCCGCAATTGTCACACTTTTGAGTGTTTTTCTTTTCTAAATTATGAATTAAGTGGTTCTCGTGGGCTGCTTAGGTTCAAAAATGGGCTTGGTCTTGGTGTGGGAATTCAAAAGTGACAGACAAAGAAGGCGACGAGGACCAGAGAACAAGGAGGTCGTAGCCAGACATCAGAGCTATTTTTGTTTGTAAAAATTCAGAAGTGGTCCTGTTACCCTGGAGGCGGCTTGTGTTTTCCATATAGCTCAGTGACTTGGCAGGCCTCTGCACAAGTAGTTTCACATTGAACTCTCTCCTCTCTCTCTCTCTCTTGCCCTCTCTCTCTCTCTGCTTAATGCGCCACTCTCCCCTTTGTATCTCCCCCACCCTTCTTCTTTCCTCCCTCAATCCTCCCACCAAGCTCCTCCCGTGTCGCCCCCCCCCCCAGCAGGAAAATGCTCGTGGCCCGCAATGGAGACAGCCTGACTGCGCAGGCGGCCTGGCAGATGCACTGGAGATAAGTTTGTGTGCGTAAGCTGGGCCGCGACCCTCGGCGGCAGGACATTGACCAGATCCTGTCAGTGAGAGGGCAAGAGCCGGCCCAGCACCTCCTCTGCTCATTTGCTTCCATGCTGCACCCCCACCCTCATCCTACTGTCTCCACGTCTGGTTTCCCCAGCAGCCCAGGATGGGACGCGGGGCAGGACGGGCCCCCTGGAGCCACAGCTTTCCTCTGGGGTCTGATACTGCAGCCCTGGTCTCCATGACAGCCGTGCACGCACAGTGGAGGTGCCCACAACACACTTAAACCCAGTCAAAACTCCATCTGCCCACACAATAGGTCCCCAAGATAACTTCCCCTGTCCCACGGAAAGAAAATGGATAGCAGCAGCGGCAGACTTTGTGAAAGACACGCCAAAACACTTAGGAAAACACCATCCTGCATGCTAAATCAGCACTTTTGGTTTCTTTTGTCGCTGGAAGGGTTCTGGAGGAAACACCTCGGCTGGAAATGTGAATGATTTGTCATGTGAAAGCATTCGCTGCTGACTTGGAGTGGTGACTGTGAGAGAAAGCTGCCTAAATCTTTGCAAAGTCAGATTTATTACTTTATTTTTTTTCAAGCAGCTGTAATGTACTGAAGGATTTCCTTCCTCCCCTTCATTGCAATGTATAAATTAAGAGTCGGTGTTGAAAGAAAAGCTACAGTATCACTGATTTATTTAAAAAAAGATCAATAAATCATAGGATGCAGAAACAAAGTTTGGCAACAGAAATACCTCAATTAGGACTTTGTTTCCAAAGCAAAATGCAGTTTTCTGCTAGTCCCCTCATATCACAGAATGCCAAATAGTGCCAATAACTTCCTGATTCCATCTAAGTGGTCCTCAAGGACTATGGGCTGAGATGAAAGAACTGGCACAACTTGAAATGTCATGGAGAAGTATTGACAATTTGGCTGCTTTGAAGTTCAGATAATTGAGCTTTCACTATTTTTATCTCCTCCTGAGACTATAAATAAACCTGTTAGTTCTGGCCAGCATCATTTAGATCAATGCGAACACAAATCGTGCATGCAACACACTGTTTAGGGCACTATTACCAATGACTTGTATGTGAAAACTACACTTTACATTGCAGATTAACATTGTTACAAGTAAAGATATTTATTTAAACAGATTTTTGTATGGAACGTTTGCTTGCATACTTTGTAAACAGTTTTTCAGTATACTCTATTTTGCAATCTGCAAAAGTTTCCTTGACATTGGCAAAAAATGTGCACGCTGTTACATAGACTATTTTTGTACTTTTATATAATACCAATACTAATGACCATTGTTACACTGTAGGGAAAATACAACAAGAAATTCACAAGTGTATATGAAAATACTCAATATATGATTGCAAAGAGAACGTCATCTGTAGTTGATTAGATAAAACTTGCAAAACACTGATGTAATCCTATAAAAACCTCTTTACATCATCATTATATGAACGCTAACAGTGGCTAAACGGATTAAATACATGATAATACAAAAGGTGTCTTTTATTTTAGGCAATAGTTAAAATCTGATGTAACATATTATTGCTTCCCTAACTCTTATCTGTAGTCATATATATACATGTGTTTACCTTTAAACCTGATGCGACCCACAAACAATCCCTTTTTTATTGTACACTGCTGCACGTAAAATTGAAGTCAGTAATTTCCTTGATTTCTTTATGTTAAAGCAAGCACTTTGCACCAATTGTTGTTTTTAATCTGTTAAATCTTATGACATGTTTTTTCCCCATATGTCAGTCAAAATTTGGGCGTTATAATACCTCAGTCAACTCATATATATATATATATATATATATATATATATATATATATATATATATATATATATATATATATATATATATATAATGTCTGACATCTAGGAGTTGATTGATATGAAGTTAAGATAGCGGGAAATCTGACAGGATATTCTTATTTTATACACTTTCTCTACACTCCCAAAGGTAAAATATCGTTGATATAAAGGCCCCATGCACACTTAGGTGAAGTTATCTTTTAGCTCTTATTAGATGCTTAAAATAGCAGTTCATGATGTCGCTGATTGAGCCTTTGGCCTAATTCTAAATCCATTATTCTTACTCAAAACTGCATTGATTCACATTGTTTTGACCCTAAGGACAGTTTACACCAATTACTATCTGCTAATAAAATTAGCACCAAACTAAGGACATTTGTGTTTGGTAGATTATTTCTTTATTGTAACAATGCTTCTTGTTAATAAACCTTGTACCGTTGGAAAGCCTGTTCATTTCCCTTTTAAATGGTGCCACATCTGTAAGGAACATGTACAGTATTTGTGGGATGAGCAGCAGAGCTGAGTATGTGGGTTACACCCTGAAAAAATGTGTCAAATCTTTTCAACGGTATAAGATTTAATGCCAAGAAGCATTGTTACAACAAAGAAATAATTTACCAAACACAAATATCCTTATCCTTTTGTGATCTAGGGTTGACTTAACTCCTAAATAATCCTTTGATTAGAGCTGTTATTTTAAAACCTTACAAACTACAGGTAGTTACCATACAAGCCACTGGTTTTTGGGCCACAGGAAACCACTGAGTTATATGGCTGACCAGCATTTGGGTTGATATATTTCTATGGTTCTAATCTAACTTAACCTCATCAAGATCTTTTAATTAAGTAAAGCAAAATACAGATATTTGCCTGGAAATGTTTTACATGTGTTAGCTATTCCTTTTTCTATTTTTAAAGATGTCAAATTTACAGTATGATAGTTATTTTATACCAAACTGTGGAGTTCATTTATTAAACAATTTTTCATCAATTTTCTGTGGAGAGTTTTTAGGATTGGATTAAAATCAGTTAGATGTCATGTCCATAGACTGCATAAGGAGAAATGGACGGACCATTCGTGACGTCGTCCATGGGTTTTCTAAAGGTTTTCTGAATGGTGGTTTGAGGACTTTTCCCTCATAATCAGTATGTTGCCAATAGGCGGAGTAAGCCAGTTTGGGAAGGCTTGAACACAGCCACCTTTTGTCAATCACAGTTAGCTATTTTAGTTTGGCTGACCTACTGTATGATGTTAACCAATATTACTTTACATCCACACTTATCAAATCTGCACAACGTCCTCATTTGCAACCAAACTGGTGTCCAAAATGAGCTGCCAGAGCTGCGACAAGGACGAGCAGAGCTCCAGTGTGAACTGCGATCACATGGACTGTTGTTACCTGCATTGTGGGCTAATTAACTGCAGGTTCCAGCAGACTTCCCTGCTGTGGTGACCAAGGAGCTGTGGAGCTGTCAGCAAATATTTACAACAGGAGCTCCGTTCGTTTGAATGTCCCATTTGATTTCCCTCACTTTCGTAGTGAAGTCAGAAATGACTGTTGTGTTTAGGCGATGCTCAGTTAGGGCAAACTGCCTGCTCTTACCTAAGCTTCATCCTTAGACCCTTCCATATTAACACATAGCTAGTCAAGGCAGTCTGTTAGCAAAATTAACAGCATATTTTTTTTTAAATTTAAATAACTATTTTCTGTTAGGTCTGTGCAAAGCTCAGTTATGCAATGCAAAGCACTTGGTATCAAAAGTGGCAGTTAGTTACTGGCTGTGTTGGCTGTCAATCAAAAATCTACAGCCTTATTTATATGTAGATGTATTGTTTTATATGATGTGGTACAAATTATTCACCCCCCTTTATGGTAGTCGTGGATGTAAGTTGTTCTTTGAGTCAGTCTGTAAATATGTGTATTTCTGCTGCAAAAGTTAGATATTTTAAAAGACGGTTTTAACTTGCTTTTGGAGCCAACCTCCACTGGTCAGTTGAGGAAATGCAGTTGTTCTTATTTCCTGGTTGGCATCAACCCAGAAGTTAAAAAACTTGCGCTTGGTCATAATGGATTTGGCATTTAATACAACCAAAGGCTAATCCTTCCCCTAACACATAAACATGCATATCATTATGTATTTATATTCAGATGAGCCAACTATGTGGTCAGAGATGACAACTACCTAGCATGTTCCCATCATTTTCTTCACTTGAACAAAAACAAAACTGAAGTTGTTTTTTTTGGACCAAAAGAAGAGCATTTAAGGCTCAGAACACAGCTTCAGGTATTACAGCTACAAACCACTGATAAGGCCTGTCATGGAGTCAGAGCTGAACCTTCAGAGACACATTAAAACAATTGCAAAGTCGGCCTTCTATCACCTGAAGAACATCTCCAGGATCAAAGGACTACTGTCTCAGCAGGCCGTTGAAAACTCACCCATGCATGAATCAGGCAGACGTTGCCAGATCTTAGCTTGCCAGAATCTGCAGATTTAGGAGTGCCTACTTCGATTGCAAATAGATATTGAAGAGCTGGATTCATTTTGAAGAACGAAATGCTGAAATGTGGTATCAAAGACTTTGGAAGACTTCATACTAGCTCAGAATACTAGTTAGGCTAAGCTAACTATATTGTATGTGGGATCATAAATGCTCGTTTTTTGACCTACACACCTACCTGTACACACTGAATTTACAGAGTGAATGCATACTCAAAAAAACCAAGGTTACGGGACAAAGGAGAATGATTTTGTACGGTACGTCGATAATGGAAAGTTTATCATCAACACTTGGCAGTTTAAATTCTTGCCAGAGTCAGCTCAGATTAATTGCTGTACCACTGCCTCCGTTTATTACTGCTGGACTAACACTCTCCTCCTACCATTAAAGCGTGTCTTGCAAAATTTAATATTGATTCATCAGGTCAATCCTGTGTGCACTCCAGACACACAAAAAGATTTAATTATAACTCTGCATTGTGTGTTTGCTAACCATTTTATTCAGGTCATTCCAAGCTCCACTCCTTTTTCCCTTTTATTTGCATTTCACAACAAAATTCTATTAGAAAATACATTTTATTATAGCATTCAGCAGTTGACGGTACCCAAAAATTCACTGTGACTTAAAAATCAATGGTGGCCTAGTATTATACAGTATATATAAAACACAGACATAACAAAACTTTCACGGATAACAACTGCCGTAATTAATACCAATGTTTGCCTAGTAAACAATAGAAATCCTGAAGTATAATGTATTTGGATTGAAGTGGAAATAGTGCAGAAAGAAATGCTCCTCATTCACCCTCATCTGTTACAATGACTGAGAGTGGTAGTAAGTGAGGCTAATGGAAGTATCGTAAGTCCAAACTGCTTTCTGCTTGGATTCATAGCCCACTGCTAGAATTCATCTCTGCACCAGACAAGTGACTCCTCCACACATAGCAATAAGAAGCTGAACCCAGCTCCTCATAGCTGGGAGGTTAAACCTAGTTTGTCATCAGATTCCAGTGGGAGGGAGGGATGAAGACGTTGTGCAAAGAGCAACCAGGTCTGCTCACAGGCAGCATCTGACTCCTACTGATACCTCTTCTAAGAAACCTCATAAGTAATTCCCTTTGAAACCAACGGCTTCATGCTTTTAAGTATTACTCCTCTCCCTACTTACTTATTTTCCCAGAGAATATTGTTTGTTTGGCAACTTTTACTTCAATATTTCATTTCATTACAAAATCTTATGTTGTGAAATGACAAGTAGATTACATCTTGAAAATGTGCAGATTGTATTAACCTCCTTTAAACGAATAACTGGATTTTTTTTTTTACTTTCTTGTCCAGAAATGCATAAGATTGATTGCTTATATATATGGCCACTCGATATAAAGCTCGAGGCATTAGTTATTCAGCTTATCTTAGCGTAAAATGCAGCAGTGCCTAAATTGCTTGCCTGGCTGTCTCCAAAGATAACAAACTCCAGCTACCACTACCACTAACTTGCTAAGTGTGTTTTGGGTCATTGACCATCTGTACTGAGAAGCCAGCTTTCCTGCAAACCCATTTTCCTGCAGTTGGCTGAAATTAAGCAGACAGCAAATGCTCATGTAGTTCAGAAGTCAGCTTATCCTGTCACATCCTTAATAAACACTATTACCATTACCATTGATCATGAAAGTCTATGATACAATATGTTCTTTAGCTATTTTATAGACAATGCCCAAAAAATATTTTTCTTTCTCATAAGATTCTTATAAAATGTTGACTTGGCCACTTGTAATATTCCATTTCTTTCCTTGACAGATTTGTTTTTGCAACCTTAGGATTACAGTAACTAGTTACACATTGAGTGCTCCTTTAACTGTATGCTTTGGGTTTACAGTGGCAGTGACTTGGAATCCCAAACTGCTGATAAAATAAAATATATAAATAATTAATTCATCCATCAATCCATTCATCTGGCTGTGAAATAGTTTTTTTTGGTAATATTCGAAACAATTGTCATTTCAATCCTTATATAATAGGTGGAAAAAGTGCAGATACCTTGGTGTTCAGGCTGAACGTGAAGTTCGACCAGAGAAAATAAAACTAAGGCCATTTTCATGAAGGAACAGGGCACTAATCTTTAGAACGCTTGGGTCTGTCAACGTGCCATGGTCTTGCATATCTTAAATAAGTCAGTGTTGGAGAGAGCAGGTCTCTTTGCAGCCATGTCTTGAGGCATCAAGACCAGAACCAGTGGCTAAAATAAACTGAAGAAAGCGATTGCATTGAAAATAATACTATCGATGTCACATTAATCTTTCTTACTGACAGAACTGATGCTGATTCAACCCATTGTATTGGCTGAAAAAAAAAAGAAAAACGTCAGCAGGGCCCAATACAATTAGCAGTGTGTTATGCACTGAAATGACAATAAAAGATGGGTATAGATGAAAGATGGATTAATTTTTTTGGCCCAGCCAGCCGGGGGAGGGGGTCCTGTTTAGTGGCCTCTGGATTTCCTTGCTGCTTTTTGCAGATGCTGTGGTCTTCTTGGCCTTATCAAGTGAGGATCTTTAGCTCTCGCTGGAACAATGAGAGCTAAGTGTGAATCAACAGGGATGAGAAATAGTACCACTAAATCTGAGACTATTGTTCTCAATTGGAGAATGGTGGAATGCCCTCTCCAGGTGGGGAGTGAGGTTCTGCCTCAAGTGGAGGAGTTTAAGTATGTCAGCTTGTTAAGAGTGTGGGAAGACTGGAACAGCAAATCGACAAATGGATCAGTGCTGCGTCGGCTGTCATGTGGAATCTGTACTTGTCTTTTGTGGTGAACCTGATACAAAAGGTGATCTATGTTATTATCTCATATGGTTGTGAATTGTGGGTAGTGACCAAAAGAAAGATTGGAAAAAAAAGGCTATAAAAGGCTAAAACAGGGTATTTTTCCAGTGTTGTTGGACTGCCCCTTAGACACAGGGAGAGAAGTTCAGAGTGCTTCTGGGCGCCTTTCTGGGGAGGTGTTTTAGGGTATGTCCAATCTGGAGAAAACCATAAGGCAGACCCAGGACACACTATCATATCTGCTGGCTTGCCAGGGAATGCCTTGGTGTCCTCGCTCCCAGAATAGCTGGGGAGTGGAAGGTCTAGCTGTCTTTGCTTAAGCTGCTGCCCCCATGACCCAAACTCAGATTAATGGAAGTCATTGAATGTATGGGTGGATGGATGGATGCATCGTATAATGAACCACAACAGCGATGATTAAAGCTACACCTGTGGGTTATAAACACCATGCTCATTTAAGCTTGAGTTATGGTTCTGCGTCAAAACGACGCTGTGCCTACGGCGTAGGGTACACGTCGACGCAGACCACACGCCGTCACTGACGCCGTCACTGACGCCATCACTGACGTGCACCTCCCGAAAATTGTAACTATGCGTCGAGGCGACGCAGACCACACGCAGACGGAGAGAGCTGTGATTGGTTCACTTGGAAGCAACGCATTTCCGGTTTCCGGTTTGAAGCAGTCGTGAACTTTCAGGGCTCTTTTCGTCGTTTACGTGTGATTTTTTTTGTTTTGTTTTTTTGCACAATAGTTGTCCTTATCTCTTTGATTCACTGTGACCGGAAAAAGTCGGATAAACCATTCAGAAAAAGATCGCTAACTAGCGGTCGCGGGGGGTACTGCACCGCGACGAAATGGAGTGACGGAGAAGTCCGAAGGGTTCACGACGGCGTCACGGTGACGGCGTGTGCTCTGCATTGGTGTGACACAGAACGTTAATTCAGCCTTTACTCCTATTGTGTAACATTTCAGATGTAATCTTTCAGTCATTCACTGACTTTATGCATTGCTTATCTTGGAACATTCGCAGAACATCCCCTCCCTTATCAATTTATATACAGCTTATCTTGAAATCAACAGCAATTGCTAAGTACTAGCAGATCTGCCAGGATGGAAAACATCATCATTATTATAAAGGTTGTAAACTTTCTCTTTTAAAATTACTTCTGAAGCTTGTATTCTTGCTGACACACTCTCTTTGGAGACTATGACCAAATATGGAAATTGTGCCCCTGATGGTGTCATAGAGATCCAGCATAAAAAAAACTAATCTCCAGGAGGAAGTGTTCTTAGCATTGTCAAAGTCAAATATCTTGTGCATAAGATTCCAAAAGCATACATTAACCTTGTTGATTTAATTAAGCAAAAACCAAAGCGCTGCTGAGGAAAAGACATGAGCCTAATCTTGACATATTAAAAAAAAAAAAAAAAAAACCCATGAGGGGAAACATGGTGGTAAGAACAGTACGGATCGGCTGGGAGCAAGGGAAGAACAAGACAAGATATACACAGAGGGCTTGACGAGACACAAGTGCAAACGATCAGGTCAGATGGGAACAAAGGAAGTCAGACAAGACCTAACTTAAACACAAGGACATCGGGTTTCAAAATAAAACAGTATGTAAATACAAAAACTGCGCCAAAAACCAAAAACGTGACAGAAAAACCGTGACAAAACCCAAAAACCATGACAGAGGAATAATTTGAGATGACACATTAATGATTTGGATCACATTTACTGTGATTAACATGGAAAAAGCAATATTTAATGTTGCGTGTAACTACACTCCCTTTTCTCTAATCATGGATTTCCTCTTTCATTACATTAATGTGTGAGAGGCTGCAATACAGGGTAGAAATTGTCAGAACATGATTCACCCTCTAATTCCTAAACGTACTGGCAATTTTTCAATTGAAGTACACAGTTTCATAATATATATGCTTCTGTGACTTACAGCTTCAGAGTTAAATAGTAATGATGCAATAAAATGCAAGGGGAGGAAAACATCAGTAATTGTTGCTTCCCTTTGAGTCAGAACAGGGTATAGGACCATTTTCAGACAATCTGAAGTCGCTTATTCTACAATGAGAATGATCACAAGTGGAAAACATTCAAGACAGCCACTAATCTTCCCAGAAATAGACATCACAGTAAGTTCACTCCAAGGTTAGTATGTGCAAGAAATTGCAAAAAGAAAAAAAAAAGAAAACTTGAGGCAGGCATCTTAGACTGTACATAACTCAGTCAGCCTCTTAAATGTTAAACATTAAAATCAGAAAGAGAGTGAAGAAGTGACAGATGAACCTTTTCTGATACTACTATAAAGAGAAAAAAAGGAGTTGCAACGATTTAAAGTCCAGGCCCCAATGTGATTAACATGCTGTGGTGGGACAGTAAGAGAGTTGTACATAAGTAAATACCTGCAAACCTTAATGAAACGAAGCAATGTTTTAAAGACGCCAAAATTCCTTCACAAGGATTTAGAATACAAAAATAAATCATGACAAACTATTGCGGCTAAAAGTGATTCTGCAAGTATTGATTCATCAGGTGTACAGGAAATTAGTTTTTCTCTTTCACTCATGCTGTTGCATTTTAAATTAGCTTAACAATGTAATTTGTCATGTGTTGTCTTTAATCTAAAGTCATATTTTGCCAATTTCATCATCGGATTCAAACCAGAGGATTTTAATGGAGTCCTAATACGTAAATCTTTTAAAAATGGAAAAGTATGTTTTCTTTTTCGCGTGTGAATTCAGTTTTTTTCATGCAGACACATGCTAAGGAAAACAGTCATGAATTGATATATTCTCTTTTGTAGCAAGTTTCTGAGCACAAGTTTGACTTATGTTTGTATGGCTCGTTGTTTTGAACCATGATTTGGTACAAACTGGACATGTCATTGCATTACTTTTAGCAACCACGAGCCTCTGTGGCTAATTCGTTTTCAGAAACTCTCTTCCTTCTCCTTCAGGATTTCACACATTAATGGAAGGTGTGTATTACGTAGTCATTCCATTCTAGCTGGTTTGTTCTGTCGCCAAGGCAGAGCAGACATGCGTTTTCAATGCCATTAGTCAGTCTGTCAGTCTCTCTGCCACAGGATTGCACGGCTTTGATGAGGAGTAGAACTTGGGCTAAAGCAGAACCTGTCAAATGCTGGTGCTGATCCATAAATGTTTATTCAAAATTGAAAGAGGGACCACTAGCCTTTGAAGAGCTTCCTTTTAGTGTCGAAACACACACAAACACACCAATCCACCAAGTATATCTTCTTTTTAGCATATGAAAATTCAAATATCTCACTATATCTCACTATATCTCACTATATCTCATTAACATTTAATAGAGTGACCAGGTTGAGGTCACTCCCGTGTTACATCAGGACAAATGAAGCAGATCTCAACTCCAGAGTCTGTAGTTGATATCAGGAACTGAGTTGGCAAGCTGGTTGGAAGCTGTTTCACCGAAGCTACCATATTGGTGACTGCAGCTAATCTTGATTGTATTATTATATTAAATACATTGTGTATGTAGGATCATCTAAACCCATTGTCAAAATACTGCTGGACCTAACTGTAATACCTGTAGTTACTTTATTAATATGATAAAAAGGACTTTGATCATTAAATCAGCACATTTCCTAGTCAAAGTATTTGCCAGTCATTTACATTTAACTCTCACAGGTGAAGGATAATACTACCTTGACGGTAATAATCTATTTCCTATATACACTCCTGCATTTAGAGATCTTGGCTACTTAAACTTGTAATCCAGTATTGTTTACATTAGAACAGATTTGACCTCCCACTTGTACACACAAAACAACTTGATCACAGCGATGAGGAACCTTCTTTGATCAGTTTTCATTGTAAGATTCACATTTACTGTCTTTTATGGATGTTTTGCAGATGATTTCCTGTGAGGCGGTATCAACTGTTTATTTTCTGCTGTCACTAAAATTAATGGGGCTTTTTATGAGGATTGGTCACGCTATAATTCACACACTTCAAATTTGATAAGCGTGTTAATGACCAGGTTCTTCTGGGGGTGTCTTGTTACAATTAACATGGCATTCCTTTGTAATGCACTCTGCAATCAAGGGAATATGCGTTCCGCTCTTAAGAACTTGTCCTTCAGCAGTTGTGAGTTTGAGCGTGCTAAAAGGTTGAATGAATTGTTTAAAAATGTTGGGTGGCGTCCCAGATTAGGAAGATCAATGATGGTAAATTTTCCCCCCAAAATTCTTCTGAGACTAGAAGAGGAACATTACTGTAAGCGATGTGACACATTTTCCGTTTCATTGAAACATATCGTGCTTTCATTTTGGATAAAGCATAACTGTGAAAAGTTGGCAAGGTCGAAAAATGTCAAATTACAGCCACTAAAGGTTTGTTGGTGCCGCGAAAGCTGAAACGGAGTCATTAATCAGCATGTGATCTTCTCAGTGATTGCTTCTTGCAGCTACCATGACACCGACTGCGCGAACATTTCAGATTCTCAGTCTTGTTCTTATTTTGCATCCAGGTGTGAATCGTCTCGCCACTTCCACGACAAAAGTGAAAACGAGGAGAGAACAAACATAGAGGTTCGCAGTCCTGACAGCTTCTCAGTCAAAACTAAACAACAGATAGAAACACCGACATCCACATCCGCTGACTAAATCTGAGGTAGGTAAAATATTGGTCTCTGCTGCTTATCTCAAACACCGCCTGCCTTTTAATCCCTAATCCCTTTCTTAGCCCTCACACAACAAAGGCTAACAGATCCATTGTATGGAATTCCACGTTCCTCTCTCAAGGTGTGTGGTTAACCCCTACTGTACGTAAGAGTAAACAGCACATCAAAGCAGCCACAGGGGGTGTCTGCAGGTGACGGGTCAGCAGGAGGTGAGGGGTTGGTTGCAGGCTGCGCCAGACTGAGCAAGAAAATCAATCAGTGAGGAGAGTGGAAGGCAAGTCTTCCATGTAGGTGAAATCAAACTGCTGGTCTCTAACAACTAAGAGAAACCAAAAAAATCGTCCCCATGTGGTGCAAGATTTGACTGATAAATTGCTGTGTCAGAAACTCTGGACAATATAACCTGAAGGTCCTCAGAAGATTATAACGTGCATGTAAAGTATGCGAACCATATCCAATTTCAATACAAATTGCCCTTAGAATATAAAACAGGCCAACGTTAAATGACTTATGACATGTTTTTGAACCCATGTTCTCCCGTACACGTCACACAAATCAAGAAAAAGATCCCTATCCTTCTTTTGTGGCCTTTTCTCAATCTGAACATATTCATACCACCGTTGAGGTTTCTGATGAGTCACACCTGCCAAACATGTAAAAACATACACAGTTACAGATTTCATCCATCAAACCTGGTGTGTTTGTATGAAGTCAGGAATTATTATTTGCTTTATTAATTGACGCTCGGCTTTCTTGAGACTGTTCCTCGGGGCAACATATTCCTGTGGAAATCTATTCCGGTCGTTCCGATCCAGGAACGAGTACGGTGTGAGCGTCCAATGATGTCGTCCTTCATAAACAGCAAGAGAGTGAGAACAAACACACACAAACACTCTCACACCTCATCCCACCAGCTGAGAGTTTGCCACCAGACCACACAAACTGTATTTACACCTTGCATAACTCTGCATAAACACTGCTGCCATTAATTGAGCTCATGCTGTTTGAGTGTCGCTCTGAGTTGCGAGTGTGGGTTTTGGAGAACAAAAAGATTTTGTGTCCCTCCTCCTTCCCCCCTTTCTCCCCCTTCTGCACTAATTGAGTGATTCAGAACAGGGCTCAGACTTGCCGCCCCTGCGACTCTATCTGACTGGGATATTATCGGAGTGGCTGCCAGACAAGGGTCCAGAGGAGCTTGACAGGAATGCAGCCTACAACTCTGGGCCAGCAATAGAGTCGCAGCTCACCCCCCCCCTCCACCCTAACTCTTATTCCCCCCCCCACACCACCTCAGGCCAATCAGTCAACAGGACCCGAGGGGCCATTTTCGAAAACAATCACTCTCTCTAAGTAGTCAAGAAGTGCCGGGGCTAATTATAAACAAACTATTGATGTTCTAGCAAAAGATTGTGCAAAAACTTTGCCAGTGCAGTAAACGTTTGCGTGTGTGTGTATGTATTAGGGTCAGAGGAAGGTTTTGCTTGACAGAGCATTCAATTGGCCATTAAACAGACCTCACCCGAAGGGAACATTTACAGACTCCTAATGACAAGTCAGTGACTTCTCTAATAAAAAAAAATAATAATAATAAAAAAAAACATCAAGAAACGGTTAATAGGAGGAGTCACTTCTTCCCATCCCTCACTTTCACTTTCTTTTTTTTTCCTTTGACAATGTTTACATTTTTTTAATCATTTTCTTAACTAAAGTAACTCTCCAGGTCAAACGATTTTAGGATTGTACAATTTGCACACAGTTCATATTGAGAAAGCATTTGAAAAGTATGCAAATATTTTAAATATAATTGATAAAAAAAAAAGTGTTCTTACAATGATGAAAAAGATGCATAAGAAATCAAGAAAATAGTGCGTGTACTTATATTTACATTCCAACAAGACTAAAACTACGGAGGAGCATTATTGTCAGTGAGGCGTTGCACCATTTCCCAGCAGTTCAGCCATGATTCACATGTGCTCTCCTTCTCTGAATCAAGAAAAATACACCTCCTCTGCCTCCCACAGCCTGACACTCTGTTATGAACTATAAACTGTTAGTTATGTCTATCTGGGTTTAAAACTAGAGCAACGTGGTAGCTCGTTTGGAAAATGAGATAAATTATATTTTTTTCTAAAAAGGAGTGAAATTTCCTGAACACTGATTGTAGCGTCAATAAATAGAAGCACTGTTCACACTCTTTGTGAGCAAGCAGACATCAGCATGATCCTTGCATATCTCCAATGACAGTATTTAATAGGTAGGTAAGTAGGTTGGTAGGTCCTGGCCCGGTGCTGGTGCTGGGGACTACTCTCTTTGCACCAGCTCCCATGGCCTGGTCATCCACTTGCAAGGCTTCACTGGCTCATCACGTCTGTCTGACACATCCACATGGATCCTCATGCACAGCCCTGGATCTGAAAGCTAGAAACAGAGTCGGGTGCAGCAACCACAACAAAGCTTGGTCCAGCCAATCACCGACAGGGGGAGGGTTTCTGCTTGTGCCCATGAACGTGAAGTGGAGAAGGGGCGGGGGGGGCTTGAGAGAGTTCATGGTGGGGTGTCTTTTCTAGGAGTGTTTCCATTACTCCTATTTGCGGAAAACCAAATATCAAAAAAGAAATCCTGTAATGGAAACGGCACTAATTCAAAAAAATTCCTGAATATCGAATAAACCTTTTCACGCTTCCAGGCGGTGTTTTGTTTTTGCAAATTTGCAAATTTCCACATCTCTGGCAGTGCTGGCTGTGATGTAGCCGTTCAATCTAAAGTAATCAAAAGCTAGTTTCCAGCTGTTTTTGGCCTCATTAATACAATGCAGTTGTCCTGTAACACTACTTATACATTACGTAAGGGCTTTGCCTCTGGATAATCATTTGAATGATCATCTGCTGCCTTCATCATCTGGCTATTTTCTCAACATTAGTAGCAGCAATTGCGATAATTTATCAAAGACTTAAGATGTTTTAGTCAATTTTCTTCAATGTTGAGATTTTCTTTTTCATTTTTTTGAAGAGAAATCCCCCTGGACAAGATATGCAGAGTGATTGAAATTGAAACATCAACCCCCTTTAGCGCTACCTCTATCAAACTTTCAGAGATTTGAGCTGAAGGAAGAGGGAGGGGGAAGCTAGCTCTCGTTGCTTTGTGGTTTTGCTTCAAATATCAACAGCTGCGACATCATCTAGAAATCTCTTACCGTGCCTTTATCAACTGCCATGCTCTACTAGCACGTTTCCCAGCATGCATAAGGATCCCCTACACACGCTCCAGAATTTGGTAGCGTGTCATCTGGTCAACCAAAAGTACATGTGTAATCCACTACCCATGGGCGCCTGCCTCAATCTAAAGTCAATAACACTTGTCTGCTGAGTGACTAATGCACACACACACATTTAGACTCCTTCACATCCATTTTAGTCTTCTTAACAGCAGAGTCTGGTACTGCCATCAGTGCTCAGAAGGGAGTTTCAATCCAGACCCTTTTTACTTGTGGTTTCACAATATTGGAATGAACTACCAAATAAGAGGTGTTCTCAGAACATCTCATCTCTTAATACATCTAACACACTAACACACCTCATTTACACATACTTTGCACTTCTTCACCTGTTTCGATTAATACTCTGTAAGAGTTAGTAGCTAACGATCTTGCTAAGCTTTCTTACTGCACTGAAGTTTGAATATTGTTCTTCACTAGTGAATGTCTTTGGATGAAAGCATCTACTAAGGGCCTACATGTCAATAGAAATGTCCATGTAAGAAACAAAAAACCAAATTGGGAACAGTTAGTGGAATAGCTTGGCTTAATAAATCCCGGTCGTTCCATCCATCAGCTGATGGATGGTTCCGTCTTTACCAAGTTGGTGGTGCAGCAGAGCAGCAGCAGTGCAGCAGAGCAGAGCAAAATAACAAATCCATATCTACTAATTAATTTCCAAGTGACACTCAATGAAACGGATTTCACCCAGAATTGTTGCCATAGCTGTCATGACAGTTCTCTTTATAATAATCTACTTAGGTTTAAATCATGTGAGAGGAATATATGCTTCTAGTCTGGGCTTGGTGACGGAGACAGAGAGCAGAATGACAGACACACCACAGAGCCAAACGGTTCCATCCTCCTCTGGTTAAAACAACAGCTTCTTATGAGGAACTGTGGCTGTGACACATAGTCTGATCCAAGAGAGCTGTATTTATTTTGGTATGGGCTACGCTTCTTTCCTTTAAGTAATGAATTAAGAAAACACAGATCCTGGCGCTGGGATGTGAAGATGTGTGGGAGAGGGCTGCTCGCAGTGTCTCACTGCAAGCGGGTAAGGAATGGAGCTGGGGAGTTGGTGTTAGATATCCAAGCTTAGGAGAATTCGCCTCATCCTTTCATCCTCTCATCCTTTCATTTCTTGACCGCACAACCTTTCTCTCAGCTTAAAGTCTTGTTTTCAGTCCTCAGTCCCAGAGAGACAGCCAAACTTGGGAGGACTTCTATGAAACGGGAGATGGAGTGTAATGGAGTTCAAGAGGGAGGAGGTCGTCCCGAGAACAGTGTGCAACACTTTATAGTAAAGATAGAGGACTGCAGCTTTGTGTTTCTACACTGCACTAGCATTATATGAATCTACGTGTGTGTGTGTGTGTGTGTGTGTGTGTGTGTGTGTGTGTGTGTGTGTGTGTGTGTGTGTGTGTGTGTGTGTGTGTGTGTGTGTGTGTGTGTGTGTTTTGGGCTGCCATTAAGGTTTTCAACAGTTCAGCCAGAGAGATTCGGAACGACTCCTCTCCCCTGCACACCCTCTAAGAGAACACCTTCTGCAGAGGGGTTAAATAAATGTTAGTGATGTGATAACCAGCCTGTTTATGGAGGGGCCTCTAGCAGGACAGCAAGTAGGCCTGCTTGGATTTCCACTTTAATGATGTCATACCACCAGCCCAACTAATCAGGAATACGTTCACTTCCATGTGTTCATAAATAAACATGAGGTTTGAATTTGAACGAGCAAATGCACACACACAGACGAGTCTTACTCGTTGGCGTTGCATCAAACAGTGATACAACTGAACTTTTAAGTGCTGATATCCGTTTTGCAGAAGTGCACAGCAGCAGTTCATGTCCGTGATTTAGGTTTTAATTCCCTGAGAATGGAAGGCAGTAAAGTAAATCACAAATTTTGAAAGCCTATTTTCTTTATGTCTGAATTAACTAATTACAACAATAATGTTTTCTCTTTCCTCAGACTCAAGAATGATAAAAATTCAGCCACTTGACAAACAATGTGAAGCTAACACATTGTAGTTGCAATATCATTTGTCTGTATTAGATTACATGTAACTTGTCACTTCATGCCGGTTCCATGAAATAATTAATCCAAAAGAAAAATATGTAGGTTTGTTTAACTTTTTTCCTTGATTGGGATTTCATAGTTTCGGCCAGGCAGGACAGGATACCACAGAAGAGAACAATAGATGCTGCTCACTTGATTTGGAACATGAAAGAATGTCATTTCCCACTGCCTCATCTTAGATATTTGAGAAGTATTTAAGATTTCCTAAGGAAACCTTCTACATAGACCCCCCCCCCCCCCCCCCCCCCCCCCTTACTTTAACATGTTCCAGCTCTGCCTTTTCATCTGCAAACTGTACGTCTTCCCTTTTCTCCTCCTTTTTCCTGCTTCTTGGAGAAAAACACAGAGGGCGAGGCTTGGAGGTGAGTTTCGGTTCAAAGTTGAAAAGGGCACACTGGCAGGTATTCAGCGAGCGGTGGTGCATTCACGATAAGAGTGCAGTTGACTTGACGCTCTTGAACTCGGCTGTAGATTTAGTGTGACTGAAAAAAAAGGGGAAACGAGAGATATGAAGTGTGCCTGCTGTCAAAATCAGTTTGCAAACTTTTGTGCTTTCTCCTCCGTTCGCCTTGCATGAAAAGAGCACAGTTCTGCAGGAAAACTGCACCAAACCGCTCAGTGTGCATATCTGTGCATGCATGGACTGAAGCCAGACAGTTGTATTGTGCAGTGTAAGTCAAAACTTGACCTCATAACTGCTTAGTGTTAGAAACTGCAGGAATTCACTGGAATTTTGTTTTCATAAATGAGGACAGGAAAGGGTAACAGTGGAAGCATAAATCAGGGATTTTTACCCCCCCTCTACTCCAAATAAGTGGCTGCATGAGTGTAATAATAAACATCTCAGGCAGAGATTAATGTTGGATGGGCCTGACTGTGGGCACGTAGTTGCTAATGTGCAAACTGGCTGTGCCCTCCTCGGGCACCAGCACTGCCCACAATTCCCACATTACTCCGAGATGAAGCAGGAAGAAATGACAGACATCATTTCCCTTTGATCAAACACTGTTGATGCGTACATTAACACCGCTGATGCAATCTTTGCTTGGCACAAAATAATTGAATGTGCTGAAATTGGGGACTATTTTAAGGCATTTCCTCTCCTCAGAGGAGCAGGGCAGATTGGCTTAATTAAACTGGGAAAAACAGGAAGTTTTAAAGTCACATCTATAATTAATTGGTCGCCTCAGTCAAAGGGTCTGCCTGGTCAGGGGAGCACAAGGAAGCAGCTCTGTTGTTGTACTTAATCACTGGGTTCACACTGCAGTGCTGGATTTGCCACAGCGGGTATTCTTAAAAAAGGAAACCACGTTTTATTACAGGCTGAGATTTAGTTTCATATCTATACTGGCAACTCTTGTTACACTGTGTGCACAAAAAACAGCAGGTATTGGCACCGTAGTTTGAAAATGTTACACAATGAAAGCCGTGACGGGTGAGACATCAGCTATCAGCTGATCCTCTGACTAACTGGGGGAAAAATAAGTAAGAGTAATTCCTCATTGTACAGAAAAACACAGGAAGTGATCCAGTTTAACTAGAAAAATAGGTGATGGCTTCATAGATTCCTACGATTTGCTTCCCGTTCAAACACATGGACACACCACACACACCCACACGGATATGCTTACAACGATAACAGCAACGTACCCTACAAGGAAAGATTCTAAAATCAATGTTTGTTGTCTTTGTTTTATGAAAATAAGAGCGGCGCTTGGCCTTATTTATGTAACATGCTGCTAATTGACCAATCCCCCCCATGATGAATACCATTTATGGCCTTCATCATTTCAGATATAAAAACAACAACAGACACAAAGGCTTTTGACTTTGTTGTCCCTCTGTTTTGGCAGATTTAGTCTTATATGACTGAAAATGCACCTTTTCAAAAACTCTTCTGAGGATGAAGGCATTCCCTGGTAACGTGTTGACAGGGAAAAGTAGAGACTTTTGGAAACTATGACGCAGACATCCACGCTGGCTTCCTGACTGAGTGTTATCAATCACCAAGTGTCCTTCCTTGACTTGTCGCTCCCCTTTGACGTGTCTATCAGAACTAAGCAAGCAATCCTCTACTTCCTGTTTACACTAGACTGCGCATGCGCCGGCTGGCTTGAATAATCACCAGGAATCCATTTTCAGAGGTGACATAATGAAGACGGAATATTGGTGACACCTGATTAACATATTTAATGATTTAGGGGCATAACCTCAGCTCATAACCTCAGTATTTTTATGATGAACACCTAATCAATATAACTCCACCCTGAAAGGAACCTGTCCAGACTCCCCTATAACCTGTACTGGATTATTATAAAGTATATTCTGGAGTCTTAATGTATCATGGGCAAGCACACACACACACACACACACACACACACACACACACACACACACACACACACACACACACACACGCTTTACTAAGCTGATGTAGAGTCAAAAAGTCAAAAACATCAATAATTGGGCAATTTTCTGAGAATCTTATAATGACTTTTAGAAAAATTGAGGTCAAAATAAAGATGCTTTTTTTTCATGGGTGTATGTGTTTTTGTTTTGTTTTTTGTTGTTTTTTGTTGGGGGGGGCAGGAGGCTCAGTACGGGTGGGGAAACTGGGGTTAGGTAAAAAGTGAAAGAACAAATTATACTGATTCTGAAGGAAACCAATAGTGAACTAAAGAAAAAGAAAAAAAATAATTTACATCTGATGGAATCTGAATTAACTAAGCGAGTTCAAAAACCATAACCCAAACTACGTTAACCTGAAGATGTGCCTGAATAGCTACCAGAACTAACAATCAGAAGTCGAGTTTGAAGCTGCACATTACGTACTGAGCAGAAAATGCAGTATATACTGTGAAATGCATAATTCTAGTCCTAGTCCTTTTACGAGTGTAGTATACCATTACAGTGACTGTCAGGATTAGCTTAACCTGACCACGTGACCAGAGAGATACAGTATGTGTTTGCTAAGTTGGATACAACAACATTTTCAAGGAGTAACCACCTAGGTATTACTTTTAAGGATCAAATATCCTGGAAGAACGTTGGTTTGACCTATGATTTATTCCATCACTAAGGTTAAGTAAGGCCCATTGTCTTGTTTGTCTGAGTGACATGTCCATGGGAGATTTAATTTATTTTTCAACTTCTTTTCAACTTCTAGAAATAACAACAAAGGTTAGTTGGAAGTTGCTGGAACAACTCCCTTTTCCTTCAGACCTGCCACCAAAGTCACATCTCCAAAGCTCACGAAGGGGCGATGCTGTTCACTGAAGAAAAACGGTCCAATGACAGGAGTCACTCACAATCTTTGTTCCTTTTCACAACGAATTACTGTCATTTACAAGTGAAGAGCATTTTGGGTTTTGACGCAACAACAATCAGTTAATTAACAATCAGTTAATTATTTTTCATGGCTGTGTAGAGAATTTAAGGTAATATAGCAGAAACTGCTTCAGAAAAAAATCAACCCTGTCTTCAACAGCATGACTGAAAGGGGGGGAAAACAGTGTATTGAATGAATGAATGAATGAATGAATGAATGAATGAATGAATGAATGAATGAATGAATGAATGAATGAATGAATGAATGAATGAATGAATGAATGAATGAATGAATGAATGAAAGCTCCTGCAGCGCTTTACTTCATATTTTTTCATTCGCTACTTATATTCTGTGGTGGACACAATGTGTTAGCCCAATGAGGTTGAGACATTCCGATTTCGCGGGGGGGGGCAGTTTGTACTAAACATAGCACAACGATCATTTATATTAAATTCCTCTTGCATTACTGACCCTTCGGTCTGGAAAGCCATCTCCCATCATCGCCTCACTATGACTCCAGCAGCAACCGCCTATGTTTTTGGGTTTTTGGTGTTCTCATATCAGTTTACAGCATTTACTGATGTTAGCGCTCTGGGACAATTAACTCAACTTTTCTCTCCCATTTTGCCAGCAGTTTCAACATTTGACCTTCAGCTGAGCTTAACATTCACACCTGATGGTGGACAGCTTTTGATGGTGGATAAGCATCTTAATCAACGCTTGATTCTTGATGAGTTTACCCTTTAACTGACAGCTGATACCACAAAGATTCTGATAAACTGAAATTATTTTTTTAAATCCCTGAGAATCTTGACAAATGTATGCCTCATTTTACTCCTGAAAGCTACTTCAACATACACTCACCGACCACTTTATTAGGTACACCTGTCCAACTGCTCGTTAACGCACATTTCTAATCAGCCAATCACATGGCAGCAACTCAATGTATTTAGGCATGTAGACGTGGTCAAGACGATCTGCTGCAGTTCAAACCAGCATCAGAATGGGGTAGAAAGGGGGTTTAAGTGACTTTGAACGTGGCATGGTTATTGGTGCCAAACGGGCTGGTCTGAGTATTTCAGAAACTGCTGATCTACTGGGATTTTTATGCACAACCCTTTTCGAAGAGAAAATATCCAGTGAGTGGCAGTTCTGTGGGCACAAATGCCTTGCTGATGCCAGAGGTCAGAGGAGAATGGCCGGACTGGTTCGAGCTGATGGAAAGGCAATAATAACTCAAATAACAACCGAGGTATGCAGAAGAGAATCTCTGAACGCACAACACGTCGAACCTTGAGGTGGATGGGCTACAGCAGCAGAAGACCACACGGGGTCCACTCCTGTCAGCTAAGAACAAGAAATTGAGGCTACGATTCACACAGGCTCAACAAAATTCGACAACAGAAGATTGGAAAAAAGTTGCCTGGTCTGATGAGTCTTGATTTCTGCTGCGACATTCCGATGGTAGGGTCAGAATTTGGCGTAAATACCATGAAAGCATGGATCCATCCTGCCTTGTATCAACGGTTCAGGCAGGTGGTCGTGGTGTAATGGTGTGGGAGATATTTCCCTGGCACACTTTGGGCCCTTTAGTACCAACCTGAGTGTTGCTGCTGACCATGTCCATCCCTTTATGACCACAGTGGACCCATTTTCTGGTGGCTACTTCCAGCAGGATGTCTGAATCATCTCAGACTGGTTTCTTGAACAAGACAATGAGTTCACTGTACTCACATAGTCTTCAGTCACCAGATCTCAATCCAATAGAGCACCTTCGGGATGCGGTGGAACGGGAGATTTGTATCATGGATGTGCAGCCGACAAATCTGCAGACACTGCGTGATGCTATCAAGTCAATGTGGACCAAACTCTCTGAGGAAAGTTACCAAGACCTTGTTGAATCTAAGCCACGAAGGATTAAGGCAGTTCTGAAGGCAAAAGGGGGTCCAACCCAGTACTAGCAAGGTGTACCCAATAAAGTATAAGTTGCTGGTGAGTATATATGAAAAACCATGGCTGTTGTAAAATGAATAGATTACATAATACATTTCTACAGTAATTTCCCAATAACATTTTTCTCCTTTTTGTTTTTATCTTTTCACCTCTTTCCTGCCTTTTTCAGGAAGTCTATTTTAGTTAAATGTAATATTGACTGTTGGAGAAATTTTAATGAGGAACGTATCTTCTGTTTGGGAGCCTGCCATGTGTCAGCCTGTTATTTACTTTAAGTGCTCATTCGGTTATCAGTAGTGTTCATGAGAGGTCTCGGCGCAGAGAAGCCCAATCAGCAGGCGGTAGAGGAGCCTCGCTGGGCTCGTCTTTCAGCCCACTGCATCCTGCAATTAATTTCTCATCTTCACTTTTGCTGCTCTGCTACTATCTTGATCTATAGATGAAAATTTATTGCGTTTGAAAACTCCAGTGAGCCAGTCGCTATTTACACAAGCATGTCTCATTCAGAGTGTGGGTCACAAAGTCCAAGACTCTGCCTTGCATTCTGGGTAGGAACAACTGGTAAAATCCCCCCAAAGTTCATAGCCCTGGTGTGTAGGCCCAGATGACTAAGGCTGTGACTCCATGTGGATTCTCTGGAAGGCTGGAGACTGTGAGCAAAACGACTGATACCAACCAGGAAAGCATAGTTTCCCTTTCCTTCTGCATCCAAGTCAAACACAGACATACAAACACAAACATACAACATGGTGGGATCATCAAGTGTGGAAATCATCCATTGCTAACTCACTTTGTTTCATCTCTTTCTAACTACATCCAAACAAAAAGAAAGGCACGTTGAAAGAAAAAATCCCCATCTACTGTCACAAAATTCAGTTGGCAAACCAGTTCTCTCCTGTCTACAAATTGAAACTGAACCCAAATTCGTCTATTTGTCCTTTTACATCATGGTTGACTTGTGATCACATCAACAGTGGAGAATTTGCTCTCCCTGGTGGGACAATGATTAGCATACTGCTTGTTGACATATGTTTAATTGATTAAAACAGGTCTGCTGTGATTTCACTCTGTTTTGTTTTTAAAGGCCGGGGTTCTGACAGAAATACTCGGGGAAGTATTGCATTTGGCGGAGAGCTCGAGTTCCCATACATGAGAGCACTGAACTTAATTCAACACGCCTTGGACACAAGGCTGACTGGAGGGCTAGCAGGAGAGGAGAGATAGCTGTAACCTTGCACTGAACTCCCAAGAATCTCAGCGTACTCTTTGGATCATGACAGCAACAAATACTTACACGAACTGGATGATTAGTGGTCGAGTTTCAAAGCCCAGGCCCCTTTTGGACAGAGTGCTTGTTGTGAATTAATATTAGCAATGAAGCTGCGATCCGACAAAACTGCCACTTCATTGTTTAGAAACAGGAACTCATTTGGTATTCAAATTGTGGTGCTCGTGTCACACATACTGCATACTTTGTTTCTGCAAGTACACAAAAGAAGGGGGCTAGTAGCATGTTCAAGAGGGGAAAAAAACTAAACTAAACAATAGAATAGATGGGGTTGCATTATAAGGTTTTACCTCTTTGTTTTCAGGGATAATCTAATAATCAAATAAAAATAAATAATTAAAAAAAACAGCCTGATCTCACAACCATCTGTGAGCAAAGCATGTCCTGACACCTCAGAAAGAATGCCAGGGGAAAGTCAATGAGGTTTAGTCCCAATAGACACTTGGATCCGCTTTTTCAATAAAGGCAGAATTAAAACGGACAAACATGTACTTCTTGGGACAGGAGGAGATTGAGGTGGAGTGGAGCAAATGTGAAACACCCAACCAAGAGAACCACCATTTCAAGTTTATTCGTGAGTGTTTGTTGAATTATTATTACTTTCATTTTCAGGTACTGATTGATAGGGGAAGACTTGTGTTTGCTTTTCCTTTACGTCCTTATTTGGTTAGGTTTACACACACACACACACACACACACACACACACACACACACACACACACACACACACACACAAAGAAAATAAGGGTTAGAAAACCTCTACCTGGTCAGTCATGAGGACCACAACAGCTTGGTTGGGGTTGGGCAACAATATGAGTGATTTTTAGATTGTGTTGTGGGGCAACCTCCTTTTGAACAGCCCTGAAAGCCTGCTGAGTGGGGTCACAACTGATTGGCTAAACTTGGAGAAGACAGCAGCAACAAACGTCTTGTTTCTTCAGCATCAAAAGCATAAATACATTTTGTAACTATTGCCGTTTGCTCTCGTGTTGTTCTAGTTCCTCCAAAAACCAGCGTGGCAAGGACGATGTGTTCGATTTCTTACATTCTCTGTTCTCATTCATCAACGATTTGTCTTCCTCACAGTCTCATTTATGTGACTAAGTACGACCACGGCTGTGGCATAGCGATCATGACAAAAAGTTCCCTGCGGCCTGCACCTTTAAGAGGAACAACACACTGAACAAACACTAAATGTGTGGTGCTTTTTTTACTGGCAGCCCAGCCATTAATCCCTGCATCGCTTTATTCATTGTAAATGTTTGCACATCACAGTTGAGTTTTATTTTCTAAACCTGCCATGCTGGATGTATTCAAGATTGTTCAAGAATATACTGAGACAGTTGTTTGCACCATATTTCAGTAAGAACGGGGCAAGAGAACGAGTCCTTTGCCACTCAGGATATATCTTCTGGTAAAAATGAAAAGTAGAGTGAGTTTCCCTCCAAACATCTGATGCAGATGTTTTTAGATTTCACTGAAGTGTCTTGAAAACTCTTTGTTGGGCCATTTATGCACCTTACGTTGGAGCTTTTATCAGCATTGTGACAGTTTTTATCTGGAGCAGCCTTTCAGGTTCACCATACCAACCTTAATTTATCAATTTATAGCCATCGCGTGATAAAGTTATCTTCAATGTATATTTATAAAGTTTACCTAGAAGCACCACTGGGTCAAAGTATAACATCACATACCCATTAACATGGGTGAAGACCTGAACTATTCTAGTTATTAAAGCAGCACAAAATAGTATTTTTGCGTTAATAATCAGTTTTCCTTCAATTTGAAGGATTATATTATTACTTTCAGTAAATGTTCTGTAAAAGCCAGCCAAAGTAAGTATGGACTCTCATTCTGGCCATCTCTTGTGACAACTGCATATCACTTTTCAGACATCACACATCATCACTGATGAAAGTACCTCACAGAGCTGCAGTGGATAAAAAGACAGAGGTGCTCAAGAGAGTGTAAAAAGTAATGGCGGAAGAGAAAATGACAGTGACGAGTAAATCTCAGAGAGGAGTTGACAGTGACTTATCCTCCAAGGCTATCTGGGGTCGCTACTGAGCTATTGTAAAAGTGATTCAGTGCTCCCTTATATTATTAAACCACTTATTTGACTGAAATTGTGATATTAAACCAAGAGGGGAAACTTTTTGAATATCTCATGTCACTAAGTCCATATATGCAAATATTATATTCTGTCACATATCAATCAACAAAATTCCATATTCAAGAGAAGACAGGTAGATGATGAAACAGACGTGTTTCATCTGGGTTTGTTAGATTGTTAACGTTAAATCCTTAACAAAATTGATATTTTACCATAGTCATGTCAAAATTGCTATAATTTTATCATCACAAATTTGCCTCTTCAAAGAGCTCACCCATAAAATCATGGACCCTGGACCTTGGATACAATACAGATGCTCAAACGGATAGAGATTTGGAGAATTAGGAGGAAAGGTCAATATTTTTTCTAAACACATTATCATGTTCTTCAAACCATTATTACTTGTTGTCATGACCTAGAGCACAGCATCCTGCTGGAAGAAGCCGCTGCCATAAAATGATACAAATGTCGTGAATTGGTGAACACAGAACAGCCGTAAAAGCACAACCACTCTTTCCATTTTGATAAGATCCTCCTCGTTCTGCCAAAACAGCTCTGACCACTCAGGATGTAAAAAAAAACAACCCAAAAAAACAACATCTGAGGGTGTCTTGGAGCATCTGGTGCAGAGATTCCATCAACAGATTCCGTGGGCTATGGAGACCCTTCTCCACAGCCCACTTGTTGGAGTTTTGGACTGGCCTGGTTTTCCACAGATGTCATGAAATCCCCCTTCGTTGAGTCTTTCCCGAGCATGTTTGTGCAGCCCACTGCTGTCCTGCTGTGGAAGGCTGCTACTGCAACTGGTTTGCAAAAAAAAGAAAAGCACTTACAAGATAAGCAGTGTTACTCACTTCACTTACCAGTGGTTTTAATCAATGCAGCCGATCAGTGTGTAAGGGTTCTGTGTTGTGTGTTTTAGCACAGACCAAGACCAGCATCAGCAAGAATGCTACAGGACTTCCCAGCAGAACATGATGACATCACTTAAATGTCTTCTGCTCTCTTTTCATTGCTGCATAAATGATGCACAAACCAGCTGTTCACATCATGTTAAACATGTTGATTCATTAGAATCCTTCTTCTACTGATCGACTGTTGTTTAAAGATTAAGTTGTTGTTTTTAAAGTTGTTAATTCTAACAGAACATGTTTTTTTTATATATTTCTTACTTATTATTATATTTCATTTCATATTTTCCTCAAACTTAAGAATTGTGTCACTCCTTTTCTCAGTCAAGTCCAATTCCTGACAACTTCCTTGTATTTCACACAACTCACACACACGCAAGGCCCAGTCGAGTCAAACTGAGGACTCGTGTCCCACTGAGATTTCCTAGCGTCATTCCCTCTCCAACACCCAGATTTCTGTGAACACACTCCCACGGTTACTGTAATGAGTAACACTGGCTAAACATAGCGTTCATGACATCATCGCAGCACTGCGTAGAGTCACACGTTTTGCTGTCATTTGCTTTTTAACGACAGTGTGTTTCCTGTTGTTTTATTTTTACAGACACAGTTTCTAACTATTGCTTATTGTTGTGAACTGAACTTTTCCCCTGGGTGCAACAACCCCGACTGAGAGAATGTCTGATGGAGCTGAAGCAGAAGCCTTAGTTGTTTCCTCTCAATGCTGGTTGTATGCCAACGTATAATTTCCAAAGCACAGTATGGCTTTCTATGAATCTGTGAAGTCAAATAAATAGTGAGAGATAAAAGCTTTTCCCAATCAACTCCTTTAAGCAGGGAGCATATCTACAAGTGGGGGCAGCTATCATGTTTGTAAGAGGTTTCTCCTTTTACAATATGCCAACATGTCTGTCGAGGAAACCCAAAAGGGCTGAGTCAGAGATCCCATCTCTTCCGGAGGCAGGGCCAGCAGTGCTCTCCTTTGAAAGGCAACATGGAAAGATCAACGGGCATCTCCTGAGGGAGCTAGTGCACCATACTCTGCTGCAGCCCCATGGCCAAACAACCCTGGGGCCTCCTGTCTGCTGCTGGGTTAGCCTGCCTTGTTTACTTTGGGAGGACTTTCAACCCTGCACAGCCATCAAGTCTTTTCTGCCTAGGTCTCTAGCAACAACTCCTATCTTCCCCCCTCTCTTTCAACTTTTGATCAGTCACCATCTCTTTCCGCCACCTCACAGACAGTAACAGGAATGAATGTGACCCTCGGCCCTGCGAGCATCTAAATGAGAAGGGAGGGAGGATTTCTGTGCTGCTGTGTTTATAATCCCTCCCTCTTATAGCACGGTGGATACCAGTCAGACAGTGCCATGGTAGGACCACCTCATAAATTCAGAAACCCATAAATATTTGCCCATGTTTTGAGCCAAACGCATGCTCGAATTTACATATCTGAAGTTGGCTCCGTGATTTATCTGCCTGGAATCTCAAAGACTTAACACCTGGTGGTCTCGCTGTCCAAATCGGCTTTTATACAACGCAGAGAAAGAAGTGAACACAAACTTTTCCAACTCTCACTCGGCCAAACTCCACCTCTAGGAGATTTAAAGATTAAAACGAAAATCACGCTTTACGATACGTTATCATTTGTCAAAAACAATCAACAGTAGAATGTCAAAGGTACAAATCTAGCAAAACAAGGACAAAAAAGGTGCAATGAGAACGTTCATCTCCAAACTATGCATGTGGCTGTTATGCAGCATAGCACATTCCTCCACACTCAATAAACTTAGATAGATCAATGTGTCAAAGAGCATACAGATAACACTAAGCCCAGACATAAATCCTAACCATCTCAAAAATGTTTTTATGTGGTACTACTCACTGGCTATATTCTCTTAAGTACAGTAAACACTGTGACAGGTACTTTAAAGCTGCTGGTTCAAGAGGACACAGGAAAATGGCTTGTCCTTTAAGCCCTCGGACGACCGACAGAAAAGGAAATCTCTTGAGTAAAAACATTGCCAGGAAGAATAAAGGTTTGCTTTAATAAACACAAGCTCGGGATGGAAGGATGAAACCTCCCAGAAAAGCTGGAATGTGTCATTTGTGAGCATTGTTTTGTATTCAGATATGTATAAATATATATATTTAATTGAGAAGCACAAATATTTGCTCCTTCTCTTTCATTGGTTGATCTCTCTGTCTCTTCTCTTTCCTCCCAGTCATGAAAACATGTAAGGAAATAAAGCGTTGGTACAGCAGAGTAGAGAGAGGGAGTGAGAGCGTAGATGTGAATGACTCATACAAAAGAATGCCTGACGGATCAGGGCCGCGGTTCTCTCCGGTACCTCCAAACTCTTGCCTTTTAAATAATGGTCCTCTTTTAAAACAAACGGTAAATTTATTTTTGCATCACCAGAACAAATTATTGGACTAAATTTAAATAAAAAATAATTTTTATGCTGTTCCAGAACAAAAAGAAATAAAATAAAAACATAACATTTCAGGAAATAAATAAGTCCAGAAGAGTGAATGACATGCTCTTTAAGAATGAAGCAACTTGTGAAAAATAAGAAAAGAGGGGACAAGACCCTTGTTTTGTGTCAAGGTTTGTGTGTAACTCGTCAGATTGCCTCTTGGCTTCAGTCGCCTCCGGGCTGATTAAATCGGCTTTTTGAAGCTCCCACCATTAGAACAATGAGGAAAATCAATAATACTTCATCACTCCTGGAGCTAGGAATTGGAAATCCCGTCCCAGTTTGATTACATGAAAATAAAAAATTATATAAAAAAAAAATCATTCTATGTTAGTATCATATGTCTCCTTTTGAATCTTTACAGCAGTTAATCACAGTCATCCAAGTACAGCATTAAATTGTTCAGAGTTGACCTCAGTCTTCTTTGGTCTAATTTACTTTGTAATGATGCAATGGCACATGCTGATATTGTGAAATGTGTGGACTTTATCGTGAGTCAGGTAGTGCAGCAGTTTATGTGTTGGACAGGATCGTCAGCAGACGCGCAGCCACTCTGGGTGTGCGTTGTTCAAACAAGACGTCCATATCCAACAGTTTTTTTGCAAAAAGAGTACCTTACTGCTGCCCGACAGTTGACAATGACTTCATATTAAAAACTGAGTCTGATAGAGTTGATTATTTGCAATTTTTAGTAAATGATTACACAAAAAAGAAAAGAAAAACACTATGTGACATTTATACCCTGTTTAAACCAAGCTAGTTTCAGTCATATACAGTAAGAGCTTTCAGTGGAAAACATGTGCAGATTTGCCACTACTGTACTACTAACAACCACTTAAAACAAAAAAAATAAAAGAGAAGACATCAGAATGGTTTAACTTCTACTCTATATTGATATCTTTATTAACAATCATAGCCATGTTCTCAACAATGGAAGATTTATAAATATATATATTTTTTTGATTTATCAAAGTTGCGGCACTTATGGCATGATTCCAGTTGTGGTAAAAATGAAAATCAAAATGTCCTTAGCTCTTTTGTAAAAGCACTGCTACCCAATCAACAGTTTGTTTTTTTCTTCAGAGGGGGGGAATCCATTATGTACATGATGGCTTTTTTGAAAGAACCCAGATCAGGTTCTGTGCCATAAAAGGGAGAGAAAAGAGTACATCGAAGATCCAGAAACCATCCACAGCGAGCCACCTGATTGACAATCTGGCCTGGCATTTCCATGAATAGTTGCTGTTGTTGTCGTTGTTTATAAGCTACAAGATCCCCAATCCCAGATATTCCACACTCGGCTCCAGCTTGCTCTGCGACTGAAGGTTGCCTTGGCCTTCTTTTTGCCCCCATCGGCCTTTTCTTGTATCAGCTGAAGGGGAAGAAAACAAACATTGTCCCCAGATACATCCACACTACCCAGCATCCAGACAGAGGCGAGCGTGCAGGGGTTTCTGTGCATCCTCAAAGATTTTAAATGTTCACGCCAAGGCCATGGGGCACCAAGGTTCGCCCCTCACTGAAGCTACATCTGATGACTGGGACAGGCCCACGCTGGTGTACAGGCTGTCCTGTCCCGGGTACTTCACCGTGGAGCCCGAGACTGCTCCCTCCCCCGAGCTGGACAGCACAGATGAACTGACCTGCAGCAGCAAACATATCGTTAGCCTGTAACATGCTTGAGATGCAACTGTGTCCAGCTGACTTTTACTGGGGGTGTGATTCATTTTCATTTTATTCCACTTTCTTTTCCACTTAAATTCCTTTTGCATTACACAACCTGAAAATGTGAAGCTCATTTTACTGTAACATTAAAGTGACACGCTGTTTAACAGCAGTCATCACCGCAAAGCATCAGTCAGCTTGACCTTTTTCACAACCCACCTGTTACAGTAAAGACTGGATTCTTTCAGTTCACCATAAAATAAGAGGTTATGCACGAAGCACGTCTTATTGCAACACTTGTAAGGGCAGACTAACAATTACACATAAATGTGGTTTTATTTTCTTGAGGCTTGTGCCAAATCAGGCATATATCCAATAACAATTCAACAAAGGAATCAAAAAAAGGTCTTACCCCTGACACCTGCCCAGAGGGAGAACTGGTTTTGGAGCAGTCTTCAGAATTGGATGAAGAAGTGGATGTGGGAGTCATGGAGACAGAGTTGTTATTACCTATCAAAATAAACGACATGTTAGTACTTTCTACAAAGACGAATTTAAGCAGTAATTTACAGCAACTCACCAGAGGATCCTTTGGTTTTATTCAGAGTTTTCGGTTTTCTTTTTCTCGTCTGGATTCCCTCTTTCTTCATGGCAAGAGGCCGAGGTACCTACAGGGATCCATTATTAAAAGAGAAAAATAACGTCTATTAGTGATGCATCAGTTACTGGGATGACATTTATACTTTTAGGGGGATGTTTAATAACATGTGAGCTCACCCCGTGTAGTTTTGTGTAGAGTCCGCAGGCGTTACACACCGGCTCCCCCTCCGCGTTTCTGCGCCACAACGTGGTTGTGCTGGTTTGGCAGTTGGCGCAGGAGAGGCCGATCCTTCTGGATGTTGACTGGTGAAAGAAATGCTAAACATATTAGTAGGCCTATCAACAGGCGAAAATTCCCATAAAATTGTTTAAGAGTCTACATTTTGAAGAGGAAAAATTAAACTTTCAACGCGCAAGCCACACTAATCCATTTGCAATTCGGCTACTCATACCCTATTTCCTATCAATAATACAAGTTCCATTGTGGCATCCATTTAAGTGGCATTTAAGCGCGGGATTTGACAGGATGTTAATTTTCAGGGCGGCTGTACGTGACATCTAATTTCCCAGTGAAAACTGTGCGTAATGGCACCAGGAAACATTTGCCGCCATTGTCGCCCATTTAGATTAAATTAGCCAACACAGGTCATGAATAAAAGTTTCAGATAAACTGTATGTTGACATCAAAGAATGTTCTTGTTGATACACAGTTTTAATCACGTCTCATTTGTGACACACAAATAAAATCTTAAAATCCAGCAACCTGCGTTAATCCATATACTCTTCAGTCTCAAAGTGCAATGTCAAATTTGAGTGGGTCTTAACCCGGCCAATTCGTGCAAATACTTTTTTTTTTTCTCCATATTTAAATGATATATTAACAGAAGTGAAATAAAATTTGATCTAAAGGCTCTTGCCCAAAGGTCTCTTTTCATCTGGCACGGTGAGACGAATATCATCGGCGATAACCTCAAGTCATTGTTTAGAACAATTAGGCAGGAAATTGAGCCTTTAAGTGGTCCCCTGTCTCCTTACCGTCCTTTTCTGTGGTTTAATTAATGGCCGACTCAGGCCATTCATTTTGCTGTAAAGGCCGCAGGCGTTGCAGAGAAAGTGGCCCGTCCCGTCGCGTCTCCACAGCGGCGTGGAGATGGAGCCGCAGTTCACGCACTCCCTGCTCTCCCCCATGTCGTCCAGGATATCTACAATTAAAGGGGGAAAAAAAGGGCATATGTGTATATTCGTGATCAGATGAACGCATATTTTTGTGACAAAAAGGAAAAAAAAAAACACATTTCAAAGTTTCAGTTTTTTCCAAACATTTTACGCAGTGAGACAAATAAATAAAATAACTTTATGAAAGCTACAAAACATTGCAAATTGACTTACTTTCAACACATGTACGCTGATATTATTTATTTAAATTTCTTTTTTAATTTTATTCCATTTTGCTTTTTTGTTATTGTTGTTTTCAGTTGTTTTAGGCCATAATTCGATCAGCGTTTGCGCGCATTATGGGGCCATTAAGGCCAATGTTTCTTGCGAGGAAGATCAGGCATAAACACATGAGGAAAATGTACTATTCTTTGGCTTTTTTTTTTAATATATTTGTATTTTTTTTATTTCAAGCACTGGTTTCAACATTGGTAGGGACGATATAACAGCATAACCTGCATGTACTTTTTGCTGGGGACGGGACATTAATAAGACCAGATTGGGTGAACGGGGGTCAGGGCTACATTTGTCATGAATATGAACCTAATTAAGGGATAGGCTAAATGATCAATGCAAAATAAATCTGTTAAAAAAAAGTTAAAATTTTTATTTTCATGGGAGAGAGTCATCAGCCAAACGTGCGTTTTGAGGAAAAAAAATGGACATTCAGCAAGTGAAAAGGGGGTAAATGTAAGTCTGAACATAATGAAAATAATTCACTTAATAATGGTAGGGTCAATTCCATCCTTGCAACATTTGGGAAGACAATCTAAATTACCTTTATATCTGAACTCAATATGTAATGCAAATAAGGTTGCTTAAAAGTTGGTGGGGACAATTTGAGCCTCCTGAAAAGTTGGTAGTGTTATGTCCCTACCGTCCCTATGCAAACCTACGCCCTTGATAGGCTGATTTATGGTTCCGCGTTACACCAACGCAGAGCCATACGGCATAGGGTCTGTGTCGATTTAACGCAGTCCCAATAATTCAGTCTTATGTGTCCTCCTTACCTCCGTTGGGTCCCCGGATCAGGGGCGCGCCCCTGCTCTGCAGGGTGTGCAGCATGGTGTTGTCGAAGGGGCCCCCGCTCCACGGCGAGGCCAGCTGCGGGGCCACACTGTACGGCGTGTAGGGGCTCGGGTACGAGCCTCCCAGGGAGCGGGACAGGCTGTACTGGTCCCTGCTGCCGGCCACGTTCAGGGTGTTGCTGTAGCTCGAGTCTCTGGGGGTCCCGTTGTTCACGGGGGGGCTGGGCGGGTAGTGGAAGCGGCCGGAGGCGTGCGGGCTGCCGGTGCTGTAGGACGGGCTCTCGGCCGCGGACTGAGACCACACCGAGTGGCTGGAGACGGCGTGGCCGCCGGGCTGCGCAGAGCCGCCGGCCTGCAGGTAGGACAGGCTGGGGATCATGGGGTTCACCCGCGAGCTGGGCACGTACACGGGCGAGTTGGGGTTGGAGTGCATGTAACCGGCGGAGGACGAGTCGTATCCAGTCTGGCTCTGGGCCGCGGCGATGGCCAGCGTCTGGTACATGTCGGTAGGGTCCACGAGCAGGCTCGCCTTGTGCGCCCCGGCGGAGAGCACCAGTTTCCCCCCCTGGTCCAAATCCGTAAACAGCGGGATGTCCTCGCCGGGGGTCAGGGTGTTGTTGTGGTGTCCGAAGTGCAGGTAGGAGTGTAGCGATCGTCCGTCCGAGCGGCTCGGGGGGGTCCCGTCCCTCCTGCTGTCCCCGGGCAGGTAGCTCTGCTCCGCCGGAGACCCTGGGCTGCTGGATACCTCGCGCTTCACCATAGACCAGCTGTTTTCGCCCAGGTCCATCCAGGAGCACTTTCCACACACCGTAGGGGTAACGAAAAAAAATCAAAACAGAGGGTGGGTCTACCCTGGAACAGAAAGGAGTGGATCAGTCAGAGGAAATGTGGCAATTAATTCCAATTGAAGGCTCTCCCCCGAAAAAAATCCGCATACAAACTCGTCAAGTGTTTGGAAATCACGGAAGACAGTGTCTAAAATAAAGCTTGTTTTCATGTTTTATTAAACTAAAGCTGCTGTCTACTAAAACATGAATGAGACCGTTATTTATTACATCTCTGGCTCATTGCGACTCATCAGTGACTGCCATACTCCGACCCAGCGCTCTTAAGAGGCGACGGCTCCATCCGTGTCAAATCACTATCCTCCCACTCTCTCACACACACATACACACACACAAGTTTACTCACGCATCGCAGATAGGAAACAAAACGCAATATGTCTTCACTGCAAAAGAGATAACCGTTTGATAAGAGTCGGAGGAGATAAGGGCCGAGAGGCAGGCTGGAAGCGATAAAACAATTCTCCGAAATGATGAGCCGCGCTGCGCGGCGCGACGCGCAGCGCGCAACGGCACGGACGCACATTTGTAACCGGCCCCGGAGTTTGGGAGAAGACAGAAGAGAGGGAGGAAAAAGGACAAGACATAAGAAAGTTTTACGTACCTGCTAGTTGTGTGCCATAGGTCGCAAGAAAAGTTCCTAAGAGTGCGCTGCTGCTTCTCTGGGAAGTAATGGGAAACGTCGGTGCGCACTGACGACGTTTATGAGAGGAGGCGCTTGTGGCCGCCGCGGCCGCGGGAGGAGGACCAATCATGAGGAGAGCCGGGCTGGGAGCGCGGTGGGGGTGCCAGCCTGCAGCTCCTCCAATCAATCACACCCAGCAACAGACAGGGGAAAAAAGAAACCTGATCAAGTCTGAAAACTTAGAATAATTTGAAGATGCAATCAGGCGCCACGGAGTTATTCAAGGCTTGTGTGGGATAAAGTTTGAGCTCCACCTTTTTTCCCTCTTCTTCTTCCTCTTTTATTAATAATCATAACTTCCTATTCCCGATCAATAACTCCTGCGACTTCTAATGTTTTGACGGTAACTTTTATTCCTATAATTTACTGGGAATTCTGTTTTGATCTCACGGTCCCGTGTTGCTGCAGTTCCTATCGATCCAGCTGCCAATATTTATTCCAAATATGTTTATGACAAAGATGTAACCAAGTTGGATATCTTTATATCTACTTTCTGAAGATGCTTGTGTTTACATTTTTGCACCCTTTTATTTAATTGTATTTTTTTTAATAGTTTTTGATCTATGACTTTACAGCTCATCAAAAAATATATTTTTTTTTTTTTTACTCCAAAATGTTTAGTTGACTTCAGCTCAAGTGCCACTTCAGCCTTATTGCTCCAGTAGCAAAATACACTCATGCGTGTTTATCTGCGTCACATCTGACTGATAATGCTCTAATACTTTTTCTTTCGACTGACTGATTAATGAACTGATTAATGAACCTCTCACTCATACAATGCCGCTTTGTTCATTCGTGTGTTTTACGTCTTTGTCACAAATTGAGGTCTTGATTTATCCCTCGCTGCTCGTTCTCTCCACTCATACAGTGATCAATAAATCCCCCCCTAATTGGTTTATTTAAGTCGGACGCTTTGAGCCTGGATTAAATGCCTACATGCATGTGGGCAGCACAAACTCTCAGCAGCATAGCTCTGCTGCTTTGAACCGCGATGATTCGCTCAGGCCCAATATACATTGTGATGAAGTGATCAAAAGTAGCGAGGCGTCAATTAAATCATTCACTCATTTGCAAGGTCTTCGGATGCGCGCTCGCGCGGTCGGGCAACGCTTCATCACACTTGCAGCCATTCAGCAGCCATTGTTACATTTGTCTGAATGGGAGATAGTGGAGTGCTCAGTTCTACTACTGATACTACTTACAACTACCACTGATAGTATTCAGCAGGATGGGGACTGAGGGAAAACTCAGTGTGCCTACTCATCTGTCTGAAAATATCTGCGTAGACATTGCAAAGAGAACTGCAAATACTAGGATTTCACATGGGCCAACTATAAGGGGGGGTCTGTGCAAATGACAGGCCAGCAAAGGGCCCAGACTTGGAAAAAAAGCTTCAAATAAAGAGAAAAAAAATATTTTCAGTGACCTTAAAAGAAATAAAAAAGCTTTGGACATTTTTGTCAAACTATAGGAGGAATATTTTTACAAATCAGTAGAGCGTCAGTAAAATTGTAGCAAGCATTATAAGCATACTGTACTGCAATACAAATATGTGCAGCAGATATTATTCCACTGAAGGTTGTTTTATTTATTTTGTAAGCTGGGATGGTCTACGGCTGGTAAACTGGTAAACCGTGACCACGTTTAATACATTTCTCTAATTTGTTGTTTCTTCCACAATTTAATCTGTCAGTGTGGCCCAGTGGAAAATAATGTTGGCCACTTTATGGCTATCATTGCGCAACACCTTGAGAATTAACTTTATGGAAACTCCATATTTGTAACTGTTGATAAAACTCCCATCTTCATCACTTGTACAGCAATTTATCATAGTAGACAATGTTTTTTATAATACCCGGAATTATTTATTTTGGATCATTAAATACTGTCAAATAGTATAATAAATAATTTCTACCATTACTGTCTGTGGACTTGAATTTAATTTGATTTATTGGTCATGCTGTTGTCCTCAGTTCCTACAATTTGAGGCAGTGATACATTTTTTTTTTTTAACAATGTAAGATTATTGCCATAACACAGCTTCGGGGGGAAACGTCTAAAATAAAGACTATTATGTTAAACCAAATACTTAAGCTCTTGGTCGTTTTTATCATGCAACTGCATCACAACACAGCCTTATATACGCGGCTTTAGTGGAAAAATTAGGCCCTTTTTTTAGCACGAAAAAACTTGACTCTACTCCACATTTATTCGTGTATTAATTACGACAGTAAATCTCACTGGACCAATTTTTTTTTTTTTTTTTTTTTTGTGTGTGTGTGTGCTTCTTCCCAGCTCCCAGCTGCGGATTCAAATTAAACAGAGCATCTGACATCTCGACCGGAGAGGTGCAGGAGACGTGATTTTATCAAGAAGGGAGTTATCAAACTGCGCGCTACTGTCTCCCATCCCATCGTCTCAGTCAGCGAGTAGTTGTCAGGGAGGTGCGAGAATACAAAATCCTGTTGTTTTCTTTTCTTTAACCCACTTTTCTCTCCCCTCCACCACCCTTCACTCCTTTTTTTTTTCTTCCTCAACTCTCTGGCTACGGAGAGCCTCCGCTTGATGAATGAGGTGTTTTCGCAGCGATGTCAAAGTGTGCTGCTCTGACACACGGAGCCTGTGAGGAGAAGTGGCAGGACGCCGCCCTGTCTCCACATTTATCCAGACGCAGTCAGACACCGCGGGCCTTCAGGGCTGCTGTCAGCCTCGGTAAAGAGGAGCAGGCCTGCAGCCTAATCTAATTACCTTTAGGACCAACTATTTCTCCACAGCGCGCCTTGACAAATGTATATCGATTAGGAGGCATAAAGTTGCAAAGAAAAATGTAAAAAAAAAAATAAAATAAAAAAAAAATGAAATAATAATAATCATCATCATCATCAATTGTATTAATATTGTGTTCTATTATTTAACATAATTGTATAATTAATTGTAATTTATAATTTATTATGGTAGTGTGTACTGTTTTGTTTAAAGCAACATTTAGAAAATAAACAATACAATTAAATATGGCTCGATTGTAGATTGAGATGACGAGTTTTATCTGAATAATGTTTGTTTCTTCCAGGAGGTGTAGCCAGCTAATGTCTGACCCTCTTCAGGTGTCAGTGCCTTATGTACCAACTTGATAATGATTATCTCCGACACTCCAGCTCTTGTCCTGCCGATTGCTTAATTCCACTGCAATATGACACCATACTGTGGAGGACACTGGATCTTACTTACTAAAGCAATAGTTAATATGATTATCACCACAAAATAGATGGCTTTAACCACAACTGTGAGATTGAAAATGGTGAATGTTGTGAGACCTGTTATAGCTCGGTCCACGGTGCCAATGCGACTCAGCATGAGCAGAGCTGGCGATTTCTCCTGTCCTTTGGCGTTAAAGATATAATAATATTCATGCTTATGGTGTGTCAGGTATAGGATCAATAAAAAACGACTGGAAAGGTCGAAACGTAATTCATATTTTTTCACCATCACAATTATGTTTCCATAAGCGTATGGAAGATGCAGGCATCTATTTTCTGTACTCCTTCTATCCTGCAGGGCCGAGCTGGAGACACACACACACACACACACACACACACACACACACACACACACACACACACACACACACACACACACACACACACACACACACACACACACACACACACACACACACACACACACACACACACACACACACACACACACACACACACACATCTTTATTGTCAACAATAAATTGCCAGTTTCATTACTTCGCTTTCAAAACTTCGCCTGAGCGCAAAAATACACAAACATTTGTCGCGGTTACTTGTGGTTTCATTTGTGCGAATGGGTCAATCAATCCCACTGATACTAAAAGTCAATTTTAGGGGACGAATGTTTTATTGAACTAAATCATTAAGACATTCGTTGTCAATTAAAAAAAACGTGATGTGTAAATTAATATACGTGGGCTAATTAAAGTTATCTCCAACCTTCAATAGGCTACTGTCGGAGGTTAATGAGTTTTAAAATAAATATTACAATGAATTATTGCTTATTATCAATTTACAATCCATTTTTAGTCCGACTTTAAGAGAAGAATATGCCTATGTGTTTTCTAATGTATGCACAGTTTAATTCATTGCTCATTCGTCAAAATCCGCACTGAAGAAAATCTCTTTGTTCATTGTCTAAAATCTGTATGAGTTATAAGGAAGCGCGATAAAATACTCAAAACAATTGTGAAACCCGTTTCCTATATTTACAACCTCCAACTTACAGAGCATTTTAAAACATCCCCGTATTTGCTCTTATTTTATGGAAGACACCGTTGAGTTTTACACCTCGTCGGACTTCTCCTCCCTCGCGCCCGCGCAGAGGCTGCTGGGAAGGCCGCGCGCGCAGGCCGCCCTGTTTGAAGTGGTAGATGATTAAACGGGTCAGGACAGGTGTAAAAGCAACCTTTGTCATTTTGGACATGCACCGTCCTTGCTTCCTTGGCTCGCCCACAACGGAACGCCCAGCTCACCTGTGTGTGTGTGTGTGTGTGTGTGTGTGTGTGTGTGTGTGTGTGTGTGTGTGTGTGTGTGTGTGTGTGTGTGTGTGTGTGTGTGTGTGTGTGTGTGGACTTTCCCGAGGCTCCTGCACCATCACCCTCCCTGTCAGCGTCATGTGAGGACTGAGTGACAAACACAGTCCTGCATGAACAGCTATCAGCGTCTCTCTTTTTTTTTTTTTTAAAGAACCAGAGAATGGAAAACAAAAGTTACACATTTCTGATTTGTGGTTATCTGTGATTTGAGAGCGATCGAGGCGCATTTATCTGTTATTATTTATCACTTCAGAGTCTTGATGTCGTATCAGCTTGACACAAACTCAAGGGTTGACCTTTTCTTTTCTTTTAACTTTGGCTCCAGTGGCTCCGTCATGCATCAACTATAGCATAAGTTATATCATGAGCTGTTTTTTATCACTCCTGCAGCCCCTAATCTTTTCCCCTTGAAAATGAGCCATCAAGCCGCATTAGCTGGAACATTATAGTTAAATGAAGATAGAGAGTATTTGCTCTGGTATCATATGGGAGATTAATCTGAATAAAGCTTTGATAGGAGAGGCGGAATCATTTTAGATACAAAGTAAAAGAGCTGCTGGAGTCCAGGAAACATTTCTCTTTTTTCATATTAAATGATGTAAACCTTTTCAGTTTAGAATGCTAAAATTTTGCTATCCAGAAAATCCTTTTGTAAAGTTGCAATATCAATCCATATCCGATGGGTGCTACCCCTCTTTTTCTTTTTCCAGAGTTTATAACAAACTAAATTTAAAGTCCTGGATTTAATGTTGAATCACAGTTATCCTAAAAACTCTAAATTAAAAATTAAATTAAATAAAAATGAAAGTTTTCCACACATTCTAAATGTTATCTCTTGTAAGTTTTGCGGCTTTTACAAAAACATACTTTTTTATTTAACTGAAAACAATATACCACTTTAACCATATCCTGCTTTATGAAACAAATTCAGATTATTATTATTATTATTATTACATTGTGGATGCAATTTAAACTGCAGAAAACTAGTGACTGGAGTGATAAAAAAAGAGAAGCTGATTTTGTGAAGAGTGAAGCTGAAATGCAGCACGGCAGATGTTGGAAACACAGAATCAGATTTATACTCTTCAGATTGAGTTTACAGTCATATACCGTGTTTGTCTGCACATAATTATAAGTGGAACACACGCTTTGTGTAAATTCCACACCATAGTGTACATTTTGTGTGGAGTCAACCTCACACCATGGAGGCTTTTGGGATACACACCTACTCAGAAAATTTAAGGTTGGCAGATATAACCTTTGCAGAACCACAGCGTTGAGAATAACTGACAACATCCACTTCATGTTCCATCTGGTAGCTGTAAGATAATTTACAGGAAAGACTGCTGAGATTGACCATTTTCAGTTTACCACAGCAGACTTTCTTCCTCTATTGATAGCTTGTTCACCATGCCAACGTTGCTCTATGCACTGTTTGCCCGGAATATTCAAATATCCGATATCTGTGTTTGGTATTTCACATCTAGGCAGTGTGGTTCAGGTAAAACAAACTGTTCTGTTTGCCCCACTCGGGTGACTCAAGCTGGTCTGAGATCTGTCCCTCATTGTCCACAGTGGACATTGGCAATATTGTTGTAATTTTGAAATCTAATTTTATGTTCTTCATAAATTCATAACTCATAACATTCATGACTGTAATGTGACAAAAGAGAGTATATTAACTTCTGCTTTACTTGGACTTAAAGTGGTCCGTGATCAGCGAGGGTTCGAGCATGTTTCCCCTGACGACCAAAGTCTTTCTGTGTCCGCCTCTGGAAAACAGTGCTTCATCTCTTGTGTAGATTCAGAGGCCGTGTTATTGTTTCCAAGCCAGCGTCTCCATCCTGTGGAGCCAGCCCTTGTCCGTGTGTTTTGTCTCAGGAGAGAAGGTCAGCTCTCCATGTACACTTTGTGACTTTCCCTGAATCAGCTGTTTAGAGCCCCAGCCTGGGAGACAACAGCCTTGGACAAAGTCATCATCACTGATAGCAAAACGGAGACAGTTTAGCAGTGAGTAGGTGGAGATGCCGGGATGGCTGAGGGGGTATGACTGGTTGTATGAAAACTTAAATCGGGCACGGTAGAGCAGCTGGAAGACCTTGCAGACCCACTCTTGGCTTTCATGGTCAATGGAGCCTCCGCTTCTTGTTATGAAGATATGAGAGAGGAGTTGTGGATGTGAAACAATCAACCAACTGTTACATTCAAACCTGACGGACAGACAGGACTCGGAAGGGGAGTGAGACCTTCTTCACTATAGGTTAAAAAAGAAGCAGTTATGAATCTCTTCCACTGGATGTGTCCATGTAAGGATCCGGGTGGTGTGAATGTCACTGTAAAAGCTTATTTGTGAGGTATCCAGTGTCTCCTCTTTACTTTTCTATAGAGAATTAAAAGTTAGCATTTTACAGACACATTTCTCAGGATCATGCATCGTTGTGTTTTAAAGTGTCTAATGAAAAAGTCCTCCAATATGAATGTGAATGTCAACCAAAGAGGTGGTGTCCATCAGCAGATTGGAAGGGTAGTGGGGTAGTAATATAGCTCAGTACTAGGTGAAAGTATTTAATCCTTTGGCATAAACTGTTATAGTCCACTTGTAACTGGGGGCTGCATCCCTGCTGGAGACAATGCCCAAGCATCCAATATATCCAACTATCCCACCAGTTAAATCATTTATAACCTTCAACAGTTAGAAGTTTAGATCTTGTGTATTTTTTTTTCTCTTGTGATTATTGTGATTATATATGTTGGAGAATTCCCAGCCATTTGATCCATGGGGGATATATTTATCTAGTTATAGTCACGTTTACACAACTGGTTATTTTCATAATGTTCACCTAAATTACATCAATTGTAGCAGTTTATAATACTGCTTTTTTTGGTTACTCATTTCTGTCCCCAAAATAGGGTAAAAAAAACCCCATCATATTAAGTTATCTGGTTAATATTGGTCATTGTAATTTACTACAAACCCTTGTAAGTATTAGCACAGTTTTCAGGGACTCTCTGGGGTGCAGAGATGTGTATAACTAATAAAATGACTGAAGATACATGTCTTTTGAAGATGAAATAACTTACTTTTTAAAAACTGGATGCCAAAGAACATATTTAAACAGTCACCTGACAAATTGAGCTTTTAAGACATAAAAAGTTCATCACAGGTTATAAATAAATGAAAAAAATGAAAACATGGTGGATAAGAATATCAATTTTCAAAAAGATTTAACCAAAAACATGATTTTTATCAAGTCTGAACGAGTAAAAAAAATTAGAAAGATGTGTTATATACAAAATAAGTTACCAGAGCATGAAAACACAATGTTTCTGTCTGTAATTTCTTGTCTTTCACTATACAAATATGTATGATCTTTGTTTTAAATACATATTTAAAACTCCTCCATTACATTGGTTCAACTTTAACAGGTTAAAAAATAAAAAAAAAGAACAAAAAACAAGAGAAGTAAGGAAGTGAAGGTGATTTAATTCTTTTAAATGGTGAGGGTAAATTTGTTGAAATCAAAACACAGTAATGGATTAAAACATTTCTGAGCAGATGTCTCCAAATCTGCATATTTTGATGTTGTTACATTTGAGTGAGTGAATATGTTTTGTATTTGTTTTTCGGCCTACATTTTACATGAATGCTGAATAACTGTCCAAGCAAAAAGGACCAAATGTCAGCCTTGGCCTTCTGTGAAATACAGTTTAACTTTCTTGTGTTCAAGAGTGTCTATAGCTTTTCAGTCTGTAGAACAAATAAGTCTGAGATCTGATAAGATTTGAGACTTACTCAAAAGGGTCTGGTGCTCCACCAGACAGACGTGGCCAACTTTGCACTTTGCTTGTCCTTCTATGACCGGACAACTTCACTTTGCTTCTGCCTCTTACGCCAAACACACAACTCTCCTTCTGCACACAATAAACACAGTCTGACTCTGAGGTTTCTGTCGCCCTCGCCTTCACATTAGTCAGCTACCAGACAATGAAAACATTGAGAGGCAGTTTCTATGGCATGGCCAGGGCTTTTGTTTGATTGAAAAACATATGCATTCTACATGCTCCAATTATGGTATTATCAGATCGCTGTCAAACGCGTCAGTCCTTCACCTTCCTTTGTGCCCTCTTGAATGGTGTAGCAAACCATGCAGACCAGTCGCTTGGCATGCTTGCATGTTAGCCCATGAGGGAGAAGATAATCTCAAACTGGTCCCTTTATATGAAAAACATATGAATTGGAAATAAAAAAAAATTCTGTATGCTTCCAGTTTGGTGTTAAACATTGACCTTCCATATGAGAATATTGCAGCAAAATAACACATTCGCCAGCCTTCAACCATATCTCTAAACGTGTTCAGTTTCTGCTCTGACCACAACTGGCTCACATAGAGTATTTTTTTTTTAAAGAAAAGAAAAAAGCCATATCAGTCTGATCTGCAGCACGTACAGTCAAATCCCTTATTGTGACTTTCACTGAAAGCCTCAACAAAAGAGACCAAAAAAATAAATGGCTGATCTGACTCACCATTGGCCCACGTCGTAAATGGCTCGACTTCCCCTCACTGTCCAAGTCACGTCCACATTGCCAGCTATTTCGCAAGTATGTTATAATAATAACTAAAGCGGCAAAAACCAAAATATGAACCTATCAAAGTGTTTGACACATTTTTTAACTGAAACTTGCTGGTGTCTGACTTTGTGAACATGGGACACGCCTTGGAAAAATCCACTTCGATTCCAAAAAAAGGAGTCCAGAAAATCATTCTCTGGACTTCAAAGGCATTGTCCTCCAGCTTGACCCCCTAAACCTATTTTTCCTTGACACAAAGATGAACCCTGACTGTTGTATGTGCTTTGTTTTGATAAATGCTGGTCAGCAGCATTGGCTCCACTAAGCCAAATGTTTACAGATCTGCCAGAACACAGTCTTCTAGATTCAAGATGCTGCATCCAGACAGAGAGTCATCACTGAGGTCTTGGGTCTGGACTCTTTGACATTATCCATAAAACATGATTAAGAAAGCCTGATAACATAGCGAGAATGAGGCATTTGGTATCTTCAATGTGACCACGTGACACAAAGTGAAAAAAATTGTTAAAACAATGGTAAAGAAAATGAGAACAGGATACGTCAGCATTTGTCTTACGAACATCAGTCGCTGGTTGCAAAATAAAATTAAAAAAACCTACTGGTCAACTTTAGATATATATTGTTTTTATGATATTTATCCTCATAAATAATGGAATTCAATTAAAATGTATGGGGGCTGGTGTCCATAAAATGATTTATTATTCAAGAGTTATGATCCAAAAAAACACACTTAAAAAGTCAAGCCCACGAGCATCTACTCATATCTCAAAAGACCCTACTTATCGCAAAAATGTCAGCTTTGACAAAACGTCGGAATTTTAGACACAGAGAATGAAAACAGGGTTAATTTCCATGAAAGGAGACTCATGAGACGGTGAAATGACAGCCTGAAGATTGTTACCGTTGCTTAGCTTAACTCAAGAACAGCTAATCTGACTCTCCTCAAAGCTAAAAAATGTTCCACCTGCAAAAATAAACTCATGTCTTGTTTACTCTCTGACTGACACCCAACAAATGTTGTACATAATGATTAAATGTTGTAAATATATAATAAACACAATGAAAGTGTTTAGGGTTAGCTTGAGGAAAGCGTTAAGCTAGTTCAAGCTCAATCAAAATAAAGCATTTATGTCGAAATCACAGCTTTTGTAGTTGATGAAAATGTTTCTTGCAGAATTGTCAATATTATATTTGCAGAAATGTCATTAGGTTAATGGTGGGAAACCCTTTGATTAAAGGACACATTAATCGAAGGTTTTATTTTGCTAACAGTTACATGCTAAAACAGTAAATTTGTCCACAAATGACCAAAATTAGTCCGAAAAATTGAGTAATCCTTGTAAAAACATTAGGTGAAGCAATGTTGTATTAATTTCAGTTTTCAAAAATGTTGTTTGATAATATTGAGTTTTGAAATGCTCATATTGTTGAGCACTCCAAAGACGCAAGAAATTGAACTGCTTAAGTTTGAGAATGCACATGCACCAAAATTGGTTTTAAAATCAACACAACTTATTGCAGAGCTCTGATAAAGCTTTATTTAATAAAAAAATAACGTGGAAGTTCCTAACATGCACCACTTCCTGCACTATGATTAATATATAACAATGTGGCATTGTATAAACAGAGTTATTGATAAAAGCTGTTCATATATTGGTTTAGTATTGAATTTTCCTCATCTCACTGCAGCATAGCCTGCTGTAGCTGCGTATACTCATTCATCAGTGTCCTCTCTACACCTTAGACTTTCACCCAAGAGTAAAGTACCAACACGTCAAACAGGGCTTTGTCTTAACCTTGTACAAGACATCTTTACATTTCTGCATTTTATGGTAGAGAGGATAAAGGTCATGATGAAGGTCTTTGAAAAGATCTGGTGGGAGGGACGCCTGACTCGCTTGAGGATGTCCATGTGGGAGGGAAGGAAGGGAAGAGGGATGAGGAGGAAGAATTATCACTGGGAGGGAGGCCACTTTCTAGCACCGAGCATAATGAGGGGTTGGTGTTAAAGGATCCACACTACAGCAGGGTGTACACACTCACATCCACACCTTTGAGGGATTCCTACCTGTGACTCAGGTCAGTGGGAGTCTCAAGAGCAAGAGGCAGTAATCAGTAACAGTGTTATATGGTCGTGTTAATAGTTAACGTGGCCCCGAGACGCTGTGCCCCATGGCCTAAGCACCTGCAGCCCCTTTTATTGGGATAATCCATGGCGAGAACAAATAATCTGAATGCTTGTTGGTCACATCAGCTTTACGCAAACCATCTCATCTGAGATGCCAGCAGATGTTTGGCACTGCAGAAGTGCTGCAGAAAAAGCAGCAACCGTGGTTGACAGGGGAATTGATTTTACATCATTCTTTGCTATTAGCTTCATAAAACATCGGCATACTCAGTTTTATTGCCCAGTTTTTCTCTCTTTTCTTCTCTTCTTTTCCCACTATCCTTCCAGGGTCATAAGCACAGGAGTGTGTGCTATCTGCCGGTGACTCCCCCAGATGGCCTTCTGGCTTCACACACACAAACGTCTTTGTCAAAATATTGTAGCTGCCTCAAAATTAACCCCTTCTTCCCAGCATCTATCACCGTCCAGAGACCCACATATACAAGCATGCGCTGGTAGGCATGCAGTCACACAAAAACACATAGATGCATGCCTGCCTACCCTCTTGATAAATTTAGACATAAAATCATACTCGGGTCAGCATAACCTCATGGTGACCTCTCTCACCGGCTGCTTAGTCTAAATACAAGGACCAACACTTTTGCATGAATGAACATGCACAAAAGTGTTTCCTAAAACTTCCACAGCGTTCAGCTACTGCTTTGTAATGCCTTTTTTTTTTCATCATTACACATCCAGACTGAGTTAATCAAGTCTCAAAGTCCAAGAGCTTGATGCAAACGTAATGGCAATGACATCAAGAGAGCACTAAGGCAATGTTAATGCCTCTCCATCTGGGCAGATGGAGGTGTGGGTGTGTGTGTGTGTGTGTGTGTGTGTGTGTGTGTGTGTGTGTGTGTGTGCACAGTGCAAACAGACCCTTGTACCAAGGAGGCTAAGCTCGAGCACCATGCAAAGTAAAAGGAAAAAAAACAAAAAAAAAAACCCAGGGCTAATGTCTATTTCTCTCAGTAAATTGTCTTTTGATAAGGGAATATTTGAAGATAAGTGTTGTCTCTACTCTATCTGGAAACCGGAAGCTCGTTCGATAAATCTCCCCTGTAACCTACTACGAGCCATGTTTAGTAGCTACAGTGGGGTGGAAATCCAGTGTGCTGAACTGGGATGAAGTGAACACTGAATAAAAAACAGAAACGTACCCAAAACCGTTGCTCGTATCTTTACATTTAGAAAAAATGACTATCACTCGTTATTCAAGATTACTTTGAATTTGTTGACACATTGAAGTCATACTGATAGCCTTTGTCAGTTGCCAGGTGACAGTATATCTCTCACAGCACACAGTGCCAAATAGTAAAACAAGTCAGAAAATGCAGCATATGGGTCAAAATGGTGCCATCTTTTGAGAAGGGAACTTAAAATGTAATTATTTGACTGTACAAAGCTTAAAGAAAGTCGATGCCTCTTTTAAAACCTGAATACATAGAAGGTGCAACTCTGTTCACTTACAAATATATTTGTCACTTACAAAGTGTTTCTTTTACTGTGGAAATGCATGTATTTGATGATGTGTGCTTCAGAAAATAAGTTGTTGCAACTGCTGTCAGCATGCACATCCACTCCAAAGGACTTATTTCTGTATTAATTTATTTATTTTACTCGAGCATTTCTCTAACTTTATTCTAAGAGATCATTTGTCTGGACTTTAATGTTGTTATTTCCATCTCAAATGCAGCTCCATCAGAACATTTCAGCCTTAAGGTTTCATCAACGAACACCTCCCAACCTTCTGAAAGATGCCTCACATGATACTAAATGGTTGCTAATGGAGCCTAGCAGTTGTGAAATGTTGCAACAGGATTTTAGGTTTTTTGTGCATATTTGTTTAGTTGGCATCTGGTGTCTTTGCCCACTTCATCCAGTTCAGGACTATGGGAGGTGCCTGGGGGGCTGAAACCTACCCAGCTGTCATTGGGCTAAAGGCAGGGTAGACCCCGGACAAGTCGTCAGTCAGTGAGCAGTACAATTTGTCGTTTATATGATTTGGATGAGCTTGTTTCAGTCTTTTTTTCACTATTAATAATCTGTGGAAATAGCAACCATTTTCCAAAGCATCCATGTTATCATCCATATTTAATTGATTTCATTACAATATTGTTTGAATATGAACTTAAAAATGATTCTTTAGAATCTAAAAGCTGATTGTTTTAAAAAAAAAAAAACAGTTTAAAACACTTTTATACAAGCGTAAAGTAATGAATAATTGTAAGACTTTAATTCTTTACAGGCTCCTCCAGGTCCATGTTTTTCCCCCCTTCTCACTCTCCTCCAGAGCTTTTGTTGTGACAAAAATCTCACTGTTTGGGGTGAAGGGGAACGTGCTCCTCCTCTTCCCCCCTGGTGACCTATGCTCCCAGGGGTTGTTGTTAAGTAAACCCTGCAACGATCTCCAGCAAAGAACTGTCTCCTTGCTCATCAGGAGACCTTCTCCATGACCCCCAAACTCTCTGCTTTGACATTCCTGCACCGACACAGCAGCTCCCTGACCCACCTCGTCTTCAACACTGCACCCCCTCCCCCCCCCCCACACACACACACACACACACAGACACACACACACACATCACTACGGTTGCCATCCGTGCGTCCGTCACCTCATGGGTCCTTCTCTTCGTCCCAGAAAACCAGTGCGGCTGGCTGGTGTCTCCTCCTCTGGAGACAGCCTATCAGGGGCCTCACGTCATTCGTCTCCAGGACCTGACTGACGGGTCAGCCTCAGAGATTACCAGCTACTATCAGCCGAGGGGGGGAATGTCTGCCCAGCCTAAGTGGATGCTCTCCTCTCGCACCATAACACTGGTTGGGAACTGGAACCCGCTTTGGGCCCCAGAAACTCAGATGTGGCATTTTATCTGTCTGGGAGCAGCTCTGTTGACTTGCTACAAGGTCTGCAGGGACAAAGTGCCAGACAATGACAGATATCAACTATCTTGGCCAGAGTAAACTCAGAACGGAGGAAAAAGCGGAGGCTCGTTGGTCTTTGCTGTAAGCGTTGAGCTAGTTTCGGCTGTCCGTCCCAGTAAGGGTAAAGAAAAGTGATGGTTTTCCATCAAGGTGCAGATGCTGCATTCCCAGGCTGCACGAGACCTTGAGTCCTAATATTAACAGAGTACTTTAAATAAGATCGTCCCCTGCAGCCTAAAATGTTTCCTGGAAACTTGGCTCATGTCTACGACGGAGTATTAGGGCCAAACTAAGACAAAAGAAATTTGGAAATTACGAGAATAAAGTCATAATATAATGAGAATAAAGTCGTAAAATTACGAGAATAAAGTCGTAATGTTGTGAGAATAAAGTCGTAATAGAATAAAGTCGTAATATTACGAGAATAAAGTCGTAATATTACGAGAATAAAGTCGTAATATTACGAGAATAAAGTCGTAATATTACGAGAATAAAGTCGTAATATTACGAGAATAAAGTCGTAACATTACGAGAATAAACTCGTAATGTTGCGAGAATAAAGTCGTAATATTATGAGAATAAAGTCGTAATATTATGAGAATAAAGTCGTAATATTATGAGAATAAAGTCGTAAAATTCCGAGAATAAAGTTGTGACATTACGAGAATAAAGTCGTATGAATAAAGTGGTAATTTATGAGAATAAAGTCATAATATTATGAAAATAAAGTGGTAATTTATGAGAACTCTAACAGGAAGAGCTTCTTCTCCCTGTGTTAAAATGAAGAATATTGAGCATCTTGTGAAGTTATATTTATATAGCCTATTTATAATATATTACAACTTTATTTTCGTAATATTACGACTTTATTCTCGTAATATTATGACTTTATTCTCATAATTTTACGACTTTATTCTCATTACCTTATGACTTTATTCTCGTAATTTCCTTTTTTTGTTTTTTTGTTTGGCCCTAAGACTCCGTCGTACATGTCAACTCAGATCCAAGGCAAAAAATATATGATTTTAAGAAAAAAGGAAAATGCCCTTATCACCATTCTTACAGCAGATTATACTGAAATATCAATATCATTTTCAAGTTATTGTCATAGATATAATGCTAAAGTCAGCAGTTAATGTTCTAAAGATCAGTAAATGTCATTAAAAAGCTGACATCATGTATTCGTGTCTTGACTGACAGCAGCCGCTGCACTCGGTCTCATTGACGTCATACCAATCAGAACATGATAACCAACAGTTATGCGGTAGGAAACTGTTTATTTCAGCTTGTAACATCAAGGTGGAGATAGTAGGACTCTCTGACAGTGTTTATAGGAACGACAGACACAAACGACGCTGGCAGTTACATCTGAATAATTAATACTGATAACGCACTTATGTAAATTAGCTGTTTCAAGGTTTTATCAGCTTTTGAAGCAGTATTAAAATGAAAAAATTAACATGTACATTTTTAAAAAGCTAGATTCTGTTACTGTGATAGGAAAACCAAAACCTGTCTCTGAGTATCCACTGCAGATTTCCCATCAAAATTCACTCCTATTGCTTAAAAATGTCTATCGTAGCCTGTGTGACCTGGCCTAGTGCATTTTTATGCTGACTCTGACTTTAAAAGCAGGCTTTTCCTCCCCTGCCAGGTGGTGTAAAGACGGCTAACTCTCAAGCCCTCATTACTGCTTCTCGGTGCAGAACATGGAGCCCTGAGATATTTGTGTATCGTGTATTGATTTAGAGGTACAACCCCTGGCTGTAAAACAAAGATAAAAAAGTTAGACATTAACTTTTTTCCAGGGGTCACTCTGAGCCTGTTTCACATAGTTGGAACCCGCAAGAAAAAAAAAACTGCCTGTTTGATGGACTCTGGAATATTGATTTTCTTTTCAGAACAAAAAAAAAAAAAAAATAGCAAAAGATAGCACTAGCACATTCCTGCCTTCTCCCTCCAAGGTTACCGCCTGAGCCCAGCAGAAGCAAGCACCTGTCAGATGTACACCGTAGCATTATTTGTTGCCCCCCCCACTCCCCCCGCTCCCCCCGCTCCTCTCGCCCTTTTATACAGTAACAGAAGAAAAAAAACAAACCTGGAAGAAACAAACATGAAAACATCACTCAAGGGAATTCACTAAAGTCTGGATTCAGTTTTGTCTCCATGTGAGCTCAAAGGGATAGCAAACTGCCGAAACCTCTGCACGCATGTGGCTTCGAATACTGATTAGAAATCCTCACCTGGCCCCATGCAGGAGGACAGTGTCATCAACACCACCCTGTTTGCTTAGCTGAGAGCTGAATGTGATGAGGTTTGCACTTGTTGATTAAGTGCGGCTACACCATTGTTCAGCATACTTGCAGTGGTGTGAAAATAATCACGTCTAAAGAAAGCCCAGTGAAACAAACGGCTCTTTATTTAAAGAGTTTACCGGATGCAGTATATAACTTTATTTAATTTGTGCATGCATCAGTTTGATTATAAATTGCATCTAAATCATCAGAAATCTTTTCAACCTCAGCATCAAAAGCACTTGACAGTTTACTGCCCAGCCAAAGGTTGCAGCTCCACGGTTTTATAGAATTATTAAGTAAGCAATTATGATAACCCAATGTTTTAAAGATAATAGAGCGATAAGGTTTTGCCAAACTCACACTGTAGTTTGCCCTTACGCTGCTCTTCCTGAGGAGAAAATCAATATCTTCTGCACTCAGGCTTCATTGTTTCCTCGACTTTTGGGCTGATTGTTTGACTTTAAAGTTTCAGGATTTTTTTTTTAGTTTTTTTTAAAGATAATAACAATAATAATTGCATTCTGAAATCACACCATGCAACTGCACATTGTAAAGCCCATGCGTGTTAGTGGTATTTTATCAAAGCTCATAAACCTTGAATGGCTATATATTGATAAAGACTGTTTAAAGTGTCATCGGAATGATAACATTTGCACTGTAAATGTGGCTCGCAGGCTCCAGTCTCCGATTTGGCTGCCGTGATAAGGACGACACATAGTGGAATACGACCAGCGGGTCAAAAGCCGCAGAATATTTGAATTGGGAACGATGGAAAAAACAAGTTTGTTAAAGAAAAAAAAAAAAAAAAAAATCATTGAATTCAGAGCATGAAGTGAAGTCTGGATCAAATGTTTGTGGCCCTTAAACAACAAGGTACGTTCACTGTGATAACGAATCACTTAAAGCAAGCAAAGCATCTGCACCTGATGTAGTTTGTCCTCAAACACTGAACTGGAGATAATGTTTGTGACGCAATACACAACTTCCAGACTCATTCCTGTGCCTGGACATGTTGTTTTTTCTTTATTAATTCATATAACAGGAACTGTATCATTAAATATGATTAAACGCTGTAGTTTTCATCAGAACCTTACTTCACTCATTTACAGTACTAGGCACCGTTTTCAAATAAGACATGTTGTAGTTAACCTTTTCCCTCTAAATACGTAAATAACAATAACCTGAGTGGTTTGACACTTTGCCCAGATCAATATCAATAAAGCAATCATTGTGTCAGAGGCCTGTATGCTTCAAGGAGGGATCTGTGGGAGAGGATTACTCTGTTTATGGCTTTACTGTAGGTGGTGGTACACCCAACCACAGTTACACACACAAATACATGAACCATAGCGTCATATTCAAGTGGTTTAGATTCATTCCCTGACCGATGTACTTTGGATTTTACTAAAAGTGCCAGAAGTTAACGCTAAAACAGCTGATCCATTTTTTTTGACAAATGTCAGCATTTATCTGACATCAATTTCTTCGAAATAGTACAAAAAGTAGGCTGGTAAAAAAATCTTCAGAGCCCTCCCTTTTGCTCTGGTCCTTGAAGAGCGGAGCAGAAGGGAGGGATCCAAGGTTTGTCCAGACAGCCAGAATGCACTTTGCTCAGCCTGATCATAAACGGAGACAATAAATTCTACCAGACTTCAAGCAGAGAGGGAGACGGGACCTTCAGACGATCCAAGATCAATTCTTCCAACATGGCAGGAAAAGCCCAAGTGGCCAAAACAGGCAGCTTAAAGCTTTTCTCCCCATTTCTTTATCTATGACATCCAACTGAATCACAGAATTGATTTCTGAAACTCCTGCCTTTGAGAAAGAAAATGAAAACACACACACACACGCACACATACAAATCAAAAACAAGGTTGTGTACAAAGAAATGTGGTGCTGATGGAAATGATCCGAGGTCTTACATGCTACAAGTCCTCCATCTTGTATGTTGGTCAAAAGTATGCCAGCCTTGCAATTCATCTTTCACTGGGACCTCATTAATCAATACAGACCACTCAGGAAAATGCATTTTATGAGGAACAAGTAAACTTTCACCTTCCCTTCACCTTTTGCTCTGGGGTTTAGATTTTGCTCGGAGTCAAAAGACTAACCTTCCTGCTTCTCATTCTAGCAGATCTCGGATCACAACGCGCTTGAGTTTCCCTACTAAGACGTTGTAGTAAATTCAGACCGGAGCTTTTCTTTTTTGGAAGTCCAGAGTGAACAACTCAAAGTGAGCCCTGGTCGCTTTAAAACTAAAGGATAACCTCCAGATGAATAATGACGTCTATAACCCGCTGTCACAGCAAAAACAGAGAGCATGATAAAGTTTCTCATTGTAAATTCTCATGTCCTCTGAACTACAAATAAAGTTTAATTTATGACAGCGGGGAGCAGCAGTGTTTAGGAACTGGGTGTGCTGCCACCTTGTGATGCGCTCGGGGCTCTGCATGTCAACGCTCTCCCACCACAGTTCATGTCCAGTTTGTTAAGTACACAGCTGGCACCGTGGGCAAAGCCCGGTGCATCCGTGTGTGTGTGTGTGTGTGAGGGTGGGGGGTTCATACGCCCTCCTCTTCCGCAGCACGCTGAGCCCACCAACAGATGGATGTCACTGACCCTTTCAAGGATCACAGCACAGGCTTGAGGCAGGTCACTTTCCTGGTCAGGCCTGCCTGCTCCCCTCTCTCCAGGGGGGCTCGGCTCATGTCTGTCTCCCGCTCGCTGGAGTCGGTGCAGCGCGGGGCCACCATCACTCACACTCCCAGGGGCAGCCAACGGATTAGCCGACCTCCTCTGGTGTGGGAGGAACAGCCCCCGCGGTCCGGGCCGGCTAACATCATAGCCTTCAGGCAGCTGAGACTGCTAGCCGAGGTGGTCAGGGATGCTCCCCAGGATCAGGCGGGGGGCCAGGAGGGGAGATAGCGGCGTCTCCGGCACCCTGACAGTCAAGTCAGCATGGGAGCGCGAGTCTGCAGTCTGTCAGAGACGGACGAGCAGTCTGGTCGATCGACCAGCTTACAGACTATCCTAATGGTCTGGTGTGAGGCCTTCATTAATCTGAGCGCTGTAGGGGAACACAAACACTACACTAAAATGTGATTACTAGACATGTTTTCCCACATTCGTCTTTTTTATATGCTGCTTTTAACAGATTTCATTCTTGTGAGACGTTTGTAAAATCTGGCTGTAAGCTTCAGTACGTTTCAGGTTATTAGTGAAGCTGGGAACTGATGCTTCACAATACAATCTAGCATCATCATTTATCTCAAATGGCTCTGGTGGGTCCACGGTTACGATGCCCTGCAGGTCAGTCAAGTCGTTTCCCACCAAAATTAATGAAGTTATTTGTTGGTTGACACGGCTGCATGCAAAAGGAGAATCGGATAACATTTTTTCCCAACACTGTCGGGATGGCAGCGTCTAAGCTGTAAAACAAAAACCAGATTCACATAACCTGAACATCACTTCAACTGAAAGTTGAGCAAAGGTTTACTGAAACTCTTAACATGCGAGGACAAAACAAGAACAGGAAACTGTGGCTTCTTTTGTTCTGGAGGTGGACCGAAAGCATTTGTGCTCTTGCAGGACAAATAACATTTCTGAAACCAATCATAGCTTGAAGTTTAGGAATCATGTAGGCCACGTCCTCTGAACTTTAGAATAGAAAGGTTTTTTGACTTTTTCAATCCACATTTAAAAAGCCAGTATCTTTAGTACCATTAAGGAGACTTTGGCCCCGTAGCCCAAATTACTTGCACCATTAATGCTGAAGGATAATTACAGATTTTAGAGAAAAATTAAGTTGCTAACTAATTAAGTTGCTAAACAGGAGGTCTCTTTGGAAAGAACCGATCATGGCTGTAGCACAATGCAGCGTTGCTTCATCGAAGTTCCTTAGGAACAATTACATTTTATACAAGTAGGTAATAAGTTGAAAATATTAGCTATTTTTTTTAGCTATGCAATAAAGTAATCTTGCCGATCACCATATCAGAACATTGTTTTAAAGACGGGTGCTTCAGGATGACGGCTGTAGAGGCTTCAGGCAAAGCGAGAGATCTTAGAAGGTGAAAGAAGCGGTGCAGTGTGCTGACAGCGTATGATGAATGCAGGCTACATGCGGCTCTATCCTGCAGCTGCCCGTGACTCAAGTCCAAAGATCGCCATGATATGAACAACGGAGTCCAATATAAATGACCTTTGATTAGGAGACGCCTCGCAAGGTGTCCCGTAGTCTCACAGTTCACTGCAGAAGATGCATCACTATTTGAGTCTCTGCCAACCCCCCCCCTCCTCCTGTCGTGCCCTTTTCTCTCTCTCCCTCTGATTAACATAGCTGACCACTCACACACCGGTGCTGAGTCATTATTAGGTGTTTGCATTTTCAATTACCCCCACACCTCGCATTTCTGCCACGCTGTCTCCTCTGTGATGCAGACGCTGCACAGCAGGAGAAAAGCAACAAAATGCTAATTTTCTGCCCGTAAGAAGTTGACAACATCTGAAGCCAACAAAAACAAAATAAAAAGCTAATGCACACGGCAAAAGAAGAAGTGTCTCATGGCTGATTTAGGACTTTATTTGTGTGGTATGGTTGTTTTTAAAAGCACTTATTAGCAGTACAGACTGAACAGTTTGAAATGATACAAGTTGTCTTGTATGTCAAACATTCATGCCAAAGAAAACACAACTGAAAACACCCATAAAAGGACAGTTACAGGTATTGAAAATAAAGTACAAATTAAGCTTTTTCATAACAACCATAAGACGACAACAGAATAAATCGTATTAGTGCTTCTAGCTTGGTGTTATGATCAGTGAAAATAATCTATGTAACTGAAAAACAAAAAAACTAAAAAGCGCTTAGATGTGGTTTCACGTTTCCACATAGCAGAGCAAGTTAGCCACTTTGTTGAGTCTCCACACGCACAACTCGCCTGGTATAAGAAGTAAGGCAAGTTCTGTCTTTCAAAATCAAATTTCCTCCGAAATAAAACACTGGTGAACACTTAAAAGAAATCTTTTTTCTGCTTCACAGCTGAACAAAACTGGCTGACAGAGACCTACTTAAGAGGGAAAAAAACAATGAATGCTAGAAAGCTACTGCCAACAAAAGTACATCATACAGTATATTTCAACATGAATATCAAAGCAGAATGTTTGAGAGATTTTGAGGCTACATAGTAGGAAGGCAGTGACACCTATAAATCCTATTGTGTGGGCAGCAATAAAAATAATTTATTCTACATCTTCAGCTTCTAATAGATTGTACTCTCTACTTCAATAGACTTTGATTTTGAGAAAAAAGAAAACAAAACACTTAAATAAAAGTAGTAATACAAGTTAAAGAGCACCTTATCCCCATAAAAATGATTTGAAAATTCGCTGTTTGGAAGTGGATGGCACAGACTCATCAAAAGAACAATTTTCATCAGACAAGACCGCTAACTTTCCACAGTTTAACGTTAAAACTGTTACCAGATACTTTCGTTAAAAACTTGTTTTGCATCATAAAGGTTTTGTGGGTGAAACAGGTACAACAGAGGCTCTTTAGTGGACAAAAGCTGAAAGATGTTTGCACCATTACTGTCTGCATGGCAGCGCAACCCTTGCAGTCAGTGTGGAAGACACTTTCAGTTTTTCTCGTGCAAAACAGCCAACATTTGGTCTTCTAGTGCACCAAAGGGGAGCCCACACCAGCCAAAATGAACATAAACATCAATCTGGATTTTCTAAGCCTCTCGTTTAAGCTCTAAATGCAGCAGTGCGTTTCAAACTTGCCTGGAAAATGTAAGTACTTCAAATCCACGACCCCAGCTTCTGATACCAATACACTTGAAGAAAGATGCACGAGTACATAAAACACTTGACATCGGCTGGGACTGAAAGCAACAGATGCATGAAAATTTAAGATCAAAGAGGGACTCATGTTTTCTCCACTTCTATGAATTTGTCTACATTTTCCATGGTGGGCCTTACCTTTTCAGTTTATATCAGATAAAATTAAATTAAAAAAAAGTTCAAAAATCAAATAAAAACTCAGAGGAAAGGATAAAGAATACAGCCAGAAAAAAAAAAAAAGGATAACCTGACTCCTCTGTGAAAATCATCCGTCTGGTTCCACTAAAGACATACAAAAGACTGAATGACAAATCTAACTTAAGTCAATATTTTTCCACGTTTTGTAACAGAAGTTCCATCTGAACACTATCACAACATTAAAGCGAGCATTTTTAGTGTAGAGTAAGACTTGGCTGGCTGACTCAAGTGCTGTGAGGATGGCAGCAGCGGCAGCAGCTGGTGTGGATGTGGTGTTGCAGGCGTTGCCCACTCGGGCTTTAAGGGAAGAACGAGTCTGTGGAGAGGTCTAGTATAGGAGGATGCGGCGCTCGATGGCCTTGCGGCAGATGGGACACTCGCTCATTCGGTCCCCGCACAGCTGGCAGGTGCCATGGCCGCACATGAAGATCATGTTCTTTAGCCGGTCAAGACACACTGGACACATGGTCTGCAGGAAGACACAGAGGAACACGTCGAGTTCATGTGTTCAATTTCATTTTCGCTGGGTCCAGTCAGTGAGTCAGCGGGATCCGTTTCGCTACATGAAAAATAAAGACTCTTTTTTGTTTTTTGGCTTCACCTGTTCTTTGATGTCTTGTAGCTGTTGCTGGAGTTTCTGCACATCAGCATTGACGTTGGTGTTGTCCTTGTCCCTCTGCAGGGCAGGAATGTTTCCACTTGCTGCTTGGGCATAAGATGACACAAACACGTTCAGGGGGAATAAAAAGGGACCTCTGTTACCAAACTGAAGACCAGACAAACTGAAGATCAGACAAACTAATTATCACCTCAAATTTCACTCCAGAGCTATAAATGTTGTTGCCAATAAAACCGAAATGCGGCCACGGCATCGGCGGCCTCTGACACAAGCTGCAGCTTTCAGTTATATTTCAAAGCGGCGGTTTTGTTAATGAGCAGGGATCACAAACACATGCACTTTCAATTTTATAATTAGGCAGATTACTTCTGGCTCAGTGTATTGGCTCACTTTCTAATGATCTTACTTCTGTAACAGACACTTTGTAATTATCTAGAATAGAAGCTGGCACAACACCAATCACCATGCAGTGCTTTTGGCATGGCAAGATCCACAAGAAGCTTGTGAAATGTGTGTCTGTAACTGTGAATGGGTTAATCAAGCAAACGTCACCTGGACTGACTCAACAACAGTCAACACCGCTCTGATATGCATTAAAGATAACTCATCATCATCTGCCGTTTAGTCTGTTGAGTGAAATGGAGGGGAGAGGGGCCAGGGCAGCACTGTGTGTGTGTATATGGGGGGGGGCTCTTTCAGAACAAGGATCTGTTGAGGGAGGGGATCATATAGGTATACTTACACCAACTTAGTGCCAGATTGTTGGGCTGGAGAAGATCCTGCGATCCCCCTGCCATATTGTTAGTGCTCCCTGCTGGGAATAACCAGTCACATTGTTATAGTTGGCGCTGCCCCTCACCAGCTCGAGAGCTGGTGTGACCAAAACTACTATGAGGGAAGTTGAGAGAAAGAATTTAAAGAAGAAGCTAGCAAGTTGGAAGCAACTATAATGAAGAGAAAAGGAAAGAGAGTAACTTCTATGTAAACCTGGTTAAAGTAGCACGTGATTATTTTGTTGCCATCAGCCATCGATTATGCATGATTTTATGCCTAACTGGGCTAAAGGTACAATGGAAGAACCAGTGGGGATACTGGGACGAAGGGATACAGGATATAAGCTTTTGATGCTGCCCCTTGCATGAGTGTATGTGAGTTTGGGTCTTTGTTCATTTTTGTAAACCTTGTACGGACTTGAGACTCAATGACATTTGAGGGGGAAAAGAACAGAGCAGTGAACATGAAATCATGAACTTGCAACAGTTTCCCTTTTAAGTCAACATAAAATGTGGAAAACAAGGTACGAGTAACCACTAGTAAGAGACGCTAGTGGTGATGGACTGTGAGTACAACCCAAAACAATTAAGTATTTAGAGACTACTTTACATCAAGATTAATGTGCTGCATGCATGTGTGTATTTTCGGTAAAAATTAGCAAATTTTAAGCACATTTGCATCCTAGAAACATGCCTGCTGGTTGTTTCATTTATCTGAGATTTTTTATTATTCTACCGCTGTTCTGTGACCTTTTTGAGAAATTCACTTTGAAGGAGCGTATGTGGGCAAATTAGTTAGTCTGTTTCAAAAGAATGTGATTACCCAAACTTTTAGAGGCAGGAGAAACGTAAATGTAATTAAATGTAATTAATTTTATGTGCACTCTGGTGCTATTACAATATTCATCAAAGTCAATCTAAAACTGGATCCTACAAAAATATATTATAGTTTCAAAGCCAAATCTAAATGTATTTGGAAATGCAATGGAATGACTTCAGACACGCAGGTAGACAATAGTAACCCCATATTCACCATAGTCAAATATAAGATAATGGAAAGGACAACACAATCATGTGACTTTAACAAATAAAACATGCCAGATTTAGTAGTGTGGCTATTTTGAAAGTAAGACATACAAATGACTAATTAAAAAAAAATCTGAGTTAACTTAACTTGTAGTTTCTGATATTTCTACTATGACAGAAAAGACAAAAACACAACATAAAAGCAAATATAATGTATAACTAAAGCAGCAACAAATCTTAAGATAATAAGAGAAGATACTTTGGAAATGAGTAAAAGTAAGAGAAGAAAAAAATAGAAAAGAAGGTGTGGATTAAAAGGGAACATGTGGAAGATTCACTCACTAAGGTCATCATCATCATCATCATCATCATCACCACCATCATCATCATCGGCATCATCCTCCATACCTTTCCCTCCGCAGCAGAGGACGAAGGGGGTCCGCCGTTCCACCACAGCCCGGCACTGTACGCACTTCTTCATGAGGCTGGCACAGTCTGCAGAGAACACACACAAAAGGTGACACACGTCAGTAATGACCCAAAAAGCTGGAAAGAAATTCTACAAAATGCAAGCAGTAAGTAACAAAGTGATTGTAATAACGTTGTAATGTGTGTGGAACTTACTCTCACAAGCGCACATGTGACCACAGGGCTGGAACAACACGGCCGCCTTTTTGTCGGAGCAGACAACACACTCCTCAATCTGCAGAGGGACAAATTGGACACACAAAAAGAAAGTACAAGTCTATCCAGTCGAGGTCGTACCTCTGCCTGTCATGCAGCTCGCGCGGTGGCGCTTCTGGTACCTTGGTTCTCGACTGGACCTGTTCCTTGCAGATGAGACACTTCTTGACGCGGGGTGAGCAGAGTGAACAGGTGGCAATGTGTCCACACGGCCCAAACAGAGTGTCTCTCTTCATGTCAGAACACACCATGCACTCCTCCAGAGACTCAATGTTGCTGTTAAGAGATGGGCTACGAGTGCCCACCTGGCTACTGGAACATTGAGAACAACGTGTGAGGGATTACAAGTGAAATCAGCACAAAGAAAACAGAATACAAGGAGAAGTGCAATGTGATCTCTGAGTGTATATATTTGCAAACTATTCTTTACCCTCAGTTTTGTTTTACCGTTTAAAGAAATCATCCAGTATAGCAATTTCAAGTTACTGTCAGGTAGATGTCTTTTTAAATATGAAGTTTTCCCATCGTCTTCTTGGTTCATGAGGAGCTTAGTCCACAAACTTCAGCTTCGCATTTACCGCACGGACATGAGAGTGCTATTGATTTTTGTCTAATTCTAAGCAACACCAACAAGTGTGCTTTCTAAAATGTCTAACAACCCCTTGGATGTTTACCTGCTCTTCTCTTTGTGACATTTGGCCAAAGCTTTGCAGAGACTGGGGTCGGGACACAGGTCTAGAGGAGACTGCCCCTTTTTGTTGCGAATAGTCAAGTCCGCTCCATTAGCTGCCAGGAAGCAGGCGATGGATGCTGCACTCTTCTTCTCTGCTCCCTGGGTGCCTAAGCCCATGATTAACTACGGAGACAGACAGATACACAAACACATACCAAGTCAGAGGCACGTCAGGCGTTCTGACACCAAACATTCTTATGAACTCGAAATCAGTGGCAACAGTGTCTCTACTGGCACTTGAATCAGTGATGCAGTTATGCACAAGAAGAAATGCTGATTTTTGCCTTGGAAATGTTTTAGACCATCAGTCATTCCTCAAATAAAAGCTATTTCTTTTAGTAGTAGTAGTGGTTTTTAGTGGCGCCAGTCTCTATTGGTGGACATATAAAACCCAACGAGGTTGCTGTGCTCACTGCTGCAAGACAGGACACAACTCCCCATTTACTTTAAAAATGCACATGTACTGTTTGCTTTGTTTTAAGTAGAGGTTCTGAAACTGGCAGGATGCAGTGTACGGTAATGCTATTGTCTCATGCCGTAGCTTACTGGATTATCCCCTGAGAATAGTAGTTACTAAATGTACCTCCAGTTCTGTGTTCACTGGAGCGTGTTTACACACAGGGCATAAAGACCTTACTGCCGGCAATGGAAAGGGATTTAATGAGCTTGTTTTTGCGGAAATACCCAGGTTTAAAAACACATTCAAGCAATACTTTTGCTGTAAATACCGAACAAATGCTCCATCTCTCCCTTCCATAAGTTATCATCTCACTCATTCATCCTCAATTCAAAACTACTCTCTTTAAAGCAGTTTAAGCCTTCCAGGTCTGATTGTGTTCAACAAGTAGCTTTTACATCTCGGCTGATGCAGTCATCGCGCCAGCTAATTCAATTTTCATCTAGGAGGGAAGGGAGAGCGATGGGAGAGCCAGTCCAAAGCACTTTTGTCAATAAGGCCTGCTGCCTGTCTGTTCCACCTTTCTGCGGGGAACCAGAGAGGACAGAAAAGACGAGTTACTGAAGAGAAGATGTGTAAAAGGAGAGACACAACGAGGAACAGAGGGGAGGCAGAGGATGACAGGTACAGAAAATATGCTGCAAAAGCAAGGCTTTAAAGTCCTCCCTGTGGCAATTATTGATGGCGTGTTAAAATGGAGAGGGTGAAGGTTGTATATGTCCCCCATTTGGCCGCTTCAGTGTGACCCTTTCAGGCAAATGAAAAAGCAGCAGCGGGTCAGCTGACTGGTCCGTGCTTTCACCTGAATGAAGGCCTGGTGGACACTTGGCTGATCACTGATGAGGGTGATGGAGACCTGAGCTTCCAGACGTGATATCTGTCATTGTTCTGACAATGGGCCCCATACTTGAATTTATTAGAGGTTTTTCTGCAGGTCGTGCGGAAAACTGCAATGAGGTGACCCTGAACTGTTCAATATGATGAATGTCAAAAGCCATAATGTGATGCTAGAGTGAGTTTCCAAACAGGAAAGGGTTGGTAACTGAATATGAAAAGCAAAGACTGCATATTGTAAAGAGGCCATAAGTGGTAACTTGAAGCTCTAACATGCTGCATTAGTTCACGTGTCTTTTTTAACCACATATATTATGAAAGGCAAACTGCTGCAGCTAGTTGTATTACAGGTCTTCAGTTCCAGTCCGCAGGGTGTGCATGTTTTCGATGCTGCTTGGCTCTAGCACCTGATTCAAACCAATCGATCACCCTTAGCTTGTCACCAGCATCTGCACCAGTGTGATAATGATTCATTAATTTGAATCAGGTGTTAGAGCATAGAAGCCTCTGCAACATGCAGGACAGTGAACCTTGAAGACTGGAAGTGAGGGCTCTTGTTGTATACTACGGAGACACACTTGCTCATTTCTATAAATGACTAATTTTGTTATAACAAAATTATATGTCTGTCATCTGCTCCCTATAGGTCAGCAACTATGTACAACACCCATCGTGTTTGGTATCATGCCCTTCAGGACACAAGCGGCTTTTTACAGAGTGAATCAAAATCAAAAAAAAAAAAAAGGGGAACTGAAATTCAATATCAATATCTAACGTATGTTATCAATGTCTAAAAATAAAGTCCATTATCGTTTCCCGTCATTGTAAGATAAATAGAACCATATATAATTCATGATTTCTCCTAAGTAACTGCCTTTATGAACACATTTTATTTCTATGTAAGAGCATTTGAATTCTGTGACAACTTAAGAAAATTTGCGAAACATAAAATACTGCAATCATAAAGAAGACCACGGTTAATAATAGATGTGTATGTACTGTGTTCTTGGAGGGTTCCCAGGGCTCCACTTTGCTGACATCCTGCATATCCTGGAGTTGTCGCAGTTGGGACAATGTGTGGTGACGCAGTGCCTCATGAAGTGGAGTATCTCCATCTTTGTCCTGCACGTCCAGTTTGGCCTCTGCCCGCACCAGCAGCTAAGAAGGAAAACATATGAACACAAAGTCACACAAACTGCCTGTCAAATAGGAATCCTCGTCGCCAACATAAAACAACTTTAATCTATGCTATAATGCAAATTCCACAGCACTGCTGTACAAGGATGCTGCTTGCGTTTAACTGCTTCAGTACGACTACCCCCAATGGAGTGCATTTTTCCTTGAGTCCACAAGATGGCAACGTGGCAATCTCAAACCAGCATTACAGCAAAAGATCCTGACCAAGACACTGCCTCAAAGAGCATTTCTCCTCTTCTGCGAGGACATTCAACTGTATAAATTAAATGTGTCAGCGCACTGATATTCTACTCCCGTTTGTGAATGAAAGAGGCACTGACAGATTACTAAAAGCAGAAGGTTCACTTAGTAATGCAAGTGAGGGGGGAAGAGAAGAGATGGGATGAGGAAAAAAGGGAAAGAAGGTTGCACACTAACCCGAACTATCTGAGTGTGTTGGCGCTCCACTGCAAGGTGCAATGCCGTCTGCTGGTTGACATTCTGAATGTCTAAACTGGCGTTGCCCTGGAAGGTGGGAACAAGAGAAGCAGGTGAGTATGTACACATTTGGATATTTGGACATACAATAAAAATAAAAGAGAAATGTCTCACACATGGGTGCATATATGGATGACAGAAAAGTAATGTTTAATTTGAAAAAGAAAACTGATTTTTTCAATTAATCAATAAAATAATATTAATTTTTCTGACTTCATGTGGCAAAACAGCACCTTGTGTCGTCTAACCCCCCTGGTGAACACAATGGCAGCTGGAAAACAGCATCCAAGAATAATGCTGCATCTGATTCTGATAGCAAATACCTCCGCTGAGGAGATGTAGATGAAAGATATGTATTGTGATCAGACGGTGCGTAAAATCCCAGATTAATAAGACTGTCTGACTGGCTTTTTGGCTTGCAGGGAATCTGCAGTGCATCTAGTAGTGTGGTGCAGTTTCTGAATAGAAAGCTGAGCCATCACTGCGAACAAGCTCATTGCAGGAACTTGGGGAGGAAAAAAAAAAAGAAAAAAAAAAAGCTGTCCCTGCTGAAAGGTAGCTTGCACAGCGAACATTCATGCGTGGGAATGTTGCAGCAACATTACTGCCCTGCACCATATCCTCATTAACCCACTTTTTGCTTGATCAGGTGACTTCTGTTATACATTTGCGTTAGTCTTTAGGGAGCTAAACCTGCAATCACAGAAGTGAAAAGGAGAGGGAACCTATAATTGCAGGAGGAGGAGGAGGGTAGGAGTAGAAGAAAAGGGCCAGCAGCCATAAGAATACCCCTAGAGACCCTGTGCATCTTATGGGTTCAATAAAGAAAAAAATGGCAGTTACAAGAACTTCAACTGGCCCACAGCTTGCTGTCTGCAGGGAAAACAGTGGAGGCTGCTTTCAAAGGTCTCCTTTTGGGCAAAGCCAAGAGTGCAGCCCGAACTGATGCTACTCTGTTCTGGAATATTAACTGCAAAAAGGGATGTCTGCAACGAAGGCGTTTTAGACGTGTTCTGCAGTTACCCCTGTGTCTCTTTGCTTGTGTTTTATACATGCAAGTAAACATGATCTGGGGAATATTTTGGAAATCAAAATCAAATCTCGAACGGGGTGCATTTTATTGATGAAACGATCACAATGAGGGGAGGGGGCCAAAATAAAAGGACCAACATTTCAAAATGTTCAGTATGTTAAACATAGATTCAAATGCATTCGTTCGAGGTGTGCGGGTGTCGGCACCTGGTGCACCAGAAGTTCGGCCACCTCCACATGGTTGTTGAGGGCAGCTAGATGCAATGCGGTATATCCATCGTCTTTCTTCTCATCGACAATCCAAGGCCTTGGCAGTTTAGATAGCAGCACACGCATGGCACTGTGCAGAAAGAGAGAGGATAAAGATAGGAGGGAGAGAAGTGTGTTCTTAATTGAACTCTTGTCTTTGATGCATGAAAATAAATAAATAAATACATGAATGAATAAATAGAAGTACAAGACAATTAAGTTATTTTCGATAACATATTAATTCCAAAGTTAATTTACCGCTAAATTGCATGTAGAAAAGATATTATGTCTTTTCAGTACACCATTCTTCTTTTAAAAAAGGATTACATTTCCAAAAACAAGAATATTAAATTCACTTAAAGAGGGACCTGCTTTACCAAACCGAGTGCTATTTACATCACCCTGTGAGTTGCTCAAACGTCCTTTTTATATTAAAGCACCTGTCTTTCTACCGTCTCTTTACTTAAAGAGAAGCCATTTCTCCCTTGATCATGCACAAAAGTGCAAATGATTGGAAGGCAAAATGGTAATTACAGGAGATTTGGCTGCATTTACTCGGCCTCCTCCTGTGAAGGGAATACGCAAGATGGAAAGCGGAAATTGTCTATTGTTTAAACATAGCTGAGCCCTGGTTGCCTGCAGAAAAGAGCCAGTTATGTGGCACTGAAGGTCATTTAGAGGATGCATGAGGATCCAGAGTAAAGCTGAACTCTCACTCCCCACAGTGTCACACAACAGAGACAGAGGAAGAAAAAAAGAGACTGGTTTTACTGGTAAAAATAATTAACTACAAATATTTCATAAGAGGCAGGATGTAGAAAAAAGAGAGAAGAACCCTTCAGGGGTAGATTTGACTTAAGCTGTAATACATTTGCAAGTAGAATTAGATATGTTAACAGGCTTCTTCCAATTAACCCATTATGACCTAAGGCTTCATTTAAAAGACTGCTAAAACTTAGCAACTTCCTGGAAAACCTAAAGCTGCCCACTAAAACCTTTTTTTTCCTCAGCCTCTGATAAAACTAGAAACTACTGACTCTGCCTTAATGTCTATCAATATTTTTTTAAATAAATGATATTAGTTTGTGTCCCTTGATGATGATTATGTGACATTTGCATCATAGCACACACGTCACATTAGCTCATCATGGGTCAAGTAGCATTTACAGTATCCCATTTGTTGTAATGTATATGAAGTTATCCATCATCTCTTCTTCCTTGACCCCCCTTTCCTTAATGCTTGTCCTGCCCCAGTCCATGGTTGACACACTGAATGCAAAATACTGAAATAAGACTAATTCATCTTTTGTTATAAAAGTGGATCGGGGAAGCAGAGCTGAAAAAAAAACTGGCAAAGAGAAATCTGATTTTTGTGCATATACTACAGAACATGAATCTAAGACCTTTTATACCCCCATGCTTGAGCCATTTTTATATCTTGTCTGTAGTTAGGAGCACAGTGTACCTTCAATATGCATTAAAGCAGCAGTGCTGGAGGGAATACTTCTGACCTTGTTTAACCCTGAATAATCATGCAGGGCAAATCTTTGAACTGCGACAAAGGGAGGCAGCTGATTTCACTCTTACAGATATGGCTGAACAGCTCGCTCTGGAGTGTTAACGTAAGGTAAATAGGATCTTCAAGAGTGCCGCAAGAAAATGGGCTCCAGCACAGGACAGGAAAGGCCAAAGCTTGCATTTTTTGTGAAAATAAACTATTAAGACAGAGAAATAATGACTGCAAAGCAATAAACTGGCAAGTTTTAAAACTGAATAGAATAGGGATGACTGATCCTCTGCAGGTTTTTGTAAACCTATCATCTGTCTCCCTTCAGAGGACATCATTCTTACATCCTCTTGAGGAAAGCAGAGAAAGAAGGGCAGAGAGGCACGGGCCAGGCGGTCAGCACCTCTGTTCGGATGGAGATTTGTAGGCTGGTGTACTGCTGCAGTGATGAACAGCGCAGCACGCTTCTCCCAGTCTCCCTCGCTCTCTAACTCTCAATGCACAGGAGCTTACGCACCTGCATTGCTTGCAGCCATCTTCAATCACTTAATGCAGAGATGCACCACTTAGCTGCGATAGCAACCACACCCATTCCCCTTGATCTCACATTCACAATGTGTCGCCACGGTTACAAAACTATTTGCTTACATACTGTGGATTTTACATCTCAAAGGGGACTTATGAGTAATTTCATTCATGGCTCACTGACTGGGTAGGAGTTGAAACTTAAACAAGCAAGTTATTCAAGAAAAGCCACATTAGAGTCTTGCCCATAGCTATTTCATAAAACTGATTCCCAGTGGTTAAAAAGATCAGTGTTTTAGCCCTTCTATCAAGACTGAGTAATATGCATTTATTCACCCGAGCTAAGGATATTGTCTCTAATAAACCTATTATCCTTTTTTTTTGTATTGATTTACTCATTCCCACTGGGAGCACATACAACATTTGTGAAGACTAGATGAAGATATACAAGAAAATAGCCCAGAAAAAATGAATGTACTTTGGCTACAAGTACAGGAGCAGACTAGCACCTTCCAGCGTCAGAAACGGGCATTTCCTGGTGTAGACAGCCCCTCCAGTACAAGTTTAGATTGACAGGCTCTCTGCCACGCTGGGTGAAATGGGCAGGCATTAATATTAATACTGGCACTGCTGCATTGCAGTTAAGCTATTTGCTGTAAAAGCAAAAAATAGAAAGATGAATTTAGAATGAAGAAATGAATTTATTTTGTGTTTTTACTTTTATATATTTGATGTCAGCAATGATAGTGGAAAAAAAAAGTTAAATTGGTGTTGCCTTCAGGAATTCATGTTTTTGCAAAAGGGGAGGGACACCAACTTACTGATATGACAAGTAGACATTCAGCATGTAGAGGGGATTTCATTGACATAACTGAGCCTTGAAAGTGATGATATGAACATAGGAGGACACACTGATGAGGAAAAAGGTATGATAAAGGATAGGGGTGCAACGGATCAAAAAACTCACAGATCGGATCGTTTCTCAGATCAGCAAAAAATAAAATAATAAAATAATAAAATAAACATAATTATTAACGCTTTTAAATTATCAAATTGAAATACATAAAATCCACTTAAAGTGCACATGGTATAATATATATATTTTTTTATATATATATATTTTTATCCCGGTTTTTTCCCTCATTTTAATCACCCAGTGCTCCTACCTAAGTAACTAAGTAAGTTCTTTTTAACATAATTGATGAAAAACAACTTAAAGTGCAACTTTAAACATGAATAGTAAAATAAATCATGTGTCCACATCATCAAAGAAGAATAAAAGAAAGCCGGCGTGCTGATATTCGGTTGTTGAGCAGCCTTCGTTTTCAGTCCCGTCAGTGAAACACTGGAGTGATGTCACTTCAAATGCGTGGGCATGCTTGGTTGTGCCACAGTGCCTACACACCGTCACGGTTTTATCCAATAACCCCTGTCCCTCATCAATATATTTGACAGGGAAGCCAAAATGCTCCCATAAAAGGGCATTTAAATAACGCGGGGCGTTCAAGCTCCACCCTTCCTCCGCTCGCTATGACCACGCTGTATGTGGACTGAACAAGCGCACAACTTTTTTTTTTTTTTTCATAAATCAATCCGCGGATCACGTGTGTACCAAACCTAAGATATTGATCCGAACGGATCACGTATCAATGATGATCTGTTGCACCACTAACAAAGGATAAGTGAGAAGTGGAGACATAACAGAACTGGGTCAGCCTGTGAGAGTTCTTGAGATTCCCTCACGGGAGCTCCAATGGGTTTGGTTGTTTTGGGCAGTATGCCATTGATTTAAACACCCTCAACTGTTTATGTTGACATTTGTCAGTGTACGTAAGAGTGGAGGTGTGTGCGCATTTATTGTGTGTGCAAAGTTTGAAGCAAAATAGCTCTTCTTCTGCCCCTGCCTGGCTGACAACCATCTGCATCGTGGCCAGTATCCTTCTTTACAACAGGAAGTGAGAGTCCGTGGGACAGTGACTGCGTTTACATGCAGTCAATAACCCTTTCAAAACCGGAATATTAGCAATAACCTGGTTTTTCACGGCCATGTAAACACCAATAACCCCTTGAATAACCGGAATTTGCTCATATTCCGGTTTTTAAAAACCTGAATATTACCCCTGGGTTACTCCTTTTATAACCCGAATATTCGGTCTAACGGAATATCGCCATCAAACGGAACATGAATTTGTTTTCTGCGCGTGCTCTTTTCGCAAGGAATCTTGGTCTTTTGAGTCCAGGACGTACTTCTAAACATGGAGAAACGCAAGACCACGCCACACTTTTGGAGTGAGGAGGAGACTAATCATTTTATAAAAGTAATGAAGGATATGAACATTTTGGCATTTGTAGATGGTAGAAAGTACCGGGATAGCGAGATTTACAAGAAGGTGAGCGAAAAGTTGCGCGAAGCAGCATTTGTTTTGAATTTGGATACAGGAAGAAGAAGCGGAAATTACGGTAATTGCGTCATGATGTTCTCTGTGCGTCGCTGGTTTGAGGGAGATCCCAAATGATTAATTACCATGTATACAGGGATAACCCTGTTTGCTCACACATGTAAACTGAATATTCCAAATGTTTCAGTAACCGGATTATTAGCAATAACCCGAATTTTGACTGCATGTAAACGTAGTCAATAACTTGGGTAGGACAGGGTGGGACAGAAACAGTGAAAATCCAGCATGAGATTAATGACTGCTCACAAGCATATGGTTACTCTGATGCCGGGGACGTGTTTGGCATACCATCATCCATTAACTGCGGTTTCAAGCTCAAGACAGAAGATCCAAATTCTACAATGGCAATTAATCAACAAAGATGCCACCTGTTCTCAGAAAATGGGATGCCTTATTAAAAACAAAAAAAAGAATGAATTGCAAGGAGACGTTGCACATACTGTTCTGAAAATCTTTACCAAATATCCAAAGTGAAACTGAAACCAAACTTAATTTCTAACTTGGGCTGTGACAGAGCTGGTTAACAGGCCGGTGAATTTATAGGGGTGGGAATCTTTATACATCACTCAATTTCATTCAATTCCGATTCCCAAAGTCACAATTCTGGTCAAAACCAATTGTCTGTTCACATGATTGTTTCAAAGCTTATTTGAAACAATTCTTGATTCATTACAAAAGGTATTTATTCCAAGACGTGAATTTTCATGATCACTTTCAAAGCTGCTGTAGTAAACTGGAAAGCAAAGTTATGTGCGTGTATTTATTTATATGTATTCTCTTTAAAAGGTTTAACTTGAATACAATATGCATTTAACATTAAACATTTATGCTACACATTATTTTCTACATAACAAGTTTAATGCCTTATGAAATTAAATAAAAATCAGTGTTGAATAACGTTTTAAATATGAGTGATTCCACACTCAACTTTCTATGGCAAAAGAAGTTGGTATTTGTAATTTTTATGAACAACAGTGCCTATATTAGTCGTCTTAGAGAAGTGTGTGAGGGAGTTACTTCATGCACTGCAGCATCTGCTATGACTCTGTCGTGGATGTCCAGCCCTCATCCTAACAACTTAAGTCAGTACTTACTCCAAGCTCAGCTGGTAGCTTTGCACTGATAGGCTGTGGACTTATTGGCACGAAAAAGCCATCCTTGTTAAACAACTGCTGTTCCCCTTTTGAAATTCCCAGACCAAACGGTGGTGGCACAGCACTGCGTCAGGGTGTCACTGCAGACAGCCCACCAGCATCACAGAATCATCTGTGTGACAAGAGCAGCTTGTTCCCCAACGCAGGCTTGCACTTCTTCACAAAGCTAGTCTCCTCTCGTTTTTATATCTTTTTTTTTCCTATGTCCATCCACACACACACACACACACACACACACACACACACACACACACACACACACACACACACACACACACACACACACACACACACACACACACACACACACACACACACACACACACACACACACACACACACACACACACACACACACACACACACACACACACACACACACAAAAATGTAGGTTATGAGATGTGTGAAGTGTGTCCCCGCTGGAACTGGGACTAGCTGTATTTCCTACCAATCTCTTGCTGCTCCACCTTGATTGCTGTGAAAGCCAATTCAAACATCCTCTGGACACCAACAATCTCAGAAACTAAAAGTTTCCTGACAGTCTATTGATGACTTAAGCAGCAATTGATTTACACCCATTTCTTTGGCATCAGTAAATTATCTGAGAAGGGCAATGTGGTATACAGTTAGAGGTGTTTCCCATTTAAAGTCAAACTCCGACACACACAGAATCATGCCGTAACATGTCACATAATGCTGTTTATGACTGCAATGCTAGCAGGTACACTACCATTGTTAACTTTATCAACAATTAATATTAACAAGTCATCAATATGGAAGACCAAACAGATTTGTAAAGTCAAAAACATTTTAAAAATGTATTTATTTGTATTATTTCTGCATAGATTTGGATTCCTAGAAATTAAGAATTCATATTCCCAAATGCATAGTTTTCCAACTCCCTTTTAATCTAGGGCATGCTGTTGTAATATGTGCAGAATGATATAAGAAAAAATCCTTCTGAAAAACATCTTGTTGGGAAGGTACCTCGTGTTACTCCAAAACGTGCATATATTATTCAACAGTATGCTCGTCTTCACAGATAGATACGTTATCAATGCTATGTGCACAAATGCAAATCCATGCCATCACAGATACTGGCTTTTGCGTGCCGATAGCAAGAACAGCTCTTTCCATAATTTCCACAGTTTTCCATTTTACCTCAGTACATCTCGTCTCCATAAAAAGGCATTTCTGGATTTTTTTCCCCTCATCGTAGTTATCTCTTACATTGTTAATCTAACCATTTCATCATTTTCAGAAACATTTTAGCGCACATAGAATGATTTGACCTCCAAAGCCGTGTCTGTGTTTTTAATGTAGCCTACATGCAGCTCAGCTGTTTATATTAATTAGGTTTGCTTGTGTAAATAGGATTTGTTTTGATGTATAGCCTTTCTTGGAAAAGCCTTTCTAGACGAGCCAACTTCAGATGATACCTGTGGTGTCACTTCGCTGAAACCTGAATCAATACTTTCCGGGCACTGAAATAGTGGACCCTGTCCTCTACAAATCACTCCCAAAGGAAACACACCATCTTCAAATGGACCCCCCCACTCAAAGCAGGGAGGTGCTCTTCATCATTGGAAGCTCCTTGAGTCACCAGCAGCTGGGAGTGGAAAAGTCATAAAAGTGCCTCATTGATGTGAAAGCATGCTGCTTTAAATGGCAATGTTTCTCAAGCCATGTTTATATCTATACGGAAATCCAACAGGCATGACATAAAGAAAGGTAAGAGCTAAACTGTCCGTTCCACAGCAGTCACTACACGACATGAGAGGGATTAGACGGATAAATTATTAATAATTTTATATAATCAGCGTGTTGATCCAAACCCCTAAAGTTCACTATGGCTGCCATTCCAAATCGACCTGTGATAAGTTACACAATGACTTTGTCAGGACTGTCCCACAGGTATTTGGCATCCTGCTGTGGACGGAGTAAATAAAAAGGTAGTCCAGGCCAGCAGTGCAGCAGAGAGCTGAGGACAAGAACCTAACTGCCTCCGCTCGATAAAAAAAGCTTTCATTACCATGCCGTGAAGAGAATAATTTCTCCTACAATGTGACCTTCTCTTGCCTGCTTGTACCTAAGGCCCTTGAGTGAGAATGCTTTTATTATAGACTATTTGCATAAACCAACGGAAAACGCATGCATCTTCTACGATGCGTTGCTTATCACCATGCTATTTGGTGCTGTCTTGAAGGATGCTAAGGACACTGCAGATGCTTTTTCTTTCATTTTTAACATTCCAGGTACTCTTTTTTTTAATTTAGGGAGAATGGTTGGGACATAAAGGAAAAGAAAGAGAGAAAGAGATGTCCAATGCTGCGTTATTATCCCATTGCTTCAGATTACCCAATTATTTCCATGCACTTTTCAACAGCACTTTATACTTTGTGGCACCTAAAAAAAAAAGGAAAAAAAACTGGGCTCAAACCTATTTTGAACTAAGCATAACAATCATCAAAAAAAACGTTATTTCTCCAAAGAAAAAAGTGAAGAAACGCACAAGATATGGAGCAGAGCCTGCACGGACGTATAATGATAGAGAGAGCTATCTAAGCTGGCCCGCTGCTTATTGAAGAATTGTTCAATAATGCCATTATCTATAAAACATCAAAGCAATTATTTGGCATCGATTTTCACAGACGTTTAGACAGTCCTGGATCATAATATCCATGGTTCAGACTTCATTTTAATCCATTACAAATTGCACAGTCCAAAACCATGCATGTTAGGTAGATTGGTGAATTGAAAATTGACTGCAGGTTTGAATGTGAGCACGCATGTTTGTTTGTTTTTTTGTGTGGCACTGTGATAGACCTGTTTAGGGCGTACCTTGCCTCTCATCCAATGACAGCTGGGATAGGCTCCGACTCCCTCACGACCTTGGAGAGTATGAAGCGAGTATAGAACACGGATGGATGGACGGAAATATATTATTTTGATACTTCAAGATGTGAAAATATTATATTGACTAAGTTATAAGCCTAGACGTCTGGAAAGGAAAAAAAAAAATCATAATCAACAAGAAAATTCTTTAAGTCCTTTCTTTTGATTTGGTCTTTAGATGAACAAGCTCTGCTCATGTTGTCTTTTTTTCAGATTTAAAACTACAAAAGTAAAACAAGATTCAAATTATGTGTCAAGATATAGCCCAAATCAAGCCTGGTATCATCAAAACGGTTTATCTATACCTTTTGACATGTCTTTTCATGCAAAAGGCACTTATTTTATTAGTACCCTGCATCACTGAAACCAAGTTCATTGCTGTGATGTACTCACAGGTAATAGGGGCTTTTTTTTAAATTGGTTCATTTTTACATAATTGAAAGGAAGAAAAAAAGTCTACTTTGCATTTAAAAGTATAATCAAAGCCACCCTTTCATTTAAATAATTTTCAGGACCTAAGCAACCTTATAAATTGTCTGAAATTTGAGACGCCAATGTTACATTTCTGAATGACTATGACTCCTCTGAGACACTGGCATTTTTTGATTATAAAGTTCCTTTCACAGTAACTTTGAAAGAAATCTAGACTCTGCCCAGCGTAGTGAAAAGAACTGCAAGTATTTCCACATAGAGGCACAAAGCGGTAAATTGAACCGAGGGACTCTGGGTTTTGCACAGCAGTGGTGAATTTACCCGCTCTGAAGGTCCTTCGATCGACAGCCACTCAGCAACCTGCTGCTGTCACCATATGGGAGGACAGTCTGAGAGGCCCCCGTGATCTACAGCCTCACGACAAATTTACCACTTTAAATCATTTCTCTCTGCCCGGTCCACCCTACAAACTTGTCACCCACATATTTCCCCTGAAACATTAATTGCTGTATGTAGTAACCAATGAGGAGTCTCTTTACATGTACAAAGTCAGCAATGATAGAACTGTTATTTAGATGAAGAGGGGGGAAAATGGATAACATGGTTTAAATTCTTTACCACATACTTGGCAAAGCACATCCAATGTGAGACAGGCTGGCGTGGTATATTGTAGCTGGGGAGTCTGACTTCTTTGGTGGTTAAACTTCCAGGCACATAGGCAGAGCAAGAAGCTAAGACTGAAAGTGCAGTCTGGTAATTACAATCTATTGTTTGCAGTGGAAAAGAATAGGGATCAAAGGACCTTGTATCAGCTACAGCCTCCCATAAGCACTAAGACAACAGGCCATATGCCCCTGAGTTGTAGAGAAAATGTCTAACAGCCAACTTATTAATGGCAGGGGAATATAGTTTGTTTGAATATACACAGATAATGGTCTGTGGAAATGTCTGTACATTCCCCAGAGTGAAGGTTGCTACTCTCAAATCAATCAATCAATCAATCAATCATACATGCATGCATACATACTCTTTGACCTGCCATTCTGTGTTTACATGGGAGGCACTTGCTTAAATGGCTGCACAAGTTACCAAGGTAACATGGCATGCATTATTCAAGATCTTAGCTTGGTTTAGATCTGAACATTGGCCTGAATGTGTCCCTCTCTGAGAACATTTGAGTTACTAGTGCCAACAGGATTTGCCAAACACACACACACAAATACACCTCAAAACCTTTAGACACAGTAGTAATATATAACATTAATATATGGTCTTCATGACTAGTTACCATTATAATATGGATATTTGTACCAGAATACTATGTATCTGCTTATATTTTAACACAACTGAATTATTCATAGACTTATTCTTGTTTGGATTTTTTTTCCTTTTGTTTGTTATCACACAACACAACAAGATGCTAACACAATGTAAAAGCCAACAATTTCACAAATGCAACCTCACGTGTTGACAAGATCGAAGGTGTTGATTTTAGCTATATTTACATGTAAAACACTAAGGAGGACCAGAGCTCACTGTTTTTACCTGAAGCCCCTTTCCAGAAATGTTTGAAGCTGGTTTTCACTGACACATGTGAACGCAGTAAGCACTGGCTGTGTGATATGAATTTATATTGAAATAATATAGACAGAGATCTTTTCCAACACAGATTTGAAATGCCATTCACAATTATTTGGTTAAACATGTAACTAACTGTAAATAAAATAATACTAACCATGAGGTTTGAGTGTATTTAAAGACATATCAAGACACAAAATAGTGTATAATCTGGTACAAAACCACAAATCCCCTAATAGCCACCTTATACAAAAGCCCAAGCCACCTCCAAACCTTCCCTGCCTTGTTATGAGATACAAACTAAAAATATAACATTTGATTTGGTATCAATATCAGTCATCAATTGAAACATTTCAGATACTAAAAGATATCTAATAGTGTCATTAAGATACTGATGTGATGACATTATTTTCATTTAACATACCTTTTTAACCAACTTACACATACAAGTTTTCTAAATATATAAATCCGCAAATACTCAGAGTAATGCAAATAATTGCGATTAAAAATATGAATCACTTGACAGTAAACTACAAGATGGCTTCTTCAATTTTGTGTGATGTGAAATCATGTTTACACTACAAAGCTTGCAGAGTCTTACTACGTATCCACTCTGCTAAATATGCTCTGTGAATACAAACTAAGGTAACATCACTGACATTTAAGTATCATCAAATCGACAAATAAATACATTTTAAAAATGTAACTATCCCAAAATAAATTATTTTACTTATTCCAATACATCAAGTAAATAGATAAACTACACAAGTTTTAAATGAGGGAGACACCATTAAAGATGCCTGACAGCTGTGCTGTGGAAGTACATCACTTTGCTCTGTCATATTTATTACCTGCATTGCTGAGGCACTTAAAGTGCTGCAAATAAATCGTACTCTTTCTAGGTTTGGCATGTGGGTTAAAAAAAAAAATCCCATCTTTGATTACGCTAGCTTTACAATGCAAGCGTCTCTATTTGCATGTTATAGTCACTTTGCCAAAAGGTCTTCATGTCCTTGAATTGCTTCAGTAAGGGCTGTACCCTTCCACTACCTCTCCCTCTCCCCCCTCTCTCTCCATCCATCCATCCATCCATCCCTCAAATCCTAATTTCTTCTCTTTCCCCTTTATCCATCCAGCCTTCACTCTCTCTGCTACCCCCACCCGCTTACCCAGCATGTGCTAGTAGGTAGGACTCAATGCTTCAGCATGCCACAGGACAGACAGAGCATTGCAACATGGCTGAGCTTATCTATTGGCTCAGAGCCACTTCTGGCCCTGCCCTTGGAGGAAGTGTGGGCATTCTGATTGGTCACAGGGGGACTGGGGCACGTATTAGCTTGTCCTCTGGCTGATTTGTTGGACTGGTCCCAGCTCAGAGAGAGGTAGACACTGGGAGAGCTTCTGCTAGTATGGGACATTTCAGCACACAATGCATGCTGCAGTAAAGTGGCAGCCAGGCTCGCTGAACCAACGACTCACTGCACTACAGAATTAATGGTGCTCAGAGACCAACTTCACAGAAGCACAAAAATACTCTAATGGAGCAAATGTGAATTATAATATATAAAGCTGATGATAAATAAATGATTACAGAAACAGCAGGATTAACCACTTAACAATACAAAGCGTTCATAGTTATATTTGTGTTCATTCCGATGGTTATTTGCATAACTACCAAAGCACTTATCTAGTAATGTATTACGACTGATCCTTGTGTATGTATCCTTTTGAGTTTATTGCCTCTGCCATCCTGGCATTGAGAATGATCTTATATTAGCCGGCTAAAACGGTGAGATTTAATACAAGGAAATAAACACAAAAACAACTTAATTACCCTGGCCAAGTAATATCCCTCATCAGTGTTACAATATAAAAGTATCAACTGTATATGCATTACAAATCTACATGTGCGCATGCAATGATAAGAAGGTACGTAAAGGCATCCTCAGTAGTTAATATGCATTTCCTACAATATATGTACACACATGTACACACACACATATATATATATATATATATATATATATATATATATAAATAAATGTATACAAATATATGGAGCATCATGCTTAGTAGAACAATATAAATTGTATACTGTGGCCATGTGAAAAAAGGTATTGCTTATAAAGCGTGGCAGTACAGAGGCATTTATCCAGAATGCGAGTCACTTAATAGTAAAATGTTCACAAGTAAGGCACAGTATAAGATCATAGCCAAGACAGGCAGAGGAGCTTCCCCTGCAGTGAGACTGGCGGGAACAATGGGCTGCTGGATCAGAGAGCCTAACTGCCGCTGGCTTCCCCCTCCTGCATCCAGGTAGGTTGGCCGATTCATAATTCACTTTTATTCCTCCAAGTGCTCAACAGCCTCACCTCTTCAAATGATGCAGTATGTAAAGGGATGAAAAGGCAGGAGGTTGTAGTAGATGGCAGTCAAAGGACTAGGGTGTGGGGGAAGAAAGAGGAGAGGCATTTGACGTGATGGAAACAACTATGTTAAATAAGCTGCATTTGTAAATACACTTCCTTCCTAACCAACACGTACTTATCATTCTCCCTATTGTGCGTGTATGTATATAAAAATCAATCAATCAGAATACTTTATTAATCCCAGGAGGCAATTTCTTTATGTGCAGTGGCTCCAACTCGTAAAAATAATAACCACAAATAATAGGCAAAACAAAATAAATGAAAATATATATAGAAAAATGAAAATATATTTATCAAGATAAGAGGAAAAAATAGAAACATTTAAAAAAAATGACTTGATGGATTCAACATCCATTTATTAAACTTTAAATCAGAAAAACAATCAGTTATGTTTAACATGTAGCCTTCAGTTAGTTTGCAAAGATTTATTTTTATTATTTCATCACCTTTCACTTACTGTTAAAAATCTCAAAAACTAAATGGTCATCATTAAGAGAACACAAACGTTTATGCATGCCTTTTATTTTCAAGCTCAAATGGTATTCAGAACAAAAGAAACACCTAACCCATCACTTCATCCAGTGAAACAAAACACATCCATTAGTAGACTCTCTTCTTATTGAGCAATTAACTGTTCCGCTAAACATTCAACCCTGTACTATTCATCATGGAAGGATGAAACAAGCAATGCACTATGTTTCAAGATCAGATGGAACAGCGAGATGTAATTGAAATGAACCCGTTAACTTACATGCTTTCATCAAGCAAAGTGGGCAACCAAAGCACACAAGTGTGTCTTCGGTGAGATGTATTCCAACACAAACATCTTACCAAATTAAATAGAAAACTAAAACACGTTTTAAACAGGCATACAAAAGGACATCTTGAAAGATAACTCCTGGAGAGGGGTGGACAGTGTGTTGACTTTTTAATTTGTATCATTTTCTTTTCAAACTAAATTACGAAAACCAGATGCTGCATTTTAGTTTTGTCCTTCGCTGTTCCAGCAAATTCATTTCTCTTCACTCGACACAGCCACGCCCCCGATTTTCCTATGTGATTGTGACATGGTTAGTTGCAGTCTTACAATTCGACTGTACTATTGGATTTGTCAGAATATTTTTTTCAAAACAGCAACTTGCTTTAAAAGTAGCAAAGTGTGAAAAATAAAGAGCCTATTCCTGGTTAAAGTTTAAATGGTGTGTAATGTAGAGATTCTGGGACATTTGGATATAAACAATCATATTTATGAACTTTTGATTGGCCTTGGGGGGTCAAGTTTTGAGCGGACACAAATTAAGCTTGGAGTCCATTTTATCTTGCAAATGGTCATTTGCTGTGGCGGCTGTACAAATAATGTAATTGAAAATCTATGATTTGCTGTGAGAATACATTAATTAATTTTCACACTCTGAAAAAGACCTGAAATACAACTGTGAACAATGTCCATGTCATTTTCTTTAAAGAGAATACAGGTGCCCGAAGGCACTGTCTTGCGCAACTAAGGACATTTTGCAGTTTAAATGCAAATGGGATAAGAAAGAGGACTTCTGTACTGGCCTGTGGAGGAACCAGCCAAACCACCAGAGGCTGGAGGTATAAGAGAACAGCAGAGAGTGAAAAGGAGGGGAGGGCGCAGAGGACATTGCTTCTGTACAGTATAGATGATGAGACCAACTAATTAAATAGATTCTTCAGTGGGTGCGCCTCGGGAAAGCTTGAAAAAGACACTTGAAAATTAATGAGAACTCAAAAAGGAGAAAGCAGTTCAAAGATTTGAGTGGCTCAGAGGTAAGGCTGCCACATGTCTTCCCAGATCCCCAAAAGCAGTGAAAAATAAATAAATGGAAAAACAATAATATTCCTGTTCTGTAATATGCTACGTGCACTGCACCCAGTCCATCTCTCCAATCTGCAATTATTCTAAGTATAGGAGCGAGGAGACAGAAACTCCACCATAAGTAGTGTGTTCCAGCTCTATTTAAAAAGGTGAGTGATAGTGACTGGGGAGGGGTCAAAAGGACACAGTGAGGTGGAGGGGAGAGGGGGTATCAGAGAAGGGAGTGAAGTGGGTCATAAGAATGTAAAGCAGGACATGGCGAGGTTTTGGGAATATACAAATGGAAGCCCGAGAAGACCACTTTATTTGGCGTTACTAAAAATAGTGTAGCAAATGGTGGCGGTGGCTAGCTGGTCTTTCTCCTTCCAGGTTGGTGGAATCAATAGGCAGGGAGCTGTATGGGAGGCTTCCCGGAGCCTGCAGCCAAAAGTTGCTGAGGGGGGATGTTGAGGGGGGGTGTCGGGCAAGGAGAGGAGCAGAGTGGAGTGGAACGGGAACTATTTTTTGCACTGCCTGACTAAATATGGTCAGGGAGGTGGTGAGACAAGACACAGGAGCAGCGCAGCAAAATCGGGCAGAGGCATGTTTGAAATGCTTGGCTTCCTACAAAGTGCTAACCATTCAGCATAGTCCTCTGCAGTGTGGGATAGAAAGCGACTGACTGGTTGGCCCCTTGCCCCCAACGTGCTACCACTGTGTTCTTCCTGTACTCTCTGCCCTCCCCGTTGAAGGACCATGTCTAGATCTACACTTCGAATAAAGGTGACCTTTACACTACAAGAATATACAAGATATACACATATAATACATAAAAAGGGGCAAAAAAAACTGACACATTTGAAAGAAAAAAAAAATCTAAATCCCTGTTCCACTAGTCTCTGACGATGATAATCAAATGTACTTGATCAGCATGCTCTGTTAAAAAATACAGCTGTCTTGTACTGCAGTGGCACAGCCACCACTTTTCTTCTTCAAATGCATCTTTTACAATTTGGCTCTCAAACATTCAGTAAACTCCCTCATCTAAGGTGTTGTAAAAAGTTCCACTGAATAATAAAAGTGCATTTTAGGGGCTGGATACAACTCTCGGGCTGTGCATGTGTGTGTCGATGGAATAAGAAAAAGGCAGAGTGGGAGTACACTAGTACACTTTTCTGCCTCCTTCAACGATCAGGGCATCCTCCCAGCTCCCTTAGAATGCACATGACGAAGAGGAGAATTGCTGCAGTTTTTTTCACCCCCCCTCCTTTCTCTGCTTTCCCATTTTTTTCCTCCAAAAGGCAGCTCTTCATGTCAGCTCTACATCTTCCTCCTGTAAAGGTATGACTTGTGTTTGTGTGGAATATGCTTGTGTGCGCTTGCACGTGTGTGTGTATGTGTGTCTTTGCGTGCTTCCTCTCCTTTCCCCCACCTCCCCTCCCTGACTCTGGCACTCAATCCGCTCACCATCTACCCTCCTCCCCCAAATCATAGAAGCTGATTCAGCGAGTCAGGCGTGCAGCAAGCACACACGATGGCTGCAGCAGCTGGAGCGCTCTCTAGGTCATTAAGGCTCTCTCCTCACTACAGGAAGAAGAGGAGAATGGTGAAGAGAGGAGGAGCAGCTCAGATAAGAAAATGATCTGGCAGGTAATATATGCTCTTCCTTCGCTTTTTGACGAAGTTCACCCTTGATGGGCCTTGATTCCTCACGTCCTGTCTTTTACCTCTCTCCTTCGGACACGATCAGTTATTAACCGCATGGTTTGGTTGTGAGTCGCACAGTTAGGAAAGGGACTGGAATGCACTGCTGTGCAGCAGCAGCATCACTGGGACAGAACTTATCCTGAGAACACCCTTTCATCTCAATAGAAATCAAGGTTTGTTTTAAAAGGAAAAAGTATGAAGGAGAAAAGGATGCCAGAGGAGGAAAAGGGAGGCTGGGGAGTTGCTATGGTCCACATGGATTTTATCCCAGTTTTTTGCAGTCTCTACTCTCTCTCATCTTATTCTTTCCCCCTCCCTCCCTCTCTCGTCTTGCTCTCTCCCTCTCTTGTGTTCCTGGCACCGGCCGGACATGCTGCAGCAGTACAGCTCTTTGGCTCATTAGGCTTCATGGTTGCAGCCCTGCCGCTATCTAATGATGGACTTGTTAACTCAGACCTGCACTGGTGTGGAGAGGCATTCCCTTATTCACACTGCACCTTCTGCATCTTCCAAGTTGTTTTTGGAAACATTACAAAAGGATACCGTCATTATTTGGACTTTTTCTGTATCATTTTAGTATTATAGTAATTTTTAATTTTTTTTAAATATATATATATGTCTTTTTGTATTTACCTTCTTTTTTTCCCCCTGATTTTATCAGAACAAACCGTTAATTAAACATTGGGGCGGGGTTGGTCACTGCCATTCTTAATTGATGGGAGGTAAGTTTGAGGACATCACACTTTTGAGACGAAGGCGTGACGACTAGTGCAAAAGGATGGAGCGTGGCGACCAGATAGATGACGAAGCATAAGAATAATGAACAGCAGGCAGGACATGCGTCCTGGACAGGAGGAAAAGCGGATTGAAACCACACAGCTGTGAGGAGTGTATTAACACAGATGTGGGGGTAGGTGAGAGGGGGATATTGGACAGCAATGGCTGGATGAGTATATGTGTGTCACTGGCTGAACCTACAGCACTTAGGGTAGTACTCCAGTTTCCTCGTCTATTTCTATCTGTAACAAATTGCGATAAGCAAGGCAGGGCATGCAAGGCACACAGTACTGCAGTATTATCGCCCAAACAAGAAGAGTTGTAACAAACAGTGGGCTAATTTTCTGGTTCACATTCCCAAACATCTATCCCGCAGTGTATTGGAAGGAATTTCACCCCCCTCTCTCTTCTATGTACTCACCCTCTCGGACAGCTGTGACATTTTCTAAACAGGACGTCACACCTTTAGGAACAGCCTTATCCACCTGCCCAACCCTATCTTTGTGCTAACAACAACTGTCACTGCCAGTTACACCTTCTATCATTACTATTCAAAAGAACAAAAAAAAAAAAACACTGCACCATATCTTATTCAGTTCTCTGCCACCTACTCCTCAAAATTAAAGATAAGCTTGCCTTTTACACGCATCGCCTCAGCGTTCAGTCTGCTGGCTAGCTTAGCATAGTTGGAGGCAGTGTTGACTTGTGGAATGTGCTGGTCTGGGGCAAAGATTCATTAGAGACTTGCTGAACAATTCTCGCCACCATGTAAATGGTTATTGATCTGTTCCAGCCAGCCTGCAACATAAAAGCTGGTTTCAATGTAAATACAGATACATGGGGGTGGATAGGAGCCCCCCAAAAAGAAGATAACCATAAAAAACAATGAGCTATGTGCCAGAAGAGAAAATAGGATAGAGAGAGTTAGAAAGAGAGAGAGAGGGAGAGGGAGAGAGAGAGGGGGAGGCGGTTGTGTTGGGGGGTGGCAAAGGGTGTATGGGAGGAGGGGTGGTGGGATCGGGGGGTGGGGGTGGGGTGGAGTGGGGGTAAAACCAGGACCAATCCACAAGTGCTGAGTGGGCATTAGCGCCTTCATGTGACCTATGGCTTGCCTCTGTGCCTAAAGCCCAAATCCTGCTCACAAAAGCTTCCTGTTCAACTTGGATCACCCTCATTTTTAAAACATCAGCAAGCCCTCCAGTTAACCACAGGGGTCGTTGCTGACAGAAGAGAGACAAGCGACAACCATGAGATGGGCACCTATCAGTACAAGTGAAAGGCAGATCAGGGGAAAGGAACCAAAAAAGGGGGTAACGGGGTGAAGAAGCCCGACTCGAACTGAAGTGGGCGGAGAGAAGCGAACGTGTTTGATATGTCAGCAGGACCCTGCATAAAGGTACACCAGTCGTGCCAGGAAACAGCAAATGATCGTCACACGAGACTGGGTGCACCTTACCACACGGACCCTCTAATAATCATGGAAAGAAACTCTTCTCGTCTTTGCTGCCATTTTTCCGCCAACAATTTTAATCCGCAACATCATTTTTATTTTTTATTTTTTTACTGGAAAGACAAAAAGACCAAATTTTAACTGCTTTTTAAGTGGGAGCTGGGTTGCTCACCCTGAGCCTCCTCGTTTGTCCCAGTTGCCTGGAGGACAGCTGGGGTCACTGGGACAGTCAACCATAGTATGAACTGCGAAGTTTCTGTTATGTTCAGGGGCGGGGGGACTGACTGCTCAGCCTTACATGGCAACCAAAGGAAAGCCTTGAGTGTCGAACTGAATTTACTCAAAGTCACCTTACAGTGCAGACTACCATACTTGGGAGAGAGAACAGTGTGGAAAAATGTTCTACTCCTAACTTCCCGATCTTGGCAAAAGGTGAGAAAATTTTATAACTAAGATGACCTCCTTGGTGTACATACTTCTTTATGTACCCATATGAACATATGATAGCTATGGAATGTAAAGAAGTATGTATTCTTGGTGAGGTGAAAGTCCTCGCTCTGAACACCAAATGTTGGGCAGCACGGTTTGAAGACATGTTTGTGCTTTTCAGAATGTGTCTGTTATATTGATAAAAAAGAAGGGGGGAGCATGCAGGGTAAAAGTGAAGGGAGGAAAAGAGAATGAATGTGAGTAGTAAGGCTCATACATTAACTATACTGTCTCTGGGCAGTCTCACTGCAGCAGTAATCGCTGTATAGAACTTACTGCGTTCTCAAACTAGCTGACTTGGCCAATAAAAATCTCTCATCCAAGCTATGGCGACCGTTCATTGGACAAATGCATATGCTAGCATAAAATGGTAGTTAACATGTTTTAGGCTTGATGTGACAGCAATATGTCTTTAGTTCACTTCTTAGCTAGCTATAATTACGGGCAGTTGCCTTGTGACATTGCTTTATGAACAGGCCCTCCTTTCATTATTGGGTGATTTTGCTGCATTACAGCCCTTGACATTCAGCCAGCTGCAACCTAGCACCAACTCCAGTGAGCAGGTAGTGGTATGCAGGAGCTGCTTCTAACCATTAATACCATAATCTTTTCCAGTGCGCATGGCCCGAAGGGAGAAAGAAATCAAGGTGACTTGGCCCAAAGCTCTTATACTGTCGCTAGCAAAAAAATATATATAAATAAATAGACAGATAAATGAATGAACATTGAGATGTTGCTGAGGCAGCAGAATGAAGTAGTACCGAAGCTGCTACTAATGCTGCTACTCCTGTATCATACGGCTTCCGTGTTAACAAATCTTGTATGTTTAACTATGACTCCATACCCCCACCCTACATCAACCCTGCTGCCCCGTGCTCCCCTCCCTTTCTCTGAGTCCTGCTCTCATTGTTCACGTTTGCTATGCTTGCCAAATGCTTTGCTGGGCTGCATGGCGACCAGATTAGACCATCAAAAAGTGACAATGCAGGATCAGGGTCAACTCTGGCCCGTCAGCTGATTCCTATTGAGGTCTGCTTCAAACAAATAAAGGCAACAGAATATGAACAGAGGCGCAGAGCAAAATGAAGTGAGGGGGGAGGTGGGTACTTGTTTGCAAGGTGAGCTATTCATATCTAGCACATTCACCTTCTCGGACCGCCTCTCCGGCCTGTGGCTGGATCACAGGCAAAGCCTATGGCCATTTTAGCACAGGTTTGTGTTCTTTTAAAAGCCTTTTGTGTAATGCTCTGATAAAATGAATATCTCTAAATAACTTTTACTCCAAATAGGGAAAAAAAACAGGTGCAAAATATTCAAAATGGAACTACAATGTCAGTTAAAGCATCATAATCCTAATAATCACCCTAAACACTTTGATAACTCTAACCTACAAATTAGCTAATTAGGAGATTAACAGATTGTACATCAACATGCAAGAGTGACTTAAGCTCTATATGGAATAGGAAACCAGAATTAATTTCATGTCTACAAAATAAGATACAATGTTACGGTTGTTTTATAAAATTTTCGTTTAATAAAATTAATATCTAAGCTGGGATATACAATATTCCCTGTTTTTATTGAGTTTATTAATAATTATTATGTATATTTGTCATAAACAGTATATAGCATTTCAATTTTTCAGGGCTTTTAGGGAGATGCGATTTTAATCATAAGAAACGTCCAAAACTTAAGTGAAACTGTTGCTTGTGAATGTTAACTGCAGTCACATGGAACTAAATCAGTTTATGATAAATCACCAGGGGAAAAATAATCTTATCTGGCCAACAGTGATGGTCACACCTCTCCCCGCAAACAAAAACTTATTTTCATTAAACACAAAAAAGAGGTTACCTTTTTCAGATCACAGCTTACGTTAGAATATCAAACAGATTTGTATAAAAAGTATGTATAAACTGTTTTGCAATCTGTTCTATCAAGATATTTGAGGTGTGCGGGTTTGTGTGCCCTGCACTTCATATTTCACCCTGGCCCTCAATAGCAATGACCTGCTGTCTGAGTGACAAACACAGCAGATGCTGACATTATCAAATGTTAAGTGCTTGTCGTCCCCCATACTTTTGCCCTGTTATGGCCCTTAGATGAGGTGAGTTGACTGGCCACCTGACTCTGAACACCAGTGTGTAAGTCAGCAAGCATGAATGTGCATGTGTATGTTACAAATAGAACTGCTTCTGGTGTGCCATATCAGGTTGGCCTTATGTTGACCTCCATCCTGTCTACAAGTAGCACTGTATATCCCTCAGCTGTTGCTGGCCACTCTGAGAATCTAATTCGTGCCTTGGCAGAAAAAGTCAATAATTATAGCTGCAGACTATATTTAACACCCCCCTTACGAAACGGTGTCAACAAGCAAGTTTAAAATTAAGATAAATCTTAATACCAGAAGAAAGTATCACTTTGCTCTTTCTTAAAGATTTGAGCAGCATGGCAACTTTTTGGTAAGCAGCACATGTGTTTGAGGGCTTTGGTGCAATTGAAACATACTGCAACATTAAGTTTAAAGAGCAAAAAATATTTAAAAAAATAATCCTGACAAAATATGACAAATATTATTCCCCATTTTTCTAAAAAGGAAATACATTTTGCTGATCCAGTAAACCCCAGTAAACAAGAGCTAGATTAACTATTTTATGTTATCATTTTTGTATCATGATAGTGACGATTTTGTTAAAAGATCTAAGAGCACTGAACTACAGTAAAGTTCGAAAAAAGACATAAAATACTCTGCCCTCCGCCACTGTTCAAACAGTAGCCTCTACACTGCAAATCAGATCAAATCAGCTCCAAGGAATTAAAAAAAAAGACTGGTTTGAATTAATTTTGCGACTTGACACCTCTAAGTATTGCTGTAGGAGCGAGAGTGACAGAGCTTGTGTATGTAGTTATAGCTCTGCATTTGTCTACTGGCCGTCTCAGTGACCGGAGCAGCAGTGTGCTTGCAGCAGGGCCCATCTGTCAGAGTCTGTAATTGCTTCATGACTCCAGGACATTTGACTCAAGTGTGCTGCCACAGATTATTATGATCCTTTTTCTCGGGAAACTGTGTTTCTCACTCTCTGAGAGGAACAAGCATTCAATTTAAAAAGATAGCAAAGCGGATAAATGGAGTGTCAGGAAGTCAGCGATAGAGAAAGTTAAGCAAGGCTGATCAACTGTATATGTGTTATTGATGTAGGTACTAAATAAACCTGGATGTCACCGAGTGGATATGGGTGAGCAGCCATGGGTAGGATATAGAAAAAGATATCCCTGTCCACTCCGTTTGGAGTGGGCGTCGGGGCTATGTGTAATCAACCTTATATAAAGTTGTAAAAAAATGTATTCAAATGCAACATTTCAATGTTTATATCTCATTTTTGGCAAAAATGTTGATGCATTTACATTGATGACAGTCCACATCAGGAGGTCGGGTGATTGTCTCTGAAACTGTGATTCCACAATGCTTTGCTAAAGCTGGTAAAATGGAACCAAATCACCTCTTGAATGGATTTGGTCCCCTTCAACCAGCTGTAGCTATGCTTTGATGACGACGGGAGCCAGTTACGCCGTGATGACTTCAACTCTGCTTCTTGATGAAAGGTGGTACACACACCTGTACTCCTACCAACAACATCTGAAATCATCAGTGAGTGTTACATTGAGTGCTAAATCTGTCTCATATTTTGACTAATAAAGATACAAATTCCCGTTTTAAAGTGTTGTACGGGCCCCTTTCCTGACTATTGTTTCTCTGCCTGTACAGGAATTGATACTTTGAACAGAGTAACAGCAGCTGTTTCAAAATAGCGGGGGGTAGACATGCAGCTAGTGCTATTTCAGAAATACATGTGTCAGTGTGAGAATGTAAGGCTGTCCTGCACAGACACTTTTTAAAATGTCACTTGGATGTTAGTATTAAGTTGTACAATGGGTTGGAACAGCCGAAAGTCAAAACATAAAAGAGGATACCGTACGTAGCTCAGCAATTGTACAAGTGTGATGCAATGTAAGGGGTTCTGAAGAACAAATACAGCAAGAAGAGCCAAGGAAGGACAAATCGTGAAAGTACTGAATGTATGATAAACAGAAACACACTAACCCTCACACTAGTACACATATTCCCATATTCACTTGCTGTCACTTGCTACAGACAAAGCAGGCAGATCCAACTAACTTTCCTTCTTGTGGGACCTCCCTCCTGTCCTCCATTAGTTTCTTTTCTCTTCTTTAATTGACACTCAACTTTATCAAATCAATCTCACTTTGAAAAAATAAAATACACAACATAACCACAAAAAAACAAGTTGTAGTCCATCTGATTATTCAAACCAATCTGGGAATATGTGTGTAGCATGTAAACGCATAGCATACAAGTAGTCATCCCATCTGGTGATCAATAAAGGATTATCCTATATCTCATTAAATGAAAATACTATATTTTCAAAGTGGACCAAGCTATTATGTATTCCTTGTACCAAGTGCCTTGCCTGAAATGGGTAAATGGATATAAAAAAAAATCTTTTTTTAATCAATGCCAATCGAGGAGAACATAGCACCAAATCTCTAGAAAAATGCAAGACGATTTACCCATGTCAAATGTTGAACGTCTCCAGCGGCTACCAGCATATTCCATCTCACCGTGATCAATTACAATATTAAACATTATGCTGCTGCCTATTAGTTCAGGCATTGTATTGGGAATACTTTTTGTATTTGATAACATGGTGTAAAAGCATGCAGATCTGCTAGTCTCTGTAACAATTACCACACGAGGTTTGCCTTTTATGATGCTGTATTAAAAGAAAGCTGAAAACTATATGATAGCAAAGGGGGACAAATATTACAAGGAGGTGATACGTCAAAGGGTACAGTCAGCCACTGCAGGGCTTGTTTAGAACCTATTTATGAGTCGTGGGCTATTAATCATACTGTTTACAGTATAGTAGCAGGTACTGACTTCTATCAGCCCGAGGGGAAGACATAGAGATGAGCCAGGCTCCCCTTGCAGACTTGAACTGCAGTAAACACACAGGGAGAACACACATTGTGGGTCGCTGAGAAAATACTTTCCAGAACATGTTAACGCTGGTCTTATCAGCAGTTTCAATTTGGCAGCCATTGGTAAACTAAGCATGCATACACTGTAGTGGTGTGTGTGAGAGTAATGAACAAGCTAAAACTTGGCAATACCCCCCAGATTCTACCATCCCTCTGTGGGGAAAGTTGATTTCTCTCAGTATCTGGGACTCAGAGTTAAAAGATTCATCTATCACCCGTGGGGTTCTTCCTATGCATCTTCCTCACTCTCATTTCCACCGCTGTAAGACGAACCCACACTTTTAAAAACACCCTTGCACATTACACAAACACGAGGGACTCTGACAGATTGGGAACTTGAACTCAAATGCCAGCATTTGATGTTGATAACTTAGATTACCAAGTGAAGAAGACCACGGAAAGGAAGCAAGCTTTTCCCCTGATCTCTTGGCGGTGTGCTGTTATTGTTAAATAGGTAAATAATATTTTAGATTTGTTTAAGCTATGTATGCCAGAGCAGCGTGCACTCTTACTCAATCTAGGCAAAATGTAAGCAGAAAAACCCAACTGTAATATGAAGCAATAATAAAACCTGTCACTACCCACGTGCACTAACAGATGTTCAGTCATCAAAGGTACATTTGAGAAATACGATTCTATGTTAGACATACCTCTAAGTACTCAATCGAAATAACTGCCTCACCACTAAACATAACGGACGAGTTATACTTTCACTTGAACCTAGGGAGAGATTTGAGGGCTTTAGGACTTGTGGACACTCCCCCTGATACTGCAGGAGCTCAAGCATGAAATAAAAGTAAATGGGCAGACTGGAGATGGGGACATATATCTTTGTTTCTCTGAAAGCGAAAGGACTGACCATGGACTGAGGCAAGCAATGCAAACACAACATAATGGGCCCTGATACAGAAAATGCTGTACTCCAGCATTTTTTCAGCAAATCAATGAGGTTTACAGTAGACCAGGTTCCATTCTATATTCCAAAACCTAGTTTACACATTCTCATTACGCATCTTTTTTAAATATCTACAATTCAAAATATTTTGTTACAACTCCTCTATTCTGTGTGTTTGCTTGTAAGTATTTTTACTGCCATTCATTTAACTTTCTAGGAGGTGCACAATAAAGGATAAGCGCTAGTCCTACATAGTCCAGCAGACTGTATGGCAAAGTTACCAGCAACCTCAAAAAACCTGTTTTGGCATTAAAACCGTCCATATTTATTCACCAAAGATGAGTAGTGGTAAGTTTGCAAGTGAAAGGGTAGGAACACAGATTTTTGGGGCTGGCTCTTTTACATGAATTACAGCAGACTGATATCACACCCTTTTAAGAGCACATCAGCTGTCATGCTCATCAGATGTCCCGTGCATATACACACCGTCATTGCTTGCTGGGTTTAAAAATAAAAAAAAGTATATCTTTGATAACCAAAACTGAAATGGTTAATACTGCTCCATCAAATGTCTGAAAATCTTCTGGATTTCACAAAACAAAAGAGAAGCTGTCTGAAATGCTCCAGAGCACAGATAAAGCATAGCTGTAATACGACAGGTCTGAACACTCATGTGGTGAGATGTCACGGTGAATTCCTGGATACAGCTACCACAAGCAAGAACAACAACAAAGTAGAAACGGATAATCAAGATTTTCTTTTCTCCAAAAATAACTGCCACAACCATGAAAGATCAAAAATAACAACAGCAACCAATTGATTTTTTTCTTTTTTCTTAACAGCTGGTTGAGACTCAAGATTGAATGTTTAAAATTGCGCCATTCAGTACATTAATTACAGCTAAGATAATAAATACCAGACAGACTACAAAGACAAATGTGTGCAGTGCTAGCAACTGTTTTGCATTTAGTGTATTACAAATAAGCTTTTTATTCACCGATTTCAAACCAGAAGTTGGCAGCCCTGACTGTCTGCCACACTTGTACATTGAAAAAAATAAATAACACAAGCAAGAATTACGATTAAAAATTCGTCCGTAAATTGTATCATATTCCGTATACTGAAATGTGTATAAAATCTTATGAAGGTGAGAGACACCCCCAGCATCAACCAAAATATCAATGTGCTACACAACAAGCAGGCAAAGGATTTGGATCAGCGACTTATCAGTGTACCAGAGCAGAAGGTTGGATCTGGCCTGACATGTGGCAGAGGATCCATAACCCTCTGACCTCAATTCCATGTGTCCTCACGCCAAGGGGAAAATGCCAGTGAAAGGGAATGACATTTAGCCAGTGATAACCATGCTCACTTCCAAGTGTGTACGCAAACATCGCAAGCACTGAGCACGCTAAGCAGCTCTCAACTAGAAAAAAGCATCAGGTCGTTTGGTCATGTTAAGAGACTGTGCATGATCAACTTCATACAGATACTTTTCTTACTAAGTCATCTAGAATGTGCTCATGGCTGCGAGACAAGAACAACACAGATAAAGAGTTGAACAGCAACCTGCTGGCCAGAAATAGCGGTGGCCAAGGACAAGACAAACTGGTGCTACACAGACGAGGGTCCTCAGGCCAGCCTCTGCTCACAACGTAGTGATGAACTAACATAGCAGTAAAATAAAACCACAAATGAGCCTTAAAAGGCTATTAACTATGGTGACAAAAATCCAGCATAAGAGACCATACCATATGTCAAAGAGATGGATGACACCCACAGGGCCTGCTCCAAGCTTCAATTAATGTAAAACCAAACTGAAAGAGCAAACTAAATGATATCTGGGAGGCAGTAGAATTACATTCATTTCACTTTTAATAGTTTAACTTTAAAACTCAAGTGGAATCTGTGGAGGAGTCTTCTGCATCAAATGCTTAGTAAATTTAAAAGGGACTACAATCTTGTATGAATAAACAATATTATTTGTTTGGTATATGGCACAAAAATAACCCATGATTTAAAAATGTGCTTTCCAGCAAACACTACAAAGCTTTACCAGAGCTTTTTTAATTAATCAAAATGACTGCTTACATCAATGACTGAGCCTCAACTGTCTCATAGTTTAGACCAGGGAGATTTTGAAAGTGGTGAACCCACATCTTTTATTCCAAGGGAAGATGATTAAGTAACAGATTAGTGATTTTGCCAAGGGCTGTTCTAAGGAACAGCATAAACTCTAGCGGCTGCAGATTTATCGTTTTGTATAAGGTTTCATATAACTGCTGTGGCCTGAAACTCATTATCAAACAATATAGAGTAAAAGTTGTGATATCAAACACGTTTGGATAAACAAATGACCAATTCTTCGGAATTTCTGTTTCATTGAAAAAGTGCCAAAAATCACCTCAAATTTGTGCATCAATGCTAAATATTTTAAGTCCATAACAGAGGTCTTCCTGGAATTTCACTTTTTCCTCCATCTATAAATGTACTTTCTGAGCAGGAGAAATGTACAAAATAACAACTAAACTAAGTTTTAAAGAGAGAAATATGCAAACATTTACCAAGATCATGAGCCTACTGCCTCCACAGAGTCCATTGAAACATGTTCCCCCATTACTCCCTGAGACAAAGCAGGTGTGACAGCTTACGGCGGGAGCATAGTGTCACATACCTAGGGTTTCCTCGTAGGGCAGCATGATGCAAGGCATTGAAGCCATTATTGTTGGTGATGGTGACGTCTGCACCAGCCTCCAGGAGCACTGACAACATGTCATCTCTCTTCTTGCTAATGGCATCGTGCAGAGGCGTGTCACCCTCTGAATCCTAGAAGGGGAACCTTTAGTTACCTACCACCCTTAAACTAATGTCAAGCTAAACAAGTCAATGGATGCTTGACTCATAAAATGATTCCGAATCTAAAATTTCTCAAGGTTTAAATAATTCAGAGAGATCAATACCTGAAGACTGGGGTGGCAGCCAAAATCCAGCAGGGTTTTAACCACCTGTAGATGGCCCTTGTTAACTGCTATGTGTAATGGAGTCTGCCTTCGCTTGTTCCTGGCATTCAAGTCAGCACCACCTCTCTGCAGTACCTCAATGACAGAGCCCTCATCACCAAAGGCTGCATGGTGCACTGCCCGGTCTCCATCTTTGTCCTGAGTACAACGACAGACAGTAAAGAATCATCATTAAGGCGGAGTGGATTTATATTTTTGCAAAACAGTATTGCATGAAATGGCATAGAACAGGTTAATACGCATTTCATGGGTGAAAAACACAGATGAATGTCAAGGATTTTTGTATAAAATTCTATTAACCTCAGCCTCCAGGTCCACGTTGTGTTTCAGCAGCAGTTTGAGGACATCCACGTGACCATTCTGACTGGCTGCCTGCATGGCAGTGTGTCCAGCACACTGTCCATTCACCTGACATCAAAAATCACAGAGAACATGGATGCATGTAAAATCATGTTTTGATCTCCATCGATAAAATCTGTAATCTCTGATAAAATGAGTTAATAACAAATAGATTTGTTAGGGCGTGTTTGTATACGTGTAGATTTGCATGCACAGCTGGGTGTGCATCTTTCATCACCAACTGCAGCACTGCACAAACTGAGAGCATAAATATTAATGTGGAGTCCGTTGGGAGTCTCGAGACATCTCTTGTCCTGGCAGCCAAATCACTTGGCCAGACTCAATGTGCTCAGCTTTAAGCAAATAATTCCGCTGAAAGGCAACACGGCATTTGGCCAGTATTCACCAATAACACATGCACACTCATTCACTCCCTTGCCCTAAATAAAGACAGTATTGCAGACTTGGATTCTTTCATGTACAGTGTCTATCCTATGGCCAACAGTTGTTTTCCCTGTCTTTTGGCCTTTGTCAGAACATAAAGTAAAACCACAAAGGGTTTTGTACTTCTCCATTAGAAACTGAGCCTGAATCAGGGTCTATGCTGCAGTGCACACCAGTGCTCTTGATGCCACCTCTGGGGCCAGCTTAAATGTTTTTCAGACTGGAAGAGGAACATGAGTGGGAGGTTCTTAGAGAACTATCCTGGGAGACACTGAGCCAATTCAATAGACTGAGAGAGAAAAGCAGACTGCAACCATGGGTATTTCAGCATCAATTATAACATTGACTTAGAGCTAACATGTATGTTTATTGATAAATTCCTTTGGTCTATATCAAAACTTTAGCTTTCAACATAAGACTGCTTACATCCACATCTGGTCTCTTTAGAATGTCCTCGACTTTGGCCAGGTCTCCATTGGCCGCTGCCTTGACCAGCTCCTCGTTGATGTCCCCGGATTCTTGCGTCTCAAATAGTTTCTTCAACAACTGAGACAGGCGCTCTGGGGGGAAAAAAGAAGAGGAAAACACTGACTGATTGTTTGAAAATGCCAGAAAAAAAGAGAGCAGTGGGAGGACAAAGAACTAAAATGATACTCTCAGCATGAGTAGTGCATGCTCACACATACCTCCAGAGGCATTGCTGACAGCAGAGCCAGAAGGAGCGATCTTAGTGACAGCAGCAGGATTGTACGTCCATGAAGTCCCACAAACTTCAACCTTGAGGTCACTGTCAGAATAGATCTGCTGCACACGGCCTATTTTGCCCAGGGTCTGTTTATAAATAATTGCGACAAACTCTTTAGTGTATGAATGGGTGCTTTCTTTGGGCTACGTGGAAATGATGTACGTAACAAAGTCTTTTAGAGGACAGACAGAGAGAACTACAGAATTTAAGGTTAACTGGATACAACAGAGAAAACATGGATTCAACAACACGGTGTTTCTACACGTAACAAAAATTTGAATTTGAAAGTCAACTGTGTTAATTGATGCTAGACTATTTCTCATGTATCTAGGGGGAAATCAGAGGATGGAATTTACTTAATTCCAATTTTTGGTTATATCTTCTTGATCCTGGCTGTATGAGAAAGTAGCACTGGTGAGCTGGGTCCAATGCTGTCCTCAAGCATATCATCAATAAAAGGAACTGCTGCAGTAGAGGAAGCAGCAGGCAGCAAAGAGCCATGGTTAGTGATCAAAGCTACAGCCCAGCTCCCAGTTTTAAGGCTCATTAGCTGCCAAGGAGGGGCCAGTTTGGAGGTGACATGTGGCATATTGGAGAAAACTGGCATACCATAACCAGCAGCATGCTGGAAAACAATTAATAACCTTTTTAATTTGGAAACAATTTTTTTGTTTTCCATTTTAAAAGGGGATCTTCAGAAAAATAGCCACATACTTATTTAAGGGCCAGGATTGTGTTACCTATTATTCACGTAAAATCCTATAACACTATTTTTTTTACTTCCACATCTATACAGCTACATTTCATATGTGACTATGAACACTTTAAAAAAAAAAAACTCTTACAGGCAGCATCGCCTCAGCCCACTCCCCGTGGCCTCTTTGTAGCAGCTTTATGCGGTCAATGTCATAGCAGATCTGGACCAGGTCTCCCACATGGAACTGGGAACTCCCACTTTCTGCACCGGCTGCAACTTCACCACTGCGCACTACGTTGGCCTTTGTCAGCACTGCTGGGTTAAATGTCCATCTGAGGATACAGAAATGTGTGGATCCAAGCAACCGAGACTAAGTCACTCATTATTCACAAAATCAATAGTTTACACTGTATAGATGTTGAGAAACATAGAGATCATCATTTATATTGAAGAGGGGACCTAGGATCAGAATACCCTAGTCAGATTCACAGAGTTGGGGCATATATATATATATATATATATATATATATATATATATATATATATATATATATATATATATATATAATTTTTTTATATATTATATATATATTTTTTTAAACCTCAATTTTTCTCCCTTTGTTTGTTTTTAAATCAATTTTTAAGGGTTTCCACAGGAGACAATCATGTCCTGCACATTGATCTGGCACAGGTTTCTACATCAGTTGCCCTTCCTGACACAACGCTTCCCATTTATCCGGGCATTGGACTGGGACGACTAACACAACAAACGCATGCATTTCCCTTTCAGATGGAGCAACATTTTGATACTGATAATACTGCTAAACAATAGGGCAAAGTCACTGATGTACAAAATAGCACATGGTGTGAGACCCAATATGGTATTTCAGTTTACGTTTCTTCAAAGACTGACAAATAAAAATTTTATAGGACGGTTTTTATTGGATAACGCTCAGATTTTAAGAGGCTGTTCTCACGCAGTAATCAGCCTTTATCTTTTTTTTTGTTGTTGTATGGATGAAAGCAAAAGCACGGTTACTTTTTGCACAGAACCTAACTTTATTTTGTGTACTTTTATATACAAAAATGCAGTTTATTGTAAGAATAATCAATTAATAAAAATAAATAAATAAAAAATCTTTAAATGCTTTGGTAGGACCTTAAGAGAGCTTAGTATAGCTTAGTATAAACTAATGCCTAAGAACCTCAGTGAAGTAAAGCAATGTTTGTGGGCCAAATTCCTCCACAACAATATTGGACACTGATAATGTCATCGAGGATACGATCACTTGACGCTATTGCTGCTAAAGGTGAAGTGCAAGGTACATGTTATTGAATCATGGGATGAAAATACAGTTTCAAACACTTCCTCTGTATTTAGACTTATGTTTAGTTTAATAAATAAAGTTCCAGTGTAATATATCATGTAATGTTATCAAGGTTGTATTTATTTAATTTGAAGACCTGCTAAGGACAGGATGCTATTTTATCATGTCCTGATACATAAACCCCTGGACTAAGAGAGAAAGTGATTTCTTGAGTTGACAGGTCAAGACAAATGTGATGTCCATATAAAATGTGGCTTTAGCAGTCAAACACTTTGAAAGCTACGGAAGCTGAGCCCATCTTAAAAAGTACTTGCCTGTTCCCACTGGGATATTGGACCACAATGTCGTGATCCTCATCAATACCACACACGGTGCCTGTGGTCGTAAGGGTTTCGAACATGCCATCAGTCCATCCCCCGTGCCCATGCTGGAGGGACTGAACAATCTCTAGATCCAGATCAATGTTGACCAGGTCTCCAATCTGAAGGCCACCAGGATTTCTGTTGCCATTCTGCTCACCTGAGATGTAGAAGTGAAGGGTCATTTTTTTTTTCAATAAAATAACTGCACCGGTAACATATTTTGGACAGGAGGCTTTAGAGACTGCAAGCGACTTTGAACAGTGGTACATATTGACATTGCAATGAGGCATCTTTATACTGTACTGCATTACATCTGTACAGTCTACACATGAATATCATTACCACCACACCTTAGAAGCACTGCGAAACCATATGGGGGGATTCTACTGCAGTGTTGAACTGAGAGGAAATTTATTCCTAGAGTGCTGAAACTACATGATGTGAACATGTCTCATGCCTTAGAAGCCACATAACAATATAGTGCTGACATCTAGTGGTCAAGCATATCTAACTACAAGTAAAACTCCCCTAATGCCCTTGAATTCACTGCACCACAACAAGAGGTGAGAGAATTGGTGCAATAATGACGATAGACATACATCACTGGCATACTTACCTAAAACAGGACAGTGGTCTCTGTAAAAAGAGCCTCCTTTGGCATCCTGGACACACTTCAGGTCCGACTGAGAGGAATCAAAAAGAACCGAAAGGGTTACGTAATTACTTAAGGTAATTGCATTAGAGGGGCATGTTCAGGACTAATGAAAATGAAAATTGACACACTTAAATTGCAGTGGTACAAGAGTTGCCCTAAGGATAAGGCAGGGCAATGAAGCGCTTTGCTAGGACTGGTAGAAGATATAAAATATAATTTGCGATGACTCGGATGTGCAGCTTTTTTTTTGTGAAGTTAAAAGAGCAAAGACGATTACAGAATAGAGCAAACACTCTTTTAAACCAATATCACTCCAAAGTACCGACTACAAGACTGAACAAATTAATAACTCCTGGCAACGGTTCTGTGTCCAACAAACAGAGCATTTATGATTTACTGATAGAAACTGAAACTGATAGATAAGCACACATTACGAAATGAAATATATTTTGTTATCTCATACTCTAAACTGTAGCTTTTGTATCCATTAATAAAAAAACTGTCAAAATGGGGGGTCTAATCCATGATTTACCCAGAAAGCAGATGCCATCTACCTTCCTTTCACCCTATTAGAATAACAAAGGACAAATCTGTTACACAACTGAGAAGCCTGATTGGCCGCTTTTGTAAAAAGACGAGTGTGGTCTCAGCCAATGAAGAAAGGGCTTTTTCATCTGGGACGCGCGTGTCAGCAAGCCCACAACAACCCCAAAAGTTACCCCCCCGTTTCCATATAGTTGACCTCCATGTCCACTAGCTTCCCCCTTAAAGAAGAAGGAACACATTGCTTTTATCATGCAGATACCTTTCCCTTCCAGCTGCCTGCACTAAAGTGCTTTACACATGCTGGCTGCGTGGCACTCACAGAAGACTGGCAGAGAAAGAAAGCGCCTCAGCCTTATGGTCAAACACAAAAGCCACCTGACAGCTGATCTCTTATGAGACTGTCTGTATGAATAAATAAAAGAGCATGAGGGTCAGACTAGAAATTTCCTCACCATTCCCTCAAAGCCAACTCTGTACAGGTTCTTGGCCCCATTGTCCCAAAGTACATAGGCAGCACTGTGGGGGCTGGCTGCACTCCAGTCCTGGATCTCTGTCACCTGGGGAAGGAGGAAAGATGATCAAAGACTCACAAAGCAGGACACAACATAGTATTTTCATTTTTAATTTGAATTATACAAAAAACTGATAAAGATCTGAGATGTTACGAGTTAAAGGGGACCTATTATGGCATCTAATACCTATTTTAAACAGTCCTTGAATGTCTTAAAAACAAGCTTTTGATTTTTTTTGCTAAATAAATTAGAAATTCAGCCTCTGAGCCATGTCTTTAGCATCCCATTCTCTAACCTCATTATCTATGCGGGATTCTGAGTGGGCGGGGAGGCTATGATAATAAGGCACTGTGCTGATTGGCTGCCTGAATGACACGATACACCGCTACGAAAAAAATGGCGTAAGCTCCGGCCAGCGGAGTTAGTTGTGGGCGTGGTTTCACGCATCGGAGGCCAACCTATATAAATCGCTCCCGTCGTTACGTAACGAAAGGGAGCAGAATCTGAACGGCTCGTAGAAGCCACATGACACTGGATGGCTCATCCGGGCGGCTGTACAGACACTGCAGAATTTGGTTGCTTTCCTCCTTCTGAGTTGGCAGGCTGAGGGGAGACCAGTTTATATATGTTAAAGCAAGAAAAAAACATGCTTTTCATAATAGGTCCCCTTTAAAAACAAAATACTGATCCAAGACGGAGGAAACAATTTGTCACGGCACAAGGTTTCAAAAAGCATCTTTCAGTTTCTGGGGAAGGGAATACATATAATACTCCACGATCACTTTCAAGACATTTTTCCCTCTGGCTGTCTTAAAATGGAAAGTCAGACAGGAAATTTAATTATGGAAATTCAATGATGGAGCACAGTAAGCATTCAGTGTCTAGTCTGAGAAGAGATGTCTGCCAACACAAAGATTCAACTGGAAATTCTTTAAATGACAGGACCAGCGTGATATTCTGGCCACGTGCATCTTTAACATTTCAGTCTGCATGTTCATGACTGGGTTTGGTTCATAGTCAAACTCAAATTTCACTTCTTGCCAATTTCTCATCTTGAGATGAATAAAGTATCCAAGTATAATCTAATCTAAGTATATCTATCTATTTGCATTTTTACAGTCATTATCCATACTTATGCAATAGCACAGGAAGTTATAATCAAAAAGTTTGACAATCATTGTTTGTTAGGAAAAAAATTAAAAAAGACAAATGGAAGCTGAATTCAGCGAAGACAGACCGACAGAAGCTTTGGGAAACACTGTATGAAAAATAGGTTGCTGAGCAGAACCTCCCTACCAGCAGATTCAGATGCAACTCTTTCCATTAGAATCCTAGTCTCATAATACTGAAAGCGGAAAAGCAGAGGAATTTTTAGCTCCACCACACAACTGCAAGGAAGAGTCTGACTAACCCTGCATAGATCCTGCAGCTTGATAAAAATCTTATATATCTAGTAACAGAGAATGAACTGGACAATAAAAAAGAAGTAGAAGTGTTTTAGTAAGATGTTAAGCTTCCCCAAATCCTCATCTCAACAGACTGGCTGTTTTGTATACATAGAAACTGGTTTAGGAGAAATAAAACTTGATCAGAAAATGTGATGGATTTTCAGAAAATATTCATACCATTCCTGGAATCACCCGTGTCTGAAGTGTAGATGAGGTACATTTACCCAATTACAAATAAAATTAAAAGCCAAGTATTTACTTTGAGCTGTTGTAATGCCACCTCTGTTTGTTATTTACGGCAGCATGAGCTCGCAGGTCAAGTATTGTATGATCTCTCATCTGGTATATCATGCTTCATGTGTGTTTGCAAGGTCCCACAAAACGACTAATCTTAAACAAGGTACATCTGCTGAATAAAGGGGTGGAGTTGAGTGAAGTAGTTCATATCAACCCTGCTATTAAAGGAGCATGAGGCTCCTTTAAGAAATGAGACTCATTAGCGCCACCTTCCCCACGACGGCCGTCGGGGGTACTGCATCCAACAGCGAAGCCGGCACGGGAGAACGGGGAGAACGTGCATGCAGCGTCATGTGACGTCACATCCGCAGCCCAGGGCGGGAAATTCGGGACCGAATTGCAGCACATTTTGCAGCGCACAGCCTGTTCAAGGCAACGGAGAGATACGCTAGGAGGGCTCATTCTTTTTGGTTTGGAACGCTTCATCTGACATTATTACTAGAAAACTTAAAACGTATACGAATTTTTTTCATAAATCCTGCCTCAAGCTACCTTAAGAGGGATGTAAAGACGTGCTTGAAAAGGGCATCTGCTGTTGCCTGATCATTTGGTATTTTGACCAAAGCTTGTCACAGATATGAAGCCACGGGAAGTAGTTGCAACTTTTAGTTGCAAAAAATAAAATAAAATAAACCCATAACAGTATAAATTATTGAATCCAAGATATGTACATTTTAAACTGGAAGTGAAAATTTGTTAGTTAGAGAAATGTAAGTGGGACGTCTGTTATAATCAGCACAAGCAGCATAATGTTTTTATAACACTGAAAACTTGTCAAAGAGAAGAGCTATTGTGGAGTAAATTGAGTTTTTAATTAAAGGCTGTGCCTTAAGTAAACACAGGAATCAAACATAATTTTGTTTTAGGCCCCTTGAAGAGCAAACTGATTAATGAGACTTATGAGGTAATATTTGTGTTAACCTTACAGAACATCTAAGCTGCAGGACATTTAACTCTGTGTGTGTGTGTGTGTGTGTGTGTGTGTGTGTGTGTGTGTGTGTGTGTGTGTGTGTGTGTGTGTGTGTGTGTGTGTGTGTGTGTGTGTGTGTGCTGTCAGAAAAATATTGCTGACAGCATCGGGAAACAGTAATGATTTATGCCATTAAATAACAACAAAATGAAGTATGAAGCTGCCTGTAGGGGCCTTTAGAATGAATACTCTGGGGTCTGAATTCAAATAAACTCAAATACAAACAAGTACAGCAGTTATAGTATACATCTCCAGGGCTCCAGACTGCGACCAAATGCTCGCATTTTGCGACCAAAATTTGAGTATGTGCGACTGAATTTCATGTCCACTCGCACACGTGCGACCAGTAAATTTGCCAGTGTTGTTTTTCTTTTTTTTTTTTTTACACGTTAAACGTTGAAGGAGTGCCTCAACGAACCCCCATATTTGCAGGCCAATGAGTGTGAAAGGGAATGAGTTGGGGGATCTATTTATTTATTTATTTATTTATTTATTTTCCGTTTAATTTCACCAGCTCAAAGCAGGTATTACGCCCGGACCATATTTAATGCGACACAACTCGCTGGCGCCGCGGCGCGCACATAAAGTTAGAAGAAAGAGGCGGCGGGTATGTTTGGTTTTAGTAACATCATGCTCAGGCAATGAGTCTGCAATGGCCCAGACAGGAGACACATGTAGCTCAGTGCTTAACTTTTATTTTTAATCCACTCTATATTCTTCTGGTTGTTCTCCGATATGTCCCCCCTCTAAAGCCTGATTTATGGTTCCGCCTTAAATCGACGCAGAGCCGCCGCCGTAGTGTACGGCGGCGGCTCTGCGTTGTTGTAACGCGGAACCATAAATCAGCCTTCACCCGGTACATACATAGGTTTCTCTAAACATCTGTCCCCGCTACAGTTTTAACTAAAAGAAAATGTGCTCCAATACAGCAGGTCTCATAATTTTATTTTGAACACTGCTTAAAATTTGCTTGACACAAATGAAAGTTAAAATTTAACACGTGGGAAAAACACCTAACCTTTTAAGTGATGTGTGTTATCAGGTGTAATGAGAATATTTCTTGGTAAGATCCTTAGTTATTTGAGTGAAGGCAGTGAATTTGGTCGACTGGTGTAAGTTCAGGGTTTTAGTAAAGACACAAGTAGGGAAATGTTATTGGCCAGTACCCCCAATATTTGTACATTTGTTAAGTACTGTGTTTAACAATTACATTCATGGCTGAAAGGTTACTAAGCACTTTGTTACCAAGCACTTTTTTTATCATGTGAATGTATGTTTTTTTTATATATATATAATGACAGCAATGGTGCTGTCAGTTTACTTTATGTTGCGGCATCTTTAAAAATGCACAATAAAATGTAACACTGCATTTGAAACAGCACATTGTGGTAATTCATTAATCTATTATGAAATACGCATTACTAATACACTGAAATGTAGTAGAAATGTAAACATTTGGTTAGCGTGTCGATAAACGATGTGCGCTCCTAAAATTTCTGATTGTGCCCCTAAAAATTTTCAGTTAGGGGCTACTGTGCTCCTAGTGAAAAAAGTTAGTCTGGAGCCCTGATCTCAACTGTGCTAACCAAGTGCCACTTCCTTACTCTTTTCTATTATGATACTGAATAAAAACACTTCACCAGAATAACATGCTGCAAAGACAGTTTAAAATCTGTGTTAATGAGTGGAAATCACCATAAAAATCAAGGTTCAACAAGGAGGTTTCACCCAGACACTACAAGTTTTTATTTGCATTCCCATGCAAGACCTGACAAGCAAATTGCAAGTTCGTGTTTTCTTGTACGGAAACTACTCATGTTCCTCTTCTGCTAGCCCAGGGCACCCATCGTACAATTACAGTAGTTATGTTCCTAATTATGGTTGTACTGGGTATATGCACGCCTCTTTATACACCTTGAAGACCCTGTGTAGTAATGTTACACTTCATCTAAGCTGATAAAGCCCACAAGTAAAACACAAAGAGCTAGCATTTAACAATGATAAACAATGTTTTGTAAATAAAAATTAATGGAGGGGGGGGTGGGGTTGTCTGATGAAATTATTCTGTTTCAGGTAGACTTCTCTTACACTCATGCAAAATGAGAACAATGTATTTGTTTTCAATTCTGTTGACAAGTTTATGAATGATACATCCCTGCCTGTCTTGTTACGCGACTGCTGAGCACATTATAATGTCATATGACATATTTCCAAATTCATGTACCAAGCCAAAGCATTTTCAAGTTTTTTTGCAAATAAGTTTCATCCATCCATCCATTTTCTATACCTGCCTAATCTTCTACAGGGTGATAGGGGTCTGCTGAAAGCTCATTGCAGGTGAAAGGCAGGGCTACACCCTGGACAGGCCACCAGACCATCGCAGGGCTACAAATATAGACAACCAACCATACACGTTCACACTTACACGAAAGGGGAATTTAGAATCATCAATCAACCTAACATACAAGTTTTGTGGACTGTGGGAGGAAGCCGGAGTATCCAGAAAATCCATGCAAGCACAAGCAAAACATGCAAACTCCACACAGAAAGACTTCTGCCAGGCCTGGGAGTCAAACCAAGAACCTTCTTGCTGTGAGGCAACAGTAAGCAACCATGCTGCTAAGTAACTACTTGACTTTGCAAATAACGAAAAACAACACTGAACACAATTTCTGAAAAACATTCAACCTTTTGAAAATATGAGGAAACTCAAATCTACATTAGCTATTCTTGCCTGAAAATAATGATTCAACACTAGCATTAAATATATTTTTATAATTTCTTTGTAGTTAAATGAATTACTTCGCACACCATTTGAATGTTCAATATGAAAATGCTACTAATATGATATATATTATAAACTTTAAATATTGCAATAATGACAGAATGCAACAAAAGCTTGTTTTTACTTCCCAGAGAAAATGTTACAGTAAAAGCTCATCAAGCCTTTTCTCAGAGATTCAATACTCCAACTCTGATATAATTAAGCAAGACAGCCCATATTTTTCAACAGAGCTATTTAACAGCATTGTTATTCCATCTGAATAGCAAAAGCTCACTTGTGGAATAGGATTTAAAAGAGAAAAATCAAGTCACCTTTTATTACTATTGATACTTTCAAGTACCATTTAGTTTTCTTTAACACCTGGAAATTGTCTGCGTCTGTCAACTGAAAGTGATCAGAGTTTGTGTGGGTATGCTTTCTTGTAGTTTTATCTAATTAGTCTCTGATGCTTTAAAAATCAACTGCACGAGTCAGCTAATTAATGTAGATTAAAGCAAGGAGGAAAAATGTCTGGACAGAGCTACCATCTATTAAATAACTCAATATGTCAAGTTCCCATCTACTGGTAACATGCCAAATGAACCTACAGCTAAAATGTATTTGTGTTTATGTTAAGGCAGCAGTTGAGACATGTGCCATGTTTAAAGTGCCCAATTAAAATATTTTGGAACAGTAAGAGGAAATTCTGATATGATGTTGATACATTCAGTTGCTATCTGATTAATGGAAATCAGTGCATGTTTAGATGAGGCTATACAGGCTCTAGTTTTCTGGGTGATACCCTACCTTTCCTCTCCTTCCATTGCCTCCATCCTGGTCTTCCCACTGCCAGTCCACTCCTCTCACAACCCGGCCACCAGCAAAGATCCCTCTGGCTGTGATTTTCTTTGACTTGCGACGTGACTCCAAAAGTACTCTATAAAACATTTCAAACATTATAAAAACATTTACAAACAGAAACAAGCATTTTTTCTTTGAATGAAAAGTTAATGACACATATGAAAGGTTGCTTACAAAGGCTCTCTTTAAATACTTAACTAATGTACCAGTGATGATATGTATTGCAGGGGGGAAAAAACATAACAAAACACAAAAAAAAAAAAAAAAAAAAAAATCAGTGGCTGCTCCAAAATAACCCCCAACAGTACTTAAGTTGCCATATATATTTATATGGAAACACCGTTTTTAATTGCATGGGAAATGCAGATGGAAAAGAGCTAAGTAGTTAAATAGAGAGTTTGAAATCACAACAATGCTGCCAGCTGCTCAATAGCTACAAGCATAAGTAATTAATTGATTATAGCAAATAAAATATCCAGTTTCCAAACAGCAAAGAAGAGTGTGGGCTTTGGTAGACATAGCAGCTGGGCAGTATAGCAGTAACCAGCGCAAACAGCTTGCAACCTCTAACCACTCCCTCTTAGGTACTCAATGAAAGAATCCTAATTTGATGCAACAAAACACCAAAGGAGTGAGCTGGGGAGACCTCCAGCTCCCATTGTGCATCATGCCTTTGTCTGTGTCAATGAAGTCGTACTCAACTGAAAAGACTGCCAGCTGTTGGGCCTTGCTCTCTCTCTCTCTCTAATAAGTTATGATGCTTTGACTTAACCCATCATCATAGTACTACTGATGGTCTATTTGAAGTCACTTCCAAACGTTATACAATTTAGCAAATGAGAAGTGATATTAGTTAAAAGGTCCAGCTAATGCACTTGTAAATGTGAAGTATTTGATTTGATTACTTGTTCTTTCCACTGCATTAACTGCAATATAAAGCATGGAGTGCATCACACAAAGCTAATACTAACAATTGCTCTTGACAGTACAAACTCCTTATAAAACAGGCAACAATGTTACTTTCCACAACTAAAACACTGTTTTCAGAAGAAGTTTGGACGACATGAATGAAGGAGATAAAAGTAAATGCAAGAAAACGTGTATTCTCATATGTAACATAAACTTTAATTCTGATTAAACAAGAATGTAATATTCTGAAATTTTCCAAACTAAAAAAAAATCTTCTGATCTTATAAACAAAGTCCCAGCTTAAATAAATACATTTGTAGTGTTTTAATGCATGTACATTTTGATTGTGTGTTGTCATTGGGCAGATAGCTAAAAGATCTACCATTCCTCTCTCTTTGTAGTAATTTTATGTTAGCACATTACAGAAAATGTATTTAAAAATGTTATAGGCACATGATTAAGTTGCTACGTTCACATAATATACAGTTTTAAATATTACTATGAGTCTTCCGCAGCAAATGAGGAACAAAAGAGAAAAAAGCTGGGTGATCGCAAGGAAAACAAAAGAATGACTTCAGGTAGAAAGTAATTAAAGAGTTTGTTTTGGCAACGCTGGACAACAGAATAATGTGAATAAGTGAATCAACAGGACTGTTCAAGTTAAAAGTGTTGCAATCAACATTATAATTAGTAGTTGGAGTTTTAGTACTATATAAATAGTAATTTCTGGGGCAGTTATTACACATTTCTGATTATTGTTATTATTTGTTTTAAAGAGTTTTGTTAAAGAGGATTTTATTTTATAGTGTTTAAGTTAGAGGTTTTTCAGTCTTTATCCACCATAAAACACAATAAAGTAAAGCAATTTTCTTGAACTTCTGAAATTTAAAACTCGACTCAACATATACTTTCAATCAACATGTCTTTACTATGTTTTACCTTATACCCACAAGTGAAAGAGATCATGATAAAAGGCATAAATACAAAAAAATAATAATAATTAAATGCTGAACTCTGCTCAAAATATTCTTATCCATGGGAAAACGTGCATAAACATATTTTAAAAAGGTCTGACTGAAGACTGAGTAGTTGCTTGGCAACTGAGGGCTTGGCGCATATGGATATATTCTGTCTGCCAAAGAGGCAGGGAGCGCAAAAAAGGCTTCTAAAATCACACTCATGGTATAATATAAAGCTAAACTATAAAAGTAAGAGGGCCAACCTATCACAATGAAGTTTAAGGATTACTTAGCCACCTTGTAGGCACTTGTTTCCCCAATAGTGAGCCCAAGGTAAGGAAAAATCAGGGAAAACAATAAGTTAACAAACCTCTCGCTGCCTGGGGTGGTGATTCTGTAGAACCGGTGTCTCAGGTGATGCTTGTCTCCATGGTAACAGGTTGTGCAGAGGTCGTAATTGGTGCACTCTGCACATTTCCAGCGAATACCAATGATGGGCTGCTGACGGCAGGTGTCACACATGGTTCCATCATGCTTGATACCTGAAAAGAAGTAGTGTTTCTAAGTTAATGAACTGAGATTGTATTACATGCATACAAATAATGTTTATATTTATTCATTTATTTTAAGAACAATATTCATACCATGATGCTTTAAAAGCCTATAAATATAACTCTAAAAAGCTGCTTCTCATCTGCTAGAGTAGATCATCAGCGGGAAATACAATGACTGATACTCAGTTTGACTAAAAACTGAAAAGTAAATAAAAAGGTATGAATATGGGGTTATTTCAAAAAAGATCAGGCAAAAGTAATTAGTAAAAAGCTCTTCAGGTAAACACTTCACTGTGAACATTCACATGCATTTTCACGTACATTGCAAGAGTGTTGTTTGCGATCAACCGAAACATATTTACAATTCAGTTCAATGAACGACGCAAGACGTGACTGGACATGGAACTTCCGACACAAACTTTCATCGGAAAGCAAAACATTGTATTAATCCCAAAAAGGGCAGAGTTTCTTTAATAAAATTTTAACAACTACTAAACTACGAAAATCCCGGGGAGGAAAAGTCCCCCCCATTAGTAAAGCTGTCCCCCCCCTAGAATAATTTGAGACAGAATTAATAATTTTGGAACAATGCAGTAGTATTTAGTAGTGATGCAGCAAAATGAAAATTTGTGGCCGAAACCGAAATCGAAAATAATAATAAACAGTAAAATCTCAGTCATCACCAGAAAAATAACTTGTTATTTGACAACTTTCACCTGTTTCAAGTAAATTTTCACTTGAAATAATTAGAAAAATCTGCCAGTGCGACAAGATTTATCTTATAAGCAAAATCTTGTTCCACTGGCAGATTTTTCTACTTATTTTAAGTGAAAATCTACTTGAAACAAGTGAAAATTGTTGTTTTTTTTTTTTCCAGTGATGAGTCTTGTTTTAAGTGTAATGAGATTTTTTTTAACTAAAAATGAGACATTTTAACTAGAAATAAGACAAATATTCTTGTTAAGATTTTGGGTTTTTGCAGTGTATTATGTCAGATGTGCTGTATTATTGCCACCTTCCACCTAATACCATTGTTTTGTATTACTCTAAGAAAGGTCTTCTTCCTGTTTGCGAGATAGAGTTGAAAATGTCAAAATGCTGTATTAAAGGAAGGCTAAAACTTTTATTCCTTGTCTCCCCCTGGATTTATTCTCTAAAATGTTACTGTTTATTGTCCCCCCCAACTATGAAACGGGATTTTCGCCCCTGCAAGCCTCTGTTCTTTTGTTGAGATCTTAAAGCGGTGTGGGGAAGTAAATAAGTGAGTTAACCTGTTGGAGCACTGTCCAGTATCCTCACGTCGTAAGCCCCGGAACAGCGGTAGTTGGCAGCAGTCCCGTTATCCCAAACAACCACCACTTCTTCTGGACTTTCAAAACTCCTGACGGTGCCGACATGTCCCTCCCCGCCGTCCTGCTTGCCCCACTTCCAGTCGGGTCCGCGGACCACCCGGGCTCCCACTCCCTCCATCATCGCGCGGTTGTTCCTGCCGGTGGTCATTTCTGCACAGATCCGGCCACCACAACAACAATAATGCTCAGCTTCTCCTCGCAGGAAAAGGGAAAGAAAAGACGGAAACAATCAGAGCTAGTCTTTTTTTTGTGCTCAGTTAGCTATCCAAGGAAAAGTGCTGGCTTTTCTTCCCCCTAAAAAAAAACACAGGGCAGTAAACCAATTCTTACTCAATACTAGTCCCTTGAACCCAAGTCCCAGCTCACTGAACTGTGTTTAAAAAAACAAACACATGGCTCTTTTGCCCCAGCAGCAGACTGGTTGTCCCTCTTTCACAGTCCAAACACACAAGAAATGCCAGCTCTCCAACTCAGCCAGCTAGCGAGCACGGCGGCTAGCGCTAGCACTGCTAGCTGTAGAGATTTCCTCCGACTGGGGGATAATGTCCTCCTTCTTAAGGCTGGCTGTCCTTATTGGTGTCTTTCAGTGTTGCGGGGAAAAATATCCCAAATATGTCCCCCCCGTTTTTGTGTGCCCAGAGATGGGTCCATGAGCTGAACTCAGAATGAGAGCGTCGCCATTATAGTCAATCACCGTCGGAGCCTCAGACGAGCAACAACTGGCTCCGGAGCTGCACGAGGATCCCCGAAGACGGCGGCGCGCTCCCGCGCACCACAACAACAGAGCAGAGGCGCTCCCGCCGCGAGAACGCGCATTTAGAACCACTGGCCTTAAAAGCAAAAAAAATCAGGGGGGATGGTGGATTTTATTCAATTCAATTGAATTTTATTTGTATAGCGTCTAATACAACAAAAGTTGTCTCTAGACGCTTTCCAGACTTTAAACAATAAGCACACTGTCTTTATTTGAATGTTTCAAATAAGAAAACAACAATTATTATTATTATTATTATTATTATTATTATTATTATTATTATTATTATTATTATTATTATTATTATTATTATTATTATTATTATTATTATTATTATTAATAGTAGTAGTAGTTAGGGCTGGGCAATATATCGAGATTTTAATATATATTGATATATTTTCAAACTCGATATGGTACGAGACAATATCGTTTATATCGATTTTAATTATTCTTTTTTTAATGATTTTGATATAGCTTATTTTGTACGACGGAGTATTAGGGCCAAACTAAGAAAAAAAAAGAAGGAAATTACGAAAATAAAGTCATAATAATATGAGAATAAAATCGTAATATTACAAGAATAAAATCGTAATATTAAATATATTATAAATATATAAATATAACTTCACAAGATGCTCAATATTCAACATTTTAACACACTCTTCCTGTTAGAGTTCACATAAATTAACACTTTATTCTTGTAATATTACGACTTTATTCTCATAAATTGCGACTTTATTCTCGTAATGTTACGTTTTTATTCTCATAATATGACGACTTTATTCTCATAATATTACGACTTTATTCTCATAATATTACGACTTTATTCTCGTAATATTAAGACTTTATTCTAATAAATTACGACTTTATTCTCGTAATGTTACGACTTTATCCTCGTAATATTACGACTTTATTCTATTACGACTTTATGCTCGCAACATTATGACTTTATTCTCGTAATTTCTTTTTTTTTTTTTGTCTTAGTTTGGCCCTAATACTCCGTCGTAATTTTGTGACAAATTGACTTGAATGTTTTATTTGAGATTTGCACAAATGTTTTGTTATTTGCACTGTCAACTGTCAACCTCAGTGGAAAAGTCTGTCTGTTACTGTCTACATTGTATTAATTGCACAGTGTATTTGAATTTAATTGTTATGCAGGAAAGGGATATTAGTTTTATTTTATTCAAGAAGCATTTTTATTCTATATTTGCAGGCAGTTTATTTTTATTTCAGTTGTTTTATACATTTTGATATTATGCAGACCTCTGTTAATAAAGGTACCTGTGTGACATTTGGCACGAGGCATTGTATTAAAACTGACTGTTTTTTAAGGGTTTGCCTCAGAAAAAAAATGAAGCTAACAGAGATGCTATGCTATAATGCTTTGGGGGAGACCCCAATTATGGCACAGAAAAAATATTGATATATATCGAGTATCGCCATTCAGCTAGAAAATATCGAGATATAACTTTTGGTCCATATCGCCCAGCCCTAGTAGTAGTAGTAGTAGTATATTGATTTATTTTCCTTATTTTTTTTTTTTTTTTTTTTACCTTGTCTGCACACATATTATTGATTGATACCATGACGGTAGAAACCAAAAGTGTATATATGTGCATTATTACTATATGTAATATATACATATATATACGCACACATATGCGTACACATACATAAATATACACATACAAACCCGGTGTTTTTTTTTTTTTTTTTTTTTGGGGGGGGGGGTGACAACATCCACTGCCAATCCAGGAAGCAGGAACACACGGAGACACACGTCAAGCACTGGAAATCTGCAACAAAAAACCACAAACAAAGCACGAAACCGGCACGGAGCCATCCAAAACACGAACAGCAATCGACCTAAATCTTGAGATCTGATCGCAGTCTGAGCTAAGCTATCGCTACCGCTACCTAAACCCAAAAACTAGAGAGCCAGCATGCAGGTGAACAAGCCAGTGTGTATGTCTATGTGTGTGTGTGTGTATGTATATGATCATGCATGTGTGTGTGTGTGTGTGTGTGTATGCATGTGACTAAATGACTATATGTGTGTGTGTGTGTGTGTGTGTGTGTGTGTGTGTGTGTGTGTGTGTGTGTGTGTGTGTGTGTGTGTGTGTGTGTGTGTGTGTGTGTGTAATAAACCGGGTGGCGGGGAGCAACCCCGCCACCCGCGAGACCAGAGGCCGACAAGGAAGAGCCCGGAACCCAGGCCACCGGCAACCCCACAGAGGGGAGAAGTAGGAGGGAGGCAACCCACCGCCTGCGAGGCCCCCCCCCCCCCCCGGCGGCGGCCGAGGGGGCCCGCGGGCGGGGCCCCCACGGCGCGGAAAGAAGCAGCCAGGGATCCCGCGGCGGCGGACCGCGACCCAGGCAATCCCCGGCCACTCGGTCCGGGCCGGACACGCGGCCAGGAGGCCCTCACCCTTCAGGCCAACGACCCCCACCCGGCAGGGGGCCAGCCCGCCCGGAGAGACAGAGCCGCCCCGGCCGCCGACGCGGGCAGGCGCACCCGTCCCCCACGAAAGTGGCCCTCCAAGACCAGAGGGGCGCCCCGCCGTAGAGGCAGCGGGGGGGACCGGAGACGGGCCCGGAGAGAGGGAGCCCCCCAACAAGGCGACACCCGCGCAGGCCCGACAACGGAGGGCCCCAGACCCAGGCATCCCATTCATTCATCCATTCACCTATCCGATACCTATACTAATAATAATATAATATACTATACATAATAATAATAATAATACTAATAATAATAATAATAATAATAACCATCTTTGTATAATATAATATTGATAAATTATTAAGTTTTTGATGTCCTGCCAATGGAGGCTCAAATCCTCCATGGCAGGACCCTTCCATACCGCATTCTCACCGACACAGACATACAATCACGCACCGTTTCCCCCTCCCCGGGGGGATCCAGCACCGCCAGAAGGCACCCCAGGCTGCACGGCGGGCCCCGCCAGGCCCGGGTAACCCGACCCACCCGTCCCAGGCCCAGGCCGGTGAGGGAACGTGGGTGATGTGGGACCCCCTCCCGCCGAAAGGCGGGGGGTCCGGGTCGTGGGGGGCACTGTCCCGCGGGGCCTGGCACTCCCCGCCTCACGGTTTTAACAGCAAAATAGACACTGCACATTCAACACTTAATAAATACATTTGACAAGGACACGTAGTTCGGGAGGGGGGGGGGGGTCTGTGTCAATCGATACTTGGCCCTCCCTCCTCCCTGTTTTTATGGCATTAATCACATGCACTTATTTTTATTTTTTAATACATGCTTGATCTGTTAGTTAGTTAGTTAGTTAGTTCCCTATTCTGTCCTCGCAGTTTGTTTCAGCTTGTACACCTAGACAGATAGCTAACATTCTGAAGAAATTCTTTTGTTTGAGGATTTCTTCTCTTTTGGTCCTCAGTTTTATTTCTTGTATTTCTCTCCAGTTCTTTTATTTTTGTAAGACTGCAAACAATAAACAAAGATAAACATTACTACAAAATACTGTCTGTTGTAAAATATTCCCTTTGTAATGCCTTTTACATAAACATATTTACATAGTAAAATGGAAACAAACATAAGCAGTAACAACATTAATGTTACTCTTTCTAAGCTATTACTGATTAAACAGATAAATAAAGCCAGCTAAATAGGCTGTGACAGATTAACTGGCGCCTTCTGGTGGACAAATAAAAACACTGCGCTGCCACGATAAAACGGTAAAGGTGACAAACTACGTTAAGAAATAACAACCAAACTTGAACGGTAAGTAATCACCAATTAACCTACTATGCATGTTTTTGGACTGTGGGAGGAAGCCGGAGTACCCGAAGGCAACCCACGCAAGCACAGGGAGAACATACAAACTCCACACAGAAAGACCCCCACATGGCCAGGGAGTGGAACCGGGAACCTTCTTGCTGTGAGGCAACAGTGCTGCCCACAGTATATATGTTACGGTTAATGTAGAAAAACGTGTATTTTGCAAAATAGCCGGCTAATGTGCAAAATAACCGGCAGGGCGGCTAATGTAGAAAAACGGCAGTAGCCGGTTAATGCTGTGGATGTGTCAGACTCGACATTTCTTCGGGGAGTGTAACGTTAGGCTTCTTCAACAGCCATAAATAACCTTGTCAACAACAAGCATGTGCAGCATATGGGCTTCTTCAATTGGCTGTTACGCACCAACTGCACTGATTGGCGATGGTAAGTGACTGGTTTGAAGCGCGAATTTCATCCATTCGACTGAACTGTAGGCTATTCTGTAGTGTAGTAACTGGACTCTATCTACCAAATGAATGACGTTTGCTTAGTTGGTTTTGGTTTAATCAATTTGTGCAAATGGAAGAGGAGGAGAGGCCTCATCTCATCATGCGCGCGCTTCGGGTTTGCGCGATTCGGGTTTAGGAGCGCACCTCCCATGAGAGAGACGCAACAACTGTTTGTCTGTTTTGGAGGTGGCAAAGAGAAGGTGGGAATAGATCTTTCCTCACAAAGACTGTCACACTGGATATTTGCGAGTACATTTCCCAGACCTATAAGGCTGGTAGAGGTGTGCCCAAATTCAGAGCGCAGTCCACTGCGCTTTGCCACCTCGTTGGCGCTCTATTCTGGGGTGCCAATGACGTGATCTATAGTTTGCATTATTCGTTTTGGAATATTCAATTTAGGAATATACTGCATGGGATTTGGACTCAGAATAATCGCTATAATTGCCACGGCATGCCACGGTCAGCTCGAGACAATTGTCTCGAGCTGACCCGAGCATCGACACTGGAGAGATGAATAAAAATGTGATGTCCGCGCACCATGAGCTTAAAAATGTATGTACTTTGCAAAATTGCCGTTTTTCTACATTAGCTGCCCTGACGGTTATTTTGCACATTAGCCGGCTATTTTGCAAAATAGCCGTTTTTCTACATTAACCGTAATATATACATTGGAGTGAAAATAAAAGTAGTGCAGTACGAGAAAGAAAGAAAAACAGTGCAAAAAAAAAAATATTTAAAAAAAAACTTAATGGGGAGAGGCCAGGGTGAAAAGGTGGGTTTTGAGTTGTGTTTTGAAACTGTCCAGAGAAGGGGAGTCACGGATTACGGCAGGGAGAGAGTTCTCAGAGGGTGGGGGCAGCAACACTGAAGGCTCTGTCCCCAAAGGTTTTCAGTCTGGTCCGAGGATGGAGAGCAGACCAGCGTCTGAAGACCGCAGGTTCCGGGAGGGAGTGTGATGATGAAGGAGGTCAGACAGGTACTGGGGGGCGAGAGTGTGAAGGGATTTGTAGGTGAGTAGGAGGAGTTTGTACTGTATGCAGAACTTGACGGGTAGCCAGTGGAGGTGGATGAGGGTGGGGGTGATGTGCTGCCAGGGCTTGGTGTGGGTGGGAACCCTGGCAACTGAGTTCTGCACGTACTGGAGCCGGTCCAGGGTTTTACTTGGAACCCCGGACAGGACTCCATTACAATAGTCCAGTCGGGAGGTGAAGAAAGCGTGGATGATTGTTTCTGCCACAGAGTCAGAGAGTGAGGGACGGAGACGTGAGATGTTTCTGAGGTGGTAGAAGGCAGATTCGGTGACAGATTTAATGTGCAACTGGAAGGAGAGGGTGGAGTCCAAGATGACGCCCAGATTACGGACCTCGGATGGTGTGATGGTGCAGCCGTCCACCCTGATGAGAAGATGTCCAACCTTCCGGAGCAGTAGCTTGGGGGCCACAACCATGAACTCTGTCTTGTCGCTGTTAAGTTTGAGAAAGTTGCTTGTCATCCAGGATTTTATGGCAGAGGCAGTTAGCCAGAGACTGTGGGGGGAGCTGGGAGGATGGTGAGGTGCTGAGATAGAGCTGGGTATCGTCAGCGTAGCAATGGAAACTGAGACCGTGATGGCGTATCATCTGGCCGAGGGGGAGCAGGTAGGTGGTGAAGAGTGTTGGACCGAGCACAGAGCCTTGAGGGACACCATGGTTGACTGAGGAAGGGTGGGAGGAGGAGCCAAGGTCAAGGATGATGACAAACTGAGTTCTGTTGGTGAGGTTGGATTGGAACCATGACAATGCAGAGCCAGAGATACCAAGGAGAACAGACCAAGGAGAATGTGTGAAGTTTAAGTATTCACATAATCATTTGCACAATCACATTTGAATAATATAAAGTAAAGCGTGTGCATTGTTCATTTGTATTATTTGTTATTCAAATTGACCTGTCCAGGGTGTACCCTCGCCTTTTGCCTGTAGTGAGCTATAGGACTTGCTCCAGCAGACCCCCTTAACCCTACAATGGAGTAAGCAGGTATAGAAAAAGGATGTAGAGATGGATGTTATCAAAGAGAACTCAGTGTCATGGGGTCTTAATGAAGTGTCTGTCATTTTTGTGTTTAGATTTCGATACCATCAGGCACTACAGCCATGAAAGATTTCTGCTTTTGCATGTAACACATTTCAGGGCAAAGGGGTACTACCTGCACTAAAGGAACTCAGTTGGTGGACTTGGCCCTGGATGTGGTAAGAAACAAGGCAAAGAGCTGTAAGTGTGTCCAGGACTTACAGCTCATACATTTCCTGGCACACTCTTCACCAGCAAGGCAAACCATATCGTGAACACATGCAGTGTGCTGCCCTCACCCCAATGTTCATATTATGCATTCGGATATGGTCAAATTTAAATGTTTGGGTTTTTGTATCCCTTTATTTATCTGATGCCTTTCAGTTGTCCTTCTTTGTATGGTCTTTCAGTTCACTATGCTCTTTTTGATGTCAGACAGTTGAGCCCTACAATGTTTGTTTTTGTAAAACAGTTTAATGGAACTTCACTGAAGAATGCATTTAAACAAAATCTGCACCTCTTAATTTATAACTCTGAATCGCCTTTTTTATTGCAGCTAGTATGGTAGCAAGGATGACATCTTTTGGCCAAATCTAGCTGTTGCACTTATTGTTGGTTGAACCTAATTACATGGAAATGATTTCTTTACATGGAGTTTCATTAATGGTCCTTTGTAAATAGAACTGAACTTTAAATGCTCTTATAGCTAAATTAGAAAAAAATAGTTTTTTAAATGACAGTTATATCACAAGAAAGAATTGTTCTTTTCAATCTTGCTGAGAATATCATTAAGCAGGTGAGAGTTGTTTTCTACATTTTACTCTTTCATTTAGTCCGTCTTGGAGATTGATATAGGTATCTCATTAATTTCTTATTACATTTTTTTTCTAAATTGATTTGCTTTGCCTTAAAAGAGAGTAACTGAATTTTCTTTCTTTCGCCCTCGTGTGGCCTTCATCTCATCCACAGCTGAGAATAAAAAAATGTGTTTAATTGGATTTAAGATTCCTCAGATGCATCACATAAGAGTTTAATTTTATATGCAGTTATCAGCATTCTTGAATTTCAACTCAAAATGAAAATAAATCAGTTTGCGTGAACAGAACATTTTGAAGTCTAGGAAGTCTGTCTGTGCAGGGATAGAAATGTTGAATTTGTTAAGTGTTAAGGGTTTGTGAGAAAGGGAACATGTCCACTTCTCCCCTTACCTGTATATGTTTCCGTAGTATGTGTGGGTCACTGTGTTGGGAGTGATTCAGTTTTAAACTGTGTTAATTTGGGTGTGGTCCCCACTACTTTGATTTTTTTCTCATTGAGGAGACAAGGTACAGTGCCTATCATAAGTATTCACCCCCTTGGATGTTTTACCCTTTTAGTGCTTTCATAAATCAATCCTGGTCAATAAAATTTGGCTTTTTTAACACAAAAATGTATTGGAAAAAACTCTTCAATGTCAAAGTGAAAACAGATTTCTACAAAGTAATGTCAATGAAATAAAAATATATAAAGAAATATAATTGTTTGCATAATTATTCACCCCCTTCAAGTCAGTATTTTGTAGATGCACCTTTGGCTGCAATCACAGCAGTGAGTCTGTGTGGATAAGTCTCAATCAGTCTTGTACATCTGCCCACAGCAATTTTGCTCCATTCTTCCTTGCAAAACTGCTCAAGCTCTGTCAGGTTGCGCGGGTATCGGGCATGAACAGCCCTTTTCAAGTCCAGCCACAAATTCTCTATAGGATTGAGGTCTGGGCTTTGACTTGGCCACTCCAGAACATTAACCTGGTTCTTTTTTAACCATTCCTGTGTAGCTTTTGCAGTATGCTTTGGATCATTGTCTTGCTGGAAAATAAATCTTCTCCTAAGCCGTAGTTCTCTTGCAGACTGAATAAGATTGTCCCCCAGGATTTCGGTGTATTTTGCAGCATTCATTCTGCCCTCAATCTTTACAAGCCTTCCAGGTCTCGGCTGCTGAGAAACATCCCCACAGCATAATGCTACCACCACCATGCTTCACAGTGGGGATGGTGTGTTTTTGGTGATGTGCAATGTTTGGTTTTCGCCAAACATAATGTCTTGTCTGATATCTCAGATAAAACTACCATCTCTTTTATTTCGTTTCCTTCTGAAACCCCAAGTCCACATTGGGTGGAGTGCATGGTAACTCACAGGGTTTTAAGTCTTAATTCGGCTATTGAAGCCTCTATTTTAGTGACCAATTCCATATGAACACCAAGGTGAAGTTAAATTTGCCATTTGTTAGAGAGAGTGATGATCTTTAAAATGTGTTTTAGATTCTTTAATAGACCTTGTCTGATGGCCAAAAAGCTCAATTTTGGCCTCATCAGACCAAAGAATCTTCTTCCACTTGACCATGGAGTCATCCACGTGCTTCTTGGCAAACTCTAGTCGAGATCTAATATGAGTTTTCTTCAACAGTGGCTTTCTCATTGCCACTCTCCCACAAAGCTTTGATCGGTGAAGAACCCGGGCAGCAGTTGCTATATGCACAGTCTCACCCGTCTCTGCAGCTGAAGCTTGTAACTCCTTCAGAGTAGTCATAGGGGTCTTGGTTGCTTCTCTCACTAGTCTCCTACTTGCACGGTCACTCAGTTTACAAGGGCGGCCTGATCTAGGCAGATTCACACAAGTGCCATATTCCTTCCATTTCTTGATCATTGATTTCACTGAACTCCGGGGGATGTTCAATGCCCTGTTCCGTAGGGAGATTTGTCTTCACTTGCAGTCACTTTCATTTATTATCATTTTGCACACTGGTGATTATTTTGGTTTGTGTTATTTAGGTTTGGATGGATTATCGTAAAGTGTATTATTTGGTCTTATTGTGTTTGTGTGTTTGTTTGTTGGCACTGAGCATCCCTCTGTGGAAGGCCGTTTTTGGTGGGGCCAAGAGGGCTGCTCGCTTCTCACAAGGTGTTGCAAAGAGAAGGGGTCTCCTTGCCGCCTATTAAATTCCTTGTGGAAAAAATGTAATAATAAAGAAACAAGTATTTTATCTCAGATAAAACTACCATCTCTTTTATTTCGTTTCCTTCTGAAACCCCAAGTCCACATTGGGTGGAGTGCATGGTAACTCACAGGGTTTTAAGTCTTAATTCGGCTATTGAAGCCTCTATTTTAGTGACCAATTCCATATGAACACCAAGGTGAAGTTAAATTTGCCATTTGTTAGAGAGAGTGATGATCTTTAAAATGTGTTTTAGATTCTTTAATAGACCTGATGCACAAGACCAGATCAGATGAGAATAAACCTAGGTTATATTTTCCTTTTCAGAAACGGTTATTACCGGTATTGCTCTTCTTCCATGTGTTTTGGTCTATTGTTCATAATTTTTATCCCTATATCTTAAACTCTCCATATATAATGCTCCTTTTTTTTTATAGCAGTAGCCTATCTGAGGCAGGGCTGTCAGATTCTTTTTCATCCAACACCTCATCGACATAACAGCTCCAATCAAACAGCAAATGCAAGTCCTTCTAATTTGAAAAAAATCTTATTGCTTCTACTTTTAATTATTAATAATTTGTATAAATTCATTATTTTCTACAGAAATGTGGCAAGTACTTGACAAACATGTCTTTGGGTATAAAAAAAAAAAAAACTTTTTTCCTGCTGCTTCTTAATTGTCTTAATTTGTTGCACTCCCATTCAGTAGGTAGACGGAACGAAATTGACGTATAATGTGTGACTCTAAAATGGAATAGAATTTTATTCTATTGAACTGCTTAATTATATATGCATGTTCTTGTGAGCCAGATAAAAGAAGGTGGTGGATATGTTTGGCTCATATGCTAAAGTTTGTCACATCTGATCTAGAGAATACACTTAATCAAATATATGCAACGATCAGTTAACATAGACTTCAATTTAAAAAAGGAATTCATCCAGTGAAGACACTACACATTTCTAGCAAACATGATGTCCATCCATCTAATTATCTATCTAAGGTCTAAGGTCTATCGAATCCATCTAAGGTCTTTGAGTGGCACGGCAGGAAAGAGGACACCTAAAATTATAATGTGTCATTTTCCCCAATATAAGATAAAAGCATCATTTTTAAGAGAAAACGTTTCTTTTACAAGCAAAACATGTTGATAAGCCACAGCAAATGAATACAGAGAACATTTGTTTTTATTTTATTTTATTCCAAATAAGCATTACATAATCACTCATGAAATGATTAAACACACTCAAACGTTTTTATTTGCCACTCTACTCACAGAAAACACTTATAATAAAGCTGTGCTGAAAACAAGTTCTTTTGGCATGTTTCATCTCTCAGCAAATGCATCGTAGTTCATTGAACAAAATCAACAAAACTTTGCAGAAAAAAAAAAGAAGTCTGAAAACATATTCCCCACCTCAGTATGAAAACTTAGCACCTTGTCCCAGTCATAGTGGTTGTTTTTTTTTGACTGGTGTGTAGTGGATTAGAAACTGTAGTGGGATAAGAGGTTTGGCCACGATGACACTGCCAATTAAAAAGGTAAACAATCGTTTCTTTACATTACTGATGACAGCATTATCCCAGACACCTTGACAAGAAGCAGAAGATGACATAAACAAAAGACTAACAACTTCTCAACATCAGTTAGCGACTTATTGTAACTGCCCAATCCACTGTTTCACAACATTCCTGATGCTTTATACACAATGACTTTCTGATTAAAAATACTGTACATTGTATGTGCTGCTAAGTCCATGAGATTTGATGATTTACATGAGATGGCTTCTAAAAGGAACAAATACTAATCCTTAATACTAAGGCACTGGTTATAATCAAATGACAAACATTAAACTGTACACTGGGGGGTGTAAATGTGGAGACTTTCAAATTTCTGCACACAAAACTGAGTTCCAGTGTTTTTACGACATTAAACTTACCGGATGTAGAATATACGGCACAAATACACTGACCACAAAACCCATGGAAGCATAATTAAGTGTGACAGAAGCAAACATCCTCCCATGCAAAATGAACTTCTTCTGAACAGAGGTAAGAAGTGCCTTATGATATTGACCACAGTGTTTTCCTTTTGGTCTGTTGTTGGCATGACAACATGTTACACACTGATGCTTGTATACAAACAGTGAAAAGAAAACTATCAGGATGCAGAGTGACACAGTAAGACCTGTCCTTTTTAAAAAGGTTATCGGTGCAAATTATATACATGTCCAAACACACATTATGGCTGTCTGTCAGTGCAAGTGTGAGTTCATGTTAGCATGGTTACACCTTCCACAGACACATGCACTCTCAAAAACAACTTAAATAGCTTGTAAACACATATCAAACGATGCATGTGTAACATCGGAGAAGTGGATGGGATTTAAATCTTAAATGGATGCAGTCCGGTGCTCATAGATTGCAATGAAAATGGACTGAGTAACATTTTGCATACAATTACTAGATTTAGTTGTGGTTCATTTAAAGTGTGGATGGAATTTAAACATAATGTCACCTTGTCTTTTCTTTTGATATCAAAACATAACAAAACTACTGTGAGTGGGGGAGAAGGGATTCTTTCAATAATAAAAGTATAACCTCTGTCATTGGTAAGATTATAAGCTCCTTTAAAAGTTAACTATGTCTTTAAAACAATCCAAATATATTTTTAAATAAATAACACATATATACTTTTAAAAGTTATATATGTGGGGAAAGTCAAGTTATAAATACTCCTAATGATAATAAATGAGGCTGCTTCCAGAGAGGCTTTTCCCCCCTCCTCATGCACTTAATTTGGAAGAAAACAGTCTCAGAGAAATTGATCCTAAAAACATCATATGTAAAGGTGCACAGGCAACAGAACGCAGTCTAAAATCAGCCCTTTTGATAAGAAGTTTGGAGAAAAATATATATCTAAGCACAGCAAATATTTTGTTAAATTAATACATCCCTGGTTTGTTAGAAGAAAAACAAAATCCATCACGTCCAAGCTCAACTCATTTGGTGGCAAGAAGTAGGAGCAGAAACTGAAATGGTTCCCATTTACACCTGCCACTAATATTCAAACTTGAATAAAATATGCATACATGCATTATTCCCCCCAAAAAGACATATAAATAATATAAATATTTATGGTTGAGAGGTATTGATGGGAGTTTGTATTTATTATTATTTATTTTTTTTACCACTGTTGAGGTAATACAGAGAACTAGAATTTAAACATGAATTTTTTTTTTAATACTGTGTTAAGGCATAAACCGGATTTTGCGGCTTGCTTTAAGCAGGATGCATCTTCTATTTGTTTTGGGATTTGGATGGCAAGAATAATTGGTGCTCATTTCATTCCTCCAAGTACGAAAAAGCCTATTTTTTTTCTCCAGGATACATCAGCTGTAGAAATAATAATAATAATAATACTGAACGAAATCAGTATTTAGGACCACTAAACATAAATAGCAGCAACAAAGCACGCGGTTACCGAGTCAGAAGACATCTTGCATCATATTTTCAACACCCGACAGGGCTTTGTCTACATACACACGATGTCGTAGTAGTACGGCAACTGTACACTCAGATTTTCATGACATTAATACTTTGTATCTTTTTTCAAGAAATAAATCTGGTCTGAAAAAAAAAAAAGACCTTTTAAAAGGACCAATAAAACACAAAATTCTAGCCTATTTACATAACACAAGGGTCTGGCAGCACACGTTGAAATATTGTGTTTCGGATCTGTTCAGGCAGCTCAGATATATTTTGCAGTCTTTCTGTTGTATCAAATTTTAATATACAATTCTGTGGAAAACCAGCTGAAGAACCCTGTGATCCACATTTGAACAATGCTGTGCGCAGAGGCAGAGCAGAAGTTGTGGTGGATCTTCTGCATTTTATAATAAAACTTCCCACACCCACCAGCCAGCGATCCTATAATTACATGACCCTCTCTATCATCGCGTTAGTTTTATATGCAGTTTGTACATTTATAATTACAATATCATGACAAACTGGGCGGAAGACATAGTTTCCCTGATGCCGTAGTCTGCCTGATACAACAGGATGAGGCATGGAGGTGCAGAGACAGTGGTTATTCATCAATGCGCCACTCCTACAAAAAAAATAAAAAATAAAACACTGAAAGGTCCTTACTAAACTCTCCATGTAGATCATCTAAGGCCACAATGTTCACTGAAGAAAGGAAAATGCAAGCATTATAACAAAATAAAGGGGAAATTATTATGGCGGTGTATCGTCAGAGTTAGGATACAAAGCCATTTTTAGTTTCCGCAAGTAACGTCACAGGAAAGAGAACCACACAGCATGAACGCAAGAAGGCTCGAATGGGAGCGTATACCTGATGAAAAAGGCACTTCAACAACTACTTCCTGTGCCCTGTTTTGGAGTAGATCTGATATTGATCTCCTGATCATCTTCATCCACTTCTTCCTCCTCTTTCCAGCCACCAAGATGGACGGGGGTGGGCATGGAAATGCTGGAACCATGGCCACTATGGTCATGGAACCCTGGTGAGAAAGAGAGAAAAATGTCTATCTAGTAGATGCCGAAGGGATGATTTATATCAACAATTTTCCCATCTCACTTCTGGTGTCTTAGGCTGAGACTAACATTGACAGAGCCAAAATATTTTCTTTCTGATGGCCAATATTTCTCCTAGTCTGCATCCTGAAGACAAGTGCCTGGTCTATCGAGTCAAGCAGCCAGTTTTCTAGAGAATCCTTAGCAAGAATTTGTATTAAGATCTCAGCTTCATACTTTTTCCTCCTTGCTTGCTTGTATATTACCATCTACCGGTACTCTTTCAGTGATGCTGCACAGACACTCAAATACAGCAATGTTGTTTTAGCAACACAAAAACAGTCATTATTACGAGTAAGTCAGCTGCCGTGTCCTGCCAATCCTGGATGTACAATAAACAAAAACCCTATGATTACAGCAGCTTAGTTTTTATGTCATGTCCCGACTGATCTATGCTGGAAGGTAGTTGCAGAGGTTTGTATCCCTTGTATTTTAAATCAGTGAAAACATTGTTCCTAAAGACAATTTCCAGTTGTCTGGTACATGTGTGAAAACTCAGCTGTGAATAAAGTGAACGTGTGAAGATCCATATTTTCATTTACCAGGGTTTGTTTGCAGATCTCTCAGTGGCACTGGATTCTGCCACTGCCCTGACGTCCTCTGTGGGTGGGAGGTCTGCTGATGCAGCTGGAAGAAAAACAGTTGTCAATGAACAGAGAAACAGAGAATCAGACTGTTAACTTAAGTGTTACACTGCCTGAAATCTCTGTTTTAAGTATCAAGCACGAAACATGTCTTTTTTTTTTTTTTAAGACAGTTTTAACGTCAATACTGACTTTTTTGTTTTGTTTGTCTGTCTGCACTCAAGCAGCCGAACAACACACTTGAAGCAACATATATAAATACACACATAACACCGCTTGTGGTCACAAAATTACCTCATGCATGTAGATGGCATGAAGACTCATCTCTGCTGAGGCGAACTCTGACTGCAATGCATTTTTCCGGATGTGAGAATCAATGTTGGACATACTGAGAGAAAGATAAAAAACAAACATAAGTACCAAGGTAATTGTCTTTGGAGCCAAAGAGAAACAATTACAGATCACCACAGAATTTCAATCTATACACCTAAAAACCACCAACCAGGCCAGAAATCTGGGTGTAGTGATGGATTCAGACTTAAATTTGGAAAAACACATTAAAGGCAATAACAAAGTCAGCCTACTATTACCTTAAGCATACATCAAGGTTAAAAGGTCTGATGTCTCAGCAGGACCTGGAAAAACTAGTCTATGCATTCATCTTTAGTACCTTGATTGTTGAAACAGCTTCTTTACAGGTCTACCTAAAAAGTCAGTTAGACAACTGCAGCTCATTCAGAACTCTGCTGCTCGAGTCCTCACTAAGACCAAAAAAGCGGACCACATCAGTCCAGCTGTGAGGTCTTTATACTGGCTGTCTGTCCGTCAGAGGATGGATTTAAATGTTCTGACGCTGGTCTTTAAAGCTCTGAATGGTCCAGGACCAAAATACATCAGTGACCTCCTGACCCAGTATGAACCTTCCAGACCCCTCTGGTCATCTGGATCTATTTTTTTTTATCAGTTCCCAGAGTCAGAACCAGACATGGAGATGCTGCATTCAGCATCTATGCTCCACATGTCTGGAACAAACTCCCAGAAAGCCTCAGATCAGCTCAAATGTTCAGTGTATTTAAATCCAGGTTGGAGATACAACTACTCTCACTGCAATGGAGTAAAGCTCTAAACCTGCTGTTACTTTTAAACTTGGTCATATTTTAACTACTGATTTTTATCCATTCTTTTTGTTTTTTATTTCAAAATCAGGCTTTTTATTTATATTGTAATGTCTGTAAAGCACTTTGAATCACCTTGTTGTTGAATTGTGCTATACAAATAAACTTGCCTTGCCTTGATGAAAACATGATCTTTAACTGTGTATCAATTTGAATGAAAACTATTGGAGCTCTAGTAAGATAACGCATCAGTGTGTGGTATTAGGTTTTAAAATACCTGTCGATAACGGTGCGATCGCTCCGGAACATGGTGGTCTCGGGGTGGATGGAGGAAGGTACGAGGCTATGTGAGCGGCCTCGACTAGAATGTACAAGCTGAGAGGTGGATAAAGAGGCCAGGACGCTGGCTGCAGCAGAAGCAGCAGTGCTTGGAGGGATGAAGCGATGGTCTCGTCCCTGCAGTCCAGATGCAGTGAGGATGGGGTGGGCCAGGACACTGGCTAAAAGATTTTCAGGCTGGAATGAAAACCACACATGAAAGGTAAACACATTTATATTGGAAATCGGCTGTGCAATAATCTATTCTATCTTGCTTATTTGAAATTCTGAACATTCTGTAATTATTTACATAATCAATGGTAATAGATCATATTTAAAAATAAAAATTACACAATTGATATAAAAAGCAAAGGCCTTGATCATAGTGCTTGTGTGATGACAGTGGGTCTCAAAATTCCTACCCCAGCGCCAGACTCATTGGACTGTAGCGAGGTGCAGAGGGGAGCTTCTGAGAGCAGCAGCTGTGTGGAGGGGCCACCCTGTGCATCATGCTGCACCTTCTCCTTTAAGTGACTGATGAACACTGAGCTCTCCTGAGGTGGCTGCCAGCGAGGGTTCTTTATGGTGAAATGCATGAGGGACAACTCCGTCTTGCCGTTCTCAGCCTGCTGATACACGGAGGCCTCGGTCTGGCCCTGTGACATCCACTGCAAGCATACCCAACAGATGATATCAATATGACGACACACAACAAAACTCAAGTCTTATTCTAGGCCAGCTTTGCTAATGTTGCAGAAAGGTGGTTTATAGTGTGGCTCTAATCTTGTTACATGGATTAAATAAGACTTACTGTTGGGTTTCCATGGCGTCTGATGTCCATCTGCGCAAAAGAACAGATGTCCCCAACTCCAACAACTTCCACAGTGAAATTCCTGAAGAAGTCAATGATTTCTAGAGACTTGCTTCTCAGGATGAAGATGAGAATGAAGGGTGTGATAATGGGACTGAGCAACTCCTCGAGGATAAACACCTGATTTGAACACAGATACGGATTACAATTTTTTTTCTCTTCAGTTTTTGATAAATTGATATTCTCAACAAAGTAAAACATATCAGGGCTGCCAAAAATGTAACCGGGAGACCTAATCTGTTTCTCTCATGGCAGTCATCTGATTGAACAGACTCCCTCATAAAAACTAAATCAAATTGGGGCAGTCTTTTTCATTTCAACGTGACAAATGTTTCCCTATCAGCTGAGTTTTTAGCTCCACTTACCGCTTTGTACTGGAACAGCTGTGCCACTTCGTCACGAGTCTCGCCCTTGTTAGCGTTGCCCCTCCAGTGGTCTGGCATGTAGTGAATGTGTGCCAGCACGCACTGCAGCAGCTGTTCTGGACACCACACCATATGCTCATCTGGGATGAAAGACCTAGTGATACAGGTACAAAGTGTCAAAATTACTACCGAACATTACAGATACATGCCAGTCCATCCAACTTGACTGTATATGTTCTATCACAGCATATACCGGTATTATCGTTGATTTCATCTCATGATATAATTTTACTTTATAGTTTTACATATATAAGAGTGTTTGCCGTTTCAAGAAAATATATGGCTGTGGCAACTTACCTGGTGATGGTTATGACCACCCCAAGCACAGTGATAGCAGTCAGAATGTGCTGCACTGTGAGAACATCCTCATCATAAATGGTCAGTGCAATGAGAACAGCTAATACAGAGCCCGAGAAGAAGGCAATGTTCTTAGCTAGCACAGTCAGCAGAGGTGATGTAAAGGAGTTCATGTATTTGGAAGTGGGTTTGTAGCCACGGCCTAATCGTCCATGCAGCTCATGGTCCAGCTCGTTGAAGTGACGCAGGTATAGACGGCCGTACAGGGACCAGCGGCGTGCGCCCAGGCTTCCGGGCTCCCTTCGGATCACTTCTGTATAGCTGAAGAAAGCATAGAGCACCTGCCAAACCAGGATGAAGGGGCACAGCAGTAAATTGGCCAGACCTATCAGCAGGATGACTCTGCTGAGCTGCTGGGCGAGCTCCAGGCGGTTTCCGTTGCGCTTGTACTTGGGATGCAGGTTCCACTTATTTTGAAAGAGAGAGCCAGGGCCCCAGAAAAGAATGAGTTCAAAGTTGTACTTGAGGCCCTGGGTTAAGAAGACCACATTGCCCAATAGGGGGAACTGCAAATGCACCGGCAGCAGGGATTTGTTTATCATAGCCACCATGTAGTTCTTAAAACGGAGGATGCGGTGGTAGATATCAAGTTCTGTCAGCTCTTTCTTGTGAATGCACATTTGATGTTCTCTCTGCAGGTTAATAAGTCTGTCCTGGACCTCCTGCCATGTGAAATTGCATAGTTCATCCTGGAACAAGGAGAGAAGGTGAATAATTTAATCGAACTTGGGCAATGCAACATAAATCATTAACCCTTATTGTATCTCGTCATAACTATAAAGCAAAAAACAGGCCACCGGGTGTGGCCCTCACCATTTTGATCTTTAGTGCTTTGATGTAAAACTGCCTGATCTCCCAGTAGCTCAAAACATTGCAGATGACTTTCACAAGTCGATAGATCCAGAAGATCGCTGCCATGATGAGGAGGAATATGATCCAGCTGTTCTCTTGTATCCTACATAGAAACAAAAGGGGGGGCATTCAGATATGACTGCATGTAAATTTCAGGATATTTCTTACAATGAGATTTACAATGGCAAGGAGCAGAAGAAGCCATAAACAATGATTTACAATGAGCATTCACAGGATATTTTGAAATACAGCCTTCTGGTTAAAGTTAGCTTTAAACCAGTCATGATTCAACAAACATCGTCATCATAGAGGCATGACATGCTGTCGGCCTTAAGGAAGGCCACAAGCCAGTTTGTCTCTGTATCGTCTGTGTTGCTTGAATTCCCACATGCCTTCACACTGCGTCAGGTGATCATTAAGTAGATAAAAACAAACATGTCACCATAATCAGTCTAATTTTAAATTTGTGGTTCAGACTGTAAAATAACCATCATCTAAGATTGATATCCAGAAGCATACATACAACACCTTATCTAGAAAAGTAAAGAAAAAACAAACTATTTTATCTAAATTGGAAAATGTTCAAATTGTCCATGTCTTTTTTGGTTTGGGGGTAGGGGGCAACATGTCCTCATCTAAATTTTCATATTTTGTACACACATGGTCTATAGTTGCTTTAAAAGTGAAATTAGAGAAGAGGCATGAAGAGTAGTGGGAAACTCCAAACTGTGGGACAAGCTGTTCCCAAATTAGCATTTCAAGCAGTCGGATGTCATAGACTTTGATACAAACAAGTTTTGAGCCACAGTCGGAATGGAGAACAAACTGACAAGAGGCCTTTAAGCCAAGGTGGTGAAAACAAGGCAAGTCTAGGCTGGGGAAAAAAAAGTGACAACACAGGTTTGGGTGGAATCCCTTGCACCTAAGTAACAAGGTGTAATGTCAGCTTGCTGTTATCTCTGTGACCAATCACACTCTGCTGAAGCTATCAGTTACAATGCTCTTTACTCTGAAGTAAGTCTGACCAGCACAAACAAACGTCGTCCTCCAAGAAGGCATAACTTACAGGAATGACGCAACTCAAGGTTGTCCAGCTTGGGTTAAAATAAACCAATAAATAAATTCAATAAAACTGAGAAAGGAATATAGAGGTATAATATGTGTCTCATAAAGAGACACATGATGTGTAATTGAAATCAAACACTAATTCAAGAAATTAATCTGATAAATAGATAGTTGGAAGACTAATTTTTTATTTAAAAAAAACATTTTTAATGCCAACTTGCTGATACCATTAGGAATGAGTCTTTTTTTCCCCCACCACCACGAAGGAGAAAATGTGATTTTAACAGAATAAATTAAAAAAAAAAAAAAAAGAATTTGAATCAAATTGTTCTATCTAATGTAACCCATTTTCAGGCAACAAAAGATAAGGTGCAAATTTACTTTCATGACAGTTCATAAATTAAAGAGGCAAGCTAGGATTCAAAATAAAAGAGTCATAAAAAAACCAGCTCACTAAATTGGGGTATAGTTAAATAGGCTGCTATTCAAAATTCTTACCATATGAATATGACTGTATCTTGCAGCCTGTAGCCAAATCTAATACAATCTCTAAAGAAATTAAGTTCCATAGTCTAATTGCAACTGCACTGGGATGGGGAATTGCATTAAGTCGGACAAATTAAATCTCTCTGAGGGCCTGTCTCTAATCCTCGACTCAGCATGAGAGCAAAATATCTAACCAGACAAGCTGAAATGTGAGGACAGACACATCAGACATCCCCTTCAGTGACTGTTGACCTGCTTTCAACTGGTTTGACTCATTTTCTCCTCACCAGAAAAAATACAGTTCCAAACACCTGAGTCATCTTTGGTGTCATACTGAGCATCCTTACCTCTCAGTGCACTGCTGGCTTGGGAGGATGGCATCGGGCAGAGTGACTTTGTTCCTATCCAAAGGGTTTTGACCTTGCCCAGTGTGGTTGACCGCTCGATTGGCAAACAGGATATCATATTCCACACAGTTGACGAGGAACGTAGTGAATGTGACAACAAACAAAAACTGACTGTAGGGAGGAGATAAAAAAAAAGAAAGAAAGAAACATGAATGGGAGAGGGATAAAGTTTCATACTTAATGACATCAAAAACAAGAGAAAGCCCAAATAATTGATAGTGGTATAATGTATTAAAACCGTATTAAAGAGAAAAATGATTTTTGAATGTCATTACATAGACATATCAGCATCTGATGAATATATATTAAGAGGCACACTGTATTGAGATTTAAACACCTCAGCGGGAACCAGCACTAGGGGTGCCTGCTGGCATAGGCTCAACAACACTGCACTGACACAGTGACCTAGGGAAGGGATTAAGGCTAACAGAATAAGTTTAACTAAGACAAATGGGGAACTGGCAAATAAACACTTAGTGCTTAAATAGCTCCATTTCAATATCTTCCATTTGTGAATAGCTATATTGTATGAGAAAGCTTGTTCATGCTAAACCCTGAGGCACCATTATCTGTCATAAGAACATGACAAACAACCAAACTTAATGATGAGGCCTCAATCTTACTCGAAACATTCATCCTCTACTTTAATAACAACTATATTGATATACCTCAAGAAAAACAATGAAAGTGTCAGTGAAGTACTTACACAAGTTCAAAGAACTCCGACAACATCATGCAGGCAAAGCCATACTTTTGGTGGAAGTGATAAATGTTGGGAAGTTGGTTAAGAAAAACCTAATATTGCTATACATATTTTCAAAACATCAATATGAACATATAGCACGGTGCTATGGGTGGTGACATCAAAGCAGCAATGACAATATTCAGAAGAATGCAGTATATCACAAATAAATAACACATGCAAGACTCAAATAAATCAGAAAGTTGACAAAAATCAGACTCAAAGAAAGCAAAATAAGAAAGACTACTACTACTACTGTCATTTAGCAGACGCTTTGTAAAATGTTCAAATTACATACAACATTTTGTATGTGCATGGTTTATGGTCAATGTACGTGTGCCCTTGGGTTCTAATGTTTGTTTGTTATCCATGCATGGTAAACATTGTGAAATACAGTACTTTGAATTGAGCTGCCATAGCTTGTGACAAGAGCAAGGCATGATTGAAAAGGATATTCTTGTGAAGAAGTTATCCAAGTTCTTGATATGATTCCATGAGTCTGCAACAAAAAAACAAGGTATTAGACATTAAAAAAGAGCTAAAAAAAGTATAACCCAGCAGCATTTCAGTGCAAGTGTTAGGGCCGGAAAGTCTCGTCGGAAATACATCCAGTTAACTCAAAGACTGTTATCTTATTTTGGCATTAAGACAATAAATATGTTTACCTTTCAGGCCTTCGGGTACATGCACCAGTAAATCTTCCTCCCCTGGTGGTGAGTCTTCCTCGAAGTCATCAATCCTGTGATATTCCTGGTAGGCTTCAAAGTTAGCCATTGCGCTTCATATTATTCAGTCACTCAAAACAGACGAGATACTTGCAGTTTCAACTTTACCCAACAAGCAGACTCTCAGCCTCATCTACATACTGTAGCCAATTAGCGGCTACAGCACACCAATATTAGCCTGCTAACTCTTGCGTCTGCGTAACCCTACACTACAACGATGACATGCCGAATAATAAGATGCGATTAGAAGTCCTCTACACTGAGCTTCAGTATTTGTATAATAAGATGTCAGTCTCGTTCCAATAAGACAAGCAGAGCTCAGTGTCTGTAGCCGGCTAGCCCGCCAGTGATTCAGCCGTAGCGTAGTCAGGGTGACACGGTTTGTTTTGTTCCAGACTCTCTCCGTCCATCTGCTGCTCTTCTTCCCGTTTCTTGTTGAGTCCAGTCCTCAGAAGAGGATTCTTCACCTCCCTCAGTACCGGCTTTATTATCGGCCCAGGTCGTTTTGATCTGCCCCGATGTCCGCTCGTTAAGTTTCAAAAACATCAACCATCCTGTGCGTGCTCTCTGTTTTTGTCTTTCACAAACAAATGTCAACAAAACGCAATTGACGTCACTTCCGTTTAAGGTTGCGTCACTTCCGACTGTCGGTTGTAGTTTTTGTAGATTTTTTTTTAAATATCCTTTGTCTCACCAATATACAACAACGGATCACTTAAAAATGTCAACATAGCCTACAATTTGCACTGAAACAACATTATTTTTTTGAAACAATGTTCATAGTAAAGCCACAGTCTTTCCCAGCTCCACAAGTGCACTGTGGGTCATTGTCAACATGGCAGCCTACAGAGTACTACTGGATTATCGTACAGCTTAGTGATTTGTCTTTATCAAACGAGCTATTTGTCCCTGAAACAAACATAAAATATGTTTCAGCTTCTGTGTTGTAGAGCGTCCATCAGCTCTCCACCGCGGTCGTTGTCGTTTTACTCACGATGCGGTAAAATAGGAGACAAATGGAGACTGTCACGGTAGGTTATCTTCAGACTTCAGACTTTTTTATTGTCAATAATGTGACCGGTTGTTGTGTGTGTTGTATAAACTACATGTTGGGCAATAACATATCCGTATTTGAGCCACTTTATTTTGACAGAAATAGATGACAGGTAGACAATTAACCTGAATCATTTAAAAAAATTAACCATTTTTATAATTCAGTTCAGTAATTCAGTCTATTACTATGCATTCATATGAAACAACTACCTGCATGTGAGCATTTACTGCTTTCCAGTTACTTTTCGGCTTTGAAATTGGTTGCAGATTCTATTCTCTCTTATTTTGAAAATGGAAATGTATGAAGATTGTGCTTATTTTTTATGATAACTGAAAGTTTCACTTGGTTATATGTTGCAATAAATTGCTTTTAAAACCCTCACAACTAGATTACATCGTTTCAGCCTAAATAAGTCCTAATTATTTGGAGATATACTTGCTACTTGGACTCCATGTTAAGGCAGTAACTCAATTTTAAGCAGTTTTAAGCCTTGCTGTGTGTTGTGGTAATTCAGATTAACTTAAAGTATCTGTGCATTAGAATAGATACGAATAACAGCTATATACGGCATCTCTTCGATGCATTGCTTTTTATTACAGCTTTCATGATATATATTTTATTGAACATCTAACTGTATTCATATTTGTTCTCATGTTCAGGTGTTATACATCTCCAGTGTCTCATGTGCACAGCTCACAGACGCCTGGCAGTGCTGTCAGTCGCATCTGGAGCTTCACTCTCAGAGTCATTCGCCAGTCCTCCACCCGGACATCCAAACCACCAAGTCTGAAGTTCATCCTGGGACCAGCGGTCCTCACTGTCTCAGCACGCCTATATTACCAAGTAGCCCACTGTGAGGCTGACGTTAATAACAACACTCCAGTGCAAATTGTAGCCAAAGACCATAAGCCTGAGTTCAAATGGCACATCCTGTGGGAATTTGTCAAACCTCAGCTTTTTGCTCTCATCTGCGCTGTTGTGGTGAGTTTGCTCAAGAGTGATATCGGAGATGCAAATATGGGACATCTAATACCAATCAGTTGGTGATTTGTCTTTTGCAGCTTGCTTTTGGTGCCGCAATCTTAAACATTCAAATCCCGTTGATGCTTGGAGATCTAGTGAACATTGTGGCACGCTACCTGAGAGACCATACCGGGAATTATCTCAGTGAGATAACAGGTCCTGGGCTGAAGTTACTTGGATTCTACGCTATCCAAGTGAGTGCACGACTAACCTATCAATGTTTGAAGCAGCTGCAGAACTTGCTGTCCCCAGTGCCAAAAAGGAATAAAGTACACATGTTACATGTCAGGATCTATGGTTGGGATAAGAAGGAAGCATGACAATACACTATGTTAAATCAACATAGCTTACCTGTATAATGATAATATCCCTAATTATGTTGTATTTCTTTTATCTCCATTTTTTTTTCTAAATACTATAGATTTAGTTTATAACTGGTACTTTATAATTGAACTAACGCTATATATGCATTGAACTAAGATTTCATAATAAACAATAATTAAATGTTGAAGAAATTTAAGGTTAGACAAAAAATGTCTGACCAAAACAATAAAAAGTTTTGCAAAACACATAATATGCAACTTATTGTAGATTCAGTTTTAATAAGACTGTTCATTTGATTATATTGAATCCCTCCTACACATAGTACATTTTCTTTTCAATTATTCCACACAGGAGCTTCTGCACAGAACTTACGAGATGCGTAGCACTCTACTCCGCGTAGTGTCATTTTGACAAATTATGTATGCAAACAAAAGGATTCCATATTTCCTCTGTGCAGGGTCTGCTTACAAGTGGCTACATCATCCTACTTTCGAGGGTGGGGGAAAGAGTGGCAGCGGACATGAGGAAGACTCTGTTTGCATCCCTAATGAGGTATGTACTCCACAGAATTGACTTAAAAAAAAAAATGTATAGCATGAATCAGTTTCATAGTTGCTGTTATATTGATATATTTTTTATTTCCCCCATCAGGCAAGATGTGGCTTTTTTTGATGCCAATAAAACCGGGCAACTTGTAAATCGTTTGACTGCAGACATTCAAGAGTTCAAGTCATCCTTCAAATTGGTTATTTCTCAGGTAACCACCACTGGGTTAGGGTTAGTAGGTTTAATCTTATTGTTGCCAAAGACTTTGCCTTCTAACCTTTTGCATGTTTCAGGGTCTACGGAGTATCACCCAGACGATCGGGTGTTTTGTGTCACTCTACATCATCTCCCCAAAACTCACGGGTTTGACAGTGGTGGTCCTCCCGTGTCTAGTGGGAGCAGGAGCTTTGATAGGTTCATTCCTGCGCAAACTATCCCGTTTGGCTCAAGAGCAGGTGAGACTATAGTGTCATTTACTGAAGTTTAATCTTGATCAGAAGAGTTTATAAAGATTGTGTGTTGTTTTACACACACACACACACACATATATATATATATATATATATTTATTTATATACCGGTACCTATATTTATGATGCAGTGCTGATATAACCACTTCAGTTACAATACCTCTGCTAATAGTTCTAATAGCAAAAACATTCAGAATCAGTCATGAAAAATTCCTGTTATTTTTTACTAAGAAAATGTGTTTAATGATCTCTCCATGTGTTCACATTGTCAAAATAAAGGTTGCAAAGGCAACAGGAGTGGCAGATGAGGCGCTGGGTAATGTGCGGACAGTGAAAGCGTTTGCAATGGAGGAACGTGAGCTCCAGTAAGTTGCTGTACAATCTGTACTTTCTGCAGTTTATGAATGAAAGATAGTGTGTCATTGTCCATGATTCTTTACACAGACTATATGCATATGAGGTTGACAAATCGTGTGAAATTAATGAGAAACTCGGTGCTGGTATAGCCATTTTCCAGGGACTGTCTAACGTGGCCCTGAACTGTGAGTGTTTTTTTTTTTACATTGTTTACACTGCTGGACAACATGTTAAGCAAATTAACTGTTTCGCAAACCCTCTGTGATACTAACGGTGTTGTGCTCTGCACTTATAACTCAGGCATTGTTCTCGGAACTATTTTTGCTGGAGGGACGTTAATTTCAAGAAATGAATTGTCTCCTGGAGACCTCATGTCTTTCCTGGTTGCATCTCAGACAGTCCAGAGGTATCCCAGACTACTTGATCCACAGGTTTTTTAGTTTGTTGTTTTTGTAAGTAGCCTGTTTTACTAATTATTTTCCTTTATGCTTAGATCTTTGGCTAGCATATCTATCCTTTTTGGACAGGTAAGTGGAGCAATATAGGCTTAAAGCATATGTTATTCAAATTTTACCATCATTTAATGTTTGCATGTGTATACATCTGATGTTATTTCATTAGAAATCGAGGCTGTCACTTTGCAACATCTACTGCAGGTGGTGAGAGGATTAAGTTCTGGGGCCCGGGTCTTTGAATACCTTTCTCTGCATCCTACCATTCCCCTCTCAGGGGGGGGACGAATCCCATACCATTCTCTGATGGGAAGAGTGGACTTCATGGACATTTCGTTCAGGTTTAAATCACATTAATTCAAATCTTATACAGATCTCATAGCAGTTATGGACTTTAACTGGACAACAACATCAGAGGACACTTAATATTAAATTATTTTGTGTGTACTTATAGATATCCAACAAGACCGGGCCATGAAGTCCTGAAGACGTTCAACTTAACCCTGCCACCTTCAAAAACTGTTGCCATCGTTGGAGCATCTGGAGGAGGTGATATTGTAGATGACGGTACTGAGTGACATTTTCAGACTGATAAACATTTTGAGGATGAACTCAGAGATGTTTTTGCCTGTAGGAAAGTCCACAGTGGCATCTTTGTTGGAGCGTTTCTATGACCCGACTAGTGGTGTAATCATGTTGGATGGACTCGATATCCGAACCTTGGACCTGTCCTGGCTCAGGGGGCAGGTCATTGGATTCATCAATCAGGTGAATTGTAGTTGACACGTTCAGTTTTTATGTGAACATGAGTTTATTAAACTCTGTGAGTTTAATAAACTCGAGCTTTCTCCTTTTTTCATGGCTCTGTGTAGGAGCCAGTTCTGTTTGGATCATCCATCATGGAGAACATCCGCTTTGGGAAGCCAGGCGCCACAGATGCTGAAGTCATTAACGCAGCAAAGCAAGCCAATGCTCACCACTTCATTACTAGCTTCCCAGATGGCTATAACACCACGGTTGGTATGTGCTCTCATTTAAACATTCACACCAGTTTGGGAATAATGTTGCATGTAAATTCTAAACTCTTGGCGTCTTCACCCAGGTGAGCGAGGTGTGACAATATCAGGTGGCCAGAAACAGCGCATCGCCATCGCCCGCGCCTTGATCAAGAACCCCAGCATCCTGGTACTGGACGAAGCCACCAGCGCTCTGGATGCTGAATCAGAACGAGTGGTACAGGAAGCTCTGGACAGGGCCACAAGGGGTCGCACTGTGCTCATCATCGCCCACAGACTGAGCACAATCCAAGGGGCCGACCTTATCTGCGTCATGAGCAATGGCCGCATCGTGGAGGTGAGGAGGTTTAGTAGTCTGAGAAGTGGATGCCTTATCGTCAATTAAATGCCCCAGCTAATTTACAGTTTAATTTGGTGTTCAGTAATTAGTGTGGGTGGATTTATCATTTCCATCTTACTGTAACGACTGTGGAATATCACATTTCATTTCATCTAACAGCTTCTTCCTTTCTGTATAGGCTGGGACACACTTGGAATTGCTGAGCAAAGGGGGGCTATATTCTGACCTGATCCGCAGGCAAAGAACTGAAGGACAGAAATAAACACATTTTGAGCAGATTAACCATGAATAACTGATTTTTTTCTGATGAATTATGATCATGCGTTCACAGCTCTATGTTTAGTTGCTCAGTAGAAATTACTTATTTGTCTCCAGTGTGGGTTTGTATAAATGGACCAACTGGATCAACCTGTGATGATTACACACTACACTGCTGTACAGTCTTTTACTGAAACAGAAACGTAATAACTCAGTTTCTTTTACCTGTACAAAATGACAAATTGTAATTTGTTAGAAAAAAAAGGATTAAAATCAGTTTTGGCTGGAAATTTGATTTTCTTTTTTTTTTTATCACAATATACTTTTTGGTGGGAAAGAACTGTTATTATTGTCTAAATTTCATAACTATCCTTCTTGTTAAGATGGAGGCTGTTAAGCATTTTGAAGCACATTTAAACTACCATTTAGTTTAGTATGCAACATTTTATCTGTGTTTTTTTACTCTAAATATAGAAATGCTTTTTTATGCTCTTTGTTTTAAAAAAAGCTTTAAATTTAATTTTTTTTAAATATAATTTATTAATTCATCCCCTGTGTGCCAGTTCAGTCTGTGTGTTGACACACAGGCTTGTACGCTCGTGTCTACTCCCCATCAATATTACTTAACTGGATTATGGGATTATTAGCTGACTGGAACAAATGAAGAGATGTGATTTGTCTCACTTTAAAATTGGGCTTATACAGTTAAACATAAATTAGGCCTTGCGGGAAATGTACTTAACACATCAACATGTAACCAGACATCTGCCAAGGATCCATTTGCAGTTTTAGATTTGATTTGAAATGATCATTTTATGTGACCGGTAATGTGTTGTTTGCATTAACACAGCAAAAGAATGTGAAACAGAGTGATGGAAAGTTTTTCCCTTTTTGGAAGATGCACTTGAGCAGTTATATTTTATGTAGCTTCATAATCCTACCCCACAAATTCTGTGCATCCTCCCTTTCACAATTTAATTGACCATCATTGTCAACTTCCTTTTATGAAGACAATTTTATACAGTAGATAAGTTCAGAAGCTTGTATATCAAACCTAATTGTTTAAAATGATATGAGTGGTTTCTAACATTTTAGCCTTTGACAACCTCCAGAAATGTAGCCCAGATTACATTTCAGATGTCAATCCCTTCTTACAAACTCCAAAAATACTCCTTTTTCCCTGTAAATTTCTCACACAGTTTAATTTAACGAATGTTCAAATAATTCAAGATTAAATCAAAAATGGGACACACTGACCCTTAACACTGATCTTAATGATAATTTTACCCTTTCTTCTATCCTTTTCTTATTAATCATCTCCTAATGTTTCAGACTGTATCAAAAGTAGCTTGAAAGACTCACATAGACGCACATAGAACATTTGTACCAAGTGTGGCCCGTATAAACAAATGCATTCATATAAACACCTATACATATCACATCCATTTACACACACATGTGAATGTATATACCGGTACGTACATACATACATACATACATACATACATACATACATACAAGCACACACACAGATACAGACACAGATTCATACAAATTTCAATTCCATAAGAATATTCATAATCCATAAATCAATGCAATCTAAAAACTTCAGAACATTTAACTTTGATATGAATGAATATAAATAAAACCCACACTACAAACATGCTAACTAAATAAAATCATTTCTAAAAAAAAAATAAGATTAGCTTTCCAGTTCTTTGTAGCTGGCCACAAGTGTTTATACTTATTTTTAAATTGTTTTGAGTTAATGCACATTTTCATGTCCTCATCTAGTTTGTTCCACAATTTTCCACCACAAACAGATATGCACATACTTTTCAGAATTGAATTGTCGTTAAGCTGTTTAAAATTACGATTGCCTCTTAAATTGTATGTTCCCTCTTTAACCAAAAACATTATTTGGATGTTGCTGGGTAACAATTTATTCCAGACTTTAAAGATAATAATAATAATTGATTATATAATTTATATATATATATATATATATATATATATATATATATATATATATATATATATATATATATATATATATATATATATATAATAAATTGATTATAATAATAATCTGACCCGTTTTAATTTTAACTAGGTCCCAGAATTTTAAAATTCCCGATTTTTAAAAACAAAGGATTTGTATTAGCAAGGTACCCAGCATGATGAACCATCCTTATGACTCTTTTTGTAAAGTGCAAATCTTGTGTAAATTGCTTTTATACTGTGAGTTACTCTACTACTACTAATCTACTTTTATCCTGGAAGAACTTCTGATTGATGTTCTTGTTGGAATTAGGAAACGTTGCAGTTCATCACACGGCCGGTAGGTGTCCCAGAGAGTCAAACTTGCTTGCAGCAAACCCGACTAGAAGCAGCGAGTAAGAACCGATTCGAGCTATCGTCTCTAGTTCAGATTTTTTCTTCTATAAACAGTTTGCTGGCTTACTCAAGGCTGGCTTCATTAACCAAGCATGCAAAAATATGAAAAGCTTGAAAAAATTGGAGAGGGTGAGTTTCATATGTTTTAATACGTGAATATGAAGTTAATAGCAGCTGTTTGGAGCTACAGCTAGTGTAGCATCCTGATTGATGCAGGGGCTGCTAAGCTCACCTGAAAGCTTTGTGCTAACGTTAAACAACCCCCCCGTTAATCATATGAATATTATCTATACAGCTTTTCCTCCTTCTTTTTTTACCTGCATGAGTTTGTGACCAGGTTTCTGCCTGTGGTCTTTAAAGTGTCACCACTAGCAGGGGGCGGGTTGGCCGTCAAGCGAAGCTACTGCTTTTATCCGGAACGAAAGCTGGTTAAACTCAACGTTGTCTCGTCTTGTAGGTACGTACGGGACCGTTTTCAAGGCAAAGAACAGAGAAACCCACGAAATCGTGGCTTTGAAAAGGGTCAGGCTGGATGACGACGACGAGGTTTGTGTACAATGTTTGACAGTTAAGCCTGAATTGTGCTTCTGCGTTAAATCGACGCACATAACCTACGGCGTAGGGTACGCGGCGACGCGCACCGTACGCCGTAGGCTCTGCGTTGGTGTAACGCGGAACAAGAAATCAGCCTGTTTCTTAGCAACCTAGTGCTCAACCAGGATGGATGTGTGATTTCAGGGGGTGCCAAGCTCTGCCTTGAGAGAAATATGTCTCCTGAAGGAACTAAAGCATAAAAATATTGTCAGGTCAGTTTCCAAGTCATTTTGGTTTAATATCATTTTTTTTTAAATATATGAATGAAGAGCAGTGTGACTCTGTTAGCCAAGTATGTTTAAATACCTGTCAATTTACTTCAACAAATGTCATGCATGGCTGCTCTGTCTCCCTCAGACTGCATGATGTGTTGCACAGTGACAAGAAGTTGACCTTGGTTTTTGAATACTGTGATCAGGTTAGTTGTTCATTCTTCAAATACTTTGTTTAAAAAAAATGCTTTGTAAGTCTAATGTTTGTTTCCTGCTGCAGGATTTGAAGAAGTATTTTGACAGCTGCAATGGGGATCTAGATCCAGAAACTGTGAAGGTGAGAGAGGGGGATAGCACAACTGTAAGAAAAAAAACTCCAAAACAGAAAACATGCTTACTATGTTCACGTCTTAATTGACAGAAAGCATTGTTTATATGTGTATACAGGGTGCGATTTGTGAAAAAACCAGGGGGGGGGGAGAATCATTTTGAGAAATATTTTTATTCAGAAAAATTACCACACAACAGCGGGCCAACAGTATAGGCTATATGAAAACTTGTTTCTTGTGTAAACCTTACACTTAAGCTACATAACGTACGCGGTGGTCCTGTTTTGAACATGAACTGAACCACTGCATTTGCAGAAATATTTTCTCCTAATATTGTTTTTAAATGTGCCAAATAAAAATAAATGAATTAATAATATTTTTTTAATTCTTTCTCGATATCAGTTTAACAGAAAACATGGGAGCTCTCCTCAGCCGGGGAGATGCTACTGTCCACCATCCGATAAGCAATGTCAGATCTTGTTTCATCTTCTGTCGCATTTTTTCTCTGGATTTTTGGTTGTGATCCTGTAAAATATGAGGATGTGCTGCTCTGGATTCTTTTCATTTTTTCATTCATTTGACTGACTGTATCGTTTATTTTGGCGGGCCGGAAGTCGGACTTTTGGAATGCAAGAAAATCCGGTTGGTTTTCAAAATAAAACTGCTTTCTGTGGGCGCGACTCGCTCCCGGTATCGAAATCACAGCACAAGCCGAATGAACACGGACTCTGTGTATTTTGGTTGTTATTACTTGTTAATAATTACGATGTAATGGTGAAAATACTTTGGGTGGGGGGGGGGGGGGGGCACATTTTGTCCCCACCGAGGGTAAAAATAATTCAGCAGAGGGTAGGACGTGTAAACCAGAGGGGGGGAAAATCCCCACCATCTCCACCGGCAAATCGCACCCTGTGTGTGTGTGTGTGTGTGTGTGTGTGTGTGTGTGTGTGTGTGTGTGTGTGTGTGTGTGTGTGTGTGTGTGTGTGTGTGTGTGTGTGTGTGTGTGTGTGTGTGTGTGTGTGTGTGTGTGTGGATATATATATATAGTACAGTACAGACCAAAAGTTTGGACACACGTCCCCATTTGTTTGGATGAGAAGGTGTGTCCAAACTTTTGGTCTGTACTGTATATGTATATAATTGTCAGATGGTTATGTCTTTTGACTGCTTAAATATGATCTGATTTAATATTCTTGGGTTTTCTTTGCAGTCATTTATGTACCAGCTGTTGAAAGGCCTTGCTTTCTGTCACAGTCGAAATGTTCTTCATCGAGACCTGAAGCCACAGAATCTGCTTATCAACAGGGTGAGAAAACTAAACCAAAATTGAAGTAGTAATGTATTGCTGAATCTGATGCTTAGAAATAAGGCTTAATATTGTTTGTTAATGTTATCTATAAAAGAATCTCAAAAAAACTTGTTTCTTGATCTGTAGAATGGAGAATTGAAGCTTGCTGACTTTGGGTTGGCTCGAGCTTTTGGCATTCCTGTGAGGTGTTACTCAGCAGAGGTAGGTTGTACATAATTAACACAGCTGGTATTAATAACTGACCAATTCCAATGAAATATGTATGAACAATGTGAAACAGCATATTTCCTGGTACCCTGTATTCCGAGAAACTAAGTTAAAGGTCTTATTCTTTAGTCTTTTTGACTACAAATGGGTGATTTTTAAATTTCTTGGTAATCAATGGTGTAATATGAGTTTAATGTAGAGTTTCTAAGATGCATGTAAACGATCACAAGTCTGTGATGAAACTAATTTTCACAATTTGGAAACAGAACTATATTTAATGAGTATAATCAGGAATAGATGACCTGCCCTAACAATCCATAATTAACGGGAATATTAATAAAGTTAACTTGTAACTTAAATATAAAACAGTCTTATTTTACTTCACTATTGGTATGTATTGGGGGTGGGGTTTAAAAACCTATGTGGATGTACTATATATGCAATACGTTTGAAAACAGTTTTGTTAAATGAAAACTACTGTACTTGTACCCATAGTTTGTTCTTTCTTATATGTCACAAAGAAAATCTGTAATGACAGAATAAAAGAGACTAACAGCAGCTTGTGGGGATCAATATATGCTGTTGCTGATATTAACTGATATCTGACAGCCAAAGCTTAGATAGATGTAGTAGTTCTGGTGGGTTGACCTAGGGGCCAGTGTGCCAGTCTCTTGAGGGCAAGCGAGGTTGACCTAGGGTGACACCACTGATGTGAAGATGCAGCGAATGGAAAACCCAGAGGGTAATCTGATTTGAAGCACTGAGATTTTGAAATGAGGCCATTTTTAAAGGTCATTTCATTTCAGTGGATTTATTACCCCTGAGATTCTTAACATTATCTTGGTGAGATGAAATTAACGATCCTACAGCTATTTCACATTGTGGGAATAAATTTGTGCAATGTTTGAAGCAGAAATTAAACAGAGAGGGTGAAGTTCTTATGAGGTGTTGAAATTCCCTACTTTATTAGCATTATTGGTCAGTTAATTTCTGCCAAATGTAATACAGCCAAGATCCCCGAAATGTCAAGTGAGAGCCTGCTATCTTAACACGGTTTCTGTAAGATAAGTGCACACACCAGCGTTCTTTACAAACTGCTTCTTGAAACTGTTCACCTAGATGAAACCTAAATCACATCCTGCAAGTGGTTTGAGTCTGAATCATAGCATGTTTTGGAAACAAGGCCAGTCATTTTAAATTATGATGAGGGCTAAGTGGACACACTTTTCCATCCACTCCAGCTCACAACCCACTGTCAGCTTCTAATAACATTTTTGGTGACTTATAATACATTTTTAAATCAGACCCGTTATTTCCCTTCGACGAAGAATGCATGTTAAATGCTTGCTGGACAATTTGAATGCAAGGAGTGTTATTGCCTTCCTGGTGCATGTAGCTGTGCTGGAAGGGAGGGAAGTCAAGTCAGGAGGCGTTATCCGCGCAACATAACGTAACGCATGTAGAATGATGTGTTATTCCTACATCGGCATGATGAAGTCTGCTGTCAGACAGGTGTATTTTCATGTAAGTGGAGTCGGTGGCAGGGAATAGTCCCGTGCTGCAGATAAATGGTTAGACAGTGGTGTGGAGTGCTGTGGCACATGAGTATGTGCATAGGCAATCTGTTCTGCATGTCACAGAACATATTGCCCAACGGTGCCATTTGTTCAGCCCGCACCCGTCTGTCGGCCTCTCATGTCTGTTGCTACTGGGTTCAGCTGTGTCTGTGTTTTTTTTAAACTTCCCTTATGGGTTGCACTTAAGTTACATTATGAACAAATTCTACCCAGGACATGCCACCCCTGGGTGGCATGTTATCGGCGAGGATCAGCTTGACACGTGACCCCTGTGTCGGTTGATGTAAAAAGGACAGGCAACATGCTAGATGGTAGCGGGTATTAAACATGAGAAAGGGGCTGTAGTCTTAAACGTTTGTTTCCGTATCCAGTGTCACCGGCCCGTCCCAGTCATGGTCCATTTAGCAAAAGCATACAAGTCCAGTTAGGGATGTGTGTTTTTTTTTTTTTTTTAAGCATTTAAAGGTCAGCTAACTCGATTATCCAGATGCAGTTGAGTAAAATGCTCTTGTTATTAGGTTATTTTATTAGGCTCTTTTGTTATTTTACTGTATTTACTTCCGTGGGGAGTTTTTTGTTTTCTGTGGTGCCACGTCTGTAAATTTGCTGGAAACTTTTAGATATTATTAGATTAGAAGAAAATCAGACAAGATTTGGTAAGGCTTTCAAATACTTAAAGGAGCTTGAGGCAGGATTTATGAAAAAAATTCGTATACGTTTTAAGTTTTCTAGTAATAATGTCAGATGAAGCGTTCCAAACCAAAAAGAATGAGCCCTCTAGCGTATCTCTCTGTTGCCTTGAACAGGCTGTGTGCTGCAAAATGTGCTGCAATTGTGGGGCCGAATTTCCCGTGCTGGGCTGCAGATGTGACGTCAAATGGCACTGCATGCGCGTTCTCCCCGTTCTCCCGTGCCGGCTTCACTGTTGGCTGCAGTACCCCCGACGTCCGTCGTGGCGAAGGGTGGCGCTAATGAGTCATTTCTTAAAAGGAGCCTCATGCTCCTTTAAGTTTATTTTAGGCTTTTCCGTTTAACTTTGATCATACTCTGTTTTACTTGTCGTACCTGGGATTGTTTCTAAAATGGCTGAGACTAAGTACTGTTGTCTTAATGTTAATATGCTTTTGAACAATGAAATGAAGTTTTTATTCATCCATTGTGGGATTGTCCTTGGCAGCAATCCCATCAATCACTTCACTGAAAGCATATCAAATGGTGTTCCACTTTGAGGAAACACAAATGTAACCTGCCAGAAGTTGGCAGAAGTTTGGTGCTATTTTTCTAACACATCATTAGCATGAGCACTTGGAGGAATGTTTGACTTGATTAAACTGAAACATAACCACTTCCAGTCAGCTCCCACACTCTATACCAGGGGTCACCAACCCTGGTCCTCGAGGGCCGGTGTCCCTGCAGGTTTTAAATGTTTCTCTGCTTCATTGCACCATGATACAAGTGACTGTGTCATCAACAGAACTATCCAGACTTTGATGACAAGCTGGTGACGATGATTAATTAGAATCAGGTGTGTTAAAGCAGGGAAACATCTAAAACATGCAGGACACCGGCCCTCGAGGACCAGGGTTAATGACTCCTGCTCTATACGGTAAAATAGTTTTTGTGTAATTGCATAATATTTCATTTTCCTGCTGTGGCTTTTCACTTCAGTAAACTGAATAAAATAGTTTAAAACACCAACAAAGTAGAGCTTTATTGAAATGCAGAGAGGTTTTAGTGGAAACCAGAAGCAGTTATCATTTTCTGTTTGATGTTGGTGAATGTGCTGCACAAATCTGTTTCCCCCTGCCAAGTGACGCCCACGTCACAACAGCGGCAGTACATGGAACTAGTTTGTTTGTACTTGTTTGTTTTAATTGTTCAAATTCTTACATTTTGCTACAATTTCTGTGCAGGTGGTGACATTGTGGTATCGACCTCCAGATGTGCTGTTTGGTGCTAAACTTTATTCTACCTCTATTGATATGTGGTCAGCTGGATGCATATTTGCAGGTTTGTTGCCACCGATTCAGTCATGAATTAAAGCTTTTATGTCTTTAAATATGCAGTGTAAGTTTGGTAAATGAAAGTTGATTAATAAAAAAATAAATAAAAATCACATTGTAACCTTGTAAGTGTCGAAGACTTTAAATTGTAGGACATGACTCATTCCAGTTTTAAACGAGCTGTTTGGGCAGCTGGTTCCCCCACCTCTGTTAGCAAGAGTTCAATGAGTGTCTGAGGGGGGGGCAGCCAGTGAGAGTGATGCTTTATGTTATGCATAGTTACTCTTGCATACTTAACACTCCCCTTGTTGCAAATTGTAGAGGAGCTTCCCATTCGGAGGTGTATCGTTCCTTATAGCTTTCTCTCGCTCACATCGTTGGTTGCAGCAACCAAGTCACAAGTGAAAAAAGCAAGGGGAAGAATGAAAAGCATCTAGTCTTCGTCTGTAATCGATCAGTTTTCAGCCTTTTTTTGTCAGATGAGAAGCTATTGTCTGTGGTTTCTGATAAGATCAGGAGTTTTAGTTGCACAGTTTGAATGTTGAAATAGTCATTATTTAATACTTTTACCGTTGCGCAATAGCTAAATCAGAAAATATGTAATGTGGGTTTGAAAGAATATGATCAATAACCACAGAAAGGAGGACAGAGGCAATGATTGCCTGTTCTTGTGATGGTGCATTCAAAAATAAAAGTAACCTATTGGGTCCTCAGAAGCGGGTGAAGACTCTTATGTTCAGTCCTAACATAAGGGCAAGACAGTGTGTATAGATCTGTGCTACAAAGGGCAATTTGCTTACCAGCTGAGGGCAGTTCTCAGCTTTTATAGATGCCCATAATCATGAATAGCATGTCCAAAAGTGCAAACCTTCAGGGAAAAAACCAAAACAAAAAAACCTCAGAGGTGTCAATCCTGACTTGTTTTCATATTATGTCCTTTTCTCCAGAGCTTGCGAATGCTGGACGGCCTTTGTTCCCTGGAAACGATGTGGACGATCAGTTAAAAAGAATCTTCAGATATCCTTCATAACTAATATTGTACACATACTGAAAATGAAAAGTCTATCTTGCTCAGAGATTTGATACTGTAACTTCTGAAGCATTTTTCTCTAACCACTTGGTACATTGTTGGGTACACCAACTGAGGAGCAGTGGCAGACAATGACGAAACTTCCAGATTACAAGGTACGTTTATTCACGTCATTTCTTTGGTAAAAATATACACTTGTTTGAATAATTCTCCAACTGAATAACTGCTGGAACATCTTTGTTCTGCCAGCCATATCCCATGTATCCAGCCACCACCTCGTTGGTGAATGTGGTTCCCAAACTAAGCAGCACAGGACGGGATCTACTGCAGGTACTTTGAAGTAGTGCCTTTCTCATCATGTGTACTTTTGTATAATCAGTAACTAAGGCACTTTGTTTTTGTATTTTTACCTTTGTTAATTAAATGTGTTGGTTGTTTTTTTAGTAATTTCAGCAAATCAATGCAAAGTTGTTGCTGACCTTCAGTTTAATAAATTGAGGTTGCTGTTCAGTAATTAAAACGTGCTATCTTTGATCTTATCCAGAACTTGTTGAAATGTAATCCCGTCCAGAGGATCTCTGCAGAAGAGGCCTTGCAGCATCCTTACTTTGCTGATTTCTGCCCGCCCTAAATGCTACATTGCCTCTCCACGAGCTGCAGCCGCAAGACTCAATCTTCTTTCAACCTGTTGGGTCGTTAGGACTGATCCCAACAAGGCTAATCCTTCACTGGGTTTCAAACACTCCCCTGCAGTTCATTCTGTCGTGCCTCTGTGTTGAACAAAGCCCAGTGGCTCTTTCATGTTTTAGTTTCTTTCAAGTTGAAGGCTTGTTTTAAATTGGTACATACACGCCTCCCAGTTAATTAGCACTAAAGTGAGTGGTTGTTATTTTCAATACATTTTATATGCTTGTTTTTTGTTTTTTACGAAAAGCTACTTTGCCGCAAACAGTACGTTTACATGAAATATGAAAAAATCAGATGTGATAGTGCCAGTCCAACTAAATCCAGACTTTTCGAATACATGTAAGGCTAGTGCAGCTGAATGGTTATAAATTAAATTAAAGTTGAACCAACACTCAGATAATGTGGCTTGGATTGAATTATTCTTACATGTCTATTTTTAATGAAGCTCAAACTGGTCTTGGGTTTCTGTGCATGTTCTGCTCTGGGCTTTAACACAGAAGTTACAGTCAAAGCCAGTAGCAGAGAATTAGGTTCCTCATTTGTTTAAGGGAATAAGTCAGCCAGAAAAGGAGTATATTATTAACTACCGTAGTTAGGTTTCACATACTTTGATCAATACATTGATTTCTCTCCTGTGGTTGTATACTGGGACAAAGAATAATTTAAAAGTCCTAGTTTGAATTAAATATGCATGTAAACGTACTGAGCAAAGGCAACATGCTGTTTTAGACTTGTCCTCATCTTATTTGGCAGATAACACATCGGTTCCCCACACTTTTTTTTTTTTTTTTTTAAACACATGTTTTGATCCCAAACTTTATATTTAAGAGTTTGGAAAAGAAATGTAATAGACTTTTAACAAAGATGTGATGAGTTAATTATCTGGCCTGGTTTACTCAGGCCAGATGATACTTTAAAGTTGCTGTCTGTTACAGGGTTGTGCTAATTCTGCCAGTTGGAAATTTAAAAACAATGAAAAATAATTTCTTCTTCTGTTTCAAGTTTCCTGGGTGTAATGATGTCGTTTGGTACAGATCACAGGGAAATGAGGATCTTGTTCAAATAACCGCTACAGAAAAAAAGCAGCATTAAAGTACTTATTGTTGCTCCTCATGTGCAACTATGTGCAGACCCAAATTGAAATCTCACCAACTGAATGATGTCCTTGTTTCACCTGCTATCACTGCTACCAAATTACAGCCTTTTCCCAGGAAACAGTGTAGAAATGGATCATCCAACTACAGACAACAATAAATCGGACCACACTTTTACAGTTTCTCATTCCAGATGCCAGCTTTATCCCTCTACCCATTACAAGATTGTACTATAAATAGGGGAGCTAATTTATTGTTTTCTTACTCTCAAGCTTTTGATCTCTCATTTTGTATTTGTCTTTTGCGCACTTTGTCACTGATAGTTTTCATTTGAAATGTCACTTATACAGTATATGAACACCGACTGTCAGGATTATAGCCAGTTATCAATAAATGGGCCATTATATACACATATTGACTATTGGACCATTAGTCTCCACATTACCTTTTTATTTTTTAATTGTTAGAAATAACAGCCTGTAATTAGCAGTTTCCATTTAGTATTTTGTTATAATAACATGGTTAACAACTTGCAGTGTTATTTTACTTCACAGTTATAGTGCTCCTTTTGCACCTAAAGCCATTGTGAGTACTTCCTGACGCAGCTGTCTTAGTAGGCAAAAGATTTATTTTCATTTTACTGATGTAAGACAAAATCATGGATGCATGTATTTATTAACTGAGGATGGAGTGTGTATGTTTTTGTTTTTCTTTCTGTAAATGTAGCATAACTTGGTACGAAAACTCCTTTTCAGTAGATAATCAAAACTGTTGCAATTAACTGGCTCTTTTTAGATTTTTAAAATGTTTGAAAGAGGTGTGCCTGTTTAATTTAAAATCGAAAAAGGAAAAAAAAAAAAAAGAAAAGCTTGCTCTCTTCATATTCCATTGTGCCCTGTCATCACAGCAGTGATAACATTTTATTTTCTACAGCATTGTAAGTTGTAATTTGAATGAAGGAGGGGTTTTGCACTTTGGATTGTGTCATTGCTTCTGGCAGTAAAACTTGAGACAAATGTTGTGAATGTGTGTAGAAATAAGCCAGTAAGATTCAGTAAAGTCAACATAAATACACGTTTGCTTTTCTGTGAGAAATAATTTGCAGCTTATTTATACAATCCTTTCAAAGTTTGTATAATCCAAGGAACGGATATTAACCTTATTTATTCAGAATCCTTTATTGATAAAGCTGTCCCATAAAAGTATCAGAGTTGGATGAGGAAACATGGACAGAATTATTATAATTCCTGGTATAATAGAAATAATACACCCACATTTGTACTGCACGGTATTCAGTATCTACTAGTACAATTAGAATGGTTTTAGGGTACTTTAAATATTTATTCCACCTGATTTTAGAGGCGCATATGTAAGGGGGTTTTGCTCCATTCTCACCAACTACTAAAATAATTATCACTTACATTAAAAAGTAAAATGGTCCTGCAGAGAAAAGTAGGTGAATTCTTATAAAGCTGCGATTCTACCTAATGAGTAACATCGTGGCTCTATGCCTACAAAATGATTTAGAACTTTCCTTCAAAGATAACCATTTTTCAGCATGCTCTCTGCTTCTTACATAAAGATAACTCCTCAGACTTCCCTTGCATTTATATGAAATATTTTCAGTCCCTCTTAATTTTGTCTAATTCACAAGATGCTAAGGGGTGCAGGTAAATCACACGTCTTGACGGTTCTGGCAGACTGCAAGGATTCATTGAATGTGAAGTATGTTGCACATCGTTGCCTGACTGTTGCTGAAGCAACATCTTACTCCGTTTTTACATAGAAGGACCCACTAATGTAAAAACGCTGCTCCAGAGCATTCGTGTAGAGTCAAATAGCCATTAACTGGACCCAGTTATGAAGTTAGTTATGTCATGCCTTATTTCAAAGCTTAAACTTTAATTTGTTGTAGTGACCTATTTCTTCCCTCTTCTTAATGTTTACTTCAGGCTCAATGTTCAGGTTGTCAGATCAGATTTAAGCTCAAGTCGCCTCTCGTGCCACCACAGAATTAGTTAAAACATCCAACACATTTTGACGTACAACTGACTACAGTTTTTTTTAAGTGTGTATTAACTCTTTAATGTACACTTCAGAGTTAAAAGCACATATCTCCAAATGAATACACAGTAGGTAGAGCCAGATGAAACAACACAAGTTCTCCAGATGTGTGTGTCTCTGTGTTGGGAAGATCACGTGTCTTATTGGAATTAGTCTTAAAAACTTATATTAGTTTTGCATGAAGCTGCACTACATTTCTAAAATTACTTAGAAGATGTTTTGTGTCATCTAGATTTAGGAGTTGTACCACAGCAGGATGTGGAGAGGGCCATTTGATTCATCTGACTCCAGAAATACACCTTTGACAATACAAATTAAATAGCATAGCTATTATTACATTGATAGATCAGATATACTAGGAATACAATTTGATCATGCAATGAGGAAAAGGTGCGCTATAAATTATTCCTGTTTCTATTTGGCAGAAGCTATGCAGTAAATATTGATAAAGGACTATTTAATGAGAACAAATAGTTCAGTAATGTTTTTGCCAACTCAGGTACACTCTGCTGATCTTTGACCGGTAGTAAGGCAGGGAACAGGGACATCGCCACAAAGCCTATTTCTAGTATCGTAGCAGTTTGCAATAACATTGGATCATCAAAGTCAAATCATGGCAAAGCAGCATCATAGTGTAACATGAATTGGTATCTGTGTTTCCTGTTTTGGTGATGAGAGCTTTTATACAATAGTCATACCGCACATCAGCGTTGCAGATGGGAGCTCTTCCATCTCCATCCAGTCAAGCTTCTTGAATCAAAATTGGAAACCCTGTATTTTTTTTTTTTTTAATCGTTTCATGTCCATCTGATTACAGTGCTATCTAATTTTAGTGCATTTATTGCTCGTGACAAAAAGACCACTGATCTACCCTTTTTGTTTCCTGAAAGGTAAAATTTCCAAAAGTTTGTCTGAAGGTGGCCTCTGGCTCTGCTCTTGTTCCTGGTCATGTTCAAGCTGTGGGCACATCATGTGTAACAGTGTTCAATAGTTAAGACTAGAGCTGCAAAGGCAGTCACAACCGTAGACGTCCAGTCATTGGCTTTCAAGTGATGGCTCATCTCCAAGGTTTTGTGCTTCATTTCAACAGTCAGTCATCTAATTCACAAACAACAAAGTAATAAAGCCACAGTGTTAGGAACACCACTTACTTGACTTTCACATAAAAAAAAAGAAAAAGATTTTCTGACTTTTACCAAATAGTATTTACAAGTCCGTTACTGTATTGTCGAGGACTTAAATAACAGTGTGAACATGAACGAGAGAGGAAGTAAGCTGACACAAAAATTAGAAGAAAAGTTATGTGCGTAATTAAGATGGGTAAATATAGTTTATTATACTTAATCATTTATACATCGCAAACTGTTATTTGTGACTTATTACATATATCGGAGTAATAATAATAATGAGAATAATTGGATACAGTGGTAAAATTGTACAATGCATTACTTATATAAATCTACTAAACTGAATGGGGCTGAGGTGGATGCTTGTTGTGATGTTTTGAGGCAAATTCTTTTAAATTCAACTACTATAATCCCCAGAAAGGCGAGGTTCACCCACATAGAAACTGTGTTTGTGTGTGTATAAGACAAGTGTTTCAGATGATCATTATGGAATTTCTTAATGGCATTTGATTGCAAATATTTACACATTTCTATCAAGTTTAGGAATGTCACCAGCAAGCCTTTATTATTTCTTAGAGAATAGATTACTATCACATATTGTGCTGATGAATACCTTTAAGACATGATTAAAAAAAGGTGGTGAGACACATAAACAATAAAAAAAAAGGAAATTAATATTAAATCAAAGGAAACATAAGGCAAAATTTCCATTGAGCTGAAAGTTGGCAGGTTATATGTTATCAACCCATTAAGTTTTCTATCAATTTCACTAATATGGCAGGAGCAGCCCTCAACCTCTTCCACATCGCCTTACAATAACTTTTTTTTCTTTTTCTCTCCTTCTATCCACATGGGGCGAGTGTTTATTTTACACTCTCCCTTTTCTGCTGCTCTATGCCGCTTGAGTGCACTCCACCGTGAATCAGGAGGTCTTTCACACACTTCTGTCAGTTTTTGCTTCTCCTCTTATCCAGCACTCGCTATTTTCAAGTCTTTCAAACCAGAAGGAAATTTAGAAAATGATGGCCTAATCAACGATCAAATCTAATAAAAGTGTATGCTTTAGTGTAGGGGTTTGGGTTGAGGAGATGCAGTCATGTGGACCTGATGGTTTAAACTGGTCTCATGCACAGCAACCACTCATCAGTAATGTCCTGTAACAAAAGACTGAAATGACGGTGGTAAATATCCCAAGCTCAAAGTTTATACACACAGTCACTATCTCAGATTATGTCCATCTTTTTGTACAGGGTCTGTGGTTAGGTTTGCACTGGCTTTATATCTGCTTTTGTATTGATATAAAAGTAATTAAAGGTGGTGAATTTAAGTTAGCTGGCTATTGGTAAAATTTGTTGTGACTCCATAGGCTGATATCATAGGCTGACACACATACTTTTTCATGGACTGTACTATTCCAGGATTTTGGTTTTGGTTTCCTGTGCTCTTTTATTTACAACCCTATTTCTGTGTCTTGTTTTTCTGTTATTTCAGGAGTTGTTTTGTTGATCTTTTGGATTATTCTAGGTTTAGTCTTACTCTTTTCCCTCTGGTCAAGCATCTGTTTGTCCAGTTGTTTTTCTTCAACGTGCTTCCTGTTTTACTTTGAAAGGGTTTCTTGTGTGCGATTTCCTTCCAACTTCCTGTTATTCCTGTTCTGGCCTGTTTCAAGTTGGCCCAACAGTTCCAACCATATATATATATATATATATATATATATATATATATATATATATATATATATATATATATATATATATATATATATATATATATATATATATATATATTAGTTCCAACCATCAACTTCAGGGTTGAGGATCAGGCGAAACTAAAGATATGTTGCAGTTCCTCAACTGGCCGCTAGATGCTGGCTGCAGAAGTGAGTCAATCTCCATTGACTCCAATGTTAAAATGTCCAACTTTAGAGCAGAAATAAACATATTTACAGCCTGGTTCAAAAAACTGTTTTGGTCTCAATCGTTTGATTTCATAGCCATAACAACTTTGAAGGGGGTTATTTGTTTTTTGCACCACACCAGGAGAATTTATATAAAGCATTACATTTATTTCTAGTATGATCGATTGACAGTCAGCTCAGCCAATGGCTCGCCGTTACCACTTCCTCATCCGTAATAGACATGGTACTGCGCTCAGTCAAGCAACCATCCGTTTGTATTAACCCAGTGTCGGCTCTATGTGATAATAATCTTTTTATTTCGCTGTCAGGTCAACGTGTTAAATGGAATATTCTGTTGTTAAAGTCTGCCAGCAGCTCTGGAAATATTTAGTGAAAGGGATCTGCTGAAGAAGGAAACTTTGGTTTACATGGGGCGTAGGGTGCTTCAAAACTGCTCTTCAGGAACCAATTTGTCACCCGACCTTATGCATTGTCCATTGTTTTATATAGTCTATGGTTGGCCCTCGTTAGTGTGTCTCTATATTGCCACGTCCGTCCTCCTTACCCTGCTAATCCATTGTTTCTCTACCCATCTTTCAGCACAGTGTTTCTCCTTGTTTCGATTTTTGGATATCCTGTTTCCTGAAGGGTTTTTACTTAATCCTTTTTTTCGTTTTCCTTTTTTCCCTCCTGCCTCCCAGTTTATGCACTAGGGTCCATTATATTGCACTCTGATGTGCACATATTTTTAAAACCTCTATGTTCCATGTGCAGGAGGGTTTGTCTTTGCGGATATTATAATAAAACCAGCAGTGGGTCTGCAACAACTGCCCACATATGCTTGAGTACGGGATAAAGAGATGACATTTTAACCATGCAATTTTTTATTAACCTTTTACTTTGCTTTTTAAGACACTGAAAAAGGTTAAGTTTGAAGAACAAAATCACTCTATAGGTTGCTCTATATTTATCAGTGATCAGAACCGATGTTATCACGTGATCCTGCATCCAGTGGGGTGAAGAGGGGCGGCTTCTGACCATTTCATCTGAAGTAGTACAAGAAGATAGGGTCCCTATAAGGGACTGATAACATTAAAAGTGCCTCCCAAAAATGGGAAATGCCACTTAAATGAAATGAAATGAAATGTCAGCTATGTGACGATACAATCAACTGCTTTTCTTTTCTCCTCCTGGCTTTCTTTTCTGATTGCAATGTGTGTAAAAATTACTCCAGTCAACAAAACCATTCAGTGTTAGTCTTAATTGTCCTTGGACCCCCGTGAAACTAAATGTGTAATGGTTGCATATGTACAATTAATAAAGTTCCTCCCCAGGTTTTAAAAGGAGAAAGCACAGTCTTCTAATCAATGAGACAATTCATAGCCTCAATGTAACAAAAGGCAACGTTTAACACTAGTTTAGCATTTTAGCTCTTTTAACCAACAATAAACTCAAAGTGGAGCAGATTTAAAAAAACAAACAAACAAACAAAAAAACATTTGTATATTTAAACAGTGACAGTGACAGGTGAAATATAAGGTCACTGGATACACAGCATTGATTAGATGCTGGAGGCGTTACACTGTTGATTAACATTGCTACACATAGCAGTCCACAATTGTTTTTTTTTTTGATTGACTGATGCACAGCAGTATGAATCTCAGCACAGTTAAAAAACCCTCTTCTGCACACATTTACCAAAGGTATGCTGTAAAGTAACTGTATAACAAAAAGACTAACCCACAAAATGAAACATGGGTAACACCGGTGCCGTGACAAGGCAGTTAAACCTGAGTTCTGTTTTGGAAGTGGTGTCTCTCTTTTTTTTTTTTTCTGTTGATAGTATTCTATTTCTATTCAGGCATTGTTAAACTGTACTATATTTGAGCATAAACTCAACCACTTTCTGTCAAATACACAAATGATTTCACAGTTTGCTGTCAGGTCTCCAGACGCGACCCAGCCCCCTACTGTATGCTGTCAACAAGCAAACTCCTCGAAGTTGCCTAAAGTCGGGTGACGAGGTAACATGTTCGGCGTGAATCCAAGGCTGTCCGAGTGACTCCGGAGGGTGTCACATGTGCTCTGCAAAACAGAGGGGGGAGGGAGGGAGGGAAGACGAGTTCAACCGAGGTTAAGGGAGGCGCGATGCAGGGAATAGAGGGGATGGAAGGAAACCGGTGAGTCACAGGTAAAATGAGAGCCACCATGAAGGAGTGTGCAGGAATAAAGAAGAAGAAAAAAATCATGTGATGTTAAAAATTAATAAAAACGGGGGGGGGGGGGGGGGAGACAGTGTATGGTGATTTTCAGTGTCACAGTAACAAAGACAGGGATTTGGGTTGGAGTGTGAATGATGATTGACAGAAATGTATGTGGACATCGATGCGGGAATGAATACATGTTTTGGATTCCCAGAGACATGGCATATGTTTCACAGGCAGCGGAGAGAGATGGGAGGGGACAGTGGGTTGAGATGAATGGAGGAGGGAGAAGAGAAAGAAAAACAGCATATTTTAGTCCTGTTTTTTTCACTATCATGAAATTCTAATTCTTCAGGAAAGTGAAACATACTGCATATTGTTATTTCCCTCAGAGTACAAAAGGTACCAATCAATTAGATAACTGGGGATGTGTGGGCAACAAACAGCTATAAACCCACTTACAGTTCCTGCACACACACACAAAAGTGTTTTGTGTAAGCTTGTACATGCAGACCTGTGATAACATCACAAAGTAATGCAGCTAGTGATGTTATCCAGCATACGCGTCAAATGCATTGCCTCTAAAATGCCCCCTGCGCTGCAGGGACAGAAATATATCTCATTTGGATCAGCATTTTGTACAACGGAATAATTATATAATCTGTTTTCACAGGAGAACTGCACTTTAACCTTTGAGGGAAAAAAAAACATCATTATTCAGTGGAAGTAGCACGATTTGCACAGTGAGAATAAAATCTTAGAGAATCCAACCAACTCTTGTCCTCAGCTGAGTCAATGAACACAAACACACATCACGACTGACCTGCCCTGACACGTCGGTAGATATAAGATACTCATTGGATATAGCAAATGACCCCCTCTTTTGTGGATAACCAACAAAATCGTTGGGAATGATGTATGGGATGGTTTCAGGTATGAATGAAAGAGAGGGACAGCATGGGAGGGAGCATCTATTATCAACCGGGTGTGCTACCTGGGGTTATGATTAGGCGTGACACCAGGGCTGGTTGGGTTCTCTTGAAAATCCTGGAATAGACATGATGAAAAGAAAGATGCGTGAGGGTGACTGAAATGAAATTAAAAGCACAATGTAAATGTCATAGATTAAACGCAGGAGGGAATACTGTGGGAAAGGGGTTCTGCCTTGATTTTAAAATGAATTTTGGGGGGGGGGGGGTCTTAATAACAAAAACCAGGCACTATCATCCAGCTATGTTGGTGATCACTGAGGAAAGTGAAAGTTAAATTTAAAACTTTAAAAAAAAAGTCTAGTTTGAGTGGATATGTGACAATGGAGTAGTTGAAACATGGTTACAGTAACATGCACATTTCTGGGCAACCCTGGTCAAAATTTCTGTCATTGTGAAATAATTTAGTGCAGAGAAGATGAACCAGCCTGCAAAAACATGAAAACTCCTTCTCAGGATTGTAAAAACAATAAGTGTATCATTATTACTGCTTAAGCATCTTAAGAGCTCGGTGTTCCCAGGAAACCTTGACTGAGGTGTCAGACCTCAGCTATGAGCTGATTCAGCTGCTTGGCACTATAAAATTAAAATATATGATGCCCAAATAGCAATAAAATATAATCAGAGAAACTGCAGCTAAAAATACCAGGCGGTGCTCTGAGGGAATGAGAAAAACTTGCTGCAAAATGGAACAGGGAAGGATTTCTGAAAAGACAAATAAACTAACCCCTCCAAAGGGAAATAGGAATGTGAAGTGGTGGAGAACTGTTTTCCTGCGTGGCGAAACCTACAAAAATATAGCATTTGTAGAACAATCTTCAGGAAAAAATTGGAAATAAAAAGAAATCTAATTTCCTGCCCGGGATTAATGAAGTATTTTTTTTACTGAATTTAATGCAACGACCGCAGTTTGGAAATGAGCATCTAAGCAAGTCTGGGACATTTGTTAAACTAATCCTGACCTCTGGACAGATTAAATTAAAGTTGAACCACAACCACAAAAACACGGCATGTATATCTAGAGGGAAAATATTGCAGAATTCATAACTGCCGTGGCCTGTGAAATCTTCTGACCTGAGCGTCATTCAAAATCTGTCAATAGACTAAGATGAGCCAAGTATCACAAAGAAACAAAGCATTTTACAAGAAGCATGCATGAACATTTCCAGAGTGCCGACCATGTGGGAGGCTCATGCTGTGATTTGGGCCCCATACTTCTCTGAATAAGAAGATGATAAGTAATCTTTTCTAGAATATGGAACAAATGTTTGACCTTTACATAAACATTTAGTCACTGAGCTACTCACAGACATTGAAATTTGGACCAGGTGAGCCAAAGCTTAGAATACCACTGTTTTAGTCTTGGAAAATACACATGACATGATTTATTAAAAGAAAGTGAACATATGACATGAATGGGGTAGAATACTGTAAATCTTGCATTGTGTTTGGAAAAAACAACATGAAGTACACTGCTGCAAATTAATGATTCTTCTCCCAGCGATTCAGTAAGAATCCCACAAAAACACGGACCAGAACAATCTACCTTGTTCTTGCTGCACCTTATCATAATTTCCATCCACCGTACAGTATATGCCACAATATTTTCCCTCCATAGCCACTAAATTCTGAGGCAACTGAGCATGCATGAGCACAGCTCTTATGCAGACACAAACACTGATGAGCTTCTTCCTGATTTGACCAAAAACGGGAGACGACACATTTTCTGATAATGTTTCCAACATTCTGTCAAGAAAGCGTGATAAGAACAGGTTTATATAAACTCACAGACAAAAGAACAATTTCTGCATTTGACAATCGTCCCTTTGAATGCTTTTTTCCCCCCAACTCCAGTCAGCGATTCCACCTCTTAAAAAACTGCACAATATTTTTGTCAAAAAAGCAAGGTCATTAAAGACATCAGTTTGAGATGCAACGATGTCAATAAAAACAGCATGTTTCGTTTCCACCTCTTTTCAAGGGAAACAGCTCATCCTGGCGTTTAGAAAAAATATTTCTGCTATAATTAATTTCTTAACTGCCCTGTAAAAGGAGTGGACAAAATGTAAACGGCTCAGGGCAAATGCCTCCCATTACCAAGAAAGCTAACAAGCTTTGGCGGTTTTGAAAACAAGCCAATCATAAAATGTGGAAAAAAAAATCTCCATACGCTTCATATCTGCTTGATTTTCATTGTTCTACATTCACATGAATCCATTTTGAATTTCTTTGCATAAAAGCTGCACACAAGAGGTAAAACTGAGGTGCAGTAACAACTTTTCTTGCTCCAAGTGAACTGTAATTACATGATTGAAGGTGACATCGAGAAGCAACCGTTTTTAGTGGAAATACTGTAAAGTGTGTTGGACTAACTGAGATAAGGATCATAACCTCAGATAATAAGAGCAGTTTATGAGTCATGGAGAAAAGTGGAAGGCATGTCGGACCCTTCATTTCTGCACATCAATGAACTGAGGTTAAATTACAGAAAGGTACTTGTAAAACTAGAATAAAAATAAAAAATAAAAGCTTGAAGAAGACGCAACTGCTGTAGACTTTTATTATCACACGGAATAATTTATGCTGCTTCTCACAATGTAAATAAGAGCGCTGCCTGCATGTTTTTTACTGCTGTGATTATTCATTCACACTGTGCAGCAGAAACAATGTGTGTGTGTTATGCTTTACAGCAAAATATATTGTTTCTGCATGAGAACTACTGATGTCAAAGAGGTGTGGCTTTTCTTTCTCTCTGATTCTGTTCAGTAAAAGCATTTCAAGTGAGAGCAGACATTCTGTTGTTTTGTTGAGAGTCCATTTCGTAAGAAATCACATTCATTTCACTCAATAAGACACAAAAGAAATTACCAGATTGTCGCTTTGACAACGCTGTGGCCGTTTCTTGCGGATGAAGTAACCCAGAACCTTATCCTTAAACACCTAAATGTAAAAACATCGGAAAAATACGATTCACAGGTCAATCACAGCACAGTCAATGACATTCAGTATTTTGGGACATTCATTAATTAGCGTTCTTGCCGAATGAAGAAAGATTTTGCTCTGCACAAAATCCAGTTGCAGCCACATCTAAAAATTATCTGAAGCTTTTTAGTTTAAAGAATATATCACAAGAATATGCAGTTTTTGAAGAGGTTGAAGTTCTAAAGCCTGGGATATACTTGCAGTTCAGAACGCGTACGCATTATGGCCACCACGCGTATCCTGCGTTCATTTGATGCGTCGATGTGCACGTTCTCAGAAAAGACACTGAACGCGTACGCAACCTGCAGTTCTCGCTGTGGCCGCGAGTGGCGCTGGTCCCGTCATCTAAACTTGTTTGTTCTAATCTGCTACTGCTACTACCGCTGCTACTACCTCTACTACTAAATATTTAATCACTTTTCCAACTGTTGCTCTGCTTACTGCCCTTTTTGAGAACGTGCACGTCGACACGTCAAATGAATGCAGAATACGCGTGGCGGCCATGATGCGTACGCGTTCTGACCTGCAAGTATATCCCAGGCTTAAAGCTCCTTCCTGTATCTATCTTGCTTGAGATCATCTCGTCGATTCGAGGCAGCTGGCAGATTGTGTTACTTTAAGACAAAGCCAGTCTACTTTTACCTGTAAACAGATTTATGCTAAACTAACCAGTCGCTTCTTTGTATAATCCCCATTTGTACAAATCTTTTCATTTCTCTCTCAGCAAGAAACACAATTCACAAATGATCTGTTCAATTAGAATTAAACATCAGTAGTGCAGACTGTATTTAAAGTACAACAGTGACAGATTTTTATGTGGTTTAAAAACAAAGGTAATTGGCCTCGAAAAATAGCTGCAGGCAGCGATGAGGAGGGGCCCAAGTACTTTGGAAGTTGCCATGGCAATTTAATTTGAACAGGTTTAAAGTGTGGCTGTAAGCACTAATAGGACAAACATGTCTTTTACTTAATGTTATGGCCCTCAGTGGTCAAAGACGGATGATTTTGTGTAATTATAAGCGTGAACCAAAAGAAGTTACATCCTGGGAACTCAGTTTGATTTCACTGATGGTACCACATATGGTTCAAAGATACATGCATGAATTCACTTCTAACATGAACTCATTGGGCTGTGTTCACTAATGAAGTTCTGAAACTCTCTGGACGAACCTTATGTAAGATTGCAAATGTCCTCAGCCTTGGTTCCAGACTTATTACTGAGACTGCCCAACCATCTGCCTGGCAAGATGTCCAGAAAATCAGCGAGTGCATTCATGAACCAAGCAGCTTATCCTTTGGAGCATTTATGGCGAGTGTGCATGTGCTGATATGATTCAGATGCTGCATCATGCTCATCCTTGCTGACATTTTGCTTTCCATTCATCTGTTGTTGATATTGTGATGGCATGTCCAATTATAGGGCAATGATATAAGCATGAAAACAGTCACAAGGGAGTCTCAACCACAGTGATTTTTCTTTATTTCTTTTTATTATGTGAGACTTTCTATTGCAGAGAACTAACTTCTGGCTGCGAGGTGCATGTATGAGGAATAACTACAACCATGATTCCGCTGAGAGGTGCAGCTCAGTTTGGCTCTGTACGGACTGGCTGGTGTTTCCACCGCCAAGAGTGTTGGCAGGAGGACTGCAGCTGCTTTTGCACTGCACCCGCACAGAGCTCTGCATAATTTGAAAGAAGAACTCAGAATGGTGCATCATTTTGCACAAAAAAAAACAATACACTGACTGTTTCTAGCTCCATCGTAAGTGTATCATACCACTGATTTTGGTATCCCAAAAGGTACCAAAAACCAATATAATGCAGTTATTAGGTATGGTTGCAAACTTTTAATGATGGAAACACAAAAAAAATGTGTACTGTGCATGAAACCTTTCCCAGTACTGTACTTCCTGATGTAAACATGCTATAAGCGAAAGTCTGAACTTTATTATGTGGAAGTTTTCTTAGAATTTCTCTGGTATTCATGCCTGAAAGTGATATTGATAAAGTAAGTCAGGGGAATATACCTGAACACTGTTCAAGTTTCAAACACTTAATCGTGTTGTTTTAGAGGATGCTAAAGAGGCAGCGGAAGAGCCAATATGACATTAAGTTATAATTTTGTAAAGTAAAAAGGCAGCACTTTACCTCATATAAATAGTCGAATATTTCCAGTATGGTTAGAACACTTGCTCCAATAAACAGCCCCATCTGACCTCCAATGTCACCTAGAGAAAACGAGATTAACAGATATGAGCAGGTACAGTAATTGAACAATGGTGCGTAAAACCTTTCCCAGCGCTGTCACATCTAATTCGGTTTATCTCAGAGTAATCTGTACAGAATTGTCAAAAGTGTCCATGCAGGCCCAACTTCTCATCAGACCCAACCCCGCTGCCCTTGCGAGAGCATCAGATTATGAAAATGTGCTCAGCCTGTTTCACAAGTTCAAAGAAGAAACCTCAAAGCAACAAGCTTGAATACACAATGTGAAATGTACGACGGGGAACATGAAATCGTTAAAATCTCACCGAGAAGCCCTGCAATTTCATAGGCCTTCTTCTGCTCAATTTTCTCATAATTCAGGGCTTCAAAGAAGATGTCCAACACCAGTATATTTTCTCTGCAGAAGGGACAGACAAGACCACATGTAGTCGATTTTACGTCCCGTGATATTGCATGAAAATATATCTCTCTTTTCCTGAGTTTACTTTCTTTCATTATTGTTACATTGAAGGTGAACGATGGAGACCTCGGTCATGCTATGCCACAATGCATACATCTATCAACAGAGGAAAGAAAAGAGGCCATATCTAAATAACTGACTGATACTAAATGATACTTACCCAATATACTGCTCAGTTTTGTTGAATTTCTTAGCCAGATATTTAGCAGATGCCTTACTGGGAATCTTAACCATGGACAGCTCCTTGCCATAGCGAGTCATGTTGCAGGGGGTCTGACAGACACAGTAATCGTTGTCTTTCTCTACCAAAAAGTCTGTGGATGATCAAAGTCATTTAAAAAATATTGTGATCTCTAAGAAGAATCAAACAAATCTGCATACAGAGGTGCTCAGTTTATGCTAAAAATATCTCTGCACACAACAGAATAACATTTGCTGCCATCGTTCACTTTCCATGAAAGAATATAATGACTGAAGAGAGAAGAGGAGGAGGAAAAAACTTTTTTCTTTTTAAATCAGTGGTACATAGTAACATAACAAATGGTTATATAAATATATATTATTTTTTTTACAATAATTTCATCATTTTTGCCTCAGCACACTGAGATTAAAATGATTTCCAGCTGAAGCAGCTTGTCTTATATAAAACCTAGATATCCTGCTGCTTAGCTCTAAAATTAAGCATTAATGCAAAAATACTGCACTCATATTTCATACTGAATACCAAGTGTGTGGGCTCACCTAAAGCTGGGTCAGCACAGTCTTTGTACTGCTCAGGTGTGCAAACTGTTGAAGTCCCTGTATGGAATAATATAACAAGAGGAGTCATTACTTATTGAAGTTCTACAGAAGGACACGAGAACTATGTTTTTCGCAGGAAAGGCGGGTCTGCATTCATACCCGGCATGTGAACCATCCTGCAGTTGCAGTTCTCCAGCAGGTACCGGGTCTCACAGTCGATGCGGCATGCTGTGATGCTGTATGTGGAGAAGAATTCAGAGTCTATCGGAGTAGACTTGCAATCTCCCCAAGGCGGTGGGAGGTACTGAAGCTAAAAGAGCAAAGAGAACATGTTTTCCTTCAGTATAGCAGCTTCAGAGGATTAGAGGGAAAAACTAAATCCAAATCCAGTGCAGCAGAAGTTGACAAGCTCACAAAACCAAACACAAAGATCTCAAAAGGGGAGAAAAAAAAAAGAAAAAAAAAAGACACAGATGCATTTAAATGATAATGTGCACTGAGACAAAAGTGCCTGTTCGGTCAGAACAACAGTATTGCAGCAAGCATACATCATGCATAACATTACTGATGCAGGTCTAGTTCCTGGTAGGAAGCAGAGTATCATGGGAATAGAGACAGGCTGCAGAGTTGGAACCTGAAAGTTATGTAGTTTCAGACAGGACACCACAATCAATGGACAAATTTTACAACCCCGAGAACAGAGATCAGAACAATTCAGTTTACGTGTCTAACATTTACAAACAAATGAATTCAACAGACTTTATACAGCACAGCATAACACGCTGCTTTATGCTAATAAGTATTTTTATTTAAGAAAAGATAAATCCTGATGAATAATATACCGTATAGAAGCTAATTTGGAGGTTTTATTGTAATCATCTGCATAGATTTTCTGATCTCCTCCCATGAGTGTATTACAAAACCACCCTGGACAGCCCTATGAATCTAACAATCAGAGTCAGCTTGCTGTGTCATTAGAGGTTAACTCTCATTAAAAGGTTACGGGCAGGTCCTTACTTTATGTGTAACCCAGGGAATTCTAAATTCATCCGTACCTGGGGAATATTTAGCAGCTCAACTTTAAGGATTTAGTCATTAGGCTTTTAAACTCGCCTTTACCCCGTATGTTAGTGCATTTTTGTGTGTGCGGTACAGGCTTCATATTTTTGTGTACTGGTAAGACCTCTAACCATAAACACGACTTTTAGTTCCCAGTAAACGTTTTGTTTTTACACTCATTAAGCATAATTAACGCCTACTACTCATTTCGTCTCAAAATAGACCAATTACGTACGTACATAAAAGCCCGCAGAGGCGTGCTTGATTATTTAAGCATATACAGTAAATACTAATTGCAACAATAGCTGGCCGAAAAAAATCGATGTCGCAGCTTTGTTCCTGGCAAACCCCACGAAGGAATTGTGCTGCCATTGTCACATTAAGGCTCACTGTAAGTCCCACCAGTTCTAACCAGGCCAACTCCAAAAGTCAAATAGTCATTTAGTCAATAGAAAGTGACAGAGATTGAGCGCAAATCATTGAGGGAGTGGATTTAAACTGGCAAGCATGATTGAGCTTTTATTGGACTTGCTTCCTAACCTACAGTCCCTCATATCTGGACATACACTGGAGAGAAAAGCCTGGTGCAATATATGGTGAAATTATAGGCTGAGGCGAGAGTTATCATGGGTGATTAACTCTAATGAATCACACTGTCTGGATTACACCACTGAGACATAAAAGCCAAACCAAAAAAAGAAAAAAAATAAGGCTACAGAGCCGTACATATAAATGAGGGGCTAAAGAGACAGACAGGGGCTTTGATGAGGAAACAGACTGAGAAAAATGCCTTGAAGGACTGAAACACATTTGCTGTTCGATACCGCAATGTAGTAAACAGGGCTGACAATGACAACAAGGACACACTGCAGATGCTGTTGCATGTTGTTGCTTCAGCCACACAGAGGGAGGGAAGGATGAGTCCATTCCTTGGGGGGTTTGGGGAGAGGGACTAGCAGATGAAAGTCTCGTACTTAATGAGTGTGTAGCAATTTGACAACATGGTACTTTGCAGCATGCAGCAAACCCAGTCAGTCATACGCTACCCTCTGCTCTTGGGTGCAAACGAACGTTTGGAAACCGGGGGCGACCCCGAAGCCCAGCTCATGGAGGAAAGGTGGCTCTGACTGAGTGTGAAGCTGTACCTTTATGCCGGCTTCATAGGACGTCTCATCTAGGGCGAGGGGATGAGGGAACACAGCCCGCATCATTACAAATATAAAGAGACGGGTAACAGTGATGTAACGGGCAGAAACTGACACACTTCCCTAAACAAACTCTGCAGGACTGAGCTCATCTGGGCTCAGAAGTCAAAGCCTCCTATTAAAAACTAAATGCAGTTGCATAATGGCAATAAAACAAATACATTAATAGTCTTGAAATCATAAGTTCTACATCCCATTATTACACTGAGGGTAGAAACACCCTACCCATGGGAAATTGATATGAATGCTGGCAAGACTTTAATGACAGTCTAATTAATTCCCATCTTAAACGTTTCTCACAGCTGTCACTGTTGCGGCGCTTGTGTTAAGATTATTAATGACTGATCCTTGCTCTTTTCTGTCAGGGGGAACGTTTGCAGTGGTGATTAATAAACACCACTCACTTCTTGGAGGTGTTTGAGTGATGATACATGGAGCATTGACAGTATTTGTGAAGAGAAAGAGTAGGAATTGGTTTTGTTGTTTTTTTTCAAAGTAGCTTCCCAGGAATCAAATTTGTCATCTTTGTGGTGTCCAAATGTCTGTTTTATAAGACCAGAAAGGTGCCTCAATCATCCCATGTTATTTTGCTAAAACAAGACAGATTTTACATGATTTATTTCATGCTGACGGAGCGACCAAGCTGATTAACTTCAGGAGCAAAATCATTTATTTCAGGCCTCATTAATTGTTGAAGAAATTAATTAGATTTAGAGCTCAAGTATCTATTACTTCACAAAAATGATTATGTGGTAGAAATCTTACTGAACCAGCAGCACAATACATGAATACAGTAGATCTCCACATGAATCACTGCAAAACCTACAATCTTTCGAAGGTTTTCAGTTTGATCAAAGGACATCTGTCTTAACTGTCCCCAGTTCTGCCTTAAAATAGACATTTTTTATGTTCTGTAACAAAAAGAGACAGTCTGATACTTTTGGCAACATCATATAAATGCTAAGTTTCTTTGGATTTTTATAGGGAATCTAGCTAACTCACTGTTATGACCCTCCATGCCGGCGTTGTGATCAATTTGAACTCAATCATAACTTCTAATTTTCATATCTTTCACAAGAAGAATGGGGTAAAGTCGGGATGCAATTATTTATTTGTTAATTTTAGAGTCCAAAAACAACCCCTAAAACAAAACAAAGTAATAATAAAACTGATTGATTGATAAAACACTCTTGACTTTGTTATGAAATCATAGTTCTTTTAAAACTGACTGTGGGTCATCATCTCATCTAAAAATGCTCGTTATTTTGTGATGCTGGAATTATAAAATGTGAATGTGGAGACTGGTGCAGCTGGCTTCTTTTTATAGTTTTCTTTCAAGAAAGTCTTCAGTGAGACCTGCAAATGTGGTAGGTTTTAGCTTAATGTAGCTGTCATTTTTCTGTAGGTGTTTTGATCTAATTACTGGAAGTTAATGTCAGTGACTGAAGCCTGCTGTCCATCACTGTGTGAATTCTCCTAGACGTGATCTTCACAACAGTCAAATAGCTGTACTCCCTTCCTTTTCATGGCAAAAAGTAATGGAGACACATTATGATCTGCCATATATTTTTGCATGCTGTGCCGATTGAAGTGCTTTTGGCTCTGTAAAGGACCGTATGCTCATACGCTTGCATCCAATCATTACTCGGTCCTGCTCTGTCAGTACTCCTCGGCTGCTGCGATTCCTCCGTTTTATTTGCTGCATGCGGTGAATGCCAGAGAGTCACCGGATGGTATTATAACACTTAAACTCCACATTTTAGTAATCTGATTTTGCTCCACACTCGGTGACAACGATAATGGATGCTGGCTGGCAGAGATTTTCTTTTGCAACAAACACAGAATGAGGCGAAGCGAAAGAGGTGGAGTTCGGAGGCCGATCGTTAGGTACCAGTTGCTGCTGGCATGACACAAAAGTTTGAAAACCAGGGGCCACACCAAATCCCAGCTGATCAATGAACGGTGGCTCGTCCTGGCTGTGGATCTGAACCTTGATCCCTGCTTCATAGGAGGTCTCATCTGTGGATACAGCACGCCAGAAAATATAACAACAAGTGCGGTCATCTGGGAGGATCCGCTCTTCGGGCTGTCTACTGTTCCACAAGTAGTGAAACGTATCTGTTTATTAAAAGGCTGTCTCCGAGCCTCCTGCTGGAAGGTAATATAGGGAAAGTGTTGGCGTGCTGGTTCAAACCAAGCAGATTTACAACCAAAGCTTTATTGCTTGCCATTCAGTTTATGAATGCATGGTCCGGTGATGTTGTTGCCCATCATAAATGGAAAACAATAATTCATTGAGTGCAGTTTATTAGATCTAATGCCAGTTGAGACCTGGAGAAACACATCAACATAACGTGCTAATAAACATAGAAAAACATCACCTTTTCAGCTAGTCCATAAACTGATTAGTCACATACTTAAGAGAGGACAAAAGACTGCTGCAGTTTCCAACAAAAAAGGAAACTAACAAGATGGAAATATTTCATGAAAAAGCTTAATGCAAGTTACAGCGACACAGTAAATGTAATAACAGGGTTTAAGATTGCACTGACCTGTCTCTCCCCACACGGGCAGGTATTCATCCTGCTGGATATCCAGCATGATTTCTAAGCCGTTCCCCGTCCCACCTTTTAATGTGGTTAGCAAAGGGTTGCCGTCTAATCCCGAGTTGAAAGTGTAGCATTTCCCATATCGTGTGTAAATCTGTGAAAAGAACACAGGATAAAAGAAGGAAAAAAAGAAGTTTGAATGAATACCTCTCCCTAGAGGTCCACTAAGCACTTCACCTGTAAAAGACGTATTACATGTCAGCATTTAATTGTGCAGAACAGGTAATTATTGCAGAAGTTTTATGATTTTAAAATAAAGAAGCATGGGCTTTGAAGAGGCACCCGACTCCAGTTTGAGGAATTAATGAGCACTCCTTAGCAGCAGCAGCAGCTGCCATCAATCTTTAGCCAATTTCACTCCAAATTTCCCTTGAGTGATTGAACTACTTTGCCATCATTAAATAAGAAACATATGAAGGGGAAGATCTCTGGACACACAAACAAAAAGCCTAAAGAGTGCTTGAACCATTGCCAGTAAATCACTGTGATACTAATCAAATAGATTGTCCCTCACTAAATATCTTCCTTATTTAGTGCATACAGCTTGCTCAACACATTTGTGTTCACCATTTTGCTTCAGTGCTTGTGTTTTTCCAAGATTTCTTTTTGTGTTGGAACAGCAGCAATGAAAAATAAGTCTGTTTTTTTTTTGGGTTGAATAAATTCAAGATAATCAGTTTGAGAAAAGACATAACAGCAACTGTGTTCCTGATTACCTGACAGACAGTTGCATCTTGTTTCTGTTGATAGCAAACAAACACTTTTAAATGTGATAAACCTGAAGGAGTTTTGAGAAAACAAGACAATTCTGAAAAAAATAAAATAAACTGACTCATAAGCACAAAAAAACTTGTGAAACCCAAGTTATGATTCCAAAAAGCGTTTCTTAAATGATCTGTAAAAGTAAGGCTTTAAAACCCTCTTGGACAAATTCAACTGGGAGATTTATTGTGAAATTTGGACATTGTTTTTAATATAATTATTAATGTTGCTCAAATTTAACTGATGATCTTAAAGTTAAATTTTTTTTCCAAACATCTCAATAGTCATTAATTACGAATTTAACATTTAAAAGTAGGACTACAGATTATATAGAAAACGTATAATCATCACAATATCAACATTGCAAAAAAAGTTATTAAATAAATTAAAATGACATGGTTTTACACTATGCTCTGAATGCCATTATTTATGGACAATCAGATGGACATTAACTTCCCTATTTATTTATATTTTTTAATAACTTTCTAATTATTCGATCACCTAAACGATGACCAAACCTTTACAGTAATAGCTGGATAACTAAAACAAATGTTACAGTGTTGTTGTTGTTTTAAACCATTCAATTCTGTATTCACCACATTTCTAACAACATGCCATCATAGAAGAGACAGAAAGTCCATCTCAGTGTGGGGAGGTTGTGTTCAAGGGTCTGTGGGTAAAAAGTCAACCTGCGTGGTAAAACCGATCCCCAGAGATCAGAATCGCTGTTCCATGTCCAGACTGAGACAGGCTTACAAGCAGCTCAGCCAGATGCTGTTAGACAGAGATTTATGCCTTTTCCCCTGCCGGCTATATAATGAGCTCTGGAAAGTGACCTGAAACGATCTAACTGGTGACTGTTTTTAAGGACTTAGACTGAACTTTGGATAAAATGAGGTGGACACACTGTCACACCCGAGAAGCACAGAGACTTGCATCTGATACAAGCTCAGCTTAAATCCCAATAGAAAGTACCTCTGGCTGTGTATCTAAGACGTGAAGACTAATCTTCAATGTTGCAAAGACTCTGAATTAGCACATAAAAACACAGAAAAGAAACCAAGAGCAACTGATTTGTTGCAATGCACAAGACTATACATTTTAAATATGTCGCATTTGCTAAAGCCGTCAAATTTAGATGTTTTGTTTCTATGACTGGAATCTATATGATATAATCTCCATTAATAAAGACTGTTCAAATGTGTTGCCTTAGAGGAGACCGACTTTTAAATCTGCTCGTATAATTCTTGTCAGTGTAATAATTTCACAACCCGTCCTGTGAATATTTTCAAATGTCTCAATGCCTCACTGATTAATAAGTGTTTTTTTAAGACATAGCATCTGGAAGATTGGGAGCCTGCTTTACAAATGTCATCCACTTTCACAATTCACATATTCAAGCATGAATATCTGTAACATCTCTGGTGCTTCAAATGGAATTTCTAAAGCACATTCCCTGTGCCCCACAGATGTTTAATTAGATAAGCTGAAATTTTAATTTGAACGCATATACGCATCTATCCATGAATTATTTATGGTCTGATTTTTCTTCAAGGTTTATTGCTACATGAATGTAGTGAATGAGTGAATATAACTAAATAAAAAATGAGTAAAATTGTAAGATATTTTTACGAAAGACATTCACAATTACATGAAGGCGAGATTGTGTTTGCCTTCTTGGGTGATTTTAAGAGGATGACACATCTTATGACAAGAAAGCTGTCGAATTTAAGAGATAAAAATAACAGCTTTAAAAGATCAACACCTTTAAACAGCCTGAGAAAGCGCAGGCTGTGAAGGGGTTTTGTCAGATGAATTATTAATGCACCTTGTAAACAACACTCATATATCCACACCTGACAAGCACCATCTTTCTCTCTTTACATACAGTGCTGAAGTTTTTGTAGGTGCAGGTTTCCCCGCGAAACCGGCACTCCAGCAGCATGTCCTCCAGCTGGTGTCCGAGGCGAGCCATCATCTCTGAGGTGTTGACGTGATAATCTGGGGGAGGGGTGTAGTTGTGGAAATCCAGCAGATTCAGGAGAGCGGGCTTGTGGCTGTCCTTGAGGATGGAGAGGCTCCTATTGATCACGGTATGATTTGGATACATAAGGTCCATCCAGTAGCCGCTGTGATACAAGTCGTCCTTGGTCAGAGTGGACACGCGGAAAACGTTTTTGTTGCAGAAAGTGACGGCTGGGAAGGACATGTTGTGAGCCCAGACCATGTAGATCTTGGTGATGGCAGGGTAGGACATCAGGTAGAAGATGCGGTTCCAGGACCAGGTGCAGAGGAGACTGATACAAAGGAAGAAGGCCAGCATCCAGATGAATTGCTGTGGTTTTGACTTGTCGGGAGAGAACATAAACTTCAAACCATGGATCTTGGTCTTCCTTATGAAATCCACTGTGATCTCTTTCAATGTATTTTTAAGCGAGCTCGACTCTTTGTTCTGGAGAGTGGTCTCCTGGGCATCGTTCGGCTTGTGTGGCCCTAGGGCAATTGATTCGGACGTGGACGCTTTAACCATAATTGCAAAGCAAGGCAAGTGCTTCTCTATCAAGTCCAGTTTCTCAGTAACCCACAACAGACTGCAATTTACTCACAGAGGCTTTCATAAACCATCTTCAGGTTTAAAAAAATTAAAATAAAAAAAAATCCAGGTAACGGGGACTGGAGTCTAGATGAGCAGCAGTTTCACTGTTCAGTCAGAAAACAAAAGATATACTCCTTGGAGAAGGTAAATTTGATTTACATAATGAGTCCTTTATGACAAAAACAGCTGAATCACTCCAGGGACAAAAATATCCAGCATAACTATCGCCAGTCCTTCATCAACACATAAACGGGTGTGATAATTACAGACGTGGAGCGGCGGCTTCATTCCCAGAGGTAATCACTTTGAAAATCCGGAGAGGCTTACCCCTGTTGCTCAGATCTTTCCCTCCTCAATCTCCCTCTCCAGTGGCAGACAATACTCACAGATTTCGGTCGTTCCTGTCTTTGTGCAGTTTCTGCCCAGACCCCACCTCCTCCCTCTTTTCAACAGACTGAAGAGATGCTTTTTAGCCTGTTGACTTGAAGCCTGCTGAAAGGAAAATAAAGCTTGTTGCCCCCCTACACATATATACTCATACTCTCTCTACAGCCGAATGGAAAATAAGGTGGAGCCAGTGGATGGAATTGTTTTCCTCCGGTGATGAAGCAGACCCCCAATGTTACTGAAAGGCAGAGAGTGCTGGTATTGATCAAAGTAGGAACAACTATGATAATGAAATTCTGAAAAGAAAAAAGATGAAGTCTGAAATTAATAGTGAATGATGTACAGCCTGCCGGTGGATAACATAATCTATGTAATTGATTCCTGAGCTGAAGCAGCTTGTTGAATAAAACAGCAATATCTCCTTTAAAACATATAAGATATATTTGTCATAGCACATTCTCTACATCCTCTTTTTCTACCAGTTTAAAATATAATTTCACAAATCCTGAGTAATGAGGGCTGTCATCGTGCTGCATGCAGCTGTGGCTCTGGTGGATATTAAAAGTGCTTTGCTCCATTTATGTGAGACTGTCAGGATTCTGCTTGGCAGGGAGCTCAGCTTCATACTTATTTCATCTTCTTTTCATTACGTTAGCGACAACCTTTTCCATTTGTAACGTGAGAATTACTCTACACTGGTAAACTGCTCAACCGAACCTTATATATGCTTATGAAAAATATTTTTATCGAAAAAAATGTGTACATTTGCATCTTAAGTTGTAAGAGCTGGTCAAAAATGAACTAATTCAGAACATGTAATAGGTGAAAATGAATTAGAGACATCGTGAGCTGTGTATATCGCTGACTACAGTGTCCAAGCTAATTTGCTGCAACTTCACAAATTGCAATTCAATGTCTAATATTTTATATTAAATCAAGAGAATAACATAGATGCAATGATTAAGCTACAATCTAAAAGAACAGACTGCAGAGAATGAGCAGGTGTCACGAGGCAAATATGGAGCTGGCAGGTGTGATTCTGAGGGGAAACTGCAGGGGGTTACTGACAAGAAATATTTCTATCATAAAGCCTCAAATTACTGTTGTTAGACTTGGCTTCTTGTTCAAAATGAACCAAAACAATATGGATTACCTGTCATGGATGTCATTCCCTTGTTCACTTATTTACTTCTCCATATATAATGGCCATGAAAAAGCAATAAATTGAGATTAATGATGCATCCTGGCATGCCTGCTCTACTATGTGAATCAGTTCCCTTTGAATTAACAGATTTTCTGAAGTCATTTCCACAATCTTTACCCGAGTCACAACAATAGACAAACACAATGTACTTAAACTCAACACATGAATTATTATATTTTCTTGCACCTTTATTGAGTGTGCCAAGTAAATTTCACAGTCCTGGGGTAAAAAGTAAGTGAACACATGGACTACTGACTTCAACAAAAACTCATTGGAGACAGCAGTTTACTCATGTAGAATCCAATTAACTAAATAAGTTTCAAAGTGTGGTTGAGAGCTACTTTGACCCAAAAAACAAACAAACAAACAAACAAACGAAAGAAACACTCGAACATTTTATGTTTGACTTTCATAAACAGCATCTATTGATGTGAATCATGGCCCACAAAAAGAATACCTTGAAAACATGTAATCAAGAACAGATGATTTCCATGAGGCTTGAAAGTAGAAACAAGGGATTCTCAAAGTGTAAATACTTAGGCTCCTCTTCCTGGAAGAGGGCGTCCAGCTAAAATAACTCTAAAGACAGAAGAGAGTCCTCAATGCAGTTAAGAAAAACCCACTTGTAAGACATAACTTCAACCGGCAAACATTTTGGTTCATGGATCAGCTCTACACGGAGTCTGTGCCATAATAACACTGAAAAATCCAATGTTCTTCACAAAATACTTCTTTTTTTTCATGGTTCTGGACTGGAAAGACATAAACTGAACTGTTCAGCATCATGTAGGATGCAGAAGGGCAGAGCTTACCAACATCAAAACAACATCCAAATGCTGAAAAATGGAGGAGGGAGGGTCATGATTTGGGCTTGTTTTAAATTGAATTAAATAATACTTATTAATCTCCAAAGGATAATATATTGTTTCAGAGCAAATCGTATTCTTTAAGCTTTTCTGCCACAAGAGCACAAGAACACCTTGACATATGAGGGGACCAGCGCTCGATCCCCTGATCTGCTAGCTGCCTCGCTGGTATTTCAAGATTTGGGTGAGATTGTGGATCCAAAGGCTCGTGCTTGATTCTTGGTGATGTCGTTGGATGTATTCATTCAGTTGAGACAAATTAATAAGATGGTTTCTTTTTTCTAATTCAGAAAACCATGGGAATTGTTTTTCTTTCCATGAATTTCTGAAAATAATGAGTCCTAATTCCTACTAGTGTTACTAGTGTCTGGTTGAAATGAGCCCGTTACAAGTCAATAAGAACTTCTTTACAGTGCGGAGAAATTCACATAGCGTAGTTATGCATCAAAACATTATGTAGGTCACTACCTTTTATCAACAAATTCTACCATTTTACCATTACCATTTCTTTAAGAAACAGATGATATTAATGTCTTTAAAATGAAACATTACAGGTGCAGACTGTTTTGTTTTGATCTCCAGTGGAGCAAGCTCCCAGTTTTCTATATGGGACACACATACACACATACAAAATACAACTGTTAGGAGGCGCATATCTAATTCACTGATCTTTTTATGTGTTTTTTGTATAGTTAATCTCTTAACCTTTTATAGTTTGTTATTTCCAGTCCTCCATTGGGAGTTTTTCTCTGCTCTTGTGCTTATAAAGTGAAAAATAAAGCTGATTTTGACTACATAGTAGTACAGGCAGTATCATAGTATTTAATGTGTGTAACAGTGTCTAGCAAATTATTGCTTCAAATTTTTATCAGATTAATGAGCCATAAAAATATACCGTAATTCACTGATTCATTATCATTGCAGCAAGGCTTAGATTTCTATGTATCATGTCATTCATTCGGTCTACTCCAGGGTTTGGATCAGGTTTACTGCTTGACTTAAGACGACGTAACAAGTGATTCTAACTTTCCAACTTCACAAGTAAATAAATCAAGCAGGCCCACCTGGCAGCAGCTGTGGGCATTTCTCCAGCTTTAGCTTCTTCCTTAGGTTCTGACCTGACTCTAGACTGTTTCGATCCTGTAGACCTCCCTGACCTGACCTCAGTTGTCAATAGAGCTAAGTCTGTTGGAGCCCATCCCAACTCCACTACTGAAATGGACGATGTTGGACCAGATCAACATATCCCTAAACTTACTTTAAGATAAGTTTTTTCTATGTACATTTTTAAATACAGGAATCCTTATTATTATTTTAAAAGTGTGTTTGCTGAAAGATCACATGATAAAATAAGATCGTCTAAGTATTTCCACTCTACTCACAAAAACAGCATATTAGGGGGATGATAGGACAGCCCTTGCCCCCAAAATAAATTATTTTTCATTAATTTGTTCTATTTGTTTGAATAAATTTAACAAAGGACATTCATTTAATTAAAATATTGGCATAAAGCCGCCTGAATACAGCAATCACTCAAGAAATAAAGAGCACTCTGGGCAAATGGCAATGATTATACTTACCTACAAAACTGCCATTTCCATTTACTGAGAATTAATTCTTGCTGGTTACAGATTTTTATTTTCATCTTTCTTAGGATAAAGCACATTTTATCTTTGTTTTAGTGTGCAAGTATATAATTAGAGAATCGTGGTGTAATAAAATTTGCAAAATTCAAAAGATCATCTAATTGCTGTTTGGCAGAAATTGAAAAAAAAGAGAGCTGTTTAATAGGTTTTTATCTCCGATTTTTACATTTATTGCTCAGTTGAAAAATGGACTGTGATTTCATTGGCTGTCAGGGTATGACACTAATCAACCACTTTTATGTCAAAGCCAAGATGAACCCCTGAGGTCTCATTAGAGTAGAAACAGAGTTTTGACAGCGCAATGGGGTGAACTCTTTTGAGGGGCAGGGAGAATGTTCAAAACCAGAAGAAATCTTGGCAGTAATTACATTCACATCACAAATGCACTAAGCACTGATGGGGAGGAGTGTGTGTGTGTGTGTGTGTGTGTGTGTGTGTGTGTGTGTGTGTGTGTGTGTGTGTGTCTTATCATAGCAACATGCTGCTAGGGTGTTGTGGCAGATTGCATCACGAGATGAACCGCCATTTTGTGGATGATTTAGTTCTTGCTGAAGCAAACTTTCAAAGATGATCAATTCATGCCCAGGAGTGAATTTTCATTTGACTTTGGCTGTCAAAGGATTACACGTAGTAGGACAATGTGTCAATTTTAACCTTTTTAAAAACCATATCTTTCTAAAAAAAATCTAAAGAAGATCAGATTTTATAACATTAATGGCCAGGTTTCCCAGATCCGACCCTTCTTAAGGATTTAAGAAGGGTCTTAAGAAGGGTTCAACTAAGAAGGGGCCCTAAGATACGGGTGTTTCCCAGATGGCTTCTTAACACCGTTCTTAGGACCGTTCTTAGGACCGCTCTTAAGATCACTCTTTAAAGGAGCTGTCCACCGCCGCGGTTCTGAAACTAAATCAATCGATGCCAGACAAATCGATCACCGATCACTATCAGCGCATTTTCACACACAGCACTGCTACCTAACGCACTAATTCCCTGCTGCCTGTGCGTTATGTGTGTTATAATGAAAAACTAAGATGATAAATAAACTTTAATGACCCTTTTTCATGATGAAAACAAGACTGCAACTAAATAAGAAGTAGTCTTGGTAAGAGAAGAATGAGGAAATGTATTGTTTTTTTTAAATGTGAAAGATGGATGAAAGGACAAATTAACTTAACGATCAGTATATAGGACCACATTGTATCCTCCTGACTAGTAAAACAGTATCCTTCACCTCAAAAACATATTCTGAATTCTTTATTTAGCTGCTTGACCTTTTTCACTATTAAGCAGAATCTTGCATTCATCAACGTTGCGCTCATTGCGCTCGGGCATGGCGCAGGAGGATCGGTGTCACGGCTGCCTTTCTCAGTCCGGTGCCGTCCTCCACCACCTCCAGGAAGCTCCCCACTGCGTAAAAACGCAGTGCAGTCAGCAGTGTTGTGCATGAACGAGTTCAAATGAACGCGTTCATTTCTGTGAGAACGTTGAAATGAACGCAACATATTTTCAAATAAAGAACTTGAACATGAACTTGTTCATTCTGCAGATCATGAACTGGAATTTGAACTGTTCAGATTATGTGAGTTTCAGCTTCACTGTTTAGGTCCAATTATTACAGAATAATCCTTCTCATTTCACCAGCGGGCGGCGCGCACATTTAAAATACTCGACGAGCTCAGTGCAGTCTTTACGAATGAAGCCTAAATTATTGTTCCGCGTTAAATCGACGCCGTACCCTACGCCGTAGGGTCTGCGTTGGTGTAACGCGGAACCATAAATCAGCCTTGACAGGTGAAGAGAGATGTCGCGGACGCAGCATCGGCGAGCCGTCAGATGATGATCCGTTTATCATTATCTGCGGGAATTTTACACATCGTCTCCCAAAGAGTCCGATGGTAGAAATCTAACCTTTCTGTGCAAATTATGTCCACCTGCGCTGAGAAAACAAGTCTGAACATCTGCCTCATCAACTTCACATTTGAAACGTCATGTGGAGTTAAAGCATACGTCCAGTGGGAGAAAATATCTGCAAGTCCTTAACAATCAAAAAAGTTCCCAGAAAGACCAAGAGGACCCAACAGCCCCAAACGACCCCAGTCACACTGCTGCTGCCTTCAGGGATCTGATTTCCCAGCAATATAGGGAGACACATTGATAATGGACTACATTGTTGGAGATTTACAGCCTCTGAGTAATGTTGAAAAGCCACCAGGACAATACATGATTGTTTACAGCAGGGTCTTCAACCCTGGTCCTCAGGACCCCTGTCCTGCATGTTTTAGATGTTTCCATGCATCATCACACCTGATTCTAATTAATGGCCGTCATCAGCTTGTCATCCAGGTCTGCACAAGTCTGTTAATGACAGTCATTTTTATCAGGGTTCTGAGGGGAAATATCTAAAACATGAAGGACAGGGGGTCATGAGGACCAGGGTTGAAGACCACTTTGATGTAACCTGAAGCATTTTTGAGTGTGGTATTATCTCATATGTGCACGCAGATGTGGGATGTGTGCAGACAAATTATGATAAATGATAGTCATGATGATCGTTTTATTTGTGCGTAATGCATAAAGCATATACAGGAACACACTTGTTATTCCTTATTTTTCTTTGTTTCCCCCTTTGCTGTACCAATGAATGCTAAACAATATAAATCTAAAGTATAAAATAGATCAAAATTTGTGCGGTGTGCATTGTTTTAATATCTCATTGCTTGGTTAGATATTGATTTGCCTGATGCGCCTGGATCGGTGAGTCTTTGTTCACTAAGAAGGGTGTAAAGAGTGGGTCAGCGGCATCTTTCATTTCCTTCTTAATGAAAGGGCTTCTTCAGCTAAGAGTGACTCTGGGAAACGCGTTTTTCTTTCACAGGCTCCTTAAGAAGGGTTGAAAGAAGCCTTCTGCTGTTAAGGGCTTCTTAACTGATCTGGGAAACCCGGCCAATGTTTGTAGTTGAGACAAGTGGTAATCTTCTCCCCCTTTATCACCAGCCCAACATCAATGGAAGCCATATATGAGTTAAATAAGCTACTAAAGTAGGCAGTTGGCATAAATGATGCTGCTTTTTTAAAGCTTAAAATTAATTTTCTTTTAATTTGACCACTCTGTATAAGAATATAGAGATTTTAGACTTGAAGAAGGGAATACTTTACACAACTATTCCGATAATTATTGCTTGATTTTATTCCTTTTTTTCCGTTATATTAATATTTAGTTCCTTGTAATGAACAATATTGGTCCTTTCACTGCAAGTTCCAGCTATCTAATTTCGGGGTTGAAACGCATGCAGAGCTAAGATTTGTTGCAGTTCCTAGAATGACCACCAGAGCCTGGCTCGAACAGTAAGGCCCAATCCCAATTCAACTTCACTCGCCCTTCTTTTCTCCACTCGCCCTTCTTTTCTTCCCTAACCCCTAAAAAAGAAGGGGGAGATTTTAGGGCACTTGAGATCTAGGGCACTTGGCCCAGGTGCCTGTCCCATTCTCCTACTCCCCCTCGTTTTCATCCCTACCCTGATCAGGAAGCAGAGAGCCAAAAGCTGTTTTAATTTCAGCTGTAGCGCTGTTAATAGGTATAAAGGTAACCTTAAGATCCGCAACCGGGGCTCAGTTTATCCAAATAACGCCTGTTAAGAAATTTGACCCAATGTTTTTGGAGATGAGAAGAGCCGCCGCCCCCGGGGAGCAGCCTCAGCTCACAGCCCGAAAACAGACGTGTCCGCCGGGTCAAGCTGCTCCGTCGTCCCGGGAGAGAAACTCTCTCCCGGGACGCAGCTCTGTTGAGAATTATGCTGGCTGAAATAAATCATTTAGGAAGATGTTGGTTTAATAGATGAAATCTAACAGTTGTAGCTACGCCTGTTAAGAGATTTGCTCCGAAATTTAGAGATTTCTGTCTGCCGGCTCCGGAGTTTGGGTCCGCGTTAAATCGACGCAGAGCCTACGGCGTAGGGTACGGCGTACGGCGTACGGCGTACGGCGTACGGCGTACGGCGCGCGTCGCCGCGTACATCGACGCAGACCCTACGCCGTAGGCTCTGCGGCGATTTAACGCGGACCATAAATCCCTTTATTCTGGCGTGATTTTCAGCAACCTTATATGAAAGTGTGTAAATTACCCAGATAACAGCTGGATTACTTTGTGGTTTCTGAAGACTATTATATCAGAAACATCCAAAACAAATCTGACGAGTCACAGGATTATTTCTCTCTATTTCTCTGAACCCGAGTCTGCCTGTTTGCCTTCGGTCGGCGAGTCAAATCGACGCAGAGCCTACGGCAAAAGCATTCTGGGAAGTTTTCATACCCCCTTGCTCGCCAAGTGAGCATCTGAAATCCCTCGATCCGTAGGGGCTATTCTCAGCCCCTAGCCCCCGTTATCCCCCCTCCCCCTAGGTGAAAAGAGGAATTGGGACACCACTACCTTCACGGGAACGCGCAAAAGTTAGGGTTAGTGAAGAAAACGAGGGCGAGGGGTTCAATTGGGACGCAGCCTAAGTCAATCTCCATTGACTCCTGTTAAACAGGCATTATCACTTCCTCATCCATAACCATCATGCTACCAAGCTTACCGATGCAATCAGCAATATAATCTAACCCAGTGTTGGCTAAACGCAACAGTAACTTTTGATTTTGCTATTGAACCAAAATACGAAACAGGATATTTTGCTGTAAACGTCTGCCAGCAGCGCTGCAGCTATTTCAGTGGAGATTGACTAAAGGAGCTGGTAGCCACAGCAGATTTTGATTGACCTATGTTGTGCTTCTTCCAACCACACTTCAGAAACCTATAGGTCACGTGACTTAATGGTTTGTCCAATGTTTGTTTGTTTGTACTGTTTATTCCGAATATGCCAGGAAGCAAAATAATAAAGCATAGAAAAATAAATGACATATAAATGTCTTTACACTATGGTTTTCCCTTGCCCGGGATGTGGGCCAACGGCATCCCGTCTATAGAACAAGGCCTTGAGGTGGGGATCATTGGTGGAGCCCCTAGTTGTTGGGCATTTACCCATGAGGCCCAGCCAGGCACAGCTATAAAAGGTGGCGTGGGTCCCTCATCCTTTAGGCTCACCACCAGTGGGAGGGTCCATAGGAGTCAGGTGCAACGTGAGCTGGATGATGGCCAAAGGTGAGGACTCTGGCACTCCTATCCTCGGCTACAAAAGCTGCCTGTAGGGAGACAGAACGCCTGTTCTTCGGTGGGAAAGAAGCCAGAGTTAGAACGAGAGGCTAAGAAGTTCCGGCTAGATATAGTTGAGTTCACCTTGACACATGGCTCGGCCTCAGGAACCAGTTTCCTTGAGAAGGGGTGGAATTTGTTCCACCCTAGAGTTGCCTCTATTGAGAAGCACCCCACAGGTGTGGGCATACTCATTGCCCTGCAGCTCGGTGTCTGTACATTGGGGTTTACACTGGTGAACAAGAGAGTGGCCTCCTTCTGCCATCAGGTGGGGGGATGGGTCCTGGCAGTTGCTTGTTTGTTCACGAAACAGCAGTTCAGAATACCTATTTCTGGAGTCCCTGCACGGGTTGCTTGAGAGCGCTCCTCCTGGCAACTCCCTTGTTTTGCGGGAGGACTGCAATGCTCATGTGGACAATAACAGTGAGACCTGGAAGTAGGTGATTGGGAGGAATGCTCAATGAATCCCAACTCAATCAGAGTGGATAATGTTCTGTGCCTCCATTGTTGAGGTCGCTGACAACAGCTGTGGCTGTAAGGTGGTTGGTGTCTGTCATGGCGGTAATCCCTGAAAACGTTGGTGGACACCAGCAGTGAAGGATGCTGTCAAGCAGAACAAGGAGTCCAATTGGACCTTTTTGGCCTCCAGGCCACTGGGGGCAGCTGAGGTACTGGGAGGCCAAGAAGAAATGCAGCTGCAGTGGCTGCCAAGGCAAAATCTCGGGTCTAGAGAGTTCAGAGTAGAGCTGGTGCTCCTCCGTATCGAGAGGAAACCAGATGAGGTTGCATTTGGTTAGGAGGCCTCCGGGACACCTCTAGGATGAGGTTTTCAAGGCATGTCCCACTTGGAGGAGACCTCTGGAAGGATGGCAGTACACTGGCAGTACTATGTCTCTCGGCTGGCCTGGGGAGGACTGAAGGGGCTTTCACATAGAACGCAGTTTGCGCCGCGCCCACCACCGGGGTGGGCGCAGACTCGGCGCAGAGTGGGCGCAAGGTGGGCGCAGAGACGGCGCAGGGTGGGCGCAGAGCAGGGCGCAGACTAACGCGCGCAGCCGTGCATCGCGTACATATTTGTTGCAACTCGCTTGGCGACCGAAAAAAAGTTTTTCAGGTCTGGCGCAGTTTTCCCACTCGTTTGGACGTACAGTAGCCTACAGCTCAGTTTGAAAAATGTATCTGTCCCTGCTTCAAAGAAAAGCCCTGGCTTTAGTTCTTCTTCTGAGGAGGAGATGAGCAGCAGCAGCAAGGAGGGTTCATGAAATCCTCATGAGAAGACAGGATTTGGGGGAATACAGGCTCGTTCGGGAGCTACAGCTCCATGATGGCCAGGTCTACTTCAGGCTGAACAGGGAGCAGTTTGACAGCCTGTTGGGGAGAGTTGGAGCCTCAGCAGGATCACAACTTCAGGCAGCCCATCACTGCAACTGAACGCCTGGCCTCCCTTCCTCTCCTTTATATATCTGTCCCTCAAGGTTTTCCATTTTTTCTTCAAGTCATCCACTGTAAATAGTTAAAAACATATTTTATTAAAAAACCTTTCTGAACTGTGTTGTTGTTTTTTTTAGCTCATCTAGATTTTTAGATATGGACATGTAGTAAAGTATGTGCTTCAGTTTACAAAAGTATTGACACATGGTCTTTTCATAATCATATATTGATAAATGGACAAATGATCCTGATTTGAGGCATGGGAATGCTATATTTTATTTTAAACTAACATTTTATAGTTATAAGAGCAAAAGAACATCACATTTCTACCACTTTTAAACACACCAGGTATGTCCAAATTCTGGGAGATTTCTCTCCACTCTTGTCCCTTTTTATTGAGGTCACGATAGTCGCGCATCGCACAGCTCCTCACACAGACTCACAGCCAAGATAATTCTTTCCTCCATGTTGATCATCTCTGATCTGCAACCTGCAAGTTTTTTTTCACCCTCCACCACCTTCTCTCCTATTAGACACCGCAGAGATGTCGTCACAGGGGGCATGGTGAAATTAAAAAATGTTCAATTAGCAGAGGCAGCCTGTGCCGTGTTGCGCCCTTGCTGCCGCGCAAACCCTCAGAGCTCGGCGGCAGAGCCTTGCGCCCTTGCGCGGCGGCAGCACATACACAATGAATGGGAAAGCCGGCGGCCGCTGTGCCCCCCAGATGAGCTGGATAAAGAGGCTGAGCAGAGGGAAGTCAGGGCTTCCTTGCTTATGCTGCTAGCCTAGCTACTTCTGATAAAGGGTAGAGGGTCGATGGATGAGTAGATTACTAACATTGCTGACATGAAGGCAACTAACATGTAAGACTGAGGCCATGACATGAACATATATCTTTAGGGGATTTCATAGTTAAAAAAGCCACATTAACTACATAAAAGCTGTCAATGAAACATAACACCCAAATGCTTTATACTTCAATACTCCAACAAAGATCTAGATATATTTTCAAGTATACGGCATATACTTGCAAATGCAGGTCCTTTTTTTTGTCTAAAAATAATTTAATCAGCGGGTCTTAGTATCAGACGACTACAATCTCAGACTAATTACTTAATTGTTATGAATTTACCTATTATTTATTTCATTAAAAAATGGAGGCAAGAAAACATGAATGTATACATTATGTACATATGACATGTATATTATATGCACTGAATATGTATAGGTTTACGTACATGTATGTATATACATCATCACTGTCATGTTCTGAATCTAAATTTACTATCAAGACAAATAATGTCACATCTCTCACATTAGGTCTTCGTTTCCTTTGTCATTTGTTTCGCATCTACAGTAAACATAGAGGTCAAATCTTACTTGGATATAAATATTTTTAGTGATAGTTTTTGTAAATTATTGTAAACTGTTCTAGGTATGATTGCAAATTTATTGGACATTTAATGTATTAAATGCTATTTGATTATGATAAGGGAATCCAATGGAGTTTCTGCATTTTATCGCTCAGAGGGTCGCCCTGTAGGTCCCTCTCACATCAGAGATTTACTCTGGGTTGGGCACTTGCTTTGGCAGTCTCGTATTTCTTGTCTCTAGTGATCTCTGCCATAATGCCCACAGTAACTTTGTTAGAGTCCATGTTATATCCATCCCTGACTGCCATTGATGTGCAACTCCTGCCGTTAAGTGATACGCAATATTTGCGAGAGGCAACCAGGATGGGGGTCAGAGTTAGTTTGGGTGGAAGAGCACAGGGGTTAGATGACACTTCCTAACAAAAAATATAATATATTTCTTAAAATTAAATTAAAATGTGTATTTAATGTTGCTGTAACTTGGGATCTTGGAAAATGTAACTTAAAGAATATTCATTAACGGTCAGAGCACTCAGTTAAATTGTCTCAAGGATCTTGTTCCTTAACATACGCAAATGGCTGAAGAAAATTTAATTTTCACAATCAATAGACTAATGTATAAAATATGGTAGCTTCATTGCTTAGTGCAGTGCTTCTCAATCCTGGTCCTCGAGTACCACTGTCCTGCATGTTTTAGATGTTTCCCTGCACCAACACACCTGATTCTAATTAAAGGTCCTAATTAGCTTGTCACCAAGGTCTGCACAGTTCTGTTGATGACACAGGTACTTGTATCACGGTGTGCTGAAGTAGGGTAGCATCTAAAACATGCAGGACAGTGGTACTCGAGGACCAGGATTGAGACACACTGGCTTAGTGCATGAATTGGCAAAAAATATTCAACATTTTAAATGAGTTTTTATCTGACAATTTCATTTAAAAAAGAGAGAGACAGAGTCCCTTTAATGTGATAGCTGGCACAGAATAGCAGTAAACAGTAGAGCAGCTAAAACCAGAAAAATGCTTTGAAAATTTAAAAAATTGCTGACGGATAGTTAATTTATTAAGCTAATGAGTCATCGATTAACATATAAAGTTCTGACAGAAATACCTTTTTATTTCCATTTGTCAGTTTTATGTAATCATTACATTTGAAATTTGGGCCGACCAGTCAAAGGAGAATGTGTGTACACATACATATATATATATATATATATATATATATATATATATATATATATATATATACATACATACATACATACATACATACATACATACATACATACATACATACATACATACATACATACATACATACATACATACATACATACATACATACATACATACATACATACATACATACATACATACATACATACATACATACATACATACATACATACATACATATATGTGTGTGCGTGTGTGTAAATTATCAACATAGAAACTTATCCTCACATTCATCCTCAGACGAATGACAGCTTAAAGCAATGAGGATTCAGAGTTCGTATACACGCTGCTGTGACATTCTGGTTATGCTATAATTTGTGACATTCTGGTTATGCTATAATTTGAAATGACCTGGAAAAAAATTTAAATTTAGCAGAAAGTGAAAGAACAGGCAATTTGCAATCACTGTCACTCTGGTCGATAGGCAGCTTCTTTAGCAGAGGGAGACATCTTGTGGCCTCCCTCTAAATGAAAATAACCTCTATGTGCCTTAAAAAAGCAACACGGCTGCTATGCATGCACCACAAGTAATGCAAAGCAAGTCAGAATGGATTTTTAGCAGGGAGAGGCATGTACTCTGAAATACTTAATGTAACAGTCATCAAAAGAGCAAAACACTGGCATGTTCTTTGCCAAAATATTATCTAAATTTAACTATATGCCATGTATATTTTGATGGACTTAAATCTGCATTTTTGTCTTTCTAAACTTGAAAATTTTTCAAGTGACTGAGATAGATATTTTCTATGAAGTGGAAGGGTTTGCTGTTATTTACTTGACATCTGCAGTAACTGTAAACATTTCTGGCACAGCTATAGCCCAGTGTATCCTCCCAGGCAGACTGGGCAAGGTGTACTGTAGATGCAGTCTGTATAAAAAAAAAAAAACAAGAGTTAACTGGCTTTACATGATGTTATTCTCTCTTGTTCAATTCTAGGCAGGAATGGAAAGAAACAAAAGAGCAACTTCAGCTGTCACTCAGGTTCTCAGTATGCAGACTGCAGCTTTATGCGCTGATAAACTCGTTTGTAATTTTTTTTTTTTCACTGGTTCCTTTCATTTGCTTGTAGCATTTCTTTTCTTCCCCCACAGCATTCCCCCATCTTTGCTCAGCTGGATGCTTATGATAGCAATTTCTAAATCCATTTTGACACCATACCCTGAAATTAAGCGAAGGGAAAAACTGAATAAAGCATAAATGTACAATAGTGTAAAGGTCATATCCTTCATGTAATATATAAAAACATATATTTAAGATTGGCGGGGGTCCTTTTTGCATGTTCTCCCCATGCTTGCGTGTGTTTCCAAACGGGTACTCTGGCTTCCTCCCACAGTCCAAAAACATGCGTAGTACGTTAACTGATTATTCTAAATTGCATGTAAGTGTGAGTGTGAGTATGTCTGGTTGTCTGTTTATATATGTGGCCCTGGGACAGAGACCTATCCAGGGTGTACCTCTGCCTCTTGCCTGAAATTAGCTGGGATAAAGTGGGTATAGAAAATGGATGGATGGATATATTTAAGATTCCAAAAGATCGCTGTATATCTCCCTTTTGAATTGTAACTGCTGTGACTTCAAAATCTTATAGGTTTTTCTTTAATATGTGAAAAAATCCTCCTCTGTGTACAGATATGCAGAGCCGAGGAGAAGTTCACCTTCTATGGAAGGAATTGCTTTTATAGGATCCTAAAGCTCATTATTGGAAAACAAATAAGAATGAGCTTGATGGATAGATGGATATCAAAAGGAAATGTGGTATGAAATCACAAGCCATTTCTGTTCCATAGCTATAAGCCAAATATGATTACAGCACAGCCGACAATGACAGAGGGCGGGTAATCTTTAAAATAACATAACGACTCTGTTGGTTTTGGACAGAGCCCTCCTTATGTCTTGTGCTTCCACCTAACAAGCCAATTAACTTAAGAGGTCAACTGGCACCTTTAACGTTTGCTTCTTGTAGTATCTACTGCCCGATGTGCAAGTCAGCAGAAACCATCCTTAGTGTTCCTGCAATGTATTCCTTCAGTATTCCTCCTCGGTGCCATTGATTACACTGCCAATGCGGCAGTTACAGTAACAGTGACTCCCACGCTGGCCTTTACTGACACAGAGTAATGGAGGAAACACATTAGGTATTTGTTGTTGTGCCTGTCATTTGCTCTCACTGACTTAGATTTGTGTATTCGATTGTTTGACTTCTCAGCACCCCCCCCCCCCCCCCCCCCCCCCAAGCACACACACACTCATCACACATACACATCCCCCCATTTTCGTTTTATGCTCAAGGCAGCACTGTAATTTGTGCTCCTTTACACACCTCTACCCTTCATCTCCTCTAATGCCTCCAGTTGTGCATCGTGGCGCTGGCTCAGCTCCAAAGCAGGCTGAATCACAAGGATGGTCCTGAGCTCAGTCCCGATCCCACCTCAATCTGAGCACAGCACAACCTCCATTTTTTTTTATTTTCTAATTTGTCTTAGTGCTCTCATTCCAATTTGTTTCTTTATCCCTTTTGACATTTTTCCTGTCTAATATACTGTTTTCCGCCTTGGTCTGCAGCCAGATCCATTGTTTCTGAACATGCCTGAAACTCAAGCTTGACTTCAACTCCTTTTACTCCCCCCTTTTTTTTTTTTTTTTTTTTTTTTTTACCTTCAAAGCCAATTTCAGTGTCCAAATAAGACTGCAGTGATTTTAGTAAAGCAGCACATCGCGGTTCCGGTCTGGCAGACCCTGAAGTCTGCCAAGTCCACAGACAAGCCCTGAAGTCATTTTAAAAAGTTGTGTGAATCACAGTTCTTTGGTTTTGAGACAATCTAACACACTGACAGGAAGTCCAGTCGCAACACAAAAGATCTGCAGTAATTGGATGAATGTACAAGAATGTCTCTGCAATCTCACAACCAAGCTTAAGTGCCGAGCTGCTGATCGATTGAAATGATACTCCAGTGACTTCAGCATGCATTCTGCATATAGACACTGATAGATGATTTATTAAGTCAGATCCAGTTTTGCAAATTTAATCTACAGCAATGGTCTGAGGAGTGTTAGGGCACTGGCACTTTTCAGAATTAATGAAGTAATCAATCACACTGCAGTTCATAGGCAGCATGTGATGTATGAGAACAAATTACAAAACATCTAAGAAAGCCTCCCCTGAAAGTGACAAAAAAAAACAAACCTTCTTTCAGTTTCAAGTATTTTTTTCGGTTCTGTTTTTTCTCATTATTTATTGATTTATTGTATTATGGCAAAATGAGTAAAAAAAACATTGATGAGTTGATCAGTCTGTTAAGTGCATTTGATTAGCAGCATTTGGCCACTACCTACCATCACTTCATCGAAGCAGTATTAGGATTTTTTGTTTCCTACATTTTCCTACATTACTGTAATATGTAATAAATCTATTTGTATTTTTTTTAAATTATAATTATTTTTTAAATCTAATTTGAAGACCTATCTCAGACAGCAAGGAAGGTCCAAACACATCCACCAGACATGACCCAATATTTGTTTTCTTTGGGCCAACGATTGCCCTCATACTTGCTGTATACCTGTCAAAAGTAACTAAGAAATTTGGGCAACAACTGGCTCATACCAGACATGTCAAATCTCAGTAAAACCAGATTTTATTTCTTTTACATCAGAAATGAAAAGGGTGCAGTGCCTTTTTCATGAACTGAATATGATTGTGATGGATTCAAAAAGTGTAGTATGTAACCAAACATGGGCATACATTCTTGCAAAAGCCCAAAATTAATAATTGAAATACATTTGTATGGTATGGCCTTCACTGATGTTGGCATGATATGATGTGATACTAATGTTAACTAAACCATAACCGGGTGATGTCCACAGCCCCACACACCTAGAGACTCACTAACTGGATATAGAAATTACAAGCAAGTGCAGCACAGACAAGTGAAATTCAGAAAATATATTCACTTTTACTTGCAGTGTCTCCAAATTTAATGGTTGAAACATTATTCTTTAAAATTAGTCTGGTGTCAAATTTGCGAACCAGCTCCCTGGGACATAAAGACTGCTGACCCGTGTCCTTGTATAGGCATTTGATGGAAAAATTGTAGTGTCTCCACATAAAATTAATTGACTTCTGTTGCAGTGAAACATTTTTGGGTAAAACATGAAGGCTCAAATGTTCTGATTTCGTGTGATTACATCTGTGAACGGAACTTGTCAGATCTGCCATGTTCGCAATGAAAGCAAAACTCACAAAGTAGCTTCTCCATCAGAGTTGGTTATTTCTATCATGGAGTGACAAAATCGACAAATGTCAGCAGCGTTTTGGTGATTTGAGGCATCGAAAACTAAGTGGCAGATGTCGTCTAGCCTGTGTGCGAGTCACTTTCCAGTGATGTTTCTGAAGTATGCGATGGGTAGAATCTCAGTTTCATCCTGCCTCTGAGCCTCCTACAGTAAAATCAGCAGGCTAAGGGAGTGGAGTAGAGGGATTTCAGGCAGCTCCATGAATCTTTAATCAGTTCCCCTATACTTAGGCCCTCGGTGCATCTCCAGTTTCTGAAATTTATCTGAAGTTTGCCCTTTAAATGTGAGGATGTGAAAAAGCCAAGGTCACCCTGGCTAACCACAGGCATATCAAAATCTGCTGCTTTGTTTCAGGAGTGGTGATTCAAATTTGGCAAGCATGTACAAGTCTGAAGCCCTTCTTCAGGAGGATGATTAAGTTCCATTCAGATTCTGCTGAAATGCTTCCATCTATTTGGTAAAGCTCCAGACAATTACACATTTCCAAATCAAGTGAAAGCACGCAAGTTAAGAAAAAAAAACGGACCTGTCTTATAACCGCCTTGAAACTGTTTGGTTGGTCATATGATTTACATTTTCGTTCAACATTTGCATATTTTGTGTCATTGCTCCTTTAAAGATTGAAGTTTTCCTCAGGCACTTACCAAGAAAATAACGTGCTGAGAACTCTGCTGGTCCTGAAAACAGCATATGTTTACTTCATAATGTATGATGTATGATGTCAGCAGAGATTTGTTGAACCATATGGCACCTCAGCATTTCACACTTTTCTGAGGACACTTTTCAAGAGGTAACTGCTTGCGTCACCTTTAAGAAAAATAACTTGTAGCAGAAATAACAATAATAAGAACTGGACAGACAATAACAACTGGCATCACCGTGGAGAAAAATCAGGAAATGCAAAGATAAAGCAATATGCTGCTTGTATTCTTCAGAAAACTTTTCTTATAATACACCCCCGTAATTATTATTACCCCTGAAGCTACTTATTCTTTCCAGTAACAGGCCATTAATCATTATAAAAATGGAGGATTATGTAAAAAAAAAAAAAAAAGAAAAAGAAAACAATTATGAAGAGAAAACATAATTTGAATTAAAGTGATGTCTTTTCCATTAATAACAGATGTAACTACTCATTATGACAATGCGTTTTGTATTTCAACAACCAGACTTCCTACAGCAGATCTTTGCTGTAATGTCTTCGGGTGTTTATACGTATAAACTGACTCATTTTTCATTTCAATGTGGGCAGAATGACGCATCTAAACTGTTGTGTCATAAAGACCATTACATAGCTCGTAGTTGTTCACATTCTTGCCAGGACTGGTTCCTTCTCTAAGGGTTTACTACCTTGGGATTGGTCTTCCTCTTTTGACAATCCTACGGTAATTCAGCTCATACTCATTTCTCCTGAAGCTAAACCCACAGATGGCTCCATACTTACTGTTGTGAAGTTCTCTGCACCGCAGTCCTTCCCTCTATATTTACAGTCAAGCAGCATTTCCTCCATGCTGTGGCTAGTCCTTTGCACAAACTCCAGCATGTTGAAGGTCTTACTGGGGAAAAATTTGCTATCGTCGGTGGGTTGCCCTAGAGCGGCAATGAAATCATCAAAGTCACCTTGTTCCACACCCAGTAGCCCAGCCATCCAGAAGATGTCGTTCCTTGTGATCTGGGACTTTCGGAAGCTGTTGTAGTTGCAAATGGAGATGGCTGGAAAATACATGGAAGGACTGTCCATTTCATCCAGGATGGTGACATGGGGGTACTGGTAATATTCAATCACACGGTCGGCCACTTGAAGGAGGAAAATGGACAGGGAGGAGCTGAATGCAGCAGCCCAAAGCAAGCGTCGGATGGTTACCCCACCGGGTAGGAAGATATGACTTAGGCCATGGAGAGTACAATTGGCCCCAAACACTGTGATGTCTGATGGCGGGCGAGGTGCTTCCTCCTCTGGAGCTCCCATTTTCTCCAAAAAATGTTTTCAAAAAAAGATACGACTCTTTTGGATGTGGTTGTGCTGCAGCAGTGACCCACGGACTAATGAGGGTGGCAGAACAGTTCACCCAAGCTAAATACACGTAGGAGGCTGGACGAGTCGGAGTCTGGTTTCCCCTTTGCACCTATAGGAGGGAATGGGTTGGATTTCTGAAGCTGGGAGGTAGGAATGAACGGTGATACCAACCAATCCCCACTGAGATGTTAGAGGGCACTTTGAGTCAAGAGATCTGGTTTCTTTCAGCCAATGAGACCTAATACAACTGCAGGCCATGGTGGATGGATCCCAGAGGAATAAAGCAGAGAGACCAAAGATGAAGAGTGATTCATATTCCATATTCACGTGACTTAAAAACGCCAGATTCTTTGTTTAAATGCAGGATTTTATTTAATTTATATATTTTTCTTCTGGGGAAGTTTCAGGACATGCATATATCATTTCATTTTTAACTTGTAACTTTAAAGGAATCTTATACAGAAGATTGTCTATGATTTAATGGCTGACAAAACAATATGACTCATCATCAAAGATCACCAGCCCAACCGAGGTCCAGTATCTTACATTTTAAGACAGATTTAGGAGAAATCCAAAATAACTACCTGTCAGCCACTTACAAACTACAATTATGTGCTCATAGCCTGATAGGATGACCTTTGTTGACACTGAAATGCTGTGTACTTCCTATGTATGTATTTCCTATAATAGAGCCTAAATGAAAACACAAAGGGGAATTAAAGCTGCAAGCAGCGATGAACGGGCCCTCGCACTCATGGCCACCGTCCCCCATAAGCATATCAGAAATGACACCACCCACGACATCCTATGTCAAACCATTCAAAAGTTATAGCTGAAAATAGGCACAACTAATCAGAAGAAGGGGCGGGGCTAATTCAGGCCAATGAAGCTCAGGGACTCAATACCGAGTCCGATGACACCACCCACGACTCTTTACGTCAAACCATTCAAAAGTTATAGCAGAGAAAAGTATTCTCGGGGGCGCTATTGAGCCATTAGGCCACGCCCATTAATGCAAACCATGAAATATCAAATTTATCGCCAGGCCTGGCTTGCGAGCAAAATTTGGTGACTTTTGGGGAACTATCAAATATGGACCAATCAGATGAAGGGGAGGCGCGCTTTTTGGCGTCTAGCGTCGCCACGGTAACGCTTTTGAAAGAGAAAAGTAATGCGCGTAGTCGGAGGATGGAGACGCATATTTTGATGTATAACACATCTGGGTGCACGTTACGGTTCGGCCGTATTAACTGTCAAAGGAATGGCATAAATTGCTCCAAAATTACGCGATTAATTCAGAATGTTCAAAATGGCCGACTTCCTGTTCGGTTTCGGCCATGGCGCCAAGAGACTTTTCTTTAAGTTGCAACATGATACAGGTGTGTACCGATTTTCGTTCATGTACCTCAAACCGTATTATGGGGCTTGAAGCACAAAGTTTTTTCTGTCTGAACCAATCAGATGAAGGGTGGGCGCACTTTTTGGCGTCTAGCGTCGCCACGGTAACGCTTTTGAAAAATAAATGTAATGCGTGTTGTCGCAGGATGGAGACGCACATTTTGATGTATAACACACCTGGGTGCACGTTACGGTTTGGGCCGTATTAACTGCCGAAGGAATGGCATACATTTCGCCAAAATGACACGATTAATTCAAAATGGCCGACTTCCTGTTCGGTTTCGGCCATGGCGCCAAGAGACTTTTCTTTAAGTTGCCCCATGATACAGGTGTGTAGTGATTTTCGTGCATGTACGTCAAACCGTATTGTGGGGCTTGAGGCACAAAGTTTTCTAGGGGGCGCTGTTGAGCCATTTTGCCACGCCCATTAATGCAAACCATGAAATATCAAATTTTTCGCCAGGCCTGGCTTGTGGGCAAAATTTGGTGACTTTTGGGGCATGTTTAGGGAGGCAAAAAGGCCCTCCTTTCATCAGAAGAAAGAAAGAAAGAAAGAAAGAAAGAAAGAAAGAAAGAAAGAAAGAAAGAAAGAAAGAAAGAAAGAAAGAAAGAAAGAAAGAAAGAAAGAAAGAAAGAAAGAAAGAAAGAAAGAAAGAAAGAAAGAAAGAAAAATTCCTACAGATACAATAGGGCCTTCGCACTGTAAGTGCTCGGGCCCTAATTAAAGCATTTTTTTTCAGATATTTTCAGTTTATATATACATTGGTTGTTTTCAAGTGAAACATTTACATTTTCTTTTAATTTGTCATTTTCACTCATGTGGCTCTCTGGCATTCACTGACTGATGACACAGACGCATGTTTCTGTGCCCCATCCTGCTCATTTTTAGGAAAGTAAATTTGGTTTCCCATTTTTAGAGATATTAACACAAAGTCTTCGCTATTTGTGCAGAAATGTCTTTTCTCTCGTTACATCCATCCATCTCTGATTTGTTGTTCTGAGTTTGCTTCTGTTGTCACCACTAACCTCGCGATAACTGCCACCCAGGGCACAGCAAGGGGCAGTGACAATTCAGTTTCCAGTTAAAAATTATTATATTATAAAACGGGAAATGTACGGGAAGATACTAATACGGGAGGGGGGCGGGAAAGAGGGGTGAAATACGATAGTTTCCCGGCCAAAACGGGAGACTTGATAGGTATGCACATTATTTGCATCATATTTACATACAACAAAAGTTACAAATGTTTTGAGCTGCAGAAGAGTGACATTTGTGTACTGTGAATAACTGAGGAGTTACAATAGGGTGATGCTGCAATGTTTTCCAAATAGATATTCTAACTAATATTGAAGTGAAAGTCTTGATTGCATTATGCAAACAGGTTTGTTTTTTTTAATGATACTAATTAGAGCTCCTGAAAGGAGTTAAACAGGGCATATTTTGTAGGCAGGAACTCACACCATCACTGCATTTGAAATAACTCACTAATTTTCTAATCTTTAGGGAGTTGAACTCAGGGGAACATATGAAAATTGCTCATCGTCACAATGAAATCATGTTTCTGGATGTTCTTAGGGTCATGTTCTCAATGCTGTGAATGATGTCAATATATATTTCATCGGAAGAAAACATTCAAATATTTGTGTTTTTATCTGTGTATGTATGTATGTATATATATATATGTCTGTACAGTTTTCCCCGCCATGTGTCATGTCATATTTGGATTTTTTTTCAGGTTTAAGCGCTGTTATTTTTGCATTCATGCTCAGCAGCATTTTTGGTTTTGTTAGATAAAATAAATAACCTTTTTGGGAACTCTCGTCTCTCCTGCATCTGGGTCCTACTCAACCATTAGTAAGAAAATTACTTTTTTTTTTCCCCCTCAAGTGCAGTACATTATGATACACAGTATGTCTTAAGTTAGAGATCATCAGTTGTATATTTATTTTTACATTGCATTGTGGGATGCCTTGAGTCAACTATAAAAGCTTACTGAACATTCAGACATCACTACGGTGCGATAAACTATATAGTTCACGGCGGTAAACTTTACGAATACGTTTAAATGTGCGGTAGGATTTTCCAGTTGGGTCACTGCCATGCTTCTAAAGTTTTAGTGAAAATACTTTAAGTTCCACCAGAGAAAGATAAAGCGGATATTCATGCGCTGTACACTCCCACACTACTCAAAGGTCAAACACATTATGTGTTTTTCCTCTCACTCCGATTAAAAATGATTTTACTTTCATTCTTATATCAATTAAATGTTGGTTTCTTCTCCCATTCAGCTCATGAAAATCAACGATCAGTGTCTGTTCTCTGATGTCTCAGAAAGGCAAGGTCAGACAGCCTGTGTGCCCCATGTGAAGGACTATAGAGCCAATTCTGACTACGAAAGGGGCTTTACATTTAATTTGCTTTCGCTCAGTCACCAGCGAAAAAAACACTATGTAAGGAAATGTTATGATAGGAGAGGCTAGTTGAAGTGAGGAGGAGTGTATTGCAGAGATGGGAAATCTGACACCTTTCATTTATGGCTTTGCTACACAAAAATCTAATTCCTAACAATGATAGATGGTGTCAGAATAGTAATCACTTCATTTTCATACATACAGTCATCCATCAAAGTCCAAGAAAAGACACAGGTCTGACATCTTCCTTTATCACAAATTTGATTCAAAAACAGCAGGCGTTTGACACCCAACTATTTATGAAGAAAAGTGAGGAAAAAGCAGAAGTGGCCACTGTATAACACAGCGGGGACGGTTCACTCCAGAGTCCTCTGCTGGTAGCCGATGATGTGAGCAGGTTCATATTAACATGTTAATAGTTCCCCATTTACTAACTGAGGACAAAAAAAGATGCAGAGAATTTTTTCCGGCAAAAAACATGAAAGTGTACAATGCTGAGGAACACAGAATGAGTTTAATAACTGCTAGAGAGGGACTTTAACTTTTGCAGCACATATCCTCTTCAGCCTCGCCACAGCAGCCTCCCTATCATTTTTTGTAACAGCATCAAATATTAATGCCTTCTTCTGCATGCATTCCAAGTCATGGGCAGAGGTGTATAATCGCAGAGTGTAGGCCTGAGGCTATTTCTGTTCATCCTGTGAAAGATCTGTCTGTAATGAAATTGATTATCTTTTGAAGAGTTTTCGTTTAAAACTTAGTTAATAAGTTAACTGATGTTGGAACTTCAGTAACACCACTGATGGCTTGTTAGGGATTACTTACAATTTGGCTGATTAGCACACCCCCCCAAAAAAAAAAATCTCACTCGCTGAACTTACTTTATAATTAGTACCTCTTCACTTTATTCATTCTTTCCCTCCACCCAAGTCGGTGCATTTAAATTCCCTAATGCCTGACACAACAAAATGTATGGCACACAGTTCACTTTCTTAAGCTCTGCTTTTCTGCCTCTTTGATTTTGATATCTTGAAACTTAATATATCATGCATGGCAAACCTTCCCAATGACATTCAGAATCCTATAAATGACAGCTCTCCATGACCTGAAACAACATCAGTGGTAAGTGCTTATGTCCACAATAGTCTATGCTCTTTTTTTTTAGCCAGAGAACAAGAGCTGGGGATAAAATACTACCTGATGATTGCCGTTGACTAAAGTTCTGTGTCACAGATGCTAAAATTACACATATACAGTAGCTAAGAATATGTCAGTGGTTGGTGCTGCAGTTTTATTACAAAAAGCATCATTTAATTGCTAATTAATGTAAAGGTATTAATTGACACAGCTTAAACCGGTTAATCACAACCACAAATGGACATTTAATAGTGCATCTTGACTTAAAGGGAAAGTTCGGTTTTTTACAACCTGGACCTTATTTCTGGCATTTTTTATGGTTGTATACTCACCCAGAGGTGTTTGGTGTCATTTGGAGTCCTTCGGAAGATATTAGGGGTTTTTTTGCGAGCCGCTTCTCCATATAACGGTAGTGAACGGGGCACCGCGGGACACAGACGATGCAGCGTCTAAATAACACATGATTGCCGCGAAATTCTTCATTTCTTTTATGAATCACTAGATCTGCTTCCAGGACCTGTTGTCTACATCCGGGGTTGTCTGTGTAACAAATAAATCAGTTTGTAAACAAGACCTCTGAACTCATGACGTCATCTCTGTGCGCGCACTCTGTCCTCCGTTCAGTGAGCTCTTCAGCCGTATACTCTGGCTCAAAACGGTAAGGACGTCCATTATATTCAAAGTCGTCGTCCACAACCTCAGAATTTGACAAATATTCAGACATGTTTCAAATAACTAACAGTAAACTAACAGTAGCGAACTCCAGCTGTACACGGAGCTGTGTCTGCGATATGCGCACACAGATGACGTGACGAACTGGGTGAGTATACAACCATAAAAAATGCCAGAAATAAGGTCCAGGTTGTAAAAAACCAAACTTTCCCTTTAATATTGATGCCCTCACTCCTTGACTTCACTGTTATGCCTAAGACCTCTCCTGGGGGATCAACAGGAGGCTTTCAAATGTATGATATTTGTTTTATTATCCGTCTGATAACGCACACAAGTCGCTCGATGCCCCACAGCCAGAAACACCTTGCATATGGGTCATATTTATATCTACTACTTAATACTTATCCGAATGGATAACATGGGTCATATGGGTCGGAGTATATGTGTGACAGGTAGTAGCCAAAGACATGGGCCTCAGCATCCTGACTCTCAGTCACGGAAACTGTATCCTCTAACATGGAGTTCTTTTGGGGTATTATTCACGAGTTAGGAACAAAAGAGCAGTTGACCGACTGCCCGTTCGCTGCAGCGTCTCCACATCGAGAAGAGCCAGCTGAAGTGCTTCAGGAATCTGGTTAGGATCCCTTCTGGAGAGATAACATCTCTGAGCTGACTTGGGAAAACCTTGATATTTCCCAGGAGCAGGTATACGAGGAGGCTGGAGAGAGGGAGGTCTGGGCCTCTTTGCTTGGGTTGCTGCCCCCACAACCTGAATGCTAAGTGGAAGTTAATAGATAGATGGATGGATAGATGAACATTCTTCGTAATGGTTTAGGAAAGGCAATGACATCACATGAGTATCATCTCAAAAACATCGATCGATCTTGACGTTTAGAAATGGCTATGTATCTGTTAGTAACAGGGCTACTCTCATGTAAATGTAAGACTATCAATACACTGAAGTCTTTTTGGTGTTGTGGATACTGCTGTGGAGTGAAATCAGTTGTTCTCCTGCATCGGGCTTATCTCAAAAACCAGTGAGAAAAAGCTGGGGCCGAAATCATACATGTCAAGATCGCTAATACTGAAGCCAAAGTGCTCCTTTTCATCAGCCACATTTTATCCAGACTGTGTGGAGAATTCTACATAAGTGCTAAATCTTAACACTGAATCACTGAGAACAACATACAGTAAACACTGACTTTGCCTTTCAACCTTTATTTCTGGTTCCAAATTATAATCACTTCAAGTTCTTTTTGGTTGAGTTTAGAAAGAGCTAAAAATAATCTTGAGTGCTTTGTACTTCTTGGTACAACTATGAAAATATCTTGGCAATGTTCACAGGAGCTGAAAAGATGGTGGCCCCTGCAAGGACACTTCAAGACATCGGGACTTGACTAAAGATCTTCCTTAACTTATTTAGCCACAAAAAGTGCTTTCAAGTGTTTCCAAAATAAAAATAGGAGGAAATTTAAAGGGCTGAGCTGATATCTTCTTGCAACAGCACTTTTCACATCAATGTTTTACTGAGATAATGATGAACAAGTATGCAAATAAGCTATTTAAGATGCAGGGACAGAGCAGAATATTGGCATGCATTTCAAGATTTTAGTCAACACCTAAACTCTCTAAGAGTTCAGCCTGTGGACTCTTTATAAAACATGTAAAAACAAAAGGGATGTCATCCAATGGTTTGTAGATGTTTTGTGTGATGGGATGATGTCAGATCTGCCAGCTTTTGGAATCAGCTTGGCGTGAGAGTTGTCCTGGTTGGGACTGATAAGTTAGATTTAGAGTTCCTGGGGCTTCCAGCTCCAGGAACTATGTCAGACGGTAAATATATAAACTAGTGCGCACATACATATACACACACACACACACACACACACACACACACACACACACACACACACACACACACACACACACACACACACACACACACACACACACACACACACACACACACACACACACACACACACACACACACACACACACACACACACAGACACACACAAGAAGAAAAAGACAACTTCCACAAAGTTCACGTGTGTCTGTAAACAGTAACATGGATGTAAGTTTTTCTAAACTGTTGTCCTCACTAAGAACAAAAAAGTGGACCACATCAGTCCAGCTCTGAGGTCTTTACACTGGCTGCCTGTCCATCAGAGGAGAGACTTTAAAGTTCTGATGCTGGTTTATAAAGCTCTGAAGGGTCTAGGACCAAAATACATCAGTGACCTCCTGACCCAGTATGAACCTTTCAGACCCCCCGGGTTATCTGGATCTAGCTTTTTATCACTTCCCAGAGTCAGAACCAGACATGGAGAAGCTGCGTTCAGCTTCTATGCTCCACATGTCTGGAACAAAATCCCAGAAATCCTCAGATCAGCTTAAACACTCGGTTTATTTAAATCCAGGTTGAAGACACATCTGTTCTCAGCTGCATTAGAATATATTTCCAATTCTGCACTTTTACTTTTCAGCTTTACTGTACTTTCAAAACTTGATCATATTTTAACTACTACTTTTAACTATTGGTCTTTTTTCTTTATGTTTAAATTTTAAAATCACGCCTTTATTCTTTTATTTTCTACTATGTGATGATGTTTTAATGTTCTCTGTAAAGCACTTTGAATCACCTTGTAAACTTACCTTGCCTAGTTTACACAATTGGTAGTTGACTTTTATGGACTCACAACAAGATGGCAGCGCCGGAACAGCAATACCTGTACAAAGATTTCTTGTACTTTTTGAACGTATAAAAAGTTGAAATTACCTTGTCTTGTCTGTTGGGACCCAATCAACACCTCCTCTTAAGTGAGATAACATTTTTGTCAGAGGCTTAAAAATAGCAATTCATTTGTTTTGTTGATGGTCCAGTTACCTCTGTGCTAAATCCAATTGCTGCAAACATGGTTCTTTCTAACTCAAAACAATTTCGATTCACATCGTTTTGGGCCCTGATGAAAGTTCACACCCATTGCCATTTATTAATAGACGTACGTTTTTTTTTCAGCTCTGGAATATTAATTTAAGTCCCAATGATGCTAATTGGTAAAATAATTGCACTTTGAAAATCTAAGGGGTTATTACTACAAACAAAATCATTCAAAAATTAATTTCTCAAATGTTAAATCAAGTTTTTATATTCCAATAAACACCAAAATGGTATCTGTATTCACAAAGTTGAGGACAAAACTGAGATCTTCTCTCATTTTTCAAAATAAATATCGGCGAGCACAGATCAGCCAACTAGAACTGCTGCTATCCATTCATTGCACATTTTTCTCTTATTAAATAAAAGAGAAAAAAAAATCTGATTCAAGTGCCAGTTCATAATGTGGGACTTCAGTCAGTATAATATGAAGCTGGTTTCTCTTATAGCCAGCAGGAAATGTGCAACAAATAATGGGGAAATTCAATATTTCCGTATCGGCCTTAACACAAGACTATCATAACAGCAAAGGGGAGATGAAATAGTCTAGCTGCCTGATAGTGGCCTGAATGGCTTCATAAGAGACAACAATCTGTTTTTTGCTTCATAGAAATGACAGAATCCCTCCCCAATTTGGTTTATGCCGAATTCCATTGTGATATTTATTCACCAGGGACAAGCGAAGGACTTTATACAGCAACCAAAGTAATTGCTCTGAGCACAAAAGGCCGAAAGCTTCACTGAGGGTACTTCAAAGACCTCTCAAAATTAATTTCTGTCCCTCTAAGACAGCAATTAGCTCTAAGTATAGTTGGGGGTGGGGGTGGGTGGTGGGTGGTGGGTACCGTGTCTTTTTCCCCATCCATCTATTTTAGAGCTGTTTGCAATCAACACTGGAGGAAAAAAAATCTGAAATTGACATTCATATTTTCTCTCAAAGACTGCTTGTCTTTTTGAAGAGTCAGCTTCTTCTTTATAATCATTTAAAAGTTGAGGTGTCTGGAGGACTGTCAAAGCATCAGTTCTGGAAAATGAGAGAAACATTCAAAACTGCGTAATAGTTCACTTTTGTGTAACACACACACATCGGCCTTGTTAAATAAATTATGTAGTAGATCACCTTCTTCACTATTTTCAGTTCTAAAATAATCTCTCAATTCTAATAAAGGCTAAATTTGTTAAATGAATAAAAATGGTGTATGATTTTGATGTAAATTTTACTCCCAAACCAGTTCTGATCCCACATAGGCCGAAGCTTGTGTCCCCAGGAAATATACTGTGCAGGGAACTTGAGTGTTTTCATAGCTGTCTTAAAGATGTCAATAAACTTACAGTGTCACTGACACGGTTTACAGTCACTGTCCACAAGTTCTTTGGGTCCCTGAACACGGGAAGAACTTTCACAAAGCTCCACGTGATCCAATCACAAATAACAGATTGCAGATAGGACTGTCTCCAGGCCTGAAAGATGTCTCTAAATATAGCTCAGTAATCTTAGCTAAAATGTCCGAGGCTGCACAGCCAGTTTCAGGACAGTCTTGGTTTAGCACTGTGTCCAAGTGTAGCATTTCCTGTAAATGACATGGAAGAATGCACATTGAAAAAGTCTAAATCAAGGGCCCCATGAATAATTGAACACAATAAGACACATTTTGTAAGAATGATCACATGCATCCATGCAGCACTTCATTGAAACAAAGCTAAGTAAAGGTTAGTCTGATCCATCTTCATGCTGGAAGAATCTGTAAAGTAAGTGCAGTTTTGTTATGTGACCAATCTTATAAATGTAGTTTCTGTCTGTCTACTTTCAGTCTGAAGATGCAAATCCAACAGCCTGGAGACTTCAGTGCTTACACGGCCCTCTGACTTTAGTATCAAAGTCTGTGTTGAAACATGGATTTTTGTAGTTCATGGTAGTTATAATATTCATTCACTGGCTGGAAATTATTCAATCAGTTATGTAAAATGATGATAGATAAAAAAAATCACATATGTTGCCATTTTTGGGGATCAGTGTCATTCTTCCATAACTGGCTAATGCATGTGATACAAGGTTTTTTTTTAACACTTTTACTCTTTCTCTTTTTCTTTTTGTTTGTCCTTTTTTTACTTGAGTTCACATCCACTAAAGCTATTTGATAAGTATGGAAAATGAATTATCGATTTGGCGTTTGGAAATACACAATCAACTTGTGCTAAAAATAAACAAATAAACCAAAATAAAACATCAGACAATTTATATTTTATTTACAACAAGGATGTGTGCAAGAAGAAGTTTAAGGAATGTGAGCAGCAGCCGGCTGCTGCTCATCAAATTAATGCTGTCAAGCGATTAAACATTTTTTGAGATTAATTAAGATCTGTAATTAATTAATCTAATTAATCTCTTTTTTAATCTCATCTACAAATTGCTGAGAAAAGCCCTCAACCTAAGGTGTTTCCTTCAAATTCATTACATTATTGTGGCAGATCAAGATAACATCAAAAAAGTGTTTTTATTTATTTTCTTAACAGACTTGTCGCCAGCCTCTCAGTCTCAGACGTGCGCATGCAAGCGGTGCTTTCCTCCAGTTTAGTTTGGGGAAGAGCGTTGCTGTGGCAACATCGTTGCTGCTAATGTTAGCTGTGGCTGCGCTCGCGACCGGGTGCTTTGCGTTTATGTGGCTAAAAGACATCAGCAATGATCTTAGAGAAGAAACTGCTGATCAAATGCATCTGATGAGCGTTGATGCAGACTCTGCAATGATCTGTCGTGGTGAAGAAGGAGCTCAGCCAAAAGCTGAAGCTCTCGATTTACCAGTTGGTCTACGTGCCTACCCTCACTTATGCTCACAAGTTGTGGGTAGTGACCGAAACAACAAGATCATGGGTGCAAGTGGCAGAAATGAGCTTCCTCCACAGGGTGTCTGCGCTCTCCCTGAGAGATAGGGTTAGAAGCTCTGTCATCCGCGAGGGGCTCAGAACAGAGCCGCTGCTCCTCAGCATCGAGGTGAGGATGCCTCCTGGGAGGAGACCCTGGGGAAGACCCAGGACACGCTGGAGGGATTATGTCTCTTGGCTGGCCTGGGAACGTCTTAGGATCCCCCCCAGCTCAGGTGGACGAAATGGCCAGGGAGAGGGAAGTCTGGGCTTCCCTGCTTAGGCTGTTGCCCCCCGCAACCCAACCTCGGATGAGCAAAAGGAGATGGATAGATAGCTGGATGATTAGCAGTTAATCTGGAGCCTCGTTTCAAAATGCTCACTCATATGGGCAATTAAGAATCATCGATTAGCCTGACATGCATGATTTTGGACTGTGGGAGGAAACCAGTGTACTCTGAGAAAACCCGCACAATCACGAGATGAATGTACAAACGCCACACAGCAAAGCCCCAGCCAAGATTTGAAGCAGAAACCTTTGAGCTGGGAGACAAACAGAGGATTTGAACCAGATACCGTTTAGCTGTGAGAAGACTGTAACCACCAAGCCTCCATGGTGAACGGAGCTTTCAGTGAAGTAATGCTTCCAGAATGCCCTTATGCGCTGCATCTGCAAGAAGACAGTGCCATCCCAGCTTAGGCTATAAATCACAACATATTCACTGAGTGTCCCTGGTGATGTTTATTGATGGAATCCATTAGATCTTTTATCACTAATGATTGGAGGTGTTTGATGCATTTTGACACTATGAGAGTAATAGTGTTAAGGCCTCTCTCCACTGTAATATTCTCTCTACTTTACTTTGTTTTCCATTATAAAATGACTAACTTGAGAATACATTACAGCCAAAGGGAGAAGCTGGACATTTCCTGTGAGTGAAAACATTGCTCCCACTGCATTTCCACAGTGGGTGTGAGGACTGCATACTTGTTTGTGGCTCACTCCCACTGCTATTAATTATAGGGGCTATGAATTCCTCCAGCTAAATGATGTACTACTGGAAGGGACTTGATTGTTTTCATAGCTGTCTGAAAGATGTCGGCAAAATGAAAGTGAGGAAGTGGATGGAGCTACTGCGAATGGTGTGCCACCTGCTGCTTTACGCTGTCTGCTACCTCAGGGAGATTGGCAGGATGTCCATCAGAGGAATGGCGGACACTTGAGCTAGCTGGATGTTCAGCTTTATAAGCTGACTGAGGCAGTCAGTCAGTCAGTCAGTCAATCATTTACTTCTTCCATTTGGTTTGGTGTTCTGGGCAGGTTTAAGCGAGAATTTATTTCTCTTGTAATTACAAGACATTTCTCACTGTGTCCTTCCCTTATAGAAAGCAAACAAGTGGACAAGAATAATTTCCATTCAGTTAAATACAGACGAAAAAAACAAAACACATTTCCTTCTGAGTATAAGAGGGTCCAAATAAATGTTACATCTTACATTGATTGAACGTTTAAGTCCAAGTGGGATTAAGTTGTAATGTATCTTACAGAAGCTTTTGTAGCACACTGTTATGGATGAGGACGGTCAGGACCCAACAGCAGGAGACAGGCTGAGGTAAGCAGATAAGCTATTAAACAGAAACAAAGAAACAAAAAACTTGTATATGTGCTAACAAACTCCAAAGTAAAATTCTACAGAGTAATTTAAATCAAAAGTGGGAAAAGGGAGATGATGGTTAGGGATGTCCCGATCAGGTTTTTTTGGCCCGGATCTGATTACGTGTCATTGGATTTTGAGTATCTGCCGACACTGAGTCCCGAGCCGATACTTTCGTAATACATAAAAAATATGAACAAATGCAAAATAAACAGATCCAGGTTGTCCCATATTTTTATTTTATTCATCCTATGTTATCATTTTGCACCTAAACAGTACAGTTTGAGGTAGCTTGCACAATCAAGTAATAATAGTGCAATTATTAATTAAAGCTGCAAGCAGCAATGAATATGCCCTTGCACCCTTGTGCACGTTCAGGCGTGCTGCAGTGGAAGCGCTTGTATGACTTGCATGTAGATGTCTTCAGGCCTGGACATTTAGCGGATGACACCACCCATGACTCTCTATGTCAAACCATTCAAAAGTTATGGCAGAAAATAGGGACTATCAAATATCGACCAATCAGAAGAAGGGGCGGGGCTAATTTGCACCAATTATGTTCAAGGACTCAAAACTGAGTCCAATGACACCACCCACGAGTCTTTATGTCAAACCATTCAAAGGTTATGGCAGAAAGTAGGAACTATCAAATATGGACCAATCAGATGAAGGGGGGGCGCGCTTTTTGGCGTCTATCGTCGCCACGGTAACGCTTTTGACTGAGAAAAGTAATGCACGTCGTTGCAGGATCAAGACGCACATTTTGATGTATAAAAGTGGGCGACCGATAATCGGCCGTGGCTGCATAAAGTGCATATCTTATATTTACATTTTTGATGATTTAGCAGTGGCAGCCCGCCACTGCTAAATCATAGCCGCCACGCCTGAATTTTTTTTTTTTTTTTTATACATTTTTTTTTCCATTAAATTACAGGCTTTTCTCACTCTCTCGTCTCGTCTCTCCTTCTCTGAGACATAAAACAAGCGCACCCAGTTACACATGTCAGTCACGTGCTGTCGTGTGTGCATTATCATTGGCCCCCGACCAGCTGCAGGTGTCAGCGCTGCTGTCCGGCACTGCCGCTCGCTTTAACTTTTCCAAACTCGGCCTGTTTGCGCCATGAGCTCATCCGCGCGGTTGTTACGCGACTCTTTTCAAAGCAAACCGGTTTAGTAAAGACGGGAGGGGATGTTTTCTCCTCGCACGGCTCCGGAGAGCGGAGGAGCCTTTAGGCTGATTTATGGTTCCGCGTTACACCAACGCAGAGCTACGGCGTAAGTGCGCGTCGCCGCGTACCCTACGCCGTAGGCTACGCCGTATGGTACGGCGTAGGTTCTGCGTCGATTTAACGAGGAACCATAATTCAGGCTTTTCTCTTCCAGAGCTGAGAAACGTCACCTAGTATTGCTTAAATGTGGCCACATGAAATCAATCACTATCATCAAAACAAAGTCAAACAAGACGACATGGCGTCATATTTCTAACAATAAATGAAAGTGATGCAAAGTAAAGGAGGAGAGGATGAAACATTGCAGTCCCTGCACCTACAATTTAATATAAAGGTGCTCTAACTGGGTATATACCCAACTATGCCAAAACTACAAAATAAAGAATCTAGACTTGTAGATATGTGTATATTACAAGCGAAACGTATCATTTCCCTTAATTGGAAGAATGTTGATGGACCAAGAATCGGAAGATGGATTAAAGAGATGGCTTTAAACATGACGATGGAAAAGATAACCTACATTATCAGACGGAAGCAACATGTTTTTGACGACATCTGGAAACCTTTTATATGTTTTTTAAGACATGATACTAATGTTGGTAACTTACTTCAGCAGGAGGAGGCTTAGAGGGAGTAGAATATTCATGTGGGGTGATATAATGGCCTGGAAATGTCCTTGAAATACATCAATGTCATAACTGATCTCAATATTTGTATGCATGCATTTGTATGTATGTCTGTATTCACACGGGCATGCGTATACTGTATACTGTATCACATCCAGGGTACTTATTTAATGGATATCTATGTTTAAGTGTTTCTTGATCAATACTATATCTATTAATGTTTTTCCCCCTTTTGCTCTATTATTATTATTTTTATTTATTTATTTTTTATTTATTTTATTTTATTTATTTATTTACTTTTTTTTTTTTTTTTTTTTTTTTCCTAGGGGACAAGGGGATGGGAGGGAGAACGGGGAGAAAAAGTTTGCTTTGTTGTCTGTAACAGTGACTGATGTTTGTCTTGTTAGAAACTGCAAACGAAAATCTAATAAATACATTTAAAAAAATAAAATAAAGGTGCTCTAAGGGGCCCCTCCTGCTCAGAGCAGCTCATCCTGGTAAAACCAGGTAAAACCAGGTAAAACCAGGACCAGAACATGCATTTTTGGACATTTTCTCCACAATAAATAAATAAACAATAATATTATGAACCTGAGGGTTTGACTTGTGATGTTCTTTGACTTATTGTTTACACTTTACACAGTTTGAGTTACAGTATGAAGATTCCTCTTATTTAAGTTCTCTCATGCAGCTTTGTTTTTATTTATCATTATTGAGGAATGCTGGTGTAAAGAAGAGGGATGGGGGGGGGGGGGGGGGGGGGGGGGATTGCATCTAATGTGATCATTTACTGAAATACTGCATTTTCTTTTTTTTGCTCACCATTCATTTAAATGAATTCTTGTATTGAAATTTGTTTTCTCCCAAAAAGGTAAAAAAGGGTAATAATCGTATCGGCTGATATCGGCTATCGGTCTTTTTGATTTCCCCCTAATCGGTGATCGAAATAATCGAAAAAAAGGCTGATCGGTCGGACACTAACACACCTTGGTGCACGTTACGGTTGGGCGAAGAAGCGGCCAAAGAAATGGCATAAATTGCGCTAAAATTACACGATTAATTCAAAATGGCCGACTTCCTGTTCGGTTTCGGCCATTGCGCAAAGAGACTTTTCTTTAAGTTGTGACATGATACAGGTGTGTACCGATTTTCGTGCATGTACGTCAAACCGTATTGTGGGGCTTGAGGCACAAAGTTTTCTGGGCGGCGCGGTTGAGCCATTAGGCCACGCCCATTAATGCAAACCATTAAATATAAAATTTTTCGCCAGGCCTGGCTTGCGTGCAAAGCCCTGACTTTTGGGGCACGTTTAGGGGGGCAAAAAGGCCCTCCTTTCGTCGGAAGAAGGAAAAAAAAAAAACGAGAGAAAAAAAAATAAAAAATTCCTACAGATACAATAGGGTCTTCGTACTGAAAGTGCGCAGGCCCTAATTAGTAAAAATCTAAACATATATTTGAATCAAATAAATCGGCAGCTCAACTTAAAATACCCTGCAGGCATGTAAACAAATAAGCAAATAAAAGACGAACAGTGTCATAAAGTAAGGTACAATGTACATTGAAGCAAAAACTAATAATTGCGTCAAAGTCAAGATTATGCATGCAATCTATAAGCTTTTCATAAGCAAATATCCATCAAATAAACAGAAGAAAGTTGTGATTAACATTGTTTTGTTGAGGCCAAGTAAGATTATTTTTTGGAATACTGAGGCAAAAGTCCCTTCAAGTCCAAGATCATCAATTTTGAACCAAGATTACATTTATTTCCAAACATTAACAAACCATGTAGTAGTATAAACATTTCAGAACACCTTTTCTACCATGATTGCTTTATATAAAGAAATAAAAATAGATATCTGTGCTGCAAATTAAAAGACAAATATTAATTTAAGGATTTGCGATTCATTTTTGATTAAACTGGTTTCACTGAAATCTCAAAGTAACTAACAGTAAACCAAGTTACATGAAATCACATAAATGATCTAGTTCTGTAGAAAGCTGTTTGTACAGCAGAGCTCAAGGCCTGAAAAAAATATTAATTCACCGACTTCTCATCTTTGCATTGCGGTCATTATTTAAAGGATTGATTACATTTGACAAGATCTGTTTTGTTTATAAACCAACAGAGACAGACCTGTGCTCTCCTCCTGTGAACTGAGCTGTGATATGGACATGGCTTGTGAAACACCACACTGAAACCAATTACCTTCTTTCTCTTCTTCTGACAGGCAACTTTAAACCGAGACAAAATAAATGAGGGCACAACTCCACTTGGGAATAGATGGAAAGAGAGGCTGTATTTCTACTGACTGTGAGAATCTTGAATTGTTACATCATTTGGTGAGGAAGAGAAATGTTTACAGGCTGCAAGCTTAAGTTGTTTAATCAGACTATAAATTTGACCCATAATAGCTGTGTACACAGCATGATGTAATTCAGTTAAACTCTGCACGTTTACATTCGCTCAACTACAAGTGGTGACATTAATATGAGAACCCTGCTGAGCCCTTATTCTCTAGATTTACTAAATAAGTATTCCTGATGGTTGACCAAGAGGGACCAAAGCAAGACTTAAATAATTAAGCAAGAATTAGATTTATTTGAAACCCTTTATAGCTGTTATAGTTGTGGAAAATTGACAATATAAAAGTATTCAACATCTGACAATTGTTTTGGAAAAACAAGCATCACCACCGGATCTATCTTGCTGCACTTTCACTCAGTTATTTCATTCAATTTCTTCCAGCCTCTTCAAGCTTCTCTCATGTGGTGACTCATTTCAGTGATTTCCCTCCATTTTTATTTTCACAGTTTCTAAAAGCCACACAGTTTTACTTTCGTCAAGGGATACCATGGAGCTCACTGTGTTTTGTGCGTGTCCACCATCAGAGCAATGTGTTTGCCCTTTAGCAGACAGCAACGTGAGGATCTTCTATTATCCTTCTCCGCTGCCTCTTTAACGAGCTCTCCTGTGTGCCTGAGAGCTATCAGCTACTCATCTCCACTGTTCGCCTGCCAACAGCTCACAATCGACACAGTCACCACCAAGCCTCCCCCCCCCGGATAGTAGTTTTCAAGACCCCCCCCCCAGCTTCTCCAAATGAGTGTGTTTAAACATTCAAAAAGCTGCACTGCCTGTGTGTATCTTCAAATATCAATTGATACTACTAAATGCCAGGTGATATATATGAAGATACAGAACATTTCTAGATTTTATGTCTATCAGTTAAGTTATTTATTTTTTTGACAGCTAAATGAAATACCAAACAGTAAAAAAACATTTTAAAGATTTTTTTTTTTTTTTGTGGTCTGTTTCACTTATGAGAAGCTGGCACCAGGTGGCAATATTTATTTAGCCAAGCACACAGCTCCGTAGCTCTTGTGTGTGAAACATGATTAGTTCCACTAGTGGAAAAAGGGATGCTAAACTGGATCTACTTAACAAAACGTCCTAAATATGAATCGGTCCAACTATAAAATCTGGTAGAATCTCATAAACACCCCAAACTTTGAGCCTTCTCAAATCTGAAAATAAACTGCTGTCTAGTTTTGATTGACACAGTAGAAGCACTATGATGATGACCCTGCATGATATTTGAATGGACTATTTTAGTCAGTGAGACATTGGAAATTATATTTCTCAAAGATATTCATAAACTCTAAGGGAAAAATATTAGAAACGCATTTTATGGAAATCTAGTGCAATACAACGGCATCAAGGAAAGAAAATCACACTCAACAGCAGAAGAGTCAAAAAAAACGCCCACTATGAACTTCATGGAGGCTGAATTAACACAAATGAACTGCTACAAATCTACTCAGGGTTTATGGGACATTATTGTATAGTGCAATGCTTGTAAATTAGTTAAGCTCTCATTTCTCCCTGGTTTTTTTGTCTTTCTGTTATGGACTAGTGACATGTCCAGAGTTTACTTCTGCCTTTTGCCCAAAGAAAGCTGGGTTAGCTTTTGGCTGATCCATGTGATGGAGAATAGGAATACGTGGGTGCAGATACTGGGATGGATGGATGGCTGGATAGATAGTAAATCCTCATTTTTTGTAAACTATTAACTGGTAACAGACCTCCCCACCCTTCACATGCACATCCTATCAATGCGTTGGGTCCAACAACCACAAAGACAGAAGAAGTTATACATTTCTTACTGCGTTATCAGTTTTTGTTTATCTATTCTGTCCGTGTTTTAGACACTAGTAGACCATTTGCTGTGGGCTACTGCTCTCAAATGGCTAGAATGGCCCACTCACAATCACCACAGAGAACGATGTGGACATCCACAGACCAACAAAGCAAAGCAACACAAAGGAGGGTGCAGAAGAAGAAGTATGCACACTTCATTACTGAGAACTGTCCTCTCACTTGCTGTATTTATTCAATTCAATTCAATTCAATTTTATTTGTATAGCGTCTAATACAACAGATGTTGTCTCTAGACGCTTTCCAGAGACCCAGAACATGACCCCTGAGCAATTATTACATAAACAATGGCAGGTAAAAATTCCCCTAGTGAGAGAAAAGCCTTAAGCCAAACAGTGGCAAGGAAAAACTCCCCTTTAGGAGGGAAGAAACCTTGAGCAGGACCTGGATCATAAGGGGGGACCCTCCTGCCGAAGGCCAGACTGGGGGGGGTCGGGGACGTCAGCAGCACAGCAGGCAGGTGGAAGCAGCAGCGGGGTGACCAGAGGGGAGTGGGGGACCACAAATTCATTCATGCTTTCAACTGGGGAGTTACCTGGACATAGGTAAGGGTGAAATCCCCAATAAGTCTCCCTGTAGATTATACAAAAATTGGTTCCGATATGCAGCTTTCACAGACTTGAATCAAGGCAAATTAACTTTATTTTCTTTGCTCTTGAAGATATGTCTCTCTTCACACGAAAGACCATCCGTTCAAACCGACTGGTGGGGAGTTTTAATCTTATAGGCAGAGCCGCCTGGGAGATTTGCGAGGCCCTGTGCGAAATGGCTGGGGGGGCCCTTGCACGTGAGCGTAGCGAGCGCGCGCAAATTTTTTTGTTTTTTTCGGGTGGGATCGGGTGTCGATATGCGCAATTTTAACTCTCCAATTAGCAAAATACTGGATACCTTCCCCTGCCTCATCATCATCTCTTGCCTCGACGCGGGGCCCCGCGGCTGCTTGAGACCCGGTCGGATCTGTGATTTTTGTAACAAATTTATCAAACAAGCCTTTCAGAGAGGCATTAAACTCTTCAATTTTCTTTAGTTTTTTTTCTTTTTTCATCCCCTGATGGAAATTTCCTGATTCTGTCTCGTTCTCTCGACATTGTGTGGCAGTTTGTTCCAACTCCACCCGTCTGGATCAGAGCACCTTTTGTCTGTGCTTGGTCTGATCAGTTGTATTGAACAACAGACACGCGCTTAGATTTAGGTCTGTATTGGAACGTGACTGTTGATATTTATAAGGAAAAAACAAAAAAAAATTTTGAAAAAAAAAAAAAAAAAAAAAAAAAAAAACGGCCCATAGCGCGAGGCCCCTTGTGGCGCGAGGCCCCGTGTGGTCGCACGGTTCGCACACCCCTTGCGGCGGCCCTGCTTATAGGTCAAATCACTGACCCTCCCATCACTTTTGTGGCCCTTTAGTCTTTTGTCCACTGCCAATTGTTTACTTGATTTTGATTACATGAATCAAGGTTTAATGGTTCTAAGACCTGCATCTTTTGTTCTGAAGGCAGAGCAGGTTTTGTTTGAAGGTGTTGTCACCTTTATGTTTGGAGAAGCTCCTCATGAGCTTCTATGCAGCACTAGTGTGTACTATCAGCGAGTGCTGTTTACTGCTGGACTGGTGACATTCCCAGTTTAGGAACGGGAATATGTGTAGCGTAAAGCAATGCACTACTGCTGAGGAAATTCTGGTCTAAAAAGCAAACAACAACCTGCAAAGCAAACACAGCTTTGATGGCACAACTCTTTTACTGTCACTGACATATTCACTTCATCATGTAATCCGTCCACATATGTTTCAGAAATTGCATTGCTAATATCAAAAAGAAATGGATTAGAATACTTTACTCTATTTTACTGAAGCAATATTCTACACCTTGGCTGATGTGGACATACATACATACATAGGCGGCTATTTCAGTTGCTAGTATGGTTGGCTGTCTGTACAGTCATGCAAGTTCAATGCTATTAAAGAACACGTTTTTTCATATAAAATGAACACATTTTTATGCAGTTTAGAAGTTTTGGGGCTTTTTTTTGGTTCCTGCGCTGCTGAAATCGGGGCGTCCTTTATTTCTATTTCTGAAAGGTGGCAACCCTAGGTGCAAAATATGCCGTGAGCATCCCAATCTGGCCGATAAAAACTGTAACTTACTTATACTGACTCTACAGACTGACACGCACCATAATTTGTTAATTCATCTTTATAAGTGAATAAATATCGTTTTGCCTATAACTTATTCCTGCATCCCTCTTTTATCGATCCGGCGAGACGGGTCACCGCGTTTTTGGAGCCCCAAGTCACATATCCAGGGGCTCCTCTGAACACCAGACCAAAATAATTATGTGCAGCCCTGTCTATAATATTAGCTAATGTTATTCTACTGCAAAATACAATAATCTTACAGACAGTATATTAATACTAACGATTACAGTAAATGTATTGTCTCTTAGCTGTCAGTACTTCTGACGTGTTTTTACAGTGAACATTTTACAGTGTTGTAGATCTGTCAGTGGACTTGAAGCCTTTCACACATATTGATCACTGCAGTCAACAGCTATGCAAAAGCAATTTTCTAGTACGTGCAAGGGTTTGGATGGTTTAGCTGTGCTTTAGCCACTTTGTTGGTTTCATTGGACACCAGGGAGTCGTCCCACATCCAGTCAATACATTGCAATGAACAAAATTGTCATTTCAATGTTTTTTCTTTTTTTAAAGTTGAATACTTGAATCCTTGATGAACTCCATGCAAAAATATGAGATCTCTTTGAAGATTAATTGGTAAAACCTTTCTTTATAAGTCTACCTAATACACACATCCACATTTTACTTTAAATATCACATACGGTACACTATAGATAAAGCTGGTGTGTTAAAAGGCAGTACTGAGGACAGGAGAACAAAGAAGCGATAACTGTACTCGGAAATTAGTAGAGGAATGTTTGAACAGATTGGCATGGACACACACACACGGACACACACACACGGACACACACACACACACACACACACACACACACACACACACACACACACACACACACACACACACACACACACACACACACACACACACACACACACACACACACACACACACACACACACACCATCATAGACCAAGTACAAAGCCACAAATCATTCTGTTGGCGTCGACAAACAATCTATTCATCATAGTCCAGATAAGCTCCTGTCAGAAGCGGCAAGCAGCCAGATCAGGCCTCGATAGAGACCCGTGCAGTCTGTGTTCTATTAAATTAGATTCCCCCCATTCAAAGGAATACCACATTAAGTTGCTTTCATTTAAAAATGACTCATGCCACCATATTCAAACAAAACATGTGTGTAATGTTAAAACATAGCTGAACTCCAATGGATGACAGTGTCATCAATCATAATGATGGTTTGTTGTGAGATGCCTGCCTATGTGGGTAAGGGTGGGGGTTGGGTGCGTGGTCACAAAGGCTCTATTAGTAGCTCGAAAAGTGGTTGCTTAGGGGCACTTATACATTTCCAACACCTGAAAATTTTAGCTTAATTTAGGTTCACTGGTGTAAGAGATTACAGTATGTCTGAGTGTCTCTGAGAGGTCCTGGTTGGGTACATGGCAGCGGAAGAGGACTGTAACACTCAAACTGACATGACCAGTAGCTCACAGCGCAACAAACAAGTGTGTCCATCCATGACAAATGCTCTCAGGACAAATCTGTGGGAGATAGAAAAGCACTTGCCATGTGCCATAGTTCTTATAAACTACAGCTTAAAGATGATTATCCCCCCTCACAATGTGAAGACATGGTATGAACTGAAAGAAAAATTGAAAAAAAGACGATGACATATGTTACCTACTTTTCTTCAGCTCTAGACCATTTTTCAAGTTAGCTTACACAAAGATGCACACAAGCAGAGATCTCTATTTATACATTACTGTAAAGGGTTCTTAGCAAACAGACTATACACTGCTCATTTTAGCCATCAGTTAGCTTTTAGTCCTCTTGGTCTTCACACTGATTGCACCATTTATGAGCTGCATGCGATTACGTCTGTTTCAGGATATGCCAGTCCACTGATAGACATGTTTTGATGGATAGGAGGAGATGGCTTTGGTTTCAGGGCTGCAGTTTTTTAATTTGTGAAGGATCATTAGATGAAGAAGGCTCCTTCTTTGTAGCTCTGGGGGACAGGAAATCAAATCGAAAACAAAAAGATGCCTCCTCATCCATCTAGTTCGAAGTGTCTCCTACAAAAGGCAGAGGGAGGATTTTGTTCATACATCAAGATGCAACATGAAACTCCACTGTAGTCCAAAAAAAACACTACATGTGGTCGTGGTGAGTCTTTGCATGACAGCTACCAATCAATGTGAACTGTGTGGCTTTTGAAATACTTACTATAGGAATACAAAGTGAGATTGAGTTAAGCACTATATATCCTGGACTTGTCATGCTTTCTCACTCCTACACTCACAGCAATGTGTGTGGGCATGAGTGTCAGGCTGGGGTCCCACTTACTGTTGCAGTCACTATGTAAAGTAGATTCATGTAGGCAAACAGTCTACGCAAGCAATTTGGATCAAGCATGACAACACGGCAGATACTGTATTTTGCTCCATCATCAGGTTCATCTAAACTATATTAATAGTGTAGAATAAAAATTAACTGAACTTGCTTCAGACATGACACTGTGAAGAATATAAATGCAGATGGCACTCAGTGTGTACATGCCTTTTCTTTTGTAGTTGCCTAACCTGTCTCGGAGAGAAAACCCACACTTATCAACTTACATCCTGATCAACATAAACCTCTCCCACTCCATTATAATGCTTTCTATGATTATATAGGGGTTAAATAATCATGTTCTCTATATTTCCTGCATCCTTAAGTAAACAGTCCACGGCAGCAGCCCACTCATATGGTACCTTTTCTTTTACCCCCCGAATCAATACCCAGGGAACAAAAATGCTTGAGGCAAAGTACTCATTCTATTGAACACATGTCTTTGGGGAGGTTGCTAAAGGAGACTGAGTATACCCAACACTTGCTGCCTTTTATATAGATTGTGATTGAAACAAGTACATGAAAGTTCTTTTAATCATTTAAGGTTCTTCACTTGAAAACAAATATGATTTTCATTTGGAAAATCAAAACATTTACAATGTCTACTATAACTGAGTATTTAGATCACGCAGATTAAACAAATGAATACCTCTAATCTTCAAAATCCTAAAGTCAAAGGAAAAACAGACAATACAGTATCAGCTAACACGTCAGTACTTGCATATTTCTGTCATTTAATTGCAATAAATTTACTACTTTAGTTTCTTTTCTAGAAATCTTTCTCTGATTGAAGGGGAGGTGGTTTAGGTACATGTGCTCCATATACTGCTCATCACCCTTTCCCTTCAAAAGCAAAAGGGTGAAGTGGCAGTTGTTAATAAATATAAGGGCAGTGTGTGTTTACGTCATGTAGTTTTGACATTCTGCCATTTTTTGTAAGGCCTTTGTTATAAAACCCAGTAGGCTATTTATAGAAACATGTCCACGGGCAGGTTGGTGATTTGGAGAAGGAGAGTGAAAACTTACTACACTTCTTTGTGAAAGGATTTTTCTCTTCCGGAAAGAAGTACAAGGTTTTGTGATGTGCCATTAAAATTAGATCTCAATTAAAAGTATGACTGCTGGGGGTTGTAAAAAGAAAAGACATGGATAGATGAAAACCTTTGATGGCTTTGGACTCATTAAAGACAGTTTAAGTGTGAGGACCGCTAACAAAGATTTACACAGAGGATTGCCTGAACATGGAGAAATCTGAAGATATGACACATCTTTTGTTGAGGGTACAGTCAGGTAGGGTTGAGCTTCTTAATATGGTTTTCAGACTTTTCACTCGACAATCTCACAATTTATACAAGGAAGATTGGATATTCACCAAAAGCAAACGTCTTGCTCTGATGATATCTCCAACATAAAAAAATTATAATACATAAACCCATTATCCCAGTACTCTTTGTTTATATGCCACAAACAACCAGCAGTTAGTTGTGCTAATATCTTCCATTTCTCCAGGCATTTGTTAAAGCATGAGCATCTAATCTTGTCAATTTATATTTAAATTTATGTTGATAGTTTTAAAACAGCCACCTGGATAAACAGATCACTATATTAGTACAGTAGAGTGGAAGTCACAAGTGTGTAATTGCACGATTTAAACATCCGACAGTCCCACAAACCCTTCAACTGCCTAAGTGTTGAAAATATATTCGGTCCAAGGTAGCAATTTAAGCAGAAATTCAGAGTCCTGTTGCTCCCACTTACCAGTATGTATGTTTATTTAGCTTAATTTTTTTACTCGGTGTTAACACCTGCTAATCACATAATATTTGCTTACTCACAGTAAAACCACCAGCACTCAACTGATACCAGCTCACTGTAACGCTCTATTGCTCTCTCCTAATCTAAAATGCTGGAGGCACTTGTCCGACATCCCACAAAGTGTTGCCAAAAATGACCGTCAAGTAAAAAAAATCTAAAGAGCGAAAAAGAAGCAGATCTGCTGTCACCAAATTTGTAAAATTATAGAGTTACACACATTTCAGTTTTTGTTATCTATTACTTTCAACCTGAGACTGTGCTTCTCTGTGGTTGTTACATTATCACATTACTCAGTCACACTGATAAGATTAGTAAGGAAAAGTCTGTTAACCTCCTGGAATTAACTGTCTTTCTGCATTGATTGGCCATAAAATCTGATCTTGATCTAAGCTACAGGCACAACAGACAAACACAATGTGCTTGAGCCGATAACAAAAAGTTAGTTATAATTTCTCCGGTTTTTGTTGAGCATGTATTCAATATTCACATTGCTATAACCGAACACTTATACCAGCTGGTTGAACGTCTGGTGACCTCTGTTGAGGCCTTCCGCTTCCTGGGGACCACCATCACTCATGACCTCAAGTGGGAGCAAGACATCGGTTCCCTCAACAAGAGGGTTCAGCAGAGGATGTACTTCCTACGGCAGCTAAGGAAGTTTCATCTCCCGGGTGAAGGTGATGGTGAGCTTCTACACTGCCATCATCGATTGCATCCTCACATCCTCCATCACAGTCTTGTTTGCTGCTGACTGGGCCAGGGACGATGCCAAGCTGCAACGTAACATTCACTCGGCTGAGAAAGAGATCGGCTGCAATGTCCAAGACCCGGAGACATGCAGCCAGGTTCGCAGCTGACCCCCTCTCACACAAACTTTTTCAGACCCTCCCTTCTATGAGGCTCTGGTCCATCAGAACCAGGACTTCTTGCTGCAGTCAGCCCAAGTCTTCCCAGTTGACCCCCCCTTGGTAAACTTGGGAGTTCATTTTTCCCTTGATCGTGGCAAGTGGTCCAAGTCCTGCAGTAAAGCAAACCCCGACCATGACTCTTCCTCTGCCTCAGGCCTCTAGCTTTTACTCCTGGATTCTTCTTTACCTCCTTGATGATTCATAATAGCACGTGAGTCATCTTAACTGGGTAGCCACTTCTAGGAAAAAAAGCCACAGTATAAAATTGTCTCCATCCATGGACATTTCGTCTAATTCCCCATTTGCACGGGATAAAAATGATCTGGGGACCTGCAGTGATTTGAGATAATTGAGATTTGAGATAATCTTTTTCCACGCTGCTCACACTGTTGGACGCTGCTCACGCTGTTGTTAGCGTTAGCTTACAACTTTATGGTAGAGCAACTAAGTCAGTAAAGTTGCCATAATGCCACCAAAAGGGTCAAAAGGAGATACGAAAGCGGACAAGGAGTATGTGTCACTCATTCAAGTATCTGAACTGATGAAGCAGCAGAAGGAAATGTTCTTGGCTTTACTCCAACAACAGCAGGATAACTTCAAAGGCTTCGTCCAAATCATTGTGGATTCTACAAACTCCAGACTCAACACAATAACAAAGGATTTACAAGAAATCAAAATCAGCCTGCAAATCACACAAAAGGATGTGGATGAGTTGAAAGCCGACAACAGCAAACAAGGCTTGTATCAGGGGTGGTCACGAGCAGGAGTACAGGGATCTTGTGGATTCCTTCAGGGACTGGTGTAATAAGTGCTGTCTCCACCTGAAAACAGCCAAAACCAAGGAGATTGTGGTGGATTTCAGGAGGAAGAGGCCTCCCCAAGGGGGGGGACATTGAGGTGGTGCACGCATACAAATACCTAGGGGTCCTCTTGGACAACAAGCTTGACTGGCCCCCGAACACCGACGCCCTCTACAGGAAGGGGCAGAGACGCCTGTTCTTCCTGCGGACACTGAGGTCTTTTGATGTGTGTGTGAAGATGATGACCATGTTCTATCACACGTTGGTGGCCAGTGCACTCTTTTTTGCTGCTGTGTGTTGGGGAGGCAGCCTTGCAAACAAAAACACCAAGCGACTGGACAAACTGGTCAAAAAAGCGGGCTCAGTGTTGGGTAGGAGTCTGGACCCGCTAAGATCTGTGGTGGAGAGGGGCACACTGAACAAACTGAAAGCTATAATGGACAATAGCAGACACCTTCTCCACAGCCTCCTGGAGCAACAGAGGAGCAGCTGCAGCGGCCGGTCCTCTCACTGCGCTGCAGAACGGAGCCATTCAGGAGATCCTTCGTCCCCACAGCAATAAGACTGTTTAACTCCTCCTGAACTCAGTCACACACACACTCACACACTCACCTCTGCCACAACTGCTATTTTTTAACCTTATATTTCATGTTTATTTTAATATGAATGTGCTTTTATTGTCTGAGTGGAAGAGTGGTTGTTTTTTATGTTTTGATGAGCAGCTGGACAGTTGAATTTCTATCTATCTATCTATCTATCTATCTATCTATCTATCTATCTATCTATCTATCTATCTATCTATCTATCTATCTATCTATCTATCTATCTATCTATCTATCTACAAGCTGAACGATGCAACACAATGCAATATTTTCAAAGTCTGTGACAGTCTGCTTACAATCACAGACAAGATGGATTATCTGGAGGGACAGACCAGACGCAACAACCTGGTATTCGACGGGATAATCGAGACACCGGGGTGTGCAGTGGGTCAGAAGCTACTTAGGGAACAGGAAACAATTTGTGAAGATGGGAGAAAATCAGTCACAATGTTTGGACATTGAGCGTGGAGTCTCCAGGGATCAGTGTTGGGTCCTAAACTATGTATCATCTATATCAATGACATATGTAAAATATCACAAATATTGAAATTCATAGTATTTGCCGATGATACAAACATATATTATTTTGGTGAGAATTTAGAGCAACTTTTGGACAATATTACTTCAGAAGTTGGCAAAATCAAAAAATGGTTTGACATTAACAAAAATTATGGTATTTGGAAACAATAAAAACAATCAAGCACAGGTACAGATTGAGGGTGTAAACATTGAAAGAGTACATGAAACTAAATTTCTTGGGGTAATTATAGATGACAAGATTTGCTGGAAATCTCATATTAAACACATCCACAACAAAGTATCTAGAGGCATCTCAGTTCTGGCCAGAGCAAAGCAATTCCTGGATAATAAATCACTCCACATTCTGTTCTGTTCCCTGGTTTTGCCTTATTTAAGTTACTATTTAGAGGTTTGGGGAAATACATATAAAAGTTCACTGCAACCACTATTCATACTGCAGAAAAGAGATAATTCATAAGGCTGGTTTTCGTGAACACACCAATTCATTATTCTTCAATTCTAAAATAATCAAATCGTTTGACATGGTGGAATTCCAAACCGCACAATTCATGTATAAAGCTAGGAACAACGTATTACCATCTCACTTACAGGAAATGTTTTATGATAGAGAGGGGAGGTATAATTTAAGGGGTACTCTATATTTTAGGACTCGTAGAACACGAACAACAATGAATAGATTTTCTATATCAGTCAGTGGAGTTAAACTATGGAACAGAATGGATTCAGAATTAAAACAATGTCCAAACATTAACCAGTTTAAAAACAAATATAAAAACATGATTTTCACAAGGTACAAAGAGGAAGGGGTTTAGCTGCCTTTAGGGGCCTGCAGATAACACTATAGGGTGAATGGGTAGATCTGTGTATATTTATATACAGAAATGGGCAGCTAATTATATATGTATATATGCATGTGTATGTGTATGTATATATGTAGGTATGTATGAGTGTATGTGTATGGATATGTATATTTATATGTGTATGTGTGTGAATACGTGTGTAAGTAGATATACTGTATATAGATATAAAGCAGATGGAGTTAATATAGAGATAGTATGGTGTAAATAAGTATATTTATATAAATATTTATATGGGCATGTGTGTACAAATATATAGAAATACTCAACTATGTGTATGTACAGTATGTATAGGTAACTGTGTGAGTAGTGTGTGAGTATAATTATAGTATGGTTAGTTATCATAAATACGTGTTAATTAATGATTAGTGAATGGGGTAGGATTAAATAAGTTACACTTCTTCCTACTCCTTTTTGCACATGTAATTAAGATATTAAGTGTTAAAGTATGAAATTCTTTTTTTTTGTTTGCTTTGTTTTCTTATCTTCTCTTTAATTGTTGTCTTTTACATGTACAAAATAAATTAAATAAAATCATAAATCAAATAATCACGGGGGACATCTGTCATTTTAATGCCGCCCGAATGCGCAATGTCTGTGATCTGTGAAGTAAATATTCCCCCACAAATAACATACCCTATTTCACCAAACATGAGGTCATGAGAAAATTTAAATCCTCGTCACCTTTTCTGCCTCTTTCCTGGCGTAATTTTCACAATTGTGGTCCCTATCCAGCCCATATACTGTATAGTGTAGCTTCACATGGTGATTATGAAACAAGAAGTTCAGCTCAGCAGAAGAACGACAAGATGAAGACGTGTGGCTGGTGGTCAGATGCTTTTAACTCAATATTCATATTTAATGTTAAATAAAAGCTAATCATTTAATAAAATGCAATGCCTCAACGTCACACAGTAAAACCCAAACTTAATTTATCCAGCGTGAATGCACAGAACTAAATACAGATGTCGGGGTGTAATTTCAGAATTACTGCAGGCCCAGTGTGTCCAGTGTGAATAGGAGATAATTGTGGACTGATAGATACCCTAACACCACGAGTATCCCTTTTCACCCCTGTGCAGATTAACATCATTATACGTCTTTGAAGGCATGTTTTTTGGGACTAATGGTTAACATCAGCATATGCTTTTCATGCATAGCAAACTCAAAATGTTCAAGTATCTTTTATTAAAGAAGCTCTTGCATAACCTCTAACTTAATTTCGGGCTAATTGGGCTCCATGTGTGCAAACCACTGACTCCAATTAGCTTTTTTCATGAAGTAATTAATATGCTTTAACTCACTCTTTAAACTCACCTCCACCACTGTTTATTTTCATTTGCGTCTTATCAGCTTAAGCACATTTTTATTGCTTACATCACTATTAGATCAGATTTCATGGCAATTAATTGCGGAAACCCAGTTGATTTCTTCGGGTTCACATACTTTTACAGCATAGCATTCAGTAAGAGCTTGAACGTGCTCGCTATCGCTCGCTTTAGAAACAGAAGTCAGGTTTGTTTCTATGGTTATGAATACTCCATGAAAGCCACAGATGGTATTTAGCACCCAGGATTTTACCATCTGTTGCAGTATGGAAGAATGTGACAGTAGTGTTCATGCTACTAAAGAAGAATATAAGTTATTTTAATGTATGTGTTTTAATGTGGAGGGGGGGATTGATGTGGTTATGTTCAAATACTTTAAATAGAAGTTATGAAGAGCAGGCAGATTTTCCTTGGTGAGCAGAACTATGATATTTTATCTTGGAAAATAAGATAAATAACTAATATTAGGAAAAATGTCCAAGTAGACTATTGAAGTAAAATAAATTCAAGTGATTCAAATCATAGCTATGATCAGCTGGAGAATAGCCGTACTATACTGTACCTACTTGTGGGCCTATATATATATATATATATATATATATATATATATATATATATATATATATATATATATATATATATATATAATTTTTTTTTATATATAATATATAAAAATAAAATGCATATCAGCCTTTTTTCTTTATTTTTTTTACAGTAAAAAATATATAATATAAAACAAGCAGGGCTGCTCAGTTAAACCAGAAAAAGTTATAATGATTTTGATTTATTGAGCACTGTAGCTCATGTTGCTGCATTCAAATCATGCATTATTCATTTAACTTTTAAATGTAACTTTTACTTAAACTGTGAGGCTGTACTTGAGAGTTATGCGTTTCTTGTTGAACTCCTTAAAACAAGGTGTATTTTAGCTGCTGAGTTGGATTCAGCTTCCTTGCTGAAAAATGAGAAAGCGTTCTGTGTTTTTATGAAAGGAGACCACTGAAAGAAAGTATTGCGAATAATGTATAACAAAAGTTAAAGTGAGATTTATTATGGAACAGTGAAAGACAACATTAATTTGATCTTAATTGTCTTACTTCAACCAGTGGAGGTAAAAATCATAATTGATTGCAAAACCAATACATTTTTATCCATATCTTATTTATGTCAAAGTCTTGTCTTGTCAAAGTTTTAACACCCTATAACCACAAATTACAAAGTGGGTGAGGCAATTTTCAAAGTAGATAATTTTCTTGACTGCCAATGATCATCTAACCTTCATTTAACATCCATTCAAGTCATTACAGATAAAGACAACTGCTAAACACTGTCAAAACCATCGTCAGTAAGAGGAGACGATGTGGCACCACAGGCACATTGCACAGATAAGGGCTGCCCTCCTATGTTGATGAGAGGATGAGGAGAAAATGTATCTGGGAGGCAACCAAAAGGCCAACAGCAAGATTCTTCTGGTCCCTGCTTGCATGAGACTACCATCAAATCATGTGGGAAAATGTGTTATGAACCGACGAGCAAAATGTTGATCTTTTTGGCATGGATTGTAAAACAACTGTTTGGCACTGAGCTAATACAGGGCTTCATTAAAGAAACACCAGACTGACAGTGAAGCATGGTGGGGTTAGCATCATGTTTTGGACCTGCTTCTCTTCAGTTATTCACGTTTAACGATAAATGGGGAAATAATTAGCTCCAAATACCTAAATATATGTCGAAAAACTGAAAATGAAGGGGAATTTCAAATGCCAACATGACAATGACCAAAAAATCAACCAAGACATGGCTTCAGAGAGGACAATTTAAGTATTGGAATGGCCCATCATTCTACCCTTTAGAATATCATTCTACAGGGTAGATGTGTGAAGTTGACAGAGACTTATCCACAAAATCTTGATGCTTCCACGAAGCATTAGTTGGGAGGGGTGACCATATTGAGATGAGCTAAGTTTTCTGTAATTTAAAATATTCTTTCTAAACACGTTAATTTTTTTCCTGTGTTTCAGTTAGTTTGAATATTGCATTAAAGACATAACAAGTCTTACACATATGTTGTTATTTCTTTATTCATATTTCAAAAAACCTGCTGTTTCATGAGTTTTTATATCCTGCATAACATACAGTAACTGGAAGGTCAAGGATGATCCCATATCAAAATAATCCAGACCCTAAATACCCGCCTGGGTAATTCCACCAGCACCACAAATTGCATGCAGTTGTGTGATTTCTTTCTTTATCTGACATACATCACGTCTGCCTGTGTGAATGGCTCCATCGGGGAATTTACTGAGGCACTGTGATGCTCCCGAGATCTTAAGGGGAAGTGATATTGCCACCATATAACACACAATTTCTGAAGTATATTGGATTTTGCTTCATAGTGTTTTAGCAAAGTACCTTCATGCTATTTGCCTGCTCTCTGTGTGTTTCTCAGAGGCAGGGTAATAATAGCAACACAGTGAACTCAGTCCATGCTGTGGCAAACAATAAAGAATACGTACTGGGAAGTCCAGAATGTCCATGTAATCACTAGTGTAAAATTAAGAGACCAGGGGCCTCATTTATAAAGCTTGCGTGCGCCCAAAACAGGGCTTGAAAGATGCGCATGCCACTTTCTACGCAAAGGTTGGGATTTGAAAAAAAAAAAACAAACGGGAAAATGTGCGTATCTTTACGCACACTTTGATCCTAGCGCACAAACATTTTGAAGATATGGGGAACTGGCGACGCAGGCGGTGAGGTGGTGAAATGAAGCCAGATTCATGTCATACTTTTAATGTCATCACATATCAGACTTATAGATCCATGTACACCCAAGCCGGCAGTGTTATACTGTAGATCTATGTGTTCAGTAAGTGAGCCATTAGGCAGGTATTTGTAGTAGGTACTAGTGATGCAACGGTTCAGTTAGCCCATGGTTCGGTTACGGTTTCGGTTCAGTTTCGGTTTGTGTTAAGCCTGAATTATGGTTCTGCGTTAAATTGCTGCAGAACCTACGCCGTAGGCTTAGAAACAGAAGTCAGGTTTGTTTCTATAGTTATGAATTCTCCATGAAAGCCACAGATGGTATTTAGCACCCGGGGGTGCCTGTCGTGGCGGCAATCCTAGAACCCGGTGGTGGACACCGGAAGTACAGTATGCCGTCAAACTGAAGAAGGAGTCCTACCGGGCTATGTTGGCCTGTGGGACTCCTGACGCAGTAGATAGGTACCGGCAGGCCAAGCGATCCGCAGCTTGGGCAGTTCTGGAGGCCAAAACTCGGGTCTGGGAGGAGTTCGGGGAGGCCATGGAGGAAGACTTTCGGTCAGCCTCGAGGAAATTCTGGCGGACCGTTCGGCGCCTCAGAAGGGGGAAGCAGTACTCTGCCGGCACCGTTTACGGTGCGGGTGGGGAGCTGTTGACCTCGACTGGGGACATCGTCGGACGGTGGAAGGAATACTTCAAGGATCTCCTCAACCCGACTGACATGCCTTCCACTGAGGAAGCAGAGAGTGGGGACTCGGGGACGTGCTGATCCATCACCCAAGCCAAGGTCACTGAGGTAGTTCGTAAGCTCCTCAGTGGCAGGGCACCGGGGTTGGATGAGATTCGCCCTGAGTACCTCAAGTCTCTGGATGTCGTAGGGCTGTCTTGGTTGACACGCCTCTGCGACATTGCATGGAGGAAGGGGACAGTGCCGCTGGGGTGGCAAACCGGGGTGGTGGTCCCTCTTTTTAAAAAAGGGGGACCGGAGAGTGTGTTCCAACTATAGGGGGATCACACTTCTCAGCCTCCCCGGGAAAGTCTACGCCAGGGTCCTGGAGAGGAGAATACGTCCGATAGTTGAACCTCGGATTCAATGCAGTTTTTGTCCCCGGTCGTGGAACACTGGACCAGCTCTATACCCTCCGCAGGGTGCTCGAGGGTTCATGGGAATTTGCCCAACCAGTCTACATGTGTTTTGTGGATCTGGAAAAGGCATTTGACTGTGTCCCTCGTGCCATTCTGTGGGGGGCGCTCAGTGAATATGTGTCTGGGGCCCTCTATTAAGGGCTGTCCGGTCTCTGTATGATCGGAGCAGGAGTTTGGTTCGCATTGCTGGCAGTAGATCAGACTTGTTCCCGGTGCATGTTGGACTCCGGCAGGGCTGCCCTTTGTCACCGGTCCTGTTCATAATTTTTATGGACAGGATTTCTAGGCGTAGCCAGGGGCCGGAAGGGAACCGGTTTGGGAACCTCAGTATTTCATCTCTGCTTTTTGCGGATGATGTTGTCCTGTTGGCTTCATCGGACCGGGACCTTCAGCATGTGCTGGGGCGGTTTGAGGCCGAGTGCGACGCGGCAGGGATGAGAATTAGCACCTCCAAAACCGAGGCCATGGTTCTCCATCAGGAAAGGGTGGCATGCCTTCTCCGGGTGGGTAGAGAAGTCCTGCCCCAGGTGGAGGAGTTCAAATATCTTGCGGTCTTGTTCACGAGTGAGGGAACAATGGAGCGTGAGATTGACAGACGGATCGGTGCAGGGTCCGCAGTTATGCGGTCAATGTACTGGACCGTCATGGTGAAGAAGGAGCTGAGTCGAAAGGCGAAGCTCTCGATTTACCGGTCAATCTACGCACCACCCCTCACCTATGGTCATGAACTTTGGGTAGTGACCGAAAGGACAAGATCGCGGATACAACCGGCCGAGATGAGTTTCCTCCGCAGGGTGGCTGGACGCTCCCTTAGAGATAGGGTGAGGAGTTCGGTCACCCGGGAGGAGCTCGGAGTCGAGCCGCTGCTCCTTCACATTGAGAGGAGTCAGCTGAGGTGGCTTGGGCATCTGTACCGGATGCCTCCTGGACACCTCCCTAGGGAGGTGTTCCAGGCATTTCCCTCCGGGAGGAGACCCCGGGGAAGACCCAGGACACGCTGGAGAGACTATGTCTCTCGGCTGGCCTGGGAACGCCTCGGACTCCCCTCGGAAGAGCTGGAGGAAGTGTCTGGGGTGAAGGAAGTCTGGGCATCCCTGTTGAGGCTGCTGCCCCCGCGACCCGGGAACGGATAAGCGGAAGAAGATGGATGGATGGAATTATAATTAATATAATTATTACAATATTACAAAATATTGTAGCGACCCTGATATGGGAGAGTTACAAAGTTGGGGAGATCAGCCTGAATTTTCTCGTCTCTCTGCCTGTCACCATAATGCACGTGATGTCATGAAGGGAGCCGGTGGTGGGCGGAGGGCACGAGCTCTGCTCTGTGTGAGGGGGAGTGGGCGGAGCTACAACAGTGATGATGGGGAGTGGGCGGAGCTACAACAGTGATGAGGGGGGGGAGTGGGCGGAGCTACAACAGTGATGAGGGGAGTGGGCGGGAGTTGGCGAAGCTACAACAGTGACTGTGACTCGCGGAGCGCTTTTCTGCAGCAGGCTGACAGGCATGCACAAAGAAGCGGATTGTAAATCATTACTGCAAAGTTAATGGCAAAACCGAAAATCTGCAGCACACAAGGGCGTATTGAAGAACCGTTGCATCCCTAGTAGGTACTACATTCATATATCATACTTCCATCTTCAAATGGCATGGAGTGGTGAATAGCACCAGAATGATTATTTATCATGACAAGTTAACAATAAGTGTAACAATCAGTCTAATTGCTGAGTAAAAATATAAATTGCCTGGTGACAGCCGCTGCACAATGGATGCGCTTGAAGATCACGTAAATGGCAGGATCAGGATGGAGAGAGTATTTAGGGACCATGAAGATTTCCTGGCCCATGATGATGGCTGGCCTGTTTCTCCCAACCACGCTATAGTGGGGGACTCCATAATCAGGAATACGCGATTTTTTGACGCCTCCACGCACTGTTTTCCAGGGGCCACAGTCACAAAAATGATCAAATTACTTCCAGGTTTACTCCAAACACTTCCCCACTCGATTAAACGTATCATCTTGCACCTTGGGACCAACGATGTGTTCCGGAGTAACCCCGACGTGCTGAAACGGGACTTCAACAGCCTGTTTGCCATGTTAAAAAACTGTGGAAAATCAGTCTTCATCAGCGGCCCTCTGCCCACCCTGGGCCGCGGCGAACAGCACTTCAGTCGCCTCCTTCACCTCCACTTCTGGCTCCAGGCTGTCTGCGGTATCCATGGCATTCCATTGACAATTTGAATTTATTTTGGAACCGCCCTTCATTCTACCGAAGTGACGGACTTCCCCCGAGCAAGCTAGGCAGCCGCATGCTTACAACAAACATACAGCGCACTGTACACACCATTAACTACATACAGGACACTCATGCATGACTATTTACATGCCACGCCCACTCCCCCGAGCCTTCTTCTTCTCCTCCCTCCCTCGGTGAATCACTCCCCCTACAGGCCCCTGCTGTCACTACACCCCTTGCCGTCTGTGAATCGCTCCTCCTACAGGCCCCTGCTATTATTACACCCCTTGCCGTCGGTCTCCCAATAGATACCATTGTAACTGTCAGACCCCTCCGTTCCCATGCCGCTTTCAAAGCAATAATTAAATATAAAAATAGCCCCCCCTACATTGCTCCACCTCAGCTTGCACACCGATCCGCCTGGTCCACAGAGCCACGCCCCCCTCCCCGCACAGACCGCCACATCAATCCTGTCAATTACAGTGTACTCTCTCCCCTGCCCAAAGCAGCTGCATACACACCACTCACCTGTCTCAAACTCTGTCTTCTCAATATCAGATCACTAACCAATAAGGCCCTTCTCATCTCTGACCTCATCACCGACAAAACTCTGGACATTTTCTGCCTCACAGAGACGTGGCAACAGCCGAATGATTTCACCCAGTTAAATGCAACCACCCCACCCGGCTTTTCCTTTTTTAGTAAACCCCGCGCCACTGGGAGGGGGGGGGGCCTGGCTCTTATCTACCGTAAAAACATAAAAGTCACTGCTCTCACTGTCCCCCAACACTCCTCTTTTGAATGCCTAGCTGTAAAACTCTCTGGACCCAAACCCATCATCATTGTCACCATCTACAGACCACCAAAACCCTCCGCTGTTTTCCTCACTGAATTCTCATCACTGCTAACATCTGTATGCACAATGTCCCCTACTGTTATCCTCCATGGCGATTTCAACATTCATATTGACGACCCATCCTGCACCCTGGCAAACGACTTCACATCACTCCTGAACTGCCTTGGTATCACACAACACGTCAACCTCTCAACACATAACAAAGGTCACATTCTCGATTTAATCTGCTGCACAGACATAACTCCCGCCAACCTCACTATCATGGACTTCCCCATCTCGGACCACAAAGCCATACTTTATGACATCCATACCCAACTGCACAAAGTCAAAGAACAACGGATCATCTCCTTCAGGAACATCAAACACATCAACCCCACAGATCTCTCTACCCTTATCAGCTCCTTCCCCAATCCCCCCTCATCCTCCTCCCCTGCTGACCTGGTAAACCACTACAACAACTGTCTCTCCTCCTCCCTCACTGCCCTGGCTCCACTGAAAACCCGCTCAGTTTCATTTACCCACTCCGCCCCCTGGTTCACCCCTGACCTCCACCAGCTCAAAACCACAGGCCGTCGACTAGAGCGACTCTACAAAAAGACCGGACTCACTGTGCACAACCAAATGTACTCCGACCACCTTCACCACTACAAAAATGCACTTAATACTGCCAAATCATCATATTACTCCAACTTCATTAACTCTGCCACAGGAAACAATAGAGTCCTTTTCTCAACTGTCAACCACTTACTTCAGCCTCCAAAAACCCTCCCTCCAGACATCTCCACAGACCAGTGCACCGCCTTCCTGGACTTCTTCAGCTCCAAAATAAACATCATTCACCATCAACTGGCCTCAACACGCACTCCCACAAATGACCCACCCTGGATAACTACCACCAACCAACCTCTCTCCAGCTCTCTCACCAATTTCACTCCGGTATCAGAACACACCATCTCAGAACTCATTCGTAAAGCCAAAACCACCACCTGTCAGCTTGATCCCCTCCCCACCCTGCTTGTCAAAGCATGTCTGCCATCCATTTCCCCCATGATTACTGAAATAATTAACTCTTCCCTCACCACTGGAACTGTTCCCCCAATCCTCAAACTAGCTGCCATCACACCCACCCTAGAAAAACCCGGTGCAGACCCATCTGACCAAAATCATTACAGGCCCATCTCCAACCTTCCCTTCATCTCCAAAACTCTGGAAAGGGTGGTTGCAGCACAATTACAGTCCCACCTCAATTCAAATAACCTCCACAAACCCTTCCAATCTGGTTTCCGCCCCAATCACAGCACTGAAACAGCCCTGGTTAAAATCACCAACGACCTCCTCCGTGCAGCTGACTCCGGCCTACTCACCATCCTCATCCTCCTGGACCTCAGCGCAGCTTTCGACACCATTTCTCACCCAATACTCCTGGACCGCCTGGCTGGCATTGGGATCACTGGTTTTGCACCTTGCTTTCATCATACCTCACTGACCGTCAACAGTTTGACCAACTACGGAACCATAAATCTGGGTGCACGGGTGTCACAATGGGTGTCCCCCAGGGGTCAGTATTGGGTCCACTTCTCTTCACCATCTACCTCCTACCCCTAGGTTCAATTCTCCGTCACCATAGGGTCCATTTTCACACCTACGCTGATGACACACAGATTTATATCTCCTCCAAACCCACCGCTGCCATTCCTCCCACTTCCCTCACCACCTGCCTACACGACATCAATACCTGGATGAGCAATAACTTCTTAAAACTCAACGGCAATAAAACTGAGGCTCTTCTCATCGGCTCCAAATCCACCCTCACCAAGTCACAACCCTCTCCCGCCCTTCCCATCATCATTGACGGCTTCCCGGTACCCTTTTCCCCCCACGTCAAGAGCCTCGGCGTCATTTTGGACAGCACACTCTCATTTGCACCTCACATTCACAACATCACCCGGACTGCATTCTTTCACCTTCGCAACATCTCCAGACTCCGTCCAGCACTGTCCCAATCCAGCACCAAAATCCTGGTCCACTCATTCATCACATCCCGTATTGATTACTGCAATGTCCTCCTCACTGGCCTCCCAACCAAACTCACCGACAAACTGCAACTCATACAGAACTCGGCCGCCCGGATCATCACCCGCACCAAGTCATCTGATCACATCACCCCCGTTCTTATCCAACTCCACTGGCTCCCAGTCCAATACCGTATCATTTACAAAAACCTCCTCCTCACCTACAAAGCCCTTCACAACCTAGCCCCCACTTACCTCTGTGACCTATTGCAAGATTACACTCCCTCCCGCACCCTCCGCTCAACCTCTGCTGGACTCCTTTACACTCCCACCTCACACCTTAGCAGCATGGGTGCCCGAGCTTTCAGTTGCACGGCACCCAGACTCTGGAACTCCCTCCCCCCACACATAAAACAAATACACTCCATCACCACATTCAAAACACAACTCAAAACCCACCTGTTCAAACTTGCCCATTCACTATAACCGGACATCACGCACTACTTCCCACCAGTTTGGTGGCTAGTGTTATATTATTTGTATTGTTGCTTTTATGGATGTTTATTGTATTTTTAATTGTATTTCTTGTGTTTTTATTCTGTAAGGTGACCTTGGGTGACGTGAAAGGCGCCTCCAAATAAAATGAATTATTATTATTATTATTATTATTATTAATAAGCCGATTTCGATTCCCTAGAGCAGGGGTTTTCAAAGTGTCGGATAGTGAGCCTCCCCTAGGAGAACTCAAAAGCACACCGGCCCCCCTTCACCCTCCCTAATCATTATTGCTATTATTACAGTTATTGTTGTTGCTTCAAAAAGGTTTGGACAGTGGTGCTAGCTACTGTTGTTAGCTAGCACCTCCCTTACAGATGACACACTGTGGCAGCGGAGCATCATCTGTGCCAGTATATGAAAAGCCAAACTTCAGATAATCAGGGTCATACTTTTTTTTCTTTCTGCTCAGCCCAGACTCTGTGCCCTCTCTCACTTTGACTTTGGATGTTAAAAATCGATCCATTTTGCCACTCGCCAGATGTTTACACTTTTGTTCTTTTTTTTTTTTTTCTCTCGCCGCGCCTCCCCTTAAGCCCTCTGGCACCCCCAGGGGAGGCGCACCTCACAATTTGAAAACCGCTGCCCTAGAGCAGTGCTCTTGGATCTATGTGCTGAACTGGGTCCAGTGTTAGACAGACCCGCCATCCCGGTGCACATACAGGTGCTGACCACTCTTGGTTTTCTGTTCATCCTACGGGTAGGACGATTCGCAGAGGTAGGACAACTCGGCAGAACACCGGCATCGGAAAGTGACTTGGCTGCTCAGCATGGCCAGAGCTGCGGGCTCATGCCCGTCGCAGCGCTGAGCAGTTCTCCCGGTCTCAGCTGATCAAGCTCGGATGAAGCCCGACACGCTGAGTCCTGACAACTGATTAATGTAATAACTTAAATAAAGTACAACCAAACTAAGTTTTGCTCCTGCTCTATTTTTAAATATGCACACTTGTATACGGTAGTATTTTAAAATGACCAAAATATATTTCTAAATTATTTAGCAGGATTAAAAACTTAAAAAACGTATTATATAATTATTCAACATTTGATCACACTAGTACTCCGACAGGTTGTTAAAGGAAAAATGTTTAAAAAATTTTGCTCTCATATTTAAAGAGACATTTTTCAGAAATTATTTTATGTCCTCTTGGCCTCCACCTTCTTTTTTATCTCAGCCACAGATCTGTCCGTGCCACTCACGGCGTTTACAGCAGCAACGACGTGCTGCCACTCACTTGCTTTCTTTTTGTTAGTGATGCCACTACTGTGACCAGCACATGTTGTTTTCCTGGCCTCCATCCATCCACGAGCATCTCGATCTCAGTCTTTGCGAAATTTTGCTTTCTGCTCCTCCCTGCCATGATTTTTGAGTGTAAAACACCATTGATCGGAAGGCTCATTTATATGCAAATACAGTCATCAAGTACTTTGTATTGCCCATTTATGGTATAACGTGGGCGTGTAGAGGGCGGAATATGAGGCGAATTCACCTGCGCAACCTTCCAGGTTGACTGTGATTTATAAAGCGAACATTGCGTGCAAGTGTGCGTGCACACGGTTTTATAAATCCGGATTTTTTGTGCGCACGCCATTTCGGCTTTTGAGCGCACGTACACTTTTAGTATGAATCCTACGCACTCTTTTATAAATGAGCTTGTTATAGAGGGGAAAAATAAGCTAATAATATGTAATGCAGTTAAGCTGCCAGTTGTAAATATATTTTGCTGCTCATTTTACATACTGTAAGCAGTTTGTCACTTACACAATCAAAAATGAGAGATGAATCATTAAATTTAGGCATTTTGGGAGGTTGAGATAAATATTTTGTGCTTTTTGGAGTCATCCAAATGATTCCAAAGCTGTTGCTTAATAATATGTACCAAATGAGGTTCTGTACCGTCATGTCATTTTACTTTTATTTAATTAAAAGTGCAGTCATTTTTGTCTTTGCATACCTAATCCACAAATATTAATTAACACTTGTCGAGACAGACCAATATATATGTAGTCAGGAAAATTCTACACAAGCCAGGGCTGCTGTGTAAAATCTCTTACAGCCATTACTCAGCGCCACCAGTGAAATTGTTTTTTGACCCCGTCCTAATTATGAGGCTGGTCTCGCCGTGTCTTCTTGACTCTCTCAACCTTTATGATTGGAAGCCAAGAAAAAAATGAAAAGCACAATCTGTGATACAATGTGGTGCACCGTGTGTGTGTGTGTGTGTGTGTGTGTGTGTGTGTGTGTGTGTGTGTGTGTGTGTGTGTGTGTGTGTGTGTGTGTGTGTGTGTGTGTGTGTGTGTGTGTGTGTAAAGCAGTGCTTTTCAGGTAAAAAAAAAAGAAGCTCTGCTTCAGTGAGGAAGCATGTCAGGATTAATCTCATACTAATGCATTCTAACTACTAATCAGTTGAGATCCAAAACAGAAGTCTTTGTCATCAGTATAATTTAATGTAATTCAGATATCAATCCATAAAGAATATCAGTAAACTGACAGAAAAATCAGCAGACTTGATATCTTTGAATTTTAGTTCAATATGAATCAAATATTGTGTGAGAAGGAAGGTAAAGAAAACAAAACAATGGTCAAACAGGGGATTTCAAAGAAACAAACACAAAATCAATACTGTCACATCCAAGCCGTATATGGGTCACTAAAGCTCCCTGCCTCTTGTCAGACCAAATATTGTGGCTCTTAGTGTTCATTTTGATGCAAACTGTCCACATGTAAAGTTTCATGACTGCCTCTTCCATGGTTGTGATGTCATATGTTGTTAAAAATTACTGCCAGACATAAAAATAAACGTATTTAAACGCACCACTATTAAGAGTTAATAGTTTTACATATTTTTTGACATCTGAAAAATAAAGTCCAATTATTATGAAATGACTGATGAAATGACGAGTTTGCAAGTGTGCATTTAAGAGCTATTATAACAGAATATACATTATAGTCTAGAACTTCCCCACATAAACCTTCTTCCAGTAAGATCATAGCAGTCCTGGACTGTCACCGAGAGCAAAGGAACATGAGAAATCAACAGTGATGTGGTGCACCCATGCATAATGAATCCTTAATTACCAGCTGTTCGGAGGTGTATGTGGCGTTATGAGTTCCAGGCTCATGTGCTTCCTGTTGTTGTCATGGTGATGTATACATAGCACTATCGAACTGAACACAAAAAAGGGAAATGGTTCACAGTCATCGGAGACAGCGATCAGATAATAGACCCTTTGTTTACTTCACGGACAATATTCCGTCTCTGAAAAACGCATTTGCAATCAATATGAAGGGGAGATTTACAGCTGACCAGGATGAGAAAAAAAAAATCAGTTGACAAACCACAACAGTATGTGACTCACCAGCTCCTTCAAGAGACTGCCTATAGAGGCTGATGAATGCTGAATCATATTCTTTGTATGAGCTGCTCACTAAAGCTGTTGAGCAGAAGGCTCTTGATAAGGTGTTTGGCTTAAATTGTGTTGAGAGGGAAAAAAAAAAAAAAAACATTGTGGAGGAGGATGACTAAATGTACCTTCCAGGGTAATAAATGTGCTGCCAAAATAAATACACATCTTGACACGCAAGTTAAGAAGATTTTGAACATTTATTACAATTAGGTATATTTTTCCTGTTGACTTGGAAGTAAACAAAACAACTATAACACTTGAAGCCACGCATCAGCTCCCAAGGCACGCTAATTCCTGCCCTGTGACAATTATAAGATGGACAAAACTATATTAAACATACATATTTTAACACATATTTAGCTTATTTGAGTCAGTATGTTTAGATTTAGATTTTTTTCATAACCCAGGGTTGCAAAAAAACTTTTTTAGTTGTTAAACTGTTACACTGAGATTGGATATTTGTGGCTGATGCCAGAACCAAACGTTGCCAGGTAGTTTTTTTGGGGGCATAAAACCATTATTGCTGCATCGCCTAAAAGATTATATAGATTGATGAATCTCGAGTCAAGAAATGCCTCAGTGCTCTGACAGGAGTATGAACATAAGTGAAGTCAAGCAAATACGGTGGTGCCAATCCATTTAAAACCTCAAAAACAATCAATAAAATCTTGGATCGGACAGGAAGTCAGTGGAGTGATGCGTTCACCAGCTTCATATCTTCTTTCATCACAATGTAATGTTTTGTTGTTATTTATTATTTTTTTCCCATTCATAATGCTGTGCATTATAGCGAGACATCTTCAATTTTGGCATGCCTGCCTAAAGCACATTGATTTCCAAATGTTGTTGTTGCTTTTTTTTATTAGTTTAGATGCAACTCTGCAAATCTAATCTGTACTCCCCCATTCTTTCTTAGGGAGGTTTTATTCATTGAACATAAAATGTTTTATGATAACTGTGTGTCTTATATAACTTTTTGACACGTAAAGTGACACCTGTAGAGTCTTACATGCACATCTTTTTTTTGTCATGTCATGTGACCTTCAGAGGTATGATCAGCTGCTGAAGGTTTTCTATATGTGAATAAATGATGTGATTGGCTCCAAGTTGTGAATAAATAAATGAGAATAACAGGCAGGAAGAAATGTTTCTCTAAGATCACTGCTGGTGGTTTTCCCCATTTGCAACACACACCTGAGTTCTCAAAAGCAGCAAAGTGACAAAAGTGCTTTTATAAAAGCCATCAATATTTCTGATGAGAAAGAATCAAGTTAACTTGAGCAGTAGCAATGCTCCTTCTTCATTACTGAGTTTTTTACATGTTATTTTTTGTGTTGTTGCACATGCAATGTTGCATAAACCCAGTATTATTTATTTTATTGTAATTTACTCACACTGCGTTCATGCGTTCATGTCCAATTATAAGAGTTTGATATGAAGTGTCAGTCAAGCTTTCTTTGAAAGGTAAAACTACAAAGTGCATACGGTGCAACGTGAACTGTAATGGGATTTATTGAAAAAAATAAATAAATGATAACAGGGCCGAGATTTTTCCGCTATTTATGTCAATATCCACAGCTGAATGAAGTGGCAGGCAGCAAAACCATTTTGCAATGTCATCCAGATGTGCAGCATTGTAAATAGACGGAAACATGGTCTAACAATAACAATGAGTTATTTGCTACTGTTCTGCTTACATTTACTGGTTAGGGCTGATAATCCTTTCATGGCATAATGTTTGTTTGGCAGTGCTCAGAGTCAAATTCAAACAAATATTGGCCAAGCCTTCAAAGTCAGGGTATTTAAAGCTAAAGCAGCAGCTCCACTTTGAATAAATAATTACACTTCTCTTTTTCCAATTTGTTCCCAGGCACATTAACACTTAAACTGCTATAGTGAGGTTTGGCAGTGTCCCATCATGACTAAATTATCTTCGTAGTATACAATTTTTCATCTGTTAAAAATTTACTGAATAAACCAGTTATGCTTAAAAGACCTTATCCCGCTGTGAAAGTCAAGTTGGCACTTTGTTTTCTAGAATGTCTTGCTGCTAAAAGGTAGACATAACGCTTTGACCTCAATATAAACTTCTAATTTAAGGGGAAACATTTGTTTTTAACATACTCGCTCTCACACTGTATTCCTGCAGGGGATGAACTTCCTGTAAACGGCTCACCAAACATGAACTGACACAGTGGCTCCGGTCATAGATCTGGTCCCGGTGACAAGATGAATCTGCTACAGACTTTTTCAGTAAGACTTGAAAGGAGCCATCCCTGTGGAGGCGTCGCTGCGGCAGGTCGTTATGTTTCCACACCAGCCTGCATGTGATGCAGTGGCCCACAGAGACATCTAGGCAGTACAAACCAAGGCCGTACATACATAGATTTAGTAGACTAAAATTCACTAAAGCTGCAATACCAGCCCCACTAAAACTTAACTAATATCTGTTGCAATCATGTGCATGTAACTGATATAAACAATACCACATACTCAGAAATCAGAAGCAAAAATCACAGTTTTGTATTTGTGTATGTTAACACTGCTTAATTAGCATTGAATATTTTCCTTCTGAAAGTATGTTCCAGGAAGTTTGTTTTTCCAGGCAGCTAAAGCTACATTAATTCAAGGGCAAAAGATCGACAAATTCTCAGTTGAGGCAAGCTGATAATATATGGTAAGACAGGGAAGGCAAGTTAAACTTAACTCTATTAAAAAAAGGAAATCTTCTCTTTTTTACTGGCAGGATAAGTTAATATTCATTGCTACAGTAAAAACCAAATGATTATGGCCCTTTACGAAAAGAAGAGGAAGCATTGTGAAGATGTATCATACATTTTAGGGAATTGAACCAGACAAAGTTTCATCTTTTCCTCCATTCAGCCTCCTCTGCTTGCACAGATTCCTTGTGTCTAGCAGCTTCCCAAGAACTCGTCACACTGTTGTCACGGTGGTGTTGCATGTACATTGGCTTGTCAAGTGCATCAGAACTCAGTTAAAGTGTTACGTTTTACAAATTAATGAGCTTTCCTAAATGAAATCTGGGATCCATTTAACACACCCAAAGTCTGTGTGGATTAACATTCCTACTCCTGCTCTGCAGGAATAACAGCAGCTACAGAATAGTGGAGCGTGCCTCAGAAATCCTCCCGCTTCTCTGAAGCAAAGGCAACAACACAAATCCCTCAAGTGGTAATGAGGAGAAAAAGTGCAAAAGGAAACAACTTCGAAGCGGCTGTGCGAGGGAGACAGGGCAGCTGCTCACTAGTTTCGGCAGGGGCGTCTCACTCCATCACTACTGCATCGGTGAGTACACTGCATAGACGAAGATGAACTGCATCAATCAAACACCACACCACAGGGAACGCAAGCTCTTAGACCCTTGGGAAAAACTTTGGAGACAGTGCCAAAATCCATTAGAAAATCAACAAATGGGCCTTTGGTGAGAGTACATTTGGGGTGTAAAAGTAAAGAAATAAATAAATATCCAGCCTTCCTGCTGATACCAGTGGGTACACTTCCTTGCTGAATCCAGACAAACTCTGAAGGGCACAAAAGTAAACAAACAGGGAAAAGGAGAATCAAAACCTGAAGTCCTGCTGAGATTCAGTATCATGAGCCAGAATGGTTTGTGTGGATCAAACCCTGCAACAAACGGCTGATAAGGGAAAGTGGCAGGATGTGGAAATTTCAAATCTGTGTTCTCACACAGAAGATGTGCATCCGTCCCGTAACTTCACACAGCTGGTCTCTACTCAGATCTAGTTGTGAAAGTATTTGACACGTTCAACACTGAAAGTAAATGGGAAAAATGCCCGACAACACTGTGATAAAATACAGTTTGTAATTGCAGCCGCTCACAGCAGCAACTGTGCACAGTGATGAGAGGAAGAAAAGGTGAACTGTGGGTATCATCTGATGTCCAAATAATATAATCCAAATAAACCAAAAGGTTTCAATCAATTCAGTCTCGTAATGTTAACACAGCTGGGGATCAAGTTGCACAGTTCAAGAACTTTGATGATTTTCTCTTGACAAAAATCAAGCTTTTTGGATTTTCCCAAATATGTCGAAGAATATCCCATAATTTCTATTGCAGTAAGTTAATTTAAGGGGTGGGCTCAAAGTGATATATGATTTTATGTTGATGTATTTCACTAAGTAACACTTTATTTGAATTCCAATAGACTGACAATTGTAGATAAGTTTTCATTTGCCTTTTGCTTTTTGTCTGCTGTAACAACTTGACATTAAGCAATCAGAGATAATCTCTTTTAACCTGGATTTTAAAAGCCTAAAGACGTGATTTCACCTTGTCTGTTAAAACCTGACTGTCATGCTGTTGGCTTTGGTTTTTCCTAGTGTTTTAATCAATCAAAACAGATAATAAAGGTGTAACAGCTGCTAAAGAACCCAAAGCAGGCTACAATGATTTCAATAATAAGGAAATACAGAACAATAATAAAAAAAGATTTCTGGACTCGTTAACTATAGAAACGGCTCAACAGCCACTGCCACTGCATCTTATAGTCTGCACCTGAGCTATCAATGATTGGTTATTATTCCAGGAAATTAGGGCATGAGAGCACACTTTCGTGGCTCAGTGAGTCAATTTGTGTTTTGCCTTTGGTAATATTATTTTTGTAAATTTACATTCAGGGCTTTTAGCATGAACATGAATTGATATGAATAGGTAATAGGTAATTCTGAATCCTATCAAAGAGGGAAGAGGATGTGAAGCAAGAGACAAAGTCCAGCAGAGGCAGAGAGCGGCTCCTAGAAGAACTAGAAGGACAGATACTTTATTTTTTTTATGAAGAAGTTGTAAAAATTCATCAAGCTGGCATCAAAGTTTGGTGGACAATTCTGTGGAATCCCTCCAACATGTCACTCCTGCTAAAGCTTAACAGGACAACAGTGCCTTCAGCTTTTCCATGCAAGGACATAAAATCTATTGTTAAGTTTGATGGTTTGCATGTAAAAGGTTCACGGTTGTAGCCTAATGGCCAACTTGGGGTTTCTCCAGGTACTCTAAGTTCCTCCCACAGTTCAAAGTAGAGTATAAATTGATTCAGAGAGTGAGCCTGCATGTTCGCTGCCTGTGTGTCCCTCACGTACTGTCAGCTGGGATGTAATGCATCCCTAACAACTAATCTGACATATCTGAAAGCTGAAATTATGTATAAAATGTAATAAAATTCAGTTTGTTAAACCCAGCAGCCTTGTTATGTCAAACCACATACCATCATCATCACATTATTTGAAATTTGTACTAGCCTTCTTCACTGAACATGACACACAGGATTGTGATATCTATGATTCGTCCACACCAAACACGCGTGCACTGCAGGACATGCAGCAAAAACACAAATAACTGCTATTCAGAATGAAATCCCACTTGTTTTTTCATTTCAGATGGGACCTGCTACTGCCTGACCTGAAAAGCATGTTGTGCTTTTGGCAGTTTAGTAATACATCAAAACATTAAATATAGTGGACTGAAATGATGTGAAATCTGTGCCCATGAAGGGGTTTATTGTACTCAAACATGGATATTTTGCACAAAGCCAGTTGAAAAATAGTGACAGTTCGACAAAATGCTCCTATCATTGGCATTGTTTTCAGTGAAATGTTTAGTCCTTCCCAGACAAAATATGTCCTATGGAACTGAGCCCGTACTGAACCAACTTTAAAAGTTTATTTTGCATACAACCCTTCTTTGATGCACAGAAGGGCAAAGGAGCATCGCCTCATTAAGTAATTGAATGGGATAATGATAGTAAAAGGCCAGAATCCTAAATTATTCCCCTCTTCTTATGCGCTATGACGAGCAATGGTGCCTTTTAACCTCAAGGGGAGAGAAAAGTGAGTGTTCAGAAATCCTCTCTGCTGCAGACTTCAAAGACAGGTGGGATTTTAATATAAATGCTGGAAATGTGACATGTTTCATTGTGAGTGTGAGTGTTTGTGGTACGATTCCTATTCTGCATGCATATGTGTGTGGGAGGCTGGGTTGTGTGTCTGCGTGCTCCTCTGTGTGTACAAATGAGTGGGTGGATAAGTGCATGCATGGAAATGTGTTTGTGTCGGTGTCAGTCTCCGTGTTTTCTCCTCTTTTAGGTCCTGTCTCACATTTGCACCAGCTGAATTTAACCTTTCAACAATGTTTAAAGCACCGAACAGGAAAAGAAGAAGAACTGTCACAGAGATCATTCCTCTTGTTTCTCCTCTTTTGATCCCCAGGGTTTATCTCGTGGCCTTTGATTACTCTAGAGCAGAATTAGTTGACCTTGTGCACTATAAAACTTCTCTGCTGAAAACTTTATAGTATCATCAGGAGTATAATTAATTGAGTGATAAATAATTAATGCAAACATTTCTGGACTAATACTAGAGGCCTCTCCTGTGCAGATAATGGTGGAGGAGGCCACGCTTCAGTGACTGCGTCTGTGTCCGGAGGAAATACCAAGTAACTGACAAAAGCACACTACAGCCGAAGGGATGTAAATAAAGTACAATTATTTTTTTTACTACCCTCTTCTGATTACTGCAACAACTGTTGCAGTGCTGCACAAAGAGGACAAATCAGTGGATTAATCCTGAATATATCATCTATGCCAAAGTATGTTTAATGGCTGGAAACTTTGTGGGCACTGGCAAACACAAATACACTTTCTGTGGGTTAAGCTGGTTGGAAAACATTTCAGCGCTCCTGAATTGCAGTTTGGGCGATTTGAATACAGCTGGAGAAGTGTGTATAATCGTTGTAAACAAAGAAAATCTATGCATACATCTTACCCCTACACATAAATGTATTTTTAAAGAAAGAATATGCAGCAAGACGTGCTTCACACTATATGCACACTTTCCTTTCAGGCCAAGTAGAGCCTGTTAAGGTGGAAATGAAAAACACAGCAACAGTAAATGTGAAATTTTACAACAACCAGTTTCGCAGAGCATGAATTTACCTTTTTTTTCTTGTTAACTCTTACAAAGTCTGTATAATCTAATATTCAAAAGTGGCGTTCTAAATAACTAAATATGCACCAAATCTAATCAAACCTACTGTTTATCTAATCTATATTCTCGGAAGACCTTGCTGATCCATTTAATGTTTTCATTTCTTTTTTCATGCGTTTTCTGGTCATTTGGACGCAAAATATAACATTTCCTCATATCCACTTCTCTGATATACAGTGCCATTCAACTTCACATTCATTCCTGTTGTTGTTTTTATTGCCAAGTCTACTAACTTTTATATTCCTTTGGCAGGCTTGAGATGGGAGTGGAGATAAAACATGCGAATGTGCAAATAAATTCACAGTGTTTGAAATGTATAAAAACGGAAGAAAGCAGATGCACCACTATGTAAATTTATACAAAAAAATATATATACAAAAAACGCACAATTATCAGTTAATTGTAAAATAACAAGGTTTGAAAATAATCCTGATTATGCATGCATTTTCATTATAAATCTGCGTATTTCACCTATTACAAAGACTTTTTTCAGATTGGTTTATATTCATGAATGAGCTGACTAACCTGACGTGTTTAATGGTTTGTATTCCAGTACCATCTGGAAAGTCCTCTTTAGAAACCATTTGAAAAAAGGGCTGACCTTTTTGAAATGCACGCAGCACATGATTGGAAACATCTGTCTATGACAGTCAACCAATCAGAGCATCCATCAAAATCAGTCATGTGAATAGGAGGCGTCATCTGTGCTCATTGTGACGCCAAAAACCCACCTGTAAGAATTATGGGATGCTGATTTGTCCCAGTTTTTGTGTTGCCAGCATAAATGGATAGATTGAAAACTGGTATGATTTAAAAAATCTTTAAAACTCCAGATGCTTGTGAAGGTAAAACTGACTGAGTGGCTGACTGACATGGTTTTAACAACGTAATGCACGGATATACCTGCCATGCACAGTTCTATAAAGCCTAAAAGGTAAAAAGACATACACATGCACAGCATATTTACTTAAGTTCATGAATTAATTACCACTAAATAAATCTTCGCCCACAATAGGTTTATTAGGTTTAAATAGGTAATCATGTCAAAGATAAGATAACATAAAGCTTTATTTGTCTCACAATGGAGACATTTCCATGTTACAGCAGCAAAGATATCTATCAAAGATGTAAATATATACACAATCATGTATTGCACTATTGTACTATGGAGCTAGAACAGTCTCATAATTGACAAATGCACAGGACAAGTTTTACAAATGCATAGACCGATTTGCAAATACACACACCGTTTCACACATGCACAGAACAATTCACACGTGCGTAGGACAAGATATACAAATGTATTTTTGATGCGCACACAAATATAACCTGATTTACAAACGTTTTTTTGTCTGTGAGTTGCGCTGGATTTGCGTGTGACTTTTGAGACTCCCCTGACGTGACTCGATCCACAAATACGTTTTTTTTAACACGGAAGGATCTGCAACCAATCAAATGTCTTCCTTTGTTCCAGCCAATCATAAGAGCGCACTCCACGTGGGGGACGCAGAGCAGTGGATAAAACACGCTTTACTCTAAACCAATCAGATTAAAGGGGATACACCTGCTGTTTCAACTGCGTTAGCGCCGTTCGCTTAGAAAAGTGATTAATATTTTGAGTTGGTGGAGTAAAGATAAATAAACAGCAACAGGAGATGGAAACAGGATGGAGAGGAGATCACTGTTCTGATTTTCTTGTGATCTCGGTAAAGAAAACTGCGCCATCTGAGATGGTTTGTCGGGCTGTTCAACCAGAGCCGTCGGGAGACTGGAAAGGTCTTAGTCCTGCTGATCCAGCAACTGATGATGAGAAACAGCGGAGATATTTATGTATTTACTCTGTTTGGATTGACTACGTGTTACATGGGATTGTCCCGCTGGTTCAGCTCAGAACCAGACAGACGCAGCAGAGAGCTGATGCTACCTGTCGGGGACGAGCTGCAGCGGCCAGGTGGAGCAGCACGCAAATGTCAGGAGATTAATTTACCGAAATATCTGGAGTAAAGTCGGTATCAGTCGACTGATAACCGAAGAACCTCTGTATCCAGCTCAGATGTTTGATGATCGGTGGACTAAACCCCGACCAGCATCATCACCGCTCCATCTTCCCATGAGCACGACTCTGCACCGGGAATGTGTTGATCTGCCACCGCTGTTTTGACACATGTTTGTCTCTGTGTGGTGGCAATGTCACATCATAAATGTGAGGATAACAGCTGCTTGTTTCTGACCTCCACGTCTGGTCACTGTGGTCAGCTGGTGTCTGACCGGGACCAGCGGCACTCGCGGCCACAGCCAGAACGCGACTGCAGCAATATTCACCCCGTCAACAGGCTCGTTCTCCTGAAAGACACCTGTAGTTCAAATACAGAAATATCTCCGCTGTTTCTCATCATCAGTTGCTGCATTGGCAGGACTTGGAGTGCAGTCTCCTGACGGCTCTGGTTGAACAGCCCGACAAACCATCTCAGATGGCGCTGTTTTCTTTACCGGGATCACAAGAAAATCAGAACAGTGATCTCCTCTGCATCCTGTTTATTTATCTTTTATCTCCTGTTGCTGTTTATTTATCTTTACTCCACCAACTCGAAATATTAATCACTTTTCTAAGCGAACGGTGCTAACGCAGTTCAAACAGCAGGTGTATCCGCCCCTTTAATCTGATGGTTTACAGTAAATCGTCCCCCACGTTGGGTGCGCTCTTATGATTGGCTGAAACAAAGGAAGACATCTGATTGGTTGCAGATCCTTCCGTGTTAAAAAAAACGTATTCGTGGATCGAGTCACGTCAGGGGAGTCTCAAAAGTCATACGCAAATCCAGCGCAGTTCACAGACAAAAAAACGTTTGTAAATCATGTTATATTTGCGTGTGCATCAAAAATACATTTGTATATCTTGTCCTATGCACGTGTGAATTGTTCTGTGCATCTGTGAAACGGTGTGTGTATTTGCAAATCGGTCTGTGGATTTGTAAAACTTGTCCTGTGCATTTGTCAATTATGAGACTGTTCTAGCTCCATATTATACTGTGGGTATTTTTGTATTACAAGAAAAGCAAGAGGGAAGAAATTAAAACAGACGGAAAACCATCATTAATCAGGATGGTCAGTGTGACAGTTGAAAGTCACGACAGCCCTACATTGGACATTTGTTTGTACAGTTTTAGTCATAAACACAGAAACAGTTGACATTTGATTTTGGGTCCATGTTCATCATCGGAAACGATAAACTACTGAACCAATCCAGCTTTCAGGTGTGATAAACAGTGACAATGTCACATTACTGTGCCAAAGCAAGTGAAGAAAAAAAATAAATGGAGAAAAACCCTGTAAGCATCAATTAGACTGATGTGTCTATTAAAGCAGCTTAGAGTACAAAAGCAACTTGAAAGTCATCATTTGTCTTTAATCAGGAAAACTGTTTACTTAGATGCTTAAATCAACTCCTACAGCAGTTCCTGGCAGAAATATGAATTCGCTCCTGAATGCGAGGAGGGAGAGCACAAACAACAGGACAACAGTGAAGTGAGGTGAACGTGAACTCAGACACGTCTGAAGAAACAATTATCTTGCTAGCTACAGAAATAAAATGACCAGCCATTTCAAACATCAGATTTAATGTCATGTGCTTAAAAGGCGTTTTCTTGGTGTATTTTAGTTTATATTCTAGGTAACTGAAATACAAAACAATATTCAGTCAGGTTTTAGCAGTTACATTTTTAAACCATATTATGCAAACTGAATATGGTTGTTAATCATGTTCCTGTTAAACCGTATCCATTAACAATTAACTCCGTCCACACTCCGTCCTCGTTATCAGCTCTTTATTATGATAGGGAGGATAAACACACCTCTGTTGTGCCTGTGATTTTATCTAAACCCTTTGACTGCTTAAAGGTGATTGATGTCTTTACTTTATCTACTAAAAGCAATTAAACCAATGCGAGCTGCACAAAATTTGGTCACAAGGGGATTCGGGCAACAAGCTCCAGAAATTACAATACAACATATTTTCTTGAAATCTAACGTAACAGCTGTCAGCGGGAAAAATGAAACCCATCACGCAGTTATCAAAAGCAGCCAAATAGATCTTTGCAGTCAAATCTTCCCTCGGTTGTCAGTTTGACGCTATGAGGAGGAAAGTAACCAGAAATATTATTACTTATCAAGCTTTCTTAAAAGTTCCTTTTAGCAGGGTAACAAAAAGCTGCATTTCCACTATGGTCTGCTGGGCTGCAGCTGATGACTTCGCCGAAACGTCCTAAACTAAAACATAAAGCTGTACTGTCAGCAGTTTTGTCAACAGGAGCGGGGACAGACCTGTCTTGAAGAAGCGGTAGAAGAGAACGATACAAGCGACAGAGAAATTGACTGCCACAAGACACGACAATTTCCTGAATAGTTTCGATTCACAGACAGAAAATAAATCCAGCAATAACACGAAGATATCTGAGAAGATTAGCTAAAGAATTGCTTTAAAAAAAAAAAAGTATTCATAAATGTATTTATTTGCCTTATGCACACACGGGTAGCATGTCTATGAATGCTTTGCGGCCATTTTGGGAATATTAAAAGACATCTGTGAATGAGGTAGATGAGGCTTTTTTGTCGGGTGCATGGGATTTTAGCTTCATTCGGATTTTAAAACCTGTAGATACATTTTGTGATTGCATCACACTGTAAATCTACTCCCATTCATCACAAACAAATTATGTATTTTTAAAATCTCGCCTGAAAATTAGCTGAGATAGGCTCCAGCAGACCCTCGTGACCCTGCAAAGGATATAGCAGGTATAGAAAATGGATGGATTATAAGTTCTTTTTTTGCACACATTATCTCTAAACAATATTTGTACCGCTGATTTAGATGCCAACATTTTCTATAACCTCAAATCAGACAAAGTCCGGATGTCGCATGTGCATATATACGGCCAACCCAAGAACCGAAAAACATCACGTAAGGGGGCAGAACAGAGGGCTAACAGACCCGGGATGGCGATGAAGCTAAATCTGACCGCAAAAGTTGCGGGTCATGGCAAAGTCAGCAGGAAGATGATAGAGCTGAATGGAGGTGAGTTTAAAAAAAAAATCTCAGTCAAATGCCACAGTATGACCTTCCGCATGTACTTGCATTAGTGATGCACCGATTGTTCGGTAACCGAAATTGTTCGGCCGAAAATGGCAAAAAAACACTTTCGGTGTTCGGTGGAATAAGTGGGAAAAAAACCGAACAATTAATAACGGCGTTTTAATATAAATAGACTGGCCGCTCCGTAACTGTTGCGCACCACATAAATAGTTGGCCAACCAAAAACTAACCACATAAGAATTTAACTAACATTCACCAGCAGGTGGAACCAAAACAACATAAATCAATCTATTACAGGTGCGTTTAGATGACGAAATCAAACAGCGAAGAGCGTGGAGTGAAGTGGTGCGGTGCAAACATGTCAGCAGTGTGGAAGTATTTTAGAGTGGCAAAGAATAATACAAGAATGGCTGTTTGCAATGAATGTTCTGCTCAAATATCTAGAGGGGGCACATCTGCAAAGTCTTTCAGCTACAAGTTTGATTTATCATTTGAAATGATAAAAAACCCTGAGCGCTTTAATGCATTTTTATTGTTTTAAGGCCTATGTTAAAATGTTCAGTCAGTTAAGCCTAACGTAAGCTCAAAGATGGCCAAAAAATGTATTTTGCTAATTTATTTATTTTAAGTTATTGTTCTTTGCTGGTATAATATCTGCTGGAATATTTAAGAAAGGCTGGGAAATTAAAAAATGTTCAGTTTTTTATGTTCAATAAATATTTTCTACCTTGTAATTTTGTAAAAGATTTTTTTCTTTTAAAAGCATGCCTAAATCAAATTTATTTGATTTATGCAATGGTGAAAAAATTGGCAAAATAAATGAAAAACTGCGAAGAACCATGTTCGGTATTGTTCGGTATTCGGCCAAGTGTTTATTATTATTTTCGGTTTCGGTTTCGGCCACAAATTTTCATTTCGGTGCATCACTAACTTGCATATTTGGTGACTGTTAATGGTCACAAGCTAAAATAATTCAGGGAACAAGATGGTTGCTGCATGTATGTGGTCTTAGGTATGAAAACCTGGAACACTGCAACTTTATTGCAGTCTTCCAGGTTTTCATACCTCCTCTCTGCAGCTGCAACAAAATCTACCGGCTCTTGTTGTTTTTCTTCCCACAAGTAAATTATTCCATTTGCAGTAAGATGTCCTCGGAATTTCTCCTTGGTTTTCTGAAAGCCATGTTCATGTTCAGCTCTGCTTCTTCTCTAAAATGTTTGAGGTGAGTGTCCTGTTTTTATTTTTTTCTTAATTATTATTTAAAGATGTTGACTTCACACCTCCACACATACGCACGGTAACAGGTAATTGTCCCTGTGAGATGCATTTTATTCAGCAGTAATACTTCAGACTCGCACAAGGTTGTGGTTTTAAGGAGGCAGAACACAATAGTGGCTTTTGAGTAGGGATGGGAATCGAGAACTGGTTCTTGTCGAGAACCGGTTCCCAGTGTTTCAATTCCTTGGAATCCTTTGCCTTTTTCGCCAATGATTCCCTTATCAATTTCAGTGGGCGCGAATGACGTCACCAAGCACATTGCGCAACGTGCGCATTCGCGCCCAGCAGGAAAACACGGGGGACAAAGCGGCATAAACGCTCGAAAGTTTGGTTACATTTGACCAAAAAGGATGACAACAGGGCAACAATACTTGCAATGTGGACATTTCAACAAAGGGGGGAAACTGTTAGGACTCGGCCGGCTGATGCGCTGGGAGCGCGGAGTCAGCCGGCGTGTGGTAAGGCTGATTTATGGTCCGCGTTAAGGCTGAGTTATGGTTCTGCGTCAAATCCACGCCGTGCCCACGCCGTCACCGTGACGCCGTCACCGTGACGCCGTCGTGAACCCTTCGGACTTCTCCGTCACGCCATTTCTCCGCGGTGCAGTACCCCCCGTGACCGCTAATTCGCGATCTTTTCCTGAATGGTTTATCAGACTTTTTCCGGCCACAGTGAATCAAAGAGATAAGGACAACTATTATGCAAAAAAACAAAACAAAAAAAAAAAAATCACACATACAGTGAAGGTTTTTAGGTTCTGGTTTTTTGCACAATAGTTGTCCTTATCTCTTTGATTCACTGTGACCGGAAAAAGTAATTAAAGTAATCAAAACCTCTCAAACTCATCATAAATCTGTCTCATCATAAATATGTGTGTAACTTGTGTGATCAAAGCAACTATTTCTGGTAAATTGATTGTGCTTCCTGATCATTATCATATACGGCAATATCGCATGTGCATTATCAGTGTTTTTCCGTGCATGTTGCATGTGAGTTATAAGTGTATATGAATGTTATTTCTGCAATGAACTGGCATCTGTTTGGAGAACAGACTCGTGTTTGTGTGTGCCTCTCCCTCCGTGTGTCTCTCCTATTTACTGTAGCGCTCTTTCTCCATCCATCTACTTTTGACAGAAGCAGTAGCAAATTAACCCACTACTCTGTGTGCATGTGCTACAACTTCATCTTGTAAATCAACTTTGAGCTTGTGCTCTATTTTTTTTTAATATGCATTCAGAAAAACTAAAATATTTTTTACACATGTAGCTCTTGAGTATTGTGTTCATTCATTGTTCTTCGGCATCTGTAAGAAAACGCACCAAAACCTATCTATCACGCTCATCCTCTTGAAGGTGAACCTGTCAGTCTAATACCCAGCCAGAGAGCAGGAACAAAGTGCTGCATCGCAGCTTTGCAGTATACGCAGAAAAGCTACTAGAATGTCAAATAGATTTGTTGGTATTTGAGTGCATGCTTGACTGGTTAGCTAGTGTTTTCAAGTCCTCGAAAACATCAGACCAACCTCTCCACCAGAGATGCATCAACAACAATCACAGCACAGGCTTGAAACAATCCTACAATCTATCTTGTCCAGTGAACTCCTGCAGTGGATACAACACTTAACATCTCTTTGTTAGGTAAATCTGTTTTTAGTTATTATATCTTTACTTAGGTTCAATGGTGCATTTACAAAAAGATGAGGAAACCTGAACTCTGCTCTGATTGAGAAATGGATCCATAGCTATAAAGTAATGTATTTAAATGCAGAAAAGCAGTTCAAGTAGTTGAAGCGTAATAGACTTGACTACAGCGTATGTCTCTGACTGACACTGTGGAAATTATATTTAAGGATACAACTTATATTGATAAAAGGCTTATGGGAAGTTAAATCCCTTTGCTCATCCATCAATGACTACAGCAGCTGCACTCTGATTTTTGAATACCGTGCAACTCTCACCTTGGGGAATTTAACACTTGTAATAACATTAATACGGTCACTATCTGTGGAAATGGAACAGACTGAAGTATCAATATTAAAGCACTTGAGATGTAAACAAGCATTCAGTTTCAATCCAGAATTTATGCGTACAGGCCCTGTCACATATTAATCAAGCCATCTGTCCACAGTTGTGAGGAGCCAGAAAATGACAGTGAAATACACTCGTCCACAAATGTCTCTTGCTCGCATTGAATCTCGTGCAGGTTCCCGCCGGAAATCACATCAAGAAGCCTGCTTACAGTTGGGTCACTGAGTCAAGTCATGTCACGGTGCTCTGTAAAGGAAACAACCCCTCAGGTCAGGCTGAAAAATCTGACGTTTGCTGCATCTGGGTGTGTCACAACCTCGCACAAAAAAAAAAACAAAAAAAAAAAACAACCCCACTGCACCACCGGCAGATGAGAGAGAATGCAGGCTGCACAAACTGCAGTAAAACTAATGTAAGTGTGTTGTGCATGAGTGGCCATATGAATTATGAGGAATCGTAAAGAGTCAAACATGCAGCGGCGCTGAAGTCGCCACCAACCTAATCAAAGAACTTGGTTTTTGTCCTGCTTCTTGTATTCCTTCTTTTGCTTTCCACATGCCAGCTTCAGAAAGGTTCATGTAATCAATTACGTATAATTCAGCTCAAACTCACAATGCAAAATAGCCGGAGCAACATAGAAAAGCTTCCGCAGCTTTTTTGTGCACTCTGTCGGTGATTTATGAAGGAATAGCGGCACTATGCAGCTGCCTTGTTTGCTCATCTGTGTAGATTCTCAGACCTACATACTACTATGGGGCTAATTTTGTGCTTGGAAGGGGCATGATGCATTTAGCTAGATATTGATGCAGTGGTGCTTATGATTTAAGGGGCTAGAAAAGGATATAAAGAGATGACTTGCCTTTGTGAAAACAGACTATTCTTCGGCGCAAAGCCAAAACAATACAAAAAAAACAGACAGAACTTTCATCCCTAAAGACTTAGATTTAGTGTACTTTGTTTGAAATGCGAGGTACTGAACATAAAGGTGTTCATTAGACTCCCGACTACTATTAATCAAGGGAAGATGCCTTTGCTTGGATGCAGCTGAACCTGACTGGAAAGCTGATCACGGTGCCTTTGTGATGGACTGTGTGTATCCTGTGGTCCCCAAATAAAAACCTGTTCTCCCTGGACTGGGCTATCCCCAGTGGCACGGAGCCATGACAAATTAACAGAGTATCCCCCCCATATCTCTCCACCGTGACATTAATCTGTAGAGTCTTTCACCGTAACACAACTTGTGCCGGAAGGAGAAGCAAGCAGAATGATTCATCATTTTGGGGACACATTGTAGTTCCAAAGGTGGCATGTGCGTCCTCATCAAGTGCTTTCTTATATCTGCCACTTCAACCTGTTACTAAATGTTTACATTTAAGTAAGGAGGAATGCAAGTGAAGCTTAAGTGACTATTTTCATTTCACCCTGTTTTTCTAAATCAAATGCCAGATGCCAAAAATTAATTTTGTTCTTGTGGATAAATATGTTACTTATTTATCCCTTTGTTGACCAAATGGAAAACCAAGTCTTACATAGTCTTAAGACTAGGTAAATAAAAGCTGAGATGAACAACATATGACACACCATATAAACAGTATGTATATGGGTGAATGAACGGATGGATAGAAAGAAACTGCACTACGGATTCACAAACCTGGATGCAGATTTGTTTCAAACCTTCACCGCTTTAAAACAGTGTTTCCTGACATTGCACATTGCAACTAGAGCTGAAGCAAAGATAACTCGAGCTGCTTTCCACTCTGAATGGAGATAAATTACATCCTGCTTTATTTCAAAGGGGTTACAGCAGTATTGCGGGTATGGTGGTGCCACTAGCATTGCAACAGAGACCACGTTCTCCCGACTGGAGACAAATATTGGTGAAAGCCTTTTTAAAAAATAAAAACACTGAGCACGTCCCTTCTGTCTAGTGGTAGCAATGCATTGTTATGCGAGATCCATTCATCTCCACACGTATTTATGTTAGTGATAGGGGCAACCAAACTGCATCAAAATAATCTGCCATTTTAAGCCTCTAATAAGACTCAAAAAATGTCATTCTACTTAATTGATAGGGTGGATAGGGTCCCTACAGACATTCCAACGTTGTTTGTACTTTGTATGAGTACAGAAAGTATACCAAAAGAATTAATTTATTTTATTAACTTTTATTTATACAGGTAAACTCTCATTGAGACCCAGGGTCTCATTTACAAGAGAGACCTGTTATAAAATACAGGCATCTATGTTCAGTTGCTGCAATATTGTTATAAGGCCATACGAGTCAACTGCCAACATGGCGCAAACTGGCGTGAATAGACACAGAGAGGAGGATAGGTCATTGCCTCTGCTTTTAACAGTCAAATATTTGATCATAAACAGAAGTAGTCTCGTCCAAAATATATAAGTTTGTAATAAATGTAAAACGGCATATCTAAGAGCCCTCTCATTTTCCAGTCATGCTTCATTTTGCCTCCTTTTACATCACTTAGTTACCAAACATTTCAAGCCTTTCAAGTGATACTTTCATAGAAAAGTGCTTCCAGACACAAAAAAAACAATGCAATCTAACAACATTCACATACTTCTTAAAGCAGAAAAACAGAGAATGTACCCCTGGTTCAATACAACTTAATTTTCTTTGATCAATTTGTTTGTTTAACAGAATTAGTTAAGTGCAAAGCACTGTGTTACACTCACAAACAGTACTTGAACAAAGTAAACACACTAAATGTCTTTGTTTTTAAATGTATTCAGCCAGGTGTTGTGTCTGAATGACACAACCAGTTATCCTGAATGTCCTGTAAATCCAGTCACCCAGACAGTTACTCGTTCAAATAAAAGACCTGCCTTCTCTCAAAAGTATATTTATGCTTTCTTTATTTTTCCACACACATCCATCAAAAACACTTAGCTAAACATTAATATGTTTGATGCAAAATAAAGGGAATAATTTCATTATGAAACAATCTAAATCAATACTGATTGTGCAATCCTTATTGTCTATATTATTCTGAATGTCACCTTTTATATTAGTCTTTAATATGTCATGACTGTGGGCAATTTCATTCATAACTTTAATTAATAAGGTAGAGATATGCCGATTGCAATAACAACAATTTCAATTGCTAATTTAGATTTAATTTAGATTCTTTGTGAATAAAGTGGTATTTTTATGTAATCATCAAAACGCTGGCAGCATCGGGGGCTGTTCTCCCTGACGACAGTCTCCTCAGCTCCGAGCATACGGTGAATGTGCTGCATTCTTACTCAGGACATCAGGCTAACTGCAAACACTAATCAGCAGAATACTTTTAACATTCTGCTGATGAAGATTGCATCCTTTGGGCAATGACTGTTTGATATGGGCAAACGTTATGGCTGTTTAAATATCAAACAATTAGTAGTCACTAGTTGCACATCTCTGTCTAAAACAAAAAAAAAGAAAAGAAAAGAGGTGAAAATGGTAGGCAAAGCAAAAGAAGGAGAAGAGGAATGAGTTTCGGTGAATTGCCTTGCTGCTTGCTGTTTGCTAAATCAATGACATAAAGATAGAGGCTCTGAATGTCAGAGCTTACGTCCACAAGATTGAGGACTTAAATCTGGTCTTTGGCAACTGCTTTTAGGGAAAATGTATTTATAAAGGTCAGCTTCCTCAAACTGAATAACTAATGTGTCGGTCCCTGTGTGACTCTTTCTTCCTATTTACAATTATGTAATTGACTTAAATGATTTTGGTTTTTGTTTGGAAAAAAAAGGTGGATCATATCTAGCGGACAAAAAATAATTTCTTATATCATTTTCGTTTCAGTTTTTTGATGAATCCAGGATGACATGTCGCTTAATTTAATAAGTGAAACTGACATCACTGACTACTGTGATTGGACAAGAAAGGATGGCATCAAAAGTTATCAAATTATTATTTGCTTAATCAATCATGTAATTCAATCACACCTAAACAAAGAAGATTAGATAAACTCTTGGCTATGATGTTCATTTATTCATACAGGTTGGTGCCAGGGTCTTTGCTGGTGGCAGGAGACAGCTTCATAAGAGAGCCTGGCTGCCTAATGGATGGGTCTCTGACGGTATTACACTTACAAAGCAAGACCAGGTGGCAGTGCAGTAGGACACTCTTGGCAAGAGGCAATTTTGTGAGACTGGAGGGGAGGGGAGTGTTATCCTGCTGGCTGAGGAAGTGGTTTCTCACCCGCCGCTATCAGCCAAGCTCAATTCTGCGAAACATGCCTGAAGCATGAGGGACTTTCACTACGTCCCGGAGGATCTTTAGAAGCTGTTCTACACAACTTTAGTAAAGATGTGTCAAATGCATTCTTTAGAAAAGTCCTTGCATAATAATTGATCAACTTATAAACAGCTCAGAAAGGTTAGTCGTGTGAACAGGTAGAGCAGAAATTCTACAAAATGTGTTACGAATGTTTCATTTCTTCCAAAATTGATTGGACTCCACATTGATATTTGTCTGGACTGACAATTTTAAAGGGGACCTATTATGAAAAACACGTTTTTTCTTGCTTTAACATGTATAAAGTGGTCTCCCCTCAGCCTGCCAACTCAGAAGGAGGAAAGCAACCAAATTCTGCAGTGTCTGTACAGCCGCCCGGACGAGCCATCCAGTGTGATGTGGCTTCTACGAGCCGTTAAGATTCTGCTCCCGTCGTTAGGTAACGACGGGAGCGATGCGTGAAACCACGCCCACAACTTAAGACTGAAATATGGTTCTGCGTCAAAACGACGCCGTGCCTACGGCGTGTGGTTTGGGTCGACGCAGACCACACGCCGTGATGAAGCATTGTGACACCTTGGCCCCCCTGCAGGGGCAGGTTGCCCCAGTCCTACCTCCTGCAGGGCTTTGAACTGGACTCAACACATTTTAAGTAGCTTCAACTTCCTATCACACCTTGGAAGTTGCCTCAAACAGACTTGGAACACTAGAGCACCCCATGGGGTGATTTTCGTCTGTGGCCTATTGTCTCACACAAGTTCCTGCGTCTTGCATCCCTGCTGAGACAGAACCATATATGGATTTCCTGACGAAAGATCACACCTTTTACTGTCTCTCACTGACTCGTTCATTCCTGTTGTTTGTTCTTGTATAAAAAGCTTGTTACAAAATCACTCAATGTCAGCATTTCAACCAGATCCCTGGTCTGTGTAGATGTGCTCACCGCCGGCTTAATAAAACTTCATAAACCACAAAGCGGACTTCTGAACTGGTTTGATAAATTCCTCAACAGCCGTCACCTGCACCGTCACTGACGTGCACCTCCCGAAAATTGTAACTACGCGTCGAGGCGACGCAGACCACACGCAGACGGAGAGGGCTGTTATTGGTTCGCTTGGAAGCAACGCATTTCTGGTTTCCAGTTTGAAGCAGTAGTGAACTTTCAGGGCTCTTTTCTTCATTTATGTGTGATTTTTTTTGTTTTGGTTTTTTGCACAAATCTCTTTGATTCACTGTGACCGGAAAAAGTCGGATAAACCATTCAGAAAAAGATCGCTAATTAGCGGCCGCGGGGGGTACTGCACCGCGACGAAATGGAGTGACGGAGAAGTCCGAAGGGTTCACGACGGCGTCACGGCTGCGGCGTGTGCTCTGCGTTGGTGTGACGCAGAACCTTAATTCAGCCTTTACTCTGGCCGGAACAACAACAACAACAACTCCGCCGGCCGGCGCTTCCGCCATTTTTTCATAGCGGTGTATCGCGTCATTCAGGCAGCCAATCAGCACAGAGCCTCATTATCATAGCCTCCCCGCCCACTCAGAATCCCGCATAGAGAAAGAGATTAGAGAATGGCTCAGAGGCTGAATTTCTATTTTATTTAGCAAAAACAATCAAAATCTTGCTTTTAAGACATTCAAGGCCTGTTTAAAATAGGTATTAGATGCCATAATAGGTCCCCTTTAAAAAAAGTTGTGAAGTTAATCAACGTTTTTGAATTAAATTGTCATTATGAACGCAACAAAATTAGGTAAGCTCAGAGAAGTTGACTGCTGCGTTTTTCACAAGTTTACAATTGTTAACAGAAGTTACAGGCAGGCCATTCCCTGATGGTATTTAGGTATTTATGGCTTTGTTAACAGCTGAGCAGTGTCTTTAGACACATCTGTGCAAAGCCTTACAGAGTTTCTTGTTTGTCCAGAAGGAGCTCATTTATTGACATTTCATGTTGTTTCAAGACGTTAAGCTGACTTAAAGGTTAGCTAGGTTTAGTTGGACCATCTGATAACACGAGACCCCCATGAAGTTTGGCCTGGTGACTTCTGGTTTGTAAATAACCCAATGTCTTTAAAAACCATCTGTTCAAACCTCCAACAAGAGGTCCTATTTTAGTTGACCTCTTGACTCTTTGTGTTTTAAGGATGTCTGTTTGTTTCTTCATACTAAGAAAAGTCATGTGTGTGACCATCTGTTTTTGTCAATCGTCCATCTATACATTCACTGTTCCAAATATGGTCATTCCTGTCATCCTTTGCTTAATAAAAGCGCCAGCTCTGCAGACAGCCAGTTGAGAGAAGTTCTGACGAGCTAAGAGAAGGGCCGTGTTGCCTAAAGCTTCTCAGGATTCCTCTCCAACCTTCTGCAGAAGGCCATTGAAAATCATTCCATAAGTCTCTGGTGTCTTTTTCTAAGTTAATTAATGTATGTTGATGACTTTTTAACCTAACATTTTGGTGCAGAGAAACCCGGGATCTCAAGTTCTGGCGATGGAACGGCGTACGGTCAAAGGAGGCCATCTAAAAATCTGTCGACAGCGTTCTGACTTCAGGAACGGGGCCCAGATTGATCTGCGCTGTTCCAGAGTCCAGACGACGAGATTTCCCAGCCAGGGGAAGGCACTAGGAGACTAGGTGAGAGACCTCTTTTGAGTGAAATTTCTGTGTATACTAACAAGAAGGTTAGCGAAAACGGTGTTTGGCGGCGGGTCGGGGACCTGATTTTTACAGAAGGCATAGGGGCCTCTAAAAATACTGCCTAAAGAGCAGTGCGTAAGACCAACATCTAACTCGGTCGGGGACCGGCTTTTGAATGTCAGAGGACTTTAAAAGTACAGGATAACGAGGAGAGGTTTCTTGGAAATGATTTTTAATGGTTGTGTTTTATGTTTGTCTAATGTTTGTTTTATGTTCGTCCTGTCTAATGTTTGTCTGTGTTCAATGTGGGGTTTCCAAAATTGAGAGGAAAACTGTGTGTTCAATGTTTGGGGTTTTCAAAATTGAGAGGAAAATTTTAAGTTGTTCACTAAAAGATCAGGCTAAAACCAAACTGTTGAAAAAGGAAACTTGTGTCCTGAGAGAAACTTAAGAAAGAAAATAACTGGCGAAAAATAGCAGAGGCGTGGTTAAGCTGAAATTTATGCTTAAAGAATCTCAAAAGATGCTTAATTGATGGGGAGACGTCCTCAAACTTAAGAAAATGGAAACAAATCTTGCGAAATAATAATATAGGGAACTTAAAAAGAAGTAAATGGACTAATTTAAGACTAGAAGAAAAAACAAGAAAGTAACAACCTGTGATGAAGAGACTGAGGAGGGGAGAGAGCTGCAGGCTGCAGCTGCCCAAAGCTCTGTGTCTGTGTGTGACTCTGTGTGTGTGTATGTGGGAAACACTGTCTGTGTGTGTGTATTCATGAAACCTTGTGAAACAGCTGCAGAGTTTGCAGAGCCAAGCTGCAGAGAGAGTGTGTGTGTGAAAGCGTGCTCCAGCATTGGGTGCAGCGCTTTACGAGCGGCTGCAAGGCTCTATGTCTGAGGGAGAACTTTTTTGTGTTTCTGGAAAAAGGGGGGTTTTCAGTGGTGAAGTGAAGTGAGCTCTCCTTTTGGAGGAGACGTAGAGATGTGGAATAATATAGTTTGTTCTATCATTCTAAGCCCTGAATGAGGGCATAGAATCATAGAAGTTTTTAAATTGGGTTAATTCACCATTTAATTTGCAGATTACTTTTGTAATACTGTATTTGACTCGGATTATATGTAGGAGAAACAAACCCGTTGTACAATCTTTTTAGAAAAGAAGAACTCTGAGTGCATACTAGCCTATTCACACTGAAAATGTGTACATTTGTGATCAGTGTTGCTATCATTTAGTTTGAGAGTTCATCTGAAATGCACCAATTGAGTTTGGTTAGTGTAGTTTGAGGAGAAGTAATTTACACATTTGCACTGATACACAAACCCACATGCAGATGATGTGAAGTGAGTGTTTAATGTTAGTGGGTTTTTGTCTATGTGTAGTTTACGCATGGGAATTTATCCCACAATTTTCTTAAGACTTCTATGAGTTTTCATAGAAGAGCGTGCATTTGCGTTGCAGCATGCAAACAGAAGATTAAGAATCTCCTGAAGACTTTTATAAGTACTCATGATTTATCTGGAGATAATTTTCTGATAATTTTCTGATAATTTTCTGATAATTTTCTGATAATTTTCTGACAATTTTCTGACAATTTTCTGACAATTTTCTGGCATTTCTTTTTGATTTGGGGAAAATAGAGCTCAACAACAGTTGAGAAGGCATTATTTGATAGAATGATTCCTTTCAGTCCGACGTTTTGTGACAATGAATTATTGTTTATACATATATATATATATATATATAAGTTCACTGAAGACTACTGTTTACGTTGCAGGAGAGTTGCTGCACTGACAGTTTTTGTGTGTTACTTTAATAAGATCATAACCCACTTGGGTGGAAATAAGAACGTTTTTCAATGAGAAATTCTGTAGTCTAATCTACGGTGGGAGACAGAATTTTAAAGGTTTTGCCCATCTAATCTGGTGATGGGAGGGAGGATCTCTGAGGGACATAGATATCCGACCCTAGAGGATCATTAAGTCAGACCTGCAGACTTGCCAGGGTGCGAAGGTCAAGAAGTGGGAGGGCCACTTATCTGGGGAGCCTGACTCTGGCAGCCTGACTCTTCCAGGGAAAAGTCAACAAGGAGGGGGTCTAATGACAACAAAACCCCCACCCCTGTCGGCATGCAAAAAAAATGCTGTGAAGCAGACCAGTGCTTCCAAGGAAGTTGTTCCCCCTGGTGGCTAAGTTGAGCCATAGGGAGTTTCTATGGCTCAACAGGAGGGAGTGGGAGTATGTAGGGGTATATATGATACATCATGAGGATTAAATACTAAATACCCTTTAAAAAAATTTTTAGTAGGAGCTTTCCGACATGTTGCAGATACAACATGAGAGGACCTATCCATTTGAAGTTGTTCATATGGATTTCATTCTTGGAGTGAACTAATGGCCTGTTAAGTTAAGGCTCAGGAAAGCCATGGCCTGAATAACGGCCATTAGTCGAACTGTACATGAGAATCGTCTTCTTGTTAGGCTGCTGTTTCTTCCTCTCCCTCTTCTAAAGCAGGAACTGCTGAAATAGGTGACCGGATCCTGAGTCGAGTGGTGAAACGTCATCACTCCGTCAGGACGGGCCCTTTTTGCTGTCCAGATCAGGACACCGGCAGCAGTAAAGGCTGCTGAATGATCTACTGCGTTCACCAGTTGCAGTGAAAGCTAGCAGAGAAATGCCAGGCTCGAGTAGTGCGGGAAGTCGGGCGGTACCACAACCTTTGCCCGCGAAGTAATCAACTGATGCCTATCTCGCCAGCCCAGCCTGAAGAATATGACTAGCCAAACTGACTTGCGACAACAAACTAGGAGAGGAGTCCGAGGAATGGAAGAGACTTTTTCATTACTGAGTCATGCTGACATAATGACTGAGATTACGATTCCGATTCCGACTATTACTGTCCTTGTACTGTTCTGTGTTTTCATTACCTGTATGTTTACAATGACACTGGAGTGTTTTATTTTGGGTGCTGTGAAGTTTCAAAATGACAAGAGGAGGGAAATGTGAAGTTAATCAACGTTTTTGAATTAAATTGTCATTATGAACGCAACAAAATTAGGTAAGCTCAGAGAAGTTGACTGCTGCGTTTTTCACAAGTTTACAATTGTTAACAGAAGTTACAGGCAGGCCATTCCCTGATGGTATTTAGGTATTTATGGCTTTGTTAACAGCTGAGCAGTGTCTTTAGACACATCTGTGCAAAGCCTTACAGAGTTTCTTGTTTGTCCAGAAGGAGCTCATTTATTGACATTTCATGTTGTTTCAAGACGTTAAGCTGACTTAAAGGTTAGCTAGGTTTAGTTGGACCATCTGATAACACGAGACCCCCATGAAGTTTGGCCTGGTGACTTCTGGTTTGTAAATAACCCAATGTCTTTAAAAACCATCTGTTCAAACCTCCAACAAGAGGTCCTATTTTAGTTGACCTCTTGACTCTTTGTGTTTTAAGGATGTCTGTTTGTTTCTTCATACTAAGAAAAGTCATGTGTGTGACCATCTGTTTTTGTCAATCGTCCATCTATACATTCACTGTTCCAAATATGGTCATTCCTGTCATCCTTTGCTTAATAAAAGCGCCAGCTCTGCAGACAGCCAGTTGAGAGAGGTTTTGACAAGCTCTAAGAGAAGGGTCGTGTTGCCCTAAGAGCTCCTCAAGATTTTTCTCCAAACTTCTGCAGAAGGCCATTGAAAATCATTTCTGACAGTCTCCGGTGTCTTTTTCTAAAGTTATTAATATTGTGATGACTTTTTAACCTAACAAAAGTACACAGACAAAGAGGATCACAGATCTGCAGAGAATGACACTAAGCTTTCGTTGCCAATCATTTCTTTAATTCATATAGGCTATCTCAAATAAATATTGTTCTACTACAGTAAGTCACCAGCTGCAGTGTTCACAGTGATGTTTTTGCTGCCAAGCAAGGCTGCGTCCTTCGCATGCCAAAGACTTCAGAGAACGGGTCCTAGCAAACACGTCACATCGGCTCTGCTCTGGACATGAGAGGAAATTGGTCTGTTAAATGAGATTGGGTGTGAGCTGTGGGTGTGGGAGGCGGAAAGCACTGGTTTGAGTGAAACCCTCTTTACAAAATAGAATGTGACAAGCCTGAATGAAGATGGAGTTAAACTGGGTAAATCAGGAGTAAACGCAATCTGATTGACCACCGCCTCTGCCCAGACATACTATAGATAGACAGACAGATAGACAGATAGATAGATAGACAGATAGACAGATAGACAGATAGATAGATAGATAGACAGATAGACAGATAGATAGATAGATAGATAGATATAGAAATGAGGAAGGCTGTAGAAAAATCCATTGTCTTTCTACAACTCCTTTTATTCTCTCCGAGAAACAACCACGGAGACTTGTTAATTTAATTACTTTAAGAATCTGTTCATTATGAAGTCTGTTGAAACCAATGCAAAGTACTCCTCACCCTCCATGTGTGCCACATCTTTAAAATCCCAATCTTGAATCATTTCCAAGACTGTTGTTCCAAGCGTCACTATTCCCTGGCTAATCTCGTCACATGTTTCTTTGTCTCCGGCTGGGCTAATTTCATCATTTTTACCATTTTAATAATGCATGTGGATGAGGCGATCAAACAGATGAAGACAACTCTAAGGAAAGTGTAATCACAACTGCATCTACAGTGACTGTGCTGATAAGAATTGCTGTTTGGTTACAAAACGCTACACTGGTGCTTGTACTAACACATACTGAAACGCAAAATAAACCCATGGTGAATTATCACTTGCCAACAGCTTCCCGTCAGTGCTGTCAAATGAGGACAATTATCAGACCCATACTGAGTTCATTAGGATAATGAAACAGCCAAGGCTGATTTTGTGTTCTGCATCTTGAGCTCTTACATTATCTTCTTCACTAGCTATTTAGAATAGAACACCAAAACACTAACAAAAACATCCACTGAGCACATAAGGTGCTGCTGTTGTATAAACTCACAGTTCAGGAAACATGCTCACTTACAAACCTGCTTCTGATACTTCAGAGGGATGCTAGTGAATAAACCACGTCTATTGGAGAGGGACATATTTTTGTGGTTGCCAGGTGTTGTCAAATATTTCCTATTTAGAGTTGCTTAAGTGACTGAAAAGCTATTAAATCTTACAGATACCGTAATAAGTTAACTCATGTGATAAATTGCACTTCTTTTCCATGATTCAAAAATAACAAGGTTTTTTTTTTGGTCTTTTTTCCCATTTAGACTTGCCATGTATTTCTTCAGCTTTCCACACTGGTTACATTTTAATGTTGATAGGTTTCTGTTGGTGCACAGAGAATCTTTGAGTTAGCTTTCAGTGTTGGTAACTGATATGCAACGAGGAAAAACTACCAGGCGATAATGCCAGTTTCATCTTCAATAAAGGCAAGTGTTTATTTGCACTTTGGATTTTAAGTATTTACAAGGTTGTAAAATGAAGTTCAAGTAGGCTACTTCAGACGCGCAACCCTTGCCAGATGACACAAAGCATGTTGCACTATGGAGTACATCTGTAGACTTAAAACTTAGCTTTACATTTATACCATGTCACAAAAACTCACTGGGCCTCATTCATGACATAAAACATGAGTGTCTTGTGTGTAAGCTGTTAGCAGAGCAACATTTCTGCATATTTTGGTGTCCGTTGAGTGTTAAAAGCAATGTATTGGATGGCTGCCACACTGCATCCCAATATAATGTTCGGGACAAACCTCGGGAGTTTGCTGTTGCCACCTGTGGAGGCATCTGTCCATCAAGTATGAGTCCTAATAAAGAGGTCGTTCCAGTTATAGAGGTCATAGAACCTGTCTGCAGCAGAGTTTTGTTGATGAAGAGATTTTATATCAGACCATTTTCTCATCACATGCTTTGTTGGACAAAAGACATGGAATTAACCGCACACATCACCTTTTCAGGCACATGCCCTACCAATGCATGTCACACCTGTACTAACCTGTAGTTTTCCTTTGTTCCACTTCAGTTTAAATGACCTCTATGGTCATATCAGAAAAACTCCTCTCTCACTCTGGTAAACATGCAAGTTGAGGACGCACCTCTACAACTCCTTTACAGTGGTCCCTGGATTTGGATCGATACTAAATTAATGAGCTCCAGGAGCATGTTGCCAACCTGTGAGTGACTCACATTCACAAAGATACGCATGTCCTTGTGATCAAATTTTACATGTTGTTCACATGCTGTTTGTGAATCTGCTCAAAGAGTCACAAAGATTTCATAAATCATTTTTAGCCTTTCAATCCATTCATGTTAGAAGAAGAACTTCACACAAAGAAGACACAGCTATCACAGACAATGAACAATCCTTTCACAAATCTATTGGCTATGACGATTTACATAGAAGTGTCAATCACCAAATCACTGAAAGGGTTCTGGTGAGATCGACCACAAACCCCCAGAGCTCAGTAGTTGTGCCCCAGATGGACACAAAGCACACATAATGAACATGTCTGCTGATTCAATCAAACCAAAAATAGTGATATTTGATGAATTATATAATTGAATGTACATAATATTAATGAGTTAATACATTTAGTGGTATATGTGCATTATCAGATGAAACAATAATATAGTTTGCTATCTGAGCGGGATAGATATGTCAACAGCAAATGTGCCAATTTGAAAAATCTCCAAACATGCAAAAAAAAAAATACTGGTCATACTGGGTAAAAGTTTTACACTCCGAAAGTTTTCTTTGTCAGATAAATTGTTTTGTTTTTCTTTTTTCCTGCTTTCCAGCTTCATTTACCCTGGCTTGGTAATGTACTTCATTTTACACCTCAACTAAAATCTCACATGTCCCCAGATTTATTTATTATTATACCCATTTTAAATCAGGAATATAGTTTTCATGCAGGAATCTCAAAAATTGGCTTTACAGGAAGGGGTTAAATGTCAAGCTGCTCACCAAGGGACAGTGTGATACGTTACCAAATGTCAAAGTATATCAACTTTTAAAGATAACAAAGCTTAAAATTAAATACAATATCAGATAACCATATATTACACCATGGTATCATTTGGTTATCAAAAATTAAGCAGAAATACAGAAGCAGTACACCCGATGATTCAATAAAACATAGTAAAAATGTAACAGCAATAACTTGAATTAATCATTTTTTGTGGGAATTTCTCAGCCTCTCACATCATTCTACTTTTATGGACTTTGGATAACTAACTTTGCATGGGTTTTATTTCCTCTTCCAAAACGCTGAACATGGTGAACAACATTTAGTTAACAGCTTTTCTGGGAGCATCGAGAAGCTTTATGGCTGATTACAGCCTCGGCTGTGTCATGGCCCGTCAACCACTCCAAGTTTTTCACTGCAGGGAAAATGTCTAATTGTGATTAATTGCATAATTCTGCATAGCTGACTGCAACTAAAAATATTCTCTGAAAATCTTACAAAAGTCTTTATACTTTATAATTTAATCCGTGACCAATTTGCAGAAGAAAAGGCGTACAAACGAGTCTGAATCATCATTTTAACCTCATGCAGGTTTATTTAAGATTCATTATGCTAAATACAACTAATGTGTCGACATTTAAATTCACAAAGACCATATTGTACACGTCTTGTAGGTGTAAAAGTGCTAATTACAATATGATTAAAATGTTGATTATGCCTTGGGTAGTTGTATAATATCTTGGTTAAAAAAAAAACAGCCTTTGGCATCATCCATGAGTCAGAGTGAGTCACATTTTGTTCAGTGTAGTCACAATGACACAAACATGTAGCCCATTGTGTCCTGATTGTAAACAAAGGTGTTGCTTCGGTACTCTAATAAAAGCCTGACAAAAACACAATGGCAATGAATCACTGATCATTAATTTGGAAGGCATCCAGTAAATTCACAACAATGGTTGCTATTCTTCTGTAGCATCAGGTGAGCAAATGAGGTCCATGGTGGCCTGCCATTACCCCTTGTTAAATCAGCAGCACCTCTCTGTGAGGAGTCTGAGACAGCCCTCACCAGCAGGCTAGATCACATAACATGGCCAATGCTATCTTCTTTAATTTATATGCAGGCAGAGAGCGATCTGCCCCGGGTGTGTTTGGCCTGACTAAGCAGAGTGAGTGAGACACAGACTTGTCTGCTGTGGCTCTTCCCACGATCTAATGAAGGGAAACACATCTCATACGGGATTACACTGATGTATGGAAACACTGTTTCTTTGCAAAATTAAAAAAGAAAAAAAAGGCTTAGCACGATCCGCCCAGACTTGTACATTTCCACATGGTATCAATTTGTAAACAGCAAAACAGGGAGGAAACAACCTTGGCGTCTGCAACATCAGCAGCAGGAGAGTACATCTGGGAAGCGTATAACCTTGATCAGCCATCAGAGAAGGTGAGCACAGCTACCAAAGCTGCAGTTTCTTAAAAACAATTAGTGTTATAAGTGTTCAGTGTAAAGGGTTTTCAGAAATGGATGTTCCCCCTGTGGCTGCCATATAAAGACTCCTGGTGGACTTTCTCTGCCAATGTGAGAGTTGTAGAGACAGAGAGGGAAGAAGATGAAAAGAAGAGGGGATGAGGCATATGTAAGGAACAAGAAAGGCAGAAAAATACATTCGCTGAGCTTTCCTGGGTTCATTAACTGTCTGCCTGCTGTTTTTATTAAATGCAAAGTGAAGACTGCAAGTGCTGTGCTTCATGATTTTACTAATTACTGTATTCAGATGCACCTAATCATCACTGAAATCATTGCTCTTTTAGGAGAAGAATGTTCAAAGCAAAACAGTTTTAAACTCCAGGCATTTATAACTGAAGGGGCTGAGAAGGGTCAATTGTAGCTGATAGTGATGCAACCACCGAAAACAAACGCATAAGACGCCCACAGATTTTTTTGAAGTGGTAGCAAAATACAAGTAATAGGTGTTTACTGATTGTGCTTAAACAATACATCTTTTTCTTGAATAAAAAAATGTCTGAAATTTGGATTGCATTGTGTTGGTTAAAGTGTGAATCAGCAGTGCGACAGGTTTGCTAATCCGCAGATTTAGAGGCACAGAGGAGAGGCAGGAAGGTACGAACTGTGCCGGTGGAGCAGAGACACTTTGAGATAAGCACAGTTACAGAAAATGCAAACTAGATGAGTCACCACTCCTCCTCACACATATCAGAGCAACATAATTCAGGTAAGGTCACTACAATTACAGATAATAATTCATTGCCAGAATTCAGCAAAGTGCTAACTTAGATTTTTTTTCACTTTCTTGCAGGTTTGCAGCTCTGTTGATTAGAGATGCACCGATCGATCAGCAACCGATCTGTATCGGCCCGATAATGGCCCTATCAGTTTTGATCGGAGATCGGAAAAAAATAGTTCAAAGCTGCCAGATCTGATGACGTTTACAACAACAAACGCCGCAAATGCTCACACCTCATACCGAGGTGTCCTACGGGGGCGTGACTGTCTCTTCAAAACATCAACACTGAAAATGGCGTCGCCGGTACGGAAGTTTTACAATGTCCGAAAAGAACAACAAATTTGTAGTTATCAAGGTATGTCCAAAGGAGATACACCGAGGAGGAATGTTATAAAATAATTTCAACAAAAGGAAGGTGATAAGACATTTGAACGTTTTTCCACACCAAGAAGTATATTGAGTTTTTAAAGTTGGCTGCCGCTAAGGCAGAGAAAGAGAAGGAGAAACGCAGCTAACTCAGCTGAACGTAACAGAGGCCTATAAACGACAGCAAGAAAAATAAAGAACTACATTGTAAGGTAATAAATTCATATGATGTGCTCATCGGCCGTTTTCTGTTGTAGAAGACATTGGGTTTAAACGCGTCGTTAGCAGCTTTGATCCGTGGTACGCGCTGCCGCGTCGTAAATATTTAACTGATGAATGTCCGCCGGAGTTTTACCAAACTATATACAGTCACATCCAAAGCCTCATGCAGGACGACAGTCGTGTCAGTCAGCTTCACGAGTGACATCTGGAGCTCTAGTGTGAAGAGCTTCACTCATAAGAGTTTCCTCACACGCGGCGGATGCTATCGCTAAAGCTTTTACGAAGCTTAATAATTCATAATTAATTTTTATTTGAAGATTTAATTCCTCTTTCCACAGGAAAACTAAGGTTTATAGTTTACAACTTGTATCAACTTTTAGAGAGTGACATGTCTGCTGTTGTGTGTGTTGCTGCACATGTTGTACATAATTATTGCCACAGGAAAGCTGCTAGTAAGCTACACTTACTCTTTGTAAGCCGAGTCTAAGTCGTCTCTAAGGGTGCTTTCAGACCTGTGGCCCGTTTGTTTTGTTCCGATTCAGGGGCTAAATCAATACAGTTGTTTCGTTTTTCGTATGTGGAGTTTGTGTTCACAAGGCAACCGTCTGTAGCGGTTCAAAGCTGTTAAATGCCATGTGCGAACCAATTGTTCTCTCATTGGTCAGAAATGAACGCGGAAGGAGTTCCCTCTTCCGTACCCCGGGAAAAACAACAAGCCCCTTTCACAGAGAGGGCGCAAAGCGCAGACCATCACCGGCGATCCCATTCATTTATGTGCTACCGCAGCGCAAGAGCGGACCGCTCTGCCGCAGAGCTCTGCGCCGCCTGCCGCGGCGTTTGCGCCACGCCTGCCTGCCCGAATTGAAAATTTTTTTATTGCTGTGACGACATCTCGGCACGTCCAATAGGAGAGAAGGGATAAGAGAGAGAAGGGAGAAAAGATAAAGTTGTGTCCAATAGGAGAGGAGGGGGTGGAGGCTCTGTGCCGACTCTTCTCCTTGCGCCGCGGCAGCACATACACAATGAATGGAGTTGTGTTGGTTGCTGTGTCGATTATGTTCTCACTCCAAATAAAAAAACACACCGCTCCATCTGGTGGTCTGGAATGGAAGCGAGCCAAGACCACCTCTCCTAGGCGATCTCGGCTCGCTTGTTTTGTGCCGCATCCGAGCGCGATTGCTGTGTTCATATATACCAAACGAACTGATCTTTAGGGGGAAATGCTCCCTGTTCCAGAACAACTGCTCCAAACGGGACAGGTGCACCCTAAGCACCCTAAGAGTCTCTACAGGGTGAAATATTGCACAATGCCTCAGCCTGCAATAAAACAGACAATTCATGATACTTTCTCATCTCCTAATTTTGATACCTAATAATACAATGTCAGTATCGTGTACATGAGACAACACTATTGAAGAATTTATGGATTTCACGCTGTAATCGGTGATCGGCAAAATCGGAATCGGCAGATACTGATTTTGGAGATCGGTAATCAGTGATCGGCCCTCAAAATCCTGATCGGTGCATCTCTACTATCGATGTCCTCCCCGTAACCTCACCAGCTCACTTTGTGGGAGATTTGGCTCTCATTAACAAAACTGAATATCTAAAGATAAACTTTATGTTAATACGCTCATTTTCAACTGACAGCACCAGTTATGATAATAATTAGAAGAAATGCAAGCCAACTGTCAATTTAACACTTTTAAAGGGTGTAACCATCCACATCACCGTGTTTATTCTTCAGCATCAGCAAATATAAATCGATGCACACAGGGAGGGAAAGCCCATGTCTTCACTGATGAAGACTGAATGACACATTCAACATGTAACTCACTGGTATCAAAGCCACAAAGCAGCCACAAAGCTTCCAAGTTGTGTGCAGCACAGTGCAGAAGTTGCTCATTGGGGTTGTGAGTTCACAGTGACAAGAATGTCATCAAGCAACCAAGAGGGTGTTTTAGAGTATACAGGAACAGAAACCTTGTCTTTACCTTTCCTGGATCGTCATAGGTACAAGAAAACAGTGTTGAAGGAAATGTGCATTATCCCTCATGTTAGTGGTAAAACTGCTGTTACACTTGAAAAGCTGGTTAGATGAGTCTGGTAATTGTGCCTAAACGTAGAGTAATGCAATTTGTGAAAACAGCACAGGACGATGCCTCACAGATGACTGCCATGGCAACAGACGGGCCCAAGGTAACATGGCCTTGATATCTTTTCAGTTTACAGTACCATAATCCAATATATGAGGTTTTTTAATCTACTTGAGTAGATGGGTTCAAGATATTAAGTTTAATAAAAAAGGAGTTATTTTCCACGACTGCATCTAATCAAAAACTGATTGGAAATATTTATTTATCATCACCGTGAGGGTTGGGTACAAGCCTGCTGATGGAATTAGTCATTAGAAGCAGAGAATGAGAAACACAGACTTAATTGTTATTGTTTTATAGATACATTTGTTGCAGGCAAATTTAATAAAAAATTACAAAACAAGTCTTTTTACATTAGCAGCAGTTACCCATAACACAATTAAGCTCCTAGATTTGAAACCATATCTATGACGGGTAACCACGAGAAGCACCTACATGCATGTCCCACCGATGGATTGAAGTCCTACCTGTGGCTTGAAAAAGGCGTGTTTGGAAAATAGTACTGCAGCAATAATTATAACAGCACTAGAATAGGCCCTGAACATTAAACACAATAGACCCTAATGTCTACCACACCAGACAAGACCCAGGACAATCCAGCAGATAATAGCAGGTATGATGAAGATAGCTATTGACAGCGATAATCAAGTAGCCGGAAAAGCATACAGTAACATCACTGGTAACATATACTGGTTATATACTATATATGGTCCTATACTGTAGTTAAAAAAGGAAATATCTCCAAGGGTGGTAGAGCAATAGCACTATCGCGAAGTAAGACAAAATAGCACGAAAGGCTGGGGTAGAAAACATAAAGGCAACAGTGGGGCCACTGGTAACTGGAGTACTCAGAGCCTTGATCCCTGAGCTGGGAGTGATTTGAGTAGCATCCAGTTGATCAGTAATATAGTTAAAAAATAAAAACACATTTTTCAGTGTTTTATACGAAATAAAAAACTAGCACTCCATGTGTTGTGAATTTCAGAAAAAAATTGCATTACATTTTGTTTTAGATCATAGCCATGACTACTTAAAATAAGAAAATAACGGGTCACTGAAGGAATTCTTTATTTCAGGTAAGGAGTATATAAATAGTGGAGCCTGTTGACTGACATTGTGAAACCTTGAGTGAAGCTTCTGTTGTGAGGGATATTTAACACCTTGATGGACAAAAATATGACCATTTAAGATTTAATATTCATTTAATCAAAGAGTTATTTTCAAAAGAGCGACCAACGTCTTGATAAGGGATGAATCTGTAGATGCCAGACAAATTTGGGACCGGTGCCAAGATGCTATCAGTGGTACTTTATAGGAGAAGTGAACTAAAATGAACTTTCCTCAAACTAAATGAAACTGTCACTTTGTTCCAACATTAAAACATGAAACATAACATTTCTGTGGGAAGAAAAGTCCTTCTATTAGAGCTGTAACAAACTAATGTACCCGAATGAAAACAACCAGCCGGAGCCAGAAGGAGTCTCAATCCAATGTCACTGTCACGCCTGACTGACCAGTGGTGCAAGAGTTCAGCATAGATCTCTTTCCTTCTCTTCATTCTTAGATGACTTAAGTTTAATACATTCTAGTTTATTTTTTTGCAGGATGCACTGGGTTCAGACCACAAATGCATTGATTAAATGCCTGGTTATATCTTTTTTTCCATTTGTTTTTCCTTTATGTGAAAAGGCACCAAAGCAACATTTGTTTGAAGTGCATCAAAGTGAGTGAAAATGAGATTCGGTGAGTATAAACTACCCATCGATATGAATTTATCTAGTCTGAAAAGTAACAATTAATGAACAAACAAGAGCCAAACCAGTTGGGACAATGAAGTTAATCCAACACTTAAAACAGCATTACTGATTATATTTAGTGTTATGTAGCTAACAAAGGCTAAGAGGTTAGAAATAAATCTAGTGCAGCACACTGCCAGCAGCCTCATTTATCTTTCATGTATTGATTATGCTACTGTATGCAGTTGATTTTAGTTATTAGAAACAAAATCAAAATCATTAGGTCAAATCTTTAAGAAAATTGGAAATTCAAATTGGCCAATAAAATAGTAATTGGTGCGTCTGTGCTCCACACTGAGTGTTTCTTTTTCATTTTCACTTTGCAATACATAAAAGTTCCAAATCCTACGGCATAGATATTTAGATTTTCTTATTTTACTTTTCCAAAAGAAATATACCTTAAGAAGCATCGGGTGACATTATGCTCCATTAGCATCTATGTTTAAATGCTGATAACATTGGCTCTTAGGATGTGTATAACAATTCAGGCATCTCTGCTCATTTATACTGTTTTTTACTATTCTGAGATCAGCAAAGCAGAACAGCAGGAAAGGTCCAGTGAGTCAAGTAAGCTGCAAGTATTAAATTCAGGACCACTAAAATTGTTAGTTTCATTATAAACTATGCTCTCTCTCTCTCTCTTTAACCATAGTCTTTCACACTTAACTGCTGTGGGAGAGCTTAAAATTGCCATAGTAACCTGGTATTGTGTTTAGATTGTTATAATACTTGAAAATGCTTAATGGTCAAAGCATCTCTGTGTTTGCCAGAATTGTGTGGGTTTTTTTTTTTTTTTTTTTTTTTTGGGGGGGGGGGGGGGGTCAACTGCATTCAGAACAGTACAGCTCAGTACTGTAATAATCATTGTCACTGATTGCAAAACTGATGTGTATTTATTTATTTTAAATTACACACCTAAAAGATATTGTAAAAATGACTTAAATTTGTATGGCTTACATGACAGGATCCATGATATCCAATATGACTTCAAATCAAGTCAAATCAAACTTTATTTATAAAGCACCTTTCATACAAAAAAATGTAACACAAAGTGCTTTCCATAAAACATAAACATAAAATGTATTAATGCTCCCCCCCGCCCTCCCCCTCCCCCCCTCCCCGCACACACACAGACAGACACACACAGACACACGGTGCAGACATGGCTAGGCACAGAGGATCCAGGTGAGGAAACGGTAACGGGGAGCCGTCCACACCAGGAGGTCCCATAGCCCGCAGCTACAAGGGGGGGGGGGGGGGCCCACAGAGACCATCCCGGCCTGGACAGATAGAGGAGTCCACACCACAGCGGTGAAGCCGTGGTGCAGAGCTCCACAACCATCCAGGCCAGAACCACCCCCAGGACGACCCCCTGCAGGCCAGAGTCACTCCCAGCATGGAGGCTCCCCATGAGGAAACACTGGAGCTAAAAGCTACAAGAAAGCAGGATAAAATACACTAAAAGAGTTTTAAAAAGTATAACATAACATAAAATCCTAAAAGTATGTCTAAAAAGCAAGACATTAAAAACTAAAGGAATAAGACAGTAAAATGTATAAAATAGACCATAAATAATGACTAAAATATTTAGATAAAACATTAAGATAAAACAATGAAAATAAAATATGATAAAAAAGGATAAACTAAATATAAAACAGAGCAGTAAGATCCAATAAAAATAAGGGTGAGCATAAGAAATTTAAAATAGTTAAATGAGTCAGTTAAAAGCCTGATTAAAGAGATGGGTCTTGAGCCTCTTTTTAAAAACATCAACAGTCTCTGCGGCCCTGAGGTTTTCCGGGAGGCTGTTCCACAATCGGGGACCATAAAAACTGAATGCCGCCTCCCCGTGTGTCCTGGTTCTAACTTTTGGTATGGTTAAAAGGCCGGCACCGGAGGACCTCAGGGTCCGTGAGGGTCGATAAGGTAAAAGTAGTGCAGACAAATAAGAAGGCCCAAGACCATTAAGACACTTAAAAACTAGTAAAATAACCTTAAAATCAACCTTAAGCGTCTTTGAGTGCCCTGAAAAGCGCTATATAAATAAAATGTATTATTATTATGATATCCTTTTGTTAAAATGTATCGTGTATCGTGTCTGCTTTTTAAATCAAGGTAAGTTCAGCTGTCCATCACTTAAGTTTGTTTCAGTTTTGAGCCTGGCTGACAACCTCACTCTCTCTATGCAGCCTATAGATGTGTGTTTAGACGAGAGCAAGCCCTGAGGCTGCATTAAATATCTCCCAGCCAGATATGTGCTTAAAATTAAAAATTGTAGGGCACAACAAAATAGTTGATATGTCCGCTTCGTTGGTTACACAAAGGGAAAGAAGGCCAATGAATGCTGGAGAAGTTTGTGTTTTCTCATAGCAGAGGTGTGACTTTCTGTCCTGGCATTGACAGGAAGCTTTCACATCATATAACACCTCTGTATCTGTAGCTGCATCATGTTCTCTGAGCACAGTCTGTAACAGTGCATTGAAATAAAGTAGCTAAAAAGCCTATTTATGACGGTGATCCTATTTCTGGCCTCGGCAAAGCCAAATTGGATTTCTGCAAATACTGTACTGTTAGATGGCTACTGACCTACTGTGTATTACTCAACATGCCAGCTGATATTGTCAACACTGAATTGTGCTGCAATACGTAACACTACGCTGCAGGAGTAATATTTCACACAATTGCGCTACCTGTTAAACCCTTGTGAGAGAGGATATTCTGGATTAAGCATTAACCACAAAATAGAGGATTTTGAAACATAAAAGTGTTAGCCTTCATTGTTACAGTTGAAATGAAAGAGAAATGAATCTGTACAGAATAGATTGAATATTAAAAGCTGACTACGTGCATTCAGGGAAGGGAAATGATAGCTCATGTAAAAGTTTAGAGGCAGCGATTCATTTTATTAACAACAGAAACACGAGGTAACTCATAAGTAGAATCATAGGAGGAATATGAAACAGTTTTTATTATAATGACAAAATATTCTCTATATCTTCTTCACACAGTACAAAAAACTGTTTTCAGTGTGCATTTAACTTTCCAGAAATGTTCAGTACATGGAGACACGATGACAACGAGACCCTCACATCCAGCAATCCAGTCTCAGGGAAGATAAACAACAACAGCCCATGAATATAAATGAGTCAGATGCCACAGCTCTGTTTATATTATTGTAACTGAGGTCACAATCAAGGTAAAGATAATAAAAGCTGATTTCTATAAAAGCTCTGTGTGTTTGATTAGTAGTTTGTTCGACTTAAATGTTATGCGCTAAAAATGTTGCTTGTTTTCAACCTCCAGGGAGAAAAAAAGGAGAAAAAAACTGTCAGAAATTAATCAACTCTCTAATACAGGAGAAGAATCAATTTATGTAGCAACAAATTCATTTGTCCTGCCTCACAGTGTCGCTACTCGTTAATGGAAAAAGCACTCATGCAATCAGAAGGTGCAAAATGCTCACTGCGGCCATGCAAGACCAAATATAAATAAGTTCTTCTGTTGATAAAGCACCATCATCCTCTGTCAGTCTGTTGTTTAATAGCCATGAGGCGTAAATGCAGTTTAAGTAACTTTAACCTGTGGCTGAAGTGTAAATGAATCAAAACATCAATAATACATAGTTCTGAGTAAAAGAAAAATACCAGTAGGTGACAGGGATCACACATTCAAAATGTCAACACACTCAAATAAACTAAGTCACGTGGACTCTTCATTTTACAAATATAACATAATATAAAGCCTAATGTTTCCAGTAATCTCTTGAAAAACTCTGTCGGTGGGTGCCAGTCAGCTGTGTTTGGATATCCTGAAAACGCAATGGGCTAAATGTACTGTTGGTTAGCCTGTAGCTACTCTAAGAGCCCTAAACTTGAACTGCTCCATTCAAACCCACAATGAGCTGCTGCACGATATGGTGGTTTAACGTGATTAATACCTGAGAAAAATAGAGCTAGAACTGATTCCCACACGTACCGTAAGCAAAATGAACTGTTAATCCTGAAACACAAAACCTCCTGACTGACAAATTAACAACTGTTTTATACTTTTTTCTTTTATCTTGTATGCATGACAAAACACTATCAGGCACAAAGAGGCTCAAAGCAAGATTCAAAGTTACAATAAAGACAAACTCATTATTTCATTACAAGTAATTATAAAGAATGGAGATTAAACGTCATACTCTCGGTCGATGTATTGGGGCAAAATGCAAATTACTGTAAAAACACATAGATCCAAACTGTCTCTAAGAAGTGGTGAAGTTTGGTGAAATTAACAGGTATTCTTGACCCAGGATCTTCACGTGCAATGTGATGTTAGTCTTTACAATAAGAAAAAACCTTTTTTAGATTTTGATTTGATTTGATTTTAGACCACTGCTCTCTTGCTACAAAATATATCAAGCACAAAATATCTCCCTCCAGGCCACTAGTGTCACCGACAGGAGGCCTGGTACACACAGTGAGCAGGAATGGTGTGCTGTCTGCAGATCACAATCCGGGGAGGTTGATGGATCGCCTCCGTGATGTGTGAATGTCTGGCAGGGAGCTCCACGCTGATTTACGTACCCTTTAAGTCAATTATAAAACTTAAACGAGTGTAAATCACAATGAAAACTGCTTGACTATAACAGTTAACAGAAGCAACAGCTTTGCTAGAAATAATTTCACAAACCGCACTCTTACATGATGTAAATCTGTTGTTTTATGAACTCATTATAAACATCTGCATGAAGTGGGACTGCGTGCCCCACAAAGCTTAGGCAGGGAGTTCAAAGATCTTTAATAATTATGAGAAAGCAAATCGTAAAATCAATCACACTTTCCATCTGTTTTTGTTTTTCAGTACTTTGCTGAACGAGTGATATCACTTGCCGAGTGTGGCTGAAGCTGGGCCGCAGATGGGCCGGGATTGATGTTTACTTGCACTCAGTGATGTAACGGTGTCTTGGTGGGTGGGTATGTTGCCCACTTGATCTTTTTAGTTGTTTATGTTTACAAGCAACCTGCATATAGAGTTTTGTACCCTTCTGTGTAGCTTATAAGTTTTGGGACTTTTAATAACGGCATTCATCCTTAGGGCAAAGCGTCTTACCATGGCAAAATGCTCCCTGAGAGGAGGCTGGGCTTTGAAGGACAGCTTTGAGATGGGGTGTCACATTAGTTAACACCTTGTAGCACGGGAAAAACGGAACCAGCTGCAGCTTTCCTTCCCAAGATGAACATTGATTTATGTGGTTGTTTTTTTAGGTAGGTAAGCAGGAAATCCCTCTGCGCAGCAGTGCATTTGCTGAATGCCTTATACCTGCATATGCGCATTACTCCACTGCCTGTTGTGAATTTCAGTGGATGCTTCATTCAGACCCCGCGAGTTGAACATTACTCCCTCAGAGCTCTTACTGCTTAAAATGTGGTGATGTTTTTTTTTTCTTTTTGTTTTTCTTTTTTTTCTCTCCACTCTCTTTGATAGCATCTCTTACCAAGTTGTCATACATTTATTTTTAGACATGGTTTGATACTTTTAAATGAAGTGTCTACGGAGAGAAAAAAAGGTCGACATCTCTTTCTGTGAAGATGCTTCTTTCTCTTATTAACACTGACATCTAAACGGCACATAGATACCCCTTCATGTTTTCCACTGCTCCCCCCAATGAGTTTATAGAAACTCAAATATGTTGGATGAGGTTTTAATGTAAACACTACAGCTGTGGGGAATCGGTGTATAAATGGTGGATTTTTAAGCGAGAACAGCAAGGATTAAAGCTTTAAACTATGGCCTAAGGGTAGTAAAGCTCTTCTCATACCACAGATCCCAATGCTGCTGTTTGGTCGACGTCAGCTTCATTTCAGGTAGCGATGCGTGCACACTGTTGCTTGTAAATCCTGTTGACTGTCAGACTACATCATGATAGATCTATCCTAACATAAACTGATAGGTGGTTTGAGGGACTAAAAACAGCTATTTAATGCCAACATATCTCTTCAGTGACTATGTTTTGAAGACTATCTTTGACTAATAACTTTTGATTGACACTTGGTCATTAAAATAATAACTATTCAATGATAATATACATACTGTACATACATACATACATACATACATACATACATACATACATACATACATACATACATACATACATACATACATACATACATACATACATACATACATACATACATACATACATACATACATACATACATACATACATACATACATACATACATACATACATACATACATACATACATACATACATACATACATACATACATACATACATACATACATACATACATACATACATACATACTGTATAATTATACTAATTATACTATTTTTAAATAAAGCAGCATCTTAGCCGTTCTTTGTTGTAGACAAATTATTGCACTTTCCAGATGTTTCTATGCTCCTTCATGTTTCTCTCAGTCCCCCTCGATTCCTCAGTTTGTGTGTGTCTGTGTCTCTTTACCAATATGTCAAAACCCACGAAACATTCCTCAGTGAAGCAGCTCATTATTTTTTCTATGTTTATTTTTCCCTGACACTGTTGCTTGCTTTCACCAAATTCAGATAGTGTGACAGCTGCTGTTGCTGAGCAGCCAGTGGCACAACACAGAGTCAGGGTTGTTTTTTTTTTTCTTCCTAAAATCCAATCCCTTAATGATTTAAAACGTACTTGTTCCAGGCCAGCTGAAGTCTGAGGATAGCTTTGTTCCACAACTCAGCCTTCACACCCACTTTAAAAAACCCTGGGTTCACACATTAGCTGCTGGAGCGGTTGGATGTTTTACTACAGCAAATTCAGAAAACTCTGCAAGAAAAAGCTAATTTGTGAAGTATTGTTACTTCCTTGCTGAGCATAGTGCAAGGCTTCATGCGGCAGTGTTGGTTGCTATGCTCCTGACTGTAAGCACGCCTCTGTGTAGCCTATGCCAAGACTTTCGCAGTTGCCAGATCTTAGTCTGCTTGAACACCTAAGAAGCATTTAAACTTGTGTGTTGGACAGGGCCCTCCACCATCATTAACAAAACTATATCCTTTTTTTCTCCAAAACTCTTGTACAACCAAGGCCAAGGAGGGCTGAAGCTGTTCTCGGCAACCAACCATAGCTCGTTTAAAAGGTTGTGGGTGTAGCCTAAAACAAAAACTCCATAAAACCTTGCTTTTTATACGACTTGCTTTTTATCCATTGTAACCTTTTAAATTTCCTTTTGGGATTATTAAAGTACATGGCTGGTTGTCTACTTTGTCCTCTGTGATGAGCTGATTATGTGATGCTGAAAGGTTATTTAATTTATATTGATTACTTTCCTTACTTGAATGTACAGGTGTGTTGCATGCAGCCTGCAGCCATATTAACCCACATATTATTGTAATAACCCCTGTTTTTCACCAAATGGGAGCTGGGATCGGCTCCAGCAGATCGCTGTGACTGTGAATAGGAATAAGTGGAAATAATAAATGGAAGGGTGATTATAATGAAATATAATTTCATCTTCAAAGAACATTAAATTAGTCTGGTTTTGGCTGATTCTTTTATAAGCCAACAGATGATAGGATATTTAAAAAATCCAGGTACTTTGTTCGTCTTAATCATTGTGAATTACTGTCTTACATAAGGGCTTTGCCTCTGAAGAATCATTTAAAAGATCATCCGCTGTCCTCATCCTCTGTTGACTATTTTCTCAACAACAGTCACAATAATATTTCAGTGACTAAAGATATTTTTGTCCATCTTCGTCATAGTTGAGACCTTCTTTTACATTGTTTTAAGGATAAGTCTCACAGGACGGGATACAGAGATTTATAGACATACAAGAGAAAATTAGGAGAGTTCATAAAAAGAAAATCACCGTCCAATGGAAAAACAGACCGTCGCAAATTCAGAGTTTTTTGCTTTGCTTTTGGGAAACAGTGTAATGGAAACGCAACTTGCACAGAGACAAGCCTCCACTTCCACTCATGGACAGCATAGAACCCCTAATCAACCAAACATGCATGCTTTTGGACTTTGGGAGTGAGCTGCAATACGTAAAAACAAAACCCCACGCAGTCACAAGAGAAACACAAACTCCACTCAGAAGTGCCCCAAACTTCTGAGTTCAAACCACAAATTTTCTTGCTGTGCAGTGACACTGCTACGCACCACAATTCAGTACTACTTCCTTAACCGTGCTTCTATTAGAATTGCTTACAGCTATGCAAACGTTAAACTACGTCACCCAGTATCGGACAACATGTTAGCAACTAAAACACACAGGAGGGAAAAAGAATGGCGATCTCAAACTTCCACACATCAAACACTCAGAGATGAAACTCTAAATCCTTACTAATGTTCCTGTAGGTCTTCTGAGGGATCCGTAGCTGTCCTTGGAGAAACCATAGCAATTATATTTGACGATAACACAATTTGTATTCTAAATATATTTGAAAGTATTTTTTCATCGTTTTTATGTTGTTTGTTGTTTTTAAATTAGAATTATATCAAAAGTGAAGTGTATTACCATTGTTTTGTTTTGCTTCTCTTTTTTCATAAAAAAGGGAACATGCATCACCCTCCGCTGCATTAATATTATACTCTGCAACATCTGTAAAGACTACTGTAAAGAAAACAAAGACTAAATGCACATTAAAAAAAAAAAAAAAACCAAAGTCAGTGCCTGACAAATATGTTCCCGAGCTCTACTGTCAGTCAGTTTAGAGGAAAAAATGAGTCTCCAAATGCTGACGTCTGCCTAAAAACTTTACTCATCTTTTAGTATATCTACGAGTCACCCAGTATTGGCTCTGCTAAAGTCGTGTTTTATCCCCTGGCACCCTGCTGTCATCTGGATGATAAGATGAAAGATGGCTTTCATCTTAAAGACTCAGCTTCTGCAAAATGTGATGATGAATACTGATTTTACACTCTGTGAGAATGATCCGAAATGTAGCCAAGAGGGACTTGTCATAACCTGTCAAGACTTAAGAATAGAGACTCGCAACCCCGCCATCAGATTTCAATAATCAGCCTCTTGATCACAAGCTGCAGTCTATCATCAGCTGAGGTGTCATTTACTTAGTGTCAAATGTAGGTCTTCACGAGTCACAGCAAGTCAATAAATTCATACGGATAAAGGTCAATTTCTTAGGCACACATGCACACTCACTGCTGATACAGTGAAAACATCTTAAAATGGAAGCATATTTAATTCTACTTTAAATCTCTTTAGTCTGAAATAGGATTTTTATACTTTACCACAGAGCTTGTGTTAAATGTGATTTGTCTTTCTGGAGATTAATCTCCCTGTGGGTGGAACTTAAGCACGAGAATCAAGGTTACAGAATATACTCATCTGAGCAGCATAATTGAACCAGATGAAGAACTCCCTGTACTGGCCGAGGGGCGGGTTTTTGTTTTCTAAATTTGTTATTACGATTTCCTGTGCGACCACATTGCTATGAAATGTTTCTATTCATTCTGAGTGGATAGTCATATACAGGTAGTCAAAAGTTTGAACACACCTACTCAGTCACAATGAATGATTTGGTATGTCAAAACTTTTAATTGGTACTGTAGTTTTTTTCACACAATACAATGTCAGTGCTGTCAAACGGGTCTGGTTGCACTGCCATTGCATTCTACATAGCAAGGAAATATTAATTTGTTTGTGTTATTTCAAACCTACCACAGTTGTCTATAAATGCTCCAAGAAGTCTGAGATGCGGAAACATGTTATAAACACTTTCTTTGTTGACCTTTTCAACAGTTCAGCAAAGAAATAAACAAAGCAGACAATCTCTTATTGCATAATCCAAAATGATCATCAAAACTCACTTTTGTTAATTGTGGAAGTTGTTCTCGAGGGATGCCATTTCCCTATGCACACAGAGATACTGAAACTGTAACACGCAGATAGCAAATGAGAGGGAGAATAATGCTCCAAATGAGGGGACAGTTGGCAGGCTTTTAGCTGTTGTCGAGATCCTGTGAGTCACACTAGCCGTCGGAGACAGAAAGAGGTATAATATAATTCACAGAATGAAGATAATGATACTCATTTCGAATGATCCCACCATGGAGACTTTGATAGAGCTGCACTGGACTGTATACATGAAAGTACCAAACCATGGTTAAGTGACAACAAAAATGCCTGGTTCTTTTTCTTTTGAGTGATCTGATCACTAACATTGACTGAAACAAACACCTCATGTCACCTCATATCTAGTGTTTGCAGGTGCTTGCAGTGGATCAAAAATACTCTTGAACGTTATCCAAGAATTTAAAACAATATCGATTCTTGTCTTAGGACAACTTTGATTAAGAGTTTTGATCCACTTCAAATGTTGACTACTGTGAATCATCTAACATGCATTTTAAGATGACATTAATCCATCTTGAGAACCTACAATGCATAAATAATTGCCATGTTTTGAAAACTTCCAGTTGAAATTTCAAATAATGGTGCTAAAACAGCTCACCAAACAAGCAACAGTAAAAAATAATAATATCCATGAAGCTGATAACAGGGAAGGAAGAGGAATTAGAGTGGTTTATGGCATTTGTGCCACTCTCTCCTTGACCTCCCATCCAGTACGATGCAAAGCATTTTGAAAGTTTAGTTACCCAACTGCATCACAACCCAGACTTAATGATTTTATATGTATATATATTGATATAATGATTTAGTTTTTATTAAATGTTTAAATAAACAGGAGTGAGGCTGTATTTACTTCACGGGAGCGGTTATGTTGGTGTGGGAATCACAATCATTTGTAGTTAGATGTCTGAGGTTATTTTAAAATACAGCATCAAGTACTCAGTTGAATGAGCATGGCATTAGGGCTCTTATTAAAGTCCTGGCAAACACATTTCTTCCCACTGGGAGTACATAGTGCATGTGGTGTTACTCTGCTCTCAGTGCTCCAGCCAAACAAAATGCCAAAATGATTAATGGGTAGCGACAACAACATTATCTGAATTTGACACCATCGGTTCTTGAACAGGTGAAATTTCAGCTTTCTAGATATTTCCTCAACAAGGAGGAGAAGAAGAAGAAGTCGGCATGCGCAAAACAGAATGAATATACTTTTTTTTCCTCACAGCTCATTTAATGCTTTCAGTCAAGCAGTACTACAGCAACTGGTTCCCATTAATAATTGTATTTTTCCACTTCTGAGTGCTGCTTGGAAGTAAACGTAAACGTAAATGAAGACATTCCCAATTTGCAATATTTGTGACACAAATTAAAAAGGCACAAAACTAAAAAAAGCAATATTGAATTTGTAGCTTTTTCTATTCCAGAGATGAGGTTTTTTCATCAGTCGCAGACGGTAGAGTGATACAAGTTCCCGACTCAAGGGAATTCTTTCAGGGTTGAATAAAGTTGGGATGTCTGAGAACTATCCTATTTTATTAGTGAAATAATACTCAGTTCACAGACAAGTTGGATGTGAATGTGAAATGGAAACAGTTGATATTGATGTATTTTATATCCATTCATTTTAATTTACTTATTACCAAAGCAGAGTAATCATATTTAATATAAAAGAACAATTCAGACTTGACCAAGCTGAGACTTGGCAACTGATTTTTTTAGTCATCCACTCAAATAAAATAAGCTAATGGTAAAGACATAGCCTCATTAAGCTTGTGACTAAAGCCTAAGACAACTGAAAAAGCAGAGAACTCAAGTGGTATTACATGACAAATATGCAGAACACAAAGTTACATTGTCACACTTCCTGTGTAAATGGCGCTCTTACAGCCACATTAAACAGAGTACAGTATGATGCCTCTGGACCACTTGGATCATCGAGGAAACGTCATTCCATATTTCTTTTCTAACTTATTTACAGTTTATGGCTGTCTGTGGGTGGTATCAGGTCTTCAGGGTTCAGGGTTTTAAAAAAAAACAAAAAAAAACGTGTACTGCATTTATGCCTGATATGAAATTATATATTAGCTTAGTCCATCATTAATTAATGCAAATTGATATCTGTAAATCAAAGGATAACAAAGATAACATTGATCAGTCTGATCATTTAAACTTTTGAAGTGAAAAATATTAAACATTTTGACACAAACTTTTCTGCTGTGAAAACATTGAATCCTATTATTTACTGTAGGTAATCATGACATCTCCTGCTCATCCCAACACAGTGGCAGGTCATTTCCAACATCGCCTGCCACTCCCTGGGAAGGAGGTTGCCACACCCAAATAATGAGCCCCGACACAACAGCGACAAAGCCTCTCAGGAATGTATCAATGAATGCAAAATAAGAATAACCTGAGGCATTAATTCCAGGTCCCTCCACAAAAAACCCTGTGTGTTAATTCAATCAAGCCTCAGGCCGATGTCTCGGATCAAGGGTTGTCACCGTAGGTCACCCCCCTGCAAGCCACGCTATTCAAAAGATCAGCTTTCAACATCCCAGTGCCAAACACCACAGGACATCCTCCAAAATCTCATTATCTCCTTTTAATCTCCTAATGGGTAAGTGCTGTCTCTGCACCACCCAGAGGGACCTCCATAACATTAGACAGGTGGTTTTATCCCTGTGTTTTGGAGAACTTCCTTCATGCTGTACAGTGGATGTAAACATATGCATGACAGCTGCATGCAGGATGTATTGGAGCAATATGAATGATTTGTGACAATTCAACACTATAGCCTCTTTAATGAATGATCTCTGAAATAATCTATGTGACAGAAAAGAAAAAATTGTGGTACTTTATTTCCAGGAACAACAGACAATTGAACCAATCAGCTAACTTAAAGCAGCGCTGATGAATATCTGTGGGATCAAACTCCTGTGTCTCCAATTTCATATCAAAGTGCTCATCTGCTGTGAACCTTAAGATTACTAAAACAAAGACATGTGTGCATATGTTAACTCTCTATCTGAGCTCAGTGTAACACCTTTTTAGATAAAGTGTTTCTTCCGTGATGCACACTCAATATTTCACAAATTGTTTTATGTATTTCTGAAAGCTTCATCATCTTCGGGGATCACTGAGCACATAACAGCGTTACACCTTAGAACTTTACCCTTTTCACAAGCTTTTATGAATTACCCGTCTTTGACACAAATGCAGAATACAAAGCTACACTAAAAGCAAAGCTTTTCAAGACAGCCATAACAATAACCACCACGACATTAACGCAGTTCTACCTTACAGAGAGCAAATGCACCGAAGTTAAGCATTTGCTCCAGATAAATTGCACATTTCACATAAAAGGGTACGTTCGTGTGAATTTTAAAAGAGAGCAGTAGACCAGCAAATCTGTCAGAAAACAGAACAGCAGACACACTGTGCAAAATTACAGCTTTGCTACTTACCGTGCTGAAATTCACAGGGTAGCAATCCTCCCCTCGAAAGGTGCACTGCAGTAGCATGTCACCGATGTCATGCCCTGTGCGGTTGTAGAAGTCAGTCATGTTGAAGAGTTTAGGCTTGAAGTTCTGGAAGTTTGCCTTGTCCTTTAGTGCAGCCAGAACCTCAGGCTCCGCTAAGTGAGGGTTGGCTATCTGGTAGTTGTTATTGAGGAGGGCCAGGAGCTCTCCTACATGATAAAGGTCATTTCTGGTGATTTTGGAGAAGCGGAACTCATTGAGGTTACAAAACGTAACTGCTGGGAAGGTGAGGTTTGTTGCTGCCACTTCATCCAGCTTAGTCACATGAGGATACTCGAGATAATATGACACTCGGTCCATGCAGACCAGCATCAGTAAGCCCAATGAACCTAGGAATGAAAGAGTCCAAAGAAATCGACGGAATGTCATGTGCCCATAGGCAAATATGTGGCTCATGCCATGTAGGGTGGATATGTTGGCAAAAGCTTGCAGGTTGGAGGGCTTGACGCTTTCAATGCTTTCCTCAGAGCTTCCCTTCATTGCTGTAGAGTGATCAGTACTGTCTCCCAAAGAACTTTAGATTAGAGGCTTTGCTTAGCAACAGGGATAGCAGAATCCAACCAGCAGTGATAGTTTGGTACACAGCCTCTTTCCCCCCCTAAGTAGAGGCAATGTTCTCAATGAAGAGCTACCTTAAAATGGTTGACAGTCTCTGTAACAGTTTTCGTTTCATCACAATTCACATGCCATTGGCTGTCAGCTGTTTTCTAGAGTCCCAGGTCTCTCCCCTCCCCTCTTTTCTTTCAGGCTGCCTTTTTATTATCTCCAAAGCTTTCTTTCACACTCCTTGCTCAGCTCTCCTCTGTACAGGCACCAAACACAATGACAGAAACACCCACTTCTACCCAAACGCAGTGCCTCCCGATCCCTGACTCGACTGAAAAGAAACAAGAATACGAGGGAGGAGAAAACAGAGGAAACATAGGAACACAGCAAACATAAGAAGAGCGGCAAGAGATGAGAGGGCGACTGCGATGAAAAGGGCTACCGCATGGAGAGAGGGGCTAATCCTCTATCAGTCAATGGGACCCTTCCTCCTCCAATCGGAGAGAATGCCTCTACATCGCTGTGATAATGGGATGCAACGGTTTTGTGAATGAAGGTAATAAAAAGAGAAATGGCTCACTGGTCCCTCGCTGCCACCTTCCCTTTTCTCTCGTATCTCTTTTGGTCTTGTCTTTTCTTCCAAGAAATGGAAATGAGGGGGTCAGAGACCTCCGACCAGCCCACCACTGTGCTTGACAACCGGCGTTCACAGATTCCACGGGTTCCACTTCCTTATTTGCACAGATCCTCAGTTAATAGAGAAGACCACCTCTTGATGCTTTATTACCACCCCCCCCGCCAGCATCAAAACTAAAAGCTGCTTGAAGACCCCCGAGCTTTAGTCCTGTTAACGTACAGATTTATATTCTGCCGTGTGAAGCCTTTCACTCTCTTTCTCGCCTCCTTTCTGTCTCTCTCTCTCCCACCACTCCCCCATTTCTTGCGCTCTCTCTCTTTCAGTCTCCCTCTCTCTCTCTCCCTCTCTCTCTCTCCCTCTCTCTCTCCCTCTTTAGTAGTCAGGATCCATCCCACTGCTGAATGGCTGCTTTGCTTGTGAGCCTGTGCTTACAGGGGAAGTCTCTCAATCTGGACATCTTCTCTTTTTTTTTATTATTATTCTTCAATCTTCTCCGACAGCCCCTCTGTTGTCAACATGTTTGCCCTCAAACAATGCGACAGGTTGCTTGTTTATTATAATTACATAGAATTATTACACAATACAATAACATAAATAATATATAAATATGATGTAGGCAAACTGGTATTCCACAAATACCCATATTTTGTTTTTTTTTTGTTTGTTTTTTTGTTTTATTTTTTTTTTAATAATGCAAATAAGTAAAACACTTTTATTTTCCAGATCAACTGATTAAAAACTAGATAGACTCGATGGACTAATCATTTGGCATTTGATTCAAGCATGGGAAAACACATTTCCTGTTTTCTCAGTATAATCGCCAAAACATTTAACACTGAAGCTAAACATAGACTCTCTTACACTATGATGTGCAGCTTTGTTAGTAATGACGCTGGTGACTTTATTGGGGTTAAAGGTTCACCACACCAATTTGATAAACCTAATTTATCCAAGGACCAGACAGGATTATCAGTCACTGGCTCCCAGGGATGACCTATCAGCGTTACAATAGGTGGCCTGCCAAGAATACGAGCACAGCTTTTTATCTAAATCAATATTCAGCTGTACTTATCAAGATGTAAGCCATAGTAACCCTTATCAATAGTAAAACATATATATGGTATTCATTTTAAATAAAAAGAAACAAATATTAAAGAAAGAGAGAAATAAGGCTGCCATTTTCCCTCCTGAGGGTCAACCAAGAAAGTCTACAGATACAATTTAACATGAAGCTTTGAGAAACTACTGTAGTTGCCAGTCCACCTATCTCCAACCATCCCAACACATGGATACACATGGTATCCATGTATAGCGATTGATGTGTATAGCTATCCATGGATAGCTAAAGCTTGAAAGATGCTTCAGGTTTAACAATTTAACAACATCATGACACCTTAAACACATTAGACTCTCGGCAGCTTGTCAAAATGTCAGTGACCTAACAATGACCTCAGATATTTGATTTTCCACTTCATTTAGGCTAAATTCGAGACCCGCTTTTCCCCCATACTATAAACATTTTTTATATGTCAGCTATGCTATTTTGTATTCAGAGTCATGACTGACAATGAATAATGATTTAACACACACACACACACACACAGACACACACACACACACACTGATGGATGATGCTGTGCCTGTTTAGCATGTGAAATATTCACTCAGTTTTAATGTCTTCATACACACAAAAATAAAGTTTCTAAGACAAAAACCCAAGAGGTGTTTTCCAGCCTGAACCAGAAATCAAAAGTGGCTTTGGCTGGATGGGTCTGGTAATTCACTCGAGCACAGCAACATCAACGTTATAAGCATTCAGGGAGCAGCAGACTGGAGTGATCCATCCACTGAAAAACCAGGCACTAACAAGTCTGTAGTTTTCCAGAAACATACTAAACAATATGTCAAAGCTAATCTCCAAGGCCTGCACTGGTGGTTTTGCAGGACTTTATTTTGACTGAGTATACCCAAGATGTTAACTGCTTGTCAGTACTAAATTCTAAGAATGTGCAAAGACAAAAACAAAAATAAGAATTTAAGATTGTTTGCCATAGGAATTGTATTTTTTTTGTAGTTTTACTTGATCTATTTATTTATTTTTAGTAGATAGTGTTACATTGAAAGAAAAAAGGCAGAACTCAAGACCTTGGATATAACACAACATCCTAACTGCATACAGCAAGGACACAAAAGTAACTTTGTGTGCTTGAATCTTCAAAAAAATAAAGAAAGGATTTTAATTTGCCAGGAGTGAGCTATTTGGCTAAATGCCCCTTTAAATGACAAGGTATTGTGAAAAGATAAGCTATGAACTCTATGCACGAATGAAATGCACACACTGTGACACTCTTCACCAATTTTTTAAAATAAAATTCAGTAAAACAGCAAAAATAATTTTAGTTTATATGGTCTACTGTGTCTTTTGACACCAATAAGTACTTTCAACTGCATTCCATAGTACTGATGCTACAGCAGAAACTGTTCACTACTACTAGAAGTCATAACATTAACACATAATGGTCAGTTGTATGTTATTATACAAGTTTATGTCATCGGCCACAGAGTCCTGTCAGTATGTTTTTGACAGACTACAAATGCTCTGCTGAACTGAGACTGCACATTTTGTTCAGACAGTAGGGTTCAGTGTACTGGTCATCATGTAAAGCTCACACCGCACAGAAGGACTGTGCTCCAGTCACTTCAATCACTTTAATTTCAGCGATATACACAAAGAAGATGCCACAGTGTTGACTGAATGCAATTTTTAAAGCTGAAATCGAAGTTTCTAATGGTTAGTTTAGGCTTAGTCAGACCCACTATAGTCAAATGGATTAATTACCATCTGCAGCAATTTATATTTGAGATCCTCCAGCTGCCTTTCCGATATGTGGAATGCCCGAGGCAGGGAAAGCAGCAACAAAGACCCCCTGGAGTACAGAACATAGCATCAGTGACAAAGGCCCGATGTGAAAAGGGAGAGCTGTGGAGGTGGTCTTGCAAGGGAGGCAGCAAAATAAGTAAGCTAAAGCAGTTTAAGTACAGAACTCTGGGAAATATATACCAACTAAATATATCAGCAAACCAACTGAGGAATCAGCTGATGTGGGTTGGTGTTGAGATAAGCTGACACACTTAGATGCTATTTGAACATGACTTGAATTAAAGCTATGCTAAATTTAGTTCTGAATGCATCCAAAAGTTAGTATGATCTTCCTTCAATTCTATGCTTCTTTGTGTAACAACATGATAAAAGTCATCTGATTAAAGTACTTGGTATTAGGCGAATATAACTTCAGATGAACAAAGCAACAGAAATTATTATTTCACAAATATTGAGACAAAAAAAAATACTAAGTAGCCCCAGATTCAATAGTTTTTAGTTTTACCTTCATCAGAAAGAAATTGAGACAGTAATTTCCTCTATGACTTTATCAGTCTATCATATAGTTATTAACAATAATGTTAGGTCACTTATGCCCAGTCCTCTTAAGCTCCTGCCACAGCAACTCCTTTGGATTTGGGTCCAAGCCTTTCCAACATTGCACGGCCCAATATTGACCAAGCTTTCACTGTCGGGGAGATGGCCTCACGCTTGCCCCTAAAACACTCAGACATTTCATGACAGTTCATGGTCGACTCAATGACTGGAAAGTGCCAAGTTGCCGAGGATGGAAAAGAATCCCAAATCACCACCCAAACAGCTGTTCTATCTGTTCATAGGACATTGTTCCTTGGAGTGTTTTATACATGCAGTTTCGTGAGCCTCAATCATGTTTCCATCTTGTTTTCAGAGAGAATAGTCTTTCTCATGTTAACCCTTCAAACAAACCATATTGTTCATTCACTCTCTAAATACGTTGCGCACGCTGTCATTTTACGTTTTTTAACATGCTCTTTGATACCTATAAAGTCTGAGAAGTAGCACCTGGGTCTTTTTGTTTTTCACCAGGTTGTATATAAAAACCAAAATAAACTAAATTCTTTGAAAAAGCTTTCATGACCCTTTCCAGATTGTAAAAAAAAAAAAAAAATGTTTACTATTTTTAAGTAAATACTCTTTTTGTTCCTGGAGTCGTGCATTTGAGTCCTACTTGAGTCAAGTCCATTACAGAACAAACTGGCCAATTATGGACTCAGCCGACTCAGAAAGACTCCAAACGGCCCTCTCTGCTCAGGGCACCAAGCTCCATCAGCACGAGGCTCAGCTGGGCTCGATTGGCCATGGCGTGAGGGACCTCGCGGAGCGTCAGGCGGAGTTTCAAGCCTCGGTCACCAACCAAGTCAACCACTTGGCTAATCAATTACACCAGGTCCTCAATCAGCTGAAAACTCCAGATACACCACCTGCAAGGAATCCTGTTGTTGCACCTACCAATCATCAGGCTGCTTCCATGCCTCTGCGTTTGGCCCCTCCGGAAAAGTTTGCAGGGGACTCAGGTGACTGTAGAACTTTCTTAGTCCAGTGCGACCTGCACTTCAAGCATAACCCAGCAGCCTTTGAGTCAGATCAGTCTAAAGTGGCCTTTATTGCTTCCCATTTAACTGGCAGAGCCGCTGCTTGGGCCACTGCTGAATGGTAAATGGTAAATGGCTTACACTTATATAGCGCTTTCCAGCTGTATTCCTACAGCCCCAAAGCGCTTTACACTGCAAACATTCACCCACACACGCACACATTCACACACCGGTCGTCGGCGGAGCTGCCATAAACAACTGCGCTGGCCTGACAACCGGGAGCAACCGGGGGATTCAGTGTCTTGCCCAAGGACACTTTGGTGGACACAGGCGGAACTAGGGTTCGAACCACTGACCTTCAGGTTCATGGGTGAACACTCTACCAACTGAGCCACCTTCCCCTGGTCCAGAGACTCTGAAGCCTGCCAGTCACACTCAGTTTTTCAAGAAACCATGAGCAGAATATTTGATCACTCCTCACCTGCCAGAGAAGCTTCTCGGCTCCTCATGCAAATCAAGCAACGCCAGTGTCAAGTGGTGGATTATGCCATTGAGTTCCGCACTGTAGCTGCAGATAGCGGATGGAACACACCAGCCTTAATAGACGCCTTTATGAATGGACTCTCAGAACCCATTAAAGACCATTTAGCACCCGTAGAGTTCCCCAAGGATCTGGAATCCGTCATTGCTACAGTATGTCAATTCGAGTGGACACCCGGCTTCGAGAGAGGGAGAGGGAGCGGTGTCGGAAGGCCATTCCTCCTCCCAGCCACTGGGGGAATGTTCCAGGAAGCCAACCTTCAAGGGCGTCTTTGTTCCCCGCTTCAGCTGGTTTTGGGAAGACAGAGCAACCCCAAGCAGCACAGGAGCCGATGCAACTGGGGAGGACTAACCCTAACCCTGCAGGAGGGGTCCTGTTTCTACTGTGGGTAGCTGGGCCACCAACTCGCTACCTGTCCGGGAAAAGACCCAGCCCCAGCCGTGAGGAAGGCGCTGGTGAGCAGGTTCGCCTCTGCTTTTCCTCCTCGATCATTGACCCAGGTAAAACTCTCCTGGGGCAACCAGACTGTAACGCAGGGGGTTTTAATTGACTCTGGGGCAGATGAGTCTCATGGACTTGAACTTAGTTCAACAGAATCAGATTAAGACATGCAATTTCATTTGTTTGACTCTGCGCAGCATCCACTGATTTTGGGATTCCCTTGGCTAAAGAAGCATAACCCGCACATCGATTGGCGCTCAGGCACAATTAAGGGGTGGGGAGGGGACTGTGAACGTTTGTGCAAAGTGAGTCAGGCGACACAGGGATGTACCTGAGGTCCCAGAGACTGAACTTGGCACAGACCAGGACTCTGACTATCCAGACTTGTCCAAGGTCCCTCCGTGTTATCATGACTTAAAAGAAGTCTTCAACAAGACGAAAGCCATGTCACTCCCTCCTCATCGACCTTTTGCCTGCGCCATTGATCTGCTACCAGGCGCACCCATCCCCAAGAGGCATCTCTACTCTATATCCGGGCCGGAGAGAGTGGCCATGGATGAGTACATAACCACATCACCGAAGTCTGGAATAATCCGTCCGTCCTCCTCTGCAGCGGGTGCAGGCTTCTTTTTTGTTGGTAAGAAGGATGGCTCTCAGACCATGCATTGACTATAGCCCCCTAAATTACATCACTGTAAAGAACCGTTATCCACTCCCATTACTCTCCTCTGCGTTTGAACTGCTGCAAGGAGCCACAGTGTTCACCAAACTTGATCTCAGGAATGCCTATCACCTCATCAGGATCAGGGAAGGAGATGAGTGGAAGACCGGGTTTAACACTCCCAGTGGACATTACGAGTACCTCGTTATGCGCTTTGGGCCTTGCAATGCCCCAGCTGTGTTTCAGGCATTCGTGAACGATGTTCTGAGAGAGTTCCTAAATATTTCTGTATTTGTATACCTCGACAATATCCTGATATTCTCCCCAGATACTGAGACCCATGTGGTTCATGTCCGCCAAGTCCACCAAAAGCTGTTGGAGAATCAGCTTTACGTCAACGCTGAGAAATGCGACTTCCACGCAGGGATGGTCAGTTTCCTGGGCTACATTGTCTCTGCTGACCAGGTACAAATGGACCCGGCTAAGGTCAGTGCTGTGGCCAATTGGCCGACTCCAGACAGCAGGAAAAAGGTACAGCAGTTCCTGGGGTTTGCTAACCTTTATAAAAAGTTCATCCGCAACTTCAGTTCTGTCGCCACACCCCAGCATGTGCTCACCTCTTCTAAAGTTCCCTTTCAGTTGACCCCACAAGCTGAGTAAGCCTTCCAGAGCCTCAAGGAGAGATTCACATCAGCACCAGTACTCACGGTTGCGGACCCCCAACGGCAGTTTGTGGTTGAGGTTGATGCGTCCAACAAAGCTATTGGGGCGGTATTGTCACAGAGATCGGCTGAAGACAACAGGATGCACTCCTGCGCGTACCTGTCACGTAAGTTGACCCCTGCTGAAAAGAACTATAATGTGGGGAACAAGGAACTGTTGGCTGTCAAGGCGACGCTGGAAGAGTGGAGGCACTGGCTGGAGGGTGCGGACCAGCCTTTTCTAGTGTCGACAATGAGAAGTAGGTCACAGTCCCTTCAGCTCACGCCGTGGTCCGACGCTGTTGCTGGGTTTGGGCCGGTGCTCGCCGGGTTCTCCTCCGGAGCTCGGACCACATGAAAGCGGCGGCAGATAAGCACAGGCGACCAGCTACCCCCTATAGGCCCGGCCAAAGGGTTTGGCTGGCCACGAAGGACTTGCTCCTGCATGTGCACTCCAGGAAATTAGCTCCAAGGTTTGTGGGTCCTGGTGGACTGGGAGGGTTACTGTCCTGAGGATCCCCTCACGTTTCATTGTGGACAAGGCTCTGATCAGGGACTTTTATACCAGCCATTCTCCTGGGCCCTAGACGGGGGCGTACTGTTGTGTCTCGTCAAAGGTGTTAATGTCAGTCATGTTCAAGTTTAGTGTTTCGTGTTTCATGTCATGTCTGTGTTCATTTCATGCACTTCCTGTTTTATTTTGATACTCACCTTCTCCCTCTCGTTTCAGATCCTGACTTCCCCCCTTTGTGTGTGTGTTTTTTTTTTTGTTTTTTTGTTTTTTTTCCCCCCCTCCACTGTGATTGTCAACCCCGCCCCTGATTGGCTCCACCTGTGTTCCCCTAATCATGTATAAATAGTCTGTGTCTCCCCTTGTCTTGTTGCCAGTTTGTTGCCTCATGTCAAGTGTCGTCACGTCACCAGATTTAGTTTGAGAGCGCTTTTTCTTCAACCCTTTTGATCCTGCTCTGCAGCGTTTTTGGTTCCTATTTTTAAATAAATACTCTTTTTGTTCCTGGACTCGTGCATTTGAGTCCTCGAGTCAAGTCCATTACAAAAGATTAAAAAGGGGATACCTACTTCTGTAAAACCGTGTCTTAATGAAGATTTGTTTTTCTCTTTTTTGCTGCCTCTTAGATTCTAAGACAGTAATGGGGCTTATTGGGGACTTATGCATATTTTCAATATAACAGTTAAAAAAAATAAATATATCGGTGAGCAGAGCCATTTGTTTTTATTTGTGTTAATGAAATTCTGAGTGCATTATAAGCTCATTAATCAAAGTTGATATCCAACTGTGCACTTATTCTTTTACTGCCACTACGGGGACCATCCAAGTAAAGAGCCTTCATTTAGATAATTATCTTAAAACGACTTGATCAGCTCATAGAAAAATTCTTAAGACACTCACATACAGTTTATTTTGCACCTAATTGAGCAAATAATATGGGTCTGTTGTCTGGTCCGGTGTACCAGAGCAGAAGACAAAACATAGTGCCCTTTTTCATTCTGTCTGAATCGAGAATCATTTATAATAGAAAAAACCAATATAACTGAGATCATAGGTCTTCACTGATCCCAGATTAATTCCTTTCTATGAAAGCGAGTGGAGCACAAAAAAAAAGACTGACCTCTACTTTTTAATTAATTCGCAGACAGTGTGAACCAAAGATATTGTGTCACTTAATGTATGTCCATGTTTACATTTTAGGACTGCCACATTCCGAAAGATGTTTGCACAAAGGCAGTTTTGTGCTTGTAATGAGTTGAAAGAGCCAGTTGTACAGCAACTGCAAAAGTACTTAAATGTATCTATTTCATCTTCTTTTCAATAAACTTACATACTTGTCTGCATTAGATAATGTCTTACTAGAGGTGGGGCAAACATTTGACTGACAAACCTTCAGGTTACTAAAAAAAATACTGCTTTTGCTGGTTGTAGGTCTGGAATGGTGAGATTGAGGGGCTGGTGTTCGAAGGGTAGAGGCAGAACTACTTGGACACATGGTTCCTAAACACTATAAGGAGTTTCAGTAACAAATGCCACTTATAACTTAATTTATAAAAAGGCGGGCTCTGTGATGGTATGGGGTTGTATTAGTAAATGCGAGCCTGAACTGCAAGAATGGATATATCTAAATAACTTTAGTGGTGTTAACAAGACAAAAATATGACATATCTAAGGCGCTTGTTGTCTACAAAGAGATAAGACTAAAAGTAAATAGGACTAAGTGGTTTTTATTTTATTTTTTTTTATGGACTTCCAGAAGTTATTTGCTATCAAGCAAAGTAGAGTGTTGTTCAGCATAGTGAAGTGAATAATGAGGAAGGGATAATGTTTGAGGTTCAGGTAACAGCATTATCTTTAAAGACAACTTTGAGTTTAACTGAATCAACTAGTGGAAAAAATATATAACCAATGAATTACACATCATACAGTAACTGTCCCACACAATAAATGACTGTGTTAAACATCAACTCCCGATATACATGGGGTACTAACTCAAGACTTGGATATATTACATGTTACCTAAAACAATCGAACAGCAGCAGTTAGTTCAGAATGCTGTTGCCCGAGTCCTCTCAAAGACCAAGAGAGTGGACCATATGACTCCAGTTCTTAGATTTTTACACTGGCTTCCTGTCTGTCACAGTATAGGTGTTAAAATCCTGCTGTTGGTTTATGAATCTCTGAATGGTCTCGGGCCAAAATACATCTCTGACCTCCTGGTCCATTATGGACCAACCAGAACCCTCAGGTCGTCTGGGTCTCGCCTACTTTTTGCACCCAGAGTTAGAAGCAAACACGATGAGGCAGCGTTAAAGGGGACCTATTATGGCATTTAATGTATATTTTAAACAGGCTTTGAATGTCTTAAAAACAATCTAAAGCTTGTTTTTTCTACATAAAACAGAAATTCAGCCTGTGGGCCATGTCTATAGTTTTACCGCTTCTAACCTCTTTTCTGTGCTTCATTCTAAGGGGAGGGGAGGCTATGATAATGAGGCTCTGTGCTGATTGGCTGACTGAATGACGTGTAGGAGGGGAGGGAACAAAACCTCGCTCCGGCCAGAGCAGCCGGCTGCGTACACAAAGCGTGTACCATGTGAGAAGCTTCTGCGACAAAATAAATTCCATTGCTTTATTTTTTTTGTATTGGACTGTCCTAACTGTCCGCGAGTTTAACGGTTTCAGTGTGGACAGAGAGCATCTGATGTCACGCAGCTCGACGCGATAGTCGGACGCTCGCATTCAGTTACACGGTTTAAACGGATTTTAAAGCCTGATTTACGGTTTTGCGTTAAATCGACGCGTACCCTATGCCGTAGGCTCTGCGTTGGTGTAACGCAGAACCATAAATCAGCCTTTAGTCACCTCGTCTTCACACAGGAAGATTTAATTGAATTCTAAACATTTACACCACAGTTATTTACTCTGATTACTAATCATTTCATATGTTACAAGAAATCACAACACTGAATTTTCACAAATGGCAACTTTATTGTTAAAAAAATAAGAACATAAGTTGTATATAAATAACATGTATGCACTATTGCTGGCTCAAGGAAGGACCGTGCATTTCTTCTGAAGGTGTCGTTGAACAGCTTCAGGTGCATTGCTTGGAAGATCTGAAACCATAAAAAGAAGAAAAATGTATTACTGTACTAATAGAGCCACCGGGGCCCCTCACCGGTCCGGTCCGGTGAGGAGCCCCGGTGTGTGGCCTCTGGTGCTCCGGAGCTGAGCTAAATACTTAGTCCATGCAAAGATCATACTTGTAGACAAATATAAATAACATAAAAAAAATAACGTCACTTACCGCTGACTCGTGTGCAGTTGCCGGGTCCATGCTGTTGGAACTGATACTTTTATGAGGGTAAATGTCGATGCAAAACCTCATTTTTACTGTCCCTCGCTGTGGCAACGGGTGGAAAACTGTCACCGCTTCTTAACAATGGCGGAGCTGGTTATGGGCGTGGTTTCAGCAGCGGAGGCCGACCTATGGAAATCTGCTCCCGTCGTTACGTAACGACAGGAGCAGATTCTGAACGGCTCGTAGAAGTCACATGACACTGGAAGATTCAGCCGGGCGGGCTGTACAGACCATTTCATCTTTCCTGTGTTGGCAGGGTGAGGGGAGACCACTTTATATATGTTATAACAAGAAAAAACTTGTTTTTCATAATAGGTCCCCTTTAAGCTTTTATGCTCTTCGCTTGTTGAACAAACTCCCAGAATGCATCAGGGCTGCTGAAACTATCAGTTGCTTTAAGGTTGAAAACATTTTTATTTACTGCAGCATTTCGGTAATCTCCCACAATGCACTGCAACCCTCATTTCTTGCATCTCGGTTTGTTTTATTCTTTTAAATGTATGTTTGTCTGTCTTTAAATTCTGCTTTTAAACTTTTTAATGCATTTAAAAAAATATATTTTTACGTAAAGCACTTGCATGAAATGCGCTACACAAATAAATGAGCCTAACATGTTTCCTCTGGTGTTGCCCACAGTGCCTTACAATGAGATGAGAAAGAAATGACTAATCTGACATAAAAAAGTGAAGGAAACAGAGGGAAACATTGGTAAGATCATATCATGAACTATCGAAATAAAATTCTGAACACTGAACAAATAAGGCCAAAATCTGGTCAGGTATATCTTCCTGACGATTCAAAGAATTAAGAAATTGAATCAGACTTTCCACAAGTTTTCAATAGTTGTTTTTTTTTGACAGTTTCAGGGCAACAAAATTGAAATTTCTCTTACCTTCTTTTAAGTGTGGACGGAGTTTATAGCTTGTTGACAAGCATCCGATGGTGGAACATGGTGGTAAGAAGTTCAGGAACATAATCTGATGATGGTCCACACAGAGCTGTAAAAACAGATAAAACAGTCCTGTAATCCTAACTCTATTGTGTATGAACTCTCAAAGCTCCATCTGAGATATTGCATATTATACTGTTTAGCACTGCCAGAAAAAAAAGCAACATAAAATCCGAATCCGAATCCGAAACAGGAGGTGACACAAAATAATCCACCTGTGTCAGTTACAGTATTACTCTGACAGATCCAGATTATCAGGGTTATTACAGCAGTTTGAAAGGATGTACTGTATTTCACATATTCACAAAAACTCTTATTCTCACAGCTGCCAAAAAAAGGTCTGAGAATCTTAACCCTTTATTACCTGACATAAAATAACACACAAAAATAAATCAAAAATAATAACTTTATTTGAAGTCTTAATTATATATACAATCAAAAACACTTCCAATTTTGTATTTAACCATTTTTAAAATCTTGGTGAGTTTATGTATGTTTTTTAATTTCTTTAGAATTTTTATTTATTTATTTTTTTTTTGGGGGGGGGGGTCCTCTTTTGATTATGGGGGTGGTACAAAGGTCTCAGAAATTAATGTATCAAATATGATATATGGGACGCAAATATGGCATTATAGGATTACAAATATTTAACCTGATTTGAAACATAAAGATGAGCATGCTATAAACTATTCGGATATCATGCAGCACTGGCAGGAGCAATTACAGCAAGTCCTTCAATGCATTGGCCGAGCTACGTAGATTGGCAAGCACCTAAGAACATGTGACCCTTTTAGCAACTGAACGCTGTATTAAAGCAGCTGACATTGAAGCACATATATCATGAAGTTCAAGACTCAGTGGCAGAGATGCAAGACTGCGCTCGGCAGGGAAGACAGAGTACTGAGATGCATTAACACAACCTTAAGCAGTGACTAAAAGTGTGATAATTAATTACTGTCCCAGCCTCTAAGTACTCTGTTATCCTGCAGTGTTTGGCAGCTGAAACATACACACACACGAGTAAAGCCACCTGAACGATTAGAACTACAAAAATAATTTTTAAATAAATGTTATTAGGCTCAAAAATATATATATTTTTTTTTTTTTTGTTGTTTTTTTCTAATTGAAGTTGAAATTATGGAGGAAAAATAAGTACCAGAGGTATGGTTAAACTCTGTGGTTAAACATTTGGGATGTTAAAGCTGATTGTGTCACAGCAACAGCAGCTAACGTGTGTAAAATAATAGTCCAAAATGTTCAGATTTGAAGCTTAATTGATTTGAGTTTTTAATGTAAAGGTTTCATTAATGTCTGCTCTGCCCTCTAGCAACATGAAACTCCAACACAATCTGCATCAGGTCCTGCAGGATCCCAGTCCCAAAGACATCCTCCAGTGTCTAGCCCAATATTACAAAGGTGCTAAGAAAAAAACACAACAAGGCCAATCACAAAACATATTTTCAAAGAAAAATAAGACGTGAAATATATAATAAAAAAATCAATTATAACAACAATAAATTATAAACATTTCAGAAAACAAGAGTTCAAATAGTAATAGTAGAAAACTTAAGGTCCTTCATGAAAGCAAAAAAGGTCTCTTTCAGAACACAAGCTCAACGCTTTCTGGGTTTGATGCTGAACACGGAGTTGATGTACCCTGTATGGGAAGCAAATATATAAGCTTTTGTATGTGCAATGAAAAAAAACAGCCACAAGCTCTGATCATGTAAATCACCATGGCAACGTGTATAGAAAAGGACGAGGCTCCATTTTCATTTATTCTAGCCACAAGTATGAATGAAGCCTGAGCTGACTATGATATTTCTCCTAAAAAGAATAAGGACTATAAGTTACCACTAACAGACTGTATTCAATGTCGTCAACTCGTTCCTCATTTATATGACTTGAATTTACCTTATTATGGATCAGAACATTAGGAAACTCCTCTTATCTTACCACATTACATTTTATTTGAAAAATATTTATTATTTGTTCATTCAACTATAATTATAACAGGGCAAAATTAGCAGGTGCATGAAACAAAGACAAAATAGGAACTCAAAAGGATAGTTTACCTACTGATCGCTAATTGTAAAATCACAGTCTGACATTATTGTTATGATTTGGCTGATTTGGAGTTGAAACTCCATTTTGTACTGACATTTTTTATTTAAAGCAGCACTATGTAACTTTTCCACCTTAATATAATATTTCCAGAGTCATTGTGATGGTACATCATCATCATCAGCTTACAACAGGTTTAATGACACCTCTGTCATGGTCTGAGGGGTCTGTATCGCCTTCACTGGCACTATGTAACTTTGAGGAGCATGGTAGGAACCCTTCCACACTACTGGTAAAGCACTACCGCTTTTGTCCAAGGGAGCCGCCAAACTCAACAAAAGCTGAAAGTTACATTGTGCTGCTTTAATTTTAAATGTGCTCACCAACATATTTCATATTTGACTCATATTTGAGCAAGTATAAATGTTTTTAACATGCATTGGTGTCATTAAAGTGAAACGTGATGAACAATGACAGTGGCAACTTCGCATGGTCAGAATTATCTATGATACATTACTGTAACAAAATTAATCCTCTCTTAATGCCTTCTAGACTCTTAAAAAAGAAGGGAATGTTGAATCTTATATTACGATCTGGCAAAAGATTGCCCAAAATGCGTCACACTAAAACAGTGTTCAGTGTTCTCCAGTCCAGGTCCTTGAGGGCCTCTGCCCTGCAACACACCGTATTCAGATGAATGGGTCATTCACAGACCTGTGCAGACCTTGATGATATGCTGAAGGCGATCCATTCATTTGAGCGAGATTTGTTGGAGCAGAAACAAATCTAGGACATACAGAACAGCTTGAGAATGTGGATTAGAGAACAAAGCAGTAAAACTTCAAGACACAATACAAAGACTATTAAACAACCGACTTTTAAATTACATGTACTCCCATTTTCAAACATTTAATCAATTTCAGTTGCAACGTGATTGTTCTCTGATCGGTGCCTATTGTACCTGAAGCTTCAAGCACGTGTTTTATTTGCATTATACTTGCTAAAGGGATGTATAGTAGTAAATGTGTCAGTGCACTGTATATATTGGAAATTTGGTAAAAGGGGGTAAAAACAAAAACAGCTGTCAAAGGTCGGAAAGATGCTGACTGTTTTCAATCTGCTACATTCCATCTGCATGTCCAAATCACATTATTGGGCAAAATTAGAATGCTTCAATCAATACTTGAAGTTGAACATGTGTATGTTCAGAGACAGAAACTTACATTAAACACTGTAATACATTTGTATTTACCAATTACATGAATCACAACAAGAGCCCGGACAAATTTTGTTCTATTAATCTACAATCCCTGTGGAAAACATAAATGAATAAAACAAACTCCTCTTATATCCTAAAGCTAAACATTATTCTAAACAGCTATGATAAAAACAACAGCCAACAGTTTTCTTGTTTTAGGACAGGCAGATAAATGGAACATGTGCAGACTTCACTCACCTTGTACTCTTTGTTCTCTTCAAAGATGCAACATCCAAACAGCAAAAATGTGTTAGACAACAGAGGAGAAAGACGACCTTCAGAAGCAAAGCCTGCTTTTAAATATCCAAGGCAGCCGCCAGAGAAAACTTAAAATGCTTTCACAGATGAGGGCTTATTCACACGTGTTCTACTGCTCAATGGCTTAACATCCGTATGTGGGATAAATTCAAATTTAAGAGTTATATAATATGGATGGGTCTTTTCTCTACCGGGTATGAACAATGTCACATATGCCAACATTATATATATTATCTAAAAATAACATCTGAAGAGATTATCTCCCAAGAGTCTCATAGTACAAAGCCTTTGCCATTTCAGTTTGTTAATTTAATTTGATTTTGACAAAAAGATGACAATTCTGTTATGTTCAGTGTTGAGCTCCACGTTGTGAAGTAATATTCCTCAACATCTTAAGCTGTTATGAAATTCCAAACAACCTCTGGAAACTACAAATCAGTCTAACTTTGACAGCATGAAAGAGAAAACTAGTAGACATTTTAATTTCCATAAATTTAGTATTTTTCCTTGAGTTGCAAAATAGCTTTTTAATACTAAACGAGCATCTGTAAAATATTAACCAACGACTGCTTATTTACAAATTATCCTTGGCAAGGCTTTTAAAGAATCAAAGAAATTATACAACTGATGTTTGAGGTCCTAGTTTAAAAAACGTTAAGCAGTTAAGACCGCTTGAACTTCATAAAGCAACCTGGCCTTGTGATCTGGTATGATTCGACTTTCTTATTATTTTTACCAATCGATAAGGTCAAGTGGCTATTGGACAGGGACAGCCTTTGCTGCTTTCCTATTGGGAGATTGCAATTTGCATGTGGAAAATACAACGTAAGCAAGCACTGGCATGATGTAGGGTATGACACAGTGGCTTAAAGTCGAGAGAGAAATAAGGACATGATAAAAGGTACGAAGTAGGCTCAGTTTGTTACAGTGCCACAGATCATATTGATCAAACGGATAATGCTGGTGATAAAGGGACTAGGGCCTCCAGGACTGAAAGAGATTAAATAGAAAGGTCCAAACCATATTAATGTTTACAACACAGGTGGACACTGGTGTGTCTGCTTAATGAAATGATATATTGTTGTACTGGTCCACATGCATACATGCATAAATGAAAAATACTAGTAATAGACAAATGCAACAATATTGTAGGATGAAAACATAAATAAAAAAGACCCTCAAAGTTCTGCTTTAACTCATTACGACTTATAGCCAGACTAAGAAATGTCTAGCTGAATTAACATTTGGAGATATTTAAATTTAAATAGCAGCAAAATACAGAGAGCTATCCACCTTCCTCGTTATAGCGCGTGCACGCACACACGCACGCACAAACACAACTCTATCCGTCTTCTCTCCTTTTGAATGTGATAAAAACTGTTCTGGGTATAAAAAAATGCATTGCTTGCCCTGCTTTTAATTCACTTAAAAGAAAAGTTTAAAACTTGGAGGTGTCTTGAAAAACTTCCATCTGCTGGAAACCTTACACTTCTTCACCTCTAAAGAAACTTTAAACTTGAAATAAATACCCTCTGATAGGCTAATTCTTCTGCTTTTATTGAAAACAGCCGATTTTCTAATTTATATCAACATTCCTAAAAAGCTGTAGCAGCTCACGTGTCTTCAAAATTCTGTGACGTACTGTATGTCTCGCTCCATGCTCAGAAGGTCACTTTCAAGTACACATACGTCATATCAGGTATCAGGGGATTAAAAGTACGTGTGATCTTCACTGTAGCTGCTGAAATCTGTTTCAGCATGTTTTAAAATCAGGGCTGCATCTGGTTTGTCCTTGAACATGCAATTAAATGACCAGAAAAATCCCATACAGAGAGCCAAGTCAAATGTTAATCTTTCAGCCCACATGAAACAAACACCTCTAAAATGCAGTCCTGGTGCAGACTAAAAAGAGAAGAAAGCCCAGGATCAAATGCAGGGATAGAGATATAAACATGCCATTACTAAATAAACCAATGCCACAATCATATACAGCACTAACGCCATCTAAACTCTCATTGGTTCTGTGCGGAGCATAAAAAGGGAAGAGAAAAACCAACCTAGAGCTCATCATTGTTTCCAATGCTGAAAGAAAGCTCAAACCTTTCAACTGAACCCAAAAATAACTGTTAAGGCAAAATGTATAAATCAAATCTTGATTTTGCAGTGTGGTCTCTTGTCATTTCAGATGGTTTATCATCTGAGGGGTGTAGAAACACCATTAGACAGCTCGAAGCCAGCAATAAACCTGCAGTCATTCATATTTTTTGGACTATTTGAGAAATGATGAACATCAGGAGAAGACCTACAGCAGCCACGAGGTGTAAACTCCATTACACCCCTCACTAAGAAAGATCCCAGCATCTTCAAACTTTTTCCAGCAGCTTTTCCAACTGCTCTCCTGTGCCATCCAGAGGACACATTACAAGTGTCAGATTTAAAAACACTAATTGAGCTAAAGAATCCTGACGCTCCAGCAGCTGGTGTGGCAGTTTAAATCTAACAATCCTCCTAATTCCAGGTATAATAAATAAGAATAGCCCCAACGCACGTTGATCTTTTAATCTATATGGAAAATTAAAGTGGATTTAGTGGCGGCTACACCTTTAAGCCCCTTCTCTCTTTTTTTTAATCCTATAAAAATAATGCAAGTGTGCCCCCAAGTGGAAACATTATTAAGTACATTGATGTGCCCTCTCAAACATCAAAGCTTTAAAACGTCCATAAGATTTCAGTACAAACATGCCAAAACAGACGAAAGAGAACAAAAGAGGGGACCTTTGGCAATAGTTCTGGTGTCTAGTTTTACCGAATACAATCTAAATTGAGTTAAAAAATAAACCACCTGAACCAAATTAGTCACTAATTAACAAGCTACTTAAACAGCTGTACACAAACGAGCTTCCCTGGTATAATTACTTTTGGTCCACTTGGTAAAGTATTTTGAAAGCTTCCCAAATGAGTACCGATCTATCCAAAAAGAAGGGAAAGGGTTCGGGCGACAGAAAAGGCAAGAGAAGAACAAAAAGAAAGGAGACTTACGCTATGTATATCTACAAAGTTTTGAAGCAGGTGGGTGACGAGCTCGCACTCACGTCACGACGCCTGTGTTTCTTCTGAAGCCTGAATTATGGTCTGCGTTAAATCGACGCAGAGCCTTGCGCCGTAGGATACGGCGTAGCCTAAAGGCGTACGGTACGCGGCGACGCGCACCGTACGTGCGCTTCGCCGCGTACCCTACGCCGTAAGCTCTGCGTTGGTGTAACGCGGAACCATAAATCACCCTTGAATGTGAAGCACTCTGAGGTAAACGATGTGTGTCTGCAGGTTCATCCGGACACGGGCATTTCCAGCAAAGCCATGAGCATCATGAACTCCTTCGTGAACGACCTGTTCGAGAGGATCGCCACGGAAGCGTCCCGGCTGGCGCAGTACAACAAGCGCTCCACCATCACCAGCCGGGAGGTGCAGACCGCCGTGCGGCTGCTGCTGCCCGGCGAGCTGGCCAAGCACGCCGTGTCCGAGGGCACCAAGGCCGTCACCAAGTACACCAGCTCCAAGTAGAGAGGAAAAAGTATTAACTGCAATAAATTATCGCCACCTCCCTTTTTTTTTTAAACTGAGTGTCATGATTCTTTAGCTCAATTAGTGTTTTTAAATCTGACAATGTGTCTCCTGGGTGGCACAGGAGAGCAGTGAAGTTTGAATTATGGTTCTGCGTTAACTGCGTTAGTAGTGCTGCTGGAGAAAGTTTGAAGATGCTGGCCAGCCTGCTGGGATCTTTCTGAGTGAGAGATGTAATGGAGTTTGAGAGGAATAGTCGAAAAAAAATAGGGCTTACTGCAGGTTTATTCCTGACTTAAGCTGTCTAATGGCGTTTCTACACCCCTCAGATGATGAACCATCTGAAATGATAATTTTTTGGTTCAGTTGAACGGTTTGAGCTTTCTTTCAGCATTGTGACAATAACTGTTTATTGGCTCACACTGAAAAATTATAATTTTACATCCTTTTCAGATTCTGTCTCTCAAAACTATAAATAAATTTACTTTTGTGAGGGTGCAGCGCTGGTAGCTAGAAACTCTTCCCATTTTATGCTCCGCACTGAACAAATTCAGATGGCGTTAGTGCTGTATATGATTGTGGCATTGGTTTATTTAGTAATGGCATGTTTACATCTCTCTCCCTGCCTCTGATCCTGGTCTTTCTTCTCATTTTAGTCTGCCCCAGGACTGCATTTTTAGAGGTGTTAATTTGTTTCATGTTGGCTGAAAGATTAACATTTGACTTGGCTCTCTGTATGGGATTTTCTGGTTATTTAAACCCTTTTCATCAAATAAATGAGTTAACGTTAACAGGCCGCTGGATAAAGTAATTTAGCATCATTACTGTGCCATGAATAAGTTCTTCTACTTGAGGTTGATGTATGTGAAAGATCCTTGTTTGTCCGGTGCACCATAAGATAACCAGTAAACAGAACCAAATGTTTATTTATTTAAAAGGGACAACGCACATTGATTGACATGAGTTCATCATGTAAATGTGCCAGATTTAGCCATACAGGCTAATTTACATCTGCAGTCCCTGGCAGGTTGATGGCATATGTAAAAACACACACTAATACAGTTACAGTTAATACAAGCTTTTATATCATGCACAACCACATAGGTAAGAGAGCAATACACACTGTGGTCATCAATCTAGTCATATTTATTCTGAAAAAGGGAGGTGTTTTGTACGTTTATAGGAGCAGAACCTTATCTGGGAGGCCAACTGCAGTGAAAGAAACTTAAATATGTCACACTTTCAGCCGTATATTTTCTGCTCTCTATCTCTGATCCAACATGCCAACCCAGCAAAGATCTACGACAACCAAAACCCAGAGAAAAACAGGAGGGGACCCATCAATCTTAAACATCCGTTCCTCTTCACTGTCCTCACCTAAAGAACTAAGCTAATCAGTTTGGTCATAAAAATAGGAGGTGGTTCTGCGCTGAAAGCAACCCTCATTGTACAATCTTATAGAAAAAAACCCCTCATACTTTTAACAATTTCATAAAATCCTCACACATGGATGTGTCTGTGTTGGAAGTACGCACTATTATCGCACTATGACAGGGCCACGCCTTCGTGGAGCTCCAAAGCAAACTTGATTCTGATGAATGGCATTAGCCCAAAACATCCCCACCCCTTTAAAAAAAAAAAATTAAAAAAAATTGATCAGTTCCCTGTGCAAATACCGACTGGGGCTCTTTTAAGTTGTGGGTCCCTGTCCTCTTATGCCAGTGTTTTTAAAAACATGTATATTATGTCAAGTGACAGTGGTTGTGCAGGGTTTTGTCTTTCTCCCTTGTGACTTTGGACCTGCAACCTGCAACCTGCCTCACCGGTGACAGCTGGTAGTCCTACTGTACACCAAGCCTCAACAGTATGAATAAGTCCTCACCTTGTTCATAACAAATGTAAATAATCAGTTCAGACTGTTGCTGTTCAGTTTTCAGTAAAGTTAAAGTAATCTTATAACAATGACTCCTTGTTTAAATGCCTGCACACATATTTAAAAAGGTCTGTGCTGACTCTGTGCTTTTTATTTTGAGTGAAGTATTTTAATGCTGCTCTGGGGCATCACAGCTGTGTCAGCGTTCATCCTACCAAGTACTTGGTTCCTACTTTTTCATCATGAATGTAGGCCAACAATTTATCCGAGACTTAAAAAGCCAGAAAGTTTAAGTCTTTATGGAAGAAAACGTTTTGGTTGTCAGATCCAGTTATTCAGTAGTCTGATCAGAGCACTGCTGCCCCCCTGTGTAAAATATTACATTAAAGCTGAAAAAACATTGGAGCATGGTGGGGTTTTTTTGGGTGTGTCTTTTTAGTTTTTATATACTGGCTTTTGTAGATTGAGGGGTTAAATACTCTTAAGAACAGATAATTAAAATACTCTTAAGAACATGTATTTGCTATAAATGCATATACCATATTAGAACTTCACAAGCATTTGACATAAAATGGTGAATCTAAACGGAAAACTGCAATAACACCCTTTCCTTAGTCTTCCTGCCATTGGAGAACTTATGCAAACAATGTATTTCTAGATAACTCTAATCTTTTAATGATGGGTTCATCCATGTTTACGTCACTTAAATGCTCACAATAAATTGTTACTATACCTTAAACAGTCCATTCCTCTTCTGTTAAAATAAAGTCATAAGTTCTGTTTAAAAGTTGTTAAAATTACTGAAATCAGCCTCATGTGCAGTTTTGGTTTCCCACGCTGATTGACATAGGGCCTGATGATAGTCTGCAGAAACCTGCTGATATACAGCACACGAGACAATAGTTCTTAGTCATGTTCCCAACTGAAAGTTTTGCCCTTAAAAGTCAAAATGAACCATTAATATTGAATGTTTAAGGACATCAGCTTGTGCTCTACAGTTGGGTTTACAGTGAGAAGCCACAAAACTTTGAAAAAATTAACTGAACATTTTTAATTTAGGGCCTAAAACCAGACCACTTGGCAACTACTCTGCATATTATCTAAAACTTACTAAGGAATAGATGTGGATATTTAATGTTGCACATATCTCAAAGATGAAAAATCCAGTCACAACACTAGGGGGTGGAAGGTGACTGTGATCCAAACTCTTGGCTCTGGAAAGGAAAAAAGGGATAAAAAATGAAAGCACAGGGGTATCAAATAAATGCCAACAACCATTTGTCTCTCAAATAGCTTCCTAATCATGCACTTCTATGAAAGGCGGTGCTTGAGGATTGAGGATGCACAGCAGCATGAACAGGTGAAAGATGCACACAGATCAGAGAATTTGAATGCAGATGAACAAATATGGGAAAAACGGTGCCAGAACTCTTTGGTTTTTAAAGTGTGTATGGTCAGCCTGCTAAAATTAAACTGAATCAGAAATATGGTATGAGTCAACTTACCATGTACTGCATGCAAGGATTTAAGAATAAAACTATTGTTTTCCATTGGTAAACTGAAGATAGAATTTCCAAGGTCTTAATTAAGCATCAACAGAAAAAACGGGTTTGAGATTTGTGACTGAAAAAAAAAACAGTTTAAGTCAAATTGTGACATAGCGATTTGAAAGATACTTTTTTGTAAGACTTCAAAATTTTTGACGTTCACTTTTGTAATACTGTGTAGACATATCTGTTCACTACAGTTTATCGGTATATATATATATATATATATATATATATATATATATATATATATATATATATATATATGTGTGTGTGTGTGCGCGTGTATGTATGTGTGTGTATATATATATATAGATATAGATATATACAGTACTCGAGTTGTAAAAAAAAAATCAGGGGGGATGGTGGATTTTATCATATGGGGACAGATAATTTGTGCTGATTACAAATAATATATATTACAAATAATAGCAAATAATACCAAAACACCTGCAGAAATTGTAGCGGTCCCCGCCGAAAGATGGTCAAGTCTTTGACTGATGGTAATGAATTTATTTAAACCCATAAACCAACGTGAGAACTGTCAGAAAAAGTGAAACAAACCACAAGCTCAGTTACTATTTGACATACTTATAAAGAGCAATACTGTCACTCAATCACATGTAATCACAGGTAAATAATAAAACAAAAAGTATTTGAAAGTCTTTTACAGTATTTTTAAATTCCAAAACCATTATTAATTACTGCAGTTAAAGGTCAAACAATTAAGGCACATGAATTATACAACATCATCTTATATACTGAATTAAATTTACCATAACAGCTGTTTTTAAATCAAGTAATGAAATACCTTCTTTTAACCTTTTTAATAATGTAAATACACTATCATGAAACACGTTTGTCCATACTGTAAGAATATGCTCATAATAATTATCAATTTGTTTGCACACAAAAAGGAGTAAGAGGAGTGTAAACAAAACAAACCATTCAATTGTAACAAGCTTTCTTCTCCAAAAACGTGTTCATTTTATAAACAAAAAACACAACCAAACTTACTAACCTTATGCCTCTTCGGGGGGTGCTAAACTATATTGAGTCTCAAAGACAAAAAATAACAAATGCACGGTTTTGCTTTGTAACTGTGAAACACGCGCCGTTTCTCTCTCTGGTGCTCGCACATCCTATTGCGTCACCCTTTGCAACTGCGTCGCGCAGCCCTTTCAAAATAAAAGCATTTGACTCAACACACAAAATAGCAGGAAACCAACTTAAAACATGCAAGTTTCAAAATAAGCTCTCAATAACAAGATCTGAACACTCAATATATAAAAAGGCAATCCAAAATGTAACTTGGTTCTTTACAGAAATACTGCAGGAATGACATAGCAGCAGTTAAATGCAGCCTTCTGTAAGCTTTAAATATCCACTGGGCTTACATCAAATACATCAAAACACAAAAATAAAAATCATTTTTCTGAACTTATCAATATGACTCTGTCCTTCACAGGATAAGTAAAATGGATCACTGCAAAAACTCAAAATCTTAACAAGAATATATGTTTTATTTCTAGTTAAAATGTCTCATTTTAGTAAAAAAAATCTCATTACACTTAAAACAAGACTCATCACTGGAAAAAAACAACAATTTTTCACCTGTTTCAAGTACATTTTCACTTGAAATAAGTCGAAAAATCTGCCAGTGGAACAATTTTTTTTTTGCTTGTAATGAGGAGATAAATCTTGTCCCACTGGCAGATTTTCCTACTTATTTCAAGTGAAAATTTATTTGAAACAGGTGAAAATTGTCAAATAAGTTATTTTTCTGGTGTAATTTTTCTGGTGATGACTCTAAATGTTGAAATAGCAGTAAAACCACATTCATTGATGAAATGACATAAGGGATGGATAGGGGGGATGGCAGTTTTACAGGGGGGATGATTTTGACCGTTTTTATTTCAGGGGGGATGCCATCCCCCCACATACCCCCTCAACTCGAGTACTGGATATATATATCCATGTACATATACATAAGGTTTTTTCCCACTAGCAAAGCATGTGGAAGTCTGTAATTTTTATCAGAGGTACCGTACTCTTCAACTGTGAGTGACAAGTTTCAAAAATCCCGATCACATTGTTATTTTTAAATAATTATTTTGCATTTTATGCACGACATAAGTATTTGATCACCTATCAACCAGTAAGAATTCCAGTTCTCACAGACCTGTTAGTTCTTTAGTTCTCTCCTGTTCTCATTCAGTATCTGTATTAACTGCAGCTGTTTGAATTTGCTACCTGTATAAAAGACACATGTCCACACACTCAATTAAACAAACTCCATCCTCTCCACAATAGCCAAGACTAGAGAGCTCTGTAAGGACATTAAGGATAAAATTGTAGACCTGCACAAGGCTGAGATGAGCTACAGACAATAGGCAAGCAGTCTGGGGAGAAGGCAACAACTATTACTATATAGTGAGCGAAAATAACCGAGTCAGATTCTCTGTCTTGTTTGACCTGACTTGGCCCATAAACCTGATTCTGACTCTGATTCTGTTTAAGAAGTTCAAGATGACGGTCAATCTCCCTCGGTCTGGGGTTCCATGCAAGATCTCACCTCGTGGGGCATCAATGATCATGAGGAAGGTTAGGGAACAGCCCAGAACTACACGGCAGGACCTGGTCAATGGCCTGAAGAGAACTGGGACCACTTTCTCAGAGAAAACTATTAGTAACACACTACACAGTCATTGATTCAAATCCTGCAGCACATGCAAGGTCCCCCTGCTTAAGCCAGCGCCTGTCTGGGCCCATCTGAAGTTTGCCAATGACCATTTGGATGATCCAGAGGAGGAATGGGACATGGTTATGTGGTCTGATGAGACAAAAATAGAGCTTTTTGGTCTAAACTCTACTCGCCGTGTTTGGAGGAAGAAGGACGAGAACAACCCGAAGAACACCATCACAACCATTGCAGCACGGAGATAGAAACAGAATTATTTTGGGATGCTTTTCTTCAAAGGGGACAGGACGACTGCACCGTATAGAGGGAAGGATAGATGGGGCCATGTGTCGTGGGCCAACAACATCCTTCCCTCAGTAAGAAAATTGAAGATGGGTCGTGGGTGGGTCTTCCAGCATGACAACGACCCAAAACACAGAGCCAGGACAACTACGTAAGGAGTGGCTCGGGCCCCCCATAGCCTAACCAATCTCAAGACCTGAACCCAATAGAAACTCTTTAGAGGGAGCTGAAAGTCTGGTCTGAAACCTGAATGATCTGGAGGTCTGTATGGAGGAGTGGGCAAAAATCCCTGCTGCAGTATATGCAAACCTGGTCAAGAACTCCAGGAAACGTCTCTGATCTCTGCTAACAAAGGTTTCTGTACCAAATATTCAGTTCTGCTTGTTTTTTGTTTTGTTTGCTGCATCAACTTATGTCATGCAATAAAATGGTAATTGATTGTTTAAAAAATAATACAATACCATTTTCTGGATTTTTGTTTTAGAAAAAATTAGACTTCTGCTTTGCAAGTGGGAAAACATGCAAAATCGGCAATGTACTGTATCAACTACTTGTTCACCCCACTGTGTGTATACAATATACAATATGTATATATATATATATATATATATATATATATATATATATATATATATATATATATATATATATATATATATATACAATGTTGTGTGTGTGTGTGTTTATAGTTTTTTTAAATCCATGAGTCATAGAATTAACTTAATAATCATTCAAATTAAAAAGAAAATAGCAATCTTTCACAAAAACACATATTTAGAGAATGTTCTTTCAAGGTCAGAAGGAAGATGAAAAAGCACATTCTCCAAACAAAAGGGGAAGTAAAAACTCAAACGCTCCTCAAGTTGATATATAGTCATTACACAAACCTTCTGTTTTATTGTTAGTTGTTCTGAATACAACCATGACAGAATATTACAGGGGAACGTACAGGGGTTGAAAAGTTCAAGTAATGGATCAATACATTTATATAGAAAAAAAAAGTTTTACATGGAATTTGTTCTGAAATATTAATAAGAAAAAACTAATGCTGATACAGTTACTTATCTCTGAACAATGCATTTAAAAACAAAGCACAACAGCTTTTGTTCTTGGTGCAAGCAGTTGTATCCTACAAGTCTTAGTGGGATCAGGGGTAAGAGTCTCTTCTGTTTTAGTTTTTCAATTGGAGGAAATTTCCTTAATTGCTTGGTTTCATTTATCCTATCTATAAAATTACATGTACGCAACCCAGCTGCAAACTTTTATTATTCACTAATTTAAAAGAGAAAAAAACAATGTTCTCTTTTTTAGATTAATCTCTCTCACTCCTGATGACATTCATAGAGACGCTGGAAAAGTCCATTATTCAGTTATCCTTTTAAAAGAAATTGGGTATTTATGAACTAACAAGGGCAATAATGCAACATTCTATCTTTGTTATGCATTTTAATCAGGTTTCAAAAGACGGGTGAATAGTACTTGATTACGGGATAATGACATTAGCTTTGCACCAGCTCAATCTGCATAAAATGGAGGATCTGATAAAGGTCTCTTTAATTAGGATGCTGTTTACATCAGACTTTACATACACCTATTAGCAGGCTTGCCGTGATAGTGCAGTTGGGTGCAACTCAAATCACTGACTGTTATTGTTGAGACACCCATTTCTGATGTTTCTCAGTATTCTTGTAATGATATGACATCTACAGATGTTATTATGAGGGTGATTCACTGTCTGATGGCAGGACTTTGCTCATGATTATTGTTGCCATTTAGGTTTTGTAGCTCACACCCATCCCCATATCCCCTCTCGTGCCCGTGCCCAGTGGTAGTCATCGCTGTCTGCTTTAGGCAGACTGCTATGAACACATTATGGATGGGTGCATTAGTGAGTGATGCAGAGCCTGGGATGGCTTGCCTTGTTTTCATGTGAGAGTGCATCATTAGAAAATGTTCCACTTGGCAGGGAAGCGCGTATTAACTGCAACTGCAATGAAATGAGGTTGTGATAGATGGTTAAAGTTATAAAGGACTATTAGGTTGAAATATGAACCTCTCAATTGTCTTGATGAAACAGAGTGCTATTTCCGTGGTGATCAGTGCAGTGGGAGACAATTGGAATCTGCAAAGACTGATACAATAGCGTGCATTAGAGGTAGTGGGCTAAGAGCTGAAAGAGTACAGAAAAAGTAATCATGCCTCCACTGAAGAGTTTGGAGTTGCTGTTAAATTCAAGGCTCTGTAAATTGATTTAGGTTCCTCACCAACGTCTCAAGCATTGCAATGGGATTGGAGGAAGATCTGCAAGCGGAGAACCTGTTGGGGATTCATATGGGCCATAAAACTAAACCAGCATTGATTGTTTATTAGGAGCACTTTAATGGCAAAGCACAAAGTGGACTCTGTGTGCCTACATCACTCCATCCATAAAATATTACAGATGTATACCAGAATTGCCTGAAAAATAACATAAAGGCAGTGACTACTTTCCCTTAATGTCAGCAGTCAATTAAGCATCCTTGTGATCTTTTTATCATGTTTCCATAGTGAACCTACCAGTTATTCCGCATCCAGAATTCAAACTATATGGGATCTGAAATGGGTTAATTGTATATTAATTACTCAATTTTTGTAATTGCTCAAATTTCCAACATGATCGTGTGATTCCTCATCTGTAGATGGGGATAGATCAACAATATAAGAAACACCTCATAGATAAGTGAATGTTCTGCTGTCATAATAACACTCTCTAAACTTAGATTCTTTTCAGTTTTTAAGACTTCGACTTAAAACTAACAGCCGATCCAGTTGCAAACCCATTAGCATTTAATATTACTGTAATTACTGTGTACATTTCATTATGTTCTCACTATATTAAATGGCTGCTCAGTGTGGTGAGAGGGCTATAGTTTAATCTCTTTATGTATTACAGTGTGCCACAGTACTCAAAATAGCATTAAGAGCTTCATAATCAGAGGGAACTAATTGCCTCTGATTGCATAAATGAAGTGCCTCCCTCTCATCACGTCTGTTGCTGATGTCCAGCCTTTCTGTGTGCTGGGATAAGAAGTCCATTGACCACATTGCAGAAAACCTTGGAGAGACAGCTACTGGTGGGTAATGTGAGGAAGCCAAAGATCTAATATGTCCACAGGGGGCTGTGAGGGCAGGGGGGTGTTACTACTGCTGCTGCTGCTGCTTTTTTGTTGTCATTAGAATTGCCTCGGCTGCACAGAAAGAAAGAAAGAAAGAACAAAAAAACGAAACATGAATGCCCACCATTTGAGAAATGAATTTATCGAAGTGGCTGTCTTTTTCCCCATTAGTAAGTGTTTAGTTCAGCGTTTTAAATAATTGCGTTACCAGGAATGATATTTAAAATACATTTGGGAGTCAATGAGGCGGGAAAGTGCCTACATGTTTTGCTGATGACACCCGGGCCATTTGGAAGACATCAAAGTAGAGAGGAGGTAGCCCAGATGCATATTATAAACTCATTATGTATATCATTTAAAAGGATGTACTCCAGCCGCAAAAACAATATTCCTAGTCTCTCTCTGGTAATGTGTGTTTTCAAAGTTGAAACTCTTACTCGCTTTCTGTTTAATGTGGCATCTATTACCAAACTGTAACATAAAATAAATGGCCTTGATTTCCATACTAGAACAGTCGTTAAGGTATAGATGGCATGCAGCTCTGCTTCCACTTTTCAGATGTGAAATATCACGTATTTCTCTACCTGTAGCACAAACCTAGTCTTCTGCAGAACGTGAAGATCCCTTGATGGGCTCTCCTGGCAGAGGGGGATTAACTTACCTTAAAATGAGTGTGTTTTTAAAGCATTGTGTATGAAATATGGGAAATATATTTATACAGTTATATCAAAAATATTTAAATAGGCTTCTGAAAACTCAAAGGTCATTCTTTAACAGCCCTGAAACCCATCCTCGGTGTCTATGGAGCTGCCGGGTCGGGTTTCTAGCACCAGATAATAGCTGTTCATCAGTCAAAAGACATGTTTATCAGACGCGTATATAGCAGACTTAAGAGGCTTAATTATGTGCCGTCCCTCAGCCATCAGAACGCCACACGTGGGGCAGAGTGACACAGCAGTTGCCAGTCATTCAGCCTAATGTTCTAATGCAGGGAGCCGTGTGGATACATAAAATCCATTAGAGCTCTCAGGAAAAAAAAAAAATACTTTGGAAAAAAAAATTTCACAACCTACTGACGGGCTTGCAAATACGGTATTCTTATTTGCTTATCCTCTAACGGAAATATCAGGAAAATTCAACTGTGAAACTTAGCTAAATGTTTGTCATGCATTAGTTTTTGAATTCTTGAGTTTAATGATATAGCACACTTCTTAATTCAGTGACTTGACTGTCTTTCGACGTGTCATACTCAGTAAATGTCAAGTACAAAATGATCAAATGCTGTTTTCTTTGTTCGTTTGTTTTTTTTCTTTAGTTTAAAATCTGTAATTTTACCATTGCATATAAGTCATGTGCAAGAGTTCAAATCAATGATTTTATAGGACATAATAGGAAAATTATCTGGGCATTTCCAGGGCTTAAAAATAGTCAAACACTTGACCTATTACACCACTTTTATTAAAAAAAAAAAAAACAGATCAATGTGCAAAACCAGTGTGTGAAATAATGAATACACCCTTCTGCTTCTGTAGGCAGTCAGCTATATTTTACTTTCATGTTTTTCATGAGAAGATTTTTTTCCGTAGCAGCAGCATTCCTCACCACAAGTTTAATTCATTTGATACCTGTAGTCTGGCAAAGAAAAAGGAAAAGAAAAAAAGAAAAGTTTGTGACTAGCTGGAGGCAAAAGAGAGGTTTGAGTGGCTGCACAGGAGCCACAAAAATAGCCCTACTTCTCACACTGCAGGGAGGGTCTCATACTGAATATCAAAACAACTCTGTGAACCAACCCTGTGAATAGCCTGTGGCAGCAAAGTAGACAGCAGCCAGAGAGAGTGGGACAACAAAAACAGAAATAGTGAGTCAAGTTACTTTAGAGGGCCTATCCGACTTATTCAAAAACCTTTCCAAAACCGCTTTCCTCTTGGAGGGGCAAGTAAGTTAAAATGTCCCAAAGCAGCTTTGTCTTCACAGCCACAGCTTTGCGTTCTCTTGAACTTGACAAGGACATGCTGGAGAGGTACAAATACAAGACACAGCGTGCCTCCTATCATGTCAGTAGCTATTTGCTGAAGAAGGAAGCCATGAACAGAGCACCACTGAGGTCCAGCATTGCCCGGAAACCAGCTATCTGTCAAGATGTGGTCATCCAAAATGCTTTGTATACAGGAGACCTTGAAGCTATGCAGCGCCTTTTTCCTAGAGGATCCACAACAAACCTTGTTATTGAGCCGCAAGGAGGGGAAATGCGCTGGGTTACCCGAGGGGAAGGTAAGAAACTAAATCTGTTTTTATTAGGAGTTCTTACAAATTTGATTTGATTTGGCAAAGCATACGTGAACGCTTTGTGGTTATTAATATAAAAAAATGATAAATTTCACTCATAAGTGGTATTCAGACACAGTAATGCACTATTTATAGAAACAGAACACGAGGTAATATAAATAGAGACCATTTTATGTCCACCCTACACTCTGCCCCAGTGGTCATTTGTTGTGCAGGTTATTCATCCATTAGATTTAAATATGAGCTTTTTATTGTAGATTAAATAAACTGCTATGGAAAGTCAGATTTTTTTTTACTCAGTTTTATAACTTTAAAGCCTTTTATTCCTAGAACATAAAAGTCAATGCTTTAAAGAAAATCTTTTGGTTGACAAAATAACAAAACATGGGTGTTTATCATAGCTTATGGTAAACTTTGATATTTCTGGTTGCATTTCATTTCATTGAATGCAAAAATAGTTTATTCATTGAATTCAGAGAATTAGCTTGGGGGAAAAAACTTAAAAAAATAAAAAAAACTTTTTACTTTACTTTTACTTTTAATGCACAATCATTATAAATAGTCTGCACGTGCAGTTGCATGGCCCAATTAACTTTGCCATGCAACTGCGCTGGCAGTGTTCACTGGGCCAAACAAAATATCACATGACATCCCCCTGAAATAGCCATGTCTCTGCAAAACAACCCCCATAAGTGCTCTCTTCGCAAGAAACAACACAACTACAACATTTAAAAAGATTAAATAGTAAAGTGAAATATGGCTTACGTGGGACCTAAAGTAAAGTGGCACAAACCAAAGAGGTACCGTGAAGATGTGATCACCACAGCCAAGGCTACGGGCTGCGTGTTGCAGTTCTGGAATTCTCTGCTTGTAGGCGACTTGCTGACCGTCTTAAGTATCGTGGACGACGATGAGTACGACTACCTTGTCAATGCAATTTATGACACCAGCAATTTAGAGGAATGGAAGAACTTCAGATTTAACTACAGAGGCCTGAGTAGGTTTGAAAGGTCACTCCGTCTGTCTAATTCATGTCGGAAAAGTATGGCATTCTGATGGGGCATATAGTCTGATAAACATTATCTTATATTTTCTCATTATCTGAACCTAAACTTTTGTAATATGTTTGCTGCTTTCTAACTGTTTTGAAAGTCCGAGGTGACCTCATGCCCATTGTGCTGACTGCTGCAGGACTATGGTCGCTGACTTACGAGCAAGAGCTGACGACGCCACTTCACATCACAGCTGGGCGAGGTTTTGAAGATTGTCTGAGTCTCCTGCTGCAACGTGGAGCAAATGTAGACCTAGCACCCGGTGGCACCACTGCCCTCCACGAGTCCTGTGAGAACTGCCAGCCAGAGTGTACCAAGCTGCTGCTGCTCCACGGTGCAAATGCCAGTGCTGTGTCAGAAGAAGGTCTCATGCCTTTGCATGTTTGCACAAGCCCTGAATCCCTGGAGTAAGTATAACAGAATCAAACTACACACATGAAGACAAAATGTTTGGTACCTTGAAGACGAAAAACTCACCATGGTCACTGAAATAACCTGAAACTGAAACTGACAAAAGTAATAAATCATAATTTAACATTGATTAACGAAAATCCGACTTTGCTTTTGAATTGTAGTTTAATAGAATAATTGGAAAAAAAAAACCCCACAAAATTAGCCTGGACAAATTGATTAATAATCCTTAAAAATATTGAATATAATTTAAATCTTGTAATCAGTCAGTCTGTCTATTCAAAGGATGCAAAATAGTCACTCTGCTGTTTCGTATCAAGGTGTTCACCACTCTGAACATGGTCAAGAAAAACAAAGGTGAGTTGTCTGAGGAGGTCAGGAAGAAAATTGTAGACATGCATGTAGTTTGGGCAGCACATGACTGTAGCCAACCTCCCTTGAGGGTTCCAAAAGGAAAATTAATGACAAATTGAATAGATGGGTAATGTAAATGGAAATCAAAGAGCCCAAAACAACTTCAAAAAAGATTCAAGGTGAACTCCAAGGCCGAGGTATCAGTTTCAGCACCACCACCAGTCACTGTTTGAGCCAGAGTGGACTCATTGTCTAAAGAAAATCGTGAAAAAATATCCAGACCGGACTTTGAAAAATGACATATTAACAAGCCTCAAAGGTCCTGGGAGAATGTCCTTTGGACAGATGACACAAAACTGGAATTTATTTTACAAATAAAATCAGCTCCATGTCAGAGACACAAAAATGAAGCTGTAGCAATGCTCGTGCTACGGGGTCACCAGACAGGACAGCAGACACGGGGTTTCGTGCAAGGAATTTCACCTAGACACACGTGCTAGACTCAGAACCTTCAGCAGCTCTCCTTCCTTCCTGCAGAGCCCCGCTCTGCGTCATTCCTCTCCCGTCTCCAGGGCCCGCACACTACTGAAATACACAGAGAGTGATTAGACACACCTGTGCACCATCAGCCGCGTCACCTGTGCGCCACTCCCCCGCACTCCCTCTCCCCAGCAGACCATGCCCCAATCCTGCACCCTGCTACAGAAGCATTCAAAGAAAAGTCAACTGTAACCAGTACTCGAGTTGTAAAAAAAAAAATCAGGGGGGATGGTGGATTTTATCATATGGGGACAGATCATTTGTGCTGATTACAAATAATATAATATATTACAAATAATAGCAGTGACCAAAACACCTGCATAAATACTGCAGGAATGACATAGCAGCAGTTAAATGCAGCCTTCTGTAAGCTTTAAATATCCACTGGGCTTACATCAAATACATCAAAACACAAAAATAAAAAACAGTTTTCTGAACTTATCAATATGACTCTGTCATTCACAGCATAAGTAAAATAGATCACTGCAAAAACTCAAAATCTTAACAAGAATATTTGTCTTTAAAACAACTCTTTAAATGTCTCATTTTAGTAAAAAAAAATCTAATTAGACTTAAAACAAGACTCATCACTGGAAAAAACAGCAATTTTAACTTGTTTCAAGTAGATTTTCACTTAAAATAAGTAGAAAAATCTGCCAGTGGAACAAGATTTTTTTGCTTGTAATAAGAAGATAAATCTTGTCCCACTGGCAGATTTTCCTACTTATTTCAAGGGAAAATGTACTTGAAACAGATGAAAATTGTCAAATAAGTTATTTTTCTGCTGTTATTTTTCTGGTGATGACTCTAAATGTTGAAATAGCAGTAATACCACATTCATTGATGAAATGACATAAGGGATGAAAAGGGGGGATGGCAGTTTTACAGGGGGGATGATTTTGACCGTTTTTATTTCAGGGGGGATGCCATCCCCCTCATCCCCCCTCATCCCCCCTCAACTCGAGTACTGACTGTAACTACTGTGAAACATAGAGGTGGGTGTGTAATGTTGTGGAGCCGCTTTGCTGCACCAGGTACACGATGTCTTGAATATGTGCTGGTACAAGGAAATCTCACAATTATCCAGACATTCTGGAGGGAAATATGATGTCTAGTGTCAGAAAACTTGGTCTCAGCGACAGGTCATGGATCCTCCAACACAATAATAGCCCACAACACAATTAAGAACATCCAAGAATGGCTAAAAAGAAAACACTGGACTATTCAGTGGTGGCCTTTCATTAGCCTCTGATTTAAATCTTATTGAACATCTGTTAAAAGAGCAAAAACATGCAGTCTGAAGAAGAAACCCTTCAAACATGAGACAACTAGAGCAATTTCCTCATGAGGAGAGGGCCTGGTCAACAGGTGAAGGCTCACTGAGAGTTACAGAAATCACGTGATTGCAATAATTTCTGAATAAGTTTGAAAGCATTGTCTGAATTTCATTAGTCAATGTTCATTAAATTATTTATTTTGTCAGTTTCAAGATATTTCTGTGACTATTATTGTTTTTTTTTCTGTGGAATATAAGGGTACCAACAATGTTTCCACGTGGCGTGATCCAGTTCCTCATAATGTAGTGATCAACCAACTGGACTGATAAGGGCCACAACACAATGGTTCCAACAGGCAAAACAAACAAAAAACATGATTGTTTAAAAAAGATATATTCATCATAAACTACTCATGATATAACAAGGAGACAATATCTTTATGATATTTTTCCCCTCTGTGTCCAGTAAACAGTTGAGCAAACAAGCTCCATAATCATAGATAAATTGCAATAATTTGGAACTTCACTGACAAAATCCAAGTGATAAATGATCTTTAATTTGAACATAAGGGATAGTTCTGGTGAAGAGGTACTTGAACTCATGTACAGCAATATAACTATTAAAGTAAGTCTGATTTTTTTATTTTTTTTTAAATAGATGAGATCCACTTATCTTATTTATTCTGTAATTCTGTTGACAGATGTGCCAAATATCTTCTCCAGTATGGGGCTCCAATCAACGGCTGCAGTGTGGATGAAGTTGACACTCCCTTACATGTTGCAGCCCGGAACGGCCTCCCAGACCACACCGAGCTCTATCTGCGTTATGGAGCTGCTGTGAACAAACAAAACTGTGAGGGCTTCACGCCCCTGAATGCAGCTTGTGCGCAACCTCAGGAGAAGCAGGACCTTGGGCGTTACTTCAAGGTGTGCCAGATGTTGCTGGGGGCAGGGGCAAACATCCATACTGTCGACCAGGACAGACATGCACCTTTGCACATGGCCTGCAAGAACGTAAATCCAGATATAGTGGATCTGCTGCTGGCTAATGGTGCGTATGTTAACGACATGGACTACGGTGGTGAAGCTCCCATGCACAACATCCTGAAGGTAGTCTGCTACAAGATTTCCCACCAACCCGAGAGGATTGTCCGTGCTCTGCTAAACCACGGCTCAATTCGAGTGTGGCCAGGCGCTCTTCCCAAGGTAGGAACCTTAAAGTTAACCAGAAGTAAGATGAAAAATAAAGTAAAAATAAAGTATTCAATTTAAATAATGCTGCACAGATTGGTTTGTAGTAATATCTTGCATTTACAGTAACAACCAATTGCTCATCAAGGTGGTTAATTTTGCATAATTACCCTGTGCTGCACATGTAACACATTGAGTCTTGAAAACATTAAAGTGTTCTTTCCAGACTTCACAAGTTCACATGCAAATCATTACCATTTCCTGACACACCATGAAGTGTTGCACACCCTGCAGGAAACTGACTACAACTATCAGTGAACCCACGTGCACTAGACAAAATGCCTGGTTCCTAATTAGGCAAGTGTTAATAGGAGATTAATTAGCACTAATTGCATAATTTCCAGTTAAACCCCTGGAGGGAAGGCCAATCTGTTCATTTCACAAGTGTTTAATTACTTTATTTCTCAGTTTATGGAGGAACAAGCTTGCTCATGAACATAAATGATTTCTGCAATCTGATCGCTTCACTCTGAATTGTGATGCATCTTTCAGGTTTTGAAGCACTGCTCACAATCTCCTCGCACCATCGAGGTTCTCCTGAATGCCTACAGTTGCCTCAAAGTCACGGACACCTGGGTTGAGTCTGTGCCTGCAGAGATGTTAAAGGCAAGCTCTTGAAATATTTAATTTAATAAGTTTTAAACAATGTTGTTGCTTTTTTAATTGCTTTTTTTCTATCATCATTTATTTCTAAAAATATAGTATTCTTCCTTCTCTTAGATAAAGCTTTTTAGATGACAACTTTGTAACAGATAATAAAGGTCACGGGTGTGGGGAAGGATATCTATGAAATTTGACATCCAAAAGGCTCACAGAACAATGTTTTAAGATGTACAGTAGGCTAATTGAGGAAATGGAAAATGAATAATATACATTTGTCATCAAATGAATTTGTGTTTCTCTGTATTTTAATCCAACCAGGAGCACAAAGAATTCTATGAGTCAGTGTTTTGTCTGGAAAGGACTCCGCGCTCCTTGCAACATTTTGCACGCTGCCGTCTCAGGAACTTCCTGGAGGGCCGGCTGACCGAAGTGGTCCCAAAACTCGATGTCCCCACCTTCATCAAGAACTACCTGCTCCTGGACTACAGAGGATATATCCATTAGAGACTGAACTGGACAGGACTGCTAAACGTCAGTAAAATGAACAAATAAATCAAATTCAAGTTTAGGTTTTTTTCAATAATTAATTAAAAGCATATTATTATCAGGACCTGCCACTTTGAATGGCTGTCAGTGTTGTATCACGCTGATATGCAAATGATTTTTCACCACAAGAGGGAGCTATAGACAGGAAAAGAAAGGCCACACAGTGGATATGCAATTTTGTTGTCTTTTTTATTTATTTTTACGTCTGCACTTGTTGTTACACACTTGCTTTAAAAATGTATTCTATTGTAACCGTCATAGTTGTATGTTAATCTGCGCAAAAATGATGTGTTCTACACTGAGTATTGAAACGTAGGCCTATAGTTGCATAAATAGTTGCACTGATACAGATGATTGTAGAGAATTTACATCAAAATTGGGCTGGATTCGTATAAAAATAAAATACATCACCAAGACAGTAATCTCGTTCTTCTTCCGTGATTATTTCCCATTTTTGTGATGTTTCTATCTTCTTCTTTTTTTTAAATTGTTTACTTTCTCAAAATTTTACTGTGAAAATGGGCTACAAAGGGAAGGGAAAACAGCATTAAAGTTGGCAAATTATGTAAGAAACCTAAATCTGGTTGTATTTAAGTATTCCGATGCATTTATTACTTCTATATTCTTCTATTCTTATTCTATAATGACGTAACATTTTTATATTTTTAAAGTTAATGATAATCTTTCATTTTCACTTTTTCAAAAACAACTCATTTTAATAGCGGGTCATTTTTCCCCCTTGCAAGATTTATTTCTATGTGAAAAAAATATACAGGTCATAAGAAGTTTATTTGGTGACAAAGGGACTAAAATTGAAATTATAAAGGGAAAAACGGCAGAATAACTGGAAAAGGGAGAACGTGCGGGGGAAAAAGTGTTCAATAGACCAGGGAGAGGAGAGGGTGCTTCTGAAGTCACTTGCAATTATAAGAATTAGCCTAGTCTGGCCCTCCGCTGCTAATCAGAGTCGGTGGTGATATGTTTATGTCCTCATGCAATCAGGCGACCCGTTGGAGAGCCCGGACTCCCAGGACTCAATAGGGCTAATCATCATCAGTTCCCATTGCTATTTAAAAGGTGAGATGATAGGCGATTAGTGCTTAAAGAAAGGACTCCTTTTCTCTTTCACTCTCCCTCTCTCTCAAATTGCGCTTTCTTTTTTATAAAGACGCCGTTTTTCAAAAATAAATGATCAATGGGATATTTTGAAATGTGGAATAATATTTCCTTGAGTTCAAAGTAATCCATAGATTTGACTTTGGTCACTGCATGTCCGTGTCCACATTGCTATTGACCTCGCAAAAAAAAAAAAAAAAAAAAACCTCTTAACGGGGTCTAATTTTCTAATTGTTGCAGCACTTCTTTTTCTGAAGCCAAACGCATTGTTTTTAGCCGTGCAGAATAGGTCGGCGAGCGGAGAAACATCTGCCTCTCCTCCCTCTTGACTCTGGTGCCCATTGGCCCCAATATTCCAACAAAAGCCGCCGTTGTTTTACGCTGTCCATTGAATCCAGAGTAATTACTTATCATCAATCAAAATTAATAATAGCTGATTGGGTTGGTGTGGTCAACGATTATAGAAGGGGACGGGCTGGAGCAGTCTCTCACACCGTTTCCTAGTCAATGGTGAACCTGGCAGAAGGGGGAGGAGGCCCGGGGGGGTGCGACTCGTCTGTTTGGTCTCCACTGGGAAACCACCGCCTCTCAAGACGGCCAAAAAGTCAGAGGCTGAATAAGGAAATGAAGCGTAATTTGAGGAAGATGGATGAGCCCCCAGGGAAACTCCCCCTTTTCATTCCCCTTGTATTGCGGATGATAACCAATGCGCTCTCGCCGTCTCCTCTCTGCGCGCACACGGCGCGCCGGAGAGGAGCGGAGAGGGAGGAGTCGCCCAAAGAGGAGAGCTAGATAGATAGAGGGAGCGTGTGTTTATGTCTCAGTGTGTGGCAAATAAGAAGGAAAGGTGTCGCTTGGGCACACAACAAAGCGCCAGGCTGCTGAACCGACGCGTAAAACTGCTGCGGAGATTCCGGACAAAATCGGCCCCCAACTTCCAGGGATGACAACTCGCAGACGGAACTACTTTCAATTAACTCCGTGTTTAAAGTGAAAGTTTTGCGCGTCGCCGAGGAGAGGAGAGGAGAGGACAGCCACTGTCAAGTTTCCACCAAAGCAAGAGCGTTTTGCCTGCGAAAGATGCAGAGACCAGGCGGTCAGGGGACCGCGTTTTCCATCGACTCCCTGATCGGGACGCCTCAGCCCCGGCCGGGCCACCTGCTGTACACCGGCTACCCCATGTTCATGCCGTACAGACCGCTGGTCATCCCGCAGGCGCTGTCCCACGGCCCGCTGTCCTCCGGGATACCTCCGCTCGCACCGCTGGCCTCGTTCGCCGGACGGCTCACCAACACTTTCTGCGCCAGTTTGGGCCAGGGGGTGCCGTCCATGGTGGCGCTCACCACCACCATGCCAAGTTTCTCGGACCCCCCGGACAGTTTCTACCCGCCCCAGGAGCTGCCCGGCCCGCGCCTGAGCGCGGCCGAGCCCGGGGCGAGGAGGCAGGAGAGCCCGCTCTCCGACGAGCTGCACGGCCGGGACAAGAGCTCCGAGCTGCTCAACTTCTCCGAAACTTTCCAAACCATATCAGGTACACTTACATTACTTATCTTTTTTTTTTAAGTGTATTTGAACATATGTTTAACATCATAGGCCTATATAACTTTTTTTTTAATCACATTTCAGAAATCAGAATCAGAAATAAGTTTATTGCCAAGTTTGTTAGACACACACAAGGAATTTGTTGTGTTGATTGGTGCAGTACAAAGAGTGCAGTTTACAAATATATATATATATATATATATATATATATATATATATATATATATATATATATATATATATATATATATATATATATATATATATATATATATATATATATGTGTGTGTATAATATGTGTGTGTATATATGTGTGTGTGTGTGTGTATATAGATGCTCAAAAAGTTTCACATTTTGGCTTATTCCATAGTTGTTAAAGTTTTATTACTACACAAAGTGCTAAACAAAGTTACTACAAAGTATACTAAGCATGACGCAAAATGTTTTGTTTTAGAATTAAAAAAAATACAATTTAATCCTTAAGATGTGTGACTTGGTCTATAATAGCAAGATGCATGCACAAATCCAACTACTTTGGAATCAGTATTTTCAGTATTTGTACACATGCCATTAAAACACTGAAACACACTTGATGCAGTAATAAAAGAAACAAAAAAACAACAACAACAAAACATTGTGTGCACAACTGTAATGACCCATTGTAGGCTGAGATTTTTTTTTTAGGTTACTTTCAAACTGGTTGATGTGACGCAAGTGAAATGACCTGATTTTGGCGTGAACATGTGTTTTCTTTTTTTTTCTTCTTCTTTAAAAAAAAATAATCAAATTATAGGTGAGACCAAACTGTACAGTTCAGACGACGAGAAGCTGGATCTAAAATCCGCGGACACGGCCTGCAGTGACCGGGAGGACAGCTCCGCGGACAGCGAGAACGAGAGCTTCTCGGACGGGAACAACTGCCTGTCCCAGAAGGGCAAACTAAAGAGCGGCTCGCAGGACGCGCTGCCGGCCGGCGCCTCTGCGGGCAAGAGCCGCAGGAGACGGACAGCTTTTACCAGCGAGCAGCTGCTGGAACTTGAAAAGGAGTTTCACTGTAAAAAGTACCTTTCTCTGACTGAACGCTCGCAGATCGCCCATGCGCTCAAGCTGAGCGAGGTGCAGGTGAAGATCTGGTTTCAGAACCGCAGGGCCAAGTGGAAACGGATCAAAGCTGGCAACGTCAACAACCGGTCGGGAGAACCGGTGAGAAACCCCAAAATCGTGGTGCCCATCCCCGTACACGTCAACAGGTTCGCTGTCAGGAGTCAGCACCAACAAATAGAGCAGGGGACCAGACCATGAACTCATGTGAAAATAAAAATAAATATATAGCTATATATATTATTAATATAAACACTTAAACTGACTCCCTGTTCCCTGTTGAACGCATGAAGCACAAAACGGAGTATTCAGCTATTCTGTCTCAAAGGTGAAACTGAAGATTTGCTCAAGAACAGATCAATTATTTGCCAATACTGTCATTTTTATTTATTGTTCTGTAAATATGTAAATATGAACGAGTAAAAGTGGGTACAAATGGGCACTATGATATGTGACTGTAAATATTTTCTAAGTATTTATATGTGGGGGAGAAAAAAAAATCTTCTGTTGCTTATGTGCATGTCCTAATTTGTTGAAGGATTTCTGGATTTTCGTTTTGTGTTTCGTACAATTTGTTTGCATGTAACTGAAAACGTTTGACATTTTGTTTGGCAGGCGGGAGCCGTTTGTGAAAAAAGAAAAAGATGTGAAGGAAATAAGGAGCAAATAAGGGACAATTGTAAAGTTTACCTGACCTAATAAATCGCTTTATACGAAAGCTGGAATCCAGGTTGAATCATTATTGATTAGATAATGCATTAGATGTGTCAACGATATAACAAAAAATGCTCGAAAGTTATTTACAAAAAAGAGTTTGAACTTTCTAAACAAAAAATAAAAACGCAATCATGCAGTGCCTTTCGTATCTAATTTCCATTATGACAATATTTCGGACGTTTCTAAGCATTCTGGGTCTCACAGGCAAATATGTGGTGGCCTAACTGATGCCTGAATATTTTCATTTAATCCGGGAGCATATTTTTTGATCTGATATCTTTCTTTTTTCTTCAGACTAAACGATAGATAACTTTCGCGTTAATATCAGTGATTTCTTGGTTGGAGGCCATGATGTCTCAAGTAGACCAATGGGTCCACATTAGCACATCTAGTACCCTGTAATAAACAGGCAACACCATATTTACATATACTTATAAAAGAAGAACATTCCTATGGCATATTGTATTATTATTATGCCTTGTTTTTGATGCAGGACATTTTTGGGGATTTTAATTTTAATTTGCATGTTAATCGTATTACTTGTTGAAAGATAATAAAACCTTTTTACATATTGAAATTTCCAAAAAAAATGCCAGAATTCAAAGAACATTTGTATGATTGTATAAAGAATTTACAGTTGTAGGTCAAATATTAGATTTCCTGAAACACATTAAAAATTTATATCAACAGACCTAATATGAGCAGAAAAATGTGACAGCTGGATTAGTCAGACCACTGAAGAAAGGAAAAAAGAAAAAGTGCAGTTCAAGAATAATTTGATAATAACCTGTAACTAAAATAATATCTGACCACATCCTATACCAGGAAGGAGAAAAGAAGGCTTGGTGTTTTTCTGGCTGGTTTTTTATGCATGGATCTGCCTTTACGCAGCTCCTCTGATCTGTTTCCAGAAAAGTCTCATATTTGCTCACTTCACCTCAAAGGAAAGAGTGTGATTGCTCTTCCCATTTCCAAAAAAGACTCAGGCCTCAGGCAATGGTTAACCTTTTACAGCAGCTTCCGCTGAAATGTGATGATGGGGGCCAGATTCTTCAAACATTTGATTAGTGTTAATATTTTATTAAAGTAACCAGCTATGTCTAAAATAAGTATGGCGGTGTAGCGCTTACATTCCCACACGAGTGATCCTCCTCAAGCCTCTAACGGATGCACATCTTCAAATACATTGTGTCTCGGTTTGACCTCGGCACATAAACAGGCCGTCTGTGACCCGGGCACCCTTGAGTAGTAAAGTTTATTTCAACATCCACCTCATAGATCAAGACTGTGACACTTGGATGGGGATTGAACGAATGATGATTGCGTGAAGGAGCAGTGGCAAGTTTTATTATGGTACAAGAGCTGACTAATATAGGCGGTCAATTCCACGACATTGTGCCAGAGTGGCGGTGCTATTTTAGTCCCCATGAGCTGCACTGTGGAGGTGATGATGAGGAGTACCGGCATAGCTGAGCCACCAACTTCATGCTGCTTGTCATTATAAAGTTCCTGCAAGTAGAAACTTGCTTAATTTCTAAGTTTCTCTGTTTAGATCACAGGGAACCTTATTTTATATTCATAATATTTCCATGATAAATGCATCAATCTCGTTTGAGTTGAGTTGTTTAAAACGCAACCTTCAAATCTGCTACATTAGTTGAAATTGACACATCAGAAGTTCTTTGCAGCAAAGACATGTAACTATTTTCTCATTCCCACCTGCAGCAAAAGAGAGAGGAAAGCAAGGGACCTAATTACTGGCTGGCTGTGTGAGTGTGCAGGCAGCTCAGAGCCGACTGGAGACCTGACTTGTTGGGAGGGTCCGGCCGGTTGTGGCTACAGTGATGTATGGGCAGATGCATCAAATCGCACAAGATAAACAAGCGATGAGTTTCATCAGGGCCATCATAGCTTTAATTTGGCTGCCTAATGAGTCAGATCTAGTGGCGGAGATAAGAGTTGTCAGAGGCCCGGCTCTAATGAATTTCTTGCCACTTGTAATCAAGGTTGCCTGTCTGAGGGGGGATGATTAATGGAACCCTGGAGGATTCCCTCGGCCCTCAGCCTTCATTACAGCTAATGCATTCTCAGGCAAATTAACAGAGAAATGCAGGCAAAAGCCAACGGGGAAGGGGCGAGGATGAGCGAGGGAGAACAGGAAAATGTGATGGGAACAGAGTGTTAATATAAAACAGAAGGAAGGTGGGGAGGGAGATGGTTGTGTGAAAAACAGCAAAGTGGGCAGCAGCAGCAGCAGCGAAATCTGCAGATTAGTGAGATGCTGTGGAGATGGGTACGGAGATATGATTTCAGAGGAGTCAAAGAGGGCAGAGTGCAACATGGGAGTACTGGTCAGCTGATGGAGCTGAAATTGATAAATGCACGCCCTCGTCTGTGGGGACACTGGGGAAGAGAGGTGGTGATACTGAGCAAGCTGAGAGGAAACGATTACTGGTAAAGAGGTTAAAGGGGACGAATGAATGAAAGAAAACATGGAAGCAACAGGAGCGTGCTTTGATTAAAACAGTCAACCACAAACATGTAAGATAACCCCCCTCCCATGATGCAACATTTAAGTCACATTAACTCTCTATTAAACACGCTCTCAAAGTGGCCTGAGCTAAGGGAGCTTCGAGGTGTTATGGAAATATGGATTTAATGTGTGCAAATATGGTCTCGTCAGGTGTTTGCGTATCCATCCATCAGCCTCAGACCCACCTCTGCAATCTTGCAGGCAATTTGTCTGAGAAGAGGTGGGCGGCAGAGAGCCCTCCACACCGTTTACCAGGCCCATATGAAATATCAAAACACACAGCAGTCACCCCCCCACACACACACACACACACCCCCCCCCACACACACACACACACACCTGTGTCTAACCACAACAAACACAAGTGGATCTGTCAAGAAATGTGGAATGGTAATAAATTAAGAGAGTATTTTTTTCTGAATATCATTTTTATTTCCTGTGATATTTCTCAGTATGAAATAAGCAAACAGAAGATTAACATACTGTAGGCAAGACATTTGAATTCCCTGCAAATCCTTTCTCACCTTGATTTGGTTTAAACTTTTAAACTGTTCTTGGTTTGGTCTCAGGATACAAACTCTTAAAGTCACAAGATGTTTCCAAATACACTGTCAGCAATAAGCTTGTGACCACGATAAAGCATTTAACAGCTAAGGAGACTTAACAGAATTGAATTTGTGAGGGACACACAAACACGGCTAAAAATAAACCGGAGATTAATCTGATTTGATTTACAACCACCAAACAACTCCAGTAGTCATGCTCTGATTTAAATGTTTGTAAACTGCAATTTATGTGGAGATATTTGATATTATCTGCACAGATAACAGAGAAATGCTGAAAATCAAATCTTCAATGGGCTCGAGTGAGGAAGTTGATTAAGGACATTTGTTTTCAGAGCTTTTAAGCGTGACTCCGTGGCCCCTCGGCGTTAAGCCTGAACTGAGACAGGAAGAGGCCAAACTAAAGAGCAACCAGGTGATAATGTGTCAACAAAGCTGGCCAACAGAGAGAGTAAAAGGATGAAGATATATTGAGACAAGATTAGCAGGAAATAAGAAGTGGATTAGTGAGGGCTTGACTCCTCTGAACACTGAGATCTTTTGGTTTTCCCCAGTGTTGTGGTGCCTGACACTAAGCTCAACTCTTTATCTTAATCCTCTTTCAGCAGCTGTTGGGGGTCCTGCAGGCAGGAAGTGAGGAGTTTACATTACTTTCCTCAACACAGACTGCAATGAGCCGTATTAGATGAGAAGTGCCATGAAAAAACATGTAAAAAGGAGGACGTGTGGAATGGCTCTACTTGCTCCGGTGACTTTTAATTTGAAATTCTTGAGCATTTTTTTCTCCGTGGCCTCAGCAGGTTGAGGAGCGACAGCGCCGCGATGGAAGATGAATGAACACAAACACACACACACAGGACAAATGTGTCAGTTTTCCCAAATCCAGGGAAGGCTACATTGTTTTATTAGAGTGTTTATTAATAGGTCAATAGTCAGCCAAGCATCCAAGCATACAACATGTTACTCTTGAGCTTTTGCTTTGTTTCACGTTCTGAACGTAAAAGGAAATACAATAGGAAAATGAACAAAAACAAACAAACAAAAAACAAACAAAAAAGATATTTACATACTGCATTATAAATATGTCAAATGTACATCATTTTACACGAGTACCAAAGATGGTCGGTTAATGTAGAGACCAAACAGAAGTACCTTTAAAATATGCCAAAAGAGAAACATAAACAACATATCAAAATGTGGTTCTTGGTCAAGAGGACCAAAACCAGTTCAGTTCGTTTCTCTAAGAGGAGCTTGTCTTCAGATAAAAGCCTTAAGCTAATATTTACACTTCATATTGGGTTTGGGGGTAAAACAGGCAGGTTTCTAGTGTTTTTTTTTCTCTCTTCCTAACATCTAAAGTATGTAAATACAGAATCAGATAACCACTGTACACATTGAACTCCTCTGTCATCCCACTGGACAATGAAATGTACTCAGTGAAATAAGTTGGTCAAGTAATGATCAGAAATAAGGCCAGTATCACAGTACAGTACGAGGTTAAAAATAATAATATTGTTGAATTTGTGACTGTTTTTTCTATTTTGAGGTCTTGAAAGAACCAGCCAACATTTTGGGAGGCACACTCATTCACCTATGTGTCGACAGTTAAGTCAGGAGGTTCATAACTCTTAACCAAAAAGAGCAAGATTCTCTAGGAAGTTTGGAAATTTACCCACTGGCATCCCTGGAGCAGACAAACTTAGATCCAGGTTTTTAAAATCCAAAACTAGTCCTACTGCACCCAATCTGCATTTCTTTAAACAAAAACAGATATGAGCATCATCGGTCACCTGGTGAAAATGTAAGGCTGGGCTAAGCAGCATGATTTTAGAAAGATTTGGCAAAAAAAAGTCAATAAAAGCTTCTGCATATGGTAGGAAGGTGATCTAAGAGTCGACATGAATTCTGAACTTCATTTACTCCATTTTTCAAGCTTTGGAAAGTCTACCATGTGAGAGGAGATCCTGACCAATCACAGGTCTGTTAAGAGAGTGTTCATTCCTGTTCCCAGTTTTTCCTCATTACTGGTGATATTGAACTTGCTTTAATTTCTGCAGAAGTTAGTGTTTTTTCATCTTTGTGTCTACATTGTGCGTACATTGGAAGGTGCCCCAAAGGTAATGCATGCACAAAGAGAACAAATAGAGCCTGATTCAAAGTTACTTTTGTGCACAGTTTGCATTTTTTGAAAAGCCCTGCAATCATTTAATTAACTAGACTCTTGCATGTCCTCTGGAGTTTTTTCCTGACATATGCACCAGAGAAGGAGACAAATAGAGGACAGACTTTTAAGGGCCAATACTTGTGTATTGTCAATCTCTGAAAAGGAAAAAAGAAAAAAAAATCATCTTTGACTATGACATTTCAGCAGAGCTAGATCTAAAATCCAGGCTTGCTGTTCTTTGCTGCTCCCTTCCATCCCTGGAAGACAGACTCATGTTAAAGCTGAGAAGGGATGGATAGTAACACCAACATGCCAACTATTTATTCATGTAACCATGTGAATATGGGTCCACATATTCATTTTCGGTAGGTTCTGAAGTGGGAATACTGTAAAGCAATAACCGGTACCAAGTAATATCTTGCTCTGTAAACATATATATATTCAACCTTTGTAAACCCATAAAATGATGTTTTAAAACCCTATAAATGGCTGTTGAACATTCAGGGAAGCTACCTGATGTTTTCTCTTATCTTATGAAGGAATTGGCTTATCATATCTGTGTAATACTGTGTATTTGTATTATAGAAACTAATTATACTTCCCTCTGTGCACCTCTTAGCTGATTTGATCCCTTATGTTACTGTCGCTTCAGTCACATTAACATATTTTCTTAACTCCCCTTATTTAGACTCACAGGGTCTCAGGATGGGATGGCTTTCAGGGAAAGGACAGGGTGGTTACATATCAACTCTAAGAGTCTTAATAAATTCAAACTGTTCTCATAAGGAATAAGGCAAAAGAACAAAAACAACTTCTTACACATATCTGTACATCAAAACACAATTATGTTCCCAAAACTTCACTGTCGGGGTGTCTTCTCTCCAGTGTCCTGTATGAACAGAAATGCCCCAAGCGCTGTTTGCGACACATGGTTACTGACAGACATTAGAAAAGAACGCATTCTACCCTTATGAATGCACACACTCTCTCTCTCTCTCACACACGCACACACACACGGTACCATATACATGTTTCACAGCAACAAGAGAGGATATGATGTTTCGAGTACCAGCTTCACATCTTTCAGCCACAGGAGGTGAATGGGATTATTCCAGGATGCTTATGCTCTGCAAACATGTTAATCTGTATCGAACAATTATCAACACAATCCAGTCAATCGGAAAAATGATTCCAACGAAGACATCATAATGGGGGGAATTTCTTAGTTTCAATCAAACCTTTTGAGTTTGAATGAATTCTGATTGAAGAGTATCGCTCACAAAGCCTTGTTGTCTAGTGGTCAGAAACGTTACGCCGCTTAATTCCTGTATAATCTCGGACGCTGAAGGATCGTGGCAGCGGTGGCGAAGGAAATGACTCACTTTCAACCAAAAGGAATTCTGCAATCAGCTCCTTTATGATGATCCAAATCCATTTCCCTGTGAATTAAGTATCTAAATCATTTGGCCTCTTTAACTATAATTGCTTTGCCTTTGTATATGAATAGCATGTCAAGAGCGCGATAGCTGGGATGAAGACATGCATCATTATGAAAGATCTAACAAGCACTTTTATCACGAGAGATTGTGTTTCTCTTCACATCAGTGTTTTATCACTTGTACAACTACTCCTTATAGTTCTGTTGTGATGCATATGCTTGAAAGTTTGAAGGAAGTTTCTCACTCACGCTCATTACATCCTTGGTTTGTATCGGAGACGGGGAAGACAGGAAAGGAAATGTTCAAGCATTCAGGAAATGCTTTTCGTAGGGTAGTTATGAACGCCAAAAGTAAAGTCGTTTGTTTGGTTGATGCTTAAAAAGCAAAATGCTTAAAGCTGATCATGATCATTTCAGACCAATATAGAATAAATTTAACAAACAAAATGAATAGAAATAACAATATAAAAAAAACATCAATGTACAACGTCCGAATCTCAAACTTGAAGCACAGTGGAAAATTGCCTCATGGTCCATCACTCCTGATATTGGCGCCGGTTCTGGGTTACACAGTGTGAAACAGAGGAGGAAGTACGAGGAAGAGACACGGGTAGGTTCCTGTGTTTTCGCCTGCAGCTGCTTTCTCGCCTCTACATGATGCTGATGCTGCGGTTGAGCTCACACTGGGCGTTGTTGTTGTTGATGTTGGGGTTGCGACGGCTCATGTTGGGCGTGGGCACGGAGGTCAGGCTGCTGGAGTCGTTGGGGCAGCCGTGTTGAAGCAGTATGTCGGCGCACTCCTGGCTTCCAGCTCGCCGGGCGTAGGACAGTGGGGTCTGGCCACGAGCATCCCGACTTTTTACATCCACGCCGTACTGTGGAAGACAAAAGGCAAATGAAAATCTAATACACATAACAAGTATTTGGATGGAGAGCGTCGCTTAAGTCACTTGTATTATCTCCCTCATCTTCATCTTTATTTTCAGCAAATGACAATCAGCAGACGCGAAATCTTTTGAATAACTAAAGGATATTAGTTTTTTCTACTAAAAGTCAAGCATCACACATTATCCTTAAATTTTCTCTTCATTTTTTTACGTACAAAACGTGCATTTTTCTATACAGTATGGTGCTTTCATTTATATTTGACATGTTTCAAGGCCACAGATCATACCTGATGTACCGTAAATTCTGGCGAATAAGCCGCTACTTTTTTTCACACACTTTGAGACTGCGGCTTTTACAATGATAGGGCTAATTTATGGATTTTCACAGGCTAGCTTCCCACCGGCAACACATTTACCGGTAACCTCGTCATATCAGACCAATGAAATTACAGGTCACAGTGGACCAATGAAACTGTTTCGGCAAACTACGGTAACTCGCGCTTTTTCAGATTACCAGCGCTTCCTCAGATCACTCGCGCTGGACTGCTGCGTGATGAGGAGGCCAGCGCAAGCTCACCGGCGGATTTGCCTCTGGGGGACGGTGACACTGAGAGCGCAGAGGAAAGAGAGACGGAGTGCCACGAAGCCATTCTGAGACTCTTTAATTCCGTGACTGAAGAAGAGGACTTTAATGGTTTTAGTGGACAGGAGGACGAGGATGATAGTGATCAGTGACTTTTGCTGGTAGGTTCTTCTATTTTTGCAGAGAAAAGTAACAACGAAGTAATCCTTCAGTCTGTTCAACTCCAACGTTATTACTGTTAAAAGCAGTTATTAAACTGTTCTGTTTTTTCACTGTTCTGAAAAAAGGCATTAGCGGTATGTATGTAGTTGTGGATGTTAACGGCATTTAATCAAAAGTTAAAAAAAAATCTTACTGCATTAATATCTCGTGTTTCAACAGGGACCCCTGCGGCTTATAGACAAGTGCGGCTTATTTATGTACAATTTCTTTTTTATTTTAAAAATGAGCAGGTGCGGCCTATACTATATATGCAGGTGCGCTCTATAGTCTGGAATTTTTCAGAAAATTTCAAACACTGAAACCTTATTGTGAATTAGTGTTTTAAATGGTCTGGGACAAAAATTATAAATAATTTGAAGAAGAAAAAATATCCAACAAAGATATCCAGACCAAAAAGAAGGGCAAAACAGTGCTTCTCAGTTAAAATGTGATGGTTCGTGTCTTTATAAAGAAAAAATTTAAAGAAAAAGTAAAAAAAAAAAAAAAAAAAAAAAAAAAAAAAAATCAAGATAATTGATAATTGCTTATGAGCATAAACGGCGACGTTAACATAATTGGCAAATGGCTGCAAAGTCACAACAGAAGTTTGCGAAGAGTTCCAGTCACTACATTTAGTGAATCACTGATAGCCGGACCCAAAAAAGCTTCATACGATGATGAGAAAACTGGCTTATAGGCTTCTGGCCTGTTATTGCTGGTACCTCTGAGTTAAAAGAAAAAAAAGAAAAAAAAGAAAAAAGATTTAGTGAGTCACTTGGTTGGCAACAGTGTGGTGAACGAAAATCATGACGTTCCACTGTGGTACCGAGTGTCTTATGCATGCAGATTCAGCAACCCAGCACATCTGGTAAGGTTAACAAAGGGGTCAACTGTTCCACCCACTTGCTCATTTAAACATTTAAAATGCTCGTCCAGCTCTCCTCGAGGCTCAACGGCGCCCACTCACCCAGATGAGCAGCTGTGTGATGACCACGTTGGCCATGGCACATGAGAGGTGCAGTGCGGTGCGGCCGTCTCCATCCCCGTAGGTCTCATTAACCTCCTCCTTGGTGCCGTGGGCCAGCAGCAGCACCACCAACCTCAGGTCATCCTCCACCACCGCCCGCAGCAGCTGCTGCCCCAGAGGAACGTCCGACTGGGGCAGCCCCACCAGGAACAGCTTCTGCTCATACTTGGCTCGGATCCAGCGCTCCTTCTCCTCCCTGGAGAGAAATGACAAGGGCACTACGGGTCACGCAGGGTGAAACATGGTGGACATCCTATGAGCCATTTCACACCTTAGTTAAAGAACTCTCCTAAATAATTTAGAGGCTATGATTTAAAGACAAAGTCATGTACAAAAGGACTGCAGAGCAGACACACAAGGGAAACATGACAGTAATTGGCCTATGAACCTCACTGGAGTATAGTGACATTTCTAAATTATTAGAGCACAGGAAAGTGACTTCTTTATCACAGCAGGAAATAATACAGTGAGATTAGTTGTAGAGATGAGAGAATGCCAAAGGGTGTGACTCTTTGGGCAATATTCCAGTTTCTAATGATTACGGTCGTCATCGTAACGGTTAAAAACCCAGCCAGCTTTCTAAAGGTTACACTTCTCGAACAGCATGTCTGCACTGGACAATACGGGAAGACGGGGGATGTATTTTTATCAGCGCTGTCGGCTGTCAGTCTAAACTGGTGGATCCCCTCCACAAAAGAGGCCGTGTGTCTCCGAGGCCCCGGTCTCCCTCGGGGCCCCGAGTCAGATCGATGTGGCTGAATGGCAGCCAGAAAGGGACAGCGGGATGTGGGGCTTCCATCCAGCCAACACCAGAGAAAGAGGACAGAGGCAAAGGCTCCCTGTTCTATCACCAGGGCAGAGTTATATCTATTGCTCTCCATCTTGACCCCCCCGTTTCATTTTCCGCCTCACACACAAACTGTCCAAATCAGAAAGAGAAAAAAGAAAATCAAGATCAATATTGTGAATGACTGAGCATGCCCAGTATGGTAGTAACCCGGTGACCCCGTCAGCTGATGTGATAAGGGGAGCAGAAAGAGGCTGTTGTGTGGATTTGTGGGTGAGTGACAGAAAGGAGAAGGTTCGTAGGAATAAGTGAAAGTGGCGACGCTGGCTGGAGTGACAGGGCTCTCACGGGACGCTTTATCAACCGGCCAAAGCTCAGCAGCATGTACAGTTTCCCACTCAGACTCAATTCAATTCTGTTTCGGCAAAATAAAAGGTGAAAGCGATCTGACTCCATTACAAAAATTCATTTTTAGATGAACGAGGGAATATCACATTCATATAGGGTTTGTTAAGGACAAAATGCTAAGACTTTCTCTGGCTTTAAACTAACCATCACTGAGATTTGATTCAAGATTTGTAGAGCTCACAGGTTTGCTGGGATCACTGCGGTGTCTCTATTTCTTTATGCATCAATATGTAAGAAATTCAAAAGCATAAATAGTTCAGTTTGTTAATAGTCTCCGACTGCTCTTCCTTTTTCTTTTCAGCTTTTCACCCACAAAGGTCCAACTCTACTATAGCAGGAATCCATAATGACTTTTACTTTATCTTACTTTAATTACTGATAGTAGGAATGGGAGAAAACAGAGCCTATTATCATCATAATAAACATGTCTCCAAAGTAACTTCAAGTTGTGTTAAGCAGTTTAACCCTTTCTATTTTTAGTGGTAGACTTTTTAATATCCCGTGGCATTGATTACAATTAAGACAGAACTACAGTCATGTCCAGTAACTACCACTACCTTCCAGGTGACAATCCTGTGACCTACGGCAGGTCCAGTGGCATTACACTGTATCTTGCAAGAATTTCTGAAATCACAGTTTTCTGAGATAATGATGCTTGTTTACTGATGTTGATTGGTCAGGGGAAGGCAGGTCAGATAACAGGACAATCCAGATGACCTGCCAGCTCCCTTTCAAACAGGTTAAAGTGATCAGTTTAATCTCTTTTTATTGGATTTCCGTTTAAAGGAGCATGAGGCTCCTTTTAAGAAATGAGACTCATTAGCGCCACCTTCGCCACGACGGCCGTCGGGGGTACTGCAGCCAACAGCGAAACCGGCACGGGAGAACTCGCATGCAGCGTCATGTGAAGTCACATCCGCAGCCCAGCGCGGGAAATTCCGGCCCGGAATTGCAGCACATTTTGCAGCACACAGCCTGTTCAAGGCAACGGAGAGATACACTAGAGGAATCATTCTTTTTGGTTTGGAACGCTTCATCTGACATTATTACTAGAAAACTTAAAACGTATACACATTTTTTTCATAAATCCTGCCTCAATCCTGCCTCATGCTCCTTTAAGAGTCTCCATGAAATCATTTACTATTAGTAAAATGACTTGTGTAAAGTGTGTATGATTTTTAAGAGTCTTGGATGTAGTAATACATTTGAAAAGAGACAACACTGTATATACATTTATCACCTGGCCTGCATAAAAGAAAAAACAGCCAAGTTCAGAGAAATGCAGCACTGGTCCCTCAGTGCAAATCAGCTTTTTCCCCAAGTCTGGCTCCTCATAAGACTTATACAAAATACCAAAGAAAGTAAACAATCAATAACAAAAGTTGATGATTATATGAAGTGTGACAGATGAGCCGCAGCACTTAGGCCCCGTTTATACGGAGCAAAAACGGAGGCGTTTTCATGCGTTTTGGCCGTTCGTTTACACCCCCAAGCCCCCAAAAACGATAATTTCTGAAAACTCCGGCCAAAGTGGAGATTTTCAAAAACTCCATTTTCACGTTTGCGTCTAAACAGAGGAAAACGGAGGAAAATGGAGGAAAACAGAGGAAAACGGAGATTTAAGCTTCAGAACGTCACATTATGCACCAGAAACTCACCAGCGTCATGTGTGCGACCTGTGCTTAGTTTGGCCACCGTCAATATTTTCTTGTATTTTACCTGTTTTATATTCTAAAGTCACACTTAAAAGTAACTCCACTTCTCTGTCACTCCAAACGAATTGACTCTCGTTCCGTCTTGGAAGTAAAGCCTGATTTATGGTCCCGCGTTAAATCGACGCAGAGCCTACGGCGTAGGGTACGCGGCGATGCGCGCCGTACGGTGTGCGTCGCCACATACCCTACGCCGTAGGCTCTGCGTTGGTGTAACGCGGAACCACAAATCAACCTTAACTGGAAGTTACACGTGTCATTTGTTGATGTTTTTCCAGGATTCTGATTGGCTGGCATGACATTAACAGCGTTTTCATGCCGGTCCGTGTAAACGAGGATATTTTTGAAAACGTAGAGGGGAAAATATCTGTTTTTGTAAATACCCGGCTACGTGTAAACGTGGCCTTAGACTCGCAACATTGCATAAAACTACCTCTTCAAAAGATATGACTTTTACTTTGAAGGCAAGCTTCCTGCTATTGACCTTTTCAATGTTCTTAGTTCAAGTTGGATAAGTGAAGAGGCTGACTCCCTTATGCATTTAACCTGCACTGGAAGTCTTCACTGAAAGTAGGTCAAGTCTATCTCCAGCATGAATACAGGTGGAGACCTGTATACATTTCTTCTAACCAGTGTGAAATCACCTGATAAATCCATCTCCATGACGCTATTTAAGCACAGCAGCCATTAGCAACAATAGTAAACAGCTCAATAATCGCCACTCATCTTTATCTCCTACATACACCTTAGCAGCCAGGTGTCAAGCCTGCCGACGTAGCACAGACAGCAACTCTCCTCAGACTGCCAGGCTCACTTCACAGAGCAGTCTGTCTTTCAGCAGGGAGCCTGGCACCTGACCTAAGTATCATGTACTTACGTAAAACAAGTGAAAGAAGGAGAGGACGGGCTTTATCAGCTCCCAACTAGATTGATTAAGTCCAAAAACACCACTTGAGGTTCATAAAGCAACTTAACTTGCATCTTAAAATAGGTTTAAAGCTGCTACACTGACATGCACGTGGGCACATTTTTGTTATGACCTCAGTAGAAAATGTGTAGGAGAAAGTCTTACAGCTGGCTGCACTATACAGAGACCTTCTCTTAAGAAAAGGGGTATTATGTGAACAACAATACAGCCCTAATAGCAGGCAATTGTAGTCACTCAAAGTTTTATGGTGTAAAACCTCCATCCTTCCCCATTCAGTTATTATGTGAGGACAAGCCTGTTAGCAAATCAATTGGGCTCAAAACCAGTGGATGGCACAGAGCAGGAAGGGGCCGTCCCACCCCCCCTCCACCAGTATTTCCGGGGGGAGACTTTAAAAACAAGCGTGATTTAGGATTTAGAACCGTCTGAAAACTGTAAATCCTACCGTAATCTGCACGGCAAAGCTCTACAACCTTTACAAAGACCCGAGTGTCGGCTAAAAAAGAAGAAAAAAGAAAAGAAAAAAAACAACAACCAGTAAGAGCTGTTGTCCAAAGTTTGTTTCAGAAAACTCGACCAAAATGAGATGTTGAGTCTGTAGAGCCCAGTGAATTGATATGAGCTAAATGAGGCAGAAAGTTAGCACCAAGATGTGAAACAAAAAGGCTGAGGAGAGCCATTAAGAGGACGTCAACATCTCAGAAAGGAGCACTGAGGACACTTAGCCTTCGCTAAAAAGAAGAAGAAAAAAAGGCTCTAAAGACCCGCAGGAAAAGGCCCCATTTGCTGCTGATGCTGAGCTTTAAATTCAACAAATTCACTGGACTTTCTAAAAGGTCGACCTGAGTTAAAAAAAAAAAAAAAGGAGGGGAAAAAAAAGGCAAATGCAGCCAAGCAGATATTTTTTTTTAAATCTCCCAACTGCTGCACACTTGAAAAACTGAATATAAAAAGGAAGTGATGTGGTAATCCCGCCTCTGTCTTTTGTGTGAGATAGAAAAACAATCCAAACAGAGGTAGGGTTTAGACAGTTAGGGGGGAAACTGAGATCCTTGAAAAGGACACTTCCTCACCACAGGAGGAAGAAAAATAAAATCAGCAGATTTAGCATGTCAAAGCATGGGACAGAGCAGGAGAGGAGACGGAGAGGGGAAAGGAGAGTGAATTTTCTCAGCATGGGGGGATATTTAGGAAATTGAACTGATGGGTACTGCTATACACACAAACACACAGGTTTCTAAGCTCAGACACCAATTTCCCCATCCAGGCTTGAGCACATACTTGCTCTGAATGTCTCTGTTGCTCAGGGGACAGAGGGGAGCTTTAAGTTCCCAATAAAAATGCCTGTACTACTTTCTTTCAATAAAAAAAAAAAAAAAAAAAAAAAAAAAAAAAAAAAAGGAGCAGCGTTTTAACTGCAAGTTCGCTACATCATTCAGTTATCTCACCACATGCTCATAATCTAACTTTCATTCACTTTGATGGAAATGAAATTCTGGGCAAACATCAAAACACTCCCTGAGTTTAAAGTGGAAATGGGATTCCTGTGTAAAGCTGGTGTCCCCTTTCATTTGCCTATGCAGAGCCTGCTGAGATAAAGGCACCCCTAACAGTAGAGAAAGGCCTCTTTTATAATTCTATTAGAGCTCTGTCCCTCCAGCTCTCTGTTGAGCAATGGATTCTGACCCTGACTTAATTAAGTGGCAAATGGCAGAATGATTCTCCTAAACCCAGCCCACGGAGTCAAAAACACATGACTGAATTCAAATAAAGAGGGACAAACAAGGATAATTAGTCAAGCCTGAAAGACAAAGGCGAACAGGAATTTATAGGAAGGGAAGGGAAACTGAGACGGAGGAGGTGGAGCCAGTGGGGATGAGCAACAGAATGACCAATGTGACTGTCTGCAATAAGGGTGCATTGGTCCATAGGAAGAGGAGGATGTCCGTCCCACCACTCGCCCATCTTTCAAACACTCACAGGGTCCTTCTGAACTATCAAAGCTTCCCCGGCTCCTCCTACTCCTCCACGAGCATCCATAGTCACTGTGGATACATCAAACAGATGCACTGAAGCGGGGGAATGGTGACGGTGGTGGAAGGGCAAGCGGTGGCGGTGGGGGTTTTTGGGGTTTCACCACTGTGAACAGACTTCACAGTGGGGGGTGGGCGACTTTTATGCGGCTGATTCCCATGCAGCCAGCGGCTTCACTTCCACAAACTGCAGGGAGGGAAGAGCAGAGAGCGAGGAAGAGGGACAGCAGCAGAAACACAGAGAGGGGGCTGAGAGGGGAATGACAGAGGGGCAAAAAAAAAAAAAAGAAAGTGCACAAAACAGGGAGAGAAAACTGGGCCCCAAAGCATCAAAGGTTGCTAAGGGCGAGAAATGAAGGAGCAACACAGTAAACGCCACAGCAAAAGTGCCAAATAAGGCCTCCCGTGGTCTGCTGGGTTACAGTGTAGATCTGCTTCAATCCGCTCCAACAACAACAGCTCCCAAAGAATGAAGCCACATATTTTTTTACGTGCGAAATAGATCCCATGTTCCTCTCGTCCAGAGCGTGGCCTTGAACAGATGACCAGAATTCAAAAGGTTGTTGAGCTCAATAGGGAGGCCAGTGGGAGAGCATCTGGGTGCTGTAGGCGAGCAGAGGGATGAGCTGAATATATTGTGACATTAATGAGGTTGTCAGACTCCTCATGATGGAGTGTCTGTGTTTGTGTGCCAGCAAGACTAACACCCTTAAACGCTCATGCTGTTAACCCCTGCTGAACCCTCGCTTCTCATACAAAGCTGAGGGGACGATTACGCACGGCCCGTTTAAGTGTCCAGCCTGCTTCGCAGAGTGCAAAATTTCATAAAAACTAATTGGAATTCTTCAGTCTTCAGGTCATCAGGCACAAGCTGTACTACAACATTTTTTACAATACTAAACGTAAGTTGTATCCTTAAAAGGGTCTCTGTGTAATTAAGCAGTCCTTGCTCTGTCCACTTTTGCCCCGAGACAAGGTGGTATGAGGGCAATTAGTGGCCGAGGTGGCACTTCTCCCACGCAGGCCTAATTACTGACCTGTGGGTTCCATTTGGAGGGAGAAGTGGAGAGGACATGGGAAGACCCAATCACTCATTTGTCTTAATTAATTACTCTCCCTCCACCGGGGCTCCTGGTAAGGCAAGCCATTCGTAAAAAATGTCTTCAGAGAGCCGGTGCTCCGGCACTACTAACCCCTGAGTAGCACAGACGTGTTGCTCTGTGTTTTTGGTGGAGGGGGCAGCGCGGTCAACTCTCAAAAACAAGTCTTGTGGCCACAGCGCTGATATTGTTAGCCACAAAAGAGACTGAGGGAGCAGAAGGGGTTAAAACAGGCAGCGGGGCCCGGTTTGGAGAGGTTAGCGGTGTGATTCATTTTTATTACCACGCACCCCCTGCAGGCGGCAGGAGCGGCAAATTATTTCTGAAACAAAGTGGAGGGCTCTCATCAGAGCTATTACCCGCCCGTGGCCGAGGGCGGCTCAGAGGCTGCAGAGGGTGACAGTGAGAGGCCCCCGTCAGTGAGGGATAGCCGTCCACATCCGTCCACGCTCCAGGACAACCCCCTACCCCCCAAAAAATGAGAACCGGTGTGCACCCGTGTGTTTCGTTTGGAGTGTGTGGGCTATAGGAAGGTAAGGATAATAGCTGGCTGTTGGACCTCTCCCACAGTATCTGTCAAAATAATCTGTAGCGTTTGCTATCGCAAACATGCCAAGCAATTAGAGGTGAACTGCAAAACACAAAGACTTCCAGGTGCTAATTAAAACAACAGCTCCCTTGCAGTATGCTGACAGCAGAGATCAGCCACAAAGCAGAGCTCCCACAAATTTATCAGAGCTAATTTAACTGTAGCCTGCTCCGATGTGAGCTCTGCTTTCTGTGGACGGACAAAACTTTATGGTGCAGCATTCTGAGAATGAGTTACAACACAGTTATTAACAATGTACAATATTCACATACATTCAGAAAGCATAATAAAATGATAGATTATGCATAAATACAACCGTTTTATAACATATTTTGTAATCCAGTCCTCATAATCTTAGTTATTTCATCTAAAAACAGGTGATCGTGTGACCTATTTATGTATATATCAACAAGAAATTGATCATTAGCAAACATTTTTGAAATGCTTTATCCCTCTTTTGATAGTTATTAAGAAAAAAATGAATTATAAACATAAACTTGACAAAAGAGGTCTACTATATATTAAGGCTTACCAGAATTTTGGAGTGTATAGAAACAGGTGATCAGGTCACAACAACACAAATACACACACACATTACATTACACAGCCTTCAATTATGACGCCTGCAATCATTCTGACATATACCATTAATTTCACTGCTGCGCTGATCTGCGTACGACAAATCTATATATCGTGCTCTTATGTCCCGAATATCACAAGCCAAACCAATCTTGTGGATGAATGCTTTTAAGTTAAATCTCAAAAATGCAAGAGGTAAAACTAGTGTTGCAGGAGACATTCAATCAGACACCAAGTTGATACCCAGGTAGTTACTGAATCGTTTAGATTAGGTGTCACTAATGTTTAGCGGGAGTCAGCAGCCATATACTGCCTGGCTGGGTGCCATCACAAAGCTGCTACATGTCAGCACTGTGACACAATTAAAATCCTTGCATATGTGCTGCGTTCACGTTAAGAAAATTGAGTATGAGAGAGACTCAGATTTAATGGCAGGGAGACAATAAATCCCCAAAATAACCAATTAGGTGGGTTGGAATTAGTTAATTCAACAATTTGAATTGAATTAACCTGCATCATCAGTGTCTATATGTTAAATTTAAACGCTTGTTTTTTCCCCCGTTAAAAGATTAGTTATCCTGCAAATAAGATTTATTGTTTGACAGTGAAAGCTAATGGAGATGTTGCTGCAGGATAACATCGGATTTTTAAGACAGTGAAGAACTTTCCCTCTCCAGGCGACGTAGGACTGACGGTGGCAGGGGGAGGAATCGGCATCAATAATCTTTCATCAGGTCCACAGTGGAGCACTTGAGCGCAGATACTGTACCATTCAATAAACAACTGTAGGCCATCATTCAGGTCCGAAGTGGCCGGAGAGCACGGGATTGATTCAAGAGGTACAATTTTCAACGACTGTTTGTTAGCAAACGATAAATGAGACAACACTTTTAGCGAACCGTTTCCGTTCACTGAACAGCTCTTCGTCACTGATGATTTTGTGTATTTAAGGTGTGCAATTAAGTGAGGCTCATTTGCTTTTTTATCAATCTCTGGAAGATATAAAATGCAGTGAGTTCTTTCTTATTTTTCTTGTATAGATCAAGGTCAAGAAAAAGAAACGACAATATTTCAATATGCATGGTTACATGTGTTAATGAGACTGTCCCCTGATGACATGATGGTAAATGATGAAGGCCCAAAACTATCTCCTTACAATCTTTATACAGGAATCTTTCTTTTCAGCTAAAATTAATTATATTTGTATTTCTTTTTACATGAAAAGTATACGATTATTTCGTGCCTGCAAACTCGTGTCATTTTTGCTGACATTCACCATTTTCAATCAAAATATCATTCACATAAGAGCATCTTTGCAATAACACGTCTTTGGTGGAATGCAAAACGTGCAATGTGGCTAATCTCTTCAGCAAACTATTTACTTAGCTACTTAACATCCAGCTGGAAAGCCTATTTTATTAGAGACTTGCCTCAAAACTAATGCTGGCATCTGTTCAAGTCTGGATAAGTAACTTCATGTAGCATGAAAAACTGCCTTCCGTTCACAGCATAGGCTGCATAAAACAATGGAAGAAGCATTCAGTCATGTGACCCATTGAAGAATTGAAACCAAAATGTTTTTTTTTTTTTTGTTGTTGTTGTTTTTTTTTTTAATCAGGCTGTAAATATGGTTATTTCTGCTCTCAAGTTAGAAATTTTAACATGTGAGTCAATGGAGATGGAGTAGCTTTTGTAGCACTCGTTAGAGGAACTGCAACGAATCTGATTGTGATTGACCGAAGACTCACGTGTGTGTGTGTGTGTGTGTGTGTGTGTGTGTTGGCTCCACCAAAGATGTTATCGTGAAGATGCTCTTCACTTGACTGACATTTTGATGCAAAACGGCCAACTTTGCCAAAAGCTACACAAGTTTATAGGTATACTATTTAGATTCTTTGTTTTGTTTTTCCCCTTTTGTGGAAATTGTGCTTGAAAACTGTAAATTGCATTTTGCAGTGGAAGTACTTCCACTGCAGAGATGTGTGGAAAACAAAGAGTGGCGCAAAACACCGTATGCAAGGACTAAGTTGCCAAAATTGCACTACCAAAGGATTCTTTACTCAGTTACTTTGGATCAAATACCAACCCAAATAATAAGAGTAGGAGGAGTCACCCTGGTATTTCTTTTAAGAAAAGTGCCTTTACAGGAAACATAATCTGAATAACGGCCAAAACATTAAATCAAAACATATTGCTAATTAGCCAATTTTCTGTACAAAAAAATTCCAAGATAAAATAAATCTCAACTTTCCCACAGTCTTACTTTTATGTTGTTTCTTCTACCCGAGCCTAGGAACTAATATGCATTTAATTTACCACAGATGCTACTACTGGTTGTGATCGCTCTATGTATTATCAGCACTGGATTACTACTTCATCTAAGGTGACATCTGTTAAAGTATTATTCAAGACCAAGAGCTTCCCCAGTATCTACTTCACAAATAAATATAACTAGACACAAGCAGGTCTGCTGCCTATAGAGCCGATATTAATGGGATGTTGTGTTACTGCTTGAACACATAAGCTCACAAAATACATCTAACAATGTGGCTGTATCTGCAGCAGCAAAGGGGACACAGCAGCTTATTCTCTCTATTCATTTGTCCTTACAAAGTTATGAAGCTATATTATAAGAGTAAGATACCACCAGCGAGAGCCTGCAGACAGTCTTTTCTGTGACAGATAGAGTTATGACCTGGCCCTGTGTGATGGATACGTGACAGGGTCGCTCAGGGCCTGAGGCTCTGGCTCTAAGGGCAGGGTTTAACCATCTCGGTGTGCTTAATTACCTGCGCTGCCACATAACAGGTCATTAGTCAGACTGGGATGGAAGGTCTCACCTGTCACCAAGAGATTAAAAAAAAAAAAAAAAACCTCCTCGGTACCTCAGAGGAACAGGATGAGGCAGAAAAGTATCATTTAAAAGATGCACATTGAAACCCTCCTTGTTAGAACGCAACAGGAATAAACTGGTTTCATAAAGTACGTTGAGAGACCTCCACGGTTTTGCCTTTAAACTGTGATTGACTCTAAACAAACCAGCAGTTTGGTAAAAGACACAGACTTTATTATCTTTTCTTGATTAGTACTTGCCTGTCAAGTGACAGCCATGACAAGTCAGAGCAATTATCAGGTAAGTGCAAAATGATTTCACGGATGCCACTCCTTCCATGAATTATTGTTTTACAGTGAGCAATAGACACAGGACAGCATGCTGTGGTGAAGATAACAGATACAATGAATCCAGATGCTGGTATAGCAGACACTGTGATCGGTGTCTACAGGACAAACTGATGCTCAGACATAAAATACTGTGTTTTTGGCTCAGTAGGCTGGCATTTATGGACCCCTGGTGCTCCTTATGGAGCATTTTGTGGTGTGAACCGCCACTACAGAGATGTGGGTAGCTAATAAATGGCAGCTAATGGAGAGGAGACAGTGCTGCCTTCTCATTCTATAATCTCTGTTTGCTTCATTAAGCAGCACCTTTATTTGCTGTGGAGCACTAACCTGGTGCTGTCGCTCCCTGGCTTGGTGTATCCCTCCAGAGCCCCCTCCCACACGCTGTTGGCCATCGCGTTGCCGATCGCGGTCATCACCATGCTGAGCTCCACCGGCCAGTCGTCCAGGTCCAGAGAACGCACGCGAGACAGGTGCGTGCCCAGGTTCCTGTGGATGCCCGAGCACTCGATGCACATCAAGGCACCCAGGTTCAAACTGGCCCAGTCTGGGTCTGCAGGAGAGACCGGAACAAATGGTTATAAACTACACAATCACTCTTCAGATTATTTGGCTGCTTTATTCAGATAACTTTTAATGGTGAAGTTGTCCAAATAAAACGAAAAGTTGACAAGGTGGGACTTAACAGAAGCCAAACAATAAATTGTATTCTCTTCATAACCACAGACACTTACATACCACTATATATTATATTATATGTTGAGAGGGATAGTTATAATTATGTAATATATGTTATATATTTATTATGTATGTAGCATATATATATATATATTTATAGGGATATTTATGTAGTTTATATAGTATATATTTATATATATTTATATAATGTTTGTATTTTCTATATATTGATATAATATTTATGTAATATTTATATTTTCTATATACTTATATGGATAATTATGTAGTAATAGGCATGTTTACGTAGTATTTATATAGACTATATTTATATGGATATTGTGTAGATATAATAATAGCAATAATGTAAATTCATAGTTCTAAAGGAGTAGGAACTAGGAAAAAGTTTTTACTACTTCCTACTCCTTTTTCAAACCTATGTGCATATGAAGATGTTACTGTTTATTTTTTATATACATGTTCAAAATAAATTCATTCATTCATTCATTCATTCATTCATTCATTCATTCATTCATTCATTGTCACTTATATCCTATAATAGTATTGTAAGCTCCATTATAGAATATACTATGGCTATCAAATTGAAGGTAGCAAGTACCTCGAGTACAGATTTACAGAATAAGATATTCCTCTATAGAGTCAAACAAGAACTGTATATCAAAATGCAAAAACAAACAACAAAAAAACGTGCAGAAACACCAACGGACCTGCTGTGCAAAGGCTGCAGTGCTCTACGGATGTAAATATGGAAATCATAAATTCAGCCAAAAGAGGATATGCTCTGCTTGTTGGGCATTCCTCTTTACCTTCAGTGCATCTTGTAGCTTCTTCTACTTTTGTTAAAGAGTCTTTATAGAGATCTCATATGGAAAGGCAAAAAATGAAACCCCTGAAATCTTTTGTTGGGTTATCTTTCTTCCTGCCCGACAAACGCTGAACTGCTACCGCACTACCTCCAACACTGGCTTATAGATGTCATCCAAGCATAATTTGATATGCAAGAACACTATTTTATTTATTCAATTACATTTTTATGAGACAAGATTTAAAAGAAGAATAAATATTACCATCTACACTGTTACAGTTCAGTGCAATGTTTTGAAATATGCGGTTGCCCTAAAACTGGAGTTGAAACTCAGTTGGCTGAAGGTGAATCATAGGTTATCTACCAGTTTATTATTATTTATTCGAAACATTATCCATAGCAGGCATCCCACTGCCTTCTCAAATCAGATTAGTTATAGTGCAGATGTTCATCATTACAGTACCAGAGCTTCAACTCAGCGTCAACTTACATTACCAAGACCAAGAACTAATTCAATGAAAAACACTGTTGTGTATAGAGCAATTTCATCATGGAACACTCTTCCTTTAAATATTTAGGAGAATTCCAAACAAGAAATCATTCAAAAAACATGTTAAGTCATTTTTTAGATTGGAGAGTTAATAGTGTTATGTTTTCATTTTGGGAACTGTGATTTATTCTTTTCTTTTTCTTCTTTTCTTCTCTTTTTAATTGCAATTTGATCTGTGTATGTTTTGTAACTGGAATTGTATGTTATTGTGTATTGTTGTTTATATTGTACTTTTTAAATAGGACCCCAGGAAGACTAGCCTGGCGTTTGTGCGTCGGCTAATGGGGATCCTTAATAAACCTAAACCTAAACCTAAACTGGAGTAAGTTTATAAAAGGTGACTTCTCGACTCACAGACTTACAGTTGCTCTGGAGACATTGGAAGAGGAGCTTCTTCACTGACCAACTACATTTGGTGCAACTGGTTGAAACAAAGCAATCAGATAATAATTCTGTATTCTGACTGGAGTTATATCAGCAGTATAGCTATAATGTTATAAATAAGTACACGGAGGACATTCTCTGTCATATATAGATTAGATGATGCTTAAAATTCAGCAGTTACACAGAGCTATACTCACTGGGTGCATCACAGTCCACACAGAAGCTGTTCCCTCTCACATTTCGTATGGACTGAATGGCCATTGCATCGCTTTGGCTGCCTAACCGAGACTGTGAGAAATGAAAAAGAAAAACAATAACAGGAACTAATTATTTCAGTGTGGAGTAAAGGAAGGCAAACATGGCTGCGACTCAAATGTTGGACAACGGGGAGGAGAAGATGGCTCTTCAATCTTGGAAGAAAGCTGAAGATATGAATATGAAAATGAGGTTGCGTCTCCTCGGCATACTGGCACAAGCCGTGTTCTGTCTGTGATGTGTGTCGGTTCTAATAAGAGATCCCCCACACGGTGGTGCACCTGTCTGACAACCACCCACATGTGACAGCTTGAAGTGGGTGCAGTGAGGGGGGGGAACTGGTGCAATACAGGTTAGAAAGAAGGGGCAAAAAGAGGAATACAAATGAAATAGCAGAACTGTAAGACAATGACAATGGTTAATTTCCTTTTTTTTTTTTTTTAGTCCTCATTTTTATTGACCTTAATTACCTTGTTCTTTATGCTCTCACAGGACTGGAGGCTGGCAAATATCTGGCTCTCTATTAGTTGAACCCACAGCTCCCTCTCTTCATATGTAGATGCTTCAAAGTTCCACGTCTGACCCGTCAAAGACACAATGATGAACTCGAAGGAATCTTCTTGCTCTGGAAAACAAACCAACACCATAAATTAGTGCTGCCATCCCACTGAAGGGTCACATACAAGCTGGAGCAACAGGAACTGTAGAGTAAGAGGGGGAAGACACAGCAAAGAGCCGCAGGCGAGGAGTCGAACCTTGCCATCTGTACGAGGATTGCAGCCTCCATGTAAGATTTGCCCCCTCAACCAAGTGAGCTATCTGACACCTCATTGGATGTTCTAATTAATTAATTATTGGAATCAATGGTTGGAATAATTTATTGGTAAAAAAAAAAAAAACAAGAAAAAAAAACAAGGGTAGAGTAATGAGAGAGGACACAGCAAAGTTAAGCCTGGCAACCTTTATCTGAAATTGTGTATAGATATACCATCTCAAAATCTTGACTGGTATATAACCGTGAAAGTGGACTTACAATTGCAAATTGTAATGTTAAGCCCTCAATGCAGTGTATACCTTGACTAATTTCCAGTTAAACTGGTAAAACTATCAGCAAAGTCAACCAGTTGACTAGCCAGATTACACTTGGTCAGCTGGACAATGTTAAAGAGACAAGAACAAGAATGAAGCTTTTCAGAAAGAGCAAGAAAAAAAGTGCTGCAGCAATGGACGGTGAGAATAACAACACATATTTAATTCAACATTAAAATATGCAAAACTTTATAGTGAAAAACCAAACTAATACAATGAATGCGTGGGCTCTTTAAGGTGTGGTTGGTTCCATTTCTCATATCTGGATACAAAACCTCCAAATTAAGGTGTTAACTTATCTAATATTCTATATCTATATATTGTAGTTTGCACATTTTGGTAATCCATTCCTTTTCCCGTAGTTTTTAGCTCATAAGTCCTATTTATACTTTAACACCGATATGCAGTCAGACTTATTATTTTGTATGTATAAGGGAGCTGATTCCTGTAGATCACAAGGTACAGGAAATGGTTTTATGTACTGTATGTGAACACAATGAATTAATTTAGTGAAGAACTCCTTGCTGTCACAACACATTTTCCATAACAAAATAAAATGAAAAGTATTATTTTATATTACTTCAGAGTTATGAGCTCATTCACACCCTCCCATGGTCACATTTATGACACTGGGCTTTACATGATCATTTACATGATCATACTGTGAGCAAAACCAACTTTGGCTGAATATATTTCACAACTTTTGTTTAAAATAAAAGCTTTTTGACTTCATTTGAAGACTTTCAGGTTTTTCTCTGCAATCATCTCAGTGAACACCTATAATAATAACACATTTTGAGTGTTGGTAAATTGAATAAAATGTGACCAGGGTTCATACATTAGATAGTCATTATTAGGTGAAAATGTATACTTATCTTTCAATGTTAAATTATAACCTTTTCACTTTGACAATATGAAAAAAAAAAACCTTGATAAATTGTGCTTACTTTGAACACTGATACTTTGTGTTTAACTGCGATTCATGAAAACGTCACCTGACATTTCCAGTGAAGAGGCCTGACACAACATATGCTCCAACACATGCTGCAATGCCTCTGCAGTTCAGGAGCTCATTCATTAACTCAGTACAGTACAATGTGGCTCATGTAACGTCTCTGGTCTCTGCACATGCTTCAGCTCATTGCCAAATGATTTGTAATTACCTAATTATGTCTATACAAATAGTCATCTCATTTGCATCATTTGCATAAACCATGTTCAGAGGACTGGAGGCAAATAGACACAAGAGGAATGTGTTTTCTTGTGCAGGAAAACATTTCTGCTTATGCATTATTTGGGATGTGTTTAAACTCACCTAACTGTTATAAAAAACAAATAAAGACAAAATGTGAAAAAAGCTTTACATTTTTCATTGCACAACTAACCTGTTCTGCAAACTATTCCAATAATCGGTTATAAGAGAAGATGTTTGTTTTGAAATGAATTCTCTTATGACCTTAAGATTGCCAGACAAATCATCCAATTAAGCACATTACTACTTTTATATTTACAATCAATTCAACCTCCTTGCTGTGAGACACGGTTGCATGCTGTTAAATGACAGATGTGCGATGGACGCCTCTAATGTTGCAATCTCTGTGCTGCAGCAGAGGATCATCTCTTCAGGGAGAAAGCAATAATCCAATTAGCTTGACACCGACTTCAATTATCTGATTTAGTTTGTGGAATCGACTCCAGGTCACAGAGAATCAATAAAGACTTGGAAGCCTCTTTATTTAGACTCGCAGCGAAAAATGTCTCTGTGTGGGTGCAAGATTTTTAAAGCGCCGCTGGAACTACAGTAGAAGAATTTGACTCAATCAAAATGGTCAACATTGAGGAAGTTAAAGGTGAGAGATCATTTTTTTTTTTAATCGGAAAGTAAACAAAAAGATTAATTGTGATACACATAATTGAATTCCATTTTTTTTCTTTTTCTTGTCCTGTATACCTTCAAGGAAAAATATCTAATGCATTACCGTCGAACGTGTAATTGCAAATGTTGTTGTGCTTGTGCTCTCATCGTTTTAAAAACCTGAACAAAGCTAATTATTCTGTTGACTGCCCAGGCAATAAATTGGAGGCATTAAAACACTTTCATTATGGAGATTAAAAAAGCAACGGATGGCTGCCCTCTTAAACTGATGAGTGTACAGGAGAGAAAAAAAAAAGTCCTGTTCTCCACGCATAGAAATGCACATGTAAAACATACTAAAACCAGTGCAGAAATGGAGGACCACGTCCAGAAAGAATCTCTAACTTACCCATATTGCTCCTGCATACTGAAGTATTCAGTGTCATCCACAATGCAGAAATGGTTAAAAACTGTGAATCTAAGCAAGTGTCAAAGCTATTAATGCTATCTTACAGGCACCTGCGATGATGAGTTTGCAAATGTGCCATTAGTGCTTCTCCTATCACTCACTTGCTACGGTTAGCACATGACTATCTGAGGAGCGATCACCCTGTCACATTAGCATAAGCATTAACCTCTTGACCACATCTACACGAGCCTGCGATCAACAAGTTCTTGCCAATTAGAAATAAATTAACAGAGCTCTGGCAGTGGGTGGACAAGGAAGAACACAATTTAAAGCCAATGGAGGCGCCAACTGTGAAGAATGAGCAAAAAATAAGTTTCCTTAATTAACATGGCATAATAAAAAGGAAATTACAGCGTAATGGCCATAGAGCTACAAAGAGGAAGGAAAAGATTAAGATATGCATCTCTATCCAACACTTACATGGATCATAAAACTGTTTGGAAGCCTCTCAGTTGAACATGTTCATCTGGTTCTTGCAGCTAGAGCATAATTGTAAAGTTTTCTTCATTTTCAATTTTATTTTAAGTAATATCAGATTGTTTTTAGGGAAGTTTTTGTCGAGCTCTTGAGGGATCCTGTCCCTACTGTTAAAAAAAAAATAAAAATGACTTTGGACTCCTGTCCCGATTGCCTCTTGTGACAGACATTGCCTTACGGCCCGATGCTACACATTGACAGGGCTGAAACAAGCTTGCAACGCTACAGTGAACATCAGCGGCGACTAAGAGACTCAAGAAAGTAATGACAAAAGAGAAAACGAGGGAACGACCAAGCAAGAGACCAAACAAGAGGAAACACAAGCAAGCATTGTAAAAGCAGCTTAAACTCCGAAAAAGCTCTTTTGTGTTTTAAAAGCCCATAAGACAGATTGAGCTCATTCAAACACTGTTGAGTTCTAACAAGAACCAGGAAAACTGAGCACATCACCCCTGTTCTGAAATCTTTACACCGGCTGCCAGTGACCTAGAGAATAGATGTTAAAGTTTCGCTGTGAGTTTACAGACCTATCAATAACATGGGGCAACATCTCCAGACTCCTTGTAGAATATAAACCAAGTAGTGACAGTTTCGGGGAGCAGTGAGCTGGTAGACCCTCGAGTTAGAAACAACATGCATTCATCTACAATCCTGCACACAGATGGAATAAACTTCCTGTCGATGCCAAACATGTTCCAAATTTAGCCACTTTTAAAATTAAACTGAGCACGCCGCTGTTGTCCCGTGCCTTTGTTAAATGCAATTGTCTGCTGCACCTGTAACTATACTATGTTTTATCATATCTGTTTATAGCTTTGCTTTACTGCTTTGTGTCTAAATCTATTTTATTGATGGTTTTAGGAAGGATTTTTTTGAATGTTCTTATGAACTTAATGAATTTTTTATTTTCTTGCCACTGTAAAAAAAACTCCACATTGTGTATGAATGCTTTACAAATAAAGTTTCCTTGCGGTAAAGATCCCATGACCCCATTTAATTACTGTGAGAGCCTTTGGAGGAACCTGGTCACACAGGATGGAAACAATCTTGCAGTATAGGAAACAGTTTAAAAACCTCCTCAAATAAGAGCATAATACAACATCGTGCATTGACGATAATGCTCCAATGATGTGGGAAATACGACGATGGAAATAAGCAGACCAATCACATTTGCAGAGGTCCACATAAATCTGACATGTTACTGTACATTTCTTGGGGAGCTGCATGTCAGAGGTTACAATGCAGATACGGATGAACAATGTCCCCAGCTACGCCGGACAATTGTCGTCAACTCGATGTAAAAGCATCACCTATTAGATCTTTGGTGTGAACTCGGATTAGAGTTCTGCTGATAATGTTTAGGATTAGGTGTTACGGCTTGAATTAAGTTGTGTGATATTTGTGGAAGTAATGTCCTAATATGGATAGCTGACAATTATTAATAAGCAGAATAATTTAATTGTTAAGGAGCCGAGTACACCTCTCCCCACTGGACAGTCGCCAAGCGAAGGTGTTTGTTTGACCTCAAAACCAAAGTGGAACCTGAAAAAAGCAGCGGCTGACCTGAGGACGGTGATTCCTCTTTTTGCCGTGGAAGTGCAGCAGATGCACCGCGGAGGACCTGCGGACCAGATTAGCACCTCAGGGGTTTGGTGCTGAGCCCAGCTGTGCTGTCTACGCACCAGACTACAGCACACCCTCTGCTTAGTCAAACCCTCTTAAAGGCTTCTCTGATGAACCCTTTGAAAGGAATTAAATAGCTCTTCACCTTGAGGACTCTGTGTTTGATCCATTTGCGTGAACGCTTGGTGAAATGAAAGTGCAGAGGTGCACTGGGTGAGCGATTGTTTTTGTGTGTAAGGGCGCGTTGTGTTGTCTCGTATGCATGCGTCAGGCAGTCACTTAAAGAAGTGCTTGCCGTTCCTGTGAATTAACGAGCAGTTGGGAAGAACAGGCCAAGGCGGTGCCATCTGTAAATGTCACAGGCACTGCTTGCTCATTTTACACATCATTAAAGCCAATATTCCTAACCTGTATCAGAGCAATCAGGAGCAGGCCATTACTGCGACAGGGGCCCCAGGGGAACCACGACCAAACTCGGAGAGAAAAGAGCAGTGAGAAAAGAGAGAAAGAGCACACTATCTATCTGACACACATATACACGCACTCCTGCACACTTCTACACGCACACGCTCAAACAAGCAAGGAGCACACCTTCCAATGACGAACAAACACATGAAATCAGCACCAGTATCGCTACCCTAATAGCAAGCTCATTTAACAACTGAGCACAATGAAAACAGGACCAATTTTACAAGTATCTGTGGGCAGTGTGTATAGAGCCCAAATGAGAATCTTGTTATTCCTTTTCGTTCATACCGTGGCATTCGGAAAGCTAAGCCATTACAACAGTGGAGGCTCCAGGGACAGCTTTCGGAAATGAGAGCGAGTCTGGGAGTGACAAAACAAAGTATTGAGATAAACACCCACCATTAGCACAGGCAGTTAAACCTCCATTTCCTAATCCTCAGCTGGACTCCAGAGGATTTTAACCCTTGGTTTACTACGGTGCAGGACAATAGGATACTGGATTAGTCTGGATTCTGGATGTAAACTGAGCATTATCGTTTGACTGTTTTTAAAATATGCAGATTTTTGAGATGTTGCTTAAAACCCTGCTCAGCATCATATGCTATATATATGTATTAACTTTCACAAGTAATAACTTTTGCTGATTTGAGGGTTCCAATATCTCCCAAAGGGATTTAAAGGTCTCGTCACCTGATCACAGCAGTCTCGTCATCTTAACAGAGTTTTCTCTGTAATATTATTCTCTAATATTACATATTTCTAAATCATAAAATGCCAACTAGTTTGCATTTATATGATGATAAGTGTTATTTCTAAATAACTGAACTCTTCTCACACAGTCTTTCACCTCCTCCTAACCTTCAATGACATCAATATTCTGCTTCTGTTTATCAGATTTGTGCTTAATCTGTTACAATAATTTGCTGTCTGAGGACAGACGCTGTTTACTTTAGAGTTCAGTTTCTTGAAACATAAAAAAAGTATTTTCACATGCTCCTGTAATTGAATTTAAAGTCAATAGAGTGTGAAAACACTCAATTGAGTTTATCAGCAATCAGTTCAAACCCAGAATGAAACGACTTGATTTGTTAAAACTGATTAACAGATCTGTTCTAGCACTTTAAATTGTCAAATAAAATAAGAAAAACCCGTGACTGCTTTGTCTCAAACAAAATTTTTGCAGCCATTACTGAAGTCATTACAGATTATACAGAGTGGATGTGCCTTAATTGAAATACTTCTTTTTTTAGGTCTCCTATGAAGAAAACTTCACTGTGTTCACCAACAGAAAAGAAAGTAGGCTTTTGTAATAGCTTACTGCAAACAAGATCTCACAAGAATGATAAACAAACTTATAACTACAATATTTGTCACTTTTTTCCTATGATAAAAGGTAAAGATAGTTGTCAATCGCCATTTGAATAGGCAGAGACACTAAATACGTTTACATGCAGTCAATAACCCTTTTCTAACCGGAATATTAGCAATAACCCGGTTTTGCACGGCCATGTAAACACCAATAACCCCTTTGAATAACCGGAATTTGCTCATATTCGGGTTTTTAAAAACCCGAATATGACCCCTGGGTTATATTTGGTCATGTATACGCCTAGCGGGATATCACGATCAAAAGGAACATGAATTTGTTTTCTGCGCATGCTCTTTTCGCAAGGAATCTTGGTATTTTGAGTCCAGGACGTATTTATAAACACGGAGAAAGAGCAAGGCCACGTGACACTTTTGGAGTGAGGAGGAGACTAATCACTTCATAAATGTAATGAAGGATATGAACATTTTGGCATTTGTAGACGGTAGAAAGTACCTGGATAGCGAGATTTACAAAAAGGTGAGCGAAAAGTTGCACGAAGCAGCGTTTGTACGAACGCCAGACCAGATCAAGCACCGCTGGAAGACGCTGAAAAAGGCGAAATACAGGGCCGAGAAACGACTTGTACTGGGCTGTTCATTATCCGCCGTGCTGCTGTTGTTGTTGTTGTTGTTTTGAATTTGGATACAGGAAGACGAAGCGGAAATGAGGGGAATTGCATCATGACGTTCTCTGTGCGTCACTGGTTTGATGGAGATCCCAAATGATTAATTACGATGTATACAGGGATAAACCCTGTTTGCTCACGCATGGAAACAGATTATTCCCAATGTTTCAGTAACCGGAATATTGACCGTAACCCGAATTTTGACTGCATGTAAACGTAGTCATTGTGATTCTTCCCTGATAAATGAGCTATCCCTCTCTGAGTGTTTTAACAGTTTTGATCCCAAATTAGAGGCTACTGCTCATTTCCATTTTCTTTTTTTTTGTCTTTATTTGCTGAGATCAACATGGAGTAAGGGGTGATTCAAAATCTTTTATAAATATCTAAAAGCACCTCAGATTCTAGTTGTTGGATGAGGAATACCACAGCTGGAGCCTGGAGTTAGGGCGTGGCGACAGGCGTGTTGGCATCAGGAGGTCAGACCTCTGCCACTGGGGTTCAGTTGTGTACAGCCCCAATGAGCAACTTTAGACCACCCTGCTGTGGACCCGCCAACTACCATAAGGGTCTGGTGCTTTGTGGTTGGACGAAGGTCTGAAAAGGCCTTGGCGTGCAGCAGTGACGTGCGGTGAGATTCATGGATGGTGAGGCACTTACTTCATCAGTCAGATTTACAAGCATATGAACCCTCTAGAGCAACTTATTCACCATTTGAATGGCAGCAGTTAACTGGTTATGTTTAAAACCTCATCGTCATTCACATACAAATGCTTTACACATACAAACTGTAGCGCACAAAAAGCACATTTAAAGTTATTATGGTCTTACCTTTAATAATATTTTAATAATTTTTAATAATATTTAATATTATAAATGAAGTCCATGCGCTGCTCCTTCTTATTCTGCAGCCAATGAGTCGCAAGAAGAATCCCTGAGCTCACTAGTGCCCCCTACCGTAAGGCAGGAGATGTGCGTGCCTCACCCCGTGCCTCTTTTCAGCCGTTTTATGATTGCGCCGGCACAAGAAACACATTACACAGTACACACATATAGTTGCTGTTCATTATATAAATCAGCTTAACTATGGAAACTTATTTCATATAGCCAAGTGATAGAAAATTTTAAGAGTGACATACAAAGAGACAGCGATCTGGTCTCACTACATAGCATGGCAGCACAGTTAGCCGAGTCATTGCGGAATCCATGGTGAGGCTCAGCGGGGTGCTGCCTCACCGCCCGCATCTTCTCAGCATTTGAACGGCAAATGTGAAAATTCGGCGATTTTGAAGAAAAAATTATCTAAAAATGGTGAGGTTAAATGGAAATTTACTTTATAGTACAAATCAATTGATAAATTGATTTGTAAATCGAAAAAAAAATAGTTTTTTTTCATTTTACATTTCTTTCTTTCCATGATGGCAGGTGAGGCACAGCCTCCCCTGCCTCCCCTGACCGCACGTCACTGGCATGCAGTCCCTAGCAGCTGAAACCGACAATAGGGACATGTCACACCACCTCCTTTCTTCAGTGATGTTCCTACACTGGTGTGCAAGGAGCCCAAGCTTGTGCGGGACTTTGAGAGATACCAACAGGTTTACCTAGAGGCATGGCACCGGTTCTGACAAGTTCTTCCATTTTTTTTTTTTTAATGAATGCCTTTTATTGTCATTAAAAATGTACAACAAAATTGTAGAGCTTCTCCTATGCTCAGTGCAAAACAATGATAAGGTAAGGTAAAAACAAGTAAGTAAAAAGTGCAGATATGCAAAATAATACTATAAGAATAAAAAGTATAGACGTTTGGGTTTTGGGCTATTTTCATTGATATATCTGGGCAACAGTGCACGGAGGTTGGGCACAGTGACTCTGGAATGGCAAGCTGGGTTGGTAGCCCCCTTTTTTAAACAATAGGTATCAAATACAGTGTTTCAACAACAGTGAACACATTTGAGTCCACCTGAAAAGAAGATTCCAGTTGACAGTAAAATCTTCGATTCAGGTAGAGTAATTTGGTTTTAGTCCTGGTTGTGTCCAGCTCTTTACCCTTGCATGTACACTGGAGGATCTGTGGGGGTTTTCCAAGCTACAGTAGGCTTCATGTGTTTGTATAATTGGACGAGTCTCATTTTCCTTGTGGGGTGTCCGGTGCGATGCTTGAGGGAGAGCTTTGTTCACATCGTCAATAACCTTTATTACAGAATTTTCTATGTACAGCATGTTAATGGAAAATCCTCTTTTTTCTGTTTTTGTGCAGATGACGTGGCCTTCTTGGCTTCATCCAATAATGTACAGTCAGTTGCATGGTCTGCAGATTAAGCAGCTGGGATGAGAATTAGCACTTCCAAGTTTAGTGCTCAGTGACAAAAGAGTGGATTTCCCTCTCTGGGTTAGGAATAAGTTGCTGCCTGAAGTGGGGGCATTTAAGGGCTCTTTCAGACTACAGGATATTGGGCCAGATTTTCCAGTTGCAGAGATCGCCGACGAGTTGGTGGCAAATTGGCAGGTGGTCAGTTTTCCCAGAGATGGCACTTGATCTTTTTTTGTTTAACAATTAAAAGACTGTTGGTGAGATCACTGTTGGCCGACCAGCGTTAACCAAGCCAAACATCTGGGTCCGTTGAGGATTCCCTGTTTGAGCTGGAGCCAAAAAGAGACGTTAGATGACGTCACAGTGAGGAAGGGAACTCCAAAGATGAGACCTATGAATCAGCTGGGAGACTTGCATAATGTGTTGCAGCAGACAGCTAATTTTTCATTACAAAAAGTTTTTCCTAACCTTCAACTCTCTCTGTAGTACAGATAATCTCTGTGACACACATGTGTCTGTCCATCCCTTTACCCATGTTCTATTTCTCTTTTTGTGACCACACAAAACAGATTGCACCATTTGTTTCCTCCCTTGGATCATTGTTATAATCAACTTGTGTGTTGTGCTTTGCTACGCCTCCTTTTCTGTTTGCTTTGTTGACAAAACCTGATTTTGGAGAGAATTCAGGGGGACAAAGTTCCCGTCAAATCATGGTTTAAAGTTGCAGCTGCTTAGTGTTTTTTTTGTCACATTTGCTAAAATAACCATTGTTTTTTGATAATATTGCATAAACTAGGTAATTTGAGAAGCAAATCTGCTCCTTTGACATGTGGCACCAGCCGCAGCTCGCAATGCAAGTTTCTATCTATCGCTCCTGTTGCAGCTCCTCCAATCACAGCCAGGGGAGGCGTTTACAGAATCACGGTCCCACACAGCTCCTTCCCCTCAAGCTCCACGCTTAAAGTTAACATTCGCACGGCAGTGCTTGAAGAGGACTGGATGTGAAACAGTTCTACAAGGTTTAATATCTATAAAACTTAAAATAATTATTGCTTTCTTCTCAAGTATCTGTTCTCTGGCGCCTCGGGTTTCTGAAGTAACGCAAGTTACTTGTGCACAACAGCTCAGATGCATAGGCTCTGGCGAGCAGAGTACATCCCTCCACACCAGGAGGAGGGGGAAGGGACAGTCCTGGGGTCCCTCAAAGAGCTTGGGAGGGGCATAAGCATGGCATTCACATTTTCTGGCTATTACTGGCTTTTTGGGAAGTTCCCGGCTGCAGCTTTAATTGGCCCTCCATCAGCAGTCATGTAATATGAACAGCAAGACTCACAATTACAAATCACCAAGTTGTGTTATCTCAACGGCCAGGCAATTTGCCAACTCTAAAAATCACATAGTCTGAGAGCAAACCAAATGTCTTGTAGTCTTGTTTTCTTGTTCCTAAGTGGGGGTGGAAGGGAGTATAAGATTGATAGTCAGATTTTGGGCAGCATCTTCAGTGAGGCAAATGCTGTACCGGTTTTGGTTGCCATGAAGGCAGGACTGAGCCATCAGACCAAGCTGTCGTTGCAGCAGTAAATCTACTTTCCAGCTCTCACCTATGGCCATGAGCTGTAGATAGTAACAGAAAGAAGACTGTCAACACACAGCTAAAATTAGCTTACTCTCGCTACACTTTTTAGAAATATAGAGGAAGAAAGAAAAGAAATCGGTGATGAAGGAAGATTTTTTGAGAGCTTATGCTCCTCTGCAGGAAAAGGAGCCAGCTGAGGTGGCCTAACCCGGCGGGTCAGAGCAGACGCAAGACTTACTAAAGAGTAGGGGTGTAACAATATATCGTGCCAAGAAATTTCGTGATACAAAAACGTCACAATACGTGTCGTGGAGGTGACAAAGTGTATCGCGATATTGGGTTATTAATATTAATCTATTGTGTTGACTAGAAACGCGCATCCGACCGCGGCCCCAACCGCGGTCGCGACCGCGCGGACCAAAATCTTACTCCGCTCAGAAGAAACTAGTACCGTTTTGCGGTCCCGTTTTGAGCTCTGAACTTTTACTTATGTAAGGCTGGTGTAGAGTTAAGCCTTACCTTATTAAATTAAACCTTTTTTGGGTCGTGAGTAGGATAAACACGCGGGCAACTTCTGCTGAGTTCCAGTGTACTTTAATGTCCGCTCAACAGTGTAGGATTTTAGAACATCAACACAGCACCTAGTGCCGTACTGTGGCGTATCACTCCGCCCAATCTAAAACATACTAATCACTACAGATAAACTGACTAGTGTAATTATAGTCCCTGATTTACATCAGAATATAAAGAATATATTTGTAAAATAATGAACCCTGAATTACCAAAATAACCTTCTTAACAAAAATCAATCTCCTCTTACACTTATAAGATGAGCATGAATCAATCTTTTTAATGATGTAAAATTGTATGTATTTATTTACTTTTATTTATTTATTTAATTTTAGTTGTTAAATTAGAAAGAAAAAAGTCAAATCATACATGAGAGAAACTATTCAGTTTGTGGCAAAATATTTTTACTTGCATGAAACTGAAGATGCATAATGCAAACCTGACATTTACTTTTAGTTCAGTTTGTGGAAAATAGTTGGCCTGGCTTTCTCTTTAAAACTTAAACAGTTATAAAGCATTACTGTAACAATAGGGCAAACACACAGCATTGTTTTGTATTTTTTGTCTTTCAAATAAAAGACGTTTTTTTCCAGTCATATGTTCCTCATTCAAGGTTGTTAATACTGCTATAATATCGTATCGTATCGTTATCGTGACCTCAATATCGTGTATCGTACCGTATCGTGAGATTAGTGTATCGTCACACCCCTACTAAAGAGACACTAGGTCTGTTTCCATTAGCAAGGGTTTCCAGATAAAACCGCCAGATGAGACCTTCTAACAGGGCCACCCCTCAGCACCTTCCGCCAGCATGTCTCCATTACACTGTCACGCAACACAAGAACCACTGAACAAATTACACTGCTGACCAGTAGCTGCAGTTATGCAAATTTTTGCTGTTTCCAAACAGCCAATAGCATAAAGGGGAGATGAAAAAGATGAAAGAAAAGAAAAAGCAAGTAAATGTTGAAGGGGTGTTTCTTGCATTTTTGTTTCCTTTTTTAACATAGACCCTGTTGGTACAATTGAGATTAAAAGAAAAAACCCCACTGGACCTCTTCATTGGCGTAATACGGCAACAAGACCTGAACCGACTCTTCGGTCCATCTGTTGTTTTTTCTTGTAATCTCGAATGTGCCACATGAGCAGAACTCTCTCATGTGAGAGTGCTGAACGTCATTTAGAAATCCTGATTAGCAGAGATGCCCCACCAGGATGCCCTGTTGGCCAACTGATTACTTCTCCTACTACAGGGACGAGGTTCCTGGGACTCCCGCGAGTGGAAATGTGCCTTTAGAATACCTGGTCAGTAGAGACCAGAGTCTAGGCCACATGTATCAAACTCCAGTCCTCAACGTCTGCTGTCCTGCATGTTTTAGATGTTTCCTTGCATCAACACTCCACACACTAAAATGAATGGTCTTCATCAGCTTGTCATCAAGGTCTGCACAAGTCTAGTAATGACACACTCATTTGTATCAGGGCGTGTTGAAGCAGGGAAACATCTAAAACATGCAGCAAGGCCGCCCTTGAGGACTGGAATTCAACGCTCCTTCTGTAAGCCCATCTGAGCACCTCTCCTACTACAGGAACGTCTTTGCCTCGCTACGGTTCCTGAAAGCCTCTTTTGCAGGGCCGAACCTGGTCTCGGAGACTCATGTCAACACACCTGTAAAACTTCCCAAATCTTTTGGTTGGTTTCACAACACCTTGGTGTCATCTGGGAAAGCTGGTGGAGGTCTGAGGACTCGTGTTCAGACTGTGACATTTGTGATTGGATAATTCCAGGATAAATGATAGAAAATGGTTGGACTGGATATTATGTTGAAGTTCTTATCTGGTGCGACTCTTGGCAATGTACCTTTAGGTGTATTAATAGCAACCACTGAAATGCTTTGATACAAAAAAAAAAAAGTGTTTCACCTACTACATATTTTGATGTACCAGACCTCTGGTACATCAAAATAGAAACACTCTCGCTACATTAATGGTGCATAAACAGTTAAAATTATAACATCACGTCTAAAAAACATTTACATACACCTTTGAAGAGTACATATTGAGAATGTCAGATGCATCACCTCGTAACTGAGAGATTATTTTTGTATACAAGACTTATAATACTGATAAGCAGAAATCTTAGTTTGAAAAAAATTATATTTTACTTCCAAAGTAAAGCTCACTTTTATTGTCTAGTTTAATGTCTAAGAGATGTTCCCAAATAAACGCAACTAAACTGAATATACGTCTGAGGACCTTTGCACCGTCTGTACATTACAGACATTTAGATCAAACATTTTATCTCGTTGTCGCTCTAATTTCTGTGACCTTAGCAAGAATAAATACCGTCTTCCATAAATACTGGAAGCACTGGAAGCCTCTCATCATAATTTGCTTCCATTGCTTCACCTCCATTTTCCATTGAAGACAAACCCCCCCAAAACAATGAGCATTTGATACACTTTCTTTAAAAGAGAAATACATTAATGATGCTCCCTGACAGTCTGCATTAATCAGATGGGGCTCCCCCTGAACACAAGTCTTTATCGGCCATCGATTTTCCAGTGGGTTTATGGCGAGCGACACACGGAGAGAGCGCGTCGCCGGGGCGGCTGCTGGGAAACACATTACGGTGCTGTCAGTTGTCTCGCCATGCATCCTGTATCATTCTTTAAGCACATGAGAAGTTCATTACGCCACGCAGCTCTGACAGTGCATCGAATATTAGGTGCTGTGTCTCTCGAGCACATCCTTGGCGGAAGTGTAGCACAGTAGACACAACAGAAACCTTATCCAAATACAGCTTGAAAAAGATGAAAATGAAATTAAGGTCGACTTTGCAAACAGTCGATCTGACCCATGTGATTTGCTTTTTCTTATTTCGCCCTTCAGAATGAGTGACAGATTATCTCCATAGCAGCAACCGCGCAGAAGAGTCCTGAAAACTATTGTAGAGCTATATTTATAAATGATATTGCAGCAACAGTTTTTCCATAGTCCCTTGTACATCTCATATGTCCCATGTTGACTAAAATGATTTCTCACCTTAAGACACTCACACTGCTTTGATTTATGACGCTTCACAACTACTAAAATTCAATTTCAGCCTGCACTGCATGCTTCTGATTGCTCCGTAAATGAGATAAACTGATAGCATTTATTCAAGGATCTCACCTCTTTCTCTCTTTTTTCTTCTCCTCTCGCCCCCCCCCCCCTATTCTTTTCACAGAGAAACTCAACTCACACCCTTGACTTGGGTGAATCCAATATTTAAGCGATACGTCTGTATTCTGGAGCGTTCAGCAGAACAGACAAGCTGATGCTAATAGAAAATCTTGCAGGGAACGATGAGGCAGATAGAAAACAATGTGCATGTTTTATGATGTGAGAGACGTTCAAAACCTTCCTCCTACAGTCTAATTGCTTTTAGACTTTCTCCTTTGGAAGTCCAGCTGTAAACAGATACGGGGCGTTCATTGATGAGGTTGGAGGATGTGTGATAATGCCAGCCGTCACTCAGCCAAGGCTTTTCATACGACTGTAATTCTGCCAGGAGATGCACATTAAGAGCCAAGTAATGTCAAATAAAACTCATGTAAGGGTGCTGTGACTTGCAGGCTGCTTCTTGATATACAGTATTGTCAAGATATAAATGATGATGCCTGATCCAGAATATTATCTCACTTGAAGTACTCGGCCCAGTATGACTAGCACAACGAAGGCTGACAGCGGCACCGACTACTATAACAATAAAAGGAGTCCCACTTATCTCACACCACTTATCTCTGTGATGCTGATGATGTTCTCTCTGTACAACAATGTGGTCAACAGACCTATTCAGACTTTAAAGAGAAACTGTCAAGGACCATGATAAAAAAGTATAATGATTATAAATGTTAAGCTCCATTTAGGAGGCGTCAATGCCATTGTTGTTGTTATCCAGCGTATCAATCTTGTTGATTGATCATCCCTCTCTGGTGACATCAGTTTTATGGCCTCTGAAATGCGTCTCAGTGTTTTCACAATGCCATCCAATTAGGGTGCTCCATTCATCATTGGGCTGAGGAATCATTATTAATTGGGTGGAGAGCTGACTGCCACTCCCCTGCTGAGCAGGGCCACATTCACTATTCATACAACAGTAAAATAAATGGGGGCTGTGAGGGTGAACTGTGCAGGGGGCCACATGGAGACAGAAAACTATACACCTTTATGTACGTTCAGTCACAGTATACGTGATTACATGCTCCTTTTTCATCATGACTGGAGGAATTTTTGTGGAGAAAAGCGTGATTTCAGAGCCAACATGACAAGTTTCTGTAGTTGTTGGCATATGGATAGAAATCCACCAACGACACCAGGAAATACCTTTTGTGTTTGTGTGAGTAGTATAACAAATATAAACTAAAACAGCTGAAACATGTTAACTAAATAAATGAGTCCAGACAAATGTGTGTCCAAACTCTCCATGTCTTATATTGTTGCTTTAAGAAAGGAACTAGGCCCTTTTAAAAAAAAAAACTATTCTTCTATTTACAACTCAGTAAAGCACGTGGACAATTTTAATCTAGTTCTGTCCATTTTTTCCCCCTGATTTTTTAAGTAAGATTTAACAATGCATTTTGGTCGTACCTTCATTTCCCCCAGATAAGCCGTCTGGCTTTGTGATGCCCGTGCTCTTTTTCCGCCTGTGTTTCTTGCGGTTGGCGTGTGGTGAGGGAGGGGGCTCAAGCTTCGGACTCGTCGCACTGCCCACGCTGGAAGTTGTAGGATCGCTCATCCCATTGGCTGAAAGAACAGAGAACAAACGATGCATTTTAATATCAAATCAATAATACTTGCTAACTATTTACTGACCTTCAAAGAATGCTGTTAACTGCAAACAATCCTCGGGTATGGGTTAATAGTCTCATAACTGAGTGTACAAGCAAATCACATGTTCTTTTCGACTGTGTATTACTTTACATTCTTGTTTCAGTATTGCAGATATTTATTTCTATTTATTTATTTCGATCACGTGCTCAGTATGGTACACTCATTCATAACATGTCGTGTAATCATTTGGATCGAAAAGTGTAGGCTGAAGCTCTGAGCTTATAAATGCCTACCCTTTAACCTTCACATTATTATTATTTAAACTTTCTATAACAAATGCTTTCTAGCATTTCCACCCAAAAAAGAAGCAAACACGAAAGAAAATTATATGTAACAACAAAGAACCAGTAAGAAAAGAAAAAAAAGGAAAAATAAATAGTAAATAGTCCTGATTAAAACAAGGACAAAAAGATCAGTAATTATTACGTGCATAATTCCATAATTCTCTCTCTTGCGTCTTATCCTTTAATCTTGTTGGTATTTACTAATCATGATGTGTTTTACACTATTTTTGAACTGTATGATGTTTTTACTTTGTTTCAGATTATCTGGCAAGCTATTCCACAACTTAACCCCTGTAACTGAAATACACATACTTTTAAGTGTTGTTTTAACTGTTGGTTGTTTGAGATTATGTTCCCCCCTTAACTCATATTGCCCATCTCTATCCTTAAACAGTTTTTGTATGTTGCAGGGGAGTGAATTATTCTTCATCAGTTCATTAGATATGACTAAATATACCTCAGTACATCAGCAGGCTTAACACAGTAGCTTCATATGACATCCATAAATGTTGCATAACTAAACACATCATGTTCTGAAGCTTTCTAGTCTTTCCAGAGTTACAGTCGCTTTCCTATAATAATAAAAAAAATATCTCAAGCAAACAAGCTTGCTGAATTGTGTTGGAACTGTTAAAATATATCAGAGAGGAGAAAGTCCAGCTGCAGTAGAAATGCTTTTGGAAAAAAAAAAGAAATAACAAAAAACCGACCCTGTATTAGATAGAAGAATAGAAATAGAGGCAGATTACACGTTGGATTATTTACACGTTGGATTATTTAACGTTCGTATACATAAATGTATAGGAACGTTTAATTTCAACTAGATTATATAAGTGAGGAAATGGCATCAGTCTATAGATTTATGGTCCATAGGAGATGACACTGAACATTAAAAATCACTGACATTAAACTTCATGGGTCGCAAAAGGCAGACGTCCCACATACTAATATTGTGTTTGCAGTAGGAGGAGTAACAAAAAGGCTCAGAAAGTAAGTCCAGCGTCAGATGATGTGAAGGACAGGTATGGGGCTATCAGTGAACAAATGGTTACCTAAGGTAGCCTGTGGCAAAGCTCTCGATACGACTGTCTGAGAGAAACAGGGGGCTAAGAGGCGGCTTTGTTTCTTGTAAGTGATTTTATAAATGTGATATTAACCTGTGCTACCGTTGGGCAAAAGGGATAGGATGAGAGGAGGGGGTTGTCAGCTTCCCATCTTTCTGATTTCCTGACATTTGACATCACTTTCCCTTCTTTTCCCCTCCGGATGCCATTAAGAAGCCCGGGGGAAGCTGGGAAGGGAGGGCCGGTGGATGGGCCCCATATTGCTCTCTTCTTACCACCCTGTGTGGGGCTGGCAGCCTCCTCCATTGTCTCCCATCAAAAGCTCATTGTAGTGTGGCAAACTCCATTCATTTCCCTGCGCACTGTCCCAGCCCCAGGGGTGGAGTGCAGGAGGACAAGGGGCTCAGAGATTATTGCTGTTGTTGTTGCCAGTTGCACATGCTATAATGTGCAGCGCTGTGCCATTAGCCAGTGTACAACATTAGGCCTAATTCGGTCATTACCTTTAGGGAGATGGGGCTGTCTTGAAGGAGTAAGATGAGCTCAGCAGGGGTTTGAAGACGCTTACATGGGGGGAGAGTGGCGCTCAGAGGGCTGGGGGATACACTGTTTGAGTGTGGGTAAAATATAGGAGACAACACCTGAGACCCGTATCATTATCCGTCCTCTTCTTCTCAATTAATCTTGATGAGGGTGAATGTACACAAAGAGGAATGTCATTAATGGAATGAACGTGGGCTATAAAAAACTATTCCAATGTATTTGATCCTCACAAAAATATATATTTAAGCAAAAACAACAAAGTGTTTTTTGATTAGTAACATTTATTGATTATACGGCATCACATAGAGAACGCTACAAAGCTGCATGTGCTGGAGTACATATATTACGCTCTCTGGTGCTTTGAATGGCAGCACGCAACCACACATGTAGCAGCTCCTGGTCCAGGCGTCTGTTTCAATTTCCCTGCTCTCTTACAACAGCCCCCCTGAGACGAGTCATTAGCTGGCTCAGACAGCTGGGGGCACAGGGGTCCTCCGTGTGCCCCCCCCTCCTCCTTTCCACCCTCTGCTTCCTCCTCCCTCTCCATACCAGCGTCTGTCCCGCCAGCTCAGCTCCGTATGGCGGGTGAAAGACGTGAGCTCCAAACCTGCCTCCAACGTGACAGCCAGCATTTGTTTAATGTCGCTTGAGGTTAAAGGGGAGGGCTGCCCCTCGGGGCCCCAAACCATGTCATAAACACCTCTAATTATCAATTTATGCCCCTCGTGTTGTGGAAAATGACCCTGCACCTTAAATGTGTCCACGTTTGTATCAAAGCTTAGTAAGTAAGTCTTCTACATAATAACAGAGAACAAATATATCACTAATAGGGATGGGCGGTATGGACTAAAAAATGTATCACGATAATTTCTGGCATTTATCCCGATAATGATGAAAATGACGATAAAAAAAATACTAATTCAACTCCATCTTTGTAACTATAAATCTATCTCTCTCTCAGATCCGCCATGTTTGTTACACAAAAACGTCATCAACGGACATGTATCTATCTTCCTTCCTTCCTTCCTTCCTTCCTTCCTTCCTTCCTTCCTTCCTTCCTTCCTTCCTTCCTTCCTTCCTTCCTTCCTTCCTTCCTTCCTTCCTTCCTTCCTTCCTTCCTTCCTTCCTTCCTTCCTTCCTTCCTTCCTTCCTTCCTTCCTTCCTTCCTTCCTTCCTTCCTTCCTTCCTTCCTTCCTTCCTTCCTTCCTTCCTTCCTTCCTTCCTTCCTTCCTTCCTTCCTTCCTTCCTTCCTTCCTTCCTTCCTTCCTTCCTTCCTTCCTTCCTTCCTTCCTTCCTTCCTTCCTTCCTTCCTTCCTTCCTTCCTTCCTTCCTTCCTTCCTTCCAATTCTTATCGTGAGGAATTTTTTTGACGGTTTATCGTGAACAATAAAATATCGCCCATTCCTAATCACTAAGCAGCAATATAAAAGCATCTTGATGGTTTTATATTCAGTCTATTTCCTGTAAGTGGTCCTTAGCTCTAAACTGTGCCGTGGCTGCTAAATTAAAATGGTTAAGATGAGAATTATGAAGTTGAAACTAAACTAATTCAGAAAGCGTAGAAATCCCTGCGACTTTATTAGCTAGCTGTTAGAGTGTATGAGAGCCATCAGGACCAAGCTGGGTAATGAGGCACGCTGGGGATCAGGAGACTCTTTACCACTCAGCCAAGATCACCTGGGCAGCAGGATAGGTAGCAGCCTAACCTGTGATTACAGCGTATTAAAGTCCCACCAAAGAGATGGCAGTTTAAAGCTGCTTCAGGATGACGGCTGTGGGTTGAGACAAAGAGGGAGCTGCTAACAGCTTCCTGCCTTTACCAATGACACGCTGAGAATAAACAAGAATGTAAAAGAAAGAAAAAAAAAAGCGCAAGAGAGCGAGCAGCAGGGGGGAGGTTCAAGGGAGGGGGAAATCATTTCATTGTTATTCAAGAGGTTCGAGGAGAGGAGCGCCATGATTCCGCCAGACCCCTTGACATGGCAGCTCTGCCTGTCCTCAATCAAAACCAACGGCTGCAATTAATGGCAAAATTAGAAACAATCACCGCCTCCCCCTTATTATCCTCAATTAGAGCGTACTAATCAAGGCCTGATCGCGCTCTGCTGCTCTCTCCAAACTAAATGTCAAACTTCATTACGGCCTGGCGTCGAAATCAAACGCCCCACACGCTATCACCCTCACATCAGGAGGCCGACGTATAAGACACGGGGCCGCGGGAAGAGGCTATCTGTGCATTAACTACCTGATGATGATCTGCAAACTTGTAAGAGTAAGAGTAGCTGTAATAGAGCGACATAAACTCGAGCAGGAAATACAACACACATACCTTCAAAGAAAAGTGATGTTGCAATCATGAGGGTGTTTTGGTTTATAAATGTTTGCTGTTGAGACTCACATAGATACAAATTAAAATCTCTTCCATGAAGGAATCAACTGATGGTGATAGATATGCTGATTATTTCTTGATTGATTATGCCCCAAAGTGGCAGAAACCTGTGAAAAAGTCTAAAACTGTTAGAACAATAAGATTAAATATCACAACTGACTGGTCTGACCACTAATTTTGAAATCATAATATGTTAATTTTAATTTGCTAAATCATTTAAAAAAGAATACAAATCTTCATATTCATTAGTTTGAAATAAGGAAAGATTTGCTTAGAAAATTCCTGCAAATAATTACCACAAATCTTTCCTGTATATTTTTGTGACAGATTATGAATTGGGTAAGAGAAATATCTAAAAAACATCCCACAAAGAGACACTGGAATAATCTCAGCTGTCATTTTGTGAGGCAAGCAAGAGGACATTACTCTGCGACTTCAGCTCTGGTCATCAGCAGTCTTATCACATTAGTCAGATGACTGCTACTTTTAATCCAGGCTCAAAGGCTGAGCTGCACGAAGGAGAGCAGGATCTAAACAAGCACCGGGCGCATTAAATATGGGTGTCTTTATGAATGCAAGCGATAAAAAAAATTGGTCCGGGATTTAATCAAAAAGCTGCGCTCAATATTCAAGTGATGATACTATCTTTGCTTCTGCCTTTGCTCTGTAGGTTAACAAATGAGAGCACTCTTTAAATAATATGGAAATAGTTACCTGGCTAAAATGCATTCATTCTCCGGTGAATCATCAATCTGCTGTTTTTGCATCACATTTTTATGTTATAACCTGCAACCTTCACCAAGGATAATGGAGTGATTGGGCTGGGTTCAAGTCAATTCAAATGACAAAACATGAGCGCCCTTTTGTGTGGAACACCCTCTATTGATTATTGAAGACGCATTAAGATGAAAAATAAGAGAGTCGCATTTCAATCAAGCTTATGTTTTCTGATGGTACAGTCACACTTTATACTACAGATGCGTTCTGCTGCTTTAATTTGAATTCTGAAATTGAAAGGAGACATAAAGAAGTAGATTTTCAGCCAAAGTTTGCAAGCTGCAGAGATGTTGCTCTCGGCGTAAAGGCCTTTTATTGCCTGCACTGACTATGCACTGATTACAGAGACACCGCTCTTCTTATAACATAATCTATCATGTGACACGTTCCCACTATTGTTTTCAGCTCATTTGCCTCATACTCATTTGTGGTTACCTTAAGAGTAGCATGAAAATAATTGAAGAAAATAGAATAATGGAGCAAATTGTGAATCTGATTTAGTTGAAGACTGGCTGCTGGTTAATGAGCTATGTTAATATCAAGAGCTTTTCAGTTTAACAAATATGAATGGAGGAAATTCTCGCCTCCTAATTTCCACAGTGTGATGTTTAGGAAGTCTTATTTGTCGTCTAGTTTGATTGCGACATTAACAAACTCTGACACATTTTTTCCCCTCTCTTAGATAGATTATAATACACATGCAAACACTTTTTTGTTGAAAAAGTTCACATGCAAACAACCACACTGAAAATGTTTGCAGGAGCACACACACACACAAACACACTCATGCTCATTTATTTGAGGACCCCACGAATCTAAGTAATTCTGCTTTGGGCATGCTGCTGATGGGAGACGGGGGTAGGGGGTGATGAAAGTGCCTGCGTCCAGGCAGAATTGATCGTTCGGCAGCTCCAAATGAGAGACAGGCTTGTCTGCGGAACCACAAGGGCCGTGCAGTTGGACTCCAGCAGCGCTCGTAAAGTGCGCTCTTTAAACTGCCGGGGCCCCTGGGAGCCCATGAGGAGGGGGGGGAGCCGCCGCCGTGCTAATGAGAACTACCAGAGTGCAAACATGCATGGAAATGACTGTTATTCTGTTGATGTGCATTTAAGTGCTTTTTTACTGCCAACCACAAAGAGAGGGAAATAACTGGTGATGAATGGTACCCCTGAAAAGCATTCATTTTCCTCTTCGAAAGAAAAGAGAGGAAAACAGACAGGGGGGGAGGCAGAGAGTAAGATGGAAGGTAAAGACAGGATGGTTGAGGGGTGGGTGGGTGCAGACATGGTGAATATATTATGTTACTTCACTCAAGTACAGTGACAAGGAGGGAGTAAGTGGAGACGCATCGATGGCAGAAAGTTAACCTTCACCGTTCCCCTCCCCTGAACATGCTGCTTCTATCAGCAGCAGCCATAAAGGTCAAAGCGATCACAGCTCTGATCACCTAATCAAGAAAATGAGGCTTGTTTCAATGGTCTCTAAAAAAAAAAAAAAAAAAAAAAATTGGGGAAATGGCAGCTCCGACAACGCCACCTCTCTAGATCCATTCTGTTTGATGCTTCGTGTGATGCTTACCGGCACCGCTGCTTGTACTGGTGTTGATGGCTTCATTCCACTGGTCAGCGCTGGACACGGAGAAGGAGCGCTGGTGCATGCCGTCCTTGCTGCCGCCGAACGCCGAGCCGCCCGTCTGCAGGGACGAGCTGCTGTTGGAGTGAGGAGCACCTGGAGGAGACGTGACAAAGATGACAAAATCACGCTTCTGCACAGTTCTTCAGACTCTTTACGCAATCTGTCAAGATTGTTATTGTTTAACAAAAAACATTGTAATGAGGTGATAATGATGCAGTTGGGTCAGGAATTGTATGTTGTTTTTACAGAACTACAATGCAAATATCACCTATTTGTGCACATATAAATATCTGTCAACCAGCTCTGCTCACACACACACACACACACACACACACACAGACAAAATCCTTCTCCCTCCGCCTCTGCCTCTAATTAGCCCTTAATTAACAAGATACACTCTGAACGCTAATTATCTCGCCTCATCCCTCTGACTGCCACATCGATCTCGACTGGCGTCAGCAGGCGTTCTCTCCCCAACATCCAATCAGGCAAACCACGGACGCCTGGCTCTCTTTACTAATTCATGGTCTAGGCTACGCCATGAGGGGTCCTTCCCTCCCGCTCGTGAGCAGTTGCTGCCGCACATCTTAACTACTCTCAAACTCACTCACATCCTTCATGCTGAAGCTGGAAAACACCGGCATCTCAGAGCGACACGTTTCAAATTTCTCCCAAAAAACCAAACTACTGAGGGTTAGAAAACCTTATAATAAAAGACAAAAAGGCAATATAACTACTAAAAAACTCACTTAGATAGCCGATTTACAAGGCAAAGATCAGTTCAATCTTACAAAGCAAATGCTTTGACACTGAAAGGGCTTTTGTTTTGGAAACAGCACATTTATCTGATTTTCTCAACAATGCTTTCCCATCTTATAGGTATCACACATCATGGCCTTTTATTCAATAATTACAAGAGAACATCCGTTTCTGATTGAGGAGTACAATAACAGAAAATATACCGTGTGGCTCGTGTGTAAAGTAAACTAAGCGGCACGGGTGCTTGTTAGGATAATATGTCCTACTCATTATCTAGAGTAATAAGTGTATCAAATTCACATAATCATGTCTAATTAGTATCAGTAATTATCTTGTTGGGCTCGGGAATATTAATCTTCAGGTCCCAGAGGGGAGGGAGCAGAATCGCAGCGAGAATGGGAGACAGAGCGAGGGAATCATGCTGAGGAGCTCCGACTAAATTAGCATGCTGAAATCAGAGCAGGAGGAAGGAGGAGGAGGAGGAGGAGGAGGAGGAGGTGGAGGGGGGGCGGGGGCAGAGAGGAAGAATTGGAGAGAAAATGTGAAACTTTGCTTTTGAAAAATTGACAGATGACTTAAACATAAAATAAACACATGACATGTCTTTTGAAATATCCAAATTGCTTTATTGTAACGAAAGTGTGCGTAAATCACAGCATCGTGGCTGCATGTCGTCTCAAGACTTATTATCATATTCATATTTGGATGCATTCCTCTACATTTCTTTACTATACAAAAAAAGACAAACTTTTATTTTTTGAGTGTGATGTTTGACTTGTTGATATCCTTTTTTTTTTAAAAAAAAAGGATAGTATCCTTTTTTTTTTTAAAGGATAGACAAAATGCGAGAAACATTAGGTAATGACAAAACATCTTGACTAATACTTAAAATTCAAAAGAACATCTCTAATTGTCAGATTGGATGCTAATGATTAATGAATTATACATGCTGTATCCATTAATCCCCTGAGACCACCCTGCATAAAGGGGAAGATAATGTAATTACAGTGCAGAAATAATCAGCTTGTGGTATTTACAAGAGGACTACGGTAACAGATCCAGCCAGGCCCGACTCCAGCGCACTTCACTTATCAAAGAAACACAACCATCGTGGCCCGACAACGATGACTGTGAAAACAGCAAACAAACTCACGGCGAGAGGATCTGAATACACACTTAACCGAAGATTAGCTTGCATAATGAGAATTTAAGTTGATTATTTTTAGCCACGTAAAGCTAGATGCAATCTATGGCTGCAGGGAAATATTGTTGTCTGGTCAAATTTTTAACAGTCTATCTCCTTTTGGAAAACGAGTTGAAACATTACATTTGCACTAATTACATAATTATCAACGTTAACAGCTTTTGTTCCAGTGAGGAAAATGTTGAATTTTCCTAATTTCCCGTGCTTGTGTAAGTAATATTTTCTCTAATAATGGAGGGTACATAAAAAGAGAAAAGCCATATAGTATCTACCGCATGCTATCCAGAGGAGTTAAGTGGAGGCGATGGATTAGCGGGGAGCAGTTCCCCCCTCTTCTCATTTCTCTTTAGGTCGGGCCGTCAGTGGGCTGATGAGCCGTGACAAGCCCTGACCCCTCTGTGGAGTTGTTGCCATTATGTACATGTAGTGAGATAATGAAGCATTCATGCTAATGTGAGCCGGGCAACACATCATCTGTGGCGGTGTAATCCACGGCCATCATCACAACCGATGCCCAGATGTCTCCCTCCACCCTTCCTGCTGCAGCTGCAGTGACTCCCCATCACAACTCACCTATAAACATTTGGATTCACACTCGTGCATTCAGAGCTGGATTTCACAAACTATTTGCAGCAGGCAGCAAATTGTTTTTTTGGCACCATGATTTCATCTTTAAGCCTCATTTACAGCTATAAAAGAAAGATAAGAGAACTTTTTTTTCCTATTATTTATAGTGTTAAGCAATGAGTTCAATTGAAAAAAAGGGTTGTTACCCAAAGACATCAGAAGGGCCAGAACCAAACAGTTTGGAACTACTCCTTAATTGTATCTTACAACAAGCTACATTGTGGTAATATTGACCAAGTGTTTGGATGTTGTCACTGCTGGTCAGAGACTGTGGCTCGTTGCTCAACAGAACTCTAGGACCCAGAGACAAATTGTGGTACAAAGTCAAAAGGAGCTAAAACACGTTCCTGTTTTTTTTCCACCTTCTCATCTTGGAGAGAGAGAGAGCATCCCTCCCTTCCACAGGATTGATTAGAAGTGACTGGCCCCATTAATACTTTGATACAGTGTATCTGTCGCTAGTGACACGGCAGGACGCATGTTAACAGGGAGGATCATATTTAAAACGGTTCCGCTCTGCACCCTGCAAAGGAATTAAACCTGGCCGCTCGGCAAACTCATGGGCGCATGCGTTTGCACATTTATCCGATGTCTTCTCAACCTTTCCTCTTCATCTTCCCCATCTCGCCAATCCACTCCGCCCCTCCTGCTCTCCGTCGCTATCCCTCTTCTCCCAGTGATTATAAAGGTCTTCAGATGGAAGGAATGAATGAATTACCAAAGGCAAAGACAAGACTTGTGATTTAGACGCCGTGAATGAAAAATTACCCCTTTGTTCCCTTCATCAATTGCATGTCTAATGAAATCAAAATCCCGATCGCATAATCACAAGAGGGTCCTCCACCCGGAGAGAGACCTGATGTGATTGGTAACCTTTCTTTTCCTAAATGGAGATTAAGGCAAATCTCCTTTACATTGTTCCCTGATGCAGAAATGGGTTGTGAAAGAACATCTTGGAAATGTGTTATTAAGAACTCCTTTGAATGAAACAAATATAATTGGGTTAAAATGTAGTTGGTGTTGTATCCTGTAAACCTCATCCGAGCTGTTTTCATGGCCTTTTGTTTGCCCTGATGACTCAACACTCGAGGTGAGCAGTTTGTAGGATGAAGCATCCCTAAACCTAATGTCCAGTGCACGTTTTTGATTGATTAACCCATTCAGCAGTGGCAACACCTTGGCCTGACCTGCCTGGGCAGTCCCAACAGTTCCCACTGACTCGTCTTCGGCAATTAAGCAAATCTCAGTTGTTTAGTTTTAGCCTGGGTAATGGAAAGATTGTGCCCATTTCACAGCTGATGTGAGAACCCGGATGCCTCCAGGGATCATTTCGCTAATTAGTATTAATTACTCTTAATCCTAACCCCGGATCCTGTCGCTGACATCCCCTCTACATGCCTGCCAGACTCTCTGCAGCCTCTAGTGGTATCGCTTGCAGAGAGAAGAGCTCTATTTTTAAACTCGAAGGTATAGACAAACCCTGGCCCAAACTTAAATCTGTCTCTGCTTCCCAACATTAAATAAAACAACTAGGCCAATGTCACAGCGGCCTAAAATATTCTCTTTTCTTGTGATATCACTCCTCAAACATCGAATTGATGCTTAAATACAATCTAAAACCCTGTTTAGTAATTCGGAGAATTAATAGATTTGTCACACAGTGGTCATTAAGTCATCATTGCATGTAGTACGTAGCAGCTAATTGCTTGAAAGAAACCTACAGAAAGGAGTTAATTATCCTCTCGGGAGCCATTTTTATGATAAATCACAAATGGGAAGCAGCATAAAATTAGTACAGTAATAAAAGACTAATTGGGTATCTATTACACATTATACGTGTGATTTGTTAAATCTTTGAGGCACCTTTATGTACCGTGTTCAGCCAAACATGATCATGATGTGTTACTAACTAAAGCTAAAGTGTGTAAGGTTCAGAGGCATCCGTGTTATGCTTCCATAACTTTATAGCACAGCTTCCCAAATCAAATGCATTTAGACATTTTCTTTATTGAAATTGTGAGCTAATGGTTCCTACATATGCTGCTTCTGCTCTGCTTTGTTCTCCTTTGAATAAACTACTGAAACTTGTGTGGCTTAATTTTGCTGCAACATGAGGGATATGTCTAAAATATACTTATCAACCTGAAATATACACTCATTTGTGTTTTTTGCTGGCTCTTTAGTTTTTTCCTGGCAAAATTAAAGTCTAACAAACAAGCGAACAAAGGACTATGTTGTTGTGGTGTGAGACACGGTGCTGAAAATGATTATGAAAATCTTTGCGATCTAAATTGTCATCATATCTACCGATTGCACACAAACCTGTTATCCTAAGATACCTGCAAATTAATACATTTTTCTTTTTGGACATGAGCATTTTTTGTATCAGTTACACCTGCTACCATACCGTGAAAAAATCCTGTCTCAGTTTGAAAACACAAATGTTGCGGTCTAATAAAGATGACCTGAACCAGTGTTCTTCTGCTTCAACACACCTGATTCAACCCCATGACTCTGATGTATCAGACTAAAGAACAATGACTTAAACATCTGGAACCTGTAACAGACTGTACTTGTTTTCCGATTGCTGTCAGGATTCCTTGATTCACTGCGCCTTATTAATGTTGTAAACAACAATATGGACGGGCACAAACTTTGTTGTTCTTGGTATGAGCTGTTTTGTTGGAAAAGTCTGCATTTAATGATACTGGAACTGTCTAAAGTCCAAAAGCCTTTATAAGAGGATTATTTAATCTAAACTTTCAGCCTGGTTTTCATACAGTGAGCAAGGATTACCTCACATGTTTACGGTGATTTCATTTAACGTTGATATATTTCTTTTTTTTTTCTTGTATAATAGATAGATAGGAAGATATCGATTTCTTTTCCGACACAGATGTGCATTGATTTTGTCATCAAATGGCATTTTGGAACAAATATGGATCAGTGTGGACATAGCCTTAGGCCACGTTTACACATAGCCGGGTATTTACAAAAACTGATATTTCCCCCTCTACGTTTTGAAAAATATCCTCGTTTACACAAACCCGGATAAATACGCTGTTAAGGGTGCTATGAGCATCCAAACCTGCAGGGGGCAGTGTAACGAGAAGCGTAAAGTCCTGCTAGCCAATCGGAATCCTGGAAAAAAAACGTCAACAAATGACACGTGTGAAGCCTGAATAATATGGTTCCGCGTTAAATCGACGGCGTAGCCTACGTATGGTGCGCGTCGCTGCGTACCCTACGCCGTAGGCTCTGCGTTGGTGTAATGCGGAACCATAAATCAGACTGCCAGTTACTTCCAAGATGGAACGAGAGTCTTTCGTTTGGAGTGACAGAGAAGTGGAGTTACTTTTAAGTTTGATTTTAGAATATAAAACAGGTAAAATACAAGAAAATATTGACGGTGGCCAAACTAATTGTAAACACAGGTCGCACACATGATGCTGGAGACGTTTCTGTCTCATAATGTGACGTTCTGAAGCCTAAATCTCCGTTTCCCTTTACAAGCAAACGTGAAAACTGAGTTTTTGAAAATCTCCACTTTGGCCGGAGTTTTCAGAAATGATCGTTTTTGGTGACTTTGAGCTTTGTTTTCGTGTAAAGGAACGGCCAAAACGCATGAAAACGCCACCGTTTTTGCTCTGTGTAAACAGGGCCTTAGTTTCTGCTTTAATTGAGTTCCACAATCACTTCCGCAAAGAGATGCAAAAGCTGCTGCAAGTGCAACTACAGTATACATTCACTTTTAAGCAGGATTCGCTACATTGTGGAACTTCAACACTCAACACTCCAACATCCTAGGCAAAACATTCCCATAAAAACAATATTTACACTCACACCAAAGGAATACATCTACATCATCTGTACGGTGGTGTATTTCTCTGCAGACACAACTCTCTGATGTATGTCCCTTGTTTCTTCTTTGCTATGATCAGTATAGTTTTAGGCTGTAGGCATTTGTAAGAGTATTTCTGTACACATGTAAATACAGTGTGGAGCCACGAGGACTATAAAAACATACTGACACGTTCAAACTGGTGTTACATACTCACACACAATCACCTTTCTATGTGATGTGCGCAGAGGTGTTATTTGTGTTTTATATTGTTCCCAAAAGGACACAACTACTCAATTATGTTTCAAGTCACTGATTTCCTGCTCTGTTCTGTAAAATATCCTCTTTGAAAACCACTGCTCACTACACTGAAGGGGAAAAGGGTGTCAAGTTTTAAATGCTGAGTTTGGGGCGGTTTGCAGCCGAGTGCGAAGCGACAAGGATGAGAATCAGCAACTCCAAATCCGAAGCCATGGTTCTCCACCGGAAAAGGGTGGTGTGCCCTCTCTGGGTAAGTCCTGCCTCAAGTGGCGGAGTTCAAGTATCTCTGGGTCTTGTTCACGAGTGAAGGAGAGATGGAGCGTGAGATTGACGGACGCATTGGTGCAGCATCCACAGTCATGCGGTCTGTGTACCGGACCGTTGCTGTGAAGCCTTACTGGTCAATCTACGCTCCCACCCTCACCTATGGTCAAGAACTGTAGGTAATGACAGAAAGGACAAGATCGCGGATACAAGCGGCCGAGATGAATTTCCTCCGCAGCTCAGTCACTCAGGAGGAGCTCGGAGTCGAGCTGCTGCTCCTTCACATTGAGAGGAGTCAGCTGAGGTGGCTTGGGCATCTGTATCGGATGCCTCCTGGACGCCTCCCTAGGGAGGTGTTCCAGACATTTCCCACCGGGAGGAGACCCCGGGGAAGACCCGGGACACGCTGGAGAGACTATGTCTCTCAGCTGGCCTGGGAAAATCTCTGAGTCCCCCTGGAAGAAGTGTCTGGGCGAGGGAAGCCTGGGCTTCTCTGCTAAGACTGCTGGCCCTGCGACCTGGTTCAGGATAAGTGGCTGAAGATGGATGGATGGATGGATGGATGGATGGATGGATGGATGGATGGATGGATGGATGGATGGTTTACAGGCAGAAACAATGCAGTACACTGTACTTTTGAGTACTACTAATATGAATTTTAACATCAAGCCTAAATCATTTTCTTGAAGAATGAACTTTTACACACTTCTATAATTGACTGAACTACAGGGTATATTTATAGGTATAATTTTCTGAAAATCACGAAATATAGTTATAACACACTATAAAAGCAAATAACACACATCGTATTACTATAATAATTTTATGCATGCTTTTATAGCCTTTCTTCCATTTTTGTTGACAACCGGTCTAATGGTGAGGCAGTTGTCCATCCTCATTGTTCCTGGTTTCTCAGAGGTGGATGGACAACTCCTTCCCAGATTCATCTGGAAGACCGGGACGAGGGTCCAGATCACATCCCACAAAATAGCTACACCACGTATAATTAATTATGGCTTATGACTTTAACTTGTGTAATATTTTTAAAAGTAAAACAAAAAAAAGTTTCTCCGTGCATCACGAGCACAGATCCAAAGACAACCAAGTGCATTTTTCTGGGTCTTTATTGCCTATCACTGCAAAGTTAGTCATAGGATGTGTCATTTTTATTACACTGTTGCTCATAAAGTAGAAAAAAGACAAAAACATTTTTTACCTCATCTAATGCTTCTAACAACAACATTATTCCAACTTTGTGGGCAACAGCATAAAAGTGTTGCCAATCATATTCAGGAGGTGTTTCAGATATAAAAAGTGATAACTCTCAATTAATCCAAAATTCCAGTTGGAAAATCTGAACTAATGTATCTTAATTATACAAAAAAACAAAAAAAAGTGGGATTCAAACCTGTGTTTCCAATGCCGAGCTGCAAGGTGCTGCGGTCCTTGTTCAGTCCGTTGGTTTTGGGGCTAGCCGTGGGGGCAACCGTCGCCACTGCCCGGGGTGGCCGCTTTCCAGGTACCTTGACTGTTGTCCTTAGCAGGTCAATCTCTTTTCCATGAACATTCTGCATGTAATCCTACAGACATTTAAAAACAAGAACATGACAGGAGTGAGGAGTCTATAATAGAGAGAGTCCAAATAGCTACTTGATTACCCGCAGTGGACTGACAGAATCCAGGAATTATGGAAGAAAAACAAATTAAAAGACTATTCAATTTCCTTTCCCATTAGTCACAACCCATCTTAGACCTTCCACTAAGGATGTGTGTTAGTGGAAAAATGATTGTAAAGCCATTATACATCACCTGTGCCCACACCGTTTCTCCAAACAGCGAGATGTAAGGCTTAATGAATGTAAACTGTCTCATTCCCTTTCAATTTGCCCATTTGATTTGGTTTAAAGCGACTAGCGCCTAAATGTGGGAAGCCAAGGTGAAAATCATTGGGCTCAGCAGAAACAGACCCAGAAAGAGGCGAGCTCGGCCTCTGCTGTCCCCCCACCGGCTCCGCTGGTTTATTACCGTGTCATAAAGCACTCATTTCTTTCCCAAGCCTCCTCGCTAATTACCCAGTGAGCGCTCTCATTTCATTTTATTGCTGGAATTAACAGCCAAATCGAAGCATGCAAAGCTATTAAGATGTGTGATTAAGCCACATTCAATTAGTTTCTACAAACAATTTAATTGATGTAGCAGATAGAATTAACAGAAGGTGATTGTGTGGATGGCTTGGCTGACTGCGAAATTAAAGGTTCCCCTCTTCCACTCTGTGGCTGCCTCCCCTCCTTTTCCTTTCTTACTCCTTCCTTGTCTTTGCTCCACTGCTCAAAATGAGCTTGAGCTGTTACCCCACTAATGTAACTGTCTGCCTTATTTCACCTCCCTCTGTAAGTCAACAGATTCAAAGACTCATAGATTGCCCCGGTGACCCGTAATAGCTGTAATGATCAAGAGATAGCCTGTTCAGTCAATTACATACATCACCGTGGCCCGCCGCTGCTCTACTAATAACTGCCTGTAAATTAAACCACTAACACACTGTCAAAGCAACAAGGCCCCCCCATGCAAGGTTCACATCTAACTAATGGGCAAGCTTTAAAAAGTTTTAACGGTCTCATTAGACAAAAACAATGCAGCCAGAGTTGTTCATATAGTGAATCCAAACGATCGTAACATCCGGAAGACGAGACTGGAGGAATCAGAGAGTGATGCGGGGAACTCTCTGACTGCAGCATCGGGTTTCTTGAGTTGTCTGCCGCCAGCCAGCCGAGTGTTTAAGAGGTATTAGCGGCCCAGCGGGATTCTGACAAAGATGGATGTGGGAGGCTGGTCAGGCTTTGCTGCCATGCAGCGAGAACCATTATAAATACAAGCCAGCGTGGTGTCTGGGCATGACAGGCACGCCGCCGCACAGCCATGTCTCCATTAGCCAACATCATGGATGGACACCACAGGGAGGGCAGAGATGACCACTAGGACACCCTGTTTTTTAACACTAGCCTCAAAGCCCTCGGAGCTAGCTAATATGGTCCTTATGAGCGTTGCATACAGCAGCAAGTCTCTATAGACACTCCTGCGTATACAGTTGTAATTCATCCCCTGCAGCAATGAGGCTGAAATCACATCATGGGGATTGTGCTGATTGAGAAAAGTCCCACATCAAAACCTCCGGCAGCAAACTCAAGTACAAACAGTAGTGTGACAGACCCTAACTGTGACCGGGGAAAAGAAAAAGGAAAATGAAGAGAGAAGTTGAAACTTACATGTAAACTGGGGTGGTAAGTGAGGACGCCATTATCGCACAGTGTGACGTATTTCTTTTTCCACTCCTTGTTGAGGGATTTGCCACTTCGCTTCAGAAGGATTCCCTGTGAGAGACAGACGCTCACAGTGATCATGCGCTCTCCTAAAAGCAGCACGGTTGATTATGTGAGCCATTTTAGATCTTAAATACCATAAAACAGTGTTATTATTGCCATTACAGATACATTACGGTGGTTGCATGAAGAATTTTCCCTGCAGTGGATCACAAAGCAACTAGACATTGTGCAAAGTGGCAATTATGACGCAAGCAATATGAAAACAAGGGGGAAATTGCAATTAATCACTTGACTTTTCTTGTTCTGAAAGAGTTTAATGGCTGACAGGTTTAATGGCGTGTTAGTTTTTCTTTTGTGACCGTTTGAATTTACAAAGGTGTCAGGAGTTTCTCTGGCACAGAGACCATTTAGAAAAGAAAGACAATCCAATTTGCCAGGCCTCCTCCCTGCATTCATACACATTACAAGCTGAACTCTGGAAGACCCCACAATCCTGGGATTTGAGAGTGTGATCTCCCCTCTTCAAAGCCCACTCAGGTTTTATTCTATTCTACTTTATCTTTCGGGGCCTTTTAGAGCTTCAGATGGTTTCCTTATCTGCTGAGTAAATCCACTGGTAAACAATGCAGTTCCTCTGCTGGAGGTGACCAAATGCTGCTGAGCGCAAGGGCCAGCGGGTTCTCTGGGGTTAAATAGCGAGGAGGGGCCCGCTTAATTAGGGGATTAAGCTGGGCCAGTGTTTGTGCTTTTATAGCCTGGGCCCGTGTGTGAGCTAAGAGGGGGTCGAAAGGGGTAGTGTTTTTGCTAGTGAGGACTATCCTGCAGGCTTTAATCCTGATTAACACATCAGGAAGAGCTGACCCTCAATGACCTGTGCACCAGGCTGTTTGCCGACAATCATCCTAATCCCAACCCTGATTCATCTGGGCTGAGGGTGGCGGTGGCAGGGTGGGGAGGTGTGGCTTCTTATCTTTTATCTTATACCTGAATGTTTGCAGCTTCTTGCGAACCATGTTTCCATTTGATTGTCAAGCAAATGATGTGTTGAATATTGCTGCTACAGTATTTACGGGTTTTGAGTAAATAAACAGAAACTATGGACTGGGTGTAACACCACATCAGTGGTTGCAGAGCAGGCACAAAGCTTCCAGAGAGCTCAATATGCCATGTTTTAATAATTTCATGTCATTTCATTATTTAAAGCTTTCAGTCATCTGAGATTTTTGCAAAATTAAAACCAATTTGTAAAGGTTTCCATCTCCTCTAAAAACTCACTGCAAACACGAGTGCCTGGGAACAAATCTCTTCAACTCATTGTAAAATAATTAAACTCCAGAGCAAAGAGAAATATTTCCAAACTTTATCCTAAAGTGAAAAAAAATCCATGCAAGACTAAGACAATGCATAAAACAGATGTATATTGCGGAAATGCGTTGTATTTATTGGTAAAATTACCGAGCAATTTGTGAGACTCGTCAGGCATTTCGGTAAATTTAAAAAGTCATTACAATGAGGGCGGTAACTACTAAGCAAATATCCTTTAATCTGTATATTTATTCATTTTATTTTAAGTAATTGATTAAGAAGTAATTAAACAAATTTGCAACCTGTGATTTTTTACCATCTAGAAACCTCCGTTTTGTATCAATACATTTGATGATTTTTCAGGAAGGACTGTGTCCTTTGATCAATGAGTTCCTGAATGGAGAGACTCTTCTCAGTTTGATCAATAAAAGAAGTGTAAACACTTTTTAAATGACTCTCTAATCTTACAAAGTAAATGATCCAGTCAAAGGGCCTGTGGCAACTTCTTAATGTATGTTTTACAAGCAAATATGTTCCATCTCGCGGTCTTATCGGAGCATGCACAAATCTATACATGTAATCAGTGAGGAACTTCTTATAATTTATCGGAGTTGTGGTGCAGATCAATAAAGAGCTAAGACAATTATGAGAAGATCAACTTTTTTCTGTTTATTTTATTTGAGCAATTGCCCATTATAGATGTTGACATATTTCATTCATGGTATGATTGGAGATAATTCATAGTTATGGCCATGTCTGCTGCCCTGGATTGGGCACGGCAGTGTTTATGTTTTCACATGAAAGCCACTGTACTTGGACTGTTGTGCTTCTCCTCCTATACAAAAGACATGGGTGTGTTACAGCCCGCGATGATATGAGGAAACAGGGCGATCATCTGACGCGCTCTCTGTGTCGACACAATTGTCATATCTACGCTGAGGAGATAGTGTCTCTCCCTTCTTTTGTCGGATGACCAGGAGAAAAGCTGCATCCTGCTGCTGTGGCTGACTGATAGCTTGGCCCTTTGTAACATGTCAGGAGAGAAGGGGAGGGGGGAAAAGTGTGTTTCGGTGTGTGTGTGTGTGTGTGTGTGTGTGTGTGTGTGTGTGTGTGTGTGTGTGTGTGTGTGTGTGTGTTGGGTTAGGGGGTGGGAATCAGGATGGGGCAAGAATGCTGCTGAAGAGCTGCTGGCAGCTTCTCAGCGGTGAGCGCATTGTTATCCTTGCTCACTATTTTTTATAGATTGGAGGGAAGGGGGAGCAGAGGGGGGGTGGTATTAATGTGTAATTTGGCCTGATGGGGCGAGGGAGAGGGTGAGGGAGTGGTGGTAATTAAGACCACATTGATACTTTGATCTCCTTCTTGATTGTGCATTTGACTGGCCTGGAAATCAGCTGGTTACAGCCCACATCTGCAGTAAAACTGCCCCTACACACCCACACACACACCCAAACCCTTTGTAGATAAAGGTGAGTGTGTGTGTGTGTGTGTGTGTGTGTGTGTGTGTGTGTGTGTGTGTGTGTGTGTGTGTGTGTGTGTGTGTGTGTGTGTGTGTGACAGAGAGGGGGGGGGGGGTTGCAGGTTAGCTATCTTGACCAAAGTTACCCTGATACTTGTGAGACTGGTTATGGACTTTTATCTTCAGTCTGGCTAGATTCTGCAGGAAATTACTCCAAATTCCCCGAACCACAAAAAAAAAAAAAAAAAAGAAGAAGCAGAGATGTGACATTTGGAGAGTTTGCATTATGATTACATTTCTGTTTTAATGGGAACATTTTGCAATTTTCAAGCAGCTCTGCTTGTTTTTATACAAAAGATATCTAGTTTTTTTCTTTCATTTTCAATCCCACAAATTGTTTTATTGTTTAAGCGCATCTCTTCCATCAGCCGCAGACATGTCATAAGATGGATATTGTCTCCGTAATACATTCAAAAGGATGGTTCTGATTGAGCAAGGCGGCTTGGAAGCATCACCCTGCCATTATTTCGGCTCGGCCGAAGCCCTGGCAATTTTCTCCCAAAGGAAATGAGGAGGTCTGGCTCAACAAGTGCAAAAGAAGGACATTATCTTCTATCATCTGAAGTAAAAGAGGATAATACGAGGATACTGACCCATTTTAAAAAAGCCCTCAAATAATCACGAGTGATTACTAATCAATGTGTCCACTTCTTTTCCTTGGGTTACACTTGGACCTTTACACATGATCCTTAGACTCGGTGTTCACTACCATACAACTGGCCCAATTTACTGCCATTAGTAAATATGTAAGAAATAAAATAAAATAAAAAATATCAAGTGGGGTGCAAAAGAAAAAGATGTCTCAAAGAGATGAATAAAAACAAAATGATTAAAGATCTTTCTGGGAAACAACAAAAAATCTTTATGACGGATAAACAAGAGCTGTATCTCAGCAAAAGAATATGTCAAAACAGGTAAGTATCATCTAGTGTAAGATTATGTGCATACTACAAGATCGGATAAATACACAAGTATCTTTAGTTAAAAAAAATAATCTTTTTTACTATCTAATTAAATAATCAGCCAATTATGGCTGTCCAAGTTGATTATATGGATACGCATGAATGATGTTTCACGCCAAATTACTACCAACATGCAATTAGAAGCAATCACAATAACGATTATTTTGTGTGTGTGTGTACATTATATATATATATATATATATATATATATATATATATATACATATATATATATATACATATACATATACATATACACACACACACACACCCACACACACACACAGAAAATGCGCAATTGTTTAATGAAATGTGAAAAAAAAACACTATGAATGTGTGTGTGGGAGATACACCAACTGACAAATAAATACATTTGTCAATATCTGGGGCTGTGATCACTTTGTTATCAAAAGTACGGTAGTAATTTTAAGTCAGCTTTGAGAGAAAACAATGTATATTTTCTCACCCAAAAAGCAAGTGTCCACCTAAATATACATTTTTAGGCAATTCTTAACATCAAAGATGCATTAATTGGGCGTATACAGTACCTAATAAAATATCTATAACTAACCTGTTGTGTCTTTGACGCCTATGATTTAATGTTTTATGATCGCTTGAGCTCCTGTACAAGTGTTGCAGTATTTATTATGTTTTGTCGCCACCTAGTGGTCAGAGTAACACTTCACTGAATCGTCCTGCCACTGTACCTCAATAAAACCAAATTAAACCAAACCCGTGGCTGGGACAGAAAAAAACCCAACCCATACTTACCAAGGGAATTATGGGAAATGTAGGAAAAACATCAGTGCAGCTGCTTACCTGTTTGATAGGTATGGCCCTTCCACTGCCTATGCTGTCTGTTTTACTGTCAACGCTCTTTGCCTGTTCACTGGCTTTCCGTGACTGCAAAAGAACAAGAAAGTCAGTCAGCGACACCCTGAAAACGAGGCAGAATGAGAGCTGCGGGGCGTGAGGTGGGAATAGTTGGCTGTGTTGGGGCTTGTGTGGGTGAAGCAGATAGACTGGGGGTCAGAGAGCGGGCAGGTGAGGGAGTTTGTGTTTTTAGCATCTGCAGTATTTTTTTGGAAAAACTCGGCGTCGGCAAAATAAAATTTCCAAAAGAAGCACAAAATGAACAGACAAGCAGACTAGCGGAACAAACAGCAGTAACACCGACGTGCAAGTTAAAGGAAAAGAAAAGAAAAAAAAAATCAAACCAAGACCACACTAGACACATCTCAACACAGAGGAGAGCAAGGACGACCACACACTGAGTCATGACTCAACCCTGAAACCCTTCGGGGGGATCCTTTCCTCTGTTTGAGACCCAGAGCAGGCCCTTAGTGCACCTGCAGACCAACTGCTGTGCAACCCAGTGAAGAATCAGCTGTGCCTTTCACAATATTCACATTGACAAAGGTTTTTGTAGAGTGATAAATGCGTTAGGTTAGAAAGGAGAGAAAGGAAAATAGTTATTTTAAAGACAGCTTTGATGCAGTGGCGTCCTCCAGGGTTTCACCTGCAAAACCTGGCAGAACATAAAATCCTTTTGCAAATTCAAGCAATCCAAGTGTCAATAAAAACAAACTGACATTAGAAATTCCGGTAGCGCCTGTGGAGGTAAAAAATGGTCAGACAGCATTCATTGCTTTCATGGAAAAAGAATCATTTAAACATAACCTTCCCACCCCAACAAAAATAAAGAGATGAGGTACATTTAGGGACAGACATGAGTGTGTATGGTCTCACTCAGAACATGAGAAATGTCCAGTCACCAATGGATCAGAGGTAGAGTCTGAGTTCAAGTAAACCAACTCTTGCATTTATATATTTTTTTCAAACATTTTATTTTTTTAATGATGACTTGTTCAGCTTCTATACAGACACCATACAAAGCAAGTCACAAATTCACTTCAAAATATTCAACAGATTGAGCCAAACATTGCAGTTCCCACAAAATATTGGATGAACAATAAAGGCATTATTTCATATATTCCTTATATGTATGTTCTTTTTATAGAGAAGCATTGTAAATAAAATACAATACAAGATATACAGCAGTCTATATTTTTGTCAATCCGTTCATGATAGAAAAGTGATTACGCAAGAGTTCATAATCTCTGTACCGAACATAAACTGGGAAAAATGAAAATAAATAAGTGAATAAAAAACAATTTTAAATGCAAAAATAAATAAATGAAATAAAAACAATATTACGTTTAACTACATTCATACAAGTCGGTGCAACCCAGTTTCATTTATTGGTAACTTTTGATATAATGTCCCTCATCAGCCTGACAGCCTAAGCTAATTTTTTTATGAAGGCCTTCATAAAATCACCCAAAGTAACTCCTCTAACATACCTATATATGATCATACTTTTATACCACATTTTCCATTCCATTCAATGCTTCAAATATGCCCTGGAAAACATGAAAAAAAAATCAAATAAAAGCAGACCAAACAAAGGAAGGGAAAAAAACAAAAAAAACAACAACTTGGCACATCTAGTCCTTGAGTCCTCATTTATGGGAAAAGGCAGTGTGATGTCATGAAAGGAAAGGTTGTGTCCTTTGGGTGGCTGGATAACAGTTCCAAGAGTGACTTGACTGTACAGCGTATTTTCGTATGGCGTGTCTGAATGAGAGCGAAAGCTTGGGGAGGTGGGGTAGGGTGGGGTCGGGGCAAAAAAGGTGGATGGGGCGTTTCCAGAAGAGTCCCTACAGTCTGTCTCACTTGGTGATATTAGACAGTCTACTTTGAGTGCCATCAAACACTCCACTGGACTCGACTTTTAAGCTGTGTTAGGCGCAAAGTCCTACGGGTTCCTATGCATCACCCTGAATGCGGTAAAGCACTGAGGGTAAAGCAGCAACATGCTCCTCAACCAATAACCTCCTCTCTATCAGGATAAGCAAAGCAGGGGGACTCTTTATTTTTAACCATCATGCTCTTCTAATTCGGAAGGAGTTGGAAAGCCCTTTTTGTTGAAGAAAGGTTGGAAACAGAAGCACAAATCTGCAAATATTAAAAAACAATGTGAAATGGTTATATATTTGCTGTAGTTTTGTTTATGTTTTGTCTCATATGTGGCGAGATCCAGCAACAAGGTAAGGAACTAAAATAACGAATGGGAAACACTGGATGGCAGACATCAATAAATGGGTTGAATTTGTATGAATAAATGAAGTGGAATGGAATTAAGTATAAAAAATACGATATTATTTATCTATCTGTTTTCAACACTAAGAGGGACGCACGGTCTGAATATGACAAGAGAACACAGACAGACTACAAAACAGATCATTTAGTTATTGACCATGGAAGCACTAGGAAAGAATAATGTGTACTCTGCTGACACCTAGTGGCCGATGATAGTTATGGTCAAAACCAGCTTGAAATGATTGTGGTTGGTGAAACTGATTCGCGAGAGCAGAGAAAAGATGAGGTGACGTCTGATGTGAAGCTTGGAATTTTAAGTGCTCACTTTAAAAAAAATAGCCAAATATATTTATTATGAAGGGAGGAGCGGGGCTTTTCTAATATCTGCTGTTTTAGGAGCCAGATTCAGGATGGGTCAAATATCTGAACCCAAAACGAGTCACTTGCATCGTCAAAGACTATTGACTCAATTAATATTGCAAACTATGTTTCTCTGTTTCCACAGTCCCAATCCCAGAGCCATAAATGTAACACATTTTAATCTGTGATTAATAGCTGGACTGGATCTTGTGTGTACGATTCTGAAATTTTATCTGACATTAAGGCATTTTTTTTTTTGTTGTTGACATAAAGTAAACTACTTACAACAGTGTCTGAATGGTAACCTGTCACCTCTCAGTGGCTGGTGGTGCTTTTATAGGACTTGTCAACACAGAGGTAAATGTAGTTTTAAAATGGTCATGGCTAGGAAATGGGCGTCTTCGACATTGCTGTGTTGATGAAACATTTTCTCTTTTTTTGTCGTTTTGTAAAATGGCAAAAAAAAAAGTAAAAAAAAAAAAAGAAAGAAGTTGTCAAACTGCAAGTCTTCCTCTCCCGAGCCCATTGTACTCTTCAAGCGACACTGAAGAAATGTTGACGCCGCCCTGTCAACTTTCCGTCCTCCTTCTCCTCCTCCTCCTCTCCTCCCTCCCCCTCCCTCCTCCCACCCTTGGCTCGCTGCTCCTCAGAAGGTCATGAGCTGAAACTCCCGCTCGGCTTGCCACTCTGGCACCCACACTGGGTAGGTGGCGTGCTTCGGCATCTCCATGACACGGACGGGGAGAGGCTCATTTCTCTGGTGGACATGGTTAGTCACTACCTAGCAGGGGGAAGGGAGACAACAAGGGGAGCTAGCACACAGCCTGTACTGCTCGGAGGCCACAAAACCTGCGGCTCCCACAGCAGCTCGGGTAAAAGGATGAAAGCAGTAGGAGAAGGAGAGTAGAGGGGATAGATAAAGAGGTAAAGAGAAGGAGACAGGGGAGAGCTGAGGGGTTGGAGGCAGCAAAGATACAGAGGACGGAGGTGAGAGGGAAGAAAGCAGGTGCAGGGAAAATGGACATTTCAGAGGCGGGCAAAAATAGATGTAGCAGGGAGGAGTTAAGAAGGATCTAATCCAGAGGTGTTTAATCCAGGTGCCATAAAGTAAAAATCCAGTCCAGCAGTTGTTCCAACCGGTCACTAAACCAGCTCCTCTGCAGGTAGATGGTAGGTCGTTAGTGAAAGACCCTGTTCTAAATGTACAGGCTGATCCAGAAACATGGCAGGGTTTTTACTTCATGGCACCTGGATTATCCACCTCTGATCTAATCTCACGTAACCTGATCTTTGCCTCGTAAAGCTCACAAAAATCCACAGAAGAAAAACCTAATAAGAATTACCGTATTGGCCCGAATATAAGACAGGTTTTTTTGCATTGAAATAAGACTGAAAAAGTGGGCGTCGTCTTACATTCGGGGTCTAGACGTTATACCCATTCACAACACTAGATGTCGCCAGATATCTTTAAAGCGAATGCTGAACTTAACTCCCCAGGCCAAAGCGACCCCCTGTCACGAATAATAAAAATAAAAATAGCAGTAGCATGAAGAAGAAAAATAAAAAATAGCGGTAAGAAAGAAAAGAGAAGAAAATAAGAGAAGAGATAACAGAAAATGGAGAAACGTAGCGACAATCTGGAGAAAAGTGGGTCGAAGAAGTTATGATGCAAACTTCAAGATCATGATTTGAATGAGGCAAAATAACAGGCTTTTTCTCTCAAATATATTGTTATAATCATTTGTTTCAGATGTATTGTAATTATTTTCTGTATAAAAATTTAATTTGGTGTTAAAAAAAAGTATTTTTTCAAATTTGAGTCTTGAAAAAGAGGGGGTCGTCTTATAATCAGGGTCGTCTTATATTCGGGTCAATACGGTACTAAACTTCAAGTCAGCATGTTAGGTTTTTTTTCTGGGCAAAGAAAAGCGCTCCTCAGAACTGCTTCCACTGATTTGAAGGTCTCTGGTTTCTCTGGTGAAAATAAGGAGGCTAAGATCTAGCAACGGAAGATGGGGGAAATGCTTTGCAGCAAAGAAGAAGGCTGGTAAAGGAGGGAGGTGAGAGGAGGAAATAGGGTACAGGCTGGATAAAAAAGGGCAAAGGCTACAAGTAAAAGACAAGCTTAGGACGGCTAAGGAAATTAAACTGGTTAGTACACACATATGCTACTGGTTAGAGCAAAGGGTAGATATGACAGGACATGGGGTAAAGAGGAGGCAGGCAGGGGCTGGGAGACTGGTGGGGTTTGTTTTTTTTTTACTTTGGTGGTTTAAATACAATCGGAGCCAGAATTGTGAGGACTGGGGGAGCTATCGAGATTCAGCGCGTGATCTGTGGTCGGTTCGAGTATTTCTGTATGAAGCTCGGCTGTCGGAGGCTTTGGGCATGCATTATTAGCGGGCGGCGTGTAACGAGGCCACAGGCTGGCCTGGGTTTTTTTAGCTTAGCTCGATGGGGGCAGGAGAAGAGGCGGTTTGGTGCTGCTTTCTCTCCTTAGAAGGGAGTTTCACTGCAAATAAAAATAAAAAATCTAGCAAAAATAAGAGGAGTGGGGTGTGGGGGGGAGGGGTCAAAGATTTAGACAGCGCAGAGGGCACAGTTTGTTATGGGTGGGATGACAAACTTAATCCACTCACTACATCCAATTAGAAAAGAAAAAAAGGACATGAAGAGAGTTGATGTGTTTTTCCACAGTGCTTATCTTTGACATTTGCTCCATGGTTGAATTTTGTTTTTTTTGGAGCATTTCGGGGATCTAGTATGAGACCTATGAAGTCTTTTTCTCCTTTGCCCATTGTGCTGTGTGAACAAGACGCTGTCTTTGCCTGCTTTGGAGGCAGGAGAGGTGGCTTTGATGCGTTTTTGAGCGACCTGTCTCCCTCTGGTGGAAAAAGTGTGCCTGGCACCATGCCGTCTAGTAGTGCGAGTGGGTGTTGCTTTGCATCAGCTGTCGCATACTTACTGTGAAAATGTTGGAGCGGCGCTTCGACTGCTTGCGGATGGGCGTGGGCGTGTTGGAGGCAGCAATGGTCTCAATGCGCATCTCCCGCTGACTTATGCTGGGGGTGGAGGGAACGGAGGAGGAGTAGTCACTGAATGCGCCCCCACCGTTGGCTGCCTGGGGAATGAGAAAGATTAAGAGGAACAGACAGAAGCAGAGGAGGGAAGGGAGGACGAGAGAAGAATAGGGGGATTGCAGAGAACAAGGAATGAGAGCAGGTCAGTTGAGGACGATGGGATGTGGACATGATTTCCCACACTTGAAAGGTGAGCAATCATTATGAGAGCGATTACATAAACTGGAGGCTTTTTTTTTCATTTATTTTCTTTTACATAATTACATGAAGACAAGAGTATTTGATAAATAAAAGAGAGTGGAATTTATGCTGTGTGACTGGATCTTACCTGGTTCATGTGAACGGAGGGGATGGAGGCAGCGGGGACTGATGAGTGGCTGGGAGAGTTGGGGAGGGATTTGCATGGACCAATGGAGAGCTGCTGCTTTTTCCTCATGGCCACAACCTTCTGGGCAACTGGAGACAAACACACGGTAACAGACTGTAGACTGGGAATTCATGCACTGAGATCAGAACATCATGAATCATACTTTGCATATATTTCTGTACATTTTAAGTGACGCCGCTCTACTCTATCGTTCTATTTCTTCTTTCACTATTATCTGAGATGTGAGCATCCTCATCTGCTACAATGTGATCATAAAAAGCTCTGTTTAGAGAATATACAACATGTGACAGACCATAATTGTATCAGGTTTGCTTTTAACCCAAGTAAGTAGTTATTGATGTTCCATTTTCTCATTTTTATGGATCCGTGAACCCGTTCGCAAACCCGTAGGTTCAATATTCACACACACACACACCACCTCCGTGGCTATCTTCCTTCTGTCTGTGTTGCAGTGATTTCAGTTAAAGAGACTGTTCAATATTTACCAGCTCCCGGTGTGTATATTGACACTAGAGTTACAACATCCATTAACTGCAGTTTTCAATCATTTTTATTTTAAATCCACAAAGAAAGTCAGCGCAGCAGAGCAGAAAGTAACCTCAAGCAAACACCAAACTTTATAGTAAAAGTGCAAACGTTTGAGGGTTTTATTATTATTGTAAGTGCCTGGCAACACTATGGGCAGAATGTGTCCAGACCAGGGTTATAATAGTTTTGAATTATTCCATTTTTCAGATTGTTTGATTATTTCAGTTTAGTTTTAGTAAGATGAACAAGCACATAAGTAGTTTTAGTTTAGAAAAATTGGTTAGTTTTAGTTTTTTTTTTTGTCTTAGTTTTAGTCTTCAAGGTATGGACTTACAGATCAACAAACAAATCTGGCATGAAAGGATCCTATCAACAGTGCCATACAGAGCAAAAATGCTTTATTCTTTCTTTTGAGTAATTAGCATTAGGAAAAAACAATTAGCGATTAGAAAGATGAAGCCGCAAACATAACAAAGAGGCAGGAAATGAAAATGAAGGTTAAAGCTCCGACAGGAAACTTTTGGGGGAAGTTGTACTTAGTTGTGTTACAAGTGGATAAAAAAAACAACCTTTTGCCACTGTCTGTGCACAGAGCTGTGCAAGTCATTTTGTTTGAGCTTAACATCTTGATCAAGATACTGCACCTAAGCCACTTTCTAAGTAAAAAGAGAAGTAGCAGCTACATAGAATGGAAATCCTTTTGTTAGCTGAAGTTATTTTGTTGCCATCGATCAGTAAACACAAAAACACTTGATAAAAATCAGTTCAACAGAGATACACGTACATTTACTCTGAAGAAAACAACTGTCTCCATCGCTGGAGCCATTCTGGAGCAATTTATGCATTTTTGGCCATACTGACATTAACATCCCAAAATAAAGAAGCCCCTCCCTCAAGTGAGAAGAAAAGATGAATTATGAAATGATCTATGAATTTGCATTCTGGTCACTTTTTCCGCCCCGTGGTAGGATGCACCACAAGCATGATAAAGCACCCAGAACTTTATATCTGTAAATATCCGGACTGAAAGGAAATAAAGCCTTTAAGCAAGCAAAAACTGTCAAAGGCATTACAGAAGGAATTGAGCTTCAGGAATTGTCACTGTTTGGTAAAATCACAATTTAAAGAACTTATTTGATCAAATAGTTTGAAATATCAAATCATTTTCTTTCTTTTCATCTGGCTGGATCACTTCTTTGGGGATGGCAGGCAAGGAGACAGGCCATGGAGGAATTCGTCAATATACATTGTTTTCTTTTGAAGACACAAACGTACTAAAAATAACTGTGGAATCCTGATATCTAACATTTTTAGACTATTAAAGGGGACTCAATACGGCTGCACCCCTTTAAACGCTCTTTTTCTGGTTCTTGTGCCCAGTTTCTTACTTGTCTCTTGCAGGATCCAGAGTGGATGAGATGTTGTAAAAACTAACAACTGCAACCTCACATCAGCACTGTCGCTCTTGTTAGGAACGGTGTTACTACATCTGGATTAAATCCTGATATTAGGACACTTCACTCGATACTTATCAAAGTGATTAAAGCAAAAATGAAAAAAAAAAAACTAAAAACTATGACTTGTTTTTTCTTCAAAGATACACTCCAACAACACACATTAGTGGAACCACCTCGGGCCGTTTGTTTTCCATTAAGGTAATAAGGAAGGCACAGCTCATCATATCTCCTGGGAAAATAAAGGTAACGCTATTTCCAGGAAACGTAATAATGTAAAATGATGCATGCATTTTTGTGTTTTCTCTTCTTCCAACAGTGTGAGCTCAGCCAAATGAGAATATTGTAACCATGTGAACCGCCTGCTTTGCTATGCAGTAGGTGCAACCCATCATTTAATTCACAGCACGCTCGACTGTGTGGAGCAGGGGAGCGGGGAGGAGGAGGGAGGCCATGTTCGCGTCTGTGTGACGTGAATTAGCATTGAGGGGAAGAGAGATGATCGGAAATTGCTCCGACAGCTGGGACCATAACGCCCGGCTGCCTGCTGCACCACAGCAAACACAGGGAGACGACAACAGCGATGCAGATCGACTTCTCCTGACAGCCAGCACCCTTTTAATTATTTCAAATTGGGCTTAAGGTAGCAATTAAAGCAGCGACGGATAAAAACACGCCTGTGAATCAACAGCGACTGAAATGCGCAGCGAAGCACTGCGTTACACATTCAGATATTCTCTAAAAGGATGACAGACTTTCAAAGGAGCTGCAGCCTTCGGGGATAACGCCCTGAAGAACCGAGTTCTTAAACAGCAGTTTCAAGATTTTAATTATGAATTCTGGGACTCAGTTTTACAGAAACTTTTAAAAGACGTTGTATATTACCATTTATAAGCAGCTCCGTGGACAGTTTAATACATCTAAATCATGAGTTAATTGCCACTTTTCAAAACTGCAGTGCTGTCAATTATGTTTAATGGAACGTAAAACAATTAATATATATGTAAAAACTAAAACCAGTGTTATATTAGTTGTTAGTTATCATTCTTTTATTTTTACTCTTTTATATTTATTGGATTTTTTTTTTATTTCCTAGATTTTATGATTTTTTTCTCCCACTAGGGGAGTTTTTACCTGCCATTGTTTATGTTATGTTTATGTAATAATTGCTCGGGGTTTATGTTCTGGGTCTCTGGAAAGCGCCTAGAGAAAACTTCTGTTGTAATAGACGCTATACAAATAAAATTGAATTGAATTGAATTTTCAGTCTACTTTTTGATTTGATTTAAACCACCAAGTTGAAGAGTGCTATACAGATAAAGATTGATTTGTTATTTCCATGGATTTGTTGATTTAATTTTATTTAGATGATCTCTACTTACTTGTCATATCTGAGCTTGTATAAAAGATGAAATGTGAGCACCTTAGGCTTACGGTTGGGGGAAAAAATGGAGATATATTCAAGTTTTGAGTTAGATTCTGACAATATTTTCACTTTCATTCCACCTTTATATCAGATTAAATGTTCTGTTATTGATCTTGAATCTGCAACTCAATTTTTGATTCTCTTATTATGACATTTGAAAAACTGAAACCAGGTTATTCCAGTTTCTAAATTGACTAATTATAATCATTCTATACAATTACATATAAGTAGAGCTTTGGCGCTTGCATTTAGGCCTGCTGCACCCTGCAGCATCATTAACGTTAGATCGTAGACTTCCAGTCCAACCCATCTGCACTCCTGCAAATGTTCCCTCTCACCATCCTGGAAGACTCTCTCCACATTCAGCCCATAGGTGGAGCAGGTCTCGTAGTATGTGCAGCGCTTCAGGTCATTTGACAACTTTCTGGCCCGAGAGTCATCAATCACTCTGGGGTTGGCAGCACTGATGGCATCTAACGGACCAGAGTGAGAGGAAAGAATTCAAATGAGAGTGTAAGGCAGAGCAGAAACAAGGAGAGCTTACAACATGGAAAACAAATACAGTGGTGAACAAAACAATTATGCGTGTGTGTGTGTGTGTGTGTGTGTGTGTGTGTGTGTGTGTGTGTGTGTGTGTGTGTGTGTGTGTGTGTGTGTGTGTGTGTCAGAAGTCAAGTAAACACCTTGTGTTCCAACGAGGACCATGGGCACCTCAGCTGTGTTTCTGTAGCTGGATAGGCGCAAGAAGTAATTGTAGACCGTTTGAAAGCTGATCTCATCCTCCAGGCTAAAGACGAAAACCACAGCATCCACCCAGGCAGCGAACTGATGACAGAACAAACATAGTTTCTTGAAGCACAGTGAGACGTTAGTCATCTCATTGTTGCCTCAACAATAATCACATTAATCAAGCATTAGATCCACTGATCCACACCTGGCCCTATGAGACATTTATGAGCCTTTATCTTTTAACCTGGAGCAATGCATACACTAAATCAACATTTTCAAAAATTCACATAAACCATTTAAAAAAAAAATATTGATAAGCAAAATTACCGGTAAAGTGTAAAAATATAACCGTAAAATGTAATTTGCACATGAAAGCCTTTCTTTTCTTCCATGTTGGTAATTAGTTCAGAAACTGAAGCTTTTGTGGAAGATTTTAATTTTAAAAGGGGCTTCATTTCTTTTCTCTATTTTTAAATGAGACATCACATCACAAGTTAAATGTGTTTTGTTGTATTCAGACAAGTACGAAAACTAAGATTTTTGTGGTGCAGACATATGTAGATGTAGAGATAAAGGGGTAAGAAAGAAATATGTAATTTTAATATTAACCTTTTAAGGGAAAACAAGAGACATTAATATATCTAGGCTGATTTATAACACAACTGCAGGAAATTATGTATCATGAAAAAATAATGAAATGAATAAAAAATAAACAGACAAAGAAATACAGTCCATGGTTCATAGGGATTAAGTGTTTTTAATTATTTTTACACATCACGTCTGTCTCCTCCCTGTACTTCAGATTTTCAACCAAAAGGGGGCAGTGTTGTAACAGCCACAATACAATGTTAGGATAGTTTTGAGGCAAAGTATCTGAAATTGCTAAAAAAAAAGCAAAAAAAAAAACAATTACTCATTTAACGCAGATGCTGAATTACCAGTTTAAACCAAAAAAAGAAAGGATGGAAGAAATCGTCAGCCTCTGTTTGAAAAAGTTCAGCATAACTTAGAGTAATGGTAAGAGTGACAATGTGTGGCTATTTCCCTGTGTCGTACTCTTTTTCATTCAGCCATCACACTGGCCAAGACTCCAACATGGAGTGCATGGCAAATCAAGCCTCCGAGCCACAATTGTGAGTGGGAACATAATGGAGACCTTTAATTATGCCACTAATTACACATGCAGCTGACAAATGAGCCAAACTCTTCTCTATTCCTTTATCTCACTGCGTGCAGTGGAAGTGTAAATCAGGGCTCTGCCAGGCCAGGCATGAGTAGCTGCTGAAAGAGCTGCTAGCTAAACTCACATAGCAATTTTACAGGCACTATTAAACGTGGGGAATTTAGACTTTGTCGCTTGAATTTGATTATAACTTTTGAATTTTTTCAAATCCTTCTTGATATCTTTTTAGATTAATGATCCACTTTAAGCAGAGAAAATGTCAGTGATTGTATATCCAGGAGAAAGTTAATGACTCAGTGGGCAGATATTTAGCTTTTTTGTTCATATAAATGTTTACTATAAAAGGTCGGTGTGGCTGGCCTGTTTGGGACTCATGAAAATAAGCTACACAACGCTGATATAACAAATGTATCAAAGCAATATAACTATACATGTGTGTAATGGGTTCTACACTCTCATTCTATTTTATGTTTTTTGCCAATTTTGCTGGAGGAGTGTGCCAAATCTCCATTTAATTTCTGTTAATTTCTGTAAAGGTTTAAGCAGAAATAATCCTCTCTCACTTGTGACCTTGGCAATGGTTGATGGTTGAATTATTATTTTTTATTACAGTACGATGTTCACTGAGCTGTACTCCGGATCAACTGCGGTGCAGATATTTTCTAGAGGTGTTTCCTGCAGGGTGGCAATGAGAAAGCAAATGTCTGCAGCTTTCACTCCAGACTTCTTGCAAATACTTCCCAGCCTGCTCTGAGTGAGGGAGCTCCATGTCCACCCCGACCATTCGGATGACCCGTTTCTTTATTTATCACTTCAGCCGAATGTATGCTCATTTTTAATGTCATGTGTTTAGTAAATTAAGGCTCCCTTTTGGATTATTAACTTGCAACTTTCTATTAATATTTATCATTTTGCCCTTTTGATCTGATTTTCATTAGTGTTTTCTCAGGGGTCTATCCCTCGGTCCACTCGGTGATCGCTATGTGGAATGCATCAACTGCAGTTTAGGGAAGGGGGAAAGAAAGACATTTTTATGCATCTCATTTTACAGTTACTTTAAAATGAACTTTGGCCTTGCTTGTTTGTGGTAGAGTTCATCTCTATCTCAAGTCCATGCAAATTACAAACTGATGGGAAAGGTAAAGTTAAACCTTTACCCTTCCTATTAGCAACGCAGTTTAAGAAAGATGTACCGTATTTAAAGCTAGTTTTAGTTAATTCTGCCTTTCGGTTTGTTTTTTGTTTTTGTTTTATGAAGATTAGGACGTGCACAAACAAGATAAATATCAACCTTTTATTTCATGGCAAAATATAAATAGATGTGATTTTTGTACTGTTTTCTGTAGAGGGAAGTACATTTGGAGATGATAAGATGAGGGGTGAAACTGGACCGAATGGGAGTGACAAGGGATTGTGGGTATGATACAAGAACATGAGAAGGTGCCACAAGGGTTACTTTTGTCTTTTTAAATAGAAACAGGATTCAAACAGAGGAGATAACTTAAAACAACAACATTTAAATGACACATTTAAAGCTCTGATGTGAGTCACTCCAGTAAATTAGGTGGCGTTATGCACCCAATCATTGGTTTGATTCTCAACTGTTTCAAATTTTAGTAACTAACATTGCTTTATTACATTGCTTACATTAAGTAAGATCTAAAATGAGAGCCCAGACTCGAGTTATCATACTGTGGACTGTGTTTGTTCTTGCTCTTCAGAACTTCAGATCAACCTGTCCTGATCAACAGGAATCAACGCCAGACACTCCCTCATAAAACTTCTGGAATATCACCAAGGGAAATATATGTGGAGGTAGCAGTTAATCCTGAGCTTTAACTGTGAACGCATGAGTCAGCCAGTACTGTACGTGTACCAGTAAACAGTAGTTGCCCCGTGCTCTTTTCTGCTGATGCTTTTCACTTTGTCAATGATTTTGTGGATGCATTCAGAGTCATGCGGCACCGATCGGGACCAAAGTGGGCTCTCGCTCATCCCCTTTAGTCTTGAGAAACTAAGGGAGGGATGCTCAAAATGCACACCATGGCTCATCAAAAGAAAAGCCCACAAACTATTAAGCAACATCAGTTTTTTAATTCCCAGTATGTGAGTGAGACAAAATCATTTCTCAGTTCTCTTCGAACTTCAGATAAAAATAGAATGAGTGAATGTTGCCCTTTTGACCACTAAATGATTTTTGGCCGGGCCTACTCGTGTTTTGTGTTTCTTTCGGAAGGTCAACCGCAGGGTGCTGTCACACTTCCAACAGATGGAGTTTATTTTAAAAAGACATTTAAAAAAATTCCACATCTCTTACCTGCAATTCTGGAGGCCCCCCTTCATCTCTGATCAGAAGTAGATAGCTCTGTCCATCCACCACTATTTCTTTTTTGAAACGTCCACCTGAGGGAGAAACATCATTGAGACCATATTGAAAAATCATTTTTTAAATCATTTTTTGGGATCAAATCAGAAAAATATAAGTAATAGCCAAGCAAACCAAAATGTAATATCAAAGCAGAGGTCAGTATGGCTCATATCAGTTTGGGCAGATTTCTACATTTAAGTGCAGTTTCTCAATTTCGACCTCTTGAACGCATAGCTGCAGCGATCGTGTGGCGACAGGAAACCAGGTCTCTGTGGAGCCAATTATGTGGGCGACAAATTGCCATTTACCACGTCTAGAGCATAGTTGCCCAAGGAGCCGGCGACATGTCGCTATCACTGCTCTGCCACGTGTCACGTAAAGGCCAAACTTTCACTTCACAGAGGCCGTAAAACTGCTAATTCAACCCACACTGCTTTAATGCATGAGCAACACCAGGTTTGGTTTGTTTTCTTCAAAATAGCTTCCTGCGTGTAATGAAACTGTAAGAGAGCAGGAACCTCTGTTCTTTTTCTTAACTATGAAAATTGAAGTATGGAAGAAAAAAAAAAAGAAGCAGTGAGAGATAAAACTGGTAATATACTTTATTCTGAGGTGCTTTACTTCAGGTCATGTAACGTCCACAGGATACTAGACGGGAGTGAACACCCGGTTTCCATGCAGCCTTGAGGTTCTCTGCCCTTTTCCATCTTTTTTCATATAAAATGCATTTTCTTTGCCACTAGCAAAGCCTGCTGCAGATAAAGGGGGGACCAATGGTAAAACCATACAGCAAATTAGATTTTGCATATCATTTGAATGGTTTTGCGATCCTGTAGAGATTAAAAACATTCAAATGAGAAAGTTGTGAAGTCAGAGATGTCCCAGGGAATGAAAGCACAGCTTTATGAATACGAAATTACGCTGAAAGCAATTTGACAGTACTGAATAATTCAAACCCCTTAAAAGCTCTTGGAGTGATTATTAAATATGTCCGAAAAAAGGATGATGCTGTGTATAGCAGATGTGCACATAGAATAAAAGTGCATGTTTTACACTTGCTTTGGAATTTCGAATGATCGGAGAACAGCGTTGGGAGAGCTTGCTGCTCAAATAATCTACTAAGAAATAAAGATCACACATCACAGAGGGGAACTACCGGCCATGCAGTAGCTGGGGGCTGTAATTTTTAATTGGCAGACAGTATTTCCTGTGTCAGCAAGCGATAGATATCCACTTGAGCCATACTTCCACGCTGTTAAGTCCACTTTAGCCCACTTGGCAAATAGGGGATTCTCCCAGCTTCTTGCAATGGCTCCGGAGCCGTGCTTTGATGCCGATTGTGTAACAGAGAGAGAGGGAGAGGTCGATGAAACACCAGCCAGCTCCTTGTTTCTTTATTTATTTCGCTGAAGTCACAGAGCTTTGGAGCTTTTCAGACAAAGGAATGAAAGACTATGCATATGCATGTTTGAATCTTGTTTGAGAAGATGAGGAGGATTTCTGTTACACAGTGGGATCAGACCGATGCAGAAAGCCAGAGATGTATCAGAGCACAGAGTTTGTTCAGAGGCTGGCAGCACGCATGTACCTACGGCAGAAAAGATTAGAAGGCAAAAAGAAACCAGCAAGGCGTTGACACTATATGGTTCTGGTGAGAAAAAAACAAAAACAGAGAAGAAATTGGAAGTAACGATTTTCCATTACATAATCATCCAGGAAGCTGTTGTCTTTATTTAGAGCTGAAGCAACACAAGACATCTGAGGAGAAAGCCAGGGCTGGGAATAGACGAGGGAGACTTACGACAGCCAGGTCATTAGCTGCTGTCGTTTGATTCGTTGTTCAAGCTCAACTTTGAATTAAAAAAAACATTTGACTAACACCCTTGCACACAGAAGGATGGATAGTTTGTAGGCTTGGTTAACACAGAGTAAGCATAGTCTGCTTTACACGGAGGCTTAGACCTTGACACAGAGCCACAATCCGACAGAGCTCCATCCGGTGTTGCCATAGCAACAAACTCCAGTACCTTCTTTCAGATATCATTGCAAAAGCCCAGGAACAAAAAAAATAAAAAATAAATACTGAAGAAAAAAAAGCCACAGCTGAGTCTTCCTTTGCTGGACGCCCCTTCTGCGATGTAAATACTCGAACTGGAGTAAAGTCAGCGGCGGGGCATGTGAGGAACAGCGAGCCTGAGCAGCTACCGGTCATGACACAGGCGTGTTGCATCACAGCGAGTCACCGCTGTATAAAAGAACACGCAGGCACATCTGAACCGACATGTTTCCATGATTAGAGCAAAAAAAAAAAAAAACCCACTGTGGTTTTTTTCCAGCATTTCCACTATTGATTTCTCAAGGACTAATTAAACTATGTGGATTTTTTTTTCTCCCTTGGTGCAGCCAAATGCCAGAAACTAATTATGCGCTTCATGTCTCATCCACACTATAATTACACTAAAGCAAAACACTGCAAACCCATGAAAGATCAGCAGTTAACTCCGAGTTTGCCAACATGTTGCCAGATTTTTCAAGGACGCACCTTTCAGGAACATATTTGTTATGATTGTTTTTCTTAGATAGACCTTCAAAATGCAGCAGGAACGTTAACTGACAGAAAGAGGGCTCAGATTAAACTAAATTGAATGGCTCCGTGTGAGTTACCATCTCTTTTAGAGGGATTAAGCTTTTTTTTTTTTGCTTTACTGGTTCTGACTGTTCACCATGTTTATCACAAGAACCCTCCAAGTGGGAACTAAAACACACGACGATGAGTCTTTATTTCATTAAAGTCAACATACCAGTATGTGGAACAACTTTCATGCATTTAAATGTAAAATCAAAGAACAGGACTTGGCTTTAAGTACTTCTAAGTCTTTTTTTTCATACATACATTTTAGTTGATTTTATTTCTTGATACATGCTTATTCTGTTGGTCAAGACTCTGAACAAATTATATTAATTGGCATGTATTATTTGATTAACTTGGTTCAACACACTGGTTGTGAAAGGGCTTTGAGGGACTTTGGTTTAAGATCTCAATTTGACACAAAGACTGCAACTTCAGAAACTCCTCAGAAATGTGATGAAAGATTTGAGCTTCACCTTCGTGTTTTAACAGTGATGAGTCATCATTAGGTTCATTTACTGGAAATGTTATGCTTTGTCATGATCTCATCAGCTTTAGTGAAGAGAAATAAAGCCAATTTCTCAACTGAACCAAGCCAACAGTCAATCTTGGCACCAGACGCTCAGAAAAGTCACATTTTAAATATTCTTTGACAAAATTATTATAAAAATGTCTTTGACAGGAGCCCAACTTCATACAAAAACATTACTCATTTCCTAATACGGTTATCACTCTGTGCAGAGTCAAGCTGTGAGTCAGCAATCTTGACTTTTCTTTTTTTCTGGTGGAAAAATAAAGAAGATTAATGTAACACCCTGAATGCCCGTGTGATTCAACCACGACAATTCTGAGACAAAGACTGCTATTGAGCAAATATTAATAACTAAAAATTATTTATGGGATGCTAAAAAGCAAAAGGTATTCACAAAGCAGCAATAACCCAACGTTGGTGCTTGGAGGGCTCGTTTACATTTCTAGTAAGTAAGTAAATAAACTTTGTTTATACAGAACTTTTGATTTTGATTCACAAAAGGGCAGCAATACGGATAAAAATAGAAGCATAGTTAAGAAACATACAATAAATACAAAATGCTGTGATAAAATGAATAAATTACAATAAAAACGCTATAAAATCCTGCCTAAATAAGTGTTTTCATTAACATATAACACTAAGTGTAACAAATATTTTAAAATCAAGTCTAAATGTGACTGGTAGCCAATGAAATGAAGGTAAAAAGGAGTGACGTGTGAGCTGTCCCAGAAGCCCCTGTGTAAAGCCTTGCTGCAGCCTTTTGAACAATCTGGAGCCGATAAAGAGCAGACTTTTCTGCAAAGTTATGAATTCAAATATTTACACATTATTACAAACAGGCTAATGAAGAGAACTAATATGTTACCGAGGAAGATAATCCAATTAAAATGTTGCTTTTCGGTTTCCGGCATGGACATCTTGTACAGGAATCACTGCGCCAGTTGTTTTTCTGTAATTATTGATTGATCTTGCTCATCAGCTTGGAGGAATTTTAACCTTTTCTCGTTCAACAGAGCAGCTTAAATTTTGCTCGTGGTGGGTTTCTTCACGTGGGCTGCTCGCTTCAGCTGCAACACTTCTGCTGCATTAAGGTCAGGACATTCACTTCATTCTTTTTTTCCAGCCACTATTCCAAGGTACTTTCTGGTTGGCCTCTCGCTATGCGACTCACTTTTTTTTCAAGGAAACGTCTTGTTTTTGGGACATTTGTTCTGACAGTTTTCTTTAGAATTTGCTCATTTCATTCTGAAGTCATTATTGTGTCGTTGAACTTGAATTGTTCTGTCTTAGAAAGAAGCAAAACAGGGCCAAACCATTACACCACCGCCATGTTACAGTGATCAGATCATGGTCTTATTCTGGGAATGCAAAGGCTTTAATTTCTCCAAACATGGTGTTGCTCATTTGAACAAAAACTGGTCTTGTCTGTTCTCAAAACACTATCACTAAAACAACTATCAGAAATCTCTTATGCTTATTCCATAAAAATGAGAAACTAAATCACAATGTGTAGTATTTTTTTCTCATTTCCTAAAAGTGCTGCTTTGTTACCTACTTTTAGAGCTCAAATGTAAATATGATGCTTAAAGTGGTATATCTGCAGATGTTTAGGAAACTCTAAAGGGTCTGCCAGTCTATTGTATAATTAACAGGCATTAAGATCATAAGGGCAATAATAAATATTATGAATTATTTAGAAAATTTTCACAATGCATTATTCAGGATTTTGTCTTATTTTTATCCGTCAAATATGTTAATCCCAGCCTGACCTTCACCTCCTTCAGCAGACTCTTACCTTCAGGAGACTCCTCCTGCACATATGTGCCTGTCAAGTATCGATGCACCAAGGCAGACTTCCCACTGGACAGATTTCCCACGATGCCCTGCAAAAATCAGAGAAAAGTGCCGCGGTCATTACAAATACGGCATGTGTCTGTAAAGGAGCAGCACGCCAGCCTGGAATGCAAACAAACAATGGAAAAAAAAGCTTTCTCCCCTTCTCTCAGAGCATTTCACCTTTTGCTGATCATTTCATGCCAAATTATTCTTTCCAATGCCAAAATAAACAATGAAACCTTGTGCCAAGACTGTGTGAAACATGAAATGAAGACATTTCCTCAACTCATTTCATCTGAAAAGCTTCTGTTTGGCCATCGAGCGTTAAATCTTTTTGGTACAAATATCTTTAAATGATACAAATCGCTAAAATTTCCGAGATAATTCTAGACAACAGCTTTTCCATAAAGTCAAAATGCTAAATCAAAGGCTGACATTGTGGGTTACATTGGTTTAAAACAAATGCATTAATAGTGGTGCCTGTCCAGAAGTCCACATCCTGAGAAGCTGCAGGGCAAACAAGAAGAAATAAATAAATAAAGTCCCCACCTTCCTGTAACTGTTGTGTCTGTGAAAACAAATGAGCTGAAGAGCAAAACAAATGTCCTAATCAGTACCTTTTTTGACCATAAAATGGTAACACAAGTTGTCTTTACTGTGTTATATGTTATGAATTTGTAAATAGGATTCTACACATGTTTCTAAAATAGATGAATATATGTTAAACATTAATTACAAACTTATTTATTTTCTGTACAGACAATATTATGGTCATTTTAAGCTTTAAATTAATATATTTGAGTGTGTCACCTAACTCTTTAAAGATTTTCCTCCCAAAAAAATCCAACCTGATTGGTGGGAAACTGCAGACAGACTGAACCGCTCTATTAGGAAGGCATTGTGCAGATATTTTTTCAGATAATTCTTTTCTCCCGCAGACAATAAATTATCTTTCCTGTAGGCTTTGTGACTATAGAGACTTTTTACATGCACAGAAAGATATTTAACACCCTGAAGATTTGGATGAGACCCACAAATTATAATCTCTTTATTATTATTATCATTATCATTATTATGGACTGCAGAAGACTTTTCCTGCAGCAGCCGACCGTGAAGGGATTTTCTTTTTTTTTCTGTTTCTTTTTTGTGTCTCTCCTTTCTCTGGTCCTTATTCTCTCTATCTGTTCTCTCTTTCCCTGCTCTGCCCAGCTGGCCTCCGGCAGCATGGTCCCCCCTTATGAGCCAGGTCCTGCTCAAGGTTTCCTCCCTCCTAAAGGGGAGTTTTTCTTTGCCACTGTTTGGCTTTTCTCCCACTAGGGGATTTTTTTTAACCTGCCATTGTTTACGTTATGTTTATGTAATAATTGCTCTGGGGTTATGTTCTGGTCTCTGGAAAGCACTTAGAAACAACTTCTGTTGTAATAGACACTATATAAATAAAATTAAATTGAATTATTATTAGTATTATTATTGTTGCTTTTGTTATTATTATTATTATTATTATTATTATTATTATTATTATTATAGTATCCTGCAATGACTTTAGTTGAAACCAAAAGAAGTTTCCCGGAGGGCATTTGACCCACCTTCTATGTTTGGATCTGTGTTAAGAACAGAGTGCCGTAAAAGAAACTACAGTTCCAAGAACATGCCAGTTAAAAACAAGGGGCTTGTTTGATCACGCCCATGAGAGCTTGAAACACTCCAACATACAGCAGTGTGTGTACAGTGAGTGTTGGGCTCCACTCCCTGGTGTCTGCACCAGACCTCGCCCCGGTGCCTCCAGGGCGATGCACGGCAGAGAGGGTGGCCTGCACGTTTGGGGAGAACAAAGGCGATGTTGCACATCATCTCCACCCACTGCTCTGCCTGCTGTCATCCCCCTTTTTCGTCACGTCATTAACGGGGGTTAAAGCCAGGTAAGGCTCTAATTACAGGGAAGCGTCATGCACAAGAGAGAGGATCTGTTCGAAACTCCCCTCTTTAAAACGGAAACTTATATGCAATATGAGGCACCTAAGCAACGCAACATCTGAATAAGCGCAAAGTCTGCATAAATTGGGGGCTGTGTGCAGTAAAAGCTTTGAGTCAACAAGAATTCACTTTGAATATGCCACAGAAGTGATGCTCCTGCTGTTTTAAATGTTCGGCTTTGTGACCTGCTGGTTTAAAGGCTTCATGAAAACAAAATGCAGCGTCTACAAAACATTTACTCTTTTTTTTTTTCTTTTCTTCTATAGATAATTAGGTCTGAGTGGAATCGATGGTCAAAGAAAGCTATAAAGTATGGTTTGACCATAGTATCAGCTTTAAAGCTGACTGCAGCAGATGTATTGGAGGTTTTTTTTCCTCACATGAATCTGCTCTTATCAATTAGTTAAGCAGTTATATAACTATTGTTAATCATGGACATTTTTGGAGTCTGAGAGCAGCTATTGTTTTCCCACTCAGCTTTTATTCCGTTATCACACTCAAAAAGTCGGTTCTCGTGCACAGATTCGCTCTGCTGCACCGCATTTGTGTGTCTCTGCTTTCGTGTTCAGTGTTGCAGACACAAATGTCCTGCTCTCCCATTTAAGCCACTGACCTTTCGTCCAGGATTTTTCGACTAAACAGCTGCTCATTTTTATTTTCATTTAAGCTGGAACACTGATAAAACTTTGTTCGCCAACACAATGCCTGATAAGATGCTGACCGACAAAAGAGTCAAAACTAACAGTCTTCTCCTGATAATTGCTGCTTAACTTGGCTCAGTTACGTCTGCAAAGGGCAACTCGACATTATGGTAAATGGTCTCATGTGTCCATAGCATCTTTTAACTTTTTCTAGGTTATACAAAGAGCTTTTCCGTTGCATTTCTAATTTACTCATTCCCACAAACAGTACAGCACTTCTGTTACATAGGTTCTCTGTATACAGCAGCAGTGCGTTGCTGTGACCTTGTAGTTAGAGGACAACCCTCTCTATCCAACAAGCCATGGCTGCCCTGTGTTATCAGCCAGTTAACACTTTTCTTTTGGGAATTTGATAGCTGATCCACTAGATCCCCATATTTGTTAAACATAATATATACATAGCGGGAAAGAAAACTGACTTTTTACACTGATGGAGGAGGCAACAATATCTGGCCTGACTATAACAGAAAAGTCAGGGACCTCAACTAAATTCAATTTTGTACATTATCTGGGGTCTTGTGCCAATTTATTTTAATTAAAGAGACTGCACATGCTAAAGCTTACCTGACCTCAAAAGGAATTTTTTTTTCACCATTTGTCAAGAGATGGAAAAAAATGGCGAGTGACGATTTTGCTCATCAACGTCAACTCTGGCAGACGCAGTGTTTCACACTTATGTTTATGGAAGGACTGTTATTGGGGACAACACTGAAAATTTAAGAAGTTAAGTAAGAATCATGAAAGGAAGGCGAGGTGAGGTCTTGAGGGCAGGATGTTTTTCTATCTGCAACAGTGAACCTGATATTCTTTTTTTTTGTGCAAAAGATGAAACAATATTTATAATATTTTACAGATTTTCAGACTTGTGACAAAAGAAGTCTTCTGTGTGACCTTAGAATCAAAATTTTTGAAATATTTACTTAAAACTATCATTATTTGCAACATTTAATTCAGTCTTGCCTGACCATTAAAAAAAAAAAAAAAAAAAACTGTGTCAAAACTTCCAATTAACACCTTAGAATCACTAAAGGAAGCAGACATGCTTGAAGTGTTTGAAGCCAAAAAAAAGAAAAGCGAGTTTGTCTTTGAGCTCATGAATGTGAATCTCCTCTTTTCATTTCATTGAAGTTGTCCTTTTTTGTAGAATCACAGTGAATACACCTTACAGGGACAACCCCCCTCCGTCATATTCGCTAGAACAACGGTGAAGTGAAGCTGTTCAAAGCTGCTCGTCATCTTGGATGGAAGACACGAAACCATATGAGGATGTTAGTTGTGCATTTGACAGTGTCTGTGAGTCTATGAGTGTGGGTATGTGAGTGTGTATGTGCTTCAGTGGGGGGAGGGGGGGGGATCAGACCCCAGGATGTGTCACCAATTTAGCCCAAAACTGTCACTCATCTCGCGTCCTGCTGCAAGCTATCCTGCATCTCCATGCCAACAATTTCCGATTAGAAAAAAGAAAGAAGAAAAAATCACCATGCGGCAGCGACAATTCCAGTCAGTTTCTCAGCTGGTCCCTTTTCATGTAAAATGCAAAACCGATGCTACATGGACATAGCAGGCTTTCCCACAGACACATGGATCCATGGGAAGGACAGCAGCTCTAGCATCAGGACTGTTAGAAACGTGAGTTACTCACCACTTTCAGCTCTGGTACGGATCGACTCAATGTCCACTCCTGACTGTTGACGAAAGAGTCTAAAAAGACAAAAAAAACACAACAACAAATGAATAACTGGCATAAAAGCTGTGGTTTATGGCACGTGTGTGCAGGTTTTTAACAGATGTTCCAGCTGTCATTCATATATAATGAAGCTCATCAGGTGGTGTACCATTTTGACCGACTCAGCCATCGATCATTGAGAAATATACCCTTTGTTTGACTTCTTTTCTTTTCCATTTCCTGGCCACACACCAGTGTGATTGTTCCTAAATCCTCTGGACTCAGCAGAGCCATGACATACCAGGTTTGAAGAAATAAAAGAACCAGTCAGGAAAAGGGACTATATTGTTTTATGCCCCAGGAGGATTTCATCGGTATGAAAAGAAAAGGAAGAGCATCAGAGCTGCCGTAATTAATTAATAAATGCGGTGACATCAAAGCCTCTGCATCTTAACAATTTTATAAATGTACCCTATCTATGCCAGAATAAAAAGAAAACTCGATCAGAATTTGAGTCTCGGAGGCAAATAAAGGCAGCCCCCCAACTGCTGGCTGGACTAAAGTCCAGCGTAAAAAGTGCATTCCAACTAAGAAAGACAGAGTTTGCTGTCCTTGACAACATGGTGGAGATGTTTCACAGTCAAAACACTGATAAGAAAAAAAGGTTTGAGAAAGTCTGGACGTAACTATGTAATACAACAAGATCAACAGGATATAAGGAAGATCACAAACAAAGCTCCGTACCTAAAATCTGACCGATCATGTTCCCCAAACACAGAGAACTCAGTTAAAGGAATGTTATCTTTCACAAGTAAAATATTTGATCACTATTTGAGGAAAACAAAAGCCCGTGTGATGTCACCCGCTGGTTTAAGAACTACCGTTTCAGAAGTTTGGTATTTGACTGCAGCCACTTTGGCCTTTCACACGAGGATGAATTTAGAGAGCGGTCACACACACACACACATACACAGTACTGACCAAACGTTTGAACACACATTCTCATTCAAACAAATGGAAAAGTGTGTCCAAACTTTTGGTCTGTACTGTATGTTCATTTTTGGCATTGTTTCAGGAGAAGTACCAGCTGACTGATCAGAAAGCGTGAATATAGTTTATAGAGTAATAGATACTATTTCTATATTATTATTATTGATAATAACAATACCAATACATCAAACGATGATGATGATGATGATGATGATGATGATGATGATGATGATGATGAATAACAATAATAATAACAATAATGATAATAATAACAATAACAATAACAATAATAATAATAATAAGTGAAGCACTGAAATGGGGAACTCTCCAAAAGCTGAACAGGCTCCAGCAAGTCTCTGTGGCCCGAAAATCAGAAAAAGTGGGATTAAAATTTAACAGAAGAAATGATTGTACCCTTAAAAATAAAAATACCAGTCAGGGAAGAACTTTAGTTGCAATAACAAATATGTGTCCCTTCTTCTTCGTTTATCTCATAACAACATATTAAACAGGCAACTTACGAGAAAGAAATTGTGAAACTGTGGTTAACACAAAGTGCAGGCTATTTAGATACAAGTTATCCATACAACCCAGTCTCTGAAAGAGATTTAACTCATCTCTTTCACAAAGCACCTATTATTAAGCTTGATCTAACTTGTTTGTATTTCCATTAGCAGTTGAGACGATGACAAGATAATACTGCTTTGAGAAGGGACAGAGGGAAAGAGCCCCCACAAAAGACAACACAAACCTAAAGAACTAAAAACACCAGCGACAACTCCACAGGCAGGGCCCATTTCCCACAGAGGCAAAGTAAATAACTTTATGTCATAACAACAATTACAACAAAGACCACCCCTCCTGCTTTGGATTAAGGCGTTGTCACTATCTGAACCCCCCAAGAAGTTCCTATCTCCAGTACAGGAGTGTAGACACCGTGTCTCCAGGAAACGAGACTTTCAACACCAGGTGACCCCCGCCCCCTCCACATGTCTAAACCACAACAATTAAAGTACCTATCCACTGCCATTACAGTGAGCCTGTTTGTTTGTTGCAGCGGCGGTGGTTTCCCTTTGTGCCCCAGGCGGTGCTACCAAAGGAATGACAGAATAAACAGTAATGTAAGCAGTGTTGCTTTAAGACACATCTCCATTTTCGTCCCGAGATCTATGATAAGAGGACTCATAGAATGACTCATAGCTGGAAATACCTGAGCCAACCATTCCTTCACCTACGACAGGCGTCCCCAGCTAAAATGTTTACTTATTTCTGACCTCCACGGGCCTCCTGCTACTCCGGATGTCTCATTTGTTGTGGGAAAGGAGTGCGCAACCCCAACAGAAAGAGCCTTTCACCAAGCATTGTGTGGAGCAGGATAGTTTTTTAACACTACACCTCCAGTGACGCCCTCTCAGTGTGGGCTCGACGTGCCAGAACACGAGCAAAGACATCTGAAGTGGAGGAAACTCGGTCAGACCTCCTGGAGATGATATCACACAAGGCCATTGATCCATTTAAGGATTTCCTGTGGTTTTTTGGAAACATCTGACTTCGAAAAACCTTGTAATGTGCCAGTTTTCAGACTTGATGTGAATACAAACATAAAAGTGTAATATCGAAAGAGGAAAAGAAGCAAAAGATGGACACTTTCACAAAAAGGTTAATCCACACATGCTATGCAAGGAACCACAACAACATCACACGTGATTCAAAGACAACATTAAAAAAAGTTGAGGAAACTATAGGGACTTTTTTTTTGTCATGCACGTGCTCTGTATTACGACATCCTTTAAATATGAGCATTGATGTGTCCCAGAATGCCTAGGGAAACCGAGCCCCGGCATTTGATGTGCCAACCGAAGACACCAGGGCCTTTGTCTCAGTGTGTGTTTGTTTGCGGGGGGGTGGGGCTGGGGGGGCCGTGTCGCCCGCTTGTTTGTCAGGTTTTTCACTTCACTGCTCATGTCCGCTCTGATAAAATGACCATTCACTCGGAGCACAGTGAAGCGCGGTGGTCCTGAATCTTACTCCATTGCACAAGAAACGAAAATGCAGGGTGATCTTAAATTTGTGCAAATGCTTGCTGCTGAGTGTGTGTGTGTGCACACACATACATTCATACATTTTTTTTCATGCACTGTGTCTGAAGTGGTTTCCAGAATGAGAGAGGACAACCTTGAGGTCTAAGCTCGCACTCCTACTTTCCAACCAATGATTTTTCCACTGTCAGAAATTACAGAGTGAGAATTCGGCTGGCAATCTGCTTCGATGATTTGCCAACCAACATTCCGCCTTTTGCAAAGTGTGTCCTGACAAAATGATCCTGTGCATCTTCCTTTTTTTTGCACAACTTTCCCAAAAAATATTCTCACAACCCAGAAAAAAGCTTTTCTCTTTCTCCGACTCGGCTCTAAAAGAAAAACAAAAAAAACAGCTTCAAAGCTTTTTTGGGCATTTTTGAAGGTAAAACAACAAACACAATCGGCAGAGTAAAAAGGTACAAAATTATTCATTTCAGGCCAGTTGAATTTGGAGTGGATGGTTTGCCCTACTTTTAGCTGCCGGAGCCTGTTGTTGTTGTCTGCAGGACATTGATCACTTCCCAGGAAATAATTGGACATTCTGGTTCAGACAGCATTGGCTAAGCTTAGTTAATTAGGTTTTTGAGAAGGCTTGTGATGGACATCCTGGGCCGGCTTTCTCAATCTTTTGAGTAAATACAGGGACGCGACAGAGTTATCTTTGTGAATAAAATTGAGTACTGAACAAAAATCAGCTGCTGGAATCAATAAACCCTGAATGGAAATGAATACAAACCTCAGAGGATCTATAAAGTTACAGATCCAAATTTAGACTTTTAACAGTTTTCAGAGACTTGTGGGTTAAACTGCTTCCAAAGCAGCAGGATGCAGCTCCCGTAGTGAACCATAATCACAAAGAACCCAACGTACTCCAGCTGAGATTTGTATTGGAAGACACTAAAAGACAAGCTATAGTCACTTGTTAATAGATTTCCCTCCAATCCTTCCCCAACTGTTAATGTTTTGGGTTTTTTTTTTATTTCAATTCCTCACAGTCTCTTGATGTACTCTTTAGAAAATAATAGGATTATCACTCCATCAGTATCCGTCCAACTTTCCATAAATGAGTCTTGAACATAACTATGTGCTACGACATACATCCACATCTGCTTACAGAAACATGAAAGAAAAAAGAATGGGCTTTTGGGGGAGCCGGAGTTTCCAACAGCATGATAAAGTCGATACATGAAATACAGTTGGCAGGAATTTACAGGGAGTAAATATCAAAATAGACACAGTAAAAAAGGAGCAAAGGGAATTCCATCCCATGAAATAACTTTTTATGTCACGTCCAAGATAAGCGAGCGCTGATCACACACTCACTGGGAATTTTCCTGAAGTCTCAAAGGGCAAGCACGAGTCTATGTTTATAAGGGTTATATCCACGCTTATTACACACTTCTATATGTAACCGTATTCCTGGTATTTTGGGCCTGACTGGATAGGTGCAGTGCCTCATGAGCAGCCTGCACGCTTTGGATCCCAAAGACCCCCGGTGAGCCCCCATGTCAGAGCACAGTTCACTGATCACTCCTGGATCCACAAGCACCACAGAGTAGCTTTGTTCATCCACAGGTGGGGGTGGGGACACTTCAAACTCTTCACCCAGTTAACTCCCTCCCCCTCCCCAACCACAACAACACACATGAACACAACTGTGCATGCATGTGTGTGTATATGTGTGTTTTTCCTCACTTTCTGGAGACCTGGGCTTCAGCTTTCTGGATTTAATTTAAGAACGAGCACTTAGGCAGGTAGCAACAGGCTCCGAGTCCCGCCCAGGGCATTGAACATGTAGCTTTACTCAGGTTGATCGGCACACCCACATTCCCCACGCCTTACTGACTGACTCTGCAGTGGAATAAACTGACAAACAGTAGTTGTCACTCCACCACAAAGGAATAGGTTTCCTCGGTAACATGTCACGGGACAATACAAACAAAAAGCAGCTCAGCAATGCCAAACATATGGCAATTAAAACGCTTCGTGTTAGGAATTTAAAACTAAATATCTGCTAATGTTTCACAGGCTGGTTTATTGAGAGTGAATGCAGCATATCTACAACTTGTCTATCTACATTTGTCACTGAAAACTAACTGGGTCCCTGTGAGAAGGTGTGAAAGTTGAGCTTGATGCATTTGTAGTTTCAAATCTCAGCAAATCACAGCCATTAATTCAGAGAGGTTACAAATATTTGCCTCTTACTGCCAGCTTTTCCAGGCAACTGGACAAACACAATCCACTGTCAGAGTTAACCTTTAAACATTGCGCTTAAGCCATTTTCTCCTCTCCCCATCATTATAGCATGTAAGCCCTCTTAATATAGCCTTGCAAGGCTGCCAAATGCATCCTCATTACAGCCGCTGGTTTCATGCTGCTTCTCTAAGCCGCATTTCGGGGAGCACATTATCAAGACTCTGAGACATTGTGTTACACCACCGCTGCCCCGCCATAAAACAAGACTGTATAATGTGTTCTTATCTGTCACTGCTTATTCAATTTTACTGTACTTACCTACTCATTTACTAAACATCTACAGGCTTACATAAGGCAACATAACTGCTGCACACAAACAGGGGGGTCTAACCAGGAAAAATAGAGGAGACATAAAGCACCCAAAATAGAATTCCAAAGGGACTCTCTGGAACCAGGCGTTTTTTGAATCCTGTCCAAGCTCACATTTCCCCACATGTTTCTCATTTGCCTGTCCTCCTTTAAAAAAAAAAAAAAAAAAAAGAAGAGGAAGAAGAAGAAGAAGGGAAAAAGTCCACTTCTGAGTTTCTTTTTTTGAACTATAACTTTTTGTGCAGGGAATGAGGTAAGCTATAAATGTGGAGCCGAGCTAAGAAATACATTAATCAATCTTGCAGCTCTTACCTTGACCTTTGTGGGTGTCTATGCCTGCCAAAGCCTCTATGGGGACTGGCTCTGACTTATTACTCCCAGTCTGGGGATACTGGTTATTGTCTTTGTTCCAGGGCTGCTGGGATTCACATTTGTACGATTGCTCTTTCCTCCTGAAACGGTTGGCTATGAGCTGCCACAGGCTTGGTTCTTCCTGAACTGGTTTGGAGGACAGTTTCGTTGGACACAGGGGTACTTCCATCACCTTGACCTTCCCCCTACTGTGGTACTGAATATACTGCACACCCCCATCTTCGATCTGCTCTTTGGAAGTCGGGAGCTCTCTTCCAGTGAGGTATGAGAAAGGCCGTGGAGGCATTGTCGTCTCATCGGCAGTGCCTTTAACTTGACAGTGCTCTTTTAACTCTCCATCAGACCCTAAATTCATTTTTTCACGGGGTCGAGTCCTCCTGATTCGCAGGCTGAAGCTCCGCCTTAGAGAGGTCAGCTTGCTTTTTGAACTGTCAGTTTTGCTGGACTTGGGGGAAGATTTAGCATCCTTGTCTGCTCCCTTGTCCTTGTTCCCATCCGGAGGGGCTCTCCCAAACAGTCTCCATCGAAAGCCTCCTTTGAGAAATCCTCCATCGCGGCTCGTGTGGTCACAGCTCCTTTGGCAGTCGATTTCGTCATCAGAGCCCCTCTTTCTTACCTCCAGCACAGTCATACTGACGGGTCTTTGCTTCCAGCTCCTCTGCTGACCCCGAAGGGTCACCTTTGCAAGAGCTGACGCCTGTTGAGCCAAGACGGGGTTGAGGCCGTCAACTGCTCTCAATTCAGCCTTCCTGCTCCTGTACTGCATGTCATTTTCTGAAATACCTGTCTTTTTGAAGAACTGATGGGACTTGAGCTCTGACAGGACTGGACCTTGGCCTGCCAGCATGCAAACGCTCCTCGGCCTCCGCAGCCGCCTTTCTTTTTCAGTCTGAGAATCTCGTTGCTGCTCCAATGGGGCACCATACATGCTCATGGTCCTCCTGCCGAGCCCGGCGTCATCCTGATGTGGCCTTCGTAAGAAGGCCCGCGGCAGAGAGCTGTGGTCTTTAACAGCGGCATGACCCCCGAGGACATGCCCCGCGACGACATGCCCCTCAGTGCGGCCGCTGACCGAGCATGGCGGTGAATCCGTAACACGCTGCTCCTGGGTACCTGTGTGAGTTGTTAGTCCTGCCGCGTCTCCGTCGTGTTGTGAGGAGTTTCCGGAGTTCTTGGAGGGTTGTTTCCAAAACCTGTCGGTCTTCATTTTTCCCTCCACCTCCTCCTCACTCTCCTCCAGAACTGCCTCCTCTCTTTGCCTCCCGGCTTTACTTGTGCAGCTCACGGAGGGCCACCTGTTGAGCTCCTGTCGTGCCCTGCCCAGCCTGGGGCTGTTCTCCATTGGCACTAAATCCATTAGCTCTTCTTTTGGCTGGTAATTCTCCACCAGGTTAAGAGCAATGGGGCCCATTTTTGGCTCTGACACCACTGCATCTTCCTGCGTTTCCTTTAGGATTACAGAGATGTGGTAAACGGTTATCCCCTGCGGGCCGTTGGCTGTGCTCCTTGGGGTCGTATCCCCAGACCCGCTGCTGAGGAACAGCATAGCTCCGCATTCAAACAAATTTCTACATACCTCATTGTTAACACACTAAAACACACATTGAACACAAGCCACTGCTCACATTCTGCCTGGGAGCTGAGAGTCAGCTCCTGAAGTCTTTCATTTGAAGTCTAAATTCCTATGCCAGGCATAATCCTTCACCTCTGACATGAGGGAAAAAAAACTTCAAACAAGTTAGTGCAGAGCCTCGCTGCCACCTGCATCCTCTGGTTCCTTTACTCAGCAGACTCGCACAGGCATTTAGAGGGTAGCTGCATTCTCTCCACAGTGCTCTACCTGTCTTTGACAAATAGATGCCCAAAAGAAAAACAGGCTATCCACTGCTTATGCTGCCGCAAAGTCATATCTGTGACAGAGGAAGAAAAAAAACAAAAATGAATCATCCTTCTTCTTTGGCAAAGTTAGAAACTGTGAGCAATCCTTGCTGTTGGCGGTGCAGGCAAGCCCCTTAATCTCTGAGCTCTTGCCATGCAGAGGGAGTGTGTCTTTGTTTGAACTTTCAGCTGCCTTCCAACCCCCCGGGACAGATGGAAAACAAGGAGTGGATCCCATGGGCATTAAACACGCCCCTCTCCTTTCTCCAGTGTCGGTAGGAGCCCCCGAGAACTATCAGCAGAGAAAAAGTGAACATGCGAACGAGAAAAGGATGAGATGATTACCCGCTGCTCTAATCAGACTACAATCCACAACAAAACGGCCATGAATGGACACTTTGTCTTCCTCTGGCCAAAGGCAAACCACAAAAAGTGGGGCGGGGGGAGTGGTGGGGGGGGAGTGCTTGCTCATAATTACTAGAAAGAAAGAAAGAAAAAGAAAATCCCATAACTTTTGTGATTCACTCACACTAAGCCATCTATTTTTATGAATCTAGCATAGAATCACTGTTCACTTACAAAAGGAACAAATGTTTCTAACTCTAGGATATTCAAGGCAGCAAACTCGGAGTTGGTAACATGGGCCAACCACACAACCACACACTGTGCTTCCTCCCACTGCAGCCTACATTCAGTGGGAGAGCTTAAGCTTAATTCCAAGATAGGCTGACAGCTATTTATGGAGAGGAAACTGTTTTCTTTTTAAAGCACCGATGGTTACCCTGCAGAAAATACCCTGCAGAAAATGCTACATTAGACATTACACAAAATGACATTTTTCACATCTCAACATGACTTCATTTTAACCGCGTAGGCTGATAATTTCATTCAGAAAATTAGCGCATTGAACTTCTGACATCTACTGGCAGCAGTAGAAGAGATAGGGATGTAATGAACCTGCAACCTTTTAATTTCCTGCTCAATTTCTCTCTCTCTTCCTCTCTTTCTCTTCCTCTCTTTCTACTTTGTTAAAGTAGGTGTCGGTGTAGCATAATGCATCAGTGGAGTAGCAGCGGATGCTCATTTATGAGCCATTATGTGAATCAAGCTTGATTTATCCTGCACAAATCTTCAGCAATGACACTGTTGTTAGGGTTGGAACACTGCCCCCTTGTGGTCAATGAGAGAACAGTTCTGGTGGTACAGGAAGCTCTTCAATGGGCTTACATTGATACCAATGTGGTATTCATTATCACAATTGTAATTAAAGCTGGAACTATGGTTTTGCCGTATCACAAGACCGGAGTAAAAAAATAAAGCCTCTCTGCAGCTTGTTATTAAATTGACATCTCTTGTTTTCCCAAAAATAAAAACCCTGAAATCTCAGCTTATGAGGGGGAAGACCATAAAGCAGGACAGAAACTGGCAGGCCATTCTATGGGAGGATTTATGTATTTATCCTATGCATTTTTATTTTTTTTTCATATATCTTCATAGTTCTTATGGATTTAGTTTCCATTTTTAGAGCGTTTTCCATTGTCTTTTCTTATTCAGTTTACTTGAAATGTAAAGCACAGTGAGCACTGATTATCTCCTTTCCTCATTGGTACATCACAGTGGCTTTACTTAACATATTTATATGGAAGGGGCTGACTGGGTAATTCTCCTATCTAAAATGCTGTTCTTTTTTTTTTTTAATACTCAGAGGTACCAGCAACAACGGGCCAGAAGCGCTGAGCGCTGTTCTGAATGTCTCATTATGACCTGAATTTAGCCTGCAAGCCAAGGCACATTAGTTGATTATTGAAGTTGTTCCACGTCCTACTAGTGCCGATGGACACTCAACTTGTTGAAACTTGTCCCTTACACACACAGCTTGAAAGCAGGTGAGGGTGAGGTCCAGAAATCTTTAGTGCGGACATTCTTTTAAAACATAATGGTGGTAAATCCGGTTCTGACGTAAGAATGCATCAGCAGTTTTAAGAGTTTTCTAGAAAACTTCTCAGCACCCGCAACAACACACTTGCACGAACCATTGGTCTTATGAGAGAAGTATTGATTTTAATTTACTTCTCGTGTTAAGTAAAGAGCTCACTGTGCTGGCTTTTACCTGTGTGTTGAAGGCAGGGGGTTGGAACTGAGTGGGTGTCATCACGGAGCAAACAGTCCTGTTCGCTCCACTGAATCGGATGGTTTCGAGTTCCCCTGCGACTGCCGAAACAGAGCAACATCTTCAACCTATAACCTCAAGGGGGTCTCCGCCAAAAAGAGGAGTCAAAATAAAGCCATTGGTTTAATTCTTCTGCTCCTGGGTTTTGTCATGGTTTGCTATTCAGAGGTTTTGGCTGTGAAAATCTCCCTGCAGCTCAATGCTTAGTTCCAGCACATTAGTCCGTTGTCGCTTTTTGTCCAGAATGAACGCAGTGAAAAATAAGAGTTCACTTTTTCATCTGCATCATGCAGCGGTCGGTCTTCCAGAAGAACGCGGCCGCCAGCGGAAACTTGAGCTGTAACTGGACAGCTTGAGGAAGTGACCGAGACAGGTCATGTGCCGGGGTTGACTTTGAGTTGTTTCCTCCTTGTAATTGCTATTGCAGGTGTTGGTTACCAGCGAGAAACACTGATTGGATTACCATTAATCCACTATCCTGTTGTTGTTCTGTCTTGTCCAGAGGAATTCTTTGATGGGTAAATCTAGGGATTTCAAAGAGCTGACCAGGTAACAGAGCTTCCCTTGTGTGCCTGTGTCCTCCTCTGCCCCACAGCTAAATGATTCTCCTGTTGTAACTCAATCTTGTTGGCAGCTGAGAGGGGGAAAAAAAAAAAAACTTGTTCAGAAAAACTGGACTAGCATGTCTTGAGATTCCTGAATCACCTCCGATCTCTCCATCTATGCCCTCACATCTTTACAATGTACATCTTGGCCAATGATCTTGCGTGTTTGCTGCGTGCGTCATAGTAGAAAAACAAGAGTGCAGGGTTGTTTTGACACCAGACTGTTTCTTGTCTCTTCTCTTAGCCCTGAGCTAAAGTCCTGGGTGATACATAATCTTCCTGAGCTCATTTGTACTTAAAAAAGTTAGATGTTCTGAGTCCCAGGATGAAAATTTCAACTGGAGCATCCCAATGTCAGAATTTCAACTCGGTAACAAACGCTAAGCGGACTAAGTAGTTTGTCTCCATTTGAACCTTCATATTAAAATTGATTCAGTTCGTATACTCGTGGGTGACTTAAAATGCCTAAAGGGGGCACTACATAGTCTTGAGGTTTCATTGATTACCGTTATTAAAAAGTTGTGAACCGTTTTGAGTTTTTTGTTTTTAAAGCAGCAGAATGGGAAAGGTTTCACAGCATCATCAATTAATTACAAGGCTAAAGCTGTTTCAGAGGGTGTGATATTTTCTCAAAAAAAACTTTTAAGAAAACCCCCACAGGACAGATATTTCTGGACAGACGACATAACAGAATGTCAGCCAGCTTGCACTGGTGTGTTTATATAAAGATGCAGACAGTATGAGTGGCAAAAGCTGGTTTTGTCTGGCAGCTTGCGAGATGAATCCAAGCCACATGAGTAAAGCTCACTAACCCCTCATCGGTATCAGAACATGAGTCAGTGAGAGGAAGACAGCCGTGCACGTATGTATGCTATGATGCTATGGAGTAAGATAACTTCCAAAAAGATGTGTCCATGTTATAACTATTCGTAATGATAAACTGTATGTAAATAAAAACGTTGTACCCAAAATTCTGCTGTCACACACGAGTCGCACATATTTTTCAGATCTTTTCAATTATTTTATTGTCTGAAAAATGGTTCAAATGTTATTTTATTGTCTAAAAAATTGTTCAAATATGTTATTTTGTTATTTGAAAATGTTTTAATTTGTTTTGTTGATCTATTTTTCTATATTTTTCTTATTTTTGTGAGGGGGGATATATATTGTTTTTCAGCACTACCTTGTTCTCTATAGCTGATATAACATGAATTACTCCTATGTGGGATCAATAAAGTTCTTATTTTTGCCATCTGAGAAAATTAAATATATTATATTTGGTGCCTACCTGTTTCCCAAGTATATTAGTGCGTGTGTGAATGAATAAATGAGACGTAAAACGTAAATTTCTTTGTAGAAAGGCGCTTTATGAAAATAAGTCCATTTACTTGTATTAGTTTACAGCGCAGTCTTGCCACATCCAATATGGCGGCGACGTTGACGTATCGCAGCAGCGCTCGATGGGGTGTCTACGTATATATGTCTATGCTGTGACCTGCCTGTGACGTCATTTCAACAGTTTTTCGATTCGTACCCATAAACTTGAATTCGTGTTGACAGTGAAGACTCATAGTCGTAGAAATTAGAGTTGTATTCACAAGACTTTGCACTCACAGCTTTTAGATTCATACTCGCATAAAAACAATCCTAACCCTAATAATTTATCACTCATGTGTGTGACAGCAGAATTTTGGGTACAACTTTTTTATTTACATACAAATGTTTACCATTACGAATACGAATAGTTATAACATGGACACATCTTTTTGGAAGTTATCTTACTCCACATGATGTCTGCTTCCTCGAGACACGGAAACTGAAAGAGAAAAGGAAAGATCGCTCCGTGTTGTGCCCAACACTCACCGGCTCGCCAGTTACCGGCTCGCCATAATGTTGATTAGAGGTTTGTTTTTGTCCTCCTTCTTCCTCAGTGAGGTGTTGCTGACCTCATTCACACAAACCCAACCGTGGCACAATGACGTCCGGCATTCTCCTGCATCACGTACGACGGAGGTTTTATCTACCTCGTGAAAGCACGCACATCACATATGTTTACCTTCGGCGCTATTCAGGCGCGTTCTGTGTGAGCTCTGCATGACAAGTCAGTGCCAGAGCTTGCAACACTGACTCACTTTGTTAAACGGGAACAAAAATGTTCATGACTTCCCACCGGCATTGGTGCCAGGCTTTAAAAATAGTGTTGTGTGAACATGTTAATGTAAGATATTCAGGGGAAAGCTAGAAGAAATCATTCAGCGGTCAGAAACGCTCCTCCACCGAGGAGAAGCCCGACCTCACTGGACGGAGACATGATTCGTCATGAACTGTGATTAACGTCATCACACACCAGACGCATGAGCTCTGCAATACTAATAACCCCACTCTGCCGGAGGCTTTCATCCTAACATCCATATATGTTTTTTTGGGGGGCAAAGCAAGATGAAATGTTGCAACATTTCTAAGTAATACAGCGAAGAAGCAGCACTCCTGGAATTACAATCTAATATGTTTGAAACTCTGGTTATTGTGCGAGCAGTGTCTTTGCAAAGAATGATGTTTAATTCACGACCCCACAATTCTCTTGTTGGCCTAAACGTAATAGAATGAATGTGTTTGTTAGATATGCTTCTTTAAAAATACTTGAGAGTGAGAGAGGGGTGCTAACACAATTTTTTTTACACAACCGCCATCACGCCTGCACACCAGCAGAATTGGATTAATTTCATTCCAACACTTTTTTGTTGATGTGATGTGTTATTCAATACGTGTGAAAATCTAACTTTGAAACTACATTTACAGGGAACACTATTGCACTTTGTGATCCTTAGAGTCCCCTTAGGGGGTGGCGAGGGAACCCCAGTTTGTGCTGCACCGTGTTACTGTTAAGAGTAGGGCTGAAACGATTCCTCGAATAATTCGAGTAATTCGATTACAAAAAATGATCGAGGAATTTTCTCTGCCTCGAGGAATCGTTTAATTTATTTTTTTTAATTTTTTTTTTTCGTTTAATTTCACCAGCTCAAATCCTCGTATTACGCCCGGACCACATTTAATGCGACACAACACGCTGACGCTGCGCCGTTAAAGGGGGGAGAAAGAGGCGGCGGGTATGTTTGGTTTTAGTAACATCATGCTCAGGCAGTCTGCAATGGCCCAGACGGGAAACACATGTAGTTCAGTGCTTAACTTTTATTTTTAATCCACGCTATATTCTTCTGGTCCGTTCTCTATGTTCCCCCTCTAAAGCCAAAATTATTGTTCCGCGTTAAATCGACGCAGAGCCTACGGCGCTCTCCGGCGAGGGCGGAGAGCGGCGGTCCGGCTGGCGTTGCCACGGCTACGCCGTAGCCTACGGCGTAGGGTACGCAGCGACGCGCACCATTCTGCGTTGTTGTAACGCGGAACCATAAATCAGCCTTTACCCGGTACATAAACCTCTGTTCCCGCTACAGTTTTAACTAAAAGAAAAGGCAGAAAATGTCAGAAAAATAAAAACGTAATAAAGCTAACTGGGTAGTTTTCATTTCATTTTATCTCTATAGTCATTCATGGATAAAACAAGCAGCACTGGTGTCTAATGTGCTCCAATACAGCAGGTCTCATAATTTTATTTTGAACACTGCCAAAACTCTAACTTAAAACTTAACTACTACTTAAAATTTGCTAGACACAAATGAAAGTTCAATTGAAACACGTGGGAAAAACACCTAATCTTTTAAGTGATGTGTGTTATCAGGTGTAATGGCATTTTTAGGTTAGAAATAAGAACATTTCTTGGTAAGATCCTTAGTTATTTGAGTGCAGTGAATTTGGTCAACTGGTGTAAGTTCAGGGTTTTTAAATGCACAGCCATGATCTTACTGGATTATATAATTTAGTCTTGATGTCAATTAACATCTAACATCTTATGTATATTTATAATTGCTCTTTAACTAAACAAATATGTTTTATCCGATTACTCGATTAATCGATGGAATTTTCAGTAGAATACTCGATTACTAAAATATTCGATAGCTGCAGCCCTAGTTAAGAGAGAGAGGAAAACAAAACAAATACATTTAGTTTTCAATCTTTAAAACTTAATCTTTAACTGAAAAATAAAAAAACATAGTATGCTGTGCTGTGATGACAGCCTGAGTGCAGCCTAGTCTGCGGGTACCACTTTTCATGGGAACTGTGGGGACAGCGATCGAAGACGCATATACTGTATTTGACACGTTTGAAAACTTTGCTGGGATTTTGGATGGAAAATGGACCGTTTTTCCTCCTGCTGCCGTTACCGGCTTCACACCGGCTTTAACCCCATTATCATTTTATTATCTCATTCCATTATGAGGAAAGAAATAAAGTCTGGGCACCAGTTGGCTCAGTGATATGGGTGACTTGAATGGTTTTATTCAAGCATGGACGGTATGTGCTCTGCATGTATATGTACATATTATCATAAAACTTCAGTCTTATGATGATTATACCAAACAAAGTAAAGCAAAAGCAGCTGAGTAATAATTTCTTCAATATGTGCCTGCATTTATATGCAAACAAGCGATGTGGTGATTACACGGAACCGTTCATCAGTGCCACCGGATCCCCACCTCCCCTCTCCTCCATCCCCATCCACGGTAAAGTCGTCTCTATGACAACCAGTCTGTGCTGAAGAAAAGGCTGGGGACTCCTTTCTAAGAGACCAGCAAACTGGATGTAGAGATATCTTGCCTTGAAGTTGAAGACTGGAACCAAGTGTATACACTCACTACCACCTCTCCCAAACGTCCTCCTGATTTCAGCTTAGAAATCAATCTCAGCATAACGTCTTGAAAGGGTTTTCATTTCTAAAAACAAATTTAGAGAGGAGAGGAGGCTTGCCATAGCTATACACATGGATCCAGAGCTGCACCTTTTCGGCAACCATGACAAATAAAAGCACAGTCACACATTATTTCGCTTCGCAAACTGTGTTCAAAGTATATAGAGGAGTCGTCACAAAACTGCAAACAGGATCATCCAGCAGAAATCGCATAGAAAGTAGTATTGTGCAGCAAAACAGGCGGGAGTTTGTTACCTCGAGTCATTTCTCCTCTTCTCATCTAAGTCTTCTCAACTCACCTCACAGGTAGGACCGACTACCACATGAGGTGATATGTAGACAGGATTTACACATTTATAAGAAAGATGTGCAGGAGGACATTTACTGTCCATTTGCATGAGAGTGAAAAGCGATCAACATCCTTTTGTGGGCTAACAACCCTCAACAAAACAAATGGTAGCGTTTCATCAATTTTTAATAATTTATTCAGGAATGTATTAATATTAATGCTGCCTGAAACGTCACTTCTAGTTAAGTGGTGGTGCTTAAGTTGGTTTCCAACATATCATAATATGTATATCAGCGATACAATATCAATATTACAAAAGGCTGCTTTGACAGTAACAAATAAAAGTTTTTTTATATTTCCAAGCGTCTGACATTCATGCCCTGAGTGCACAGATCTTGAATAAAATATTTGGCCAATTAGATAAGCCGTTACAGCCCTCCACACCCACCCTCAGGTTTAAATGCGAGTGGCTGAGCTCACAAAAAGTGAAGTACATCGTTTTGCTGGTTTCTTTGCCAAAAAGAAATACACACGAAGGGAGATCATTTTGGTTTGTTTTTTTCCCCTTCAGTCTTTTCCTAGTTTGGCGGCTTAGCACTTCACGTAAATCCTCCCTAATACTGCAATAACCCAAACATTTTGTGTACAGAGAAAAAGCGAATGCAACAGCAGTGAATGACAGCTGCTTTTTACTCATTTATTTACTTATTTTCAGTTTGCATTTCATTAATTTGTAGTGAGAAAGAAGAAAGTAGTAAAGGATGTTTTTAAGAGTAGAAGAAAATGTCTGAACCTTTTTTTTTAATGATCAAGTTGGGTCCTTGCCCATGTGGAAGGGAAGCTGTTATAAGTGCATTCTCTTTTTTGTTGTTGATGCAGCAAATAATAGCTTTCTCTACTTTAATTGTATGCAGAAGCTGTTTACTGTCTGAAGTCTATCTTTAGAAGCAAAGCAGAAATATATGTATTGAAGTATTTCTTTATGCATTTCAAGTCATGCTACAAGATTCAGGAATAACACTGATGATGCATGTCTACTTATTGCACATTAAGGTTTCTCCACTGATTACAGGTCCGCATCTATTTCTTTTACAGAACTGAATCGTTGCAGATTCCCTACATGACTGTTCATCTGTGTGACACATTTAAAACTGTTATGACCACCTGCAAAAGAAAATAAAACAAGAAAAGGGTCTGCAACCTCCTGATAGAAGCTGAATTGTTATTTTGATTAATAAAAACAAGAAATTGATATAGTCTAAACCTGAGAATTGAAGTTTCGCACCCAAATTCATGCGAAACAGTACATATTCCCCAGAGCATCCGTGAGTATCAGCCATATTCATATTATAAGCACAGTTTGGATGTAAGACTAAAGACAATTTGTTCACCTGTGCATTCGCAGTTCTAGCACACAATAAAGCTGTGAAAATGTGCCTCTGATATCCCCACATCCAGGTAATTGCACAATGACCTGGCAATTTCCAAAGACATATTCATTTACCAGCCCAGGCCCCCTCTCCCGTTTGTTCGTAGACACTGAATTAATGTTGGCAAATGAATAAGTCTGAAGACTCTCATACAGGCGCAGAGTGGCTACAGACACCAAGGAAAGTTATGATAATTACGCTTGCAGTAGGGGTACTGAGCGTGGGTGTAGAGCTTTTTAAAATTCAGCTCCACTAGCGACGAGCATACGTCACCATTGCTCCACTGCAGAGAAAATGATAGGTTCGAGGACGTCTGTAGGAGGCTGTGAAAAAAATCCAAGACGCTTCCGTCTCTGAAATTTGGATTGTGAAAAAGAGTGTGTGTGTGTGTGTGTGTGTGTGTGTGTGTGTGTGTGTGTGTGTGTGTGTGTGTGTGTGTGTGTGTGTGTGTGTGTGTGTGTGTGTGTGTGTGTGTGTGTAAGACAGAGATGGAAAAATGGAAGAAATTGAATGGAAGAGAAGCAGTGACAGAGTGTGCAACAGCCATGTAACCTCAGCTGAAAGCAGCATGAGGCGCCCTCATTAGAGGGTTTGGCATCCAAGACGCCAACTGCTAATTTTTTCCTGTTTCTTTTGTCAGAAAATAATACTAAAGCACCGAGCTTAAGGCTCGCCTGAAGCGTGTTTACTTATATCTGCAACCGCACCACACGTGCATGGGTGGGTGACACTCTGACATTTCCCACGTGCAACCATTACAACCAACACTACAACCCATCTGATGTGTCACACGAAGAAATTCAAGGTGCAGAAAACTGTGGGGGAGGGTTGGCTTTGCTGGAGAGGGTGAAACGATCTGATGGAGAAAAAAAAAAAAAAAAAGGTCCATCTGATATTCAGCAACCAGGACTACGCAGGGAAACACGGAGGCTAAGAGCTGGTTTGTAGAAGATGACAAAATGACCACAGAGAGAATGTGGGAGGAAGCTGCAGAGAGTTGCACAGTTTTTACAGGCAGGCTTGTGTGGGCCGGTGGCTTCCAGTACTCCTCCTCCTCTACATATTAGTTTGAAAACCCACGTTTACTTCTGGTATGATGTTTTAAAAATCTACTTTCATTTGAATGCATTAGCTATGAAGAGGTATTATGAAAACCACAAAAAGAAGGCGCGGTAATGAGTTGGGGTTCAGTAATTGGATCTGGGAGGGGGGGGTGTTACTACTACTTATGATAGCAACCAAACTGAATAAGGTGAAAGTAATCTTTTCACTCAGCCTGAAAATCATTTTGGCGAGGACTTTGGTTGTGAAGAGTCTAATTATGAAATAAGCTGACCTCACCGATATCACACTACCTGCGCCATCCTTCTGCAACGAGCAACATGTCATTCCTCATGTACCATCTGGCTTTCAGCTGCCTTCTTGTACCTCACCATCATCCCGCCGCAACAATCCTGCAGATGTTAGAATAAATGGAACTGCCAATCACAGCTTCAGCTGACCACAGAAAACACGTTACACGATTATGACACTGTAAAGTGAGATAACTTCACTCAAGTTTTGTTTTTTCTTTACCCTTTCTACTCCTTCTGACAAAGATTGTGAGATATTAGCAATAACATCTATTCTTTAAAAAAAAAAATGGGCCGTATTTCTTTCTGCCGCACTTTTATAGATGAATCCATAGTTTATTGTCCATTGCTCCTCAGTGTTCTGTCTTGCTTCTTTACAGACGTTCTTTTACTTGTCTTTCAAAAAAAAAAGGGTGGGGGGATTGGGGGACAAAAATAGCGACACATTTGGGCACAAGCTCCCATGTAATTTCCCATGCCTTTTGTCTGTGTTCCTGTGCCGCCCATGCATGCTGAGACAATAGGCTGAGAGCTTCATTATGAAGCTCCCAACACCATTTCACATGAAAGTCAGGCAGAATACTACGCTTCCTACTACTCTCCCCCGTTAGGCGTGCTGACATGGAAAAATATGGAGCATTTGCTGGCTGAACTGACACCATTTTTACCATTTGCTTCTATTAGGCTGATGCAGTTCACGACACTCGGGTTTGCAAAATGAAAAACTCTGCACTGCTATCTTTATACATCGCTGGCGACTTCTTGCAAATAATTATGCAATCCGTTTTCCACAGATAATGGCCGAAGTTATGCATCATCGCTTCAGTTTTCAGTATGGGATTAATTGTTGTTATGTTAGTCTTACTACCATGTCTGCAACTGATGAGAATCTCTGATCTTCAGCTCCTTAAAAAGAAACTTGTCCCCACAAGTTACTGTGTAATAATCCACGCTTCAGTTCCTCGAGTTAAATGGCATTCAGAGGGATGGGACCTGTGGTTATGAGCATGCATACGAAATGAGGATAGTCTCAACAAATATTTGCCAAAAAAAGAAAAAAATCACTTTTGATATTGCAATATTACAGCTTACCCGGCTCTGATGTCTCCCAAAGGCTTCAAAGCTGGGGCTCTAGCATGAAATTGAATAACCTGGAAATTATTTATGGTAAACCACTTCTATCAGAACCAGCGGGCCATCAGTATTCTGGACAGGAACATGTAGTCAGACAGCCAGACACAGAGGCTTAGTTCCAGCTCAGTTGCCATCTGCAGTAGCTGAATGATGGATAAGTCAAAGCAGGGGAGGTCAAACCAAACACTGCTATCCTACACGCTAAAGTTTCACGACAGCTCCATTTGTCAAAGTCATTATGAGGCTGTTACCTTACACACTCGCCATGACATTTTTAGCTGCCCTTAACATAATGACAGATCACCCCGTCCCTGCCAGGTGCACAGAAGGAGGTGTTCCATCATGCTCTTTGCTTCAGTCGTGTGGGCATGAGCCGCAGGTCAGGAGGAACCATTAAACCTGATTAATTGTGGCCAGAAAGTATTTCCTGCAATTCACCCGGCAAAAAAAAAAAGAAAGAAAAGGAAAAAGGAAGAAAAAACGGGTACTGTTCAGATTTCATCTCATCATAAATGTCAACCAAGTCTTAACGGCAGCAGGAAAGTGGACCAGCTGGGACCTTAATGAACAAAGCACCACAGCTCAGCATAACCACAAAACGATCTTGATACAGCATATACACGCCAACATGTACACACAAGCTCATCAATGCATTTCTCGCAAATCGAAAGTGCTGATCAGAAGATCGGATTGTCCACAGGGCACCACAGCGTGCTGAATCCGCGCTTCCTGCACCTCTTTCTGATATTGTAACACGGACGCTTTGTCACATTTGACATCTGCTGAATGGAATACAAGACTTAAGTCACAGAAAACCATAAAACGGGAGATGTTTCCTTAGTTTAACAAAATCTTATGCTGACGAGACATATCCATGTCTAAGACCGGAGACAGAGCTCTCTTCTGAAAATGCTGGAATCAAATCAGTTTCATCGGGGAACATATCTGCTGCACCAACGAGGTATATGTAATAACTTCTGTATCTCAGCGGGGACTGGACCGTCTTTGCAGCTGCCCTGGACGTACAGCTGAGACCCTGAGATCAACACCCACAGAAATGACAGCTATTGTCTCCACTTCTTGTGAAAAAAAGAAAAGAAATGTAAAATTTGAATGTATTTTACCATCAGAACACTTCAAAATGCTGAGCTTGCACTAATTTCTAATAACCGAGTGATTTTTTTTAAATACTTTTACCATCTGAAACAAATGATTGGAATTGTGTTCAAATTGCAATAAACAAGTGTTTAATGAGTAAAAGTGAAATCCATTGCACTTTAGATGGCGATGTGCTGGAGTGTGTTTCATTTGCAAGAGGCCTCTCAAAAGGATTTAATGGAACGTATTCTGTATGCAGAGCATGTAAAGTGCACATTATTATTTAATACTGGAGCCTCATTGAGATTTGAAAAGTAATAACCTCGGGCACCTCAATCCAAGTTAACTTTTCAGCAATTAATTTTTTTTCCATGCCTTGTCAGTATGAGGAAAAAAAAAAAAAGAATCATGCCCGTACACACTCCAGATGAACCATTCCCTTGTGTTTCCCAAAGTGATATAAGCAGCCTAATGAGCTGAGGATTTAGTTTTGGGCAACTACAAGCCAACCATTAGTAACAAAAATGACACAAAAATGTGTTCCTCCTCTAGTTCTTCCTCATCTCCTCCTCCTTTGTGCTTCTGCATCTTTTCACCCTTAACATGATCCCATCTGCCCACAATCCTCCACCTTCCTGCTGAATGCTGCATCGACAGGATGCCCTGGAGAAGGGAGAGCTGTTCTTTAACTACACCGTCACAAATACCGACCACTTCAAAGCCGTCGAGACGCATCACCATCATTTGCACCCACATCTTCTTGAAGGATGGGGCTCCTTAATGCAATCCTGCGTTACGCAATCCAGTGTGATGAATAACTGCAGACACTCTGTATTTAATGAATTTCAGGGGAAGCCGAAGCCCTCCCCTCACAAACACACACATTTCTGCCGGATCAGCAGGAGAAGGTGACAGCTCTGCTATTTTTACTCAGGCATCTCCACAGGTACTATTGTTTCTCAGGTCACATGGTCACCCACCCATATGAGAAGCATGCTGCTGCAGTGCACTATTTCTGGTCTCCCGGCAGGAGGAGACAGGTGTGAGAGGCCTGTGGATGGAGAAAGGTGCTACAGCACTCGACTGATCCCGGACTGATGGCAGTATGGTGCAAAAAATAAATAAAAATAACCAGCTTCCCCATCTGATTTACCTCTCTTAAGACTGATGCACCCAAAACACTCAAGGTCAGCGTTTGTGGACCGGATAGGTAAAGCCACGTGTCACCTCCTGCTATTTTTGACAGATGAGCCCTTTGTCTAGATGGAGTCTGAAGCAACTGCTGCTGCACGGTAATGGGATCAGCACAGCAACAGCTTCATTTTGTGCCTCATCATTGTGACAGCTGCAGGGCGGCTGACATTACACGGACATTACATTGAGATCATTTTCGCTTTGCATTGACTCAGACCTCGACTGTATCTCGTGAAGCACGGAGCTAGTAACATTCAGACTGCTGACAAACGAGCTCATTTAAAGAGCCAGATATCAGTCGGCACAGAGCAGACGATCAAAAACCAAATCTTTGAATCCAGATCCCGAATCTTTAAATGCAACCGTTGTAATGACCAGTTGTTCTGATCACAACTGCCACAGAACAGTTCCTGCTTTGGTTTTACTCACCTCTCAGGTCAGAACTGAATCCATTAATGTCCCTTGGATTTCTGACTAAAAAGAAAGCACTTTTGGAATTTGGGAGAGTTTGAGAAATGATTTAACTGGAAAGAAAACATAATCAAAGTTGAATGAGCTGCATTGAATTTATTGCAGGCAGCAGGATAAAACTGGTTTTCGCAAGGTTGTATAACTAACAAGTTGATTTCTTTTGATGTTCCTGCTTTTTGTGAGCATGCAGTCAAAAGCACAGTAGACTGGCTACTTTACGGTCTGAAAGTACCAATTAAGAACACTCAAGTGGCATGTGACTCCCAAAAACATGTCATGGGGAAAAAAGATATATAGTAAGCAAGCTGAAATTGGGTTTTTATATTATTTAGTGCACGTGAAGAAGAGCAAGTCCCTAAATTAAGATTATGAGTGTATAAATCACTGTCTGCAGCAAAAACAGCCATCCTGACACCAGCTGAACATCTCCATGAAGTTGACATCACTGCTTTAATCTTGTTTTCACATCAGGTAAACCCGCACCATCACGTCAGGCGATAATCGCTCAACTAATGTGTGCACGCAGGAAGACAAAGCCTGGCAGTTACCGTCAAAGCCAGTAATTATCTTTACAGCCATCATTTTCATCCTATCTACTATAGCAGCGCTACGATCAGAGGGAAACCAAACTGCTTTAACTGTAATGAATAAATGAAAGCAGCAGTGATTTTACCAGCTCAAACAGGTAGCTGTTATTTTGCATTTGAATTGGTCTTGCACAGTCCATTGATGCTGTAATTAAGTTGGTCTATTTACAGAATGTATGATTATCTAAATGGAAAGGTATAGCATACAGCTACATTGTGATAATTTACCCTCAATAAAAAACCCAGCAGGATTAGTGACTAATGCAAGCGACAACACAAGAAATATTTACAAGAAACAACAGATTGCATATGCTGTCAATCTCTTTGGTAATGTTCTTCTACTCCAATGGAAAATTACCATCGTGTGTAAACCGTCTGACGATGTAAATACGTGTTTGCCAGAGAAATACTTGACAGATAAGCAGCTGTTCCCGGGATTGGGTCTGATTTGTGCTGGCTTCCTCTTCCTCTATGCTAAGTAGATCTTCCTTTGAAGGCACGAACTAAAAAAGTCATGACACACGCACATTTGGTATGAAACAAACAGCAGTGAGGATGCATAATTTACACCGAGGCCACGCTCGCTGGGATGCTGCAGGGCACTGACCTTGAATAAACTCTACTGGCAATTTTGAAGTCTACACTAAAAATAAAAATACGTGGGCGAAGGACTGTTAATTGTCCTGTTCGGGCTAATATAGTCCTGCTGGGGTCTCCATGTCTCCTACAGTTCTAACAGTGACTCATACTGCAAATCAAATCCCTCAATCAAACAAGGTGATCATACCGTGGCGCTTAATCACTCAGGGTAACAGCACTCTTGGGTCTTCATACATTTTAGCATTAGAAATACAAAACTGACAACAAACTTGCTTGCATCAAAACTGAAAATCAGAGAGGAAAATTAAGTGTTATGAAGATTTGGTGTCACTTCTGTCAAAAACAAATTTCTTTAATCAGCTCATTTCCCTCTTCTCAACAAGCAAAGATATCATCAAAAACACAGCATCTAGAGGTAAGGATACATCATAGTTATTTCAGTAAGACATCTGAGACAAACTGCCAGGAGGCATGATAGAGGGAAAAAAAAACTATTGCAGTAGACAGGTCACTGCCCCTGTTTACTCAAGCAAGAGCACACTGTATGATAAACGCAGTCAGTCAAGTGATAAAGACAAAATTATTCTGGCACACTTGCTTTTATCAGATACTCGCGACAGAATGCCAAATCCTGAGATAATAGCCACAACATAATAAACACTGCCTCCAGACGAAGGACATTTGCGGAGTGTATACAAAGGGCTAATCTGACTTTAGCACTCGAGTGAGTGATGCCTTGACACAATAAACGGAGGAGATTCATCTAAATCCCAACATAAGCTCTGCCTACAAAGTGCAGTGATGGCAACAGCAGGACAGACGCTCTCTACTTCTGCATTCCCCGGTTCTCATGAGTAATACTGCTTGTTACATTTCTTCTGTTTCATATGGTGGACCTCCTTTGTTTCAGTCAGCTGAAATCAAATAAGCTTCACATCAAAAGTCACAAAACTTGATTCGCCTGATGTGTGTGCAGTGGCCGAGCTCAACCACACGGGGTCGCTGTTGCTGTAGGAAAATGCAAAATACATGTAAATATATACAACGTAACTAAACACATTTGATATTGTGGAGCTCTTTTAATGGCTGCACTTAAAGAGAAGTGACATATAAAGCGATGTTTGCACACAATTGTTCAAGTTAAATGAAAACAGGTAAAAAGAAACAGGTTTTCTAAATCAAATATCAGTTTTTAGTCCAAATCTTTCAATCTCAGTCAGTGGTAGGGCCCACAACATGAGTAGAGTCGGCCTGGTTGTGTTCACTTTAAACAATCCACCAGCGCAAGGGTGCACTGAGAGGCTGTAAGAGAGAGATTACATAAGAAGCTCATCAGTGGGGTAGTGGCCCACGCACTCCAACATCCTCAGAGGAATCTCATGCTGTTGATCAGCTTCTCACTCAAAGTAAGAACAAAATGGCTGAGGTGAATGCCTGATGGAGAAGCCTGCTGCAGAGAATATTGAAATGCACTGTATGTGAATAATTAGCTGCTATAGAGGTGCTACTCAACTCCATTGTGAGCTGCACGGCCAAAAGATTGAGGCAAGATGGCAGCTGGCGTTCCCACAAGCTCAACCTATTTGCACGAAAGACCAACTGCTGCAAGGAGGGGGTCCTAATTAGGTTCTCACTGCCAAACAATATTATTCATGCACAAATAATACATGTATGGAAATTGCTACTGTTTCCGCCCTAACCCACAAGCTCTGTCAAGCACTCAGCCATGCTTCAAGCAACCGTTTTTGTCATTTATCCTCCAAACAGAAAACAGCTGATGGGGATTTCATCGCGTTTATAAAGTTTCATGAGATCCTTTAATAAGCGGGAACTTTCCTTTTTTCACAACTTTCTTTTAAACTCCTCCTAACAACAGTTTTGTGTCAGACAAAGTCTGAATTAAAGTAATGTCATGACACTTGTGTTTGCAAATACTAGTGCACGCTGAAATAGTTAAACTTGGACACCTTAATGCAAAACGTCTCTGAACCAAGTCATTATTTTCCACCCTGAATAATCATCCACATATTTAAGAGTGAAATTTCTTCTAACATCAGTCTTTGCACTCCATCTCATCGTACATAGGAGAAAACTACATCATCAAACCGATTCACTTTTGAAGGAACATAGATCACAACTAGCTACTTTGAGTTTTAGTTTCTTTGAATTGTTCCAAAGATCTGAGATCCTTATTTGTTCTTATCTTGAGTGATGGGTTATTATCGTTGTGAGAACATATTCTTCCCTGTCCTCTCAAACCTCCAACCAGTCGAGGCCAATGGCCACCTTTCCCTAAGTCTGGTTTTGCCTGAGGTTTCTTGCTGTTAAAGGAGTTTTTTCTTTCTAATGTCACCTTGTGCTTGCTAAATTGCTCTCATTGTACAGAAAAAAGGCTAATTAGTATCTAATGGCTTTGTATTGACTAAACTAATTTGAAATGAGCCAATAGTATTGTTAAAGTGCCTTGAGGTGGCATTTGTTGTAATTTGGCATAATATAAATAAAGCTGAATTGAAATGAATTGAAAAGGATACTCAATAAAATACAACTTCTAATCAATTCCATTTAAATTCATTTTTAGTTCAATTCAATTATATATTAAACACACATATTTTATGTAGATTAAACATACATACTGTTATTAGAGTTATAAGGACATCCATATGATGAGGTCCATACTGGGTCTCTTTAAGATACAAATAGAAAATACAGTTTTTTCATTGTTTTCTATTTCTTTCTACATATTATCTTAAAGTGGTGTATATTTTCTGTGGCTGATAAAGTCCATCCATCCATTAATTCAGGTTGCAGGGGCAGTAGCCTAAACAGAGGGGCCCAGTCCTCGCTCTCCAGAGCCGCATCCTCCATCTCTTCCAGGGGAACACCGAAGCATTCCCAGGCCTGCCAATATTCATAATCTTTCCAGCATGTCCTGGGTCTGAACCCAGGAATCCTCCCAGTCTGAAATCCCGAAACACCTCCCAAAGGAAGCCGTCCAGGGGGCATCCTCACCAGTGCAACAAACCCGAACAAGGTCCACATTGCCACTGATGTAACACCGATCCGCCTGTCAAACTCTTGCTCCATTCTTCCCTCATGAACTAGATGCTGATTATTTGAAAAAAAAAAAAAAGGCCAACAATCGACCAACCGTTTAAACTGTTTATCTCCTATTTCAAGCACTTTATTCTCAGTTTACGTCTTAATAAAGACACCAAAAGGTAAATAGGAAAGGTGGATTCAGCTCTGCTAAAACAACAAGGCACAGACACACACACACACAATTCTCCAATCCCCACCGCCCCACAAATCTTTGTCAGCTTCCAGCTGTGGCTTGTGACAAAGAGAATAGACTCCTGATGTGTCACGTTGTCGTGACCCTCCTCACTCCCCAGTGAGGTGAACGCCGCTGGCAAATCCTCGGCGTTAAGCACTCATGCAGCATGTGTTGTGTGCCAATCGTCTGCCTCCGCTCTCCCCGGCCCACAAACCCCTGTTGACTCCACGCCCACTTGGCCATCCATCGCACAGGCAACCAGTTGCCTAGGCAACCTCAAAGCCCTCACTGTTTGAGTGTCAAGACAAATTTTGCGTTGCACTTCACTCGCACAACAGTTGATTTTTCACTCATCCATTCATTCATGATTTAATTTCCACATCTGCCCGTCTCTTCCTGTGAACCAACACGACGCTCACATTTTAATCCCCAAAATCTAGAAAGAGTGTACGCAGACACAGAAAATTGGGCAGACAGTGACTTGAATCACTCTTATGATGACATGAACTGCAAAAAAAACCTTCAGTCTTCACAAAGTAGGCCATGACGAGCAACGGGAGAAAAAAACTGATAGAGATCATCTCCAAATAGCACTGATGAGATGAGTAGAATATAAAGTCCAATTACTTTGTCCTGTTTCCATTAATGCGATTTATGTGTAAAAAATTAAGCTGGTGTCATAGAAAGAAATTAATTATCAAACAAAAACAACTAAATAAGAATATATCAGCTATATTTCAGTTATACAACAGCAACAGGGTTCATTTCTTTATTTTTAGAAGTCACATGTCCTAAAATTGCAACTTCAATTTTGACTGAAACCACAGATACGTTTTAGATTTTTTTCAGTACAGATTTGTGTCTTAGTGTTCAGGAATACCGGATACAGATGTGTCTGTACATATAAAATCCAACTAAGAATTTTCTTTTATAATTACCTTTATGGAGTACATGTTATTTTTATTTCTCTTCATTATACATAAAAGCGCACCAGGTGACAGACAAACCTTTACCCTCAAATAATATTTGCATTTTTGCAAGTAAAAGCAGGTGAGGAGGTGATAAAATCAAAGGAATGCAACAAGGTACCGATGTCAGTCGTACTGTGACGTGAAGCTCTTCATGAATGCACAAATACTTAATCAACAATGTTTGCTCTCTCTCACTGAAGCTTTTGCAACACTGATCATCCCGTAGTGCTCGCTTCATAACAAGGATGCACTCATCATCTTCTTTCCTTGATGTGTCATTTTAGTTGTTTTTTTGTCCTTTCAGGGGGGATTGATGGAGATGCATTTATTATTCCTCTCCGACCGTGCACATTAACACATATTTTTGGGGTGCATGCAGTCAGATCCATTGGACCTTTGCGGCTTGGTTCAGATTACAAACTTCATATTCCAAAGGCACTGTGGCCAAAAGGACGTGACTGGCATAAATCTGGAATTACACTGTTTTACACAGTGTGGTAGACAATGACCGCCTAATAAGCATGAGTTTTTGAGATAATTATTATTGATTGCCCCCCCACGCACAGCGAGGCTCAGACTGGTCGCCAACTGTCTTGATCACGGATAAAAATCGATCAAGCACTTTTCCTTTTGTCTTCAAATTGCCGTAACTTTCATAGTCTCCGCGTGGGTAAACAAATGTCCTCCATTAGCAAAGTCATGCTTGCTTGTGAGTGTGGTTGACTGAGTTCCAACATGCCTCTGCAACTGCTGTGCTTCAAGCTGCAAACACACACCACTAACAATTGGAGGGAGTCTCAAACGTATGTGGTAGGATTTTAAGTATAAGTTACTCTCATTTGTGTTGTCGGTCCTTTAGCTTTCCACTGCTGCAGAAAAGACAGAATCATTGTAGCCAATATACGCTTTGTGGTTGAGTTAAAAACAATCAAGACTGTCAGTTGTAATGACTCCACATGCGTTTCTACCATCCTTTCCATTTGTTGTTTATGCATCTTCATATATGTCGGGAAATCTGCCAATAAGCATTTGACCTCCAGGGCCATTTCCATCAGCTACAAGATATTAGCCTTATGAAAGAGACTGCTGGTTGAATTCCCAAAGTCCTTCACTCAACATGGAACTATATGTTTCTCTGAACAACACAACTGTTGCCAAGTTATTGCAATCATGGGATGTTTGTTTGCTTCACCATCTTATGCTGTATAATGCTGGTTTACCTATCGTTTTGATCCGTCAAAAACACTTCCTTTTCCTTAATATCCTCCTCCTGATAAGCTCTGATTGGTCACCCGATTGCTCCAAATGGGTGACTGTGCATTCTCAAACTAGCCACAATGCATGTGTGCAAATGTACCACATGGTAAAGTCATGAAGTAAATAATGAAGTCTGAAATAGAAGCAAGGTGTTACAAGAAATCTAGAAGTATAGTTTTATTTTATACTTTATCTAGCAGTATATATGTATCGGTATAGTTCTGCAGACATTGTACCATTTACTATCTATTTATCAGTCCGCTATGCCTCCTCTTCTTCAGGGTCATGGTTGTCTGTCGGAGCTTATCCCAGTTGTCTTTGAGCAAAAGGCGCGGCTCGCTCTACACAGCTCCGTTGCATTCATGCAAAGCTCTTCATTTATTTTCTTTTTTTTAATTCATCCTTAAAATAAACAGACAACCCCTGCCAATCACAACCTCCTTGGTGAAGGTAATTATCCACTCTGCAGAGATTTTTGCAGTCATTCATCTTCCACCACTTTCCAGCGCCATCAACATCACACCCTGTCTGACTGTTGCACAACCATCCAAGACAAACAGGTTTCTAACCAAACAGATTAGAAAATATTTATAAAAAAGTCTATTGTTTGGTTTTGTGTCACAGAGAATCTCAAATAATGTTCAGTTCAATTCATATGCAGTTGCATTCATCAACACCACTGCGCTGTCAAAGGGGCACACGATACACACACGCGGGCATACAAACTAGGAAGCACACACACATACACACACACACACACACACACAGGCAACCACAAAACATAACCGCAAGCACACACACATTCACAGCTGAAGGCTGATGCTGTGCTAATCAGTGTCACTGTTGCTGAGCTCCGTGCTGCATACAACACCGCAGGAGCAAAGACTATGGAAGAAGAAGGATGCTTACATAAAGGTGAAGATAGAAATAAAGGCATCATTGGATGCAAACATTTCCTGGGAGACAAGAATAACAGCAAAAAAAAGAACAACAATTTGGAGATTAATGCCCAAAAACGGCATAAATGGAAGACTGCAACTTCTAATTAAAAAGTCACACGAGCACTAGAAAATGGTGGTGCAACGATAAGCTCAACAAACAAGCACCATTATCAAGACTGCCTCGGTGTTTCCATGGGTGTTGCGCCTCTTTATTACTCGTTTCTAGTCTACATTCAACAGAGCACTGCTGTCATGCTCAGTATCGCCGCCCACGTCCACCCTTGCAGAGTGCCAGAGAAAGGAAGGAGCGGGAGAGTGGGAGGGAGATAGAGGAGAAAACCTTGCTTTCACAGTGAGAGACCAGCGATACACTATGGGAGGACAAACCATATTGCTTCATACTGTTCCTTTTACAAACGACTACATGACAAAACAATACGTGAACATAACGTACGAATCTGCATGGTATTCCAGGCCCAGATTACTTCGGCCTGGGTTATGCGTTTGCATAGGACCAAAAGAAGCATAAACTCTGAACCTGTGCATCAGTGGGTTAGTTTTAATCGGAGCATGTTTACCCTTCTTGGACTTGAGAGATATTGTGAATGAAATTAAATGAAATAAAACTCCATTTGTTTGATAAGCCTTACTTTCAGGACTCATGTTTACCCCTCAGGTTCGAACAGCATTGACTTTTTCATGGAGGAAAAAAACAACTCCAGCGTTCAAGTGTTTCTAAAACATGGATGCTCTTAAAGAGAATTAACTGCTGCTCGTCAGTCTCGACAAGATTTTAATTCAAGCACCGACTAATCCAGCTCAACTATACAAACTACATCTGCGACACAGCTTTAATTTAGAGATAAACAAAAAAAAAAAAAGGGAAATAAAGTGCAGTCGTGTTACGTAACATCAATAATATTCACTCCCTGTGTCGGTAGGATCTTAAAATTGCATACTGGTTGACATAGAGACAAACACAGCTACGACTGCAGACAGATCATCCGGAATATTTCGGTTTAAGAAACCTGCAGAAAGCCTCTCCGATATGTGTAGAAGAAGAGTATGTTATTAAATCTCCTAATCTTTACAATAATCCCATTTTATTTTCCATCTAAAGTTTTGCCATCTAACAATTATGAACACATGAGTGTTGCTGCTTTTCATTTTGCAATCAAGTCCTCGAGTTTGGCCACATGAATTAAGAAGTTTGTCAACCCACTAAATTCAAAATAGTCTGACACTGACTGTAACAGCACTACCAGGGGTGGAGAAGAAAGTTGTCAGTCAAAAACTACCACATTCACCTGAATTTAGCGTCATTTTGAGGCACTGGTGAGGCATTGTCATGCCAGCTCCCAGGGTTTTCCTGGAATTTCTAAAAATGGCGCAAACTACTGAGCAAAGCTGTGATTAACCTTTCATAGCTGTCCAAATTAACCATACTGACTATACATGTGGACTACAGTTTGCTTTACCGATCCAAAAACATTAGAGGTGGAAGTAATCGAATCCATCAACAGGATTTATTGCAAAGTTTTTAACCATGTAAAGAATTTCCAGGATTGATGTACAATATTTCAATGATCAGACTAAATTATGCATCAAAATGTGGGGAAACTGAAAAAAGTGTATTCATTTATTCATCTATCCATTCATCCATCCATCCGCTTCTTCTTCAGGGTCACAGTGACTGCTGCAGCCTATTCCAGCTGTCTTTACTTGAAACTTTCCTGCGATGGACGGTCCAGAGGAAAATTGATCCTTTTTCCTTTTTCAAGAGCGCATAATAAAAATCATCTCATTCCATGTCCATGACAACGCTAAATGTTTCTAAAGTCATTGAGTAACCTTGTTACTCAGTTATTGGCTGAGTTTCTTATTATTGGAGCACATAAAAAAGCATCTGATGAACAAAGATCGACACAAAAATGCCTCTGAGAGGGATAGTAGCCACTATGCTGGTGACACAAAGGACCTCAGTATTTTAACCACCCTGGCTGCAGCCCTTACTGTACAGACTGCTTTCAACACAATAACTCCAGTCTGGTAAATTGGGAACCATGCTGGATTTGACTGATCTGTGTTTTCATCTGAAGGTCCCTTATGATCGTGACCCACATTACTGCGGGGGGAGGGAATCCATCAGAGGCAGTTCATCAGCGGGGATGAGCTCCTCTTATGGCTCATATTCAAGGACGCTCATTTGTGAACACACTCAAACATTGGCACTCTCCCTCACAAACGGCCTATTATAATTTCCTGTCCTCTCCTTTTTTTTTTCCTTTCTTTTTCCTCCCTGCAGGCCACTGAGCTGTTGGGATTTGGGGACGTTGAAGCAAACCAGCAGCGACCAGGTTTTAAAAGCTTCTCTCGCTTGTATTAATGAAGGAAAAGACATGCAAAAGCGAAGACAGTCATAGGTTCTGGCTCTAACGCCGCACTGACCGAACTATACCTACTTCTCCACACGAGCCAGATATCCATCAGCTTACTAACTACACAAACAGAGACAAAATAAATGATTACTTTAGCTTGCGACAAGCATGGGTAACCATGGTGAGAGTATCATTTCTCTCTCCATCTCTGGTCACATCACCAATTAGCCAACCTACTGTACTGAATCGAATGACAAGAGGGTTAGAGTTGACAGTATCTGATGCACACTCCATTATCACAACACGAACAGCATTATTCATACAGCACACAGTATGCACACAAGCTCATTGAATCATTAGTTTTACAGTCAAATATTAGGTCGCCTATACTCTCATTATTTAGAGAATGACAGCTCTCTGAGGTTCAGTGCTCTCCAGCAGATAGAGCTCTGAAGGAGACGAGGCACTTATACCTCAATTTTAGCCTGAAATGTTTTGAGTTAATACATTGTGAGGAAGAAAAAAAAAAAAAAAAGAAATGAGGTGGCCAATTTAGCAGGTAGTGTAAAGATCTTATGTGCAACAGGACTGCAATACACCCTGAAATGATATCTACAAGCATTGTGTGGATGCCAGATGAGCTTGATGTCGTCTTGTTGAGAGGCAGGAGAGTCTACGTCAGCACTTCTGGCCGCTGGCCAATACCACAGAGCAAGGACGCGGGACAGACAAGCATGAACTGCAAAAAGGCATTTTTCTCCCGGATTTTCTTCTCAAGCCTGGCAGCTCTCCGAACCTGTGAGTCTAATTCTGCCACTAGGCCGGTCCCTGGCATCCTCTCCAGATGGTGGTAAACAGGGGGGTGAACAGGCAGATTAGGAAGAGAGTGATGACTGGTTCCTGACTGCACGTCCGGTGACTGAGTCCCATTCTCATTTTCCTCCAGTCACACACCGGCCATGGCCATGAAGGCCGGATGCTTTTGTTTGTGCTTCTGCAAGGTGTTAAGCTGTTTATTAGTAACTTGAGATGCTGCTATGGTGGAGCTGTAAATCAGTAAAAAACATAAACTAACAGAGCCCATGTCTGCTTTTTTCTCGAAAAAGATTTGCATTGTAGATATGGATTGACCACTCGTCCGACAACATCCATAAAAACTTTTATTTTTGGACCACAAAAGCTGAAAACGCATGAAACTAACACTTAGCTTCGAAAAAATATTGCAAAATGAAACCCTTCAAATTTGAGCTTGTGTGGCTGTTAAGATCATGTGGTGAAAATGAATGAGAGCCAGCAAAACACACAGAAGACGAAAAGACCGCGACAGAGCGTAAGCGAATCAGAGCAAATTTCACACCCCAAGATAATCATCGGCTTGACAAAGAATGCAAAATTAGACTACCGTGAGAAGGGTTGCATCCCTTTCTATTTTCTTAAAGCTTTGGAAGGCTTTCTAGAGAAAAGCGGAACCAAAAAACTGCTTTGTGATGGTGAAAGGAAGCTTGAGAAGATGAGCGCACAAGGAATCTGAGAGTTCTTTACTTAGAAAACTAAGTACGGAAAGTAAAGAGTTGCAAAAAAGTGCTTAAAAGATGGACTTAAAATGCACTGCAGAAAAGAAATATGAGGAGAAGTGATGGGATGGGAAAGGAAAAGAACATTTTCACTCAAATTGCTATCATTAAGAATATGCAGACTCAGAGTCTTGGAACTCAACAGTAATGATTCATCAAAACAGATCTTATACAATTTCCTTCATAGTCATTTTTCATCTCCACCCGACTGAAAAGAGAGAAGCGCAAAGCAAAAGAAGACATAAAGAGCACTCTGAACAACTCACACAAAAGCTGCAGCGTTGTTGTGAGCGTGTCTGTTGATTTATGACTCTCCTACATAAGTGAGGCTGCAGATCTTACATAACCCCATTCAAGTGGAGAAGCTATGAACCACACCAGCGTGGCAATGAATGATATGTGCGCCGCCTTAACCTGCGCTCCTTTGTCACATGCCTTCAATTGATCGTCCTCAGAGACAGGCCGCCTTGACTGAAAGAAACCTAGAACATCAGGAGGCGTTTGGACCACAAAAGCCTTCGATTCCCAAATGATGTTGTCAAGGCTCAGGTCTTCAAACCAATTTCAGCACAAATCCCCCAAAAGCTCAGTTCAAGACATTTTCTCCTTTGATCCAATAAAACATTACCCTAATGTGTTTGAAGTTAAAACAGATTTATTAATTTTATTGGACTTTGGAAAATAAATAGCTCTTCCAAAGTCAAAAATTTGAAGATTCTAATTCATGTAGAAAGACTGAATTAGTATAAATGAGTCATCGACATTATAAATTACCAAAGATAGATATAATACCAATACAATGCCTATGGCTTTTCTGATCTTCTGAAACCATTGCATAAGTCTCTGAGGCAGTGTATATTTGTGTTCAATCTGCATCAACCAGCTTTTTCCTTTCTTTTTTTTCCAAACATGGTGTTTTGGCATGGTTACCGTGACAATGTTGGCAAACTAATATTTATATTTAATATAAAAGTTTTTAGATCTGTCACAAAACCAGCCCAATGACCTATCAAAACCAGCACACACACAAGGCCCCAAGCTGTAAAAAGTATGACATGTTCAAAATTCAAAAAGATTGAGAAAAAAAAAGAAGAAGAAATCAAAGCACTTCAATATAACTCATGTTTTTTTCATCAACCTCAACTACAGAAACAGAGCAGCATCAATATAAAAACTCAATATTGTGATTTTGCTCATTGTTTTGCATGGGCAATGTTCACATGATTGAATTTGATTGGTTTAGAATTGATTTCTAAAGCTGTGTTGATTCAAATGCTAGCAGTGTATTTTTAATAAACCCATCATTTTTGAAAGTAGCAAATTGTAAAGAAGGAAAACAGAAAGGTAAAAGAAGTGTGGTAAATATTGGACTGAATGTGGCTCAAACTCAAACATGTTGCATAACAGTTATGGGAATAGCACCACCAGTCATACTCTCTTTCCTCTTTAGAAATGTTATTGAGGATGTTTAATGGGAGCAACATGATACTTGTTGAGTTTTCTGTAATACAGTGACCATATTGTGCTTTTCTGACTGACAGGAATTTCTGACTATCTACAGTAAGATTAATTAATATGTTACAAGGAAGCTCAAAAAACAAAGCAAATTAAAGCTGCAAGCAGTGATGAACGGGCCCTTGCGCGTGCAATTTCCACCAATAAAGGTCAAGGAATCAAAACGAAGTCCGATGACACTGCCCATGACTCATTATGTCAAACCATTCAAAAGTTATGGCAGAAAGTAGGAACTATCAAATATCGACCAATCAGAAGAAGGGGTGGGGCTAATTTGCACCAATTAAGGTGAAGGAGTCAAAACCGAGTCCGATAACACCACTCACAACTCTGTATGTCATACCATTCCAAAGTTATGGGAGAAAATAGGATCTATCAAATGTCGACCAATCAGAAGAAGGGGCGGGGCTAATTCATACCAATGAAGGTCAAGTACTCAAAACCAACTTCGAAGACACCACCAACGAGTCTTTATGTCAAACCATTCAAAAGTTATGGCAGAAAGTAGGAACTATCAAATTTGGACCAATCAGATGAAGAGAGGGCGCGTTTTTTGGCATCTATCGTTGCCACGGTAACGCTTTTAACTGAGAAAAGTAATGGTATCGTCGCAGAATCGAGACGCACATTTTGATGTATAACACACCTGGGTGCACGTTACGGTTCGGGCGAAAAAGCAGCCGAAGTAATGGCATAAATTGCGCCAAAATTACACGATTAATTCAAAATGGCGGAATTCCTGTTCAGTTTCGGCCATGGCGCCAAGAGACTTTTCTTTAAGTTGTGACATGATACAGGTGTGTACCGATTTTCGTGCATGTACGTCAAACTGTATTGTGGGGCTTGAGGCACGAAGTTTTCAAGGGGGCGCTGTTGAGCCATTAGGCCACGCCCATTAATGCAAACCATATAATATCAAATTTTTCGCCAGGCCTGGCTTGCGTGCAAAATTTGGGGACTTTTGGGGCACGTTTAGGGGGGCAAAAAGGCCCTCATTTCGTCGGAAGAAAAACGAGAAAAAATAAAAACATCTCCTACAGATACAATAGGGCCTTCGCACTGTAAGTGCTCGGGCCCTAATTATATTGGAGTAATTTTATTCCCAAAATATTTAGTTTTCATGTTGTTGGGCAACCGTCACTTTGACGTTTCCTCTAACATTGGCTCCATGCAGGCGGATGTTTCTTGTACGGTTATATCCTCCGGGCATCGTCAGTCTGGTGACCTCACAACTGTTGGGCAACCGCATATGCCCACTACACCAAACACGTTTGAGAGACTTAACTCTCGCTATCAGCAAGCCTCCAGGCAGTCAACCAATCAAAAAACTGCCTCAGCCAAATCTGCTTGTTTTCAGGGAGAGCCTCTCTTTGTGATTCACTTTCTTTGTCATCCCAAAAGCTTTTGGAAATTTGTTGACTGCAAAGCTATTCTATAAAAAAGGTACAAGAGGTTATAAATAGGCGGCTAAAATTATCATATTGTGGTCACTTTAAAGACTTCGGTATATCGTCTTGGTACCTAGGTGTAAAGATTTTACAATTTTTGAGCCTTCATTCTGAATCTGCTACAATGTTTGTGGTGAATTTAGGGATTAAACAATGTCCGACAAAGATCAGACTGGCTGTATTGAGTAAAAAAGGTCTGCAGTGATTAGTGTCAAAGTGGTTGTTTCAAACCTAACATGTTTTAAAGAAATACATAATAAATACAATTATTGAATAAAAGCTAGACCACAGTCAAACTTTAAAAAGTTCTTTGTATGCCAACATCGTTATTTAATTTGGTATTTAAACACAGGTTTGATTTTGAGCCATTGTTATAAGTTTAAAAATTCAAAAGGTTCATAAAATCACAGACTCAAAGCATGTACCTGCTGAAAATCACTCTTCTCAATCAATCAATAATTTATCCCACTGCCAAATTCCCCAATAAATACACATATCCAGCAGCCCTGTTCCTTAAAAACTAAGAGGGCCTCGGCATCTTTTAACATTCTATGTTGTAAATGGTAAAAGTCCAGTTGAAATTTCCATTTACATTAAAGACGAAGATAAAGTTGTACATTTGTGAGAGTCTAGTGGCTAGTTAAGTGCTTCTGAGAGCCTTTTTTGCAGGACTGGTTGAAGCTCGCAATGGACATGAATGGAGAATGAACACTTCACTCGTGACAGAGGCTTGGCTGAGACTAATGTCGATCTTAGCCGTGTGTTAACATTAACAAAGCCACCATTTGATAGCTGCTGGCTTGCTCTGAAGTCCAGAAGAGGAGCATTGAATTAATGTGCCCATAATGGAAAATAATAATCATATCAAACTGCAGTTACTGATTGACAGAATAGCAAATACTGGATTATGAAACAGGAATAAAAAACGAGGTTAACAGTACATAAATACAGGCTTGATATTTAACAGAAACATCCTTGTATTCCCTCAAAAAATGGTATAGGGTATAACATCTTAACAATAGCAACAATTCATAATAAAACGGTGATAAGCAGTGAACATATGAGTGGTGCTTTATCATGTAGTTCTTCATCTCTTAAGCCAGTAAGTATAGGTCTTTTGCTGGAGGAAAATCTGAATTTCACACTGATTCCCATGTCAGGGATTCATGTGCACTAACATACACAGCAAGACCATCTGCTACAAAAAAAAAAATAGAGCAGCTCAAATTACAGCACACACATGGAAAGAGTCCTTTCAATAAGTTTTCTACCCCTCTTTCAACTCTAAGGTTTTACATATGAGAATAATGACGTAAAAAATAAAATCATCTCCTCTTTAGCAGGTCTTAATACGGAGCAAATACAACCTCAGATGGACAACACATGACATACTACATCATATCATTATTCGTGGAATAAAATCTAAGATACAAAGTGAAAAGAAAAAGTCCACCTCATGACTCAATAGCTTTTAGGCATTTATGTCCTGATACATAAAACACTAGAACTAAAGGTGGTGGCAAAAAAAAGGGCATGATTGTACTTCCTTCTCTCGTACGAAAACAGACTAAATGCTTTATTTTAACATGGAACATGGTTATTGTATTACAATTTAAAACATCTTTCCTTTCAACCACAGAGGTCACTGTTATGATGACCACGTGCACTGGAGACGCCACCTGACCTGAAGTACCAACCCTGCAAATCTGCTATATTGTTAAGTAAACAGCAAATGAGAGCTTGTTTTACTTTCATTGCACCAAGAATATGCACTCTTAAAAAAAAAAAAGATATGCATGCCTACACACATCTCTATTCACATTAAAAAAATATTTCAAATTGATAAAAATAATATCAGAACATCATATTAGGCAAGATCCACCGCACTGGCTACAGGTGGAGCCACTTTCTCCACTCCTACATTCATGTTCATGGTTTATTTCTACAAGACAGAACCATCACCGTTAGCGACACATTTTATGGTGTCATTCTTCTCAGTCCATCGACGGTGGATTCCAACCATGACTGCTCACATGCTGCTCAAATACACCGAACATGCTCACAATATGATGTCCAAATCATATATAAATTCTGCATACAAGATTGGTGCCTTCTACTGCAGCAAAGCCAAAATGCACACAATAATTACATGGCTGGCTTAGCAAGAGAACTGGTGCAGGCAGATTGTACAAACTGTTATGTGTGATGAGTGTCAGGGAAGTAGGCCAGCTGAAAGGATGGCATCCCCATCTGGGATCGTCTTAGGAGGTTATCACTACGAGCATTTCCTACATTACAAGAAATCTGCAAATATTCAGATACTCGTGCATTCCATAGGATAATAAATGGAATTAGTCCATTCCCTAATCAGTGCTGTCCTGTTTTTAAACTGCCCTTGGCCACATGCTATTTTCCTTTCACAAAGAATATGTCAGAAAGATGGAAAATCTATTCAGCATAGAGACAAATGGGTAATTGCTCCATCCTTTATTTGCACTCTACCCTTCATCGGATTAGGAAGCCAAATCTGCCAAGTCAACATATTAGGAGTCCTCTGGTGAGATAAATTGGCCGTACTTTCAGAAAAAGGTCTCGTGTAAGCTGGCAGAGCAAAACTTTATTGGCACCGGAGCTCATGAAAAGCAAATATTTTGGTACTTTTGGGGATTTTTTTCAATCCTTATTGAATCCCAGGGCCAGCAAGCTATTCGCAGTCGCAGTCAATGCCCATCATAAAGCACAGCTTTATTGTTACACCCGGTTTAACTGCTGTAAAAATCAGAGCTTTGTCTGCTTCAAGATCCACAGATGGCAGAACACAGAGAAAGCTCAATAACTCTTTCTGACCTTCCAATTGTGTATGAATTCATTCACGCTTTTCCTGACAGGAAAGAAAATGCCACAATGGTCCATACTAACAAAACAAATGCAGTTAGGATGTGTTCATACTGGGTGCGTGTAGGTGTTAGCAGGGCTTACCTGAAGGTATATGATATTGAGGGTTGCATCAACATGAGCCAAAGCAGCGAACAAATGGTGGCAGAGAGAAAAGGAGAAAGAAAAATCAGTTCAATAGCTAGTAAGATAAGAAATAAATAATTTTATGAACCATTGGGTTAGTTGACCTTCAAACTCTGCAAGCTCATCAACTCAAAGTGTGAATGAGCACCTGCTAAAGTGGGAAGTAACCTCTCAAGATTATGCTTTAAACCGTTATCAGTTTGTCATTTGTTAAGCCAGTATCATCTGAAGAATGACAGATTTCAGATTTAAGTAACTCGCCCCACCAGCTGATTACTTTCGCCTTGTCAGTGTATCTAGAAGAACAAGAGGAACGTCTTCCACCAGCGTTATTGTCCCAATGCAGTGATTCGCTGCCATCATTCCATGGGTCTTTCTTTTGCTTATGCTCTATCTCCCCGGTGACTTAAAAACTGTGGCTGTCACATCACAGCAAATCAGAGATGTTACATGATAATCTTGGCTTGTTCAGTCTCCGGTCCTTGACTGATGTAGTCGGTGTTCCCTCTGAGCCATTTGTCTTAGTCTCCTCCTCAGTACTTCATCTGTCCTGATCGAAACTGAGAGGTCTGCAAATGCCCCGCTTTTACTGTCATTTCCTGTATATCCAGTGCCACTCGGGTAGGCAGAACTTGCACTTCTTTAAAGAGAACCCCTAGCTAAACAATTTCCCCATGAGCCATGCCTATTATTTGAATTCTTGTTTGACAATAGTTAAAAAAGACAACATGTTTCATATCGTTCTTAACAAAGAGCATTTGCATTCATCAGTATTTAAACCACAAAAGGTAACCACAGAAAAGGAATACAACAATAACATTGAGGAGAGTGGCTGTTATTTTTTTCCCTGGAAGGACAGAACAGTCCATCTGTGTTAATCTTCAAGAAAAATTAATGTTTAAATGGGTCTTTTCTTCCCTGCTCTATGTCCCATTACTCACGATCATGTATAACCAGTCCATGTTTGGTTTCGCAGTACCTGTCTGTCCTTGAGCGAGAGCAAACTGAGGTGTTGCATTACTCAGCACTGATCAGCAAAAACAATTTTCAATGACTCATCAACATGTCAGTTGATTCACACAGTGCATCTTATAATGGCTTGCTGAGTTTCTCCTGCAGAGGTGTTAAGAGCCACACACAGACCAGAAACATTACAGCAATGAGTCTTAGATGAAAATAAAATAAGCCTGCATGAAGCTTGAGTTATGGTTCTGCGTCAAAACGACGCTGTGCCTACGGCGTGTGGTACGCGTCGAAGCGTACCACACGCCGTCACTGATGCCGTTGCTGACGTGCACCTCCCGAAAATTGTAACTACGCGTTGAGGCGACGCAGACCACACGCAGACGGAGAGGGCTGTGATTGGTTCGCTTGGTAGCAACACATTTCCGGTTTCCGGTTTGAAGCAGTCGTGAACTTTCAGCGCTCTTTTCTTCGTGTATGTGTGATTTTTTTTTTTTTTTTTTGTTTTTTTGCACAATAGTTGTCCTTATCTCTTTGAGTCACTGTGACCGGAAAAAGTCGGATAAACCATTCAGGAAAAGATCGCGAATTAGCGGTCACGGGGGGTACTGCACCGCGGCGAAATGGAGTGACGGAGAAGTCCGAAGGGTTCACAACGGCGTCACGGTGACGGCGTAGGCTCTGCGTTGGTTTGACACAGAACCTTAATTCAGGCTTAATTTGACTGTCATGTTCAATAATTTTAGTCTGGAAACAGTTGAGATGAAATGATTAGTTGATCATCAAAATGGTTGGAGACTTTCTTTTGTAGGCCGCATGAATCAATCAATTAAGCAAGTAAGTATTTCCTTGGTCTTTAACTCGAGCAAGTGCAAGATGCGCTTAACCTCTACCCCAGAATACTGAAGGGCTAGAATTTGGAGTCAATGGTCTTTTGAAAACCGCTTTTCCCCATTTCAACTGTGTTTCCGACCAGAGTCTAACCCTGTGATACCCTGAAACTTCACAGATGGCTTTGGAGTTCTAAACATGTCTAATTGACTGAGTTCTCCCAGCATGTTATTCTAGCACTTCCTTCACAGTCAGCACAGATTTAACACCAACAATAACTCATAAAATCTGCTACCCTTAGGTTGTGCCACAGTAATAGTTCAGCACGTCAGCTGGGAAGACGCGTGCACTGTGCCCTACGATGGTTGAGCAACTTCAAGCCTAGCTTAACACAGAGAGAGAGAGAGAGCTCTGATTGTGACAAGACAGAAGCAAAATCAAAACAATATAATATTAATCTCAGATTCAAAGAGAATGGAGCTGTAGCACAAGTCCTCGTCTGTTTCTACTGAATGGGGAGAGAGTTCTGAAGAGGTCAGAGACTTCCATCAGTGATTTCAGAGACCTGCAGAAAGATGTAACGTGAACAAATGGGTATTGGTATTGATTCACATGAAGCACCCTTCCCGTTTGGCTGTTTGACAAACTGCTACAACTTATGTAGCAGCCTCAGCATGGGGGTGAAGAGTATCGAGAAGGACCGACTCGCTTCAGATACCTTCATTTGATTAATCCTGTAACCTGGACCTCAGTGGAAATGTAAAAGACCCAAAGCTGAAATAATTGGCTATTTGGAAAAAAGCCCCTGGGCTAATGAGCTCTGGTGCCATTGGTGGTGATCAGTATTTAGAAAACTCATCCCCTTTGTCACTCCTTTGTAATAATTGACGATATCTTATGTTAGGCCAGCTTCAAACCAAGAATTTGGCATCAAAAGTCACTGAGATATTAAGAAATTCATCTGCACCAGTTCTAAGAAGTTGTAATGCAATAGGCAGAGGATTACTAAACTGTAGGACAACGTCGGTTCCTGACCTAATCGCAACATGACACTCCTCCAAACCTCCCGTGACTTTCATCTCCTCAGGCTGCTTCAGTCAACAGACACCCATCTAGGTCGGAGGCAGGGAACAGCGTGAGGGGAAATTCACACATCCAGAAAACACAACATGCACAGCACAAATACACACTCTCACACAAAGCTACTCTAGCCACCTACTTGGGTTACATAACACAAGCTACTGCCTACCCATGCACCACCAGATCTGCATCCCCCTCCCCGGTGATGGAGATTCATCGCCAGGGCTTGTACACTACAGAAATAATACAGTTGACATCCAATTTATTCAGCCTGGGAGCCTCATTTCATGCATAAGGGCAGGTCCTCCGGGCTGCCGGTGCTAAATGACCTATACGACAGCCCTGACAGTGAAAACCAAGATTTCAGTCGGATGGACTTTTCCCAAACGTGACATCTGACTATCCACAATGGTAGTTTTGGCCAAATGATTTGTTTTCAAAGTGGACTGCTTAGTGTACTGCGCCCAAACTCTCACTCACCAAGTCAGTAGAGGTAGAGTCCAATTTACTAAAGGCCCTATTGGCACGAAAAAAGACCACAGGAAGATTTGTTTTATTTTCTAAACAGACAGAATGTAGCTTTGAATTAGCCTGGACTGCAATGAGGTGCCAACTCTTTTTAGGCCAAACCTAGTTTTTATGCCTGATTCTGACACAATAAAAGATAGCTTTTTTGAGCTGGCAGAGTTCTCCTGAAGCCAAATGTGTGAAAAGCTACCATTTAGTAGTGTAAATGTCCTCAAAGGGGGCCAAGATAAACATTAGATAATGTGAAATATCCCTTTCCTAACACACATTTTCCGTGCATGTACTTAGACTTAGACAAATAAATCTCAATCCTACAAACCAACGCCACTGAGAAACCAAATTTCTTGGGAAATTAGTGTTTTGGGTTTTTTTTTATTCTCCTCTTTTTTTTTACAAAATGGATACAAATAGCTCACAGGCCTTTAATGCATCTTTAGAAACCAGTTGGTCTAATGTTATGAAAGTAGGTACCCAAGGGCACAGTGGGCCATGAGATATACTGTGCAGCAACACAAGTGTCATAATTCTTCCACTCTAAATTGTACAGTATTTTCTTCGAGGCCTGTAGTTCGTTCCAGTACACAAATGCAGAATTGAGAGGGTTCATCTGCCGAGGCTGCTGAATGGTGCACTTTTCACGCCAGACTCCTCAAAATCTCATCATCCAAAGTGAAGCGTCACTGACACAGCCAAGAGCAAGACAGAACGGCTTATTTCAAATGGGCACTGCAGAGCATCTCTTCACATCGTGGATGAAACACTTTATAGCACTGTCTCATATCAGAAACACTGCATTTTTATTTAAAAAAAATGGTGCTCAACAATCACTACAGCAGTCTGCTAACTTTCTTTTTCCAAATCTCCATAGTAACACTGCCTCTAACTGGCAGGCTATTAAGAATATGAGTGGTATTTATGACTTCTTCAGATTTTAGCCACTTTTGCCATCTGATGATTGGCCTCTTGTGTCCCGTCATTCTGTGGCCTGCTATAATTTGGCTGTACTCTGAATTCCATGTGCTGCCATTCTGCCAGCAACCCTCATTCCTTAATATTGGGCCAATTTCCTAAAACATTTTTTCATGATTTATGCATATGGCAATGAAATATTGAAGCAAGTCAGACGTCAAACCTCCAACATGCAAAGAGGTTAATTATTTGACTTTAAAGGGAAAGTTCGGTTTTTTACAACCTAGACCTTATTTCTGGCATTTTTTATGGTTGTATACTCACCCAGGCAAGTTTGGTGTCATTTGGAGTCCTTCGGAAGATATTAGGGGTTTTTTTGCGAGCCGCTTCTCCATATAACGGTAGTGAACGGGGCACAGCGGGACACAGACGATGCAGCGTCTAAATAACACATGATTGCCGCGAAACTCTTCATTTCTTTTATGAATCACTAGATCTGCTTCCAGGACCTGTTGTCTACATCCGGGGCTGTGCGCGCACTCTGTCCTCCGTTCCGTGAGCTCTTCAGCCGTATACTCTGGCTCAAAACGGTAAGGACGTCCATCATATTCAAAGTCGTCGTCCACTCCCTAAGAATTTGACAAATATTCAGACATGTTTCAAATAACTAACAGTAAACTAACAGTAGCGAACTCCAGCTGTACACAGAGCTGTGTCTGCGATACGCGCACAGAGATGAAGTCATGAGTTCAGAGGTCTTGTTTACAAACTGATTTATTTGTTACACACGCAGCCCCGGATGTAGACAACAGGTCCTGGAAGCAGATCTAGTGATTCATAAAAGAAATGAACGAGTTTCGCGGCAATCATGTGTTATTTAGACACTGCATCGTCTGTGTCCCGCTGTGCCCCGTTCACTACCGTTATATGGAGAAGGACTCCGAATGACACCAAACTTGCCTGGGTGAGTATACGACCATAAAAAATGCCAGAAATAAGGTCCAGGTTGTAAAAAACCGAACTTTCCCTTTAAGAAGCCGACAGTTTGGCAATTATGAACATAGAACCACAAAAACAAAATGCATTAGGGTAGTTATTTCAACTGATTTGGGTTTCCCATTAATTTCAAGGAGATGCAACATGATTTGTAAATCATTCAAATGTTATTTTTAGCTGAGATCAACAAACATTGAAATAGGAAATCTTAAAAAAGACCTGATAAAAGAAGATTGATTTAATTTAGTTCAGATTTAATGTTTTTTTTTTGTTTTCATCCCCTCATCTTTAGTACTTGAAATACTGCTTGGGTTTCATTTGAGATAACACTTGGAATGACATACGTGTTCCTCTTAATATAAGAGCAAAATGAAATACACAATATGGCATATAGTTTGTTTATGTGGATGCAGAGGTTGTAACGTGCATGGCTCAGGTTTTTTGTAAGATGCTCATTTTGTTTACTATCCCTAATGAAATAAAGTAACAAAAAATACATAAATTTAAATCAAACAATGAAATGCGTGTATTTTTTTAGCAAAAAGAAGAGAAATGGAGCAGGGGGGGTTTACCACTATCTTGCGTCACCTCAGAAATCTGAGCAATTGAGAACCGAAAAGACCAGTTGCTTTCATTCTGAGATGAAATGAAAACCCATGTTATTAGTATTTCTGCTGCTCAGCAGTTCAGGGACTTCTGAAAGACCAGAGAACAATTGTACTAAATAAAAGATTCTGCGAGGACTTTGGGAAAAACTGGCCTCATTCTGACCTATTCATCAATAGCAGCAGATTTGAGCAATATTCTTTATGTATCTATTGATGTTTAGTTAGTTTGTTTTTCTATTTGTTCTCAACATGATACGTGAAAATGGTTTATAAATTAAAAATGTAGTCATGTTTTTCCCATTTCTTTTAATTGTCAGGTGTGTGCTGAAGCAGGGGTTCTTAACCTTTATGACCTTGGGGCCCAATTTTTTCAGTACAGAGTGGCCCGGGGCCCATTAAATATTAACACTGTATAGCAGGGGTATTCAACTAAAACTTGAATACTATATATAAAACTATATATATATATATATATATATATATATATATATATATATATATATATATATAAGTACATATTTGCCCATTAACATGTGTAACTTGAATTACACATATTTTTTTATCTTAAAAATAAAATAGATTTAATTTTATTTTTCAAATGCTATTTTATTTCTCTACCAGCAGTTTGAATTTCCCCTTTTCTTTGTCAATTGTCTCAACACATTTTTATAATAAATGAATATAAACACATCTTAACAATTGAACAGTTTTGCAATTTTTCTTTCTTCCCCTTAATCTTATGCCCCACCTTTCTGTGTCGTTCAGTGAGAGAACTGAGCTCTAACTTCTCCTGTCAGGACTTTAAATCTGGGCTGGATGGTGTCAGGTTCTCATGTGAAGGTGCTCATTGATGAGCCTGGAACGATATTTAGTTTTAATCATGTTCATTATGGAGAAAGCTGCCTCACAGCTGTATCTGGACCCAATCATGGGCAGGATGTTTTAAGATGGTCAGCTTATTTTCTGTGACTTCAGTTCAGACTTGAGTGAATATGTTTGATGAAAAACTTTGTGTTTTGTTTCAGTGGCGTTTCACTGTCGCACTTTGAACGCCACGGTCTCTGAACGTATGAGACACTGGTTTTGTCCCAGTGGGAAGACTGAACAGGATGCATTTGTCCATTCTGGGTTGAACTTTCCTTTCCACCTGTTACGCTTCTCATCTCTGTATATAAAGTCAAGCTAATTACCGTATTTTGTTGACCATACGGCGCCGTGTGGAAAGGCGCACCTTCAGTTTTGTGTCATTTCTGGATTTAAACACACACACGGCGTGCTGCCTTACAACACACACAAGCATACAAGTGTGCATATTTAAAAATAGAGCGGGAACAAAACTTATTTTGATTTTACTTTAAGTTATTTACATTAATAAGTTGTCAGGACTGCGCGTGTCGGGTTTCATCCGAGCCTGATCAGCTGCAGCGCGGCCAGAGCCCGCAGCGTTCTGGTCGCGCTGCAGCCGAGTCACTATCCGATGCTTTTGCAAAAGCTCGAACAGTCCAGTCCAGCAGACACGTCAGCCCACGCATCTACATCTACCATCCTCAGCAGTAACGACGGAGCCACCGCCCGAGCGGCACTGACTGACCTCCCCGGCCGCGGGGACGCGCCGGGATAAATTATCACGCCGCGCTCGCTCGCTCTGGGCGCAGACGCAAGTAATCGATCCCTAATCCTGGCGGATCTAAACCTACTCTGTGCAAAATGAAGGATGTACTCTGTAAATACACACCATTTCTCTTACTATTACACGAACAGCTAGCTGAGTGTCTTCTCCTCATTTGGTCGGGAGTTGCTATGCAGTCCCACGGCCCCCGCGGCCCACATGTACAAAACTGAATTCTTTTGGCGGCCCACTAGATGGCGCTCGCGGCCCAAGTGTGGGCCGCGGCCCTATGGTTAAGAATCACTGTGCTGAAGGATTGCTAGTTTACTAAGCAGCCACGCTGTTTCTTTGCATTTGCATGAAGTGTGTTTATTGACGATGGTTTTAAGAAGTGTTGCTGATTTTCGCGACAGAATCATGTCGGTTTTTAAGTGCAGAGCCTTACAATCCCCCTTACATTTACATAATGAACACACAGCATTCTGCCTTTTGGAAACGAGGTTGTAAATCTTAACGGCCCAGAGCTGTCTCCCGCAAACAGAAGCCTCCCCCTAAGATGTTGGGCTCAAAACTGGAACTATGATTGCGTTCCAAGAGGGGTTGTAGTACACGCAGTTCACATACTGCCCCACATGACATCAGTCCTGGGTCACGGCCAGAGGGAATCAGCAGTGGAACAACTTTAGCTTATTCCAGTTGGGGAAAGCAGGAAATGGGGGTATAAACAGTAAATGCGGGGTCGCATTACACTTCCTCTCCAGTTATTCCCACAGAATAAAACATCTCTTCACAACAAACTCGTCCTCGGAGTTTAGCTATAATTCACAAAACAAGTGACCAAAATATCCCTGCTGATGCAGACATAAGCTGAGTAACAGATGCTCCAGCACATATTCAAACTGCCTTTTTTTTTTCAAATACTTTATTGAAACCAACTGTGCACTGCAGCATTTTCTTTTTCTTTTTTTAAATACTGAGCCGAACTACAACACCACATCCGTAACAAAAAGCAGCAAAATAATTGGAAAACAAAAGCCTGGCGTGTTGCCTGAGTGAGATCTGACAACGGTGAACACAAGACCCGAGGACATGTCAGAACATTATCAGCAATGACATGTACAAAAGGAATGTAAGACCTGGGTGATAGCACTTAGCTGGCACGTGTTAAACAAGCTCTTCTGACAAGAAGACAAACCACAAAAAAGCAAAGCTGACAACTGTTCTCACTTTAATGGGAATAAACAGAGAAGGGAATGATGCAGAAAATGCACTATGGGTATTCTCTTTTAAGCCGCCACAAAACGTCGCACTGCATGATGAAAATCTCCTCTGACACCAGAAGTTTAATGCCCTAGAATGGATTTTAATCTCACAAAATGTAAGTTTAATGTCATTCAGACTTAAGTGGTAGAAAGTGTGCTCTTATGAAACAGCCTTTGGGTCCGAATGATCCAGGGGCACAACAGTAACTTTCATGAGTACCTGCACCATCCTCGTGCGGAAAGCAAGAAATTGTCCTTGAAGAGTGACCGACACAGAAAAATTGTCACATACTCTGAGCCATTAAGGGAATTACACTAAATTTCCACGGCCCTGCCATCTTTAAATAGTCTGCACATTCTCGATTACATGGATGAAGAGCAACTACCTCCTAACAGCGATGCTGTAAAGGGTCATATTCTGTAGCATCATGGCCTCAAACACTGTACGCCACACTTTATCCAGCACTTTCTTTCAGTGAAAAAATACGCTCCCCGTGGGCCACAAAAGTCCCTTTACTAAGTCTCTGTTTAAAGGGAAAACGGCGATGGATTTTCTTTTCCTAAAGCAAATGACAAAGCAGATCAGAAATGGTGCGTTTGTTGGAAGAAAAAAAATGCTCCAGTTCCCCAGCTTGATTTCTTGCCACAATTCATACCCAATTAAGCAGGATCTCAGAAAAGCAGTTTTATTCTCAGGACACTTCATTCTTTACCAGGATCCTCTATCTATCCCCAACCTGGATGAGGCCAGAATCTTCCCACAGTTAGTCACGGGACTGCTGGCAAGCTGAGGGGACTTGGAGGCATATGTGCCTTTCCATCTGTTGCTCAGTCACTGCTTTCCAAACCCCTTCCTCTGTCAGCAGCCATCTGCTTCCAGCCCTACCCCACTGGCAGGAAACACGAGCACTTCCACCATAGGACATGGCTGATGCACAAATTGAAAAAAGAAAAAAGAAGAGCCTATGGGAGATTTAATGGACAACCACCTCAGCTTGAGAGAAAATCACGATCACGTCAGAAGGCAAGTACTTTTCAACATCACAGGACACTTTGGTGTTACATCATTTATGAAGTTTTTTTTTTTAATCTGCTTTATTTTACTTTACTTATTTTCTAGTTGAATAATAAAGCCATGCTTGATTACTTTGAGATAAGAAATCCAAAACGTAAAAACCATGCAGCACAATAAATAACAGCTGCATATATAAAATATATTTACGCAAAAAGATGGCAAATTATATCCTCTACACACGTGAAAATTAAGATGAAAATTAATTAATTCATAACAGGAAGAGTCACTGATTGTTGTTTTCTGAATAATCAAAATAATTTGTCACAATATTATTTGGAATGAAAAGTCTTATCTTACTAAATGTAATATAAGGCAAAGCACTGTATTTAACTAGAGTCTGTTATTTGAAATTTTACATCATATTACATCACCCTACGTCCTCGGAGACACTTGAGTTTTTCCCTGCTTTCTTTCTTTTATCATAATCTAATAAAGCTGCTCATTTCTGAACAGCACGAAAAATAAAATGAACTCAGAATTTCACTGGTTTTTTCATTCAAAAAAAAAAAAAAAAGGTTAGAACTAGCTATGATAGAATATTATACCAGAGAAACAGAACTCTACTTTCAGCCCACAACAGATTAAGATGAGTATACTCTAAAATTTCCTGACCGGCTTTCTCCACCCATCTGCATTCAGAACATTGAAAAAAAAAAAAAAAGCTGTCCATCAACATAAGAGGGAGAGAGAGAGCCTTTGTTCAGAGACACAATAGGGGACATTCTGCTGTGGAGGATAGCGTCACATTCAATAAGCCAATGCTGTGGTGTGGCAGCAGAGAGAGGACATCAGGGCGGGCGCAGAAATAGCACTCTGACCCCACAGACCTCCCAGGCCCTCAGACGACGGCCTTGTTTACAGCTCACCAGTTCAGCTCATCTCTGCTGACCTGCGGTCAGGAGTCGGGTGTGGTGTTAAAATGAATTTCAATTGGGCTGTAATGAGCAGTCTGAAGCTGCATATGAGGACTAATCCCATAACAGAGACTCCTGAGAGTGAGATGTGCAGACCCAATTATCCTGTAAACATCTGTCAGGGTAAAAGTCTGCTACTGCTCCCCTCTGGAGAATAAACATGCGACATAAACTACACTGGGGGGTGGGGGCTCTCAAGGCTCTCGTGGCTCTGAAGGTTTAAACATGGCTGGAACATATTCACTTTCAGGACACAACATAAAGGTGCTGCAGTTGCTACAAATGTTATAAGAGATGTGATTATATTTTCAGGTGAATAGCAAATCAGAAGAAGACCACTTGATCCGTTCCCACTTGTGTGACTGACATGAGAGCTTTCCACTCGGATGTTATATCACATGCAGAGGCCATATGGAGAGCCTGACAGTGCTGCTCCAGAACTGAGAGACAAGAGGTAAAACAAAGGAGCTCTTTCATCCTACAGGTACTTTTAATTCACTCCATCATCCTACACAGACTCAATACAAGTGTGCATTTTCTATTAGAAGTGGGATTCTTGAGTTCATTTTCTTTTTCCAATACCAAAATACACTCACCGGCCACTGTGTTAGGTACACCTGGTGTACGCTCACCACCCCCTTCCTTCACAGGTTTCTTTTCTTCACAGTGACCTCACCTCATGACTTGGTCCTTCATTGGCTGCAGCCTGGATGCAGAGTCACAGACAGCAGCTAGTATCTAGCATGCTAGACATCTGTCTGACATCAGAGATGGCTCACCCATGTGTTAGCAAAGCGTCTTTGAAGCCTCAATGAGTAGTTCATACCTAATGATCACGAGCGGACCAGCGTATGTTGATTAAGCTTGGCGACTGGCAAATTTGACTTGAAATTGTATAAAGTGAAGACAGCTTTAGCTGTAGAAGAATAATAATCAGCCTATGTTTACTTCAAGCCCTTGTTTTTTTTTTTCTGGGCATCCAGCAGACTATTTCAGATCAAACCATCCATTCGTATATGGGTTGGGTCGGGAGGGCAGTAGTTTTTAGACTTCCTTCTCCCTGGTCACTGCGTCCAACCCCCCAAAAAGAAGAAACTATTACGCACACACTCCCCTAGTAAACCAAGGGAAACATGCACCAATTTAGCTAATCTTTTTTTATTTCGCCTTCTGAATTAGGATCATGTTGATCATGTTGGATATGAACTTTGAATGTTATGTGGGCTATATAACAGAAAATAAAGCTTAATGTGTCCACTTTTAGCGCTGATGTTTTAGTGTAACTGAGAGTGGAGAAAAAACAACCACCCAGGCTTTATCTCAACTTCTATAATCTCGGTACCCAATCTCTTCAAACTCAAAATAAGACACTCAGCTCCATTATACGACCTGCTAAGAATATCTTATCATCAGATATTGACCCAAATGCCCAATATGAACACTTGTTTTTTTCCTGAATACAACAGAGAAACCGGATTGGAGTATTTCAAACATGTTGTTATCTCATAGTTTATAAAAGGATCTTTTATGTGAGCCAGTTACCATAGCAATGGTTAGTTTCTCTCTCACTCCAACCACTAAAGCTTGTTTAAAATCCAACCATTTTATCTTTTATACAATATATATCAAGAGATGAATTAGAAAATAAGTATGAGCTCACATTGAGATATTAGTTAGTATTTACCTGATTTTTGCAACCAATTTTAATACTTTTATGACCAATATGTTATCAGTGTAATATGAATTAATTTTCTGCCAATAATAAAATAAATATTATATCCTTTTTTTTTTTAATAATACTGTACTTTAACTGTGGCTAACACTGGGCTTTAACGCACTCCTAAACTGCAACAATTACTGGACATTACTTGCGAATCACTGTTCAGATGAATCTTAAGACACCGATCAGTGAACAATCATTTGTCCTTTTTTGACCATCTGCACCGACCCCGATACTCTAATTACTGGATTAAGATTTAAAGATCTTATTGTGTCTTGACACAATTCAAGTTAAACTGTGAAAACACACTGAAATACAGTCAACATATGCCACTGAATTAGATTTTGAATGCAAAACACACGTTTAAAATTCAGTTTGAACCGAGGCATCTTTCAAATGCATCTTTATAATTACTACGTATTATCGGGTTGATCTAGACCTTATTACATCTTTTGCCCTCTTAAGGTATGACTTAATATAAATATTTACAGCTTACATGTCACACATGACTATCTCTTGCTGGAGTAGATCAAAATGGAGGCGCTAGACTTCTTTTTCCTCGTTGTTATGGTGAATCATAGTATCAGAGTTCTAAGGATGGCTTTTTTCCCCTATTTTTAAATACTCACATATGCAGTTTAGTCAACGTGAATATACTCAAGAGCTGACTGAACTAATGCACAATCACCAAAACCTCTGCGTTTCCCCCCTCAGGGAGCAACAACCCAGAGTTCAGGGTTAAACACAGAGTTTGTTAGGAGACTCTCAGCTACAGACCCCTGCAAGCGTGTTTACAAAACTCATAGCACGGTCTGCAGGACACGCAGAAGGGTCTGCGTCACGGCCAAACAGCACCCTCACACTACGCTGCCGACTGGTTTGTAAAACGTGTTGCTACAAAGTTACACACACATATAGAAAAGAATCTTAGATTACTGGAGGCATCTATTCAGTCTCACCAAAGCAAGTAAAAGCATTCCCGTTGAAAAACTATTTCTAAAGTTATTTTGTGCTGAACCAGCAGACTATAATGAATATTTCCACTGCCGCCTGTCATATTTCTGGAAAATGTTAGTAGCTTAGTAGTTTTATGTGAAATTACCATTTAACTGGGCTGGTCAACCGCTCCGTGTCGGGATCAAAGTACATGTGCTGCAAACACACAAATGCACACGCAGCTCTTGTGGTTTGGACATAAAAGATTTGTCATTCCCACTGAATAATCAAATTCTAAAGATGAAGATTGTTCTAAAGTGTGCGGCTCCATTTGTGCAGTTTATGTGACTCGAGAAAAAGAAAAAAATTACTCCATGGCTGGGTCTATTCCATACTTCACAGATGTATTTACATAAGGCTTTATTTAGGCACAGGCTGTACAACAAGCAAATACTTACTGAGTTACTCTATAAACACCGACATTCCACATTAACAGCAATTTAAATTGACATACCGCATAACAGATGCAGCTGGTAGCGTTGACTTAAACTTCTAACTCTTTCGATTCAATGTTCACAGATATACTTTTGAAATATAACGAGCACACTGTACGGCATTTCACTTGCCAGAGGTAGCATGCGCATTGTCGTGACACAGATGGCCTGCAGCCCAGTTCATCAAATCAAATTTAAACCAGACAGCCACGTACACAACTCAAACATTAAACTGTTGCAACTGTTGAAGCCCGTTGCGAGCCCTCTGCAAAATCCTGAGGTGTTGTGAGCAGTCCTGAAAAAATTAATCCTGCTTTTTGCAGTGATGGAAATATGCATTATCATCATTCTCTGCTTGTGATTAGCAGATTAGCACTTATGCTCGCGCTTTCCTCTGTAAATGAGATGCTGCGTGTACCAGGGAGCTCCTTAGGTGCAACACAATGCCAACAGAGAGATCTGAGGCCGCTGTCTGTGTGCTTTTTGTATCTCTCTGTGTCATCCCTACTGCTATTCCAACACACAATGCCCTATTGTAGAGGCTTATTAGTCCTTTCTTGAAATCCCAAGCACCCCTCTTCAACAGTGGATTTGGGCAACTGCCTTTGCAGTGACATTGCCTTGTCACTTGGAAATACGGACGTCAGTGCAAGCTTTTGCAGTTTGATGAAATACTGTTATAATTCAAGATGAAGGATAGCAGTAAAAAAAATAAAACAACATTAAAACATGGTTAAAGGAAAGTCCACAAAAATACACGCAGGTCATCATCTTAGAACCGTGACCTCCAGCTCAGAAAGTGAAATACTACCCTGAGGCTAAAACAGCCAGGGGGAAACAAACCATTACATCCTTCTCTGAACTTTCCAATACTTGACCTTCGTAATACAAGTGCTACTTAGACATTATACCTTCAAAAAGTATGTGCAAAAAAACCCAACTAAACAATATTAAATTCAAGTACCATCTCCCACTGTAAACAGAACAAAAGCTTGGATTCCCAGGGCTCAGTCTTGTCAATGCAACTCGGCCTTGTCACTGAAATGGATACGTTACAATAAGACAAAAATCATACCGCCTCATCTTTGTGATTTCATTCTCACACATTTATTTCTTCCACTAAAATACCATTACAAACCTAATACTCAATTTTAGTGAAAGGATTAAGTTTTAGGAAACTGCTGAGCTAAGTTTAAGTCCTAAAAATCGACTTAAATGATTTTTTTTTAATTAAATGAAGCATGATACTGTTAGAGCATCCATTTTCATTTCTGGATAATTGTGTTTTATGATTTGGCGCAGATGCTGGAGCTTACTCTGGTGCAAAAAGAGAAACGTAACTGCAGCCTTGAAGTTCAAGGGGCCTGTGATTTTAATGAATAAAAAACTTTATTCTACTAATGCATGTGTTCACCCATACACAAGTCCCTATTCTGCAGCAGTCACCATTCAATTTTTTTCTGCAACAATGCATGATTCAGCAGCACACTGAAGAAAGAGTAGCCTGCTATCAGTATATGCTGTGATGCAACTCACAATTGCTTTGACAGCTCAACCTCTGCAGCCTCATGCCAGACAGCTGGCGGGAGGTCTGGCCAGTGTAACGGCACTGATAGCCACAAGACAGAAGCTTTGCTGTCAGTTAAAGTTATTTTAATTTTAATAAATATTGGATTACAGTATATAAATATTCAGATACTTAAACAATAATCTGAGGTGCAACAACCCAACAACAATTTAATATAGTAAAACAAATCAGCAGCTCTGGGCTCGTTTTATTTAGTCTTATTTATATAGCACTGATTTGCAAAAAAAAAAAAAGTCATTTCATGGCTCTTTAGAGGGAAAGTAGTTTAGTCCAATTAAACACAGTCCACTTGAATCTAATCATAATCCAATGCAGTACAGTACCATTAGGTGTAAAAGCTATTACACTAAATTAAACTGAATATAGGTCAATTTAGCAAATTAGCATTTTTAGAAAATGCTAATTCGCAAACATTTGAGGTCTCTTTGGCACGGAATTGCACCGAGGATGTAATTTGCAAGATCTTTGCTCTCCCATTATGTTGGTTTAACATTAATTAAAAAAAGAGACTCCTGTACATACTCCTTTATGAGATAGAGAGTACATTTGAGCCAGTTAACCTATCCTAGACTGAAATGAAAGCTTAACTCACTACTACTGAAAGTATGTTGTGAAACAGGCTACAAAAAGCATAGTTTAGCTATAGCCTACTAGTAACTCCAACATGTAATTGTGGGAATTTTTCAATCATCAGTGAAATAGCCTGATCAATCAGACACACATCAGGAAAGATGGAGGTAAAGGCAAGCAAATTTGGATTTGCTAGCACTGCGTCCAGATTTCTAGGCTGCATTAGAATTAAGTTGAATCTGAATGACTATGAGCTATCTACAGGGGCTCAAACAATCGCTGTGTGTCTGTTGCATTACAGTAATCTGTTTACTCCAAATTTGCATGTCAATTGACACCTCAATTTATGCTTTGCATTTAGGCATTATCTTGTGACCCTGTCTGGTGGATGGACCCTCGGTCAATCAGGATAATTAAAAAGAAAAAAGGAAAGAAAAAAGAAAAAAAAACCTCTTTGGATGTCTCCGGAAAATACAATGTAGACACCATCTGTCATATGTTACAAATATTTGCCCCAGAGACCTTAAACTGGTTATTCAGTCATGTTTAATCAAAGATGGATTAACTTTGATCTTTATCTGCTTTAACATAAAGACTGTCATGGCATAGTTACCACGCCAACATTCTGGTTCTGCCATTTTGCTCGAAGATTTCCAGCTTCAGCTACTAGTGAATGTCATGCTTTTCAACCTTTGTCAGCTTTGGTTGTACCACAGAGTGGCAAAAAAATGAATACTTTGTTTATGTACAAAGCAGAGTGAAATGCTTGAAATATGCAAATCAGCACCTAGAGCCTCAGTCTCTGCAAATAGCACAATGCAAGGCAAAAAGAACATGGCTCTGTCTCATTGTCATACAAAGGAAGCGTCTTATTAATCAGAAATACAACATGGAGACCTTAGCATCGAAGGGAATTTATTTTGTAAGGGGTGTCAGTTCTGTTCACTGTTTCTTCAGCTAAATGCATGAGCCACTGGTTCCTTAGCAACGGACTCTGCAATGATGCAAGATTGAAGAGGAACAAATCTGCAGTTCCACAGTGCAGGTGAAGACAAGTCACTCAAGATCTGCTGGTGCACCTCTTCAAAGCCTTTTAAAGATATACTTAATAAAGAAAATGCATGTTAAGTAAGATGGCGAAGAAGCATAGAAGTGTCATTACACTTCAGACATATTTTATCAAGAGCATACTTATATGTCTTTTGGCATATAATATGTAGGTCACAATTCACCTCCATACTTTATTCATAAAAGCAAAATCCTTTTAAACATGTTAAAATTGTGCTAAATTTAAGGTATGCTGAATGTGACCTTTTTCTCTGATTCAATTGTTGTATACTGATAAGATATTTGCACTTCCTATACACAAGAACTCAAGTCTCAAGCATCATCAGTAAGCATCATAACTAAGATAGTCAAAGAAGCACAATACTAAAAATAATAACATCAACAATCATAAAAAATAAAAACCAGACCAGTTGTACCACCAACAGGATGTCATATTTGAAAAAGTACAATTGGTCCTGAAAGTCACTCTTCATTCGTTGGCCACTTTCCTGAATATGCTGTATTTAAATCCTATTGTGCTGTCTTGAAAAAAACTTTAACTTATTTTCTAAAGATTCTTTGAGGGCGTTTTGGGGGAAGTAGAAGTTTTCTTGCTGAAGAAAACACACAAGCTTAGGGGAGAACAAATCAACAATAAAAGTGATGTTCTGCACCACAAAATTGCCCCGATAAGGCTTTCCAAATTCATGACGCCCTACAGGGGAATAACACTATCTTTTTTTAGTTTTCTTCTGGGTTAGGATTTTGCTCATTTATGAGAGGGGGAGAAGCAAAATATTAATATCACATCAACTGAATTACATGAGCTATGACCTTTATGCTTTTTTAAAATGCACATCTGAGAAATAACTCCACAGAGGGCTGCAGTGTTGTCCTATCAAGAAGCAGAATAAAGATATGCCTTCACTGAGAAAATTATGCAGTCATCTTAAAGCAACACAAAAAGAAAATCATCTTTTCCTCAAAAGGTTGAATGATAAAGGCCCGGAAGTAAAATATTTTCTACAAAAGCTATCGTTGTTGGATATCGTGTGGGTACCATATGGCTGCCTTTTTAAAGTAAATACTGTCAAGATCCTAACCATTCAGGGCAAACACGCAGATAAATTTAAATCAGTTTTCTCCATAGCCTATATTAAACATTAACCTGTATATCTATAGATTGGGGCCTCAGCTAATGGCATGCTTGCACAATCACCTGGGAATAATAGTGACAAGCACATCTTTGTTATTATGATGAAATACTTTAATTGTATTTTCCAATACTTTGCATCACATTCTCATTTATCCTCCCACAGGTTCCATCATAAACAAGCCCAAAGGTTCCACAGATACATTAGTCTTTCTAGAAATACAACAAGCCAAATCCCCACATTGGTGTGTTTTCCCCACTGCTGATTTCAGGATCAACCACAAAATTAATTCCAGTTGTGCCCAGATGCCAAATGCAACCACACTAGATCATATAGAGAAAAGATTTATGTATCAGCGTTGCTATGATGCTCTTCAGAAGCCTCGTTGTGGAAAGTATACTCGCACCACCACTGACTGGATGAAGAACTGGACTACTAAACCATAATTCAGGAAATATCTGTGCATCATCTTCAGTTGATACATTGCCTCTGATCTGCTTATAGTGGAGAGGTCTGGTTTGCAGCCGCCATCATATTTCCTTGCACATGGTCCTCCAGTGCCATATTTAATAACAAACTCAATCACGTCCATTAGGCCTTCTGCAATCATCCATCACAATTTCTACTCTCCTGCTGCTTGTCTGGTTGTGAGCGTTGCCCCTCTGCATTGTCCTGCTCAGACCAATCATTACTTCAATGGAGAACTCGATTCTACATCTGACAGTTTCCTCACACACCCCATCCAAAAAAAAATAATAATAATCCATCCATTATCTATACCCGCTTTATCCTTTGCAGGGTCACGGGGGTCTTCTAGAGCAGGGGTGTCAAACTCATTTCACATCGTGGGCCACATAGGGCCTCGGTAGATGTCAAGTGGGCCGGACCATTAAAATTACACCATACATGCTATATTATAGCATGTATGGAAGTCGCACTCAAAATATCATGTCTTTCCTTTGTTTTGGTGTAAAAAAGCGCAAGAACATTAGGAAAAAGTTGGAAGTTCAATGAACATTCCTTTTACAAAACATTTCATGGAACACCTCATATTTCCTTAGACAAATGTGCAATTTACTTTTATCATTCACATATATGCATTGCAACTGATCCCACTGATTTGTGCAAAGGCACAAAACTTTAACTATTAATTGGTATTGAAAAATATAGTAATGCACTTTAAGATTAAATTAGATTTATAAAAAAGCAGATGGCGCATTGATACCGCTGTTGTCTTCTACTCTGATCAAAACAGTGTGCTCCCTAGCGGATAATACATGAATTGCATCTTATTAAAAATTTGAATTCCATGTCTTTTATGCATTTTTTCACTTTTAAATTATCCCGCGGGCCTGATCGAACCTCCTTGGGGGCCGGTTCCGGCCCGCGGGCCGTATGTTTGACACCCCTGTTCTAGAGCCTATCCCAGCTAATTTTCAGGCGAGAGGCAGGGGTTACACCCTGGACAGGTCCCAGTCCATCGCAGGGCCACAAAAATAATAATAATAAATGGAAAATTAAAACTCTCACTCACCCTGGCATTAGATAAAAAAACAAAGCTCTCTTAAGCAAATCCTATTAAAAAGGCAGTGCAGATTTTCTTTTCTTTTTTTCCCCTCTCTCTCTTTCTACTAATGGCAATTACAGAGGCGGGCTCTTGTTAGTGCATGTGAACATTGCATTGTCAACGATGCAGTGCATGGCTGCAGTTCAGTCCCTGAGCAGGACTATGTGATCGGCTACGCCCCCATCCTTTAAAAGCTGATTTATGGTCCCGCGTTACACCAACGCAGAGCCTACGGCGGATGGTACGCGGCGACGCGCACCGTACGCGTGCCCTACGCCGTCGATTTAACGCAGAACCACAATTCAGGCTTCAAGTGTGATTGTTGACACTAGGATGTGCCTATGACACTACTGTTACCAAGTCTGCATAAAAAGGGAGGAAACGAGGACCCCTTTCCACGTCCCCCTCCCTCCCTCAAAGGAAAAAACAAATACCCTACATAAATGAATGAAAAAGAGAAAAAAAAAATGAAATGCACTCACCTTCAATGGAGATGACATGCTCCCTGATCTGGTTCTGCAGGGCCAGGTCATCGATGCGCTCGATCAGGTCGTAGATGGCGTAGATGTTGGGGTGGACGGACTCGAACCGATGGATCTCAGCCCTGATGGCCGCGGAGTTGGACAAAACAAACTGCTGCGAGCCGGCCTGGCCGGGCTGTTGTGCAGCCTGGCCCGAGACAGTGCCCGAGCCGAACTGGCCGGCCCCGGAGCCCCCGGACGAGCCGGAGCCGAACTGCGCCGGGATGGACTGCGGCAGCGGGACGGGGACGGGCGCCGGGACGGTGCCCGGGGTGGGCATGGCCGGCTGGGACTGCTGCTGGAGCCCGGACACCGGCACGCTGCTGGACTGGAAATTCATTCTTCTGGAGCGACTCACTAACTAAACTCTTTTACCACGCAGCACTAAAATGTGCAAGACTGGGAATTTTGGGGATTGCAAAAAGCGATGCGAACAAAAGAAACTCCGCGCGATTGGATGTGTCTGGGAGGAAAAAAAAGGAAAGCAAAAAAAAAAAAAAAAAAGAAACACAACAACCGGCGCAAATGCGTCAATAGTTGGTCCCCAGTTGCAACAAAACGCGGCTCATATTTAGTAAAACTTGACTGTGATTCATTTTCCGTTATTGGCCAGATGAGTCCAGGGCCCTTTTTTTTTCTTTTTCCCCCCCTGTCTTACAAACCCGCAATGCTGCCTACCACTTGGACTACTCCTCCTCCCACAGCGCTGCTGGCCGCGGAGCTTTGCTTTAGTTCCTCCGTCTGCGGGAGACAATGGGCTGCAGCCTTCGCCAGGCGTCAAGGTCCACTGTCTTTCTTTCGTTGTTCCAGCGCTGGAGTGGACTAGTGTTTTATTAGTCCTCCCTGGTCCGAGTGGTCCCTGCCCAGAGCCAGAGTCCTCCTCCTCCACATGCTCAAACGTCACCGAACACGTAAAGCCTGAATTATTATGGTTCCGCGTTAAATCGACGCACAGCCTTACGCCGTAGGGTTACGTAGGCTCTGCGTTGGTGTAACGTGGAACCATAAATCAGCCGTAATTGTACTTGAGATGGGGGGAGGGTGTGATTGGATTCGTTGGAGGGAGAAAATCGCAACGTGCACATCATCATAATAACCAACCTGGCACTTATGCAACAGCCAAAATGAACGATATATACAAAATATATTTGCTGTAATGAAAGAAAGCTGGGATGCAGATCCCCCTCCCAACTCCATTATTCCCATTATTTGTACTTCTGCTTGTCATAGCCTATAATATGAATTTTAAAGATACTTTTTCATATTCTCATTAATAAGAGATTAATTTTAAATCCTCTTAAATCTCCAATTTGAGATATTTACTGTCCTATCAAGACGCAGAATAAAGATATGCCTTTCCAAATTCATGACGCCCTACAGGGGAATAACACTGTATTTTTTTAGTTTTCCTCTGGGTTAAGATTTTGCTCAGTTATGAGAGGGGGAGAAGCAACATATTAATATCACATCAACTGGATTACATGAGCTATGACCTTTATGCTTTTTGAAATGCACATCTGAGAAATAACTCCAAAGAGGGGTGCAGTGTTGTCCTATCAAGACGCAGAATAAAGATATGCCTTCACTGAGAAAATTATGCAGTCATCTTAAAGCAACACAAAAAGAAAATCATCTTTTCCTCAAAAGGTTGAATGATAAAGTCTCAGAAGTAAAATATTCTGTAGAAAAGCTATCCTTGTTGGGTATCGTGGGTTATCCTGTGGGTAGCATATGGCTGCCTTTTAAAGTAAACACTGTCAAGATCCTAACCATTCAGGGCAAACGCCCTTATGCAAGAGCCAAAATTAACAATATATAGAAAATATATTTGCTGTAATGAAAGAAAGCTGGGATGCAGATCCCCCTCCCAACTCCATTATTCCCATTATTTTTACTTCTGCTTGTCATAGCCTATAATATGACTTTTAAAGAGACTTTTCCATATCGTCATTAACAAGAGATTCTTTTTAAATCCTCTTAAATCTCAAGTTTTAGATATTTACTTGTATCGGGCAACCAAAAATAACAGTAATTGTGAGTAAAAACTCGCTGTAAAGAATATAAAGCACTGAGTACATCCTACATTGATGAGTCCTTTCCTTAAGCATTCACACGTAATCAAATGACTATGTCTGGGTCTAGCATTTAAGGATGCCAGTAGAAGTGGCCTGTTCTTGATTTTTCAGTAACAGGAAGAGCCAGAGTCTCCTGCAGGTTTGAATGCACATTACAACAACAGCTGGGGAAGGCCATGACTGTCTCTGTCAATCAATGCTGATAACGGCTGGTCAGCACGGAAAAAAGGACCTGTGTGTAATCAATAGCATATTATTAGAATATCAAGTCATGTGAATTACCCCTTTCATTGTGTAGGAATAAAAGAACATATACAAAAGTGAAACTTAATGTATCTACAAAAAAATGTAATTGCATTCAAACTTAAAGCCTTTTACTCTCAGCTTTTTGGACATCTTGTGGTTCTTTTCAAACTTCCTGATAATACTGAGTGCAATAATATTTTTTATTGTTATTCTAGTGTTGCAGCTAAAGATGATTATTGCGTTTAATGTTCATGGGTTCTCAATAAATGTAGAAAAAAATCTGGCTATTGCTCATAGTTACTCATTCAAAGCTAAATGGGTGACTTTTTTTTACATGTTTATGTAATTACCTTCAATTAATTTATTATGTAACAAAATGTTTTGTGACTGCACACATGATTATGCACATTACAGAACAATTACAATAGAATATAACCTTTTATTATTTGGAACATTAGCAATGTGTCTGAGCAATTATGGATTCAGTACCAAGATGAACTTGGTGCTTTGGAGATTATGATAATTATTTATAATTTCCATAATGAATAATGTGCAAGGGATATAGATGCTTTTCAAGTGGCCTCTCAACGTGCTTCTTGATGAGTGAGATTTGGAAAAACTCTGAAAATCCAGAACAGATTTTTAAGAGAGGAGTATTTTTAGTATTTCCAAAAGACACCGTATAATGCATCATAACAATGTGAGGACAGCATCCAGTCCAGACATCTTTTTTTCTACTTTACACAGTGCAGCTCCTGTGTATGGTCTTCAGCCCTCTGGCACCATCTGTTGACCAAATTAGAAACTACTACCTTCAAAAGTGTCTTCCAGCCCATCCTGTTGCACACATTTTGGTGTAACCAACATTTACATTAGCCATGATTTTTTTCATGTTCTGTAAGTATTTTTTTCAGTTCCGTTTATTTTTAACTTGCATTTGAGTGCAATGAAAAGTGACATATTCTCTTCCTACGTAGGCAGAGAATATAATTCAATTCAATTCAATTCAGTTCAGTTCAATTCAATTTTATTTATATAGCATCTATTCAAACAGAAGTTGTCTCTTGGCGCTTTCCAGAGACCCAGAACATGATAATAGACAACCCCAAAGCAATGAACACAAGTTAAATCTGTCAGTTTTTTATCATGGTGTGCACCACACTGAACATGGATCAGACAAAAGCAAAGTAAAGAGTTGTCTGAGGAGATTAGAGAGAAAATTATAGACAATGTTAAAGGTAAAGGCTTGAAGACCATCTGCAAGCAGTTCGGTGTTCATGTGACATCAGCTGCAAATCTTATTCAGAAGTTTAGAGTCCATGGAACTGTAGACAACCTATCTGGACATGGTTGCACTTGATGAGAACTTTAAGAGTTGGACAATATTAATGGTAACCGAAGAGAACAGAAGAACTTCAACACATTCAAAGTAAACTCCAAGGTCAAGGTTCGTCAGATTGCACCTTTTATATTTGAGCCAAAGTGGACGACTGAGGATGACTCAGCTGTTGAAAGCAAATAATAAAAGAAACAAACTTGAATTTGTCAAAATGCATATTGTAGATAAAACACACACACACACACACACACACACACACACACACACACACACACACACACACACACACACACACACACACACACTGTGTTCTGGAGCTGCTTTGCTGCATCTGGTTCAGGGTTTCTTGAATCTGTACAGGGTACAATGAAATCTGAAGGCATCCATGGCATTCTGAGACTAAATGTGCCGCTCAGTGTCAGAAATCATGGTCTCAGCGGCAGGTCATGGGTTCTCCAACAGGATAATTACCCAAAACACACAGCTAAAACACCCAAGAATGGCTAGGAAGACCATTTTGGCCTATTCTGAATTTTTCCATGAGCCCTGACTGAAATCCTGTTGAACAACTTTCAAAAAACGAAAACAAGCCTTCAACACGTCAAACCTGAGACAGCTGGAGCAGTTTGCATGGGTCAAAATAGCTGTAGGCTATACAGGTGCAGAAGTCTCATTGACAGTCCCAGAAATGGCTTTATTGCAGTGATTGCCTCAAAAAGGTTGCAACAAAATATTAAATGCCACAGTATTTACAGCAGTTTCATTATTCTTTTTTTTCTGTGAATTATCATTAATGAATCCTTTTGTCAATTCCAAGGATTATTTCAGTGACCTTTGTGAGGGTTTGTCCTACTTTAATAGAAGGTTACCACCAAATTCATCCATGTGTGTAAGTTGCTTGGAGTTAGTTTATTGTTTTTAATAAAAGTAGCCAAAATATTGAACATGGGACATGTATTTTTTATGCCAAAGACATTTCAAACAACAAAATACATGGATCAGCTATTATTTCATGACCACACACTTAATATTGAATATTTTACATGCAGATGAAAAGATCAAATTCAAAGCCTCCTGCTGAGTTTCCTCAACATTCATGAGTCGTTGAGGCGAAAATCCATGAAACCCATTTGAAATGAGCTGAGATTGCATTATTTTACTCAAGACACTGGTTAACATATTTATGGGTCAACCAGATGACCCCCACATAAACATCTTCTGCCAATATACCATGAATACTACATGAAATTATGTGATCATGGATTATATTAGATGCGATGGACTGGTGACCTGTCCAGGGTGAACCCCTGCCTCTCGCCTGAAAATAGCTGGGATAGGCTCCAGCAGACCCCCGTGACCCTGCAAAGGATAAAGCGGTGTAGCAAGCTCGTTGCCACTGGGGCCGACCGACAGGACAGAGGACACAGGGTTTAGTGCAGGAACTCTTTATTTCACCAGACACACGTGCAGTCACCCCCAGCCGAGGAGCCTGGCTGGTGTGCAGCCACTTCTTATGAAGGCAGGCAGGGTGGAGAGATTGATTGGGCACACCTGTGGCACACCTCCTCCACCCTGCCACACACCCCCATCGCCCGACTCAGGCCGGGGACCATCCGGCCTAGCTAACTCCCCCCCGGAGTGGAAGAGGAAGCCAGGAACTGCCGTCCTGGTCACTGGGTCTCCCAGACTCCTGGTCACCGCCTGCTTGTTCAGCCCGTCTTCAGCGCGTCCCAGCAGGCAATGCAGCTCCGCCACCAGCCCGTAGAAGTCGCGCGCCCTGTTGCCAGGGTCCTCGATCTGACCCAGCCGCTCCATGGCCTGCCGGCCCTCCTCGAACTCCCCGACGCAGCACTGCTCCAGCAGCTGGTCCGCCAGCACCTCCAGCGCCATCGTCTCGAGGGTCCGATCCCTGTGTACCTCTACCATCATGCCGGCCCCACGTTGGGCGCCAGTGTAGCAAGCTCGTTGCCACTGGGGCCGACCGACAGGACAGAGGACACAGGGTTTAGTGCAGGAACTCTTTATTTCACCAACACAGGTGCAGTCACCCTCAGCCGAGACCCCTGGCTGGTGTGCAGCCACTTCTTATGAAGGCAGGCAGGGTGGAGAGGTTGATTGGGCACACCTGTGCCCAATCAACTGAGTGGCTGCTCCTCCACCCTGCCACAAGCGGGTATAGATAATGGATGGATGGATGGATTATATTATATAAAACTGAACTGTTCATGCAGTTAATTAGCTGTTCTTTTCCAGGATTTTCATATACAACCAGAATCAGCCTGCTCAGCATTTTAAAACTTTTTCCCACACAGAGCACCATTGGATGTAAACCGTTTAATTGTTCTCTGCACTTCACCGGTGTAAAAGTGTCTGTCATGTTTCTCAGGTCAGTCATGAAGGTTTTCTCTTTACATTAAAAAGTCACATGTCTGCACATGGCATTAGTTGAATAACAAGCAGTGATGTAATACCAATTAGTAGACATAAAGTAATAATAAATATGTGAAGTTTAAAGAAAAAGGCCCAGTCACGTGCCTTTTAAATTAAATACTTTGATCACATGTCTTTACTCACTATTTAACCTTTGTTTTGTCAGGAGATGATTATAAAGAATTATTATGTTCCTGAAAGTCAGATATTACCATATAGTTTCATGAAAGTAAAAGTTGACTTTGTGATAACTTTCACCTTAGCGTCCCTGGTTGCATATACTGTAGCTACATTTGTGATTACATTTGCGGTCTCCATGGACCCGATGAGATTAAAAACTAATCGGAGAAAAAAAAGTAATTTTAAGTTTCATGTGCAATAAATCCATGCATTTTGTAGAAAGGCTCCAACAGCTTTCTTCAGTGTGAATCCGAGTTCCCAAACCATACAAGCTGTAATATATCATAGGTCTAAATGCGGCTTCTAAATCTAAAACCGCCTTCCAAGCATAGTTTTCCGAAAAAATAAAAATAAATTAAAAAATAAAAGTCACTCTGCCTTTGAACTAATTATAGATATGAAAAAAAACATCTGAGAGGTTAAACCTACTGCTTTTATCATTATTATTATTGAAATTATTTATAGATATTATTCCATAATTATTTACCGTCTGGCTTGAAATTGATGCCAAGCCTCTTCTGGTGTGAAGTTCTCTTCTAAAGAACAGCCTTTAATGTCTTATTGAGCTCTATTAAAGGTTTGGAATAAATACCTATAACAGAATAATGTATAATTTTAACATATATTACAGCTAAATAAATCTTCCGTTGATATGACTAGTTTTATTGTTCATTAATTGTTCTAAACCACTTTGGCAGTTGACAAATAAGAGCAGTTTTTCTTCCATGAACTCGGCTCGATATCAGAGTAAAATATGAAACTCCTTGTCCCAAAGATTAGTTAAGTCAGCCAACAATACAATGTTCCTAAGGACACCAGCAAATCTACAATAGAATTGGTGAGAAATTCAATCCAAAATTCAATTCAAAAGTTTTTATTTCGAACATGATAGTAGTGTAAAGTAACAGACATGCTTGAACATATTTGAACAATGAATGCAAGAGTGAGACTTTTTTTTTGTAGCAGCAGCAGTCTTGACATGTTTGAAAAGGAGTAGGAAGAGGTAAAAAATGTATGAACTCCTACCCCTTGAACTCAATACTACTGTATGTTTTCCGATGGATCCTATTTATTAAATATAAAAAATCTTGACGTACTTAGAAGTTACACAAATTAATAGTAAGAATTTTACACAGTATAAATATACCATGTGGTGTACCTAAGTATAAATTAGCGTATACCTGAGTGATTATTGCCATGTGCAGTTACAGTATATGTTACTGTGTATAAACACTATTTACCCTGAGTCCCTGTATTCATCTATACATAAATGCATACATTATTTACAACGTGAATTTATATACACCCTTGTACAGTCTTCAGTCTCAATCCAAATATGTATAGAAACACGCATTTCCACATACATATATACACCTATATACACTCACAACCATACACAGTCCAACACAGTATCAACCATAGTACCAAAACTAATGTCTTCCTGGAAAACCCCTTGCCAAGCTGCAACCATGAACAACCTTGAAAGCAGAGTGCACCATATCAAATAAAACCTATTTAGATTAATGATTCATGAATCAAGCAGAGGTGGGTAGAGTAGCCAAAAATTGTACTCAAGTAAAAGTACTGTTACTTCAGAATAATATGACTCATCCAAATAATTACTTGAGTAAAAGTAAAAAAGTACTTGGTGAAAAACCTACTCAAGTACTGAGTAACTGTTGAGTAACGTCTGAAGTACAAAATAATCATCTTCAGGCAAATTAAATCAATAAAATAAATAAAAAATAGATAAATTAAATTAAATTAATCCTAAAGTAAATTCAAGTACTTTAATAAATAATAAAATAATAAAAAAATAAATTAAGCACAAGTAGCACAAAATTTCAAACCTTTGTACTTTTCTTTTTTAACCAGGCAGAACTAGAACAAGCCCATGAACTCATAGAAACTCTGTGTGTGTGTTTGAGTCTGTGTATATGTGACAAAACATGCAAAAACAAACATTTTTCCCAAAGAATCACTCAGTGATATCATGTGATTGACACGTAAGTGGATAAAAGGGATTAAAAAAAAGTAACAGCTCAAAGTAGCCTAATGTAGCGGAGTAAGAGTAACAGTTTCTTCTTTACAAATCTACTCAAGTAAAAGTAAAAAGTATAGTGATTCAAAACTACTCCTAAAAGTACAAAATTTCCCAAAACGTACTCAAGTAAATGTAACGGAGCAAATGTAACTCGTTACTACCCACCTCTGGAATCTATACATTTAATTAAATTATATTAAAATAAATCAAGTAACTCAACCATAAAATCAAAATACAACAAATAATCTCAACCCGTGTTTAACTTTAAAGATTTAAAAAAATGTAAGTCACAAAAACAAATCTCATCTTATGTGATTGTAATTATTTCTGACTCATTTAACATTTACTAATGGACTCCATCTATTTTTTCTGCCAAGTTTTAAACATGATTAGCCTAAAGTCTTCATTGAATGAGTTTGTTACGTTTTTTGGCAACAAGATTGAGGGCATTTGTCACGTTTGGTGTTGTTTGGGAGGAACCAAATGCAGGAGATAGAACCAGCAGGACTTTCAGAACAAAAAGTCAATTTATAAACAAAATCAATGCAGGAATTAAAAAAAAAACTAACAAAAACTCTCCATTACTAGACTTCAATAAAAGCCAGACCTGGAAGACAGGGAGGAAGACAAGGAGGGAGACAGATAGACCAGCAGAGAAGAAGGGAAGCCAAGACGTCATATCGACAGTGGTGACGAGACTCAGGTCCAACAACCAGGGAAGATTGGAATCAGCAAAGTGAAACAAGAAGTAACACAGAAGGTAACAGATTATTAAAACAAAACAGAAAGGTAACTAGATCCAAAATCCAACAAAAACCCAAGATGACAGTAACCCCCCAATCCAAGGAACAGCTCCTAGATGTTGCAAAACCAAAACCCAAAAAAAACCCTGGTTCCAAGGAGGAACCAGGCAAAAGTGACATAAAACAGAGCAGAGATAAACTGGCTGAACAACACAGGCCTCAGGGCCAGCTGACTGAGCAAGGCAGTTCAGGAGGGTGACCTTGGGTCAGCCTGACTGGTTACACAGTGTAGGAGGACTGGCAAGGCCATTCACAGGGTTGTCCTTAGGCTCGGGTGGAAACAGGTGTAGCATCAAAGGCAAGAAAGGGAACCAAGCCAAGGCACAGGAGCCAAGGCCGAAACAGGAGCAGAGGCAGGACTTTAGGATGGAACCGGAGCAGCAGGAGCCATAACTGGAACAGAAGTCTAGGTTGAATCAGGATCAGGAGCCGAAGCTGGAGCTAGTGCAGAGTTAAAACACAAACAAAAGCCAGATCAGGAACATGAGCAGGATCACCGATCAAACCAAAAAAAGGAACAGAATCAGAGGCTGGATCACGATGACTATTAGAGTCTGAATCAAAAATGAGAACAGGAATTAGGAATGTCAGTTGAAGTATTGATTTCACACTGCTGGTTATTTCTTCATATTAGGTATCAGAGGACAAGAGACGATGTATAAATATGAATGACCCATTACTTTTAGTGAACTAAATATGGCACAATCTTAATCTGTCATTGTGTTGTCGTCACAACTGTTGCTCCAAACTCCTCCTACACATTCTGTGTTGAGGACAGGTCAGGATTGCAGGCAGCTAGGCCAGTACACATACACTCTTTTCCTGCAGTACAACTTTCGCACTGTGCTCTGAATGTGCTTTTGCGTTATCTTGTTGAAAAGCAGATGGATGTCCCTGAAAAAGGGACAGCACAAAGGCAGCACATGTGTACTTTTCTGGATAGACGCTGCTATCACAGAAGTGTAAATGACCTTTGCCAAGGACGCTGATATAATACCGTACCGTACAAACAAAAGAAAGAGAAAAAAAAGAAATCCTCCTTTGTCTGGCCACAAATTTCCACTGTATGATGATCCATCAAAGATGCCTCCAAGTTCCCACATGTCAACACTATAGACAAAGTTCCCACGAGGCTTGTTTTTTACACTGTAAAGTTTTAAATTACATTTGTGAATGAAAGTCCATGTGCCATTGGTTTATAAAGGATTTCTAAAGTCTTTGTTCCTCTAAGAATTGGCCTTTTGTGTATGCTGCTTTTTAACCAATTACCCCTGTCCTAACCTTTTCATACTCTGAATGTGTTGCAGAATGAATGCATAGGAAGAAATTTACAAATGAAATGAAATTGACATGTATATATAAAGTTGACCAGTGTATATAAGAATAACTGCTATCTCTCTTTTTCTCAAAATTTCTTTCTTTTTTTTCATTTACATTTTGAGTGGTATACAAGATAAGATAAGAATTCAGATTCAGCAGAAAAACACAGAGTGTGGATTGTCTTGAAGGAAAGCTGTTTTTGCAATATTAATAATCCTAGCTTCAACACCTGAAAAACAAACAAAATAAAATAAAACAAAAAAACAACCACCTTGAAGACAAACCAGTGATGAACTATTGATGAATTAGATGTGTTGGAGCACAGAAAACCTTTAAAACATTTAGGTATGTAAACACCAAGGATAGACTTTAAGACCACTGCACTACTGAAAATACTAATTCTTTTCTTTTGACCAAAAAATGTGTGCATGAAAATCAAAATGATACATTTAAATCAGTTAAATTACAACCATTCACAAGATTGTTTTACTACCATACCTTTGTATTACCAAGTTATTCAACCCAGTCTCACATAAAAACGTACCCTGCCTACGTTGGTCCAAAGTGCAAAAACGTAGAGGGGCTACAATATTAGCCCTTGAAACGTTACATTTTGAAACGTATAACTGTTACATTTTTCTGCCTATTCATTTTGCGTCCAAGTCACGTGACTTTTAAGATTCTGTCCGTGACAGCAACAGTTATTAGCTTACAAACATTGCATTGAACCAAATGGGTTAAATCAGTCATTTCAAATAATTTATAAGGCTGCCAGACATTGACAACATTTAAAATGACACACTATTGAGATCTTAATAAGTTTATTCCTTGAAGGAAACCACAGAAATAGGTCATTATTCATATATTGCTTGTACAATATATAAAACGTTTCATTTCATTTCACTTTTATTCATTATGCCAGTTGAATGTGTTGAGGGTTATGTTATACCAATATGAAATTCCATTTTTGTCAAACTAAACTAAAAATGTTAAACAACACAACCATGGGTGTGGGATTTATTTATACTGCTGTATGGCAGGTCAGGATTACAGTGTGGGAATTAAAGTCATCATGTCCTGAGTAACACTGACTTAAAAGAGTAGGTACCGGTACATTGAAAACCTTTCTATTCGGTGACGTGAGTTTCAAGCTTATGTGTTAGAATGAAAGTGATTCCTTGTATTACAATCCCCTCTCAGGGACAAGACTTAAGTTATTACCCCAGCTCTACACTTTTTAATAATTTTCCAATGCAGTCCCTCCCTAAACTCTGAGATGCTGTGAGGTGTTACAATAAATTGAAGGTTAAATTATTGTAACTTTGAACACATGTGTGTTTTTGTATATGCTGCTTTTTCAGTCATGTGAAAAAGAAAGTATAAAGTAGTGGGTGAAAAACGATGCGCACTTGGTTTTCACAAAACTGGTTGACCTGGAACACCTTTTGATAATTTTGATCAATTGGTGTTCCGGGTTGACTCACTCACTCCAATACGTCCAAGTCTTGTGGCTCTTTCTGTTAAGAGAAGAAGCTTTATCCAGACAACCATTTCAAATGACCCAGTCATTTTTCTACTTCTACCGTCATAATCTTTACCATTTGTCATCTAACTGAGGCCTGTTGGGTCTGTGAAGTAGCGTGTGTGTTTGTGTGTGTGTGTGTGTGTGTGTGTGTGTGTGTGTGTGTGTGTGTGTGTGTGTGTGTGTGTGTGTGTGTGTGTGTGTGTGTGTGTGTGTGTGTGTGTGTGTGTGTGTGTGTGTGTGTGTGACCATTAGCAATAGCAAAGCAATATATGGGAACATTTGCAATGGCACTGAATGATTTGACCTAGGTGTGCAACTGGTGAATGATCCAATTTGAGTAAATTGCCGCTATCTTGAATTATTTTGACTTGTGAAAAGTCTTTCTCATCGTAGAAAGATGGACTATCTTTTGGAAAGGCCCTATTTCCAGTTAATTTCTTCAATGGACAACAACAACTGCTTTTCTGGGATCAGGATTAATGTTTTTATTCCTTGGGATTGTGTCAACATACAATCAATTGACTGCAAAATGATTAGCAACAATTTATCTTTTGCTTACCAAATTAAGCAAGCGGGGTAAGTAGCGATACACAAGAGTCCAGTTTTTTTTTACAAAGGGCATCATATCACACATTGTGGTATATGACATGTGTTGTTCAACTAAAAATGTATTTTACAAAACAAGTATGGACCTGATTTTTTTCTTTTCACTGATTTCTTTAAGATTTTTTTCCCCTCCCCCTGTGTCACATAAACTGCCAAATTATTAAATATTCGAAGACAAATAGTACCTAATATCATGCTTGCAAATCAAAAACAATCAATTGCTTGTTGCCAATCTGGGGATTGAAGATTGAACTGTCAAGATTTGACTATCAAGGGGGACCAACTCAATCTCTAAACCGACGGGAATATATATTTATATTTTTTTACTACATTAGATATTTTCTATACCGACTTTGAAGCGTAAGTCAGCTTGTCATGAAGTCATATGTCTTATTAGAGGTCTAAAAACAGTCTCCAAACTGTATCTACTTTGCAGATAATAGGATCATCTACACATTGCACCCTTGTTTTAGTCACACTTCAGTGAAGTGTTTCATGTCCTGATATTTTATCAAACAGAAATAGAATCAAGAATATATTTGGAGCTAGTTCAATGGGAGAAACATGTTTATTTTGAAAGTTAGTTGATCCCACATAGACAACACCTCATAAGCAAACCAGAAGACAGCAATGTAATAAACAAACTACGCGAAAAGTACATTTCTTTATTTGAGACCCATAAAATCAATTGGCCTTAGGATAGGAAGAAAATAATGATTATAATGATGATAATGATGATGATTGAGGTCATGATAACAGAATATCAAAGGCTTCAACATTCCTTAAGATATCTATCCATCGATCAACAATACAGGGTCACAGGGATTTTTTGGGGCCTATTCCAGCTCTCTTAAAGCGAAAAGCAGGGGTACACCCTGGACAGGTTGCCAATCCATTGCAGGGATAAAATACACTGTAGAGTGTGTAGAGTGTGGATAGTTTACTTTTTTTACTCTGCAGATTTAGGGTTGTATTCGGGATAGAGGTAAAGACAAATTCAGCATAAAAATACAGAGCATAGATTCTTTTGAGAGAAAACTTTTTTTTTTTGCAATATTAATCATCTCAGACTGTGGCAAAGATTCACGACCTAAAAGACAAAAAAACTTGATGACAAACTTGATGACTAATAATAATAATACTTCTTGTTTTGACCAAAACTTATGTGTGAAGGAAAATCAATTCGATCGAAACCATGCACAACAATGTTATATTATCATGTAATTGCATTTCCAGGTTAGTTACAGTTACAAAAGGGTTAAATCAGTAATTTTCTAATAGTTTATAGACAAACTGGTGAAAATTATATGTGTATGTATGCGTGTGCATATATACAGTATATATATATATATATATATATATATATATATATATATATATATATATATATATATATATATATATATATATATATATATATATATACATGTGTGTGTGATTATGTGTGTAAGTAGATATATACATAGATATAGAGCAGATGCAGTTAATAGAGACAGTATAGTGTAAATAAGTATATTTATATGAATATTTATATGGGCATGTGTGTACAAATATATAGAAATCATCAACTATGTATATGTATGTATAGGTATGTGTGTGAGTATAATTACAGTATATAATAATAATAATAATAATAATAATAATAATAATAATAATAATAATAATAATAATAATAATAATAATAATAATAATAATAATACTGTTATTTAGCAGTGTGAGTATTTATAAATACGGGTTAAATTATTAGTGAATGGGGGTAGGTTTAAATAAGTTTACACTTCTTCCTACTCCTTTTTTGCACATGTAGATTAAGATATCAAATGTTAAAGGATGAAATTCTTTGTTTTGTTGTTTAGTTTTCTTAAACTTCTCTTGAAGTGTTTGTTTTTTACATGTACAAAAATAAAATAAATCAAATCAAAGGGCCAGAATTGAGGAATTGCCTTTAATAACAACAATAATAATAATAATAATAATAATAATAATAATAATAATAATAATAATAATAATAATAATAATAATAATAATAATAATAATAATACTTTTTGTTTTGACCAAAACGTATGTGTGAATGAAAATCAATTAAATCGAAACCACACACAACAATGTTATATTATCATGTAATTGCATTTCCAGGTTAGTTACAGTTACAAAATAGTTAAATCAGTAATTTTCACAATAGTTCAATAGGCTACCAAACACTGGCAAAATTTTAAATGACACACTATCCACTATGACATTTAAAAAAAATTAACTTTAGTGAAGTTCAAATTAACACCACTGTAGTTTATAAAAAAACAAACCCCCCCAAATCAAAAAACTATGCTTAAATATACTAAATCCCTAAAAAATCGTGCAGGAAAACTATGAGTGAATGTAAAGTGATGTTTTGGCCCTAGAGAGCTGAGCTGAGCTGAGCGGATCCTGCAGGACTGACCGCACACACACACACTCACACTCACACACACACCAGCAGCAGCAGCAGCAGCAGCAGCAACAACAACACAGCCAGGGCTGCAGGCTGGCTGCTACACTCAGCTCCTCCAGATAAACACCCGCTGTCACAGTCCCAGCATGGCCTAATCACAGCTGAAGCATGCCCAGGTTAGAAACCAACAGAAACATGCTTAATTCGGACCAGTAGCCATGGTTGTCGGGTGTTGTCCACTAGTTTAGTCCGGCTAACCTTAGCTCGGCGGCTCGCTACCAGCTCCGCGGCTAGCTCGCTAACGAGAACAGGGAGATGCGAGCGAAACCAGGTAAGAAACACCACAACCTTTGGTCTGGGTTTCGTGTATGGAGTTCAACTATTTTATTGATACACATTCGACAAAGTGACGTTTGTTATTTAGGTCAAACTGAACGCGTTTGTCAAGATTCATCGTCGTTTAGATGCTGCTAATAAGCAGTTAGCCCTTGCAGAGATCATTATGGTGGTGTTGGCTGGTTGTTACAGCAGCAGCTGCTGGACGACTCTTCTTAGTCACTGCGGGGAGAAATACACACAGGCCTCTTGAAAACAAGTGGGTTTCTCAATCCGTGTAAACATTCACCCCGGATTAACACTGCGATATGCGAGGCCCAGTGGACCTGCTGTACACGGTGTTTTATGTTGTTGTCACTACATGTTTACTGCTGTTAGTTAGGGTATTTCACATCTTAATTTGGCATTTCGGTAGCAAAGTCTTCTCAGCTGCCTCCCCTAGATAACGTCAGCCATAATGAAACTATAACTTGGGGCAGTTTGGAAAGTTTGTCTTCATGGACGACCACTTGGATAACTAAGACTTGACAGTAGTCAGCAGCCTGATCTATTGTCACGGTGACTCAGCTACAACTGAAGTGGATAGGAAATATAAAGGTTAAGGGGAAATTAGTTGGGAAAAACACAGATCTTTTGTTAAAGTTACTTATTTTGACCTAAGAATAGGATTTAATTAAGTGGCTTAAGAACAACAACAAAACAACCTGAAATTATCTAAAGATGCACTATAGATTTTACTGAAAATGTAAGAATAATTATTTTACTAGACTGTAATAAGCATAAGATACAAAAATACCGGTTTACTACCGTAAATACAGGCAGTAATTTTATCTAAAGTTGCATCAGTATTTTTATTTCATTAGGTATGAGACTTGAGTAAATGGTTTCCCATCTCACCTGAAATTACCTAAAGATGCACTATAGATTTTACTGAAAATGTAAGAATAATTATTTTACTAGACTGTAATAAGCATAAGATATAATTAAGTGGCTTAAGAACAACAACAACAAAACAACCAAAAAAAAAATACCGGTTTACTACCATAAATATAGGCAGTAATTTTTATCTAAAGTTGCATCAGTATTTTTATTTCATTAGGTACTAGACTTGAGTAAATAGCAGTTTCCCATCTCACCTGAAATTATTTAAAGATACACTACAGATTTCATTATTTTACTAGACTGTAATGAAATACACTAATGCTGGCATTCTTATGTACATTTTCTTACCAGGTGTATTAAAATGGACAGTATGACATAGTTCTCATCAACTGTTTTTCTTTCTTCTTTTTTTTAATATCCATGAATTTAAGTCGCAAAGTTTGGAAAGTTTGTCTTCATGGACGACCACTTGGATAACTAGGACTTGACAGTAGTCAGCAGCCTGATCTATTGTCACGGTGACTCGTTAAAATTAGTTGGGAAAAACACAGATCTTTTGTTAAAGTTACTAATTTTGACCTAGGCATAGGATATAATTAAGTGGCTTAAGAACAACAACAAAACAACCAAACAAAAATACCGGTTTACTACCGTAAATACAGGCAGTAATTTTATCTAAAGTTGCATCAGTATTTTTATTTCATCAGGTATGAGACTTGAGTAAATGGCAGTTTCCCGTCTCACCTGAAATTATCTAAAGATGCACTATAGATTTCACTTAAAATGTAAGAATAATGATTTTACTAGACTGTAATAAGCATAAGATATAATTAAGTGGCTTAAGAACAACAACAAAACAACCAAACAAAAATACCGGTTTACTACCGTAAATACAGGCAGTAATTTTATCTAAAGTTGCACCAGTATCACTGTACCCAGGTACATTGCCTATAAAGTATTCTATTCTATTCTATTCTATTATATTCTATTTTTATTTCATCAGGTATTAGACTTGAGTAAATGGCAGTTTCCCATCTTATCTGAAATTATTTAAAGATGCACTACAGGTTTCATTATTTTACTAGACTGTAATGAAATACACTAATGCTGCCATTGTTATGTACATTTGTGTGTACATTTTCTTACCAAATGTATAGAAATGGACAGTATGACATAGTTCTCATCAGCTGTTTTTGTTTCTTCTTTTTTTTAATATACATGAATTTAAGTCGCAAAGTTTGGAAAGTTTGTCTTCATGGACGACCACTTGGATAACTAGGACTTGACAGTAGTCAGCAGCCTGATCTATTGTCACGGTGACTCAGCTACAACTGAAGGGAACAAGAAATATAAAGGTTAAGACAAGGTAAAATTAGTTGGGGGAAAAAAACAGATCTTTTTGTTAAAGTTACCTATTTTGACCTAAGAATAGGATTTAATTAAGTGGCTTAACAACAACAACAACAAAACAACCAAACAAAAATACCGGTTTACTACCGTAAATACAGGCAGTAATTTTTATCTAAAATTGCATCCGTATTTTTATTTCATCAGGTATGAGACTTGAGTAAATGGCAGTTTCCCATCTCACCTGAAATTATTTAAAGATGCACTACAGATTTCATTATTTTACTAGACTGTAATGAAATACACTAATGCTGGCATTGTTTTGTACATTTTCTTGTCAGGTGTATAGAAATGGACAGTATGACATAGTTCTCATCAACTGTTTTTGTTTCTTCTTTTTTTTAATATCCATGAATTTAAGTCGCAAAGTTTGGAAAGTTTGTCTTCATGGACGACCACTTGGATAACTAGGACTTGAGCAGCCTGATCTATAGCTACAACTGAAGTGGGCAAGAAATATAAAGGTCTTTGCAAGTTAAAATTAGTTGGGAAAAACACAGATCTTTTGTTAAAGTTACTTATTTTGACCTGAGAATAGGATTTAATTAAGTGGCTTAAGAACAACAACAAAACAACCAAACAAAAATCCCGGTTTACTACCGTAAATACAGGCAGTAATTTTATCTAAAGTTGCATCAGTATTTTTATTTCATCAGGTATGAGACTTGAGTTTCCCATCTCATCTGAAATTATTTAAAGATGCACTACAGATTTCATTATTTTACTAGACTGTAATGAAATACACTAATGCTGGCATTGTTATGTACATTTTCTTACCAGGTGTATAGAAATGGACAGTATGACATAGTTCTCATCAACTGTTTTTGTTTCTTCTTTTTTTTAATATCCATGAATTTAAGTCGCAAAGTTTGGAAAGTTTGTCTTCATGGACGACCACTTGGATTACTAAGACTTGACAGTAGACTTGACAGTAGTCAGCAGCCTGATCTATTGTCAGGGTGACTCAGCTACAACTTAAGGGACGAAAGAAATATAAAGATCTTTGCAAGTTAAAAATAGTTGGGAAAAACACAGATCTTTTGTTAAAGTTACTAATTTTGACCTAGGCATAAGATATAATTAAGTGGCTTAAGAACAACAACAACAACCAAACAAAAATACCGGTTTACTACCGTAAATACAGGCAGTAATTTTATTTAAAGTTGCATCAGTATTTTTATTTCATCAGGTATGAGACTTGATTAAATGGCAGTTTTCCATCTCTGAAATTATTTAAGATGCACTATAGATTTCACTTAAAATGTAAGAATAATTATTTTACTAGACTGTAATGAAATAAACTAATGCTGGCATTGTTATGGAAATTTTCTCACCAGATGTATAAAAATGGACAGTTTGACATAGTTCCTTCAACTGTTTTTTTTCTTTTTTTTTTTTTTAAATATCCTGTCACAAAGTTTATCTAGAAAATATTTGTTTACACCATTTAATCTGAAGAGAGGAGCTCACTTCTTCTGAAACTATGATCTGTGAATTCCATGGTTTTCATCCACAGTATTTTATTCACAAGATTCTGGCTGGGAAAAGTCATCCAGTTCAGAAGTAGTAGTTTAGAGCTGATTATTTAATTGAGGAGGTTAGCGTATTGCCAGTAATTAATACCAATACCATGTTTTTGTTGTTTTGTTTTGGTTGTATCTAAAAAAAAAAAAAAAAAAAAATCAGTCCATCAATCAATTTATTTACTGTTTGGCTTAAGGTTTTTCTACTTCTAGGAGAGTTTTTACCTGTCATTGTTTCTGTAACAATTGCTCAGGGGTCATGCCCTGGATCTCTGGACAACTTGTATTGTAATAGATGCTATAAAAATAACATTGCATTGAATTTAACCAAAAAAATTAAACAAATTGTTACATTTTGTTGGCCATTTTTATGGTTAGATGGTTGAACCATGGTTAATATTTATGATTACATGATGGTCTAATCATTATATATATATATATATATATATATATATATATATGAATGAATGAAATATTATTAAATTGAATTTAAAACTGTTATACGTATGTGGTGTATTTGCTTAAGGAGTCCTGTTGTATTCTTTGTCTGCCATATATTTTAAACGAGTACAAGGTTAAAAGTAAATAAACATTTTTTTGCTCATCATTTTAAATTAATCTACAATAGTTGACAATGATTTCAAAATGGATAATTACCAGCCTGAGGATGTCTTTGGAGGTCTCTGTTGGTTTTTCTGTTCCACTGAGCTATTCCTGTTAGTCATATCCACACAGTGCTTTCCCCTTTACTTACTTTACCTTCCCTTTGAGCTTAATGTCCACTCTAAATTAGAATTACTTTGGTGGAGTTAGTCTCAGAGTTAGGGTGCTGTTACACTTCAGTACATGAAAAAAATATAGTACTCGACTTTTAATTACCATGTTCACTTTTGACTTTGTGTGTTTTGTTTTTTCCCTCAGGGTGGTGTTGCGTGATTAAATGAACAAGATAAGCAAGTTCGAAGAAGTCTGTGGGATTCATCATGAAGTTGTATGTGTTCCAGGTCAACAATGGCAGCACATTGACATTTGACACTGACCTTGCTGTGCAAACGTAAGAAACGGGCATTTTAACAATATTATTCAGAAATAGTGGTCATTCCACCATGCTTACTGTGAGCTAAATTAATGTTTCCTTTATTTCAGTGTACTGGAGCTTAAACATGCCATCCAAGCCAAATATAAGATTGCAATTCAGCATCAAGTCCTTGTTGTCAATGGAGGAGAATGTATGGCTGCAGACAGACGTGTCTGCAGCTACAGTGCTGGCACTGTAAGCTTATAAAGCTTTTTTGGTTGCTTCTTATTTTCTTTGAGCATTTACAGAATTCATTAATGATGCTTATATTACTCTTGTGTTACTGTTGACCCTTAGGAAACCAACCCCATATTTCTGTTCAACAAAGAGATGATTTTGTCTGACCGGGATCCAACGATTCCCAAAACCACTTTTTCAATTGAAAGTGAGATTCAGGTCAAAGTGGAGGAATCACTTCTGATGCCAGCTGTCTTTCACACTGTTGCCTCGCGAACACAACTTGCTCTGGTAATTATCTCTCAAACCTTTTTAATATTGGCTAAGACATTATTGGATTCAGAAGTTTCCTCTGTTTGTTTAATTTTATGTGCATATTTTGATGCACATTGCAGTTCATTTAGATGCATCGAGGATATTAGGTGGTCAGGATCATCTAATTTTTGGCTTGATTTGCCAGGACTGGTAAACGCGGGGCATTAGATTTTGTAAGATAACACGACTTTTAGCAAAAAAAATGGTAGATTCTGGCGGTGCAACATGCTACAATGCAAGTAGGAAAAGTGATGCCATCTCAATATATAGATTGCTGCACACGAAAGGAGTCTTTCTTTTTATCTTTTGAATATTATGTTGTATTTCTTCCAATAGATCTATCTTAATGGTACACACAGGCATTTAAAGAGATACAAAGCTTACAATTTGTTCAACTATTTGGATTAATTAAAACGGTTTATTATGAACATATAGAGTAAAATTGATATCATCAATTTCAGGTTTTAAATTTCTTAGTATATCTCTTTAAGTACAACATAAAATTATTGTATTTCAATATTTCTCAATTGAATTCTGCTATCTGCTGTCTGATGTTGACATTCTGACATATTTTGCAATATCTCTAGGAAATGTTTGAAGTTGCCAACAAACTTTGCTCCTTCTGTGAACGTTTGGTTCACGATGAACATCTCCAACATCAAGGCTGGGCGGCTATCATGGCCAATCTGGACGACTGCACTCTGTCTTATCAGAAGTTGCTTGTGAAATTCAACGCAGCATACACAAATTATCAACAGGACTTGGAGGAAATTAAGGTTAAACTTTCAAAGTAAGTGCCATTTGAATTTATACCCAAAAAGGGAAACCTTTGTGTATGTAATGTCTGCAAAATCCATTGGCTGACATAGCTATTTTTAATAATTAATCTAGATTTTATAGGATAATGCAAGTAATATTTTTGAGATTGAACCTGAAGTCTTAAGTTTTTTTTTGGTCGCAGGTTAGGAACAGCAGTCGCTGTGATGGCAAGGATACCTCTGTTGGAGTGTTTGACAAGACACAGTTACAGAGAAAGCATAGAAAAGTCCAGTTCAACCCCAGACAAGGATTCAGAAGAGACGGAAGGAGAAAAATCCACCGACTCTGTGCTCTGCAATACTCAAGCACAGATCCCCTCTAAGTCATCAGCTTCCTTGTCTGCGTCAGGGAAAGCCTCATCTGAGCAAGATGGAGACCAGGAAACAAATGAAATGACGGACAGTGGTGGGCTGAGAGCTGCATTATTAGATGACAACACTCCAGAGGCCACCAACCCATCCTCATTCAATGTTACACTATTAGATTGGATCAACGTCCAAGACAGACCCCATGATGTAGAATCGGTTGTGAGGAAATGCTTCGACTCCATCAATAGGGTGAACCATTCATGTGTACACATTTCATAGCAAGTTTCAGCATATTAAATCATCATTTGTGGTGGGAGAAGTGTGGCTTCATAGACTTACTTTGTCTTTCAGCTTGATCCAAGGATCATTCAGCCCTTCCTAACAGATTGCCGTGACACAATTGCAAAGCTTGATAATCAAAACATGAAAGCCATCAAAGGACTTGAAGACAGGTTGTATGCTCTAGACCAAATGATTGCGAGCTGTAAGAAGTTAGTGAATGAGCAGAAAGAGCTTGCTCAGGTATGTAGGCGTGAATACCTTTAAATTGTTTTCTCAAATGATTTCTTTCACTAATTTTATTTACATGTTTTATTTTCTGAAGGGATTTCTGGCCAATCAGAAGCGGGCTGAAAACCTGAAGGATACATCTGTCCTGCCTGACTTGTGTCTGAGTCACACCAACCAGCTGATGATCATGCTGAACAACCACAGGAAGCTGTTGGACATTAAAAAGAAGTGCACCACTGCCAAACAAGAACTGGCAAATAACCTTCAAGTCAGACTCAAGTAAAATGGAAAACCTTTTTTCTTCATTGGTTTCCCCATGCTCTTAAATAATTTTTAGTGTGTTCTGTTTCATTTTTAATTGTTTTAAAAAATGGTAAGTCAAGAGAATCAGATTTTGAATTTTTGACGTTGGCTGTCATTACAGATGGTGCTGCTATGTAATGCTTCATGCGGATCAAGATGCAGAGAAGCTTCAGGCTCTTCTCAGACTTCTGACAGAGCTGCTAGAAAGAGTGAGGGTTGTTGAGGCCCTCAGCACCGTTCCCCAGATGTACTGCCTAGCAGTGGTGGAAGTTGTCAGGAGAAAAATGTTTATGCGCCATTACAGAGAGGTCAGTGCAAAATCCCCCTGTTGGACATGTGTGAACTCATTTTGTGTGTGTGTGTTCTCTTGTATGGTTCTTTTTTCACAATAGTTGTTGGAAAAATAGGTGAATCTAATTTTCCAAGACCAAGTGTCGCTAAGTGGCAAACATCAACTGCTGCAGCTCTTAATTTCTGCTCACAACCCACTTTGTGCTTGTACTTCCCAACAGCCCTTCTGTCATACTTTAACATTATAGCAGCACTCTCGTGAATCAAAAAATCAAACTAATTGATGAGGGCAGTTTAATTGTTGAGGTTGAGAAACAAACTAAGATAACCAACTGACAATCCCCTCACCTATTTAAAAAGAAAAAGCCTGGCACTGGATTGTTCAGGACATTGGTTCTTTAGGTAAGATTGAAAGCTAAAGTAGTGGGTTTCCACTTTTATTTTTCTTAAGGTGGAATTGATGAGGTTTTGTTTAAGTCTGCTTGTGTGCAAGTTTTTTTTTTTTCCTTCATTCAAAACTTTAAAAGTTTCTAATGAATAAATGGAACAGCATTAGAGATACATAGAACAAAATAATGTCAGAATATATTCTTGTAGTAAGAATTTCATGTTTTTCTACAATTAATTTAAAGCATGTTATAGTAAGCATTTACAGTTGAAATTTGCATAAAACACCATTAATTCGTACAACTATGCCATCTGCTGTTGTGACTTTGCATCTGCAATGTTCATGTAATTTTAAGGAATAAAATATGGGAATATTATAGCAAGTACAAACTATAGATAATTAAGAAAGCAGTTGATAATGGATATCCTCCACATTATGTCGGTTGTTCTCCTTCTTTCAAGACTGATAATAAGCGTGTAAAGTATTAAAAAACAAAAAAACAAAAACATTATTCAAGTTATCAGTTAAAGCCAGAAGTCTCCACCGCTCATAATCTCTGTATCTATGTGTTCAGGTGGGGCTGCAGGACCTGTTCTTGACATGCCTTGTGTCTTCCACTGAGTGTGTTTGTGGATATTTGGATATATATATACATATATATATCTATATATATATATATATATATATATATATATATATATATATATATATATATATATATATATATATATATATATATATATATATATATTAGGGCTGTCAAATGATTAATTTTTTTAATCGCATATTAATTGCACATTTATTCACACATTTATTTGCTGTTCTAAACTACCGTAAGGTATTTTTTTATGTTTTTAATACTGTTAACATGAGAAAGGGCAAATATGCTGCTTTATGCCAATGTTTATTCAACTTTCCACAAAAAAAGCTTTTGACCTGAATGTAACGTTCTTTCATAAATACAAACACAACGTAGTCCCCAACTTTACACTTGTAAAGTGACTAACTTAAGATTACTTGTTTTTTTTAAGCAGCTCAATGTAAAACAATGAACCATATGCATCAGAAACATTGTACAAGAAGTGCATTGGTCAGTTAAATTTTCCATGTAACTATGTCTAAGCTCATATGGAGGAAAATAAAAGGCGCAAAAAATATCCCCTTCTCCTAAGTGGGATCTAAACAGGGGGATACAAAAAAAATCACAAACAAATAAAGTGCACATGTAACAGCAGGGAGTGAAACTCAACCTATAAAGTGCAGTATCTAGTTTGACAACAGTTTACAATAATCAAAATTTCTCTATCACTTATTTTCTGCTTATTAATATGCAAACAAGAGCAGTGTTTGTGCTTAATTAAACATTTGATTTATTAGTTGCTAATATGGGAAGGCTGATCTATTGGTCTGCATTTAGCTTCTAAGCAAATTATGCACACAATTTGGGATAATAAAGTTTATTTATGTCTGTTTTTCTACTGAACAGTGTTCATGCCATTTGTATGTCAGGATGTGGGGCCGCATCATTACTACTTATGTCGCACATGATATGAACCATCAAGCAGCTAATTTGTGAACATTCGTCTGGAACAGATTTTATATATCAGATATTTATCTACCAGTCTCTGGTCATGGGGGTTAGCTTAAGCCTTAAACTCATCCTATCCATGGACCAGCCAAAAGTTCATTCATCTCTAGTCTTATTGCATTTCTTTGTTTGTTTTTCTTTCTTTTTTTCCCCAACATAGCTTAAATTGTTTTCTTTGCAGGAAACCTCACTAAGTCCACTTTTTATTTGAAACAGTGTTTGTTTAAGGAACAGTTTCTTCTTGAGATATTTTTTTCTTCTTTTTTTAAAATGTAAATACCATTAGCTGTTGTGTGGTTTGCTGCCAGCTCCTGAAATTAGGCATTAGAGAAACATGATTATTTTCTTTGTGTTGTGATTTTTATGCCAAAATCTTTCTCAATGTTGTCAGTGGGCCAATGCACTCGTGAAGGATGGGAAACGACTTTATGAGGCGGAGAAGTTCAAACGGGAATCCTTTGGGAAACTCTTTAGTAAGTGTTTTAAAAAAAACTCATATGAAGCTGTTTTAGTTGTTGTCAAATAAAAACGGACCTTTGAAATAACTCATCAGATCAAACCAAGATTCTTTTTTTGACCCATTTACCATTCTCTTTCCATTTAGGAAAGTCTTTCCTCCGAAATCGGTTGTTTCGAGGACTTGATTCATGGCCTCCAACATCCTTTTGTGTAAGTTTGAAGTTAGGTGTTAAAAAAAGACTTGTGTGTCAATATCAGATTATTGAATGGGTACTGTTTTCTCTTCCTTTTTGCTCATAGACACGAAAGCCCAGAAAGTTTGATGATGAACTCCCAGACATCTCAGTTGATGACCTGCAGTACTTGAAATCTTGTTGTCCTGTTGAGGTGCAGCCTTTCCTCCTGTGAGTCGTTCTTCTTAGTCACTGAAAGCACTGTAGATATAAATCTGCCTTTAATACAAACTTACTAACCAGCAAAAATATACATAAATACACACCAGTGTTTCCCCTAGAATATTTTTCAGGCCCGGTGGTACCCACCGAAAAAACCTTAAACAGACAAGGCGCGTGGGACGGCATATTGGACATGTCATATGCAGCAATATAACAAAGTTTTACATTAAAAATCATTGTAGGCCTATATTGCTGAATTATATCACTTCTATGAAATCATTAGGTTTAATCTAACCTTTAACCAAAGTTGCATGGGCCTGAAAGGCTGCAGTGTGCTGGTCTGACCCCATATGAGCATTGAGCACATCTTTTCTATATATTTCAGAGGGGATCTCTATGAAAACCCTCTGGGATGGTCCTCTTTTAACGGGCTGCTTGTACTGACGGCATATGCCACAAAACATCCCTACTCACAATTGAGATTATATCAGTTATAAATAATTTTTTTTTTCCCGTTTTGTTATAACAGAGTTACATGCATTTGACAATGCCTGGGAAAAAAATGAACCTTTAGTGGTTCTAGTGGAAAGACAATCTATTGTCTGTGTTATTTTCATCATTATTGCTGACCAAAAAAGAAGCTCAATCAGAACAAAAATGTAAGCTAAAAAACAAATTGGAAACTTACCATGGGGATTGTTGTACAACCAAGGGCTGTATTTATGGTTATTAAGCCATTCGGGATCCCAGCCAGATGTTCTGTGTTTAGATGCGTTGGTTTTTACTGGGTCACCAGTCAGACGGGGGTCGGCAGTCGGACCGGTGTCAGCGACGGTAAAGGCTGATTTATGGTTCCGCGTTACACCAACGCAGAGTCTACAGCGTAGGGTAAGCGGCGACGCGCAACGTACGGTGCGTGTCGCCGCTTACCCTACGCCGTAGGTTATGTGTTGGTGTAACGCGGAATCATAAATCAGCCTTGACGCGCTCATACGTTTGCCTGGCGCTAGGACCCCGCGGACGCATTGTGTCTCGTCGGGCTGTTTTTTTCCTTCATGCTTCCCTGCAGCGTCACATGCAAACACAAACACACGTACCTGGCAGAAAGATTTCTTTATATCATGTTGTCTGTCGCCCGCGATATTTTTTTTGTAGCTAGCCATAGTTGGCTAGCTACAAACTCTGTACATCCCATAATGTATAATAATATTCCCGGTACTCGCATCGTTAGGCAACGAAGCAGGTTAACTCACGTTGCAGAACAGCGCTGCACAGAGGCACTCCTAAACGTAAATGATCATTGATTTTTTTTTTAGGCCTGGCGGGGGGTCTCGTTGGCCTATACAATGGTAGGGGAAACACTGCACACATTTATTTAAGTGTCTGATCATGTGCAACAATTGGCACCAAGTCAAATCTCATCTCTTGTTACTTTCAAATTTAAGAAATCTACTTGTTGATAGAGAATATCACATTTAAGTTTGTGTTTTTCTTTCCCATATTCCCTTATTTCTTTTCTGCAGGATTCCCACCATGTGTGACTTTGAGCCCCTAAATCGCCATGTAGAGACGCTTCATCAGCTGGTCCAGGCTGCGCAGAGTGTTGATGAAATGTCTCAGACCATTACAGACCTACTATCTGAACAAAGGGTAATGACCTCTTAATCTGTCTGCTTTCCTTATAAGACATGCTGCTTTGAAGACATAATTTGAAGAGAAATGACTTAACATTTAAACTGTTATTAAATGACATGGACAACTTTGTCAAATTAACTTTATTGCTTTAGTGGCTTCTTGTACTTTTATAAACATTTAATGCTTAATATATAATTTTGGCTTTTTTTTTAATTTTATTTTTACGAATTATAATTTGAAGTTTTATGTATTTTCATATCTTTTTAGGCCTGTTGTAGTCAGAGATCAGCGGCATCGACACCACGCTCTGGAAGCATGCCTGGAACCACAACACCGCTGTCCTCCAGGACACCCCTCTCCCTGAGCCTCCAGGGAGCCAGCTGCCAGGCTCTGCATGTACATGTCCCTGCTCCTTTAGAGGATTTGTCTCCAGACAGCATTGATGCACAGACATTTGACTTTGAAACCATTGGCCATCCAAACATGGATCCAGTCCTGCAACAGGTATCCCTTGACTTGGATTCTCTAGCAGAGAGCCCTGAATCAGACTTCATGTCGGCAGTCAATGAATTTGTGATTGAAGAAAACTTGATCTCTCCTAATCCCATCAGTGACCCAATTAGCCCGGAAATGATGGTTGAGTCACTGTACTCCTCAGTCATTAATGCTATTGACAGCAAGCGAATGCAGGATACCACAATACTAGAGAAAGAAAATTCAAGGATCATTGCGCTAAAAGAAGCTATTGAGAAGTACCAGTCCGCTGCAGAGGAGTCTCATTCCAATTTAAGGAGTGTAAAGGATGATCTTCATCACTTAAGAGGTCTAGTATTGAAAGAACTACAGGAATTTGGCTCGTCTTTGTGTAATATGACCACAGAAGTGCACAGTACTGTGGATGACATCAGGCAGACTCGTGAAATGGAACTAAAGGAGCAGCATCAAGGTGAACTTATAACTGTTCGCCAAGAGCTCGAGAAACAAGTTCACACACTAACAGAGGAAAACCAAGTAAACCAGAATATTGTTAGAGATGTCCAGCGTGCAATGCTAGAGTTGGAAGGACTCATGGAGCGCAAAGAGAAAGAACTTACTCAACTTGAGCATGAAAGAGAGCGATGGGTTGAAAAAGAGAGTTGTCAGAATGAAAAGATCAAAGACTTTGAGCAAGTTATCAGTAATCAAGCTGAAGAGGTCGAGACGCTCACAAGTACAAGGGACTCTTTGACAAACCAGCTTGAAAACCTGCACTTTGAGATTGAACGCAGTCAGCAGAAAATCCGACAGGAGTTGGAAGCTGTCGGGCAGTGCCACTTAAGGGAATTGGAGATCAGAATGAAGCAGGAACACGAGATGGAAGTGGAGACCCTGATTAAGGATAAACAGGAAGCTCTGGAACATCTTGCTGCTGAAAACAGTTCAAAGTTAACTGAGGCAGAAAATCATCATGTCGCTGCTATCAGAGGGAAGGACATTCAAATCCAGGACTTTGAAGCTCGGCTAACTGAGCTTGCAGAACTCCGCTGCAAACTGGAGGTGGAGATGGCTCTCAAAGAGTCAGAGATGGAAGAGGTAAGGGTCTTGTTCGAAGAGGCCAAGATGCAGCAAGCAGAGGCTGTGAGAACCCAAGTAGATGCTGAGACCAAAGTTCTTGGAGAAGAGTTGGCAGACCTCAAAAAACAACTTCGGATAAAGAATGAGGAGTATGAAGTGGACCTAGCAGAATTGAGAACTCTTATGAGGATTGAGAAGGACCACTGCATCTCAGAGCTCGTGGACAGGCACGAGGAGGAGACTATTCTGCTGCAGAGCAAGCTGTCTGCCCTGCAGAAAGAACTCCAAGATGCTAAAACAAGCTATGCTGAGCAGCAGGAGAAACTTCAAGAGGAGTTGCATCAGCAAGTGACTTCTCTCAGTGAAGAAAAAGAAAATCAATTCAGGAGTTTCCAAGAACAGGAACAGAATTTGAGGACTACTATTAACACTTTACAGTCAGAAAAAGACCAGCTCCTGAAAAACCTAGATCAGGAAAGACTTGTAACTCAGAAAGATTTAGGGAAAGAAGAGGCCTCAAATATTGTACCACCAGATGCCTTTAAAGAGTTAGAGCAACAAAAAGAAGAGCTTAAGAAGAGACTTTTAGACAGAATTGGACAACTAGAGAGTGAGCTTCATGAGAAACAATCATCAAAGAGGTAAATGTTTTACTGAATCTGACCTGACTTGCTTTTTTTATTCAACTTGTAAAACCAGACTCCAGTTGATTGCTCAAATTTAGTAAACCATTGTACAAGATAATACACAACTGATCCATAAACAGTCTATAGCTATCTATCTATTAAGAAAAAAACACAAGTCTTTTTGATCTCATACAGTATATATTGGAACTCCCAGATTTTAACATGACGTTCCTGATTTGACCTAAGTGGGTTTTCTTTTCTCTTTTCCCCAGTGATGAAGGGTTATCACTGCGTGTTGAAGGTCATGCAGATGCTGGACCACCTAAGTCTTTAGATTCAGCATTACAAGAGCGCTTGCAGCAGCAGAGGGCCTCCCTGCAGATTCAGTTGGAACTTATGGAGAAGAAGAAGAATGAAGAGATACAAAACCTTAAGACATCACTAATTGCAGAGCAACAGGTTTGTGTTAAGGTTAAGGTTGTGTTAAGAGGCTTTAAAAGCAGGGTACCACAACGCCAGAGTCGCATGAAGAGTGGTTTTGAAGCCTCTTTTTCTTTTTACTCCACAGCATCTAGTTGCAAATGGATGGAACAAACAGGCCTTGGATTTACCTTGTGCTAATATATGATGCTAATCTATTTCTTTACATTTATTCCAATCAAATCAGTCCAAACATCCTCATTTCAAGTGTCACAACCAAAACAACATCCACAGTGAGCACTTCCAGAGCTAAAACAAGGACAAGCAGAACTCCGCTGGGACACACTGTTGCTCGACGCACTGCTCATAGTATATCATTTTATCCCTACTGGCATCATAGCATGATATACTGCAGGTGCCAGCAGACTTTCACTTGCAAAGATCCCGAAATTTTCCACAGTTGCTCACAGCTCCTTCAGCGTATCCATCTCAGAGGAGCTTTGGAGCTGCCAGCGAACATTTTCTGTTATGATGGCAAAATTTGGCAAAATTAGAAATGATTGCTGCATGTAGTCATTTGATTAGCACAAGCTTCCTGCTCTTAACTAAGTTTTGGACCCTTTCAAGCTAACCCACAGCCAGTCACAGCACATCGTTAAATATTCTCTTTAAAATATATTTATTCACAACTCAGAACTTAGTTGTGCTAATAATCCAGACAGTGCTAAGTAGGAAAAGTGATTATAGCAAGCCTTTGGCTAAGCTGGCCACCAATAAAAAGCCCATGTTGCTAATTACATATAAATGTATTACTTTTATATCATTTGACCTAATATGGTACAAATAAAAACAAATCCAGCCCCTGTTTAGATGTGAAATCTAACTATGGAGACAAAAACAATTTATTTAATTATTTTTTTTAAACTAGACTGTAAATATGTTTATTTCTGTTGCAAAGTTGGATGCTTTAAGACCAAGGTCAGTGGAGATGTGTTTGGAGCCAGTCCCTGTTGGGTAGTCAATAAACTGACCATCCTTTTTTTTTATTTTTAATGTCCTGGATGTATAGAATCTGGACGTTAGAATGTAGGCGCTTGGATATATGTATTAAACTGGCTGCTATATCATTTGTTGAGCAAATCTTGTCAAAGCTCCCTTTAAGCACTGGCCTTTTAAGACTGAATTTAGTCATGTTTTTTTTTGTAATTCAGCCATACGCAGCAAATATTTAGATAATGGAACCTTTTATTGTCAAGTTTTTTAAGCCAGTTATACATATTTCTTGTCATTTTATGTAATGAATAATTATCGGTTTGCCTGTGCGTATGTTTGTAGACTCAGAGTACTGTGTAAGTCTTACAGTATTTCTAGTCTTGCTGTCAAAGCTTTAGAATAGAATAGAATAGAAGACTATTGATCTCCCAGAGGAAAAATTAAATCGTGCAGCAGCCAAACACACACACGCTCAACGGTTTATACAAAAAAATTAAAATAGAAATAACCAATAAATAGCTAAATAATTAAAAAAAAAGAGCAATATAAAATGTAGAAAAATGAGCAATGTACAAGAGGAAAAAATAGTAAACACAAAAAAACGGATAATATTTACATGTGCAAAAATACGTGAGGTATTTAGCGGGCAAAGGTTATTGCACTTTCAAAGAGACAGGTTTATTGCACACGGGTGGCTACAGTTGGTTATTATAAAGTCTGATGGCTGTGGGGATGAAGGACCTGCGGTAGCGTTCCTTCTTGCAGCGCGGGTGGAGCAGTCTTTGGCTGAAGGAGCTGCTGAGGGCAATGACCATATTCACTTTTGAGACTCTTTTGTTTCCATGTCGTAGGTATGGCTTTCTTATAGTAATTTTTCCAATAAGATGCCTTCTGGACAGACTTCTTTGCACAGTAGGAAAGTGTGACTGGGTCCCACTAGTCTCTGCTAGTTCTGAGCTGATGGCACCTTTGGATATCTTTTGATTTCGAAGGGAAGGAAGCAAAATGTGTCTTTCATCTCCATCACCAAGATTTCTTGGCTGACCACTGTGTCTGCAGTCCTCAGTGTTGCTTGTTTCTTTGTGCTTCTTCAAAAGAGCTACAGCACATATTGACACCCCAGTCTACTTTGAAATCTTTGCAATGGAGAGACCTTTCTGCTGCAGTAGAACTACCTTGTGTCTTGTTTCTGTGCTCAGTCTTGCCATGTTATGTGACCTGCCACAAGAAATCTCCTTCCACAACCCCACCCTGATTTAGTAGTAAAGTTTTTTGCGGTGCTATTTGAAAAGCAGAGGGGATATTTACTATAAAGAGCAAATTAGCGAGTGGTTGTAAAACATACGCTGTTAATATGATTGTCCAGTTTTATGTGGTATTTGGTAATATTAAAGTAATATATCAACGCGGGTGCAATTAGTTGACTTCAGTTATAGCTAAAGTGGTCTAATTGGACTTTGTGTTGTTTTTACTCTGAGTAATCTCAGCTCTTTTCTCTTATTTTTTACTATGTAAAATGAGACTACAAAACTCTAAGCCTGCAACGAAGATGCATCTTTAGTTCTAACCCCCACCCCGAAAATTAAACATACTTAGATATATAATATGTGTTTTAATAGAAAATGGGTGGTTGTTGACCTGAAATGTTAAAATTCAACTTTTTATTTACATTTTGTCTCCTTCTATTTAGACAAATTTCAACACCGTTCTAACCCGAGAGAAGCTGAAGAAGGAGCAGATCATCAATGAGCTCACAGAAAAGTTGCGGAAAGTAACTCAACAGCAGGATAAGGACAAAGGTAAGTGCTGCTGTGGTTTGTGATCATTAGCTAAGTGTAAATTGTTTTAAGATTTGCAAGTTTTGGTAAAATGCACTTTTACATAAATTTTGTAATTGTTTATTTTTTTTTATCAAATGTATGCTCATAGCTCTGATCGAGACGCTGTCTGAAGACCGGGCTAGTATGATGCAGGAAAAAAAACACTTGGAAGAAGAGCTTAATCGTCTGCGCAGTACTACAATGGTCTCCTCTGCCTTCTTTACCTCAAACCCGTCACCACAAGAGGTCACAGAAACTGGAGCGGCAGCAGCAGGAGCTGCTGGAGCAGCAGCTCGCGCTCTTCCTGTTGCCGAGACCCTGGCTGACACTGACAGACTCGCCTCAGTGGCAGCGCTGCAAGACGATGAACAAGTCGACTCAGCAGTGGAGGCCAGCATGGTGACCGTCCAGTAAGCATATCTTTGACAATAAATATTTGCCGTTTACAGTTTGTCCTGTGTCTGCTGTAGGGACTTGTTACTTAAAAAAAAAAAAGTAATTGTCATTACTTGTTAACCTTTGTAAAATAATATTATTACTTTTATTTGCTCATACTAAAAGTGGTACGATACAAAAAATTGGCAAATGTGTCCCTCTGCCTCAAAATTTAGAATGGAATTGAACTGGCAGATTTGAAAGACCTTTGAAAGTGCAGTTAAAGTCCTATTTGATGATTAGTAAAAACAGACTATATGCCTGATAGATCAGACCCACATCTAAAAAGATGTAGGGCCTGAAAACGATCCATAGGGCTTCCCCATCCCAGTGGCAGCACCAACGGTTGCTTATCAAACTGCCTTCACGTGCAGTTGATTAGAGCTACGACTAATCAGAGCAACGATCAACTTGACATACTGACAGCGATGGAAGTGAGTCTGTGGGAGAGTGTGTTGTGTAAAAGAGTAAATTCAGGTAAAATGTGATAATTGTTATAACAGCTTTTTACAGTCAATTATTATAAAACCACTCTTTCCACAGGCACTATTGGTCACGAGGAAATGGGGCTTAACACTTGAAACTAGAGTTTTTTTTCCTACAGCTATGACTGTAGGAATCAACAAAAGCACATCACATGCTGCTTCACATGCTGCATGTGAAGCATGTCTGTGTTTAGGTGGGGAAAAAAGTAGTCATCATCTTGTTTATTTGAGAAGACATCTGTCAAGTGTATTGATGTGACTTCCTCTTCCTCAGTTAGTGCAGTATCTACCTCAGAATCAATAGTTTGTTACGTTTTACATGCTCTACAAAATGTTATCAATGTTCTTTAAAGGTGGTATTGAGTTGTTTAGAAAGTCCATTAAATGTACAGAACTGTCGACTCGATGTGCTAACAACCACACAAGTGTGTTTTCATCTGATAAACTTTCACACCACGATTAAAAGCTTTCTCCCAGCACAGACCTGACCCATTCACGTAACTAACTATAACCATCCTGTTAGCGGTTCAAATTTCCACATTTGTACACAGAGATCCGTGAAGCATCTTGGTACTTATACCAATATAGTGGTAAGTTTTTTTGCCAAAATCAAGATCAAAGCAACAGACCAATTTCCAACTAGTGCACTCACGTGCTTCCGTCTCCATCTTTCAAGCTAACTTGCGAGCTGTTGCTCTTTACACCACTGTACGTCATACCAGAACTCACATAAATTAATACTGTAGTCTATTATTTCTCTATGTACTAACATGAATATTATTTCAGATTCAGATGACTTTATTAATCCCTTTGGGAGGTTCCCTCAGGGAAATTGACATCTCCATCTCACTCTCAGCACATACAAGAACCAAGAAAGGAGAAATAAAACACACCAAAAACCAACACCCATATAAAAGATAAAAAGATAGAATTATATGAATAGAAAAGAAGTACAAAAAAAAAGAAATAAAAATATACGTGCATATACGCTTGTACTGGAAACATGTATAATATAACATATACATATATAATTATTTATAGAATATGTATGTATGATTATCAGTGAAATTCTGCTAGCATTTAGTTAGTGGAAAGCACAACATTATTACTGTGATGTGTTACCAGTAGGTCCCAGTCACCGATCTAACACTATTTCATTAATGATTCCTTATTTACATCCATGTGTTGTCAGGTTACTTGAGAGAAATCATAATAAGGCAGTCTGTCTGGGAGAGCTTGTTTACAACGATAGACACTATTTTATTAGAAAAAGAAGACTTTTACAGAAAAAAAAAGTGTTTAGAAGAGTTAACACAGCAGTTGATATTTAGTAATGGAAAACCTCAATACCTTGAAACATTTTATGGCAAGAGCATCTCTTTTCATCTTTGTGCACTCCTATTTCTGTGATGGCTGGATTTCATTTTCCCAGCTTGTTAATATTGAAAATGTCAACAGCAGTACAGGACTATAGAAGAGTTCAATTTTCCCCAAAAGTATACCAAATGTAGTGCAAACCACAAAAAGTGACCTGTGCGTTACTGAAGGATTTCAAAAGCCTTCCAGGTAAAGTAGCCGGGAATGGATGGACAGTGAAGGGATTTTACAGCGGAGGCAGGCTAGGGGCAGGATTGTAAGTGTTGGTTCTCCTTTTATCTCAACTGACATAAAGGGCTTTCATGTGGCACACAGTTTACTTTTTTTTTCTTTTCTTTTTGTAGTGACAATATGATGTCAGAGGAGAAACAACGGATAATGCTACTTGAGAGGGTAAGCATATACAATGCTATCTATGACATGTATTGCCTGCAGAGTATGCTCTGCTTTTTTTTGTCCTGTGTCTCTCTATTCATTGTCTTTAATTTATGTTTCAGACTTTACACATGAAGGAAGAAGAAAACAAGCGCCTCAGTCAACGACTGGTCAGTCAGTTATCATAACTACTGGCGATGCAGTGGCATTTCCACTAGGTGGCAGTAGTAGCCAAGAATAAAATCCAGGCACACAAGGCTAAGGCTCAGCAAAGAAAAAACTGTTTTTGGAAAATGTGTTTTTACAATGTGATGGTTAATATTGAAGGGCTATTTATCTAATATGATGTATGTATGTAGGGGCCAGAATGTTTTGCTGTCGGCAGGCTGAAGATTTTAAATATAAAATTAGCCTTTGTTTTGACTCTGTCCTGGTAATCATTAACAGGAATATTGTTGGCTGAATCCATTTCTTTGCAGATGTCTCAAAGCATGTCATCTGTGTCGTCACGGCATTCTGACAAAATCGCCATCAGAGAGTAAGTGAATAATAAAATAACACTGGGCCTTACCGTATCCCGGCTATTATGATTTTTAGCAATTTATTTATCAGTTGAAAATGACCATAATTATAGTCAGTATAATTATACACATTATTATATAATTACCAATAATGTGTTGTTTGCACTTTGGAAACTCGGTGGCTCATCCTTTTGTTTCTCTGTCCATCTTTTTTGTGTTTCAGTTTTCAGGTAGGCGATTTGGTTCTCATCATACTGGATGAAAGGCATGACAACTATGTGCTGTTCACAGTCGGGCCCACCCTCTATTTTCTCCACTCGGAGTCTCTCACTGCACTGGACCTCAAACCAGGTCAGCTTCACGCAAACCTTTTGAGATCACGATGAGAGCTGTCGTGTCCATTTGGAAATTTAATAAATAAAAGCTATATATATATATATATATATATATATATATATATATATATATATATATATATATTTATATTTATATATCTTTTCTTTAATAAATTGCTAAATGGAATCAGAATACAGAATATCCATTAAACCAACATATATATATGTGTGTGTGTGTGTGTGTATATGTGTATATGTGTATATGTGTGATTTACATGGTTTTTATGTCTGTATTCTTAATCACTTAACGAGTAACATGAGTCGTTTTGATTTTCAGCATCAGGGACGTCCAGACGGCCATGGGTACTTGGAAAAGTAATGGAAAAGGAATATTGCCAGGCAAAAAAGGTACTTAAAAGTTCTAACATTTTTCTTGCTTGTGTATTTATTAGATATTTAATTAAAAAAAAACTTATGTCATTCACATGTGGCTCTGGTAGGGTCTTTTTTTTTTTTTTTTTTTAAATCACTAGGTCACCCAGTTTATATCAGTATACCATTAAAAACAGATTGAATCTTCTGTTGTTCTTACAAAACTCTTTGTCCTCTTCTCCACCAGGCCCAGAACAGGTTTAAGGTTCCTTTGGGAACCAAGTTCTACAGAGTGAAAGCTGTTCCATGGAACAGAAAAGTATAATAGCCAAGTAATGCGCTAAAATGTATATTTATTTTGTTTAATTTTTGAACAGAATATTCACAGCATAATTCATAACTCTGAAATTGAAAGACCTTCCAAATAGAAACATTTATAACTGACATACTACTTTGTGTTTCAGTTCAAAATCTCACCTGGTATCATGCTTTTTGTTTTTTTGTTTTTTTTTTTAACCCAGATTTGTTATTGTGGACCAAATGCTATTAACCTTATTACCAGGGCATAGCCCTATACACTGTGGCATTATGCCCTTTGACCTGTTTGTGAAACTGAACAAAATTTGGATGTTAAATATTAGTTCTCATTATCAGCACTTGTCCTTTTGTGGAAAATAATGTCAACGTCATTATCAACATAATTGAATAAAAATATACATTTATAATAAATGTTTATGAAGGAATGTTCATGGCATGCATATTGAAATATTTTCTTTGATTTACTTACCAGATAAATGTTGTAGTTGGAAATGTAGTTAATGCAGTTTGTTACTCACAAAGCAGTATGGGCCTCTGTCAATACTGATATGTACATTATGATTGACTGAAGGAAACAGTCGTCTCTGCAATCCTTGAAATGCACTTTGAAAAACGATGCTTTTGTTGATTTGAAAAGGGAAGTTAATTGAGCTGTAAGAACTACGTAAATATATCAGCACAGACTTCTCACTAATAGAATATTGATATGTAGAAAAGAATACATTGTGACTGTGTTTCATTATCGGGAGACATTGTATATTACTCATTAAATCAAATGTAACAATAAAGGACTGTAATGTAAAAGATAGAGTTTTGAAACAATAAAGGATTGATCCCAAATGCAATGTGTGTTTTTTTAATTTCGGTGTGTATATATATATATATATATATATATATATATATATATATATATATATTTATTTATTTTTTCTTTAATGACCCATTTTTATTTTATAATTACATATTTGGGAATATTTGGTGTGGGAATATTTAAACAATTGGCTTGTATATGTATATATTTAATTAGGAAAAGCTGGCTAACTTGCAGTAAATTATAAGTTCTATATTTACTAAGGAAAATCCATTTTATTCAAGCTATATAAACTATGAGAGAAAGTACACACTTTCTGGACAGTTTGAATACCTATGTTGTTTATATTTTCAGGGGACTCGTGAGTCACTGTGGAATAGACAGTATAGTGTACTCATTTGATTTAGCATTTTTGCTTTTGTGGAAACATAAATGTTGGCACGCTGCTGCAGGAAACAGACTTCAAAAAGGCTTCAAATCGGGGCCCAAGAACGACGCGGCCCTCATGGAGGAGGAAGCCCACCAACATCACTTTCCCAGTTCACAGCGGGGAGCATAGCAGCTCTCCGTCGAGCACTCTCTACCATGTGGGTCTAGGGGTGTTTTAACAATGTTTAGCTCTATTTTCTCCATTTAGCATAAGCCTGTTGTCACATTTGGATGGCTCCTTCATAAATTGATGGTGTGATTTCTACAATTTCGGGACAGGCCTGAATGACAAAATATGCAACACAACATTTGATACCGAGGTGGCTGGCAAGCACCAACCATGTGCACTGGACAGGCTCTTAGTGTAAATGTTTACAACCCCCCACTGAGCTCAGTGCTGCAGGGAGTCACTCCCATCATGCTGAATGGGATTTAACATTGCCATTTGTAGTCTCTAGCCACTTCCACCATCAAAACTGCCTTGCTGTCTTTTTTTTTGTCCCTATAACATTTAACTACTTTTCTTTATCAATAAATTATAACATTATCTGACATTAAGTAGTGTGCACAACATTTTGCAATTTTGTAAATTATTGTTTCTTTATTTTTCACTTGTCAAGAAAAGTAATGTCATTTTATTAAAAATGAAACTACTGTGTAAAAAACAGTTCATATATTAAAATGATCACAAATCCAGATACAGAATCACAGAAGTTAAAATGCTAAAATATAAATAATTTGGTATAAAAATATATTCTACTTTTGTACTTATTATTTCAAAAGGATAAAAAAAATTAGAACATCAAGATCTTCAAGTTTTTACAAATATTTAAAACAGGGATTTGAAATGAGACCTTTTAACTTTGTTAATTTAACTCTGAAATTAAGTTATCATCTATTGAACTGAGTAAATATAAGATAAATATCACTATATTAACACCAGACTGACTTATGAATGTAGTCTCTGGCAAATGCTAAACAATTATTTCTTTGTATCATTATTTGAAAAGTTAACTCAACAATCTTTTCCACAAATGACTGGATCCACAGATCCATAGATTTTGCACAGAAGCCTATCTATCTGCCACAAATATACTTAAATAATTGTATCAGCGAAGGTATATGGAAGCTGCTTTAAAACACAATAAACTGCAACACAAAGACGCATCAGAATGGCTGCTTTTTCAGTGTCAACATATGCTGAAGGCACTAAATTAAGATTTAGATGAGTAAATGTGAAATATCCAAACGATGTCACAGTATGTTCACAAAGAATGTCTTAAAGTCTGAGATCATGCCCTTTGTTACTGATATATTCTGTATTTGGAGATAATACACAAGTTCTGTTTGATTTTCCAATATCTCTAACAATATTCTAGATGGAGGGTTCTGCAAATAAACAAGCATTATTTGTTGGATAAATATATGCATGAACTTCAAATGATGGATAAATGAAAATAAATAGGAGAGCCCTAACATAACATTTATATTTTCAAAATATAAATGGAGCGAGTGTGTTGAAGAAGAGCCAAGAGGCATTAAGGCTCAAACTGCAAACCAAGGAGTAAATCGACTTAATGCCATCACATTTCCACCCTATTCATGCCTAAGAAAAGGGTTAGGGAAAGAGATTAGGTTATATATCTGCTGTCAGGGACTGAAGAGACCAAGTAGAGAACTTCACCTAAACAGAATGATGATCAAACAGACATGCTTTAACAGACATGCTTCATAATCTCATCCGTTATTGTCCCCTCTCTGCCTTGACTGCAGGTTCAGTTGCAAATCTGAGACAGGGGCAGATTAAATGTGTGATGAAATGTCTGAGAAATATGTGAGAATGTGCAATATAAGGACGGTTGATTTTCTACCCACATGAAGAACATAATCACTATTAGTAACACATATCTACATAAATATGATAATTCAGAATTTAAACACATTCATTGGGTTCATATTGGAAATCAGAACCATCTGATGGCATAGTTTTATGGATAATTAGCACCACAGAGATAATGCAGCATATGAAAGGAAAGCTTTGAGGCTTCTCCACTCACTGGAAAGAGAGTGCGTAGGTTTAGTTGTGCATCTGAGCTGTACCCAACAGGCAAATATGTGGAAAGTTTGGTGACAAGCATCCAGGCATGTGGTTAACAAGATTGCATCTGGTGAGCAGAAAGTGTAGGATATAGCTTTGCCACATATTTAAAGGGTAAATTATTTTCACATTAAGTTCAATGGCATCAGTAATCCCTCCAAATATAGACAGAAGTATTTCATTTTCAGTAGAAAATAATTATTCAAATACCCTATAGTGCAAATCCCCTTAATTTAGTGCATGACACAGTTTTTGATTTCCTACCACAGAACAAAAAGACCTAAGAATCCAGTAAACATTAAATTCTGTTGTTTTATTTTGGTAATCTGGCTGCTTACTGACAAGAAAATAATCAATACAAATAGTTCTGAAGTGTCTGAAAATAGACAGGCGATTTAAGCTGTAACTAACAGCCATGCATTTTCCAGCTGCAGTGCAGTGTTGAGGAAATGACACCAGCTTTGATGGGCTGTATAGCTTTTGAGATGAGCCTCTTTATGCTGCTTGCAGTTCCATTATGGCTTTGTTCGAAAGCTTGTTTACCTGCTGATAACATACACTGGTGGATTCAGGAGCACCGATCCAAAATCTGCTGCCAAAGTCACTCAAGTCTCATTGTGCTGCAGGAGGGGAAGAATGAAATGTTTATGCAGAGGGGAATGCAAATGCTAAATGTGAAATCAAACTATGGGACCAATAAGGGATCAGAATAACTTTGCCAGGTTTTATTTTTAGCCCAGTTGCAATGCTAGTTTTGTGGAACACTCTTCACTTTAGCCTCTGTGCATCTCTGTGCTTAGAGTTTGACTTCGTGATTGAAATGCTGTTCCAGTTTTTAACAGAACTGCTAAAGCTGTATGTGATTATTTAAAAAAAAGAAGTTAAGCAGAACAATAGTCCATCATGCTACACATGACTTGGATTAAACAAAAAAAGGTTCAACCTGACTGAAGACAGCCAGAATATGGTGCTGCTTGTCTGTGATAATACTCAGTATCAAATCTCTGGCAGATCAAAACTTATCCTTGTACATCACTACAAAAAAAAATTGGATTTCACTGTTAGAAAAGCTATGGTCTCAGGTCAAAGGAATAGCCTTTTGGTTTGCATATTAAAGAGGATTTGCTAGACCCCTGTTAGCCATGCATCCCCACGCAGGCAGGATCTCCAGGGGGCCAGCAGGGCCCCACAGACGGGCAACTATGGGGCCAGGTGACCCTGTCTCTGAGGTTAGCAGGAAACACTAAAGAGGGATGGGCAGGGAGCTGAGGAGCCACTGAGTGCGAGTGTGCAAGGCTGGTGATGGCAGCTGTCAATGGTTTGGAAGGAGAAGCAGACAGATTGTGCGTTCTGTTGGTGCAGCCAGTTCGCCACCTGGCAGGCTTTTCCTTGTTAGAACTTCTTGCTGTTTCTGTTCTCATCAGAGAAATGCTTTTCCTCTTATCCTCCATGTTCAGGGGAAGTTAAATTTGTTAGACTGTTTAAAGATGTTTAATCACATTGTTTAAAGTATATTCTGTACATTGCGCAGAGTTCACTGAACCATTTCTTCTGCTTATTTCAATGATCACAAAATGAGCCAAAAGGTTATATTTGTAAACGAAACCTTTCTTTGTGTGATAAACTAGTTTACATGATTAACATAAATTGAATTTACTACATACAGAAATAGAATGCATGAAAAATGCCTTCTTAGTGCTGACCTGAGATTACATTATTCATCAGTTCTTCAAGAATGCGAGTGTGTTGAAGGGTTTTTTTTGCCTCTAAAAAAATAATCTGTAACTTTCAAATCCCATCATAGCCATAAATACTGTTCCGTGTTGTTTAGTTGTCAAGAAAAAATGCAGTAGGAAAGCATAAACAGCTTAAAAGTACATTTAAAATCACATTTGGCAGTCAGTCCTTGTTCCAACAGGATTAAAAGAAGTCTTTCATTTGATATAAATATATGCAAAGAGAGTGGTGTGGTGATCTGTGTGCCAGAGGTGGCGCTTTACTCTGGATATTCTGGCTTGGGTCTGTCAGGGACATAAATTAACATCAATTAACACATGCATGCAATAAGAAAATAATTAATTCGAGTTATCAGTCACCTCTTCCATTCCAGGAATCTGATTGACAAGATAAAGTAATGTGCAAACTGCTTTTCAAAGCTAACAGCCTGGAGCACCCCTCCTATTAGTTAGTCATTCCCTCAGTATCACACCCGGAATCTGTCATTTCACAATTTTCTCCTATAATGCATATGTGCCACTCTCACCACTCCACTACAGCAACTGCCATCTAACAAGTTGACACAGAGAATGATACAATTCACGTCCAGTATTCAGTTCCATATACAGCAAGCATCTGAGGCAGACGGGTCAAGAATATGGTACATTCTGTTCTCTCTCAAAATTGTTATTGCAAGACTCTTGAGGAGCTAGATGAAGCTCCTGTGGTATCCTTGAGACACCTAAAAGTGGCCTTTAGGATTTTAAAACCTTCTCAGGTTAAAGTGTACCGGATTGTAAGTATGAATTTTAAATTCAGAAAATTCATGTTGGTGTGACTATCTGAAATTTTAACTGTGTTTATTAAAAACAATTCAAGAGGCAACTGTATTTAAAACAGAAAGTAACTAGTAGTTTATACACACACAAAGCTCATAGAAAGCTTGCAGGTACAATATTCTCATACAGGACATACATACTTCATGGTAAAGACGACCTCAGATGTTTTGTGTTTTTAAAGAATGAAAATAATTGATAATAACGGAGATTATTTTTTTTTTTAAATGATCAGAAACCTATTGTGCGTTAAACAAAGCCCCAATTTTTCAAGTTGCCGGCAGCTACAATGAACAATACACTCGATAGACAGTGTAAAGGCAATGAGATGAACTAGTAAACAAAATTTCCTTTAGATAGACTGCTGCCTATCAATAAGATTTAATTTAAATGAGATCACTTCCAAAATAATCATGAGTATATCTTTACCACATCATCAGTGTGCTTTTTGTTGCTTTATTTATGGGGATATTTTGCTTAGGAGACAGATTATGGATCAAGTTGTTTGTTGGAAGGTTGTTGGTTGGATACCTGAACTGGCAAGTATCCTTGGGCATGACACTGAACCTCAGTTTGTCACCATGTGTTAAATGGGTCTGTGCATTATGAGGAAAAAAAAAATCTCTGCATACACTAAAATGATGTGTAGATGTGAATATGGTTAGTACTGTTCATCAGTAGTGTGCTTTGAGATAATACAAGTGTTATTAACTGTTATAATACAGTCATTATTTAGTCATAATAAAGTACAACATTCCTCATGGTAATACATTACATTCATTTATACATACATACATACATACATACATACATACATACATACATACATACATACATACATACATACATACATACATACATACATACATACATACATACATACATACATACATACATACATACATACATACATACATACATACATACATACATACATACATACATACATACATACATACATACATACATACATACATACATACATACATACATACATACATACATACATACATACACACACACACACACACACGCACACACACACACACACACACACACACACACATATACATACATACATACATTTTTTTTTAGTAAGAATTTTAACACCCATAAGTAATAATAGAGTGTTATATCTGGTTGTTTTATCCATATGAGCCACAATGAAAAGAAAAAAGAAAAAAAGGTGCTTTGTTCCTATGTTACAAGCTAATTTCCTTGAGTTTACAATGTTCTGTTAAAGATGAGGCAAACTAAGTTGGAAAATGTATAAACTTGCTAGTTCAATAGCATCAGATTTTTTTGTCTTTTTCCATGCTCAGTATCAAATTCAAATAAGCTTTTTTTTTGGCAAATAATCATATTTTCTATGCATAATTTACAGTACCTGGGCCTGAGCCAATGACACAAAACGAATAGTTTGTGTTGTGGTAAAATCTTTCAATGCAAACGTCTAATTTGAATAATCTTGCTTGCTTTGTGGTGTCTTTTATCATTATAGCACTGATATACCGCTAAATAAAGAGTATTACTTTGTTATTAGACTAGGTTGGAGAAATATCGCTTCGTTAAACTTGAAGTAAACTTGCGTTTATGAAGTACAACAAATGGGAAGAAGTAATAAAAAAGCTTTAAATAAAAAAAAAACTTCAGTTGTCCAATTTAGGGAGAGAAAGGGCAAAAAAAAAAAAAAAAAGTCTACAGAGGAGGATGAAGTGCACAAAAGTTGTTCTGTTGCCTGTGAGTGTGGTGTCAGCTTGTCCCAGTCCCTGCGGCCCTCACCGTGCACAGTGGAGGCCTGACGGGAAACCAACAGCAGCTCAGGACATGGCCTCGTTTGTTCACGGTCCCCCCTCTCTGAAAAGAGTTATGCTGTCTGTTTTGAATGGACAGCGTTTTTCTTTGTGTGCTCGATCAAAACAGAGGGCAAAGTTAGTCAGCAAGTTGCATAGTTTCTGCATTCTGATTCTTCAAGCCTCTTTTGTATGAAGTTTAGCACAATGTTTTACACAGTGTTTGACCTGAATGGCATGCTGAAGGTAGGAGCATTTTTCATATCTACAAAATAGAAAAGCGTAGAAAGTAATTTTTTTATAATCAGATTGGATTCATCATTTCTCTGTGGTTGAATGAAATAAGTATAATAATCATAGGGGGTTGAAAACCTTAACTATAAAGCAGAAAAGGACAGAGTGCAGTGCTGCTGAAATATTTATATGCTTTTATCTGATCTATTTCCTAACCACAAGGTATTTGCCTGTGAATCCCTGGCACTTTTGATATTACCTGAAGGCAAATGGTATATAGATTTATACAAGTTATTTACAACAACAGCCAAGCCATTCCTCTGAAAACTAGGCTGCAGATCAAAGGATTGTTTTGATCTCTACTTAGCATATTTGTTTAACCTAGCCAGTGATTCTGAAAAGTGCACAAGCTTTTCGGTGATATGCAGAGCACCCTTTATCCGTCTTTTTCTTCTGTTAGCTCTGGAATTAAGTACTTCCAGTATTTAGGAGACAACTGGATTTGCCAGCTTTTGAAATTTAGTTGCCCACTGCTAGCAGTCTTGGCACTCAGAAATAGATAACTAGGTATGTTCCTCTGCTAATCCTGATCGGCCTTGTAATAGTATTTGCGGACTGTACAGCACTCAATTAGGGCATAATGTGTTATTTTTATTTCCTTTAAGTTGGATTAGATGTGGAAAAAAAAGAACATGTTTGTGTTTTTCCATTTCTGTCTACTGCTTACTGTGTTGCTACTTTGCAAAGTATTGTTTTATACAGTTCCAGTTGGTACAGTTCTCTCCACACAGTATTGTAAAGTGTCAGGAGAAAAACAATGTCCAAGCGCTCTCTAAAAAAGATGCCAGGGCAATCAGGAAATTTTCTGGAATGCTTAAGAGAATGCATATGCACACAATGCCCTAATTCTCTCTTACTTTGGGTTGGGAAAGATGAGCCCAGGTTTATTGAGAGCCAAAAAAGGGGGCAGATGGCTCACAAGAGGGATAAACCTGGGAAGTCATGCTGTAAATGTGTTTTACAGAAAACAATGAAAGGAGCGGACAAAGCGATTGTGGCAAAGTCCTTTGGAAAATGGAAAAGCAGCTCTCTAAGGTCCAGGACCATGGAGAAGCCGGATGAGCCGTCCGAGGAGAGTAAGGAGGCGAGCCTTTCCAACTGCACCTGTGAAGCCCCCCCACTCGGCAAGAAACCAGTCGGTAAAAAGTACTTCACTTTCTTACTTAAAGTCCAGTCAGAGCACCACGTCTCCCTGCTTATTTTTCTTGTGGCAGTTTTAATTATTACTGGAGTGATTTTTTTCTTCTTCCTCTTTTTTTTTTCCTATTTGACTCTCTGGCCTGCCATATCCGGTGAACAAACAAACCACATTGTTGGGCAGGAGAATTCCTTTTGAGGCAAAGTGTGTCTCCGATGATACAGTGTTGCCAGAAAAAGACAAAGCAAAAAATAGCAAACACAAAAACAGTCACAGGTGCATGGGAAAAAGAGAGAAGCGAGTGAATGGTCACTGCGGTCCCCGGGAGGTCTTTCAGTGTTAGCCAGTGCGGTGGGTGGACTTCTGACAAGGACGTTGGTTTGTAGCCAGGTGGAGTGTGTAACTGAGAAAGCTTCTGTTTATTCTTTTCACATGCTAATATGGCTCCTGTGTGACTTAAATGCGGCAAAACTTTTTCTTGGAGTTAGCATTTTTTGTTGTTCCAATACCTGCACTTGTATCACAGCAGTGGACTGATTCAAAGGCTCCGCACTCTTTTATATGAGTTTGGGACGGTGCCAGGGATAGAGATACATCAACTGTGGTGAACATAAAAGGAAAAAAACAACCCTAGTTGAATATTTTCAGTGCAAACAGGTTAAACAGCATCACTGCCATTATTTGTGTCAGAAGTATAATTATAAGACAAGTTTTTATGTATAAACTGACATCAGAGGAGTAATTGTTGGTAAAGTATTTTGGTGAACACTATATGATATATTTATTATCATCTATTTTTTCGTAGGATACTATTTTTATATACTTGTTAAAGGGTCCTCAGAAGTAAATGCCTGAAATCAGGCTTTTGACACTATAAAATGTAAATCTATTTGAAGCAACTTCTGAGAAAATGCACCCCTGTGTGGACAAAGTAAGAACAGTGGGCTATTAGGATAAAATACATGCAATGTAGTTTTTACCTGTCCAGTGTCTCTCTTTACAATGTTACTTTTCAGCTTGTTCATATAAGAAACTATCAGTATTGCCCATATAATCTAAGTATAGCTTATATTTTTGGCCCTCCTATTGTTTAAATCACGGGTACACAAAAGCAATATGGTCTTGCACTTTGAGTCTTTCTATACCTTACAGTGTACAATCTGTAAACAGCTTCAAAGGCAGTGCATCTGCCATCTGCACTTCTAGGAACTCTTCTGCATAGCCATTAAAACAAGCTGTCTCAAAGGACATCATTCGTATTTCAGCCTCAACCCTGAATTACTGTGTGTTCATTATAATTATAAGGGAGGAGTGTTGCCAGGCTAGCCCGCTGAATGCCAGGTGCACACTTCCATAATCTACCATTTTAAACAACTCAGAGCATTAACAAGCGTATCTACGTGCTATTCAGCCATTAGTTCTTTTTGGCTTTCATGTTGAAACTCACATCAGCCATCGGAGCATTTTGTATGCTGCAACAGACGTACAAGAAGAAAGTGCAATACTTTGTTGTGTTCCATTTTCCTAAGCCTGCTTAGGTTATGTGACTGAGCCATGCTGCTGTGTGAAATTTTATCCCGATACTGGCACTGTATCCCTGTGAGGGAGTCTTGTAAAATAGGTTTACTTAGCGCCTTTGCTGGCATTTTCCGAAGATAGCAAATGCACACACAGTGTCCATGATCGGATTAACTGTTCAACAAAATGATGTAACTCTTTGTCTTTCTTGTGTGGCAGAGGTTTCTCCGCTTAAGTTCAGTGGTCACCCTAAGCAGAATAGATGCACTTCAAATCCAGACGTCAGTATTATAATCCACACATTACAAATATAACAGATGACAGGCTTGGTTAATCATTCTTTGTCACAAATATGTGATATGAGGCTGCCTGAAGTGAATCACCCTCCTAAAAATTCACTTGCTTTTTTTTTTTTTTTTTTTTTTCAAAAACACTCCCTCACACTGCACAACAACAACCCATAATTAACACAAATTCTGATTTTTCTATGGCATATAATGAAGTTTGCCTGGTGTTCCTATGTCATGTCGTGACACACCATTTCAATTGCATGTGAAAAGTGTGAAGTTTTCAAAGGGTCCAACATAATGTAAAATATGAAATGTCAAATACATAGAGAACATAATGTTTCACCTGAGGACATGTTGCTATGTATCCGGAGTCACAAGGTGCATCAAGGCAAAACGTTAATTATGTGGTTCATGACAGAAATCAGTTAAAATATCGCCACAAATCTCACTTATTTTCATTTTAATTACTACTATTACTTATTCTTATTTTTTGGATGTGACCATAGCAAACCCAATTCCTCCCCTACACTAGGAAGAAGCAAAATGACTGTTTTCTACTGGAGGTTTAGATGCTTGTTTATCACTTTTAAATACCATCATCTTTGCTGAAATCCCCTCTCAAAAGAACCTTTCACTTGCTGGAATAAATTCAAATTAAAATTTAAATCCCTCTTTGCATTTCTTCAGCCTTTTTTAAAATAGCTGCCTCCTTTTAGAAAGCTGTTTATGTAGTGATCTGTTCATAATCCAGTTTGTTTCTCAACAGCGAAAAACACAGAAATCGTATTATCACTATCTTGGAGAGATGATGCGAGAAATCGGAAAGTATAAATGTCTGGATCTGTGGAAGTTTTCAAAGTTGTAAAGCTGAAAAATATGTGAAAAGCCTCTCAATAAAGTAGTCTTTAACACTGGAATTTGACTTGCAAATCCACTGAAATATAAAGTACATTGTGCTGTAGTTTCTCAAACTCATTTCACCAACCTTTAGATCCCCAATATGAACTCAGTCAACAAATAAAGAATAGTGTTACATGTTTCAGACAACATGAAGACAGTATTTATCATATACTGTAGCTAGGTGGCTCATCAGAAATGTTGACATGTGACATATAGCTATTGAAGTGAGATTAAGTCTCGTCACAGTAAGAAAATCAAGACCAGTCATGCAGATCTCTTTAAACAAGTGTTTTCTATCTTAAAAATTGCTCACCTTCCATTATACAGAGCAAAACAATGTCTAATCAGAACTGTAACAAATATAAACAGAAACGGCAGACATCAACAGGCACTGGCTTTTGATAACAACCAATTTGTGATGTAAAAGGGCAGAGAAGAGGCTATACAGAAGTTCAATTTGCTGAAACTAGATTGGATTTATTGTTTGGAAACAAATTATAATTGTGTATCTAGAAAGTTAACCAAGATTTAAACAAAAGCAAATCAATAACCCACCCCCATTAATCACTCAAAGCCAGCTACTTGTGCTGGAGAAACTTACTTCATAATCAATTTCTTTGTTTTCTTCAAAGGGCATTTGCATTTTAGTTCATGTCACACAGCTTCTTGTATCTGCCACAATCAAAAAATGCAAACCCTCCACATTATAATGGAGGTTTTTCTGTTTCCAAGTGTATATCTCTGAATACTCAAGATGATTTTATCTTATCCTGCAGCAGGCCAAACAAATGTTTTGAGTGGTAGGTTTAACCTCTTTGAAATTCCACATTCTTTCAACCCAAATACAAAATCATATTCCATTAGCTACAACACCTGACACATTTTTTATTAACATATCGGATCCTAAGGTTGTTGCAGGACAGGACTTGGGAAACCAGACAGAAATACCTTCTTTCAGTTGCGTCTAGACACACTATTACGGCCACCGAGGTCATTATCAAAGCACATATTATACACACCTGTTACCATTGTTTAGATGGTCGTTTTTGGCTGAACATTCAAGCTCCTGCCTCACCATTTATAGGCGTATCAACTTCATTGTATGCCTGCGTGAGTGGAAAAAGATGGGCAGGGACCCCCAGACACTCACATCTGCACCTAACCTCTAGATGACACAACAAAGTCACCCCCCAGCCTATGAAAGAAAGACATTGACTGACCAGTCAAGCATTGATTTGTTAAATGTAAGCAATCAGATGCTCTCAGTTGGGGATTGTAAGTATAAGAAGCCAGCTGTGACCACTACCGCTTTTGTGGGTGGATTTAGAGCCGCGGTCATAAAGATGTAAGGGATCTATAACTAAATTCAATCTGCATTTATTCTGTAGTTACAGGGTTTTATAAATAAGAGGCAATTTCTTTTCTGTCTATTAGTAGGATTTTTACATCACAGGTTAATGTTGCAAAACGTATAAGCTCTGCAAAAAAAGAAAAAGTATGAAAGTGGTGATTAAAAAATAACTTTTGCTTTTCACTGAAAGGTATGAGGTAGATAATTTAGACATACGGTTTTACAAGTGTTTAATAAGTTCAGTTGTACGTGACATATTTTGTATTCGTCATTTACTTCTAGTGTATGATATATTGTGGATTTTTTCTACACCTCATTGATTTTTGCTATAACATTTATAAATAACTCAGTTCTTTCAAATTGTCAAAATTTGCTTCATTGTGGCCTTCTTAGTAGCTGTTAGCTTAGCTCCCCATCAGAGTGTCTCCTTGTTTTCCACACTGATAAACTGTATCCAGTGTCTACTAACTATTTACCTACTACTTGTAAGTAAGTTGCACAACCGCACTTTGGGAAAAAATAAAAAGGTTGAATCTCTTTTAACAATTAAATTTGATTTGCATGTACAGGATTAATGCAATCTGCAGTTTTTCTGTGTTGCAAACCTTAAAGACTGGCAGAGGTGGATCCTTCCAATTATGCTGGATATACAGTGCTCAATTTTGGTCCGGTGAAAGCATTAAAAACATTTGTGGGTATTTTTCGTCGTAGCTCCAAATTGTTAGTGCTACATCACAACAGCCATCTCAAAGGTAGGGCCAGATATCCCATAACTTTATTTACTTTAAACCCCTCTATTTTCCCCATGGGGACAAATTACATTTTTTGCAAATTTGAATTAGAATTTGAGTTTGAATTACAATGGATCATGAAATTAAGCTTTAAACACTATGACTTGGCTCTTCTCCCTGACCATGGGACCACATTCGTCTCCTTTTTTAATCACACTTAAAAGATACCACTAAAGTGTGCTTTGTTTTCCTGTTTTGCTTAAAGTTGATTGTTTTCCTCAGCACATGCTCGATGTACCATAAGGTTCAGGAGGTCTCAACATCACATAGTTTACACCACTCTTGACATCATACCCATTTTAAGCAGATGCAAGTCGTACCGTGGATGTAATACTCTCATACGACTGTAGAAATCATCCAGTGTATAGGCACCCATACAGCGCAGCAAATGAAGGGAGGAACTAGTGACCCCCTGTTTGGTTATATAACAAACAACTAAATGTTGTTTTTTTCCTGAGCAGTGCAAACGAGAAACCCCCACTAAAGAATGATTTACATTATTTTTTGCTGATAAGAAAGATCGTTCAGACCTTCAGTATTGAGACAAATAATTAAATGATACAACGTTCATCAAGGCTTGCACTTCATTTGTGTAATTTTGGCTAACATGCACTTTCCGTTACATAAAACTTCACCCCCAAAAGTCAATGTTTTGTATCCTAACACACTTTTAGTCTGTAGTTATTTTATTAGATTTTGATAAGTTGGAAAGACAAACTCCAATATAACCATGGCTGTAGCTTCAGTGGCATCAGTTCAAAGTAGAGTGAGAAAACATCCTATATTTGTCCATAAAACATTTCCAGTGTAATTGAAGTGTCTTCAAAGGACACTGAATAAACATATTGTAAGGTTGCCCATGGTCACACACAATTTGCCCCAAAGGGGATTGCAGGGAAGTAATCTAATCATTTCTTTTAACTGAGACACAGTGACATGCAGTGCAGATAATGATCCCCATGAAAAATGTACTGTTTTTTTCCAAAAGAATATTCCCTGTCTGTTGACATTAACATAAAGATAGTTCTACATCCTGGAGCCATATCAACATCAACATGTACTTATGTTTGTTTCATCATATTTGCATATGCAAATATATATATATTTTTAAATTTAATTCAGTCTTTTTATGTGACTTTGTGTGATAAACAAGCAACGTCAAGTGGTTGCACAATGCGGGTTCAGTACCACCAACAAGAAGCATGTGTGTCATTTTAGACCAAGCTTAAAGCTTTATAGCTGAAATTAACCACAGTTTGATATGGATTTTCACACATCTATCATATTCAATGGCACAGTGGATATGCATTGTTGTTTGGCTGTACTGGCTGCCATGTGAAATTAGTCGTGTTGCTTTGTTGAAATTACAGGGCGGGGTGTTGAATGAGGGGGTTTGTTGAAGTTACACCACTGACATTTTGATCCTGCAGTGCATTAGAAGAATTCAGTTAAACATATTTGTGTAGGTTTCACAGGAGGAAGGTATGGTGCTCAAAACAACAGGGTGCCGTGACACTTCACTTTGCTTACATAATTTACAGCAGAATGCAAAAAAGCTTTTAGACACAGATGTGACCCATTGTAATACCTTTCTAAATGCAATCAAACACTTTCTACAAATATGAGCAGGACTTTTTAAATGTGAACCCTTGTTTGACATGTAATTTTGTCCAACCCACTCCTCTTTCATTTCTCCATCAGCTCTATCCAGTTATGCCCACATTTTCAGTTGATGAAATAGCTTGACAAAAATACTAGTTTATGTTTTGTGTTGGCTCTGAATGAGTTCTCTCTCCCTCTCTCTCTATTTTTTTTTTTTTTTTTTTTTAGGTGTGAGCAGATGTTGAGGCCAAAATAAAATGTTACAATTTGTAATGGTGTTGTTGTGTAGCCATCAATATGTTGTGCTGTCTTGTTGCATGTCAAGATTGCTCAACGTGAGCCGATTCTTTTTTTTCCCCCATAACATTATTTATGTTTTGTCCAGTACATGAAATAATCATCTCTAGAACAAGCTTGTCATGGGATTTCCTGCATCCGCAATCAAAAAACATGTTTCTTAGATTCTTAGAGAGATGATTCTTTGCTTTCATCTGTTTGTACAATTATCAGGTACAAATGGCAAAAAGAGTGTTAAAAAAGAGGGTATGTCTCTTCCCTTTGTATGTCTCTTTTACATTGTACCATGAATTGGCTCTTGAAGACAGTTTGAAATTAGACTTTCAAATGAGGCATTAAACAAGGTGATGATCAACTGCCAAACCTTAAGTAATGATATTCTCCATCCTGAAGTCCCCAGCCTTGCATAACCAAATGCACAAATCACAGAAAAGAGAACTGAAAATTCATTATTATTACATATTGTGTTCGCACGTTGGTCCCAAGGGAAAAAAAGGAGGGGGGCTTAGCCAACAGAAATGCATGTTTGGGTGGCCCCTGCCATCATCTGGGGAAAGACTACGTTTGGATCTCGAAGGGTGTGTGCATATATATCTGTGTGTGTGTGTGTTGCAGAAGGGGGGTGAGGGGTCTCCTTATGGGTATCACTCATTTTAAATCATGAGCCACACCAACCCACCCCCCTTTTTTGCTCCCCTTGCCCCAGGCTCCACCCAGAAGTGTGGTTGCCTTTGTCATTGTAATCTGGCCCTGTTTGCTAAACGCTTCCACTGTTTACTCTCTGCTATGGGGGCTTGTATGAACAGGAGTCAGCAGGACGCAGGGTGACATCACTTTGGCTGGCGGGGTGGGGGGGGGGGTGAGTTTGAAAAGCTGCATTTGTGATGTCTCTGGGCCCCTTTCTTCTTTTATTCTTCGTTGTCTCCATCCAGGCCTGTCGAACGCATGAGCTAACTCAGGAGGCTAACATGGCCTACAGGGAGGAATTACACCTAATTACTTGAATAACTGATCGTCAGCAGCTTTCCATCATCACCAAAAATCATTTCCAGATCTCTACATTTTACTAATAGCCAGACTTTTGCTGACAGAAAATCTCAGACGAATCGTCTTACATTCAAATGGTCAAAGAGAAATAAAAGAGTGTGACAGGTACAAACATTAAAGAGGTGGGGAGTGGGGGTAAATTAACAGACATTTTATATTATCTATTTTTGTTGTTGCCGTAGTGATAAAGTCTCAGACATTGAAACTGGTCTGTTGAGCCATTGTTATCATCCCTGGCCATCTGCTGTTGAGGAGTGACATTCCCTCTCATTTGCATGATGAGTGATGTATGAGGAGCTTGGGAAGGCATATGCCCTGGTCTTATGACAAAAGAAGTAAAACTTTATTTCTAAACAAACACATTTAGGATTGACATCCAAATAAGGCGGAAAAAAATCACCTGTTATAGACGTGTCCTTGCGTGCGCTCCCCTGCATGTAGGATGCATCCTCAGCGAGCGCACACAAATCTGTGGTGTTTGTGCATGTGCCTTTGAGAGCGTGTGCGCGCATGAGTAGAAGCTAGTGCGCGCATCTGCCTCCTTGTGTGCCTGTTTGTGTGTTTTGCGGATGTGGGAGTAGAGTGAGGAGGGGGGTTGGTGGCTGTTGATGTGCAAATGTGCATCATGCTGAAGGGCTGTGAATGGGGAGGTGTGACGTAAAAAGGGACCCGAACGCAGGTGCTTATCTCGAGGCTGTCAAAGGCACAGTATGTCATATTCCTGGGGAGTACCTTTCAAAGCCACAGCACCAGCTCAGCTATCAAGAGACTGGGAGAAAATCAAACTTTTTGGATCACAGCAATAGGTTGGTGTCAAAGTTCTTTCTATTTTGTGTACTGTCAGTTTAGTCAGCATTTATTATCATTGATATGCTGAGCATATCGTGTGTAATTATCAAGTCTTTGCTGTTAGATGCCGTCTTTTCAAATCCAAAACATGAGCTAAAATGTGAAAGTTCAAAACTTATTCAGATTTACTCAGCTATAAAACTTGTTTTCTGTAGATTTTAAATTACTTATATGGAAAGAAAAAAATATGCACACAAAGGCTTTGAGCTGTGTCAAAGGGTATTTAATTTTTTTTGTTGTAAACATTGCATGCTTGATACGGAGCAGTGCTCTTACAATCTTCACTGGTAAACGAGTGCAGCTTCTGTCCAGGTTTCAGACAGTTTGAGAGGAGATTAAATGGCTCAAACTGCTTTTTGAGAGGTATGACCTATTTTTGATCATCCAGATAGCACGAGATACTGTCTACCTAGATTAGATCCACTGCATTTGTGTGGAGTATAAGCTTGTCTTAGAAGAACACATGTTCGTATTGTGTGAGGAGACAAAGCATTGCCAGGTTGCCTGTGGCTTTGACAGTGACAGCTGTACATACAAGACCACTGAGCCTAATGCACTTAAACATTGACTCTGTGTTCCAATAACATGTTTGAGTAGTCATTCAAGTATTTTACTGCATCCTGTTCTGGCTTTCTGTAATATGTATTCTAAATCCAAAAACTGTATTCTTGCTCTAATGTAGTGTTGCTGCAGAATTATCAGTTTCTATATTTCAGTCAAGACGGCACATTTTAGATTTGTACACATTTAGCATTGGCAAAGCAGTACATTTTGTTCTGAATTTGTGCAATTATTTGCATTGTAACCGTGGCAAAGTTTTGAAAACTATATGCTAATAATGAGAATGGAGAGATATTAACACAGTCTGCGAGTGAACTTTTGTGTCAGACGTGGGCAAGACTTAGCTTTGAACACATTGTAAAGGGTCATAGCACTCGACAGTCTCCAGAGCAACTATTGATTTAGGAGGCTAGATGCTGGTTAGAAAAGTTCATCATTTACTAGAAACTTGCGGCGCACTAATGGTTCAGAATTTACTCCTGTAACCCATGTTGGGTCTGGGTTAGTTTATGAACTCACGATACTTCTGATAAGATCTCATTTTCTTTGCTTTGAGCAGCAGTATATTCACAAAATGTATTTGATTAAGTAATCTTAAGATCTGACCATGTCTGTTATGTTGGCAAGTCATTTCTAGTGCCATATACATTATGTTGGAGCGATTATCCTGCCCTCTGTTCCTTTAAAAAAAAAAAATCCTGATCTGGAGAATTCATTATTTTTATTTAGTTTTTATATTTGGTGAAATACCGGTTACTATTCTGTCCAGTTCAATCAGATTTGTATAATTTTTTGCTTGTAATCTTTTACATCTCACGATAAACCTAAAAAGAAGCCACAAAGGACATTCTACAATTTATGATTGAAAACTTTTATCCAGTGATAAAGGTATAGTGAAAATATTGATACAAAGTTATAACTCTACACTTTGTTTTATTTGTAAAAGCAACTCAGCCTGAGTCAGGTCCGTGTGGTGAGGCAGAGATAAGTAAGAGGTATTATTCCTGTCCGTTCCACACCCTCCTCTTGAAAGCACAGGGATGTTAGTTGCTACACAACACATTAACGTAACCTCTGTTTGCCTTCAGGAGCTGTCCATGGTACCTGCCGCCCAGCAAATGTATTAACAAACTCAAAAACTCCTTCGCATTTCTACGTAACACAATATGGGAGTCCGGAATTTTGATTTGAATACATTTAATTTTATTTGTGCTGAAATGTTAAAAGAAAAAAAAAAAATCTTTAGGATCACAAAGCCATTTCCAGCCATTTAAAAAAAAAGTTTAATGTTAGTCAAATTCTGTGTTTACTGTAACTGTAAAAATAGCTACATGTACATATCACTTTAATATACGCTCTGTTACCTGTTTCCCCTCCCTACTCAAACTTCAGTTAGTTAATCCATGAAAATGAATTATGTGGATTTAAATCAAAAAGGTCTCAGAAATGATCCATCTGCTGTTGAGCAGCTGGTGAAAGGATAAATGTAATTAATTACTTAACTTTTGAACAGTATTCCAGAAAAACAGTTCTATTTGTGTGTTGTACCGAAAAAAGTAAACCAACAGTGTAAACAATACCTTGCAATTTTTTTTCCCGTCAGTACAATAAAGTTTATATATATATATAAATATGTATATATGTTAAATATGAAGAAGTATTTCCATGTAGCCTATGAGGTCTAAAAATAGTTTAGTTTTAGTTTTTTAGTGCAGTCCTAAATTTATCATAAAGGGACTTTATTACTCAGAAGAATATCACTGATATTGCACATATTCAAAGCCAGGCTTTGATGAAACATAAATGATAGATAATTATCCACATGGGATTCCAGATAACATAGCTTTATATAAATGAATCAGACACACATTTATTAAATTTTTTTCCTGGTTGTTTTTTTTTTTTTAAGTAAATTTATCCCAATCAGACAATCTTAATCTAGGCTTTCAGTGATCATTTTAATATTAAAAAAAAAATGGTATATATCTAAAATTTGAAATGATATTTTCCACAATTTTTGAGTTATAATGTCACATACGTTTATGAGTCGTTGTATATTACTCACTGAGAAGTATAAAACGACACGATCTAAAAATGTCACCAATGTAGAATGAGGTGGGATTTTCCTAAAAAGATAATAAAAGACAGCAGAGAAATCCTTTTAGTGAATACATCTATTTGGTTGACAGGGCAAGACTATGAAATGTTCCCAATTAAAATTACATGGGATTTTTTTCTCCACCTTTCTTTATTCTAAATATATTTCAGAATTTACCTTGATTGTAATGTACCTCATTGGCTGTGGTTCTATTTGTTGGCCAAACTATAAAGGATCTGCTTATACCCTTGTGGGTTGGGAAGAATTAGGATTTATGAATTTATTTTCTCTGTTGTATTGTTTAAACAGCTTTGGTTTAGTTTTGATCCCTTCCTCTTGCCTTTGAGGCTGTTCCACGGTGTCAGCTGTTGACTGATAGTAAGAGAACTGCCTCACAGTGTGAATGAAAGAAAACTAGCGGTTGGTAAACACTGATAAGGGATAAATAGAAAGCGGTCAGGCAGAGATAGTTCTGTGGGAGCCCAGATTGTGTGCGGTCTGTTAAAATGAGATTCTGAGCCTGTCCTTTTTATTCTTCCTCCCCTCCCTTCCCCTCCCCTCCGCGGCGTTTGTCTGGAAAATCTCCAGTGACCCGGCTCGGCAGTCCCAGGCTGCAGTATTCTCTTTTTGTATTTGTTTTGTTTTCTAACAAGGGTCAAGTTGGCCAATAGACATGTCCCTGATGCTTATAGACAGCTGTCATGACTTCAAGTGCTTACAATAGTTACATTTTACTGGCAATCATGGTTCTGCACCAACAAACACAGCAATGAGAGATTTGTCAATAAGCTAAATCTCTGTACAATTTTAGGCATTCAGAGAACAAGTTCTTATCATTATTATTATTTTTATCTATTGTCAAAAATGTAATTCCACAATTCTTAATTTTTTTTTAAAAGCTTCTGAACATCCTTTCTTAATATCTAAACTATTATCATCAAGTCGCGGCTATGTTTGTATATCACCAAGTTACTTACATTACAGTGATATAATTACACTTTTGCTGTCACTGTAGATCATTAGAAATACAGTGCTCGGTTCAAATTGCTCATAATGAATATTATATTTATACATGAACCTACTTATAAGGTAACCTGTTTGTTTATCTATTTTTTGTCATATTTCTTATTTCTGTGGTGAATCTGTCTTTTATACTCCTGAAAAGACCTTCAAAGATCTTACCTTGAGGATCACCATGTGGTGTATTTACACAGAAAATAATTCAGCTCATTGTAGCCCAGCAGCTAATGAGATTGGTTGTTAAGTGAATGACACAATAGCTTCAAAACAGAAGGAAAAAAGAAAGAAAGATAGAGAGAAAGAAAGAATTCCCTGCACAGACACACACACACACACACACACACACACACACACACACACACACACACACACACACACACACACACACACACACACACACACACACACACACACACTCAGCCCAAGCACACACACTCGTGCAGCAGCGAGACTCTGGACTACCCTGTACCCCACCTCAATATCCTTGTGCTCCGTCTCCTCCCCGATGCCCCTGTGAGATGCAAAACAAAGGCTAAAAGGGCCATGGTAAGTCAAGCTTGCGATTCTGCCCTGTCGGAACTGTTAACATGAGAGCATTTAGATGTAGGAGACAAGTGATTCTGTTTGTCTGTGGAAGGATGTGTTGTGTTGTCTCAGCCTCAGGCTCTGATAATTAGATTCATGGCCAAGTCAATAACAGAGATGCTGTTTTATGAGACTCAGAGTAAGAATTACCACTTTTCACTTGATCGTTCTTAACTTCTGGTTTGCTGCTAAAACTAACTGTTGGCTTCTAACTTAGAGTTAGTATGTATCGCAGATATAACTTGTTTTTATTTTCAAAACAATCCAGGTTAATTTGTGTGTGTGTGTGTGTGTGTGTGTGTGTGTGTGTTAGTGGTGAAGGTTACCCTAAAATGTTTTAATGTTGATCCATGATTAAAGTTTCAGTCAGTGTAGGTTATCTAAAAATCAGTGAAATGTATAATACAATAGAGAATAGGATGGCTGCACAGAAGAGGATCTTGTTAAGCACCCAGGCTCAGTTTGTATTGATTGCTGAATTACTTATTTACTCACTTATAAGTAAAAAGATGTTGTTTCACTCTAAATAGACTGTTTGAATGTTGTGGGCATGTCTTTTACCTTTCCTCAGATTTTTTTTAGTTTTTTTTTTATCTTCAGAAGAGTTTTACCAGGGCATCAGTAGAGATTGCTGTATAAAATTCAAGTGCATTAGCTTATCATGCTCTACGGTCAAGCTGGAAAGTGGGTTAAAGTCCATGGTGTATATTAAACCCTGGACTTAAGTCAAATTTACATTTTGTCAAAGATTACTCCTATTATTGATGCACATAATCATATTCATGGACCATCTGCTGATTTGGCAAGCATGGATCAAACTCACAAAACAGCCCTGCTAACCTTTTAAGTACAAAATAGTCTGGCTTAACTCTGCTATCACAGAAGTGTTCGTGTGTGTGTGTGTGTGTGCGTGCGTGTGAGAGAGAGTGTGAGAGATTGGATAATACTTAATTTAGATCCTCCAGGCTGCTCATGCCATATTTTATTTTATCGTGATCGCTTTGGTAGCAGACCAGGACTTGTGTTTGAACAACTGAGCAAATAATGTTCGTCTGACAATAAGCAAAATCAGGGTGCAAGGAATCTGATTAAACTCTGGACAACAGTGTACACTTCTCAGTTTCTATCAGTAGCCATGGTTACGAGGGTTTCACGGTGCAGCGTTGCACACTTCCACCTGGATGTGAATGACTGTAACCGGCTCACCTCTTGACTGTAATAAAGCACTGCTTCAGGCTTCTGATCACTGATATAGTCCCGAACTATGTCCCCATGTGTGTTTCGCAGAAATAGGAATTCACCACCGGGCATCGTTACTGCATGAAATACTTATGTTCGACTCATTCCAAACAAAGCTTACGCAGATTGAGAATTCATATGCCAGAGGTAAATCCGAGTTAACACGGATTTATACTGGCATGAGTTAAAGGACTAGAGTTTGTAATCCAGGTGGCCAAGGGATTTTACCATACAGTGGCAAAAATCACTTAAAACTCCCCCAACATCCCGAGCCATTGAGCTCAGTGAGCAGACAGACTGTTCAGAATCGATGACAAAAAAAAACAATATCGGAGCTGGACTTGTGTTTGTGTATCTGCATGTTTACATATTTGTTTGTGCTCATATGTGAACATGTTTGCTTCCTATATGTATCTAATTAGTACTAAAGGGGGTTGTTTAAACTAAGACCATGACAGATTGGTATCATTCTTCTGTAACACGGTAGGCGAGGTGTATTGGGACTACTGGCTTGCATCTGCCTAAAAATCAGTAGAGCAAATGAAAATACACATTATCCAACTGCCCATTCTCCACCAAATCAATCAAAGTCATTTTAATACCCTGGTAATTGATGTTTTAAAAGTCTTTGATCACCCTACCCAACACATTTTAAATAATGAGTGAAAGAGCCAACTCTTCAAATGTATGCATTCGCGTGTGTGTGTGTGTGTGTGAGTGTGCACAGCCGTGTTCACATGTGCACATGTATGAGGAGGACACAGGAGCGGAGATAGAGTGGAGTTGTTTAATGACAGGAACAGCTGACTCATTTAGAGAGAGCAGTGAAAGGTAATTAACCCTGGGAAAACTACAGCTGCCATGCGAGCTGTTCACTTCAGCGCAATCTGATTAGGAATCACTGCTCAAGTCCCTGACTCCTTTCAGACACTGTGTGCTTGAGGTAAACTTTTCCTTTGCCCCAGAGGAGCCCCACAGCATAAGAGACCTGTCTTTTGTGACGGGGGATTAGCTGGAACGGTTACTACGTGTCTCCAAATTGGAGACCACCTGGTAGCATTCATGCAACCTCCTCCATGAAAGGGGCTCCTCCGGCAGGAACAATGAGCTGGATTACTCTGCTCATTGTTGCACCAGGGATTGAACTTCTTTTTCCCCAAACACCTGTCCCCAAATTAGACAGGTTCGAAAAAAGCATGTACATGGTAGAATTCAAAGATTCGGGCTAACACAAGAGCGGTTTGGCAAGCTGGAGACTTGCCAGTTGATGAATTGTGTGCCGCTCCATTTATTATGCTATTGATGGACGGTACAGTGAAAGAGGATACACATTTTATCTGTCTTAATATTTTGGTGTTCTTAATTGGTTTGAAATTCACAAATAAAATAGCAAATCATCTAATCTCCTTTCATAAGATAAGGGAACTAAAAGCACCAGAAATGTGGTCAAAAAACAGAAATTGGCTCTTTGATGTTGGAAGAAACAATCTGGACTTGGTGCCTCCGTGTGGTCCGGCTCCAGATGAACTCAATTTAGAGGGAAGGCTCTGGGATGACTTTGGAAAGCGATTACAAGATTCATAAATCACCTCGGCAAAGGTGTCACCATCTGACTCTTTCATGGGACTCTTGCTAAGTGCGTCCAATAACAAGTTTCCCCTGTAGTTATGCCATCATAACAAATCATTGAAGCGATAGTGGCTAGCCAGGCTCCTAATTGTCTGTTAAGAATTCTGTGAGCTGTGTTCTTTTATTGAAGCATCTCTGTCTTGGTGATAAGATGCCAATACGCTTCTCTATAAAAGTACTCTTTGGCAAAAGGCACAAACACTTTGCTTGGCCGTCAGGGTAGCTGTGAGGCTGTTATATCTGAAATCGCAGTTGACTTCAAGATTTTCCCGGTGTCTGCGTGAATCCAGAAGCCTCTATTACACAGAGGGATGCTCATAAATTGCTGGCAGAATTTCTCGCTCTCTCTCTGTCTTTTTTTTTTTTAATTTTGAAGATGCAGGTTTTTTAAATTGAATACTTATAAGGAATATATGTACGCATACGCATGTAAAAGTCAAATAACATATTTACTTTGAACCAGAAATGAGTGTTTCAGACTGCTCGGGATTTTTTTCCTTCTGTTTCAGTTGAAGTATATTAAAATTGTTATAAAAAAAAGTAATTTTGCTTGTATAGTTAAGTCTCAATAAACTTTCAGTTTTTCTATGAAGAAATATGATATTTTGAAATTCAAATGGGGGAAAAAAAAAATTCAGTTTCAGGTTAAAGTAAACTTCTTAAACCTTTTTTGACCCCTCTGACTTTTTCTTGGTTGTTTCAATGTCCATCTGATATATATCTGATGTCTTCTTGGCCAATAAACAAACAAATAAAAAATAAACAAACAAACAAATACATAGATAAATAAATAAAGGTTGTTTATCTAAATACTTTTAACAGTTGGTCTCTGACCAACGTTTAATTTACTCTCCATGAAACCATTTGCATCTCAATGAAAAATAGCTCAGCTCTCCCCAGAATAGGTGTGAGCGCTTTCCAAGCAGGTGTATCGCTACCAGCTCACCTCTTGCTCTGTATGTTGAGCCGACTGTCTTCACACCCCAAACCTCCTATGGAGTAAATATGAATTGCAATCAGGTAAATATATCCCCACAGACCTTCATTACAAGGGAATATGAAAGTAAAAGGTCTTATCTCCCGCCGTTTGCTTTTTATTATACATAAACGGAAAACACTTAGCATGTAAAATTAATGTGAAAATTATTCCCGGGGTAAACTATAAACACAAAAGTTACCCCGCACATTTACCCTTTTTTTCTCCTTCCCCTAGATCAGAGTGTAATTGCCAGTAATCAGGTCTGTTTGCTGCTGATAAAACCACTCTGAATGCGAGGAACCCTCTTTGTGTGATGACTCAATTATGCCAGAAGTGGCTCATCAAACCTGGCCCATCAGCTGCTTTAATAAATAAGGAGGAAAACTTGCTGCAGGCGCATTATAATTCCATTCATTCCATAATTAAATCCATTCCAGTTTTAACCCTTCACTCAGTGTGCTTCTGGAGGAGGAAACAAAAACAAGGAGCGTAAGGGGGGTGTGGGGGGAGTACACACCAGACAGTGACCTTGCACAGAGCACCCATCCGTTCCCTATAATTCAAAATGATACTGTTGAAGAAAGGTTAAGAGAAAAAGACTCACGGAGAAAAGGATGGGAATCAGTTAATATGGTGCTCCTGTTTTTTATGTATGCATTGTTTCCACACACAGCCTTAGACAGTAATTATATTAAAAGAGTAATCTAATCATAACAGTTGGTTGGTTGAGAGTGCAGCACTGACATTTTAAAATCTTATTTTGTGTAATCTCATTTGCCTCTATCATCTCGCCTGTACCCACTATCTAAAGGAAATGTAAATAATGTAATTAATTTTATGGTCTCCAGAATCTTACTTTGCTACTCTGGCCTGCTTTATTGGTTTAAAGATGAGGTATCAGCACAGGGTTTTTTTTTCTTTCTTTTTTTTTTTTTTACTTCATCGCAATAATGTCTGTGTTAATTACATGAGAGTGTCCCAAGTGCACGGATAAGCTGGGAACAGGGGGACACAAAGACTCAAGGTCAGTGATGAATATCCACAGCAGCTGCAGCGTATTAATAAGGCATTATATGAAAATCATAATAATAGCATCACTCACAACAAAATGTGAGAGTGTGGTTTGAGTAATGTCAGGAGCGTCGGATGTTTTACACACATTTGCTCTCCACCGTCTCAGCTTGGATCCAGGCTCTCTGATAATGGTGCGATGCAATGGTTATTCATGACTGCTGGACTGGGAAGGTCTCTCTTTTTCTTTTTCCCCAGTCGCAGCCCATTCTCTCCACCGTGGTGGGAATGCTAGCAGATGGGGTTAGGGGGGAATGGGCTGGGCTCAAGGACAGTTAGCTGCCAGATTAACACATAGAAAATCTCATAGACCCTCAGCATCAGGCAGCCTCATTCCCCCCTGAGAAATCTCCCCTATTCGCAGTGAAACAGCTCTCTGAGAAGGGTTATTTATGTAGGGGCGTGTGTGCTGTGTGTGTGTGTGTGTGTGTGTGTGTGTGTGTGTGTGTGTGTGTGTGTGTGTGTGTGTGTGTGTGTGTGTGTGTGTGTGTGTGTGTGTGTTGAGGAGGAATGAGTATGATTCAGCAGATGACGAACCGGCCCGTATAGTAGTAGGCTAAGTCTTTTTTCATATGCTAATGACACTAAGTGAATACCACCCCACCCCCATGGCCTTTTCCCCAGCTCCCCACCTTCTTCTTTTTCCCCAGTTTTGTTTTTCTGGGGAAACATTCTGTGAGCTATAATTAAGAAGATGTTGTTTTTTTTCCAATGCTAACAGAAATGAATAATTCCATAATAAGATCTGTGAAGTGAAGAGGCTTAATATACTCATTGTGTTCATCCTTGTTTTCCCTCTTGGATATTTTGTATTAATTAGAAGAGAGCAATTTGATCACTGTTAAGCATTCAATTTACACCATGTTCCATATTCCTTGTTAGATATTAATATGCTCTTTTCCACCGATTTCTCACCGTGCATTCACATCTATGCCACCCAATTATGATTACAATGGGAAAACAGTTCCAAAATGAAAACTTGTTTAGATACTTACAATTTATTTACTCTCATATGAAAATTATAATTTTTTATCTTTTCTTTGCTAGATGATGAACTACATGCTCACTTCCTAAGAGATAACAAGCGTGAGAGCGTCAGCTGGGGTGAAAAGTGTGAATCTGGCATCTTATCCTTCAGAGCGCTTGGAAAACCACAATCAAAGGTAAATAATCTGTGCCAGAAATGGCAAAGTTAGAGGTCAGATTGGGGCTATAACACAAAAAAAGAAGTTTGGGATGTGGAAAATGTAAAGCTAGCATGCCTCTGTACGTGGTGGAGACTAACCGCTCTTTTGACTTATGCAGAGCTGTGGGTGGCTGGCAGGGAAAAATAAAATTAAAAAAATATTTTAATGCAGTCATTTTTCCTTCTTTTTTTGACAGATGATGATCTTTAGTTGTAATGTTGTCTCAGCTTTTTGTACCTGATACAAGTTATAAAAAAGAAATAAGACACATTCACTTTTTCTCTTAAAAGACTTGTACAGGTTGAAGTGTTTTTGAAGTAAAAGTGAGTATGAATCATAAATGTAAAAATAGGTGCAGATCAATAAGCGTCAGTAAATGACAAGGACATACATTAAATATATAATATATCGAGATATGGGAACCTCACCCTTTATCATCAAGGATGGGGGGGTTTTATGTTCAGTAAAGCATTTCGTTTAGACTTCACAATTGTCATTTGTTGTTTTATTTCATGTCTTAACCTTTAGAAAAGTAATGACAATGCCAGCATTTCCTTTACGCACAAAAGGTAATAAAGGACATAACCCACAACACTCTCTATGGTATAATTGATAGATAAATAAATGAAAAAAAGATTGAGTGAATAAATAAAAACACTTTAATGTTTTCAGGAAGTTTGGAGAAAGTCAAATAGCTACTCAACCCCAGTCCTAAGTAAAATGAAGTGTGAGGATTTGCACTACAAATATGTTATGTTCAAGCAGTCCGTACACATGGAAGACGATTATATATTATATTTATAACGTTGTGTAGGACACTGCAGTTGGAACGAAAAGCTACACTGCAATTGCAAGCTGATATAAGGACAAATGTTTTTATTCATGATGTCTGTAAACAAATATGAATTTGTCTTTTTTTCTATATATTGACGAAGGTGAACTATTTTCTAAACATGTATGCAGTAGCCTACACTGCTTATGCCGATTAGAAAACGTTGTGGTGAAAAATTCTATTTTTTATTGCCATATGCCGACGGCAAACAGCACTGTAAAATACATCACGTACAGAATATTTTAAAAAGAGACAGATTTTAAAGGCAATGCCAAATAAAAGTTATCGGACCCTGATTATATCTGTTTGTTCTGCTTTTGCAAATACAGAGCATCACATGTTTGTCCCTGCTGTTGCCATGCCAGCAGCTACCTATTACAACGTCACAAATGTCCGACTGAGGCCTTCCTTATTGTAGGGCTATTGTCACTCTTTGTTGTAACTTCATCACTCCTGACCATGCAGCAGAAAGGCATGCAGAATACCATTAACAATCAGAAATCCAAGACGGAATGTTTGCTATTCTTTTGTCAGACTCCAACATACATCAGGGACATAAATATTGTATGACACCAACATTAGAAAAATAATAGAAAAGATAACAAATGAAAAGCAAAAAGAGATCCTGTCAGTCACATGTTATTGCATTTAGTCCATTGAAACTAATTGTTTGACAGCTACACTCAATACAGATTTTTTTGTAATTCATGTGACAGGTTGTTTTTTTTTTCAATTAATTATTATTGATAGTAAACTCACTATTGTTTTTAGAAACATATTATTTATTATCTGTGGGAAACAAAAGCAAATTCTATAAAACTATAACAAGTTCAATGATTAAAATACATAAATGGAAAAAAAGCCCCACACATTTGCATTCGAAGGGCACATCTAAAATGTCACCTAAAGAAAGAAAACAACACTTGGGTAATACCATGAGTCACTGGTGATATTTCCCCTACGGTGATAACATCATTTGAACTTTGATTAATGTCCATGTTATAATCTTGAGCTGTATGCTGTATTTTCAGACCAACAAATTTGTAGAAAATGTTGATGCATGTCTGTGAGCAAAAGTGTTACAAACTAATAAGGTACATTCATTTTTACAGAATGTAATCCATAGTGTTTGGGAGTTGTTTGTCTCAATAGGCTGTAGTAATCAAAAGTAATGAACCTATTATGAGCAGGACCTCTGAGGGCCCAGCGTGGCATTAAGAGTGTGGCACATAAAAGGTTTATTAAAGGAAATTAAGGTCCATCACTGCCACACCTGCTCCCCTATTATAAATGTATGACAGGTCAGTGCCTTCAATCACAACAGCAAACGAGAGAGAGGAGTCATGTTTCCCATTACCAGGGAAAAGTAACAGCATATCCTATGACTCACAGATTTCACTGGCCTGTGACCACTATACGCCACCATCAGCCTAGAATAATTATGTTTAATAGGTTTTATTTGGGATCCACAAGCAACAGCCGGCCAGAGTGGATGGATTTTTGCAACTATTTTTGTCAAAACACACACAATGAGGTGCCGGCTGTACTTAAATGTCATTATTTGGTGTCATTAGGTTTCTAAAACCCTTAAAAACTTTTTCTTTTTTTCTTTTTCCTGTAATATTATGTTTGCATATTACCAGTGTTTTAGAAGCTCTTTGTGATTTTTTTTTTCACAGAGATTTTAAGGCTCAATGGTCCTAGCTTAACGGCCAAAAAAAACAACAATAATCTATAAAGTGTTGAAGCCTTTTCCCGTTTCACAGTAGCAGATTAAATGTGTCCGTCACCAGCTAAGCTGTATATTCAATACTTTACTTACAGATGGATTCTGAGGGTGAGGAGCAAATCTTGAATGCATGCAACGGTAGCACAGGTGAGTGCTAATTTCATTTTTAGTTTGCTTTTACCCACACACATCTGCACTCACACGCACGTGCACAAGCATTGCACTCATCACCACGGGTTAGGGGTACCAGTTCAACAATCCAACTTTAGAAACGTCAATTTTATGTATTATCTTACCATTCTGAAGAGCACTGCACTGCTTTTTCATTATTCAGAGGGGAATAAATTCATTAAATGGAAAACAGTAGCTTAAATTAGTTAAGGAGTGTGCATATATTGTGTGATTGAAAACCTCTAAACTGAAAATGTCATTATGCAAGTGTTCAGGGCCTCTGAGGCCTTCGTGCTCACGCTGGAGCTATTACCACATCTGGGCAAATTCATAAAAAAGTGTTTATTATTGGTTGTGCTTCATGCGAGTATAGTGACAGAACTTGTGAATGAGATTCATGGAGACCTCTGGGAAAATTGATTTACCCTTTCAGTTCATGTTGCCAATGCTGTCAAAAGATGAGCTACTCTTGCTTTACCGCAGAATGAGCACACTGAATGAGAAGCTTTTGCTCCATTCAAATCACTGAAGAGTCCACTTCTAGACTCTCCTGCTGATGATGCTATTGTAAAATCTGTGGTTAAAGATTGGTATTGACTCATGTAATATTATTCCTCTGAAACTATCCACAAAACAAATATTTATTGGAAACGTAAAAAAAAAACAAAAAAACAAATAAACATTTAAACTATTCCAGAATATATTGACGTATGCTATGCTACTGTGATGGAAATGTAAAAACAACTTTTTATTTCTTATGTTTTGGTCTTCATTTCACAGGTTTGGCAGACTGCATCACTGAGACACACAGGTAAAATGTTATTATGTGAACACGCTTTATTGATTTTTTTTCCCTGGTCTCACATGTGAATCATAAATAGCAATTTAAAGTCATAACATACAACAAAAAAAAAGTCTTACATTTTTGACCTTTAATCGGAGCAACTATGGGCCTCTATTGACCCCGCTTCCCTTTTTTTGTCCAGCCCATATGGGTCCATGGCGAGGAAGAGGAGTGCTCAGGAAGGGGTGCAGGGCGCCCCTGTCAATAAGAGGAAGTCCCTGCTGATGAAGCCCCGCCACTACAGCCCCAGTGAGGCATGTGAAGAGGAGAGCGAGGACCTGGCACCGCCACAGGACAAAGAAGAGCTGAGGAACATTGACACTCCAGCAGGTAAACAGATGTCCTGTTGTTTTGTCTGTTTTGATGAACAATTGACGCTGAATTTTAAAATCCCATCTGTTGCATTCATATTTCCCTCTCTCTGCCATCAGCCAGCAGCCGCAGTCATTGTGCAGTGGAAGTGAAAGACTACACTGCTGGATCCGTATTAGTTGTGTCTCACGTCCACAAATTGAAGTTTTGACAGCTGATCTGCCATGATATTTTTGGCGTGGCTTTACCCCCTCTTGATGAGGCCAGATTTCAGACCCCTCATCTGTCCTTTTATAATAGCCAGTCCAAACCCATTGAATCCATACAATGAAAAACTGAATAGAGGCGTGCACCAGTTCACTTTGATTTAAATTAAACTTCCCTCAGTCTTTTATATAGAATGTTATTCAAGTTGCCTTTTGTGGATAAACAAATTAGTTTTCTTTATTGCTTTGCTGATGTGACATTTTAGAGGTTTTTTTTTTATAATTTATTTATTTGACTAAATTTTACTTGCATGAACACTTCATAAAAAGTAGTTTGAAATTTTTTATTTTCAATTATGGCAAGGTCCTTTACAAAGGCAAACATGTTTTCTTTTTTTCCTAATAAAGTGAATTTTGTGCATTTTGCCAACAATGCTCGTAGCGCACACGTGCATGCTCGCCCACTATAATCTGCGCTGATTTGGTATATTTTTAACGATGTAACTTAGCAACAAACATAATTGTGCCTTTCAAAAGCTTTTGTTAGGCCCTCTAACACAGTCTAATACATAATTAGGCATAATGTCCACAGCTCATTATAGTACACATGTGTGTAGTTAAATGGACCCGGAGAGTAGCTCACCGAATTGTGTGGATTCTTTGGAAATTGAATTTATTTGTTTCCTGGGTTCATATTACATTACAATTATCAAAGTAATTTAATGCAAAACATCCTTTTTTTTCTTTTCTTTGTGTAATTTTTTAAAAATGTGTTAGTAATCCTGTATTGAAGATATCTTATCATCTTCAAGTTTTAGCAGTGAATTAAAAAAAATATTTCCGCTATGTCAAACAAACATGCGTATTGATAAACATAATCAAAACACATTTTGCTGTTATTGTGAGACTTGGGGGAGCTTTTTTTTTGTTGTTAATAAAGACAAAAACTGGAAAAGTGAACTAGAGACAGTAAGATTTTTGCATTGGAAAGCTGGTCAAATCTGCATTTTAACAAAAAAAAAAAAAAGGGGGGGGGATAAGCCTCTTGTTTGGGTGAGCGTTCAGCTCCAGCCAACTGCAGCCCTGCTGCAGAGTGCTGGTAATGGCTATTCTGGAGTACAAACTGTTCACCTGTTCCAACACACAAACCACCGGTGGGATCCAAGTTCTTTTCCTCCCCCTCTTTCCTTTTTGCACCGTGTGTGTGTGTGTGTGTGTGTGTGTGTGTGTGTGTGTGTGTGTGTGTGTGTGTGTGTGTGTGTGTGTGTGTGTGTGTGTGTGTGTGCTTGTCTGACTATATGTACAGGAGTCCCTCTGGATGAAGAACAAAAACCCTTGTTGCTGGCCATATAAATGTAAATATGTATAACTGGCTCAGTCAACTGGCTTTCCTCTAAAATAATAATACTAGCACAATAATAAATTAATGAACAAAAAAAAACATTTTATTTTTTTATTTGTTTGGTTTCTCAGCAGACAATGATGAAAATGCATCTGAAATCGGACATGTCAAACTCCCTTAGCATAAAATCCGGCATTTTCAAAAATAGTTTTGTTTTATGTAAACCACATAATGCCTGTAATTTTAAAACCCACTGGAAGGGATTACGTTTTTCCATTTTGCTTCCATTAATAAGTCGCAGCTCTCTGGTATAATGCCTCCATCGTCCTCTGCACTGTGATCTGATTTTTCACAATCCATATATCTATCTATTTATCTATTTATCTATCTGTCTGTCTATCGTCTCAATCTGCTGAATCCTACTTTTGGTTTTGACTCTAATGTCTGGCTACATAAGTGGATATAGACATCCAGTTCAGCTTAGTGAAAGTAAAAAGAAAAAAAAGTCTTCACAGTCCAAAGAGCTTTAACAGAGCATAAGTTTGAATGGTTTTTGAGGATCAAGACAGATTTTGTTGAATCAATCCAGATGATAGCTTTCCATTGTTAATCACTGACCATGATTTAATATGATCAGTGGTGTTAATAAAGTGTTGTTTCGGACCGATTTTGAGGGATAACTCTAACCCTCTTTTTTCCCTACAATCTTCTGGCTTTCTGTACATACAACAAGGATTTATTCTAAAACACGGAGGCCATGAGGTCCGTTCAAATTGAATTATTAAGAGCACTTAGCAAAATAAGCTGGAGAAAAGCGATTATTGAAAATGGCTGTCACATTTAAGAAAGATAGATACAGATTTTTATTAATCTGCAGTAATAGTATCTCATGTGATATTTTATCACATCCGCAAAGATTTAAAAATGGCAAGAGTTGTTCATAAAACCATAATATGTCTTATTAGAGTAAAAGCCTCCCTGTGTAATTGGTTCCAACTAAATAATCTAATTTCAATATTTGTGTCATGGGCTTTTTTACGCTCAAATAATATTAGATGAGATAAACTTGATATTAAAAACTTCAACAAGATTCGTAAAAAAGGAGAGGGAAAGGGATTTAAAAATGTCCAGCGCGGACTTTAAATGGAACATTGTGCACAGAAAGCGCCCGGATCCGCTGCTTCCCTCTGGCTGCACATAAATCAGACACAGATTAGACTAATATCAGTTCAAACACTTCAACATAAGAAGAAAGACTTGCTCTAATTTTAACTTCCAGTCAAATAATAGCTTTATCCTTTTTATTTTCATTATAGATTTTAACTTAAACGACCCTTAATTGTCAGTTTTAAAGGTGCTAAGAACCAGAAAATCTATAAACTGTAGATGGTTTATAAGAGTCAAATTGAATTAATCCAAATAATTGCATTTTTTTGTAAAATTAGCTCATATTCACTAAAAAGGTAATTTACTTCTGTGTGCTGTGACTTTACCTGCTCAGACAAATGTTGTTTAGACAGTTATCTAACTTAAGAGTATATGGCTGCTTTCTCCTAAATCAGGTTATGTTGCAAACTGCAACATGTTCCAGAGATTTCTCTCTTTTATTTCTTTGTTTGTGGTTTTTCTCCATTCATGTTTACAGGAATCGTCCTCAATTGTTTTTGGTTGTCATCTCTGCAAACAACAATTATGTGTTTTGAAATCAGGTTTTGTCAGATAACAACATGTCCCAGCTCAGATTTCTCTTAAAAATACGCATGACTAATACAAAAAAAAAGAAGATCAAACAGATGTTTTGTGCCGACTTCTGTAAATCTGTCCAATATCTTGTCTGTACTGGATTGTTGCTCCAAATGAAGACAAAGATAAAGTGTAAAGTAATTGTGTTCTTCATGTCTAGATTTCATGTCGAACTACCAGAAGGGAGATTTACATATGTACTCTGAACAAATCTGCATTGCTTGGAAATCTTGCAACCTTATGACTGTTGATGATTATCTCTGTTACAGCATGTATTCACGTAAATCCTTTAGATTATACAAAAACATGTTTTTTTGGGTGTTTTTTTCCCCCAAGATATTCATAGAAGGGTAACACAGTTTTTAAGACCTTAAAAGGATTTTCAGATTATCAAAGACGAACAGTTCTTGTCATTTGTGACTAAAGGGTAAAAACAGAACAAGTTTAGCATGCTGAGACTTGAGATCACACAATAATGAGTGCTGTTTTGTTGTTGTAGATGAAAACTTTCAAGCAGTCAATGGAGCGGAAAACCTACACGACTGCCCTGATGCTGCTGCAGCGAAGTCCAGTGGCTCCCTCGGATGGTCCGAAGTCAAGTCTGATGGCTTTCCACAGTGTGAGCAGGACACATCCAAACCTCTGATGGTGGAGGGTGATGAGACGATTTTCAATACGGAAGAAGATGACCAAAGTCAAGACAGGATGAGCAGCTCATCATCACCTCTAAGTCCGTATGGAGACATGAGGGAAGCCGAGTGGGAGCCCCTGTCCCTGTCCACCAAGGGCAACAGCTCAAACTGCAGTCCATCCAGAGCCTCCGAAAACTTTTCAGGCAGGAGCAACCATGTGAAAGAAGAACCGCTTGCAGAACTAGGTGGTCCAATGGGTAGAGCAAGCATTTTTCAAACAGAAGCTTTAAGATACAGGCTCCTTCGTGCAGAGGAAGACAGCGAGGGGGAGGCGGAGGTGGATAGGCCGCCTCGGCTAGAGGGCTGGGCTCTGGGCCTCCACGAGAGAGGCCTCCACATGAGTCGAGAGAGAGTGAACTTCAGCCTGTTGGAGCAGGCCATTGCTTTGCAGACAGAGCAGAGACAGGTCCTGCACCATGCCTACAGAGAGATGGACCGTTTCCTCATGGAGCAGATGACCAGCGAGAGAAGAGCCCACAGGATGATGGATATGGACACCAGACTCGCCTACAATGGAGGCAAAGGTATTAGTATAAAGGAAATTACACAGGATCTGTTGGTCAAAAGTGAAACACGCTGAAGAATGAAAAACAAGCTTTACAATTGTTTCTTTGTTTGATAGACCACTTGCGATTTGGAAAATTGGGTGTTAAAAAAAAAACACAAAAAAAACCCTGAAAGGAATAAAAGAAGCATATGCAGGGGAGCGGAGGAATCAGAGGACAGAAATCCTCTTAAGGACTAAAACATTTTGGCAACAAGTGAAATAATAAATAACCAGTCTAAAATAAAGAAGAACATTTTTTTTTTTCTGATGGAATTGGTGCTACTCAGAATATTGGATTTTGATAGGAATCAACTGGATATTTAACCATGACCATAAGTCTTAAATCCCCCTAAAGTACCTCTCATGTTTCCCTCTGATTCTTCAAATGACTGCAGCTAAATATATAATCCTAGATGTAATCTTTCGATGGATGGGCATTAAGATGTGAATGTTCTCTGTTAAACTACAGCCTTAACTAAAATGACAGATTAATAGATGCACGTCAGGGGGAAAAAACTGTCTGGCTTTGCATGATATTTCAGCCTGTCGGCATATGTACAGTTTACATTTAAGGCAGTACAGCAGCTTTCACTTCTTCATTTACACATTTAAAGCAAAAGCAAAGAAAAAAAAAGAGAGACAGAGAGAGAGAGAGAGAGAGAGAAATAACAGTACTGTTTTATTTATGTGAAATCTTTTGTTGTTGTGTCTACAGATTCACCACGCACAGATAAAAAGGATGTAAAGTGTCCAACTCCTGGCTGTGATGGCACTGGTCATGTGACGGGCCTGTACCCACATCATAGGAGTTTGTCTGGGTGTCCCCACAAAGTCCGAGTTCCCCCAGAGAGTAAGTGGCAGAAACAGCTCTACAGCTCAGTGGATGATTTATACTCACAAAAACTGCCAATTTTACAATTTACAATCAGCCACAGTAATTGAAATCCTCTTAGCAGGAGTCCAAAGACAAGAAAGGCATGCTTATTTATTTAGTTCAATTCAAAGATGTGCAAGAAACTTTTCAAATAAACTTAAAGGATTTTTTCCTCTTTCTTTTCCCCATAATGTGTTGTAATGTTTGAATATTGAATTTTTTTTTCTATAACATTGGCGATTGTTAAGTCATTTCAATATAACTCAACAAACATTCAACATTAAACAGTTATGTTACAAAAGGAACAGAAAAAGTAATTAACTTTTTCAAAAAACCACATGCTCTTAGACTGGAGGCAGTATTTGCAAATCAAAGGGCTTGCAAACGCAGTATTCAAAAATAAATAGACAACTCCAGCAAACTAATTGGAGGATATGTGCAGAGAAGAAGTTTCTAAGGATACAGAGCGGACCTTTAACAGCGCATTTGTTTTTGAAGAATATAATCAGCTGTCTGGTTTTGCTCCTCTTTGCACTAAGCTATTTGCTTCACAGCCACATTATAGCATTCCTCACAATGAGAACGTTGTTTGCCTTTTTCTCCTGTCTTGTCCTGATCTTTCCTCTATAAGCTCTCATGTACCAGTTATTGAAGTATGCATTTAATGAATAAAAATGGGGGCTGTGTTTTGGGACGTTTCCTTCATTGCTTATTCAAGCTCAAGTCACATGTTCTTTGTCATCTCCTCAGTTCTGGCCATGCATGAGAATGTCCTCAAGTGTCCTACACCTGGGTGCACAGGAAGAGGCCATGTCAATAGCAACCGTAGCACCCATCGGAGGTACGTGCAGATTAAGACATTGGAAAACCTGCAATCTGTTACAGTATTAGGCTGATGTGCTTGATTTCTTCTCTTACCAGTCTCTCAGGCTGCCCCATTGCTGCTGCAGTGAAAGTCTCCAAACCTCAGGACGAGAGCCTGAAGTCTAGACAAACACCTGAGCGCTCACCGAGGTATGACGCCGCACAAAGTTATGAATTTTTACTGGCGTCAGTGTGCAAACATGGGAAAATAATTACACTTTGGTTAGCAGACTCAAGTTCTACACACGCAGCTGAGGTTACACAAAAACAGTGACGAAAAACTATTATTACTGAGAAGACTGTGGAATATTTTTTATTCAGTCATTCCAGTTGAATACGGTCTAATTTGAGCTTTCCAAGCAGACATAATCAATGGCTGCTGGTCTTGTGAGTTCCTCTCTATTAGAGATGATAAAAGAGCAGAACTCTTTGTTCCCTTTGGATATATCTTGGGCAGGATGCCCACTCCTACTATATTAATTAGTCTGGCAACCTGGCTATGGATCTCCAGCACACATCAGATCTCAGACTCATATGTGTACAAAAGCACTGGCATCCTTCAATGGCTAAACACAGTGTCTACGTTTCCTGCTTCATATTAACTTTTGTAGGACCTTTCTCACAAGTTCTCACACAATTCCTTCACACAATAAATCATTTTCATCCCTTTGCTTCCTCGTAGGGCCATCGGCCTGATAAAGAAGTTTGAAATGAACCAGCTGAACTACAGGCTCTCTCATCCGGTAGCAGCTTTGCAAACGAGCATCACAAAGGATTTTGACAAGTACAGCAGAATTCGCTTTGATTATGCCAGCTTTGATGCACAGGTCTTCGGCAAACAGTCACTGCTGGGGACCAACCCGGATCAGGAAATGCCCCACTACCCTGACTGTAAGTTTCATACATTTTGATGGTTAATGATGAATTATATTAAGCTTAATTTTTATTTATATATTCTGCAGATGTATACTATATATATTTAAGTACTGCCCTCAGCTTTTTTGCTTTTCTGTCCACCTTTACGTCTGGATTGAACACCTGGTGTATTTGTGTTTTAGCACCTCAGCAGTATCCTGGCTTCCTTGGCGCTCCAGGTGGCTGCCTGCCCGCCTCTGGTCAGCACAGCCCGCCAAGTCAGTTCAAAAAAGAAGACGATCATCAGGCCACAGCAGCGACAGCCGCCATCCTAAACCTCTCCACTCGCTACCGGAAGAACATGGAAGCCGTCGCCGGCCGACCCTTGGCAACCCCAACAAAGGTAATCAAATTAGATCTCTTGCAAAAGTATTAAATGCGCTCATTTTAAAGGAACTCTGATTTGTCTATAAAAAGAGACAACATCAAAAGCTGGGAATTGGCAAAGAGCTCTCCGCACTGTGGTGGCAAGAAAACAAGGAGGTCTCCACTCCATACACCTTTAATGTACATAAATGGAAATTATCACATCAAAAAGAAGAAATAAAATCAGCCTGCCTTCTCTAATTACAACTACGCACCCCGTTCCTTTTTTTCCTTGTAAAACATAGGCATTGTATTTTGTTTTGACATCAGCTGGCATGTAAAAACCTTGAACTGCTGTTCTGAAAATGCATCTTGCCCGCTACAGATGGCAGAGGATATTTTGCTTAGTTATATGATCCAGCATAGGCTGTGTGTCTACACCAGATCGTCTTCAAAAGCATTCTAGCGGATTAAGCCAATCAGCTCAAGGAGTTAACATATCAAAAGTTTAATTCACACAAAATCCAAACTCTTTGTATAAATATGTGCAGATCCAAAAACTCTTTTGTTGTCATTATGTTCCACATGACATTGTGTTTTACTTTGTCCCAACTTACTCACTCCCTGATTAATATTGATCACATTCTGTGGGTTACATACGTGCACACTGTACTGTAGATGATTCAAGGTTTCCACACCTACACAGCACAGATCCTTGTCTCCCAGCTTGTTGAGCTGAGAATGTGGCCCTGTACCAGGTACCAGCCCACTGAATGAATAAAACAGTGTTAGCAAGTTAATCATCTGTTCTCGTTTGCAGCTTAGTTGTCTTGGATAGACGTACAAAAATTAAGAACAGCTTTCGTGTCTGAAAAAAGAGCCCATATTTAGAGTGTTATATCGTCGGGTGCTTTAACTCATATGCATATGCATGTACATTAGGCTTCGAAATATCCTGCATAGATTTAACCAAAAAGTTGGCCCTTAAAGCATGAAAACAAGCTTATTTCACAAACTGGGGGGCTTAGATTGCATTGTGAATTAATAAGTAATTTTTAAAAAAAAAAGGGGAAAGAAAAGCTATATCCAGAATATTTGTTTTTGGCTGTTGCTGCCATTAACTCAGGAAAAAAAAACAAGTCTTGCTCATCCTTCAATTTTACACTGATGTCAATTTCATTAGGTTACACATCATCATCAAATCACTGGATAATTAAAGTGGACAGCCTCATCCGATGTTCATGAAAATGATCCCTTTAATTAATTGAAATGCCCCCTTTTGTTTGAAAAGAAGAAAAAAAAAGACAAGAAAAGAAAAGTATGTAGAGGATTTAATGAAACCTATGGACTGAATAATTGCTCTCATTTAAGGAGAGGGATTTCAGGACCTAACGAGGTACAACTTTTAATGCCCCCAAACAGTCATAAGTCATCACGCTATTGCATTTCAGCACAGAAACGACAAACACATCTGTCAGCACGGAAACTTATGCCACATTAAGCTTTTTTAATTTTTTGCTTTAATAATGATGACCCCCCCCATCCCCCACCCTACCCACCCACCTCCGAATCAACCAGCACCTCCCACTCCCCACCCCACCCACCCCCACCCCCAGCTGCCATCTTGGTTCTGTGTCCTAGAAAACAGATGACACAGCTGTCACTGAAAAAAAAAACTACACACCAGTGATTTTTTTTTTTTTTTCAGCAGAATTAATGCTGGCTTACTTTGGTACCTTGTCTGTTGTGAGATAACCACTGAACGCATTATTTAAATACATTGTTTGTTTGCTTTGCGTTTCAAGTCCCTTTTCATGTATAAGTAGAAGTGTTGTTGGTTTCAAGTTTTTGCATATCACAACTGTCATATTAATAAAGCATGTTACTGTCTTATTTACATTCCTGTCAGTGTAATTAGAAAGTACTTTCTATTTTTATCCATGTTTTAGCATTTTAACACTATTGCTTGCAACACTATTATTCTCCTCTACAGCGTGTTCCATGTGTGGACTGATAAATGATGACGGTTTCAATTTTTTCTTGTCTGTAGGATATGCTCATAGAGGTGGATGAAAATGGCACGCTAGACTTGAGCATGAAAAAGTGCAAGGAGAACGGAAAAGCCCCGGCCAAGTCACTTCCAGAGGACCCGCTGTCTCCCCCAGAGTCGGCTGCGGCCAAAGGCGGGAGCGTGCTCATCAGCCCCGCCTTCTACCAGCCGCTGTGTGAGAGGGACAGCTGGGACAGCACCATCCCTGTCAACTTCAGCAAAGCACACGTTTTGCAGGACAAAGAGGTAATTGATAAAAAAAAAAAAACACCGAAACAGCAAAGGACACCATAATGGAGAAATACAAGGGGTGTCGTTTGAAACTCTTGGGGGCAAATGAAGCACAACTAACGTGTCACAAAAAGATGGCATTCTCTTCATATTCCCTCACATTTAGACCAGAGGTATAGGAAGATTGTAGTTTCCCTTGTTTTATTTATTCTGTTATCTGTAACTTTGATATATTTAGTAAAACTAATTAAATGTTCAGCTAAAACTGTCATCTCTGTCCTTTTTTTTCTACTCACTGGAAAAATTACCACTCTTGCGTAATAATCTTTTATTCATTTGGCCATTTATGTCGTTAAAGTGATTTTCAATTGCTTTGTAAATAAGACTTTTCAAATACTGGTCCCTTTCTCTTGAAAATAAATGTTGTCTTTACTTAAACATTTTAAAAGGTAGGTACAGCACACATAGCTTTCTTTATGTTCATTCAACATCCTCTGCACTTATCTAGACTCCATGAAATGTGTCTTTTAGAACTTATTTCCGAATATTATGAGCTGTTATGACAGTTGAACAGCCTTTTTTTAAGGGACCTTGTAAAGTAAAATGTATTTTTCTGTATATATATATTTTAAATAATTTGTAACGTTTTAGTGAAATGGAATAACTTGAATGTTTTGTAAAAGCCTTCTCATTGCTCACAGGAATTTAAAAAAGTACAATAAATTTGCTTCTTTACTTATTTGACTATGAGTAAATCATTTTGGCTTGGAAACTGTCATGGTCGGGACATTTACACTTTAAGAGTGTAAAACATGAGATCCCCTCGTCATGTTGCTAAAACCCGAGAAATAATGACCTGTATGTTAACTAAGAACGTGCTTATAAGAACATTTATGGTCACTTTTTCAAGAATAATCAGCAGCTCAAGTCAGATTTGATAATCCGTAAAATTATGAATGAAATTGTGCCTGTTTGATGTTCTTTCAGAACTTTCTGCGCTGTTAGGACGAGTGCCACACTGAGGCTCAGCCCTTCAAATGCATCTTAATTTGGGTTCTTAAGATTTCCCTTGTTTCACAGGTGGAATTTGACTTGTATTAGATACAAGTTATCACACTAACGTGCTTTCAAATGATAAAACAAACTAAATCTGGTGACTGCACAATCTCATCGGTAAAAAAAGAAAAAAAAAACACTTTGTGGATTAAGTATGACTTTAAATGGATTTACATGAGTATGAGTATCCTTACGTATAATCTCTTTGCCTTGCACTCTAACCCAAGCAAATGTTTTAAGAGTATTATGCAGGGATTTCATTAATTATTCACTTTTAGGTCATTGAAGAGTGAGTTTTGTCATTTAGGTCAGTTAAGGCCATGTTGTTATTTTGTCTTTCTCAGCAGGAGGATTATGATCAGGCCTCCTTGGAGGACCAGCACTATCAAGGAGACGGCAGCATGTTAAGCCCCAAAGCCAAGCTGCTACTACGAGATTCAAAGAAAGAGCTTTTGAGGTATGTGGGTTTCATCAGCCAAACATCTTGCAGCATCTTTATTCAGTCAAATATGTGTAATCTGATCTTCGATTTTAGTTGCCAGATGGTCAGTGTTAATCATGAAAAGTGTAACTCCAGACCGTAAAGCAGATTGATTTAAGTGGGTCAAAGGACACAAGTGAAAGTCGCAGTGTTACATATGATTGTGACTGGTATGTCTGCAGGTTCATATGGAGAAGATTTGTATCTATTTGAAAGTGAGTTTTCTCCCTGTATGTCCCGTACAAGCTTAACACAACTCTTGACTTTTGTAGTTAGAGTGCATGCTCTGCTGGGTCTCCTCGCAAGAGAAGTAGGATCCTCTAGTTTCTGCAGCACAGCAACCCCCTCAGATTACCTCAGAGATCTTATTAAACCAAATGTTCAGCAATATATTTCTACTAAACTTCCCACTGTACTAACACTTGTTTCTCTTTAATGCCCATGAAAAGGTTCAAAGTGTAAAAGAAAGATTCAGTTCAAGCTTGGCAAAGGCTGTGGGAAGTGGAGTAATCTGCGTATTAAATGCTTTGTGTTCCCATGCAGCTGTCCGACCCCAGGCTGTGACGGGAGCGGCCATGTGACGGGGAATTATGCATCACATCGGAGGTAGTGTAATTAATTACACTCTCATTAACACCAGCTCTAAGACATACAGACAAGGGAAGCAGTGCTTATTGTTTAATTATGTTTATTGTTGCATCTGAAAACTTGTCAATCTGTAGCTTATAGAGTTTTCATATCACATTACACTTCTTTTTTTTTTTTTTGAATGCGCTGACACAAGGAGGAAGCAGAATTGTGTTTCAGGCAATTTTGTATTAATATGTGCTGTGACAATGTATTATGATTATTTAATTCAGCTGTGATCAAAGAGTGAATTAAAATGACTCTTAGCTCTTTATCCTCTCCAGTGTGTCTGGATGTCCCCTGGCTGACAAAACACTCAAATCACTGATGGCAGCCAACTCTCAGGAACTAAAGTATGTGTTTGGAAAACTGTTATTGTTGCAACACAGTTTTTTTTTTTTAGATTTGCACCAGGCAGATTCTTCCTTCAACTCCAGTTGTCTCTCCTTCTCCTCTCCCGTCTGTTCCTTCCTTCCGTTCCTACCACACATTATGCAATATTTCTATGTACTTACCATGAAGTTGTTTTGCTATTTGTTCTACTTTCATGCATATTAGCATGAATCCACTTCTCTGGTTGCAAGCGTTTTCTGAAAAAAAACAACAACTAAACACCTGTTTGTGTCCGTCTCTCAACCTGCAGGTGCCCAACACCTGGTTGTGATGGATCTGGACATGTGACTGGAAACTATGCTTCGCACAGAAGGTAACGGAGGAAAAGCAGCAGAACTGAGCATGAAGTGCATTTGTCAGATGCACGGCATCCAAGCAGATGGTGGAAATGTCACTCTATACTCCAAACATGCTGTACTTTTTGTTTTCATGGTTTTAAAGATTCTTTTGGATCTATCTATCTATCTATCTATCTATCTATCTATCTATCTATCTATCTATCTATCTATCTATCTATCTATCTATCTATCTATCTATCTATCTATCTATCTATCTATTCTGAATTATGAATGTACCTCGTCAGTTGATTTCCTTCTCGTAATCTCGCCGTCTCCAACCATTTTCAGCTTGTCAGGATGTCCACGTGCCAGAAAAGGAGGTTTGAAGCTGACACCAAACAAGGATGACAAAGATGAGCAGGAGCTTAAGTAAGAGATTGTTTGTCCTCATCCTGCTGTCATTTTTTTTTCATTATTATTTTTAGTTTAAAAATAAAACAATAAAACAGAGTGAAACTGCCTCATGCTTTTGTGCATTATACCTGGAGGCCATTAAGTTAAACAAAGAAAAATAATACTTCTCTTGTGCTGACATTAGTGAATTATTTTCTAAAGGATTAGCAGCATGTTTTTGCAGGGTTTTTCCGGGGTTTTTGTGTCGGTCCTATTTTCTGAATGGAATATCTGGCTCATCACTCTTCGCTGAGTGCTTTCTTTGTAATTATAGTATATTAAGAAACTGTTGAATTTCCGATGGAATTGCACTCATTTGCATTAATCACTGTTGTCTGTGAAAGTGTTATTGGAAAAAAATAATAATAATGTAATTGATTTGCAGTTTAAATCCAAAGTCAGATATATGAGCCTTTGTTTACTTATACATCTGGACTCTGAATTTTTTTTTCTTTTTAATTACTAATGCAAGGCCACGAGCTTAGGAATTAGACTGGAGTAGATCTCATACACATTAAGAGAGAAAGGGAGAGAAGGGGGAGGGTTGCAAATGTCCCTAGATTATTGTAAATAGTGGGCCATATGGTATGCCTCTATTGTCTGGTTGCCTTGCATCAAGCTACCTACCTGTGGTAGATGTAAGTAATGGGACTGGTGTTGTTTTGTCCTCTAAGTGCTGCTGTGTTGTTGAGTAACAAAATGCTGAAACAGGCTTTTTGCGGCAGCATGTGTGCCATTTGTATCATCTCAGGCGACCTTTCACCTTTATCAATAAGGGAACGTGTTTGCCACCTCCAAATTACATTCTTTCGCATGAGGGGAAACATGACAATTATCTGTAATTCATGTCACTCCATTACTGACCTGCAGAAAACAGGCCTGAAAATGCAACTGACAAACTCTTAATGATATTCGGCATGAGTTGTGCTTACATTTTCAAGCACAAATATCACTCACCCCCAAACGTACCGTATGCACTGAACAAAGCCACATGCTCGTGCTAACTGAAGTTTCAGTGGATTAGTAACTTAAAGTTAATGTGATTATTTGAGTCCAAGGATAGTTTGGGCGACTTTATTTTTAATCAGCATTTGGATGGATTAATCAACTTAATGGTTAACAAATCTTCCAGTGTAGTTATTGAAAGAGCTTTTTTTTTTTTTTTTTTTGTAGTTGAAATGTTTATGCAGTTCAGTGATTTTGTACTGTCGCAGCACAAAGATTTTCCTAAATGCAAGCTAGTTAGAATTTTCAGTGGCATTTGCAGCTTTTCAGTGTGTGCAACTCTTTGTCTGCGTCCCTGGTAGGTGTCCAGTAATTGGATGTGACGGACAGGGCCACATATCTGGAAAATACACATCCCACCGCAGTGCAGGCAGTTGTCCACTCGCTGCCAAAAGACAGAAGGAGTCGTCCATCAACGGGCTGCCCTTTGCCTGGAAGTCCAATAAACAGGAACTGCCCCATTGTCCCTTGCCTGGCTGCAACGGCCTTGGACATGCCAATAATGTGTTTGCCACTCACAGAAGGTGAGGTCGCCTGTCCTCCATTTTATCTTGAAACAATACCATTCGGTCAACACGTTGCATTCTTACTGTACAATGACACCTTGCCATCCATTCACAATCTCTCTGTTGAGGCTAGAATTTGGAGGCATGATAATATTTTCTCAACTAAAACTGACATTTATGGTCTGCTCAACTAGCTTGTCGGGTTGCCCGCTGAATGCACAGAGCATCAAGAAAAAGCACTCAGAGGAGGAGATGATGACTATCAAATTGAAAGCCAGCAGTGGTAAGCAACTCTGACTTTTTAACATCTGGATGTATGACGCAACATGATGTCTGAGATGATTTCCTCTCGAGCAGGTGTTGAAAACAAAGACGATATTCAACATTTGGATCACGAAATCAAGGAACTGAATGATTCCAACATGAAAATAGAAGCAGACATGATGCAACTCCAAACCCAGGTAAGTATTTACTCCAACAAGCTCGTTTCACAAACAAAGGCTTGAGTTTGTGGCTGGCGTAATTTGATGAGCTTCCTCTCATTTTGTACCCGAAAGCAGATCTCGTCAATGGAATGTAACCTGAAGACAATTGAGGAGGAAAACAAGATGATCGAACAGCACAATGACAGCCTTCTGAAGGAGCTCGCTCGCCTTAGCCAAGCTCTCATTAACAGTCTAACAGACATTCAGCTGCCTCAAATGGTACAGTAAGCCTTGACCACAGACCACACCACAACTCATTATGTCAAACCTGTCCTGAAAGAAATCTCATTTCCTTCAAATTGTCATTTCTCTTGTGCTGTTTTCGCTAATGGTCAAACATGTTTTTGTTGCAGGGCCCCATCAGTGAGCACAATTTTGAAGCCTATGTGAACACATTAACTGATATGTACAACAACTCGGAGCATGAATACTCTCCGGAGTGCAAGGCCCTCTTGGATAATATAAAACAGGCTATTAAGGGCATCCATGTTTAAGCTTTAGAGCTACCAAGAGGTTTCTTTGACTTGGAATAATGGCACTAGATAGCTCTATTTTACTGAAGAGTGCTGGCTTGGCTGCATGTATAAGACGAGGCTTTTGAAAATGCAGTTGGCATTTCTCGGTAAACACACTGCACTGAGAAAATAACCAGCCAGATTTGTAATGCTTTTACTGTTTCTGCATTCACTCGATATGTTTATCCTGGTGAGATTTTTTACCCCCTCTTGCACTTAATTATTTTGTATGGTTTGCCTGATTTTAATCTGTATGTGTTCATGTCATTCTTATATTATTGCTATTTATTATTATATTTGTTCATCAGTGTATTTATTTTATCAATTTTTATTTATTTCTTGAATTGTAAATGCTTAATATTTGAGAAATCTGTTTGACTTTCTGCACATTGAAAATTTACACAGAAGCACATTCCAGTTTCATGGCATACTTTCGCCATCTAGTGGTGAAAACCTACTCTATTATCACTATTATTATTTGATCATAGGCTGGATCCCTCGTCAAAGCAAAAACTTACCAAAACTTCAAAACATTGATATTTTTTAAGCATTGCTTTTGCGTTCTTTATTGGAAAATGAATGTATGGTAAGACAAAGTGAGATAAAAAATAATAATGATAATAATAATAATAATAACACGCGATGCAAATGTACTGTAGTTTTTTCTACTGAACCAGTAACTGAATGCACCCAGGAGGTGACACTGAGCGAGGATGCGACATCATTCGGTGGACTGAATGTCAAATTCTGCTTTGCATAATGTGCCACAACAAGAGTGCAACAAACATCACAAATTCACTTTGTCAAGATGTCTTTTTCTTTTCTTGAAATAAAAAAAAATATAGATATTAAACTGCCTTCTGTGCACACACTTTGGAGTGTGCCTATAGTATGTGCCTAAATGTACATGAATCCATAAAAATATACAAGTACTATGTTTTGTGGTAGGACAGTATTATATGGATGTTGTCGAATTTATTTATACAGTACAATTATTTTCATAGGAAGACACGTTCCTGATGACTGTTTGAATACCGTTGTTTTAGTAGCTGTAATCTCAGAGTCAGACTTTCAAAATATCATGACTGATTGAAAGTCTGGTGTGTATTTTCATTTTTTGCTAGCATGGAGAGGGGACAAAAGAAAAAAAAATCTACGGTACTCCCTATTTATCTACAACTTTTTACAGGCCTTAACATTTCAACCAATCTTAAACTTTAAAAACTCTTTGGACAGATCTGACGTTGTTTCAAAACAGCCTTGACAACATGCAGTTCAGTTTCAATTGCTAAACAATAATAAAAACAAAAAGGACAAAAAAATATAACGCAACACAGACAAACAATAGTTAATGGCTAATGAGTTGTCACTTGCACTTTTGTATTGAAATAATCTTTTGTTATTGCTTCAATATTCTCCCCTCTCGGCTTCAACAAAAACAAAGGAAATGGGACACTGAGTCCTTTTTTAATACCATAAATCTAAATCTCTCGATTTTACATCAAAGTAATCAACAGGTAAAAATATTCAGCTCATTTCACCAAAAACATTTTTCTTCTCAGCAAAATCGAGTAGATATGTAGCCTGGGATATTTTTTAAAAGAAATCAGTGTATCGAGGAGCCAAATTACAGAAAAACGAGACCATATTTTATTCAAATACTCCATGTTTTAAAGAATTTTAATGTTTTAAAAGCGGAATCACACTCTTTAAATCTAACAATCTTTTATTTATTTTGTTTTATTCCTATACCACACATTGTTTGCTCAGGAAGTTTTGTGAATAATATTTATTTTTTTCCCTATTAGTATTTGATGTTTTGTAATGTGAAATGCTTTTTTTGTGGAACGATATTAGTATGATATGAAATTGTACTGTATTTCCTTTTTCTTTTACATTAAAATGTAATGCTTTTTTTTCAGTTGAGGTAGTTTGTAAATTGAATTTTCCTTTTACTTTTACTATTTCATAATAAACAGATATGCGCTGTGTTGTACAGTTTGTGTATGGTAGTAATAAACTTTTCAAATGGTCGTGTTGTTTTTCAAAGCTTTGGAGGTCACCGTCAGTGATTGTGCCATTGAGCGGACAGCTTTAGCTGTTACGGTACATTGGCGCCACCCAGTGGCGGGTCTTGCACATTACATTTAAAACAGCGGGGACTAGGCCTTTGGATAAATATACCCAGGATATACAGTAGAGGAAAAAACAGCTTTCAACACTTTTTCAGTGTGGTGAGAGGGGAACAGGTCACAGCCGCCAATGCAATGTATGAAACATGGAAAATAAACATTTGAGCAACTTTTCCTTCTGACAATGACTTAGTTGGTGAAAGAAAAGTTGATCCCCAAAGGCTCACAGTTAAGACAAAGTCAAGATACTTTTTCCTGCAACCTTATTAATGAGATTAGTTTAATCTTAATGACTCACTATTTCTGGACATCTTAGTGGAGAAAGGTATAAAAATATGTCCGGAGTAAAGTTTTAGCATAACATAACAAAGGTTTAATTACCTTGCTGGGACAATGACTTGTTCACAGCTTTGGTTAGAAAAGGCCAGGTGACATTAAGCAGTGATGCCCTCCCCCTTAAACAACTTAACATCTATAAATCAGGTGAAGTCCCTAAGAGATTTGCTCAGCATATCTGGGTCACTTTGCCCTGTGGAAACAGGTTTTGTGTGTTGATGAGATTTAAATTGTTCTTTTTTTCTGACACAACGAGCAAAGGCATGTTTGGGGGGAAATAAAAACTAAGAGAGGTTGCAGAATTTTCATGAAAGGAAAACTGATCAAGATTTAGTCTTCCCTTGCAGCAATGGTACACAGGAGTCGTTGCATAAATCAAGGGTTAGATTTAGTTAAATACCAGTGAATTTTGGATGCAGACGGAGTCACTCAAAATGTGAAAGATAATAAGAGGATTGCTGTTACATCATTATAGTATTCACACCCCAAAATCCAGAATGGACTACTCCATGAAGAACAAATCAAATAACATCTTGAAAGACAGCTTACGAGACAGTCTATGAATGAATAAAAAGGCCCACAGAGAAATACTGAATGACTGAAAGAACAGTTTTTACAAACACCAAGACTAGAAAGTATCATCTATTAAATATTTAACCTTATGCACTAAAATCAGGTAATCTTTTACTCTCTGGGCAGTCGCTTGCCCTCCTGCTGGAATGTCACCAGGTCGATACCCAGCTCTTTCATCTGCAAAGGTCTCCTTGAGCAGGACACTGAACCCCACAATGCCCCCAATGCCCCATCCACTAAGGGGTCACAAGTCAGAGTTCTCCTAGTACTGGTCCCATGTACGTAAAGGATGAATGTTATGTCTGACGTAAAAGCGTATGACAAATTAATATGCAGAACTCAATAATCAACTGTGGCAACCTCTAAAAGGTAAAAGCTGACTGAAATTCCTTTTAAGCAAGAGTAATGAAAGATAAAATAACTGTAGCTAATGACTACATCCTTCAATCAACAAAAACAATAACAATAATAGGAATAAATTGTCATTCAGTATATACAGGTAGTCAGCTTACTTCAATTCTTGGGTACATTCATAGATTTAGGCCTGAAAAACTGTAATGTACCAATTCCAGATGGTGCTCACGATAGTTCCTCAAATATTTGAATCGCGCAATTTCAGTTTCTTCACCAGTCTCCTTAGGTAATTTGTTTGCTTAATGCAACTCAGTAATTTCACCCTTCTGAAACTAAATAACATATTTTCAATGACCACAGGATGGGTCTTCTGACAGGATCGAGAAGCTACTGTACACACTCCGTTGGTTAAGAAATTGTTACGAGCTGAAGTATATGAATCACTGTAGGAGTTTACCAGTGGAAGCTTCTTATGTATTTTTTCAGTTAAGCAAATACGTGGCAGCTTTTTTTTGTAGGCCAGAGAGTATGTTTGGTCCGCCCTTTTATAAGAGTAAGTGTGTACAATGCTCCATTGTAAAAAGCTTGGATAATCAAAATAGAAATCAAAGTTCAATTTCGACTGGGAGAAACAACACAGGAAATATAAATTTGGCTGATATTCTGCGCAGCAGAAAGCCACTTCCTGTTATGCCAAAGAAGCTCAGTCTTGGCTTAATGACTACATATGCACTCTATAGTTAGTATGTCTAGACTATTTTGTCGTATTTACCAGAAGGGTGACCAAGGCAGGGCTTCAGCCCGGGTATGTTCTAAGAGTAGCACCCAATGTAGTTTAAAATGGTGAATTTGACACACCAGTTACAGTACTGGTGAAGGAACAACATTCATGTATCTCTCAGAAGGGATATTTGCACTGCGCTCATGAATATTCATGAGTCTCACAGCTCCCATACATGTCCTGCAACACTACAACATACTCTCTGTTACTCATGTGATACCATCACCCCTTTCTCGGCACCCTGCTACATGCTTTCTTGGCATCTTCAAAGAGACAATGCACTTCCTTCCCTCTGATCTTCTCATTGGTTCTCAATCAACATGTTCAAAGCAATGTTGGATCTGTAGTAGCCAACTTTTTTTTTTTGGCATGAAACCAAACTGCTGTTCACAAATACCCACTTCTGCCCCTACTCTTTATCTTAACTTCATTGTATATTCATCACCACTTCTAGGATTAAAAAAATCAGAAATGCTCCTCTAACCCCCTCTAAAGCTAGCCACAGTCTTTCATTGCAGGCCAGGGCGAGACATGTTGAGTTTATTAAGGGGTTAATCTTAATCTTAATCATTAGTAACCACAAATTTAACCAGATGTCCTAATTTAAAGTTGAATTTTGAAACATTTGCACTAATTTTTGTAACTATCTTACAACCTTGAAAACCTGAGAAAGTTTTGTTAAAAAAATAAAGTTTATAGTTCACACTTGTACGCTACCGATGACCAGGAACTTCCTCAGTAACCACGTGGTCACCGGTTCCCACCACTTCACCAGCAGTCAGATGAAGGCTAAATTTAGATCCCCCTTTAACCGCATGAGCTTAGTTTTCTATTATCAAAATCATTATCGCTTAGGTCGTGGGATAAAAGTCCTTTCCCCCCCCCAAAAAAACGGTATTGCATGTATTATTTAGTGTACCAATGACAGTTTAATATGGATAGATGGGAGCAGAGCAACAGTGTTTTCTCTGTGGACGTTTAAAGACCACGTGACCTGTGTTTACATCCTCCTCTCAGCTGTTTCTTTCTTCTCCCTCTGCTCGACAGCGGCTCGTCGCTGCACTTTATCTGTTCAATAAATCAGCTAGTTATCTCGGTGAACTACTTATTAGTTGTGTCGAAGAGGCTGCCAGCGTGTGAAACGGGGCTTTCAACTGGCCGTCGCATTTCACGCTGCATCCACTCGCAAAGAGTAATTGCGACACGACTTTGTGAGTATTTTTTTTTTGTTTGGTTGTTTTCCTTTTTAACTAAACCGCTGTTTTTGCGAGTGGTCTTGTTGGTCTCACTAGCCTGGTGTAAAATCCTTTTTTTTTTTTTTACTTGCAGTGGTATTTGTGTGCAGAGGCTTGTGCAGGATAAAGCCTGAATTATGGTTCCGCGTTAAATCGACGGCGTAGGGTACGCGGCGACGCGCGCCGTACGGTGCCAACGCTCTGCGTCGGTGTAACGCGGGACCATAAATCAGGCTTTAAGAGGCGAGCTTACCTAACCTGCTGTGCTGTGTTTTGATGATGGCGCACTCGGGCCCACCAGAGCTAACCACAGCCAGCTCAGCTCTGTCCCCCCTCCAATACTCACAGGATTAATCAGTAACCCTCTCAGATTAAACACATCCGAAATAAAACTATTTTAAACACCAATGCGTGTTCAGGCCGCACAAGCAAGCTAAGTGGGACTTTTTTCTTTTCTTTTTTTTGACCGCTATATTATGCGGAAGGGGCTCCAAGGCATGAGCAATATTTTTGTTTTCCCCGTGGGATTTTTTTTTTTTTTTTACAAATAGAGTATTTCCCCCCCCAACAAACTAGTTTTATCTGCAGATTGGGGTTAATCGCACTGCAGAGAGCTGGCCAGCAACTGCGTTTACTGGAGAAGTGGGGAATAAAACCCGTGTTTTGATCCGATCCCAGTCTGTGTGAGTGTTTGACAGATGCTTTGGTAAATGTTTGACTCGCCACGTGTTTCTCACAGGTGCACAAAAGTGAGATAAACAAAAGAAGCGAGATTAATAAGGGTTGACGAGGCTCCATGAAAACGCTGTTGTTGTTTTGCTCCATCGTCACACGCAGCGCAAAGAACGTGTTACGGCTTCTGATTGGCTGTCGGGTGGTCAGCTGTGTGGCAACCGCACCACGTGACCACGGAGAGCGCTGATTGGCTGCAGCAGATGTCAATCACGGGAACTTAAGAACATCTGTGGACGCCACTGCGTGGAAAACTGAGATGCCAGAAAAATAGAAACACCTCCAAGAGGTGACTAACGTGACTGAGATGAACAGCAACTTTAGTTGAATCAATTTAAAAGGTGTAACTTACGTTTTATTCACTTTAATTAAAACACACTCCGGTAGAAATTAATGCAAGAAATACCACTGTTTTGAAGACTCAAAAGACCAAATATACCACAATCTAATGGCAAATTTGCGTAATTGTATTTTTTCTTTTTTTTTCTGACACCCAGCATGACTTTCATAGAAATCCATGAACATTTCTGTTGATGTTTCTTCAGTGACCTGATGGTGACTGTGTCAGCAACCTCCTATGGGTCTTTGCTCATTACATATTAGAAAAAGATAAGTCTTTGGTTTTTAGTGTGATGAAAATTTAAGCAAATACTCAGTTATTGGAAATAGCAGGTTTAAAGACACATCTGCTTAATATAAAATATTTTGCTCTGACCTATGATATCACACTCATCTGAAAACTGCATGACTCACTCTCATGGGTAAACAAAGACATCCAGAGCAAATGTTACCAAACTTTTTGTAGGTGGTATATTTCCTAAATTATTATTAGTTTCACACACCAACCTGTTTTGTCAGTACAACAAACAGATTTGTGGTCCCCTGGCTTTTTCTTTCTTTCAAATGTTCTTAAATAGAAGGGGGTGGGGGGGCTGTGTAGTCAAAATTGCCCAAACAGTGAGAGATACTAACAAACTTTTAATTAATTCAGAGTGGACCATAAGGTTCTTACCGATAGCTTGGGGAAGTGCATTATTAATGTCCACTTCAGCAGGGTTTATCCACTAGTGAGCATTTAAATATTATAGTCTGAAGATGGTGCTAAAGGAAAGGTCATTGTGGTAGGCAGTACAACACTATTTACTCTGCTTAAATACATTTACTGCCGCAATAAACAAATTAGTTATATCTCATAACTTTCAAAATAAAAACGTGATCACCACTAAACTAATACTTGTTATTGATTCTATCACAGCAAGAAAAACTACTATGAATGGCTTTTTCTCTAATCCACCCTCGATTTCCTTCTTAAACTTTCAAAAGTCAAAGGAAGTCGGTGGGTAAGTATAACTGACACACTGTCATGTTAAAGCATGAAACATAACATTGATACTCAGTAGAATACGTAAAGGGAGATTATCTGTAAAACCAATGTCCTAGATCTGACACTGGAGCACATATCAGTGGGTCTTAGCTGTCTGAAAGCATGACAATGTTCAGTTTCCTGTATTTGAATATGTTACAATTAATATCTGTATTTTTTGGGGCGAAAAATCACTATGGTCTACCTTAGCAGATTGATTAATTTATCAAATTTAATTAGGATCAAATTGCGAGGGTTTGATGTACTGTTTCTTTTTTGAAAACTTTTTTTCTTCTACGGCACCCGTTTGCAGAATACTACTTAATTTTCACATAAAATTACAAATTTAAATAATTAAGCATTCGTGGAAGAGATCTGGCTGTTTAATTGAAAATGCATATTTAAAACACTGCAGCTGAATCTATCCCAATCTATTTCCATTTTTCTGACAAAACATTAACGAAAAGAGCTAAAGAAATGCAAAATCACAAGATTTGCAACAGCAAGCTGGTCACAAATGCAGTTATTAGTCACTTCTTTAATACACCTGTACATGTGAAGTTTCATACAGCTTAGCTTCACAAAGTTTGGTTTCTCTTTATTGTTGAAATTCAAGAAAATGCATGCACCTGTTTAGAGTTTAAAAGTAAAGTGTTTCTATTACTTGGCTGTTTGTGATATTTATATACTTGATCAGGACCAGAATATCAAGCCCAACCCCAAATGTAATCAAATTCATGACCTAAGTGCCAAAAAGGTTTTATTAAAGTAACACCTCTATGAAAATACTGATGAACCTATACATAGTCAGTGTCATTGTTGTTTATAAATATAAAGTTAGGATTACCCAAGATTGCCTTTAATGTGCTCCAGATGGAAAAGAAAGTGGTGCCTGTTTCTACAACTTTATTGCAAAATTAAGTGGCATGCCTGATTATTTTTACGATATGGTGGAAAACAGATATGGTCTTAAGATTCAGAAATATAAATGCAATTTTGTATTCATAACCTCTTATTTTACAGTGTAAAGGCGGTAAACATGGGCAGTTAAGTTCACACTATCTGTTATTCAACACTGCGCGTCTGGGTGTGCTGCCTGGACAGGCCTCTGGTATTTGGTTACAGCATCAGAGCTGCTCTTGGGTTACTAGAGGATCTCTTACATGTTTTGTCATTCTGTTAGGTGTTCCCAACCAGGCTATGGGAGCCATTCATGACCTCAGATCATGTTTATATACTTTCCCATACACAGTCCAGGGCCTTGTGCGAGTTTTTTGCAAGTGGAGTTTTCTTTACAAAGTGAGTTTTTCTTTTCAGTTTAGAACTAGCTTTACTGCAGCAACAAATGCTCTTATCTGGTTTCTTGATTTGTGGTAAAGCAGGGGATTGTTAATGACCTCTGTTTCAAGATTGTGGATTATCAGTAGTAAGACTATAGCACTGTCCAAAAGCAATTTATGCCGAATACCTCGCATGACCCATTTTCCTGGATTTTCTTCCAAAGCCCACAGAAGGGAAAAGGGGGGTATAAAAATGCTCTGGTGTATGTCCAGCAATAGTGAGGGAATCATTGATTCTTTTTGCCTGCAAGAAAGAGCCTGTGGAAAATTACCTTAGTGTGCCTTCCACTACAAAGTCACCTCTGTATTTAATCTTTATTAGCTGAGTCAGATGTGGAGATGCTGAGGAGGCAGAGAAGGAATTCTCAACTTGCTTTCCGAGGCTGCACATCAAGCTGCACACGTTCAGATTGGTGGGACTATTTTTGTTGTCAAAAGTGTTTATAAAATACCAGCAACTGCAGAGTTCTCCCTTGATTGGTAAAAAAGCTTTAGTTTCTAAAGAATTATTAGAGAAGAATAGAGATCCCATCTGCTACAAGAGTTGCAATAATCTGTACTATATGTTTATTGCTTTTTTCTTAACCAAAAATATCAAACGAGGACATCATTTTTTCAGTATTTGTTCAACTATAATGGATAACAAACTATTTCAGTGTTTTTTCATGTTGCACTCAGATAAAAAAAGGATCACTAAAATAATTGTTTTATTTATTTTTTGAAGGTCATTGTATGAATTTCTCATTAATTTACTTGAATACGTGTATTTATAAAAATCAATTTCCCTCAAACATTTAAATCTTGTCCGAATTGGAAAGTTAAACCAATATCAGGTTTTAATTTTTCCTTAATTTTTCACTTTTATTGCAAGATTGCCAGCTGATGGAGTTGAGAAAACAGGAAAACATCTGTTCTGCCTTTTAACATTTAATCTATTAAAAAGTCGATTGAGTACTGATTTGTTATATTAACCCAATCAAAAGATCAATACGTACAGCCATAACTCATCACAGATTTAAAAACTTATAATGGCTCTCGGCTCAATAAACTTGTTCCACTATGCTTCCCATGAAGCTGATTAAGGCATATTTATTGTCATCAAAGAAGCTTTGCCATTACAATACGGGTATTTTCTATTACAGTAGCAGAACTGCAGGGTATGCGTCGTATTCCCATGGGACTCAGATGTCGAATACGTTTTTATATTTTGTCTGATTGTACAGCAGCCTGTTCTTGGCTGCTGACGTTGACTCTGATATAATATAGATGAGAATGTATTTATGGCGCACATTAAAAAACAACAGTTGACCCAAATACCTTTTGAATCAAGGCAAAGTTCACAAACTTAAAAACAAGAAAGCGGAGGACGATAAGAATTTAAATGCTGTAAATTAATGGTAAAATAGGAAAAACAGTACAGACTTATACAAGGGTCTGTTTGGGTGTTGAAAGCCACGGAGAAGTGTCTTCAGCAAAAAATAAATATGTCTAGATTCCAGATGTCCAAATATCTAGGAGCAACTGGCTTATTGGTCTTTTTAGTATTCAGTAATCAATAATGTACACTTCACTTTGATTTGGTCATAACCTGGATGGCATCAGGGCTAAGGCACTATCAACTTAAGTACAGCAACATCACAGCTTTTTATGCCATTGGGATCTTCCTGGTCTTCACTGTTTTCTCAGTTGTTCTTGTAGGAGAGTTTTAGCTGCTGCAAAATCGTCTAAAACTCCAGGAAGTATAACAGAAGATAATAGGAAGTACTGAAATGCTTATAATCTCTGGCTGATGGCTCAGGTTTAGGCTCTGTGCACACTTGCTTGAAAAAGAGTTTTACAGATAATTGTTCACTTACTTCCTGCAAAACAAACCCATCACTTGACTCTTCCTTTATGATGGGAGCAGGTTATGTGAAGAATACTGAAATCACTATAGCAATGAGCAACAATTTCACTGCAAGTAAGAGTGCTTCAGAAAAGGTTAGTCAAAATAGTAAGTTAGTACATGCACGCAGTCATTTAGAATGCGTCATGATATATGATTTATATAAAGTGCTTTAACATATATTTTTCAGAATGTGCAATATGATTGTTTTAGTATGACATGACATATGCTATATGTGGGATTTTATTTATTTTATTTTTTTAATACAGCACACCCCTAATGTCAGTTTTATATTTTATCAATCCACATGTATGTACCAGAGTCTGCAGCAGTATGTGATAATGCCAGTGGTGTAGGGAGCATTAACATAGATGCCTCATAGCAGGTGATTTTTAGTCTGATTCTGAGAAGCTCAGAGAGAGATGCAACCAATGGCTATTGTTATTATTGATTCACTTTGCCTTTTTCTCTCTCCAGAAAGTCAGAATAGTTTTACAATATATTCCCTACAACCTTCCGGGCCTCAAGGTTTTTTTTTTTTTTACCTTGTCTGCACACATATTAATGGTTGATACCATGCCGGTAAAAACCTAAGGCATATGTGCATTATTACTATATTTAGTATATATACATATATATACGCATACATATGCATACACATACTGTACATACATACATATACACATACAAACCCAGTGATTTTTTTTTTAAATCAATAGTATTTTCTGATCAACGATAGAAATAGTTTTAAAAGCAACTAATAACTTTAAGATAAGATAAGATAAGATAAGCTTTATTTTCTCCCTCAGTGGGGAAACTTATTTTTGTTGTCAGTAGTACACTTAGCACACACATGCAGGGGAGGGGTAAAAAGACTGAAAAGTCAGAAATAAAAAATATATAAAAAATTTACAGTAGCTGGAAGAGTTGAATTTGAGCCCTTTCAGCACAAAAAAACATATTACAGTGCATCACTTGGCATGACAGGACAAGAAAATAGCTTATCCTGTAGTTGTGACAGTCCAATTAACTTTTTACAGCATTTTTTGTTTTTCTTGTTCTTTTTTTGTCCTGTGATTGTAGAAAGCGTAGAAGTGATAAATTGCACCAATTATGGTTTTGTTGGATTCAGGCAAGTCACATCAGCGAGTCAGCATGGATTATGCAACATTCCTTGAAGCCAAATTGAATAGAGACATGATCAAGGTTAATGACTGTACTTGTGCTTTTTCTGTTATGACATGTCTACCTCTGCAGGGAACATGGAAATTTCCTGTGTGTCTCTCGCTTGATAATTTTGATCACAAGAAAGTCCCAGTAGTGCATTAATACAATCTTTAGTCAGCAGTCTGACTAATTCTGCATCCCATTTTTAGATCTCACCAGACACTTTGTTTCCTCACAGGCGTTTTGCTATAACCTGTTTATGTAATATTTCACAGGTCACTTGCCGCCTGGACATGAACGCCCCTCTGAACTGACTTTTGACAGCTCACATTGGCAGGATCCTTCAGCCAGCTTAACTCTCCATGCTGCTGTGAGGAGGACTCGACTCACACTTTGTTCGACTTCAGCCCTTGTGTGACTCTTCATTTTTTTTTCGGCCATGGGGGGAGCTGTGAGTGCCGGGGAGGACAATGATGACCTCATAGATAACCTGAAGGAGGCTCAGTATATCCGTACAGAAAAAGTGGAGCAGGCTTTCCGGGCCATAGACCGTGGCGACTACTACCTGGATGGCTATCGGGACAGTGCCTACAAAGACTTGGCATGGAAGCACGGAAACATACACCTGTCTGCTCCGTGTATATACTCCGAGGTGATGGAGGCCCTAAAACTGCAGCCAGGACTTTCTTTCCTAAATCTGGGCAGTGGAACCGGCTACCTGAGTACAATGGTTGGCCTCATTATAGGTAATCTTCATGTAGCTTTATATCTGCTTCTTTTTCTATTTATTCTATCCATGTCTGATCAGATGTTTTTTCAAATCTTAATGGGGCATCTGCAACTTATCATCTATGGTTGTTGACATAATCATTATTATTTTTATAATTTGTCACATGTCTGATAGAGAACATTAAAAATAATGATAAAGGGAGAAGGAATCCTTTTCAATTTTATGCTTATAAACACTTTTTATTGGGCTTAAAACCCAAAATATAATTTAATTTTGCATATAACAAATGAAAGCAGCAAACCTTAACATTTGAGAGCCACAAATCTGTAAATATTTGGCTTTTCTGCTTCATAAATGATCAGGGTGATACCATAATAGAAATAATTTGGACATTTAATGTTGTGCTGGATTTTAATTTTGTTTTCTTCTTTTGCCTTTTTTTTTTCTTCCTCCAAAGGGCCATTTGGGGTGAACCATGGAGTTGAGATCCACAAAGATGTTGTGGAATATGCCAGACAGAAACTGGATGACTTCATAAAAAACAGTGACAGCTTTGATAAGTGAGTGCATGGCCTAAAAGGATATTTCATGGTGGGAAATGTGCTAATTGTCAAATCCAAACGATAAAACAAACAATTTACAGTATTTTCTTTTTCTGCGGTTTGAGAGCCGTACTACCAACTCCCCAGAGACTTTGGCAGTTGCCTAGCAAACAGCTCGGGCCAAGAAACTGCCCAGAACATAACCACCCACACAAACACCCTCAAAATGGAGTATTGTCAGTGTGTAGAAATTAAATAATTAAAAAAAAAACATGTTAAATACTGGTTTTGTTGTTGGTAGACTACATTTATAATGGAGCATCTACAGCAGGCTTGACCTTTGCCCGTTGGTGCAGTTTACGTCTGGGCCATTTGGCAAACATTTCAACTAAGAGTTGCTTATTACACAAAAGCAGTGTCATTTGGCGCATCACTACGCTACGTCGTCACATTCATGCACGCAGACATTCCACATATTAGTCGGTTAATATCTGATTATTTTGATAAATTAGTTGTTGCTGCATTAACTTTTCAGACTTTTAAACCCCTGCCTGATTATTACACTTCAGCTACAATGAACACCATCACGGAGAGCTGCTATAAAATGTCACTAACATGATTGATGAAACTAGCTACACCATGGGAGTGCATATGTGCCACGAAAAATCCCTCAGCAAATGTAGAAATAAATCCACCTTCAATTTATAGTTTCTTACTTTGATTTAAATTTTGACTCCTACCAAGTTAAGTCACAAAGTATCTTGGGTTTTAAAGTACTTCTGTTGATTTGACAATTTAAGAAAAAACTCGGTCAGCACACATACTTGTTTGCTGTGAAATCTTTGAACAATTACCAGCTTGATTTTTACATGAGCTCAATCTGATTTTTCAAGCAATCTGTCCTTTACAAGTCCATTAAAACCATTTTTTACATTTTCTGTGTCACATCCGGCACCTGGAGATAATGTTTTGAGACTTTCAGGGCTGTAGTGCATGTACGACAGTGGTTATGTAGTTTTACATATTTCTCTACAAATGTGATGATGAGCCCGACAGATGGAAAAACATGTTTTCCATGAATAGTTTGTATTTTACATATATTTATTTTATTTATTTTTTGCCAGGTTTGAGTTCTGCGAACCAGCCTTTGTGGTGGGGAATTGCCTTGAAATCTCAACAGACAGTCACCAATATGATCGCATTTATTGTGGCGCTGGAGTGCAGAAAGACCATGAAAATTACATGAAAGTACTGCTCAAAATTGGGGGCATACTGGTGATGCCTATAGAGGATCAGGTAAGCGCTGCAAGCTATCAGACTGATACAAAATGCACACACTCTGACTGCTATTCACTTGTCAAAACATAAAAGAAAACAAGGTAAGATAGCTTTCACCCGCAAGACTCGTTATGCAACTTTCACATGCATTATTGAGCCACGACGCCCCAGGATTTATGCAGCTGTGTACAGAGTGCTGCATAAATAATGTTTTCTTTAAAATGTTAGATGTGTGCATATGGACACAGTATGTGAGAGAACATTGATGAAATGTTGTTGGTGGAGAAATGTTTTATAGGAGGTTAAAGGTTATGATAGATTCCTGATCTGAAGGCTTCTGGGGAGTGTAAAACATTTAGTGGAAAAATGTAAAGTTAAGCTTGGTTTACAGATTAGTCCAACGGAAGGTTTTGATGTTTTCTTCTCGGGATTTCCAGGGGTGTACAATATGCTTGAAATAAATCAGATGTCACATTATTTTTTTTTTTTCTCTTTTAAAGACATTCAAGCCTGAAGGAAGAACAAAAACGGTCTCCACACTTGTTAATCATTGCTCAGAAAATAATTAAGGGTAATTTAAGCCTGAAAGCACTACAACTGAAATTAACACAGGCTGTGTCTGCTCCAGTGTGAATCATTTTCAAAACATATCTTTCCCTCTTTGTTGTAGCCTTTTATCAGCACCAGTCCCGTTTTTTATCTACCGTAGACCTTATAAAAATGATCCTCAAGAGTGGACAACTATGAAACACCAGTTTAAGTAGAGAAGTGGGTGTACAGAGCTGAACATGAAAATGTTTTGTCTTTAAATAGTGATCAGACACTAGTGCACAGAACAAACATATTTATCTTCATCTTTTTTTCCAAATTTCTCATATGAAAATTCCCATACCCTGAAATGTTCTTTCCAGTTAAGATGGTTAATGACGGACCTTGCAGCTGGCTTCAAGGTGTCCTCCATCAGCTGATATGAATTGATATGTTGCCTGCAGTTTGAATGCCTTTGCACGTATTTGGGGCTTAGCCAGGGGTTGTAGGTCAGTAGAGAGACTTCAAACCAGAGGGCAGATGGATCCTGCTCCAGTTTTACCCATCTGCATGTCCATGTACTTGGGCCAGATGCTCAATCTTCCGTGTTTGTGTATTGTAGGTCCTCTGAATTAAATAAAATAACTGTTATGAATATGTAAGAAAGGGTGACTTTTGGCGTGGACCGTAAAGCATTTTGTTCTAAAAAAAAAAAACCCCATTTGAAATGTGATATAAACGCAGTCCATTTACTGTGATTCCTCCAGCTACAAAGGAAGTATTTAAGTTGTTTCTGCTGGTGTAGATATCATAGCCTGATGTGGGCTAACAGTGTATTAAGAACTGTCACACAGCGGATTGGTAATTTCACGTCATGGCCTGAACTGTCATATAGCTGTCATTTACTGAGGACCGTGTGTCATGTGTCAAACTGATATCAGCTGACATTTTAATGATGTGATTGGTTGCGGTTGGTGATACAATAATATACAGGCCTTTTTTTCTGCAGTGTTCAGTCATACTGTTGTTTAATTGAAGTGGTTAGTAAAGCAAAAGTTATTAAAACCCCTGCCATTTCAAAGGTAAACCCTCATTTGTCTAGTTACGTTTTACATTTTAGTGAATTAAAACATAAGAAGACAAAAGCTTTGGCTTTGGCATATAGTGATGAGATTTTGAACACCCCCCCTAGTGTATAGATGACATGTTGATTTGAAAAGGACAAAAAAAAACATGCAGATTTATGAGGTGTGAAAATGAACTGCAGTCATCACACCTGAGATAAGCCAGTAGGGGTAAATATTCTGCTGAATTTGGGTTTGGATTTTTTTTTTTTCCCTCAATACAATGAGATTGTGTCTATTATTTGCATGTCTGTGAGATATTTTACTTTATCAGTTTTTATTTCCAATGATGAACTCTGGCCCCCTGGAAAAAAAAGATCTTGATGCCTATTAGACTACCTGATTAAATAAAGATCATGTCAAGAGTTCGTTTTATAATTGTGATAGTTTTGTTTTTTCTCATACTGTTGGCTGCAGCAACCTTTGGTTATTTTCTCCTTTCGCTCAAATTTAAGTCCATTCCTGACAGTTTTCAGTTGCACTTCCAACAGAGTGCTCTGATGTACTCAGAAGTAACACTATGTAAGACAGCTGCTCTTTCGTTGTTTTGGGTGCACTTGGTAAGCAGCTTTAATGTGCACGTGTTACCTGATGAGATGGATGTGGACGAGGGGTTTCTGACAGTTAAGAAACAGGCTCCTCTGGGAGGAAATAACTGCTTTGTGTGTACTTTCGACTTTACAAGGTGTTATACATTTAGATAAAAGCATAAGACCTCTTTAACCAACCTGTTTTAGTATATAATGGCAATATTTATTTACTTTTATTCTTTATTGATTTAATGATTCATTTTTTTTTTTTATTTTTTTTTTCAAATATTTTTATCCCGGTTTTTTTCCCCCATTTTATCACCCAGTGCTCCTTTCTAAGTAACAGTCCTGGGCGTTGCCATTTATTGATTTAATGATTTGACTCCATGTGTCAGCCCAGTGTAACCCATGGAGGTTACAATGTGTGAAAGTTAATTGGTATGAATTTAATAGTGAGACTTTATTAGAATATAACAACAACAAAAAATTATAGATTGAGAGTCTGTCATGGCACATAACCCAAGCCCTTCGATGTAATGCATCATTCTTGTTTTATTCAGTGTTGAATTCATGCATTGTCTGTTTATGCAGCTGACCCAGATAATCAGGACCGGCCAGTGCATGTGGGAGAGCAAAAACATCTTGGCGGTGTCCTTTGCCCCTTTGCTGCAGCAGAGCAGAGCAGATGGAGAGAAGCCTGACACTGTCCAACTGCGTAAGTTGTCCTGCCTCAGAAAAGGAAGAAACAATAAAAACATCCTCATATCTTACTACTATATTTTCCCGTTTTGAAGTGTAAAGCTGGTGATATTTGGAAGTTGAAAATGATTTGAAGAGTGATTCCAGAAGCAGGATTCGCTCCGTTCCTGTGTTATTTCTTTCTACTGAGGCACAGTTTTGTTGTGTCCTCTCTTGTTTATGGCAAACTTGTTGAAAGTTTAGTGCAGCAATGTGAACTTCTAAAGGACCGTCTCATCCCTCTCTGTCCTCAGCCCCAGTCACCGTCCGCAGCCTTCAGGACCTATCTCGGATCTACATACGTCGCACCCTCAGAAACCTTGCCAACGAGGACACGCAGGGGAAGGGGATGGTGCAAAGAGTTCCCCAGAAGCGCAAACGCAGGCGCTGTCGGCGGCGACGCGTCAACACCTACGTGTTTGTCGGGAACCAGCTCATACCGCAAATGGTAGAGAGCGAAGAGGAGGAACATGCTGAGGAAGAACACAAGGAGGTGGAGGAGGAAGAGGAGAGAGACATTGGCGAAATTGAAATCCTCAAGCAAGTGAACGTGTTGAGAGACCAAATAATGGCTTTACCACTGCCAGAGTCGCTGAAAGCATATTTGCTGTATTACAGAGAGAAATGACTTTGTTCTTTATGGGTGCGCTGCCTGCTGAAATTGTTTTCTTCACCCTTTTCAGTACAAATGTAGCATTATTATCACATACTCCTGATAGCAACACTGTATCGGAATGAAATGTCCTGCAGTAGATACTATTGGATAATAATGTTACGATTGTCACAAGCGTTACGTTTGATTTGTTGATTTGTATGTTTTAAAAACAAGATGTAAAAAGTATTCCAAATGGACATAGTTTCACGAACCAGTTTTGAAATTCAAATTATATCACAATGGCAGGATTTCTGCAGAAATGCGCGGATCAAAAACTGTATAAAACTAAATTCTTACAAGGTTTGTTGAGATATGATGACTCTTGAATCAAGCCTTTCTCTTTTTTTTTTTTTCCTTTGCACCTTTTTGTAGAAGCTTTAACGAACCATCAGTGTCTGGTGGTTTTAATGATGCAGAAAGCAGCAGAAGAAACAAAGAGGCAAACAAGGCCACATTCTCCCATTTTGATTAAAAGATGTTCTTGCATAACGGGGCACTTATGTTATTACAAGGTCAGTGTGTTTTTTACCTTCCTGTTACAAGACATCACTGGGGAAAAAAAAAACTAGATTGGTTTGTAATACATTTTTTTTCTACAGGCCACCTTTTAATGTGACATTTTCTACAGGCTGCGTGCATTCATGTGGTTTCTTACATGTTACTTGACACAATGTGAGCCCTTATCATAATTTTACCCCTTTTGTGGATGCATATAATGAATTATATTACAGCTTTGACATCATGAGGAAATAGGTGACAGTTGTTTAAAGGGTTGCTCTTATTTTCAACTAAACTAGTGAAGGGGGGATATTAGTTAATAATGAACACATGCATGAATTTATTGTTCAAGTCTTGAGTGATCCTGACTTTGCTTCACTTTATTTTTCTTTTTATATTGGTCACTGGAGATGATGTCCCATGTGATCAAGTTTGGAAAAGATTCTTTAAAAACTAACAAAAAAGGAAAAAATGATCTGTATTTAAAGATGATCAATCCGTTAGATGGCCTTGAGATGAATTTTGTGTAGTAATGCTTTTTTTTTCTATATTAAAAAATAAAAAAATAAAAAAAAATTACTGTTCAAAATCACAGTTGTTGAGGATTTTGACGCCTTTTGTATCCTGGACGAAAAAGCACCTTAATCTGCAATCCTCAAATGAAAAAACAAAAAAATGGTGCCATTTTTTTTTTTTTCTCTCCCTTGGCTTGCTTTGTTGACTGGACTCATTGTAATGCAAATCCTGTTTAAGTACAGTGTGCTTGCAGAACTGTCCTGATAGTGATGGCCTTCAAGTGCCAACATACTGTACCCCATCACATTAGGATTTCTGTGAACTTCCCGTGGGATACTGAGTGTATCTCTCCAAACAAAGGTGAACTTCTACAAAAACATTCCTCCATGAAAAAAAGAAAATGGCACATCACTGATAGTCATCGGTTTTCTTCATCCTTTATTGTCACGCGTTTGTAAAAGTTCCTCCATCTTACTTTGAATGCATAATTTAGTATTCAGAAAGCTCAGTTGAATGTTGTTGATATTAATTCTATTCAGTATATAAAAGTGATTTCTACAGTATGTATTGTTATTCTGCACACAGTTTAATTTGCAGTTGATTTGTTGTAGCGCCCTCTTGCTGTACTGTACTACTCTTGACACTGGGAACTCTGTAGATCAAAACTTCACTGCTATCTGTGACTTAGAGAAGATATACTAGCGCTAGGTCTTCATTTTGTAATAATGCAAAAGATTTTGGTTCAGGATTGATTATTCTATTAGTAGTTTTTGTGTGTAAGGACATTACTTTTTATTTTATCCAAGTTCATCCTTTTTTCTTTTTTTTTTACTTTATCTTCAGAGCTTTGCAAGTAAGCAATAATTGAATAAAATCATCTCTATACTTATAGTTACCCAGAAGAATATAACAGTCTCACTTGATTTACAAGTTTCCACGACCAATTACAGCCATGTGACAATTTATATACCGTCACCTAAAATGCAGTTGTTAATGAAAAGGAGCGCTACAGCCTGGACTCTCCGGTTGCGCCCTGTATCAAAGTTAATGGGATTGCTATGGTTACATCTGATGTGGATGGCATCGGACTAAAAAAAAAAAATGGTACCTGACAAAAAAAACAAGTTATAACCCGCCATGTGCTTTAATTTTACATGAATTTGTTTAGAGCCAAAATGGTCCTGTTGCAGTTTATTAGGCTTAGGTTGATTTCTCATGGTGTGTGCAGTTCTTTTTGAAATTGTGTTGTTTCATCGTAAATCTGTGGCACAAAAATAAAGGTCACATTCACAGAAGGTGTCTGCTAATTATTGCAGGGACTTTTTTTTCTCTTTTTGACTGGGTTAAGAAATTGATTTTAATCCAGGTTTAAGGAAAAATACTGAGCAGAGTTCCTTAAAAAATTATAGAAATGAAGAGCAGGGGTTAAAATACCCCGGCATGCACACTATACTTTGTTTTAAATCCAAATTACTCTTTTTTTTTTTTTTTTTTTTGTAAATAAAGAAATCTCTCTTGGTTGCTGAGGATACTGCTGCGAAAGCTGCACAGGAAGCACTTTGTCATCATGAGCTTAAAAATGCAGACCACTCAACTCCACACTGAGCTTCTAAGATCACGAGCAATCCTGCTGCCAAGAGTGAAGTAGATACGGTGAAAAAAAAGATTTCCTTATTTACGAATGAGATGGATTACAAGGGAATAGTTGCTCCAATGTGAAAAGCCTCTGTTTCATACTCTGAATTTTTCATTAATTTAAAACCCACAACAGCACTTGGGTAACTGGAATAGGCAGATAAAGAAAAGAAGCAAATTCAGATATACTCTGGTTGTCAGTAGCAAATGGCATCTTTCATTAGATGCCTTTCAAAGTTTTATGTGTGGAGCTTAGGCATGGATGACCCTGAAGTCAGTTCCAGGAATATTTCACAGACTCGAGTGAATTCCCTGTGTTCAAATTGCATCCTTGTTTATTTAAAAAAAAAAAAAAGTAAATAAAAGCTTCCATTATGGGGTATTTTTTTTATTTTTTAAAGGAAATCTCATGTTTATACTGTAGACATTGTGAAAAATAAAGCCAACAACTACTGAGCCGTGATATAAAAGGTCTCATTTATTTATTATTACACAGCAGATTCGTAATTAAACATCTGCAAAAAATAAAACTAGCCTCATCCTCCAGATCCAGTGTTATAAGGGTATTTGCGACCAAGATCACAGCAAAGCACAAAAGCTTTACACAGACTTTCTTTGCATAGACTGCACTACCATCGGTTTCCATCAGACTCTGGTACGAACTCAACTCTCTGCAGAGTACCGAGCACTTTACTGGCCCCATTTAATTTGCTATTCTCTAGTGTTTACTTATCCAGCGGCCTTCTCTGTTTGGACTCCTCTCTGTAAATGAGAGGTAAGAGCATTACTAATTACACTAATTGACATGAGCTCTTTATGAATATGATAGTTAAATTGTCACTCTGCAGTATTTATAAACAGTTTAGAGCAGAGAGAAGTTTAAAGGGGTATCTCAAACCTTCAGAGGCCAGGATGCTACATATTTCTGTAATCCTCCTGATTGCTCCTTTCCCAATTATATCATATTTACAAGGTGATGTCAAACAAGGATAAAATATTCCACAAATACACCAGAGCTGATTTTATTTTTCTAAATTGGTCCATTATGAAGAGAGCATAAGGTTATGACCTATGCACCAACTCACCTCTGGTTGACACCAAATTAACAAATGCCACAATCCCAACAAGTAATCCTTCAGTTATCATCATGATTCATGAATCTCTGACTTCATTTGAATCCCAGTGCTTATTTACATCATTAATTTTGGGGGAAAATGCCATAAAAGTCACGGGAGGTGTTTGAAATCCAGCTGTCATTATTGGAACCTTATGACCACAGTGACTTTCTTGATCAGCATTTTTTTAAGTCTGTCTATCATAACCCAAGACAAATTTGAATCCAGACCTTTTCAAGTTATATGTCATATAAATAAAAAGAAAATAATGTTCTGAAGCTTTCATTTTTGTCCACCAATGCTGACAGAAAACTGTAAAATCAAATTCAAAAAGTCCTGCGTTATAAAACCAAAGTGATCTTGGCGTTTAGCTTTTAGCTGGACTTAGCTTGAAGAAAATAAAATAAAGATTTCACCTCAGAAATATCTTGAAAAAAATATGGATAGAATTTTAGTAGTACACTCTGTCATCCTATGTAATGTTCACACTTTCCTTGTGCATGTTTAAGTGATGTATGATCTGAAGTGGGTAAAAAAAACCCAACAAAACCCCTCAAATCTCTTCTGCTTCAACTCCAGGGGCGAGATGCATAAATGATGCATCCACTCAAAAATACTGCTTACACCTTTTCCAGCAGATATTTAGTACACAATTTTGACTTTGCGATACGGTGACGTGGAAAAGAATGTCATAGGGTTTGACGTAAAACAAAACACAATTTAACTCTGATAGTTTAATAGTGGTTTTTTGTTGTTGTCCTTATTACTTATTTGATTGTGGCCGCGACAAATAACTGTATCAGACAGTGGTGTAGCCGCTGTTCTGGTGGTGTGGAAAGGCCTTGGTAACAGTCATTTCTGGCACCAGATAATATTTGGATCACGGACCACTTTAGGTTTCCAAAGGCTGTTTAAGTAAACATGCTCCGTCTGCACACCTGTGTCTCTCCCCTAATCATCTTCACGCAAGGCTGCATAACCCAATAAACAAGCTATCTGTTCATCAGCTGCAGATAAAGCGGAGGCTGCTGGTCCTCAGCCTGCACACCTGATGATGTCCTTGGTGAGCTGATGCACATTTGCCTCTTTATTCATAATCCAGCTATTACCTTTTTTTTTCTCTATACACATAAAGCTGATTGCTTCTGTATTTTCCATCCGACAGTTTTTTTTCTTCATTCTGTTTTGTGATTCCGGACAGATTTCACCAAATAAATTCCCTTCCCTTCCCTTTAATTTCAAATTGAGGCAAATTGTGATGATTCTTAACTGTTTCTTTCTTCATTAGCATTTCTACATATTTAGTTCCGGTACAAGTATTTTTATGTGCAAATGACTAATTAGAGGAGTGTTCACATCCAATTACGACTAAAGATAAGGGTGGAACTCTAATGAAGGATGATTGCTAATACAAAGATAAAAGATAACCATGTGCATGCATGGCTGTATAAATCTTACAAAAAGTGTGCCTCCACACACTTTGAGTGGTTAAATTGTCATAAAAGTTTTATGCATCTGGCCCCTGATCTTTACCAGAATCAAATGGAAGAGGAACAGCATTTTTCTGTGTGATGCTTTGTGAACGTCTGAGGATTAAGAGAACGATAAAGTCACTTAAAACTTAAAAACCTTTTTGAACAACACATTTTGTGTCCATCAAGTCTCTGTGAATGTATTTAAAGTATAGTTTCAAAGTAAGGTCCAAAGTGCGCTAGAAATCGGCAGATTTCAAGAGTGGCACTCACAACAAGGCCTTTTATTCCTCGCAGTGCCTGCAGCTGTCCGCCACGCAGTCACAGTCCAGTCTTCCTCCAGCACGTTAGGCCACGTTCATGATTAAGTGCGGTGTCGTTTCTTACAAGAGGTCCAGAGAAAGTAGCACCTGTCAAGTGGCATATTTCAGTTTGGGAGTCTGTGAATTGCAGGAGAGACTGGAAAGTGAAGGAATCCCAGCGGTCGTTGCAGTGCCTTGGCTCTCCACAAACACTGGGTCCAGGCAAGCAACTTTGGCAGCGAAAAAAGCGTGAATGCAGTGAAGCACAGCGAAGAGGTTTGAGAACTCCAGCTCCTAAAAGAAAGAAGGAAAAAAACAAATACCTGAGTCAAACACAAGTGATTCATTTACTGTAACTTTGTTGCTGTGAACCTTTTGACACAGAGCATGGAACATCTCTTAAACCGAATTTACCTTTGCTTCAATAGATTTGGAGTCTTGATTTTGGAATAAAAACTTGATTTTGCTCTTTCCATCATCAGATGATCCTTTCAGCTGGGAGAATTTATATCTCCACAGCACTGCCTGAAATGACAGATAAGACATATCACTGTAACTCTAAAGGAGTAAAACTACAACTAAATATATCTTAACATATTACTATTTTATTTGTTTTCTTTTATGAATTTACTTTTTTTCCCACGAAAAATTCATGTTGAAATCCACATGGAACTGGTTGGAAACAGGACACCTCAGATCAACCTGGGTCAGAGGTTGTGAAACAAAAATGTGTTGCTTCTGGCAGTAGAAAATAAGATAAAAAAAAAAAAACAGTACTATTTCAGCGTAACTAGCAGAGCTTCAGGGATTCAATCAATGTTGGAATGTGTAAACAAAAGGTGCACCGTGAATCAGTTGCCCACCCTCCTCGGGTGGACAACCAGCCATGCTTTTCACATAAATATGCATCAGCTATGTGCACTGGGGAACTGCTCCAACTGCTTCTACCACTGCAGATACAGTATATTCTGCAGCATGTGGTTCACTGTGCTGTGAGAAATGCCATTCAAAACACCACAGACATGACCTTTTAAGTTAACGTCTTTTTTTAGAAACCACGGCAGGTATTCATGAAACATTATGAAGGCGTAACAGAAGTGTCTCATTTCTTCTCTTTGAAATTCACTCTCTCTAATCTTATCAGAGGTGTTGAAACTGTCATCTCTCACATGCCAATCACAAGTACTTTCCCTGGGTGGTTTCTGATGAGGAAGACTGAGGAGGAGGTGTTCTGAGAGGAACTGCTACCTACATCTGCACTGCTCATATTAGAGTGCCAGTGCGGCTTTGTAGGCTACTGTAAGCAAAGTGTTTCCCTGTTTGTATATAGTTAATGCAGCTCACAATAAAGGATCATCCTCAGTTTGAACTTAACTATTCCGATGCAATTATTTGATAGCTGTGCATCATTAACAGTTCAAAGTGGCATAGAGGAACTTTTGCATAATTGTTGCTTTTTTTAAGCTCAGTGAGTCTCCCTATAGGCATGAACTCTAAGATGTGCTCATGTTCAGTCTCTTGCTTGGTCCCTTTCTTGTTTTCTCTTCCATCATTACTTTCATGAGTGTCCATGATGCATCCACTGCAGCTCTATGTGCTGAGACACACGCAGCTGCTTTTGCAGTTTACTAAGTTCTTCTTATTGACATTTAAATAAGTGTTGGGGAAAATAAATGCCTTAGCGTTACATGTAAGCTCACAAAATAAGATAAGTACCCACTGAGGATGTGTTTAAATCGCCTAAGTAAACTGCCTACATATAAAAGGTCATATTGACTTTTGGTCTTCAAGAACATATTTTCCTGGTGACTCTACAGGATTAAAAACACTTAGCATTATATATTAGACAAATAGGCTCAAATTTGACCATTTATTACAATTAACCTAGGTTCACACTAAATGATACAGACTTATCATCAAACAACTTTTATGTTTGATCATTTAGAAGCAGTTTTTTAAAATTCCTTTTGAACCTCTGATGTGCTCCAGAAATTTCATTTAGTTCTGGATCAGATATTGTCAAGGCAGTGCAGCTCGACCCATACGGCACATTTTATACCCGAGGCAAAACTAAGTGCTTCAACTACAATAGGACACCCTGCTCCATTTTTAGTTTACAGATTTTTCTTCGACACACCTGAGTAAATAAGCATTTTTTCTTAGCAAATGACAGATGTTCTCTAAATGGTAGCAGCTTTAACAGACTACAGATAAATTTGCCATCCTTTGACAATTAAGAACTGCAAAACACAGATCATTGCTCAATCAAAAAATAATTATCAATAAATAGATAATGACAATGATAATTATTAGCCATAACTCTGACAGACAGACAGAATTCTCTTTTTTCTTCTGTGAGGCATCTGTGTCTGATATTATGTGGCTTCATGTCACGTTGTACTTCTGCAGTCTGCTATGCCCAATGTGAGCAAAATGTCCAAATGTAATTTGTAACATAGGATAGTTTCTGCACAAATCTATTAAGAAATTGCAGACAGAAAAAAAAAACTATATAAGAATGAATGACTGTTTGATTCAGAAATAGGAAACATTAACATTTCCATATTACATTTTCATTCTACAGTATATTTAAAATATCATACAGTGCCTAACACATCCATTAATATTAAAGAAAGTGACATCTTTGCATAATTATCAGGCTAAAATGTCAGCTGCTAAAAATGTACGCTACCTAATAAAAGCCACACCATTAAAAACCTTGAACAGGTGACACTATTATCATTTTTTATGATGCAATAACCTTCTTTGAAACTTTGTTTCCTCCTGTTCTTCTACATGTTTCTCAAGCCAAGGCTAAGTACAACATGCTCTGCTCCTAAAAATGGCTTGAGGGACTTACCAAGAGCTGAAGAAGCAGACGTGACCCACAGACTCAACAATCACAATCTGATCAAGCAGTTGCACAACCTCCACCCCATGACACCCCTCTAGGTCGAGTGAGGATTGTTTTTGTCTTTTAAACCTGTGTATGTTGCAATACCACTGCTGACTACTTGAGGGAAGCACATAACAGAATAATTAATGTGGAGTAAGTGGAGTAAGACGTAATAAAGTGGCACAAAGTAGTATTACAAAGACGTGCCGCACCATCCCCAGTCATCAGCACATTATTGCCAGTTGCTTTATAAGCACTTGTGTGGTCACAAGTGGTATTCCTATTATCTGGTTTTTAAGATTTAGAAAGCAGGGGCTTTGATCTCTTTGTTCTTTGCAAATTAACCACAAGATAACACTAAATGCTACTTTTAAGAGCTCTTTTGTCCCATGTGGTCAGACTTGGTATTACTACATAACGTGTATTTAAAGGGGACCTATTGTGAAAAACACGTTTTTTCTTGCTTTAACATATATAAAGTGGTCTCCCCTCAGCCTGCCAACTCAGAGAAGGAGGAAAGCAACCAAATTCTGCAGTGTCTGTACAGCCGCCCGGATTAGCCGTCCAGTGTGACGTGGCTTCTACGAGCCGTTCAGATTCTACTCCCTTTCGTTACGTAACCAAAATGAGATTTACAGAGGTTGGCCTCCGATGTGTGAAACCACGCCCACAACTAACTCCACCGGCTGGAGCTTCCGCCATTTTTTCGTAGCGGTGTATCGCGTCATTCAGGCAGCCAATCAGCACAGAGCCTCATTATCATAGCCCCGCCCACTCAGAATCCTGCATAGATAATGAGGTTAGAGAATGGGAAGATAAAGACATGGCTCAGAGGCTGAATTTCTCATTTATTTAGCAAAAACAAAAGCTTGTTTTTAAGACATTCAAGGCTTGTTTAAAATAGGTATTAGATGCCATAATAGGTCCCCTTTAAGGAAGCAAATGTTGTTTTATTTTACTTTCTAGGATGTCGTACATTATTAAGAAAAATAGGTACCATCTGCTGTAGCTGGACCACTTTATGAGCAACAGTTTTGCTCAAGCTGAGATAAATAATTTTTTTGGCTTTTCTGCTATTCAACAAAACTTTCTGCTGGTTTCCATGGCAGTTACGTTGCCTCATCTCATGTATATTCTGTACGAATAATCACTGTTGTAGGCAGTCAGGTGAGCTGCCATTAGTTGTCAGTAGCTTAGCGAACAAGCTCAATGGCTGAGAGTGCAAAAAGAAAAAAAGAAAAAAAAAGTCTGTATTTGAGACAACTAGAGTCAAAAGAAAACTGAATGCTGAATTAAATAAAACATGAGTTCCTATTAGTGTGATGCTTTTTTAATGGGAAGCACTGAGAGAACATTAGGGACTGAAGGGTGATGCCATGATGACCGTATACTGTATCTGTTGGACAGGTAATTGCCCTTTAACCTTTCCACATATGCAACGGCCATGAGCCTGCTCTGCTTTTCTCTCCCAGTGTGTTGGTGGTAACTTCTTTCATCTGAGGCAATCATGAATGTAAATGCTGCTGTGCGGTTCCCGATGCTGACTAGCTGTGCTCCAGCGTTGACCTCACACCTCGCCTCTCTACTGGGACACTCCATTGGAGCGGTCTCATCTCACCCTGCAAATCTTGTGACCACATGGATTCAAAGACGATAAACTCCATCCTGCCCTTCAGTATTTTCAGCTGGTTTAATGTGTACTCTTTATTCATGCACCTCTGTGAAGCACTTGTTTCCTATTTTGTTAAACCTTGTTAAGGAGTTTTGTTGTTGTAGATGTCGTCTGTGACTTGGTACCATTGTTTCAATTTTCTTTTGGAGTATTCACTTTTGTTATTAGGTTTGCTTACTTCAAGCTACTTTTGTGTCCCTTTGTGTCATTGTTGCCTTAAAGAGAGTTGAAAAATACTGCTTTTAAATAAATGACTCTAATTTACAAATTACACCTGGTTTATGTTGCATCTCGTTTCCCTAGCAAGCTGGGGCATATCCTGTATTACATGTAGTTCAGAACGTTTGATGCTTTGTCACTTGGAGGAAACATGAGGAAAACCCTCTTCATCTCTGGCTTGCTGTCAGCCTTCCTACGCTGACACGAGATGAGCTGTATCACACCCACAGTCTACTTTAGTTAGCTTGTAGCCAGTTTGTACATTTGTATATTTTTGTGTAAGGAACATCATAAAAATAGTTAATCATAGAGATAACGAGCAAAAGAAACCTCAAAATATTAGGTTATGTTGTCATGAACTGTGACAAATGAAGCTGCATTCAAATCTGTGAAAAAGATAGGCAATGCAATCCAGGTAAGCTGGTGATGCTCCCTGAGGTTTGTGCTCTGGAGGCAAGATGTTTGATGGAGGCTAGAGGGAAGATAAAAGGGGCATTTTATGTTACTTTCAAAATTCCTCTAACTTTTATGAATTATCCAGGTATCACCAGCCTCACCAACTCCATCCATCTCAATTCATTCAACCGATTATACAGTCGTAAGTGCCTTATACATGTATTGATTTTTCCACCCCTTCACTCTGTGAAAGGTCGACTATGAAGCGCCTTGACCCACATGTCTGGGACTGGCAGACAAAATCGTAACTAGTTTGTGTTTTACTTTCTCCCTCTTTCTACGCTCCAGTTATCCGTGTGTAAACAGCACTGGCGACACAGGAACATCTCACTGGGTACGGAGCCAGCAGATTACTGCTCTACTTGTCAAACAGAGTAATATTCACATTCTTTCCAACAGAGGCCATTATGGTTTTTCAAATTTGCCAATAGCAGCTTTTAATTATGGAGTAATCCCACGCCTTATATTGTGTGCACTTGCAGTTTACATATGGATTGTGTTTGGTGCATTTCTTTCACTAAACAATACTCTGGCAACACAATGATCATCCTTAGGGGACATTGTTGCTTCTTACTGTAGGAATTAGGGCCAAAATCTTAGAGAACAATATGGCATGGCTTGTGTCCTGCTCATCCGCATAATGTGCACCAGCGGAGTAGTCAGCAGGCTCCTCACACTTTTGGGGTAAGGCCAAAATGAACTGTGGGCAGGAAGGAGTGGTTTTAGTTGGGGAGGGTGAGTGATAACCAGCCATCAAACAAATGTGCTCACGCTCCTAGAGTCCTGAATAAGTTGTATTTCCTCGTTGTTTTGACAATAAAGGGGCCGCCGTGTACTCACCTTTGAAGCGGCATCAAAGCAGACAAAGCCCATGCTGAAGTCAATGGTGAGTCCCATAAGGTGGCTCTCCATAATACATGCGTACGTTTTACACTGCAGAACAGCAGAACAAAATGTTACTTACGAAGACTATATGCTGCTACAAATTCCTCACAGATTTCACACGAGCTTTGACAGTCTTTGTGCTAAAATGACTAGACTACAAAAGCTACGTGAAAATCCTCCGGCGTGTTCAAGAGCTGACCTGTATTCTCTCCACCTCCAGGAACGTGGCCATCTGAAAGGCCTTTTCCCAGATCAGCAGCTCACACTCCAGCTCCACGCTAAAGAACATGTCCTCCCCGCTCTCTGTCTGGACACTGAAGCAGTGCTTCCTCTTGTCCACGAGGTCATTGTCCTGAGATGACACACAATAGCTACCAGGCTGACAGCGATACAGTCCCCCCCGGCACGAGTAACTAACACTTATTAGGAGACAACAGCTCACTCCAATGTGTTGTCTGATAGCTTTACGTTAGACAAATTGCAAATTAAGGTACACTTTATAGATGCATATGTGAATTTATTTAAATTAGGCTTGCTGCAGTGAGTTCATCAACTGCACATAAATTCTCACTATCAAATTCAAAGTGACCTCGAACCTGCAGAGAATAAGAAATAAGAAAGAGCTTCTGTGGGATTGCAGAAGAATTCATGCAAATGCACTGTATAAGTGAGTCATATCCGTGCATTCTTCCGATTTGCCTCGCTACTTTATATTCTCTCAATGAATCTGGTGTGAGAGATGCCTCCCAAGATGCTCTGGGAGTCGAATATAAAGAAGAAAAAAAAAGACAACCATACCTTCAAAATCTTGCACATTATCTCGTACACGGTAAAGCTTTTCTCTGCTCTGGTCCAGTCCCATGTTGTCACCTAAAAAACGTCACAGAAATATTGAGTTTGAGTTGAGAAATTTCTCTGTGGAAATGAAAAAAAAAGGACTAATAAATGTCTTTAGGATGAAAACCTTTGTGCTATTGTGTAGGTGCAGCTGCAGATGAAACTACCACTATTTGCTGAACCACTGTTTTGCCTTCAGAAATCCAAAGCTTAACAGGACTGAGGCATGTATCACAGCCTGTCAAGAGAAGTCAAGTATTCTTCTCAGGTAAGTCATCAATAATAAAGAAGCTGCTCTTAACTTAACGTATTCAGGTCCTTATGTTCCACCGGCCACTCAAATTAGCATTTTCCATTTATATCAGCATATGGTGCAGGAAATGTCAGTTATCTATCAATCTCTTTCCATCGACAGCTTATCCCTCTCCTCATAATCACCTAAATGTCTGGCAGAATGCAAACACATTGAATGATCACCATCAATCGTGTGGAGGATCAATGCAATACAAATGATAATAGCTGAGCTGCTTCCTTCTTTTCAAACAAGAAAGTATTTTTCCCTCAACAATATATGGCGTTGAATGAAAAGAAAAAAGAAAAAGAAAAAGAAAACATCCCCTGTGGAGCTGAGTGACATTACTTCCAACACAAGAGTTTGATGGGTTCAAGAAGAAGGTGAGATGTAAGAGCAGATTGACTGAAAGCTTACAGGAGGTGCTGTGAACTTGAAGAGCGAGGAACCCCTCAGAGCAAGGAACTTTGGTGAGTACATTCGGTCCTGAACGGAGTCCTGCTCCTTCTCATCGACCCAGCCCATGTAGATGATCTACCGACAGAGCAAGTAAAGTCAAGTCCCAGCATTGAAAAGTTGTTCAAAAGGTTTTAAAAAACATTGTATTCCTTATTTGCAGTTTAAAACACAAAACAGTATAATTGCCAAAGCCTCCATGTAATCTTCAGCCCATGCTTTGAATTATTCATTAATACGAGTGTCTCAAAATCAGGAGTCAATTGTCACATTATCTTCAGTTAACAAAGCCTGTTTTCTTAACTTAATTATTTCCTAATCGCAAGTAAACAGATTGATTTTCTCCTGGAGTTTTCTGAAGTGCCACTGTGTATAGATGGCATCAGGACAGCTGCAGGAACTGACTTAAGATGACAGTCTCAGATGGCAAACAAACTATGTTTTTAATGTTTACAAATGCCACGGAGCTGTCATTTTACAGCTGCTGGCAGAAGCAGAAAAGTTGATTAACCTCTTGCATCCTCTATCAGCTATCAGAACATGCAGTTTGCTCTAATTGCATAGATTCAGTTAAAAAACCCACGTATATTTATGTCTTGATAAAGGATGATGACAGTAAGATAAATAACCACAATAATATCTGTAATGATGCACTTTTCCCACAAATTGAGGGTGAAGTTTTGTACACAGCAACACTGAGCACACAGAACAACGTGTCCACAGGCTACATATTCCTTCCCTTTGAAAATATGCAGACTTCTCTTCTGCACATGAAATGACTACGTCAGCATGGCATGTGTGCTACGTGATGGTTTTTATAACTTTAACGTCTTTGATAATGATGTTATTCACACTTTTTGGCCCTTAACAAAATCCAAGTTTGACCCTCTTGACATGGAGATGAAGATGATTGCTGGGGGATGGTATTAGACCACAACACCCACTCTCATTTCACTTTTCTTTTTTCATATCACTCACACATGGTTAGGGTAGAGAGTTATAAACACATAGGCATGATCAGAATTAACATACCGGTACACTCAAGAAACTGTGAAATACTTGCTTAGGGTTAGAAAAATATGGAAAGTTATGTGGGTGGTGCACTGTAATTTCACATGGATGCTGTCCTACATGAAATTACAGATTGCAATTTTGAAGTAATTTTTAAATTTCTGACCCTGGTTTGAGACACTGCTACGTTTTGGAGATGTACACAAACACACTTGATTCACATTTTCTTGTGAGATTGAATGGGATGAAGAAAATAAAGAACACTTCCAAGCATGGCCTTTTTCCATTTCTGTAGGATCTCACTTCCTATGCATTATCCTTCAAGGCGTACTGTTTTCATACGTTATCATATGCATAAATGATTTATGTAGCATTTTATTCCTAAAAACAAGTCATTATTATTTCTGATTTATCCAAAGTTGCAAAAAAAAAAAGTTTTTCTCCGATATGTCATAATTAAACAAGAACTTGAGTAAAATGTTCAAATGGTTGTTTGCAGCAACACTTTATTTATGGAAACCAAATTTGAATACAATAGAGGTCAAAAAGTTTGAATACATCAGGATATTTTTAAGATGAACTGATAGAAAACTTTTAGTACAAGTAGAAATTGTCTTTGATCTTATTTTACTGTGCTATTTTAATCTTAAGGACAATTTAAATTCATTTTAAGTTGTTTTTAAGCTGTACTCAGGTGCTCTGTTATCAGTCTTGTACATAATCGGGGAGAAGGAGCCAATTCATTGAAGAGTCTGAACTTTTCATCAATAAATAGATACCAAAATGGTAAAAGAAGGGGTCAGAATGATTACAATGTGTCCTGATCAAACTTCATCAACCTGAAAAATCTAACATTTTGTTATTTTGCTGTGTGCTGTGATCTGGATCCTTTATTGCATCTAACCAGTTGCCAGGCAACCAGAAAAGACTCCAGGAAGTTAAAAAGTCTCAAACCAGAATCAGACTGTTTCATGATGACTTATTGATTTTTACACTGTGGTTTTTGGAAAGATTAAAGACAAGATAGTGGACTTGGTGATCTTCACTGGAACATTAGAGGTGCTGGCAAGATGTTTCTCTTTTTAAATTCTTCTTTTGTATGTCTTTTAATTTAAAGAAAAAATCTAAGTTAGCCAGCTATTGATAGTAGCTTCAGATTTATCATGCAGAGTGAGTGATGTTAGTCTGTAACTCGAAACAGAAAAGCAAATAAACTGAGCATAAAAAGTAAGGAAATTTGTGTTTGGTAGATTTTTTTGTTGTTTTTTTGTTGTAACAATGCTTCTTGGCAATAAATCTGATACCATTGAAAAGTTTGTTTATTTCCCTTTTAAATGGTGCCACATTTGTAAAGGACGTGCATTTGTGGGATGAGCAGCTGAACTGAGTATGTGGTTTGTAGCCATGAAAATTTTTCCAAATATTCTCTGCCAAATAACTTTGACTCTTGTTTGGTGGATTTGATGATGGAAGTTTGAAGAAACAACATCTTTTGGGAATTTAACAATTTATCCATTTAACAAACAGGAGCTTCAGTAGCATATGGAAGAACCAGACACAGCAACAACAGCCTGGCACCTCCTCCTCATGCTGGTTACCAGCATGGTCACATACTGCTGTGGGATGGCATCCCATTCTTCAACCAGCATTTGTTGCAAGTCAGCCAACGTGGTTGTGTTGGCACGAACAGCGCGCCCAAGCTGATCCCACAAGTGTTAATGGGGTTGAGGTCAGGACTGCTGGCAGGCCATTCTGTCCTCTCCACGCCCAAATTCTGGAGGCCGTCTACTATAAACGCTGCTCAGTGGGGGTGAGCGTTGTCATCTTGGAGGATAGAGTTCATTCCCAGACTGGGACTGGATTGCCACTGGTTGCAGAATGTCACCCTCGACATCTCTCAGCAATGAAATTGGCTCCAATGATGACCGAGCCTTGTTTTTCCAGTGAGGGAGATGTCGCCCCTCACCATCACACTGCCTCCACCAAAAGATGTTACTCTATTGGTGCGACAATCCGCACAGTGTTCTCCGCATCATCTCCACACTTTGACCCTACGATCCAACTGCCATAGGCAGAATCTAGTTTCATCACTGAACATAACGTTCCTCCACATGTGTTGACAGATACCCAAAACCAAATTATGGTGCATAGAGCCGAAAACTATTGTATTTCGCATAAAATTATCGTACACTACAACTAGGCCACATGAAACTTGCTGCTGCTCCAGCTGATGGCATGGGGCTAAGGAGGCGTGTCTGTGTTAGAGAGAAAGTGAGGATAAAATAAATCAAATGTGACAAAATACCAGATCAATTACGGACAAATGAATCTGCTGAATAATATTCCAAATTAAACTATCCTGACAAAAATTCTCACTTTTTCAACGTGAAAAGGGGACTGTGAAATTATTATATATTTCCAACAATTGTCCGTGTATTGCACAGAGGTTGAAGTTATCGTACAAATACGATGATTATCATACATCTGGCGACACTGGTAGCATGGTCCATGCTCACAAGTGAAGTTCAAAACAAGAGTCAGTAGCAACAGAAAAATGAGTTGTTTGGCATTGGCAGAGAAGATTTTGGCAATTTTTTCATGGCCACATACTCAGCTTTGCTGCTCATCCCACAAATATTCCTTACAAATGTGCCACCATTCCAAATACACAGGTTTTCCAATGGTATAAGATTTAATGCAAAGAAGCATTGTTAAAACAAAGAAATAAGCTACCAAACCCAAATTTCCTCATTTTTTTGTGCTAAGTTTATTTAGTTTGTTCATCTCCCCTCAGGGCTTACTAAGGATTTTTAGTTGAAATAACCAAATTTACCAAAATATTGAGCTTGCAGTACTGAAATTGGGTTTGTTTGTTTCTTAGCTGTCGCAGACATTAACTGCCTAATACATTTAGATCCTCACACAATAACAAAGCCTAATAAAGTACATACTGTAAATGCCATAAGGAATTCCCCTTCACTGATTCATTCATTTCCTTACTGGAAAACTTAGTTCTGTCCAATAAAACCTTTTATTTTTTCAGAGCATAAAACCCGACAGACACCCTTTCAAACAGGAAATATTTATTTACATATAGATTTGTCTCTTTAATTTGCTTTGTTTTGCTTATGTTTTTCTTTGTTGTTCTTTGTTTTGTTTTTTTTGTTTGTTTTTTTCGGTTTATACATTTTATGCATTCTGATTATTTTGTTTTTGTTTTTGACCTGTTTGAATAAATAAATAAATGAAAATGAAATGAATTTGCCCACAAATGTTTTAGATCCGGACACATTTGAAGGAAAATCTTTTTTTTTTTCTTTTAAGACCCTGCACATCCAAACTGATGCTGTTGGAGGAACCTTTACATTGAAAACCAGCAGGCTTTTGACCTACGGACGGTGACGAACTGGAGATGACAACAATTTGATTTGATTGCCTGTAGTTGTTTTGATCTACATGCTCACTGAAATTGCAATAGTCTGTAGGACACACTATAAACATGGGAGCGATGTAAGCTGCAGTGCAACTAGATGCAACTGCATTATGTCCAAAACCCCCCAAAGGGTAGCCAGTGACAGGTTCTTACAGTGTGGGGTTATTTTGTTGTGAAATTACAGAAATGCACTGACACAAGCTCTTCCCCAGACGGCCCGCTCAATTCTCAACCGTGTTATCTTTCAGCAGCAACTCACCTTCCCTTGGGATTTCTGCTACACGTTAGAAACATGTCTATTTCTATATGAACTCTTCCCACAAGCTTTGCAGCCACTTAAAAACAACCAAAGTCTACCATCGTAAAAGAAAAACAACATGTTTGTGTTTAACAAGGAAAGTTATCCCTTGGATTACATTACAGGAGTCTGCCAACATTAATGTTTATATAGCAGATCAATTGGTTTCATCCTAAATAGTGCTCACGTTTAAAGAAGCCACAGAATTCCTCTGAGGTGGAGCTGCTTCTGTGTTAAACATGTCCTGTTTAGTCTTTCAAAACTGTACAGAACCATTAACTAGCTTGTTAAAGAACATGATAGAAAATAAAAACATACAAGTGATATTTAAAGTGAATTTGACAACTCCTGTGAAGCATCAGTAGCGAGCCATAAATTACAGTATATTAACATTTTAGTTTCATTAATAGCACATTTTAATGAAGTATAAAATAACTGACTAATTTAGCACGTATTTACCAGGCATTTAACACGTACGTAGTTGTTTTTTATGTGTTTAGAACTACATTAGATTTTGTAAACTATGTATTCATTTCCTAAATGAAGAGGCTGAGTTAAGTGACGTGACAGAGGAATCTATATGTGTGTTAATGACCTCAACTAATCTTCCCAGAGGAAAAAGGTTTAGAAAAAAAACAAACAGGGAAAAGCAAATGTTGAGAGGAATCATTTTAAACATCAAACCAGCACTAACATTAAAGTCAAGCTCTGATTTCTGTTTGTGTTGAATATTTGTTTGCTTGGTTTCAAAACAAGAAGCTGAAAGATTCAGGGCAGATGAGTCTCACGCTTTTTAATTTCCAAAATGAATTGTCTTGTGAATTCCAATGTTTTGTTTTTGTGTACCATAGAAACCACAGTAGATAAATAATAGAGACAAACCTTGCAGCGCCTTTTAACTATCTGCACTCAGACTGAAAGATGACACAATGAGTTAACTGACTGAGAGCACTTAAGTTGTTTTCTGATCATCTCTCAGTGGATGGCCTTAAATGATGCAAACCGTCTGCGTGTGTTGTAATATGTGGCAATGCAGTGCTATGTCCCTCTGACTGACAGACCTGCTTCTGATTTTTACCAAAAAGAAAAAGAAAGATAATAAAATGCAGAGCTAGAGGTCTATTAAAACAAAATAAGGATCTAAAGAAGCAGTAGCAGCTGAGCTGCATGAGGAAAACATCTTACCTGCTGGTTCACTGGAAAATTCCGGTTAATCTTCTTCACCTGTTAAATTTAACAAGAACGTCAATATCTCATTAAAATATCTTCTGGTAACAATCAGAGAGCAGTTGACAAAAAGAACATGGTTGTAGGACCTTAGTGGGCCTAACAGGCACATTGGCGAGCCAGCCAGGAACAAATAAACACAGCATTGAAAGTCTGTTAGAGCTGCTTCATTTATTCAAAGCATGCAAATTTCAAAATGAGATAGATAGAGTCATTTCCACAAGGACCAAAGACTCTCCCCCCAAAAAAATCCATTAAAGAAAAAAAAATCCATTCTCTGTGTGGTAATAAAAGCGGGGAAACGACTGAGAGAGCAGTCAGGCTTCAAATTAAAACATTCTGCTCAGATCATACGTATCACTCTCTCTTAATCCACACTTCACTATCAGTATAACTCTTTCTTAGAAGCTGAACACCAAATTAAGACGTCCAGCCCCAATCCTTTCCCGTTACAATATCAAGGACAAGACATAGGAATTTATTGTGAAATGTCACAAAGCCCAGTGGGAAGACACCCAGTGTTTTTATTTTAGTGGAGGAACCATGAAGGAAACAAACAAGATAACTGTTGGGATGTGAGCTGGGTGTGAATACACGGCAGCTATGACCAAGGGTTTGCTTGGTTTCTGGATGGGTTGTTAAGATCATTGGATTGTGCTGTTGTGAAAAAATACAAAATTAAATCCACAGAGGCACATGATCCAAGCTCTAAACTTTTAAAACAAATAATGAACCCTTAGCTTTGTCTGAAAAAACCTTTAGAGGAACTCTGGCTAGAATGTGTTTGTGTGCCAGAAGCAAAAAGCATATAGTGACTGCAAAAATCCAAAAATCAAGTTGCATTTGTGGACTTGGGTCAAAACTAGCAAAATTAGATCAACCACACAGTCAGCTTATATATAATACTTTAAAACTGAGGCGAGATAGGAAAAAAAAAATAATAATAACAAAAACAAACAAGACTCTCAGTCATGAAATTGCATCCCTAGAAACCTGATCACAAGTGATGAGAGCTTCTGTTCACACTATTAAAATGTGTATCCAGAATGCATCTTGAGTGATCAGATCTGACCCTCCCGCTCTCTATGCAAATAAACATGAGTGTCCTTTTAGCTTGCAAACACCAGATGTGTTGTTATTTTCAATTGCTAAAGGCAGCAGCTGGAAATGACTCGACACAATCTGTGTACTAAACAAAACGGGGTGTGCACAATAGAAGGACAGAGTCGCTACAAAGAGGAGGAAGAAATGGGATGAGAAAGAGTTTTATTGTGGTTGTTAGTGCGTAAAATCAAACAAGTCATCAGGGACATTGGGACATTGGGCGGTCTAATCTATATATTAGGTGGTCTCTGAATCCATCCCAGGCCGCTTTTATGTTCAGACTGCAAAGAGAGTATACAAGTGTCTGAGACCTTCAAATGAGTGTGATTGGATTTCAATCTGTCCTGCAATGTGTACAGACCTTGTATTAGTGTCAGCCACTTGTAATCGGATTTCCTAGGACACATTTTAAATGCCCCATATTGTGCAATTCTGATCCCTATTCATATTTCTGTTTCACCCCGAAACTCAAAACCTCTCTGGGTCTGTTGGATTGTGCAGCCTAAATCCTCTGTGTGCTGCGGTGAGCATCCTGTTTGGCCTCCCTCTCCCTCCACTACTTCTGTCTGTTGCTCTTAGTTGTCCTTGGTTTATTACAACTGAGGTCATATTTGAACCTTTGAAAGACAGGAAAAGCATAATACGGGACCTTTATTGCAAGAAGCATGAACAGGGTTATACCATCACATTTACAGGTCTTTGCATTGTGCCATACGCAGCTGTGAGAGTCGCTAAAGCGAACATATTGAGGCACATTCAGTGGCGGATCTAGACTAGTTTATGAGGGGGGGCAAAGGGGTGGCAGGAGGTCTAGAAAATGTTGCGTGGGACAAGATGTCTATGTAAACTTCTTTTTGCTGCTGTCAGAATTCTGACTTTTTTTTCTTCTGTGGGCCTGATATTCTTCATACATCCCCTTTGGATTTTGATATGTCTGAAAACTGTTTCTCCACCACAAGATCCGGTTAATTGCAATTAGAGATAAAACAAGATGAATTGTAAAGCTTTACACATCTAACCCTAAAACAGATTATTTTTCTTAAATCACGTTATTTTATTGAGCATCAAATTATGTTGCTACACTGGATTTTTGAATAGATAAGAAAAACATATCAATTAGTTCGGTTGAAATCGAGGGTTTTTCCTCTGACACCCTGACATCTTTTTGCTCTGGTTCTTCATCGCTTACCTCTTCAGTATCTGTCTCTTTTTTTATTTATTTTTTTTACCTGATCCCCTCTTGTCTTCATCCCTCACACTACTGTCTTCTTGTCAGTGTTCTTCCTCACTTCGTTGCTGCTCTCTTCGCCCCTCTGTAGCCCTCCCCACATCTGAACCTCCTGAATTGTCCTCCACTCTCCTCTCTTCATTTCTGTCCCTTACCTCTGCTTGGTTCTCCTGGTCGCTCCTGCCTTGCTAAAATAACTAGTAATATTTCTGTTTTCAAATGTTGTCTTACTGGGGATGAAGCGCTTGAGGCTGAAACTCAGACCTCACCAGGCGACACAAAATTCTATTTTCTGATTGGCTGAGCAATTCAATTTTTGATTGGCTAGATAGGTTGGTAACTCGAGACAGCTGCTCTGAGCTATGAGCGCTCAGCGCACCGCAACGTAGTCTCCCTTTGACTCGTTTGTAAGATGGGCTGTTGGAATTCCTGTACGGTAAAGTTAATCATTTCTCAGCGTGATTAAATGCAGTGCGTGGCCTGTGAGCATGAAAATGTGTTGAAATGCATGTCTCACGCTCCATGTAGACTCAAGAGCCCTGCGATACACCAACAATTCAGACATAATAATCCGTTTTGACTAGTGATTAATAGACGTACTGAACAGTCGCCTTCGGTTTGGTTCCTGGTTGAAATGTTTCAACTTGATTTGAACTTTAAAATATAAGTGAAAATATCACATGTGGGCTGTGGAGGCTTATTCAAAGTTTGCCAGCTCGCTCTCTCCACTGCCACCCGCGTCGTCTCATCCACACAGCAGCGCCGGCAGGAGGTCCATCACACAGCATGTGCGGGGGCATAACTAAGTATTTCAGGGGCCAAAGATGATCTTTTATAGTTAAACAAAAATTAATGCCTTGTTTCAATGCATTGGGGGGCTTTTGAGCAGAGTAGTCATTTTTTTAAGAACATTAAAATTAGGGAAGCAACAGGGGGGGCAAGGCTCTTAAGTGGGGGGTTAGCTGCCCCCCCTTGCCCCCCTGTAGATCCACCTCTGGGCACATTACACCTCCCCTTAAATAAAGTGGCTCACACTGTGACTAGGGCTGAATTTGAACATAAGGAGACTAAAGTGGATTATACTTAATTGCACCGTGTTGAATTTGTTTTCTGTGCAGAGTGCCTTAAGATGACTTTTCATGTAAATCGATACTATACATTTAAAGTTAATTTAACCTTAAATGAATTAAATCACTGCACTTGTTTCAAGCACAGAGTTGCTTTGGTTCTAAACACATCTTTGATTTACCTCTGTTACATGAAGCATCCAGACCCCTCTGGTGATCTGAGACAAGATCATTCAGGAACAAAACTCATCAAAGTGAAGCAGCTTGTTGTTTTTATGCCTCCTACCAATAGAGCAAATCAATTCATTTAGATATACTATGACACATTCACACAATAAACTATCTATCTGCTTGTTTAAATGCCATTCCATTTTACTCCTTAACAATTTCTTCATTTTAAAGTTGCTCTTCTTTCTTAAATGTTTCATGCTGGTCTTTTTAATAGTCATTATAAATAAATAAAAAAAGGACTTTGAATTGCCTCAGTACATGTGCCTTTGTGATTATCACTTAAGGCTCTGCGGTAAAAGGTGAAGTACTTAAGTACTATCAGCACGGATCAAAGTATGGCAGTAAAATAATTCATTGGGTAGCAACATGTGACCGAAACACAGATTAGTTCAGGTCAGACGTCCCAACTACTCCAGCAAAGACCAATTCAAAGGGTTTTTAGATATGTAGCATCCAGAGAAAAAAATATCTTCCTTCTCTTATCTTTGATTTCTTATAAAGTGGTGGGTAATCGGATTTCATTTAAAGAAATATTCGATCATTTTTACCAAGTGTCGCCTGCCTCTCACTATCTTGTGTTGCTCCTATCTGTTAAAACCTCCCAAAGTGAGTTTGGACGACAGCGTATCAATCTGTGGTGCTAGGATACACATCATCAACGATGGTCAGCGGCTGCTGCAAGATGAAGCTAGAGCTCCTGGAAATCATGGAACAGGCAACTAAAGACCCAAGAAAGTCATGATGGAAGAAATGAGGAAGAGTAAACAAGAGAAGGGGACCAAACAAGAGTAAATCTTGGGCAGTGCATCCTTAAATCTCCACGTCTATAGAGGAACTCTATAGAGTTGTAATAGCGTCGAAATCTGAAAAAGATTTATTTTTATTTTGTTTTTCCAGTTTGTTTGATTATTTTAGTTTAGTTTTAGTTGGTTTAACAGGCACAAGTTTTCCTTTTGAAAAATTGGTTAATTTAATTTTGTTTTACCGGTAGTTTTAATTTAGTTTTAGCTTTAGTTTTAGTTTTTTTAGGTATTCACTTACAGTTATTGACCAAAAAAAAATCTAGGATGAAAGAATCCTATCAACCATGCCATCCAGTAAAACGATCCTCTATTCTTTCCTTTGAGTAAATAGAATTAGAAAAAAGAGATTTCTAATTAGAAAAATGTTACACAAATTTTACATTTTACATTTTACCGGTTTTGCATCGTTAATTTTAGTTTTTATTTAGTTGTTTTAGAAAACCTTCAGTTTTTCAGTTTTTATTTCAGTTAGTGGTATCATTTTTTTCAGTCTAAGTTTCAGTTTTAGTCTTAGTTTTTGTTAACTTTAATAACTTTGACCCTGTGAACGAAAAAATGCAAAAGTTCCTTTGTGTTGCCTTAAGTAACTTGGAGCTAAAAACCTAAAATAAGTAGAAAAGTAGAAAAGAACAATAGCTGTACGAGAGAAAGAGTATGTTTAAAGGATGAAATTGCCTCAAATGGTACGAATACTTTATGCATAAGTTTAGTACTGAAATACATTTCCGTTTGACTGTTTCTAGTTGTTACTTTTTTTAAAAGATTGTATGGCTCTAGTGGCCTTTATTCAAAGTGTAGAAGGGGGTAAAGAGAGAGGGAATGGGGACAACATACAGCAAAGGGCTGCAGGGTGGGACTCGAACCTGTGGCTGCTGCAGGAGGGCTGTAGCCTACTGTACATGGGCCGCTTGCTTAAACCACTGTGCCACCCAGTGGCCCTTTTGTAACAGTTTTTAAATGTGAATGTGAAAATAATTTAATAAAAAAGATACACTTCTACGTATTTAATTTTAAAAAGACAGACTTGTGATTTTTTTAAACTGTCTTTGAAGTCAGATGTACCTTTGCTGCTTCTGTCTCGTTTATTTCTTGACATCTGGGTCTGTAATCTGTCACCTTTGTTACTTGTTAGCAGATGTCAGCAGACAGATGGAGATGCATTACTGACAGCTAACAAAGAGATTCAGTCAAAAGCAGCATAAATGCTTTATATTCTCCTCTCAAATTCATGACAACACCCACTAAGGCATGACAAAACTGCTTCAATAAAATCAACAGTGATCACAAGCCGAAGTTCGCTGACTGAGGCAGGCAGACTCTTAACAGTGGGGCTGCTGAATACCACTGAAGTAAAAGCTTTGAAGAGTACCACTGAATTGAATCAGCACCTCTAAGCTCAAGTTTCAGCAGAAACTGTTCAGCCTGTGGTTCGCTGGAAACAGCTGGAAACTTAAAGCAGAGCTGTGATTAAGAAACAATATGCACCACAGCATGAAAGCAATGGATCATTAGAAATGAGTCATAATCAAACTCAGTTCTTTCATCGGTTTTATTTGCAATAACGTTTGAAAGTAGGACAGCGGGAGGACTTCGGCCAACAATATCTGCTGCTCTGCAGCTGACTGGTAGGAGTCATAACGAGCAATGGTGCAAAAACCTTCTTTCATAATGTCTCCATTGAAGCCTTCAAATGCATCACTATACACATTCAAGAGGGGTTTCATGAACCCTGAGATGGCCTCGCCAGCCACTGGACCAGAACATCACTGAGCCTTTATGGGAATTTTCTGGAGCGCTGAGATGTGAATTTCTACCCCCATCATTGCTCAGGGAAACGTACGCATTTTTATATGATAAATGGTTCAATATTTGACTGCAGCAGATGGTCAAAGCCAAGATAGTAACCCCAGAAAGAGTGATACCAAGTCAAATGATGAGTAAACTGTTCAAATACACACACACACACACATATATATATATATATATATATATATATATATATATATATATATATATATATATATAAATGAAGAGAATATGATGTTAAAAATATGACCAAATGAACCAACAACTGCTTTTTCTATTTTTCTACTTTTTTTAGGGCCTTTCTGAGACTGTGGCTGAATCACACCATAATCAATCAATCAATAAACCATTTTATTTGTCCCAAAAGGGTACTTTGTTTTACTGCAGTGGAATAAAAACAGAATGAAATGAAATAATATATAAACAACATTAAATCAGGATGACTCAAATCCCATTGCGTAAAAATCCAGAGAATTAAAGTAAAATCACAGAAAGACCTTCCAGCTTCACAGCAGTGAAACAATGATGTTCTCTGCGCAGATATCTGAGGATCCTGCATTCAGCTGGTTTACTACTGCAGCTCACACACACCTCACTAAATGCCAAGGCCAGAGCGAGAAATACATTTTCATTTATTGAGGCCATTCTGGCAGTGAGTCATCACCGGTGTTACGTTTAGTGTGTCCCTCACTTCGTCCACTTCAATTAACCGGAGCTCCATTATTCCCTCCAGACACACACTCACACACATAATCATTCCCACGGACACATGATATGTACAAAATCCAGTTTTTTTAATTTATTTCATTTTATTTATTTATTTTTACCACTGCTTATTTCATGCCACATTCATGTCCTGAGGAGAGCAACACTAAAGTTCTAGTCCGTGACTTAATAATTCCCCGATGTGATTTATGTTTTGCTGCACAGAAACAGAAGAGAATCGTCTCCAAAAATGCAGCTAAATATGTGAAGATGAGGCCATTTGTCCAAGCTTGCTTTTGAGCCACGGTCAGTGTTTGTGCTTGTTAGATGTATTTTTATTCGATACTCATCCAGAAATGCAGACAAACAGAACATTTTAGTCCACAGCAGCTGTTATAGAGCTGGAAAAAGTGTTCTGAATGAATGAGTACACCATGGTTATTTCTTCATTATTAAAATAATATATGGTGACTTATATATAACCCAACTCCGCATAGTTAGCTGGAGGAGGTAAGTAGATCTCAGTGGGATTATTGTTGTTGTGATCTTGGGCTGGGGGAGGAGTGTGTAGACACACGAGTACGTGTCTACAGTACCAAATGTTGTGACATTTGCAAAGAGAATCAGTCAGACAATCCACAAAACTGCAAGCATATTACATTAACACCCAACCCAAAGCTGTTCCAGTTCACATGTGGGACCAAGTGTGCTAAAAGCTGTTGCTTCTTACTCACATTGTGCTTGGTGAGACTGGAAATGTTGCTTGCTATTGCCTGTAGCCAGTCCAAGCAGTCTTCAGCTGTCTGAAACTGTATGACTCCGCTGCAAACTCCATCCACAGCAATGACCTGGAAAGCATTTTTCCTGAAAAATAACAAAAGATGATTTTTACGCCTGACATAGTATTTGAATCCCTATACATGCTTTTACAAAGCCATTTGTGCTTATTTCATAAGTGTAATGGAATTTTTTTCCAAATGCCTTGATTATAATGTGTACTTTCTATAGTTTTATGTCATTTTGGTTTCAAAAACAAAAATCCTTACTGGTAAGTTAAGGGGATTCTATGCAATTTCTAACCGAGAACACTCAATGTCCACCCTGATAGATTCAACCCAACATCTAGAAAAATGCAGGGTCTGAAGACGATCCATGGGGTTCCCCATCAACAGTCGCTTATTAAACTGCCTTTGGTACGTCTCGATTTCTAGGTTACTTTTTGTCACATTCAGTGAAAACTCAGAATGAGTGACAGGCGGCCTGCCCTCCAAACCACAACAATCAGCTGACCACTACAAGAGTAAGGTTCATGCTTGTGTGCTTATAAATAGAAAGGGGGGCAGAAGCTCTGGAGAGTACATGGTGGGACGTATTTTCCCAGGCAGCACTGGTAGGAGAGGGAAGGAAGCTAGCTTCTCAAGTTTTTCAAAAGTTTTTTTTATTTCAAATATCAACAGATGTGACTTCATACAGAAATCCCTTAGCATGCCTTTAAAACAAGGTATCTAAAAAAGCAATTTAGAGTAGGACAGAGCCACCTGGTTTGAAATAATGCACTACTACAGACTCTGCAAGCTCATGTGACTGCAGGCATAACTGGTTGCAACGCATCTCTTCCCAAATATCTACACATCAACCTGAACTGTTTAGTTACTCAACAATTGCATTTCAGTACCTTTCATGGTTTGGACCTTGGTTTTCTATCGGTTAAACTCACAGATCTGAGAATTAAACACTAACAGTATTTGATCTACTGGTACGATTCTCATTGTGGATGTGACAGATCGCATTTTCAAAACCTCGACTAGTCACCAACACCTTCCATGCCTTGTCAAGGGGTAACCCATGAAAAAAAAACATTCTTTTCCAGGTTTTTAGCAGCTAAAGACAGGTAGTGTTAAGTTTTTAAATATGAGGATGCTCATTAAAAATAAGCATAAGCCCGAAAGGAGTTGGGCCTTGGATAACCTTGCAGTTTGACCGAGCGTTCACCTCCATTCAGGGAAACAACCATCTGTGTTGAGATTGAATGTTCCTTGCTTGAGAACACAACACCGGTGCCCTCAGAGATTATATGTTGGTCTTTTAAATAATTACTCTCAGGATCAGTGTCTTTTTTTGTTGTTTTGCAAATGTAGGAAATTGAAGAACAGAATAATGTATTTGTATATCCTCCACAAAGTTTGACTACTCATTGGGTCGGTTTGACGTCCTTGTTCAAAACAACACCACGCGCTGTAAGCTGTATCTGCAGCAGAGCTCCCTGACCAGACAACTGCTGCACCGCCCTAATCTAGCGCCTCTTGTGGTTAAGTGAATATTGCACCTACGTCATGTATGGTTAGGAGACGTAAAAGTGACATGTACAAGTATGCATCATAAACCGCAAGTATATTGTAGGACATAGACTTCAGCGAGTGCAAACGCTAAAATAACACACAAAACTGTCTAAGAAACAAAATATTTTATTTTATTCAGTGGAAATGTACTAATGTATAAACAAGCTATTAGGTTTAAAGAGAAGTTTATATTTCTTTCCTTAATGGTTTATTATCTGTGCCTATTTTAGAACAGGCTGTATTGACAATATTAGAACCAAAAATACCTCTCAAGAAATTGTTGTCTGGAGGGTATGTTTATCTTCATTTTCCTTCAGCATAAACTGCAAGTTTTGCTTTTAATATGCCTCATAAATCTCAAAACTTGTGCAATATACTTATGCAAATTCCAGTTAATGAGCTAAAACAGACTAAAGCACAAGTGAGATCCATTAAAGTCCATTTAATATGATTACTGTCTCTATCATCTGCTATGTAGTGCTGTAAAAATGGGAATACAGACAGTGGCAGCTTAATAACTTATTTTGTCACTAATCTACAACTGGGTTCATCACTTCTATGGTATATAGACAAAGCTTCTGCAAATAAAACGATGTGGTTCCACATAATCAGAGCTCAAACGGGAAATCAAATACAGGTGACTGATGGCGGGCCATTTCATTCTTTAGTGCATCTTTTGTATTCATAAAGACTCTTTGGTGAGACAAAAAGCTCATTAAAAAAATAATGTTTATGAGCATTAATTGTCTACAGATTGACAAACTGTTATAAATAATGACAAATAGGTAACAATACAATACCTCACAATGCAGTAAGGCATCTTGCATAAAGCTGGAATGATTGTTTTGAGATTTTTTCCAGCTTTTATAATTGGCTTAATGAGCTGTAGAAGTCCACAGCAAATGCACAATACACCAGAACATAGTTTAATCTGCCTCTAATTGTCTGCATACCAGAGATTTACATTAAATTATACAACTCCAAATTGAACATTTTGGGACGATCGGAAATTTCCTATATGAGTTTCAGGTTTTTGTAGACAGCATGAACCCAAGACTTTACATATGTTTTTTCTTGTCAGCTTCATTTGTTAATATGCATTCATAGTTACTTTTTTTGTCCTGCAACACACAACTACACAGTTTCTATAGCGATATATAATCATTGCATCTTACTCTGAACGACTTGCTTCTGCTTACTCTTGGATCCAAAGTCCAGATTTATGTGTGTAAATGATATGATGATTAGACCTGGCGATGATGGATGTAACATAGTGCTACTCTCTGATCTTTTAGATGCCACTTAATAAGTCATTAGTTAATAGTGCAAGGGATAACTGTGTAAAGACTTTGTCAAGTTGAACAATAGGAAGCTATATTTAGAAATTCTCCTTAAATCTTTAGTGTGGAAAAAAAAGAGAAGACTAATTAGCCTTGTTAGTTAGCACATTGACAATGTCTGTGGGTTAAGAAGCATCTGGACTGAACCATAACACACTGCAAACGTGTACGACGGTTGGATAAAGCAGTATCCCAGATGGGTGATTTGTGCTCCAGGTTAAAAATGAAAGGGACCATCCAGACTGTCACCGGCAACAAGACCGCCAGCCAGGCTCTGTGATGATATGAGGTCGTATCCGTGCCCTTGGCAACAGTTATTTACATTTCTGTGATGGCAGCATTAATGCAGACACATAAACTGAGATTTTAGAGAAACATATGCTGCCTTCAAGACCACATCTTTTCCATGGCTGTCTAGGGATTTTTTAACAAATCAATACAAAAAAAACTCACGTACTTCACGCATTGCAAAGACACGGCTGAGAAACAAGTGGCAACAGCCTGCATTTATGACCGGTCCCTGATAGAGAATGTGTCTGGAATTATTAAAGAAAAAATGCTGCACACTAAGATGTGTTTGCAGGACAAATTGGACAAAATAACACCTGAACACTTCCCTGCTCTATATCCTTAATGTCAGGACACCGTTTAAGTGCTCTGAGAAGGGATGGCAACATTACAAAGTGATAAAAGCTTCACAGACCCGACTTATTCATCGGACTGTGTGACAGGACTGAAATGCAAAAATGGATGCATATTGACAAATGAGATTAAGTTGATGCACCTGCCATACTGCCTGCTAAGAAAAAAAGGGTCAAAGTAAATGTATAAATCACTACTTATTTTACCAGTATACAGTCTGCCCATTGATGGAGCAGAGAAGTGTACTACATCTCAAAATCCCCATGCAAAATATCTGAGCTTTGTCATAAATTAAAACTCTTGCAGGGACAAATGTGCACAGCAAGGGAGCCAGCTCACCTGCAGACGTCAGAGCCGGGGATGTACTGCGACAGGCGCGAGTGCAGCAGAGGAATAAGGCGCAGGTCCACCCATCTCTTCTCCCAGCGAAGCCCGGGTGACGTGGGCCAGGACGAGCAGGACAGCGTGTCCTGTAGCAGCGTGAAAGATAACTTTGAGACACCCTGTTTTTGATCTCACGCATTTCAAACGGTTCACACGGCAACAGCCTGAGCCGTGCTGCCTCTGCAGTTGCTTGTGTTACAGATGTATAAGAGGGCCGAGTGAGCACATGCAGCAGATTAGAGCTGATTCACCCTCCCCAAATGATAAGGACAGAGCATTGCAGTTAACAGTGAGCAGCGACAGTTGCATGGAAACAACTCACTGGCACTGAGGATGCTGATGCGTGGTTACAGAGGGACAGTTATAAAATCAGCCAGTCACAAAGAGGAATATTCAAGAAGTACCGTGTTGTTAGGATGGTAGTTCAAATGCAGACCGCTATCACACAGAGGAGAGGAGGTCCCACTGCTCTGGTCACTGGGGATGCCTACCAGTACAGTACAGGAACACACACAAAAACATTTAACTCCGAGCATCTGCTTCACCAACAAAAGCGTATTACTTTGTTCTGCTCCACTGTTAGTTCCTGCTTCGCGCCAGTTTGTATTCAGTTGACTGACTGGAGCGTCCAGTCAGTCAACCTGGCCTACATTCGCATATGAAAGGATTTAACAAACGCTTTCATGTCTGATGATGAGCTGAAGCTCTCCCGTGAGAGAAAAATCAAATGCACAACAATGAACGATGTCAGTTCTTTCAGTTTAGCCTTTAGCACCTTTTGTGAAGCTTGAGCTGGAGTTCCTCTGCTTTTTTTCTTTCCTTAACAAAGCATCATCTTTATGTTTTGCTCAAAATGACAACCAGGTTAAGAAAAAAAAAAATGTGGCACCTACAGTACATGTATTATTTTTTTTTTTACCATTCACAAAGTGGCCTGGGTTGATTGTTTCCAAGACAACCAGTTCTAGATAGAGAATAACAGCAGCTAAAAATACCTTTAGTTAATTCTTTTCTACTTCAATAGCAGTGGTTCAGTTAGACCTACAAGTGGAGTGTGTGACAGGTCTCTTACATGTGCAGTCCTCACATAGGGGCAGTTTCAGAAATGCTGGTGTCTTCTTCAAGAACGACACGGTGAGAGTCACTTCTTCACCAGCGTTTCTCAAAACCTGCACCTGGAAGGTAAAGACAGAGGAGTATTTATACAGAAGGAGGTGTAAACTTTAAGCATTTCTCTGCTAATTGCTCCCTGGGATGAAACATGCTGTGCCCGTGTCTGGCTAAGAAAGGGAATACAAGATAAGAGATAGGGCTTTTTTGCTTTTTGCTCTCAGAAATTTCTAAAAGTTGTGTTTAGAAAGAGATGAAGGAGGTAAAACTGTATGTACAAGTCAAATGCATGACAATAATCAAGTGAGACCAGATAAACTGTTGAGTTGTTGCAGTGTGAGAAACTATGAGATATGCGTTGAGAGCTTACCACTTCCTCATGTCGATAGCTTCTAACGTTTATTCCATTTATCTAAAAAACAACAGTAACATAGTTGCACTGAAAAACATTTCTGGCATCATAACACTGCAGCTCTATCCTCAAAATGATTAATGAAGCAAGCATCATAACTGCTGTGGCATCTGCCCTGAAAAATGTAAATAAGAGAATCACATGCACAGTTGCCATGTGGGAGATGTGTTATTTCTTCTTTTTGGCTGAAATATATTAAACAAATGAAAGAGTTTTGCCTATAGGGACGCCTAATTATTCCTCACAGTTTTAAGGACATGTGGCACATGAATTATTAAAGATACAGGATGTGTTATTATGCAGGATGAGATGAGTGAACATTAATGTGGCGTTTTACCTGGAGGATGCCGTCTCCTATAAAAAGCAGCCCAGAGAGTTCAGCTGGAAACAAACAAATCCACACAAACATTTCAGGGGGCGCAAATTAGATCGGCGTAACATCAGGAAATGAACACTACCAAAAACAAATGTTCTACCTTTCTGTTCTTTTGATATCTTTGATATCACAACAGGGATTTTATGCTCTGCTCCGCCCTAAAGAGTGAAAATAAAAGGAACTGATGTACAGAGGTATCGCAATGGTTTCATGATGAGAGCATGTCCCTCAGCTGCCGCTGTTGCTGCAGTTCGACAAGGAAATGATCAATAAAACTTGTTCACACTCATATTAAAGAAGTTATGATGGGCAGCCTTTAATCATCTAAATTACCTTGATGCTCAAGCCAAACCCTCCAATCGTCTGCCTCCTGATCGTTACAGTCCTCTCCTGGAGTTAGAGAGAAGAGGTGTGATCAGACTGGTCTCGGGCCTGTGTGGGGAGGTTTTAAAGTACTTTAAAGTACTCTTATTTTTTCAAGTTGTGCAAAATGTCGGTGCACTGCATGGAGTCATATCATGATGATCTTATAATTTTCTGTTAGACTGATGATGAGGACAACTGTATAATTAAGACAAACTAATTACTGAAGCTTGTCTTAGACTCATAAAGATTATAATTTCACTGCTTTCATCATCTCTTTGATCAGTTCAAATGTGATTTTGACAAATATTTGTCATACCGTATTACAAAATCCAGAGTGCACAGATGAATATGAGCAGTATTTTTTAGCTTTTCCATCATCAACTAAAACTCAGAGGCTGCTTTTCATGCAGCAGTCATAATAAAAAGGACATTAAATATTATTATTACAGATAAAATTTGTGGCTCAGGTCCTTTGACAGATTACTTTATATGGATTTTGAGGTCAGTATTATTCATACGTATAAAAGTCGTCCCAAAAGTTATAGATTTCTGCATCCACTGTCAAATATTCTTGTAATTTTTCTGTTGTTGTATTTTGTATTTTTAGTATGTTGGCCTTACGACTGCTCTGTGAACTCAGTGTAACTGTAAAGAATAAAGAATTGGATACTGGAAATGACTTATATGGTATGTTTTAGACTGACAAATTCACACGATACGCCTGCATTCATACACTTGTGTTTGTGTTTTTAAAAATGGGAAATTATGTCCGCGTCTTCAGCACAGCGGTAGCTATACAGAAGCCTTTATCAGAGGTTTTCAATATTTGGGTGGGCCTCTGCGGGGGGCACAGTTTAAAGGGAAGCTCATTAAATGATGGCAAGGAATTATTAAATTGCTTATCAGAAGAGGGAAAGGAAACCTAAATGTTTCTGGGGGAATCTGACTGGTGTTCCGAACATATTAATGTGATCCAGATATGTCAAACAGCAATTTGTGTTTATCTTGGCTTATTTGCTTAAAATGTGGGATTGAAAAACATAATCATGATCCTACAGGCTGTAATTCTGCTAAAATAAGTGAAAAGTCAGTGAAACTGTGATGCTATTTTTTTAAATCAAACTTTATCTGAGGAAAGGCTTTATTGTCTCAGATTTTAAAAGCCCCTCGGTTTTATCAGTTCTTTAGTTGCAACCAGCAGAATTGATCAAATCCTGAAAAAAAAGATGGACATTTGTTGTTTTTTATTTCCTTCTCGGCAAATGTCAAATAAAAAGTTAAGGATGCAAAATGAAATCATGCAAGAAAAAAATGGGCTAATGGAAAATGTGAGAGCCCTTGGCAGAGATGAAATCTACCAATCAATTATTAGGAAAACGTATTCCTGGCAAGAGTTTAAGAGCTAAAACAAACAAGGAAATAATATAAACATGACACAAATTCTCGTACCAAGATTAATTTGAAATATTATATTATGGCATAAATGGGAAGTGATACAATTTCAAAGTACATCGTTGTACTGGAATAAAAGTTGCTGTCATTTTGTTTTTTTTTGTGTTGATACCTGCAAACTGATCTATGGTCAAAACATCACATTTACAGTTCTGTTAAACAATTTCTAGTTTATACTTTACACAATTACTAATATCAAACATAATGCCTGGAGCTAGAACCAGTCTCGAAGCTCTTAACTGCTTCCCAATTTTCATCATAAATATACATGTGCAGCAAAAGGTGCACCGTAATGCCGTTGACGTGCATCACTTTTAAAACGTATCAAACTGCAGCCGTATAGACGGCTGCCCCCCCCCAGGCACAGCCAGGAACAGGAGGAAGCCCAGACACATCCTGCTGGAGCAAATTAAACATGAACTCCCCGAAATGAATTACCTTATTTCATTGTAAAAATTAACTTGTCCAGCCTGGAAAGCTCCTCACTTGACATGCTAAAGTTGGCTTTGCACAACCACCCCCCACCCAACCCCCCACCCCCACCCATTTGCCCTTTTGGCTGATGGGTAACGAGGATGCAAACTTCCATTTGTCTTTGAAGATTTTTATCCACTAAAATGTTATTGAATGCATAATGCCATTTCGGGAAAGGTCATAGACTCAGCCGAGTCCTTTTCATGGAGAAACATGCATTTGTTAAAGTGGAGGGAAAGCTGTTGGAAGACATGACAAGTCAGACCTAAACGTTATACCCAAAACACCATCATCCCGCCGTTGAATCATTATTTAAAGACTACATTTGACTATTGAAAACTCCATTAACTGACGTAGCTGAGCCATGAACACAGACTTTGTGTACTTCTTTACTTAACATTGCAGTATCAATATGCAGTAGCAATATGTTAGTGATTTGGGTGAGGTGTGGCGTGTAAGTAATTAGGACCTCGACTAAGTTACTTACGCTTGAATAAAAAGGTTCTCCTGAAACACAGATGACATCTTGTTCTTGAATGGTCAGAATATCTTTGGCCAAGTGTAGTCGAATATTAAACGGCTCCTCATTACCTTCTTGCATCAAATAAATCCCAGTCTTTGTCTGCGAACAGTCAGAGAGATAAAATCATTCATCATCCGTCTGTGACTGAATTAACTGGCTATGAAATGAAATGTCATTGAGAATACTCGCGCAGGATGAACACTGAAATTAGTTTTGGTGTCTGTTATTTTCTTTTGAACTACTTTAATTGTTGACGCTAATGTCACAGCAAATAACCATATTTAGAGGTCTGAGTAATAAACACATATGATTAGAAAACACAGGAAAGCAATTCATTACCGGCCTCAGAGAAGGAGCCACCTTTTGTGAGCCCTAATATTGTGTGCTCCCTGTGTGCTTTATATACATCCTCACAAAGGAGCTCCGATTATATCATCTCATTTCGTCTACGAGCAAGGCTGATGAAAATGATGACAACTCAAGATGCTGTGAAATGAAATAGCTAAAATAAAAATCACTCTTGGTTTGAATTCTTCCTGCTTTGTAAGAAGCAAGCGGGAGGACTGTGCGTGTTTCTAATGATCCCTTTAAAACATGCAAATCTGCATAAATTTGCATTCTGCATATCCTTCCTCCTTCCAAGCTAATTGTGATGCTGGCCCTGTCCTTGACTTAAAAAGGTCTGAATAAAAGCAGCACCTTCACCTGATGAAACTGCTAATATAAGACAGCATCCTTGTCACCCGGGATATGCCAGTTGTCAGCTAACGAGACAGTCTGCTCCGTCGATGCTTTTCACAGAAAAAAGCATCTCTGACGCTGCACGACAAACTTGGATCAAAGTCAGTTCATGGTGCACATTATCGTTCAGCCGTAATGAGGAATGTAAGGAGCTGAGCCTCCACCTGCAGCCGCAGCAGAACGAATGAAATGAGGGATGCATTAATTCGCATTATTTGAAGTAATGTCTGTGCAAGAGTCATTAGCTGAGCAAAATGAGTGCAGTAGTGTCTGTATATTAGCCAGGTCAGGCTGAGTCTCAGGTGACTGAGCACCATTTGACCGGCTGTAGCTCTTATGTTGTACATAATTAGCCTTATCTCCCGTCCTATTTCATGTTGTACTGTTACTCCCCCCAGCAGTACTCTCTGTAACATCATCTTTAATCTGATAGTGTGCACATGACTTTTTAGTCTCTACATAAGAAACGCAACAACTTCTTATTCTAGCCCTCATACGATCGAGGGTTAAGTCAATATATTCCATGGGCTAGGCAGTACATGGATAAACATGGCTAAACGTGCAGCTGTGGAGCGTTCTGGTGGGGTGAAAAGGCTGAAGAAATGCTTCATGTGGCATCCTAAAGCTACAAGAGCAAAAAAGAAGGTCTGTATTTAAAATCTTGTGTCTGGCACTGTTTCCAAACTTCACATTAGGACTGAACACATTTTCCAAACTGCAATACCTCAACATAACCATCCAGAAAATCAGGCATGACAAGTGTAAACGTTCCCATATCAAGTCTGTTCTCTGAATGAGGCCGCAGGCATGAGAAGGAAAAGAAGCTTGATGGAGGCAACAGTGTTTTAAAGAGGTGTAGTACTGTATGTTTTGGTTGTACGTTCTTGCCAGGTCACGTTGTTGGTGAGAAATGAAGCAATTAACAGGTGGCCAGTTGAATCATTGAGGACACATTGAGTTCTGGTAACTCAGAAAGCATTTGGAGATGCCCTAGACTAATGAACGCCATGATCTTAAGCAGTTTGAGTAGAAGGTGTCCTGGGCCGCAGTGAAGAATCGCCTGCGTAAGTGGCTTCCTCTGCATGAGCGATGAGGTGCCCACTAGGGATGGGCGGTATGGACTAAAAAAATGATCACGATCATTTCTGGCATTTATCCCGATAACGATAAAAATGACGATAAAAAAAATACCAATTCAACTCCACCTTTGTAACTATAAATCTATCACCACATTCAGTCTTTGGAGCCCCCAAAACACTGCTCTAAAAGAATACTAAACTACACGTATTAAATTTAATTCATAAAAACCAATTAAATGAGTCCACCTGTACTGCAAAACTGTAATGACTCAGATCCGCCATGTTTGTTACACAAACACGTCATCAATGGGAATTTATCCTTTTTCTTTCTTTCTTTCTTTCTTTCTTTCTTTCTTTCTTTCTTTCTTTCTTTCTTTCTTTCTTTCTTTCTTTCTTTCTTTCTTTCTTTCTTTCTTTCTTTCTTTCTTTCTTTCTTTCTTCCTTCCTTCCTTCCTTCCTTCCTTCCTTCCTTCCTTCCTTCACGTACGTTGTGCGTGGATTTAATGCAGAACCATAAATCTGACTTTACACAAAAACGTCATCAACGGGAATGTATCGTTTTTACCGCGAGATGACAAATTCTTACCGTGGGGAATTTTTTTGACGGTATATCGTGAACGGTAAAATATCGCCCATTCCTAGTGCCCACCAGGAAAAAAGTGTATCTCCACTCACTCCGCATACATCAGACTGATTCACAGAAACCTCTTGAGCCTTTTTTGAGTTCCTCTTTGCAGCGAGCGTGAGCATAACCCAGTATCAAAGCAGAGGTCCGTGTTTTAGATCCCAGGGGTCACGTCTTATTCTGATCCGTGGATTTTTAAAACCAAGACAAGCACATTACAGGTCCTCAAAACTGGTATTTTAATGTAATTGAGTGGAACAAATGGCATTGGAGAGAGCGAGGAATGCCTTGTTGCACATTAAAAAGACAGATGGCCAGCGGATGTACAATATTACAGGCAGTGATTTTTTTTCTCTCTTTAGAATAAGCTGAAGACTCTCCTGTGTTTCAGGCAATTCTTTAAATTTCTGCTCAGAGATTTGCCCATAATGAAAACTGCAGGCTATAAAAGCTTCATTTTGTGAGTCTTTAGTCAGCAGAGGTGCGCTCACACAGGGGTCGCCAAGATAATATATCAATCATTCCATGCATTTGGCTTCTGTTCCTTCTATCACGGCACACTATAACACACTGTATTAAGATGTCTGTCTTGATACAGTTATTAACATGACTTAGGAAGATCTTAAAAGTGTCAGATTAATGTCTGAGTCTATAATATTGTGTAAAAGATGTTTATGAAGGCAACTATGTTTTTTGTGAAACCATTAGTAGAGCTATTTGTTGCCTGCAGGTAGCTGGGGATTCTTGTGTGTGATACGAATTTATCAGCGTGGAGGGCTGAAAGTGAGATCTGATCATAAGTGGTCACCCGAGGCCCATGTGGAGATGCATTCTAATAGGAGGTACGAACTAACGTACGCCGAGCTGTCCGCCGGTGATTGGATCACCCGAGATGCATGTTAATGCCAGAGGAGTGTCAAACGCTTCAGCTCCATCATCACCATCTTCTCTTCTGGCTCAGGATGTCAGACAAGCTGACCTGATGAAGGAGAAACTAAAAGGCTAATTATCAGCAATGAGTGTGTGTTTGTGTGTGTACGGGCTACGTGATGCTTAATATTGTTTTCCAGTGCACGCAAATGCCTGGGCATTTCCTATAATCAACATCAGTTTTTAACATTGATTAAATCCTACTAACCTCTTCATTTGAAGTCTTGAAATCCATGTGCTACTATGCAGTGAGGGATTCTGCAATACAGGAAAACGTGATTAGGTTAAGACTGTTGAGGAAAACGCTTAATGACATGACCGAGTCACTGCAGCAAAACCACACGGCAGAGTTAAACCAGTGTTGTTAGCAGGATGCCTATACTCGTTACAGGCCTGCATTTCTCATACGGGAATCAAACAATGGAGGGAAATAGATTTTTCTTTGAAATATGTCTCTTCCAAACTTAACTGAGAAAAAAAAAATCCCCACTGAGCAATTTCAGGTGAAAACTGGAGGCCATTAAGCGTAAATGAATAATTCATTTCCAAAGGTGAAAGCCAAGGTATCCTAATGAATCTTTCAATAGTGAATCCAGTCTCCCAGAAATTAACTGTGTTACCGTGTCTGATGGCTTGTCAGAGAGATAAGAAAGCTGAGCCCCAGCGGAGTGTGCCGCGATACGAGCACCAGCACCACAGAGCTTCTGTGCTTTAAAACTTCGGGGCAACTAATAAAGACCACGTACTTTTAAATAATCTCTCTTCTCAGAGCATTCTGATACACAAGAAGCTTCATCTGCATGAACAATCAAATTTAATCAGACATCTTTGCCTCATGATTCGACAAAATGAGTACTAAAGAGAAATGGCTCATACTTGAATTGTGAAAACCTTTGCTGCAGAGGGAGATGGAGAGACTTACCTCAGCAGAAAGGCCCCCGGGTCTTTGAGTGTTGAGATTTAGCCATCGAGCAGCAAGTTGATTCCTGATCTGAGCTGAAGCAGTGGGACTCTCCGGATCATGGCTGTCAGATTTAGGTGGCGGGAGACTAGCGCTGTCACTTCTCCTGGCTGTAGGTGTATCAGCATATTTCTCAGTGGAGGTGAGGCTGGAGGTGAGGTATAGTAGCCGCGCTGCAGTGGCAGGAAACTGGGGCTACGGTATCGTCATGATACTACACACGCTCGAGAGCTGAAACCAACAAAATACAAAATATGAGTCTGATTATAGTCAATTACATGCTTCTGTCTGTGACTGAGAGATGTAATCTACAGACAAGACAAGTTTGCAGTGTAACGGCTGCATGTACGCAGGATATTGAACCAGAGGCAGTTCACAGATTTATTTTCCAAATAAGCACCTGTTCGAAGAGAAAGAGACTCAAACACAAACTCAAATCTGAAGATCTCACTTTACAGTTTCTAATGAAGGATCCTCTCAACCACCCAACTCATAAAAATCCAAGACATCATGTGCGAGATTGTGAAAATGTAATCAACTCTTATTCTTCTGTTTCCCTGCAGTTTTGAATGCCAGTCATGGATGACTTTTTTCGTCATGTTTATTAAGCTCCGATCGCACACCCTTGAGAAATGCTGCTCGTTAGGAGGAATTGTTGGCTCAATGCCACTTTTTTTTCTTAACTTAGAGCGTTGCTGCTATGATCATTGGTGTATAGTATTATAAAGCACCCACAGTGTTTAATACATTTCTGCCATGTCATGCATAAATCATCAACTCCAGATCATACACTATAAAGTAGCCTCGGTTAGACTTGTGTTTGTGAAGCCCTGGAAAGGAGGACGGGTAATGAGATTCAGAGTTAGAAGAGGGAAATTTCTGCAAAGATAGCAACCCGACTTATACATAAATATCATTTTAGGTTCAAATTATCTTCAGATATCAATATCCTTGATATGAAGAAAATAAATGTTATCTTCTTCTGCAGAACTTCATGTCCTGGGGCACTTTTTTTAATAATAAATGTTCTATTTGTTATTCAGTCCTTGAGGTAAATAATTTGCATTTGGTTTATCTTCTGTGTGAGCAGCTTTGTGTGTATTCTCTTATGTTTGATTTGTCTGCTGGTTTACTTAATGTGATTAATTGAATAGTTTTTTTTTATCTGCCCCAGGGCACAATATCAATTACGATGTCAGTAATGTTCATCAATTTAATCTGTAAGGATCTAAAACACTGACATTCACCCAGTAGCTGGAGTTGTAGCTTATCAGCGACTATCTGCTGACCTGACAGGATGGTCTCCATTGTGGAGGATTTCAGGTCTCTCCGGCAAAAGAACTGAGACTTCCTAACCAAATACATTTGAACCAGCGAACCTGAACACAGTTTCTAAACCCCCTACACATATTCGAAGAAGATTTTTATCACTGTGGATCACTATCTTAATAATATGGACAATCTCCAGTTTAACTTAAGCTTTCAGACAAAAAGCCTTAAATTGTCAGTGATAAGACGAGGGATTGATCTGTGACTTCAAGGAGTATTTTTCCTTTTTACTCTCTCACCATTTACATCAAATTTGAACAATAATTTCCAGATATTAGATAAAGGACATCAAAAAAATTGAGTTTGATGTATAACCCTGTGTTTTAAACCCGATTTTTCTCCAATGAAGTCACCAAAATTTCAAATCGACCACATTTTTCGAAGCCTGAGCGATTATGACATGACACCCATCTCCACACAAAAGACAAAAACAGTCCTTGCCTGTACAAAAAACAGTTTAAATAGAAGGATTTCAAGGTATGATAAAAAAATCTAGTTATTTAATATTTATTAATTTATAAAAAATGTGTCAAAGGGATTTGAGTATTGCATTGGTAAAATATCTTGTAAAAATACAAATGTTTGAGTGCAAGGGTGGATGGATGTGTGGGTGTGCAAGAGTGTGAGTTATCAGATTTTTTCCCAACAGGAAATCGATGAGTCGGGTCTAAATATTTAATGTGTTAGACTGCATTCGCATTAGGTAGTTGTCGCTAATGAACTGGCAACAGAGTGTATACAGTGTTTAATACTGATTTAGTGAGTCCCATCTACAGTCGGTGCCTTATAGTATTCCTTTAAGTCGCCACCGGTTTTCGTGACAATTTATTAACTTTCAGGTGGGAAGGGTGCCACAAAAGCTCGAAGTCCTTTAAGGTTAGACGTGGAATTACCACCATACTTTCATTTGCTATGAAATGAGTGGCAAGAATGTAAATAGAGGTAAGCAGTTAATTATGCCATTTTTCAATATATGTCAAAATACTGGCGTTCTGTTGATTTGTTTTACGGGTATTATTGAATTAGAAAAAGTGAGTCACAGCTTTTGTCTCTACCTGCCCAGCTCTGTGTAATGGCTCTAAAAGCATCCCTGACATCATTTGCTCCAAAAGGAAAAGAAAAAAAAAGACTCTCTGCTTGTGGGCAGCAGAAAAATGGGGCTGCAGGTCTGATATGAGCACTTTGTCTTGTACCGTGTCCTTATGGATACCCTGTCAGCTCTTCCGCTTTCTTCCTGTGAGAATATAAAGATTAAAAAGTCTGAAGCTTTTGTGCCATTTGACTTGAGTCAGCGTTACTCCTTTTACAGTCATGCCATAAGATGTTCTCAGTCCTACCAATTTGCCAAGCAGTCTGTTTGAAATAACGCTTTTGCATTTGACGCAAAAAGACACAAAGTAGAGCACGATCTCCTGGATGATACAGAGATTGAAACATGACATCTCCATCTCTCAGACCTGAGGACAGCTGTGGCCCCTACAGGATGATAAATGGCTGCTGGTGCTTGCAGATGGAGCAGCTGTCTGCATTGTGCTCCAGCAAATGCACTTTCACCACTCAAATACTCATATGGGTTTTACTAACTGCGCTATACAGAGTGTTCATGTGGTTTTGTGAACAGGAACATATGGTACCTGAGATTTTTTAATTTGGAGAGTGATGATTGCAGACATTATGTTACTCAAACATTATCACATCCCAAATCTACGCTTCAGATGACAATATTTCACATGACCTGCCAGGTAAAGCTGGAGAATCAAACTTCTACCATGCATATCCAGCCTCCTCTAATTTTTGTATATGTACACCAGCTTTTATCTCCTAAATAAATAAATCTTCCTACAGATACATTTTCAAATTGCTGTTCTCTTTTGATTGACTTTAATCAGTGATTAAACTCACTGAAACCAAGTCTGCTCTTTGAGGCTGATCTCCAAGCAACAGCCATCACCTCTCAGAAACAACTATTAATAGTCTATTACTCAAGACATAAGTTAAAATCGTGACTTGAGAGGCAGATAAAACCTTTGCAGGCTGCATTTTGTTACTGGGAACAGGTTAAAGCTGATCAAATATACATTTCCTGGGAAACAATTATTTTAAATTAAAGAAGTACAACAAAATGGACATTTCCACAACACAAGTGTCAATATTTTTATTTTAGTTGCATCTGTTTTGTATATTTAATCTTCCGAAACATATGAACCTTTAAGTTATAATAGTTTAATGCACTTATGTTCAAGTAATGAGTTCAACACCTCGATTAACATCGTCTCCAAGTGTTTCATCTCCACCCTGCATGCAAACATTAGAACAAACTTCCCTTCGGTCAACAGGCTAATCCTTTGACGCTTTTCCACTAGAACCTACTCAGCTCGGCTCGCATCCACTCGGTAAGTGACCAGCACCGCTTCCTCATCAGTTAAGGGGCAAAGCTTCTTATAACATGTGTGTAAACCGACCAGTATATGAAGCAGTTGTATAATGTATTTTCTTTAAGTATAGAACACAGCCCTTTTTCTCTTCCTCTACCAAAATAACTTGATGCATTTAGATCGTTTTTATAGAGATGATCATTCAAATGAATTAGATCAACTGTGAGCTGGCGAATCTAGTCTTTAGCTATTGATTTCGTACTCTTCATTTAGAGTCTCTTCAGTTATCTATGGATCAAAAATCTGTAGATCTGGAATTAAATTGTTTGGCCAATTTGGCTTGTCATTTCCGGGACAGTGAAAAAAAACCATATCCGTTGTATCTGCCTGCTATTGGTTCATTTAAATATACACAAAGATGAACTGTTTCATCTTTTTCAGTGAATCTGTGGATAATTTTCTCAATCCTCTCTGTATGTCTAAACTCAGTGTCATAAAACTTTTTGTGGAAACTTCTTGAAGTTTTGCATTCTATCCTAAAACGTCTCATGTTCAGTTTTACATGAACACAGATATCTTTCAGTTGACTAATTATCACAGCTCTACATGGCTTTGATATAAAGAATCGTAATTTGAGATGATTTTATTCCCCCGATGTATTAATGAACTCGTTCCTCAGATTTACTCCAGCAGTTTACGGGCGCATATCAAGAGACAACGCTTTGAACATTTGTGTATTTACAGAGTACATCTTGTATTCAGCGGGGGCTGTTTTGTGTGCCACAAGAGGTACTCCTTCTTCTTTCTTCTTGCTCAGATTATGTGCAAGATCGATCACTGAGGGGAGATGTAAAGAGTATCTCATCATGATTTCAAGTCTTTTCCCGCATTTGTCAAAAAATAAGCCTTTCATTACCTCGTAAGTCAATACTTGAGGCCCGTGGCGCAGCCAGCAGTGCTCTCCACGCCAGATGCACATGAATGATAGACAGAGGAGTAAATTAGTGATAGACACATTTATAAAGTGAGATTTTGACCCTCCTGACTATGATGTACTTCTTTTGGCAGGGCGGCGCCACCGGATATCAGGTGGGTGGCAATTTGAATCAGTGAAAATCACTTCACAAACTGTTCCATCTTTCTGGATATGAGGGAACAGGAAAATGCCTGCGCCTGATGACAAACAGCAGAGGGTTTTGATCCTGCTGCATGTATGCTGCTAACCCCATAGTAATCTTATCTTATTTCTTTTTATATCATTTTATTCAACAAATGACACCATGATGCATCATCAGTAGATTCTGGCAGGTCAGATGTGTTATCGCACATAAGAGTCTTTGTAAGGTTCAAAAGAACATGCTCTATTTCCACTCAATTGAAGAAATTAATTCTATTTATTCTGTTATGCATGCATGAAAAAATCCTGAATACACACTTGTATAGATAAATGTATAATCACATATATACATGCGCGAAGCCATTTGGGTATTTTAACGAATGAAGCCTGCGTTACCTTGCAGGGTAAATCTTTGGGGTCTGGAAATGGCCCCATACTGTGTGTTTGAGTACATGAAAGGATTAAAAAGCTCAGCGTTTTGCTGAGGGCTGGCAGCACTGAAATGATGCTACACAGTGAAGGAACACGTGCTCGCAGACTGAATACAAAGCAGAAAGATACAGAACTCTCACTCATCTGATTGGACAAATGATTTCTTGGTTCAGCCTACGTTACATGAAACAAATTACGTCCTTACGGATGCAAGCTGCTTCTTGTATATCAGAAGCCCTGGAGAGGAGAAGATTTTATTTCGCTAAAGTTTGTCTTATTTCCTGGAACATTTGCATAATTCCTGCAGGGTTACGTTTAGTGGCAAATGATAGCATATTCATTGAAAAATTACCCACCGGATGTAGCTCCATATCAATGGAAATTTCTAAAGAAAGAGGTGCTTTTAAAATAAATGAACACAAACTCAGACTAAATTGTCACTTAGCTCTGGAGTCTATGGTACTTCAAGAGGGAAGCAGGGTTATGGTAACAGCTTCAGTCGTGTTACAAGCTTCAGTTGTGAGCGCTTTTATATCTCTGTGAATTAATACTGACATGTAACAGATATCCAGTGACAATGATTTACTTGATTCAGGTCAGATTTGAAGCAGACAATTTTGAATGTTAGTGAAATCAATTTTAACATTTCAACAAAAAAATCCAGTTCTGTTAGGCAGCAAAGGGTGCATGACTTTTATAAAGGTAAGGATAAAAATAAACAGATAAAATGCCCCATAGACACAGTCATTTCTACCCTTCACACATTGTTTCTTTTTAGTCTTCTGTTAAGGTTTCTTGCACCTGTCTGGTGATAGCTTCTGCATTCTTCCATTTCCCCCTTGGTCAAGTTCTTATATCTTTGGAGGAGTCTTTTGTGCTGTGGAAATTTTTCAAAAGGATTTAGGACTCAGTGCAGACCACTTTAAAAATGTCCATTTGTTTCCCTTTCAGACAGTCTTTTGTGCTACTTAGTGCATGTTTCAGAAAGACCTGAGTCCTTCACCTCAAGCCCACATGTGATGCATCTTTCATTCTGAAATACCTTGGTTATCTTCTAATTTCATCAGTCCTTTGATACATGCAGTGTGTCAAGTATCAGCGGCAGCACAGCAGACCCCAAGCAAGAGAAAATGTCCACCGGTTTTACTGCAGGGTGGGTGTTCTCTTCCTGGCAGGATTCATTTTTCCCATCTATAAACAAGTCCCTGCTCCGCATTCGAAAACTTTGACTGTATATCTCTGCAGAACATTATTCCAGGGAAAACTCTGGCCACTTTGTGAAAGTTTTTTTTTTTTTTTTCGGGTATCAGTCTCGCCTTTTCGTGTGTTTATTCTAATACTGGCATCCTTTTCTTGGCGTTCATCCATGAGATTCACTTATTTGAGTTTTGCAGTGTATGCTACAGGGTGAGAGCAACACTCCAGATGGATCCAGATCAGCCTGAAGCGCTTTAGATGCACCAACACTCACAGAGATCTCCCACTGAGTAGCTCCTTATCGCAGTTTCTCATGATTGTGAAACTTCTTAACACTAAAAACTGTTTTTTTACTTTACAGCCTTTGGAATCGTAACCTATTTCGACAACATTTCTAATTATCTCAGACACCTTTTTAGCCCTAAACACTGGTAAATACTCTGAATATGTGGAATTGGTTAATGTGTTATTATTTCTGAAGAGATTTGAAATTTCTGCTTAAAAAATCGGGGCCAGCAGTATAGCAGTAGACATTAACAGAAGCCTCTGGTGCTTCTGTCCAAGACCTTTTTTTTTTTTTCTTTTAAAAACCAACAACAAAAAACCCAACTTTATTTGAGAAAGGTTAGGCACCAAAAAAAAGGGTCTATCTAAAAAAGAGAATGTTAGAGAGAGACCTTGATGCTTTTTTGTCAAATCCTACCTCGGCGAACAGATGGAGATTACTGTGAAAACAGTCACTTTTGTACACTTTTTTTTTGTAAAAATGCAAAGTTAAAATGACCTTGGTTTGTCTGCAGGCTCCCTTTCAGCACGATCACTTAAGTGGAATGACATTTTTGAGACTTGTCAGAGGCTTAAAATAGAAACGTATTCTGACATAGGTAGATTCCCCACTGGGGTAATATTAATGACCATTTCCATGCTATCGCAGAACCATTCAGATTCACATCATTTTAGTCATTCACATAGGTTTTCACTTCTTACCATCTAATAAAAGCGTTATAGGGTTGTTTTAACTCTAAAATGTTCCTTTAAGGATACTGTAAAGAAAACGGCAGCTGATGAGTTTTTTCAGTCCAGCATAAATCTGTGGTGTGGACAGTTCCTCAGCTGTTCGGGTTAACAATAAGAAACACTAATAATCATAATGTTCATTTTTCAGCGTTAATAAAAAATATTCGGAAGTGATTTAAAAGCTGCTTGGAGCTATTTTGGACTACTATCTGGTTGAATGGATTGTGATATTAAATGGAAACACAATAATGCAGATTACAGTGTAAACCTTCAAGGCTGAGCTGCTTCCAGAGTGGGCTTTCAGAGCAGCAGTGCTTAACGAACAAGCAGAGTCTCCACATTAATCAAATGTGACCTAAAATTGTCCAGCTTGGGCTACTTACTGGTTGCAAAGCATGACGGAAAAAAACTCCTCGCCTTCAACAAAAAATCCTCTGCAAGAAATATTGTCACTCGTATGTTAAGCAGTCATTAATCAGTCTGGATAATCTAACCATTATTGGATTTCTCAGGGCAGTCATCACCCATGTATGTGTAGCTTTAAGTGACTGGGTCTGTGTTGCAGTCCTCAAGCTCTAAATCAGATAGGCTGGTATATGAGGTGCATATAAATGAGAGTTGTGTCTCCTGTCCCTCCCGCCATGAAGAGTTTGGTGTGCATTCCTTTCATTAGCCATCACTCTCTGTTAAGACAGACTAATGGTTTTTCTTGTTGCATGACAGTAATATTGTGGCATTGACCACTGCTACATTTTTCCGTACATTGCCTCCTTCCCAACAGAAACACCTACTGTCCCTTTTATTTGCGCTGGTGATACATCACTCTGCTATAAAAGCATGTTGCTCCTCCTCTGTGAATTCAACATCTGGAGCGGTTTGTATGAATGGCTGACAAAACAGTTGCTTTAAAAGCCCCACAGAAACATCAGGTGTGATACATTTGTCTCCCCACTGCTGAGCTCTGGGGCTCCATTGTAATGATGATGTCCACCCTTTCAGTTGCTCTCCCACATTCCCTTTACATATAATAAGCGCTTGAGGAAAAATAGCTAAAGAGCACACTTTAAATGCAAGAACATGGTATTTAATTTTACTTTTTAACATTCACTGTCATCAATGTGACCTTTTTTTCTTTTTTTTTTTATCTGTGCTGTTGTTTAGTGTTTTTACTGATATATTATATTCATCACTGGTTTCATTTTTTGTGATCAAAATAGGTCACTGAATGAAGCCATGTGGCACTGAAAACTGCTCTTGTGCTTCAGCTGAAGCCTAAAAAGAGTAACCCTTGAATATCCAGAGCAGCTGGGTTACATATCAAGCTAGTGGGTGTTGCTAGATGAGTCTAACAACACTGTGAATGTGTTAACATTCATAATTGATGTCAATATGTACATTCAGTGCTTCTAGTTATGCCTCAGGACTGTTGGTCGCATTTGTATATTCTAAGATATTGAACGGATCAGGATGTTTAAATGACCCAGGATTCAATGGCAGAAGAAAAAGGTTATTAATGAACATTGAGGTTTATTTGGATGTGTACTGCAGCGTTTGTCTCAAAATCAGTTAGGATATATGTGAGCTTTGGATCATGCTTGTGTTCAGTTATGTGTCACTATCCTTTTAGATCTGGAGCACAACACAGCGAGAAGGTTTCAAACAAGTTGTCTCCCTGCATGACACACAATATAGCTCTGACATGATTGACACCATTTCACTTTTTTTTCTTTTACAGCCCTGCCACTATGCCAAACTGATCTTTGATTTTGGACACCAGCAGAAAAATGAGTGAAGGGAAGTATGCTTGGGCATACATTTGTCAATGTCATCTCAATGTCTTTCCCTCTGTAAGAAGCAAGATTTTCTACCACATCACACGTAGCGCACCTGACCTATGACCTGCAACAAAAGGACCAGCTCATCTCAGCTCAGCTCAGTATAGGCCTGCATGGCCACAGAGGGTTTGAACATAAAAATCACAAAGTGAAGTACACTTTGTAGTTTGTACATCTCAGCAGGCTTAGATCCAAACTGCACTGATTATCCTTCACCTTGCAGTCCCAGATGTATTAAAGGAGAAAAAAAATCTGCACTTGTTCCACTGGTTTATAGTAAGAGAAGCATCATAAATTGCCTGAAACACTGGAGGAATCAGGAGTTTTGTGAAAGGCTAATAAAGCACACTGGGCGAGGAGCAGAAGGCTGAAATACTCCTCTGGTCTCTCACAGATGGACACTGCCTTGATGCTTCTTCCAAAGCTGCAAAGGATCCAGAAACTAGGCACAGGGCCTGATGAGCGATTTGTGAATAGCTGTAAAACGGCTATGTTTTTTCCTTCATGCCGCCCCCCCCCCCCCCCCTCAAAAAAAAAAAAAAAGTAGGGATGTTGGCCATGATTGGCATCCAGTGCAGATAGAGTACTTGAACGCAGCTGAAGGCTCTGTGGATGAAAGCAGGACTGCTGCCACTGCACTGGCTGGGGGAGCTGCGGGTGCTGCTCGCCTGTGCACCTGCACCGATGCAATGTTAAGGTTTTTGCAAGCCCACGTATCCACCACTGATCAAAAAAAATAAAGAAACGATGTTTCCTCGTGATAAGGCCCACGATAAGTTAACTGTTCCGCGCAATGCATTACACAAATCTAACTATTACAGGGTGCAAATGTGCTTCATCACCCTCTGGATCATGTAAGTGATTGGTACTTAAATCTTGGTGCGTAACATTAAAGCACATAACATGCCAAAAAAGTGGATTGCGAGTAGACCGGGCTTATTTTATGGATGTTTGACAATTTTTAACTACCTACGTCCGTCATGCACAGTGTAACGAGGCAGAGGGATGTAAAAGCCAAAAAAGGAATGTGGGGTTTTACCTGATTTCCTTGTAACAGGTGGGGATGTCTTCTTAGATCCCTTTGCCCTTCGATATTTCATGTGAAGGCTTTTCTTTTTTTTTCTTTTTTTTTTTATTCACCGCAACGGGTTGCTACAACATCCCCGCGATTTCACAATGTATCCCTTGTGGCAGCAGCATCGCCCACACGGCATCCAGGTCCACTACACGGCAGCGATGTGCACGAAAACGGATAAAGCAGCCCGCACTCGGATAGAAAAAAAACATTTGTCCATATTTCCTGGACGGCTGAGCTTTCAGGGATTCCTCTCCGTCGTCTTCTCTTGCAGAGGGTCCGGTTTGTCAGCCCCCGGTCCGTCTCCGTCGCGCATCGTGCTGCCAAGCAGGACTGGAGCTGGAAATCACACACGGCTCCGCTCAACGCGCGCTTCTTCGCCCGTCTGCGTTCACACAAGGCATCAACTCCGGATTCATCAATATTACATGACGCTACTTTTTGTCATAGTTTTTTTTTTTTTTACCGCTCTGTCCCGTGTGAAACAAGCGCAAACATGTCTCTGCATGCGCCTCATTTATCAAGTGCGTACATTGCAGTCCTCTGTGCGACTTTGCTGTTCTTTCTGCGAGGATCTATCTGAGATTCAGACTTTGGGATTGAGGATATGTCAGTGGGAGATCGAGGTCATATTGGCCGAAAGTGACTTGTCACACATATAAGAAGGTTTACTTGATTTTTTTGAGGTTATGGGATGACCAGAGGTTTGAGGCATTATTGTGATGGATCAGGTCAAGGTATACAGAAATGTGCAAGTGTAGACACATACGTCTATTTGCTCACACATTATGGGTGCAGCAGGGGTCTCTTGGTAACAAAAAGCATGCTCTTTAAACATAAATAAGTAAAACTAAGAGTCAGCCTAAACTTTGCAATTATGCAATATAAGGTTATATAAGGAGTAGTTGTGGTTAGTGCAAATCTCCAGGAACTCAAATAACTTATTTTTGTTTCCTGTTTGACAGCATTATACCTCAGTTTATGAAGTGGCTACCACCTGAAAAATATATAAGAACCTTTTTGGAGCCTGAAAAAGTTGCATTCAGTGCAGTGTTCAGATTTTTGGGGGCCTGTTACATCACAGACCCATCAACTAGTAAATAGTCTGAAAATGGTCCCTAAATGGATGAAAGGTCCTCTATTTCTAGCTGAGTTGTACCTTGCTGTGTAATGTTACAACTAATCCTCCTCGCCAATTTCATCTCTGGCCTGCAGATACATTACTCCAGTGTCAGTTGGACTTGAGCAAGATCGTGCAAACATTGCATACACGTCTTTGTCCAACTACATGTGCAACCATACTGTGCGCAAACACCTTTTCCAGCCATAGCAGAGGTCGGTCATGGTTGGACATGCGGTAAAGAATAACTAGTGTGAGTGTGGCCTTACAGTTGTATGCAGTACTGTACGGATAAAGCTGTTTCCATAGTTGAATAGCTAGCACGTCCAACAGCAGGTGCTATGAACAGAAACCTAAAGATATGGTTGAAAAGGATGCCTTTGAACTGTATATTTCTTTTGGTATTTTAAAGCACATCACACATTTGATAAGGACCTCAGGAAATTGTGTCAAGTTTGGAAAAGAAAAGAAGGGCATGTCTCCTTTAAATGATGGATTGAAGCGAAGATTGGCCTCCTAATAGACGAGCAGAAGACAAACGCAGAAATTACACATCAAAGCCCAGCGTGTGTGTGTGTGTGTGTGTGTGTGTGTGTGTGTGTGTGTGTGTGTGTGTGTGTGTGTGTGTGTGTGTGTGTGTGTGTGTGTTGTGTGACTAAATGTGAGTTATAACTACCTTCTGAGCCGAATCACGTTTAAAAAAAAAAGGGGGGAAAAAAATGCAGTTGAGTTTTCTCGGTCTTATGCAGATAGACACTTTTGACTCATTTTGTGTTAGTGAGCTCACCCACGCAGATACACACTGTACACGCGTTCATATACTCAGCAAAGTATTTGGAGTCTCTCCCAGAGGCCTTGTCATGAGCAGCTGCGCATGCATGACCAGGTGCATCTCATTTTCCACGCTGTCAACATGCTGGCTGAAAGATCCCGCTGTTTCTCCACGCGAGGGAAGGCAACACCACTGACGTTTTGAGTTGTTCACCGGCTTAAATGGCACATTATGGTTATAGGCAACAATTGTTCATGAACGGAGGAGGATGTGCATATATCTGTCTGAGGTCCCAGTCTCTTAATTAAGACTTGATAATTAAGGGTAAAAACCTGCGGCGGCGGACTGCTCAATGCTGATCCTTCAGCTTGCAGCTGTTCTCAAGGTTAACTATGCCAAGGGCAATTCTGCGATTTGGAGATAATAAATGGATGTGCTCGCTCACTTCACACCTCGCCACATAACAGGTCCAGTGTGAAGCTTCCCATCCCTGTCCTCCTTGATGGCTTAGCAGTGATCCATTAGCAAACTAGAGCTACTTCACACCAACATTATTGAGCTTAAACATCCCTCAGGTAATGCCTTGTCTCAACAGAGGCCTTGTCAGTGGACTTTGTTTGACCTTATTAAACCTCAATTCAATCTGATCCCAGAAATGAATCGCTGTTGTTTAAAAAAGCAGTCAGAACTGCTGCTGATACAGAAATCTGCAGAAGGAGGAGAGGTGCATCTAAAATTTAGACTTCTCAATCAAATTTATTTTGTAAGCACTGAGGTTTCACTGGGTTGGGGTGGGGTCACAGAAAAGTACTGGTAATATCTGAATGACAATGAGATATTGGTAAAACCACAGTCAATCACTTTACTGTAAATAAATCACACCCCATAGAGTTTTTAATGGTCAGCTCAAAAATTCAACATTTATATTTTTTCTTTCATTTAGTTATGAATCATTCATCTGACTCCAAAGAGGAGATATTTTCAAACTCGTATTGGTCAACAATTTGTTTCATATAAAAATAGCACATTGAAATTTGTCAAGTGAGGTGGTTAGAGCATCTGCTCAGGATGCCTGCCAGAGGAGATGTTTCCGACACATTCCACCGGAAGAAGTCATCGAAGCACACCCAGGACTCGCTGGAGAGAGATTACATCTCTCAGCTGGCTTGGAAGTGCCTCGGTGTACCCCGAGTGGAACTGAAACAGGTGGTTGGGAAGAGAAAGGAAGAGAAGGTCTACAGATAAGGGATGGATGGATAAGCTATAGCTAATGCACATTAGATACATGCACAGACACATCCATATATAGGTTGGAGTGTAAAATTGTTATGAAGTCCACTTCTGAAAATCCAAAGCAGAGCGACAGGATTATATGTAATATGAAAGATTAAAGATGGAACAGCTACTTTTCATTCTGGACATTCAGCTGATAACACTATTATGAAGTCCAGTGTTTGTTTTCAGAAAACAAAGATAATGAATAATGGACAACGAGCAAATTTGAATATCATAAAAGAGCATCTCTCAATTCAAATGAAAATTACTAGAAAATGATGGAACATACATAGATTGGCAATTCCTGCAAGTTATCCTTTCACATACGCTTGACCAGAGAATCAAAAGCATGCTCACATTTTAAACTGTAACACTGTCCTGCCACAATATGAACCAGGGCCAAGATTTTGCAGCCCTGTTAATTAATTTTTGAGATCGTTAACTGCAACCTTTGCTTTGCAGGATTAAAAGATGTGGTGCAAGTCCTTGCTGCATACTTTCACAACCCCTTTACAGTAGCAGAACATCTACATAAATGCAGAAAACTCAGATGAAGCATAAAAACTGCAAAAAAGGCATTTTCACCTGACCATGCATGCACTGCTTGTCTTGGATATGCTTTGGTTGGTTTTGATTTCAAAGCATTTCCCTTAAGAGTGCACAACATTTTCTGCTTCATCACTACTGAATACCACTCTTTTTAACCCATCCTGCATGCCATAGAGAGAGCTGGGAGCCGGGAGTTATTATGCACTGATAACCTTCCCTTCTTTTTTTTATAATCCCAAGCAGGCACAAAAGGAAACTATTCATGATCTGCAATTATGTTTTGTAGATAAGATAAGGAGCTCACAATTAACTTAAGGCTTGCCCTAGACATAAGGAGCTTTTCATATCTGCTGACCCAGCCAATCAAAAATGCTCCAGGAGGTGCTTTTCAATATCACCATATAGCTCAGCCTTTGCCTTTGTGTTTCTTCTTTTTTTTCCCTTCAGATGCTCCACTCACACCTCTCCCACACCTCTCCCTCAACTCTCCCTCAGCTCTCCCTCAGAACAACTGACTCCAACACAAGGGGGCGTACACTGCTAAGTTTGCCTCTCCCTGTCCATTTCAGCCAAAGCAAGGATACATTTGATTATAAAGCTGACCTTGAGAGGGACTTCACTTAAATTTACATTTCAAAAAGGAATCCCTGATTGTATTATTGGCAAGGAAACGTGAAGCTTCCTCCACACGAAACTGTATTTGGCTTAGAGCCACCGAAAGATGGTGTGGATATGACCATGAAGTTTGGTCAATAGTTGGTTCTCATGGGCAGTCAGTCATTTATCTCTTTAACAGACTTGAATTTACAGGGATACCATTCAAATATGGGGGTGGGTGAAACCCCTCAGTTATTTTATTCTAATTATACATTCCTGCTATTATTGACAGGTGCATTATTTTTTTAAATATGCCACCATGCAGGATAATGAGGTTGCCAGAATTCCCTAACACAACAACCATCAGTGACACCGATGATTGCATTATTAATAATGTGTCTGTTTCACCCTGTAGACCCTTTCCTCTCCAGGCACAGTCTCAGCCTTTTACGATCTTTCTTTAGTTGCATTAATTTTTAAAAAGGCTCGCTCATTGCTGCGCTCGTTGCTGCTCATATTTCATGTGAAGTGCCAACGGATTGCACGCTTGCATCCTTGAAACACAACTCTCGCAAAAAGCACCTGTCTTTCTGGAATACATGGCAGAAGGCAAACCCTGCCCTAAGTGCAGCCCGTGCGCTCCCATAGGCTACAGCCGCGTTTTCCAAGCTCAGTACTTACAACCAGCGTTTAATTGGGTTGAGTTGCCATGTAAATCCAAAGTTGGATGGCTCCTCCCATGCACCTGATGGGGAGTATTTACAGCTCTTTACAGCTACCCTCTGCAGTTTCCAAGAGCGCAGCGACGCACCATGACGCTCCACTGGACTTAAACAAACAGGATTTTGGTTTTTACGCAGCACACTAAAGACTCGCCGCTTATTTACTGACGGGGAGGAAAAGTTGACTGAAAGTTGCACTCCCGTTTTCCAAGATGCCACGCTCTTTTCTCGTCAAGAAACACATAAACTCCGCAAAGAAGCCAAATTATAGTGAGCTGGAAAGCCCAACAGGTAAAGTTTTTAAAGTGAAGTAGCGGAGCAACTTTTAAGAAGTGATGTTTTTTTTTCCACTTTTTTTTTCTTTTCTTTTCTTTTGTTGTTGTTGATATTTTAACTTTGTAGAAGTTGTTTTTTTTTTTGTTTTTTTTTTGAAAGCTCTATGACCAATCCAGAAGTCTGCATTTCTCACTCGGGCATTGAACGCAGAACCATAATTCACAAGTCTTTTCGTTTTGCTCTCTTTCAGTGTTCATCCCACCACACTTGTACAAGGGCCTCCCCCTGTCTGTCATCCCCCAGCCGGAGATCCTGAGCGCGGCAGCCTACAGCCCCATCACAGTGTGGACTACCAGCAACTTGCCGCTGTCTCCGCTGTCCAGTGACCTCTCCCCCATCTCTGGATACCCCTCATCTCTCTCCGACGCCTCCTCCAAAGATCACAGTGGCTCGGAAAGCCCGAGGAGTGATGAAGACGAGCAGATGCTGCCCAAGTTGACAGATCCTCACGGAGTGGAGGCGGAGAAGTTTCAATGTGGTTTGTGCAGCAAATCCTACTCCACGTACTCTGGACTGCTCAAACACAAACAGCTGCACTGCGACGCCCAAACGAGGAAATCCTTCAGTTGTAAATACTGCGAGAAGGAGTATGTGAGCCTGGGGGCTCTCAAAATGCACATCAGGACTCACACTTTGCCTTGTGTTTGCAAAATATGCGGGAAAGCTTTCTCCAGACCGTGGCTGCTCCAAGGACACATCAGGACGCACACTGGTGAGTGGATGGAGGGTTTGGGACCAGGGGCCTGTTGGGAGAGGGGACAGCTTTGATTTTTGCAGGCACAGATTCAACATGGTGTGTGATTTACTGGTTTTTGCAGCTACAGTAAATCTGGTTAAACAGCTTAAAAAACTGTTTTGTGGTGAGACCGAACAAAAAAAAGCTTCTGCTATGTTGTCAGGTCAGCAGAGCGCCTGTCTGTCATACTGTGTGTGTGTGTGTGTGTGTGTGTGTGTGTGTGTGTGTGTGTGTGTGTGTGTGTGTGTGTGTGTGTGTGTGTGTGTGTGTGTGTGTGTGTGTGTGTGTGAATCATGCCAAATCTAATTAGGCATGATGCCTCTTTGATTTCACGTTTTCATGTGCAGCTGCTAATGAAGTCCTTTCCTTGTATTTATGTCCACAGGTGAGAAGCCTTTCTCCTGCCCTCACTGCAACAGGGCATTTGCGGACAGGTCCAATCTCAGGGCTCACCTACAGACCCATTCGGATGTGAAAAAATACCAATGCAAGAACTGCTCCAAAACCTTCTCCAGGATGTCTCTTCTGCACAAGCATGAGGAATCTGGTTGTTGTGTAGCACACTGAACTGGGATACTTCTCCACCACCAGAGAACCCCTTCTGGCCCTTCTTTATTTTTCCAAGACCAGGAGAAGTGTCAGGGAATCATGCTGATGGCGTCGGCTCACAAAGATAGAGACTTTTCCTACTACCTGTCCATTTCATTTCAAAGTGAGACATTTAATCACTCGCCATTTTATTAGATACACTTGATATAGCTAATGACGTATACCAGCTGAACCTAATAAAGTGGCAAGTGAGTGAAGCTCAGTGCTTGCATGCTTTTTGTTTCAGTCAGTATTCCAGTCAGCATCAAGTTTTGTCAAACCATGTACTACCTGTGCTATTCATGCACTTTTCTGCATGTCTAGAAAGTTTTATAGGCCGTCACAATGTTATTTTCAGTGTTTGTACCAATGTCTCTAAAGAGATGTTATGCAGTTCTCTCTTCTTGTTTTTGTTTTTTAGTTTATTTTTAACTTGTAAAGCCAAATGGTGCATTGTGATTGACAAGACAACTATCAGTGGAATATTGAAGCCATTACTACATAGGGAACAAGTGCAAACTTTGATTTAATGAGAAATAATTAAAATCTTTGCACACCATAGAAACAGTTTGCCAGCACTCGAACAACGAAACAAGTGCCTCATTTTTTTTCTGCAATATTATCTATTTTTCAGCAACAGGTTCGTTTTATATTTTTATATATTGAATGTAAGTGTGACTGAGATGATTGTATATAAGCAGTGAAAACTGTGATGCTGAATGATTTTTAAAAAACTATTTTCATGACACCTTTCCAAAAAATAAATAAATTACATTTTGTATAATTCTTTTTTGGCATCTTCCGAGTTGCTTTTCATCTCTGTGTTTGGTGGGTGAGGAGCTCTTTCAGAAGGACTCACTGATGTCACACGCGTCAAAGGAAATATCACGCACAAAAGTAAATGATATTTAATCCGGCTTGCACCATCTCAAGTTATGGAGATGTAAAAATGAGGAGCGAGGTGACTCAGCGCTGCGTCAGGTCTGTACCTGCTCCTTGTGAACCTGTCCAGACATCAAACAATCTTGAAATTTAACACATACTAGTTATATTGATCTTCACTCACTTGCTATGGCCTTTAAGGGCCAAAGACTTTGCATTTGCCCAAGTGTGTGTTAAGTTAAACTGTGGAGGCGTAGTACTCGGGGAAAAAAAAAAACGACCCAATTTTGAGATACATGACTTTAAAGTAGCTAAAGATAAACCGATGTAAATTTGCCTCTTCTTTTTTTTTTATTTAATCCTCTTGCTCAATCACGGCAGTCACTGCAGGGTGCCAGGGTGTACAGACATGTAGATTGCAATGTACTTTCACAAAAAGATCAAATTTGCATTCGCTTTGACGACCTTCTTGAATTCTGGGTGCTTGCCATGGAGGATTAAATAGATTCCCCCAAGCTATGTTTTGTTGTCTTACACCATATGTTGTCTTGCAGCAGGAAGAGATTAGACAACGAAAAATGTAGTTCCTTGAGCGATAAAGTCAAAGTTGAACTCTTTCTAACAAACCCCCAGAAAGTGTGTCCTCCTGTTTGCCCTAATGCGTAAAAAACAGCTGACCTACAAGATGTGATCTGACAAATAGGCACTTCTTTTTTAGTTGTGAGGTGCTAAACTAGCCCGTAGGTATATCCTTCCTTCTTTGAGTCATCAACAAGCTATTCCAGGTGCTCGCCTGATGCGCTTCGGATTGGGCCAGGTGGCTCTAGGGCTCTTCAACCTTGTTGAAAAGCAGGTGCAACCACAAGCATGTAAACCACAGTTACAGGTCTACAGATACTGTAAAAACCACAGCCTCGACTTAATGTGGAAATGGCACAAGCAGCAGGGTCTATTATTCAGATCATAAAAGTAAAGAGCCATCAAGAGGGCACTCTAAACCCTCACAAACAGTCTGTCTTCACTTTTCTTCGGATAATCTAACATCTTTCCTTGCATTTGTATCATGTTGGTGAAATAGAGGGAGAAAAACATGAATGCATGATCCCAATCAGCTTCAGAACGATGGGAGATTTTCCTTCAAAAAACAACCAACACAGGCCTGATTTCCCAGACACCAACAACATGATTCAGGTTCCCCCTCCAAGATGTATAATTGATAAAGCTGTTGTTGATGGCAGTGGGATGAGACAGGGAGGAGTGGAAGCAGGAACTCGTTTGTTTGAAAGCATATGGTTATTAGAGGATGTGTTAAAGAATGTGACATCAAATATTTGCCAGGGCAGAGACTGTTAATAGTAGCACTGTCGTGTTAAAATCTTCATGGGCCATATGCAGGTGAAGCAGATGCCTTTGTGTTCTTCCATTAGAAACAGAAGAATCAGTGTGTGGAAGGACGGTAATGATACTCCTGAAGTTTGACTTCCAAGGAGAAACTTGGCAGAAGATATCTAAGGCTTGATCTGATTTGTTTATTGTATTGGAAAAAAAGGGAAAAAATGTCTTGCAGCTAGAAGGTTCTTGGTTCAAATCCTGCTGGAGCCTTTTAGCGTGGAGTTTGCATGTTCCTCTCCTGCTTACATAGACTTTCTCCAGGTACCCTGGCTTCCATCCACAGTTGTTTGTCAGAGTCTGGCCCTGCAGCTGACTGGTGATCTGGCTGTACTCCTGCCTTTCACCTGCTGACAACTGGGATAAGCTCCAGCAGACTCTTGTCACGTTAAATGGGACTGAATTGGGTATAGATAACGGATTGATTGCAGCTTTACTTTGGTGCTAATTAGGGCAGACACTATCATAAATAATCAATGGGCTAAATATTTTTCATAGTAGAAAGCTTTCATATATATATATAAAAAAAAAAGAGTTGATACCCTGATGTGACCTAAAGATTGAATAAGCTGTGAGCTGAAAATGTATTTGCATTAAAACCAATATCATCAACCACGTATCACAAAGATCAGTCATAATAAATCTAAGGGCTAATCCTGGCAGCTCTTGTTTAAGCGTATTATAATTTGGCTTCTCCTTCATCTGTCTAATAATATCTTTTGGCTGCCCATTATTTTGATTTCTTACTCTCATTAAAGGCTGAATTAACAATACCATTCATTTTATCACACACACTATATCACATGTTAAATAAGCTCCTCAGTGTTCAAGTCTACAAGCCCAGGGCGACAGAAAGGGTCAGCTTAAATGAACAGCGTGCTGAATATAAAGCAGGGCATGACTCTCTGAAACCTGCTGACTTTATGGTGAATCAGGGAGTATGATTCCTTTATGACCATCAAGTGGAACAAATAAAATTAAGGGCGTTCTCTGAGGTCTCACAGTCTCGGCCAGGAAGTGATCCCCAGCTCGTCTCTCTAACCCCACCACATCAGAAAGGAGATGATTGTTTATTCCCATTTACCCAGACTGCCTGGAGGAAAGTTTGCCAGTTTATTGAGCGTCCAGAATCTTGTTAAAGCCAAATTTTCTATATTTTTGTTGCTTCCTCAAACAGCTGTTTTTAATTTTACTTAGAAGTGTATGGTTGCTATTGTTTTTTTTAACATGTATATTCTTCAGATAGGACAGTTTGCCTCTGATTGTATTGTACTGGATTCATGCAACTCAATCATACATCATTTTTTGGCGCTATAGCTACAGTATACTGTGTCCTTTAGTCTTGTGTATTTGTGCAGTTGAAATAAGAGTTGGTGTACAGCAACTAAAAGTGGTGTTTAACTAAATAGCATCTCAGTCCGAGGAAAGAAGAAACTGCTCATTGGTTTGATGGGTTTCAAGCGGCAGTCATGCACTGAGAGATAGTGGTTGACCTTTATATAGATCAGAAATTATTTCCATCTGTGTGTTATTAAGAGCGCTAAAGAATCCTGCAGAGACAGACACAGCTGTGTTGTCTTAATCAATAGCTTTTTGGTCTCTTTTGGCTCTTTTTGTTGCTTTCTGGTTGACAATAGGTCAACTGTTAAAAGATCCAGTGATCATTTTGACTTGATTGTATTTTGCTCGACCCTCTAAAACCCCATGACCACAGATCTCTGGAAACAAACGGGATTGTGTGTGGACAGAAGATGTGTTGAATTGGAAGACACCTTTCATATGCTATTGGATGTTAACGTTTGTATTTATCATTTTAACATTTAAGCAGTGACATTAACCACACTTTATATCAATATCTCCATCAATTTAAAATCAACATTACTCACATATTAGCTATTCAATATTAGAAAAGTGCTTCAAAAGTAGTATTTCAAATTAATTCTCTTATAGATGCCAGGACAGCCACCAGTCTTACAAACTAACTAACCTAAGCTAGACTTTGTTATCCTAGATTTAACAACATTTGGAATTTTATATATATATATATATATATATATATATATATATATATATATATATATATATATATATATATATATATATATATATATATATATATATATATATATATATATAATATTATTATTTCAAATTACTACTGCATTCACTTACCTATAACAAACAAGCAAACAAAATGTGTTTATTTATAAATTATACAATTTGGGAATGTTTTGCGAAAGATAAATAGCTAAATTTAGCTCTAGCTACCCTGTGCTATCCCACAAGCTAGTTTTTACTTGGCTCTCTTGTTTTAGACTTATAACACTTTTAGAATCCACCAACTCTGCAGTTTTACAGCACAATAAGCTTTTTTATAGGGTAAATCAGATGTCAGAGTCAGACTCCACTACGTTTTTACTGCATTTTGACTTTTTATGGAACAAGGGCTCTATCTTCACCTGTGAAGCATCTGTGTCTAAATGCATGATGCTCATCTGACAATATTTTATGTTTGTTTTTTTTTACATGTAAAAATACAGGGTAATTTTAGTTATTTACTTATTAGATGTCAATCCCAAACTGACTAGGAAGTTATAGCAATGTGTGGGATTGATTTTTATTTTAAGGTGTGCACCATCTTCACTTCAACTAAAAACTACACATTTTTTTAAATTTATAAACACCCTCAGGCTCCTCCATCGTTTCCTCCCTTACCTACAATGGCTCTTACAGCAGTATTTATTTTTTATATTTACGTATTTTGGGGAAGAGTTAAAGTCACAGATGTATGTAGTGACAAATATAAGTGGTATGAAAATTTTATCACTTCGATTTTAACACTTATTACTTATTACTATACTTATTATTTTAAGCCCAATCATAGTCCCAGTAAAAGTACTTTAATTGGCTTTGTTCCGTCCTGAGTCAGATTTGTCAAACTACATATTATTTGACAGTCCTCCATTAAAACAGTTTTAAGTATTTATCATTTCCACAGCAAAAACAGTTTGTATTTTCCTTACCTTCACAACAAAACAATTTTCCTGTTTTTCTTCCACAGTGATGCCTTTTTTTTTTTTTTTCCACAGTGATGTCTTTTAAAACACACGTCAAATGTTCATGGCAAGAATCCCTTAAAAAAAAGAATGAAAAGACCCCAATCTTGTTGGTGCTGTTTTTTTTTTTTTTTTTTTTTTAATTAAAGTGGGCAAATGTTATTAGGTAAAAGAGTGAAATCAGTGTAAATAGATTCAGAGCTGTTCTATTATCCAGTCATCTTATGATTCACTTGTATCACTTTCAATTTAACCCATATAAGCAGCTGAGAAATAAAGAATGATCTCAAAGTATGCAAGGAAACCTGTGCTGTTTTATGTTGTATCTATAAAAAAGGTAATTATACAGCTTTGACTTTAGTTTGGTGTTGACTCCTTCATCATTCAGCTCTCTGAAGTGCAGTTCCTCTCCTTCACATCCCAACAGGAACAGACACAATCCAGGCATGTTTGTCCCTTTACACTACATTTTAGTGCTACAGAAGGACAGATATATGAAATAATTTTGTGACAGACTTTTGAATGTTGTCAGTTTCCCAAAGTGGTGCTGAAGAGAGCTGGCTTGATGAGAATGTGCTGGCACACTGAGTGGGGACAGTCTGCTTTAAATTTGAATAATGATGATGACATTCTTTGGAAAAACAGGTACAGGAAATTGCTCATGTTTAATCCTTTTATACCTAAGAGCTGCCTTTGACACCATTGATTACCTAATTTGAATTTTAACACCTTGAGCACTGGGTGGCATTACCTGTCACACGTTAACTGATTTTTCCCTCCCAGCACTCAAACTAATGATGTTTGATACCACCGTTTCCTTTCCGATCCGATATTTAGAAAAATTCAGGCTGCTATCGGCGATACCGATACATTGTGCAAATACACCTAATATGCCCAGTAAATCTAAAATAAATGTGTATTTTAGATAGATTAAGAATACAAGACTCAGAGTCACTTATTTAGCTACTTATTTTAAAGTCAGAAGTATACTGAGGTAGCAGCCTCATTTACAATACAGCCAAGCTATTACAACAACAGAGAAACCAGTGTTTGAAAAAGGTGTTTCCATCACTAAAAGAAGATCTTAAGTAAAATAATAAAACTGTGGCCGGGTGGAGAGGTTGACGGGACACGCACCTGTGTCCCATCCACCTGAGTGGCCGCCACGCCTCCACCCGGCCTGCCTTTATAACGCAGAGCTGGAGAGCAGAAAAGGGTCGGAGGAGCTGCTGTCAGGCGGAGGTGCTTAGGCACTGTGTGTGGGTGGTGGTCTGGGTGTTTAATTGAATAAAACAGGGTTCTGCACAAGCTTCGTGTCTCTCCATCCTTCGGGCGGGCCCCCGTGGCACGCACCCTGCCACAAAAACCATTAAAATAAATAATAGAATAATAAACAAAAATACGAACTACTATACAAACGAAAAGAAAACAAAAAATGACTGAAGTATCAAAAGTATCGATATTTTCATTTGAGAATCGAATTTAGAGCATACAGATCTGGTATCGGAAGTATCGATATTTCTGTATTGATCCGCACATCACTAACTCAAACTGAAACAAAAAAAAAGTATACTTTAAAAAAAGTATACTGAAGTATACTGAAAAAAAAGTTACACAGATGAAGACTCATATTTTTACTTTCCTGAACATCATATTAGGAGTTCCTTGGAGTTCCATACTATCAGTCCAGCCACTTCCTTTCTCCGTAGCTATATAACTTATAGAAAACATGATTTCATTATTTGAAATCATATTATTTATATCTAATTCCTATTCTATTTCTTATTCTTATTAATAATAATATATTATTAATTCAATGTTCACAGAAAACATGTAAGGTGTCCACATCACACACAAAAAAAGTTCAAATTATGAAACTGTGCTGTCAGTGAGGAAAGTGAGCTTGAAACTAACTGTCGAGCAAAGGTTGAAAGATCAATTCCTGCAAAAATGGCGAAGTCAACTCTATAGGATGACATCATGTTATATTTATGTAGAGTTTAAGCCAGAGTTTAACCTAGAACAGTATTTATTATGTCAAAATAAGTATAGACAGGCCATTTGTAATTTTAGGATGAATAACAGCATAATACCAAAAGTCACTGGAAGGTATAAAGGTCTGGATAGAAGTCAGAGATTCTGTAACTCTGTAACGTCAACCGTATTGGAGATGAGTTTCATATTTTGTTTGAATGTAAAAATGTAAATATAATGAATCTCAGGCAAAAATACTTACCAAAGTATTATACAAACTGACCATCTATGTTTAAATCGATTTTGTTACTTCAATCTAATAAGTGAAATGTTATTTATAAATTAGGCGCCTTTTTGAAGAATGTCCTTCCTTTGTATAAATTATTTTTCTTTTTTTCTTTGCCAAATTGAGTATTTTAGTTGAACACGTACAGCCTGCCACTTGCTACAAATGTACAAATGTTTGTGTTCTTGTGCTCCATACCATGTGATCATTGTCGTGAGTTAAAATAAAAGATTAATTGATTGATTGATTGATTGATTGAAAACCTGGCATGTCATCTGGTGGAACCTAACTGGGTGTCTGTGGGAGTGTTTCCTTCACCAGCCCCCTTGACAGCGTTTTTGACTGACAGAAGGGATGGATACATGTCGATTACATGAAAGTACCATGCACATACCATTTCAGTATAGAAATATACATACATGTATCATTAAATGAGGCAACACAGTGGTTTAGTGGTTAGCCCTATTGCTTCACAGCAAGAAGGTTCCTGGTTCGTGTGGAGTTCTCCCCGTTCTTGCGTGGGTTCCCTCCGGATACTCCGGCTTCCTCCCACATCCCAAAATGGATGCATGGATGGATGGATGTATCATTAAATTCTAATACATATGTAAATATACCAATAGGAAATCATATACATGCAGTCAACTATACAGTCGATTACACATACATAACCATATATCCATTTGTGTGTCTATACATATTAAAATTGTGCAGTCCTCAATAAAGACAAACAAAAGTGTAAATAGCTATTTGAGAGTACATACACATCTTAGGTCATCTACTTAGATATTATATATTGTTTGGTGTGTGCTATATAACGATTCATGGTTAGCACATTAGTATCGATAGCTACACCGGTCACTTTATTAGGTACACCTGTCCAACTGCTCGTTAACGCAAATTTCTAATCAGCCAATCACATGGCAGCGACTCAATGTATTTAGGCATGTAGACATGTCAAGACGATCTGCTGCAGTTCAAACCAGCATCAGAATGGGGAAGAAAGGGTGATTTAAGTGACTTTGAACGTGGCATGGTTGTTGGTGCCAAACGGGCTGGTCTGAGTATTTCAGAAACTGCTGATGTCTAGGGTTTACAGAGAATGGTCTGAAAAAGAGAAATATCCAGTGAGCAGCAGTTCTGTAGGCCCAAATGCTTCGTTGATGCCAGAGGTGAGAAGGAGTACGGCCAGACTTGTTCGAGCTCATAGAAAGGCAACTCAAATAACAACCAAAGTATGCAGAAGAGCATCTCAGAACACGTCGAACCTTGAGACGGATGGGCTGCAGCTGCAGAAGACCACACGGGGTCCACTCCTGTCAGCTAAGATCAGGAAACTCAGGCTAAAATTAGCACCAAAATTGGACAACACAAGAAGAAAAACGTTGCCTGGTCTGATGAGTCTCGATTTCTGCTGCGACATTCGGATGGTAGGGTCAGAATTTGGCGTCGACAACATGAAAGCATGGATCCATCCTGCCTTGTATCAACAGTTCAGGCTGTTGGTGATGCTGTAATGGTGTACACTTTGGGCCCTTTAGTACCAATTGAGCATCCAGTCAACGCCACAGCCTATCTGAGTGTTGCTGCTGACCATGTCCATCCCTTTATGACCACAGTGTAGTCATCTTCTGATGGCTACTTCCAGCAGTATAATGTGCCATGAGATGTCATGAGCGGCCCCCTGATCTGCCTGCACAGTCCCGAGGGCGGGCCCCTGAGCTGTCTTGCCGGTCTGCCCGGCCCAGTGCCCAGGTCCCCTGAACTCTGACTGTGTGTTGACCTGGCCCCCCACATATTCTACATATTCACATATATATATATATATTAGGGCTGTCAAATTTAATGCGTTAATAACGCGTTAACTTAACGTCCTCTTAACGCCAACAATTTTTTTAACGCGCGATTAACACGCAGGATAAAAAAACTTATATAAGTTCTGGCCGTCGACGGCCTCCGTAGCCTGAGGAAAAGCGTGGTGAGTAGAAAGATGGAGAATGAAAAGGGACTTTTGAACGGCTAGTTGACTTTCAAAAAGATGCCCAGATGGTTCACTGGACAGGACTAAAGTTATTTGCATTTACTGTCGATTTGAAATGAATTACCATCGAACTACATCGAGTCAACCGATGCAGAGAGCGCAGCGCTGCCCCCCCCTTATTTGTTTGTGATTTTTTTTTGTATCCCCCTGTTTGGATCCCACTTGGGAGAAGGGGATATTTTTTTAGCCTTTTATTTTACTCCATATGAGGTTAGACATAGTTACATGGAAAATTTAACTGACCAATGCACTTCTTGTACAATGTTTGTGATGCATGTGGTTCATTGTTTTACTTTGAGCTGCTTAAAAAAACAAGCAATCTTAAGTTAGTCTTTACAAGTGTAAAGTTGGGGACTACGTTGTGTTTGTATTCATGAAGGAATGTTACATTCAGGTCAAAAGGTTTTTTTGTGGAAAGTTGAATAAACATTGGCATAAAGCAGCATATACAGTAATTAGAAAAGCAAAAAAATGTGTGAGTAAATGTGCGGTTAATATGCGATTAATCGCGAGTTAACTATGGACAACATGCGATTAATCGCGATTAAAAAAAATTTTAAAAAATCTGACAGCCCTAATATATATATATATATATATATATATATATATATATATATATATATATATATATATATATATATATATATATATATACACACACGCACACACACACACACACACACACACAAACACACACACACATACACACACACACACACACACACACACACACACACACACACACACACACACACACACACACACATACACACATACATACATACGAAAACACATATACACACACAACATGCAAAGGCAGCACAAGGCCAACCATATGGCACCCCCCCCAACGTCCCGAGGACGTGCCCAGTGAGCGACTAGTCAACACCCCCCACCCCCAGAAGGCTCAGCCCCCAGACCAGATCCACCGGATGAGTTATATACGCCGGACCCAATGTAGCCCTGGAAGGTCCCAAATAGCAGGGACCGGCGGCAAAACTACCCAGGGTCCCATTCTGCAGTGAATGAGTCAAGATGCCACTTGACCCATCCTGCCAACCCCCCTCCATTCCAGTTGATTTCACCAATTTCTTTTCATTTTCTTTTTCTTTTTCTCTTCCCTCTCCCATTATTTTTTTCCTTCTACTTTAATGCATTTAACTGCAAAAAAAATTTTGAACATGCAGAGTGGAAAACCCCCATCATAAAAAATATGCAGACAACTGGAAAAAACCCAAAACTAAACAAAAAACATTAATAGTGCTGTTGTATTTGCAAATTTGGGCGAGCAGTGAATTACAGTATGAACACATTTACACAATTATTTACGACAGTATCTTTAAAAGATGTAATGCTTGACGTGACTGTGACAGTTGCTGCACAGAGGACACACATGTGTTGTGTGGATGGGTAAATGGTTTTCTCCAGAGTAAAGATTCAGACAGAAGACACCAGTAGCATCATCAAAATAATCTGGTCGTGGTAAGAGAACCTGGGAGCATGCTGGGGGAGTGAACACAGAAGGGCTATCTGTTAAGCTGACCGATTGCACGTGGGAAGCAAATATAACAGAGTTGCACCAAAATATATATGCAACGTAAAAAAAAGAAGTCATTTTTAAGGGTAGCTCAATGAGCACAGGACAAAGTGCTTGTGGATGACCCTAGAAAAACAATCAGTTGCTTTATATAATTATGAAGCCAGAATAAAAGGCGCCATTTGTTTAATATAAATCATGAAATAAAATACCACTTCATAAAAGGAGCAGCCATCATGGTTGATTATGAGAGCGCCCACACAGCAGTCCAGTGATCGCATCAAATACACACCATACTGTGATTGGATCAGCAAGAGAACGACTCGATGAATATCTATTTTAGTAAGAAAATGTCATGACACATTGTGCTGCTCCAGAAAGGGAAACATGATGGCTCAGAATAGTTGGCTAATTTTGGTCCTATCTTAAGGCAGTTGTATTAGATATTGTTGTGGCCAGAATGATGCATGCTTTTCTGTGTCAAAGTGTGTGTTTACTATAATCTGCAATAGTGGCATTTATCAATTCACATTGCAGCTTTGGATGTAATGCATAGGATGAGTGTTAGGTGTGTGGTTGATATTATTACAAATGTATCCTGCGTGCTTCATATTGTTTTAGCCTTGGTTTTGCTGCTGTCATGCAATATTATGCAGATTTTTTTATTGCTCCAATTTCTCTGATCTCATATGGAACCCTCATTACATTTACTAAATTGCATATGTTCAAAACAGTTTAGAAATGTTTTCAACTGTAACAAAGCAAATGTTTATTTCAGTTTTAAAGCACATGTGAGTTTGTGTCCCCTGTGACCTTTTAGGTAACTCCAATCAGATTTTAAAGTGATATAGCATGGGAGAAAAAAGAAAAACATGCGCAGATCTCCGCTTTTCAGATTTGATTACGCTGTTTTACGCTCACTTGTACACAAACTCACAAACTATCAGTCAGCAGGTCTAAGCCAGCTGCATATTTAACAGCATTTTGGATCCAATCAAACTTTAGCTGTGTTTATTCTCATCTAGATAAGGAGGAGAAATTAAAAAACAGAAACATTTCAGGAGATAAATTGCAAAAGGATTTGTTTGTAATTGTGCAGCTGCGTTCTGAAATAATTTATTCAAATTAATGTTCTTCCTCTGTTTGCCAATGTATTTTTTTCCTTTTAAATCCTTTAATACAGAAAATGTCATGTGGTACTTTTCATGGGTTCAGCTGATGAGGTGATTTAAGGTAGAAGTTATTATACTGAATTGATTTCATTATCCAAATCCATACCACAGGAGAATATTCTGAATGATTTTTGGGATTGTACTGGAATTTGGGATGTATTCCTAGGATAAAATAAAATAAAAAAAAACTACTCAAAGATTCACTTTCATTTCATATTACTTTGATGAGTGATAATCTCTGAATACTGGTGGTGGGGCACCGCAGTGTATGAGGTTGAGATGATTCCTGACAGGCCAACAGACTGAGCCAGTGACCTAATTATGATGAATCAGGGCTGGGAAAAGCTGTCTGGCCAACAGGCGTATCTAAGTGGTTTTTCTCTCCACGGCAACAGCATGTACAGCTTCAACAAAACAGAAAAACACAACAGAGATGCTCTCAGCAGACAGGCTAAAGAAGCTCTATACCATTCATTCTTGGTTCTTGTTTAAGCTGAAAATAGAGAAAAGGAATGTGTGAATGGTTTAAAATCTAATCTATGAGATGTCGAAGTGACATTGTTTTTATAAACAAAACTTAACAAAAACCCTTATGATATTCATCTTCACCGAAGCAGGTCATTGAAGTACAAAAAAAAGCAAAGTAACCAGCTGCCAGTTATCTTAACACGACCTCTGAAACAAGAAGGAAGAGCTAACCGACTAACCTGACTGTCCAAACATGACACGGTCTAAATACCAATACCTTCAAAGCTCACCAGGAAATGTCTAGGACTATTTCTAGGATGGGTGACATGATGTCCTATACTGTACTCTGAATGTGTTGCCTGGCAACCGCACAGAGATAACAAGACAGGAAGTTGCAGCTCCCAACCAAAAAGTAAGTTCTGCACAGTGTCCAAAAACATCCCCTACTCACTACAGCCTTTAAAGTGCATTACCTCTTTCTCAATAAATAGTGTGAGTGGACAGGGGAAGGGAGTTCATCTGAAAAATACGTTTTGGACACTACTTGAGTCATTTGTCTTCATTCTGTTAGTGCAATCACACAGGGAAAATGTAACAGATTGCTGCTGGTTAATACGGCGACTATCAGCTGTATGTTACTTGTCATGATGGATCTCAGGATGCCGTGCACTATATAGGGTACAACCACTTCCACTACGTGTTTGGACAATACTGCAAAATGGCACATATGCCATGAAACACTGTCCACAGAGTAGGGGGTGATTTGTGTTTTAGAGAATTAAGCCAGCTTTAGAGGATCTGACAGAGGACTTAAAAAGGAAAAAAAGAAAAAGAAAGGCAAACTAGTCATGTTCCGCATTTCCAGTTTTTATGAAACTAAGCTAAATGTATTTTCAGACATTAATGTTGCAATAGATTGATGCAACATGGCTGCACCGGTCCTTTATAGCAACTGTCATTCAGTCATAGAAAACATTAATGTTAATATTTCTCATGACAAATGTCATGATAAAGGTATAACAGCAGTCTTCATATGCTTTAAGGGGTTTCTTCCCTCAGCAAGTGGATGGTTCATATCAGCATATTAGGAGTGTTGTGATAAATGGAATCAGTGGAAGATTTTACATTTTACTTTTTTAAATGTTTAAGATAAGCAAGGACTGTGTTATAAAAGAACCCTGACTGGCTCCTTTCTTTGAGGGTGCAGTTACATTTATAGTAATCTGTGCAGCAGCTTTTAGCGCAGCATGATTTTGTTTTTTTTGTTCATTTTAAACCTGAGGACATTGCTCTTATCTCGGCCTGCTGCGTACATTACGAGAAAAACTGCAGCCACAAAGCAACCCTAAAATGCTGTAGTGAACACTGAATAGCTTTTTTTTTACTCTCTCTGATTCAGGTGCAGTGAAAAAAATGGTAATGTTCTACATCAAATATTGATTATTGCAACTATGGATTCCTATCTCCTCAGACTAGTGCTATACTGAATAAGATGTTCATATTATACCTGATCCCATCTAGGAAAGCTGCTGTTCAAATTTGTTCTGGAAAACCCACAAGAGGTTCATTCAGACATAACAGACACGTTCACTTGCATTCAGAATAAAAAGCCATGCATCTCTGAAAGCAGCTTCAGTGTTGGCTGGCTTTCTCTGGCATACATTAAATGTCTTCAAGAATGCTCTCTGTTCATCAATGGGATGTATTTAGACTTTATAGCCATCAAGCTGTTCTCTCATACACCTTTAATGAAATTCATTATACACTTATTTTGCAGAAGATATCAATCTCTGAATCTAACACTTATCAACAAAATAAATGTCTATCCATCCATCCATCCATCCATCCATCCATCCATCCATCCATCCATCCATCCATCCATCCATCCATCCATCATTATCTATACCTGCTCATTCCTACTTAAGATCGCAAGGATCTGCAGGAGCCTTTTCTAACTAAAGTTTAAAGTAGAAACATAACACATTTACATTTTTGCAAATGTTATTGTTGAAATGTGTTTTATGCCAGCTAAGTCTTAAGTAATAAGAGCAGTTTTACAGGGGCACACCCATAGCTGTGTGGCTTCTCCTAACTCATGGGTAAACAAAGAAACTGAGTCTTCTGGGGGTGGAAAAAGGCTCTCCCTGCAAGGTACTAAGACATTTATTTCAAAGGCTCTTTTAGCAGTAAAACATGACGCAGTGTGAGCTCTGTCTATAGTATCCATGGTGACCCATCTGACAAAAAATTAAAAAATTAAATAAAATACTGGCAGCTACATCTTCTCAGAAGATGGCTTGGATTTGTTTTCCTTTTCTTTTCTGATGGTTATCTGATCATCGGTGGAGGGTAAAAGGGACATGAAGGCTAAACAAAAGGTGCTTGAATAAACTAGCTCCCGGCCACATTATTCAGACTCTGGGTATTGTACTCTGCTGACAAGCCTCAACAGGACGTCTGCCTCCAGAGAAGACTCACTGGGTATGGGTAGGACTTATTTGCTGAATCTTACTGGAAAGGAAAAAGAAAGAAAAAAAAAGCATTGATAACCTGTATTTTTGCTATTGCATAATCGTTTTACCACACAAAAATACAGACCATGTCATGCAACATAGCACAATAGCTTTAGACACAACATTCTTGCAGTTTTTAACACATAGTCTACATTAAAGTGCTTAGTTTATCCAGAACCTATCCATATTGAGTGTAAAAAGTGTAAAAAAAAATCATTAAGAATAGAGAAAGTCAAACCAGTGTATTATAATTTCTAAAACAAATCAGAGTGGAAACATGAAGATGAATGAAGATTTCTCAGTTCTCTGTAGTTTATATCCCTGGTACCTTAATCCACTATCCTGCAGTATGGATTTGTCATTATAGTAAAGTACACACATAGAAGAATGCACAGTATCATTTAATAGGTTTAAAATCATTTATTATTATTGTAGTGTATACTTGAAATGTCACTTTTCTTCATTCTTTCCTCTGTTGTCAGCTGATTTAATTATCTCGCAAGCATTGCCAGTTAAAAGAAAATAGCTGCAAGTGATTATATTCAAAGTGGAAATGGTTGGAAAGTGTGTTTTGGAAATGTAGTTTTGTTGCTCACGTTGTGATCCCCATGCTGGGACCTCTCCTATTTATTTTTATTTTTTTTTCAATTGATGTGATGATGTGCCATTTCTCAAATGGTTGTACACCAACTAAAAGGATGGTGATTTGAGCAATATATTGATCAAGGACATTTGTAGATCATTTGTAATTTGTTATGTGTGTTATGTGGCCCCATGTCTTAAGGTGTGCAACATTACATCGGTTGATTTCGCATTATTGGTTTCGCATTTTACCACACATTCTTCACCGGTGACAGGTCAGGAGTGCAGGCAGGCCAGCCCGCTTCCCGTACCATCTTCTTCCAAACCCACAACCAGCAGATTTAGCTTTTTTTATTATCTTGTTGGAAAATGAATGGATATCCTTAAGAATGTGATCTTGAAGCACAGTTGTCAGCTCAGTTTTTTTTACTGGGTCACAGTATTGATCTGCTGTCGTTCTCAAAAACTCTCAGATGGTAGATGTTACAAGCTTTCTTTTAAAGAAATTAATTAGCAACATTAATGAATACAGTTTGATAGAAAATACAAGCTGAAACAGGCACTCAGTGCAAGCTGAGTCTGTGCAGTCTGATGTGCAGCAATATGTGTTGCTGAAGGACAACAAGCAAGCAGCAGAATATGTTTTGGCACACTAAGTGTCAGCTATTAAAAAAATATATCAGTGGGAAAGTTTAACTCAAAATACATTCCATATGGCAGCGTGTAAGTCCATGTACATTAGTCACAGGTTGAAATATAGATGGTTCAGGTGCTGTGTGCAATAAAGCATCCTTTATTGGGGCATAAAGACAAAGTGCAATGACTAAAATAAGTAGCAAACAAGGCTACAAGCTGCTCAGACATACTGATGGATGACTTACCTACCCTTCTCTTGCCAGATAAGGTCATTTATTGCATCTAAGTATTTTATCAAAAGTTGTCCCAGTGTCTCTTTTTTATGACAGAGTAACATGGATATACAAGTGTTTGTTTTGTTTGGTTTCAGTTTAAGGTCTGGCTAATGGTTGACTAAACAGTGGGAGAATCTTTGGAAAAGGATAGTATGAAACAGTGGATGAGAAGGTGGACAAAAAAGATGGTTATAATGCCAATCCAGCTTCTGTTCCACTCAAATTCCCTGCTGTGGATCCCATAATGGGTTCACCTTACTGCAGAGCTCATTGACATAATTCTGCAAATCATATTAATCCATCCATCCATTATCTCTACCCGCTTTATCCTTTTGCAGGGTCACAGAGGTCTGCTGGAGCCCATCCCAGCTCATCACAGGCGAGAGGCAGGGGTTCACCCTGGAGAGGTCGCCAGTCCTTCGCAGGGCTCATATTAATCGATAGAGAGCCAAATTCATTTGAATTTGCTTTCTTGAGTCTTGCAGGAAAAGGGGAGTAAGATGCAGAGGAGGCAGAGAAAGAGAAGGAGGTGGATGATCTGTCAGGGCAAAGAAAAAGAGAAGATGAGATGGATGAGAAACCAGAGACACTCTTGTCTAGAGATGAGACTGAAAGAGGAGTTGCCACAGTAACGCAGAACTGTTTTTGTTTCCTTTTTTTCAGGGTGGGGGTGGGGTGCCAAATCTTACTTTTATGCCTAAAATGACTACATATGATTTTCCTAATAAAGATTACATTTTTAGCTGTATCAGTAATGTCTGTCTCAGCAGCTGCTGTCTGGCAGTGGTGATATTAGACGGCTTAGCAAGGGGCATCCGTGTGTCATCCTTTGGTGCTCATTTCAAAGACATGCAGGCCTTAATGATATAAAGATGTGATTTGAGTAATGGGTCAAGCGGGCGAAGGGGTTGCTTCAGCAGAGCTGGATATGAATGCCCCCGTCTTGGAGGCAGGATATGTTATTCTAAATTTTCCATGTACTTTTCCGCTAGATTCTGCTATCACAGGAGTGTATCTTAGTCAAGGGCACTGATTACGACACAAAATATTGCAGACCCTGGCTTTTGGACTTGCTCCTGATAACAGTCTGGATGGTACCATCTGTCTTTGGTTAACAACACGTCGTGATTCTTTGTAAAAAAATAAAAAAAAGATAAGAAAAGATCTGGAATTGAAGAATTTTCACTTTTTTTTCCAGTGAGATGGTCCCTTACCAGTGTGGTTATATGCAGTGCCATCTAATAGATTGGAGATCAAATGGCTCCAACGAAGGGTATCTTAGTGTGCCACTCTTGGACCTTTGCTCTGCTGTGGAAAAGCCACTAGTCCTTTTTGGGTGGTCATCCTGCTTGTGATATAATCAGTTGTTTTCAGAGCCCCTCCTGGCTCATCCTAACTTTAAACCAATCGGTATAAATGCTGCTGTATGTGTGGCACCGTGTCCAAGAATCCTTGGCTGTTTTTACAAACACATCTCTTTCCCAAAGAAGATTTTTCATCCATCCATTCATCATCCACAAACACATATTCCTATTCAGGGTCATGGGTATCTGCTGGAGACTGTGCCATCTCTCTACGGGAGGTTGCCAGTCCATCAATGAGCACGATTTTTGATTAATTATTAGATATATTTTGTTGTATTTAAGAAAATGGTTTGTAAAGCTATTTTTGAAGCTTATAAGTGCAATTGACCATCTGTTAATGTAAATTTACAGTAAATTTATTAATGGATAGCCCCTTGAGATGAATCATCTCGTTTTTGAGGGGGTCCAACAAAAAACATACAACACAATACAAAACAGTTACATACAACATACATAATACATAAGGCTCTCACACACAAACCTGCCCACACACCAGTCCCCAAGACCTACCACACCTGAAGAACACAGGTAAACACTGCATATAATGCAGTAATAGCAACAAGAACAACAATATTAATACTAGAAAATTTCTGGAAATTTTGATATGGGCATGCCCTACCACCCATTCGTCCCCTCTCGCTGCTTTGGTTTGGGGCTGTAGTGTTTGTGTTCGGGGTGGTTCTATGTCAGTTTGAGGTGTTTTTACGCTTGTATTTCATTCATTCCTGTGCTCCCAATAGTTATTAATGGGGCGCGCTTTTTGGTGTCTAGCGTTGCCACGGTAACGCTTTTGACTGAGAATAGTAATGCCCATCGAGGCAAGATGGAGACGCATCTAACGATGTATGCCATGCATGGGTGCACGTTCCGGTTCAGGCTACGTTAACGGATAGGTTTTTTTTTTCACGTGGTACAAAACCCCATCCGAATGAATGGGGCCATTTGGCATGGATTTTGACATAAAATTTCCTTAAATCACAGCTTCATGAAATTTGAGTATGTTGAAGTCCACAGCGTGCCGAGTCAGGGGACATTTGTACGATGTCTCTACGATAACAAGCGTCCAAATTCAAACAGAAATTAAAAAAAAAAATGAAAGGTCAATATCACGAAAACTGTAATAATTAGCATAATGAGGTTGTAGGGTCTGTTAGTGCCAATCGGGCCGAGTGTTTGAAAGTTTCAACTATGTCTCTACGATAAAGTTCGGCCGAGCAATAAGCGTCCGAATTTTCGCCTTTTTTTTTGCTTTTTGGCATCTAGCGTTGCCACGGTAACACTTTTTACTGAGAAAAGTAATGCCCATCGAGGAACGATGGAGACGCATCCAACGATGTATGCCATGTATGGGTGCATGTTCCGGTTCAGGCTATGTTAACGGATAGGTTTTTTTTTCACCATGGTAAAAAACTCCATCCGAATGAATGGGGCCATGTGGCCTGGATTTTGACATAAAATTTCCTTAAATCCCAGCTTCATGAAATTTGAGTATGTTGAAGTTCACAGCGTGCCGAGTCGGGAAACATTTGTACGATGTCTCTACGATAACCTGTTGCCTAGCAACAAGCGTCCAAAGTCAAACGGGAAAAAAAAAAAAAATGAAAGGTCAATATCACAAAAACTGTAATACTTGGCATAATAAGGTTGTACGGTCGGTTAGGGACAATCGGGCTGAGTGTTTGAAAGTTTGAACGATGTCTCTACGATAAAGTTCGGCCGAGCAATAAGCGTGGGAATTTTCGCCTTTTTTTTTGCTTTTTGGCATCTAGCGTTGCCACGGTAACCCCTATTACGGAGAAAAGTAATGCCCATCGAGGCATGATGGAGACGCATCCAACGATGTATGCCATGCATGGGTGCACGTTCCGGTTCGGGCCGCATTAACGGACGAAAAAAAGTGCGGAATAATAAGAAAAGGGAAACCTTTTCTAGATACTAATATATCGCCTTCATTTTCATGTTTTTCCTCGTTTTTCCGGCCGTGTTTTAGTTTTTGGGGATTTTTTTTTTCCACATCCGAGCGGGGTCATGCTGTACACCCGCTGGTGCGCAGTGGGACTTTTGCGACTTTAGCTTGTTAGCAAAATGCTAGCAACATTGCCCTTTGGGCCATTCTGGACGATTGCAATATGGTCATGCCACTACTTGGCATGCCCATAATTAATGGTAGTCATTGTCATCATCATTATGATACAATATATGAAGATATATATACATTATATATGAAATAAAAAAATAAAATGAGAAGGCAATACCACTAGAAACAACTACATGGTTTATAGAGGTTGGAATATAGAGAGTTTTTAAAGAGGTGTAATGAATTAAGTTTTCTTATGTTAATGGGTAAGTTGTTCCAATCTGATGGGGCTTTGAACTTAAAAGCACGTCTGCCAATTTCTTTAAAAGTTAAAGGAACGTAATGTTTCTTTGCTTTTCTATTGTTTCTTTGCCTTTTGTTGTTTATTTGCTTTTCTATTCTCTTTTTGGTTTTCTGGAGGTTGGTAGCCAAAAATAGAAAGTTGGTACTATAGGATAGGCTTTTATAAGCAGTTTGCTTCTGCCTATGCCTTTTCAGTTATTGTTCAACAAATTTTTTTGGTTTTGTATGAAAAGTTAATGCTGTGTACAATGTTTTTTTGGTGTTGTTTTGTGTTGCAATGACTGAATAAACTTCATTCATTCATTCATTCATTCATATCACTCTTATCCAGTGATCCAGAGCTCATTAATATGTATATTATTATAGTTTAACCTTGTTTCTTCCATTTAGGATGAATTATTATTGGCCTTTCAATATGTAAATCTAATTTATTTTTGCTGGCATCTTATACTTCAGTCAAAAACATTAACTCCCATGTCAGCCAGTTTGTTTCCCATTTCTTTTGTAGTGCTTTCTCTATATTCAAAGCATATTGCTTTCAGTTTTCCGCTCTGTCACTTTAATGTCTTTCCTTGATTATTTGTATGTTTCCCTTTTGTTACCTTCCCAATTTGTTTTTACTTGTTTGAAATATTAGACAGCTTATTGAGAAAAGCCAACATCTTTTCCCACACCTGGCACTGAAGTGCCTCAGTCGAGGACTTTTGTAATCCTTTCCACTGATTTCAAGTCACAGCTCTCTGAGCCATGTTTCCAGTCAACCAGGTCCAAGGTGAAGGGTGTTAAGATCCGCAAGCACTCCCATAACCGGAGACCAATTTATATCTTTGAACCTGTGCAGTGTCCGTAATAAAATATGTGGTTACTTACTGAACACTTTGAGTTTCCACTTGAGTGATTAATTTGGTCTTTTGTGTCTGTAATCAGCTAATGAGCAAAGAAACCAAGGCTCTGTACAGTTTGAACGAAAGCCAGAGCTGCGAAACGTTTATCACCCTATAAATCATTCAGTCGACGGCCATCCTTTACAGTTGTATTTTCTCTGAAAGAACACTGTGTATCCTTTAATATTTCAGATGGAAAAAGATCACTCGTTAGGATTTTATGTGATACTTTTACTAAACCTAGATTTTACAAAGGCACTAATGCTTCTCTGCAAACTTTTATAGTAGATCATTCGAAACAAAATGATGATTGCACTGTGGTGTGTGTTAATATGCACTACATAACATCATTTGCAAGATAACCCAAAAGAGCAGAGAAAAAAAAACTATGAATATTCTTCATGGTGAAAGACTGATTTCGTCTCTATAATTGCATAAGATGAGAAGCTTTAACCGTGTTTAGAACGGCAAAACTGTCTGAAGTGAGAACTCTTCTGAGACTTTTTATTTATGTCAAACAAGATTTGCTTTTTGTAATTTCCCAGTTTTTCAAAAAAGAGCTGGAAACATTTCAGCACTCTAAGATTCTAAACATAACCCAGCAGGCAGATGAATATTTATATGGAGTGATATTTTGCAATTATGAGTCTTATAAACAGTGCATCAATATTACAATCCCCCTCCAAGAAACAGATTGTTTGTCTTTCCGAGCTAGTAGTCACAGTCTTCTTTTGCCATAAATATCCTCTGTCACTGGTGCATTCCTCTGCCTTCACCACACTGTTTGAGTATACTCGGAGATAGTCTGGTCTGTGTGCTTTCATTCCAGCAGACTGATCACAGAAGACTTGATCCAGCTGTGTCATGAGCCACAGAGAAAACCACAGCTGATAAGAGACAGAGAAGACACTGAATGATGTGGGATAAGGGGTGCCTTTTAAAGGAAGGAGCATTTGGATTTCATTAGCAGATAATCCTGATGAAGTTCAAAAATTAACACTGACGTAGGCTTGTGTGAGTGAACAAACACTGAAAAAAACAACTGATTTGAAACCACTGGCGATAGCGTGGGTATAAGACATGTCACTGGGAACAGAACTGGATATGAATCAAGGGCCTGCAGGGACAGACGCGTCATCATCCAATAACAGAAGTGCTAGTTGTCTAAGACTGCTGGAATGTTTCACTGGCATGAAAGAAGGTGTGTCCGATCACAAAAACACCCCTCATCACACACACACACACACACACACACGCATATGTACACTCCAACTCCCTCAACGCAACCCTTCCCCATCAACATACTTCTTGGTTTGCCCCCTTTCATCTCTAATCCCCCAGAATGAGCTAACCGGTCAGTCGAGACAAATGGCAAGGAGCAGCCTGGTAGTGAAGACGCAGCAGGTGTTGTACTGTCAAAAGCCTCGTCACACCTCCTCCTCTCCTGCTCTCATCACTGCTGCTATCGGCCCCCTGCAAGCCCCGGCCACCCTCTCTGCGGGGAGGGGGTAGTGGGACTCTCCAGGGTTTGCTTGGTTATCAGTTTATGCCAGCTTTGAAGTGAGCTAGGCCAAAATCTGGACTGTGTTTACTCGAAGGCATTTCCCTTGTCGTCTGTGTCAGCCTGAGGTAATTACGGCTCAGCAAGTAGCCCTGACCGTGATGACACAGTGGGGTAGGTGCAGTGAAGTAGTCCCCTTGTACATCAGTGTCTGGTGCTGCTATTACTCACTCGGATGTGGGATAGACAACAGAGCTCCTAAGGAGGGGGTATACTTGCATGGGCATGATTTGATAAAAGAAGCAACGCCATCTAACTGCAGTGTTATGGAGCGTTGCCCTGCTGTGCCTTTTTTTTCCCAAGAGGATGTCTCATCACAGACTTGTAATACTGTACATCTTGAAGTATAAGGTTTTTCTAAAATGCAACACTCCACACAAAAAGTGAACGTGTTCATTTGTTTGAGCCTTAATTCAACTGACACAAATCAAAAGGAGCCTTTTTGGCAGTGTCTTCACTGACCCACTCCATCGTATTTTGTGAATACTGTATATAAACAAAACTAGAATTTAATGGGAGCAAGATACTGAAAAAAGGCTTGGGGGAACAGTCGTTTTAATTACACTTGTTAATTGTTCGGGAATTGAAGATGCTAATTGGTGCAGTTTTGCAAGGGGATTCTGTGGCCGTTGCTGCTGAATACAAGAGTGCAGCTCCTCGGTGTCTCGTCTATGGTCGCTGTGATTCTCCTCTTTATGATGCGCCACACATTTTCAGACAGATCTGAACTGCAGGGCAGAGCAGTCAAGGACAGACACACTGTATCTATGAAATGTGTTATTGTATGTCCTGCAGAATGAAGTCTAATATTTTCCTCCTAAAGTAAACGGCAAGTGGCTTGATCAGAATTATACACTTTAAAAAAAACTTTTTAATAGACCAACTGAGTTTCTAAAACTCTTGGATACTGTGGATCTTATCAAACTTTGCACAAGTAAGGAATAATAATAATTTGATCATTTATTGTGGTCTATTTTGTTCTATTGTGGTCTATACACAATACTCTTTGGAGAGTATGAGAGAAGAAAAATGACAGTGAAGGAAAAATGTTGTTGATGCTTGATATATGAAATAATATACAGAACATTATATTTTTTTAAATTCTGAGAATATATTGATATTAAAAAAACAAACCCAGTTTGTAAGAAATAATTTCCTAATTAATCTTTTTTTAAACTCTTAAAATAGATCAGGTCATTTGATCTATTTTTGATTTATTTATTTATATTATTTTTTTAATTGTATAATCTTTTTTATTGCTTTTTTTGCGGGGGGGTGCAGGTTTGTCAGAAACATATTTTATTATAAATCAGGCTTTAAGGGGATAAGGAAAAACTGTAGCGTATCAGGTTATAACTGTGCAGGTTACCTTTGTTGGTTTGTTTTGATTATTGATTTGGTGATTATGAAAAATATATGGAAGTGATCTCTTGGTTCTTTATACAGAACATGTTAAATTTACATGATCTATCCATCTATCTATCCATTATGAAAGTTGTATGATAATAGGATTTCCCCTTCCATCAGTCTGCTGAGTAATCACAACATGTTGTTTGTGGGTATTAGGATCATAATAACCTGTATTTGAAAAAATAAATGTTTACATGAAAAGGAGAATTCCTCTGCTGGTTTGTTGTAAATCCTGCAAATTATGATGCTGGTTTTGTCACAGATCATGTTTTACAACCTTGTTTCCCCGACTTCAAACATTTTGACGATGTCAGTGTGAGCCTGAGGTCAGAGGTTGGATTCCACATAATGCGGCTGAAGCCTTGTGGAGGGAAAAGTCCCAGATCCGGTGCACTGACTCTGTAATCTGGAACTAAAGTGACACTGGAGACTGAGGCATTTCAAAAGGCCAGATATACCCCCGGTGCAGTTGTCAGAGAGGATGTATAAGCACTCTGTCACTGCAGTACTACGGAAAATGAGTTGTTCATTGTGTGTAATATCCTGTGAGGTGTGTTTTCTAATCATTTGCACATTTTAATGTATTACAGAGTGATGTGTTACACAATTCTGTGCTTTTTTCTTATAATTGTCTGCATGTGGGATTCAAAGAATTTAGACCCAAGGAGGATATTTATTTTGTCAGTCTTTATTTTAACTTGCCACGATTAATTTTAGTTGTTAGTAATTGATTTAAAGGACATTCACACTTCTGAAAAGAAAAAAAAGAGAGAAGAAATGCTTTGAACAGCCCCCAAGCACACATCCAATTTGCAGAGAGAAAAAAACACACACACTAAAAGAATATGAATTAATTGCTTTTTATTAAAAAAAAGATTTATTTTTCACAATAAAAGTGTGAAATTCTGCACAAACCAAAATGACAGCTCTCTCAAGAAAGTCAGTGTGTCAGTGAAAGTTTTTTTCAAAGCAAGTACATAGATTAGGGAGGATCTCCAAAGTCTAAAGCAATCTGATAAGTTTTGTGGTGTTTTCAATGGTGAGTGTCTGTGCTTTTATCTTCCACAGCTCCTGAGATTCTCTTATCATGTGCAGCAGCTCAGACTGGAATTCCTGCCTCTGATAATTGTCTCGTAATCTTCAGTTACCCAAGCAAAGAGTTAAAACGATGTGGACTGTGAAAAATTTTAGAAACAGACTCACCGACCTTACCTCAAGGTCACTAATATTACACGTATCTTCTCAGTGATACGTTCTTTGATATTTTTTCCTTTTCTTTTTCTTTTTTAACCACACATGTCAGCTACATCTTCTTTGTGATTTGCTGGGAAATGAATTAGTTGAAACAGAGTACATGCAGAACACGTGGCCTCACTTTGAATACACATGGAAACCATTAAAAGTTCAAAGGATGATTTTTGATCACAAGAAAAGATTATTTGGGGATTTTCAAAAAATCATATTACATTGTTATTTTTGTTCTGTGTATGTCCATCATTGAGCATTTGTTGCTGGGAGACATGTTCTAGTATTGTACTTTATGAAATTTCTTTAATACCTTCCATGATATTCATCAAACATTTATATTAGACAAAAATGTCAAACCTTTGTCTATTGAAAAAAAAAGCACAAGTTAGATGAGAGTATTGATTCCACTGCTGTGTCTGATAACTACCCAGTCAACACGTGTATGTAGACCCCATGTGAGTTACAAAATGGGATTGTCCACAGGTTTCATAACAGCCCTGTGTGAATTGCATTCCTGAGATAGTGTATGTGTTGGATCAAAAGGAGCAAAGATAGGATGCCCATTTTTGTACCATCAATACCCATTTACGCTCCAGTACCCATAACAAGTGCACCATAGGAACAGTGTGGGACCCCAGGACAACCCCGCATGGAGCCCATTTTTCAACCCATTTGTAACCTGCATGGCTCCCACAAACAAATGATGGATACGCATGTTGCTAGAGTTGGCAGACAGTTAGCTTAGCCAGGCATAAAGGCCAGAGTGTATCTGTTTCCCATGTCATACCACATAGTTTGCCTATGAAGTAAATATACAAAAATGATATGAAATTTAGCCTCACTGTCTGTTTGCAGTTTTAACACTAAACTGAGATAGCTTTTTTATCAAAAATGTTGCAACTCCAATTCAATAGATTCATTAGATACATTTTTTTCAACCCTGCCTCTGTGCCTCTAATATTACAAAAAAAAAAAGAATAAAAAATGACTACTATAACAGCGGGCTAAAGTGTTTGGGGCAAACAGAAAGTTACATTTTTTTTTGCTGGTGTAAAAAGCCTTCTTTGTGTTGAATTCACAGATTATTTGTAGATTAAAAGCTGTGGCTCAGGATGTGGAGCAGTTGTCTGCTAAATCAGAAGATCAGAGGTTGGATCCCCACCCGCCACAGTGCACATGTTGATATGTCCTCGGGCCAAAGTCCACATTGTCCCCAATGAGTTCACTGATGTGTGAGTGTGCATGATAGAGAAAAAGCACCACACAAACTAGAACAACCTATAGCAGACTAAGAAGTGTGATTTAGGCGACAAAACTGCTTGGTTCGGTTAAAAATAATTAAAAAAAAAAAAAGGCACCACGTGGATTTAACTATGTAAACAGATACAAGCCTCCCATTGGATAATTACTGCATGGATGGTTATATTTCAGCTGGCAACAAGTTATTTAACCTAAACTGATGGAGTGAGTAGGTTGTCATTTCCTAATTGTCAGGGTTTGACACTTCCCCCCAGTTGTTGAGTTTCAGTTCTGTCCCTCCTGTGTCCCATCTGCCCTGATTGTCCGCACCTGTGTCTCGTTATCCCCTGTGTATATCTGGTCTTGTCATTCCCCTTCTCCCGGTTGGTCCGTACTGTTTGCTCCCTCCATGTCTCCTCTGTTTTTTTTTTTTATTCCTGTTTTTGTTCAGCCTTTGATCCTGCTCTGCAGCGCTTTTTGAACTCCTGCCTCCTGCTCTCCTGCGCTTGGGTCCTCAACAACCACACCCTGACAGAACGGACCGACCGGGAGAAGGGGAATGACAAGACCAGATATACACGGGGGATAACGAGACAGGTGCAGACAATCAGGGCAGATGGGACACAGGAGGGACAGAACTGAACTGGGGGGGGAGTGTCAAACCCTGACATTAATCTTATGTCAAAAAATGTTTGTTACGGAGCCTAAATATTGGTCTCTGGAGCAATGGAAGGTCATGTGGTCTGATGAGTCCAGAGTTACCCGGTTCCTGAGTGATGGTCGCATCAGGGTAAGAAGAGAGGCAGATGAAGCGATGCTCCCATCATACCGAGAACCTACCATAGAAGCCTGGGGGGACTGTGCTATGATCTGGGGTTGCTGTAGCTGGTCAGGTCTAGGTGCACCAATGGTATGAGCCCAAAGAATGAAATCAGCTGACCACCTGAATATACTGAATGATCACTTTATTCCATCATTGGCTTTTATCCAGTGGGCATATTCCGAGAGGACTGCCAGGATTCATCGGAGACAAATTGTGAAAGAGTGGTATTTGGGGGCATGGGACATCATTTTCATACATGGATTGACCACAATGGTCCAGACCTTAGCCCCACTGAGAATCTTTGGGATGTACTGAAGAAAAGTTTACACAGCGGTTCGACTCTCCCATCTTTAGTACAGATCTAGGCAAAAGAAATTATGCAACTCTGGATGGAAATAAACGTTGTGACATTGCAGAAGCTTGTTGGAACAATGCCACAATGAATGTGTGTATATTTAAGCTAAAGGCAGTCCAAGCAAATATTAGTGTGTGACAGACAGTGTATATCACGGTTTAGACTGCTCATCCTCACCAGGTAAAGAAGCCATTCTCAGCTTGACAGTGTTACAAAATAATGTATTTTTTTTGTTTCGGTTTTATAGTCGGAAGTTGTTTCCTCAACCAATCCAAATAATTGTAATGTCAGACACTAACCAGGAAAATGATGAATGACCCTAACTAAAGAGGAAGTGAAAGGAAAATTAAATGTGAGAGAAAAATAAAGAGAAAACAAGGTTGAAACTGGTTTAGATATACTGTGCATGAACAGTAGCCAAAGTTGTAAATTGTGTTGAATATTTGTGACTTCGGCTTCATTTATAACAAAACTGAAATTTTTAGACAGAAATGATGTCATCACCAACACTTTTAGTCATGTCCCTGGTAACCAAGGCAATAGACAAAACCATTTTCTGTAACTTTAATTTCAGATCTGTCTTTGCAAATAACATGCAGAATTTGTACACTCTGTTCACTACACTCAACACTCAACTACAAATTAAAAGCGTCAAGAAAACACTAATTTGATTTGTTTCAACTGGAAAAATCATATCCAAATTCTTGTCATAAATGCCCTCCCCCCTACTTGGAGACCGGTGTGTAAATGAATAGCACTCATACGTTATGAGCTCCTTTTAAGCAAGCCCCAATAACATCATCTGATTCTTGTGAGGCTGTTTCATCATTACCTTGAAATGAAAACAGTGAAATATTTATACCATATCGATACTAGCCCTCTGATGGACTGGAGACCTTTCTTGGGTGGAGATAACAGATGAGAGGAAAAATCTCTGCCTCCCCAAGAAATACCTCACATCCCGCTAAGGGGCTTGTCACATGAAAAATAAATAAATAGTAGAGTTGGTTGTTTGCAAGGAGAGCTGATGATAAGTTATCAATGAAGAAGAGCGACGCCACTAATCTGGACACCCACTTTAACATCCATTATCCTTTGGATTTTAAGTTTAAAAGAACAAGATGCTGTTAGTTACATGATATGTCGTCAAATCCAATCTCATGTTCGCATATTGCATACTTTTGCTTTTAATCTGAATACGTTTGTGGAGAAATTGCGTCAATTCCAGGCATGTGCGTCAGGGTAATCAAAAAATCTGTTTACATGTGGAATCTTTGGTTTGGTGTGATTATGAAACAGTTTATCCAGCATCTCTCAGTCTGACTGAAATTCAGATTTTAATTTATTTATATTTATTACACGAAGAATTTTCAGTTGAACCACCTGACATCTGAACACATTGGCCCATGTAAACACACCAGCATCACATTGATGATTGAATCCTGTGAATGTTTTGTTTACCTGATCCCCGATTTGCTTTTTCCCTTCCTGTCAGGTACGATGCTGCTTTCTGATCGTTTTGTTCTGCGTTGTCGAGATTTACTTTAAAACACTCTGCAGCTCCCCACACTCATATTCTGAGAACAATTTAAAAAAGACAAAACAGCGATTAAACATGAAGATAAATTAAACTGATACTATTATTCTATTGTGCAGTGAAAAGCTAATATTGTAAAAAGCCTTACTCTTACCACCTTAAAAGCTTCCTAATTAATATGATCTGCTTGATCTAGTGGTCTGTTCAAAATCCAAAGTGCACGATCAGGGACAGATTCAGTGATCTGTAAAAACTCTAAAAACCTAATTGGACATACAGATTTAACACTATTGTCAGTTTTCATCCTTTTGAATAGAATAAGCTACTTTACAATTCCCCAGCGGACACCAAAGTTGTACTTATGTTGATTCTTTTTCCTTTCTCCTCGTCCTGGCTCGGTATTATCTTTTCATTTGATTAATAAAACTTATAAAAACAACAATATACAGAAGTAGAATGGGATTCTATACTTTGCGAGCGTATAAACCCATTTCAGGGTTTGTTACATTTTAGATGTCTCCCAGCAAAATAAACCCACTGACATGAGGCCTGGGGAAATACAAGTTGAGCATGAGGTAAAGCTCCTCTGCAATGATGCCAAGAGAAAGCAGAGGCAATGGTTGACCTTGTCCTTCTTTGCTGTTGGTCTGTGGGTTTGGGCCAGGGACAGGAACTCCCTGTACAGACACTGTGTCTGCGATTGCTGAAACGACTCCACAGTAGAACGCTTTGTTCACTGCCACCAAGGAAAACCTAGACAACAAAAACACACACTCGCTGGAAAAACGCACACGTGAGAGGGGTCGTTTTCTCCTCGAAACGTCTTGCTCGGGTTTCAGTGGTAAATAATATTCCCTTTAGTGAGAAGGAAAAAAAAAATATGCCACTTTATAAAATGCTTCAAGATTATTAATACGTACAAAAATTCACAAGAAATAAGGGGGGCCATAACATATCACTTAAAAAAAGCACATTATAGCAGTGCAATCAAAGATTTAAGGAATGTAACTGTGGTCTGATTAATGTGATACAAGGGAACACTCCAAACTCTCGACAAAAATAATAGGCATCATAGTCATTTGACCATTTGCATCACCTTTCAAAACCTTCGCATGAACTGGCCAATGATAATAACAATGTAGGAGTTATTCTTGCTGAGTCGGTTAGATAATTAGATGTTAAACATAAATATAATACATTGCTGGCATCGAAGGCTCATCAACTCTTGTGACAGTATATCTAAAATCAAATTCTTTGGCAGTTGCATGCTAATACAATATTTATGCTAAAATGACAGGATGTCATGTGAGGCATTCAGCATTTCTCCTTCACTTTTGATCTGTCTGACCAAATACCACCGGCAAATATTGTCACTTCAGTCACTGTGCCCCAAAACTGATAGGCTATCCAATTATGCGCGTTGATGCATTTCCTGTGAAGCTGGAACATTTCTCGTGACCTTTTCTTGATAGAAATGAAATTTTCTACCCCTCAGGCTAAACAAAGTCTCACAGCACTCCACCCTCTGAGTGAGTCATGCTGGGATAGTCAAACAAGCCTACGCAATGATGAATCCACAGACTTTACTCCTGTAGAGGAGCTGTTTAGAAATCTGCTACTGTTCTCATGTGCCAAATGGCCCTCGCTATATTGGCACGTCTCAGGACTTCAGAGAAGTGTTGACTCGAGGTGGAAAGCCCTTGCAGGTCTTTGCTCCCTGTCCCAGAGCAGGTTATCGCTCCCAGCAGCATGCCGCCACGCGCCTGTTGCACCTGATTGTCTCATCGGCACATTCCAGGTGAGAGGGCCCGACAAGTCAGGACAGAACGCCCAGACAGTGATACACTTGTCAGCAGCCGCAGGTGTACTTGTCCTTTTTTACTCGGCTCTCTCAGAGGTATTAGGTGTTGGAAGAGTTGGAGTAATTTGAAGGAAAATCTGAAAAACTATAGTATTTTTTATTTTTATTAGGTTATTTATTTGTTGTTTTCAAACCACAGCAAGAAAAGAACACATCTTTTACACGACCATCTTATTGACCTATATTCCCGTCTATCTGTTAGGTGGGACTCTGGAGTAAATAAGATAAGACATATCTATGTATCTATATATCTAGATAAGATATATATACATATATATATATATATATATATATATATATATAAATAAATATAGATATATCAAATTTAGCGCCTGAGTCAGCCAATCTGACATTGTTCAGCCTGGAAATTGGTTGCAACAGACTAAGAGAGCTAACCGGGGGTTAGCCACAATAACATGGATTCCTCATAACAAGTCCAATTCAACACCACAGACATAGCCTTTATTTGGCATAATAACATTTAATCTGAAAAGACTAATATATTTAAAGAATATTCAGGTGTTAAAACAAGCTGAGGTTGTAAAAAGATAAAGAGGGTAACCTTTTCTTAGAAAGCAAAAGGACATAAATCAAACTATTTTTGAGAAAGAACGGACTATAATTTTGCGGTAAAATGGCATTTAATGGTAGGACTTGGAGCAATCAACTTATGCCAAAATAAATTGCTCTTTTAAGCATCTGAGAGGACCACCAAAAAAAAAACCCAGTCTGCTAAGCAATCTGCAGTCAATTCATGCAAAGGGAGGAAAGTTCATGGCATCTGCTGCCAAAGAACCAGATATTTATGACAAAACAGAAGCCATGAACTCTCTTCCTTTTGGATCTATTGATGTCTGTGTGACATTTGGTAGGCAACATGTAAGAACTTAGTTGGCAACGCCCAGACAGAGATGCCCATACAAACAAACCTTTTATACACTTTTTGTACACATGCAAAGTTAAAATGACTTTATTTTGTCTGTAGGGGCCCACTTCACATTATCAGTTAAGTGGAATTGCCCTTTTAAACCTGGTCAGAGGCTTAAAATAGTGATTTATTCTGATGAATAAATTGGGTAGTAATTAGACTACTTAGATTAGTTAAACAACAGTCACTATGTGTATTAGTAATGACCTTATTTCATTCACATTGCTTTAATAATGACAAAAGACAGTACACAAATACACAACAGTCAGTGACATGGATAGATTTTGCCAGAGGTTTCAGATTGAAAATGACAAGCTGAATAGTCTGCTGTACAGGCTCTTTGTGATCTAACTTGACTTAGAAAGATCAGAGATCTGATGATCTTAAGCCTCACAAAAAAACACAGTGTTCCTGTCAATTTGTATTCCGCTTCTGCTCCTCAACTGCACATAAGGCACTTAAGGTGGGATAAATTTAATATCATCCCCAGCAGTAGAATAATGATCTTTCCCTGTAATCCATGCTGTTTCTGCTTGCATTCATTAACTCCCCTCCATTCATTCAGAAATACAGTACATTTGTATGTATAAAAAGTCTTGGGGCTTCATGGATCTGTTTGGGCTTCCACTTGAAGGATGATCAGCAATTCAGAAGACGTAGTTAACAGGAACTGAAGGATTTTGGTGATGTAATAGGCAGCAGATGTGGAGGAAGATAGAGATAAAGGAGAAAGAATTCAAAATAATATGCGTTTGGGCATGCATCAGGGAGTCATCATGAACACACAAGGATCATGTTTTGACTTTTGTTGCAGTGATTAACTTTTGCCAGAATGCCTTCATTTTACAATGGTTTGGACAATAGAAATCTGAAATCAGTGTGGCGGAATACCATTCCTGAAAGAGGCCTTTTTTTGTAAAACTTGGCTATCCCCTCCTGATGAGAGTACACACAAGGCCAGCACAGAAAATAAACTGGATATGCTAATGTAGAGGACAGCTTTTGAGCTGCTTGTAAACAGTACAATGAGAAATGCTCATTCTTTGAGACAAAACATCAGCTCGCAGGAGGTCTTTAAATTTCCAAGCAGAGACTCCAAACATTGGAAACAATCCAACACTTCGGTAAGAGCAAAAAGTTGTGTTCTTTTATGAAAATCATGGCAAGGAAAGAGACTGAACAGGGTCAAGCAGTCTCCTTGTGGTCTGACAGTAAGGCAATGAGAACGACAAGACAAGGCTGAGCAGGAGGATGTAGCAGGGGTGGGTGCAGGCTAGGACCTGCTCCAGCATTAAGTTATGCCTTTGTAAGGAAGAAGCACTTGCCTGTGGCAGGTGCAGGTAGAAGACGTGACGCTGTCGAGGTGTTTCTTTTGAGAAGTACCCAACCTATCGAGTTGTCAGGACAAGTTGGAGGACTCAGTCACCACCCTGCTCTGAAAAGCCAAACCAAGATCCACATACTATGACTTGCACTTCTAAAGAGAATGGAGGAACTGGAAAATCCCAGGGCTTCAACATAAAATTATAGGATTGTTGAGAAGATTGTCATGGAGGCTAATGTGGAATATAATACTTCATAACAGCAATTACAGATACCGGGGATTGTCTTTTTTTATGTTCTTACCTAAAAGACATTAAACGCATTAACAGATTTAAATAAAGGCATATGTCATCTAAAGTGCTCAGCAGTTTTATTTAAAATTCAAAATGTTAGGGTTTAGGAGAGCAGAATAATCTTTCAGCTTGAGTAACAAGGGATCCATAAGAACCACAGTATTTATGAATCTTTCCAGCAGAGGATTCACATTTTCCACCAAAGAGTTTGCAGAAATGGAGTGGTATTTCTTAATAAAACCATCCTGTCAGTTCATTGGACCCTTGCCGTATTTATCCATCTGCGCGTCCATGTGAGGAGCGATTAAAACTCAGCATCTCCTGTGTTTACCCTACGGAGGCACCTGTAGCTCAACAGCACGGCAAACAAATGTAAGCTTGGAAGTCTGGCCGTGTCAGGTGGGAAACCATGTCATCGTGGTGGAACAGTAATCACTTGCACAGATGAACAAGAGTGGGGGAAAATGCAAATGAAAAGGTTCAGCGTGTGAAAATACAGTACAAAGAAGGTTCTTCCTGAGGAGATGTGACTCACCGTGCACTAAACTAACTCAAAACATTTTCTTGTTGTAGGAATGGGAATGGGAGGCCTAAGGCAATCTTTTTTTCTTTCTTTTTTTTTTTTCCCCCTGCAGGGGATGGTTGATGGGTGGGGGTGGGGTGGGGTCACAGAGATGTACTGTGCAAGCTTATTTCTGACATACTGCAGAGTGAGTGAGCTCTTCTTCTGTTGTGGTATTTAACCAGAACTTATCAAAATTCCATATCTGAATGTCTGCAGTTTGATCTGAGCAACGATTTTTAAAATTCAGAGCCTGTTTCAGCCTGCGCTGTAAAGCAGAGAGAGAGAAAAGCACACAGCAGAGCGCGATAATATGAGAAGTTTTCTGCCCTCATGCTGGTTTAGAAAATCACAGATCATGTCAATGCCCACCAACATGGACTTAAAGGAATTCAAAAACCCTTCTTTAAGCCTTCTCTGGGTTTTTTTTTTTTTTTTTATCAGCAGAGCACTTAACTGTGAACTTACACACTACATACAGCTATTACAGTTATATATTCCTTTTAACATCAAGTAGATCAAATTTAATGATATGGATCTAAAGAGGCAAAGTTTTGCCGCAATTACCCATGTGGACACCTGAAGGCGTGGAGGTTTTTGAGAATGAGGGCACGTTAAGCAAAATGATCTTCCTTCCCTCCTCTGTTTGCTTTGCCTGAATGAATACCAGATCCACCACCTAGGCAGTGTCAGAATAGATTAGCTCCATGGTCCATCTCCTTGGCTCCACAAAACAAAATCCTCTTAAAAGCAGGGGATGTCACTCAATCTCTGGGGACATGTACTTGCTTGGAGGACTCAAGCATCTCACTTCTGGGAAATATACCTGGACAAATAGAGGAATTTAAGCTGAAAATGACCTGCTGAATGTGTTTTTGTTTAACTGTTTACCATCTCTCCACACTTCGAGGACGTTTAAGAAGTTTCTGCAGATGCATGGGTTTCTGTAAGCAAAATGAGTAAAGTCAACTTACAATTCTATCAAACATGTTCATTTTTGAAGAGGACACATTTAAATATCTCTTATCTTAATGGTATCTTCATATTCCCTTCAGCGATCTAATCGTAGCCCAGGGCTAAAAGAAAAAGAAAGCTTTTCTAAACCATTCAGTGTTTTCAATCCCTGCATCTAAGAAAACTCTCTTCTCAGCCCAAAGGCTGAGGTTAATAGTTCATAGCTCACAAAACACTTCACTGCTCTCCTAACAAAACAAGAGAATTTCTTCATGCAAATTGTGAAATACATTGAGTGACAAATTGACGAAGAAGAGGATGATTTGCTGACCTATGTCAGCTTATTTATGTGAGGCTAATTAAACACACGGAAACGGTGTTAAATTTGTTCTGAATATGTCAAAAGACCTATTTTGTAACAAAAGATAAATACTAACAATGGATTCAATTTATATCACACTTTTCTTGGACACTCAAACCGCTCACAATGGGTCCATGATTCATTCACTCCTCATTCATACTTGGTGATGGTAAACTACATGTGTATCCACAGCTGCCCTGGGGCAGACTGACGGATCCCTGACCACCACTGGACGATTCATAGGACATTCACGCACCAGCGATGCCCTCACTGGAGGCAAGGAGGGTGAAGTGTCTTTCCCAAGGACACGACAGACCGGGGTTCGAACTAGTAATCCTTCAATCAGGGGAGGAACCACGGCCGTCCCTCAACAATATACTAAACTAATAAATACTGACTAATTAATGATACAATTTAGTGTTCATCAATATTTCTAATAACAAATGTATTGAAGTAGCACACAGAAACATATAACACTTTTAGGTCAGAAGGTGTAATCATGGATGTTAAGTCATCTATATTGTACAGGTAGAGGTCTTTGATCTTTTGCTCTGCCACTCTCATTTCTTCTTAAGTTTAAAGAGTCTTTGGTCACTTCTGCCACAATGTCCACAGTAACTCTTGAGCTTGTTTCATCATTATTGATGTTTGACACTGCGCCGTAAAATCCAAAAGACTTTCAGGATGTCCAAAGGGAGTCTAAAGTAAATTTAGTTGGTTTTTGCCGCTAGTAGGGACAGGAGACTCAGAGGGCTAGACGACACTTAAAGTAGTAAATGTAAGTAAATGTGAGTAAGATTACATGTTCAAAAATAAATAATCCTCCAGCGCACTTCACAAGTCTAATCAGAAAGTACATAAAGAAGTAAAGGTCTTAGACAAACAAGATGAAATATATATGTGTTTACAAGCTACAGTGAAACAACAGCTGTTTTACACCACTACTTAAGAGAAAAGCTTCTTGTTTACATGCATTGCAAAATGGATACATCCAATCCACATCCAAGGGGAAAACTGTGGGTGGCAGTCGTAACATTGTAATAAACTTTTTCAAGGAAAAATATACATATTTTTTGTATTTCTAAATTCTTGTTGACTAAATTAAACTGCTATCATAAAATGAATCATAAAATACTATCTCACAGTCGGCAGCTTTAATACTACTCGTGGAAAGTGTCAGCCAACAATGTTTCTGGATGAACGCCTGGTTTTTGATTACTGGTGTATTTCTGCTCCCCTTACTGGTCAATATCAGCAGCTGGTGTGAGTTTCACTGGGCTCAATAATTAAAAGTAATCATGAAAAGGGCTATTTTACAAATTGCCACAATGAACATAGTGGACAGTGGGTGTAATATTACATTCACTGTAAATATACTGTAGCAGCTACCTTAAGCTCAGACAATGGCTGATACTGATCACATTGTTAGTTTGGGTCATGCTGATTTTGTCAGTAAATGCATTTAGTGAACAACTGGTGCTCATCTTTTTTGGCGGTTCCAGTTAACCTGGTCATTTCTGTTTAGTTTAAAGAAACTGGAAGCACATTAGTTGTTTTCAACCTGACCTGAACCTTGAAACTAATTTCATATAATGTCTTGTTTTTGGAATACATAAAGTACGATTGAATTGAGCCAAATTGGACTCCTTGCATCCTTCAAACTGGGTACTTTGGTCAAATCAGAAGGCACCAGATGTGTAGTAGGCCTTATATAGCTTCAAAAATGCTGTATAAAACCTTTAACAGTTAAAGATCTGCAGAACCCAAGGTTGTTGTCCAGCTGGTGAGACTTTTAGGGGCACAATGAAGTCTAGAGGACTTTTGCTGTTACTGACTCATACAAAACAAGTACACACAGTGGTACTAATGTGAACCACGAGACACAATATGGTTACAGAAAAAAGTATCGACTTGGAGCGGCTTTACCCGTCTCAGCCCTAGTGCGAAAGCGCAAAATGGGGCCGTAGCGGGTAGAACCGAGGAGAAGTGAGACTAGTGCATATATATGTGTCTCATGCAGCTGAAAACATGCAACCATTTGTATGAAAGACAGCTCATTTTTCAAATAACTAAATAGAAAAACAAATTCGTATTGATCTAAGAACACATATCTACTTGCTTGTCAAAGCTCTTCGTTAGGCCCACACATCCACGGAGGTTTTATATTAATATAGTTAATATAAAACATAAAATATTACTTTGTCATTCAATATGTGTATGATTGTAAAGACTATGAATAAATCTGGTCACTATGTGTGAAATGTGGTCACTCAACCTGCTGGCTGTTTTACTTCATGAAGGCAAACTACAAGGCAGACAGATGACACGGCCCGGCCCCTGAGATCTCTGATGACAGTTACCTGTAAGGTGGATTATCCCTCGGGGGAGCAGACACAGTTGTCCTGTCAGCCTAATGCCTGCAGCGATTTTCAGCATCTGTCAAAGCAATCACGTCACTGCAGAATCATGCTCACACATTTTATAGCTACACATCGGATATGTAAACTAAGGACGTAAGGGTTGGGTTTTTTTCTTTCATCCCTGTCCACAATTTTTGTTTGATGCTAGGAAAAAGAGTTGTGGGAGGGGCTTAAACTTTCTTACAGGTGCTGAAGAGAAATCTTTTTTCCCTCTTTTTTTCAAGCTTCTGAGAAGTATCAGCTGCCATTCAAGTCGAAGATGTAATAGTCCATATTTTTAGCAGAACAGGCTTTCTCTCCTGAAATTGATTCGAATACTTTCTGTATTGCAACGCAAATCCTCTCCCTCTCCTTTTCATCTCATAGTCCTATTGATCATCGGCGCTACTGACATGCAGACAAAAGGTGTGATCATCATCCCGATGCATCTGTGTGAAAGTGTATGTGTGTGTTTGTTGCATAGCTAACATTTTGATTGTGTGGTCTGAAAATACAACAATAATGTTGGCACAGCATCAGTAGTCATGCATAATTTATCATCTGAAAGCCATTGCAGAGCTTTTTCAATGTTAATTTCCATTGCTCTTAAAATAATTTTGCTGAATTTTTTTAGCCTTCACCACGGACTAAATCTGGCACGAGGAAATGCTCAGGGCAATAGCTTGGAGCATTTGTGTATACATGTTTATGTGTGCATGTGCCTGCTTGCATGAATGTGTGTGTTTTTGCCAATCCTGGCATAATGATAGACTGACACTGGGACCGACAGCACCACCCCAAGCAGGCAGAAAAGCCCTGCATTCCTGGGCTGCAAGCTGTGAGGCATACATTGCAAGTTATAACACGCAGCCAGGATCCGCTGCTGTTTTAGTAAATAGTTTCAGAGCTAGTGTTCAGAGATCATAGCTTATGAACAAAGGTGGGACTGATTTCCCAAACAAGGATAATGTGTTGTGGTTGTCCATTTTTTTTGAAGAATTGAAATGGAAAATGAGTTTCATCTGGTTATTTAAGGGTCTTCATTGTGTGAAAGGTTTATCAATGCTTTAAAGTGATTGTTTAATCTTGGTGGGCATAAACATTCATTTCCTCTCAATGTTAGAAGATAAGATTGATATGATTTTCTTCACATTTGTACTGTGAATAAGAGGACAGAAGACCCTTTTGACATGCATTTGACTTGTATTTGTAAACATAAATGTGCATGGTTTATATTAACAAATACTACAAAGGGAATATTATGGTACATAAACTGATCTATTTAAATTCTGGCTTGCTGTAATAACAAAATGTGGATTAATTCAGCGGCTCACATAGTGGCTTCACAGATCTGCATAGACCACCACTTGCCAGTCACACCTGAAACACCTGCCTCCTCCACACAGTCCACCACCATCTGGCTAAATAAAACATCAAAAATACCAAAAGAGCACAGAATGATACTGGTATCCAGCTCAGATCTGAGCTTAGTCTCTCATTCCCATACAGTTTCCTGAGAATGTTTCATGGTTCTTCGATGTTCCTCACTGCTTTAATATTTATTCCATCTTTTAGCTATGCTCTTTTTTCTACCCCGACTGCAGCCGTCTAGGGAGTGCTTGAGCTACGAGAGGAACTTCCCTACAGTCCCATCCAACTTAATCAAATAGAAAATGTTCCCAATAACAATAATAGTCACTCCCAGCATCTATACACTGACCTGTTCCCTCTGGCTTTAATTGGAGCATTAATCAAACAGATTCAGTGTGACCGGGAGGCACTCAATATTCCCAGACTACAAGGAGGAGGGCTGATGATCACTGATCACTGTGTTTCAGATGGCGGACAGATGACCATATTTTCATGCATGGTGGGAACACACAGGAAGGAGGATCCACTCCACCTACAGGATTTCACTGGACATGACAGAGTGCATCACCAATCAGCTGCATTAGCTCAGCCTGCTGTGATGAATCCCTTTGACTGAGTTGATAACAAGCGCCTTTGGCTGCTCTGACACTCCTTTGCATGTGTGTGTTTGCTTTACAGCCTTTTATCTTTGTTTTTCGCTGCCATCCTCCATCACTTTTGGCCTACTCCCTTGCAAGGAATTTTTTTTCATCCCCAGGTTCATTTGAATATTTTTCAACAACTTTATTCCATAAGTAGATCGTAATTCTTTTGTTCACTTGTTCAGCTTTTTACCGCTCAGTTTTAATTCATTTTTTACTCATTATTTTATTTTATATTTAATGAAGTAGAGGAAGCTGAGTGTGCCTCAAAATTAAAGTATTCCATTAGAAGTAAATATTTTACTGATGCATAATTTAAAGTAATCACAAGATATTTAAATATTTCAGTATCAAAAGCCAAAGGTCTTAAAGATTAGTGACAGTACATTTACTTAAGAGCTGCATTACATGACGTTTATTCACTCTCTTCATTCCCGAAATGTCACAATTGTTTAAATATTATCACTGGTTATTTATACATGAAAAAGTGGGACATCCTGAAAGGGATTTAACTTTCTAACAGCCAATTAATTTTGTCGGCATCCACAAGAGTGGATGAGGGGACATGAATTCTTCATCCATCAAAGTCCATGAGCACCTGCGCAGACCTGCCACATCCATCCTGTGTTCTGTGTGTAGTTCATAGAGAAAGAAGTAGTGATCTTTGTGGTTTTCTGAAAATAAATGTAGTTTTAGACCAGCTGGTATTTAATGCATTAATTAGAAAATGAAATCCTATCAAAATCTTGGATGCGGCCTGTCAGATGCAACTGCTGAAGCTTGTCCAATTTGAACATAAAGCAATGTCCAAGCAAACATACTGAGTGCACTCCAAGAGAATGTTACACCTACTTTAAACTTTGATCTTGTAAAAAAAAAAAGAAAGAAAGAAAAACGTCCAGTTGGGTGGGTGTTTTTCAGCTATTTATTATGGAGAGATGTCAAATAAATCCGAGCACATTATTTTTGTACGATGCCTCAACGATCAGGCTGTTTTGTTGATGAGAGGCAGGAAGCTTAACAATTTAATGGAACGACAATGTCAGCATTTGCTGATCAGAGGGTATGCAGAATTGCTGTAGTGAAGCTCTTTTAATTGACTAATCAGTGGTTAAATAAATAATTTAAACTGATTACAATAACTTTGTTATGGGTCTTTTTTTCAGAGCTAAATGAGAAATAGTTCAAGGCTGGTAAAATGCCTGATCCTTACGCGAAACAGGGTCATTAGTGCTTTAATCATTTATGGTAAGCTTTTGAGGAAGAGATGTTTATCATATTGCCTGTAGCCAACAAACAAGTCTTCTGTTGTGCTAGACCTGCAGTGGAGAAAAGCAAAGGGAGGTTGTTGCACCTGATGAAATGAGGGCCTGTTGCCACCAGCTGGAGCAGAGCTGCAATGCAACATCACCTGCAGGGAACACCTGGATCCAAAAAGACAGGTGGCTTCATGCACAGTCACACACGTATATGTCTTTGGAAGGTTAGAGTAACCCCATAAATGAGAAAGGATTATAATAATGTAGGAAAAATATCAAGTTTCTGCAGAGGTAGTTTTTACTTGACCAAAACAATAAAAATGTTTTTTTTAATTAAGCAATCTCACCACAACCGTGGCTGTGATGGGTTTAGCAACTCTGTGAGAAATGTATGAGCGTTGCAGTTCACTGATGACATTTCACATGAAACCTGGCAGAGTTTCCAGCATGCAACTGCAAGTGACTGAGAAACTGTATAAAATGTAGACTTTCTGAGTGCCACAAGCAATCATTTCCATGGTTGTTAGTGATGGAGAGGTGGAGGATTAGCTAAACGGTAGATGGTAGAAGAATTGGGTTAAAGAAGAAGAAGTATCCAGATCCTGTCCTGAGTAATATCTGCACTTCCAAAGTGTAAAGCAATGTAAAACCAGTTACACATGAATCAATTATACAGTAAGTATCAAAGATCATGTTAACTTGAAGTATATATTTTTGTATTACTGTTACTGTGATGTGCTGCAGTTTCAAAATCGCAATGACCACTTCAGGTGCCTAACTGAAGCACATTATTCATTGTTTTCTTGGTGTTTTTCTGGAAGAATGCAAGACTTAACTACAAAGCATATTGCTATAACAGAGTGGCTTCTGACACCACATGAGAAAGCTCTTTGGTCTTTCACATCCTTAAACTAGATTTGTTTGTGAATGCAGGGTTAAGAAATTGAAAAAAAAAACTGCCACAAGCTGCGCATGCAGGGAAACTGTAAGATTATGTATTCATTGGCTCTTTAAAGTCTGTGTCTTAAGAATATGCACATGTCTCTGTTGCCAAATGAAATGTAATTCTGCATTTTCTTCACCTTGTGTTTCTTTTAAACCTGTTTAGCCCTGCAGATCAATAAAACTCACAGAATCACAATCGATGAATGAATGATCAATGATTGGGTCTTTCAGGTGACTGTGGTGTCGTTGGCAGACTTGGCTGTACTCTGACTGGAAGGTCCCCGGATCGAGCCCCCAGCCCTGTCACGTGTCAAATTGCCTCACTGCTCTTGCCGTTTAAGGATCCAGTGCTGTCATACTGCTGGTCCCAAGCCTGGATAAATGGGAGGATGTGCCAGGAAGAGCATCCAACATAACGAGGAATGCCAAATCAATGGAACAAAGTGATCTGCAGTTGAAACCTCTTATGAGAATATCTGTCACCTAAATAACTCACAAAGCAGAGAGCCGTTTTATGCCAGCAACAACTGATGTAGCCTGTAATCTTAAGCATGTACACAACACCTTTAACAGATGAAGATTATTCAAATCGGTGAAGTTACCTCCCAGTTTTTTGCATGTGCATGGTATATTCAATGTGATTTGAAAAAAAAATCCACATCTCATCTGTAGTCAGCTACAACAAATATGTATTTCTGGGTTTCCTGAACCACTTAATTAGATTATCTACACTGCAAAAACAGCCCCTCTAGAAATAAACCCTATATTCAAAAATCTAGTCAAATAAAATAAAATATCTGCTAATGAGATACAAAACATTTCCTCGACTAGAATTGTTAAAACTGGCAAAATAGTCTTTACAACTAGACAAAAAGTAAGACTTTTTATTTAAATGAGGCTTTTCTACTTTCTTGGAAACTAGTTGTTCCAGTGTATGTATTGTTTTACAGTACAGTATATCCAGCTTCAGTTGAAAGCCATCTGCCCATTGGACTCCACTCTCTTTTTCCCCTTCTGCCCTTTTTTCACTCATCCAGAATTTTGGAGAATATTTTTAACACAATTGGTTGTTAATCCCCCACTTTAAGGATTTTTCTCTTTATATGAAATTCAAGACGAAACACTGAACTACACCCCACATGCTTGCTCTCTCACACTGCAGTCATGTCAGGGAACACCCCCACACAGATGCTTTTAACATAAATGACTATTGAGTTCAGAATTAATGGAGATTTTGTTTCATTTCTGGCATTAAAGAAAGTATTTTTAGGCTGACAGGTGATCTCGTCAGCGTGGCAGTCTCCAAGGCCATATGATTGAACGGGAAGCGCAGAGTTCCCGTTTGAGGTGGAGAATGTACCCTGCCATGCCTTTCCCAGCACGTACCCACCCAAACTCCACCTGACTGAATGTCTAATCAGCCACTTTAATTGAAAATAGCAAGAAAAGTGCCATGTCTGTCAAATAGTGGCAGACATATTTTATTCCTTGAAAGTAAATTTAACATAAAAGTGATGTTTGTAATAATGATTAGCTTTTTAAGCAGCTTTATCGATGGTTACTCACATACTTCACATGCAGCACTGGTCAGGAGGGGCTGCCTGTCAGTGGAAGCAAAGATCAATGGCCAGTGAAACAATGGCATTGGGAGTGAATGCAGCAAGTGGCTCTGAATCAGATTCCCGTTTGCACAGGAAGGTGCGGAGAACCAGGAAGGACACTGCCCTTGCTCTTCCTCTGCTACGTCAAAAATACACCAGCTCCAGGCACCAAACGCTGCCAGATCAGGATCCTGTTTTCACTCTTTTTCTGTTCCACATTTGTCCTGTCCAAAAAGAAGAAGGGTCAGTGAGTAGACATTATGAGCTGTTTATTGTACAGTACATGTGACCCGGTGTGACTGCTTCTCTTACGGAAGTTTTCATTTCCCCAGCAGTGGTATGCCATCTAATTTTAAATGGCATGTGAGGCCAAGTTAGGATAAGTGATAGCTAATCAAACAGCCAACTGTAGACATATTCCACATGATGAATCTACTGCGTTTGAAAGGTTTTAGGCAATAAATATTGCAGAAGGGCAATGATTCACTCTGCTATTACGTCTGAATCCTTGTCACATTCTGTAAGTGACAGTGATTCATAAGTCACTTGACACTTTTTAAAAAACTGCCTGTGAAATGTGAGCTTTTTTCTTTGAGCTTTAAGCTGAAATCAGCCACATGTATTTGTAGTGTTGTTTCTGCTGTATTTGACAGTTGTTTATGTAAACGGTTGAATGTCAAAGCACAGATTTAGTATTCTAAAAAGCTTAAAATTTCTATTTCATATCACAGTATAGGTCTAGCGCAAAAACATTAGTGTTTACTCATTATGAGACAGTACATGACTGAGAAATATATATATATATATATATATATATATATATATATATATATATATATACTGTATATATATATTAGGGGTGTCAAATTAGCCACTTAATTGCAATTAATTAATTACAGGCATATTTAACGCGTTCTTTTTTAATCGCTCAATCTATTTTTTAATCTCTAACTTTTAAACTTACTTTTTCTATTTGCGAGTTGCCTTTATTATGAAATCTGTGTTTGTGCTTGAGTTGTTATGGGTGGAAAACAGGGTCAGTCCCACCTTGAAGTGGACGCTGATTGGCTGTTACTGTGTCTGGGCGTGGTTAGCTACGCTGGTAGACTCCCGTTGTAGCTGGACCATGGATCTGAGCTGGACAGACATGAGGGGGGAGTAGCGGAGAGAAGTGAAAATGGATGAACATGTGAAAGTTGTCGGTCCAGTGAATGGGGAATTTACATTTCTAAACGGCCCGACGGCCCCTTTGATAAAGGTAAAGTGTTCTTTGTGTAAAGGACTTTGCTTACCACCGAAGCAGCTCAGGTTTAGCTACATAAACGCAAAGCACCCGGTCCAGAGCGCAGCCACAGCTAACGTTAGCAGCAACTTCGTTGCCACAGCAACGCTCTTCCCCAAACTAAACTCATGCGCACGTCTGAGACCGAGAGCCTGGTAAATGTTCTTGTAAGTGGACGTAAATGGATAGGACTGCATCACTTCAAGTCTGTTAGAAAAAATAAATAAATAACTTTATAAACCCACTTTTTGTTGTTATATATCAGGCTTTTGATCTGCCACAATAATGTAATGAATTTAAAGGAAATCACCTCAAGTTGAGGGATTTTCTCAGCAATTTTTAGGTGAGATTAAGAAAGCGGTTAATTAATTACAGATCTTGATTAATGAATCTGACATAGTGGTTGTCGATAAACTCTAGAAAAGAGCAGTGGTGATTCAATCCCAAGCGACAGCAATATCAAAAAGAAGAAACACTGGGTTGAAAGAGGACATAGGTAAAGGCAACAGTGGTGCCCATAATAGTTGGAGCACTTGGAGCTGTGTCCTCCAAGCTGGGTGAGTGTCTCCGGCAGAGCCCAGAAACAACATGTTGGTCCAGGAGAGCACAGTCACAAGAGATGCTTCCCGTTTGAGTGTTTCTGCATTTGTAAATCTGCTTGACTCCCAGTAAAGCAGTATATAGCTGCTTTTTTTAATTCATTTTTTTTAAATCACATTTCAAATGAGTATGAGTTGTTTCCAGCTATAGCAAGGAGAAATAACACTAGTTCTATTAACTAGTTTTTAGTTTATAGAAAAGAAGTCTAAGAAATGGACAAAAAAAATTACAAATTTTATATATTTTCCCCATCCTCTTCTTCTGCTTCAATCATGTCATGCTCTCTCAGATTTAATTTCAATTTTCAGCAATATATAGCCCTTAATTTAAAAAGACAATTGTACAAATATAAAGCATGTTAAGCATGGATCTATAGTCATTTATAGCACTTTTTCTGCAGTTTCTTTTGTCTTTTTTTAGCTTATGACTCATGAAATAAAGCCTGCTTGTACAAGTATTTCCCCACCTGATTATTTCCTCTTCTGCTGGGAGTACAGAAGCAGCTCAGCCAACAGCACAGGTAATGAAACAGAAATGGGAAAGTAGCATGTAATGTGGTATCTGCACTCAATCTCCATCTCCTTCCTTGTTAAACTATGTCGGAGCTGCACTCCTGCAAAGCACAAGGCTGGACTTCCAGCTGGAAATGTTCTATTGGGCTTTGGGCCCATTTCCTATAGTCTTTGCTTATTAAAAGCAGCCCCTCCTGCTTTATTCACATGCTCTGCACAACAGAGTACCATAAATCCCTGTAAAAGACCTAATGTGTGAGAGAAAATGAAAAAGAGGGAGAACGAGGATGGAAATAAGAAAGAGAAATGGGCAGAGCGATTATTCCCCATCATTATTATCATCTTGATTCATTATCTTACTAATTATTGGCGCTGCAAAGGAAGAGAGGGAGCAATACCTCAGACAGGATTTAACATGCAGCTTTTTTCAATTGAGAGTGTTTTCCAAATAGCAAAACGTATTTGATTAATAACAACTATGATAAATAACTGTTGGACTGGTTCCACCAACAAAATGTGAATCATGTAACTTTTCACTGCTTGATGTATGGTTTTGATATTTGCCAGTGATTAATGCAAGCTGCATATATATAATCAGGTTCCATCATGACCCAGCTTTGGGGGTTCTTGTGTTAATCCGAATACAGAATGAGGAATGAACAAGACCTTTCTAACACAAAAAACCCACACTCCTGTATAATAGTTTGCAGCATTTTGCCAATACTGGCTATGCATCACAGAAAAGTTAGAAACTTTCACCGCCACAATGAGGAATTACTTTTTAGGAGGACTGGTTTTGGCATTTTATGCTTTATGTGCTTAAGTGTTCATAAAAGACAGAGCAAATGAATGCAAATGTCTTTTATCAGTTTAATTAGGCTATGATCAAATGTTTGGTTAACGTCTTAACATTTATTTTTAGGTAAAGAGTTGCAACATTGCCTATCCATGTCTTGAGCTGAAAGGATCCAAGTAGTCAATAACACCATGAACTAAAGTGACCCCTGCTCCACTCCCTGCTGCTTTGCAAAGTAAATCATTTTATTAAAAAAAAAAAAAAAAACCAACACAGTCATGGTTAGTGTGTCTTCAATTTGATTCAATTTGTTAGTCATACTGTCATATTAACTGTTTTCTGAAAAGACAATATCATAGAAAAGCTATAAACGCTTTTGTCCTTTTAGTTTTCAAAGTTCCGATTTTTTTTTTAATTGGCAGTTTTCATGAGCATGAGCCAACGTGTGTACAGAGGTTACAGCAGTCTGTTTCCTTAAATAAAAATGAGGTACAAATCCTTCCATGAACAATACAAAAAGATCAATAAATAGCGTTTGTTTATGAACGTGGGTGGTTTTGTGTGTCCTTGTGTCTGTGAGGGGGAAAGAAGTCAGAAATACAAAAATAGAGACTGCAGATGAGAGAGCTACATAATATACTTTACGTGTAAACGGAAATCTGCCTATCTGTGTGTGTGTGTGTGTGTGTGTGTGGTGGTGCGAGGGTTTCAGTGTAGTACTGAGTTTGCATTTTCCCTAACAAGGGTCTGGCGTCCCCACAGCCATCAGTGGGATCCACGCTGGGCCTTTTCGCAGTAATCAGCCAGGCTGTCTTGCTCTAATTGTTTCCAGATTTGTGTGGGAGGTCAGAGCCCCAGAGTGCTGATCCTTGCCAAGTTTATAAACAGAGCAGTGTTTCCAGATGGCCACTGGCTCCAGACTGGCTAGCAGGTTGATTGGGACCAGAATAATAACAGGTGGAGAACAGACAATGAATTCCTTGACACTTTTTACCCCGTGCACACGCACACAGACGCACTGACACTCTCAAACACATGGCAACACACTTTCAATATGGTGAGCAGGAGACGCCGTCTCTGTGGTTTGAGCTCAGTAAGAAGCAGATCAGAGAGTTATAAGGGCAGGCTGTCAAGCACAGTCTAAGAGCTAAACACGGTGAAGGCTGGTTTAAGATTTTAGCCATGAAAATAAGATAATAATCCATCAGTTTTGGTCTCTAAATTTGAAGATTGAATCACTTTCAATAGAAGCACACTGTATAATTGAAAATAAGTCGATTTCAGTGATTTCTGAGTTTTTAAAGTGTCCTCTTCCCTAACCTGGCTCAGTCCCAGCTTTATGAAACTTTACTTCTTTATGGGGAACAATGTCAGCTGTGAGTTGCAAAATAGGAGATTACGAAAGTTAACGGTCCTCCAGGAAGCTGACAGCCTTCCTGTGTTGTTATTGGATGCTATCATAGTTTGTGAAATCTGCCATTTCAATCTGCAAGGCATCAAAGTATCTGTATTTGAACCTTCAGTTATTATTATTACTGTATGTGCTGTCACGTCCATATGCCAAATAAAAAAGTCTCCAGGAAGTGTAAAGAAAATAAACCTGTCATGGATAATCTATGTAAAATTAATATATTTCAGGTTCAATTTGTCAGTTTTTGAAGCTGAAAACCAAACGTTGCTTGTATTAAGAATCCTCTGTAATATTCTGTATATGCTGTTCGCTTGCACACACACACACAGACACACAAACACACACACCCACCCACACACACACATACACACACACACACACACATGTGCGGCCACACTTTGAAAAGACGAGATCTCAGCAGCTCTGGTGAAGACATTCCCGCCACAATCACATCATTAGCTCCAGCATGTCTCTTAATGGTTCTCTCTAGTTTATGTTTACAGAATCCAGTCTTTCCAAGGTCCTTGTAATAGCTTGAGAGATCTCCACTTTGGAGAGGGGGGAGAAAGGGTTTGTGTGTGTGTGTGTGTGGAAGGGGGGGGGCTCCCTTTCATTGGTGTTGCTCAGCTACACTTGTTTGGGCCAAGGTTGGCCCCTGTTTTCAGTAAGCGTACTCCACTCCAGATGTGCAGCGGCTCCAGAGTGGCTGCCATGTACAGTAAATCGGCATCAGAGGGCTCGTCAATCTGTGGGGTAGAGCGCTGCGGTGTCGTCAGCCCCGGCCACTGGTATAAACGGAAATTTGTACTGCTGAGCACCCATGAGGCCCTGGGGGGAGGTGGAGGCTGTTGAGAAGAGTGTTGAGAAGAGGTGGCTTGATGTTGCAGAGGAGGGAGAGGATATTTGGAAGTGAGAATTCCAAACTGAAAGTGATGAGCAGCGAGAGACAAATTGTTAACGTGTACAAAAGATGCAGCAAAATGCCTGCATAGCCTCATCCGAAGGGCTAAAGAGCTCAACTGGCTCAGTAGCAAGATGTTAAATGAGCAGAAGAGAATGACGTCGACATGAGAATAACTAATGACTTTTGCAGGGAAATTCATCCGCTGCTGAAAATGGAGACATGAGTACGAAACCAGGTCAGCCTGCTTTAAATCAAATCTTCCAGCTCCAAGTAGATAAAATAATACATGATCATAAAACAAGAAACAAGACCTTTCAACATGCCCCGAATGAACTGAATTTGCAGAGAGATTTCACAGACTTACTTCTGGTTACAAGTAGTCGGCTCTCGCGAGCAGGAGTAGACAGAAGCATTTAACCTAAAATATAAATACAGAAAATGGAGATTGTTGGCAACAATGCGACATCATTGAGTAAATCTAAACACATGAAGCTTGAGTCACAGAATAGATCAAGGTCTTTTCGTAGAGGACACAGAGCAGACTCTGGAGTGTCATCAAGGCAGACAGAATTTCCCCCACACATTCCTCCCTTTACATTTTCCCATGCTCGGAGCTCAGACCCTGACTCAGCGCCATTATCACTGGGACGCAGTCATAGGAAGGCTGATGATGACTTACAGAGTGAAACCTCATGTCCAGACTAATGTTTTAGCTCTACACTCAATAGGGCTTAATCCCATCTGATGTCAGTGAAGGTCAGCCAGTGTGAGGCATGAGAAAGCTACAGGCAATAAAGGAATATGTTTAAAAACTTTACTACAACGGCTGAAATGTGCTTGCGATGTGCTTTTCTATGTTTAGGTTGTTCATGACTATGCTGGCAGAGGATGCCAATCCAGGCCACCCTGGCCACAGATTTCTGGTCTTGCTTTTCTGAGCAGCCAAACAGGGCTGAATGGGGCTGGAGGAGGTGCCGAGGTAAAAGGAGGATTTTACAATTCAGCATCTCTCTGTTATTTAATGCTATTCTTATTAACTGTGGTTTGATAGGCTTACTTTGCTTACAACTGAAAGATTTCTCAGCATTTACTCGTTTCCTGCAGGGCACTCGTGCCCATTGTCTTTTCAGTGGACTGAATTACTACAATCGGTTTATTCACCCAATTTTTCAGTTTTTGATCTGAGCTTTGATCGCATATCTGACCCACTGAAGTGAAAAACAGACTTGTGGAGCATGATTGTTACAGTTTAGGCCACTGATTATCACTCAAGACTCATGTTCACTGGTGGTTATTAGTACGGTCAGATATATGTTATATTGGTACATTCACTGTATAGACTACTGATTCTGACGCAGCTGCACAAACAAGACTTTTCATTTTGTTGCATATGGGCTAACTATTTCATTTTGTGTTAATCATGATGATCTAGGGCAGTGTCTCCCAACCTGGGGTCCAGGCCCCCCCTGGGGGGGGGCCAGAGATCTCTGGGGGGACGCGAAACTTTGTCTGCTTTGAAATTATGCAGTTGTAAAAATTATATTTGCGAATGAATCATTCATAAGACATTGTTAGGAATAATTTATGAATGTCTTGAATATTTTTTGTGTTTTTTATACACTGGTGACAAACACAGGAAATTATTTCATTCCTTATTATCATATCATTACTCAACATTTAATCTACTCCGACAGGTTGTTAAAGGAAAAATGTTAAAAAATGTTGGTCTCATATTAAAAGAGACATTTTTCAGAAATATTTTTATGTCCTTTTATATCCTTTTGTGCGTATTTTGGTGACATTGGAGAAAAACAAAGTCATATGTATACAGTAAACCAAAGAGAAATGTATCAAAAAAACATAATTAATGTTCATTTTTTCAATTAAAGACTATTTTGGTGCTAGTACGTACGGGTCGGGGGGCCTGGCTGGTCTTAGACACAAGTAGGGGGGGGCTCCAAGGAAAAAAGGTTGGGAACCACTGATAGGGCACTAGAAGGTGTGTGTTTGTGACATTGTAATTATACACTTACACATCAGTGCTGCATTAATGCTCAATGGGTGGTGCCTCTGACAAGCCTTCGTAATACCATAAACAGCCAAGCAAATTTCTTTGTGCTAGCTGCCCAAATAAGCCGCATGCTTTGAAACCATCCCCGTGCAATTTCACTGGCTAGCATTAGCTGTCTTACCCAAATTTGATTGGCTGACACTTGCATTGAAGCCTCAAACGTTCAAAATGTGCAAACTTTTGATGGAAGCAATGCTCCATCCGCAACACACTTATCCCATAAATCAGTTCAGCAAGGCTGGAAGTCACCCCATTTGAAGTGAATGGGAGGCTTTTATTGCATACTTAGCATACAGTAAGTCTAATCATATAACCCCTAACTACTTTAGCCATTTGCTCTGATACGCTCATGGATACTGATTCACCAAAGTAATTTTCTGGCTAAGAAACAATCACTTTCATTCACTCTTGGGCAATAATATGCAGTCTTGTTCAGTTTCTGCCCGCTACCTTGTTTACAACTGAGCTCTATTGACCTGTGAAAATAACAGATGGTTCAAATAAGTTATTCTACCAAGTTCGTGCACACAAGATAATTCTTAATCATTTGTATATATATATCATTTGTTTATACGCTACAGATACTGCATAAAATGGGTGGTGTGACATTTCTTTCACCATGCAACATTACTTATGGGTCAGCACAGCTGAGGGCACCACAGCTGGACTATCAATTAAACAGCCGGAAAAGCAAGATTTTTTGTTTTGTTTTTGTGAATTTTTAGACCTGGGACAATTAGCATTTATAAGCCTTAGTTCAACCTTTCTTTGATATTGGGAAAACAACAACTTTCAGCAGAAATAGTGCAAGTACAGAAAAGATGTAACATTGTTGCTGGCAACACTGCAAATGAAACATGGGCTTCCCACCTACAGTACCAGCAATTGACCAGTTGGTACTTGAATAAGAATTCCAGGTATTCCAAGAAAATGACCAACAATTTTATTTTATTCCATTTCCTAAACTCAAACAAAACATATCTAAAAATCTGCTTTGGATTAAGCTAAATATTTAATGTCCACTTTTGTTCCAAAGTTAATCAAAGCAACACTGCTTTTAACTCTTCTAATGTCTCTTGAGCTATTTAATTGAACTTGTAATGTAGCAACACGGTGTTAGCCTTACGTTAGCTAGCGACTGCTAACATTACCTATAATTAATTGCCACTAGAGTTAGATATTAGTAGTAGATCTGAAGTTATGTAGTTCTAACTGGGATTTATAATTTATAAATTATAAGCATGCACTTTGTACTGTTCCCACTATGTGCTTTGTACTTCTAGTATGTTAATGCAGATAAACAGACAGCCAAACTAGTTTTTTTCATGCCTCCTTTCTCCTCTGATGGGTAATTTCCATGTGTGACAGATTAAAAAATTATCAGTGAAACTGTAACAAACAAAAGGCAAAACAAGGTTCTTAATAACAGAGCATCTTACGGTAAAACTAACACAGCTGCCTAATAACCGCCAACAGGAGCAAAGGCTAGACACCATATTGTTATGGTAAAACAATGGCATGTGACACTGTATTAAATTAATTTCTATATAATGATAAAACTGGCACCCAGTAGCTGATATTCCTCCCTACATATATACTTATTACATCAAAGGCGATTTTAAACAATCAACAAACTTACGTTGCAAATGTCTGCAAATCACTTTGTATATGTCAAAGACTTACTGCGGGTGTCCATTGCACATGACAAATAGCTTGTATTGGACCCATCAGAGGCGTGTTTATCGCCTGCGCAAGGGATCTTGGGAAGGCAGCACGTCCGGGCAGTGCGTCAACAAGTTGATTTTACACAAATGAGGGCATCCAGCATGAGGCAGTTATCCGATCAAAGTTTACAATGCTCTCAGCATTATAATTAGCTATTTCAAACAGTGTTTTAAAACTAAGGAAAATCTTACTGCAATGCCATTTTACGCAACAGAATCAAATTTTCAAATAGACCCTTTCATAATGTGAACTGCTTGCTAGAAATCTCATTTTAGTTTTTTGGGGGGGTTTTATGCTTTTGTCTTGTTTTTTTTTTTTTTTTTTTTCATAACCAGATGAGGACCTGCAAATGAAACAAATGTGGTGTGGGTATGAAAGAAAAGTCAGAATGAAAAACATTACTTTCAAAGTCATGCTTGGTGTCTTTTTAAGCTGTGAACAGACAAGCTGCCAACATCAGTCCTGTTAAGGCTGTATCCTTCTCCTCAAAGCTTTAGGTCAACTGGCCAGAGACTGCTGTTGGGCCCGTGCACAGTCCTCAAAACATGATCATTCATTTACTGTAAGCAGCACCGACTACAGTGGGGAATGCCCTTCCTTTGTTTATAAATGGCATTGGATATTTGGCTCCATTAAACCTTAAAACTCAGAGCATTAAGGCTACATTTCTCCATTACTGTATTAAAATGTATAGTGGGTATAAACATGTGGAATATTAAGTACCTTATATTCTTCTGTGCAATTACTGCTACTTGCCATTTAAAAAAAATATGCAATATAAGATTGATTATAACTTTGACAACAAAAAACATAAAATGACAATAAAAGGCATTTTGTAAAGCCAGAAAGTGTGACCTATAAGCCCCTGACAGGTTCCTCCCTAAGATAGTAAAGAGTCTTGGCCCACTCCTCTCATTTACTACGCCCTTAGTGAGGAACCTTGGGGTAACATTTGACCCTGTGTTGTCATTGGATCCTCACTTTAAATCATTGGTTTGTTCTTGTTTGTATCAGTTAAAAAATACTGATCATCATTCATTCCGTCATTTTATCTCAATTAATGTAACTATATTTTCACATCTTTAAGTAAAAAAATCACTGGAAAGTCTTCAGGTAATCCAGAGCACTGCTACAAGGCTAATGACAAAATCTACCAAGTACTTTACTATTCCGGCTGCACTGGCTCCGTATTACCTATTGCATTTAAAAAATCTGGGTTTAACACATAAAGCTCCAAATGATCAAGCACCAGTTTATTCTTACATCCCCGGCAGGTCCATGAGATCACATGGTCGGGGTCTGCTTGTTGTGAAGCAAACACAGCTGAAAACGAAAGGTGACAGAGCCTTTGCAGCATTGGCCCCTCCACCTGGAACTCCCTTCCTGTTGACTCTGTGATCTCTTTTAAAAAGCATAAAAAAAATCTTTTTAAACTTGCTTTTGCTTAGTTTTATTTTTTATGTTTAATGTTTCCTATGTTGTTCTGTGTTTTATTGTGAAGCACTTTTTTTTTTTTATCTTGAAAGGTGTTATATGAACAAAATTGATCATACAATGTAGTCTACAGTATTTACAGTATACTGGACTGTATATTCCACCTTAAATAACTATGACACAGCATGTGTGTGTGTGTGTGTGTGTGTGTGTGTGTGTGTGTGTGTGTGTGTGTGTGTGTGTGTGTGTGTGTGCGCGTGTGTGTGTATAAAAACACAGTTAACTGTCTCATTAAGTCTGTGAAGGAATGCCCACATCGTGACCTTTTTTTTTTTTTTTTTAAAGAGACCCACTGCTCGGGTCTTGTCCTTGGTTTCCTTTGGGATCCCCCACCCTCAACCTTGTGTTGTCCCCCCTCCTCCCAGTAACAAGGCCAGGCGTCAGAGTCCTGATTATTTGCACTGACCCGGGTCTGTCTCCTCAGGGTGGCTGCCTCGGCAAAGTCGCACTGAATCCCACTGACATGGCGAGAGGGAGAAGAAGGGGGGAAGAAAACAGGCCCTGGCTCCAGTCAGTCGGCCCTCCTCGGCAGGTTGATGAATGTCCAGGACTTCATGATCTTTGCCACCCAAGCCAGTGGAGTCAGGCTACAATGAGTTACAGTCTCTAGGTTTGAAAACCTTCCTGCCTGCCACAACCACTACAACCACTGCCCCCCCTTCTCAGCCAGCCCACGAGTGCCGAAGTCCTCCAACAACCCGGCCTGCCCGGCCTCCTTTCCTCCACAAACACATGAGGTCTATCCTCGACTGCCCCACGCCACCCTCCTACCGCCACCTCCCTCACCCTTTCAACTCTTGACTGTGACTGCACTGCTTCCATAAGCTGGCACAAGTTACCTGAGCATTACATTACACTTCTTGCTTGCAGGTTGCAGTATCTTCAAGTCACTTGTGAGTCAGACACCTGACTGCCATGGAAGCAATGAATTATTATAGTTTTCAAAATGATGCACATTTTTTCACACCCCTCAATATATAAATATATATATATTTATATATATATCTATATATATATATATATATATATATTTTTTTTTTTTTATATATTTTTATATTTATGTATATTGTAACCTGTGTCTGTCTTCATACCTCACATGACATCATCTTTACCAGCTATGTGCTATGTAAATGCAAAACAGAGGTGAAATCATGTGCTTGGGTGCCCATAAAACTGAACCACAAGAGGAAAAGTACAGCATTGTAAAGATTCGCCCCCTGTGGCTGCAGCTAATTGTAATCCAGTCATGGGCAATTCACTGTCACAGTTTCCTGGAGGCAAACATCAAGTGACTAAGAAACTCTTTCTCAAGTCTTTCCCCTATTTTCCCCATCAGTTCTACTTGAATAATGGAGAACAGGCTAATGGTAGGAGTTCTGTACAACCACAAATGTAATCACAGGCTCACACAGCCTCTGAAACTTCTTGCGACCTTTATTGTTTCATGTATTGACAGTATCTTAAAAAGTTACTGATAAGTTGAAGTGAGTGAAGAAAAATAAACAGCAGGCGGTATGATGCAACTAAACAGAGCTGAAGACAAGTATCCCATGCCATTAGAATTGCAATTATTTGTTATTACAGCAACGCACACTCATTATGTTACCCTACAATTGAGACTGGCAACATTCATGGTAATTTGATGACGCACAAGTCCTGATGCTTTTGGCTGCAGAGAGCTAGTCTGAGTGTTTCTTGCCATTTTTCCATCTCCAGCCAGAAATCCTGTCTGGCCTTTATAATCACCCAAGTTTTTTTTCTTTTTACTGTTCTGGCTCCTGGTGAGGGAGTTATAAGTAATAACACTACAATAATTCGACCATGCCCTAATGAAGTGTCATCATAATATTTCTCTGAAAACTTCATTAATCTGACAACTGAGGGATTATGAAACATGGCTTAAAAAAACACCACTTCAAGGAGAACTGTGTCATCACTTGAATTATATAGGAAAAGGTTAAAGTATGTGGTATATTAATGTACATCAGAGCTCATGCATCTGAATAAATATACATAGAGTCCAAACGTAAACCCTGAACCGTGACTCACTGTTTTTAAGATCATTTCTCAGACAGGAACAGTCTGATTCATTTGCTAATGAATTTATATTATTCATCTGATTATTTACATTTTTTGTCAAAAAAGCTACATATGAGGTAGTTTTGCAGATCAGCAAAACTGATTTTAATGAGTGAGCAGCCCCTAGACCTTCCCTATTCAGGAACAGTGCTCTGAAATGAAGAAAATTGAAGAAAATTGTCCTGAAATCGATCCTGATTCACACAAAATGGTTCCATGGACATTTGTGGCACTTTAACAAGTCTGACTCTTCGGTCTTGGATATGACATCCTGGACAGCTTACCAGTTCATCACAGGGCTTTACTGAGAAGGAAAAACAACCATGTGCGCCTGCATTCATACCTCCAGACACCCTGGAACGTTTTCATTATCTGGTGATGATATTAATGTTCGATAAAGGATCAATTATCCACCATCCAGCCATCCATTAACTATACCCTCCTATTCAGGGAGTTCTGCTGGAACCCATCCCTGCTCTCTTTGGCCCAAAGGCAGGGTAACAATCTAGACAGGTCACCAGTTCATTGGAGGGAAATCAGGGTAGATTTGAAAAATGAGTAAAAGAAAGCTTGGGGAGTTGGAACAGCCCTCCAGCTACGATTCCAGAAAGTGCAACATTTACTAACTAAACAGGCCTGTGAGAAGAAGTCTTAACAATACTTTTACTATGAAACTGTAATAAAGTAGTCATTTTACTATTAAAATAGACTTTGCTCTTTTATAATGTTTGTTTGTTTTTGTTGTCGGAGGACTGCTGATGGAAGTTAGGTTTTAGCTAAATCATAAATGTGTTCCGGATATTCATTAATATGCACTGTCTTCACTAAATAAATAATGTTAAAGTGAAAGTTATTACTGTTTTGAAAATAGATGTACATTTTGGAGATGTGGAGTAGAAGTAAAGGAAAAAAGCACGATAGTATTTAAATATAAGACGACCTTAAATCCATGCTTCAGGACCGTTTCTCACTACATTTCATGACCTCGATTTTTTAAGGCTTTAGCCAGATGAGGCTCTCCTAAAATTTCCAAAGAATAACTTATCGTAGTGTTTTCGTCTTTTTTTTTTTATATGCACCAGTTTAAACGGATGCATAATTACTGAAATTTAATTTGTAATTCAATTTCAGTTTCAACTTGCGTTTGGATCTAATTTAATTTTTTACATTGATATGGGTACAAGTTTGTGTGCAAAAAGTCTGCAAAAGTTCTAGGCCCTCTATGTTTAGTTGTTTTTCAAAGGTTTTGATGGCATCCATATCATTTATCTCTTTGAGATACAAACAAAAAATACGGGAAACTAGCTCTAAAAATACAAAGGAATCCTAACTATTATGATTAGAAACATCAGTTAAATCTGTGCTTGGTTCTGAAGGAGGTCACAATAACTAGGCCTTTGCTTGTTCATTTTGTCTCAAATATTGTGTGATTTATATTTAGTGTACATATTTTGTGGGTTTTTCTGTAGCCGATGTCAATTAAAAAATAGAAACAAAAATACAAAAAATCAGATCATAAATTACAGTTTACAGTTTTTTTCTGTTTGTATCTTAACAAACAGTCTGAAAAATAGATGGCAAGGCCAGGAGGTGACTAAGGCTTTTGAACTTACTGTATAATTGGAGTAGATTTCCTGAACAAGTGTACGTGGTCAATTTGAAGGAAATACTGCTTTATTAAACTCAAAAATCCAAATATGTGCTGCAATGAGGCAAAACATCTGCTTTTCCTTCACTGCAACAGAGTGGTAAATATGCAGACAATAGAATATTATCCAGCAGTGACAGAGGTTGAAGTGTTGCAGCGCATTCAACTTCAGAGAAAAGAGTCAAAGGGCTCGTAATCAGCTGACACAGTCTCCGTGAAAGGATTCTTTCAATGCCCTTTCAAAGGAAACACTGTCCACACACGGTTCATCCGTCTGTTCCCTTTAAACCACATCTTCCGTTCGCCCCCCCCACCCCTCCACTTTCCTTTGGAGCAGGAGACATTCCTCACAAGATGGTTGAATGGCAGCCCTGTTGCAGGTCAGCCCAGGCGGCAGCAACAGGCGATTTACAGGGTCCCTGCTGTGTGGAGCTCTGACCTGGCCTCAGAACAGGGCTCCCAGGTGACAAATAAAACAGTGGCCCTCACAGGAGTGCGACTTCAGGCTCAACAATTCTAATTCAGTACAACGAGTCTAATTGTGGTCTATTCCAGAGGCTGAGGCAAGATCCTGAGCCAGCCATTCACAGGATTATTGCTAATTGGGAAATAAATGTGTAGTAAAAGAGTCTGGGATGAGGTAGTTAATGTGGAGCCCTCTTAATGGACACTTAGAGCTTATTAGGTTCATTTTCACAAAGATTTGTTTGATCGAAACAGCTCCCATTATTTTTTCCTTATGGTGCTCCATGAGATTTGTTGCATAGATTGTTTTTGCTCGGCATCAGCAGAAGTCAGAATCAAAGACATTGTGCAATGTGGCTTCTCAACAGCACTAAATATCTCAGTAGTTTCATTTCATGCATTAAAGTATAATTCATGCAAATGCATATTTTAACAATAAAGATTATGAGCAAGCATGAACCACTCACATCTAAATCCAGAGACCAGATGGCCGTCGTGGTTATCTACGATGGATTTATTTGATCATTTCGATGAGCTTTGCTACTTTGAGTACACATTATGGTCTTCTAAAATGTTTATCAAAGCTGTAGCACAAAACACATTGTATATCAGAGTGCTCCCAACTTACTTAACCCTGAATAAACCAATATTTTTACATAAAGAAGTCTGGAAAATAAACCAGTACTTTTGGTTTTCAGACATTAATTTCAACTACGGTCTGGAGTTACACACGTCTTACTGACAGTCGTGTTGTGATTGCATTAAAATTCAATGGAAGCATATTGTGGGGGGCATCATACCTCACATCCTTAAATCATTTTTTATCCATCTGTCTCCATGCAGTCATTCTGAGTCGTTGTTTTTTGGTGAAAACAAAGATGTGATGGATGAGCTCCAAAAACAAGTCATTATTCAACTTGGAGTGCAAATGCCCTGTTTTATCATTTACAGGAAATTCCAAGACACTCTGCTGAAAAGCATGCTTATTTTATGTTAGAAATTATTTTAATGAACATTTGTTCAGTAAATTAGGTGCTTATTAGGCAAGCAAAAAAACTAGAGGTAGTTGTAACAAAGCTGTATTGTCCCAGAGTAAAAACATGCAAACCCTGCCAAAAGTGACTAAACTTTATAACCCATTCACAAACCGAAATGTAAAAACTTGAATTTAAACTTTTAGAAAAATAATCTGTTTCTCAACATGTCTGATGTACTTTACGCGATAAGTTGTTGTTGTGTTGTTGTTGTTTTCATTCTGAAGTAAACCACAGATCGCTAAATTTTGTTTTTGGAAAAGAAAAAAATGGCAGGATTAGCAAAAATATATTTAGTCATAGTACAGAAACATTTCCATGGAATACAATTTTAAGTAATCCGTAACAAGCAAAGGATGTGGGATTGAATCATCAGCACTGCCACTGGTTGACAAACCATGAGGCACAGACCACTCTCCAAGCTTTGGTTTTTGTTTAGCTATTTTCTAAAATGTGGGGAAAACATAAAATGTTAATTTGAATGGAAACAATTTTAAGTTCTTTGAACTGCTACTGAACACTATTCACCTGTTATTGTACAAAATAAGAGAAAGTTAATGTTTCAACTATTGTTTTCACTATTAATTATGTTATTTGGAGTAGCAGTATGGTCACCTGCTACATTGTGATGTGATGGAAACGTACATTTCATAAATAAATTCAACTCAGTGTGCAGTCGTGCCGGTTTAAGTATCTTGTATTACTGCAAAGAAAAAGACAATTTACTGAACACCACTGGAAAACAAAGTGAATCAGTTATGCCGTGGACCCAGATAACCTTTGGTGAATTTTGGTCTTTGTCAGAAAGACTTACACTTCTAATGATCAGTGAGTGACAGGTTTAAAAGTGTTAAGGGCTAGCTGATGTTGTACAAAAGAAATAAATAAAATTGAAAAAATCACATCCCATGCAGTTGCCAAAGATGTTAAATCTAGCAATGGAGACCGAAACCATTTTAAGAGCTAGGCTGTGAATGTTTATTTCTTCTGCATCATTGGACATTTTGGGGGATCAGTTGAGACTGACTTGCTTTTAAAGATAGGCCCTATAGGTCAGTTGAGGAACTGCAACTTGTCTTACTTCCACATTGGATTCAGCCCAGGAGTTGGAATGTGGCCCCTAGGGGTGGACGTGAGTGGAGTGGATGATGGAGGTTATGAACAGAGCTGTAAAAACATGGTTTAACTTGTTATACCCTGGAGCCCCCGGTACGGGGGGCAAATGCCATATTAGAACATAAACCTGAGATTAGGCCGGGCGTAAAGGCTAGAGCTTTTTTATTGTCTCTTTATTGACCAGCGTATGTCACCAGCATCTAAGAAAGACCTGAAAAGAAAATAGTGTCCACTATGAAAAAAACATTACAGATAATCAGACATACAGTTTTTTGCATACATGAATGGCGTCTTTGCATATTTTAGTTTATCAGTAACTGAATCACAGGTCAAATCTAATCCACTATCATTTTATTTCTCCTTGCAGTCTCTTTTTTTATCATTATTTTGAGCTCCAATGATTGATAAATCCAATTTCATATATATTTTAAAGCATAACTCCAAGTCTGACCCCTAAAAGGATCTCGACCTAGAAAATCAGTGCCACATATGCTGAAAAATATAAACTTGCCATTTTGGAAGCTGGATATACTATTTTGAAAAAGCACCTGTCTGTTGTGCCCTCAATTTCAGATCTGTGACATCAAATCGAGGTTTGGGTAGTTGGGGCCATCAGTAAGACGGATGGCGTATGAAGCGAGACTCAGGGGCACTGTTGCATCATATTGGTGTCAACCAGCACTACAAATGGGCTTTGTTTCAATTAAGTGGGGGTAATGATTTTAAAAGTAAACTGAAATTAAGCTACAACTCTGTAAGTTAGGTTTGATGCCAGAAAAGAAGTGTTTGTTTTTAATAAGTAGCAGATAAGATGGTCTCTATTTATTTCTGTTCAGCTATAAAGAGGCTTATGCTGTTGTTTGCTCTGAAATCCAGCACTAAGGAAATTAACTGACAAATTAAAGCATGTTCTTTGTTAAATCTGTTGTTTCATCAGTGGCTCAATTTATCCTGGGCGGTTGATGAGACCCAAGTGATTACATTTTGCAAATTAAATTAATCACAGGAAAATGTGACACAAACATACTGATCTTTCACTTTTTTAATAAGCTCCTTCTCTGTTATGGACAACAGATCATCCTGATGGTTTTGCATAAATTTACAGATTCACTTCAGGTTGCATTTATTTTACATCCAGCAGACTATTTTATCACGCAAATAAACTGAAGGATCACATTTTTTTTAAATGTACTTCAGCTTACGCAGCTGTTTTCCCATGTAACTTAGTGGAAAAGGTTTGCCTTTTTTTTTCATGCTAGTTACGCCTATGAGCCCAGTTGTTAAAAGCCACATGGATAAAAAGAGAGTTAAAGATACTGCGCAGCATGTGAAAACTCTTTGGTAGCTGATGTGTTGGAAATGTGAAAAATGGGTGGTAGTCAACTTTGATGAGGATCAACCTGTGATGATCAATTGATGGAAGCACCTCCGTGCAGTGCTAAGGGAGTTTTGTGTGACGTTCCCACTTAGTAAAAGTAATCTTCAAAAGATCCTCCACCAATAACAAGGCGCCCCGGGCTAGTACATAATTGTAATTCAGTCTCACAGAAGAGCCACTGTGGCCTGAAAGAGGAAAACCTTAATTAATACCGGCTAAGATACAGTAAAAAGTGCCCCCACCTGGAAAACTGAAAAACGCTGTTCAGGAATGTGTTGAGGAAAATGGCAAAGATGTCAAGTTGCCTTAAACTGCAAATTCCTCTGATCTCAGTCCAATCAAGCACCTATGTGAAAGGCTGAGAAAACACTTTCAATCGATGGAAGCCACTCCTCATAACCGGCTGGACTTAAAGGATCTACGGCAGACAGCTTGGTGCCTGAAACCAACCAACACCTTTAAAGGACCAGGACTCAATTGATCAGAGCTGTTTTGATAATACAATGATCCCATTGTGTCTGATATTGGTACAATGGCGACAAAGTAGATTCATCTGGCAATCAGTGGACAGATTGGCGAGCCCCCGCCCATAATCACTCGAGGCTACAGAATATAGTTTATCATGTTTATAATAAGAGCTCATGATCCATCAAGCTGGTAATAACTACTATTCGTTTCAATAACTGTGACTGATATTAAGCCAGACCACTATACTTGTATTTTAACTGCAATTTCTTTACAAATCTATAAATTGCAGACTACTGCCAATGTTCAACTTTGTTTTTTAAGCTAGATGTGAGCACAGATTCATGGTAAATGGGGAACAAAACAAGTACATGGTTATCTCCAGGATTATAACTGATGCTGGCTGTAAAACAGTCCCAAGCTTGCTCTCCCCGGGATCAAATAGGCAGGTTCTCAGCATGCTATCAGCACTGTTAACTCTGGCTGTAAACCAAACCTCCCAAAGGTCAGAGGTTGAAATGTCTGGGCTTCAGAGAGACGCCATAGCCGGGGTATGGCCAGGATTTCATATGAAGTCTGACATAATCTTACTGGCAGTGAATAAGTGACCTTAACATCCACGCTGGTGAAGCAAAACAATGCGGTGAACAGTCCAGATGCTTATCATAGACACAGATGATTATATTTATTGTAACACAGAGAGGTTTTGTTGAACTTGTATATAGTTGAATAAATGTATATGTTTTAGTGTATAATGTGACAGTGTATAATATTCTGTGGGGCTGTCTCTGGAAATGAACACACTGATTTGGAGCATGAGCACAAATAAACGCAAGACGAGACAAGCAAATATTCAAAAGGCTAAATTAAATCAAGGAAATATCTTGGGCCGATATAGCAATGCACTGGTTAGTCCTGTCACTGACAGCAGCAGCGGCCCGGCTTTAAACGTACATTTTTTTTCTCTTCACAGCACAAGGGTGAAAATGAGTAATTTAGCACCTGGAAAAGCTCAGTGTCTTGAGTAAGACATAAGTTAGAGGTGATAAAAATGTAAGCCAAATAATGCACTTGAATACGTGTCAGTCATCTGCAAGAGTAATATATTTTAAAACAAATAGGATGTATTTGTTGATTTTATCTGTAAATCAATTATAGAATAGTTTATGGTTGTTTTTTTTGTGTGTGTGTTTATGTGCGGGCGTGCGTGTGTGAGTGCGTTGTTTTCCTTTGTTTTCTTTTGTTTTGAGGGTTTTCTCCACTGTGACAACAGGGAGGCATTACACAGTATAAATACCAATGAACCACACATTAATGATAGGTCTGCCTTGTTTTATGAATACCAAGAAAGTTATTTGGGAAATAAAAACAATGGGTAACAAGCTCATAATTCACTTTCATAAATTCAAAGGCTCTGCTAAGTTAAACAGGAACTTCATCCAGAAGAGAAACAGTTGAAAGGACAAGACTTATTTTTTTGTTTTTTCCTCTGAGATGTTTATGTGATAAGGCTGACGGTGAGCATGTTTTAACACACTGACCATGGAACTACATTTAGTTCTGCACTGCCTAATTGAGAGGGTGCTTCAAACAAATATTCTTTTAAAGACACTTCAGCAACAAGCAGATAAGAGCTGTCAACCCGGTGCCTGCTCCTCTTCCTGCCCTTTCATTTAGCATGCATATTGACAGCAGCTACACGCGGCACTCCGGGGTGGTGGCGATGATAAAGGGAGAAGGAGGCAGGGAGAGGGAGAAGCACATGCTCGTGGGGAGGAAGGAAATCAAAGGGAGCGTGGAATCTTGTCAGCAGTTGGGCTTTTACCTGACTCGTGCACCTGCTGGATCGGTGAGTGCTCTGGCGCAGGACAAACCACCCACCAAGGCACATCTGGACACACTGGGAGCTATGAGGCCAATTACTGGAGTATTAAAGTGTTCTTGTCTGGTATCAGAGATTTGTCCGCATGGCGCGCTGCTATGGCACAAAGCCTAATTTTCACACATTTGGGAGTGAACCAAACACACATATTCGAACAGGACCTGAAATATAATGAGACTATCGCACACACACAGTTACATGCTACAGGAAGATGAGAGATTTGAAGCTGATACAATAGTTCAAGGTAATATGTAGTATTTATCTGGCCAGGAAGCGTAATGATATCAATGGATTTATTTTAAGAATATATATATTTACAATGGAAAAAACTAAACACCACCCCTTGTAAAAGTTTATCCAGGTCTATCCAGCTCAAATCAGTTTTCCACTGTTCTCAGAAGTGCTTTTAGGGAGTCTTTAAGCATCATTTTCACTGACAACTGTTTGAAACTTTCCTGGGGAACTACCAATAGCTTCGAGGGCCATACTTTTGGTCAGTCAGCCAAAGTGAAGTAAAAGCCGTGTTTTGAAAGCAGCTTGTATATGACATATTTCTATGTTGCGTTTTTGTTCAATAAAGACTGAAAATCACTATACATACATACCGGTAACATTTTATCAATGTTGGAATATTTTTTTTTTAATTGGTATTAGCCTATAACAGGGGTCGGCAACCCGCGGCTCTAGAGCCGCATGCAGCTCTTTAGCGCCGCCCTAGTGGCTCCTGGAGCTTTTTCAAAAATGTTTGACCTTTTTTTTTTTTTTTCCTTTTTTTCTTCATTTTTTCTTTTTTTTTCTTTTTTTCCTTTTTTCTTCTTTTTTTCCTTTATTTCTCTTTTTTTCTTTCTTCTTTTTAATCTCGAAATTTTGACTTTTTTCTCAACATTTTGAGTTTTTTCTTGACATTCCAGCTTTTTTCTCAACATTTTGACTTTTTTCTCGACATTTCGACTTTTTTCTCAAGATTGTACTTCAAAATTAATCTTGACATTTCGCCTTTTTTCTCGATATTTCGACTTTTTTCTCAAAGTGCATAATGAAAAAAAAAAATCTTCCCCAAGTTATAACTAATATAGAAAAATGCAGCATGTGTTGTCTTCATTCTAAGGCTGATACAAGACTTTTCATTTTTCATTCATTGCGGCTCCAGACATATTAGTTTTTTGTGTTTTTGGTCCAATATGGCTCTTTCAACATTTTGGGTTGCCGACCCCTGGCCTATAACATGCACATGTTGGTTCATTTGCTGTACACAACATTATGCATGGTTTCTCGCGTGTTTGTAGGATTACCTATCAAAGCCATATGCATGAGATTGGTTTTATAATCCCAATCTCATTGACTCCTGCTGTATTTCCAACCTGTACTGCCTGTTACCCCCGTCACACCTGCAGGAGTTTTCCCAATACTGCGTGCTTTGGAAATTTTTAATTATTCGCCCATTTGGTCAATTCAATTTGTAACTGGTTCTACCTTCAATGTATTGTGTTAAAAAAAATGGTGTTTTTTTATATATGTGTGTCTGTGTAAATAGACCTTTAATTATCAGTTTCTAATTAAGGCTTTAATGTAATCATGCTTTTACAAGGACTTGATGAAAAAACACAAATATATTAACAAAAGTCTGAATAAGCAATCACCCTCAGCCTCTGCAGTGTTGACACAAACAACTCTTTCACAGTGAGAACTATAAAAAAGTTCCTCAACTCCTCCAAAAGAGCCACAATTCTCAACTGGAAATATGTTTTTGCTCTAGTTCTGACTCCTGATTTTACCAACTGGCTCCAGTGGTAAGACTTTTGTTGATGTGACTGGTTGAGGTTTTCTTGTGATGGATGATGGTAGACGGTTAATCCAATCCAGTGTCGAATAGTTTTTGAAAGTTTTCTGCTGTCTTCCAAACAGTTTCCACAGATAACTTCCCCTTTTGCATGAAAAAAAACCCTGAAAAATAGAGGCACATCTTGTCCAGTTAGAATCTTCTTTGGCAAAACTGTAACTATTTGTACTGTTTTATGTCATTCTCAGCTTTATTTATAAGATAGCGAATCATTTCTTTAAACGTGACTGTGTAAAAGAGTGATTACCCTCCTGTCGTTGCTGTGTGACTGAACCCAAGATGAGAGCTGAGGGAGCGTTAATACAAACCAGATGTTAAACTTGTGTCCTCAAAATGAATAGGTCTATTGGGAAACCAAGGCAAATCTCTGGGGACATTCCACTGGAGGCTAAGCTGATTGGTTCATATTGAAACAACATGGTCAAGATAAACTGGGATTTCAAGAAAGGGGGTCTCAGGATGCTGGAGTCTAAAATAAATCATTAGGGCTAAAGGAGGAGCTTAGCTCATCCTCTAAGGAAAACAGTGAGTTTTGCAGATGACTGACACACATGATGGCTGTGGCGCCAGGCAACCTCAGTCGACGGCCCAGTTGTGGGCTGTATGGGAAGTGGAGAACATCAGGGGCCATGCTTCTTTTGTGCTGATGTCACAAAGCTGAAGGGTATTACTTTTTCCAAATTGTTGTATTTATTTTCCCCTCACGACTGTTTTTTGGCGAGAGGAGAAATAGAGCCGAAATGGTCTCGTAAAGATAAAGATCGCTCTCTTGATCATAAATTCAAATGCAGTTTATTTGTTTAATCTTGCAAAAACACATCAAAGATCCTATGTGTGACTTCTTAACTTTGCTCATAACTCTTTAACATAGTTCAATGTCATTAATTTCATAATGTTAGATTATTCACACGTGGAGAAAAGAGCTATTCAAATGTCTATGAAGCAGTTACATTTAAAGTTGTAACGTTTAGGACACCAAACAATGAAGCTTTACTTTATTTATTCATTGTTTGTCCTATTTATCACATTTGTTCAAAGCTACCATAAGTTCATATTTTTGCACATTAAAGTTTAAAGTGTGATTGTAAGTTCACATTTTGATAAAGGCTTCTCAAAGTAATAACTTGACTGTTTGGTTATATGAGCATGATTAATGAATATTTCAGCAATTTCCTCCCACGCTTGTTAACAAAAAGAAGATCCTATGTCCACCTCTGCTCCTCAAACACTTTTGTGTTTGGATTTTTGTTGATACTGCTTTTTTACTAAAAACTAACTGTACTAACTGTTCACATAGGGTTTTTTTTTATGTAAACATCTTAATTTACTTGTTTATTTCTTATTAATAACTCATGCTCTAAATATGTTTTGACTAGAATGGATTTTTATTATATATGTTGATAAACACAATGGAGTTATCAAGACAAACACATGAACCTTCTTGGAGTCCTACTGTTTATTGTGAAAGGAAATAAAAGCAAAAATCACTTCGACATTATGTGAACATATGAACATGAAAGAGTTCCTCTGATTCTCTCAAAGCTGTTTTATACTGATCACTTCACTCCAAGGTCCTCGGTTTAAATCCTGGCTGGAGCCTTTCTGCGTGGACTTCTCGTCTGGGTTCCTTGGCTTCTTCCCACAAACTACCAGAGGTGGGTAGAGTAGCCAAAAATTGTACTCAAGTAAAAGTACTGTTACTTCAGAATAATATGACTCAAGTAGAAGTAAAAAGTAGTCATCCAAATAATTACTTGAGTAAAAGTAAAAAAGTACTTGGATGAAAAAACTACTCAAGTACTGAGTAACTGTTGAGTAACGTCTGATTTATTTTTTTTAACACAACCATTCAAACAGACAAAAGTACAAAATAATCATCTTCAGGCAAATTAAATCAATAAAATAATAACATAAATTAAAATTAATAAAACATAGAAAAATAGCTTAAATTAAAATAATCATAAAGTAAATTCAAGTACTTTAATAAATAATAAAATAATAACAGAATAAAAAATAAATTAAGCACAAGTAGCACAAAATTTCAAGCCTTATACTTTTCTTTTTTAACCAGAACTAGAACAAGCCCATGGACTCATAGAAACTGTGTGTGTGTTTGAGTCTGTGTATATGTGACAAAACATGAAAAAACAAACATTTTTCCCAAAGAATCACCCAGTGATGTCATGAGATTGACGCGTACGCGGATAAAAGGGATAAAAGAAAAGTAATGAGCTCAACGTAGCCTAATGTAGCGGAGTAAGAGTAACAGTTTCTTCTTCACAAATCTACTCAAGTAAAAGTAAAAAGTATAGTGATTCAAAACTACTCCTAAAAGTACAAAATTTCCCAAAACGTACTCAAGTAAATGTAACGGAGTAAATGTAACTCGTTACTACCCACCTCTGCAAACTAAGTCCATACATCTTTTATTTCAAACTGATAGAAACAGTGAGTGCATGGTTACTCGTCTTGTTATTTCTGTCACGGATTGGTGGATTGGTGGATTGGTGACCTGTCCACTGTAACCTCTTGCCTTTCACCCACTGACAGCTGGCAGAGACTCCGGCCATCCATGACCTTGAACTGCCATAGAGAAGACGTGGATTGATCAATGTGACTGTGATTTCCAGTAGCATTAGTCGATCTCTGCGGCCAAGCACTCCAGCGTCTCCTGGTCAACAGTGGAAGTTTGTTGTTTGGGGAACAAGTCATTCCCAGGGTCAGGATAGCCGCGCTTTAATTACCGTCGGCTAGTCATACAGGCAACTGTCGGTGCCATGTTCTGTGGTATTCTGAGACACCGGGCTTTACAAAGAAACATCTAAAAAGAGAAGCACACTTCTACACAATAGCTGGAAAGCAGGAGTGCGGCGGTGCTTTCCTCTGTCAGCGGGCTGGTCGCTCTGTTTTGTAAGCACTTCCATCCTGTGAAAGCCCCTGGTAGACCTCCACCTGCTAACTTTGCCGCTAGTCTACTGCAATTTCTCTCAGAGAAGTGAGCCAGCCTCTCCCCCTCATTTCACTGGCGCCAGTGCTCAATGGGCCCTGCACTTTGATTATTTGTGTTAACAGTTAATTTAGCACCACAGACACATGTGCCAAAGCTGGCTTCACTTCCTCATGCATCACCAACAAATGTGACTTTTATGAGTTCCTTTTCACCGAGCCACCCCCACCCCCTACCCCCCAAACCCACCCCCACTCACCCCTTTCGGCTAAGTTCTCGCCTTTTGACTCACCTCCCCGCATCACCCCCAACACACATACATACACTTAGCCTTGCAGACACCATCTCCTCACCTCCTCTTGCCTCCTTTCCCTTCTACCCCCCATCTCATTTTCCTACCTCCCGCCTCCGCTCACTTATTTCGTCAGTTCGGGCCTAATCTCTTTCACATCTTGCCTGGGAGAGTTATTTCTGGCTCCTCTGTTCCCAGAGTTTGCATTATCAGGAATACATTTCATGTCAATTTATTCTTTGGTCAAATACCACAAAAGAGCAACTCTTTGAGTTGCAACTGAACAGAATGGTCCTAAAAAAAAAACAAAAAAAACTGTGTTCTATCATTTTTTTTTTTTTTTGTGAGCATTTATCCCATTTGGATCTGAGCTTAAGAAATAACCACTGAACAGGAATCAAAGAAATAACGGTTTCATACGGTACGCTCACTTAAAAACTCATTGCAGACCGCAGAAAGTATACTTTGCAACAAGTGATGATATATACGTACCCGTCACCACACTGGTGGCTCAAGATGAGCACTGCAGTGAATAAAGTGTTCCAGAAATTAAGCCAAACCTGAGCGCTTGACCCACGCTTCTCAGCATTAGATAACACAGCGATATAATCTGCCATTATGAAAGGCTGTACCCTCAATACCAAAAAGGAGCCACAATTTAGATGGTGGTGGGAAGGGAGCGCATAAGACTTTGTCAATGCCTAGTTAGTGTCGACATTGATACTTTCAGACTGGGAAAGAACAGTGCTGAGGGAGCACAAACTAGCCGCACACCAATGAGCTCATGCCAGGACTATGCAAGCAGGAGGCCACAGGAGCCATGGAAATATTTGGACATCTTTTCTGCTCCCCCGCTTGTCTGTATTGCAACCCAGTGCATCATCTTTTGTGGTTGAGAGACACGTTTTCAAGTGGCCAGTGGCAGAACCTTAAAAGGTCGGTCTGCATTTCAGCCACTCAGCAGGAGCAAACTGCGACCGCATCCTGACGCCACAGATTCTTCTTCATTAAATCTTCATCCATGCCATGTAGTGTATCACTGTTTCAGCACTGAATCCTGTGCAGAGGTCCATAATAGCATAGTACAGGCATTCTGGCAGCCTGCTTGGAGTCAGACAGACATGGTTGGTGAAAATGGATGTGGAACCATAAGTGTTGTAGAATTACTTTGCTTTAATATGACCATGCCTGTTCTTTATGAAGTGACACAAAACTTCTCCTAAGGCTTACGTTTCATCTTCCCAGAGGTACAAGTTTTGGCTTCTAAAAATACCAAGTAAAGTCTAACAACCTATGTGTTATTTGTAAGCTGTACGTGATTGAGAAAGGATCTATAGTACAACCTAACAATAAACTGCAACCATACCAAACACAAGACAGCCAAAGAGGAAAAACCTCTATATCAATTACAAATGTATGTCTTTATTGGAAAACAGTGTTAATGACCGCGACATGACTCCTGTGACGAACACGAAAGAAGTATAATATTTTCCAGGCAATATTTTCATTTTACAACAAGCTGTAAAAACAACATTAACTCTTGAAAAATGAGAAATGAATATACTAATGATAAGGATGTCAGTGGCTGTGCATCTGTTAATTTATTATGATTGTGCATACTTCATTCAGTCGATGTCCATTTACTACGCGTCTGTGCAGAGCTGTCCTCCACGCCGGTGCTAAAATAAAAACAACTATGAGTCCCTGGTGCCCTCACATATCCACGTGCAGAGGACAACAGGCCCCTGCTCGCATAAATATCTTGCAAATAACGTGTAATTTATGTGCCACATAAGTGGTCAGACGCTGGTGCATTCGCTGGACTTCTGGACTTCATCTCTACAAGAAGTCAGGTGCAAATATCCTGAACCCTGGGTCATCGCTGGAGAGATTCAGCCCATGTATGAAAATGACTTGGTCTTCAGTTCTCTTTTAGATGTGAGCATGCAGACGTCTCAGATAAAATAGGAGCCAGGTAAACATTCAGCTGTGAGCATGTTTGTCTGCAGTTGTTCTCATTTAACTCTAAGCACCACTTTGATTAAGTTTATAAATGAATTAGTCAACAGCAGCGACAACTAAAGGTGCCTAAGTTAATGAGATAATGAATTAAATGGCATCTTACTTTGAAAAGAAAAGTGAAAAAAAAACATGTTAATGCAGATTGTGTTCTTTCTTATTTGTTAATTAGAAACAGTGAAATTAGATTTTTGACCTACTTCATTTGTGTTGGTGGTAATACGCCATTAAGTGTAAGCCGTCTTGATGAGGAGGACGTTTAAAAAACAGAAAAAGGTTCCGTAAATGACGATACAAAGCCATAAAACTGTTCGTGACAAATGTGAGAATGAAAAGAGAAAATGAAAAGAGAAAAAAAAAAAGATTTAGGTGGTAAAATATGAGAAATCAATCTGTTTTCATGAAATCACAACAGTTTAAGCTAAACTAGCCTTAAATTGATTAAATATCTTAATTATTTATATCTCTGTGTTCCAATAGCATCCTTTTTAAGCGCTCCACTTGTCAGTTTGGGCGTTTGTGACATCTGGCATCTTTGTTACCTTCCTCATTGATACAACAAGATTAGGTCACATAACAGATTGTGCTCAGCTGAACTGCACATTTTTCACAGCTGGTGGGAAAAAAATGGATTACTTAAACACGAAGCCACTTTACACGGTAGAGAAGAAAGTCCAGACCCTACAGTTCAAATCTCAACCAGTGCCTGAACTCGTGAGTTTTCACTGTGAACCCCAATCATTAAAGTAGCTTACAGGCTCACAGCATTGGTCACACTCGCTGGCTCCTGGACACAAGCGTGGCCTCAGACCTCCGGGGTGCAGCCCATTACAGCTTTCATCTCGACGTCAGGAAGATGTGCCATTTGAACATTTTATTGCAACAAGTCCCAAAATAACCAAAGCACACAGAGTACAGCTGTGATCAATTTTCTGATTTGTCATCATTAATCATGCAAAAGCATGCGATTACTAACGGCTACATTTAACTCCTGAGACACATCCACATTTGGTGGACTGCTGTCATTAATAATAAATAATAACTAATAACTAACTGATACGGTCAGCAGCTTCTCATTACGTTAAAAAAAATGTTGTGCTCATGGAAAAGATGTTAATTTGACCCTCCTGAAACCAAAGTATAGCAAACAAAACAACAGAGGACAAGGCTGGAACGGTCATAATTGGGTTGAATACTGCTGAATGCATTTAAAACCTGGAACGATGACGGTGAACAATCGTCCTCAAGGAAGACGTGATTGTGATCAAAGATCACATAAATATTTGGAGACGTTTAATCAAAGAAAATCAGCAGTAGAACTCATGGAAATGTTAAATTGTCAAAACATTTCCATCTGCACAACTTTAGAAAACTCAAGGTATTGGGACTAAACAGCCTTAATAAAAAACAACTTGTTAGAAAAGTAGCTTCAATTTACTATGAGGAGCATAAAGGTCCCATGATCTAAAGATTTATGCTCTTTTAGGTGGATGGATGCATCGGGGGAAGGAGAGCGCTGGACGAAGTGATGCACCCATCACACAAACCATTCAAGGGGGTTCAATCGGTTGTTCCTGTTGCTCACGTCCAAAAACATTTTAATCTGCTGACAGCTTGAATATGTTGAATGTTCCAAGATGACAATGTCTTACTCGCACAAGTTTTACATTTGGAGAAAGGAGAAGGCGTGGAAGAAAGTTCCCGGTTCAAATCCATGTACTCCGATTTCCTCCATCAGTCTGAAAACATACATTTGAAGGTTGATTTGTGATTTAAAGTTATCACGGGAGAGTGCATGCACATGGATATCTGTCTTGATTGTGTGGCTCCTTCATGGGCTGAGAACTTGTACTGGGTGTACTCCAGTCCCCTTGTTAACAAACTACAGGTTGCAGCCTCCCCTGACCTTTAACAAGATGAAGCAAACATAGAAAATTGACACATTTTAGAGTGTGGAATTATCAATTTATTAAGAGTATATATATATATATATATGGAGTCAGACATATATATATATATATATATATATATATATATATATATATATATATATATATATATATATATATATATATATATAGACAAATTAAGGTATCACCTCTAACTAAAAAAGCAGCCCAACTTCAAAAAAAAAAAACAAAAAAAAAAACAATCTGTGGAGGATGAAAAACTATCCTCTGGGGAAGGGGGTGGGAGGGTGTCACAGGGGAGTGCTTTCAGAGACACTCGGCTGACCGGGCTTCTGCAACCAGCTCCGGGATTCCCTCCTCTTCCTTCCCAGTATTGTCTCACATCCTGCAGGGCCACATCTCCTCTCTTCTGCAGCCGCCGCTGCCACAATAGCGTCGACGGGCACCGGGCATTGAGGGGTGACCAGAGGGACACCAGCAGTCAGCCTGACAGGATGTGACACACTCCTCTTAACAATTAATGAGTACAAAAGGAGCAGCTGACACGACATGACAGCTTAGCGTGGCACTTCAGGCCCTAATGGCTCTGTGAGTGGCGTCTTCACACTCGGACATCTCACTAGGAAACAAAAATGGCCAGTGATGGCAAACACAGAAGAAAATGTGTTGATTGTACAAATGTTGTATTCAGCAGGAGTTTGCACTCTTGTAAATACGGACACAGCAATTTAGATAGGAGCTAAAAGGTAAAACACTAAAATCATTTTGTGGCACCTCACATACTCAACAGGATATAAAGAAGTTAATATTAACTTAATCTGTTGCATTATGTTGCCTAAATGAAAACGTCCTGCGAAGCTCATGTTTGTCAGTAGCTATGAGGAAAATTACTGCACAATAACTTGCAAATGGCTCAGAAAATAAATAAATAAAAGCATTGCCATTGTTAATTCCAAAGCAAACTCAATTATTTGCTATAATATTTATCAGTGGGATGGCTCATAAAACTCTTAGATAAAACATTCAACAAACTAGTATTGATATCCTTTTTCCCCCCTGTGATTTCTCTGGCCTCTGTAAATTAGCTAAAAAAAAAAAAAAGAAGCAGAATTTCTGCCTCCTCTGGCGTCTGCGAGCAGCAGCTTTCTCAATATTAATAATAATATTACCGATGGCACCACTGAAAGAGAGGGATTAGTGCTCATACTGCTGGATGAGAAGTCACTACTTGGCTGGTATACATGTGGGATTTGACTTGACTTCTCTCTAAACACAGCCAATGGGAAGCCAAAAAAATCTTTTTCATTTAAGAGCAATTAAGTGGATCCCAGAATCACTGGCTCCAGCACGCCGCCGAGGATTTTTTTTTTTCTTTCCCCTGGTTTTATTACCCATTTCCTCTCCCTTGCGCCAGCAGAAGGAATGCTCACTTTTCTCTCACAAAGCCACATTTCCACCATCAGAATCACACAGGGACCACCATGATTAAGTGCAAGCCAGCGCTTCCCTAAACATGTGAAACATTACAGACCCCCCTCCTCTTCCAAACACTGGAGAAGTGTTGTGTTCCAACATTTATGTGAAGTAATTAAAAACATCCAGAAGTAATTTAATAGTTCTCACCAAGCAGAGACATGGAGTCTACAGTTTTTTCCTCTCTGTATAAATAACCTGGAATGCAGTGAGTACACAGACGATTTGGGCCTGTCTCGCCCCCTCTCTCCTTTGCTTTTTGCAACATTTTATAAGAAGCCCTGTTCTGTGTCACTCTGACCCGAGATGAGGTTGGTCCACTAAATTCATGTTCCAGAAAGCATACACCCATACATCAAACCGCGGCATTAGATTCAAATGAAAGCTTTGCCATACCTGCAGACTGTCACCCTGCAAGTCTTACGGCCTCTCCAGCGAGCATAAACCCAGGGCAGTATTGCATCTGAATGTGGATGGCTGTGTGAAGTGCATGTCAATAGCCCGGAGAGCAGTGCAACAGACATGTTGTTCCAATTTGCATCTTTTTCTCGCTGCATGAGTAAAGGCGTTCATTTATCTCGCTGTAAGCGTAACATTTAATGCAACACAGTGTTTTCCAAGCCCTGAAGTGTTGTCTGTTTAATTAGCAAAAAGCAAACAATGTTTTTGTTACCGTTTTTTTTCCCCCCTCAGCGTATCATTCTTTTCTCATAGTGTAATTAAATTTTAATATCTGCACAATATTGTAGATAAAAGCTATGGTAAGCGAGCTTTATGAACCGTTCTTTTAAACTAAAGATGCTGTTTGTTTGACAGGAGTCTGGGTTAGAATTCATTCCCACCTTTTCATGATTTGAACAAAGCTGCACTGATCCACATTTTTATTATAGTGCCGGATCGAATAACACCACGTACTGTGGAAAGGCCTGCTCATAGTAAACTTTGGAGTCCTCCTCAGCTCCCAAAAAAAGCCTCTTTAAGCTCATTGTTTTGGTTTCATGGCCCACTTTTGTGTTTCAGCTACAGCAAGCTTACAATTTCAATCTCAAAGCTCCACTGTGCACAACCTGCCCCGCTTCGGAAAACGGCCGGGGAAACCAGGCGGGTAGTTTGGGTTCACAGTGGAACAGTTAGCAGCTACATTCTGACATTTATCCTGAGTACCAAGTGGAAAACCCAGTAAGTGTTGGTTTTTATATTCAATAAGAAACTACTCACACACATTTTTTGTATATTATTGGACAGTGTATGATTTTGAATTAAACTAAATAATTGTAGAAGAAAAAAAAGAATCTGCAGTCAACAATATTGGGATTTACTCAATTTTAGAATAAATATTTTCAGATGTAGATTAAAAACACAACAGTGATTTTGTTTTTTTTTAATATTACCACAATATTGATGCAGCTGCAACCAAGCAACATTTCATATCAGCGCCAGAACTCTTCCAGGGATCAAGACCAACATGGTTAAACAAAATTTCAAGTCATTTTTAATAAGAAAAAGCTGCAACACATTTTTAAAGTTGCGAGCAAAGCTGCATCAACCAAACATCTGTAATAAACAAATATCAGCTGGATTTTTTTTTCCCCCTCGCCTCAAGTCTTTTGTGTTGACTTTTGTTTATTTCCCTTTTTTGTTTTATGTTTCTGAAATATACGGACATTTCCTCTTTGATGGACTGGAGAAGTGTCCAGAGCAAACCCACCTCACCGCTGACACCTGCATCATTTCCATCTTCAATCATGTTTAAAACAAACCGTTTGGTTCCATGTTGAAGCTGAAGCCACAGATCATGAGCCCTTCTCTCTGCTGGACTCCAAATGCAAGCCATGACAAGGGCCTGGAGGACGGAGGAGAAATGGGGTCTCTCAAGAAGTGAGAGACGGCCTCCCTTCAGTGCTCATAAAGAAGACAAAGCTTTTTACAGTATCAACAGACACAAGACGTGACCTTTGGGCCTCTGGGGGCAAAAGGTGAGAGTTCTGCAAGCAGGGGCCTGGTTCCAGCGTTCTGCCAGCAGTCGAGACGTGCGTCTCCCCCCAGCAAATTCCTTCCCATCTTAGATCACTGAACAGCTCTCTCTGACTCTCTGTCTTCTGTCCCTCCCTGACCATAAGCCCCCCCACTAGAATGACATCTTATGAAGAAACCAAAAATAGTACAAAAGTAATGAGCTTCTTTTGAGGCTTTAGTTGGTACTTTTGTACAGGTGGCCCGGTTTGAAATTCAGATTTGTCTGATGGACCTTGAGGTTAAGTGAAGTGAGGATTTCCTACTTCCATCCAAATGAAATTTTGGAGAAAAAAAAAAAAAAAAAGTCTAGTGTGCAAAAGGATCATGTGCCGAATAAAGGAATAAGCCTGAGTAACCTAGAGCTGTGTTTTTTTTATACATGGGTATGACTGCGCTCAGGAGCAAACCAGCTGCAAAACAAGCCACTTCTGATTTTGTATTCATGGCTTCTAAGGACAAGTGGGGGGGCAAAACAACAAGCAAGAACATAGCTGTTCCCATATACTAACTGTCACAGCCAGAGAAGTATAATCTCTTTTTGAGCAGATAGAGGAAAAGCGAGGTCCTGCTCCGGAGCAAGCGCTGACTCATATCACACCCCGATGACCATATATACACATCAAAATAGAAAATATTCCCTGTATTCAGGGATCCCCCGGCTTCACAATATAAATGAAAGCCATCTATCGCGTGCACGACCTCAACAGTCCCTTGCGCCACATACAAGAGGGCACCAGCCGCCAGCCTCTGCACAGTATCCCACACAAACAGTGAGGCTCCAGCCCCCTCCGGCAAGTTGCAAAGCACATCACTTCTCTAAAGAATAATGACAGCATGCACAAATGGGGCCTGCAAGCGTCACAGCAGCGCTGCCTTTTGTGAAAAGTCATGTCCTCCAAACAGAAGCCACTTCTCAGGGGCCGGGCCAGGACATACTCGAGGGTGGAGCGTCCTCTAGTGGAGAGGACTGCAATGTTTGGGACAAGGGGAGAATTCAAGAGATGGAACAAAAATACACCAAGTTGAAAGGTCACGATGCCAAATGCAGATATATTTTTTTAAATTTCATCATGTATTACTGTAGCGTTCATATTGCTACGTCAATGCCAAAACCTCTGCTTAGGGTTAAAACTAAGATTAAATGTCGACTGGATGATTTGACTGACGGATCATCTCTGTTCCTGGGGCCATCAAATATTAATCATTCTAAAATGAGCTAAGCCTGATGCCAGCTGGTTATGGAAATGTATTTCACCAGCGAGGCTCCAAACTCAACTATTAACCCTTTCTACACTAGAAAACGCCATCGCCGCCTGTTGCTGGACCAAGGGTTTGTTTTTTTGGTATTTTTTTCTAATTATAGGCTTGAAGTTAATATTTTAATATGTTTAATAGAAATAACTGTATGGTTTAATACAAATAAATGTATTACAAGTTAATGACTAAATAGTTCTCTGAAAATTCCTTTTAAATACCAATATGGTTAATTAAAGTATATGAATAAGTAAATTGCTGAAAGCAAAGGTCATATCCTCCAAAGGAACCCGATCCTTAGTCCCATGTGGAATATTTCAGATACCAAATACCCAGAAGTGTCATTACTCTGGTTTTCAGATGCCTCGACATCATCATGTATGAACAGTGAATAAAGTCGTAACCAAGAACCAGCGTGTAAGCTGAGGCCCTCTTGTGGGAAAACTGGGAACTGCATGTGGAGCTGGAGATTCAAACAAACTTAAAACTGATTTCTTTTTTCTTTTTTTCTCGCAGACAGTGATTTTAATTTCAGAAAAAATCACAAATTCGTACACCGGCCATTTCCACTAAAAGTTAAATGCAAGGGTTTCAGAACAGAACAGGCTTCAACGTCTGTTACACGTGTCAAAGAGCTGCAGAACAGAAACATTGGTATTGTGTCAAATACAGATATATATATCTATATATCTCAGAGATATATATTTATTTATAAAAAAAAAACCTTTACCATGTGACACTACTTTTAGACTACAGCCACAGTTCAATATTCAGCAACCTGAATGATATTTCAATGAACCTGCTAAATTTAGCTAACAATTCAAAAAAGTGGCTTCTCTTTGACTAGATATTAGTTACAGAACATGCCTTTAGACAACCGTCTTGCTGTTTACTTCAGTGATTAGTCATTTGAACATAAAACTATTGGGACTCTGATACAACCCATGTGGCATCATGCTTCCCTCTTCAAGCCTACTCAAGCTGGAACAGGTCAAAAGTAAAAGTCATTGTCGGACTAACTTTATTCAAGGCAGATAACTGTGGTCTTGTAGTCGTAACTATCTATTCAGTGCTTAATTGCAGGGATTTTTTTTCCTCTTTTCAATGAGCTATGTAATAACAAAGTCCAATCTTGCTCTTGTCGTCGATATTGTTGATGTGCGAAGTGAGCCTCTTGATGATTTTACACAATATTTCTAAGAGTAAGGTTTAAGACAGAGGGTCGAAAAAAAAAATCCAATACGATTAAGTGCTGTAGCTTTGTCCTTCTGGTGGTTGTGGAAGCTTCATATTTTCTTTGGACATCATTAGGCGCCTTAACTCTTGAAGAATAATTTTAATGCTATAAGAATTCTGCCATTTTGCTAATATTGGTATGCTACGTGAATCCACCTGTGAGACAGAAAAGGGGAAAGAAGATGCTGAATCAGTCATTGTGACAAGACAACAGTGAGTTATTGCACCACTCTCATCAGAGTGTTGCAAAACTGCAAAATAATCTGAACAGGACACTTATACATAGATATGTGATCAAACGTACCGATCCGTTGGAATTATTTATCCCATTCATGCTAATTTTAGTAACAAATCTAACAGTCGGTGATGTCTCTGGGTATCTAGGTCCACATTCCACTTTCAGACTGTATATCCTGTTCTCGTAATTGGTCTGAAAAAAGAAATCAAGAAAAGAAACACAGAAATAAGTTTGCATTTGCTGAGACTGACAGACAAAGCACACACAGAGGAGTGGCGGGTATATTTGTTCGGTGCTGGAACAGCTATCCAGGTGCAGAGTCTGCTCTGCTTACTCTTGCTGGTCCGATGATCATGCCTGTCCACCGTGTGAGAGTCATGTCTTCATCATCTTCCAGGCCCCAGCTGACTGTGCCGTCACCTTCGCCCTTCTGGCCCTCTTCAAGCTCTTCCAACAAGCGAAAATTGCGTGGAACTTTAACTCCTACAACAACCAAAACAAAATATATAAAAACACAGATTAAGAAGGAAATCAAACTACTTTCTGTGGATCCAAAGAGGCATTTCTAAAAACAACCTTTTCCATGGGGCTAGAAAGTTGCCCTAAACCAATACAAAGATGTAAATTCATTTAAACCAGCCCTGGGCCTGCAGTAAGCTCTTATCTGCTTGTTTAAACACTAATAATCAGATAAAGCTGTGTTTATATTTTCCTCATTTATACTATAATTATTTCATAACTAATTCATAGCTTTTCTCTGGGTTGCACTGCTTTTAATAATCAGTCTATATCTATTCCGTTTTTAACCCCGTTTTGCAAGGTTCAGAGAAACATACCTAGAGGCATTAAAAAAATAAACAGTGCAAACACCTGCAATTTAAAATAAGGTTGGATAATACCGTTGGCTCGCACAGACACAGATATATATTTCATGTTCTTCAAGGGGACGGTCAGAGAGCATACAGGTCAACGCTAGGAAATTTGATCTGTAGCAAGCAGCATAAACTAAAACATGTTTGCATAGATTAAGTGGCCTTTTTCCTCCCAAACCACAATGGCTAAAGGAGAGGAAAAGTATGCAGCTGTGGACATATTTGCTAAGTCTTTTGCACAAGACTTCTCAAGAAAAACCGAACATTGTGAGTAAAGCTCATCCAAACGTTGTGCTCGCCAGCCAGCTCCAGATAGGTAAAGGTTTTGTGTGCCACGTTCTAAACAACTACAATCAGAAAATGACAACAAAAAAAAAGAAGAAATACAAACTAAAAACTTGATGACACTGAACACTTGAGGAAAGGAAGGATCATGGTTTGTCTAAAATTATCAGCAATTTCAGCAAATAGAATACATTTTATTAGCTACTACCAACGATTCCGTTGGAGACTGTGTATGACAGCTTTGGCTGCAGAGTGGAAAATTATATTTTAGTATTGCTCTAGTACTGGCGTGACGTTTGTGATACATTGCCCTGCTATACTGCATTTCTACATATTTTTTTTTTTATACTTTTTATTTTGTCTTTTTATTTTGTCAAGTTACACAGAAAGGAAAGAGAAGGAAAAAAAAATTATAATAATAAAAATAAAAAATTATAGTAACAATCATAACATAACTACCTAGGGGAGATGTAATATTTTGCCATTCTTTTCTATTTCTACATATTTTTATTGGTTTATTTAGTACGGCTGCAATGGTGAGTGAAAATTATTGATGAATGAAATAATGATGTCAACATGGAATTTCGTAGTATTGAAGCATTGCATGAAAACAACGTCACAGACAAAGAGCTGTTCACTGCTCAGAAGGGAATGTCCATCTGCCACGGTCCGTGCACTACTGGTGAATTGTGTGTGAGCTGTGATAAACAGCTGCCGTTTCTCAGCTGCATTATGGAGAGGAGGCAAATTGAGGGCATGACAGAAATAATCATTGAATTGTCAAAAAAAAGGACAGATAACTATAAAAGTCAATAACACTACTGCTAATAAAAATGTATAATTATTATTATTGTTATGCCGAGGCATCAGGATGATGGATTCAGACAAGAGCTGGATTTAGGTAGAGCACCACTGGTGGGTATGAAATGTGTGCCGTGCCACGGATTTCAGCACATGAAACATATCGTCACCCTATTAAAATAATGGCCTGTGTCCTATTTTTCCTCAAGTTCTTCAGGAAACAGAAAAAAACCTAAACATTTGGTCAAGTTGCTTTTGCAAAACATAAGGCCAACGAGACCCCCCGCCAGGCCTTAAAAAAAAATTAATATGCCAAAAATAAGCGACGTATCCATTCATTCATTCATAAATCAATGATCATTTACGTTTAGGAGCGCCTCTGTGCAGCCCTGTTCTGCAACGTGAGTCAACCTGCTTCGTTGCCTAGTAACGATGCGAGTACCGCTGCTGAGAGCGCGGGTATATTGTTATACATTATGGGATGTATAGAGTTTGTAGCTAGCCAACTATGGCGCTGTCAAAAAAAAGAAAAAAAAAATATCGCGGGCGACAGACAACATGAGCCACGGAAAATAGATGAAGGGAGAGTAACAGAGGCAACAGAGGAAAAAAATGACAGGTGCAGGTGAGACGGGAGAAAGAGGGGCAGGTTGCAGTGGAGAGGGGGCTGCTCAATTACGGTTCTGCGTTACACCAAAGCAGAGCCTACGCCGTAGGCTACGCCGTCGATTTAACGCTGAACCATAATCCAGGCTTTACCGTCGCTGACACCGGTCCGACTGGTGACCCAGTAAAAAACAACGCATCTAAACACAGAACATCTGGCTGGGATCCCCAATGGCTTAATAACCATAAATACAGCCCTTAGTTGGTTGTACCATACTCCCCATGGTAAGTTTCCAATTTGTTGTTTAGCTTACATTTTTGTTCTGATTGAGCTTCTTTTTTTGGTAAGCAATAATGATGAAAATAACAGACAATAGATTGTCTTTCCACTAGAACCACTAAAGGTTCATTTTTTTTTACCCAGGCATTGTCAAATGCTTCAAAAACAGGTATTTAAAAAGAGAAACATTAAACCTACATATTTACAAATCCTTTTCAGGACCCCAGAATTCAGGCATTTAATTTACATGTTTAAACTACTTTTGAAAGCAGTGCTCTTTGCAGGGCACTTTGCTCGGCTCTTTGAAAATGTGAAAAACGAACCGACGACGATAAGATGTGGAAGCAACAGGTGATCTTGGTTTGGCAGTAACAGCCAGTCGGTGCTATGCACTGCTGTCTCACAGCAGTTTGGAGTTTGAATGTTTTCCCCATGCTTCTGTCATGCCCAACTCGCCCCTGCTCCAAAAACAGGTTGTCAGGTTAATTGATGAGTCTAAATTGCCCACAGGAGTGGATGTGAGCATGTTTGTCTACATGTGGGCCTGCGCCGGACTGGCAACCTGCCTTTCACCGAAAGAGAACTGGGATATACTCCAGCAGGTCCCTGTGACCCCAAGTACGAATAAGCTGGCATAGATAATGGATGACAGATAATAGACATAGCAAGTCCCCATAACATTAAACGCTCACACAGTTTATATGATCAAGAAAGTGCAAAGAATATCATTTTAAATTGCAGTTTCAGCATGAACAGAGGCGTTCGTGAAGTATAGCACATCTACCAGCAGCACTTCAAGACTGAATCTACAGACAAGACTGAAATTACAATAAAAATAATAAACCTAAAAGGAAAATAAAGGCTGTTATTTTATTAATTGTACACATTTAATGGCTTGAGAGAAGAAAAAAAAAGCACAGGTCAATTCAGTAGCAGACGAGTCATATGTTGAAAGGTCCATGGACATTCCAACGCATTCGTTTTTTATGTCACCTTAACGACAATAGAACAATTCCTTGGCAATTAACTGGCAATTTCAGCTTTGAAATGGCTTTTTTTTTTTATACAGGAAATTGATTGATAGATTTTGCTTTGCCAATTTAGCAAACTACCACCCCTTACCACCTGGTGGCAGTACTGCACCGGAACATTCATGTTCTGGGTCTCTGGAAAGTGCTTACAGACAACTCATGTTGTAATAGATGCTATATTAAATTTTCGCATTTGCCATCCACCAATAAAGAAAAAAAAAAGTACATGAAAAAACAACCTTAAAAAACACTAAAAGGAGCTCAGATGGTTGCTGTGTTTTCAGATTGCTCTTTGCACACAGTGCAATGGTGGCGATGACTTAGACCTATTTGACTTGTACAAAGCGTGACAGACGACAGACCAACTTTCTGAGGCGTTCTTTAGAATAAAATCAATTCTGCTGCACATTACCACCCATAAATGCATGTTTTGTCACCAGAACCTCTTGCAATATTACTAGCACGTTTATAGTCACAAGGGCGCCATCTACTGCCAACCACTGACACGGCAGAGTATTTAATTTCTCTGCTAGTCACTACATTTTAGGCTCAGGTGCTCGAGAAGGGCTATTTATTTGCAGTAAATAAATATTCACTTTTTGGACTACATAAATTAAACTGGATAATTTCCAGCAGCACAGCTGATGATCATTCATGTCACACCCGTCTGCCGTGGCACACTGGCTGAAAAATCACTGCTGTAAAGATTCCAGAAGAATTCTCTTCCAGGGCCGTTTCCTGGTGATTGAGACATACATCAATAATTTGGCACTTAAAATAAAACTAACCCCCAACCACTGCCAATGGAAACAAGCCATAAGAGTCACATCTGACAGAATAATTTACTTTAATTTATTAATTTCTGACAGACACCAATACTAATCTTTCCATTACAAAGGACGTGGAGGGAAACTTTTACACCTGACATTCATGGGGGTGTTAGGACACCCCAAGAGAGCTCATGAGAGCTGACGTTCAGGTCATGTCATCAACATGAGCCTTCGTTTTCTCTTCATAAATGGGACGCTAGCACTAATGCCAATACATGGATAATAAATTAACCTTCATTCAACTCACTGAGGTGCATTGTCACTCGGCCAGTCAAGTCTTGTAATAGGCGGAAAACTGTCTGTGCGTGTGTGTGTGTGTGTAGGTGGGGTGGGGTTGTGCAAACATAACCACAAATAATAAAATAAATTACAATCATACAATGAAGTTTTCATTGTTGCAGGCCTATATATGAGCTCCAGATATTCAAACATGGGAAGGAGGAATGGCAGAAGAAAGGTTGATAAACTGCTGCACAAGAAAACATGAGGCCTATCTGCTCTACCGACAGTGGAACGGCATCTAATTTGATCTCTTGTTCACAAAAACATTCCCCCAGATATCTGATGTTGCTTCTTTTTTTTTTTTTTAAACCACACACACTTTTTTCATGAAATTGCATTTCCCTCAGAAATGCAATTTCATTTTTTTTTTTATATATATCCTGGGTGTATAGTCAAACTGACTATGTTGACTTTGACGAAGCTTAACAGAGCCCTGCGATCTTGACAACTGTTTGAAAACAACTCATGTGATTTCACGTACATGGTCCTGTAGTGTGGGTTTTAAGTAGATAATGCAGAGCCATGTCCACTCAAATTAAGACCAGTGTCATATCAGCAAAGCTGACAAAAGTATCTTTCAAAACTATTCCACCCTTGGTTTAGCTGGTGGGAAAGACGGAAGAGTCAGGGCTCCAGACTAACTTTTAAGCAAGCAAAACTGATACAGCCAATTAAAAAATGTTAAGAGCACAACACTACCACACTGAGCAAACACACACTCTAAAATACTTTTTTTTTTTAATAAGCTGTCTTCACAACAGAATAATAATATTTATATTGACTAAATTTACCACTTATTATAAAAAAAAGCACTTATTGGTAATGCAATTAAGATAGAAAATATAAATACAGTTTGCTGGACTTTGACGTTACATAGCTGACACATCTATATTATTTCCAGTGAGCTGAGATATTCAATTTAACCAAAGTTTTGAAATAACTGAATGTGCCCCATTGAATCTATTGAACTGCAGCTTTTCCTCTTCAATGTGGCTGGTTATTATTAATTTTATTGTGATTTCAGCTTCCTCTGCAGACAGAATAAATTATACCTCCCTTTTAAAATGCTGTTAACAGATGTGCTGCACACAATCCGTCTGTCTCACTACATGTGAGCTTCACGACTTGCCAAACTAGTTCAACCACACAGAGAGCAGTACATTAAAGTCATTGTATGTGATTTATTTTTGATTTTTTTTTTTTTTTAAAGGTGGACCCTATAAAGTATAAGACTAGTTGCCATCAGGAGGGAAAAGCCTAAGTTTTTGAAACTGAGACCTAACCCAGCTACAGAGACAGCCAGTAAAATTGGATTCGTCACAACTCTTGAATAAATACTAATAAGAACAATGAACACCTAAACAGATTTTGTCGTCAATTTACTTTATATGATGTATTGTAGCCTAATAAAAACTCTTGTCCGTCTCACTACATGTGAGCTTCACAAGTGAGTCATCTTGAAGTTTACCATGGACTTGCCAAACTAGTTCAACCACACAGAGAGCAGTACATTAAAGTCATTGTATGTGATTTATTAAAAAAATAAAATGTAGACCCTAAAGTATAAGACTAGTTGCCATCAGGAATCAGAATCAGGTTTATTGGCCAAGTTTGAACATGCAAGACAGGGAATTTGACCTTGGTTATTTCGCTCAACGTACAGTAAATAAACAAATGGCTCTTATTAACATATGTACAATTTTTAAAAAGTGAAAGGTGCAGCCGTATGAGGTAGATATGATTATTGAATCAGGAGGGAAAAGCCTAAGTTTTTGAATGAATACATATAAGAGCAATGAACACCCAAACAGAATTTGTCCTCAATATACTTCATGTGATGTAGCCTAATAAAAACTCGATAATGAGTAAATCAGTCACAAAATCATTCCCATTAGTGCCCTTCTTGTTTAAACTGAAGAAATGTAGCAATAATCTCCTCTGTTCTCTTTGAAACTACAACATTTACACAAACAGGAAGCAGCGCTTGAGCTACAATGTGTCAATTTAAGCTCCAGACGTGTAGTTTAGTTTAGTTTACACTGCAACAATAACTAAGATCAATGAATCTGAGACACCAAAGGATAATGGACTTTGATTTATGAGCCAAACTAATAAATCACCCACCCGTAGCAGCGTCAGCTCCACATTACCAAGCCTATAATTATAGTCACTAGAAACTTAAAACTGACTGGACGGGTCGCGACGACTTGTCCTGGTAGTTTCGATTAAGAACTTACTTCCTAGTTTCACCTCTTTGACTTTTGCTGCAATGGCCCCGTGCTTTAACCTAGACATAATAAAAGCATTGGAAACACCTTTCTTTTTTTTTTTTTTTTAAAGAGGCTTTCCGTGTTTCATTAATTAATCCAAAACAATTTGTCATTTTGTGAACCACTTTAGATATGGGACCCGACTATGTGCTGAATCAAAGCGTGCAGTGGAGAGGTTTCACATTTCTCCCTCCCCGCCCCACAACGACAAATACCACCACATGGAAACACATGCCACTGCTTATTACTTCATTTTTATAAGATTAAATAATACATGTAGGGCACAAAATGTAGTAATGGTGCTAGAAATTCATTTGCTGAAGAGAAAAGGTCTGGCCGCTGCACAAAAACATTTCCCTCAATGTTTTTTTCGTTGTAGTGTTCACATCACATTTTCGATTGAAGGGCAATCGCATCTAATCAAGTCTTAACAAAAAGGCAATGTGAAGTATTTATAAAAATGTATTGTAGTCCGATAAAGTAAGCAGTGAAGCCTGAATTATGGTTCTGCGTTAAATCGACGCAGAAGAATTATGGTTCTGCGTTAAACCGACGCAGAGCCTCGCCGTAGGGTTACGGCGTAAGGTTACGCGTCGCCGCGCACCGTACGCCGTAAAGTCTGCGTCGGTGTGACGCGGAACCATAAATCGGCCTTAAACCGGATACATGGAGTCGGACCTTGACGCGGTGTCGGAGTCACAAAGTGCTGGTTTCATAGTAAAGTCCAGGGTCGTTATAGTAGCTACACACTTCCCTTACAAACACTGCTACTCGGTGTCAGTAATACGGCCCCGTTTTCCTCTCTTTCCCTCTCTTTGTACTCCAGCCCCCTGGATCTCTGCAGCTAACTCACGCTGGCCCTGCTCCAGCACATAGACGGCCCCCGCAGATGGAGCCGAGGGGCGGCGTTGGCGAGGACTGATCTAAGGGCGAGTTTCGTCTTATAACTGGTCTGAAATACGCTAATCTCCGTGCTCCGGTGGCGGATATAACAGCGTGGGGCCGGGGCGTTACGCGTGGTGTCCCTTGTCTGCAGATGTTAGTCTGAAAACACACGAACCTGAGGAGGCCGCCATCTTCTTCAGCCGAGTCCAGAAGCACACTGAGCTGTGACGTCACAGCGCATAAACCGGCAACACGACCCTCAGCTCACCAGAGTAGAGGAGACTAGTGTTCATTATCAATGTACCAAAACATCAGCCTTTTGGAAAAAGTATATATATATCGTATATATTTAATTTTTATGCATAGAAATTATACCTTCTCTCTGAAAGATATAGTTACTTTCATGGGTGCAGATCCCGGGGGGGACATGTCCCCCCCAATTTCTGAAAAACATGAATGGTCCCCCCCAATAAAAGTACCCTAAATTATTGAAAATTGAACAAATTTATTTTCAGACTTAAAGGTTGAATTTGTAGAATATTTATTAAAAATATATTTCTAAAAAAATAATACATCCATTATGCGTTTTGAGGTGTACAGAATGAAAGCAATAGCCTAAGTCCTTTTTTTTTTTTTAGAACTGTTTACCACCATAACTGCGTTAAAACATGATCAGTTCGTTTAAACAACTTGTTTAGGGCTCCATATTTCATCCATATATCAATTGATCGTGCATAAAGTAGCCCCATAGGATAAAAGTAAGATGGTGAGAAGAATTTGAGATGAGTAGACACTACATGCCCAAAACCCTTAAAATTATGATTTACGCATATAACAGTTAAGTAAGCAGTGACACACACTGTTGGCTGTTTAGGACAAATAAACAAGAAAGGTAAGCACAATAAATGATTCCCTGTGCAGTATGTTTTGGCGAGCCTTTACCAATTTATGGCATGGTAAGAGTTGCATATTGGCAAAAAATTAAAAATTAAAATCACGTTGGTGTCCCCCCCAATCCTGACATCGGATCTGCACCCCTGGTTACTTTTTATCAAAGTGATGGCCTGAAGAATATTGACTATGTCACTAATTTTATACTTTTGATGGGGAAGTTCCATATTCATAAACACAAATTTGCCAAATCATCCCCCAACATTTATCTTTTTCTCTTTGAGATTGAAAGACTTCCATAAAGAATATGAAGAATCATAAATCTACATCTATACTACTGTACACTTCAACAATGTTAAAGATGGAAACCCCTGAATGTTATACTAATGTAACTCCTCCTCTCTGTATTATTTATTTTATTTATTTTGATTTAATTTGTTCTCCATTAGATTAGGTTGATATTAATATATAAACTTTATTTGTAGACACTGGGACCAGAATACAAAACGAAATACAAAACAAAGAGAAAGAGATTCACTTGTGCCATTCAAATTAGTTAAAAACATACAAATATTTCCTCCAGTGTTTCCAGAAACAGGAAGAAAACCTTGTATCGCTCTGTGCAGTAGTCTCTGTTAAGGCCATAATTAAAAGATTTTTTTACTCCTTCAGTCTACACAATCTAAACATAAAATTCCTCAGTACAGCATGGAAAGTGGGAACATCACTGGTCACAAACATTTCACTTGCACTTGTCCATCTAGGGGTTTTAGAAAAATGTTAAAAGCATCGTTGTATGCCACCTGTAGCTTTTTCATTTTAGCACTGGTATAATGGCACCACAAGTGAGCGGTGTATAGCGGAGTGCAATATGTTTTAAACAGTGCTGTTTTAACATTATTTGTACACATGTGAAACTTACGTGCCAGCCGATATTAAGTTACTAATTGCATTGATATATGGATGTACTTCCAAATGTTTTATGTTTTTGCTATTTGTTATTTCACTGGCAGGATGTACACAAAGTCTTTGCTGATTCCAACTTCCCTGTATGTTAATTCTGTTGCAATAATAAAAAAAAAAAACATCTTTTAAGATGTGGACGAAAAACACAGGAACAAAAAAAACGAACAAAAAAAGATCTTTCCTTAAAGTGTGAAGTTAATTCTCAAATCCCACGTTCAAAACATTTAGGTGGGATCAGAGTAGCAAACATTCACATGAATAATATACTTATACCCTCTCCTTCATATTTCAATATATCTAAAGCAAAACGTAATTAACTTTAGTGTTTACAGAAATAAATGTGTATTCAGAATCAGAATCGTGTTTATTTGGCCAAGTCAGGTCAAACAAGACAGGGAATTTGACTGGTTATTTCGCTCACTGAACAGTAAATAGATAAATGACAGCTCTTAACAAACAATTTAAAAAAAAAAAAGTGAAAGGTGCAGCAGTATGAGGTAGACATGGTTATTGAAAGGTGCATTGTTACAGCATATGATTGTGGTTATTATTGCAGTGATTGATTTCTCTGAGACTGATGAGAGTTCATCAGAGCAGTTTGGGGGAATAAACGTCTGTCTGGAGGTTTTGGTGTACAAAGCTCTGTAGCGCCTTCCAGAGGGCAGGAGTTCAAACAGACTTTGTCCTGGGTGTGAGCATAGACATCATATAGAACATATGAACATATATATGTTCTATATGATGTCTATGGGTGTGAGGGGTCTGTAGATACTACCTGCCCGTTTCCTGGTCCTGGATAGATGCAAGGTTAGTCCCAATTATCCTCTCCGCAGACCTAATTGTCCGTTGCAGTCTGCCTGTTTATTTTGGTGGTCGATCTGAACCAGACAGTGATGGAAGTGCCTCATCCCTCATTCTCTCTGCTTTGGGGCCACTTTGGAAAAAAGACTGATGGCGTGATAGGTTTCACATCCTGAAAATGATCGTTTTCTATCGCTATCTGGACTTCCTCCAAATAAAACTGATGTTTAACATAATGTTGGATGCAAAAAAAAAAAAAAAATCTATTTGAAACAGCAAAAAGATTTTCCATAAAGTAATTTTTAAACTTAGCACACTACTTAAACATGTATTATTTTTAAAAATTAATAAAACAAAGCATTACTCAAGTCAGCCAAAGACAAACACAATTAGAGACAAAGAGACTACCATTTCAAAGAGCAACATTTATTTATTTATTCATTCTCTCTTAACATGCAGTCTATGCACGCTACACTGCATCAACCCGCGTGTTACAATAGTAGACACAAACTCAATACAAAAGACCCACAATGCACAATAGAACCACAAGAGCAGTATGGCTTCAAAACTGAAGAGGGAAAACAAAGAACAAAAATGGTCACATGTATTTTGTTTTGTTTTGTTCTTATCATTTTTCTCTTTAAATTGCAATGGTACACCAACTCTCACTAAGTCATTTGGCAAATTTAATTTGGGTTTTTACACCAGAGGATAACATGCTCAGAAAACATATGCAGGTTCGTTTATATTTATATATAAAAAAAACAAAAACTTTTTACAGCCTGAAAAAAAAGAAGAAAACTGACAGATAGGATTTTGAAAATAAGGACTGTACATAAATGAACATTTGTTCCTCAAGCAAGCAGACGAACGGTCTTTCCGGTAACAGTCAGGAAGTCCTCATCAGCCAGGGCTCGCAGCGCCTCGTCAAACAGCTCCTTAGTGATCGCCTAAAGGAAAGGCAACAAAGAGGAAGTTATTGCAAGTAGTAAAACTTAAATGCACTAAACTTAACATAATCAATGGAGTTGGGACAGTCTCATTAACGGAATGCACACCGCATACCGTTTAACTATGAACTTTGTGGACTGATTTAACTTAAAATGGATTTACTGAAAAACAAAAAAAAAAAAAAAAAAACCACTAACAGTTTCAGACTGTCCTCTCAGGTCATCGAGAAGCTGCTGGTATTTCATCGCTGGCGTCTTTCCTTTGGCCTGGATCACTTTCTTCAGGGCTTGGGCAATTTCCTCCCTGCGTTTGCGGGCCGTGGCACTCATACCTGTCATCAGAAAAATAGTACACTCAAATAGGTTCATGGTGATTAAAGAACTTCATTAATAAATAAAATTTCTCCTTATTTGTGGCTTAGCATTTCTATGTAAACATCCAGGAAAAGACTGTACAAAAAAGAAAGAAAGGGGATGACTTGCAGGAAAAGGTCACAGGAAAGGATCTAAACCCTGAACTGGCTGCAACGAGGACATGTAGCTTCTGTACACTCGGTGCACCTTATACTTGCAGGATTGTTGGAGAAGGATCGCCGTTAATGCTTCATATCCCAGGGCTTTGGATTTCATACCTGTCGTCAGAATAGAGATGTCTACGAATCCTGTCCTGGGGTCCGTGGCCGACTGTTTGAGAGCCTCTCTGTGCAGCCGCTTGGCCTCCTCCACGTCGATGGTCTCCACCTTCTCGGAGAAGCGCACCTTGGCGTGAGCCTCGGACAGGCGGATCAGAGACTCCAGCTGTCTGGGGTAGGCCGACACCATCCCGCGACCACTGCCGATCTTTCTCATGTCAACATAGGCCTGAGGATAAACAAGCGCAAACTTAGCTCGTTCAAAAGAGACAGATACCATCTTAAAGCAAAGAAAATACAGCTTTAAAAAGATGTGATTTTACCCAAAGCTGGTTGGAAATCTTTAGAAAACAATTCATAGGGTGAACAAACCTCGATGAGGGCCTGGCTAGCTTCCTCGTTCAGTCTGGGAGTAATGTACGTCCGCGCATACGCAATGTAATCCTTCAGTACGGCCATGTCCAGGAACTCTTCCTCCATCTGCTCCTCGCTCTGGTAGTACAGGGACACCAGGTGGTGGGCCAGCCTTCGGTCATACGCCTCATCCTGGGGATCCAGCATGAGGAAGATGAGGTCGAATCTGATGGAGCACATATGCAGGGTTAAAGGGACAGTTTCAGGACCACAATGACCTGATGGACATAGAGTAATGTGGGTGTGTAAATAACTAATATTTACACCAGGGCTGCAACAACGAATCGATCAAATCGATTATTAAAAGCTTTGGCAACGAATTCAATTATCGATTCGTTGTGTCGCGCGATTATTACGTCACTCACTAAAGCCTGATTTATGGTTCCGCGTTAAATCGACAGCGTAGGGTACGCGGCGACGCACACTGCCGCGTACCCTACACCGTAGGCTCTGCGTTGGTCGCGGAGCTGAAGTCGAGGTATTTCGCCCGGACTACATAATTAAAAAGAAGAAAGAGGGCGCGGATTTGTTTAGTTTTAGCGACATGCCATGCTCAGGCAGTCTACAATGGCCCAGATGGGAGACACATGTAGCTCAGTGCTTAACTTTTATTTTTAATCCACGATATATTCTTGTGGTCCGTTCTCCTATATGTTCCCCCTCTAACCCGGTACATACATAGGTTCCTCTAAACATCAGTTCCCGCTACAGTTTTAACTAAAAGAAAATGTGCTCCAATACAGCAGGTCTCATAATTTTATTTTGAACACTGCCAAAACTCAAAAACATAAAGACTTTAACTTAAAACTTAACTAGAACTTAAAATTTGCTTGACACAAATGAAAGTTCAATTGAAACACGTGGGAAAAACACCTAACCTTTTAAGCTATGTGTGTTATCAGGTGTAATGGCATTTTTAGGTTAGAAATAAGAAAACTTCTTGGTAAGATCCTTAGTCTTTTGAGTGAAGGCAGTGAGAGAACAAATTGTAATGTTGAAACAAATCCTGTTTCTGATTTGTATTTTTCTTTATTATTTATAATTTATTTATTGTTCTGACAGCTCAGGTCCCTTTTAAACAAAGTATACCTCTTTTGTGCACTTTATTTTAATATATTTGGCAGATGTAAAGCATACATGTGTATGTTTTCTGTGTTAGTCCATTTAATCAATACTTTTAAAGCTCAGGGATGTTCAAGGAGCAACCTTTTTGTGAACTTTCTGAAGATTATCTGCACTGTCAGTTCTGTTTTCGAATGGTTGGAATTTAATGCTTTTTTGTTTCGTTTTTTTCATCCGATTCATCGATTAATCGAAAAAATAATCGACAGATTAATCGATTATTAAAATAATCGTTAGTTGCAGCCCTAATTTACACACACCAATAACTAATAAAACAGGAAAAGCTAAACATTTCCATCGATAAGAGCACTTTGTATCCGTGGCTGCGTCTCTTCACCTGGACAGCAGCGTGTGAGGAAGCTGGATGTTCTCAATCGTGGTCTTTTTGGGGTTCCACTGAGATTCAACGGGGTTTGCAGCTGCCAGGACGGCCGTACGGGCGTTCAGCTGACAAATGATCCCAGCCTTCACATAAACAGAGACAAGGAAAAACAACTTAATTTCGTTCTCAAATCTCATTTTCCAAAGGACTCCAAACATGTTTAAAAATCGATCAAACATACCTTGGCGATGGAGAGGGTCTGCTGCTCCATAACCTCGTGCAGCACAGAGCGCGTGCTGTCGCTCATCTTGTCAAATTCGTCAATGCAGCAGATGCCGTTGTCACTGAGCACCAGCGCGCCGGTCTGCAGGACCAGCTGCTTGGTCTCGGGGTCCTTCATGACGTAGGCGGTGAGGCCCACGGCGCTGGAGCCCTTCCCTGAGGTGTACTGGCCGCGGGGCACCAGGTTGAAGACGTACTGCAGCAGCTGAGACTTGCTGGTGCCGGGGTCTCCGCAGAGGAGGATGTTCACCTCTGCACGGAAGTTTCCCCGGCCGGTCTGACTGAAGTCCTTACGAGTGCCGCCGAACAGCTGCAGCAGGATACCCTGCACCAGAGAGGTGAGAAGAACTGCTCAGAAAAGACGTGTCAAACATCTCAAACGGCATTATTCATCCCCGTGTTCTGCTGCACAACAGTTTAATCAAATAACAGACTTCTCACTGTTCTCTATTTGTGTCATGTCCACTCAGGTGCAGAGGTGTCAAGTAACAAAGTACAAATACTTTGTTACCTTACTTAAGTAGAAATTTTGGTTATCTATACTTCACTGGAGTAATTATTTTTCAGACGACTTTTTACTTTTACTCCTTACATTTTCACGCAATTATCTGTACTTTTTACTCCTTACATTTTAAAAACAGCCTCGTTACTCTATTTCATTTCGGCCTTTAACAAAAAACTATCCAGTTAAATTGCTTGATCCGGATAGAGTGAATTTGGTTGTGGTTGTTTCAGATGTTCTTGTCCAGTTTTGTTCTTACATCCGTTCCCTCAGATTCCTGCAACTAAACTTGGATGTTCATTCCAATAAAGGTTAGGATAAATGATAACATGCCTCTGAAGTTTGACTTTTTGCACCATTACAATACTTATAGGCAACTAGTCATCATATCTCCTGCTCTCTGAAACACATGTTAATGCTCAATAGTACACATATATGGTTCTTTAATATATTTGCATTATACTAAGATGCATTCATTTTCAATGGATTTTGTCCTTAATGGCTTTTTTCCCCCTTACATTACTTTTACTTTTATACTTTAAGTAGTTTTGAAACCAGTACTTTTGTACTTTTGCTTGAGTAAAAAACTTGAGTTGATACTTCAACTTCTACAGGAGTATTTTTAAACTCTAGTATCTATACTTCTACCTGAGTAATTAATGTGAATACTTTTGACACCTCTGCTCAGGTGTTAGTTATAACCGTAAACCTTAACAATGCAGACTGCTGTTAACACGTGTGCTCATGCAGGTCGACGCAGAGGTCTTGGCCCGTTCTCCCGCCCACCTTCTTAATGTCTTCGTGTTCGTAGATACTCGGCGCGAGGGCAGAGGACAGGCGTTCGTAGACGTCTGGCTTGGCTGCCAGCTCCTTCAGAGTCTGCACGCGGTCTTCGGTGAAGAGCTTCTGCTCAGATTCCTCGTCCAAGCCGTGCAGGCGCTTTTCGTCCGTCTTACGGAAGTGGATGACATCTATGTGGGTCTTGTAGACGGACTTCACATTGTTTTGGCGTGGATTGACGCGCATGGGGACTGCTCGGTAGATTCCTGCACACAGAGAGGGCAGTCAGGGATCACGTAAACTCAGCTAAGTACTGCAGTAACCTGAGGGAACTTTTATCAACGTTTCTGATTTCACCCCAACGCTGACAAACTGCAACATTTTGTTTGCACCTGTAAAATAGTGACGAGATTGCAGCTCATTCTATGGATATACAGTTTCAAATGTCCACTTATTAAAAGATATCAGCAATAATACCAAAAATTAATGATTGCAATTGTTTCTTTTAAGTAAAAATATACACAATACCCCCCACCTTCACCTTTTCAGCAGTATTTCTGTTTCAAACTTTCTTTGTCAACTAAAATGCCTCATTTTCATAATTATACAATGTTGCTGTGAAACTTTAGGGTATCATGTGATTTAATTAAATTCAAATTTAGTCAAAATAACCACATACAGAACAAATCTACTTAAATCTTCAATGTATAAAGAAGCAGAGTGGAGGGAAGAGAGCGAGCGGCTAGAAATGTATCAAGTGTCATAAAGGATCTATATTCACAATAGACATCAATAATAAAGAATACAATCTGACACACTAACTATCAGTTTAACTATTCATACTCATCCATTATGCATAACTACCAGGTTCTCTCCTTAACCTTGTAATTAATGAATGCACCGCTGTCATAACAACGAAAGCATCTACAACACTTTATAATGTCGCTTGAACTCTCAAGATTAATTCTTAAATATCAGCAAGAGGGCCTACATGACCTCAATACTCCAATATCTCAAATCAAAACCTCTTCAGTCGTCTCCTCTGTACGGGTCTGCTGTACAAGTGTGGATCTTATAGGATCAAACATCATTTTTCAGACAATTCAGCATTTAATGGGGTTTTGCTACCGCGGGTCAACGTGCTTTGATCACCAGCCGGGTGTTTTAGCTTCTTATATTTCTTCCCTTCATCTGATGACGGGTGACGCGAGCTCTGGATGAGCCACGTCCTGGTCCGTCTTCCTCAGAAAACTGCAGCTTCCAAACTGTACTCCAACGCTTCAACAGCAGAACTGATCAAACTGTTCAATCTTGATTCCACGTCACCCAACAAAAGTGAAAGCCGCCTTCACTGCCATTCCAGCAGTTTCTCAATGTCACAATTTTCATTGGTGCAAAAACCGAAAGAGACGCCACCTAGAGGCAACTTTTCTGTGTAAATCAAACAATTCTCTGATTTGAGAATCTATACTGAATTACATTAAATAAAAAGAGATTCTTGTGTGGGCTTAAACTAAGGGATAAAGGTTGGTTTCCTGTGAGTAGAGAGAGAGGTTTCTGAGCTCTTACCAGTGATGTTAATTCTGTCTCCTGGCTGCACTTTATCCACCAGATCGTTATGAGCGTACACAATAGTCGTGTGAGGCGTCTGTCCAGCTGGCATATCTTCAGGTGACTCTTGGATTTTGATCTGTTGAAAAGAAAGACAAGTAAATGACCACGTGTCACGATCTCTTAGCAACACATCCCCAACCACCACCTCTGCCAAGATGAGACGCTGTTTATGACGAGCAATCTGCCCCGTAACCAGCCCCGACCGAACTCTCACCATCTGCTTGTCTGAGAAGACGGAGCGGTTGTGAATGAGTGCCATGCTGTGGGTGGTGTTGCAGTGGCGACACACGCCTGGCTCGCCGATGCGGCCGCGATCCACCTCCACGCGGGTGGTGAAGGCGCACACCTGGCACTGGAAGAAAGCCTCCTGCATCTCAGGGATGAGCTGTGAAGTGCGGATCACCATGCCGCTAATGGTGATCAGCTGATCAATGTCTGCGGAGGCGGACACAATCATTAGGCTCATTAGTGTTTGTAGAAATACAACGCTAAATATGAGCTGGAACATTTGGAACCTGGATTAATCTGACATCATGGCCTATCTTGGTACAAACACGCACCTTCTGGGTTCAGGCTCCTCATGTTTCTGGTTTTTAGGGCGTTGTAGGGGCGAACTTGGATCTGGTATTCAAGGATTGAATCAGGGAAGCGCTCAAAGAAAAGCTCATTGACTGCCATGTCGAAAGTAGGGATGACTTCCTGCAAAGACACAAATAACTCATTTATGAGCAAAAATGTAGCATTAAACTACTTCTATGTTTTTCAGATAAGGCTAAACAAATTATCCAGGCGATGCAGTTAATTTTGGCTGTATAATATCTTTTTTTTTTATTTCCCCCAACCAATTTGTTTATTGGAACGTGTGTAAAAGCTATTAAAGTAAATTAATATAGAAATCAGTAAGGAGGATTTACTGATCTATGTGCATGTTAAATATATAACTCAAAATACACTCCCAGAGGAAAACTATATAATCTAAATGAGATATTTAACAAATATAATACATGTATTACAGACTATAAGACTTTACCTGTGGGTAGCAGATGAGCTGCCTGTACAGTTCAGCATCAAAGGACTGAACGTGGCGACAGTTCACGTTCAGAACAGGATCTCCAACAACGCTGATCTGAGAGATGAAGATGAAAAATAAACAAATGTGGTGAAGATGCAGTAAAACGCTCGACAACACTCCCACACAACACGACTAGGATCAATAAGCACCGGTCGACTGCTCTGTCCCGCCTTCAGCCATGTGCCATGACCCTAACGCAATCAGAAGCTTTGGAGTTTAAACTCACAGCTCTGCTTTACATTGATCACAATTGTAAGAAGTGCAAACTTTAGCTGATTCACAATTAAACTGTTTAAAAATTGGACGTACGAGATGATTTAGAGATTTACTCCCTAAAGTCAGCACAGCCCACTTGCATATATAAACGATTTCCCATCCAAATTATTCAATGCAGTAATTATCTATTGAATCCTGTCATTTAAGTGCTTAAAACAGAAGTGATATGATCAATGTAACTCAAGCATCCCAGTAGCTTCTATGAGCTTCATCTCCTGCTGCTACGAGGTCCTACTGGAAACTTCAATACTGGAACTGATGGAGCTGCACGTGTGTTTAGTCAAGCAGTTAATCTAGAATAGATTGACAATATCTAACGATCCAGGGGAAGAAAAAATGGACCATAAATATGCTTTATTTTTCTTCATTTTTTGTTCATCTTTAATTTTCAGTAAGTAAACGGCAAACAGTCTAAACTAGCCAAACTTTCCTCCAAGATGCTTATCAAGAAATAAATAAAATCTTTTTTCACAGATTTTCTGACTGAATAAATCCGTAGAGTGAGATAAAGGTAGTCTTGTTAAAGCCTATCGTTTCAGGTTTAAGAAAAACAGAAAGCAAGAGAGACCTCTAGTGGTTGATGTGATTTTTTTTGTTGTTTTTGAGGAGACAGTAATTGATAAAGCTTCATTCAGCTGCAGGTTAAACCACAGGCTCAAATGACAGAGCAATGAGGTTTGAGAGGTAACAAAACTTTTTCCGTCAACAAATTAGCACACAAAACCTGCAACTGACCAAGCTACTGAGCAAACGAGTCTGCCTAAAACACAAGTATAGGTCACTTATGATGGAGTAAAATAAAGTAGATGCCCCACCTCTTCCAGCTTCTGCATGTATAAAGGCTCATTCAGGTCCAGACCCGCGTTCTCGTCCTCAGTGGAGGTCGGATCAATGAATCTCTGCAGAAACCTCTGGAAGTACAGTAACACAAAGCGTGAAAGTTAACTTTGGGGGTAATAAATGGAGATACGATGAAACGGCTGACATTATGACGAGTTTCACACCTGGAACTTCTCCTTGCAGATGCCAACGTTGACGTCGGTCCCCCAGATCACCAGTCTCTGGCCAGCGTTTGGCTCGCTGACTGCTGCGCCATCTGTGCTCGGCTGAGAGAGGACAGTGAACAGTTTTCTAGTGTCAATGTAGGTTTCAAAAACAAAAGAGCATTGAAATTCTGCTGACCGCTGTACTGACCGGCTCAGAATGAAGATCGACCTGGGGAGCCTTCCTCACTGAGCCCAGATCAGGGCGCTGTCTGGCTGGTGTGCCACGCACGCCGCTCCGGGGCGTCCCTTCAACCCTGGAGCTGGGGGTCCCGTACATCAGAGGGGAGCTCATGTCCACTTCATTTGGTGGGACTGGATGGAGAAGTCACATTACAAAGATGATTAAAACTTCTAAATAATATCCCCAACGTAAAGCCTAAATAACGTGAACACCAAATGACCTGATGGTCGGGGGCTGGAGAGCAGAGAGGTGTCCTGTGGTGCTGCAGGACTGAGCATGTCCGTGGGGGGGGAGGTGGGCATCTGCATCAGGTCCCCGGTGGAGGAGTCCAGGCCTCTGCCCCTTCGAGAGGGAGGGGAGGTGGGGCCCTCACTACTCGCTGAGGGGAAGACACATGAAGCCAATTGAAATGTCATCCAGATATCGAGCACATGCAATCAGACCACATTTGATAAATAAATCTGAAAAAACTTGAATGTGAACATACGTGTGGCCGGGTTGGTGTTTCTTCCACGTTTGCGGCCACGGGGAGTTGAAGCTGGAGAAGACATCTTTATATCTGTCAAGAAAAGGATATGTTTCATTTATTTTCTAAATAAACTCTGTCTTTATATGGCCAGTTTCAAAGAAAAGGGTAGAGGGGGGAAAAAAAAGGCAGAAAGAGACCCAGATATGGATCTTACATGCATATGGTAGCAGAGGTGTCAAGTAGCAAAGTACAAATACTTTGTTACCTTACTTTAGTAGAAATTTTGGTTATCTATACTTCACTGGAGTAATTATTTTTCAGACGACTTTTTACTTCTTACATTTTCACGCAATTATCTGTACTTTTTACTCCTTACATTTTAAAAACAGCCTCGTTACTCTATTTCATTTTGACCTTTAAAACAAAACTATCCAGTTAAATTGCTCCATCCGGATAGAGTGAATTTGGTTGTGGTTGTTTCAGATGTTCTTGTCCAGTTTTGTTCTTACATCCGTTCCCTCAGATTCCTGCAACTAAACTTGGATGTACATTCCAATAAAGGTTAGGATAAATGATAACATGCCTCTGAAGTTTGACTTTTTGCACCATTACAATACTTATAGGCAACTAGTCATCATATCTCCTGCTCTCTGAAACACATGTTAATGCTCAATAGTACACATATATGGTTCTTTAATATATTTGCATTATACTAAGATACATTCATTTTCAATGACTTTCCCCCCCTTACATTACTTTTACTTTTATACTTTAAGTAGTTTTGAAACCAGTACTTTTATACTTTTACTTGAGTAAAAAACTTGAGTTGATATTTCAACTTCTACAGGAGTATTTTTAAACTCTAGTATCTACCTGAGTAATGAATGTGAATACTTTTGACACCTCTGTATGGTAGATATGGTTTATATCAGGTAAGCATCAAGAGTTTTGTAATCTAAACCTCTTTTGAACCTGCAGCCTGTTATCACAACATGCCAACAGGCTGTGCGCTTCAGTTACAACAAAAATAGAGAATAAGCACTTCTCAAGTATGTACTTTATCTTTCCCTACTCTCTCAGATTATTCCTGTTAATTATTATCGCTCAATACCAATTGTTGGACAAAAAAAAAACATGGCCTAAGCGCGAGGGTTAAAGAAAACACTAGTTTACGCAGATATATCTCAACCCTATATCTGTTTCATATTTCTGTACATCTTAATGCTAATTTCACCGAAGACTTGGATGATGCCAATACTCCTCCGGCCACCATTTGACATGTGACTGCCAACGAGACAAAGACGTCACGTTCTTAATAGATTTCCATGTCCAAAATAAATAACAAAAACGTAATGGTGAATTTGAACGATTGGGCGTTTTATGTGCTCGGTGACAAAACCACAATAACCTGCTTTATCGAGAGACAACTTCTATAATTGATGTTTTACCTACCTCTTCGTGTGAGCAGTTCCGAGTGTTGCAGGTCTGGCGCGAAATTGTGGGTGACGTCGTTTTCGCGCGAAACTTTGGACCAATGAGGAGCGAGGAACGTCCTGCTGTTTCCGGGTCAGGCCATAACTTAAGAGGGGATTCCTGTTGAAAGTCTGCTCTTGCTACTTCAGTTAAACGTAGCAAACTACCCCCAAACAATCAATAAAATATAAATCTATATATTCAAAATCATTGGGAATTTGTAAGTTAAGTATATTCAAACGATATGGGTATTTTTTTAAGTGAAACAACGTGCACATTGATAACCCTGAGCTGATTTGGTTTGGTCCAAAAGAGCAACCCCCCCCCCCCTTTTTTTTAATTTAAAAACATACTTTATTAAAAACATTTGTCACGATTCATCAATTGTGAAATCCATAAACAATTCAAACGTGACCAAATAATAATTGGATCGAAGCAATCATTTCTAAAGCTACTAATACTAATTGAATTCCCTCATATGTTACAATCCAGCTCAAAACCACCTGTCAGTAGTACCAACAACAGATAGGTTAATTTATTTACATATTTAATAACAATGATAATTAAAAATATAAATATATAGGCATAAACTGGTCGCTAGAAGAATATCTGAATGAGCTAGTGTGCAAACTCACCAAACTGATTGTGCAGAGCATGAAGCTCTAAAAATACCTGCAGGCAGTACTCGAGTTGTAAAAAAAAATCAGGGGGGGTGGTGGATTTTATCATATGGGGACAGATAATTTGTGCTGAATACAAATATGTTACAAATAATAGCACTGACACCTGCAGAAATACTGCAGGAATGACATAGCAGCAGTTAAATGCAGCCTTCTGTAAGCTTTAAATATCCACTGGGCTTACATCAAATACATCAAAACACAACAATAAAAAACAGTTTTCTGAACTTATAAATATGACTCTGTCCTTCACAGGATATGTAAAATGGATCACTGCAAAAACTCAAAATCTTAACAAGAATATTTGTCTTATTTCTAGTTAAAATGTCTCATTTTAGTAAAAAAAAATCTCATTACACTTAAAACAAGACTCATCACTGGAAAAAACAACAATTTTCACTTTTTTCAAGTAGATTTTCACTCAAAATAAGTAGAAAAATCTGCCAGTGGAACAAGATTTTTTTACTTAATGAGAAGATAAATCTTGTCCCACTGGCAGATTTTTCTACTTATTTCAAGTGAAAATTTACTTGAAACAGGTGAAAATTGTCAAATAAGTTATTTTTCTGGTGATGACTCTAAATGTTGAAATAGCAGTAAAACCACATTCATTGCTGAAATGACATAAGGGATGGAAAGGAGGGATGGCAGTTTTACAGGGGGGATGATTTGGACTGTTTTTATTTCAGGAGGGATGCCATCCCCCCTCATCCCCCCTCAACTCCAGTACTGCATGTGCAGGTAGTGTGTGCATGTTTCAGTTTGGAGGCCCCAGTCTTCCATAAAATATTACCTCATTTGGTGTTTTGAACATGCTGGTTCAAAACCACCCATGTGTTCATCCATCCGTATATTTTATACTTGCTTCATCCTGTCCCGGTGTACGAGCCACGACCTCGCCCAGCTGTCAGTGGGAAAGTAGATCGCTCCATGGATGGGTCATTATAGTTCAAGACTGTTGAATATGGTGATTGTTAGAACTTGTGCTAATAATTGTCACAATATCCATACTTATCACAGTTTTCAGCCATACCTCCATACCCACAGAAGGGGGCATTGTTGTCTTGACAGATAACAGAGTAGAAATGCTTTATTACCACCTACTACAAAACCCTCAATGCAACTTTTTCTGTGGACCTGTTATAATAAGAACACATTTTACTTGTTTTATTAAGTGTTTAATACCAAATATTAACAAATTTTAAAACCATTAGGAAAATCCCAGCAGATGTTTTGCTTGGCAAACCATTACCCATCAGAATGATCCTGCAGGTACAACTGTGGCCAGCAGGCGGCGCAGTTTCCGTGTGGAGGGTGATGACCAGAGAGGAAAAGTACTACGAGCTTCCTAAGAGGAAAACGTGGGAAACATTTCCGAGAAGTGTATTGACGTTTGAAGGGTTCCTCTTAAAGACGCCACTGGTCATAAAACACGATCAACCACATTTGATTTAAACCCTGCTGATTTATTTACTGAAACGAAAATAACTTATTGTATTTGAACGTTAAAGTGTACCTATATTTGTACAACTACATGTAAGTGCGTACCTCAGATCTGGACCATTTTGGTTCAGAATAGAATAGAATAAGCTTTATTGGCCAAGTATGAACATGCCAGACAGGGAATTTGTCTTCGGTTGTTTCGCTCACTGAAGCCAGATTTTTATAACAACAAGTTTGATAACATTTAGAAAGTTTTGGAATTTCAGAAAACAATTATTCAAAATGAAGCTGCTTCCCTACTTGATATAGCCTACAAATGCAATTTACAGGCGTCACATTCAATAATATGACTTTGTTATGGACTGAAATCTTGGTTTAAGTAACCAAATTCGACTTTAAGTTGATTTTTTAAAAACAACCGTCTGCATATATATATATATATATATATATATATATATATATATATATATATATATATATATATATATATACACACACACACACACATATATATATATATATATATATATATATATATATATATATATATAAAGTGGTTAGTGCTTTACCTGGCAAACATTTTGTACCAATATATGTGTATTTTAATCATGCAGCAGATGTTAGTTTTTTGTGCTCTTTCACAGGCTGCTCAAACACACTTTATAAAGAGATGCAACCCCGATTTAGTCGAATATTTAACGTAATTGAAAGTTTACTCTCCTATCATGTGATCTGAGTACTTCCTTCGCCTCCATGTGAGTCAGACGTTTGTATTGTTGGTGACAAATTAATCCTGAGCCAAGAGCCGCGGCTGCAGTATGTAAACAACCCTGCACCATTCATACAATCATAGTAAAAAGTGGGAGGCAGCGCGACACGCCCTCGCCTCCTCAAATGGGGCCTAAACCAGACCACGTGACCCGCTCTCAGCTGTGACTGGCCCGTGAGAGGGAGGTGTGGGTGACGTCAGTGGGGAACCATACAAAACACTCCGCCAAAGTAGCGCTGCTTCAGAAAAGTGACAAGTCTCAGCATAATCAGTGACAGCCCACTGACAGGTCCAGAAACTGACTTCTAGGGCTTTTTATTAAAAAAAAAAAAAAGTACTGTGAAGGAGGAAGGAAGGAGCCTGCGACTTTACTGTGCAAGAGAGTTTGAAAGTTTTTTTTTTTTTCTTTTTCGACCCACGTGGGGACAAAGTCACCAGGGTTCATGTGTGACATATACAACCTGGACTCGTACTCCGCGTCTCCACAATGCAACATGAGTTGGGCGATGGAGCCTGCTAACTTCTACGAGAGCAGCAAGCTGGGGGCCCCCCAGCAGCCCGGGCTCTGCAAGGCGGCCGGTGGCAGGACGGCCGCCCCGGCCGGAGACACCACCACCACCCCGGGGGAGATGAGCGCCGCCCCGGCCATGTACGACGACGAGAGCGCCATCGACTTCAGCCAGTACATCGAGTCCATGACGTCCCTCACCTCCGTGCCGAACCTGGAGCTGTGCAACGACGAGCTCTTCCTCGACCTGTTCAACTCCGTGAAGCAGGAGAAGGCGGATTTCTACAACCTGCAGAGCTCCGGCATGCAGCCGCATCTGCAGCAGCCGCATCTGCAGCTGCAGCAGCAGCTGGAAAAGGGGGCGTTCAGCGCGCCCATCAAGCACGAGTCCGACTGGAGCGACAGCGACATGTCCTCGTCGCTTCCCTCCCAGATCGAGACCTGCGCCCAGACCTCCGTGAGCCTCCCCTGCACGGGCCAGCCCACCCCGCCGACCACGCCGGAGCCCGGCTCCTCCAGCTCCGCCGCCAGCTCCGCCCGCTCCTCCCCGAGGAAGAGCGGCAGCAGGGAGAAGGGCAAGAAGGGGCTGGACCGCTGCAGCGTGGAGTACCGGCAGAGGCGAGAAAGGAATAACATTGCCGTGAGGAAAAGCAGGGACAAAGCCAAGAGGCGCAACTTGGACATGCAGCAGAAGCTGCTTGAACTGAGCAACGACAACGACAAGCTGCACAAAACCATCGAGCATCTGACCAGAGAGCTCAGCGGACTCAGAGATTTCTTCAAGCAGATACCCAACTCCTCGTTGCTCGGCGCCACCAGTGCAGAGAGTCGGTGACTTTAATTAAATCTTCTATGAACTGAACAGGAGACATACCTCAACATACCCCTTTTTACCATCTGTACCAGATGTATTTTAAGCTTACCATAATAATGGCACTAGAAAATATGTTGTTGCTGACATATTTTTGTGGGATTTTTTTCTTCTTCTCTGTATTAAGTTATTTTACCACTGCATTTACATGTTATACCTGATATGGTCCTTGTTTTATAATTCCTACATTTGTATAAAAGCCAGAATATGACCTTTTATATAGTTTGTATGAAACTTTGAAAACATTTTTGTTTATGGAATCTGTAATAAAAATCACTGAAAGTGCAGAAATGTCTGGTCTGAGTAATCTTTGCACATCATTTATGGTGAGGAAACAGCTTCACAAAAAAAGTGCAACAGGAAATAGAAAGCAGCGTCAGCAAAAATAAACTTTTTATTGACATAGTGTCTGATCTTATATACAGAGGTAAATGGGCTGAAAAAAGCCTCTTTTCTTATGTCAAAGTCCTGCTCTGAACTCACATCACAATACATTGACCACGTGGGTTCATTTGACATACTGCATGCCACTGCTCTACCCTTGGGCCGTCAACTCCTGGTGCACAGGATCACTTATCAGTAACACAAACAAGACCTTGTCTTCTTGCAGCCCACTCTCTTCAGCGCAGCCTCAAGCTGTCAGGGAGGCCTTCAGAGGGGGAGAGGAGGATAAACTGGCTCTGACCAAGGCCCAGTGTGCAGATCCTTGGAGCCAGCTGAGGCCTCGGGACTGATATCAGTCAGCCTCAGAGGCAGATCTCTTCCAGGCCAATCCAGAGTGCAGGCTTCCTGGAGATGACTCGGACGTAAACGGCAATGGGACCCACCTCTTTTCCCAGGACACTCTCTACATCATAGCCTTGGAACTGAAACAGGAGAGTCAAAGGAAAAAAAATAATTAAATGTTGATGCAACTTCATCCCCATCTGCAATGACATTCTTTCAATGCATCCACAAGCAAAAATCCAAGTTCTTTAATCTAACGCAATTGTGCCCTAATGATTTTAAAACCCTGACCTTTGCACTCTTCACACTAGTCAACAGGGAGAACTATCTTACTACGCTCATGGGGAAAGCATCAAAGTCTACCGTGCAACTACAACACACTTCATGAAGAACAAGCGCACCACCTGTGGCTTATGTAAGAAATTAATAACAAACCGATATAAACACTGCATGAAAACTTGAACACAAACTCAATCACTAAATACAAGCCAGGGTGGAGCATTATGTCACAGTTCTGGCAGCCAACAGAATCAGTGTCCAGTAAGGATCTTTTTTTTTTCCTGTTTTCCACAGAGAAATGATTTTTTACCACAGTGACATGAACAGATGCTTCCAGAACATATTGGAAGATCAATACACCAGGCAGTTAAGTCCAGACTTATGTAACACTTTGATAAAAAACCTACCTCGTTACTCTCCTGCGCTGTGGTGTCCAGCACGGACATGATCGTCCTCTGCTGCAGCTGTCGGGGAGATTAAAAGAAGTAGAGCAACTAATGTTTTTTTAATTATCACCTTGGTGTTGTAAATGAAAAACAAATGCTGCTCAACAAACAGCCCTCACTGGTGAGTAACAGCTGGAAGGGGTTAAAATGTGAACAGGCTGCTAAGAACAGTGATAAATTTATCAGTTTAGCTCACTTTGATTTCTGATTACAGCCACGCCACTTTTTCTGTAATAAAATGCCTTCATGCAGATGTGCATTACTTTATGCGTTTATTGTGCAGAACATAAGATATATCTTTAAGAGTCCTATTTAGAGATAAATATGAGACGACTCAGCGTCTCGGTAATGACTATAGAGGACAGAACTTTATTTGTCTAAATATCTAAAATAACCAACACCCCCCTAGCATTTTTAGGACTGGTATTTATTAATACATTTTTCTTAAATAACTCCCTTTTTCTAAGAAAAAATTCAGGATTACACACAATCCACAGCGTATGTCTAAACAAGTAAGACTGTTTGATATTGTACACTCTCTCACTTTTGTACCAAACAGAAAAAAAACATGGAGTAAAGCCACGTTCATATTTCAGGAGTTTAAGCCTGATGTGCAAGTCACTGAGCTCACCAACAAAAACCTTTAATCAGGCGCAAACTGGCAAGCAATCTGCACTCGCCACTCAGCACTTGATGGGTGAGCTACTAGAAGATGCATCAAGGTGCTTGCCGGCACATCATCATCTAAAATGCTAAATACTTGGAGTTGTTGGTGATTTCATCTGAGCTTCAACTAGCGACAAACAGAAACCAGCGAAGCTGTGAAGAGATGCTCTTATTACATTCTTGTATTATTTATAAATAAGAAATGGGGGGAAACGGGGGGGGGGGCACGGTGTCGCAGCTGGTAGTGCAGCCGTCTCACAGCTAGAAGGTCCTGGGTTCAATAACGTGATCCTTCCACGCGCTACGTCCGGCCGGAGAAGCCCCACCTTGTCTGGTGGAAAGAAGAGGCCTGCTCACTCCTCTGGTTAAGGAGGAGACCTGAGCTCAGTGCAGGGCTCTCCCTTGGTTGGTAGAGGGAGCAATGCCCAGGAATGTCACTTAGGTAGGAGCACTGGGTGATAAAAAATGGGGGGAAAAAATCTGGATAAAAATATTAAAAACATTTTTTTTTTTTTTTTAAAGAAATGGGGGGAAAGAGGGGGAGGTTGTCTAGAACTCAATAAAGACAACAAAGAAGAAACAGCAATGTGGAAAAAGGTTTGGAAGCAGTTGGAGGGCATCTTGGACCGCCCATGACTTTCAAACTCAAAACTCCTGTTTCACGCATGATTTTGCCTCATTTTTGGTCAGTTTTATTGAGAAAACTTACTTTGGAGACCAGGTGGGGTTGCTGTGTGACCAAGTCGTTGTCAGGTTGTGTAGTGTGAACACCAAAATGACTTCAAGATGTGTAGTCTGAACAGCACAGCAATCTGCTGATGGACATTGTGCAGCCGGAAGGGACCCTAAGGTGACCGGCTCCTTTTCTGTGTCAAGCTAAGCCAACTGGTTGCAACCAGTTATCTATTTTTTTTTTTACATGTAGAGACATTAGCTGTGTTGATTGTCTTATCTATACTTCTTAGAATATTTAACTACTCTTGAAACCCACAGTAAAACTAAGTTAGCTATAAAACATGTAGATACTTTAACTCAAACAGTATAAAACCTTGTTCTCACCTTAACCTTCACTGTGCAGCTACTTAATGAGGAACTCAGGAACACTTCCAGCTGAAACTTTGTGTCTGGCTTGTCTACCGATGATTTGCAGGAAACACAGTGGAACGTCTGACTGTGGGAAAACATACACCATACATGATGGGACAAGTTGTTCACAAGACACTTTTATGACAAATTACCAGGACTTACGGCATCTCGGCTGACAACTCTAAGTCGTCACTTCCACAGAGACTGCAGGCAGGCCAAGAATACGCCGTGTTCTCATCCACACCAGATATTACCCCTGCCGACAAATATCAAATGAACATCAATATTGACAGAAAACCTTGACATTAAGAATCATTTATGCACATTGTACTGTTGCACAGGTCTGCTTTTTTCATTATTCTTTTTACACGACTTCTTATGAAGAGCAAACAGGAAGAAGAACCAGGGTATCAGAGATAAAAGCATCCCTTTCATATTTATCAGAGATTGCTGCGATAGATGCTTCTGATATTGTGCTCTCGAAACACTAATTTCACATGAAAACCACACTCCTTGCCCTATAAATACAAACATGGGACATTAAACAAGATACTGAATTTAAACCTGAAGATCCGTGCTTATAGTTTATGGATTAAAATGTCTTCTTTTTTTTTTTTTTTTAATTCTCCACTGCTAATTTCCTAAAGATACAGTTTGTGCACAAGTGCAAAAGAGCTTGTTTTATTTTCATTCAGCCAGCTGACCAAACATGTTCAGCCAGAGCGGCCAGAGCCAACAGGGTTCACAGTTTAATCTTTGCCCCCAAACATGATGAGGATTGAGCAGATGCAGATTTTCATATGCTTAAGGTTTCTTACACATTTACATAATTAGAAAGAATCAAAGAAGGCCTGGCTTTCAATGTAAGTCTCCCAGATAATTTGCAAATAACAGCATCAAATTAGTTAATATATGTCCTAACTTTGAATTAAAACTGAATAGTTTATTATTCCTTGACTGTTGCAGTTGGTGCCCATTATGGCTTATGTTAGCAAACAATGAAAGGCCTTACAATGACAAAAGAATAAAACAAAAAATAAAACATTTGGTATTAATAAAGAAGATGACATTACAATAAAAATGTGAACTTTAACTGTAAATCATTATGACATCCACCCTCAAACAGAAAGCTTCGTGGAAAGCAGAAATGTACAATGACATGGGAATGGGCCTAGCTCCAACAATATTCTTATTTCTTTCATATTGTCCAAAAGAATGACAGCTTGGTGAAACAAAAAAAGAGCCAAACGGCAGAGCACAGTGTCTTGAAGAAACATCAAAGTTTCTTGCAGTTTTAGAAACCGTTACATGTGTAAAAGACAAACGCGGTTTCTTTTTCTTTCCCTGAGAAATAAAAACATTTGGCCTGCTCTGCAAGAATTTGAGAAGGCATGTCAGCTAACCGCAGGACTGGGTGAAAAGCAGAGACTGACCTGTGAGCGTGCAGAGGGAGTTGGGTGTGGCCTCCAGACTCAGTGGATCTAGTCTCACAGGCCGGGGCAGGGTCTTCACCTGGGGCTCTAGCTGGGGCTCAGGGGGGGGCTGTGACACGGAGTCTGACCTGGTTGTGGACTCGGCTGTGCCCTCGGGCTCAACGGAGCACACTTCAATAACAGTCTGCTCCACACAGAGGAGGACACCTTGGTAGAGAAGTCATAGTTCAAAAGGAAATATGCATGAGCGATCATCCTCAAACCAGAAGCATGGTTAATATGCAGTGATAAAGAAGGTACAGCCCTCTAACAAAAGCGTCAGTAGACGTCTCATATTCACGTTTATCACAGTTCCTTCTGGATCCGTACAAGGTTTTCTGTGGACACATTGATGTGTGTAGAGTTGCTAACCTTTTAGATGCGGCGACAAATTGAAAAGATATTTAAATCCCAGGTTCAGCCCTCATTTTATCAGCCTACCGTATGTTTCTAAACAATCTAATGACTATCAACAGGAGTAGATGGAATGCAATTGAGGACATTGCTGTATTGTATCATTCATAAATGATAATCTTTTTCAACCTGTTTTTTGTTCCCCCAGTAAAATAGCATCTGAGGCTCTTTGGGTCGTGCTAAATTTACTTTGTGGCAGAGATTTAGAGAAATGAGAAGTTGCATAAGAGCCCGCATTTGAGGAAAGTCACACCAGTTCCTTAAAGCTTTCCAAAAACATAGTTTGAAATTTGTTATCCCCTCTCATGAAAACGAAAACACAAATTAGCCACCTGGAATAGCCATTTTGCAAACTGCATTTGAGCTTTCCATAAGAGACACGTTGCCAGCTCAGTCATATCGCTGGAAAAGTCATCTGTGCAGGGCAGTTTGTTTGCATGCATGAACCTGTAACTTTTCATTTAACGTGCCTTTGAACTGCTGTGACAACACCAAAAAAGTTATTACATGCTGACATGCCGTGATGAGGTCAAATGATAAGTCTAGAAACATATTTCAACCATGAAATATTACGTTTTGTGACAATCCTGCTTTGTTTTCATATCACAACTAAAGTAAAACAAATGCTAAAGTTAGAGCTACAAAGCCACACTGACCATAATAAGAAATACATTTTTTAACTTTACTTTTGTTGATAGTTTCACATCGTCTATGAACTGTCAGTTTCACCAAAAAGCATTTCCCCCCATAAACCACTGACAAGGTTTATGAATTCAAAAAATTTGAGATGTATGAAAATAGATATCCGAGATTAAAAGGAGGGGGAAAAACATCTGAGAAGACTTGAAAGTAAATACTGACGTGAATCCTCAGTGTGAGGTGAGTGAACACCACAATGACAAACGTGGCAAGGTGTAAGATGCTAAGATATTCTTTCTAACCTTTTTGATCCAACACATGTGTTAGATCAACATGTGTTAGAGCTTTGATATTTTTCACTAATGAAATCACTATTAGAAGGCTTTTTTCCCCTCCTTACTAGCAGATCAATCATCTCACAAGCACTTTCGTCTGTGAGCCTTTGGTGGGGCTCAGTCCTCTGGAAACGACTGGACTTGAGTGCTTGACCTTTTGTAACACAAACTCCACCTCAGCCGGTACGGCAGTAAAAAGCTCCTTACAAATGCATGTAGAAGTTTAATAATGCCATCAAACATTAGTAACAGAGCATTTTTTACTGCACAACCACTACTTCCTGACAGTGATAGAGAGCTGATAAAAATTCTGACGCATCAAAAACAGATCTTTTACTTCCCCCCCGGTGTGAAGTTGATTGGTAAACACACATTTCTATTAGGTTGAACACAGATAAAGCCTTGATTGTAACTTAAACTTCTACCATGTTCTCTGATGGCATCTCTAAAAGACATGCAACAGACACCAGGGGAGTTCAGTGCTTTGAGGACGGAGGAAGTGAGCACGCAGGAAGTGTTCACACACAGAGCCACTGTTCGCCTGCATGGCCTCTCAGGCTGCTCCTCCTGAAGACTGGGGTCTGTTAACACCAACCACACCTCACCCTGGCCTACATCAGTGCTCTAAAACAGAAGAAAACACACTGAGAATGACCTAGAAAGGGTACATTTATAGGAAATATCACACATACAGACACACACATAAAAAAGCTTACAAGGCAGAAATCCGATGGAAATTGTTACTTGTATCTAAGAATCCCTTAAACCACAGCTTTGACAAGATTACTCATTCAAGACGCTGCACACAATGCTGGTTTACAAGTGCAATAATTTCAAAGTGGTGTGAGTGTGTGACAAAGTCCACTACTTTGATCTGAGCTGCTATCTCATTTTGGTCAAAGTTTAAAGGTTTCACCAATCAATGATGAAGAGCGCCAGGGCCTCACACAGATTGTCATCCACAGAGCGATAGGAACCGCGCTCTCTACGTCAGGGCTGGGCCTTATCAGTTTGTTAGTTCAAATGATCTCAACAAGATGAATGAGGAGCTCTAAAAGCTTAATATTTACTCCCTTTTATCACTAAAACAGATTAAATCAGGATTTTTGAGGTGTAAGACTCAAGACAGAAATACCTGTAATCTCTTGTATAAAACCGTGGCAACAAAACTGCAGCAGCGTGTTTTCGTCTCAGCCTGAAAAAGAGAGAAAAAAGTTCAGTTGGCTAAAGACAGGCAAGGCAAGGCAACGCAAGTTTATTTGTACAGCGCATTTCAGTAACAAGGCAATTCAAGGTGCTTTACATAATAAATGTATGAGGAGTGAGGAGGAGGAGAAACAAAAAGTTAGAGTGCAGTGGCGTGAAGAGTAAATAAAAGTTGTACTTAAACTAGAGTTAAAAATGAGTACTAAAATTAACATTGTTTAAAGTTAAATTCAGAATAGTTTAAATACTTCAGTCAGCGGCAGCTGTAAACAAGTGAGTTTTTAACCTTGATTTAAAGCAGGGGTCGGCAACCCAAAATGTTGAAAGAGCCATATTAGACCAAAAACACAAAAAACAAATATGTCAAATATGTATGTGCCGCAAAAAATGAAAAGTCTTGTATAAGCCTTAGAATGAAGGCAACATATTAGTTATAACTGGGGGAAGATTTTTTCTTTCATTATGCACTTTGAGAAAAAAGTTGAAATGTTGAGAAAAAGTCAAAATGTTGAGAAAAAAGTCGAAATGTCGAGGAAATAGTAAAGATTTAGTGAAAAAAGTTGAAATGTTGAGGAAAAAGTCGAAATGTCGAGGAAATAGTAAAAATTTCGTGAAAAAAGTTGAAATGTGGAGAAAAAAGTCGAAATGTCGAGGAAATAGTAAAAACTTCATGAAAAAAGTCGAAATGTCGAGAAAAAAGTCGAAATGTCGAGATTAAAAAGGAAAGGAAAAAGGAAAAAAAGAAAAAAAAGAAGAAAAAAAAGGAAAAAAAGAGAAAAAAAGGCAAAAGAAGAAAGAAAGGAAAAAAAGGTCAAACATTTTTGAAAAAGCTCCAGGGAGCCACTAGGGCGGCGCTAAAGAGCCACATGCGGCTCTAGAGCCGCGGGTTGCCGACCCCTTATTTAAAAGGAACCTGCACCGTTCCTGCAGTTTTGTTCCAGATCTGTGGTGCATAAAAGCTGAATGCTGCTTCTCCGTATTTGGTTCTGATTCTGGAGATAAAGAGCGAACTGAACCAGAAGACCTGAGAGGTCTGGATGATTGAACTAGCAGAAACAAGTCCCTGATGTAATTTGGTCCTAAACCATTCAGTGATTTATAAACTAACAGAAGTATTTTAAAGTCTATTCTCAGAGATACGGTGAGCCAGTGCAAGGACCTCAGAACTGGAATGATGTGGTCCACTTTAGTTCTTGTGAGAATGTGGACAGCAGCCTTCTAGATCAGCTGTAGCTGTCTGATTGACTTTTCAGGCAGAGGTATGAAGACAATGTTGCAATTTTCAACGTACTGCTGAGACTTTAGTCCTTTGATCCTGGAGAGGTTCTTCAGGTGATAGAAGCCTGACTTTGTAATTGCTTTAATGTGTCACTGAAAGTGGTTTGTAGCTGTAATACCTGAAGCTGTGTGCTGACTCTTAAACGCTCTTGTTTTGGGCCGAAAAACTATCACTTCAGTTTTGTTCAACTAAAGAAAATTATGCACATGCACTCATTATTTTGTCCCATGCATCTAGTCAACGCTTGTATGGGTCTATTGTCTCCTGGTGACATTGTAATGTAAAGTTGTGTGTTATCTGCGTAGTTATGGTAACTTATCTTGTTGTTTATTATTATTTGAGTTAGCAGAAGCATGTAAATGTTAAATAGGAGGGGTCCTAGGATAGAACCTGCGGGAACCCCACATGTAATTTTTGTTAATTCCGATGTAAAGTTACCTATTGACACAGTAGTCCCTGTCCTTTAAGTAAGGCCCCGTTTACACATAGCTGGGTATTTACAAAAATGGATATTTCCCCCTCTACGTTTTGAGACACGAGATCGTTTTCAAAATCTCTTCGTTTACACGAACCCGCATAAATATGCTGTTAAGGGGTGCTATGAGCAGCCAAACCTGCAGGGGGCAGTGTAACGAGAAGCGTAAAGTCATGCTAGCCAATCAGAGTCCTGGAAAAAACGTCAACAAATGACACGTGTGAAGTAAATAATATGGTTCTGCGTTAAATCGACGGCGTAGCCTACGTAAGGTGCGCGTCGCTGCGTACCCTACGCCGTAGGGTCTGCGTTGGTGTAACGCGGAACCATAAATCAGCCTGGACTGCCAGTTACTTCCAAGACGGAACGAGAGTCTTTCGTTTGGAGTGACAGAGAAGTGGAGTTACTTTTAAGTGTGACTTTAGAATATAAAACAGGTAAAATACAAGAAAATATTGACGGTGGCCAAACAAATTGTAAACACAGGTCGCACACATGACGCTGGTGACGTTTCTGTTGCATAATGTGACGTTCTGAAGCCCAAATCTCCGTTTTCCTCTGTTTAGACGCAAACGTGAAAACGGAGTTCTTGAAAATCTCCACTTTGGCCGGAGTTTTCAGAAATGATCGTTTTTGGTGACTTTGAGCTCCGTTTTCGTGTAAACGAACGGCCAAAACGCATGAAAACGCTTCCGTTTTTGCTCCGTGTAAACGGGGCCTAAGACTCAAACCAGTCAAGTACTGTACCAGAAAGTCCGGTCTAATTCTCCAAATGTCTAGCAATATACCATGGTCAACGTTGTCAAATGCTGTACTGAGGTCCAATAATATTAGCACTGTGGTTCTTCCACAGTGTATTTATGTGGATGGCAGGGAACACCTTGACAAGGGTAGTCTCAGTGCTGTGGTGAGATACGATATCGCTCCAAATTGCTTGTGTTAGTGTGTGTGCTGTGAGAAAGTGTTCACCTGCATTATGTCTCGTAAGGTTTGGTTTGTGGGGTGCAGGTAGAGCAGGGATGCGTTCTGCCCTTCAACGGGTTCAACTGCATTCTGCGGACCTGAAAGCAGGTAGCAGAAACTCGGAGCTGAACCTGGAGGTCGACTCTCCTGTAAACAGAAGACACCTATGACTCAAGAGAACATCTAAAGTCCTAAATTCAAATCATTTTCATCGTCATTTACACCGACTCCAACTGCTCCACACATCAAAAGTGAATGGAGAAAAGAAAGAAGAAGCTGTGTATGTTTTTGAGCGGATATATGTTTGATTATTTTGGCGTTAATTGTTACACCTACGTTTTTAAATTGTTGTACAATTTGCACATTCCCGTGTTTTGGCCCTTTGCAAACGTTGATAAGGTATCATCAAGGTATATAACAACTATTTTGGTAGTCAACGAATCCATCAATCATCTTTACAACTCGCCGACTGGACAGCGATTACTTTGATCCACGTGCCGTGCCATAATATATTTCTGTGAGATGATGGCTGTTCATCATACTTCAGACACGCCTGTCAATCACAATTTGCTTGTGATTGACAGAAAAACATTTTCTCTGATTTAAGTGACGATGTTAAAGAAAAAAATATCAGCAGGACGAATACATCAGACACTACTGTTTGTTAACCGAACATGCCCTGTCCTCTCTGGATCAGCACAAAGTTAAACCAAATAAGGTAAGTTAAGGTTAAAACAATACTTCATACTCAAAAGAATAAAACATATTCAAGTCAACGGCAACGCGATTAAGAAAATTGTATATATTAAAGAGTATACACAAAGCCAACTCCGTCCCAAAGAAAAATAAATATAAACAAAACAGAAGAGAGAAAAACAGGCTCAGAGCATGAATCCCACACAGTTTGTGCAAGTGTATTTCTCTGCAGAGATCCAGCCCTCCGCAGGGATTCTCCTTGTTTCATCTCATTTTGCTTTGTGTGAGACATTTCTTGACTAAAAACTTTGTCCAGAAGATGTTAAGACGGCAATAAATGACAGTGCACAGCACTGAGTTCAATTTTAATTTCCATCACACATGCACATATGTGCTCCGTCAGCAGGAAGTGAGTTTTTATGCAAAATCTGCTGATGCAGCAGATACCCTGTGGAGGCGTCTTAAATGCGTTTTTAACCATATTTGCATGAAAACATTCGGTTACTTTGTTTTGCTAAAACTGGAGGTATACAATTACTTTGTTTAAAGTTTGGAAAGGTGTTTGGGTGGAAAGGACATGTTTGAAATGCTGCGTTTAAGAACAGTAATGTGTAAAAATGAAGACCTATGCTTTTTAGCTGGCTCCAACAAAAGGATTTGATCCTTAATCACAGCTGGGCACAGCTAATCGGGTCTTAAAACTAGACAATTAGAACATAAGATGAATAAACTCAGTTGAACACAACACAGAACATTTATGGTGCATCATTATTTACAATAACTAAGCCACAATGTAGTCAGAAGGCAGTTGCAAGTCAAACTTCGGATGTAAGGGATCAGCTGAGGGGGTTACAGTATTTTCAGCATATAGATAACTTACAGTGGGCATACTCAGAGAGTTTCCATGATCTCTAAGAGGCAAAGCTGGGGGCCACAGGCTGTCTATCAAGGTGAAAAGCCTTGAGTGCCTACAAAGAAGACACACACACACACACACACACACAAAAAAAGAGAGTGAGGAGGGGTGTTGAAAAGGGAGAAAGACAAGAAACTATCCAATAGGGGGGTTTGGTGAGGACATTGAGAGCTGTAACAGTCAGTTTCACTTCAACTGAAACGTAAATTTATGAAGACGGGGGTTGTTTTGGCCTTGCCTACTAATGGAGAGCATGCTGGGGCTGGCAGAGCAGATAAACACAGAAATAGTTTTTACAAGGAGATCTTCAGAGACTGAAACAGTTCACATACTACAAGATATCATGGTTGAGCAAAAGTAACTAGACTTAGAAAACCAATTAAAAATTATTTTCAAAGTCCACATTAGTGATCAGTGACAGAGCTCCAGACTGGAACCATTTGGTCGCGCTTTAAGACCATTTTTTATGACTTCCATTTAAAAAAATAGTCATCAGATGAAAATGTGTGGGAAAAAAAAGAACTATTCCTTTCAACATTAAACATGTTTGCTGTAATACAATGTCTTTAATGTAATGCTCTTGTTACGGATGATTATACTGAAGGAGAACTAGTTTGCTGACTCAACCACAAAACTAAACATTAGAAACATTCACACACAAAATATCAAAACAAAAATGGTGAAACAATGGTGGAGAAGATGATGCACCAGTGAATTGAAACGCATCGGTTAGCAGCCTTTGAAAAGACGGAGTTGACTAATGTGTTTTTAGAAGACTAACATTACAGTAAATTTCTGTTCATCCAACTGTGTTGTAAAGGAAATGTGTGCATGTAGTCATTAGGGATGCAGGCGTGAAACCTGGTCCTCCGGCTACAACCAGGGGTCCCGTTTATTATAACTGGGGGGGAAGAAAAGCAACTGAGTCTCAGAAATGATGAGAAATGATGTGTGTGCTGCTCACAGGGAGTGGCAAAAATGTGTCAGCTAAAATATATTGAAATAAAACTCAACATTACAGCTGTATAATTAATCTTATTCCAATCTACATATTAATTTAAGCTCCCAATTAACAAAAAACGATATAATCCTAGATATTCTGCTTTTTATTCTGAATGATGAGTGATTCTTGCTTCCTCTTGTGTCTAACAGAACGACATTTCCTTTTTTCGTTTGCAAATTTCATTATTAAACTAATACTGCTGGTCATGCTGGTCTTTCTGACCAAAATTAAAATTAGTCTATTAAAAAAAGAAAGAAAAGAGTTTAAGCAACTCCATCAGCATTTGCTCATTTGGCATGATTTTCTTTTTCCATTTAGTCTGAAACTTTATTTAGCTAAAAATGTACCGGTAAGCTAAGTACAATTGAAATGTTAACAGTTAAACATCGAGTTCAGTAAAAGCTAACCAAAAGTAATTGATGACCTGTGTTTTAATAATAGGAAATCTTGATTTCAATGATGATTAAAATAATAGTAATTATGATTTTAAGCCAATATGCTTATGTATCCAACCTAATTGCATTACATACGTATTTTTTAGTTTATCTAATAGAAATCCCAAACTGCTGTTTTATTTTAGAGATATTTGTTGGATAAATTGATATTATGAAAAATAAATTTTAATGATCATGCTTTTTCCCCATCTTATTACTGTTATATTTTTCTTTTACAACAAAATTAGTTTTTTAATTCCTGTAAACTGCTCATTTATTATTAAATAATTTCTAATTATTTGAGTAATGCTTCAAGATAGCAAGCAAGAGGTTTTATGAGAAGAAAAAAAGTAAGCTGATTTAAGCAGTGTTTTGTCAGTTGAGTCTCTCAACAGTCTTAATTCCTCTTATAACAGACTGCTACAAGATCATTCTTGCAGCGCTTATGGGACGTCTCATTGACGTCAAACTGCTCCTGAAAGTAAGGATTAACAAATTATTCGGGGAAAAACATCACGTAGTCAGTCCATTCTGATTCACCGTCTCAATTCAAAAGAAAAACCTTGCTAGCTCTTCATCCATAAGGGTGCTGTCAACTCAGTAGTTAATAACCTGTTAGTCAGCCTCTAATCACAGTGTTTCTTTGTGTGGAACTGGTTCTGCAGACCAGTCAAGTTGGGCGAGATTTGTTCATGGATAAGCAACTTAAAGCTAACATGACCCTTTAAGAACACCTTGATTTTAGTCCCTCTATCATGTTTGAATACACTTTAAAAACACTTTTCTTCACTGCTCTAACAAGGATCTTCAAGCATCATTCATTATATCCATGTTGATCAGCATTTACCAATGCATCTTTTAATTCCTATTTACAGTACCTGCCACACATCCAAAATCGATGACTAACTTCCTGTTAACGTCATAGTCAAAAAGCGGGACACAAAAGTCAAATAAGTGCCAGAGTGATCACCTTGTAGACTCACACCTCTCAAAGACTGATGTACATATTGTTAAGGAGTATTTCAACATTTGGGGAAACACTTTCATCCTGAGTTAGGGGGATTGTAATCACTCTCATATCTGTTTAAAAAAACAGCTCTAAAGCCAATAATTAGCAAGATACATCTTGTTTAATTCATCCAGCTAAAACCCAAATATAAAATGACAGACTGCAGCCTTGTAGGGGGTTTATGCTGGATTACGTCTTGGCTGAGTTTGACATGGTGTGATTAATTTTGTGGCTTTTAACCCCAAAAAGTAGCATATTTAATTAATGTTTTAAAAACACCAACTTCAGAGAGCCAGTAAAATTCAAATTAAATGATTTCCCATTGTCTGTAGCATGTTTACTGTCAGTGCTGTAAGGGTTACTGAATACCCAGAATTGGTCCAATAACCACCACTTCCTCCCAGGAGAAAAGTCTTTAAGTTATGATGATGTCAGGGAGCGGCATTATGCAGTTTCCTGTATGCTATGTTTGGACATATTTACGATAAGCATACATTTCAGAGATAACTAGACTAGATTATTCTGTATTGGCCCGCGAAGGACAGAGTGTAGAAAGGTAAAAGTGGATCAACCTCATCTCTTTGTCGTCCAGCAGTTGCTGCCGTCAGTTGCAGAGCCTCCATGAGAGACGTTACAGTTGGTGAATGCGTGTTTCTGAAACGAGAGCTGTGTCCACTTTGGAAGCCCTGAGTGCAGCAATCTTGTTGAAAATTAGTGGGTGTTCTCAGCGGGGTTGAATGGAGCCAGAGCTGATAAATACCCGTGAGTAGTTTAGAGTCATTTGATGCTGGATGCTGATTAAAACTTCCCTCATGCATCCAAAAGCCAGATGTTAGCCTGATTTTTGACCAGTGTAAAAAGGGATTTAGTGTACTTAAGGTGACTTCATGTGCTACAAGTTGGATGTGAAGTTCAGTTTTTCAAAACAAGCCCCCCCCCCCATACACCTTCTCATTTCATATTTTCAGTCCAAGTCATAATGACTATAAATCTATTTAATTCTATACTAGGTCTCACTGCACCTCTAATTCTGAGGGGCAATAATGGTGTGGATTTCTATGACATAGAAAGATAAATAAAATTTCAAAATCTTTCATGTGTGTCTGATTTAACTCAAACAACCACACGTTTTTCCACTTGAGCTAATACGATAGCCCATGTGAAAGCACCAAAGATAGCCAATCCATCACTGTCTGACCACAGACAACCTCCGGAGAAATTTTAGGCAGCAGTAGCATTGAAAATACCAAGGATGTAAACATACCCCCAGGCAATCTCTGCGTGTTCCCATGTCAGTTCTCCAAACTGCTGCTAATCTGGGAACTTGAATATGGAAACTCACGAGGAACACAGAGCATGCGTCTCAGTATCACTTTACATGTAAACATAGTTGCACTGCTGGCAGGGCAGCATAACCAGATTCATGGGAGCTGCAGACATCAAGTTTTCATTGTGTTGTAAATGTCATCATTTATGTTTGAAAAGGGCATTCAGTGATTTGCATTGCAGGGGGATACTAACACACGAGGCACCAGCGTTGAAAGGTATGTCTCTAATGGTTTAAGGCTAAAAGGATACTGGTCAGCACTTTTTATCAGGACCCGTTTAGCAAAGGGATTTATGTGGAGCTGTTTTCCCAGGCGGCTAATGATCGAGAAAAGATATCCTGACATGTAGCAGAAACCCACAATGTAAATTTGTTTTTGATGACAGGGTGAACTTTGACCTTCTGAGGTCACCTGATGTATAGGATCATTAAATGTGGACACCTGATGCTTCTGTACATATCATAACAATGATACTGTGTGGGAATCTGGTTCAAATGTTGTCAGAATGTTGTAAGTTGGCTCATCCATCACTCACAACCACTTGTATAGCACACAGGGCCCTTATTGGTGGATTTGCGTGTCTGTCATGAGGACTTTTACAAAGTCACAAAGTTTTTCAGATAACAGACAATGATGGACCGGTGTCTGGTTGAACCAGTTTTCTAAGCGGTTTGAGAATGCGGTAAGAAAGATGAGGGGGGGTTCAGAGCTTGAGAGTTCGGACTCTGACTATGTGGAAGAGCTAAATTAAAAGCAAAGATAGAATAGATACCCACAAAGAACAGTAAATGTATCCAAGCAACGATTTCCTTCCTGCATCACATCATCACTGTTATGATAAATGCCACATATGCAAGTTTTATGTTTCTTGTATTAAAGAAATTGGAATCAATAGTTTACTGTTGGTAAAAGTTATTTCCTTGAGTAAAATGAGCTTCATTTTCAAATGTAGATAAATGAATACAGACAAAGCTATTTTCCCAGTGTAGTCTGAAAGAGTGCTCTGGGGAGAAGAGAAATGGTCATAAATATTTGCATGTGTGGCTTTGTTTGTTGCATACTGAATGAAAAGTTACTCTCAATCTCAAGCACAGAGTGCACAGCTGTGAAAAGGGTTAAATTTTAGTCAAGACCACGCCCCATTCAGGTGTGTTCACCTACAGACATGAGGCAGTTACAGGTGCACATTTCAGCCTCTTATTTTCCGTCAAAACTGTTGCCAGTAACGGTCTATTTAAAAAAAAAAAAAAAAAAACAGATGAAGGGCAACATTTGTTTCAATAAATTTACTGGTAATGAATATAAATATTTTTAGTGTTTCTGAAAGACAGGATTCAAAGCTGACACATTTGTACCAGAAAAAACTCCAACCACAGCACAAACACATGAGCTGAACAAATAAAGGCATACCCATATTGCAAATATTGTAAATGCTGTTTGTTCTTAAGAATTTCCGGAAGTAGAATGGGAGTGCACACTTTTGTTGTATATATTTGTCATTATAATTGTCTTTCTCTCCTGTCATCTCAGACACTCAACTGGTCTAGGCCAAGCCCCAACCATCTCCCTTCCGGATTGACCCTCATGCAGAACTAAGTTTCGTTGCAGTTCTTTAACTGACCGATAGAGGCTGGCTCCAAAAGTGAGTCAATCTACATTGACTCATGTTAAAATGTCCGAGCTTAGAGAAGAAATAAACATATTTACAGCTTGTACGAGGGAAAACCATAGCCCGCTTGTACAGTAAGCGAGCCGACGGGGACACGCCCACTTCATGTCAGTCAAAATTAGCTTAGATATATACATATGCCTGCCGCCGAACTGCCAATCAATGATATTAGAAATAAATGTATTACCTATACTGTAACCTATCCTGGCGTAGTACCAAAAAAATCCCCAGAGAGCTGTCATGTGTGTGAAATCAAACGAACAACATTTTTTTTCCAACCAGGCTATAAATATGTGTATTTCTGCTCCAAAGTCGGACATTTTGACATGGGAGTCAACGGAGAATGACTCGCCTTTGGAGCCAGCCTCTATCGGCCAGCCGAGGAACAAAATTTAGTTCAACATGAGCATCATTGGTGCGTTGGTTGGTGCTTGAGGAAAACGGGCTTCAAAACCAGTCTTCAGAAACCAATGGGTCACGTGACCTGATGCTTCGTCCAGTCTACGGTCTACGCAGATGGCTGCCCTCCTGGATTTGTTTCCAGCCCAGTTGACAAGTGTTTTTTCTACCAACACTTTACTCATTGTTGCATTGGATTGGGGATTACACCCGAGGGGAAGTTTCAATGCAATCTGTAGGTTTCCTTACATCGTCTGTTTTTTTTATGAACTGGCATTAAATGAAATTAGAATTATGGACTCAATTTGACTCAATGCAAATGTAATGGATTATGCAAGAAAAATAATGAACTGAACTGGAATAATAACCTGAACGGATTATATTTGACTTTGAGAACTTTCTGTGTAAAATGCTTTGTGATGACTTGTGAATTGGCAGTATACAGGTAAAGTGAATTGAACTGAATGCTTTCAAAATTAATGTCTTTCCATCTTTCTCAAGTTCAGACATTAAGAGGGCTAATTAATTGCATCAAGTCGAAATTTAAAAGCTGCCCTGACTTGAATGATGGGTCCAGAGGAGAGTGTGGGTCTCACCTCTCACGAGTGACCCGCTTGACGACTCTAATGCCCCTCAGGACGCAGTTCCTCCCCTGCCACTTCTGGTTATACGAGTGGAGCTCGTCAGTGCAGGGAAGGGGCTGGAGCTGGACCACGCTGAACGTCCCATAGCCATCCTGGACAAGCACACACAACCTGGGGAACAGAAAAACAAAATAGCAAACATGTTCGGTATATCTCTATTATTTTTATACTTTAAATTGATTCTTGTTTACGTAAAGTCCTGAAGGCCACAATAATACATTTCATGTTTAAACATCGCAAGTAAATTATCACAGTTTTGTTAACTAGCATTTTATTTTATAGAACCAGATTATTCGATCCTGTTTCAATAAAACATTTCATAAAACAAACTAAAGGAACATTGCGATGACCCACAACACAATCTTGACATCTGTGAGTGTTGATGGCAGTGGCTGGTTGGACAGACTGCACGTGACAGAAAATACTGATGTCCCACAAAGTTGTGAAGCTGTGAATGGTTGTGTATTTCTGTGACTCTGCAGCTCCCAGCAAGCCAAGAGCCTGAAATTCTATAGACGCCACTATCTCGGTGTGTCAAGTCCAGACACAGCCCTGTACAAGCCCTGAGAGTAAACAGTGGAGTTCATATCCCCTGGTTAGACAACCAACGGCCAGGGAAGAACAGGAGGAGGGTTATAAAAAAAAAAAAAACAGGAAAGGGGGAGGAGGACTCTCCACCATGCATGAGCATGCACACCCCAGACATTGGGAAAGTTTTGAGGTCGTTTCCAACCACCTGACTGCACCTATGAATGTTTTCTGTTGCTAAACGTGGGGTCTGTCTGTGTTTATCTTGAGAAACCTGTAAATAGATATCTAAATAACATTCCTGATATGATTTTTAAGGGTGTAAGCAAATGTCTGAAACAAAATTATTTTCAGTTGTTTACTTATTCACTAACCGCAAATCAGACATGTAAGACGAGTTATATTTGACGTATGAAGTAGAACCAAACAACAATGTTCTCAAGTAGAGAAAAAGTAAACTGACCTTAACCCACTTTTACATGACTCCCAGTCATTACTAAAAGAAGCAGTCACTGATATGACAGAAAAATGCATCCAGTAACATGAGAAAATACACTCAACAAATTGCAATTACTGAAAGAAAACCATTTTAACATTGTTCCACATTAAAAATAAATCAACTACTGCAGCTGGATTCCAGGCTTGTAATGAACACTGTCATAAACAGCCTTAGGTTATTAACAAATATGGTCTTAACTGATTGAAACTTTGTGTCCAGATAGGATTTAATCTTGTTTTTTGGCACAAAAACTTTTTCATGGATTTTGGAAATGCTTCAAAAAGATAAGTACTCCAAATAATGTTAAGACATAAAACTACACAGCTCCCAAAATCCTGGCTAGTCTGGCTAGGTTGTGAAAAAGCACAAAAGTCCATGCACAATTTAGAGATTGTTTATTTTGATTTGAAGCATGAACTAAAGAAGATATTTTGGGCCTACATTTTTAGAGTTTTAATGAACGCATGTAATACACGTCAATAAATGTACAACAAATTACAGTTTTAGAAGATGGAGTGAGCCACTGGACTCCACTGCAAGGTCGCCGGATCAATCCCCGGCCAAAGTTCCCTCGGCAAGACAGTGAACCCCACATTGCCCTCACTGCCCAGCCAAAGCTGATACTTGGAATATTTAAAAGATATCTGGTTTCAAACTTTTTTCCTAAATACTTGTATTTTATTGTATGGCCAAGAACTGTTGCTACTTGTACTTCTTTCAGGCACAATTTTAATGCAAGACTTCAAAGAGAAACCATTTTCGGGACGCTGTGCAGCTTTTAGTTTATCGGGAATCAGTTTAAATTGAGGAGAATTTTTCTGCTACATATTAAAATTGACTTTTATCTGTTTTGCAGGTTCAAAAAGAGACTATAACATATGTAATCGAGTGAACTATACGTACATTCTAATAATGTTATGTAATCAGGGGAGTGTATGGTACAAAATAATACGTTTTATCAGGCTTTACCATCATGCTTTGAACATGTCGGGTTTCCTCTCTTCAATGAATATAAGTGAATAATAATTTTTATCATTCACCATACTGTACTTTTGCAGAAAAAAAAATTATTTAGGTAAAAAAAAATTATAAAGTAAAACAAAATCAGTTAAAAATGGAAAATTGTAACTGTTGCAGACACTCTCCAAAGGTTGTCTCGAATGCGTGGGGGCGATGTCACATGAAGAGTTGACAGGAGTACACAAGAACTCTGAACAGTTTCATATTCGGGGTGCCGAGACATTCCTTCACAGTAATATCTCCACTTCAATCCCACCATCTTTACTCTTGCTCTGTTTTTATTCTCTCGTGGACCATATTTGTGGTCTTGAACACATTCCTACCATGAGTCTGTGAAACAGATAACACTGGATTCCCAGTATCGTCTTGATCAGTGCTCCAGGCTAATACAATTTAACTATCAGTGATCTTACATTCTTCACGAAAAAAATTAATTAAAAACCTTACCTAACTGCTTCATTCAAATTAGAGAAGATAAATCACATCTCTAATCAAGAGAAAATATAATCCACTTCAGGACTATCTTTTACTACATTCATATCAAATAAATCAATAAAAAAAAACATTTACACTGGGGGAAAAATTACAAATACTGTCACATTTATGTATTTAATGATCCTTATAGATACTGCAACTGGGGACTGCAAACTTACACTTGCAAACTAAAGGTGTTGCAAATAAAATGAGAAAAGTTGCTATATGTTTCCAAACATTCGTGTCTAACACTATATTAGAATTCCAAATGAATTGAAAAAGTAACTAAAAAAAACATTACTCAGGAAACATACTCATTGTTTCCAGAAATCACAGAGCTGTGAAACGATAGCAATTGCAAAGCGAACAACCAGAGTTTTTCAAACCTGATATCATCCAAAACAATGCAGCGGGGTACAATGGAAGGGTTGCTATTGGAAATATTTGCTCACCCATCAATGCTGAATCATGCATAAAATGTTCTTCTATTTCATGTTCACCTTTTAAGACAAATCATCTTCTATGCGTTTTCCTTGTTCATAACAAATTTGAACAAGGAAGATGCCCAAAGACGCCTTTGATCCTGATTGCCATGCCCACACCATAAAGCATGAAGGTTTATGTCATAGCTTAAACAGGCATATTGTGGATTTCCCTATAGTGCCACTATATGCTAAGGTAGCTAAAGAATATTAGTCAATTTTTTGGCTACTAAATGTTTCTCACTGGTTGTGCTGTCCGTTAGGAGGATGATGAACAGATACACGCAGCTAAAATTGTTCAAACTGGCTGAAAGAGCTTAGTATTGATATGGAACACTTGGTTTGGCCCCCATAATCATCAGATCTTAGCATAATTGAACATCTGGTTGGCTTTGGAGCAGCATATAAAAAAAATGCTTACCCCATCATAATTTCTGAAAGAACTGGAAGAGGTTTTTCTCGAGGAATGGATTAAACTTTTTCCTAGCCATTTCCCAAAACTTAAATGACCTTATTTCTCAACATATTGTAGCACCTTTTACAGCCAAATGAGGATTGATTTAATCTATTATTTTATTATGGTTGTATAAAAGGATTAATTAATAGATCAATACCAACTTGAACCCAAATATGAATTCAGCTGCTGAAGTTGTCTTTGGTGGGAAAATATATACACTTTCACTTTTTTCCGGAACAAGTTAAGACCTGAAAACCTGTAGCATGACATCTGATAGGACCTCTGATAACAAGGAAAAAAAAGGGGCGATGAGACTTGTCATGTACCAGCTTGACATAAGCAACCGTTTCCCTGCTCAGTTCCTTCCCAAGCGGCTCGGTCCCACTTCCTCCAAAAGCGACTCCCATCTCCCAAAATCCTCTGCCACTAGCCAGGCACAGTCACTGGCTGCTTTCAGGAATTTGTTTTTGTGCACCATCACAAAATTCTCAGTAACTCAGGTTTTCTTCCAGGAAGTATGATACACTGAAGTCTCTGCAAGACACACACATACACACACACACACACACACACACGGGCTCTTAAACACACACAGTCACACTGTGAGCGCATGCAAGCAGGCGCTCATGCACATTACTCGGCATTACACCAAGTAAGCAACCCACACATTAAGAATACAGCAGAGGGTTTCATTGGTGGGAGACAGAAAGGAGGGATTCCTTCCTATGTGCTGTCCACCAATCGGTGCAGGCAGAGTGATAAACATGGTTGTAACAGGATCCCTGCAGCACATTGTGTTCCTTCTCCACCAACGATAAAAGAAAAAACAAAAAAACAACTACTAGCCTCTCATCACTTCCTGCAAATAGTTAATGTTCTTGTTTATTCTTTTCCAAATTTACGGGAACTTAACATCTTCACGCATAAATATCGTATTGGCCTGGCTCCCTTGTGTTAACACAGAGGCTAAACAACAAAAGGATCAAATAAGCATGCCGGCCCAGGGAGTGAGTCATAGAGACAGGGGACTGAACATGAGAGGTACAAAGTGTCCTTGTCTTTATACAGAACGAGGCCACTGGACTGCAAAATAAACTACCATACAGAGGAGACCCACATCCTGGAAATGTACTCTGATCAACACAGCACGAATGTCACTTCCCTGCAGCAATCTGAACCAAAATCTACAATGCAAGACATACAGATCAAGTTTGGCCTCTTACTATTAATAAAAAAGAAAATTCAGTGCAGAAAAATTTGAGCGAATGAGTCAGACTTCAAAAATCACATCTGTGGACAATGGTCACAATCTGTCACAATGAGGACACGGAGTCATACCGATATCTTGAATGTACAGACTCTCAAGCACCTCGCTTGACTAAGTTCTGCCCCACCTCTTTTCATTGCCCTCAGAGCTAGTTAAATCTGGCTGAGTTTGAGAGAAACAAAGGGAAGAGCAGGAGTGTTTCCGGTCAGGGGGCGGTGTTTGTTTACCAGCCACAGAACAAGCATGGCAAGAGAGTCACATTACGACCGCTGCTTGTTTAGTCAGTTAGTTTATCAGCTGACCAGAGCTCCCCTTCCTTCACCACAGAGCGCCCCAGGGCCCCTCCATTTTTAGAGAAACCAATACTTTTTTTTATTACTCAGCAAAGGACAAAAACAACATGCAGGGGAGGGCCAGGAAACTAAAGGTCATACTCCACGGACTTTCTTCAAAAGGCACATTCACTTATTTGTTAAATACATCAACATCACACACACAGATCACCACACAAATCTGTAACACAGGAAGCTTACTTATTTTTATCTTAATGTCTGAACTTAATGGTATATGTTAAAGATATTCCAAAATATTATGGTATACAACAATCCAAAACAAATGTAATTTATTTGAAAAACACTTCTTGACAGCTCTCCTTCACTTGCTTTGCCAGCTGTTCACAGCTTCACAGAATGTTGTAGTCTCTCAAACGTCATTGTTTTGTTATTTCGGATTGCAAGTTTAGTGCACTGCTTGGGTCTCCTCTCATCTGTATCATTTGCTACAGCAGCACCACACACCAGCTATGCGAAGAGCATGGAAAATAAATTGAGGATGTGATTTATTATTGTTGCTATAGTCATCTATAGTTTTTAAAACTAATTTACAGGGTGAGGATCAGTGTGATTCCATAGTATCCTGCAGAGACTCTTGCTTTTGGGTTGTTTAGAGCCTTAATAATCAGTATTTGCCACTGTTATTCCATATACAGTTTTGGAGATTTCCACAGCCAAGAGTAAGCCAGATTTTCACTATGGGACAAATTTTCTCCCAAAATGAAAAAAGGGATACCATTTCCTCACACTCCAGGAACTGAGGCCATGACAGATGAGATCGTTAAAACAGATGGAAAATAAAATATGTGAAAAATTGCTTTGACATTTTTAAAGAGCTTGACATGGGAGTGTGCATTTGTGGTTGGTAGCGAGGAAAAATAAAGAGAATTCACCTCTCATAGGATCATTAAGAAGGAAAACTTTAAAGAACCTTATCCCAAATGTTGATTTGTCATATTTTGCTAAAAGCAGTCTCTTCCTAAACAGTACACTGCAGTATAATGTTAGGAAGGGGTTAAAGAAAGAGAAAAGAAATAATACCCACTGTAAATGTGCAGCTGATTGCTAATGTAAAAAATATGTCAATGTTGAGTTTTGAAAAAAAAAAAAAAAAAAAAAGATTTAAATAAAAGCATGTTTCAAGGGCTGCAATAAATCTCTTGATATATCAGAGGGGGGCTGATTAACAGACTTTCCAAGTACACCAGTCCAGCATGTTAAGCAAACGGAGATGTGATGCAAATTTCCCTCTTCCAGGTTATCTTTGTTCCAATCATCCTTTTTTTTTTAAATAAAAAAGATCAAACTGTAGTGAATTCCACAGGAGGCAAGATGTTGCAAAGGTCATCCTCCGCAGGATCTATAGACACATACAATGTGATTTTAAGCACCATTTTCATTTCACAACCAAATTTTGAGCATCACAGACGGATGAGCCAGATCCAACCTGCAAGCGAGGAACACAACCTAAAATGCTTAGAGCAGTGTTTCCCAATCCTGGTCCTCTGGGACCCCGTCCTGCATGTTTTAAATGTTTCCCGGCTTCAATACACCTGATTCAACTTAACGGTCCTCATTAGCTTGTCATCAAGGTCTGGAAAACTGTGCTGATGACATAGCTACTTGTATCACGGTGTGCTGAAGCAGGGTAGCATCTAAGACATGCAGGACAGTGTGCCCTGAGGACCAGGATTGGGAAACACAGGTTTTGGATTAAGTTGTTGATCTAAGTCAAAGAGAACAGTGTTTTCATTACCTTTCACTTGGCAAGGTTGTCAATCCTACCTGTAAAATCACTCCCCATGCAAACAAAAGAGCACTAACACAAGCAGAACTCATGGGAACTTTATCATTGCAGCTTGGGAGGATTTTGATTGTCAACAAATTCTTCTTGTAAAACTAATCCTACAATATAAATATTACCTACTAAACTGTCTCGTATTATGTGGGTTTGGTACCAAGTCCCCAACCCTCACCTCAAACACTAGGCCCCACCAACAACAGGTCAACGTCAAGGAAACACAGTTATTGGACCACATGGCTGCAAATAAACGTCCCCTCTTTTAACCATCACTGTTTCCCTTTGGAAATTTAAACAGAACAATCAGAGGATGCACCGTCAGCTTACGCGGTGTGTCAGATTACACACCGCACACAGAATAATTTGAGTGACAAGAATGTAGATGATGAGAGCAGCACATTCCACGACCGAGGGTCTTAATGCAACAGAGCTCATCGCTCCTATGTTTTGCCACTGTTACTACCTCACCTCCTGAGGCGAAACAGAGTCAGAACAAAAATGTTCTACCTTTGTGTCTCAGAGCCAAATACACACCCACAATAGAGGACAATATTGGTAAAAATGTATCATCTTAAAAGTGGTGTGTGTGCCCTGGTGAACGTGCAAAATGTCGCTAAGAAAGGCATCATGGCTAAAATCAAAAATAAATCCCAACCACTAGCATCTATAATTTGTCACTGGCATCAGAAACAAAAAAAGTAAAGCCGTTGCGAGGAGAATTGTGGAATTCCCAGCACTGCATGGACAGTCAGTTTCTGTAGTAAATGATAGAGGTCTTGAAATATGATACGTCACTTGAGGCCAAAATACACAGCACTGAGCAGGAAATTCTTCTCCAATAAAAGCAGATCTGACTACATTTCACAGTTGAACAGCTTTTGCAGTAACGGAGAGTAATTTCATTTTTAGATTCTTATAAAGTATAAAACTAGTTTTCTTTGCAATTTCAGTTAAAAAAATACTGCAAATCCTTTGAGTCTGTTCCATCCAGTGGAGTTATGAGTGGGCACTAATTCAGCTTTGATTCGCTGCTGCGCAAAATTCTGAAAACATCATGCTGTCCTTCCTGAGAATTGGCTGGGATCACTCACAGGGGGGCTGGATTCAATTAGAAATGTTTGTGTCCTTTGTCAAGCAATGCCATATGGCTGGAGACAGTGTGAGCACTCTGTGGGGCCTGCTCTGTGAACAATAGCACGGCCACTGAGACACATCATGGCATGAAGGAGAAGCATGCAAAACCAAGGAAACCAGGATGCAGTTCTGACTAAAAAGAAATAAAAATGTATACTGTATTGTAACAAGAGCATATAAAAAAAAATTAAACATTGTTTTTTTCCCCCCCAGTTACTTTTGGCATGAGGTGATAAAGCCAACCCCTCCCCGGTCCACCAATACCTGGTTTTGGTCTTCTCTGCAGGAGGAGGATCAGCAGACGACCGAAGGGACACTCCATGTTTGATGGAGACAGGAGAGCTGTGAGCTACAAAGATGGAATAAACCCTTTGGACAACCACTTCCACATCCCGCTCCACAATTCCAGCCTGACCAAGACCCTCTATGGCTTCCAGAAGAGAGACGCAGGATCTCATCAAAACTCTTGAACCTCCGTAACTGCATAGAGCATCAGACGCAGCAGCCTGTAAGAGGGGGGGTAAACCACACAGTTGACTGATCAAGTCTGATCTACTTTAATTAGAAATATTTTTCTCAACAACTTCCACAATAATTTGATGATTTACTTGCATTTGCACATAGATCAGAAAACTACATGCAAATTCATCACCTACAATACTGCAGAAGCTAATGCTGCAGTTAGTTAGAGACTCCCCTGATTATATTTATTATTGTTCTTGCTTACGATTGATATCAAGTTATCATGATAAACCCTGTGTCAAAAATGGCTTTCTGCAAAAGTGCACCTGTGATTTGATAAGTATGAGGTCAGAGAATGCTGACACGAGGCTCCTGAATATTTGTTCTGCATGGAAACTAAACCCGAGCAGCACCTCCTGGCTTGTAGCCAAACCACTGTGCGCAAACCACTGTGCGCAAAACCTTTCAATGCTGTCATTAAGTGCTTATCTGTTGATCTCTTGGACAAATTACCTTTTTTGGTTTCAGTATCAGAAAGAAATTTGAACCTCCAAATAACTCATGTTTAATGCCCAACAAGACCTTCAAGTTACAGCAACAAATACAATTAAATTTGAGCCGACAGTTGACTGCAAGGCCCTTGATTCTAGCAGTAGTCAATACACACCTGCTTGCTCTCTTCCGTGGTCCAGCATCCATCTAGTTGTCCAAATGTTTTCCCCAAATAATACGGCATGCGCCTCGCTGCAGAAAGTCGGACCGTTGGAAGGGAAATGTCGGCTGGTTTGGTGGCGGAGAAGACTTTCTGACTGAAGTGTGTGTTCAGAATGACAGGACAGCTGAAGCCCTCTACTGAAAGACTTTGCCTGTGAAGACATTAGGTTTATGAATTTAGACCCAAAACACTATACATCACATCTGTCGCACAATAAACGTCAAAACTGCAAGTTTTTAATTGAACTGGTGAACTGACTTGACAAGGAATTTTCATTTCATTTCATTTCATTTTTATTTATTCTGGTCATGGAAATATGCAAAGAAAAGAAGCAAGCAAGTAAAATGACAACACAATCAAAAACATATTCCAGAACCAGAAAGGAGCAGGAAGAATTTGAACATTGATCATGTGTTAAGTATTGGTACAGAGATCGTGTTGCGATTGTGCTGATAACATTTAAAAAAAAAAAACCCACTTAGAATAAAACAAAGTACATGCTGCACGCATGTAGGAGGTCTGACAGCTTAAGAATGCTTGAATGTCAAACTCAGATAAGGCCTCCTACCAGCCTCCTCCACAGGTCTGTTCACTTTATGCCAACATTCAAGCACTTTTTCAAATATGTTAACATCTTCCGAGGCATTTGACAAACACAACGGATGTACGTGTCCTCCTTTAAGTGAGGCAAAAGATACATTTTCCATTTAATTGAGGTTCTTCAAAAGGAAACACTAGCACTGTTCAGCCTGGCTGAAAAGCCTTTCTTAATTTGATGCAATTTAGGAAAAATACCTTAACCTTAACCTTAAAAACGGCCAAGAGGCTGAAATGAAATTTTATATATGTCCCAACTGTCCTTTTACTGTAACCGGCTTGACTTCGGCTAACCATGTTTGTGCCAAGTAGGAGATGTTCAGCCCCTCGTTATTCCAGCTCATCGAAGTACATATCAAACACCTGAGTGCACCAAGCCTGGGAATAAAAGAAACTGAATAACAGCCAGAAGTTTTTACAGCGCTTTCTTTGTTCCAAGTTAGAATTAGGAGTTGATTTCTCCCACATGTAACACAGATAATAACGTGATGATGGCTTACCACTGATTCACAGCCAAGTGCACTCAGTGACTGGAACTGCCACACAAGTCACAGCGTGTCTCAGACTTACGCTCTCAGACTTGTGCGGATGGCAGAGGGAGAAAAATCAAACGTTAATAAAAATTTAAACTTAACCTAAAGAATAAAGAGGAAAAACTTAACAGGTAACTTAGTTACCTGATTTTTTATTTATTTTTATACATTAAGTGTAACTTTAATAAAACTAATTAAATAATTAAAGATGATTTGGAAGTTGTTACTGTGATTATTCTTGTATTCTACTGAGAGTCCCTGAGTCTTTTTATGAAAATGGTGCAAATACTTTTCAAAGGAACCATCACAAGAAAATAAAATAAATAACTTTTAGACAATGATCTTATATAATAATTTAAACCAACATGAATGTAGATAGAAGACAGTGGACTACCACAAACATCTGCACCACAGTGGAGTTAATGAACTGATTTTTTTTTCACCACGTCAATAAAAGAAAATGTAATTACATATATTTATTTTCATATTATCGCCCAATACCACAATAGGCAAATATCCTGGCATCATTTCCATTCCCAGTACCGAGTGCCTGCAGGCAAGACGATAAACACCATCAGTGTTTGCCACTCTGAGAAAAAGCTGAAATCAAGCCATGCTGCTCCAGATATTAGTGACTCATCTAGAAATAAATTAACTGCGAGTTTGACAGCTTTTAAAAATAATAACCCCTGCCAAAACTCTTGTTTGCACTTTCAAAATTGCATTTCATACAATTTCAGACAAATCCTGCACTTAATTGGTATTATTTTAATATTCTTATCATGTTGTTTAAAAAAAAAAAAACTGTTGCATCTCATTTCACAGCCAAACCCTTCATTGAGGTCAGCAGTCATAAGCTGTCTTCCTTTGGTAGTTACCACGTAATAAAAGGTTATGTATTTAAAAAAATAAACATCACAGGTAAGTAATGCAGTTATAGTTCGCTATTAACCTGCCATGACATTAAAGTGCTGCTTACATATTAAAATAGAAATACTGCTAGTAGAATACTTGTTTTATCACTGTATTAATTTCTTCATTTAGCTGTTCTGACAGCTCTGCAGTACAAAGAATTCCCACATGGTATTATTATGATCTTTCTAAGACTACCAAGAACAAGCTGTAAAAAAAAGAAAAAAAAAAAAAGCCCCAAAACACACCCTGGTGCCATCATAAAACCCACAGTGACGTTTTCAGATTAGAACAGATCAGCAATCGTGAAATAAAAAAAAAATCCTCCTCTCTATAAACATCTTCTCAGACCAAGACATTCTGTTCAGGAAAACCAGTACAACACTCATGCCGGAAGTTGTGACCCCATTGTCAACAGGTGAGTGGGCAGCTGTCATCATCATACAGGTAGCCAGGTTAAGGAGTGGCCCTGGCGGTTTCCGTCACGGTTTGTGCGTGAATAATCTCTGCAGGTATTTCCGCTCAGGCCGCGGCCCACTCACAACGAGGCGTGGGAGGTGGGAGGAGCCAACCTACTCTGCAGGAATTATGTGGGAGTTGAACAGCGCCTCCCCCCAGCGTCACACAGGAAACTGATAAAGGAATTTTACTAGACGTTCTGGTCCTCTAAATTATGTATTTTTCCATTAAGGCCTGAACTGCAAAATGTAAAAAGAAGGATACATTTATTTGTCTTTAGAGAATATTAGGTTTGCCATCAGCTTCTCATAGTTATGAGTGTATTTCTAAGAGTAAATTACATTTTATTGAGGTGAATAATGATTGATTTGAAATATGCACTCTAAGTACTCTGCAAACATTTGAGAGCAATTTACATGAAGATAATTTTACAATTCACAAGCCAAACAAAAGTGAATAGAGTATTTAATGGGCTTCACTTTTTTCACAGAAATAGCATATAGCAGTTAAGGAGTGGTGCTAAAGCCAAAGATACTCTCAAACCACCATGTGTTTTCAATCTCAGCCCTCTGGCTCCCTCCACTTTCTACTCCCAAATGCTCCAGAAAATAATCCTTCTGTGTTTTTCCCCAGCTTTCTGGAAATGACCTAACTACTGCCAGGAAGAGGAATGTGAAGCATTCCCTGGAGCTGTTTGTGACGTCAGAGCACTGAGGAGGCCCCTGCTCTTCCGCCAGCCTGGATATTCCAGAGCATACTCAACCCAAACTCCCAACAGCTGGAGTCAACTGCTGCCTTGCTCCAACTGCAAAACAGTCCTGAGAACAACCCCCCCTCCCCAGCCCTGCCATGTCAGGCACTGCTCCTTACATCTGGACCTGTAGTTCTTACTTAGTGAGCTCCAAATATTAAATGCTAACATTCACAAAAGGGCAAATGGTTAAAACGTAGGTTTTTACACATGAATAACTGCAATATTCCATCTTTCCAATTGCCTCCTCAGCGTCATGTTCTTTTGACTTCATTTTAAGTTTAGTAATGTAACGTCAACCTTGTATGACATAAATGCCTGGAACTGAGTCTTTTTGGGCAGGTCTTGATTACTGGCCAGGGCACTTTTTAGAGAGGAAAAACTAAAAACAACTGGAATTGAACACACTGTTCCCCTAACCAAGTTATCAACTCAACCCGGCTCATTTTTATTTCTATTTCAGAAAAAGTATTCCAATTCAAAATTCTTGTTAAAACTGAATTAATTTATTCATCAATTCAATCAGACACTGTCATATTTATCTGAAATTCCTGTTATGGGTCCGAGCTTATCATTTGAACTCTTACATCTTATGTGGTTTATAACAGTAGTGAGTTTTTTGTGCCTTTTCAAATTAGTTTGAGATTGACATTTACAAAACTGTGATAAGCATGTTTTTACTTTCAGACAGACAGAGGAAAAGCAACGAATAACCAAAATAAGAAAACTAAACATCTATGAGAGCTTGTAACTATAGAGAATTCTCCAAGCTTAAAAAATGATGTCTATTACTCAGTCACTGTTTCCTGCAGTTGATACTTGCTGGTCGTCATTTTAACACTTTGCAACTAATCTACTGCAACAAATACCCACTTTGATGAACCAATAGACTGGAAAAAGTTGTGATAACGCAAACTTAGAAGCAGGTATGGAATATGAATTAATGAATGAATGTTGTATTTACTGTTTATGGGCAATTTAACTGAGTTGGGCCACACAGCTGTTCAAGTTTGGTAATAGAGCTAGTTGATGCCAATCCAGGTTAATTTCTTTTCCGGTCTTAGCATCTAAACTATGCTGCAGAGTAGAGAGAAGAAGACAGATCTCTCTACTTTAATCATGTGCACAACTTTCCCTTTCTATGTGTTGCAATGGAAAATATACTCATGCAAACCAATCTGACTCGACTGCTGAAATCCAGAGCTTTTATCCTTTAAAAAATGTATTTCATTCATCTCTATCAAACTCTGCATATGCTTTTTAAACAATAGGAAAACATCCGAGTGCAGAAAATGACTCATGGTGCATCCTCTCACCAGGGTGGGTATATGTGGATGATATCTCTGGGTGCAGGACTCAGCTGGGCTGCCGTCTCTCTATTGAATAACACCAGCATACGGGCCGTCTCTTTAGACACGGGGTTACTGTGCTGGAGGTCATCTCCGGGGGGCTGATGGTGCTCGCAGTGCGCCAGTTGCATGCTGCACTCCTCGTGGACCTCCAGCACCTCCAGCACCAGCACGCCAGGCCTGTCCACTGGAGAGCAGAGCAACAACAACACAGATGTTGAGTGTCTGTTGAGTGGCGTGCATGTGCTTGTGTGTCTGTGTACTCAATGTACTCGTGATCTCACGGACTGCTGCTCTCTTTGGGACTCATTACGCATTACGAGAGTAATTCACTTTTAGATTCAGAGCCATTTTTACCGCATATCTGTAAAGATAATACTTGCTGAGTTGGATATGAAACACAGTAAATCCCAGTGGGTGACTGTACAAATGTTTGGAATTTCACCACAATGCTGAGCGTGCATTTAGCTTGAACCATAAAAGTCTACAGAGATAATCAAGAGGAGAAAATTGTGACAATGCCCTGCAGACATAAATCAAACTGAAATAAGAGAACCGCTCAGCTGTATTCAACACTGGTGCATGAACTTGACTGCACCAAGTTTAGCAAATTACAGCATGAGAGGGCAGAGTTAACACAGTTCATTGTTTTTGGATGATAATAGCCGGAGGGAGAACTTTAATCACATCAACGAGATTGCTAGAGTCATTTAGTTTTAACATGCATTTGTCCAAACATGTCATTTAAGTACGTCTTTTCTGTACTGCACATTTGGATCCCAAATTTCAAATCTGCTGAGAACACCCTGCTGATACATTTTTGGCACAGCAAAAATCTCAAGAAACTATTTCACATTTCACATCCATATGTGAGCATGCTTACATAACAAATCAAACTGCAAAAGACAAACAGGTGTCATATAACAGTGTGACCTAGTCAGGCAACATTGTTAAACTCATGTAACGGATGCAAATAAACAAACCTCCCTTTAAAAAGCCTAATTCTAAACTCTAAACTCTTTATTATAGGCTTAAAGTATATTTTCAAAAATCCTCAGATTAGCAAGACGACTTCAACATTGTGACAGCGTGACGCAGAGATTAAATATTTTTTCTTCTAAAAAGTAAATTAATAAATAAATAAAAGAAAATATCGATTAGATGTAGAATTGAGGCCAAGTGACAATAGACCTCCACATTTTCACCTTCTGTTTAAGCCTTTTACTTTGCGGTAATCAGACTCTGAGCTGAATTTGCTGTTGTCTTTTTCCACAATCAACTGTCACTTTCAAGAATGCTTTTGTCCAATAATGAGGAAACAACTACAGAACGCACACCACGGAAAGGAAAAAGGAAAAAAAAAGAAGAAGTACTATGCAAGCAGTTTCCTGTCACCTACATTCTGAGTTCACAGTTCAGCACCACAATGATCGGATTATAGCCAGCGCTTCCTTAGCGTGGCCCCTCCATACAATCACATGTATGTTTAAAAAAGAAAAGTCAGCTTTGAGATGGTCTTTAACCAACTTCATAACGGTGCAAAGTTCATTGTTAATCTAAATAACTGAGGGGCCTTCAAGATCCAGATGTAATCTCTTACATATGGAGGTTTGTGTGTGATGTGGATCACCTGTTGTGGTTGTTGGTGCTGAGGTGAACTTATGCCTCCAGAAACTGATAGCTGACCTCTGTCTGCACTGGAGACGATTCAGCCTCTCTGCCAGACCTCCACTGTGGAATAAACACAACACATACACACACGCAGAAGGCAGATGATGTAATATGATAAACATACACAGCACATATGACCTAACCAAGGCTTGTGCACAAATGTTTGTTTCAAAGAGAAATAAGAGATTTTGCGATGCAGACAACAACCTGCCAAAGGCTGCAGATAGCCATCTGTCAGATTTAGTGGGCTTAAACGACATTTAGCACCCACATTATGACACCAGGTGTCCCTTTCATCGTCACTTCTGCAGTGGAAACATTGCAATCAAAGTTTTGGCTGTCACCTGGCAGAGAGCACTATGTTTTCTGCTTCTTTCTTGACTTTTATTTCTTCTTGTGATGAAGTAATGCCAGACCTCCTTGTATGGCAGCCTTTACACACCTTGTAAAAAGTCTACCACTTTATAAATGCACATAATTAAAACGAAAATAATAATGATTGAAAGGCGCTGCCTATGAGAAGCACTGATTTTCTGAAGATTTGATGATGCTTCAGTTTTTGAAATCTAGCCTGGGCGTCAACAGTACCCTGAGTTCTCCCGTTAAAAGTAAAATGATAAATATTTGGTGCTTCACGAAACTTTTATATATATAAAATGAACATAGTTCACACCTCAGAAGCTTTCTTTTCTTTTTGGCGGAGTCTTCTGGGGTTTTGGGATGCCTGTCAATCGACTTCTGAGGCGTCTGCATCATTGCCTGCGCCGATCTCACCCAGTCACCGACTGACCTCTTGCTGCCCTCTCCAGCTTGGAGAGGAAAGCTCTCAGAGTCCAGTTTGCTTGAGGTCAGAGTGGTGCCAATATCTTCTCCATCACTCCCATATGCCGAGATCTCTTGCTCTTTCACCTGTGCAGTACAAACTCATTATTCATTTGATCAGTTATAAATTCAGGAAAAAAGTTCAGCTACTGAAATGTGTCTTTACTGAACTAACATGTTAAATTATGTATCATATTGTTGATGATAAATGCATTAAGCGACTTGGCCAGGAGTTAGTGAATAATGAGTAATTAAAAAAAACAAACAAACTAAATTACACACTGGGTGGATGCGGTACACTGGCACACTGTCAGACTGATTAATTTGCAAGATACAGTAACAAAACAAACGTTTTGCTGTATCACTGCTCACTACACCTCAGGGAATTTGTTCACATGGAAAAATCCAAGAAACCTGAGTTCCTGTCATGTGCAGACAAGACCAGCATACCAGGCACTGTCAGCCAATGTGCTCTCTTAGTTGAATCAACTTGACCCTGCTGGGCAGCGTGCCAGCAGACGTCACACTCTAACCAGCTACAGAGAAAAAGGAACACTATGTTCCTGGCCTTGGCTCAAAAATGTTTTCACCCTGCACTGAAAGCATTGTAACTACTTAGATCTATGAAGCCTCATCTACTCTCATGTTTTCCCGAACAAACAGTAGTAAAAGTGTGTTTATAGTCCTGCTGTTGCTCTGATGTAGTGGAGGTTGTTGACCCATTTAAGCGCAGATGTTAAAGGAGCATGGCCGAGCAGCACACTACGGTATATCTGGGAAGTGGCTATCCTTTCTGGCCTTGAAATCAAAAGTTGTGCTCATGGCTCCGCCTGTTCACATTCAACAGCAAGTACAAAAACAGAGATCTGGCAGAAAAACTCCAACTGAGTCAGTCACAAATGTATTTGGAGGAATAAACTATGCCTCGTATCTGGAATTTGGCTCTCTGAATTCTGCTAGATCCAGCCTGATTGCCAATGTGTAAGCGTGCTTTCCGAGCAGCAAATAAAAAGTCCATATTGGCGTACATATTGTGTCATTTTAATTCAACCTCTTAGTGAACTTTATCAAAAATACAATAGATAATGATGAAGCGCTCCTTATAAAATAATTTAACATCGGTAATAGTTCAATTCCATTTCCAGTACCTCATATTCAAAAAAGAAGAAGAAAGACCACTAAGAATGAGCCTTTTCATGTACTTCAGACCACAAGCCTGCTGTTAGGACCCCTTAAATCTTCTCTGACCCCAGAAAGCTGATAGCAGCAAATTAAATTGTGACAAGAGGAAGTAGGAGGTAACTGGGTCTGGAGGACGGATATTAATCTGTCAATACACTTCCTTTTTAACACACGGCCTCCAAATTCAATTCTCTTCAAAAGTGACTGATTTCTTACATTTATTCAGAGTTTCATTAATGTAGGTATTAGCAGACACCATATTAACATTATTTTGCATTATGATGTCGTTAAAATAAAAACGCTATCTAGCAAATATCTTTATATGAGTAACTTCCTTACATCTCACTGGTCTGGTATCTGTATGTGCCCTGCAGATACTGAACACCGCAAGTGTGTGTGTGTGTGTGGGGGGGGGGGGGGGGGGGGGGGGGGGGAACCTGAGCACAACACCTTCACCACTCCTTGTACATTCTCTCCATGCCAGCCCTGCCTTCAACAAACACTGCTTTTGATGGCTTCAAAGAAGGAACAGTCAGTCCAGATATCTGCGGTGTACACGCAGGTCCACTATAGACCGACTCTTAACGTGAACACTTTAAAAGACCCAAGAGTGAGCATATCATTATCATCAGTTTGTCAATTGGCAACTTATTAAAAACAAAAACAAAAAAAAGCAGCTTGGTAAGCCCACTGAAAAAACGCTGTCTTAAGACCCAAACATCTAATCTACTTAAGACTAAGACCAAAAAATGGTTACAAATCCTCACACTTTAGTTCATTCAATTCACACATTATAGATGTGGCACGTTAAATGTTTATTTTCTCAGTTGTGCAGCCCTACAATCTTCTGATTTCTATAATTCTTTGCACTTCGAAGTTCTAGAGGATAAAATGAAATTTCTGTTATCTCAAAAGCAAGAAAGAGTATCAAGTCATGCCAGTGGAGCATGGATGGTATTAAGACCTGCTTTGGATGGGTGTCAGCAGACACCTTCACATTAACCCAGTGTTTTATTGCTACCTCAGTCTGTGAACTTTGACAGAACATAATCTGATTCGAGAAAGTGCTGGATGCAGTGCCTGTCAACCCCCTCGGTCCATCAGAGAATGAGTGGAACATACGCCACCTAGTGGTGCCATGAATAAACACACAATCAAAACTAATCAAGTCAAGAGAGAGAGAGGGCAGGTGACTCCAAATGAAATGCGACGGCATGAATATTATTTATCGATTAAATGAAGGATCTCAAACAGTGCACCCAAAAAAGCTGCAAACAAAAGGTACCTAGGTTGTGTTAGTTGTAATAAAGACAAGGTTTAAATGTGATTTCTGCGGTGGAGAGTATACAGTCAGTTCCTGGATACCAGGAACGGCACTTACACAGAAATCAAATAAATACTCATAAGAGGCATAAACAAAAGCCAGTAATTAGTCATTTTGTTCATATGGACGATGCTGATAGTTGAACTAAAGAGCTTTTGAGGGATTATAGCTTCACCTAGTGTCTTCAAATACAAATTGCAGTCTTGGTAGTGAGACCCACTGTGAACTGTATCACAAGTAAAACAACTGGAATCGTGTTGCTTTACAACAGTTTGTGGGTCACGTTACCAATCTATGACACCAGTTCAATGCATTAATACAAGTCCAATTTTTGCAGTGCAGCTGGTTTGAATAAAGTTAACGTATACCATCTTAATTCACTTACATCTTCATATTTCAGAGGAATGTCTTCCTGTTTTTCATCTGCGGAGGACGACTCACAGTCAGAGATTTGTTGTCCACTGTATTTGTCAACATCTTCTTCAGAGTCATCCGGATCACTGTCTGTGTTTATGACAGGGAGGTCATCTGAAGAAAGGAGAGACACGAAGAGTAAGTAAGTAAAAAAACCACAAAAGGAAAAGACAAAACAAAAATCAGAGGAGATTAAGTTGTAGTTTTATTAAAAGTGCAAACTTTATCTTTCAGTGTTTATCAGCAAACACGGACTCCTCAGCCATTATGTATCAAAGATTCATGAAACAAGCCAACTGAATAACTGAGATAATTCTATGTGGACCTCAACTTTCCAAGATGATTGAGCTTTACAAGGGATTGCCTGGTTTATTCAGCTTGTGTTAGTGCTCAGTTTCATGTATGGCAGAATTCCTGTTCTCTGGCATGATTGAAAGAGGTACACATGGGCACGGTACAGTAGCACATGCACGTGAAGAAGGATATTTACACAATGAGAGCATGGCATGTAGATGCAACAGTTCCTAGCAACAATTATTTAAAGACCTAGCAGCATAATCTAAATAATCAAGATCTGCATCTTGCCAGAAAAACAAAAAAAAGTCACAGTCTGCCGCGTTACCTTCACATCCTCTCTGCTGCTCACCATTTGTGCTGATTCTCTGAGACAGCGAGCACTTCAAGTTAACAAACAGCTGTTAACGACACGATGAGGTATCTACATGCAGTCCCAACGCGGATGAATGTGAGCATCGACGAGCGAGGGAAACTGGGTCAACCGAAGCACGGTTCAACTCACGGTTCAGCTCAGTTTATGTGACTGCATCCTCACAATGTGACATTCCAAGTAATAAGCTCATTCTCTCTGGCCTAGTTGCATCATGTGTTTTATGTCTGAGTGCCTAACAAAGGCAACTGGACATGCTCAAGTTTGCCCACGGTCCATCGCTACCCAACAATGCACATTTCATTGCTGCCACTATTACTCCGCTTGTCACTAATTCTTAAGTGAAATTTGATAATTTTTTCAGCAGAACTGATGATCTCCCATGGCATCCTAGTGAACTCCTGCACAGTGGTTGAAAATAAGTGTATTATTGATCCTAATCTTGAAAGATTTTTGAAACATGTGCTCACTTTGTGTAGAAAAGACAGATACTTAAAGAAGAATAAAAAAAGTTTTCAAAAATCACATTTCATGTAGCATTTTCAGTAGACTGGTGATGAGCAGAAAATGTATAACATTCTCTTTGGAAGGTATCTATATGAACCATAGGATTATTTTTATTGAGTCTTTGAGCCTTAAGTGGAATCAATTAGAAAGCAGCGTCGATGTTTGTGTGATAGATGTGGGCTGGCCTAGTGGTACACAACACACCATGCAATACAAGTGTCATTCTGCAGTGTCCGTTTTGCCTACTTTTGAAAAAAAAAAGTTTCCTGAAAGTGCAACGGGAAGACATATCATATGTCAGATATTGTTTGTTACTTGCATTTTTTTTGCAGTAGCACTGATGCAAAAATCACATGATATAGTTGACTTCATAGTATATATATAATATATATACCGGTATATATATATATATATGACTTTTGGAAAGTGAAATCTTGCATACAAGCACGCATGGAAACAGACAGGTTTTGAAGTGCAGCAATTCTTACAGTCAGTTTTTAAATGGTATAAAAAAAGCATAATTAAAAGGAAGAACAATAGTTAACATCCCTCTCTGACGTGTGCGTGTGTTTTGCTGGCATAGATTTATTTGTATTTTTTAATGCAATTATGTAAGTTGTGATCACTGATTTACTTTTGAAAAAGGTAAAATTGAAAAAGCTTCCCATGAACTAAAAAAATTACAGGTTATGAAAGATTTGTTCTGCTCATTGTAAAACAGCAGCATATCTCTAAACACAAGGTGTCGAAAAATATTACAAAAACCTTTTTACGCTTTCACAAGGTGGTTTTTCAGATGTGTTGATACTCCAGTTAATCACAAAGTGTAATGGAAACACGTTTTGCACATCGCTGACACCACTGAGTGTGACATAGCCGGCCCATCTATAAAGTCGTCAAAATCTAGTTTCCAGGTGTTTTTGGTTTTATTAATACAATGTAGTCGTGCTATAACACTAATGAATCATTATGCATTACTGCATTACATAAGGGCTTTGTCTCTGAATAATAATTTGAATGATCATTCACTGTCTTCATCCTCTGTTGACTATTTTTGGTAGCAGCAACCGCAATACTTTTTCAAAGACTAAAGATGTTAATGTCCATGTTCTTCAAAGACGAGCTAGTCTTGGTTTGTTTTGAAGAGAAGTCTTGCAGGACGAGATATGGAGATTTACAAGGACATGGAGAACTAGGAGAGTTATGATCATAAAAAGAAAAGCACTTCAATGGAACCCCCAACACATACCTTTTTCAGTTGTGAGCATGCTGAGCTTGCTTGTGTTGAGCTGAATGGGTGCTGTGGGTTTGCCTGGTCTCCAGGAGCGCCGTTGCTGCAGTGAAACAACTCTGGACTGACGCTGCTCCTGGTTCTCATTTTCAGAGTCTTCTGTGTCACTGGAGCTCCACGTTATGTGAACAGGGTCTTCATTACTGCGAGGGGAAGTGCTCTGCACTGAAGAAACCAAACAGAAAGGGAAAATACAGTATGATTCCAGAATCCATGATAACAACAGCAGACATAATCCTTTAACTTCAGAAATTATCTAAATGAAGAGAAATTCATCCTGACTTTGGGCCTGATCTAAGCTTTGACATCTGTTTTTAGGTACTTTACTGTGAAACCTATAGTGAAAAGTAAGCATTTAATAACTAATGAGATTGAATACACAGGCTTCATAGATTAAACGTGTATGTGAAATATATTGTTCAGTTTGTTTAAATAAAATATGGTATTAATGCCCATTCTAAAAAGAGTTAATAAAATTAATACATTTGCATAATTTAACAGTTTACCTAAAGCAGGAGCCAACTTCCTTACTGCAGACAGATTTTTCGGTGACTGGAAGTTCTGAAAAAACATAAAAAGTAATAAAACCATCAGCAAAATTAAGTAACTAAGTAATTGATACAAAGAGGTAGCTGATGATATCATGAGGCCGTTATGTGAATGTTAGATAGGCCATGATGACGCTTTGTGTCAACCTTTAGAGCTGGAGTGTCCAAAAAACTGTCTCCACACTTCTCCCAGCTCTTGGCCGATGACACGAACGAAATTGATTTTGTGTCTCTGTCGGCTTTCTGGAGACCATGTTCGACTTCATCCGGAAAGAAGACACACTTTACATCCCTGGAGTATCTTTTACGCTAACGAGGATAGACAAACAGGTTACAGGGGGCAATTAAAAACATTTGTGCATATTAGGTAAATACTTTGATGGATTTTTTTCTCACCGGATTCTAGCAGAAGAGCCAAATTATTACTGCTATGTACACAGTTACAGTAGATATAAAAAGTCCATACAACCCTGTTCAAATGGCAGGTTTTTGTGATGTAAAAAAATGACAGCAAGACAAATCATTTCAAAACTTTTTCCACCTTTAATGTGACCTATAACATGTACAATGCAATTGAATTTACCATCTGAAACATTTAAGTGCGACAAACAAAAATAAGAAATCAGGAAGGGGGCAAACACTTTTTCACACTGTATATTAAAATGCATATATATGCTTTAGGTTTTTACCAAACTTAGTATTAACCATTAATATACAGGACTGTCTCAGAAAATTAGAATATTGTGATAAAGTTCTTTATTTTCTGTAATACAATTAAAAAAACAAAAATGTCATACATTCTGGATTCATTACAAATCAACTGAAATATTGCAAGCCGTTTAGCCGAAATATTGCAGTTTAAGATTAAGATTCCCAGAATATTCTAATTTTTTGAGATAGGATATTTGAGTTTTCTTAAGCTGTAAACCATGATCAGCAATATTAAAATAATAAAAGGCTTGCAATATTTCACTTGATTTGTAATGAATCCAGAATGTATGACATTTTTGCATTACAGAAAACAACAGGACCTTATCACAATATTCAAATTTTCTGAGACAGTCCTGTATATGCAGACAAAGAAAAAGAAAACATTTGTGGGGTGATCTGAAGATGGGATGTGCCACGCTGATAGGCTCCAAACCAAAAACACTGAGTTATGTAATAAAAGCCAAAGCTGCTGAAACAAAGTAACAGTTTAAGGGTGTGCATATTTGTGCAACCACGTTCTTTTACGTTTTTCATGTCATATTATTCCCCTTTAAAGGTTTCAGTTTGTTTTGTACAGGTTATAGGTCACATTAAAGGTGGAAAAGGTTGTGCAATGATTTGTCTTGCTGTCGTTTTTTGTTACATCACAAAAATCTGGCATTTGAACAGGGCTGTGTAGACTTTTTATATCCACTGTTTGTAAATGTGGTTGTACTGTGCTTGAGTAAGAGGTAAAACCGGGTAACTGCATTAAAGCTAAAGCCTGAATTATGGTTCCGCGTTAAATCGACGCAGAACTTACGCCGTAGGTTACGCGGCGAGGCACAACGTACAGTGTGCGTCGCAGCGTACCCACCGCCGTAGGACCTGCGTTGGTGTAACGCGGAACCATAAATCAGCCTCAACTTGCTGCTGTGTTTAGCATTAACTGGATGGTTTGCGGCTTTCTTACCTTTCTGGAGGACATGGTGGCAAAAGTTAAATTACTTTTGTTCTTGAGTGCCTTGCTCATACAGCGTCAGATAGTGAAATGTCATTATCTCTCAAGTTTCTGTTAAGTTGTCGGTGTTTGTGACCCTACTTTGCAGACAAAGCTAACAGGAAAAAGAAGATAAACACTCTTGAGCTGTGGTAGGGTCCGTTTCATTTAATATTAGCTCGAGCCGGAGGCGGGCGGGCTGCCTGTGTTCGTCACAACATTTGATCAAAACGAGCGTACATGTGTTCAAGTCATGCGCCTTAGATCTTTGAATATGTATTACTTTGGTAAGGCAAAAAAAACAAAAAAAAAAAAACGCATTTTGTCGGGGAAATCATGTGAACATCAATACAACAAAACTTTCCATCACTAGATTAAACAAGCTTTATACATCTGGCAGCTATAGTTTATCTTTATATTTCACATTAAAACATAAAAAAAGTTATCCATTCCCATTCTGGTGAGAAATTAGAAAAATTAGTCATGCTTAGCATTTGACTTGAGTCAAATGCTAAGCATTTTGCTGATTGTCCCATAAGGTTCAACATTTTATTTTAACACTTTTGTTTACTTCAGATAAAAATGGAGAACTTCCAACATCAGCCTAATCCCAAGAAAATATATATTAAACATAAATTATATAAAATATAATTAGTCCAATTAATAAAAAGCTTATAAAAACTACAATTGCCATGCTAATAAAACCAAAGCACAATAGTAAAACTATTCTGTGATTAGTACCTTTTTGCATCACTGAAGGAAAAAAAACCCCAACATGCATAAATGATACTTACATTGGTCATTAAAGCAAATAATTTACTTATTGCAGTTATGACCAAAGCTTTTGTCACTGTCAGTTTGGAGTTACAAGACAAACCTCCAATGGCCTCAAAATGTAATTTTATTACAGCAAATCCATCTGAACCTTGACATTTTCAAATATCATACATAATAACATACAAAAGCACACATAACATGTCTGTTTTTTTATTAAATATGTAAAAAGCAGGTCAAGTTATTCACAAATAAAATGCAAACATGCAAACACATTTTTTGGGGGAATGCATAATGAGTGGGACATGAAAAAAAACAAAAAACATTTACCATTCATTAATTATTGACAGTACATCTTTACATTCCTTTTTCATTTACACAATAGTTTGTAACGTAAGCATTGTGGTGCACTGCCCAGTTCAATATTAGTAAATGCAATATTAAGAATGGATATACAATGTACTAACTGGAATATAGCGAGGCAAACTGCTCAGTGAACAGACTCATTTCTCTAAGACTTGTGGTTTAAAAGAGAAAAACTAAAAAGACAAATCTGAACAAAGTACAAGTTCCAGCTGAGGTTGAATACATAAAATGTTGCTTCATCATAGGACTAATTCACAATTATATTTATTTCCTTATTGTGTTTTATGGTAACTAAACCTCTATCATTAAAACAAGTGGTATGGTGCAAATAAAACATTGTTTAACACACCGATTATCTGAAATATTGTGAAGACAGCTTTTCAAACAGTCAAAAATTGGCATTTACCTACATTTCATTCACAATTCAAATTGACCATTTGTTGCCCTTAAAGAGGACACAATGCAGATTTTTGCACTATTCCTAAGGCTTAATAATAATAATAATAATAAATATGGTGAAGATCTATGGACAGATTGTCCAATACAGAGTTAATGTCAGTGCAACGTATGGAAGGTTAAATAAGAGCTACTATGAGCCCTTCCAGGGCTTTGCTTATTGCATTCTTGTGGTTAATATTGATCTGTAAAAAAAACTAAACAATAAAATAAAGGGGGAAAAGACAAAAGCTTGGAGGTTAACATTTGCACCAACAGGTATGCGTCTACCTGTCTAATCTTCAGCATTTTTTTGTGTATCTACTGTAGGATTTGAATCGACATGTCACCCAGTCCTTGGAAACGTCTGTGATGGTCTGAGCTCGTCTGCTAGTGGAGGTCGTCACCACAAACCTGCCACAGCAGTTCACCTAAAGTCACTAAACATAGAACAGTGAGCAGAGGGATACAAAAAATAAAAACCTGTGATGGTACTTCTATTCAGGAGGTTGCTTCATGTGCTCAGATTTGAAGAGAACAGACAAAATGAAAAAATAAAACATGAGAAAACAAAAAGTTCTTTAACAGTTCTCACATATTAAAAACAGGGGGTGTAACTGCGGTGAGGGATGATGGCAGTCAGTATTCATCCTGTTCCTCTTGCTGATCATCTGGTCCCTCTTCATGGGCATCCTGGTCCACTTCCTTTTCATCACCCTCAGCCAACTCTGCTCGCTCCTTAAAAAAACAAAACATTAAACCCCAGGTTAAACTCAGAATAGTTTACAGGTAAACACATGTGACTACCCACAAGGACTAAATTCTTATCTCTTTTGTCCACACAGTGATTTCAGCTATATCCGTCCCCCAGCAAAGATTATTCCAAGAACAATCTGTGTCAGAGGTCTCTCAGATCAATGTGGGGACATGGACTGACCTGTTCATCTGAGGCGTAAAGCACCTCCATTAGCCGGTCGACAAATGGAGCATTTTCTTCACCCTGTTCCTGGCACAGCAGCTCAACTTCTCGCAGCTTGCTGAAGTAGTAGTCCCGCTCCTTCTCCACTCCTTCCAGTGCCAACTTCAATGTGTTCACCTGAAGAAGAGAACAGAAACCTCTTTGAAGCAACGGACTCAGAAGGCAGTTGGAACTGTGGTCGCAGTCAGAAAGTAAAAGTAAAAATGCTGGACTAACAGCGTGTTTAATTTATTGGTTTGTGGGTTGCAGCTCAGTCTATTCATCACGTTAACCTGATATGAAACAATCCTCATTTGTCTGTTGCAGCTCCAAAAATATCCGGCTGCTGGTTGGCAGTGTGTTTTGGCTAGTGGTCCCACTGCATAAGCAAACACAAGCTGGCTTTATTTTTGTTTTGTACTTGGCATGAGTCTTGTGTGTACTGTACCAGTTCAATGCAGCCAGTCAGGCATGCTGCATCTCAGAGTGGAACAACTACATTATGTCCATACTAAGAAACATGTGTATGTTTAAGTCTATCCAGCAATGCAACTAGCCTTGAAAAGAAAAGTATCTGTCTGCTGTTGGATTTTTAATGCCACTATTTTTTTATATTTTAACTTTATGACTTGTTTTTGTATTATTATTTTTGTATTATATAAAAGGTGGGTTTGACAGGATAACCATTTCTACATAGCCTTTTTCTTTTATACAGAACTAATAATAAGAGCTACAAGAGTTGATTTGAGGGGGGTTTGATCTTTGGATTACATTTTTTTAAATGCTATTTAAAAAGAAAATACAAAAGACAAGACAACTCGTCACACAACGGTTATGTCATATCAAATCAAAAAAGCCGACTTTGTTAAGCCAACGCTGTAGTGACAACAAAAAAAGGAAAATGGACTTGGTGGTTGCTTTTTAAGTATTCATTCATACTTCCAGTAACACCGTAACCACAACCAACAACAACACCGAAATAATTCCAACTCATTATTTATATTCCCGTGAGTTATAAATTCATCATACCCCAAGTGGGGTCAAAACACCAACAGACAACAAAAATGTTATATCTATATTTACACGTAACCAGCAAAATAACATGTTTTGAAACATTATTGAGATAATTACGACAATCAACCCAAATTATAAATACGTTTACCCCACACCCCAACTGGAGCCATTCCCTTTTCATTTCTGGAACAAATAAATAAAGAGAGCACAAACCCCCAAGGAACATTTTTGTCCATATTCACCTTCTAGAGACAGAGAGAGGCAGAGGCGAGTAAATTCCGGTAAAAGTTATATTCTCCACTCTAAAACTTTCAATCAATCAATCTAACAAACGTAAAAGAATGTTCAACAGCACTTCCTGTCCCTCTGTCTGCCCAGAAGACCAAGCCACAATTACCTGACAACTGCTGGCCCTTTACTCAGATCGTTAAATAGGTACATATTTAAAAAAAAAAAAAAAAAGATTATTTTGTCTATATTTTGCAATAAATTAAATCTATTGATGTATGTGCTAATTAACTGTTTAATGGAATTTTAAAATATAATTAACCATGGCGTAAGGGTGGCTCGTCATTACATTTGTATTTGTTTCATCTCCGTTACAACCTCCCAAGATGGAATATAAACAACGAAAATGTTCTCCTGCTCCAGAAGAACATTTCCACCTTAAAGTGCTGTATGAAAGCAGTTTACCTTGCCGTAAAGAATCATTTACACCACTGCATTACAAGCACAGCGATGGAAAAATCCTAATTAAGCCAAACAAACCAGTTATGTAAACACCTAATATTCAATGTACGGTAGTCTTCAAGGCTTTTGGACAATATAAACGGAAAACAAGAGTACACACACTAATGTACCCCAGACCCATTACTGGCATCCACCTCATTAATATTTAATTGCAATACTTTTGGAAAAAAAAGGAAAGACAACCTTTCAAGCTGTCCTGTTTTCGTTTAGAAACTTCTGTATTCATTTTGGTAAAAACCGAAGTTTTGCACTGTTAAAAAGAAAAATATGAAGTGTTTTTAAACTGCCCAGCAGTGAGTCATAACACACATCTCACTTAAAACCTTTAATATATTCTTTTGTGCCATTTGGTTTTTCAGAAGGATCTGACACACATATTGAAGAATTTCACCTGAAATCTGGTTTGCCATCACTTGTTAAGGGTTTATTGTTACCAGTGGTGGACAGTAACAGAGTAAATTTACTTGAGTACTGTACTTAAGTACATATCCAGAGGATTTGTACTTTACTTGAGTATTAGATTTCTTTGGTACTTATTACTCTTACTTGAATACATTTCCAAGACAAATATTTTTACTCGAGTAAATTTTCTAGGAAGGCTGAAAAGTACTCGTTACTTTCAGGTCTGCTCTTTTTTCTTCTTCCCTAAAATCCTATTGGACACAAGCTGTTTTTGTCAAAGGAGGAGACCTATCACAGTGCACGCTCTCAGACAGACATTGGGAGACAGACCAGACAGACATGGGGAGACAGTTTGTTATGCTCTATATTGCTATATTGTACTGGTACATGTCCTTCCTGTAAAGTTAAGTGACTTCAACATTGAGTTATTGAAAGCAGAGATGTAGTTTTTTGTAAAGCAGTGGTCTTTGAGGGGGATCCAGACTTAGTTGGATGGTGCAGATTCATTTGGTTTCAGTTCATGATTGTTAATAAACTCTGCATCATCTGCTGTCCTGTTATGATCCCATTCATTTGATTTGTTTTTGGTGTTTCTGCAGGTTTTATATAACATTGTGGTTCTAAAAGCAGCACATCAGTGCAGCTGGTTTCAAAGAGTTAATTCTCAGAAACAAGAGTTAAAAGATCCTTAAATTAATTTAGAAAGAATATAGTAATTTACTGATGTGCAAAATAAGAAATTTACTCTTACTCTTACTTTTACTTAAAGTAAATTTAAAAGCATTTACTTTTGGATACTTAAGTACCTTTAAAAGCAAGTACTTTTCTACTCTTACTCGAGTAATATTTTGACTGAGCTACTTTTACTTGTAACGGAGTAAATTTTGACCAGTAGTATTTGTACTCTTACTCAAATACTGGGGTCGAGTACTCTGTCCACCTCTGATTGTTACACAGAACTATCCCCTTTGCATCAATCTCATCCCACGCAGGGTGAAGGATTATGGGTATTGAAACAACACAGATGGGGTTGCAAGCAGACTTAAAAAAAAAAAAAAGAAGCCAACACCTGTCTCTCCAAGATGATGTCCCACGTATTTTGATTGAAAACTATTTTGAGCCAGCAGAAGGTCAACAACAGATTTCATCAGAGTACAGAGCACCAAAAATGGCAACAAAAAAAAAAGAAGCAAAGTCCAAAGCAAAGACAATCAGCATTAACTTAAAACACGAGGTCTTACTTCACCACAAGGCTGACCTTTGTTCACTGCGACTTGTCATTTTTTGCAGCATAATAAAGCAAATAAACCAACAACAACCCAACGGAGACTATCCCACACTTTATTTTGTTTCTTTAAGACTGAAACCAAGCAATGTCAACACACATGTATCATTTGTGAAGCACCAACATCGGGCACCTAAAGAACTAATACGTTTCTTTCTTAAATGTCTTGCCATGTCTCATTTCAGCGTTCACTTGATCGTCAAATGGCTTGAGTAGCAGAGGCAGCAAAGCAGCCCCACAGTCGGATCGAACCTCCACAATGCTGCAGGTAAACCCTCATCTCTTTAGGTCTTGTGTAGACTTCTCTCTGCTATATGCATCAAACTTCAGATAGTAGCATCTTATCAGAAACTGTGAATCTTTTTCATGTAATTTCAAACTGTTGAAACAGATTTCAGTTGTTTGGCAACTGCCTTGTCGCCTTTGGATTTAGACATTTGAATTCAAGGGTGATAGCTTTAATCAGGGATGCTTAGCTTTTCTCGTCTTTGCTCTAGTCTTTATCTTTCCCTTGTTTTGTTTAGACACAGTTACCATTTAATTTATAGTTTTAATCTGTTGTAATGCTCTTAACAAGAGCTTCATCTGCAAATGCTCATTTCCTGATTTAACATTACTGACAATAATGTGATCCTTTTAAGATAACACCATCAGTCCTGTCACCTAAGCCAATACCGTATTCATCTGGACCACTTTTTTCAGCATGTAGTGTGGGCCATTAGAGCAATAAATAACAATAAACATGCATTTGTTCTAAGGTTGTACTTTCTATATATTTTACAACCACATTACAGATAATAGCTGTCTTCTGGCAAAAGGCAGAGTACACATTAGACAGGTTGCCACACACACGTTAATAACATAATACGCTCAGTCACTCCTGTGGTCAATTTAAAAAAAAGAAAATCACCAGGGCAGCTCAGTGGGGCAGTGTGTTAAGCAAGCGGCTCATATACTGAGGTTACAGTCCTCCTGCAGATTGCAGGTTTCAATCCCGGCCTGTGCACCTTTGCTGCATGTTATCCCCATTCTCTCTCTCTCTACCCCCTTCCTGTCTGCAACTTCAATAAAGGGCCACTAGAGCCCCCCCCAAAAAAAAAATAAAAAACAAAAAAAATCACCAAGCACTAGTGAGCGTTTTTGCGCTGTGGGAAGAAACCAGAGTAACCAGAAAAAAACCCACACAGACAGGCCAAAGCCAGGATTTGAACCAAAAACCTTATGTGAGACTTTGTTGTCTCACATAAGGTTCAGGATGGGAGAATTTACACCAAAGTGAACATTTGACGCAGTTTGTTGTGTTCCTTAGCTAGACTGCTTTTATGAATTTGCATTATAAGAATTTTGCACTCAACTGGAATGAATTGGATTAAGCCTGAATAACTAGGTAATAGAATACAACTGGACTGAAATGGATTGCATTAATTGCACCGTAGTTAACTGTGTGTGGTGTGTGTTAACAGCCCTGATATGACTGTTGTGAATTTGGGGGTACACAAGTATTGTGAACTGAATTGATTTGATGCCTCCAACCAAATCAGAAATTAAAATTGATTAATAAAATGAATAAAACAAGAGTAGGATGACCATGCCCTCTCAGAGACAATCAGTCCAGTTCAGTGTTGATAACAGACAATCTTGGACAATCTTGGACGGTGCTCGCTTTTCTTAAGCATACCTGCTCAGTAAGATGTACGACTTGTGCTTCCAGTTCTTTCTCTCCCTTGGCGGGAGTTGATCCAGATGCAGGTATCTTTTTGGCAGACGAGGGTCTGGATGTTGGTGTTGAAGACTTGGGTGTAGTAGAGCTTGACCGTGATGCACCTGCAGCCCATGAAAGGTTTCTTATAACACTGACTGTAAGCCTGACAAAAGGTTGATCTTTTAATCACACAGAATTGATGCCGAAATAAAAAGCCATGCAGATTAGACATTGAAACATCAAAAGATGCACTTTAAGTGAGTTTTACCTGCAGTGGGGGAGCTGGCTGCATGGTGAGACTTCTTTGGAAGATTGAAGATTTGCTCACCGGGGTCAGGTGGAGGAATGGCATCCTGACCCTGTCTGGCTGCAACCGGGTCATAATCTTTACCATCATAATTAGCATCAAAGAATTTCTTAAACCACTGGATGAAATCAAGATTGTCTTGAAATCTGCCTTTAACCAGTTTTTCCACAGGAATAATCTGAATAAAAAGGAGGAAAAAAAAATATATTTTTTTTAATATAAACCACAACTAGTGAGCATCAGTTCTGATAATAAGATACATTAAGGAGGCCCACCTTGTCCACGTTCATCCTTTTAAAGGATGCCTGCAACAGTTTGAAATTGTGAATGTACTCATGCTCCAGTTTAGCTTGAAACTTAACCTTCTTGAGACTGATGCAACCAGGAAAGAGCAGATCCATGAACTGACAATAGGCCGCTCCTGAAAAAGTAATAGTGTGAGTCAAACACATGCAGTAAATTCCTGAAACATAAGTAAGCAAGAGCAGCTATTGTCTGATTTTGGTTATGAATTAAGGCAGGGAGCTACACCCATGTCGACATTGATCATCAAGTTTGCTTTGAAGGGGAGAACAAACATTTCTGCAGCTAATTTTAACTGAAGCCTTCTTACATATCGATCAACTTTAAAATGGATGCCAACTCAATTTAAGGCAAATCTCATGGCAGCTTAACAAAGGAGTAATCAAATAATTAGCCTGCTCCTTCAGAAATGAGGGACTGTGCATTGAATGTGTGTTCATGTAGGCAGTGAGATTTGAAATTGGATTACTTGGTCACAGCAGGAGGACACGGCAGCCTATGAGTTTATTTATAGACAAGTGCCAGGGGAAGTTCACGTGCTTCTACAGGTTGCTTTAACGGTCAGCTTACACATTAAATTATTTCACCACCATGCTTTGGAGGGACATGTAATCTCCAAAACCGGCATCCCATCACAACCAGCCACTGTGATATATAAGGATGTACCGGTATAAGGATCCATCTGTTCTCACCTGATGAAAGCTGCTCCACTTTTGTATAGTTTAGGCAGAGAATATCATTGACCCAGGCAGTAATGTCATGCCTGCTCATAGTCTCCTGGGTGATTGAGGTAGAATATACGTTGACCGCCATCCCCCAACTGTAACAGAAACATAGAAACAATGACGAAACAGTCACAGTCACATTTCCAATTGGTTTCACCAAACAGATCTTCCCCTTAAAAGGAATTAAGATTTTAGAATAAAAATAACCATAAACTGAAGAAGTTAAACTGGATCAAACCACAGGTTAACCTACTATACATCAATTCCAGATACAGTCATATTAGGTATTTACTTTGATGAATGTCAGAGGACATGCTATAAGTCTGTATGAGAATTTATATCATTACTCGTTCTTTCATATTTAACATTTCCAATAGAAGTGAATTCATATTAAATCACTCAATAAACCTTGTAGTGCAGTGTTGACATATCTGTCATCAGCAGAAATCCAATGTTAAAGCAGATTTGAATATTTTCACATGCATTTTTGCGAACACTGTACTGTTGATGCGATTCCTGCTAAAAATCTGCATACCTAAAATACATTTTTTGTCAGTACGTGGATCAAACAACAGTGAAGGGATTCACTTTTATCTTTGAGGAAAAAAATATGTATCAAGATAATATCCAATATATCAAGATAATATCTTTGTTGTGGCAGGGCCTGCAGGGTTCTGAAATTGTGTCTTGGCATCTGCTAATGCTCTTTTCTTATTTGGTTGCAAAAACAGTGGCTCTGGGGCCCAGAATACCTCCTCCATTTCTGAGTCTACATACCAAACGCATGCAATGCACTAAAAATACATCAAGAAACTCAAACTTTGATACTCAAGCTAGAGGTTAGGCAGTAGCAAAAATGTGCGCATAGCACTCGATCAAGGATTCCAATTCCCCTAACGCAGAACCTCACAAACTAGGAAGGGGGTTTTATTCCAAATGAGTCTAATGAGTATTTTGGGAGAGCTGATTCTGAGATGGGTGACTAAAGCAAAAAAGAAATAATCTACGATGTCTTAGTAAGATGTTGTGGCACCACACTATCAGAAAAAAGACTCAGTGATTTTTAATCATTGATCCTAGGTGTTTCTGGACCATTGCTGGATGGATGGAATGCCCTTATTCCAAAAGATAGTCATTTTTAATCGCATTTAGAAGATAAATGGTGGACAATGCAGTCTACCAACCATACCAATCTTAAATCTTTCTCAGGTGCCCAATGGCCAGGGCATCATACAGCCGATAAATAACAACTTTGCATCCCCCTCTGTAAAGGGCAAGTGGTCCCAAACCATGACTCCACTGGTTTTCCTTCAATTTGTTGCACATTTGTTTTTGCTTGTTAAGCATAACAATGTCCTTCTAGATCAGGGGTCATCAACCCTGGTCCTCGGGACCCCCTGTCCTGCATATTTTAGATATTTCCTTGCATCATTACACCTGATTCTAATTAACGGTCGTCATCTGCTTGTCATCAAGGTCTGCACAATTCTGTTAATGACACAGTCACTTGTATCATGGTGCAGTGAAGCATTGTAGAGTCTAAAAACAGGCAGGACAGGGGGTCCCGAGGACCAGGGTTGAAGACCCCTATTCTAGATTAACTGCAAGTATGTGCGTGTCTCATTTTTAATTGCAAAGTAGAAAATGCTCAATCATAATTTCTTCAAACATCATATAATTCTGTACATTCATATGTAAAATAATGATCAGAATTCTCCATGGTGCACATGAATAAAGCATGCCGTTTTTCAACTTTAGTTTGCAGGCAAATCAAGTCAGACAGCAGCAGGACAGCTGCACCAACACATCCCTCTGCAAACAATATGACATTAAACTATGCTTAATTATCATTATCATCCAGTAGCCACCAACAGGGTATGAGGCATAATAATAATAATAATAATAATAATAATAATAATAATAATAAATTGTCATAGAGCATATCAGAATCAGAAAGGGGGTTTATTGCCAAGTTTGTCAACACACACAAGGAATTTGTTGTGGTGATTGGTGCAATACAGTGAGAATAAAAATAAAAATATAAAAGCAAACAAATATATATGGAGATAAACTGAGAGATAGAATAAAGTAAAATGTATAACAGGGATAAACAGAAATGTACAATATGAGGATTAAAAAGTGCCGGATATGAATCTTTACAAAAAGTGACGTAGGATGACAGATGACAGATAAAATGTATAAACAGAAATGAACAGTATAGGCAGAAATGTACAATATGGGGCTTTTAAAGTGTAAACTGATATGTAACGCAATCAGACATCGAACTATGTCTTAACAGGAAAATCACGCAAAATTTGGCAATTAGATTTTTTAATACTCCCCTTATCATTTCTTCATATGTGAAAAACTCCAATGCAGAACTATGTTGGCGAAAATGTGGAAAGATTGGAGACACCACACATATTTTCTGGGACTGTCCAGTATTACAAGGATTCTGGGATAATATTAAAAAGGAAATCGATACTATTCTGGCGATAGATGTTACACTAGAACCAATGTTGTTCTTGTTGGGAGTCATACCCAAAGACGTGTATAATGTAGACAAACAATATATATTGAGGATTCTTTTATTGGTGGCGAAATAAATTATTACAGTGAACTGGAGAGAAGTAAAACCACCAACTATAGCTCAATGGACCCAGAGACTGAAAGATGTATACACGATGGAGCGAATGACAGCTAGTCTACAGCTCACAATGGACACTTTCCTGCGGAGATGGACTTGCATTTCAAGATACCTGAGGGTTTGATGGACGGGATGATGTGAGGGAGAACTTTTGGGAGTTCCTCTTTATAAAATCCTGCTCAGCCACTATTCATAGATATTTGCTCTTCTACTTATCGTTGTTACCGTTAGTATTTTTAATATTACAATTATGTGGTTCTTTAATTTACCTTGCTTTTGGCAGATTCATTTCTGCTCTGCTCTGTAGTCACTTATTCTGTTTGATGTGAAGTCATATGTCAGGATATGTTCTGTAAAATGTTTAAAATGTTTAAATAAAAAGTAAAAAAAAATAAAAATTTGGCTGGCAGGACTGACAGCAGCCAAAAAGATCATAGTCCAACGTTGGAAGCCTCCTTATGACATCTCCATAACTCATTGGCTTCGGATGAAGGATGAACAATGCTCAACAAGTCACAATTTCATTATGGACAAAACTGAATTATACTCTGACTGGATGAGGACACAGTTAGTGTGTACTTGTGATTGGACTGGTGGTGGGTGGGTGGGTGGGGGGCTGTATCTAAGAAAATTCAATAAAAATTGGAGAAAAAAATAATAATAAGTGAGTATTCCGATTTTGGGGTGTAAAGGCAATGCAGGAGCAGATCCCGACCGTCTGGGAGGGAAGGAAGGAAACTGGGCCAGCCCATCTCATGTCAACAAAGCGGATGTATCTGCTGCTGTTAGCATGCTTTGTTAGCCCGGCAGCTCCAGGGATGGGCTCATTCCCCTGATTCAAACGGGAGGAATCAGACCAGAGCATTAAAACGTCACCAAACACGCTTTAATCGCGGCGGAGTGGACGGCTCTCCGGCCGCAGAGCGTCATGTCACGACGGGAATGTTCTGCTGCAGCAGCGGCTGCACTGTTGTGCATTTCTGTCAGATGACAATCCACTCCCCCTCCCCGGACAAATGCACAAACCAATCAATAAAATTAAATTAAAATTAAAAAAAAAAGGCCGTGCAACAAAAAGACAGTTAAGATTACACAGCTTTGAGAGGCGGTTTGGGTTTGTAGGCAGCGGAATGAGGTCATGTGAAGCCAAGTTGAGAGCGATTTACGCCACAGTAGGGGCTCAGTGAGCTAGCATGACATGACATGGAGAGCTGCAAAAAACACACACCGCCGAGGATGAGGAGGAGCTCGGAAAACAGGTATCCGTTTGCAGCAGTGAGTATCTTTGTGATTTTTATTTATTTTTTCCCCCGTAGCACATTAAATAACGGCGTTGCACTGGTTTACCTGTAGGCGCGCTCTCCTCGCACTGTGTTTTTCCTGTAAGGAATGATGTTGGATCCGTTGTCCTGGACGATGTCGTTATTATTCTCTCCATTTGGGGAAAGGGCTTGGGTGGGACCGGGCATTTGGGTCTTTAAAATATCGAACAGATACTCTGTTCTCCCCCTCTGTCCGAAAAAAAAGACAGCAGGAACGATGCAAAATGCTGAAAAAACAGTGCTGCACCTCCTCCAGGGATCCTCGCTCCAGTCTGCTTATTCCTCACAAATCTCTGCCCTGATGACGTCGCTGCACCCGGCTGCACCACGTGACTCACGGGGCTGGCTGCCTGTTCCTCATGGTGGACCATGTAATGTCAGTGCACCAGTTTTAAATCATCTCTTCAATTCTAGATAAGCATCAGCACGGTCAGATCAGTGCTTATGGTTTATTGACCATACCTGTCAAGTTTTGGATTTTAAAAAAATAAGGGGAATTTTCCACTGCCGGCCGTCCCACCAGCCCAACTGAGGTCCAGTATATCTTACATTTTAAGACAAGACATCTAAAATAAGTACCTGTCAGCCACTTAAAAACTACAATTATGTGCTCAGAATCTGATAGTTCTACATTTGTTGACACTGAACTGCTGTGGACATTCCTATATATGTAATTCCTATAATAGAGCCTAAATGAAAACACAAAAGGGAATTAAAGCACACTTATTTATTTTAAATATTTTCAGTTAATATACACATTGATTCAGCATAATGTGTATATAAAATGGTTTATATAATAATGATTATACTGTTTATGATAAGATGTGTATGTGTATATATATGTATATTATTTATAATTGCTCTGGTATATCATTTATAAAGCTCAGGTATAATATTTATAATGCTCAAGTATATCTATATTTATAATGCTGAGGCATAATATTGCAATGAAGTGCTGTACTATTTTCATAAGGTAATAACAGGTATAATTCTTTTTTGATAAAGTAGTAAAGCTTGCTGTTATATTTTTTTCTTATTTTTATTTTCAAGCAAAATTGAAATAGAAACAAGGGGTAGGACCTCAAGTTTTTTTTTTACTTCCTCCTACTCCTTTTCAGGCATGAAGGTTTATTTCCCTTTGATTTTGTTTAATGACTGTTTATTTATATTCTTTTTTTGTGTAATTGTTTTTTTTTATGTATGCTCGAAATAAAAAGATTCCAAGTGAAACATTTAGATTTTCTTTTAATTTGTCATTTTAACTCATGTGGCACTCTGCCCCACCCTGCTCCTCTTTAGGGAAGTAAATTTGGATTCCCATTTTTACAGATATTTAAACAAAGTCTTTGCTTTTTGGGCAGAAATGTCTTCTCTTGTTACATCCATCCATCTCTGATTATGTTGTTCCGAGTTTGCACCTGTTGTCACCTCTAACCTCGCGAGAGCTACCACCGAGGCTACAGCAGGTGACAGTTCTCGCGAGGCTAGTGACAATTCACTTTGCAGTTTAAAAATGATTATATTATAAAACGGGAAATTTACGGGAAAATACTGATACGGGAGGACGGCAGTAAAGAGGGGTAAAAAAAACGGTATTTTCCCGGCCAAAACGGGAGACTTGACAGGTATGTTATTGACAGAAAGATAATTAAATGCAGAGAGACCCAATCATAAAAAATATATATAAAATGACATTAGAAGGAAAACGCAGCCCACCCAGTTTTAACTACAAACTCTTAGGAGATAATCACAGCTTTTTGCTGCTAAAAATGGATCTGTCCAATAAAAACACATGGCAGTGGCGCTAATGACAAGCATGACCACACAGGATGTAATGGAACTGTTTTGATTACTAACCACACTGTGAATCAAGCAAAAATACCCTAATTTTCATGAAGGAACCTCCCCAAGAGATTAACAAGGTTCTTTCTAATCTAATATAATCCAAATAAGATCATTCAAATATGTTCATTATAAAATGAGGATAACATCACTGACAGAGGTTTTTCAACTGCAATCAATAATTATTAGACAAAAATAACCCTATCAGATGACAGCTGTCAGACAAATTGACAAACTTTACTACTGATTGAGGACTTAATGGAAACTCGTGACCATTTCATTGCCTTTCATACATTTAACAAACAACCAATTAACAAAAAGTAACCAATAGTTTATCTTATAATTATAACAGAGTATTGCAATCAAGGGGATGGATTCCAATGGGAAATACCTGGACGACAACAACCTTTTTCCCCCTCCCCCTAATACATTTTGTCTCATCTTACAAATCTATAAAATAAATTAATCAGGATTTAATTCTAAAACAAGCATGGAAAAAACATTTAAAAAGGTATTAACATCTCAGCTGGAGGAAATGTTGAGGATTTACAGCTCTTTTATGCAGAACCTAATTTTCCTGGTTCCTTTAAGGCCAAAATGTCCCTCGTCATATTAACTTTACCAAAGATTCAAACGTACACTTTCCATAGTGTCAAGTCATTTGCATAGTTGACTTCTTGAAATCTGGAAGCTGTCTGCACATTTCCTCTTCTGATGCGTTCTGATGCAGAACTTCTTTGTTGCTTTCCCAGAATGATATACAGTAAGTTACTCTGTCCTGTGAAGGATAGTCCAATAATCTTCGTTTAATCAATCTAAAGCTGAGCAGACAATATGTCCCAATGCAGTTCAGAGCATCTACAACTGCTTCTGCCACGTCATCAGACACTAGAGACTAAGTGCTGTTGAAAGTCATGGCTCCCTATGCCATCACACTGTCTCCAGATGTTTTACAGATGTACGATTGACATCATGAGGCCTTGTGAGTCTTTGTAATACGTTCTTTCTTGCCACCATTCTGGTTGACTTTGGTTTGATCCATCTAAAGAATAATGCTCAAGAACAAGTATGGATTTATATACATTTTTGGCAAAGTCTTATTTGTTTTTTTCATGGATTTTGATTTTTCACACCATGGCTGACCGGTCTCATTTATTTGAGAGCTTGTATACCATATTTACTTCAAGGTTTAAGCCAAATCTTCTTCCTTGGGATAAACCCCACTTAATACTACTACTACTACTAATAATAATAATAATAATAATAAAAACACAAATGAAGTGGCCAAAATTTGTACATAATACTTGAATAAACTGTTCTATTATATTATATTATAATCAAGAGGGTCACACAGAGCTGTGATTAATGATCCAAACTGGAAATTGCTCAAATGAACACAGCAAGTCTATATTGGAAGGCCCCATTCACCATGAAACTTCAATTTGTATTTTTTAAATATACAGCCAAATATTCTACCACTTTAAATTTATATTGTGAGACATGTGAATAACATGGAGTACAAAAAATGACAAATATTACCTTTCATACACTGAATTTTATATTAAAAAGAAAAAAAAAACTAAAAACTCCTATTTAGCCAACTCCAATGTTATTTTATTTTTTTTATTTTTTTGAGGGGGGTAATGGAACTCATCACATGGTGCATGAATCTTCAAGCGGTACATACACAATGCAAATACAATGCATTCAAAATTTGAAGAACTTAATCTTGCGGTTGCTATGCTGCCTTCTGTGTTGTCACATCTGATTTACCTAACATTGCTTTTGTTTTGTGTTGCTTTAGTCAGTGCTGAGCAACAACTACTGTAAATGGGACAGAGGAAGTCTTTTAAAATAACTAAAGATGTATATCATCATTCTAAAAGGAAGCGTGAAGCTCATTTTTTAGGTCCATATCAATTTTACCTAAATTAAAATCAGAATTTGTCAAGGCAGGACACTGCCAATGTGGCCAAATAACCCGCCACTATACTTCTGCACATCCAACCTTATATGGTTAGTAATCAAAAAAAGCAAGGGATCTGTATGTGGACCAGTATATCACACAGCAGGCATGATGGGAAACTGGTTTAAAACAGTACAGCTCTACAGCAGCCATGGACCACATTGCCCAAAGTACAACAACACTTTCATGTTTTTATGCAGGAATTTTATGTAAGAAGCATATTGAATTGTTCAATAGCCAATGCTCATGTGACTTAAATATAAAATGGCACAGCAGTTCTACCATTCTGTCATATCTGTTTATCTTTATCTGTCTGTTACTGCCTTGATTTTTTTCAATTGGCAATTTTCTTTGCCGTCATCAAGTATAATTTCATGCACAATAGTATTAACCTGATAAATAAGAGCCTGCCATGCAAACAATGTTTTTTTCCAATTACACTAAACTGTATGAGGTCATATTTAGAATTAGGAACTGAAGCAACCTACTTTGAGTATTGATATCTTAGCCATGTAATGAAGATAATATGTGTACACCATAATCACACTATTACATCCTACTGGAGTGTCCAGGCCGCTGTTGACTCAAATTGTTCCTTTACAACTCGTCCCCTCCTCTGCAGTGAGTATGTGGATAACAATAAGACACACTTTAGTGAGGCTCCATGTTTTGAGGGATATGGATGTGACAGTTTGGACGGGCACAAAATTTGCAAAAGTGTAAGGCAACTTCCTTTACATGCGTTTTTCAGAAACCACGGGCCCTGCATCTTTTAGATGTTTTTTTTTATTCCATTCAAATAAATGGATCATTATCAATGACTGATTAATTTTAGCCGACTGATTAAATGTGTTGGTGAAGGGAAACATTTAAAATATGCAGGGCAGTGGGTCCTGATCAGCTGGACACTGACACTGCTGAAGGGGGGACAGGGGGTATATCATGTCCACGTGACACATACTATGCTCTGTAATGAAATCAAATGCACAACTTAACACCATAAACATAATATTGTTTCATTTCGAATAAAGACAATAGATGAATTACTGATGAACATGAAAACGACTCCATTGTTTTTCAATTATTCGTGAAAAAGTAGCTGCATTTTATATGCTGTCAGTCAACATTTTAGCCTGTAAGTTTTACACCTGTCAGCATCTTCCCACGCCACATCAAGGTGGTCCAAATGGGAAAATAGCGGCACATCATTCCACCATCTAAAATACTGATTTTTTTTTTTCCAAATAGGGATTATTAAAAGAAATTCAACACATGAATAATTACTTTAAAACACTCAATTGTCATTTACTTTTTTGTCCAAACAGCAAATGATACTTGAACCTGTCACTGCCGTTTTAATTTTGTTTAAATAGGTTTAATACTCCAGCAACTCTTGTTCAGTTGTCCATGCACATCCTTAAAACTCTAGTGCCCCCATCAGGCCATAGTTGAGATCTCATTTTCACCTAGAGCTTCAAAGCTGTCTCAGCACACCTTTTAAATCTCATCTGTTAAAGATCAATGAAAATATGATCGACAAGTGAATGTGACCAGATGTTATTATTAGATTAAGAATTTGGGGTTTGAAGTCAAGATTTTTAACTGAGGCTTAAATGTTATTCCTCACGTTAACCATTTTTCCAGTCACATGTCAGCAGAGGATGCATCACAGTGTGAACCTCCGGCTCAGAGTTGAAGATGCACTCACACTGCTATGTGCACTCTTCGTAGTGCTTTTTTTGGTAGTCAAGGAAAAATCTAAATAAAATCAAGGCAGCACACAAAGTGAGTAATATTCATCATTAGATTACAGCGGTGAGCCTGACGGATAATTCTCAAAGGGGAAAATATTCAGGGCATTCCCCTCTCTCTGCTGGGTCAAAATTCATCTTTACACAAATTCCTGCAGAGCCAACACAAATCATAAACAAGAACTAATCTAATCAAGCTGCTACAAATGCCTCCACTGAGGACAAGAAACATGCTACATATTCAATATAGTAATGCTAAAGGCCCTTTCAGACTGGTAAGTGACAGCTCCAGACAAAACAGGAGCACAGAAGCCTGCTTTGTATTTGGCAACACAAAACAAAAGTAGATTGTGGTAAATGCTCACAATCAGAAGGAACAGGAAAGTCTTTGCTTTCTGATGGGGTAACAACTGCATCCCTTTATAATATATCAGCATGAAGGCAAAGTTATGCAGGTTGTCACTGGAATGAGCTTAACACTTTCCTATCTGAAGGGCCTGAAGTGTCGCCACATAGGTGCAGCATGCATGGCCTTTAAAAAAAAAAAAAATGGTCAAACCTATGGATGACAAACGATGACACAGTGACACAGTGACAAGCGTCATTTTAGCCCATTACTGCTTACTTCAACTGTAGAGTGATTCTCCTCCTTGTTGCTTTAGGCAAAAAAAGGAAAGATTTAGATAAGACTACATAATCATTTGCAGGTGCACTGCAACCACAATATAAAAAGCTTGTCTTTCTTCTTAATAATAATAATAATAATAAGAGGAAGGTTAATAAAAGCTTAATGAACATTGTTATACTGTCTAGCTTTCACACTGAAAAGCACTGTATTAAAATTAATTTTATTATTGATAGTAACTCAGGTAAGGGAAGAAATACAATCAGGAAAGTCCTCATGGCAACAAATCAATCATTGAAGGCCTATTTGATGCAAAAATCCTCTGTGATAACAGTAGACTATCAACAATATGCACAAACATGTCGAATTATGCTTTGCTATTTTTACAGCTGTGCAAATGTCTTATTCAGATGTGGGCTTATTCTAAGGTACACCAAGACAAAAAATAAAATAAATAAGGGGGTCAAATCAAGCATGTTAGGACAAAATGACCTTGTGTAAATCCTGGAAATAAATTAAATAAGAATAAGATTATCATTACAATCAGCTGCATGAAAAAGACTCACATTAATCTTCACTTTAATGTATTTTTACCTGTATTCCATCATGTCAGTAAATTATCTAAGCTACAACAAGCAAAATAGCCTGAAGGTACTAGTTTTTGCTTTGCTGGTAATGTCACACATCATCAATTTAGATGGGATGCTGATGCTTTACTGCAACCATTAGGTCTGTAGATGAGTCCACGATGAATCCCTGCATGTATGTAGGTTGATAGATTGGGAGAGAGAGGCAGCAGCTCGACCTTGCATACTGAAATCACAATCATCGTCTCCGTTTCCCAGAGTTGCAGATTGCACAGGTTGTATCGTGCAGGTGCAGTTTACATACAAGGTGTACAATCTTTTCAAAGTGATCAAAGAGGAAAAGCCCACAGTGAGAATTTATGTGGAGTGAGCAGGGGCGTCAATTGGGTATGGCAAGGTATGGCAGCCGCCACACCTTGGCTTCAAGGGAAAATATAAATGTTTGTTTTTTAAATACATTTATGGAATTACTCTGTCAATTTGTATTGATTATTTTATTACTTAATACATATAGAATAACTACAAATGCAAATCAGAACATGATCGATTTCACTAGTTATTATACACTGCAAAAACTCAAAATCTTAACAAGAATATTTGTCTTATTTCTAGTTAAAATGTCTAATTTTTAGTAAAAAAAAATCTCATTACATTTAAGACAAGACTCAAAAACAACCATTTTCACCTGTTTCAAGTAGATTTTCACTTAAAATAAGTGGAAAAATCTGCCAGTGGAACAAGATTTTTTTGCTTGTAATGATAAGATAAATCTTGTCCTTATTTCTTGTCCTTATTAGTGAAAATGTACTTGAAACAGGTGAAAATGGTCAAATAAGTTATTTTTCTGGTGATGACTCTTAAGTGTAATGAGATTTTTTGACTAAAAATGAGACATTTTAACTAGAAATAAGACAAATATTCCTGGTAAGATTTTGAGTTTTTGCAGTGAGCGAGACTGCATTTGAAAAAGTTTCAATTTTCTTGACCACACAGATTAGCTCCATAGCAGATTCTGTGATGAGTATTTGCTGGACGTGTTGATTGATACTCTAGTTAAGTTCTGTGACTCGTAACCTTGCCATACCTTAGCTTAGACTGAATTGACACCACTGGGAGTGAGTAAAGCTTTCGCTTTAACTTAAAGCGAAAGCTTTACTTAAAGTTTAAGCCTTTAGGTACATGTGTGCAAAGAAAAGTGTCAATGTAACATCTGAGAGATCAATTAGGATAACAAAGACAAGAGCAGTTTCCCCCCGTGTGCTGGTGCTGGTCCCCGCTGGGCGTGTCTGCGGGATCTGACAAACATTTTCATTGCTGGTGATGAAACAGCACAGTCCTGCCCATTGACCTTTTTTTTCTTCTTGTTTAGTTTTTTTCTTTTTTAAATTAGCCGTATAAAAGGGCAGCTGACTAAAGGCGGTGCCGTGAATGAACTCGACGTGGTGTTAGAAACCCCAATCACGACAGAAAGATAGAAGACTCGAGAGTGAAGTCTCCCACCACGACATGGACCACTTGCAAATGACATTGTACCTTTTTATTTGGCTATCAGCCGTGGAACAGAGAGCTAATTTTACCCCACCGCCCTGTCATAATAGTGACAGCCGACATATGGCCTGAAGCCTGATTTATGGTTCTGCGTTAAATCGACGCAGAACATACGCCGTACAGTACGCGGCGACGCGCACCGTACGGGGCTCGCCGCCGCGTAACCTTCGGCGTAGGCTCTGCGTTGGTGTAACGCGGAACCATGAATCAGCCTTGACTGACATAAACCTACAACGAAGCGTCACCACGCTGTGGTTTCTGCATTCGTGGTTCGTGTTTCAACACCCGCAGCAGATTCAAATTCTCCAGTAAAGCAAATGCGACTTACCAATTGACTCCGTTCCGTAGCTTACAAAGTATGAGGTTCCATTTGTACCATAAATATTCACAGAAAGGACTGGCTCAAATCGTGGCAGCAGGAGCTACCCGTGGCACTTCCGGTGGGCGTCAACCAGAGAGATGCGGTGTGGTACCGCGTTACCGACGCAGAGCCTACGGCGTAGGTTACGCGGCGACGCGCAACGTACGCTGCCAACGCTCTGCGTTGGTGTAACGCGGAACCATAAATCAGCCTTAATAGTTTATTTGTACAGCACAATTCAACACAAGGTAATTCAAAGTGCTTACATCAACATTAAAAGCGACAAGACACAATTAAACAGTAAATAACAAATAAAATGAATAATAATAAAAGCACACGTTGTTAAAAAGTAAGGGCAGTAAAGTACAGTAAGTAAGTATTTAATTTAAGAGGACGCTTCAGTATTTATTTTGAAAAATATCAAATTATACAAATTAAATACTTATCTGCTGTACTACTTTTTAACAACTTTTGCTTTTTTATTATTTTACCTCTTTTCTTATAATTATATTTGTTATTTACTTTATATTAATAGTATAGAGTATTAATAGAGTATTAATAGAGTACGCTTCAGTAAACAGTATTGTTTTTAGGCCTGATTTAAAGGAGCTGACAGTTGGAGCAGACCTCAGGTCTACAGGAAGTTTGTTCCACCGGTGAGGAGCAGAATAACTGAACGCTGCCTCACCTTGCTTGGTTCTGGTTCTTGGGAACCACAACAAACCAGATCCAGATGAACCTCAGGGGTCTGGGAGCTTCATAGGAACTAACAGATCAAGCATGTATTTTGGTCCAAGACCATTCAGTGCTTTGTAGACCAGCAGTAAGATTTTAAACTCTATCCTTTGACTCACTGGAAGCCAGTGTAGCGATTTCATGACCGGTGTAATATGGTCCAGTTTCCTGGGCTTAATACTTGTTCCTGTGACCGGGCACTTCTGGACCGGGATCTTAAATCTTAGCCACTATCCCAAGTTGGTGATCACGGCTCCAAGTGCCCTAACTACCATTGACACCAATCTTGCCTTCATCTTCTAGGTCTTTTCCATCTCTTCCTTCAGCTCTTGGTATTTTTCAAGCTTCTCATGTTCCATCCATCCATCCATCCATCGTCCGCCGCTTTATCCGTTACCGGGTCGCGGGGGCAGCAGCCTCAGCAAAGATGCCCAGACTTCCTTCACCCCAGACACTTCCTCCAGCTCTTCTGAGGGGAGTCCGAGGCGTTCCCAGGCCAGCCGAGAGACATAGTCTCTCCAGCGTGTCCTGGGTCTGCCCCGGGGTCTCCTCCCGGTGGGACATGCCTGGAACACCTCCCTAGGGAGGAGGGACATGCCTGGAACACCTCCCTAGGGAGGAGGGACATGCCTGGAACACCTCCCTAGGGAGGCGTCCAGGAGGATCCGGTACAGATGCCCAAGCCACCTCAGCTGACTCCTCTCAATGTGGAGGAGTAGCGGCTCGACTCCGAGCTCCTCCCGGACGACCGAACTCCTCACCCTATCTCTAAGGGAGCGTCCAGCCACCCTGCGGAGGAAACTCATCTCGGCCGCTTGTATCCGCGATCTTGTCCTTTCGGTCACTACCCAAAGTTCATGACCATAGGTGAGGGTAGGTGCGTAGATTGACCGGTAAATCGAGAGCTTCGCCTTTCGACTCAGCTCCCTCTTCACTACGACGGTCCGGTACATCGACCGCTTCTCATGTTCCTTCTTTTTTATGTTGCTGTGGCTCAGGATTACTACATTTATCACAGCTGTTTTCTTTTCAAATTGTATTAAGCACCACAATGTCCTTGGTCAGCCTTCACCATTGCATTAATCTGGGTTTAGAAGTCCCACAGAATCTTTTCCCTTTCATCTCCACCACTCTTGGAGGTGTCTCCCATCTTGACTTTGGGATTGATTTGGCAATTGTCCAAATGAAAAAAGAAAAAAAATACTTTGCCAACTTAGAAATTAGCCAAACACATCAGTTAGACAGCTACACACAGGAGCGGTCTAACCTGTATCTGATGATGGTGACGTCCAGCCTCCTGAGAGTGGATGTGGTATGTGCCATCACCCTGAAAGGACAGGATGACCTGTCCTTTCCGTCTGCGTTGGTATTGCACCAGCTGCTTGTCAAAATTGTCCCCTGGAAACAACCGGTCACCATAGTCAAACAGGGACTCAGAGTCAGAGGAGTGAGTGCAAGAGTTGTGCACAAAGCTGATACACAGCAAACTTCAACTGCATTTTCATCTCTATGTTGTACCACAAAACATTTAACAAATTTTATCTTATATAACATTATTCATCATTCCTTTTGAAGTTTTTTTTTCAACATAAAACACTTTGAATGTGGCTCAAATGCTCTTTTTTTGCCACCATGAATATCCATTATCCTCTATTATTCAAATTTAGGGTCAGGGGTCTGCTGGGGCCTATCCCAAGCTTTCTTTGGGCAATATGATAATAAATAATAATATAATATATTAATTATATAGCAGTTTTCTGTTGTTACAAAGTGCTTAACAGAGCAGCAAGGTATTCACTTAATTCAATTCACCTTTAAAAGGACTTAAAAAATAGAATTAAAATCCAAATTCTTTTTGGAGGGCAGACCCAAAACCTACACAGATCCCCGATCCATTGTAGTGCCATATGTAGACAAACAACCACACTTGTACAAAATTCAGAATGACTAATATACCACACATGTTTTTGGACAGTAGGAGAAAACCCACAAAAGCACAGGCAGGCAGAACAACCAAGCCATCGTGCTGCTCTTCATGGAAAAGTGTTCAGTATCATCTTTTTTTTTCTGTAAAAATTTCTTTCTCACTACACCAAACAATGAGCAAATCATTTCTGTACACAACTCTTTTTCAACAATTCTGTACTAAAATACGTTCCCTGTGATGAACTCGTAGCTGATTTCCTTCCAAAATTCATTTCAGATTCATAGTACAAAGCATGAAGAGTTTGTTCAGTAAAACAATGTTTCCAAGTTGAATCAATCATCACTTAAATACATTTGGGAGACTGTGACTTGCCCAAAACGAGCACGCAGAACTCGTTGCCACTCATTTTTGAGGCACATATAATGACCACGTAGGTTGGCAGGCACTGCTGATGGTGAGGAACTTCACTGAGAGACCGCAGGGACTCAGAAATACCCTCCCCCAGAGAGTTGTGGGTAACTACCACTTGGACGCTGCCCCCAGAGACGCTTGCTTCCATCCGAGCCAGCCATGGCAGCTGGGACGGGGAGATGGCAGGACTCCCAGGACAGCACAACATGGCCTTCAAAACTATTGGCTCCAGCAGAAAAAAGTTTAATATCAAGTAGATGCTGTGTCAGCAATCTTTTAGTGTTACCGTACTTTTTTTAGTCACACACCCCACCAACCTGAGAATTTAATAAACATTTCATTTAGATCACAAAAAGGTGTGTTGGCTTATCTGAACACGCATTAAATAGTAAAATGAGCAGGATCATTACAGTATCTCCAAGCTGAGTATCTGGCTGCTGTGGAGGCCCAGTGTCTCCAGGGTTTTTTCAGTCAGCTGGCTGCTTTTATAGCAGCTGATCAGCAGGGGGCTCACCACGATATCGCCAACATTCCCATAGAAATAAGGTAAAGTGCCATGCCCAGAAAGAAAAGCTGTCTTGAGTAAAAAGGAAACTCGCAGGACCAAAATTAGCAACTAAAACAACTAAATTCTAGTTTACTTTTATATTAACTCATATTTGTTTCTCTGTGCAACGTGCTTAGGAAGTGAAATAAAGCTCCTACCAATGAGGATGACAGGACGGACCCCTGAAGAGCTGAGCAAGTTGTCGGGGATGATGACTGTTTCTCCAGCGCTGACAGGCTGTGGCTGAATGACACCTGTCACAGGCGGCTGAGGAGACGACACTGCTAACCTGGAGGACGGAATGAATTTTAAAGGTATTGTGACATGAAAAACACATTTTTCTTGATGTTTTGTGTTTTGTTGGGTGTCTTGACATCAATTACACCCAAAAAACAACGAACTTTTAACATTCAGTGTATTGTGTGCTTTCTGGGATTTTCCGCATAACTGTGCAAAAACGGCGCACCTGGTTTGGTGGCGGGCCGTGACGTCAGGGCCCGCTAAATCACCGCCCCCTCCACCCAGCTCCCTGCCTCCTCTCCTCTCCAGCGCACCATAAAGGATGATTTATGGTTCCGCGTTACACCGACGCAGAGCCTACGGCGTAGGGTTACGCGGCGACGCGCACCGTACGCTGAACCCTACGGCGTAAGCTCTGCGTCGATTTAACGCGGACCATAAATCAGGCTTAAGTAACACGGAGCGGTTTAGAGCCTCTTCTGTTCTAATCACCGGAGGAGAACTGCTAAGAAGACCCGCGGCCACTGACTGGACTTAAGATAAGGAGACACTGCTGCTTGCATGCCTTTATTTTTATGATTGTGTGCTGTGGACTGTCTGCTTCGCCGTGCTGCTTTTCCGTGCATGCTTCGCCTGTCGCTCCCCCGACGCCGCTGTGAGCGTATTGCTGGCGGGGAGCTGCGGTCCCGGTCCTCTGGTCCCGGTTGGACTTCATCCCCGGGCTGTAGTCGCCCTGTCTGGGCTGTGTGTCGGTGTTTGTGATTCGGTGTGCGCGCGTGTGTGGAGACGCCGGCAGAAGTGTGTAGCGGTTGGTTGGAGGAGGTTTGGAGGAGGAGCGGGGCAATGATTGACAGGAAAGGGGGAAAAGGAAGCGTTTTTCACGGGGCAAAAAAACACTGTAATAAAAAGCCAGGAAAAGAGTACTAGAGTAAATTTTTTCTTGTTACACTCTTTTAGACACATTTGAGGGATGTTGGCCAAGACTTTTAATAGTGTTAAAAGCATGTTAAAAATGATGTCACAATACCTTTAAGTCAAATCTTGAATAATTATAGATTTCAGCTCCATTTTTACATTTGACAGTAGTAGTATTGAAGTAGAACATTTGTTGATCATTAAACTGCATTCACAGGAGTAGTAACACTGAAGCGCAACACAAATAGAGAAAATAATTTTGCTATAAAAAAATAAATTTCACCCTTTTGTCCAGGTTTTGATTCAACCTCCTCAAATACCAACACATCTTGGTTCAATAACAGTACATATGTTGATTTTTTTTCTCTTCTATGCAACTACTTAGTTATTTTATCTATTATTATTAGGGCCCGAGCACTTTATTTTTACTGTGGAGGACCAGAGTTTGTAGCAGATAACACTGTAGACTAGAGGGAGACATATTTCTATTGACATTTGATGCAGATAAGAGCAAGATTCGCCAACTGTATGTTCATGCAATGACTGGTGTTACAAATGGGTTAACTGAACCTTACAAAGGACGCTTGTGAAGCTTGCTCAGTATAGCCAAAAAAAGGTCCCTCAAACATCGCCATGGTTCATTTGAGAACCTTTCACAGAAACTGTTCAAACCATGAATGTATGAATATTCCTGCGGAATCAGATATTTGTGAAAAGATATCTATAAAAAGTGGGTGGAGCCAGATAATGAATTAATTAAGCCAATTTTCACGTGACACTCCTGCTGGGTAATTACACAACATTATCCCACTTATTTGTGGAAAATAAATAAAAGTAAAGCAGTTGTAATGATCAGTTGTTACAAGACTCCAGCCCTCGTCTTTTTCTCTTACGAGTGGCTACTCCCACAGATTTCTCTCCCACAGTCCATCCAATATTACTGCTGTGCCTAAAATCAGCAGACTCAGCAGACAGAAATACAAAAAAATCAAATAAATCAAATAAATAAAAAAGTACATTCTAATACATTACATTGATTTGACTAGAAAATGTGAGGTTTACAAAGACAACATGCTGATTTATTATTGGGGAAAGAAGTGATTATAATGCAATTTTCCACAATTATAAGTAGGATACAGTTTATCTTTTTTATCTCGTTTAATTTCTCCAGAATTTCCCATCCAAACATGGTTGCAAGGACCATCTTCACAACAAAGATATGAGTCTTGATATCTTACATGTTTTCACCTTTACACATGATGTGAATAAAATAGAAAGTTAAAAAAGTGGAAGGTTTAAGTTTTTTTCATGTTTTAATTTAATTTAGAAGCTGAGATTTAAAGGTTTTAAACTTGTATGGTTTTGCATGCTTGTTTTTTTGTAATAAATATCTTTAAAATAAACAGTGGTAAGCATTGTTACCTGACAAACAGACAATTTCTGATATTACTCTTTCGCCCAGTGTGAGCTGGTATTGTTGAGGTTCAGTTTGCCTGTTCAGGCAGGATCCAACAGAGGATGGAAGACAAGTAAGTGAAATAGGAGTAATTTATTTACGATGGAAAAATGGAATGTCCAAATGACTAAATGCAAAAGCCCTTAGTTCCTGTGACGGGCATGGATGCAGGCAAGTGAGCGGAGCATGGAGTGTTTGGGAGGCCTTCCTGTTGCTTGATTTATGTGGGTTAACCAGAGAGGTGGCTGGGATGGTGGTGGTGCAGAGCAGTAGTCTTGTGTGGGCTGGTGGAGACACAGCTGGCACATTCAATTGAATCAATTCAGACTTCTATGCGAATAAAAGATGATTATCATGAATTTGTAAAACATTTAATAGTTATGTTCCGAGAAATTTACTAGCACCTTAGCAAGAGGTGTAACGCATGATAGTGCAAGCAATCTGGTGATGGGCAGGGAGAGGACTGGAGCTTACATGCAGCTGCCACCAAACGAACAGATGTGGATGAAGAAGAATTACGAACATCAGGAAGCAGGATCCAAATCCACTGGTCGCACTTACATGCACACAAACACAAACACACTCAAGAGTTCCCTGAGCTCTTCAGTCCAGTCGAGCATCAGAAACCTGGTGGGGTTGTTCAACTCATCACTCTCCTTGGAGAAACATTCAAGCGATTTGACCAAAAAATGCTTTTATCATCATTTCAAAACTAAAGAATATTGTTTCACACACTGATTTGGAGATGATTTTACATTATTCTATTTCTTCTAGACTTAATTGTTCTAACTCTCTTTTTACTTGTTTTAACAAGTGCTCCTTAAACCGTCTGCAAATCATGCAGAATGCAGCAGCCAGGCTTTTAACTGGTGCTCATAGATGGCAACATATTTTAGACCAATATGATCTTTTCTGCACTGGCTGCCACTCTAAACAAAACATTGATTTCAAAATTTTAGTTCTGACTTTTGGAGATTTTCACGACTAAACCCCAAAATACATTTGTAGTCTTTTAACCCCTTGTTCCTCAGGACCCCCTATTCAATTTGGTCGTCAGATCAGAACTAGGGGTGGGACGATACGGGTAACTCAGAATTCAATACTGTGGCAATATGTGGCCCACGATAACGATAATATCACGATACACGATTATCTACGATATTCGATATATTGTAAGACATTTCATCAACGATATATTAGGAAAACGTCTGTAGTTATGCATTTATTCAATGCCAAAACTTCATACAATGTACAAAGAAAGTACATTTGCATAGTACCTCACTGCCTCCTAGTCTTGTAAATGTAAACACTGTACACTGGACAAATTAAAGTGCATGAACAAAGAAGGAAAAGCGCTATATAAATAAAGTTTGATTTGATGATGTCATGAGGGTTATCAACATGTATGTAAAAATGCCCAACAATTACACAATCAAAATCAACATAGATGACAGACAGCAGGCTGGTAAACTCAAAGAGGGTTGTATGGTTGTGATGGATCGATCAGTGAAGGACACTTAAGCACAGGTTAAAAGTCCAAACAGGTTTTTATCTTTATTTAACCCCAGGTTATCACAAAAAGTAACGTAGCCAATAATCAACAAGAAAATGGGCCGATAAAAGAGGTCAAAGTAACAAAAACTATACTCAAACAACTGATAACAAAGATGACTTACTCAAACAACCTGACCAACCAAATGAGGCAAAAGGAGAAGCATAAATAGTGGCTGATCAGCCCATAAAAAGAAACACAGTCTAACTAGTCTAACTGAGACTAACAAAAGTAAAACCCCATTCCCCCATGACCCGGAGGTTTAGTTTGGTCCAATTAGTCTGCTCAGCCCTGTGGCCTCCTGGTGGTTCCTCAGCCTGGGACTGGAGCAACTGCATAACACATGTGTATGGCTGTGGAGACAGCCAATGGTACTTAGGTGGGTTGTACAGATGCAAAAACCAAACATGGGGCAAGGATTTCCACTGAAGAGCCACATATTCAAATGAAGCATCGTTGTAAAAGACATGTGCTTACATTGAAAGGAGTCACTACAGAGCAACTACTCCTTTTTTGTTCTGTCTAACATATGAAGCTGTAGTTGGGAGGGGTTGTTTCTAGAGGAACTGTCCATCCATCCAATTTCTATCACCGCTTTATCCTTTGCATGGCGATGGGGGTCTGCTGGAGCTTATCCCAGCTCATTGTAGGTTTGGTGATGGGAGATGATGTTTTTGTTTCCGCTGTTAAGGAGAGTAGAGAGGAGAGGACGCTGGCATGTTTGTTCGCCGTTTCTCAGTCTCTGAGTTTTAAAATTTTATTGATACTGACCTTTTCCTGTACCTGTTTTAACTTGTTTTAATCTTGTAAGCACTCTGAGATTCCCTGAATGAAGAGTGCTCTATAAATAAAATCTATGATTATTATTATCATTATGAGGAGGGGGTGTTGCTGCTATCTAGCTTCTTTCACCAGCTGTTTCAGATGACTTAGGTGATGCAGGGCTTTCTGTTGAGACGATCTTCCAGGAGAATCCTACTCTGCCTTCATCTAGCCAGTACAGACTTTGGCCCGGTTTCCCAGATCAGTTAAGTAGTTCTTAACAGCGAAAGACTTCTTTCACAGGCTCCTTAAGATGGTTTGAAAGAAGTCTTTCGCTGTTAAGAACTACTTAACTGATCTGGGAAACCGGGCCTTTGTTGAGATTAGGAAATCGTAGCGGGGGAGGACAATTGGATGGAGTTTTTTTTGGGTCCAGGAATGGGACTGAAGCATTCTGGTGGCAGCAGTGGCTAGCTCCTTCATGTAGTCAGTGAAGTGAAGGAACGATGGGGAGAGTGACTTGGATGAGGCTGGATCTTCAGCTCCAGCTCTACCCTGAGCCCTTGGTATTTCTCCAGTTTCTCCTGTTCCTCTTTCCTGATATTGCCATTGTGGGGGATGGTTACATCACAACAGTTTCCCTCTGCTGCTTATCTATGGTCACAATGTCCGGTTGGTTGGCCACTAGTATACATAATCTATGTGTGTACATATATAGATATTTGTGTAGTCCGCTTCCCGCATTTGGTCCGTAAAACAAATCTAGACTTTTATATTTTTTTCACACAAACGGACACTGTGAGCTGACAAACCGGTCTGTTTAAAGCAGACCAAACAGGGCTTGTGTGAATGCACCCTTAAATTATTTTTTCCTGTTTGGAAACCAGTAACATGGCATTTTTTCTATAAGACTTGGTTGCTTGTATATATTTTGAAATGGAAAATTAAGTTTTTTAGCTCATGGAAAAGGTTCATGAAATAATTTGCCTATAGGGGCTTATTATTAACTGATTTTATTATTCTCACACTTCAGTTTATCTGCCAATCTGTGCTTATATCTCTATTATTGGAATTGCTAAGTCTGAACCAGACTTACAATATGTGAATGACATTAAAGGTCTCTCTCTCACACATACATACATATGTCTATATAACACAACTGTTCTTACGTTAATGGAAATTGATCCTGTCCTCACTTCAATGGGCACAATATACACACACACATATATATATATATATATATATATATATATATATATATATATATATATATATATATATATACACACAGATGTACAAACACATTCTATATACAATATAGAATGTGTTTGTACATGTGTGTGCACGTGTGTTTTGCGTGTGTGCCCCCCCTCCTCTCCTCCCTAAAGTGTTTCACCCGGTTGAGTGCTCCTATTGCCATGAGAGTATGATGGGCTTCCGCTACCGCTGCCAGCAATGTCATAATTACCAGCTCTGTCAGGACTGCTTCTGGTTCCCATAGCAACCAGCACCAAATGAATGCGTAGCCATCATGGGTAATAAGAGAAAAGGGGGTTTTGGTTACGGAGATGTGTCTGGATTGGATCAGTCAATGTGGTTATTTTTGTTCTGCTTCACTTCCTTATAAAGATGCTGAATTTTCATTGTAGTTGAGGATATTGACGTCAATATTGATGATATGTTTTCAAGAATCATTGCTCTTACATTTGACATGTTACCTCTGTATTTCCTTTATTGAAAGTAGGTGGACAGGAAATGGCTATAGAGAGAAGGGGGGAAGAAACGCAGCAAAGAGCGACAGACTGACAGGAACCTGCACTGCAGGGCATATTTATAGTATATTATGTTTTGCATAAAACACCCAGTGTTTGAAAATTGCTTCATAAATCAAAATTCAAAATTGGTATAAAGAGACAATTTAATGCTGTGTAGGGTTTTCCTTTCTGTCAGTGTGCTACGTAAATACATTTAAGAGATCTGCAATGCTATAAATTCAAATCAAAATTCAAAAATACTTTATTAATCCCAGAGGAGAAATTGATTATTGCAGTAGTTTTCATGATTTCAGTCTCTCCGTTTATTGTGTAGGGTTATAACTGTGGTCAGGAAGGATCGCCTGTGTTGAACGGGAGCTGGAGGAGTCTCTGACTGAACACACTCCACTACTGAATCACTGTGTTGTGAAGAGGATGCTCAGGGTTGTCCATGATCTTATTCATTTTATGAAGTATCCTCCTGTGCACTGTCAGATGTAGAGGCTCCAGAACAGAGCCAGCCTTCTTTATCAGTTTGTTCAGTTTCTTTATGTCGCTGGCTCTGATGCTTACGATGGTCAAAGTTGGCCGATAGTCACTCCAGCTGGTTTCTTTTCCTGTGTTTGTCCTGATTTAACATGTTCACCATATACAGTATGTGTCTTCAGGTACTCTTGCATCTCAGCAGCCAATTTATTACACTGACTTGTATTTTTTGTACATATACAGACCCGAACTGGGTTAATATTTTGATATCAGACATTATGGAAGTGCTCACATGCTTTACAATCCAAGAATTGAGGACTTGGTTGGGATTTTTGTACTTTTCATGCTATTGTTTGTCCTTTAGTGAAATTTCAACTTGGCTGACTTGGCAGTTCACATTCCTAAAGACACAACTATCTGTGGCTGCACTGCACTGTTTCAAACAAGCATTGGCTAAAAAAAAATGGTCACAATGCAAGCAGTAATTGGAAACAGCCATATGTGCATTGTGTTAAAAAGGAGACCAATCAGAGAAGACCGGGGCCTTAAAGATGCAGGATATGAAACCAATTACTAATTTGTGATTACTAATCAGTGGTCTTTTCATTAAGTACACTTTGGTAGAATTGAGTAAGACCCCTTTTTGCCTTTTAAAGAGCCTTAATTCTTTGTGTCAGACTCAACAAAGTGTCGGGTTGTATCTCAGAGATCTAGGTCCTTATTGGCATAAAAACATCACGTGGATGTCCAGATTTGTCAGTTGCACATCCATGATATATGTATCCCATCTCACCACATCATCACATCACATGACCACTTATCTGTGAGGATAATCGGAAGGAAAGGCTTTAATTTGATTAAATATTTGATTCTGAACCAACGGAAGAGGGTCATGTGGTCTGATGAGTCCAGATTCACCCTGTTCCAGAATGATCAGGGTAAGATATCAGGGTATCAGGGTAAGAAGAGAGGCAGATAAAGCGATGCGCCCATCATACCGAGTACTTAGGCACAACCCTGTGGGGGCAGTGCTTTGATCTGGGGTTGCAGCAGTTGGTCAGGTTGTGGCTCATCCTTTTGGGTCATAATGTTCAGCAATGTTATGAGCCAAAAGGATGAGGGCAGCTGACCACCTGAATACGCTGAATGAACACGTGATTCCATCAATGGATTTTATCTTCACTGATGGCACAGGTATATTCCAATATGACAATGCCAGGATTAATTGGACTCAAACTATGAAAGTGGCTCAGTGAGACATCATTTGAATACATGGATTGGCCACCACAGAGTCCAGATTTTAATGCAACTGTGGATGGAAATAAATGTTGCAACATTGCAAAAGTTTATCAGGACAATACCACAGCGAATGTTTGTAGTAATCAAAGCTAAAGTTGTAATATTAGAGTGTGTGACTTTTGTTTTTTGGGACAGGCAGTGTATAAGTTAACAGATATTGTTGTAAATTAGCTAAAAAGTGACATTCAGAAATACACATCAATTTTTTAAATTGTTTGAATTGTTTGAAACTAAATGTGACAAAATGTTGCTGTTATTTTCAATTTGTGGTGCTTTACAATAAACACCCTATACGTAGCTGTTGTTCCTCCATAACTGTGATTGGAGTTTAACATTTCAGCCTTTGAAATTACATTTTGGGCCACCATCAAGACATTCAATGTGAAAGATTGTATGGTGACGGCTCTGCTGGAAAGGATATCCATATTGTAAGTTAACAACAGTTTGTTATTTTGTGTTTTTGTTCTTAGGAAGTTGTCAGTACTGCTAAAGTCTGCTGCACTTGTTTTTAAATGACGCGTCTGCCATCTGCTGTTCATGCTTTGCAATCTCTCTTGGGTATGATCAACATTTGTCTTATTAGCCATCTGCTATGCAAGTGTTCCTCAGGTACCGCCCATGTGTTTGGCCTGTGAACACGATACAGCCATGACCTTACCGTTGAAATGGCTGGGAGGTCGCGCTGAAGGCGGTGTAGTTCAGACTGGAGGGTATACATTGTGTTCTTTTACTGAAACGTATCTCATAAAAAATAAATGGTTTCCTCCTGAATGGAACTGTGTAACTGTTTCTTTTTTTCTGCTTCTTTCTTTCTCAAAGTGCCACAAGAGGTTTGTTACAACCAAAGACAAAAGGTGTTATAAAACTGCCACAGCCTCCAGAAATACCTTCTGTTATGATGATTTGACCCCATTAAACTGCCACAGCCAGTGAAATACCAGAAATACCTTATTTTATGATGATTTGACCCCAATAAAACTGATTTTAAGGAAATGTAGCCTATAGATATAAGTGATGGAACTTTAGGAAAATTCATAAAACATATTTATTCCACCTCTCTATGTGTATGTATTACACATGAGTGATTTAAAAAGTTTTCAATGAATGTCTTACGGAGAAAGACAGTAAACACTACCAGGATAAGATGCAGCAGAGACGTGCAGCTACGGAGGATTTAACGTCTGCTAGAGTTTCGGGGAGTTTAAATCAGGGTCCAAGCGACCTGCTGCTGTCACTCACCAGCTCTGGGGGGATGCCCCACTGGAAGACGAAGAAAATACTGTATAGGCCACAGAATAGGGAGAGAATACATCCTAACTAGATGATGAATGCTTGTAGCCACTACAAGCAAACTGAACCATCAGTGACATTTTTCATATGTGATATGTAAGAGATGAAAAAGTATTCTACAACCTTAACTTTGCTATGTTGTGCTTGACTAAAAGTTTCCGTCATGAGGGTACATTAAAGTATTGCAGGATTTCAGGGTTTGTACAAAATGAAGTCATAACTTAATTATGGGACTGACTGACGCACATGGTAAAGCAGCTGTCACAATGGAGGCTCCAGAAATACGGCATGCCAAAACCTCCGGTCAATCTTTCACGCCCATCATCGGCTCCAATCTGCTCATTTTATACAGCTGTGTATATCTTTATACCGTATGTCTGAAAAGAACAGCCAAACAATGACTTGCACTTTCTATCTGAACATAGATCATTTTCCTTATGTGCTCAACACATAGAGTCGTGCACGTTTAATGAAGTGTCAATGGATAAATGTGAATAATGATGGAAACTGTTAAGCCTAGGTTATGGTTTAGACAGATATGCTAGAAGTACTCAGGAATAGCACGGGTTTGGCTCAGAATCGCAACCATGACAAATCGGTAATTTCGTGGCAAGGATGTAATATGCGATGCATTGGACTGGATCCTGCTGCACAAGGGTTGTTTGTCAAGAGGCCCAGGGTGCGTGTTTTCTTCACATTTAACCTTTTGAAGCTCGTCTCCTGCTACATGTTGTGGTAAACTGACACAAGACATCCTTGGGACACGGAGAAAGGTGACAAGAGATTGATTTTCAGGTGTGAAACTTGTACATGCGGAAAGCACTCAGATGTGGATATGATGGTGAAAGTCTGTTTTGCTGTTGCCTGAAGTCATTCATTTTCCACTGTTTTTTTTTTTTAATTAAAAGTGGAGTGACACAAACTAATTGACTGATAACCTTAACTATACATACCTAGTTCATGTTGTCAAATGTCTGAAAATGTGTTTACTTTGACATACTAAATAAAGAACAGATATTCTACAAATATTGTGATGTTTGTCGACATATCTGACTGAAAAAGTGTGTGAGCAAACAAAGGATGGTTTAGAAATTAGGATTGTCTTTAAAGTTTTCGGAGGCAAATACAGATTTCACAAGCAGTTATGCATGGAATTAATGACATCGCTTTTTTGGGCATATATTATATTCTGTAGTTATTCCTGCTTAAGTCTGCCTATTTTAGGTAAATTCATTCAGCTACAATATTACATATTTTAGGCCAATAGCTGTTTTCAGCCCTGAACTGGACTGCGCGTACACCTGCCTTTTACCCAAAGAGAGCTGGAATAGGCTCCGACTCGAAATAGGAATAAGAGGAATAGATAATATGCACGATGTCTTGGTGGTTAGCACTGTTGCCTCACAGCGAGAAGGTTTGATTCCCTGGCCGGACGGGGCTCTTTCTGTGTGGATTTTGCATGTTCTCTCCGTGCTTGCGTGGGTTCCCTCCGGGTACTCTGGCTTACTCTCACAGTCCAAAAACGTGCGTAGTAGGTTAACTGATGATTCTAAATTGCCCGTAGGTGTGAGTGTGAGTATGTCTGGTTGTTTGTACAGTATATATGTGGCCCTGCGATGGACTGGTGACCTGTCCAGGGTGAATCCCTGCCTCTCGCCTGAAATTAGCTGGGATAGGCTCCAGCAGACCCCCATGCAAAGGATAAAGTGGGTATAGAAAATGGATGGAAGGAATAGGTAATGCATGGATGGAGGGATGGTTGATGAAGTACATGGGAATTGCAAAAAACTGTGTTTCAGTGTGCAGAAGGCCTCAACAGTCTGAATAGATTATCACCAGTAGCCTGTTATTAGGCTACTATGGATCTGAGTAGGAAACAGCCTCAATATCCATCCATCCATCCATCCATCCATTTTATATAACCGCTTTATCCTTTGCAGGGTCACGGGGTCTGCTGGAGCCTATCCCAGCTCATCACAGGTGAGAGGCAGGGGTTACACCCTGGACAGGTCTCCAGTCCATTGCAGGGCCACATACAGTATATAGACGAACACCCAGACAAACTCACACTCACACCTACGGGCAATTTATAATCATCAATTAACCTAGTATGCATGTTTTTGGACTGTGGGAGGAAGCCGGAGTACCCGGAGGGAACCCACACAAGCACGGGGAGAACATGCAAACTCCACACAGAAAGACCTCACCTCCGCCGGGCCAGGGAGTCAAACCGAGATCCTTCTTTCTGTGAGGCAACAGTGCTAACCAACAAGCCACCGTGCTGCCCTAGTCTCAATATCATCAAAAAAATTAAATATCGCTTTAAATTTAGAACATTTTAAATTTAGCAACCCCGATGCTTAATTCTGAGGGTGTAAAACACATTATTATTATTATTGTTATTATTATTATGATGTCCAAGGATAAACAAAAATATGTTTGATGAACTCATTAAAGGAAACAATAATACTATGTTCCTTCATGGAATTGATGAAACTGATATAATTGAGATTGTAAAAAAATTCAGGAAAAAATCATCAAATGATATAAATTCCATTGACATGGTAATTGTTAAAGAAGTTATTGGCCAAATTGTAAGCCCTCTGACCTATATATGCAATCTGTCTTTCCAAAAGGGTGTTTTTCCAAATAATATGAAAATAGCGAAGGTTATACCAGTATTCAAACATGGAGATAAGCATTGCATTGATAATTATAGACCAGTGTCCCTTCTCCCCCAATTCTCAAAAATATTAGAGAAATTATTTGTTAAACCAATGGATTTTTTTCCCTTAGATAAATAATATAATATAATATATATAATTTGCGTGATGTTTGTAAATTTGTTGTACAAAAAGCTAGAAAAGAGACTAAAAGGAGATGTATATCTGTTGTGGGAGTTAAACTATGGAATGACGCTAGCGTAGATTTGCGAATGTGCAGCTCATTTTCGGTTTACAAAAAAAAAGATTTGTGGAGCAATCTTTGAGAGCTACAGATGTTAATGTTTATTTGTTTTTGTTTGTTGCTGTTCTCTGATATTTATATAAAAAAGAAAGTGTAGTTGCTACTATATACAGGACTGTCTCAGAAAATTAGAATATTGTGATAAAGTTCTTTATTTTCTGTAATGCAATTAAAAAAACAAAAATGTCATACATTCTGAATTCATTCAATCAACTGAAATATTGCAAGCCTTTTATTATTTTAATATTGCTGATTATGGTTTACAGTTTAAGATTAAGATTACCAGAATATTCTAATTATTTGAGATAGGATATTTGAGTTTTGATATTTGAATTAAGCCATGATCAGCAATATTAAAATAATAAAAGGCTTGCAATATTTCAGTTGATTTGTAATGAATCCAGAATGTATGACATTTTTGTTTTTGTAATTGCATTACAGAAAATCACAATATTCTAATTTTCTGAGACAGTCCTGTATGTAGACCTTGTTGGTCCTCCTTTTCTGGTTTAGTTTTGCTATTGTTTGTTTGTATGCAGGACAGGCGTTGATATAACCACTATGCTTCTGCCTGTGCCTTTTCAGTCACTATTTTTTCGATAATGTTTGTGTTTAATGCTTGTAGTGTGATGTGACTGAATAAAGAATTTCAATCAATCAATCAATGAAGTATTTGTGAGAGCAGCAGGCTGTGGTTGGTGTGTTTCTCGTCCCCTGCAGCAGCAGCAGCCCTGCAGAGGCCAGGCCTGCCCTGCAGGGCTATCTTCTCTGACCCCACTGACAGGTCTATTTTGGACAGGAGGCTGCACCAGGGGAGGCACGTCAGCTATTTGGCATTATGAGCCCCCGGAGAAGAAAGGAAGAATAAGTCGAGTTACCCTCCCACCAGTGGAGGCTGGAGGTGCCACCATCCCGGATTTGCTATTATTTCACGGATATTTGGGCAGGGAGAAGACCGTTTCTGCTCGATATCCTTTCACCACTCTTCACAGGCGACATCACCTGGAAAATCTCCGCTGCCAGGTGGCTCTCACATGATTCAACGGCCATTTTACCTGAGTGGCTGAAGCCTCAAGGTGAGGTCATAAATTATGCAAAATTGTGGCAGGTGTAAAAAAAACCATTACACTTATTTCCACGGTTTAATTTCAGTTAATTTGAATGTATTTGTTTATTTATTGCTCCGTTTTTCTCAGCTTCGACAACCACACATTCTCAACCTCCTTACTGAATAATTTCCAATGGCTTACTTAGCAGACAGAAGTTGGACTGTGGTACAATAACAAAGGTTTCCTGTCGGGCAGCTTTTATCATAAAGCCCTTCGCTTCTACAAATGGCCATGGACAGAGATGAGCTCTGACAGCTGAGGTTATTTTTGGGACAGGCGGTTGGAGGGACAGAGGTGACAAAGCTGGCTAATGTAACTTTATGAAAGTCACATATCTGCTCTCTCTGACCTTGTTACTGAGGTATTCGTGTGTTGTTGTGCTATTAAACCGCGTTACAACTGATTGAGCTCTCTGGCATTATGTTATTAACTTGAGAAAAAGTGTGCAGGGCCGAGCCGCAGGTGAGGAGGCTGGTGCTCCACCGGGTATAAATATGCAAGCCCTGATCCGGGGGTTTATGTCTATTTCCATTGTACATCATATCTATAGACACAGACAGCCGGTTTCATTACTCTATAATGGTTTAAGGATTCATTTGATGCCAGGGTGAACATTGGCAATCTCTGTAAAAGTAAACAATTATATGTTTTCTAACACTTAAATTAACACTTTAATTTTGTTTTCAACCTAAAATGTCTTGACTGAACTTGTATATTAGTATGAGCTGCTGTCAGATATTTGAATATGATAAGACAACTTCCCTGCCAGCTATAACATATTAAGGACAAATAGACACTTGTAGTGTAAAATGGCTTATCAGTTTAAAAAAAAAATCCTTCTGTCAGAAAAGGATGTTAACTTTTTCCAAGTCTGTATATCTTACGTTTTATCAGGTTCAGCGTCTGGGTGTTATCCTCAGCAGGAAATGATCCTTCAAAGTACAAATAAACAATTGTTGTGTTTGCTCTTTTATTTCTATCAGTTTTGCCGGCCACTTTAATCTAATAACACCACCATTTATGCCCCAGTCACGTTTTCCAGGGACTTTAAATGATGGAGAATATTACACATTTGCACAATATTACTTCAACGGCTTCCTTTTGATTTATGGATTATGATTTCACCTTTTAAGGCTCATCTTTCTGAACTTATCAGCATTAAAACACCCACCTATATTCTTCATTCTCCCTGGCTTCGCCAGCTATACTTTCAGTGAACTCAGGAAAGAGACTTTTATAACTCTGACTGTCTGCCTACCTTCAAGACCTCCTCACTTTACTCTGATCTTAACTCTTAGAGGCCACAAACAAACATCAGAGATGCTCTGACAGATGTTCTTTCTATATCTATGTTTACAAAGGCAAATTATCTTATATCAGCGGTTACTTTGATTGTCTATTTTTTAAAGGTTTCCTTCTATGTACCTTTAAAGACCACTATATCAACATGCATTATTACTGTAACTATTATATTTTCCTTTCCTTTGCTCACAGGAATAAACAATGGATCAAAACTTATTTGGAGGAGCCCCCAGGTTTCTCACCCGCCCAAAGGCGTTCTCAGTATGTGTGGGCAAGGATGCCACACTCAGCTGCACTGTCGTGGGCAACCCCACCCCGCTGATCACCTGGGAAAAAGACAAGCTCAAGATCACGTCTGGCAGCCGCTTCAAGACTGTGGAGGATGAAGATGTGTACCGTCTGACCATCTACGATCTAACCCTGGAGGACGGTGGGCATTACATGTGCAAAGCCAAAAACAGTGTTGGCGAAGCTTATGCTGCTGTGACCCTCAAAGTGGCCCTGCCAGGAGAAATGTCTCAGAGGGCTCCTGTTTTCATGGTGAAACCCGCATCCACGCGCGTGGGTTTGGGAGGTGATGTTGTTTTCCACTGCCGGGTCGCGGCTCACCCTGAGGCCAACTTTGACTGGGAGAAGGATGGACGCTATCTAGGGGAGACGACCCGCATTAAAATTATTTCTGACAACGACAGCAGCACCTTAAAAATCCAAGGCGTACGCAACCTGGACAGTGGCACCTTCACCTGCAGAGCCCAGAACTCCGTAGGCCGAGCCAACGCTGCAGCGGTTCTTACTGTAGACGCTCAGGATTCTCACCACGCCGCCGCAGACAAGGGCTCTTCTCTACTCTCCCACCTGCAAAAGCGCAAAGAAGAGATGAATAAAGACATCTCTATCTATCGCACTGAAGAAAGTCACAGCTCAGTTTCTTCCTCCGTCAAGGCCAACATGAAAGATGCCTTGGGTTCTCTGAATCTGGAGCATGAGCTGAGGGCGCGTGCGTTGGCAAAGCTTCCCAAAGGTGTATTCACCCGTACGTGCACCGTGACAGAAGGCAAACATGCCAAACTCAGCTGCTTTGTGACCGGCCACCCCAAACCACACATCATCTGGAGGAAAGATGGAGCCAACATCAGCGAGGGCCGCAGGCAAGTGATTTATGAGGACCAAGCTGAGAACTTCATCCTCAAGATCCTGTACTGCAAGCAGAGCGATAACGGTCTCTACACCTGCAATGCAACCAATATGGCCGGGCAAACCTACAGTGCTGTGTTGGTTACAGTCAAAGGTAAGGTTTTAAAAGGATAAAACTGGCTTTCTTTTGTATCATCTATCGTGCCTAAATGTCTCATTGCAAGCAAAAAATCAATACACTGTTTCTTTGTGGCATTTGGACCAACATCTGAAGCTAATTTAGTCGTATAAAGCCTCAGTCATTTTCAAAATAGGGGTAAAATTGTATATTTGATGGAAAGTATTTTGAGCTGCAAATGAATGCCCATTCCCTACTCTGGATCATATTTATGATCGTTTGATGGTTGATTTGCTGAGTAAAAGTGTTCATTGTGCTGATGGATTAGTGTGCAGTGCAGCAGTGTGGCTCATCTGTGTGTCAGTGCTGTAAGTGTCACTGTAATCACTATATTTAAATCTAATCTCTTAAATTCTTGTTAAATGTGTATGGCCACTCATGTCGAAGTTAAATTCAGACTAATCCTCTGAAGGAAGGTGTTGTGTTGCATCTATTTTCTGCTTGTGGTGAGTCATTCACACTTGCTAAGATAGACGCCGTGGTGGTGTAACTTCGCCCGGGTACAAATCAACGCAGAGGATGAAACTTTCAATTTTAGTTGTTTATCTTCTTTCCATTCTGTTTGATAATGAAAGGAGAGCTACCAGTGCACCTCTTTGTTATTTATGCAGGGAAACTGATAACATTTGCTTTTTGTCTTGGAGTTTGTTGGTTGTTTTGGTTTAAAAAGGACATTTGTCGTATGATTACTACCCAGGTTCCAAAAGATAAATATAATGAAGCTAAATAACGAAAGTATAACTCGAAAGGAGCTTTTCTTTAGACCATAGACCTACCACTGAAAGCACAATCCACACTGAGGACAGTTTTACATTTGAATTTTAAAGAAATAGATCACAGTGTGCATCAAACAGATAATGTGTCCTTCCTTGCTGTGAAAATAACCTGCCAGTTCCCTTGTTTTATTGTTGGAACATTAACAAACAAATAAATGTTGTTGGTAATGCTAAGTCACGTTAGAACACATTGTCTGTATCCAATCACTTACTCTTATGGCCACTTCAAAGTATTTATTGCTAAATATATGGTGGCTATATTAAGTCAAGTTGTGCAACAGTTCGGCTGAAAGTGTTCACTTAATCTTTGGAAAGCTTTCAAGTACTTAGTGCATCAAACTTTCTCATCTCTTCGTGTGCTTTTAATTTATTGTCGGTGTGAAAGTATTTAACCATGAAACCCTCGTTATTCAGTGTCACAGCTGACTGCCAGGAAGTTTTAGTTTACCTCATTATTTTTAGAAGCATTATCTGAAGAACATTCAAACATGCAACAAAGAGAGCAGATTTTCCAGGTTTTAAGACATAAAACAAGCAAAATGTTACCGTGATTCACTTAGCAATGCTGCTTTTTCTATGTCAAGTAGTAATCTGGCAACAAGTTTCTACTTTTGCTGATTTAATGAATATTTCACTGAAGCACAGTTGAATTAACTGTAATGTAAAAAACATTTGTCGGAGGTATCAAAGAGAACATGTTGCTCTTTACAACTGACAGACATCACCTAGAAATCCTTATGGTTGTGCAAGTTTGAGACTTTTTTTGTCTTTTTCGTTGTGCCAGAGCCTAAAGTGCCATTCAGGAGGAAACTGCTGGATGTGGAGGTACAGGAGAAAACCTCGGCCACTCTCTTGTGTGAGGTTCCTCTTAATGCCACACAGGCCGAGTGGTTCATGGAGGAAACGCGGCTGCAGCAAAATTCCAAATTTCACATGGAGGAGCAAGGCACCCTGCGTCGTCTCACCATCCATAACGTCACTACCAACGATGATGGAGTTTATATCTGTGAGATGAAAGAGGGCAGCCGCACCGTGGCTGAGCTCACTGTCCTGGGTACGTTTTAGACTTCCCTTTTTATTTATACCTGACCTTACGCTTTGAACTTTAGCATAGTTACATCATTAGTTGCTGTAATTTGTCTGATTTTAACTCTATTCCATTGCTACAAAGTATTGTTATTTGAAATACATTTATGCCCATTTCCCAGGTAACATCACCAAAAAGCTTCCTCGAAGGACAGTAGTCCCTGTCAGTGACACCGTCATCTTTTGTGTGGAGCTGGAGCATCCCTGTCCGGATGTCTACTGGACTCGGAATGGAGAGAAGCTGAAGGAGGATTCCCGTATTTCCACCGCCTGTGTGCTCAGACAGTACACACTCACGATTAGAGATTGCCAGGCAGATGACTCAGGAGAAGTGGCCTTTGTGGCTGGAGACTGCAAGACCTCCACTCGATTCACCGTCACCCGTGAGCCAGATACCAACCAACTTCTTTTTTATTTTTCAGTTCGTAATTTGATGATTATCCTCATCGTAACTGTTAAGGGAACACAATGAAATCATGTTGCAGACATGACCTAACATAATAGCGTATTAAATAATGTTAGTTTTTTTGCCAAAAAGCCAAGTCTAATGAATACAAAAGGAATATATTTCCATGATATGTTCATTTCTGAGATATATTGTATGTCTTTTTCCTCTCCAGCTGCACGGAAGCATCCTCCTGACCCCCCAGTGGATGCTGTGGTGCAGAATAAGACAGACTCATCCATCACCATTCACTGGTCTCCTCCTGACAGCGACCGTCCTGTTCCCATCAAAGGCTATATTGTGGAGAGGAGGAGGGTTGGTGCTACTACATGGCAGAGGTGCAATGTTGATGAGACCATCCTTTCAACAGAGATCACCATCCGTAACTTCTCTGAGGAGTCGAGCTACCAATTCCGCATCTCTGCAAAGAATGACTTTGGCCAGAGTCCCTACTTGGAGGTACCTGGAAGTTTCTACCTTGGTAAGCCTCTAATATTTTTCATTCATGATTTAGTTTTTTTGTTTTTCTTTTGGTGCCTCTGTTATGTCTTATTTGCTTCTTTCCTTCAGAGCCCTCTGCAGAAATCAGACAAGGCCTGATGAACAGTACCGCAGTCTCTGGCGAGGAGTTTTCCATCTCGCTGGAGCTGTCCGCTGTCTGCTCGGGCTTCTGGTCCCTGAATGGGCGTCTGCTGCGGAGCGGAGCTGAGTATCTCATCACCAGGTCCAAGAACACGCACACTCTGCTCTTCCGTGATGTGGACATGGACATGAATGGCGCTGAAGTCAAATTTGTGGGCGGAGGCTCACAGAGCAGCTGCATCATATCTGTGAAAGGTACGCGCTCAAAGAAATGCTTATAATCTCGTGAATATTTTACCACATTTCCTTTTTTGTGTTTAAATGTCCTTAGTTTTTCCCAAACCTAATTTTTTGTGACACAAATCTGTAATGGTCTCTAATTTGACAACTGTATTTTTAGCTCCTTTAGTCAGATTCACCAGCAAGTCAGATCGTCCAGAGATCGTGACATGCAGTGTCCAAGAAACCGCTCAGCTGACTGCCGAGTTGTCAAATTACAAAGCAGAGGTTGGTGATAATAATAATAATAATAATAATGATAATAATAATAATAATAATAATAATAATAATAATAATAATAATAATAATAATAATAATAATAATAATAATAATAATAATAATAATAATAATAATAATAATAATACATGTTATTTGTATAGCGCTTTTCAAGGCACTCAAAGACGCTTTACATTAGTCAAAATCATAAAAGCAATACACATAGGACAATTACATGACACAGGACATTAATCACACATTACACACACACACACACACACACACACACACACACACACACACACACACACACACACACACACACACACACACACACACACACACACACACACACACACACATGATAGAGACACATGTCATTGATAACTTTACTGTTTGCTTTTAGGGAGTCTTTCTACATGACTTTGAACCTAGGCAGGTATGAAAAAGAGTATTTGTGCCAAAGAAGTAGTACGGTAATTGACCGTCACATGAGAAGGTGATACAGACATTTCTTAAAGTGCTGTATTACTGACAGCTGCTTGGCGCTAGATCCCAACTATCTCGGACTCCGGCCTGGTCTCATCATCAAAAAGCTTCAATTTCTTGTATGAAATATTTTTTTTCCACAAGTCATTATGGAGTCATTAGCAGTGTTTCCCCGACCACTCACTTGAAAGGGTCGCCCGTCCTTTAAAATCTCCCGCCATGCCAACAAATGCCACAACACGAGCAGCTGTCGTGTATTTCACAGTAGCACAGTCTTCTTGCTCTTGATCACGGCCTGCCAGGGATCAGTGTAGTCACAGCTATAATGCATTAATCACGATGAGTATTAGTGAGTGCAACTGCTAAACCAACTTTGGTGTGAAGAACATGCAAATACTCTTGGAATATCAGCAATCCCTGTGTCATGTTCCTTTGTTTCTTCAGGTGGTTTGGATGAGGAACGGACGGGAGGTAAAAGTGGGCAAGAAGTACGAATATGTCAAAAAAGATCGCAAGAGGATCCTGATGGTACACAATGTTACAGAAGAAGATGTGGGCATTTATGAATGTGTTTTAGCTGATGACAAGTTGCCCATTCAACTCTCTCTTAAAGGTATACACACTGAAGTACAATCTGAAAGTTGAATTATATAGTAATTGCATTTATAATAAATTGCAATGATAGAATTCAATTTTCATTCTAATGTTTTTTTATTGTTTTTACTAGATGAACCTGCCAAATTTCTAAACAAAGCTAGAGGTACCATGGGATTGTCATCGACCCTTAAAGGAGACCTTGAGCTCAGTTGTGAAGTATCTCCTGCTAGTGCTGCTGTTGTATGGAGAAAAGATCAAGTAGAGATCACTGAGGACCAAAGAACTACCATCATCTCCAAGGGGACTCAAAGGAAGCTCGTCATGAAGAGCGCCAAGAAAAGTGATGAAGGACATTATTCCTGTGAGACAGCAGCTGACAAAATCACATTCCACGTCAAGATAAAAGGTAAAATCTGAATGACTCTTTAGCAGGACATATAATGAACTTCTCAGTTATGAAATTCCAATAGTCCTTGTTTCGTTTTTTTTTCAGAAAGTCAAGCCGCAGCTGTCTTCTCCAACAAGGAGTCAGTCCAGAGGGAGGTCAAAGCCACTCTGTCCCAGAAAGCCACTCTTAGTTGTAATGTGTCTGACAGCAAGCAGGAGGTGAAATGGTATAAAGACGGCAAGTTGCTGACATCCAGTAAGACAGTATACTCAGAGGTGAAAGGCTCCATCCGGCAGCTGGTGATTGAAAAAGTGGAGAAAAGTGATGCAGGAGAGTACGCCTGTGAAGCTGGAGGGGAGAAGCTAGTCTTTAAGATACTCGTGTCAGGTAGTATTGTTTGATTGATTCATGTAGATGTTATTCTGTATTTACCTTTAAGCTACATATCTACAAAGAAGTAGAGCTGTAGTTAAAATTCACTGCATTTAATGCTCCAAAGTCTGGTTGTGTCATTTTGTTTTAACAGTGTTTTTCCTGATGAACAAGCTAGTCATGCTGTATACACTAATACAGTGGTTCCCAACCTGGGGTCCGGGCCCCCCCTGAGGGGGCGCGAAACTTTGTCTGCTTTGAAATTATGCAGTTGTAAAAATTATATTTGCGAATGAGAAATTCATAAGACATTGTTAGGAATAATTTATGAATGTCTTGAATATTTTTTGTGTTTTTTATACACTGGTGACAAACACAGGAAATTATTTCATTCCTTATTATTATATCATTACTCAACATTTAATCTACTCCGACAGGTTGTTAAAGGAAAAATGTTAAAAACTTTGGTCTCATATTAAAAGAGACATTTTTCTGAAATATTTTTATTTCCTTTTATGTCCTTTTGTGCCTATTTTATACATTGGTGACATTGGAAAAAAAACAAAGTCATATGTATACAGAGTAAACCAAAGAGAAATGTATCAAAAAAACATAATTAATGTTCATTTTTTCAATTAAAGACTATTTTGGTGCTAGTACGTACGGGTCGGGGGGCCTGGCTGGTCTTAGACACAAGTAGGGGGGGCTCCAAGGAAAAAAGGTTGGGAACCACTGCACTAATACACCCACATATGGTCACTGCTGCTGGCCTTTGAAGTGTGCAGTCATTCCAGTTTGGTTCCTACTGGATTATTGGTTCTGTGATCAAGAATCACAATTATTTATTCATGTATTTATTGTCAGACCACTGCACAATTTTCATAATTGACCCAGTTCTGCTGTTATCAACATGAGTCAGAATATGCATTTGCGACTCTGGGCGTTGTTTGTAAATTTTGTTTTTAATTCCTTGGATTCTGATGTTCTGAAGATCATTCAGTAATTTTTCGAGATTATTCACTGAGAAATGATTAAGTTGCTTCCGAAGTGTCAGTCACAGTGAGCTAAATTATTGCTTTGTGTTGTGAACTTTACTTTCAGATGTTCAATCAGCTTTCTCTAACAAGGAGTCTGTTCAGAGGGAGGTGAAAGCTTCTCTCTCACAGAAAACCACACTGAGCTGTGAGGTGGCTGATGCCAAGACTGAGGTGAAATGGTACAAAGATGGCAAACTGCTGACATCCGGCAAGACCATCCACACTGAATCAAAAGGCAAGAGTCGCCAGCTGGTGATCGACAGCGTCGAGAGGAAAGATGTTGGAGAGTACTTCTGTGAGGCTGGGTCTGAGAAGATGGCTTTTAAGATCCATGGAGCAGGTAAGAATGGCCAGGTGCATATTACTGAGCTCTGAATGAATAGTATCTGACATTTTCTGCATCATGACTTATCCGCCAGAGGCCCAGTCAATCTTTTTCAACAAGGAGTCGGTCCAGAAGGAGGTGAAAGCCACCGTGTCCCAGAAGGCAACTCTTAGCTGTGAGGTTGTTGATTCGAACACAGAGGTGAAATGGTACAAAGATGGAAAGCTTCTCACTTCCAGCAAGACGGTACATACAGAGTCAAAGGGCAAGAGTCGCCATCTGGTGATAGAGAGTCTGGACAAGAAGGATGCTGGAGAGTACTTTTGTGAGGTTGGGACGGAAAAGCTCAACTTCAAACTTCAGGTGGCAGGTATGCTCAAGGACTAATTGACTGCTTTATTTGACTCCTGTTGATAACTCTGAATTTAGGAGAAAAATCATTGTCATCTGTATTCATGATCTCCACAGACACACAAGTCCAGTCAGCCTTCTTCAAAAAGGAGTCTGTCCAAAAGGAGGTGAAAGCTTCTGTCTCACAGAAAGCCACTCTAAGCTGCGAAGTTGCTGACGTCAAGACGGAGGTGAAATGGTACAAAGATGGCAAGCAGCTAACAGCCAGCAAGACAGTCCACACAGAATCGAAAGGCAAGAGTCGCCAGCTGGTGATTGACAACATAGAGAGGAAAGATACCGGAGAATATGTTTGTGAGGCCGGCGCTGAGAAACTGGCGTTCAAATTACATGTTGAAGGTAAGGGGAATGCAGGATGTTTGATAAATCACAAAGAGAATGATGAAATCCTCTCTGTGATGTGAAACATCTACAGTAGAGGTTTTGCTTTAAAGGTATTGTGACATCATTTTTAACATGCTTTTAACACTATTAAAAGTCTTAGCCAACATCCCTCAAATGTGTCTAAAAGAGTGTAACAAGAAAATATTCACTCTAGTACTCTATTCCTGGCTTTTTATTACAGTGTTTTTTAACGCCGTGAAAAATGCTTCATTTTCCCCCTTTCCTGTCAATCATTTCTCCGCTCCTCCTCCAAACCTCCTCCTCCTCCAGCCATACGCTCACAGCGGCGTCGGAGAGAGCCGGGAGCGACAGGCGAAGCATGCACGGAAAAGTAGCACGGCGAACCACAGCAAACAATCATAAAAATAAAGGCATGCAAGCAGCAGTGTCACCTTATCTTAAGTCCAGTCAGTGGCCGCGGGTGTTCTTAGCAGTTTTCCTCCGGTGATTAGAACAAAAGAGGCTCTAAACACTAAACAGCTCCGTGTTAAGCCTGATTTATGGTTCCGCGTTAAATCGACGCAGAGCCCTACGCCGTAGGGTTCAGCGTACGGTGCCCGGCGCCGCGTAACCCTACGCCGTAGATTCTGCGTCGGTGTAACGCGGAACCATAAATCAGCCTTTATGGTGCGCTGGAGAGGAGAGGAGACAGGGAGCTGGGTGGAGGGGGCGGTGATTTAGCGGGCCGTTACGTAACGGCCCGCCACCAAACCACATGCGCCGTTTTTGCACAGTTATGCGGAAAATCCCAGAAAGCACACAATACACTGAATGTTAAAAGTTCGTTGTTTTTTGGGTGTAATTGATGTCAAGACACCCAACAAAACACAAAAAATCAAGAAAAATGTGTTTTTCATGTCACAATCCCTTTAATCTCGTTATAATGGCTTTGGCATGTGGGATCAGGGTTCTGTTGCACAATTCATGTTTGTCCAATTTAATGAATTATCTTTGGTGTATTTAAATAAGAGATTATGTCTTTTATTTCATAAATTCACTTATGTCTCATGAAGAATTTTCAGACCTAGACGGTTAAAAAAAAGTGGCATTTTTGTCTTTGTAGTAACTTCAGATATCCATGCGCCAAAAAAATTAATTCTCCATTCTAGGTTTATATAGACACTGGTCTTTCCTCTTTAATACAGGTGCATATTCAGAAATGCAGTCGATCTGCTTTTCTAAGCAAAGAGTCAATCGCGTTTGAGGTGAAAGCAAAAACATCTCCAAACTGAGATAGTTGATGATTAAATAGTCTCGTACCCATGGAGCTAAAACGATCTCAATATTCAGAAATGCATAGTACGATTCCCAGGTCTTAGGAGAAGATTCACAAATGTATTTCTGATGCACACACAAATATAACCTGATTTACAAACGGTTTGTGGTCTGAGGATTGCATTTGTGTGTGAATTTTTGAGACTCCCCTGATTTGCCTCAACCCACAAATGTCTTTTTTCAAACACGGAATGATCTGCAACAATTCAGATATCGTCCTCGTTTCGGCCAATCATAAGAACCCACCCCACGTGGGGGAATGTTGATGGTCAAATATATGGTTTTGTTGTCCTTATTTATTTATTTATTTAGTTATTTATTAAATGAATATGATTGTGCACTCATTTTGGCTGCATTGGGTATTTACCCTCTTTAATTTATATATTTCTCACACTGTATAATTGTAACTGTTTTATATATACCATTTCAGACTATTTTTAATTTGTATCACAAATACATTGTATCTTTAATATTTTGTTTAAAAACAGAGTTACAGCACATTATTTTCCCATTATTATCTTCCTAGAAACCAAGTCTGCCTTTTTCAACAAAGAGTCCGTCCAAAAGGAGGTGAAATCCACTCTCTCTCAGAAAGCCACCCTAAGCTGCGAGGTCGCTGATGCCAAGACTGAGGTGAAATGGTACAAGGACGGCAAGCTGCTGACTTCCAGCAAGACAATACACTCAGAGTCAAAGGGCAAAAGCCGGCAGCTGGTGTTTGAGAGCGTGGAGAAGAAAGATGCTGGAGAATACATGTGTGAGGTTGGCACTGAGAAGCTGACTTATAAGATACAGGTGGCAGGTAGGAAGGAGGAAAAGTGTTTTCCGTATTAAATCAATGCATTTAATTTGGCTTCTTATATGGCCTCATTTGTCTTTTAGGTTCAGAAAAATGTTGCCTGTGTTCAAGCATTTTGTGTGAATTCGCTAATTTCTACCATGTTTTTCCCCCATCTGCTCTGTAGAACCGCCAGCTGGTTTCTGCAATAAGGAATCAGTTCAGAAGGAGGTGAAAGCCTCCCTCTCCCAGAAAGCTACTTTGAGTTGTGAGGTTTCAGATTCCAAAACTGAGGTGAAGTGGTACAAGGACGGGAAGCTGCTGACTTCCAGCAAGACAATACACTCAGAGTCAAAGGGCAAAAGCAGACAGCTGGTGTTTGAGAGCGTGGAGAAGAAAGATGCTGGAGAATACATGTGTGAGGTCGGCACTGAGAAGCTAACTTATAAGATACAGGTGGCAGGTAAGAAGGAGGAAAAGTGTTTTCCGTATCATATAAATGCACTTCATTTGGCTTGTTATGTTGCCTCATTTTTCTTTTAGATTCAGAAAAATGTTGCCTGTGTTTTTCCCCCATCTGCTCTATAGAACCCCCGGCTAGTTTCTGCAATAAGGAGTCGGTCCAGAAGGAGGTGAAAGCCTCCCTCTCCCAGAAAGCTACTTTGAGTTGTGAGGTTTCAGATTCCAAGACAGAGGTAAAGTGGTACAAGGACGGCAAGCTGCTGACTTCCAGCAAGACAATACACTCAGAGTCAAAGGGCAAAAGCAGACAGCTGGTGTTTGAGAGCGTGGAGAAGAAAGATGCTGGAGAATACTTCTGTGAGGTTGGCACTGAGAAGCTAACTTATAAGATACAGGTGGCAGGTAAGAAGGAGGAAAAGTGTTTTACGTATCATATAAATGCATTTCATTTGGCTTCTTATATGGCCTCATTTTTCTTTTAGGTTCAGAAAAATGTTGCCTGTGTTCAAGCATTTTGTGTGAATTAGCTCATTTTACCATGTTTTTCCCCCATCTGCTCCATAGAACCCCCAGCTGGTTTCTGCAATAAGGAATCGGTCCAGAAGGACGTGAAAGCCTCCCTCTCTCAGAAAGCTACTTTGAGTTGTGAGGTTTCAGATTCCAAGACGGAGATAAAGTGGTACAAGGACGGCAAGCTGCTGACTTCCAGCAAGGAAGTCCACGTCGAGTCGAAGGGAAAGAGCCGTCAGCTTGTGATCGAAAAAGTGGAGAAGAAGGATGTGGGAGAATATACTTGTGAAGCTGGAACAGAGAAACTGGTGTTTAAGCTGAAACTTACAGGTAACGTAGTTGAACAAAATACATGTCTTCCTTGTATAGATGCTTGTCTGAGATACAGAGTACTGGAATGCTTTTCTTTTTTTTTTGTAGATGTAGCCGTCAAGTTCCAGAAGAAGCCTGTCAAGGACGCATTTACTGTTGAAGCAGGAGAAAGCATTGTTTTAGCGACTGAGCTGACCTCGGAAAGTGGTACCGTGAAGTGGTTTAGAGATGGTGTGGAGCTCAAGGAGAGCAGCAAGTACGAAATAAAAAAAGATGGCCTTTCTCGAAGTCTGAAAGTGAAATCTGCAGAGACCAAAGACAGTGGAGCATACTCCTGTCAAACCACTGATGACAAAGTGGAGTTCAAAGTACAGGTCAAAGGTACAATATGGAAAACATTATTTTCTATTTCCTCATAATGCAGAATTATTTCTGTTTAGATCAGAGCACATGCTGATCTCTAAGTCTCACACTTTCATTTCAGATTTAGCTTTGAAGTTTGTTACACCTCTGAAACCTGCTACAGTGGTGATTGGAGATAAACTTAGCCTCATCTGTGAACTAAATCATGCCTCTGGGGATGTTGTCTGGCACCATAATGGTCGTGAGATTAAACCTGGCGCCAGGCACTCTGTCACAACAGAGGGTGCGAAGCGGGCTCTCACTGTGACCGGTATGACGAAGGAAGATGAAGGAGAATACAGCTGTGAATGCAGGGGTGACAAGACCTCTGCTAAAGTAACCTCCTCAGGTAATTAACTAGCTTAACTTCAAAATTCACATTTTAAGGATGGACGCTTTTAATTTGATATCGGTCTGCTTCATTCCTCCAGCACCAAGATCGGTGAGGCTGAGTACCAAACTGAACAATGTAGCTGCGGTGGAGGGAAAAGATGCCATTTTCAAGTGTGTCGTCACACCAGTGGATGCCAACGTCAAATGGTTCCACAAAAATATCCCCGTCACCATTGGACCGAAGTACAAGACCGAGCATGGCAACGGGACTCACTCACTTACGATCAGCTCTGTTACCCAGCAAGATGCTGGGGAGATCAGTGTTGATGCAGAAGGGAAAACCTGCACAGCTGTCCTGCAAGTGCAACGTAAGAATAGGATCCTGTATTAGATTTGAGGAACAAAAACCAAAATGTCCAAATTCTCTTCAGTATTCTTTCTGTTTTCTTTCAGATGAACCTGTGACCTTTAAGAAAAAGCTGGAAAACCTGACAGTGGAGGAGCAAAGTGAAGTAAAACTGGAAGTCGAGCTCAGTAAAGCTTCAGATGATGTCAAGTGGATGAGGAACAGTGTTGTGTTGCAGCCTGAAGGAAACATTCAGGTTCACGTTGATGGAGCCAAGCAGGTTCTGGTCTTCAAAAGAATAACTTACGCTGATCGTGGGATCTACTCTTGTGAAACTCTGGATGACAAGACCCAGGCCAAACTTACTGTGGAGAGTAAGACTGCTAACTGCTTCTATTTTTATTAAACAGCACATGTCATCCATTAATATTTAATATCTCATGCATGGATGTAAAAGTCAAACTTTTCCTTTTCCCTTTAGAGAAGAAGATTCAGGTGGTAAAAGGTCTGACAGAAACTAAAGCACATGAAACAGAGACAGTGACACTGGAGGTGGAACTCAGCCAGGCTGATGCTGAAGGCTCGTGGACCAGAGATGGGGCCAAATTAAAATCGGGGGGGAACTGCCAGATAACAGCCAAGGGAATGAAGCACGCCCTGACGCTGTCGAACCTTAAGAGGGAAGATGCTGGAACTATTTGCTTCCAAGCAGAGGAAGTTCGTACATCATGCAAACTGACTGTTGCAGGTATGTTCTCTCTCTGATTAGGTCTCTTGGAGCCTTGGCTCCCTAAAAGGTTGTAGCAACTATTTGAAAACCTGTACTGATTCTACAGAACCCCCTGCTATGATCTCCAAACCCATTACAAGCGTCAGTGTTGATGAGAAGGAGAAGGCTACGTTTGAATGTGAAGTCTCCAGAACCGATGCAGACGTTAAATGGTTCAAGGTAAGAAATCATTTCAATCAGTGTCTCCAAAATGAAAAAAAAAGAAGAAATAATTGTAAAAATATAAAAAACACATGTACATATGTTTAAGAAAAATAATGAATCTGCAGGGTGATGTTGAACTGAAAGCAGGGAAGAACATAAGCATTCACTCCTTGGGTCGAAAACGCACGTTCGCCATCAACAAATGCATCCCTGAAGATGAGGGCACTTACATTTGTCGTACTACTGATGACAACACCTCTGCCAAGCTCACTGTTCATGGTAACTATGTCACATGCAAATAAATCTGTATCTGCTTATGAGGGTGCCATACCATAAAAAGTTATCTCCCTCTGTAGCCAGAGATATCAAGATTGTTAAGAAGCTACAGGATGTGGAGGTGATGGAGAAGGAGAGCGCTACATTTAAGTGCGAAATCTCGCACGATGATGTGGAGTGCAACTGGTACAAAGGAAGCACCAAACTTAAAGCCAGTGACAACATCAAGATGAGACAAGAAGGTGAGGTTTCTAGAAAACCAACAAACTCTGATCGCTATAGGCTGCATCAGAATAATTGCCATGACTAATCATTATGTTTTCTTACCACAACTATTTAGAAACTCCTGTTTATATCTCATTCCAGGCAGAAACTACGTACTGCTTTTCAAGTGTGTTACACCTGACGATATGGGTGAGATTAAATTCACAGCCGAGAAAGCATCATCAGCTGCCAAACTTAAAGTAAAAGGTAAAAAAAAAAAATCTTTCTTCTGTGTCTCAAAAAATCTCACAACAGCATACTCTGAACGCATTATTGCATGGAGTCGGCTAATCATTATTTTACAATGTTTAATGTGGTTGCATATGGATTACTCTTATTTATTGTGTCAGAAGCTGCTAGGGAATTGCAGTTAATTGAGATAAATGTAAAACCTTACCCTAAATTTCAGAAAAGAGAAAAAAAAATCCATTTGCAACTTGCATTTACATTGTTATTCCTCATTGAGGCCTGATGGCATGACAAATGGCAAGAAACACATCACAACAACACAACTTTGGGTTTTAAAAACTTTGGGTTTTAAACACAGGGCTAGAATTTTATTTATTTTTTTTGTTTTGCCAGAGGCTTTCAATTTTGACTGCGTACAGGGAAGACTTTGCTTGATTTCAGAGATGATCCAGTAATTTTGGCTGTTTTGTGATCACTGATCATGGCTACAGGAACTGTTCAAAATCGTGTGATGACGATTGAGTTATGAGGCAGATATTGGCAAATAGTTGAAACTGCTGTGACTTGCATCAACATGCATATTTTCTTAAGTTGAAGCATTTCTGAACGCAATAAAAGAGAGCCTCAAAATGATAACGTTGTATGATTTGAGGCCCCATTTATTCCGGTCTTGTGCCTGAGCAAAGGGCTTTGGCTTTTTACAGCCTTTAATGTAAATTTGCTGCACACGTGATCATTTTCATTCACTCAGTGTTATTGTTACTGTAGAACTGCCTGTCAAGTTTGTGAAGAAACTCAGAGATAAGATAGCGATGTATAAGCATCGCGCTCATCTTGAATGCCAAGTGTCGCGCGCCAGTGCAAAGGTGAAGTGGTTCAAAAACAAGACGGAGATCCAACCAAGCAAAAAGTATGAGGTTAAAAGCGAAGATGTGTATAGAAAGCTCACCATCAACGACGTGGACTCCGGTGACGAGGATACATACACCTGTGATGCCGCTGATGACAAGACGTCCTGTAAACTACTTGTGGAAGGTAACGCAGTGGAAGATGACCAAGGTCGACTGTACAATTGTGTTGATGTGAACAGATACACTATACAGAACAAGCCATCCCAATCCTTGTCAATGAGGCATAGTTTTGTTGATATATATGAAATAATTTACTAATCGGAGAAATTGGAACATCATTTTGATGTTTTGGCCATTATGTGTGTAACAAGATGCATTAATTAACATAAAACTAATGTTTTGCCCCAGAAAATACATGACTATTAACTTCCACTAAGGTAAGGTAACCCATGGAGATGACTGCTTGAGTAATTAGACTCAAGGTGATGTTTGGTGGGAATATTGTCAGATCATAAAAGATAACATGTTCGTTAGTAATTCAGAAATGTGTAAAGGCTTTAAATCATCCAAGAAGTAATGGAAATACATTTCCACTGGATGTAAGAAAGCAACTATTGTTGCATAAGCCACTTATATCGTTGGTGCTTTTCTTTCTTTCTTTCTTTCTTTCTTTCTTTCTTTCTTTCTTTCTTTCTTTCTTTCTTTCTTTCTTTCTTTCTTTCTTTCTTTCTTTCTTTCTTTCTTTCTCATATAATTTCAAATGAATCTTATTATTTGTAATAATGTAATACTAAGAATGTAATAGCTGCTGCAGGTATTACAGCTAAAATACTCATTTTAGTTTCCAAAACTGTTTCCAGTATTGTACATTTTTTTCACAATACTGAGATATCTGAGACTGAAGACACTGACACTGAGTATTATTACCTTACTTCTTAAAATCCAAAGGTATTAATTCATGGGTTCTGTATCTTAATCATTGTATTTTTTTTTAATAAGTTGCCATTCATAGGTAATGTCATAATATTTGATAGCATTATCAGTGTGGTGTGTGTATAAACTATTTCATGTGATAACCAATTTTTTAATTGTATGAAACCAAGCACTGACTTCCAGCTAAATGTTTGTTTTTCCTTTTTTATGATCCCTGCAGAGCAGTCCATTAGCATAGTGCGGGATCTAAGATCAGTAGAGGTTACAGAGCCCTTTGCAGCTGTTTTCGAAGTGGAAATCAGTATGGAGCTGGTGAAACCCCCTCTGTGGACTTTGGACGGAGTTGCTGTGCAGGAGGGTGCTGATGTTGAGATGGAGAAAGAAGGCACGATGCACCGCCTCACTTTCAAAAAGACCAAAGCATCGATGACAGGACCTGTGCAGTTTACGGCTGGGAAGAGCAAATCTGCAGCTCAGCTCACAGTTAAAGGTGAAAAAGTGGCTTCAAAATGTTTTTTCTTTTTCTGTAATATATCTGTATAAAGTCACTGACCCTAATCCCAAGCTGTTATGTATTTCTAGAGCGCCCTCTTGAGATTGCAGAGCCTATGAAAGACTTGAAAGCTAAGGAAAAAAGCTCCGCTCTTTTCACCTGCAAATTCTCAGCTGCCCCCAAAGAGGTTAACTGGTTCAAAGGTCAGGTACCTCTGACCCCGTCAGACAAGTACAATATGAAGCTAGATGCTACAAGGGCCCAACTTACCATTCTACGGTTGGCCGAGGAAGACAACGGAGAATATTACTGCAAGTCAGGACCTGCTGAGACCAAAGGCACACTTGCTGTTGAAGGTACAGTATGCACCTATGAATACCACAATAAACTGCAACAGCATCAAACATTAATCATCACAGAAATCAAATATTTTAGTTGTTCCTCAAACTGCTACTACCGTATTTTTTTGTTTTGTTTTTACCAATCAGAGCGTGAGATTAAGCTCACCAAGCACCTGGCTGACGTGGAGGTTGTTGAAGACAGCGATGCAGTGTTCACGTGTGAGATAAACTACGCAGATGAAGAGGCGCAGTGGTTTTTGAATGACAAGGTTCTTTTTACTAATGAAGTGAACACCATCACACATGATGGAAAGGTCCACAAGATCACGCTGAAGAACTTGGCCCCTCAGGATGGGGGGACCATCACCTTTCAAGTGCGAAAGGTGAAAGAGTCTGTCACACTCACGGTTAAAGGTGAGGACTGACACTCTTTGTTGTTTCTTTTCGTTAATCTAATTCTTAACCCCTCATTTATAATAGTACCGGGTCCACAGGGTTAAAGGGCTTGATTTGTTGAAGGGATTTTACTTTTACCTTTCTCAACTGTCCTGCAGAGAAGCGTGCCGTGTTCCTAAAGACATTAGATGATGTCACTGGAGAAGAGAAGGGTATGATAACTCTGGCATGTGAGGCATCCAAGCCACGGGTTTCCCCAATATGGAGGAAGGAAGGTAAAGTTTTGAAAGCCGGACCAAAATATGAGCTCCTTCACACAGCCAAGTCTTTGGGACTGATCATCAAGGATATCACTAAAGAGGATGCTGGAGAGTACAGCTGTGATCTTGGGACAGAAGTCTGTAAATCAAAGGTCACTGTAAGAGGTGGGTATCTATACCAGTTTGCATGTGCTGAATTGTTTAGAGAAGAATGTGAGTAATGCCCTTTTTACAATTTCTGTGCTAGAAATCGGTGTCGGAATCACTAAATGGCTGAAATCGGCTGAGGTGAATGAGGGAGACGCATGCAGTTTCGAGTGCATTCTTTCTCGAGAAAGCACAGATGAGTGCTCGTGGACTGTTAACGGGCAAACTGTTACAAACGGTGGGCGCTTTAAAATCTCCAGTCAAGGACGCAAGTACATGCTCGCGATTAAGGACGTCACTCCTGCTGATTCTGGGGAGGTGGTCTTCCAACTTAAGGACCTGAGCTCCAAAACAACATTAACAGTTGAGGGTAAGCTCCGTATGAGGTTTTATGAGGCCCTAAGACTGCAAACAACTACGTTCAAATAACAAGACGATTTTCATATCATTTCCTGGTTGCAGGAAAAGCTTCATCGGTATCACAAGGACTTCAGCACATCTCTGCTGTTCAAGGCGAAGATGCAGTTTTTACCTGTGAGGTGACACAGGCTAGTTCTACGGTCAAGTGGGCTAAGGATGGGACAGTGATCAAAACAAACCAGAAGTATGAGATCAGCCAACAGGTGAAGGTCATGACGCTCACTATCCACAGTGTCTCTGCTAAAGACTCTGGAGAGTACAGTTGTGAAGTTATTGGAGGTGCAACGACTAAAGCTAAATTGGAAATAAAAGGTACAAATGAAAACTGACAAATTTCTTCAAATTTCTGCACTTTACATTTATTGACAGTATTTTTTTCTCTTTTTTTTTCTCATAACAGAAGCAATCCATAAATTCACTAAATCCCTGGAGGACAGCCAAGCGGACGAGAAGGGCTCCGTGACCTTGAAGTGTGAGACGGCACAAACCCCATCCAACGTGACGTGGCTCAAAGGCCACGTGGACCTCAAAGCTGGAGGTCGATATGTCATGTCCCAGGACGAGGGGGTTTTAACTCTCACCATCCAAAATCTGGAGGAAGAAGACAGCGATATCTACACGTGTGACGTTGGAACAGCCAAGAGCATGGCGAAGGTCACTGTTAAAGGTGAGAACACTAGCATTCGTGAAGGTAAGGCCAAACATTTAAAAACATACAATTTTTATTCTGAATCCATCTGCTCTCAGAGCACCAGGCACCATTTTTCTGTAGTTGCTGGACATTTGATGCACGTCCCTTTTTGTTTAGTAAAGTTGCACAGTCCTCAGGCCTTTACAAATGTACTGTACCAGAGGACAACTGTGACTGAAATACTTGTATTTTCTAGTGGAAATTTGTTGCAAAATACAGTATATGCTCAGCTTCTTTTGTTTAGTTGCTTTTTATCCCTTTTTTTAATGAGATATGTGTGACTTAAAAAGTGGTGCATGGCTGTTTCTAAGCAAGCTCCATTGTCTTTTGCATATTGTCTTGCATCCTTGATTTATTTCTGTAGTATTGTAATGAGAGAAGTAGGTTTTTCCCTTCTGTAAACTTCATCAAGAGGAAAATCTGCAAATCACATTTGAGTTTCAAGAGCTAGTCGGCGACCTGGGAGACCCTAACTGATCCATCACCAACGCCCGGTTCTACAAGTCACATCCCCATTTATTTCATTTTAGCCCTGCCAGCCACTTTCAGTGAGAAGATCAAAAACCAGACCAAGAACGAAGGGGAGACTGTGACCTTGAGCTGTGAGACATCAAAACCTGCTGCTGACGTCCAGTGGAAGAAGGGCTCTGAAGTTCTTAAACCAGGAGAGAAGTATGAGTTGAAGCAGAAGGCCACCTCCTGTACACTTCAAATTAGGAATTTGAATGTTGAAGACAGTGGGGAGTATGCTTGTGTTTGTGGAGACCAGAAGACATCTGCCACCTTGAAAGTCAACGGTAGGGATCCGTGCCTTTTTTGTCATTTTTTTCTTTTCAATGCTGCACTTTGTAAGAGTTTCAGTTCTTCTGCATTTGGCATTTTAAGTTACCAACTTTTTTTGGACCTTCTCACCTATTATTGTAATGAAAACCTGTTCGTTCAGCATTGCCACCAACCTTCGTGCAGAAGCTGAAGAGTCAGGGTGCTGAAGAGGGAGCAAGTGTTGTTTTGCTTTGTGAGCTCTCCAAACCTGGAGTCTCAGTGGAGTGGAAGAAGGGACAGCAGGTCCTGAATTCTGGAGAGAAGTACCAGATGACGCAGAAGGGCTCGGTCAATGAGCTCCTGATCAGCCAGGTGGTCCCAGAAGACAGTGGAGACTACAGCTGTGTGTGTGGAGACCAGAAGACCTCGGCCAGCATAAACATTAAGGGTAGGAGGAGAACTTTTAAAGATGTGATTTGAGTAACTTCTTAAAAATTGTAAACAGAAAGGCTAGGATGTGTATACACATAGCAACACATCTGTTGTTGAGTCCCTGTGTTATCACAGCAGCATTGATTAACCATCTAACAAACACTCAGCCCAACCAGTGACATTCAAACAGAAGGTGGAGAATCAGGAAGCTGAAGAGGGAGCTGATATTACTCTGAAGTGTGAACTCTCCAAACCTGGAGTCCCAGTGGAGTGGAAGAAGGGAGCAGAGACCCTGAAGTCTGGAGAGAAGTACCAGATGAAGCAGAAGGCCTCGGTCAATGAGCTCCTGATCAGCCAGGTGGTCCCAGAAGACAGTGGAGACTACAGCTGTGTGTGTGGAGACCAGAAGACCTCAGCCACACTCAAGATCAAGGGTAGGAGGAGATTTCATACAGACATTTTGCGAAGTATTACATATTTAAACCATACAAAATGTTTTGGGGAGTTTACCTGTCAGGAAAGGGTGGAACCAGCCCTCTTTTGTATCCAGTCTGCTTTTGCGCTTTATGCTATGCTTGTTTTTCCTTATGTCATGGCATGCCACTGATGGTTTATCAATCAATAAACACCCAGCCAAGCCAGTAACCTTCAAACACAAGTTGGAGACCCAGGAAGCTGAAGAGGGAGCTGATATTACTCTGAAGTGTGAACTCTCCAAACCTGGAGTCCCAGTGGAGTGGAAGAAAGGAGCAGAGATCCTGAAGACTTCAGAAAAGTACCAGATGAAGCAGAAGGCCTCGGTCAATGAGCTCCTGATCAGCCAGGTGGTCCCAGAAGACAGTGGAGACTACAGCTGTGTGTGTGGAGACCAGAAGACCTCAGCTAGCTTAAATATTAGGGGTATGGAAAGGTCAATTGTGTTTCAAAGGAAAAAAAAACAATCAAACATTTAAAGGAGCATGAGGCAGGATTGAGGCAGGATTTATGAAAAAAATTCTTATACGTTTTAAGTTTTCTAGTAATAATGTCAGATGAAGCGTTCCAAACCAAAAAGAATGAGCCCTCTAGTGTATCTCTCCGTTGCCTTGAACAGGCTGTGTGCTGCAAAATGTGCTGCAATTCGGGGCCCGACTTTCCCGCGCTGTCCTGCGGATGTGACGTCAAATAGCGCTGCATGCGCGTTCTCCCGTGCCGGCTTCGCTGTTGGCTGCAGTACCCCCGACGGCCATCGTGGCGAATGGTGGCGCTAGAGAGTCTCATTTCTTAAAAGGAGCCTCATGCTCCTTTAACTTGCTTTTTTCATGTATTCATTTTTTTTTTAATTTTGCTTAAATATGTCAATTTTTTTCTGTCTTATGTCCACTGCCTGCCATCGGTTACTAACTTAATACAAATTTAGCACAACCAGTGACATTCAAACACAAGTTGGAGACCCAGGAAGCTGAAGAGGGAGCTGATATTACTCTGAAGTGTGAACTCTCCAAACCTGGAGTCCCAGTGGAGTGGAAGAAGGGAGCAGAGACCCTGAAGTCTGGAGAGAAGTACCAGATGAAGCAGAAGGCCTCGGTCAGTGAGCTCCTGATCAACAAGGTGGTCCCAGAAGACAGTGGAGACTACAGCTGTGTGTGTGGAGACCAGAAGACCTCAGCCACACTCAAGATCAAGGGTAGGAGGAGATTTCATACAAGACATTTTGCGAAGTATTACATATTTAAAGGTATAGTCTGTAATCATATTCAAAAACATTTATTGTTATACTGGGCGAAATGGTCCTTCCATCCTGAGAGTAGCTAGTGAATAATGTGTTCAGAAAAAGGAAAGAAAAAAATCCGACCTCTCTGACAGCTTTAATCCTGTAAAAACTCTGACCAATCTGTTTTTTGCGCACCGAATGGCACGGGTTGGTCAGAGGACCAGAGGATTGGCAGGGGGGAAAGAACCAATCAGATGCCTTCATTTTAAGTCCCGCCCACGCCCCCCTCTGTCCCATGCGCGCACTCTGCTTCCAGCCCCCATGTCCACTTCCCATGGGTCCTCATCGGCTCAGAGTGTCCCAGTGTAACCCCCCCCCCCCGCTCCTCCAGACCGACTGGCAACCGCGGCCTGACATCGGAGGGCCCCCGCCGCTCCCGGCTTCACTGCCGGCTCGCGGTCGGGCGGTCACGTCGAATGTAACGGCTCGCCCTGCTAAAAAAGGCTAAAAAAAGAAAGCCAAAGTACGATTCTGCGGAGCAGATTTTCTGCTACTGGGGGTCTGCCACGGTCCCCATACTGGGGGTCCGTGGGGATGGAGGCGTCTCCATCCCGGCGAGGGCTGAGAGCGCCAGTGCGGGTGGCGGTGCGCTGCGGTGCTGTGCTCTGGAGCCACGGCGTAGCTACGGCGTAGGGTACGCGGCGTCGCGCACCATTCTGCGTTGGTGTAACGCAGAACCATAAATCAGCCTTACGGCGTACCCTATGCCGTAGGCTCTGCGTTGGTGTAACGCGGAACCATAAATCAGCCTTCAGTGTGTGCTGTTCTGAACTTCTCTGTGCTCATTTTGCTGGGATGTCGGGTCCCTCCGCCGAGACACAACTTTTGCGGTGTGCGTTCATTGTTGTGTCTAAAAATGATGCGCAGTGCCCACCCAATCAGAAACGGTACAGATATTCTGTGATATTTTTTTTATTTATAAAAAAATAAAATTATAAAAAAATAAAGGATCCCCATAACTTTGATTGGGTGGGCAGGATGCATGTTTGGGTGGACACAGCCCACCCCTGCCCCCATCCCCCCCCCCCCCTAAAACCGGCCTCGCTTACAGGTGAATGAGACATGGGGTAGTTTTGTTGAAAATGTGCTGTCCAAAATGTCCTGGAAAACTCGACTCCTGCAAATGCGCGTTCCCCAAAGTTTGTGGGGGCGTGGCTTTGGACGGAGCACTGACGGGAGGGGGAGGAGGGAGTGGGGCTTAGAGGAGGTGCCACTTTCAAATCTTGCTAGCTCTCCAACATCACGGAGTATACCTTTAAACAATTATAAAAAAAAATCTTTTGCTTATGTCATGGCATGCCACTGATGGTTTATCAATCAATAAACACCCAGCCAAGCCAGTAACCTTCAAACACAAGTTGGAGACCCAGGAAGCTGAAGAGGGAGCTGATATTACTCTGAAGTGTGAACTCTCCAAACCTGGAGTCCCAGTGGAGTGGAAGAAGGGAGCAGAGACCCTGAAGTCTGGAGAGAAGTACCAGATGAAGCAGAAGGCCTCGGTCAGTGAGCTCCTGATCAACAAGGTGGTCCCAGAAGACAGTGGAGACTACAGCTGTGTGTGTGGAGACCAGAAGACCTCAGCCACACTCAAGATCAAGGGTAGGAGATTTGTTAACTGCTTTTGCAATGTCGTGTTGTTCCTGCATTCTCACATTTGTGCTATAGCTTGTGTATTTATTTATGCTACATGTCTTATATTTTGTTTGTGTTCTTCTGGTTCATGAAATGTTGTTTTCATGCGTGTGTGTGTGTGTGTGTGTGTGTGTGTGTGTGTGTGTGTCCCACATCTAATGTACAAGATGCTTCTTTCTCTGTAGTGGTTAAACAGGCTGAAGTAATTTGCTTGGATTACTGTTCTTTCTTAAGCTCTGTTTTGAGAAAGTGACATTTCTTACTCCCTCTGGGAGATTTGGCATCACTTCTTGGGTTTGAAAACACTAACAAAGGACTCTTGTCATCCATGGCATGTTATCTGAACTCACATGTTGCACTTGCATATCCAAATCATAAAAAGCTTTGATGATGTGGAAAATGAAAATTAGGAAACAAAAAAAAAACCAAAAAAAAAAACCATCAGGGATTGTTAGTCTTCATTTTCCTGCAGACAGTGGTAACCATTATGCCATTTCAATAGTTTTTTTGTTTTTTTTTAAATGTTTTTATCCTGATTTTTTTTCCCCATTTTATCACCCTGTGCTCCTACCTAAGTGACAGTCCTGGGCATTGCTCCCGCTACCAACCCCGGGAGGGCCCTGCACTGAGCTCAGGTCTCCTTAACCTGAGGAGTGAGCAGGCCGCATCTTTTCACCAGACAGGATGGGGTTTCTCTGGCCGGACGTAGCGCGTGGAAGGATCACGTTATTCCGGCCGGATCCTCCCCTCCCCATCTGGCTCCTCGGCTGGCCAGAGGGGGCATGTGTAGCCCAGGACTGGACCTTCTTGCTGTGAGACGGCTGCACTGCCAGCTGCGCCACCGTGCCCCCAATGATGGTTAAAAAAAACTGAGTCTTATGGCTGAGTCTAGCAAGAATTATGGAAAGGCGGAGGGTCTCCACTTTGTCACCAAATACAACAGAAGACTAGTAAAAAAAAATAAAATAAGGACAAATTTAAATGGATAGTCTGCGATAGACTGGCGACCTGTCCAGGGTGAACCCATGCCTCTTGCCTGTAATTAGATAGGCTCCAACAGACCCCCGTGACCCTGCAAAGGATAAAGCGGGTATAGATAATGGATGGATGGATGGATGAAATGGATAGTGATATTTCCCTTTACATAGTGCATAATATAATTCATGACTCAAGGAATCTGGACGAGTATCTGTGTGTAAAGGGCTAAGACTCAAACATCCAGGATCTCAGATTCCTCAGATAACAATTTACCAAAAACCATCATTCTTCAAAATATGTATTGCCATATCAGCGCTATGTACTCCGGACTAAAGACGAAATAGATCATTTAGACTGTTATCATCAACAGCCAAATGCCGGCCTCTGTGTTTGTCTGGATTAGTATCAGCCCATAATAAAACTCATTTACACTCCTTTGATGGCAGTTTCAATCAAGAAAAGCACATTGAGATTTCAGAGAAATATAATGTGCCTCAGAGGTGATATCTCTTCCTTTGGCATGCGTTTAAAAAAACCCCAAAAAAAACACATTCTGTCAAGACTACAAAGGCCTGGCAGAGGAGGAAGAGGACATGGCTACTGGAGGGCCTCCCTGCAGTTCTGGCCTGTCCACATGTTTTGAAATGAAATATGGAAACACAGAGATATGCACCGTTAATACGTGTTTGAAGAAAAGGGCAGAATGATGACTGAAAAGCTTCATTTATTGCTATCCTCAATGCCAGAACTCCCTTCAGACTTTGTTAGAGGGAATGGCAACGTAACAATGAAGCAAAAGCTTTATAGTCTCAACTTTTTTAGAAATGTGTTGTAGATCAAAACGTATAAAAAAATCATGTATATACAGAAATGAAATTAACACAAAAAGACACAAGATATCTTGGGTTAATACTGTCTGCAGAAAAATTAGATTTAAACTAAACTCAAGTTTGAGTTTAAGTATTCAAATTGTCCCAACTTTTTCTGATTATAGGTTTTATGTTTGTGATATTCTTGTCTTTCTTGGTGGTTGTGTTGGCCTTGGACTTTGCAACTGACCCTCAGTCATGTTGTACTGGGACAGATACGTTTTATTGGTGCATAGTTATTCTGTAATCTGCTTTTCAAATTTTTTTTAAGTGAATATTTCGTTTTTCAGTTGATAAAAGTAAGTGAGTTGTTACAGTAAATGTGATGTATATTATTTAATCTCAGTTGGGAAGGTATCGGGTCCTCCTGCAGCATCAAAATCAGAATCCAAGAGGCAGGAGACCCAAGAAAAAATAGAAGGTATGAGGAGATGACCAAGGGTCATTTTCATCTTAATGTGCTCCGTTTGTTTTGGTAATGGCCTTCGTGTTTGTTATGTGACGTCCTCCCTTAGGTCATGCTTGTACCTTGTTGTCCATGGAGTTTAAGATAGAGTTGTAGTCAATTTATAATAGAAGAAAGAAAGTACATCTTATGGCATTTAGATTTTATATATCAGGACATAGGTCCTTACCAAGTCAAAAGATAGGCGTCTAAAACTTTAGATAAACATAACATCATATTACACTGTGTCGTTACTGAGTAAACAAAAAAAGTCGAAATGGTTTGTGAAAACAATGAACATGCAGAAGCAGTGTGAGTACTTCAATAGCTTTTTGAACTATCTTTAGCAGCATAACTTGAAGCAAGGTTCATTGAGGTTTGCAGTTCATTGAGATTTGGATGTATTTTAGTTTATGTTTGTGATATTACTGGGCCATTGGAACACTTGATCCTTTTTTCTACCACGTTGCTTGACAAGACGTATAAGATGTTTGTGTGCTGTGTTAGATTTACAGCACACAAGATACAAGATATTGTTCCAGGAAAAATGCAGTTTGTTCAGCTGCAAATCTGGAAACCTTAATCTCCTCGTTGGAGTTGGAGAGAAGAGGGTGTCTCCTGGCAACCCTTTAGGATAAACCATACCTGCAACCTTTCAATTGTTCTACTATGAACATAAACTTTCAACATTCTGACCAGTTAAAAATCTGAGATTGGGCTCATTGGCTGCGTCTGAAATTGCATACTTCCACCCTAATGAGTATGCAAAATGAGTATGCGAGATTTTTTAGTGCGTCCGAAACATTAGAACGTACTCAATAGTATGCTCTATCCATACTCATTCCAGAGAAATGTATTAGTGTGGATTGATGGACACTAGCTTGCTAAGTGATACGTATATGTATGGAAGTATAATATTAAGTATGATAATTTTATTATATAATAATATTATAATATTCGTATATAATAATATTATATAATGTAATCTTGTTTCGGCCAGGATAAATGGGAAATAGCGGAGCGATGCTGCAACGCTGCTGTGTGCTGCGCTCTTAATAGTACGTCCGAATGAATGCACACTACTGATATTTACTCAAAAGTGTGCCGAACTTAAGTATACTTTTTAGTATATACTTTTTAGTATGGCATTTCGGACGCACCGATTTGAGCTTTTTTTGAGCATTCCACTATCTGTGGTTGGGGTGACCCTGTTGGTATGACCACTCTAAACTGTCTTGAAATGGCCTCATGACATCTCCCATGTTAATGAAAATCAGAATATCTAAGAAGGTTACAGATATCTTTCATCCATTCAAGACCTGCATGCTGGAGACCAGCAAAATGCCCCAAATTCTGCTTTATTACCAAAAGTGGTCATATTTGCTATTGATAATTCAATAAGGTACATTTCATTCATAGCACCTTTCCCATTACTTCTTACCCTCCCTGCTTCTGTATGTTGGAAACTGACATTGAATAATGTCATTATCTGAAATGTCATTGTTGTTCATCTGAGATTGTAGTTACCTATTTTGAATATCTGTATTGGCCCAGTAACTTTTTATGTCCTGATATGTGAATCCTTGAAATATGTTTTTCCTATTTTTTTGCATGTATCTATTTCATTTTTTATTTATTTAAGTAACTAGATTTAGTCTGTAGTCTTAGGTGCTTCTGCTGTGTCCTGTGTCAAAAACAGTTCCTGTCTTGCAGTAGGATTTGTCCTCGGCACTATATTGCAGTTTTACAACACAACTCGCTCAGTCGAACGCTGCAGAAACTCATTTCTAAGAAAGTAAAAGCTGGTTAGCTGGTTTTAATAATTCTAATCATTAAACTTTTTCTCACCCCACAGGCAGAGTTAGAGATTTAGGAATATTAGGCTTATTTCTAAAGAGGCTGATTTTACACTGGAAAAAAAGGTTTTTGTGTAATTTATATAAGTGTCATGTTAATGGTTTAAAAATAGGAATAAGCTCCTGTTGGTTGAAGTTCACATCTTTTCTGTGAAATTATTACCGTATTTGTGCTTCATCTGATGAGGGCAGGCTTGAAGCCACATTTTGAATGAGTATGGAAATGTTAGCGTTATTACAATAATACTTAAATTATATTTCAAATAGTTTTGATCAAAATGGGATTTCCATTTCAGTCAAGATGGGTGATTCTCTTTCCAAAGCTGCTAAAGATGTGGAGAAGAGGCAGGAGATAATTGAAACTGTGGAAGGTAGGGTTGTTTGTTCAGCTCATTCTACAATGAAGAACTTTGTAAATGAAGAATTATGATAAAATGAAAAAGCCAAAATTAATTAATTAATTCATTTCAGACATGTCAAAACCATCTTATAACAACGTTAACTCTAGTACAATAATATGACATAAAGCTGTTGAGAACTTGAAACATTACGACTTCATTAAAGCTCCTGACTGGTATTCAGAGGAACTACTGCTTATTAGCTGGTTTTTATTGCAATATATTGTGTCTAGTTGTTTTCAGGCAATACATGTGTGTACCAAAACTTTTATTTTTGGCTTGAACAATTTATATTAAGTTGTGTATTCAATTTTTACACTTGTGCATTTAAAGAAGAGGTTAGTTTTAAATATTTGTATATTTCTTTTTTCTATGGGACATTTTATTGGAAAGAGCATTCATTTTCTTACGGTGACATACCCATCAGCTGAGTTTTTCTCTTCATGATACTTGAGTAAGACTTGCTCCTGGTGATTTCCTGTGCCAAATTGTAACTGCTTTTAACTATTATAGCTGTGACGCTGCCAACTACTGGAGAAGCACCGAAACAGCAGCTTCTCACACAAGATATTCAGAAAGATTGGAGAGAGCTTGGATTGGGAGGTGAAGGTAATGTGGCACATGTTTGCATGTGTTTGTTGGATACTGTGAGATCAGGGTAATGGCAGTTTGGTTTGCCTTTAGTGTCTGTGTGGCGGTGTCCTCTATGTTAAATAGCTCAAATATTTCATAAATGTAGTTGTTGTCGTCTTGTGTGCTCTATTCTTTGTTGTTGTTTTGGTAGGTGTATTATGTTGCAAATACTGCTTTATCTATTTGTTTCAACAGTTTGTCTCTACTTGTGTGTTAAACATTGAAAAGGTCTTGTGCTATATGGCAACGTTGTGCTGTTTCAGATGGTGCTCTGTGTTGGATTGAGGCTTATAATCAACAAGTGGCTCTGTTAATGCTGTTAATGAGAGTATATGTCAATAACAGCGTCTTATTGCAACTTCCAATCTCTACTTCCCCTCCTTTATTCTGTATTTAGTTTTTCAAGCAGATAATAACATGATCCGAAATGTAATTTATTATTGTTCATAGTAGATTATAGTTACTTATTTTTAACATTGGTATTGGCCAGGTAACTTTTTATATGCTGATATGCATCCTTACTGTTGAAGGAACATTTCCTTTTTCTTTGAAATGTTTTTTTTTTAAATTTACCAAACGTGTTTACACGTGAACTTTAAGCCTATTTTGTTACAGGAGGATTCAAGTGTAGATCTTCAGTGCTATAGTGCAGTATATGCAAAATGAGAACAAGCTCTTTTTGAGTGATGCTTGCATCTTTCATGAGGAATAATTATTTGTGATTTATGTCATAATTGTCGGCTTGAAGCTGCTGTTTGAATGGGTATGGCAATGTCGTTACAACACTACTTACATGATATTTTGAAATCAAAATTGCATTTCTATTTCAGTCAAGATGGTGGATTCTACTTCCAAAACTACTAAAGATGTTGATAAGAGGCAGGAGATAATTGAAACTGTCGAAGGTAGGATTGTTTGTTCAGCTCATTTAACAATTGAAGAACATAATCAGCAGATAATTTTGTTAAAATGATAAGCCAGAATTAAAATAATATCAAGCCATTGAGAACATGAAACATTATTACTCCATTAGGGCTAATGATTGGTTTCGAGACTTGTGTATTTATTTAAAGGTTTAGTTATTAAGGACAATGCACATTAATAATACATTTAAACAAATGTAAAATATGCCAGAATTAGCCAAAAAGGCTATTTTGCATCTGCTGTCCCTGGACTGGTGTAAAATAGTCAACCTAAAAGAAAAGTTATTAACTTTATGTAAAACGTTAATAAACTTTATGTTAACCATAAATAGGTTTATACAGTATCACAGTATTGTTGAGGATGTTAATGGAGAAGTAGAGAGAAGTTCAGAGGAAGCCACATTGTGTCTTCAGAAATCAGAAATCAGAAAAGGGTTTATTGCCAAGTTTTCACACGAGGAATTTGTTATGGTGATTGGTGCAACACAATACAATTATAAAAACAAATATATAAGAGATAAAATAAAATTTATAAACAATAAAAAGTATAAACAATAAAATAAAATGTAGACCAGAAATGTACAAAATGAGGTTTTAAAGTGCCGGGTGAGTCTGTACAAAAGTGACTTAGGAACTTAGGATAGGTAAAAAGTATAGACAGAAATGTACAATGAGGTTTGTAAAGTGCCGGATATGAGTCTGTGCAAAAGTTACAGGATTGGAATATTTACGTTAATGTAACGTAGAGTGGGATGGGGGGGCAGTCTTGGTAGACGGGGGAGAGGGGGGACCGGGGCCTTTGTAGTCTTTGTATCAGTTCTGAGCCTCTTTTTGCTATAGTGATGGACAAGCAGACAGATGAGGTTGGATAGGAATCTGCATGGACTATGATGTTTGCATATATCATTGTGATCTGTTGTTTGAGCCGGAATCAGGTGGAGGAAAATCTTGACAGGTGGAGGTATGCCCTGGAATGGGGAGGAATGGTGGTTAGCCACACCAAGAGAGAATACATGCATGTGAATGAGAGGGACCAGGTAGAATAGTGAGGCTACAGGGAGCTGACATAAAGAAGGTAAAGGACTTCATGTACTTAGGATCAACAGTCCATAGAAATTTAGAGTGCTGAAAAGAGGTGAAGAAGTGTGCAAGCACATAGGGAGTTGTGGAGAAAAGTGTACAGGGTGATGTGTGATAAAAGATTATCAGCAAGATTAAAAGGGAAGGTGTACAGTATGAGATGGTGATGAGACCAGCTCGTGTGGTTTGGGGAGTGTGGAACTGAGGAAAAGATAGGAGGCCGAGTTGGAAACAGCAGATGGTAAAATATTAAGGTTTTCCTTGGGAGTAAAGAGGACAGATAAGATCAGGATTGAGTATGTCAGAGGGACAGAACATATTGGATGTTTTAGAGAGAAAGTCAAAGAGGCCAGACTGAGATGGTTCGGACATGAAACAATCAAGCTTTAGTTTAAGCCTATACATTTGTGGATTTCTGTTATCTCTGGGACATTTTTCTGCTTAAAGGCTTTTTTACAGTGGCATAGTGATCAGTTGAGTTTTTCTCTTCATGATACTTGAGTAAGACTTGCTCCTGCTGATTTCCTGTGCCAAATTGTAACTGCTTTTAACTATTATAGCTGTGACGCTGCCAACTACTGGAGAAGCACCGAAACAGCAGCTTCTCAAACAAGAGATACAGAAAGATTCGAGAGAGCTTGGATTGGGAGGTGAAGGTAATGTGGCACATGTTTGCATGTGTTTGTTGGATACCATGAGATCAGGGTAATGGCAGTTTGGTTTGCCTTTAGTGTCTGTGTGGCGGTGTCCTCTATGTTAAATAGCTCAAATATTTCATAAATGTAGTTGTTGTCGTCTTGTGTGCTCTATTCTTTGTTGTTGTTTTGTTAGGTGTATTATGTTGCAAATACTGCTTTATCTATTTGTTTCAACAGTTTGTCTCTACTTGTTTGTTGAACTTTGAAAAGGTCTTGTGCTATATGGCAATGTTGGGCTGTTTCAGATGGTGCTCTGTGTTGGATTGAGGCTTATAATCAACAAGTTGCTCTGTTAATGCTGTTAATGAGAGTATATGTCAATAACAGCGTCTTATTGCAACTTCCAATCTCTACTTCCCCTCCTTTATTCTGTATTTTGTTTTTCAAGCGGATAATAACATGATCCGAAATGTAATTTATTATTGTTCATAGTATTGTAGTTACTTATTTTTAACATTGGTATTGGCCAGGTAACTTTTTATATGCTGATATGCATCCTTACTGTTGAAGGAACATTTCCTTTTTCTTTGAAATGTAATGTTTTTTTTTAATTTACCAAACGTGTTTAGACATGAACTTTAAGCCTATTTTGTTACAGGAGGATTCAAGTGTAGATCTTCAGTGCTATAGGGCAGTATATGCAAAATGAGAACAAGCTCTTTTTGAGTGATGCTTGCATCTTTCATGAGGAATAATTATTTGTGATTTATGTCATAATTGTCGGCTTGATGCTGCTGTTTGAATGGGTATGGCAATGTCGTTACAACACTTACATGATATTTTGAAATCAAAATTGCATTTCTATTTCAGTCAAGATGGTGGATTCTACTTCCAAAACTACTAAAGATGTTGATAAGAGGCAGGAGATAATTGAAACTGTCGAAGGTAGGATTGTTTGTTCAGCTCATTTAACAATTGAAAAACATAATCACCAGATAATTTTGTTAAAATGATAAGCCAGAATTAAAATAATATCAAGCCATTGAGAACATGAAACATTATTACTCCATTAGGGCTAATGATTGGTTTTCAGACTTGTTTATTTATTTAAAGGTTTAGTTATCAGGGACAATGCACATTAATAATACATTTAAACAAATGTAAAATATGCCAGAATTAGCCAAAAAGGCTATTTTGCATCTGCTGTCCCTGGACTGGTGTAAAATAGTCAACCTAAAAGAAAAGTTATTAACTTTATGTAAAATGTTAATAAACTTTATGTTAACCATAAATAGGTTTATACAGTATCACAGTATTCACTAGCAAGGACCACGCCATAAACAGGATACGTTTAAATGATTTATTGATACGAAGATGATGGCGATGATGATGACGATGGTGATGATAATGGCGATGACGATGACAATGACAATGATGATCTATGGATCGGTGGATGCGTTGTGGGGAAGCTGGTAGGGAATCCGCCGCAGCGCCCGGGCAACGACGAACCCCCTAGGAATCTATGAGGTAGAGAAAGAGAGGGAAGAAGGAGAAGAGAAAAGGGGTGGGGGGAGGGGTGCAGAGAACGAGAGCGAAGAGGAACTGAGGTTTAGGTTAGTATTTGAAGGTATGACCGGAAGAGGCGTGGTTGAGGCGTGGTCCTGCTCCTGAAATTCGCTGGTTAAGCTCCAATTGTTGAGGATGGAGGAAAATCTTGACAGGTGGAGGTATGCCCTGGAATGGGGAGGAATGGTGGTTAGCCACACCAAGAGAGAATACATGCATGTGAATGAGAGGGACCAGGTAGAATGGTGAGGCTACAGGGAGCTGACATAAAGAAGGTAAAGGACTTCATGTACTTAGGATCAACAGTCCATAGAAATTTAGAGTGCTCAAAAGAGGTGAAGAAGTGTGCAAGCACATAGGAAGTTGTGGAGAAAAGTGTACAGGGTGATGTGTGATAAAAGAGTATCAGCAAGATTAAAAGGGAAGGTGTACAGTATGAGATGGAGGTGAGACCAGTTGTGTGGTTTGGGGAGTGTGGAACTGAGGAAAAGATAGGAGGCCGAGTTGGAAACAGTAGATGGTAAAATATTAAAGTTTTCCTTGGGAGTAAAGAGGACAGATAAGATCAGGATTGAGTATTTCAGAGGGACAGAACATATTGGATGTTTTAGAGAGAAAGTCAAAGAGGCCAGACTGAGATGGTTTGGACATGAAACAATCAAGCTTTAGTTTAAGCCTATACATTTGTGGATTTCTGTTATCTCTGGGACATTTTTCTGCTTAAAGACTTAATTTTTTTACAGTGACATAGTGATCAGTTGAGTTTTTCTCTTGATGATACTTGAGTAAGACTTGCTCCTGCTGATTTCCTGTGCCAAATTGTAACTGCTTTTAACTATTATAGCTGTGACGCTGCCAACTACTGGAGAAGCACCGAAACAGCAGCTTCTCAAACAAGAGATACAGAAAGATTCGAGAGAGCTTGGATATGGAGGTGAAGGTAATGTGGCACGTGTTTGCATGTGAGATCTGTCAATGTTGTCGCCATGTTATTTTTGGGCTTGTATAAAACACATGATGACGGGACTGAAAAATATGCAGGAAAATGGCAGTTTAGTTTGGCTTTAGTGTCTGTCTGGCAATATGCTCTATGTTAAATGGCTAAACTATTTCAAAGATGTTGTTTTGTTAGGTGTGTCTTGTTGCACATAATCTGTTCCATGTATTTTTTCACACTTTGTCTTGTGTGTTGAACATGATAAAGGTCTTGTGCGGTATGGCACTGTTGTACTGTTTCAGAGGCTGCTCTGTGTTGGATTGAAGCTTATGACCAACAAGTTGCTCTGTTAATGCTGTTAATGAAAGTATATTTCATTAACAGCATCTTTCTGCAGTTTATCATCTGTACATATAGTGTACCCTCCCTAATTCTGTATTTTGGATAATAACATAATCTAAAATGGCATTTATTGTTTTACATCCGAGGTTGTAATTAACTATTTTTACCATTGGTATTGGCCAAATAACTTTTTTTGTCCAGATATGTAAATCCTTAAAGGTTAAAAAAGGGTTTTCTATTCTTTCCCATGCATGTACTCATTTGGTTGTGTATTTAGTTACCAGATTTGGTCTTTAGTCTTAGGTGGTTCTGCTGTGTCTTGTATCGAAAGCTCCCCTGTCTGGCAGTAGGATCAGCATTTGTGTCCCTGGTGCTATTTTGCTTTATATTCAACATATCCAGCTCAGTTACAAAAAACAACAAAAAGAAAAGAAAAAAAAGAACCCCTTGTATTTGTGTCCGCTATACTACTGTCATGCTAATAGTTTGAAAAGAAGCTGTCGTTGGGTGTTGTCCTTATCTTTCATGTGGAATGATTATTCGTGCTTTATGTCATAAGCGTACACTTGAAGCTGCACTTTGAATGGGTATGGCAATATTAGTGGTATTACAATAATGTGTAAAACAACATTCCTCTATCAAAATTGTATTCCTGTTTCAGTCAAGATGGGTGAGTCTTCTTTCAAAGCAGCTACAGAAGTTCAGAAGCAGCAAGAGATAACTGAACCTGTGGAAGGTAGGGTTGTGTGTTTGTAGTAAGGGGAAAAAACTAGCAAGCTTCAGTTTAAGTCTATACTTTTATGTATTTCTGTTGTGTCTGGGACATTTTGCTACATAAAGGCTTATTTGTGACATAGTGATCAGTTGAGGCTTTCTCTTCATGATACTTGAGTAAGACTTGCTCCTGCTGATTTCCTGTGCCAAATTGTAACTGCTTTTAACTATTATAGCTGTGACGCTGCCAACTACTGGAGAAGCACCGAAACAGCAGCTTCTCAAACAAGAGATACAGAAAGATTCGAGAGAGCTTGGATTGGGAGGTGAAGGTAATGTGGCACGTGTTTGCATATGTTTCTTGGATACCATGAGATCTGTCACTGTTGTCAACATGTTGCATTGGGCTTACAAAGAAAACGCAACTGCAGAACTCGAAAATATGCAAGGAGATGGCAGTTTTGTTTGGCTTGTCGCGTCTGTCCGGCATTATACTCTGTGTTAAATAGCTGAACTGTATAAAGAACGTAGTTGTGTTTTTCTGTTTGTGCTTTATTCTCTGTTGTTGTTTTGGTCAAGTATGTGTTGAATATGAAAAAGGTCTTATGTTATATGGTACTCTTGTACTAATTTAGACTGTCGCTCTGTGTGGGATAATTGATTTCTGAAATCTGGAAGAGGCTTTGATTGTTTTTTGCTTCCCGCTTAATTGGTTACGCTTAAATGGTGGTACTTGCTTCTTGTTCGTCAGGGGCATTATGATGAATTGTTCGTCATTTTTATTGGTCTCCGACTGTTGTCTTCAGGTCATTGTGTAATCTCTGTAAGATTGTGAGGGTAATGATGTGTTTTGTCCCAGCTGAAAAGACAGTCACTGGAACAGCTGTCAAGGAAGATAACCAGAGCCAAGGGACTAAAGAGCAAGAGCAAGGTAGCTCTCGATTGATTCTCTGCGTGTTGGCTGTACAGTACACTTCACTGTCACATTCACTCGGCCCTTGCCTTCCCACCCTCAAACGTTCTTTGACTTCTATTACTTGTTGTAATATGTCCAGATATTAGTAACAAATTGGACTTTTGATTGTCTTTGGGATTTTCATTAAGTCTATTATTAAATTAACTGATATTTATATTAAGTTTGTGTTACAAAAAGGCTCAACTGTGTTTCTCCCAAAATACGGTAGTCTCTCTGAGTAACATCGGCTTTAATGTACTTCATCACACAATAGGTTATGAGAACATGCAGATACTTTGGATGTCTTTTGTGATGATGTGTACTTGACTACGACTGGCTACTGTTTCCTAAATCGCATGTGGGATTGGTTGAGGTTAGACTTTTTCAAAATAAACACAAACAAAATACTCCGAAGTTTGGGACCAAAGAGCTCGTAGAGGGTACGCAGGAATTCCAGATTATTTTTGTTGTGTTTGGCTGTACCTGGTCTGTGGGGCAGTTTACAGGTAAGTCTTACCTGTAAACTGCCTTTTGCCCAGTATCAGTCGGGGCTGCCTTCTGCTCTCCACAACTCTATGTGATAAACGAATAAATGGATTTTATAAGACTGAACTAAAGCTGAAGGACGTCGGGTTGTACTGAGTCGAGTTCAGGTTCCTACTAACCTCTGTACTCTCTCATTCCAATTACATAATAGTAGCTATCATGGATGTAAAACAATGCAATCACATTCAAGGCCTTCAATAAGCAAATGTGTGATTAAGTGATTTTATTTTGAGGAAAAAGCTATCCTACAGTTCTCCTGTTATTCTTGCTGTGATTTCGGGTGTTTTCCTGTTACATTGTGTTCTTGAGACTGTTTAAACTTGGCAGGGTAGGGATTGATCCCTATGGAGCATCTCATTTTTTTTTCTTCTCATGGGTCACAAAAGGTGTGAATTGATTGAATGTATAATTTAGTAAATTACATAATCCCTATTCAATGTCAAAAGAACTAGTAGTGCAACATGCTTTGAATGAGAACAATGAGTCACTGAAATATGTGACTATTTTTTGTGTGGTCTCATAAAATATATTATACTTTATAAAACTCTGCCGACACCATGTTCGGAGTTGTTCTTATACTGTATGTTTTCTTTTTCATCATTTTAAGGTCTAAACATAAAAACTGAGCATAGCTGAATCTGGTTGTGTGCTGCTTTTTGTTCACTTCCAGACTGGTATTGAGCTCTGTTGTCTGTTGTGTGAAATGGTCTAAATTTGGTTTTGGTTTTTCTCAGGCCGTAAAAGTGATGCATTATGAAGATTTTTCTTCTTAGCTGTTTCAATGCTGACTGTCTTTATGTGTCCAGAGTTTATGATTTCCGTAATACAGTTCATTTTCAGTATTGTAGGTAATGACAACAGTTATCTAAGAGCTTCTTTCTAATACAGATTATGTATTTAGTCAATGGTCCTTGCAATATGCAATATTTATGGCTGTTGAGTCTGTAGATAACATGTTGCGATGTGTTCAGTTTAGTTCATTACAAATTGAAAATACTTTATTAATCTCCGAAGGGAAATCATTTGTTGCAGTAAGTGTCTATGTTTGGTTTCTTCATAGAGTTTTTTATGGATTGTTCTAGCTGTGGGCAGGTAGGATCACCTGTCGCGGTTTGGCTTGTGTTGCATTGGATATGAAGATTCCTCTGGCTGAACACACTCATGTTGAATCACTGTATTGTGAAGAAGATACTCTTTGTTGTCCCTTATGTTGTTCTGAAGTCTCAGAGGCTCCAGAGCCAGCATTCTTTATCAGTTCGATCCATTTTTTTTTAAGGCAACAGCTTTGATGCTGCCACGCAGTAGATGACTGCAGACGGGAGTACACACTTCACAAAAGACTTACAGGAGATGTGTCATCTTGTGAAGATTGAAGCATCATCTAAGGTCAATCCAGAGCTACAGTCTGCTCGGTCCCCTCTTGAAGACAGCACCACTGTTGCATCTGTTTGTGTTGTTGTTGGCGACTGTTTGCCGCCATTGAAGAAGTTTTTTCCATCCCTGCATGATGTAAAAACATGGAGACCTTTCCCAGCTGCAGTCTCCGGAAAAACACTGGAGAAAGGACTACTCTTCTTTGCTGTTCCTCAAGTCATTACGATGTCAGTTCCCCCTTAAAGCTGGATAAATCCTCTTCATAACAGAATCCTAATAGAGATGACGATAAGAATAAGTTGACTTTGGGTGACACATGAAGGGAATGGTGCGGTTGAGAGGACGCGCTAAGTTCATCATGGGATTTAGACCATCAATCTCATTTTGCCCCCTTCTTGTATTTCATTTGGTTATTTTTTATCTTCACTTCGCCATCATTAATGATTTCTATTCTTTTTTCATAGTTAACTCTTTATTTGCCTTTTGTTCTTCAGCCCTCGCAGTTCTTTTCACTAAAGAATTGGAAAGCCAGACTGTGGTGGAGGGAGACAGTGTCACATTACACTGTGAGCTTTCTAAACCTGGGTTTCCTTTGGAGTGGAGGAGAGGACAACTCGGTCTTTGTCCTTGTGCCAAATATGAAATCAAGCAAATAGGACAACTGGCAACACTAATAATACACGACGTTGAGCCGGAGGATTCTGGGATGTACACATGCGATGCCGGTGACCATCAGACTACGGCACAGTTAGCTGTGAATGGTATGCAGTTAAATTACTTGACTTATATGTTGCAGTGGCTATTAAGAAGTGGCTCAGTCATAGGGTTAAATGTCAGAAGAGTTTTAGGCGTGTGCAACAAGATTTCTACTTTTCTTGCTAAAAATGTCACCTTCACTTATACATTTGTTTTATGTGGGTAAATGGCGAGTGTATGGGCTAATTACATATATTTGTGCTTCAGGTTTAAAAAAATGATTTCCCTATTTCTCAATTTTTGCAGCCAAGCCTGTCCTTTTCAAAACCCAGCTTCAGAACCTTGAAATACAGGCTGGAGAGAGTGCTAGTTTTCGTTGTGAGACCACAAAGCCGGGAGCCGATGTGGTCTGGAGGTGCGGTGGCAGGGTGCTGGCAACCAGTTGCAAGTACCATCTGAAACGGGAAGGGACTGTAGTGGAGCTTGTCATCTATAAATTGCAGGGAGCTGACTCAGGAGAATACTCCTGTGATACGGGCTACCAGAAGACTTCCGCTATCCTCACCGTGAAGGGTAGGACGTCTTTACTGAAGATTTTTCTAATGATGCATCCTTTGGAGTCCCACCTTCACGTCTCACGTCATTTTGTCTCGTTGATTACCTTCTCACAAACTCTTGAGCATGAAGTGTGTCGATCTTTCATCTAAAAGTCTTTTGGAAGTTTGTTTTTTCGACTGCATTCAACCTAACATTCCACTGTTTTCAAAGCATCGCCAGGCTCTTGCCAATAAGTTGTATCACTCATCTCACCAAATGCACTTGTCCCTTCACACAAATAAACACTTTTTCTTCACTTAGTGCTTTTAATGTCACTTCAAAATTCTTTACAGCAGAGCAAAATCTGCACCACTTGAACTTTATGAATTTAGATGGCATTTATCTGTCAAACAGAGGTCGACTTTAGCATACTGAAATTCTTGGAGAGCTGCGTCGTATACGCCGGCGAAGACGTCGTCTTCCAGTGTCTGCTTTCTCATGAGGACCCGCCTCAGGTCCAGTGGAAACTCCAGGACATCCCACTGCAGAATAATGAAATGAACGTGATAAAAGCTGAGGGTCGGGTGCACAGCCTCACTCTTAGAGGTGTCACCACAGCCGACTCGGGAACGGTCGCTTTCTTTGTGGGAAACCACAATTCCACTGCTTCTCTGACAGTTAGAGGTAAGGAAGACGTTAAGGGTTTGATATTTTGGGATTAGATCAGCCATTTGTCACTTACTTGTAAAGTAACAACCAGCTTATGTTCCTTTCTACTCTATAATCTCCCTTAAGTCACACATTCCTTCTCAAAACCATAGTTTCCTTTTAGTTTAGCTGTCTTTCATTTTCCTTTCCTGTGTATTCCCTCACGATCCTTGAGTATAAGCATTTATTCTGTAAGCAATTTCCATTCTCTTTCATTGAGCTTGAAATTACTCATTGGTCTTGTTGAAAAACATGTTTTTTTGAAATGTCTTTGTTCAGCAAGTTTTCTGTGCTGTGCACTTTCAAGACTCACTTGAATGCTCATGTCAAGTAATTTAAGGCATGATATTTCTTTATTTTTGACTTGCTGCTATGCCGGTAACCTTAGATGTGACTGCCTTCGGGATTTATTATACTGACTGTACAGTGTGTATATTGGGTCATTTCTGACACAACACCTTCAACCACTTCAGACAAAGTGAAATGTCCGCTCCTCTGTTTCTGGTGTCATGCTACCAAAATAATATCATACAAAAGATTTGAAAGGTGTGCTTGCATTGATATGATTTTCATAATACGCACATTTAGAAAAACAAATATTTTGTATTTTTAAATGAATTTTATTTGTCCAGGGACAAAAACAATGACTCATTTCATTGCTGGTGTTTTTCTGACCTTCTTACTCACACTTTAAAGTTGTCTCTTTTCAGTTTCTGTTTGAAAAGAGTCTTGATGGCGATGTGAAGTTGTGACAGTCTGTTTTAAGAAGGTCACATCTGAATACAGTGTGTTTTGTCGAGGGTGTCTTCACCTTTGAAACTGTAAGAAAAAATGTAATTTTCACACCCTTAAATTGGTCTTTCTGGCAGCGGCACCAGTATCATTCAAGAAGGAACTGGAGAGTCAAGAGGCCACAGAGGGAGGTGAAGTCTCGCTGTCCTGCGAGACCTCCAGCCCTGAATGTAAGGTGACCTGGCTGAAGGGCACAAAAGTACTCACGCAAGGGCAGAAATACTCTTTCCAGCAGAGAGCTTCCACTCACATCCTTGTTATACACAAGCTGACAATGGAGGATGGCGATAAATATACCTGCGACACAGGAGACAAGAAAAGCACCGCTGTCCTGGCTGTAAAAGGTAAAAAGGAGCATATCTTCATCATCCATGTCTCTTTTGTCTTATCTTCATCTCATGATCAAGCGCTATATCAAACGCTATATATATATATATATATATATATATATATATATATATTTATTTTTTATTTGTATTTTATATGATATTTATTCAAAGTTTCAATGTTGTTTTACATGTATTTGCCAGTTTTTTATGGTACAAACAGAAAAACTGCACTCTTAAACTCTAATAGACTTGAACAGTACTTTGTATCCATCTTCTAAACTTGACATCAAACTCGAGGAAGGAGATATAAAATATTACACTTGGATACTTGCCTACTTGGGGACCTGCTGAGATCTGATCTCTCACCTCCCGTTTACTCTCAGAGCGCGTGCGCATTGTTCGAGAGCTCTATGATGTAACTGTGACCACTGGCCAGGACGCTTGTTTTGAGATTGAGCTGTCGCACTCTGGCGTTACCAATGGGGAGTGGTGGCTCGCAGACAACCTCCTTCAAAATAATGATCTGAATCAAATGAGCAGTCACGGCAGAGTGCACCGCTTGGTTCTGAAGATGGTGACCACAGATGAATCCGGGGATGTTGCCTTTGTAGTGGGAGAGGAGAAGACTGTGGCCTGTCTTCTGGTGGAAGAGAAACCCAAAGGTAAAGGAGATTACATGGTCATCAGAGTTTTTATCCTTAAAACCGTCTCCATCAACATCTTTTATGCAAATGGTGATTAACACCACTCAACTCATTTTTATCATCATCGTCATCATCATCATCGTCATCATCATCATCATTGTCATCATCATCATCGTCTTCATCACCACCTTTAGAGTTTTGTTTCTTCTTTTTCTAAAGCAAGCACTACAAAAATAAATGTTAATTTTGACTCTTAGAACTTAGGTAAAGCTACATACCGTAAACTTAATCTTTAAAAGTAACTACCGTATTTTCTGGACTATAAGCCGCACCTGTATATAAGCCGCATCCGCTCTATTTAGAAAAAAAGATATGCAAGCCGCAGATATTTATGTTGTTAGATTAGATATTTACTACATGTACAGAATGATTTAGAACTGTAAATGATGTACATGTTTGTACCTAAATGGATCCTTTCCTAACAGTGTCTTCTAACACGTCAGCAACTTTGCTGATTAAAACGGGACAGAACCAAGAGAAAATAACCTGTATTTATTTATCTGTTTATCTGTTTGAAATCTGCTTCTACCTACTTCTATCTGCTAAAGAAGAAGTAGAATATTCTTCTTTGCATTTATTTCTTAGTTTTCATTCTAATTCCGGTTAGCACTCCCCCTAGTGGTGGAAGAAAAATCCACAGAATAGCTGCACCTTTGTATAAGCCGCACGGTTCAAAACCTATGAAAAAAGTAGCGGCTTATAGTCCAGAAAATACGGTACTTAATTAAATGTTATTTGTATGGCATTCCTTTTTCTATTTTGAAGGCATTATGCAGAAGTCGGTGCCTATATATATGCATGTGTCAAGTTCATCAGATAGTTAATAATGAATCTATTACAGAAGGGAAAAACTGCATATTAATGCTACTTTTTCCCCATATTTTCAGTGCTAATATTAGAGAAACCTCACAACACTGTGGCTTTAGAGGGTGAAACGGTCACTCTTGCCTGCTCCATCTCTGACCCCAATGGCACAGTCACCTGGATCAGGAACAGTGAGGTGATCCAAGCAGGTCTCAAGTATGACCTGAGGAAGAATGAAGCAACCCATCAACTTCGGATCCACAGTGTGGTGCCCGGGGACTCAGGAACGTACACCTGTGAAACTCGAGATGCCCGGTGTGATGTCACGTTGACTGTGGAAGGTAAAGAACAAAACCTGCTCTTTGAAGAAAAAAAATCTATCCACAATCTATTCTTGAACATCCTTCGCTTACTTCAATCACACCCGTACTCTGGTGCCACAACAAAACTGGAAAATCTCCATGGAAGTTCCTCTCTTCCTCTCCACCATGGGATACCAGGCTTGCTGTCTCAATATCTTATTCCAAACCTTTCCATTTTCAACTCTCACCAGGTGCACCTGCATTTTTCCAGAAAGAGCTTGAAAACCAGGATGCCACAGAAGGTGATGATATCACCTTGCACTGTGAGCTGTCTAAACCAGGTGTTTGTGTTGAGTGGAGGAAAGGAGGCGTTGTCCTCCAACCCAGTAACAAGTATGACATAAAGCGGGAAGGGTGCGTTCAACAGCTTTGCATTCGAAACCTCGATCCTGAGGACAGTGGCTACTACACCTGTGATGCAGGAACCCAGCTCACTACAGCTTCTTTAGCAGTGCAAGGTACACTGTCAGTCACAATATCATCTTCTGTCAGCCGAGTTGGTGCATTTCTAATATTGAGCTTTTTTTTTTTTGAGAGGTTCAGTGTATACATGTGTGTATTTTTCACTCAACAGTGAAAGAAGTCTACGTTGTTTCGGGTCTTAAGAACAGTGACGTCTTTGTTGGGGAATGGGCAACTTTCTCCTGCCACCTCTCTGGCAGGGCTCTTGGTAAGGTGCAGTGGTGGCTGGATGGCAACTTGTTGGAGAGCAGCCCCTTTGTCGAGATAGGACTGGGGCAGGGCTACCTCCACACACTCACCTTAAAGAACCTGGCCACAGACGACTCTGGCACTGTCACCTTCAAAGCAGGCGGTTTATCCTCAGCAGCCAAGCTCTTAGTCAAAGGTATCGCATTTAGCAGCATTGCTTTCTTTTTAAAGCCTTCATTTGACGTGTGATGAACAGAATATTCATAGCTTGCATTGAATTCAATGTGCTGTCAAGGCAGCATACATTGAAAATACTGGCTTTGCAAAGAAGATGCGTGACTGTTCCCATTAATTACAACAATAATCTGCAGGGTTTTCTAAAATCTTCATTAATAGATGAATGCTATAGCAGATACATTTCGATATCTCATCATGCATGAGCAACATTGTTTTATAATTAATTAATGGTGATAACAGTAAAGTTTCATCCTGTATGCTTTGATATGATCAAAACATACAACTGGGTGCAGCACCACAGCTGAATTTCATCAGAGTTGAGCAGAGTGGCAGTAAAACCTGAAACCTGAAACTACAAGAATATCTGATGGCAAATTGTATTCAGCATATGCTGCATTATGAGTGCTAAAATGATAAAAACAAAATTCCAGATTCTTTGTCTCACATGATGTTTTCTAAGTATTTGCCCATTTTGTGGAACAATGTTGAACAATGTTAAAACAGATTTGCACAGATCATCTAATCAAAACAAAAAAAAGTTGTATTTTTGTATAACCGACAGTAATAAAGGAAAAAACTGTTGTGTTTTCATGGGGTGCAATACGATCCATTTCAGACTCAAGCTTACTGTTGTATCTAGGTAATGGTGGGGGGATTTCCCAGCATTCTCCTTGAATTGACGGTCGGCCCTCTCTTCTCTGCCGCCAAGCTGAGAAAAAATTGCTCATGTTCTTTGCAGTAAGAAGAAATAAGGGGTCTGTTTACAAAAAGAAGATGGAAACAAGCATAATATTCATTTGTTATTGTTAACCAGGCACTATTTAATGTAAAAAGCCAAAAAAAAGCATGATTGTGATTATTTTATGCCAAGTTGTTCAGCTATATCCTGCTGGTAGCATAAATAATGATGAATCCTTATGTTCAGATGTGTTTGGATCAAGGAAAAATATGCAGAAGGACTCCAGTGATGTTGTGTAAGTTGTTTGGTTCAGGGTTTTTTTTTTATCCACAGAATGGGGAAATATTTTGTTAAATAAAAAAAAAGTGCTGCTCCACCCATCCTTTATGCCTTTGCTCAAAGCACTGCCCATAACTTTGAAGCATTAAAACTTCTAACTCTGCTACACCTATCATGAGTTTGGCATCGGCATTCTGTCCACTGACTGTATCTCACCCTCCTTTGATTAGCTGCCACTACCAGTTCGCTCTTACTTGTAACTATTATTGTGGACCTTGGATCTTGGACTTTTTAACCCCTAAGAGTTGACACAGCTAAATTAATGTGGTAATCACATAAAAGAAAACTGCACGGTATAATCGATTAAAAATTATAACAATAATAAAAAAACATACACAGATGAAGACTTCAACACGTTTTGGGGGTTATAAAGCCCATAAATCAAATATGTCCTTATCTCATGGCCAAGTCCTGACCATATGACCCCCCACCCAACCTCAGATCCAGCAGTGGAAGTGGTGAGCGAGATGGAGGACCTTCAGGCGGTTGAAAACCAACCGGCTGAGTTCATCTGTCAGTATTCAAGGCCAGTCAAAGCTCAGTGGCGGAAAGATGGGCAGCCTTTAAAGCCTGATGGTCGAAGGGTGGTAGTGGAGCAGGACTGGACTGTGGCGCGGTTGTACATTAGCCGTGTGTCCGCTGAGGACGTGGGCACATACTCCTGTGAGGCAGAGGGGACCTGTGTGGTTGCTTCACTTCATGTGGAAGGTGAGCATCCCTCCACATGGATGGAGCACCAAACTTTAGGGAGTCTCCTCTGCTATGTCACGCCAGTACTTCTGAAGTACTTTTTCTTATCATTATTTTTATTTTTTTTATGCCTCTTAATTGTGATATTAATAGCTTTTTTCCTCCTTATTTTCCTCTCTCTTTTAACAGCCAAACCCATTCAGATTGTTCAAGGCCTGGAGAATGCAGAAACCTTTGATGGAGGTGAAGTGCTTTTTGAGTGTGCCCTTTCTCGTCCTGAGAACAAAGATTTCCAGTGGCTTCTTAATGGGAAACCATTGAAAGAATCCCCTAATGCTGAGTTCGTGTCGTTTGAGAGTGGTCTCCGCCATCTGCTCCTCCTGAAAGAGTTACACGTTAAAGATACTTGTACAGTGACCTTTAAGGCTGGTACAGCCTCCAGCTCTGCCCAGCTGACGGTCAAAGGTGCGTCGTCTAAAGGCAACCCCAATTAAGAAAAAGCTGAGTCATTATGGAAAATTCAAATCAAGTATAACACTTTATTTATTGTCTTTTCAATGCACATTTATTTATTTATTTCGAGGGGAGGATTTTCCATATCATCTCAACTTTTTCTGGTTTGGGGTTTTACAAGAAGACTTTAAACCTGTGGTTTAAATCTTCCTTGAATTTTGAAACCTTATTTGAAAAAAAAATGATAGATGTCCTTTTTTGCTGTCATCAGCCTGGAAACTGGAAATCGTGAAAGATTTGGAGGACAGGGTGGCTGCAGTGGGAGAGAAGGTGGAGTTTTGCGTGAAGCTGACTGAGCCGGTCCCTGCGGCAGAAGTGGCCTGGTACGCCAACGGAGCTGAACTCAAGCCCGGTGACCTCTGGGCTATGAAGGCTGATGGCAGTTCTTTCAGCCTCGTCCTGAGGCAGGCCCCTCTCTTGCCCCAGCAGGAAATTACTTTTGCTGCAAGAGATGCTCTCTCTTTGGCCAAGCTTACAATCATCAGTATGTATTTGAAAAACATCATAATAATGCATTTATATAGAGTGATAATGCTGTTTCCAGCTTTTTCTTGTTTCTTTTTTAAATTCTTCTGACTTCATGTATTTAAAACTGACGTTTGCATTAGGCCTGTGTTGAAAAAAATCGATTTTCCGATTCTAAATCGATTCTCAAATGAATTCCTAAAAATCGATTTGTATGTCTAAAGATCGATTATTTTTCATCATTAGATTTTCGCCAGGTGAACTTTAATCCCAGTAGTCACGTAATTTAATTGACACATGCGCGTGGTGTGAAACTATCAAACAATGAACATGGCGTTGAAGAGCAGCGGTAGCGTTAACAACGACAGCGTCATAACTGATGTTTGCATAGACGTAACTGACATTTGTTGACGTAACTGACGTTTGCATAGAGTAACTGACGTTTGCAGCGATGTAACTGACGTTTGCATAGAGTAACTGACGTTTCCAGTGACGTAACTGACGTTTGCAGCGATGTAACTGACGTTTGCAGCGATGTAACTGACGTTTGCAGCGATGTAACTGACGTTTGCAGCGATGTAACTGACGTTTGCAGCGATGTAACTGACGTTTGCAGCGATGTAACTGACGTTTGCATAGAGTAACTGACGTTTGCATAGAGTAACTGACGTTTGCATAGAGTAACTGACGTTTGCATAGAGTAACTGACGTTTGCATAGAGTAACTGACGTTTGCATAGAGTAACTGACGTTTGCAGTGACGTAACTGACGTCTGCATAGAGTAACTGACGTTTCCAGTGACGTAACTGACGTTTGCAGCGATGTAACTGACGTTTGCAGCGATGTAACTGACGTTTGCATAGAGTAACTGACGTTTGCATAGAGTAACTGACGTTTGCAGCGACGTAACTGGCATTTGCATAGACGTAACTCATTTGCAGTGACTGACGTAACTGACGTTTGCATAGAGCAAATGACGTTTGCAGCGACGTAACTAATGTTTGCATAGAGTAACTGATGTTTGCATAGAGTAACTGATGTTTGCATAGAGTAACTGACGTTTGCAGCGACGCATCTCACGTTTGCAGTGACTGACGTAACTGACGTTTGCAGTGATGTAACTGACGTTAAAACATTGTTTTTATATAGTGCAGATGAGATCAAAGACATATTTTGTTTTCTTTCTCACCTACAGCTGTACCTGATCCCCCAGAAGACCCGGAGGTCCTCAGTAAGACTCCAGTATCTGTCGCCCTGTCTTGGTTTACTCCTCTCCATGATGGAGGGAGTCCTATTATGGGCTACAGGGTGGAAATGCGGCTGGTGGACAGTGCACTCTGGCTCCCGTGTCTTTCTGAGCCTGTGTGCAACACAGAGTATGTGGTTGAAAATCTGGTCTCAGGGAGCGGCTACAGATTTAGAGTGGCAGCCATAAACAGAGCAGGGATTGGAGAGCCTGTTGAACTGCCTCTAACTGTGCAGCTTGGTGAGTAGACATGCACTTTTGACAACAAAATAATGTACTTTTTCCTTATTTTGCTATGAATGTTTGCACAATGCTCCCTATGTGCCATGGTAGTGCTTAGGGCAGGGCAATATGGCCACAAATATCAGGATCATTTCATATATCATGAATTATCATGATATTTGAAACTCTACAAGTCTACAACTTTATTAGTCCAAACAAAAACCAACAATTTGTTTTCACTTGTACAAGCAGCTGTTTTTTATTTGCATTAAAGCTATATTAAAATGTAATAGTGCAAATGCAAATCTCTTGCTGACAGTTTAACCAAAAGGCATTTCCAGTGGAAATGGGCTGACGTATCCTGAGCATAACCACGTACAATATCCACATAAGTTAAAAAGAGTTGCTTTGCAACATAAAAATTCAATGTATTTCCACACTCCGACTGGACATCATATCTCTTGCTAAACAATGGGTTGTTATAAGGCGTGCACTATTTAAAGCTGCGCCGATTGTCAGCTTCTTTGGCCTTACCACCGCGCTAGTTGAAGTGGACGTCTCTTCACGCGCTTTGAGAGCTTTGTTGTACTCCAACAAGTGCTTCGAGTAATAGGTTTGTGGTGTTTCCTCCCTTCGCCATGATGGCCCGCTTGCATGTTCTACAAAAGATTTGTTGGGTATCTGACGGGCGGAAACCGAACCAGTTTCCACCACTGAAGTTCGACCATTTTTCAAACCAATTCCGGTTCATTTGTTTCATTCAACGATTCGCTTTCGCCTTTCTCATTCTCCGTCGCCACCATGTTTTTTCCGCCATGTGCGTATGAGTCTATGAAAACAAACCCACTGCGCATGCGCGATTTACCCATATTCTATCGTGATATTTCATTTTCTTATCATTGCCAGACATTGTACCGGTATTACTGTGAAAGGTATATTATGGCCCAGCCCTAATTGTGCTCCTTGAATATCTTGAGTAAACTATAAGGTCCACCAGGAAAGATTCAAAAGTGCAATAGTTGTTATTAATCAACCATGCTTAGACACAAGTGTAGCATAAATAAAGTTTACAAGTCAGTATGAACGATAATCTTCCAACCCTTTCTCAGATCATTGAACATCTAAGCACAGATTGTACTTTGTGAACATTAATTGTAACTGCCTTGTGGTCACATCTGTAGATGCAAAAGCAGCAGAAACAATGGGACAACCGAGTCTACCTCCCGAAGCTGCCGTAGAAGGTGATCTCCATGAGCTGTGGGAAGCATCGGCCAAGAAACGGCGCATGAGTAGAGAACCCACCCTGGACTCCATTTGTGAACAACCTGAGGTTGATGGTAAGAAAGAGAAGAAAGAGCTCATATCATCTGAGAAAGTGGAAACAAAATCAGCTGAGAAGGAACAGGTCATTATGTTGAAAAAGGAGGCAGAATCCAGCCAGTCCATCAAGTCGGAGGAAGAGACTGTTTCTGGGGGCTCATCGCTTGTGGCTTTCCTCAAAAAGAGTAGTAACACCTCCGTCACAGCATCCTCTGAGGAAGAGACTCTAGCTACTGACAGGTTCTTTGCACATTTCCAGATGACAGAGCAGACAGTGCAGAAAACTGAAGTAAAAACAACTGTAGTTCAGCAAAAAGAAGAAACACAGGTGTCTTTGTCGAACACCAGCGCTATGGATGTCACCAAAGAAGAAGAGACAGAGCTTACAGGTGCCGTCATTAAGATTCAAGCCGCCTTCAAGGGTTACAAAGCTCGCAAGGATATGCGCCCTGTCTTCAAAGATGTTTTCAAAGACCAAACCAAAGCACCTAATGACACCATACACCTTGAATGTATAACAGAAGGTAAACCTGACAAAGTGCGCTGGTTGAAAGATGGGGAACCGGTGATGGATGGCAAGCACCATCATATCGATATCTACAATGATGGCACCTGCTCTCTGGTCATTACTGGGATCACCACAAAGGACACTGGGGTTTACACATGTGAGGTCACCAACAAGTTTGGAGTAGCTTCCCACAGTTCTAAGGTGACAGTGGGAACAGTGAGAGAAGTGAGAGAATCGTCAGGCCGGCGGCCGCTCACAGTGGGCTACAGTGCAGACAGTGAACCGGAGAGCTCTGGCAGTGAGATGGACGACTCTCTGAGACAGGCGAGCAGACGCCTCAGGCGGCTGCTGCACACACGCCTGCCGCCAGATGTCCAGGAAGAACCGTTTGTTAGCGCAGATGAAGGAGACCTTCGTTCTACAGATCCTCAGTCTTACCGCGAGGATGAAAACTACATCTACATTCGCTTTGATTCACGAACCCAGGCTGAAGTGGCCTCTAAGAGATTCCAGGAGATGTTTACAATCCACGGGGTCCCCGTGGAGACCAACATCATCGCAGCAGGGGCTCACAAAGTGGAGCTTCGTATTAAAAAGTTGGGATACATCCAAGATGGTACACAAACCCCCACACAAGATCAACAGGGTCCTGCTTTCATGGCTGGAGCTGCAGGTAAGAAGTTCATGGTTCTGCTGGTATAATCATTCAGCAATTGTTTTTTTATTAGAAACTTTCAAAATTATCAATATCATTGTGCACAGTGCAATTTCGTTTTTTTCAGAAACTCAGAAATGATTTGATTAATTATATTTTATAGCCATCAAACTATGTTTTTCTCTTGTTTCCCAGCTGCCCCAGTTTTCCTGACAGAGATACAAAGTCAGGACGTTCCAGACGGGTATCCCGTCAGCTTCGACTGCGTTGTGATCGCCAAGCCACCGCCCACCATTCGCTGGTACAAGGATGGCAAACTGCTGGAGGAGAATGACCACTACATGATCAATGAGGACCAGGAGGGCTGCCACCAGCTCATCATCACCGCTGTGTTACCCACTGACATGGGCGTCTATCGCTGCACAGCTGAAAACAGCAGCGGGATTGCTGCCACTAAAGCTGAACTCAGGGTTGACAGTAAGTGAATTTACATGCACACGTATGCAAAAACACTGCTTTTTGTTTGAATACATGTGTTTTCAGTCAAGGCAAATGCTCCTCATCATACTTTTCTCTTATTTCTTCATATAAGTAAAATTGTATGAACTATAAAAGCAATAATAATGATGATACATTTAATGTTGCTTCATCTTTAGCTTTTCTCATATTCTGCATATATATTTGGAGCAAGTTCCTGAGAACGAGTTTGTAGCACTTGAAAGTCGTAACCCTAAATCTGCATCTTCTAAAATCATCCCAGTGGCAAACTTTTTTCTCCTGCAATGAAAAAACATTGTAAAATGCAAGACTATTAAAGTAAAGTCACAAGCACACGCATTGTCCAAGTTTTCATTGTATAATAACATACTTAAATCCTCTCAAAGTGTCTTGCAGCTCAGATTATGACACTGCTGTTGACGCCACTGAGACATCCTCCTATGTCAGTGCCAAAGGCTACGCTTCCAGGTGAATACGCAATATTTTATAGATATTTAACATATTAATTGGCTTATTTAAAATTTGCAAAACAATGACATTAACTGTTTATGTTTATAAGCTGTTTAATTCTCTTCTAGCAGGGATACCGAGACCTTTGAGTCGGTAACTGAAGATGATCAACTCCCTCAAGTTGTGGACGAGCTTCATGATGTTCACGTATGTCCAGGTTCACCGATTGCAAAGATGCACCTCAGATTAAAGGGTAAGTTTATCAGTATAGCTCAAATTTCAAATAACAATTCACAAGATTCAAGAAAGACATTCCTTCTATATTTTTGTTTTCCAGGTTTTCCCACACCCAGAGTATACTGGTTCAAAGATGGTCACCCACTGCGAGGATCAGAAAGGATTCTGTTATTGACAGAACGAGATGTTCATGGGTTGGAGATCCTGGAGGTGAAGAGAGAGGATATGGGGGAATACTCTGCTTACATCAGCAATGCAGCCGGGTCTGCTTACTCCTCTGCTCGACTAATAGTTTTAAGTAAGTATGCAAGTATTTCATAGTAGACTATAGACTTGAACTCATGTACTGTAAAAAAATCAAAAACAAAATGTATAATATCTTGAAATTTAAGATAACAAAATAAAATAATGCCTATATTTGTTAATAGATCCAGGAGAGATTATGCCACAAGACAAAAAAGGTAACTAGATATTCATCTCACAAATTGGTCAAAGTACAGGCACTTACATGGGTAAACTGTGTTTTTAAACATTTCTGGTATTTCTTTGCACTGTTTTTGCGAAGACTCCAAGGAACCCCTGGTCCCACCGCGCTTCCTTGAGAAGTTCTGCAACAGAAAAGTAAAACAGGGAACAAGCATCACCCTGTCTGTCAAAGTTGAAGGTTTGTTATGTTGAAACACTATTATCAAATATAGTTTTGCATCCCAACAGCATCAGGGCCCATCGAGGTCTCAGGCTTTCCCTCATGCAGCATTTATCGCTACTTCTCCATCATCATGTCCACTCTTTCAGGCTCTCCTACTCCCATGGTCTCCTGGCTGAAGGAGAAATCAGCAGAGGATGTCTTGTGGATCAAGCCTGAAACTAAGGGCTACAAAATAGCGAGCTCTGGGCGCCAGCACAGCCTCATCTTGATGGACGTTAGCTCAGTGTATTCTGGCATCTACACTTGTATCGCCACAAATAAAGCAGGGCAGTCCATCTGCACCGCTCACCTCGAAGTGGACGACAGTAAGCAAAACATATGCACTTCACGGGGTACTAAAATGGAATGATCAGCTAATACATCATACAATAAATAATATAAGTCAAACTAAATATAGAATTTATCAATCTAAAAGAAACTTGTTCAATGGTGCCTAGTTTTCTAAATAACCATGAGCAAATGTGCGTGTGTGTTTGTCCCACTTTTTCCTCAGTGCCACAACCGAAGAAAGAGACCAAACCTTCAGAGTAAGTTTGAAAATAAAGATTTGAAATAGTTTTCAAAAGATTACATGACATTGCATTTGTATTACATTTTAATGTGAATATGTTCAAGAAAATTGGAACAATTTGTAAATGTAATATTTTCAGGGTACTTGGCATTACAGTTAGTCCTCCAGAAGAGGAGACTAGCAGAGGGAAAGGTAAAAAAAGAAAAAAAGAATGACTAAGAATGACTATTTTTGAATATTCTCTAACATTTTTATCTACTCTATGGTATTATATTTGGGTAACAAATACTGTAATATTTGTGATGTTCCTTCCTTTTTGTGTACATCTTAAGAGGGCAAACTACCCTACCTAGGTGAAGTGGGCACAGAAGAATTCCTCATGAAACTCACTTCTCAGATCACTGAAATGGTCTCAGCAAAGATCACGCAAGGTCAGTATTGGCTGTAGTCTGTCCTGTTTAAAGTAAGTTCACTATCTTTAACTCAATAAAAATGACTTACAGACTTCTTTCACTTGTATATATATATATATCCAAACTTGCATATATATATATATATATATATATATATATATATATATATATATATATATATATATATATATATATATATATATATATATATATATATATATCTTCTAGTTTTAGTCTGTTGATGTTAATTAGATTAGAGAAATAAGATGAAATATAAACAAGAACACAAAGGAAAATGTTTTAGTTCCACATCGTCTGTATCAGGAAGATTAATTTATGTATTGTTGTATTAAAAGAGAAATGTATAATTTTTGTAATCACCATGAATGGAGCAGGCTAATTGACAAGATTATGCTTTCCTAGTCTGAGTTTTTAGTCAGCTAAAGCTACTTACCCATAAAAAAATGCAGGTTTTCATTCCAGCTAAACATTATACCAAATGATTTCCGTGTTGACACCTTCACCTTCACCTTCAGCTTATTTAAGAAACCCTGTGTCTCTTAAATCAGCTGAGATATCGTACATATAATGCTTGAATTTTCACTTGTGTATGTCCACAAGGTGTATATATACAGTATATATATATTTGAATTGATTATTTTTCCAGATTCATAAAGCCAAGCTCACAAATGGTTATCTTTTTAAATGTCACTCTTCATCAAATTGTACACACTTGCAAAAGCCTGAATAACGCTACTCTTTTGTGCGTGGATGTATGTGGAGGATTTTTTTTTATGCACATACATACTTTTCTAGATCTGACTTACGGTGTCATCTGTTCATGGAATAAACACCTGTATGTTTCCGTGTCCCTATTCCCTCTCTTATGGCTGTTTTTGCTGTGTGCAATTGCAAAAACTGCTGAAACTCTAAAAACAATTCACTATTTGTTCAGGTTTGGTTGTATTCAGTAAATTCATATTAACTATTCATGGATTTAGAATTTTTTCTTTGAATCTGAATGCATCAACAGAAAGGTTTGTGGGGTTAAAAAAATATTCAATTCATTCATTCATTTCCATTTGGGGATTAATTAAGTATTTTGAATTGAATCAGACATGAATTGGAAAAAGACTTGGCAACAAACTAATTTAGAGTTGACACCAAACCTGACAGTGGATTGTTCCCTTTTCAGCTCTTTTAATGCTTTTTTCCCTCCATGCTTCAGTTTACTTATATACAGTCATTATTAAATTAAGGGCTCTCATGTTTTGACATAGATGTAATTTCTTAACCACATTTACACCCATCACTTTATCAATCCCACCAATTAAATGCTCATCCAATCACTGATTTGTTATTCAGACAGTTTACAGAATCATGAAGTGCTCCAGTGGATGAAATCTTGGCCCAAAACTACCAGTATGTATCCCAAGTGCATCAGCTTCACATTAATACCCTTATTCTCCTTGAGATAATGTTTTAGTATAGAGTTAATGGCTGAAAACAAAAGTTAAAAAAAGTAGTGCATTTCTTTTAAAAGTGAACTGATAGCCATTTCCTTCCTATCCTTTGTTCATTTTAGTTAAAACATTCTTTTTTTCATGGTTTTACTCCCCCCATATACTGTATATAGCTAGAGTTTCTCTTGTGAAACAAGTATTTTACAGTGGCGTAGGGAGTGTAACCTTTAAGCTGGAATACCTGCTCACTGACAGACATGTATGAGGAGAAATCAAAAAATAAGTGCTATGTTTACCTGCATGTTGCTACTAACAGAGAAGGAAGCTTACAGATGCAATTATTTAGATTTGTCTTTTTGTTGTTTCTTTACTTATGTTCTGACTTTGAACTAAATCCTTAAACAATGTAGTAGTTGTTTTGTGAAATGTGAAAAATGCTTGCCCTGCATCAGCCAAGTTTTATCAGACTGAATGGGTTAATAACTGCTACAAAGATTTAAGACAAGAACCAACAAACTTTCATGAAGAACTAGACATTATAATTTTTCCTTGTCAAACATGCAGTTGTTATAAAGTAACAGATAATAGCTTTCAAGCTTTGAATGGATACACAGCAGTAACAAGACATTCCCTGGTTCTCAAGAGGAATCTGTCTTCTAAATGTTTCGTTTGTCCTTGCTGCTCCAGCTTCGTTACGAGTACCGGGCGCCGACAGTGATGATGAGACCAAAACTCCTTCTCCATCACCTCATCACGGCCGCTCTCGTCCCCCTTCTCTCATGGCTGACTCCTCCTCAGAGTCTGATGAGGGGGATGCCAGGGGAGAGGTGAGAACTCTGGAAAACATCGCTTTAATTTATTGTGCTCAAGAATGTGTGGCTCATAGTTTCTACAACCTCAATTACAAATACGTTGGGGTGTTTTGAAAATGTAAATAAAATCAGTATGTAAGAATTTGCAGAACTCATGAATCCATATTTATTTTCAAATTAGAACACAGAAAACATTAAACTGATGAAATGTTAGCTCATTTTGGATGTCATTGCAGCATCATGTCACTGGGATTTTTTTTGTATTAAATCATATTTTTAGTGTCATGATGCTCCACATGTTTTCAAATAGTAAAAGATTTAGGGATGTTGTTGAGTCCAGGTTCGAGTCCCCACCTGTGAGCCTTTTTCTTCCCCTATGCTCCCCTATGCTCTCTGACCACCTTTCCTGTCTCCACACTGTCAATAAAGACCCCTAGAGCCACAAAAAAAGAAGAAAAGGAAAAGGTTTGGCATTGTCTTGCTGGAAAAAGACATCTCTAGACGCCACAGCATTCGAAACAAAGTTCATCTCAATCAGATTCATCTGAGCGAAGACAGTTGTCCATTTTGTCTTAGTCCATTTGAGTTTTCCGGATCATGCCCCACATGTGAACTTTGATTTGCATGAACCCGCACTAGTGGATGGTACAGCTGCGACTGCAGACAGGGATTTCAGGAAATGCTTAACAACCCATGCAGTGATTTCCGGTAGGAAACATGCCTGTTTTTAAGATCGTACTCTCTGACCTCCCAAAGATCCCATGACAGGTCCCTGATGATATTATGAACTGTAGGTGATGAATTATTACATGTTTTTTTATTAGATTCTGAGGAACATTATTCTCAAATTTTTTCACAATTTTTGGATGCAGTTTATTGTAGATTGGTGGACCTGTGACCATCTTTACTTCTGACCATCTCTGCCTCGCTTCTCTTTATATATCTAATTCTATCACTGATGTGCTGCCTATTTAACTTCTTTCAAGCGATCAGGTGACTAATTGGACTAATTATTTTTCAAAACTTTTGCATCCTATGTCTTGTCTTTTTTTAGATCAAATTCATAATGAGCTGTTTGTTTTCATTAAATGGTCAAATGTCTGACTTTCAACGTTTTATGTTATCTATGGTCTATTGTGAACAAAATATGGGTTTATGAGATTTGAACATCATTGTATTCTATTTTTACTTTCATTTGACACAGAGTTTAACTTAGGGTTGTACATATATGTAATATTTATTGGGGAGCAAGTATAAAACAAGGTTTACTTCTGATAAAGCCTGCAAGGTTTTTACTGAATTATAAGATGAGCTTACAAGTTGTTCAGTTTTCATCAAAACCACCTCTTCAGTTATTGGTGTGTAGGTACAATTTAACAGCACATTTTAAAGTTGTGATTAGATTTTGTTTTGTTCATATTATTAAGATTGAAGTAAATATATCAGATGCATTAGGCTTTATGCATTAGTCTTTTAGGCATTTTTTTCCTGGTTTATTTAAATCAAAAACCAAAATGACTTAATATTTACATCCTCTTTCTTTTTCATGTGACTGTAAATAAACACTTATCACTTATCACAGAATGGTTTATAGCCCTGCAGTTGTTTATACACAGTTATAAAAGGTAAAAGCCTGAATTAGCTACCTTATGCATTTTATAAAATTCCACGTTGACTGTCTCTACCACTACATTCTTTCAGATGTTCGACATCTATGTGGCAACGGCTGATTACAACCCAACCATCGTTAGCAAAGACTCCATCGCTCTAAAGGAGGGACAGTATGTTGAAGTGTTGGACTCAGCTCATCCACTCAAGTGGTTAGTCCGTACCAAACCAACCAAAACAACACCGTCCCGCCAAGGCTGGGTCTCACCTGCCTACTTGGACAAAAAACTCAAAGTACGTTTCAAGGCTGTAGTATATGTATACTTACTTTTAAAACTTTTTTTAAATTCAGTATTGATTAATTCAGTATTGATTAAGTCTTGATGCCTTCTTAAAAATGTACATTACAGCTCTCTGCTGATACGGGCGACCTTCCAGAAACAAGTTCAGAGGAGGTGTCTGAGGGCGAATACAAGAGAAAGTTATTGTAAGTGAAACCCAATTACAGCCTCAAAAACAAACGGCAGAAATAAAACACGCTGTAACAAACTATTCTCTTATGCCTCAAGCCAACTGGTTCATGAACTGATAAATGGAGAATCAGAGTTTGTCAAAGAGGTGGATTTCTTTACCTCCCACCACCTGAAGCACGCCGACAGCCCCGAGGTGCTGCCTGACGTCTCCAGCCAGAAGGAAACCATTTTCAGGAACATCGATGACATCAAATCCTTCCATACCAAGTGAGTTAAGTTTCCAGAAACGTGTTACTTTGAAAGAGCAACTATGAATGTGTGTGCATCCTACCCAGGGAACAGTTCATATTTTAATTACATTTCATTTAATGTTAATGAACCATTCGCCCCCACTGTTTATAGGACATTCCTCCCCAAGTTAAATGACTGTGAGACGGATGATGATGTAGCCATGTGCTTCCTGAAGAACAAGGAGGGCTTTGAGAAATATCTCCAGTATTTTGTGGGTCAAAGTCAGGCTGAATCTGCAGTCAGTGACAAAACTGTCCACTGCTTCTTTAAGGTAACACCAGGGCTGTTGTTAAGATTGCAATGTCCCCATCTTTTGCACTCAACTTACAAATTATGTTTTTAATGCTATAATGACACAAGTATATATATAAGCAGTACTGGAGTTGAGGGGGGATGAGGGGGGATGGCATCCCCCCTGAAATAAAAACAGTAAAAATCATCCCCCTGTAAAACTGCCATCCCTCCTTTCCATCCCTTATGTCATTTCATCAATGAATGTGGTTTTACTGCTATTTCAACATTTAGAGTCAACACCAGAAAAATAACACCAGAAAAATAACTTATATGACAATTTTCACCTTTTTCAAGTACATTTTCACTTGAAATAAGTAGGAAAATCTGCCAGTGGGACAAGATTTATCTTCTTATTACAAGCAAAAAAATCTTGTTCCACTGGCAGATTTTTCTACTTATTTCAAGTGAAAATCTACTTGAAACAGGTGAAAATTGTTGTTTTTTTCCAGTGATGAGTCTTGTTTTAAGTGTAATGAGATTTTTTTTTACTAAAATGAGACATTTTAACTAGAAATAAGACAAATATTCTTGTTAAGATTTTGAGTTTTTGCAGTGATACATTTAATTATCCTGTGAAGGACAGAGTCATATTGATAAGTTCAGAAAACTGTTTTTTATTTTAGTGTTTTGATGTATTTGATGTAAGCCCAGTGGATATTTAAAGCTTACAGAAGGCTGCATTTAACTGCTGCTATGTCATTCCTGCAGTATTTCTGCAGGTGTTTTGGTCAGTGCTATTATTTGTAATATATTATATTATTTGTATTCAGCACAAATTATCTGTCCCCATATGATAAAATCCACCACCCCCCCTGATTTTATTTTACAACTCGAGTACTGTATATAAGCCTTGTAAATGAATCAAGATTAAGTGTCAGGTATTTTTTTGTTTTTACAGGAGTACACTGAGAAAGTGCAGGCCAATGCAGACCCCTCAGATCCCCCTGTACGAAGCATCAATGCCCATCTCAAACAACCAGTGGAAAGGATTCAGAAGTACAAGGCCGTCCTCAAGGTGACCGTTTTAACAGAGACTGTGCATAGAGTCATGTTCGATTATTTTTCACTACACATTACATGTAAAACCTTATGGGACACACACTTAGAAGACATATACATCTAGTTATGTTGAAGTTTCTCCTCCAACACCTGCAGGAGCTCATTCGTAACAAGGCAAGAAATGGCCAGAACTGCTGCCTACTGGAAGAAGCATACGCGATGGTGTCGGGACTCCCTCAACGATCTGATAATACCCACCACGTCTCAATGATTGAGAACTATCCGGCTACGCTGGAAAATCTGGGAGAACCAATTAGACAGGTATGTGGTCACAAAGTGTACGGTGTCCTGAGACAGTGAGGTTGGCTGTGTCTGATCATTTACGTCTTCTATTCTTCCTGCTCCAGGGACCTTTCCAAGTATGGGAAGGAGCTCCAGGAATTAGAACGTCCTCTAGGGGTCACCACCGTCATGTCTTCCTCTTTAAAAACTACTGTATAATCTGCAAACCCAAGCGAGACAGCAACACTGATACACAGGCTTATGTTTTCAAGAACATGATGAAGGTCAGCATTAATTAACTACTGGCCATTTTACCACTGTTATCATTCATCTTATGAATGATTTTGCTTTATTCTTAATTCCTTTGCAGTTGAATAACATTGACGTGAATGAAACAGTGGAGGGCGATGACCGTGCCTTCGAGATCTGGCATGAACGAGAGGACTCTGTGAGAAAATATACTTTACAGGCTCGAACTGTTACCATCAAAAACTCTTGGTTGAGAGACCTCCGTGAACTGCAGCAGCGCTACAGCATGCCTGCATGGAGTGAGTAGGATGTACACAGTTTCTCACTCACCTCTCTCTTTCAGTTTTCTCTCCTAAAGTAGTCATTTTGAATGTTACATTTCATGTCTTATATTTTTTTTTCCCCAGGCCCTCCTGACTTTGAAGAAATCTTGGCAAACTGTACAGCAGAGTTGGGCCAGACTGTGAAACTGGCCTGCAAAGCCACCGGAGTGCCGAAACCTGCGATCACCTGGTACAAGGGTAAGACAGAAGCCTCACTATAAGTATATATTCATATATGTGTGTATGTTTGCAGAGGCTGAACCTGATTTTACATGTTGGATGTAGATGGACGTGCAGTAGAGGCCGACCCTCATCACATCATTATTGAGGACCCTGATGGTTCCTGCACACTCATCCTGGATAATATGACTGCAGATGATTCTGGCCAGTATATGTGCTTCGCCACAAGTCCAGCTGGCAACGCCAGTACTCTTGGAAAAATCAGTGTTCAAGGTAAGTGACATGTGGTACAATTTCCTAAAGTTTCACATTTTATTTTTTCGCCACAGTGACTCACACCAGCAATTGCAAAGCTCCCGCCACACAAGCAGTCTCCTTGCCAGTGGAGAACATCTGGATGAGTGTCTTTGCATTAGTAGAAAATCCACTCTACGATCAAAATAGTGTACAACTTAGATACATTAGACTTAGTTGAAGTTAACGAGGTATTACAAACAACATGTGATACTGATTGTGCTGCTTCAGAAATCACCATTTTCCTACTTGTTCATAATTATTAACCTGTCTTATCTTTGAACATACATTTCTTTTAATACGTTTATGTTTTACGTGTCTTGCAGTACCTCCTCGTTTTGTAAATAAAATGAGGAATGCCGTCTTTGTTGTTGCTGAAGATGCTCAGTTCACCTGCGTAATACAAAGTGCACCCAGCCCCAAGATAAGGTTCGACTGATTCATAAATATATATATTTATATAATTGTTACCAGATAATCTTTTCTTTTCTGGAATATCACTTTGAGTATTTCCCTTTGCTCTCTTGCTGTGCAAACCTGTTCAAGGTGGTTCAAGGATGGCCGGCTGCTGACTGACCAAGCCAAGTATCAGACCTACAATGAGCTTCGTAGTGGGGTGCTTGTTCTGGTTATTAAAAACTTGACGGAGAGAGACCTTGGACACTATGAGTGTGAGGTATGTCTACCGTAAATACACATATATAGATCTATCATAGATCTATCAGGGCATATTATATATAAATATTTTGTTAGCAAATATATTATATCATGTGCTGCTTCCATATCATCTCTGATTAATTGGTACATCTACAAGGTTATTTCTGAATGCTTTTTATTTTTATCAATCCAAATTAGACAACAACAGTGTCATTTATAAACTGAAATGGGGTTTGACTGTTTAACATGTTTGGGTTCAAGGGTCAAAATCGCCAGCAAAGTGTGGATGTCAGGCGTAACTTTAACAAAAGTTCTACATTTTTAAATGAAAATATATGAATGTGGATGTAGCTTACGACTGGGGTCTGATGGGGCCGTCAAAACTGTGTTAGTGAAATGTAACCCATAGCTCCAGTCTCCCGGTTGTTGCAGGATTTCCTAAATGACCCGTTGTTTTCCGTCTGTTGTGAATTCGTCGTTCCTTTGCTTGTAACCCTAACCGGTCACCGTAGGAACGATATCTGCCTGATGATTGTTAATCCTCCCCTAATCGTTCAAATCTTGTCTGACAAATGCAGAGCCTTCTTGAGAATTTGTCTTCTATGTAATGTCAGACTTCGGGGATTCTGGTTCTCTGTCTCCTATCTCTTTAGAGAATTTCTAGATCTTTGTTCTAGCGACCCTTGGGTCCTTGGCCATTGCACAGATTTTCAGTTTGGCCAGACAGCCAGCCCCGTGAAGATTCAAACATATTTCATTTGACTACTGTTGAACCCACTGTGCATTTGAGAAATGACTTTAAATAGTTTTGTATAATGTTGCCCTTGTTTATGTCTCCCCATGTATGTCTTTCGAAACAGTGTCTAGTCTCTTCACTCACAGGTAGACTGCTGTCACGCTTCAGACTCACATAGCCCCATAACAAAAGGTCTTATTACTGTTTATTAACGACTGATGTCACGATTTGAAATCTTCTTTAAAAAAGATCAACTGTTTTTAGTGTGGGTCATTATCAAAAGATTTGATCGCAGCTTTATAATTAACTTTATAATTAAATGGAGGGGATATCTTCCATCTGATAGTTGGTCTCAATTAGCAGCAGAAAGTCATATTTACGACTCTAAAAATATATTCCTGTTGTTGGCAGTTGTCTAACCGCCTGGGCAGTGCCAAGTGTGCTGCTGATTTAGTCTTCCCCTCTGCTGTGTCTCGCGCTGGCGAGCAGGCCATCACCATTGAAGGTAGGATTAACTTTCCTCATATTATGCTGTTTTTGTATAATATTTTGTCTTGAAACACATTTAAGACAAAAGGGAATACTACTACTACTTTAATACTACTTTAATTCTACTTTACACTACTTTAATACTAAGTGAAAAAATAATTCCTTTGTGCTTTTTTGAACGTTGACTCTGTTGATTCCTACTCCGTATACATGTCATCTTGTTATCTGCCATCTTATGTTCTGTTTTAATGCTGCTTCTTCTGTGTTTTTTATGTTTAGTCACCGAGCAAGATACTAGATTACCAAAGAAAACCATCATTATGTAAGTGATTATTTTTCAATGCATGAGTCATTTATTTCAGTTCTTTTGCTGAACATGTAAATGAAACTTATTGTTGCGATTTAACTGTGACATAAATTCAAGTCTCCAAGGGCTGTTGTCGTATTTGTTATGTTCTGAACTGTGAGCTTTGGGTAACTGTGAACATATGGCATTTTATTGATAACATGGGCTAAATCTGAACTTGAAGCACCACATGCTCTCTATGCATTGTGCAGTATTTAAAGCCCAAATGCCAAGGGATTTTATCACGAGGATGATGAAGGGAGGGGTTGTTTCCAGCAGGGAGCTGTCTTTATCTCACAGCTTTTAATCTGCAGTTTATAATAATAATATATTTTATTTGTAGAGCACTTTTCATGAATAATCTCAAAGTGCTTACATAAACAAGGGAAAAAAAATCAAGACACATAAAAGACTAGAAGTAAAAAAGGATAAAAATAATAAAAACATCTAAAAAAGACCAGGGAAAGCCTTCCTGAACAGGAAAGTTTTAATATCACGTGAATTTTATATCTTACATACAAAACTTCAGTTTTATGGCCCAAAATTGCAGATTAAACATTTACCTCAAGGAAAAACTCAGGAAGAAGATAAATCAACAGAAGAGAAATCTCTCCTACAAAACTGACACATGAAATACGTGTTAATGGATGTACAGAATCGAAGTACATTTCATTGTTTGATAATGTCCTTCTAAATAATTCACATTACCCATAGTATCCAAATGAAAGTTATCCTTACGTAATTAGTTTTTATCATCGGACTTTCCTTCCTTCCTTTAGCGGAGTCACCCTTTCCTTATTAGTTTCCGTCGCAAATCACTTCTATGAGTCATCTACAAGTGACCATTAAAGCTTCCACTTGAACATCAGTGTGAAAACTGTATACAGGATATTATATTTTACAGTTCTTTGTCTGTAACATCAGTAATGACAGCAGTCCTCCTTTTATTGCAGTGAGGAGACTATTACCACTGTGGTGAAGAACCCGCGTATGAGGAGACACAAATCTCCTGGTCTGACTGTCACCGGTGCCCACCGCTCTGAGACGTCTACGCCTGAGCCCCTCACAGCCAGGCCCAGGAGGATGCCCACCCCGAGGAAGACGGCCATTCCAACCCTGTATGTTACTGAGCCCGAGGGGGCTGAAGCCCGGGCCACGGACAACAAGCCCAGGTGGGTTGAAGTAGAAGAGGTCATCGAGTACAAGGTCAATAAGTCTCCCAGGCTGTCGAGGAGGAGAGGCGTCTCACCTGCAGCGTCTGATCGCGCAGCCACTCCCTCAAGACCAAAGAGATCTACCTTGGAAAACCCAAATGCGAACAACTCTAACAACAAGCTGGTGGAGCAGCCACAAGCACACCTTCAGGGAGACATGAGCCCCCTGCTGTCCTGGGAGGAAGAGGAATCTCATGTTGCTTCGGACTCTGCTCCCGGTGAACCAGAAGAGCTGTCATCTGTCTTTACAACTGCTGGAGGAGACGTTGAGGACTTGGATGATCAACAAACGGTCATCTTTGAATCTGATGATGAAAATGATGGAAAGCAGGAGGCCATGATGCTGAAAGAAGGAGATCGTATTTTGACTCTGGAGGACTTAGAGGATTACATCCCGGAGGAGGGAGAGACCTATGGCTCTTCCGACAGCCACCATGTTGCTGACGAAAAGCCTTGCGAGATCTCGGTGCTCCAGAGGGAGATTGGCGGGTCCAGAGTGGGACAGCCGGTGCTTCTCAATGTGGGGCGGCCTGAAGTAGTGCCAAGGCAGAGGAGCAACTTCTTCTGTCGCTTCAGGGATCATCTCTCCGGCAGGCTCTTCCCATCAGCCTTCCCACAAGGCAGTGACACTCAACCTAGGACAGAGAGGCAAATCCCAATCCAAGTGAGCCATGCAAAGCTGGAGGTGAAGCCTTCATACTGCTCAGAGGTGCAGAGGGTTGAGGGAGGTCAGCAAAGCTTTAAAACCAAAGTGTCCACTCAGACCTACGGCTACACATCAGTCGGCAACCCTGTAACTCTTCAAATCAGAGATAACCCTTACCAGAACCAGTAGAAGAGTCAAATCTGGAACCACAAACCCTCTTAGTCTTAAATAGATATATTTCTACATACATGACAAAAAGGCAACCCCTATCCCAAGGTACATCTGCTACATTTGACAAATCATTCCATTTTCAAGCAGCCAATCAGAAAACAAAACTGTCTCGCTCTCCAGAGTTGCTTTTGTGAGAAGCCCTTGGAGTTACAAGCTGTCAAGGAGTCATATTTAAACCAAGCACCTGTCCTATATTGGCAGGTTTAACGCATCCAAGATGCAATGAAGTTTGTGCAAAGAGGTATCAAACCTTTTACTGAGTTGACCCACCTGTGGATATGTGTCCATTCATATAAGACGACGGTCTTGGCCTCAGATGACCAATGACAATCATGGATCTGAAACCATATATTTATAACGACAAGAATAAACTTTAATCATCAACTTATATGAGAATAATTTTATTTATAGAAAACTGAAGGCAGCACACCTGCGCAAGCAGGAAAGGAAAGTGAGAGGAAGAGAGAATTCTTCATAAATATACATGTATATTAACATTCTGATCATTCGCTCTGTTGAATCATTAAAGCATAATAAGATCTGAAGAAAGAAGATTGTACATTTTATTAAGCTAATGTGCGGCAGCCTTCCACTTTTGAGGCAGGCAAGAAAGTTTGAGACTTATTTTGTCAGATGCAAGGCTGATTGTTTTAAATGTTCTTTAAAAAAAGGGGGAAAAAAGCCCCAACTCTAAAACCATTCAAGCCAGTCAGTGGTCCTTGTGAATGTCTACGTTGAATTTGTTTTCAATCTAAACAAAATAGATTAAGAGGCAGAGTTCGAATGTGTCAACATCTTATTTTGAAACCTGACCTGCTTAGAAGCAGGTTAGCTTTTCAGCATCGGTTGTCGTGGTAACACGCTCTGGTAAGACGTGAACCAGGACATATGAGATCCAGAGATGAACCTGAAGTTAACCCACTAAACCCCTGAGCCTGCTTTGGAGTAAGGATTGTGAGGTTGAAACCAAGTTGTAAAGCAGGTTTCAGTATTGTTTAATACTTTCAGCAACTATGAGATATGCTGCATGAACCAACCCAAAAAAACAAGTTTTACATTTTACTACTGCTTGATCATGTTTGTGTTAAATACACACAAAAATCATGAACTTGCCAATATTGACTAATCCAGGCATTCAAATTAGTAAAAACGTATGCTATTCATAAACAGTTATAGGACATTTATGTATTTTATGTTCTCAGTTTTACTTTTCTACTTTTCAGAAATGTAGTGTTTTAAAGTGCCTTGGATTCCTCACATAGCAATAAGTTGCTGACTGTGTATTTTGAAATTTCCATATTGCTTGTTTGAGATGTGCCATCAAACTATAAGATAGTTTTTCATTGGTGTGAACGATTCCTTAGTGAGGAATTATGCAATTATAACTATTAAGCAAACAATGCGGCATGGCAACTAAAAACTTGTTCTCCAAGTACATCCTATGTCAAACAGATGTTCCAAAGATAACTTGTCGATTGAATTTTGTAAGACTTTTTGGTGTCTGTTGATGCAGTGCAGGTACCTGTGAGCTCTCTATTCATGTGTAAGTGACAAATATTGGAGTGACTGCATGTATTTGCTTTCCTAAAGCAGATGTGTTTAGTCCAAGGTATGCACAACCTTAACCTCAGATTAATAAGCAAACTTGTGTGCAAAGAATTGTATTTTAATGAATGTACTACCTACGCAGTGCAATTTGAAAATAGAACGTGTGGTGTTTGTGTGCAAGGGTGTCTTTTACAGAGTATGTTATGTAATCATTTGAAACCACTAATAGATTGTAATTGCTTGTACTTTAAATGTGTAGTTCTGGACAAAACAAGGTTGAATACAAAGTGTTGGATTAAATAAATGTACTGCAAATACTCAGTGTAACCCGTCTCCTCCATCATTTCTACTCCACACACACAAGTTAGGTACTCCCATAGTGCAACAGCTTTATTGGAATTGCAACACGCGACAAGTCTTATTGTTATAAATTTGATGGAGTTGAAAAATACATTATTTAAAGAGCTGGTGCAGTGCAAAACCAAAACTTATAACACAGAGTAACACACATTTGTTATTAATTCACTGCTGTATTAAACTGGAAAATTATTAGTAAAATATTTATTCCAAAAACTGAAAAAAGATGATGAAAACATGAAACCAATTCATAAATAAATGTAATATAAGAAAAAATATATAAAGTAAATATGTTTGTTTTTTTAAAGGCAATACATAAAAAGACATGTTTAATGTTTTGAAAACCCTTTTAGGGGGAGGCAGAACAGTTCAAGCTGGACAGTGGCAAAGTTACACAATAGATAAATTATACAAATTTACAACTGTTCAAAAAAGGTATCTGGTCACAAAAATAAAGAAAACCGTGTTAAAAGTAACAGTAATGTACTTCTATCTTGTAGTTAAATGTAAAAGATTAACCTGCAATGGAATAATTTTGCTTTAAAAGGTACAGCTGACGTGGTACGTACCTTCTGCTCTGTAAGTAAGCAGGTGCCACATGATGTTTCAGTATTAAACTGCTGCACATGTCACCAGTCACATCTCTGAACTATCCATCTCTCCAACGAAGAGAATAACAGCACAAATAAACATGGGGCGAGCAGGACAGTATGTTGCCATTAATAAACATGAAAGATGTGCTTTTTTTAATCCTTCAAAAGAGCAGTTTTCCCACATCATGGAAGGAGTCATGCTACTCATTGTTTGTGCTACTCCGGATTGGTGAGCAAATACATCTGCAGACACTGAATCTTATCTGCAGTGCTGTGTTCATCAGAGTGCTCGTCACACTTCAAGTAAGTTGACTTCAAGTTGGAGTATCTTTCTTCACACATGTCAAAACAAAAATACCTACAAACCCTTCCCTAACAGCAAGAAAAAAAAACTACTTTGTTAATAGCTACTTTAATAAACATTGTGTAAAATATATTTGTAGATCCACAAGGATTCACAGACCACCATCTGATGGAATGTATATGACTGGAATGGAGGTCTGTGGATTTGGGGGGGAGTGGCTGGACGGGACCAAACGGTGTCTGGATGCTGCTGCCGCCTACAAGGATGTTGTGATCTTCTTCACCTTGTCTATTTCCTGCAGAGAAAAAAGCAAACAAACATGTTATCTGAAATAGATAAATAATGATAAGATAATAAGACACACACACACACACACACACACACACACACACACACACACACACACACACACACACACACACACACACACACACACACACACACACACACACACACACACACACACACACACACACACACACACACACACACACACACACACACACACACACACACACACACACACACACACACACACACTTTTATCCAGACAAATAATCTGTTACACAGTATATACAATCCAAATATATATTTTTGTGAAAATCTTTTTTGTTTTTACATATTGCTGAGTCCACTAATTCTCTGGAGATTTACAGGAGTGTTGACTTGTTTGCAGGCACACCCAGTTTCCCACTTGCAGCTGTGATAATTATCTGTGTTGGCCAGCTGACGCCAGACTCCGAACATCTGTGAGCTCTCTCTTGTTTTTACAAGGCATAATGAGGGCTGTTAATGTAAACACGGTGACTAGATGATCATCCATTTAAGTCTTTTTCAGTTGAGGAAAAGCAGTTTACATTTCTGTTTACAGCTTATAGATCACAAACCGCAGCAGTTGTGCAACACCTTTCTTCCGTTTCTCGTTTGATCCAAATAGCGTCTGTTTTCTAATATTCTGCCTCAAGATGAAGCTTCCTCAGCCTTCCTACTCGAATTTATCATATTTATTGATTATCGAATTTATTCTCAAAATTGTGCTTCTCATGTTTAGTACATGGCCATAAAGTAGCTCACTAATTAATCTCACATCAGTTATGCGTGTTGATTGAAAGCACCATCACTGACTGACAAAAAGCGTGCTGACAAAGTGGTACACCTAAATGTCCTCAGATAAAAAAAATATATATAAAAAAAAGACCTGCATCCCCACTGGTTGTAAACCCAGGTAGAAAATATGAATCTAAAGAAAGAGGGGAGGAAACGCTACCTGTTATACCAAAGTGTATATTCAAATGTAGAGTTACTTGGCCCCTGGTATAATAAATATGACATATATAATGCACTAACTTGTTACATAGTCCTCATTGAACTTTACTTAAAAAAACAGACACACAAACTTGGATAAGCAAATATTTTGAAGTATGTTTTTGAGAAATTCTCAAGTGGTTCATTTGAATTTGTAACAGAACAATGATCTGCCGAAAGACGCGTATCTTTTTGAAAAATGCAAACCGACCAACTAATCTACAGAGCTGTTGACACTCCAGCTCTTGACTTTGGAAAAAGGAAAAAAAAAAGAAGGAAAATATTAATCTTTTAAAGTGTTCTTAAGCTGAACTATTATTGAACATTTTCTATTTGGAGGAGATAATTTTTTTTTTTATTATTTCTTTTTTTTCCCAAAGTTACATAAAGTCACACTGACTGAATCTTGATTATGTATACATTTGTACTCATATTCAAAGCCTTTAAAGTGTTCCTTTATGGCAAACTTAATTCTTAATGTGTCACACATCATGTAATGATGAAGGAGTGCTCTGCAAGCGTAACTCACCCCATGAAGACTTTGTTTTAACTTCCCATAAGCTTCCTCCAAATTATCATTGACAATTATGGTATCGAATACACCAGGTTTTTGACCTAGAGGAAGATATAATTATATACCAGGTCATGTTTTAAACATCTGTGGAACTGTTTTGGAAAACAAAGATACTTACTGAACTCGATCTCCACCTTGGCAGTACCTAAACGCTTCAGGAGGCTCTCCTCCGACTCCGTCTTTCTGTCTCTCAAACGTTTTTCCTGAAGTGGTGAAACCACAGATGGTATTAGGAAGCAATCACAGATTTAGTTTCTTAAGAGGAACTTGGAAACATACAGACAAATATTGAGTCTCTGGACGCAAACTAAACATTTCCATTATGCTCACCAGGACTTCCATCGACGGTGGCTGGATGGAGATGTAGATGGGATTGAGGTCGGTCCTTTTGATGTTTTTTACACCCTGCATGTCAATGTCAAGTATGCATATGAGGTTCTTGGCCTGGACGGCCTGCACTGCAGCTTTACTCGTCCCGTACAGGTTCCCAGAGAACTCTGCATTCTCTATGAACTCGCCGTTGTCAATGGCCGCCTGCATCGCCTCTCGAGTCACATAATGGTAATCTGACGCCCAGGAGAAATAAAAAGCAAACACTAGATGTTAAGAAAATGCAAACTGTTGACTTTGAATGCAGTGTGACCATGAAGGACGAGGTGCAGGATGTACCTCTGCCGTTCTCTTCTCCAGGTCGAGGTTTTCTTGTTGTATCTAAAAAGGTGACAAGACATTTATTTTATAGTTACAACACTCACTCACTGACAGAAAATATTTCATTGTGATAAATTTCACTCAAAAGATAAATAATATTGTCCTAAAGAAATAAAGAAAAAAAAATACAGCTTTATACTTTCAAAAATCCCAAAAATAAATGATGAATACGCCACTCTCCCAACTAAAACACAGGGTCAAAGTTTTATTAATGAAGATTCAGCCTGAGACACTCACGGGACACGCTGAAGCCAAAGACACTGTCGAACTCTTTCATGAGCCTCTTCAGCAGGGTACTTTTTCCTGCCCCTGATGGGCCACTGAGCACCACAGGCCTGGGTCCAGCCATAGCTGAAACATAGGCAGAGAAAAGAAAACTGCACCTTATTATAGGAAACCAGTGGGTGGGGAAGGAGAGAACAACATATCACCACTATAGAATCCTGCACGAGTCATTATGAAACCAAAATTAGTTCAGGCAGAAAAGCAATCAAGGCTTGGGTGAGACACAGTTGATTTATAACACTGTTCCGGGTATATAAATGTTTCCCAGGCAAGCCATGACTAAATCATAAAGGCAGCACTTCATCTTGATCAAGAGAGTCTCAAGAGCAAAGACAGTTGCCTGGTTAGCGAGGAACAACATATCCCTCAATAACTAGAGTCTGATGCTGCATGTGGTGGAAAACAAACACAGAATTACAGAGGCAAAACCTGCTTTTGATAAAAATACACATTCAAGTACACAAGTTAAAATGCCTTAGAGCTAAACTATGAGGTCATCTAATACCTGAAAATCTTCTTCAAACCAATTTTTTCTATCCTGTGACTACCACGATTTATGTTAAGCTGCTCAGGTAAAGACTAAAGTTAGAGCTGTGGTCTCCTCCTTACCTTTCCTCAAAACCCACAGGGCTCAAGTAAACGAAGAAATCAGGCAAACAGGGAGGACCTGATTGTTTGCCAGGAAACTGTATGCAGGTGGGTGGAGAGAGTGAGAGGGCAGGGCTAGAACTCTGCACTCCAGTCTCTGGGTTTATTCTGGGACAGAGGCAGTAGAAAACCAGCCTTTTCAGTACTATATAGATATTTTAAATAAATATATAAAATCCTCATCACTGTTGGTTGGAGCTCTATAACTACCTCAGGTGTCAGATGTGCTAGCAGTTAGTCCGTAATTACAAAAGAAGCCAACAAATGAGAATCAAACAATTAAAAACAAATATATTTGAGTGGAGATTATTTTTCTTTTGTTTCCAGGTAACAGGTTGTGCAGGTACAAGTGCCAACAGTCATTGTTCCTTGACCTTTGAATGGCTCGCATAGGAGAAGACGAATTAAAGGTGCCGTCTATGTGTCTTCACTGAAGGGTTTTGAAGTCAAAGAGGAGATCTACAGGTATTGATTAAACTTCTGATGACTGCCTTTTATTTTCACAAAATGAAGAATGATAATTCTTCATTTTACAAGAACAATTTGCAATGAAAACAATAAGAGTTTAATGTAAGATCTTTATTTTGTTTCATCTGTTTATTTAAAATTATAACCAACTGTCTACCTGTTTTAAGAGAGCAAACAGAAGAGTAAAAATGCATGATACCAAGGCTAAAAACAGGCAGTAGAAAAAAAACATCATACTTTTCCTTCTACATTCCCAGTGAACAATAATTTCCTTTAATTCATTGATTCATTCAAGGCATGTCAAAGTCATTGTATGGAGCATAACAATGTTATCAATCTATGTATGTATATATATATATATATATATATATATATATACATACATACATACAAAGTACATTTTGAACATATAGATCTCCTTGTAGATAAATCTATGAATCTGTTTCATATGAATGTACACAAAATAAAGAAACCTACACCCAATGTACGCACACACACACACACACACACACACACACACACACACACACACACACACACACACACACACACACACACACACACACACACACACACACACACACACACACACACACACACACACACACACACACACACACACACACACACACACACACACACACAAAACAATCAAAATCCATCTTAGGATACCAAGGACGATCAAGGAAACTTTCACAAGCTCCTTTATATTTATAATTATTTATTTATAATTTTTATTTCATATTACCATTATTTAATAGTCATATCTCCAAAACTTGCAGTCACATGATCCAACACCTACTCAAGAATCTACCTTTACTCCATAAAACAGAGCTGCATGACAGGATATGGGAGTCATGTGAAACTGAAATCAGCACGGGCTGATACTTATTGGAAGCCGCACCATGCCTAACTTTAACAATGTGACATGTGCGCAAAGCAAAATTTAAATCATATGAATACCATTAAGATTCAGAAGCAGGAAACAGCAAGTTATTAAAACAAAAACAATAAGAATGTTTTTCCTCTTAACTCTATGTCAGAATGCAACATCTTTTAATGCCAAGACATACACTTATTTAGGCATTGCCTGAACAATATAAACATATCTCTTGCTCTGGAGTTTTTTCCCCCATCTTGTATACTGAATTAATTATTCTTAATGGGAACGGTACTTGACAGTCCGTCCTTAAAATACCAGCTTAATGCTGTTTTGGACGAGACAGTATTTATTGTCAAAACAGGATAGCTGACAGTTACACCTATTTGCAAACAAGGGTTATTTTAAAGATATGAGGGCAAAAGTTAATTTTCCCCTGAACAGTATGTCTTATTTTGCATTAATTTCTTTCTCGTGACTAAAAGTGCACTTTGACTCAGGTACAAAACATAAAGTCTAAATATCCAAAAGAAAATGCTGACTTTATGTTCTGTTGATACAATTAAAACACCAGGAAGGAATATAATGCCTAAAGGCTGTTGTGATTTGTTGTAATGCAAATTGATGTTTTAGCACTTGTACGAATGAAATTACAATTTCTGGTTGTTTTTAAGAGTAAAATATATGACTCTTATAAAAATGCAGATGCCCTCAAAATGAATTTAAGTACAGCTGACTGTCGGGCAGTAAAAAACAGGAATTTCCTGGTCTACACAGGGGCGGGCTGATTTATGGTTCCGCGTTACACCGACGCAGACCGTACGGCGTAGGGTACACGGCGACGCGCGCCGTACGCCGAATGCTTTGCGTCGATTTAACGCGGAACCATAAACCAGGCTTAACAGGCTTTAGTAGCAATAACATCAACGCCTCCAGGAATGAATGAGCAAACATGTCAATCAAAAAGAGGGGAGGCGTGAAAGATACAGATCCTCGTTCTTACCTGAGAATAGCCTGGAACAATACCTCATGTACATCGGAGGATAGGTTAATCCGCACCTCTCTTGGAGCGTCTCGGGAGGTTTTTGCGTGTCTTTGCTCTGAGAGCCATTAGAACCTGCGCTGCCTACGTCATCACTGCGGGCCAAAACAGCGCCGCGTGTCCTGCGCTCCCGACAAAGAGCAGAAACGCTAAGTTTATTATCATTAACCAACGCAGATATTACACAAATGACAGTGTTTTATCAACTATGTTAATTTTTTTTCCGAGCCACAGCGGTTACAGTTTACCTGTTATACATACACATTGTAGTGCGAGCTGCTTAAATACAATGTAACTGCAGCATAGCTTTTGCTTTGTCCAAGCATACGGAATAAATGTTGTTTCTGTTAATAAAAGTCAGAATTGGCGTCAGCAATCCATAGTAAATACCGCGTTCCATTTGTCCTCGGAAGTGGGGATTTCCCAGTTCCCAGTCGGAATTTTCAACTGGAACGCCCCTCGAAGTGGGATTTCCCACTGGGAAAGTGGGAGAGTCTTCACCACCCCCGAGTTACCATTCCAAGATGGCTGCCCCGGTTGTAAACAGTAGAAGAGAGCTCTGTAAAAATTCGTAGCACTTCATTCTAGTTTTGGTCACACTAAATCAGTCGTATACAAGTATTGTTCGGCATATATATGCTGCTATAGTGTAATTTCCATTTTTCATGTGGTATATGCGAACTACAAACTTGTTTACCGACTTTGTAACTGGAACGCTGATAACTCGGCTGTGACGTCATTCTCAGTTCCGAGTTCCGACTTCCGAGGTAAACGGAACGCAGCATAAGTGAATTGTACAAGTAGCGGGTGAACTTCCTGCTAAAGGCCGGGGCAGAACCTCGTGGCTAAAACGCTTAGCGGATTTTCTTTTATTTCTCCTCTAAACAACTACTGAACGAGCCAGAAATGTTTGGATCCTCGAGGTCTGGGGGTCTGAGGGGCGGCCAGGACCAATTCAGCTGGGATGAGGTGAAGGTCGATAAACACAGAGAGAATTATCTCGGTAAGTTGAACAAACGCGTGAGTGCACCATCGGGGCTAAAGGCTGATTCATGGTTCCGCGTTACACCGACAACGACACCTACGGCGTAGGGTACGCGGCGACGCACACTCTACAGCGTAGGCTCTGCGTGGATTTAACGCGGAACCATAAATCAGGCTTAAGCAGCAGCGGGATAGTTGGTGATAATCTCTCGCTTGAGTCTTAAATCCAGCTGTTTCATACCTTTGGTTGGGGAGTCCCTCATCACACGGAATCTGGCCGGTTTAGTGGCTGAACTCGTTAGTCTCGTCCTGTACTAGTGCAGCAGGTTCAGGTTGACGCCACGCTGCTCCACGTCTGTCCGTCTGTCTGTCCTGCCAGTAACCAAACAAGGCAAGGCTGCTTCATTTGTGCTGCACACTTCAACACAAGCTGCTTTAAAGTGCTTTACATCAACATTAAAAGCGGCGAGACACAATTAAACAGTAAATAACAAATACAATGAAAAGAAAAGAGGTAAAATAATAAAAAAGCACAAGTTGTTAAAAAGTAAGGGCAGTAGAGTACGGCAGGTAAGTGTCTAATTTAGGGCAAGGCAAGTTTATTTGTTCACAATTCAACACAAGGTGATTCAAAGTACTTTACACCAACATTAAAAGAAGCGAGACACAATTAAACAGTAAATAACAAATTAAATTAAGTAAAAATGATAAGAAAAGAGGTAAAATAATAACAAGCCAAGTTGTTAAAAAGTAAGGGCAGTAGAGTACAGCAGGTAAGTATTTAATTTAACGCAAGGCAAGTTTATTTGTATAGCACAATTCAACAAAAGATAATTCAAAGTAGGGCTGGGGATCGATTCATATCAAGAATCGATTCGATTCAGAATCGATTCGATTCAGAATCGATTATCACACTTTGATTCGATCCGATTTGATTCCGATATTGATTGGGTTAGTGTTATTAAAACTGTTTTTTGAGCTGTTGCATGAATTATATCACTGTAGTTCTGCAACATATTAATACTAGTATTATATTGAGATTCAACAGCAAGTATTGCAGCTAATGATGCTGTAAGGACCAATCAGCTCCCAGAATGCTGATAGAACTGCTTTCAGAAACATCGTGGAGTAGAATTATCAATTTATCCCATTTCCCATTGATGACAATTTGGTTTTTAGCATTTTATGCAAATGTAGCCCCAAGACAGTATATAAAGCAAAGAAATATAGACAATTTATGCAATTATAACTGAAAACTTTAATGTTTTCATACTTTTAAACATATCTAAAAGACAAAAACATGGCACTAGTTATTCTCGTGTCCAACAAAACAATCCTTCTTTGGGCATAAACAAAAAAATACCAAAAGTTGTAATGATGGGAAAAAAATAAAATAAAAAAAAATCGATCTTTAGACATATGACATAGACAATTCAAAGTGCTTTACATAAACATTAAAAGTGGCAAGACATAATTATAAAAAATGATAAGAAAATAGGTAAAATAATAAAAAGCCAAGTTGTTAAAAATTAAGGGCAGTAGAGTACAGCAGGTAAGTATTTAATTTAACGCAAGGCAGGTTTATTTGTATAGCACAATTCAACAAAAGGTAATTCAAAGTGCTTCACATAAACATTAAAAGCGTCAAGACACAGTTAAACAGTAAATGACAAATCAAATGAAATAAAATGATAAGAAAAGAGGTCAAATAATACACTTGTTACTGTCTGGATGGCAGCTGCTTAAATAGTTTGTAATAATTTTGCCTTCACAAATGAGCAGATTAGTTGTCCTATGAGCACTGTTGCACCATCAATGAACCACATACTGTGATTTAGTTTTTCAAATGTGCTGATAACACACAACCCATTTAGCTTGAAGGATGCAGCATCTATGATTTCCAAGGATTCAAATTTTCCGTTGATTGGGTAGTTTTCCATTTTTCCATAGTCTATTTTGAATCAATACAACTCCAATGAAACTAAACATTTCTAGATCAGATAATTTCTTGTGAAAGACTTATCCTGGGATTTTATTGACATATGAGTAACTACCCTGAAGTTTATATTTGTGGGATTATACATCAATCGTCTGCTTCTACTGTGCAATTTTTATAAAACATTTGAAGTGCTGAGATTTTACTCTAAGCGTCACCTTAGATAATGTAGATCTTAGATAATTTCTGATGTACTACCTATTTGTATGATAGATCATCTACAGACATGTATTACATACGATCATCTCTGGTGTGTGCAGTGAATATTGTCGGCATTTACACATTTTCAAGGCAAGGCACGTTTATTTGTACAGCACAATTCAACACAAGGTAATTCAAAGTGCCTTACATCAATATTAAAGCAGCAAGACACAATTAAACAGTAAGTAACAAATAAAATGATAAGAAAATAGGTGCAATAACAATAATAGCAGTAATTATAATAACTATCACATGCTGTAACAAAGCACCTTCCAGCAACAATCATGTCTGCCTCATTCTGCTGCACCTTTCACTTTAAAAAAAAAATTGTACATATGTTATTTTATTTAGAGCCGTAACTTTTCTACCTCATACTGCTGCACCTTTCAGTTCTCTAATTGTATATATGTTAATAAGTGCCTAAATTTGTTTATTTACTACATTTGTTTATTTACAGGTAAGTATTTAATTTAGGAGTACGCTTCAGTAAACAGTAATGTTTTTATCCTGATTTAAAGGATCTACAGTTGGAGCAGACCTCAGGTCTACAGGAAGTTGTTTCCACCGGTGAGGAGCAGAATAACTGAACGCTGCCTCACCTTGCTTGGTTCTGGTTCTTGGGAACAAAACAAACCAGATCCAGATGAACCTCAGGGGTCTGGGAGCTTCATAGGAACTAACAGATCAACCATGTATTTTGGTCCAAGACCATTCAGGTCTTTGTAGACCAGCAGTAAGATTTTAAACTCTATCCTTTGACTCACTGGAAGCCAGTGTAGTGATTTCATTACCGGTGTAATGTGGTCCAGTTTCCTGGTGTTTGTAAGGAAGCTGGACCACAAGGGCTACGTAGCAGCCAGCACAGATGCGACATAAAAGGATAACAAAAGTAACCTTACACGACTTATTTGGTGTGTTTTATTTAGCCAACTGGCCTTACTTCCTCAAATATCGTGGATGAAATAGTACAACAGACGATCAGCTGTAGTCAATACACCTGACTACCAGTTACAACATTAAAAATTTAACATTTGAACTTCAAGTGACGCTGAGGAGATGGTGCTACTTATTTTTTTTAAATGTTAAATACTATTACAAATTTGTTTCTTCACGCACGTTACACCAAAATGATGATGATGATGATAAGTTGATATGCAAATGGGGTTTTTCAAGTTTAGTATGCATTAAAGACCACGTCATCATAGAGGTACAGATTTTAGTTCATTCATCAGCATTGCTGAAAGATTGTGTTAAAACACTACAAGAATAGAGGAATTTTATGTTAAAACAGTGCAAATGGTGATTACTTGAATTGAATAACTATTACTTTGCACAATTTTCCCCAGTGAAAATGTGGAAGTTGGATTAAGTTGGCCTCAAAACTTTTGTCATTGTTAAAGATCTATAAATCAGATAAACATTAATCAGTTAAAACAATGCTTTCACAATATTTCATAATAAAATGTGATTTCCTGCAGCATATCTCTGGAAAGAATTCACAATAAAGATAAGAATAAAAACTGTAAAGTGAATAAATTGCATACATTTCCGATACTCAAATGTGGTAAAATAAGCACTTGATTATTTTTTTTTTCATTTTATTTACATGATCTGGAAATGAAATTTGACAATTGTTTTTGATGTAGACATATTCATTTTATTTAGTCTCAATTTATTTACTTATTTTATTTGAATGTAGGACATGTTTGCATCTTGGACAGCATTACTTAATAAATACAAGTGTTGTTAAACCCTGCATGTCTTGATATTCCTCTACAGCTGTAAAGGAGTTCAGCGGTTTGTCTCAGACAGGATTTCCATCAGTAGTGTGTCTGCCGTCTAACATGTGAAGCATCTCTTCCTATGTGCTACTTCCAGGGAATTCCTTGATGGCACCGGTTGGACGATGGCAGAAAGGCAAAGATCTGACCTGGTATGCAAAAGACAAAAAAGGCGGCAAGAGTTTGTCCAAGGAGGAGGAAATTGCAGCTGTGAAGGCAGCAGAGCACGAGGCACTGATGGCTGCCCTGTACGTAGGAATTCACATACATTAATTTTCATGAATTTTGACTGTTTAAGTTTATGGAATAAAATAATAAAGTTGTCTTGTCTATCCTCCAATTTAGAGGGCACAAGAATATAAAGAGACAACCAACTGGCCTTACGAAAGAGGTATGTAGCGTTTGGATAGATATTGAGAAAAAAAATACAGCAGATGAAGAAGTTGAATGATTTAGATTAAGTTCAACTTTTACAGGACCTTGTAGACGTTTGCAGACGGGACGAGGCTGATGGGGAGGAAAGGAATGTGGATCGCATATCTGGCTTGGGAAGCTCCAGGTGATTATTTTTTTAATCATTTTTTATAAAACCATTGTATTCAGAATGCTCTCAGCTTTTGTGCATAACAGCCAACAACAGCAAATATTTTCAAAACAGAAATGATGAAGCCAGAACATGTAAAAATGATCCTGTACTGTAAATGAAGGCAACTCATACACAAGAATATACAGACATCTCCATGAAATATCCCAGTCACAACCTGCAACATGTTAACGTTGACTTGTTTAGATTCATTCACTTACAAAAGGTTATAAAAGATAATCTCAAGTACTTCTGAATGCTGTCTAATGATTTCTAGTAATCTTGTAGCACCTACACATGTCTGTGTCCTGACTACATGACCACTGTGTTGATTGTATGTAACATTTTGTTACTGCAGTGTGACTAGATCTGAGCTGGTGGCATGTATGTATCACTTACAACATGGAACAAGTGGGAACTGCTGCTGTCAACGACAGACGCACACAAAGGAGTGTGGCTTTCATTTTGCTTGGGATTGGTTGTTCAGAGAAACCTGAATATTCTGGTCTCTGTTTGAGTAGAATAAATGTATTTTGACCAAACATTTCTGATCCTCCCTCATAGTCTCGGGTGCAGTGTTGCCACCCTTATGTTGATCAGATCAGCCTAAACAGACCATTAAAACAGTCGTATTAACTTAAAATCTGTTCATGTTATACATTTCCACAGACTCAAATGAAAACCTTTTCTATAGTCAAAATGAAGCAGTAATTACAACTGCTCCCTTTCTTCACCACACGTTAAACACAGGGCAGCTTGCTTGTTGGCTTGATAGGAATTTGTATGGCAGTGTATTATCATAAGACTGTAATAAAGACTTAGTTTGATGCAGCTTCTCTCAGAAGCAGCAGTGGTAGTGGAGAGGTTATAATTAGGTGGAGTCAAACTCTTGTTTTTTGAGTGGATAAATAAGCTGAACATACATAGGTGTCACACAAATTGTTTAATGGATTTAAACATGTAGAAAAGTGATGTTTTCAACCTCTTGCAGCTACTGTTATGTCCTACACAACTACTAATCTGTTCATGATAACCAGTCCACATGACGGTTGTGACGTGAACTACAAGTCTTCATGATTGTAAATGTGTGTTTATGTTGAATGTTTCTCTCTTAAGTGTAGGGTCGCGGAAAATGGTGCTGTCCCAACAAGAAAAGGAGGCGGCTAAAATAGGCCTCTCAGTTTTTACAGTAAGCTTAATTTCTTTTTACTTATCACGGTCCAATTTTAAAAATCTACTCATAGAACATGTCTACACTTCATGATTATTTGCAAGTTTATTTTGTGCAAAAAGTTTAAGATTTACTTTCTGTGCAGCACCACAAGACCGAGGGTCGGCCAGTAACGTCCTCAACAACATCTGAGACTGTCGTAAAAGAGGAAACGGAACAAAAGTGAGAGTGCCAACTTTTACGTATGATGTTTTGGGCCATAAAAAATATACTTTTAAGCAAACTTGACAAAATTTGCCCCAGTATCTGCTTCGGTTCGGTAACAAATATTTATAACTTTTTTTTCATCTTGGTAGGAATGAATGCAAGAAGAAAAAGAAAGAAAAGAAGAACAAAAAGGAGAAAAAGAAGAAGGAAAAAAAGAAGAAAAGGCAAAGAAGAGATTCTTCCTCCTCAGACTCGGATGATGGAAAGAGGTTGGTTCAGTTATTTTGTTAAAATATTTTAACCTTATATCATCAGATGTTTGTGAATCAATGGACTGAAAATCTTCCAAAGGTCCTAGTAAAAACTCTATTTGTTTATATGAACCTTTATTTGTTAAAAACCCACTTTAGTTCCTGTTTTAAGTCTGAAAATATTTGGTATATTTTAGGTTCGGTTTTCACTGAAACACGATGAAGTGACTGCTATGTGATGAATGTGGACTTAAAATGCAGAATTGTTAAAAAATGGTTCTGTCATATATAATTTTATGCAACAATTTAGGTATTACAGCCCTTTCATATCCAGAACTTTCTTTTTTAAGGCAGTAGACTTCAAAATTATATAGACATGCGTTTAATCGTTTTCATCAATAAAACAGATGTGATATCTGCCGTCGATTCCAGCTGGAGGGTTTTTGTTTGTAAGCTGTTGCTGTGGAGCCACAATAAAAAAAAAGTGACTGAAACATTATCTTTAAGGTGCAAAAGTAAAACAAATTAGTCAGAGTTGCCAGGAACATTAGCAGTTGCTAAACTAACTAATTTGTGCATTTGAAACACACTAAGAAGCATAAAAACAAATGTATGGAAATTCCATGGTTAAGAAAACCTCATTTACAGAGTATGTTATAATGAGGAATGTTTTCCTAGAATTATTTTATACAAAACATGAAGGCAGTGTGGTGGTATGGACAAGTGACTTCAAGTAGCACTTGGTCTCTAATGTTTATTAACTATATAACAAGAGCAGTCAAATGAAATCTTAATTGACCGAGACTTGCTGTCTAAGATTCAGTCAGATGCAGAAGCGTGACAGGACAGAAGAACCTAATGGTACTGATGGAGACTGACTTAAAATATACTGGAAAAGAAACTGAGGAGATAAAGAAATAATTTGTATTAGAGGATGAACATTTTGCAGTGTTCAAGTCAGTCATTTGACCTCAAACTAGTTGAGCTGCATTTCACCTGAGGATAAAGTAAAGGCAAAAAAATAAAGAAAACAAATAGGCGCTTTAAAAGGCTGGCAAAGCATCGCAATCGGTAAAGTATTTTTTGATGTCTATGGGTTCAAAGCTTGAAATGAAATTACAAATAGTGTAACTGTATTCCCGACTTGACACAATGGTCATATTTTCACAGCAGCTCTGCAGCACTTCAGCTGGGAAACCTGGAAATTGCTGCTAAGCAATATTTAAACACTAGAGGGCGCTGAGACACTGTCCTACACGCAGCGTCCTGAAAAAATAACCTTATAATTTCGGTGTTAATGTATCAAGTGTAAGATATCAGGGTGGGGTACAATATTGAAACAAAGTTGTCCACGCCACAACCAGTTACTTCACATATTCACACCTGCCTTTTTGGATTTTCTGGGGATATCACCATGAAACCTTTGGCAGCTGCTTATTCCCCTGCTTCATCATTTCTTATCAGAGCCCCACCGCACCCCAACTCATTGAGTGTTTGTTTCCTTTTCATTTTCAGACACAAAAAGGACCACCATCATCATAATCCATCATACCATAGTCAGAGTGGAGCCAGACCCCATGACAGCCATTCAAGGGGGGGAGCAAAGGCCGAGCGACAGGCTTCCCACCCCCATCATCGACACAGGCGGCATGACACAGACTCCTCTGATGGGGGGTCTCCTGCTCGCAGTAACCCTGCCATCCACAAGAAGGCCCCTGCTGGTGCCACACAAAGCCACAGGCGGCGCCACGACACAGACTCGGACGACTAATGTCCTGCCACCCCCCCCTCCCACACATTCAGAGATGCATAATATGGACAGAGCATGCTACAGCAGCTTGACTGGCCCTGGGGCCCTCTTGTATCCCCGATAGTCAAGTAGACCATGGATGGAGACCAGTCAGTGTGACAGGTTTTAGTTGAGACACTCAATAAGTTGGTCCTATTATGGTAACACTGGTGTCTGTATATTGTTTAATCATGGGTGGTGTGTAGCTTTTATTCCTATAAATTGTATTTGAATAAATCTACAAATGTCTTAATTTGCTTTGTGACAACGTGTGGATATTTTGTTTTCTAATAAAGAAGCTAAAATGGTGTGACAAATTAAATATTCTGAAGAGACTTTGGATTAATCTTAAACTAATCAAGACCTTTTTATGATTGGTAAAGACCATTTTTACACCACTGCTTATGCCGTGTGGAAGAATTAGTTTTTCTTCGTTTTCCGGAAATGATGTCTTAACTGATGCATGTTTTATATAAAGGTTGCTTTATTCCTTTTTCTATCTTTAAAAAAAAAACAATCTAAAAAAGATATTTGATACGTTTTGTTCCTTCTTTGTACGTCTCCTCCACAGCTCCAGACATCATCTTTCCTCATTCTTCTTAATCCTTCATCATTCTATGTTCAGCTCTGCCTATCTGGTGCAATACCACTGGAATGCTCTCTGGTTGTAATAGAGTGTAGTGTTTGCAATTGCCTTGAATTGGTTTGAAAGGGGATTCTGCAGGCTGGCACCTGGGGGGTACACTAAAAAAGAGCAAGGCATTCATAAAGGGGAGTGCGAAAAACCAGACTGGTTCTTTTTATACGACCGAGTACCGTTAGACCGCCACACACAAGCCAAGCTGATGAAGCAGCAGGAGTGGAGGCTGAACAAAGCCACGCTGAGGGACCCAAGACCCAAACTACCTCATCCTCCCCAACTACCATATTCTCCTGCCATGTTTTATAGGCTCGACTGCATGAACCATAGCAGCCTAATCAACCTGCAAGAATGTCGTCCTAGACCGCCACCCTTACACAGAGGGAAGCAGTGTGCTTTTCACATAACTGCTTTAAGCTCAACTCTTGAGTGGTTTCGTTAGCGTAGGGCATCGTGGTTCTTCCGGGGTCATGTGACAATAGCCTCTAGACTATGGTGGCATTTCTTGGATTTGTTAAACTCTTTCTTGAAAAGAAGTCACTATTTTGTTGCTCTAAAGGAGGAATTATCAAAATCTTGGCCAATTTTTGAAATGAACTATATCCTAAAACCTAATCATCTTTCAACTTAGGATCGTCAAGACATGCATTTTTATGGTGTACTTTTTAGTACCAAAATTGTAGACTTTGACAAGTGATACATCTACAAATTGGAAGGGACAACCATTGATAAGCACTTTTAAATTCAGTTTAAAAAAAAAAAAAAAAAGTAAAGAATCAGTTCCACAAATGGTTTTTATCCAATTCATTTAATCGCAGTGTTTTTACCCCAAAACACACAAAGCTTTACACAAAAACATTAGCAAACTGAAGAAAAATCAAAACATCAAATTAAGTAAATAAGGTGTAAAATGCACCAATAACAATACCCACATCTTTTAGAATTAAATGCTGAGAAAACAGGTAATACATGCAGCTGATTTTGGCATTGCTGTCAGTCCTATTTCCCAGACTGAGTTGAAGAGCAAAAGAAAATGCCATGACCTGCTTTGCCTTTAACAAGGGCACTAAATCAGAGCTGGAAGTACTCAAAGTTTAAGTGTAGAGCTACATAAATTAGTACTCAGTGTAGTAATAGTTCCTTTGCTGTTTAATGACGTTAACACCAGTGTGTATACATGTCTTTTAAGGACATCTCACATTACTGCAAAAGCAACACATGACCAACCTGAGACCCTGAAATATAAAAGGCTTATCCAGTTCGCCACCTTCCCAACTACAACAGAGCAGGTAGGTGTGTAATCACTGCAGCATTTTTTTCCTAACATGTCTTACAATAAAAGGCTGGTATGTGTTCACAGGCAGGAGTGATGAGGAAAAAAAAAAAAAAAAAAAAAGTTGATGTCAGTGTAAATGATCAATTTCAGGGAGGTTGCATGTCATCAGTTTAAAGTTACCATAGTAGCTACCAGTAGTGCATCAGTGTATTAATTCAGTTTATTATGAGAATCCCCTCAGTGATCACTTACTACAGTACATGATCAGAAACGTTATGATTGACTTGAGGTCGTGGGACAGAAATGCGCTGGTAAATGATTTTCCTCCCTTTTAATATTATAATTATTATTATTGTTCACTGCACACATGGCTGACTGACAGCCAAGAAGAAAAGAAACAAAAGAATTTACAAGAGTGCAATAACCTACCCCCGTTACCAAACGTATTTACATTTACACAAAACAGGAAAGCAAAATAACGAGAAGTTTTACAAGAATAGACGAATCCCACCACTGACGTGTAATAAAAGCTGAGGTGAGGGTAGCTTTGAGCACAGGGTGACTCAGTTTTGCAACAACTTTGTGAAAAGTGTGAAGAGGAAGGTCAAGGATTGGTTGAAGCACAAGAAGTTTTTTTTTTTAAATGCTCTTATTAGTGATTCTTGAGCTGATTAGACAGCCAATCAAGTCCTTCATAAAGACCATCTCCTGTGGTGGCACAGGTTGCCTGGATGTACCAGTTTCTGTTACGCAAGGAGTGAAGATTCAGCTTGTCTGTGAGTTCCGCAGCATTCATTGCATTTGGAAGGTCCTGCAAATAAAGAGAAACCATTAGAAACCTGTCATATGGATACAAGGGGGTAATAGTTACGAGATCCACCTTGTTTGTAAGACTAGCACCACTTACCTGTTTGTTGGCGAACACTAATAATACAGCGTCGCGCAGTTCATCTTCTGCCAACATTCTCAAGAGCTCTTCACGGGCCTCGGCACATCGCTCTCTGTCATTGCTGTCCACAACAAAGATGAGACCTGGAGAAAAAGGAAAAGTTTTAAATGGAACTGGAAATTTGACAATAAACTAAAAGCAAGGCTGTTGAAATTTCCATAGTGACTAAACGCTCTCAAAATGTCAAATTGTAGTAAAAATTTACCCTGAGTGTTCTGGAAGTAATGGCGCCACAGCGGTCGGATTTTGTCTTGACCACCGACATCCCAAACTGTAAAACTGATGTTCTTGTACTCTACAGTCTCCACATTGAAACCTGAAGGGGGAAACAAATGACTTGTAGTTTTCGATTCTTAGTAAGAAGAGGATACTGCACATGTATAATTGTTCTTTGCAATTTCAAAACAAAGTCTAACTCACCTATTGTAGGGATGGTTGTCACAATCTCTCCAAGCTTAAGTTTGTATAAAATAGTTGTCTTTCCTGCAGCATCCAGACCCACCATCAGTATTCTCATCTCCTTCTTCCCGAACATTTTAAAGAGCCCCGCAAACATATTCCCCATGGTGGCTGGCTATTGGGAACCTACTTCTAGCAAAAAAAAGGGAGAAATACACAAAGAATGTCCCAAAAACCTGTGGAGAAACAAACAGTTGTTGGACAGTGATTAGATATGGTCACTGACTAGGAATTGGCAATATTTTACCGTTCACGATAAACCGTCAAATAAATTCCCCATGGTAAGAATTTGTCATCTCGCGGTAAAAACAATAAATTCCTGTTGGTGACGTTTTGTGTAAAGCCGGATTTATGGTTCTGCGTTAAATGCGTGCGTGAAGGAAGGAAAAAAGAAAGAAAGAAAGAAAGAAGCCTGAAAGAAAGAAAGAAAGAAAGAAAGAAAGATCAATTCAATGTAATTAAATGTAGTTTAGTAGCATTTAGTATTCTTTTAGAGCAGTGTTTTGGGGGCTCCAAAGACTGAATGTGGTGATAGATTTATAGTTACAAAGGTGGAGTTGAATTGGTATTTTTTTTTATCGTCATTTTTATCGTTATCGGGATAAATGCCAGAAATTATCGTGATACATTTTTTAGTCCATACCGCCCATCCCTATCACTGACAAACTGAGGTAAAACGATCAATAAGTACTTGTAATGAAATGATCTCTAACAAACATAGGAATGATATACAGTATCCCAAACAACTTTTGAAGAAAATGACATATAAGACTCTTAAAAAGATTTACTGCTTCAACTATTATGCAAATATTTACCCAAGGAAAATATTTTTTCTCCAGTTAGATCCAGGAAATAATTTCAATTTATGAATATAAATATATTTGAAACGTGTCAGTCACTTGGATTACATATTTCTACCTAAGAAATAGTGATAAATGTGCATATTTAAATTTCTTCCACGTTTCATGTTATATTACATAAAAACCAACACGAGTAAAAAAAGAAATGTCCCATTTGTTTGTTCGATATATTTTCTGAAAGCAAGGACGTCACATAGTTTCATGCTTAGGGATTAAACACTTTACAGTAGATATATTGAAGCCTACACCGTTCTGAGACCAGAGAGCTGATATTAACCTTTAACAACGACCTGAATCCGCTCCGCTCCTGAAACCACGTAAACAAACTCCTGCCTTAGCTCGGCAGAATTACCAGCCGGGGCTTTTCCTTTTAAAAAGGACTTACTGTCTGTTTTACATTAGTGGTATCTTTCAAGACCTTTTCCAGTCCACTACACACCTGAGCGACTGAACAATGAACCCCCGGAGAGAAGGACGGCTGGTTAACCAGGTGAGTTAGCTGCCGTTAGCTCCTGTTAGCTCCTGTTAGCTGAGTGAAGCTCACGCCGCTTCCCCTGCTATCAAACCGCACACACACAAAGTGATGTCGTTCCTAAATTACGGCTTTGTCGACGACTCTACTCCATCGGAGTGTATTGCAAGAGAAACCGCTGCATTTACTGGTGAAAGCGCCTGCACTCACTGAGGTGTTGCAGTGTCTCGTCTCCTCAAGGCGTTTCCTACTTCGGAGGAAAATGGCGACAATTTGACACGTCAGTGACTTCAGCTTCACTTCCGCCTTCACCGGCCCGGAGCCAGTCGCCCCCTGTGGTGGAGCAGGGTACTACACGCAGAGCTGGCTATTTCAATCGTCTCATTTATCTGATCTTTTTATACATTAAAACTATCACCTGCTCTTTGGTATGGAGGATTTTTTGTGCCAAAATTAAATAAATAAATACATCATTAATGAATTAAAATGGGAATGAAATATATCATTCATTAATTAAATGTGTCATTAATTAATTAAAATGGGAATTCAATATATCATTAATTAATTAGATGTGTCATTAATGAATTAAAATGGGAAATAAATATATCTTTCATTAATTAAATGTGTAATTAATTAATTAAAATGGGAATTAAATATATCATTGATTAATTAAATGTGTCATCAATTAATTAAATTCAGTTTTACATTTCATGATTCACACTGGACACAAAATCATTAATTAAATGTTTCATTAATTAATTAAATGCTGAAATAATGAATATATTTTTTTACTTAAAATGAATTGTATTTTATTTAATTAATGACATATTTAATTCTAATTTTAATTAATTAATGACACATTTAACTTGCCTGGAAAATTTGTGAATGCCGACAATATTCACTGCACACACCAGAGATGATCGTATGTAATACATGTCTGTAGATGATCTATCATACAAATGGGTAGTACATCAGAAATTATCTAAGATCTCCATTATCTAAGGTGACACTTAGAGTAAAATCTCAGCACTTAAAATATTTTATATAAATTGGACAGTAGAAGCAGACGATTGATGTATAATCCCACAAATATACACTTATGGGTAGTTACTCATATGTCAATTAAATCCCAAGATAAGTCTTTCACAAGACCATTTTTTTGGAGACTGCTGACAAAATTATCTGATCTAGAAATGTTTAGTTTCATTGGAGTTGCATTGATTCAAAATAGACTAAGGCAAAATGGAAAACTGCCCAATCAACTGAAAATTTGAATCCTATTGGAAATCATAGATGCTGCATCCTTCAGGCTAATGGGTTGTGTGTTATCAGCACATTTGAAAAACAAAATCACAGTATGTGGTGCATTGATGGTGCAACAGTGCTCATAGGACAACTAATCTGCTCATTTGTGAAGGCAAAACTATTACAAACTATTTAAGCAGCTGCCATCCAGACAGTAACAAGTGTTTCAAGAAGGACTTTACTTTCAACAAGACAAGATGAAACTACACCCTAAGTATTAACACAGCATGCTTCTGTTATATAGGGGCATCAATTTCCCTTCGGAGATTAATAAAGTATTTTGAATTGAATTGAATTATAAAATTTAACATTGTTAAATGATGAGCAGCTAAAATGGTAAATTGAACAAGAAGGATGTAAAAACTTCTCTTTTCAAACCTTGATGGCACCTAACAATCTTTTCAAACTATACCAATTAATCGCCTCAGTTACCAAATCGCTATAGATTGTTACTAGTATCCCTGTTTCAAATTTCTAAGATGTGTCATTTCTATTTTCAGTTAAATATAAGGTTTAAATGGTTTGTAAATAATTGAATTCTGTAGTATTTTTAACCATAACATTTTTAGGCTGATCATCTTCAGACGGAGAATATATGTATATATATATATATATATAGTTAGATGAATTTAAGTCAGTAACGACCACTTCCATTTCATCCACAGCTGGGACATTAAAGAAACGTTTAACCATGTTAATGTTGGGACAGCTGAATTTTAATCAGGGTCAACTATGCCTCCTAACCCCAGCAGAGGGGGCAGCAGGAGGGGAGAAGGCCGGAGGAGAACAGCAGGAGGGGAGAAGCCTGAAGGACCACACAGTGAAGGCTCATAATGCTGTCTCACTCTGCAACCATAATTTGTGGTTTTGCCCCGGTGAGTGCCAGAGAGATCGCTTTCAGCACATTTTCATGACAACTACCGTTTAACAAAAAAAAAAGAAAAAAAAGTGTGGCAATTAAATATTAGAATGATTATTTACTTTCTTGTAGTGTCTCAATTTACCAGTTCAGCAACGCCTTTTCAGTTTTAAATAAAATGTTTCATTTAAAGCTGTTGCTTATATTCAATTATTATTATATTCAACCTTAAACACATTTCTATTTGTTTCTTTTTACTTAATGAATATTGTCCACATCCAAAGTACGTTGTTCAAAATCTTATCGAAGCGAAGCACATCATCAAAACTTATACTGTGAAATGTGTCTGTTTCAGAAAACAGTCAACCAGCAGACAATCTTGGAACCAGAACATTGCTCATTAAACAGATTCACTATAAGCATAAAGAAAACTTCAACGCTTTGGTTTAACGTCACAGACTGAATAGTTTTTTTCCCCCCTGTCTGATAAATCCTTAGGTTGGGTAATATTTGGACACTGACTCAATAAGCGTTGTCTTACCGAAGTATGTTTCAGTTTATATTTCAATTGGGCTGACATTTTGATACGCCTACTTCAAATTGGATGGTAAATGTGTGTACTTTAAGTTTATAATCACTGTGTAATTGTAACCTGAATATGTTTTGGTAAACCGCAAACAGCTTCCAAAAAAATTAAAAAACCAGCAGTTAAAAAGATGGCCAAAAAAAGGAAATGCTATAGAACTGTAGTAATAGAACTGTAGAAAGCAAATCCAAGCATTTACCCACACGTCCCACTGCACCAGTATTCTGATTATCAGAAAAGAATGCATCCATATTTTCATCTTGCAGTGTGACATTTACTGCTCAAATTCAAATTTCAAACTGAAATAGCTGAGCATCTAGCGACTTTCCTCTTTAAGTTCTCACAGCCCCAGATGGACCACAAACCAATGAAAAGCAGAATAAATATGCAAACTAAACTCAAGTAAAGCAGAGAAAAAGAGCTTCAATAGTGCCCTGATCTGTCCTTTTGTTTCTTTTGTCGTAAAAAAAATATAGCGGATCCACATAAAAATAAAAAAGTGCTTTCTAAAAGGGACAGTTCAAGGTGTGGATTCTGAACAATGTCTTATATATTCATCGTAACAAACTCCTCTCTGCTCAGAATGTGAGTAAAGTCGCAGGTGCTGAGTTTCACCAACACAAATCAGTGAAACCTGGCAAACGATTATTCCCGAACGGGTGTAACTCCTGCTATACAGCTTTTCTAATCCATGTATCCCAGCTCTGAGGAAAACAAATCATTGCGGAAAAATTACACCTTCGGGCTGAAAACAATCAAGTCTGAGAACAGCAGGAGAAACACAGGGACTCTTCAGTGATATATAAAGCAGTTCTAAAGGAAAATCTTTTTAAAACCTAAGCTCTTTAACAGATACCTCTTTTATATCCGAATTTCAGCAGACAAAAGAAAACATTATCATGATGAAGTTATCATAATACGTATTTACACATACCATGTAGTGAGGTGAAAGTAATCTATAGATCCGAGATGTAATGCCACATCCACTTTACTCCACAGGTAAACCCAATGGTAATATCCACTTGAGAGACTCCTGTTCTTCCTCCTTTTCGGCTTCATATCTCACCAGATACTGACAGTTGTGATGTGTGGTCACACGAGAAGCAATAGGACAGTTTGGGGGTCTATATATCACACACACGCCCCGAAAGCGCACACACAAGCACACAAACGCAAGTAAATTTTGATGGCACCGCTGGTGTACACGCCTAACAAGTTTCTCCCACACATACACAGACGCGCACACGCACATGTACACTCTAGTTTTCTTTTTTCTTTTTTGTTTTTGTTTAAATTTTTTTTTTTTTTTTTAAAGTCCTCTCTTTATTCGTGTTAAATGTGTCTCCAGAACTCTTGGGCCCACCTGGGGTCCACAGCCTCATGGAGCCAGCTACAGTAGAACTCTGCACAACCTTGTCAAATGACATACAGCCTGACTAGGGGGGGAAAAATACACTTTAGTTACATTTCAAGGATGAAAAGATGAACTACATCATAATATGTGAGACATTATGAAAATTCTCAAGTCAGTTATGTCCAAATCAAAGTATATTTAGGGTTTGAGAATGGAAGAGGGCTGCCAAAGGGCAAAGCAGGCTTTGGAGTAGGAAGTGAGTAATGTCTCAGTAGGAGCCTGACTCCCCTCTGAGACGAGGCCTTGCGAGGATAAAAACGCTCAGTAAGGGGCTTGGGAACGCTTGTGTATGTGTGTGTGTATCCATCTGTGTGTGTGTCTATGTGTGTGCAACAGCGACATAAAGAAGGAGTGCGTGTGTGTGTGTGTGTGTGCATCTTTTCTTTTTTTCATAATAAAACATGCCATCTGCAGTTTCTCGCAGTTTTACATTAGAATTAACAATTTATTTGGGATTTTGGTTTCTATTTCAGGGTTTAGATAATCATAATAGTTGTGATAATATGAAATGGGTAACCAATAGACCACTGTGTGAATCGTACAAAGGAGCTGGTTTGGGCTAAGCAAGCCGGGAACTCGGATGGACAGGCATGGGATGCCTCCCTCTGCGTCTCATGTACTGGATTATAGGGCGGGCCAAATCCCAAAGGTGGTGTGAAGCAGGAAACAAACCGAACATTATTACAACGACCCACATCGTTGCCATGAGAGGGTCCATGCTGGCTTCTACCATTGGCAACAAGTGCCACTGGGCACCCTACCCCACGCCTCTCACAGTAGGGGGCGCTATAGAGGAAGACGGGCTAGGGCAAAAGGATAAATGTGCACCAGTGTCGCCTGCCAGTCACCTTTGTATGGTGATTGTCGGCGCCCTGAAAAGGTCGTTAAGGGGATTTACATAAAATTTTGCACTCCGCCCTGGGTACGTACGGAAAAGTTTTATTCTATGCTACTATTAGAGGCTTATTTTGTATTTCCTTAGCACAGAATATGGGATCAGAGGGGTAAAGATCATATAAAGGACTAATAGTATAAAATGAATGAAAGATTTGCTTTGGAAAACATCCGATTTGACCAAAATCCTTCATATGCATTACAGATTTTCCTGATGGCACAAATTATGTTTTTTAAAAGACAGGGTTTCATTTCAATGTGGTCTTTTTTCGAAGGGAATGTTTTCACTGTGATGTAATACAAATATCTATTATCATTCGAGAACCTCTCATTCATCTCATCACAACTGGTGCAGTATATACGGGAGGCACTGGTGTTGATGGGAGATGTTCTGGGACATCCGTGACAGATGGTTGAGACAAGCCCCTCAAAGACGTACTTCCTCAGAATGAACATGGGGCCCTCTGGGAAGGGAGGGGCGGAGTAATGAGAGTGGGAATCGCTAGCTCGTGGGATGTGGGTATACTGGCAAGGTGTAAGGGTATACATGGAACACGCTGTCCATGCCAGGGAACTGGATTTCCTGAGGATGACTTGGTTGGACGTGAGGTTACCATAGTCCATTTGTGCAAGTTCTCAGCACCCTCTGACCTACACTGAACAGGGTATTTCATCACCACCAATGAACTTAAAGGACATTTTGATGGTGTAATAACTGATCCTGCATGTGCTCTCGTCTCTTTGAAACTTGCATCAAGCGTGCACATGAGCAGTAATAACGTACCATTTCAAGATGAAACAATAGCGAGGATAAAGACAAATCTTTGAAAGACTTTCTTGTCTCCCTCAGTGGGTTGGTTTGAAGCTGATTCATGTTTGCTGTGTATACAAGTTTTTAAAGGTTGTCCCACCCCTGCTCCCTGTTTTAATCCAACTATATCCCATTAGAGGTAGCATCAAAGATTAAAGTGTGAACCTGTTGCACCTTGGTGTAGATGACTGGTTGTAGTGCTCACCAACAACTAACACACGTGACACCCCAAGCAAGCCTTGTCCACATTTGGATTTCAGGATTTCTTTTTCAATTATTTGAAAAAAAAAAATGGTTTCATGTTATTTTTTGGAACATTTTGGCATCTGACAGGTTAATGTCCCTTGAGACAGGGCACATGATGCCAGGCTTTACCTGCTACCAAAATAGTGTTGTTTAATGTTACTGATGTCTGATCCGTCTCAGTTATGCAAGACCTTAAGACGAAATCCTTAACTGACTGAAAAACTAATGTGAAGGCATTTATACATTGCACTGAAGTATGGACAGCACAGTCCAGCTCATGTAAAAAGATAAAAATTCATTCAAATGATGCTTCCTTTTCTATTTATTTATGTTACAATAGCAGCATTCCTCACTGCCACTGATATAAATGTACTATTTGTGTGTGTGTGTGTGTGTGTGTGTGTGTGTGTGTGTGTGTGTGTGTGTGTGTGTGTGTGTGTGTGTGTGTGTGTGTGTGTGTGTGTGTGTGTGTGTGAGTCAGTGTGTGTGAGTCAGTGAGTGTACATGTTCAGTGTGTTTCTAGTTCTACAGCGCACCTGCCTGCCTTGAGGCTGAAAAGATACGGCCTCTCATTTCTGGCTGGCACCCGTGTGGTAATGCATTAGAGGGCTTGTCATTGTACTTTACTGAAGGCCTCTGACAAACTATTTGACACTCCTGACAGGGTCAAAGGTGTCAACCTGCACAGATTGACACAGAAGGAGATGGACGCACAAGGGCGCAGGCGAATTAGGTCGCTCCCCGAGTCAATTATAGGTTATAACCTGAGGGTATTTTGAGGCTCCGCCAAGTCCGGATGCAGCGACTTTTGATGCGCAGATAGAGAGAAGGATGAAAGAAAAGCACTTTTTTCATAATTAATCTGACATTGTTTCTGTGTGCTGTGATTTCTCTGCTCTTATTTTCTTAAAGGAGCACAAACCGAGTGGAAGGAGACATCAGTAAGTTACACAAACAGCAAATATTTTCAAAAGTGTGAATATAGCAAATTGATTAATTTCTATCAAAGCAGTTTTGAATATCTCATTCGCTTTCACGTGACGATGTGACCATACGAGTTTAAGAACAACACGGCAACCACGTTAACTGAATTGGATAACAGGATGTAAATAATGGCACGATGCAGTGTAAAGTCTCAAATCCTTGTTAAGACCCTCCATCTTTCAATCTAAACTGGATCACACCAAAAATCTTCTATCCTTTTATCCTGTTTAGATCCTCTAATCCCCCAGCCATTTTCCATTCTTTCTTTTTTCCATTTCGAATAGCAACTGTTTGGTTGTCCGGCACTGGAACGTTGAGAATTCGTGCTCTCAGTGAAAGGAAAGTAACTATATTGAAGAAAGGAAGAACAGCTTGGCTGAGCCAGGAATGCCACGGATCTCTTTAAGTCCCATAATGAGATGTTTTCTCTGCTTGGAGCTTGTATTGACATGGAGACTAATTATTTCCACTAAGTAATAGATTGAGGGAGTAATGCATAGGGGTGGAAAAGACAACATGAAGCGACTTAAGATGTGGAGTAGCTAAAATACTCAGTGGCCCTATTTATATGGGATGTGAAGAGCCTTCATAATATCACTTCTCTGGAGCACTCAGGGGAAGCATTGCAGAGACTCTATGGATCCTCAGAACAAACACGGAATTCATTGATTCATTTCATATATTAAAGTTCTGATACAGACGTTTATAGTTATACACTCAGTATATGATGAGATAGCTTACAGATTTATGAGAGTTGTATAAAACTTTCTAGAGGTTGGAGACCTTCCAATTAGGGTCTAATGTCATCTATATTAACCCCTCACCCCCTCCCTCACTTGGCTTTATTGAGGGAAGAACGAGGGGGTTAGGGTTGCTTCAATAAAAACAGCACTAAAAAGCAATTACGATGCTGTGAAGAATGGGACTTGTCAGTAATTTGCTGTCTAAAACCGAGGAGATTGCAGGTCTGGGGCCGACAGGAATTCTGAGCCTGCAGTGCAGTGTGGGAAAAGCAGTGGGAAGGCAAGCACCACCCTTTGTGAGGTAATTACTGGAACTACCAGCGGCCAGCGCCAGTCCCCGCTAATGATAACCCCTCTCCTCTCCCCTGCTAGTCACCTTGTCATTGATATACGGAGTCTCACTCACTGTGCACATGTCGGCAATGATGGAGATCGAGTTGGACATCCTGAGCATTATCTTAAGTGGATAGATTAAAAAAATGTAAGCACTAATTATGCAATCAACACAAAACACATGTATTTCATTCAATCCTGTGTTGCAGTGCAATAAGATTAAAAAAGGGATTTTGAGTAAATCAAATGCTGTTTGAGAGATTTCATTTATTGTGTAATTGATTTTCAAAGTGTTACTTAGAACCAAGAGCTTTTCTGAAAATGCAACACAGAGAGCATCCTATATGGTTTGGATACATAAATTGACTGACCTCTGTTCACCAGAATATTCCCACACCAGGTAATTTGCTTCCTGATTATTATTATGAATACAGAGTGCGTCAGTGAAAATACCGTTTGCATTTTAAATATTTACATCCTCCCCCAAAATGTTGTATCACTGTTCAGATTGTAGATAAACACAATTCAGTGAGCTTGAAAACATTGAATAGTACAAAAAGTAAGTCAGAAATCGCCTGATGAAATATTGACATTTAAGTAGGTGAATTGGTAACCAGGCAACAACAAGATTGGATACAGGATACTGAAAATATCATGATTTTCTTTGGGTTTTATATTATATGGGGAGAACTGAAGTGGAAAACTGTCTTGTGGGCTGAAAATATAATACTTTTTTGTAGTTGATGAGGCATTCTTCAAGCTCAATACGAGGAGGCACCGTCCTTTCAAAAGTCAACATCTTTGAAGGTATGGTACGTTGGTGTACATGCTATTGCACACCGGTGAGGACAACATTTATACTCTTAATTTATTTCAGTGCACAAATATATTCTCTATATATCACAACATTATGGTCCAAAGTTTGAAAAGTGACCTATTCACAGTCCAAAATGTTCAATTCAAAGAAAATATTTAATGCATTACTGATATATATATATATATATATATATATATATATATATATATATATATATATATATATATATATATATATATATATATATATATCAGAAAATATATCAGAAAATCCTTACATCCTACATCTCATTGAATCTTTACACAGTTCTCCTGCTTTTTTTGCACACAGTATAGAGTATTTATATATTTATTGTTAAATATGTTTTAAAAAGTGAAACCCATACTTACAGTCCCATATGCTGCCAAACTGTAATGAGGCATTATGTGGTGTTATGTGCTGATGCCACTTTGACTCATGGATATCACAGAAGCAACATTTTGACATTTGAGTCATTCTCCAAGTCTTCTCTTAAGGAGGAAAGGAGTATAATTTAAATTGCTGATATTTAGTTTGGATTTTTTCCCCCTGGCTTTGACAAAGCACACTCATATCATGGGTCCTAAAGAGACTGAAGAAGAATCCTGCTCACTATGTGGCACCAACAAGCAACTGAAAATTAACTGAAAATTGTCTTTTAAATGACAGTTTTACAACTGTAAAGTGAGAACAAAGAAAAACAGGATTCATATGACCACAAATGAAGATTAAACTGCAATTTTGACATCATTCTGAATGAATGTCAGCGAAACAGGCCGAAACTGCTGCTGGACATGCACGCCAGCTCATCCTTCCTGCAGAACCGCTTTGAGCCATCCAGAGAGGTGAAAGGGTGACTAATGAGTAATCATGTCTGCCTCCTCCTCCCCTCCTCCAGCCCCAGCCCACATTAATCTGGAGGATGACCCCTTGTCAACCTTCCAGGCCATGCACCCCGCTGCCATCACCATCCGCCACCATCACCAGACCACATCTTACAGCAGAATACCTGAACATATGGGGCTCCTCTGACAAGCTACGCCGAAGAGTCAGAGCAGCCAGCTTACCTTTCAAATCCACACACGTGCACCGACACACACCTGTAGAGGGTGTCTGGTGCATTAGTATGCCTCCCATATCACCCTCCCCCCTTGTTATCTCCTCAGCTTGACTAATGCTCTCTTGTAAGTACAGAGGTGGTAAAATTCCTTTGTTGGCCTCAACAATACAAACAGCACTTCAAAAGGGGATAGGGCTACTTTACAGGTGTCACGTCTCTACTTATGAAGGCTGTCTTCTTTAAAAATCTTTCAGATAACCCATCATTCTCATTCAAAGCAGGTGACGTACTTTACATGCCCTACCCTTTTGAGCAGTAAAAGAGAAATCGTACTATTGCGATAACCACTGATATTAGATACATTGCCGTAAGAGAGGCAACTTTAATTTGTATTTTAGCTCATCTAGTGACAATTTCTTTCCATAAATGGCAAAAAAAAGGTGAGTATCGTGTGATGAACAACTGATTGTGAATCATGAGTCAAAATTTAGTAGCTGAAGTGTTGCACGAAGTGTGAGGGCTTTTCAGGATGTGTTTGTTTAGAAGACGGAAGTGAGAAACGTTACCACTTTCATGCCGTATAAATAGCAACATTAGATCATTTTCACATACATTTGTGGCAAAGATTCAAATATGTGATTCAACCCCATGCTGGCCCGCCCTTGGGCAACATGCCAAAATGTTTTGGTTTTATTATCCGTATGCTAGACATAGCTCTATTCTTTTCTACATCTGGATGCTTGGTGCTCGGTGAGTTTAAAGGGATGTATTGAATCCAGGGGGAGTGTTCTGACTCCAGACAGAGGAACACACAGACATCAAAAAGCGGGCTTCAAAGTCACTTACATAATGAAGTGCCCACACACTGCACTCCTCTCTGTAGTTCAGTTTAGTCCTGTCACCTCAGGAGTGTCTGACCCACAAGAAAGAGCATTGTGAGTCACATTCTTCAGTCGTGATAAACATTGTTTTTGTTTGTTAGAGCTGCAAAATATGTCTGATGTATCTTCTTCCTTGGATTTAACTCTGCCTTTCAACACGCTTCCACGCATATTAAAGAAATCGAAATAAGCGTGTCAAATGTCAGAGTTTTGATATCTTTGGCATTCTTGGTGCAACTTCAAAAGGCAATAGGAAGAAAGAGACAGAAGAAGACTGCAGCCAGTGTGACACTTCTGTGGGATTATTTGCATCATTTCACGTGAAAGTAGGCCTTTGCACCGCTCCACTGTATATAAGTCACTGTAGTCTGTCCCACGACAATACAGCTTTAATGAAATGCATGCGGAGGTCTCTAGTGAATGTCAGGTTGAAACTAAGGACATAAAATAAAGAGACGACACTGATTGCAATTAGGTCCATTGTCTCCCATTTATATGGTTATTTTGTGGTGCCACTTGCAGCCTCTTCGCGTCAAAGTTCTCACAGTCAGGTTGCCACTGGAGCTGCCGTAGCCTCCTCTGGCAACTATCTGCTAACAAGGTTCATCTCACTTGGGTGACAAAGCTGCAACAGGAGGGTCAGGCTGAAGGGAAGGGCCTATTTCCTTGAGCTGAAACACAGCATAGCTGCAGGGCCGGAGTTTCTGTCCATCCTGTGATCTGTTTCATGTTTTGTACTTGTTTTCACTCATTCAGATGGTGTGAAAAATGTCAAAGGTCAAAGTGTGGAATGGGCTGCTGTCATCCTCTAAGTCACCGAACCTGGTCGACTTCCAGCCGTCCATAAACAAGACTCGTTTTTAAAGTATTTCTATTCATGTCCCATCAAGAGACAACCTTTTTAATGGAATTTTTGTGACTGTGAGAGAGAGAGTAGGTGCCACAGATGATAAGTTTTACATGTATTATGAACTATGGGAGACAGCTTTGAATTTAGTTTGATGTGGGTGTGTGTATGTGTGCAGACGAAAGAATCCACATGAATGAGAATGCAACGATATCACTTTTTGTGGTGCTTTTACTATGGAGGGGGTGTGTATCAATCTTTCTGTGTGATGATGGGGTTAGATAGCCCCGAGACCGTGGCCTCTGGTGGTGACACTGTTACAGCTCAAAGACTATCAGGGGTCCAGCAGCTGAACTAGAGCACCGGTGGGCTCTGTTCACATCTAGGCTCTTATCTATCCTCAGATCAGATTTTTCTCTTCATCAAAGCACCGTCATTATCTCAAACTCTCATAGCTAAGATAGTTTTTTTCTGTCATTATTGTTTCTCAAGAAGCACAGATGGCCTCAGCAGTTTTTCAAAGGAATCAAAACATTGGCCCAGTCTTGTTTTTTTTTTTTTTCTTGTTTAACTTTTTTTCATCCTGTGAAAAAAAACAAAGCCCAGGCTTGCGCAACTTATCCATGTTCAAAGCACGCTAGTAGATTTGAACATTTTAGGTAATCTGTGACAGTATGTTCTTCTGGATACGCACGAGATTGTGAAGAAACTGCATTGTTGATGTGTTGATATTGTATGAAAAACTTCCAACTGTTCATCAAGCCAACTTGGTCTCATTTTTGTGAAGTGACCTTCTAACACAAATCATTTTGAGCTTACAGACCTCTTTAAAGTAAAGCTGGAAAGCAACAAGCTTCTTTGGCCTAATGTTTGATCACCAAGATGACGAGTCAAGGCCCAAAGGTAGTAATTTGTGAAAAGCCCTGAGATTTTAACTTTATTATGAATATGTTTAATCCTCATAAAAGACAAAAGGTACATTTTATCTAGTCTTTGCTATTTTTTTCTATGTGTGTACAAAGGTGAGTGTGTATTATGTAATGTCACAATGTTACTACAAAAGACACTAGATACAGATAATAAAAGTTTGGAGATTGTTCATGCACTTCATTTAAGCAGTCACACACTTGCCATGCCATAAAAAGACAAGTGACTTTTGAGCAGCAGGCTTTAGCATGCATCACTGATCTCCTGCTGCACTTCCAGGGGGTGATATTTTAAATGTCCACAAGAACAAGAAGCTTTGGCAGGATGTGCGTGATGTAAATGTTGCCACTAGAATGTGTGTGAAAGGCTCTCTGCAGATATTGCAGCTACCAGTTCGGATTGTATTTGTTGTGCACACGTGCAACGCAGCTCTGTCAAACACTGCCGTCCACGGAGGCGCTCAGAGAGGTCAAAGCTGTCCTTGCGTGATTGACATGTGGTGGGCGTGAACCCGTTGGCTTCTTGAGCAACAAGGCTGCGGCCTTTACAAATAAAAAGTGGCCTCAAACCCACTCTTCAGGAACGCATGATGACCCACGTGACTTAATGTTTAGTCCATTGTTTTTTTTTTCAGGCTATTGGTTGCACTTGAAAATAAAAGTTGTGTTATTGATAACCGAAATTGGATTATGTTCATAGATGGTACAAGTCCTTTTATGTTGCATTACAGACCAGAACTGATGAACTAAACACTGACTCTAGAGGGGACTGTCAACTTTATCTTTGTAGCTGCCAGTGTTATTGCTCCTGAAGGACTAAGGTAAAATGAGCAGCACTCATCTGTTTTCAGATGCATATATTTGTATATCATCTGTTTCCCTCAATACAGCACCAAAGCGTTAATTTTACACACAAACTGTCCTCATCCAAGGGCTTCCCTTTGGTTGATCAAAACTGGAAACGTCATGGTGAAAGTCCAGGGAGAATTGTACTCTTAGTGCTCTTTTTTCCATTATTTTACTTGCCCTTTTGGCCCTCATATTTAAGGAAAGTGAAAAAAACAACATATTTTCAAATGACAAGTTCAGTCATTTGCTTTTTTTTTTGGAAATGGTGTTTTATTTTGATGTTACAGAGTTAACTTTTTTGAATTCTACTACAGGCAGCAAGACAAACAACGCTTCTGTGTAGTCAATGAAAAAAGAAACAGAGATGAGGTAAAAAGGCTACAGTGTTACAAGTCAGAACACTGCTTCAAAAAACGTATTTCTGCAAATATATACTTTTACTCACTAATATATACATGGCATGAAATAAATAATTATAAAAAAAACCCATCAAATTTTAGAAATTCATAAAAATGCAAGACAAAACTTTGGATTTAAAAGACAGAACCATGATGTCCACTCAAGCAGTCACTCATATATAAAGTGTATAGCCACGAAGGCAATATAAAAGATCTTTCTTGGATGATGGTTGCTTTGTAGTTTATTAAAGATGACTTAAAAGGTCAATGTGGTCATGGCTGTTTATTAATTTTTCAGTCATGATTTAATGTAATCACGGAGGGTAATAACAACTCCACATATCTGAGACATACAGTAGCGTCACACTGGCTGTAAACATGAAGTCATGAGAAACATCACACATCTCTCCACGGGGAAGACGGACAGTGATATGGTCTCAGCTTTCAGTAGTTTTTCCACATAAATAAATATGTTTTTGCATTTTCTTTGCAAATTAAGAGAGAGAGCATGTGTAATTCTTTTGCACAACATTGGCCCTGTTCTGGCCAACATTTGTACTGTATGTGTGAATCATCTGAGATATAAAAGGGTTGAAAATGAGGCCCAACTGGGATTGTCCGCTAGTTCCATATTGGATCCATGTGAATACCAACTTGGGTTCACTTGGGACACCCATTTTGGGCCCGTGTCCATTCATCACCTTCATACCTGAGCATTATCATTGCGAGCAGTTCACATGGAGCCCATGGACAAGCCCACATGGGGCCCTATTGATCAGCCCATATACCTCAGATGGCTCCCATATAAAATGTTGGCTGGGGAGGAACAAAACACAACAAGAATGGATAATAAAAAAAAGAAATCAGCAATTTCAAAAACACAATGACAGACCAGATACCACATCAACATCTTACAAAACATCTGTCCATTTCTTTCCTATTTTCATCCTGTTTACGCTCACTTAAGCATCACCAGTCACCCCATCAAGCATCTTTTTGGACTGTGGGAGGAAGCAGGACTACCTGAAGAAATCCAGTGAAGACACGGGAAGGAAATACAAACATCACACAAAAAGTTCCCAGCTGAGATTTGAACCAAGAACCTTCCTGCTCAGCGGTGACAGTGCTAACAACCACAATACACTCAAGCGCAACATTGAAAGGAAAACATAAGAAATACATATGATGAAATTATATTATGTTCCATCTTATGAAATGTTGTTCTGTTTTGTTTTGTCTCATTCTGTTGTCAATAATTTGATATGTTTTTCTTTTGTGTTAAAATGTATTACGTGTCTGGTTTTACCATCATATTTTGCTCTACCACGTTATGTTTTGTCCCTCTGGCCCCACTGTATTGCCCCGATGTTAAGCATGACTACAAACTTAAAGGCAGCTATAACATCAAATTAAATCCTATTTTGGTCTATTTGATTAAATGAAAATTACATTATGCAAGAATTAGTCAGACTTCACATTTTTATCAAACTACATTATGACATGTCTTTCACAGAAAGAATCAAAACATGCAAAGAATATACATATAACACAGACAGACGAAGCCATACTCTATGTAAGGACACACATATGCATGTTATCTTAGCAGCGTTAAAATAAAAGAAGTGGTGATAGTCCCAGTGATGCTGCTTGTCGTTTAGTTTGGAGAACAAGAAGCCACAGCTTTGAATAATAACATACACAGGTTTTGGTCATTATTTTACAGCATCTGCAAATGATACTGCATTATCCAGAGCTTATGTTTTATAGTGTTGTGTTTGCCATTGTTGTCTTTAGTTCCCAAGGAGCACACTGCTGTTTGATCAAATTTTAAACAATGTTATATGTGTCTGAAGGAAACAAAAAAAAAAAAAATCTTACAAGAAAACCCCTTTTTAAATAGCCGTTTTCATTCCATTGAGTGACATGACACATTGCTAATACTGTTAAAAACAAGGACAACATGCTTCATTTTTCTCAGCAGGATACAAGTGGTGACCTTGCAGACTTAGTTACAGCTCTTTGACCATCACAGACTCGGATTCTTTCCTTTTCTCGTCTTTGGTCATGAATCTCAACGTTGTGTTTTTTCTCATTATGAAAAGCTATAAGTGTTTGGGGGAATGTGCAGACCGTGGATTATTTTTCTTTCGCTGGTGTTCAGCTGGCGTGGCTCATGTCTACTCTTAGACAAAGTTTAGTCATTTAAAGCAGATATTAAATCGTTAGCTTAAGAACGTGAGGATATGTAAACACATTACAAGAAATAACTACATTCACTCAGGTACAAGTGCATTCTTACCCAAACGTCAGTAACACTATGAAACACAAACTCACTCACTCAACTGATCGCGTTAGTTCTCAGATATGCAGTAACACGCTAGTAGTGTGCTGGAGGCAAATGCATGCTGTTGAGCATCTGATCATGTAATCTGCTTAGAAATCCATTTGTGGCAAAAACAAGTGATGATAAAACATTAAAGAATGTTCATTTTCGATCAAATGTCACTTCGCTTGTTTACTCCACAGACTTGAAAGCATCAGCAGTGCTGTACTAATCTGAACAAGAGCAACTACTAAGAATAGAGAGAGAAAAGAAAATCACCAATATGGTGTTTGTCAATTTGCCAGCAGTTCTCCTTTTGTACATCAGCACATCAGAAAGCTTTTTAGTCATTGCTAGAGATATCAGCATTACTGCCGTCATCACCTCCATCAGAGTTTATGAACGGCTCTCTCAGATATCTGCTCAGCTGCTGATTTCGGCAAGACTGGCTCTTTGTAGCATCGCGGCACAAAACACAAGGCTGTTGTGTGTGTTCACTGACAGTTTAGACAGCTTTAAGCAGTTCTTTTAGGTAAAAAAAACCTTATATTTGTTCTTCTGCCCACTCAAGTTTTTTGGTGAGAAAGGAGGAAAACCTCCACAAGTCTATTTGCAGGTGTGCACGTTGTAGACTCTCACACACTCCTGACAGCTGACGTAGCAGCACCAGTGGAAAATACAGTGACACTTCTCTTTTCTCTTCTCAGTCCGGGTGTTGTGGCCTCTGCCGCAGCACAGCAGGTCACACCCATCAATGCCGTGGGACGTCAGGTTGCAGATGCGATCCCGGGTGCCGAAAGAACCGGTCTCAGGATTGGGGTCGCAGAAATTGGGCGAGCTTTCGTAATATACCAGGTCGCGCTCTGTGGGAGGTTTGAAGTAGTTATACTTGGGCCTCAGCGTCTCCACCCAACCACGCGACTCCTTGTGTTTCTCCACCACCATCTCAGACGCGCTGTCATACTTGTCCTTCATGTAGTCACCGATCACTCTGAAGTCAGGCTGAGACCACCAGCAGGTCTTGACCTCGCAGCTGCCCGAGAGGCCGTGGCACTTACACTTCAGGAACATGTTGTCATTGAGCGACTGAGGATTTAAAAAAGAAGAGCTGATGGTATTAGTAAAAACATCAGAGAGTAGTGTATACTGCTAAGAGAATCTCAATAAAACTCACCATTCTTCCTGCCTCGTTGTTATGGCGGTTCATTGCAGAACGTGCGTCGGGGCGATTCTCTCTCGCGTCGGCGAACTCGCGGGACACCATGCTTCCAAATTCCACATCCTCGCTGCAGCCACCCCACTTCCAACCCTCACCTGGAGGCCCCTTGTGTCGCGTGTCACATCCACATATGGTGGCCGAACCCTCAGCGCAGGCACGTGTCACTGCAAAGGCCACTCCCGCCGATGCAATGGCGTGAACAAAAGCCGACTCTCGAGTGGCTGGGAAGAGAAACATAGAAATCCGTAAGACATTGGAAAATAAACACCTCAGGGGAAGAAAATAACTAGGGATTGTCCCTTGAGTGATGTGCATAATTCTAGGATTACATTTGTAGAGAAGTTATTTCTACAATTAGTAATAATGATGTCAGTCAGCTCTTTTTATGTGGCCGAATGCCTTTGTTTAGTATGATATCAGCATTAAATAAATATATCACGGCATAGACACATTTTCACGTGCTGAGGTTTCATCTATAATATTTTACTAGTGTGTGGGTTCACTCAGCCCAGACATCAATCGCACTGTCTCTGAATCAGGCCAGCAAGGCCTCAATGTCTCTGTCTAACATAGCAAACTGATGACTCAGAGGGATCAGGATCTTCCACAGAGATGAGAGGAAGAGACAGGCCTGACAGGCCTATAATTAAGAGACTCAATTAAGCTTTTGAAAGGTTAGGAAACAACCTCACACTGAGGGGACAATGCACATCATGGAGATGTGTCTTCAGTGACCAGAAACCATATGTATTCCATCTTGAAGAAAGTGTATACATGATTGGAGGGACTTTTCTAGTATCTTCTAAGCTGCTTTAACTGATTTCATCAGGACATAGAATGCATACACTCAAAATATACTTTTGCAGAATCAAAGCATGACAAGCAAAAGAAAGCAGGAGTCAATAGCAAATAAAAACAATTAAATAAAGAAGTGGTTAAGGCTCATTAGCAGAATCTGGGATGGTTTTTTGTGCACGTGTTCAAGAGTGTCTGACAAAAACAGAGTACACATCTGCCTAAAAGAACAAAAAGGGAAAGAATGAAAAAAGAAGAAGGTGTATAAAGCAAAAGGGAGCAGTCACTCCTCCCTTACAGCAGGTTCCAACCAGTTTGAGGACTAAAGGGCATTAGAAACAATGATGCAAGAGAAAAGGTCTACTGACATCCTCTACCTCCCATTTCATACAGTTACTGTATGTGAACAGGATTACTAATGTTCACATCATGAGCAAACTCAAGGTCTGACTCCTCAGATCCTCGCACTCCGACTTTATCTTTTTTAATACAGTCTTACTTTTTTCAGAAATGAAAGACGCAAAAGTACATTAACTGTAAACGGAAAAACAAACACAATACAAAATAAATAGGAATAAATCAGATGATGAAAGTCAGATAATACTTCTATTTGATCCATTACTTGGCTTTCAGTTTAGTTCAAGTGGAATTCAAGTGAGCCCGTCATTGGTCTTAATCACCTTTAAAAAGTATGACAAATATCGACCCACAACTTTTCACGCATCTCTGATTGGCAAAGAAACTGAGGTGGAAAGATGAAAAACATTTTTTTTTAGCAATAAATGATCAAAGGTAAAATATTGTGATAAATAAACACTTTGCAGCGTCTGAAAGGTGACCTATACTCTAGTTGACCTTGTCTTCATTGTTTTATTTAGTGTTCAGCCCGCATAATTAAGAAAAGTAAAAAAATAAAAATAAAATAAAAATAGTCAGATGTATAAATGACGCTTTGCTACTGTATTTAAAGCTCTAAAATTCTTATTTATTTTGCAGGGAACTACCTAATGTGCTCTAGTTCTAAGCTGATTAAATTTACCCTTTGTGCCTCAATATGGAAAACAAAAATTAGAGCGGTGGTATATGATGCCATATGAGTCACATGGTATTTGACCTACACCAACGAATTGTTTAGTGACAGCACAAAGCAATAATCTAAAACATACTTTGTTCGTGCTACTTTAATACTAAAATAAATAAATAATAACAATACGTTAATGAGGGAAAACCTAATTAGTCTACTGCTGATATCTCGTGCTTTTATTTATCATGTCATGAACATCTTGCACTAAATGCAACTGTTATAACATCTACTTCACCTGGAAACGCCATCTCCTATATCACTTCCACAGCTTTTCTTATTTTTACAACCAATTTAAGACCACTTTTTCTCGGACAATGCTCTTCCACCAAACTTCGCCAAAGCCTGACAGGCCAAGTGGTCCCTACAACCTGCTGGGGGGGTTGAATCCCCTATTGTGCTGTCACTGTCACGCTGTGTTAGTCCCACAATGGGCCCAGATATTTTATATGAAATTTGCCCTGGCTAGTGATTAGTGGGGACCAAGTTAAGTCATAGCAACAGAGAACTATGCATTAGCTGAACCCTGCTTGTCGGCAGACAGGGAAATCCCTATTCAAATGGTTTAATAAAACAATCTAAAGGGCGTGTGAATGGGGAAAAGCACTTTTTCTCCTGCTTAATCTCATGGTTGCGAAGATATTGTGTTCTGAGCAGTGCCCAGCAGGGAGTGGGGCTAAGGTCCCCCCATCAACTCCATTTACCACACCCCTTCTTTCTTTCTTGCCTAGAGTTAATGATATACTGGTGTGCTTGCTTCCCTCCCCCAGGATGGACAGACATACGTGTCATGAAAAGGAGAGACCTCTTAGCTCATCCTAAATAGTTACACTTTCCCATCCTCAGGTCATAGGTCATAACCCACATCTCCTGACCTCTTCCTGGTCAGTTTAGCTGGAACTTGTTGATTTAGGTTATAGTTCCTGGTATACAAAGCCTCCATCAACAGGAAACAGAGGCTAGATAAGCCAGTTTCATGCTTTACATATTTCATAATAGGAGTTTGCGATCCATTTCTTTTAACTCAGTGATTTCATTCAGACTGGACGTGTCTCTACATGTATGGATGGCAACACCTGACATTGTGAATGTCCACTTTCGTGGCAAAAATTGCCGCCACTAACTTCATCATATGACTCACAAACTGTTGTCTGATTATACCCACAGAGGTAAGTAGGTTTTCTGTAAATAACAAGAAGGCCAAAAGAGCTCTAGGATCGGCCATGCAGACTAAGAACACCTGCATAGCTTTCTATCCCCTTTCATCACTGCCAGATTCCAGCAGTACATGTTTTGACACTTTAGTTAATGTAAATTAATGAGTGCTGATGCAGATGTAGCCTGGAGGCATGGCTTGTGATTTGGGGTGTGGTGAAAGATAGAAATTTAGAGAGCTTCAGATCATTTGTGAGGAGAGAACATAAGAAAGAATGTATCCATTTCAAAGGCAGGAGCTGCTTTACTCTTTATGAATGTTTGCAGGCGGTCAAGCAAGTGTGTGACCACAAAAGCCGTTCATTTCTGAGGCTTCGCCAGTGATCAAAACTGTTTCCCACAAGAAAAAAAACAACAAAAAATAAAAAAACTGAAACTGTTCTCAGATTCCCTTAAAGGGTCACATCTTTTGACCCCCCATGTTAATCCATCTGTCCTCTTTCTGTATTATCTATCTATCACAGTTACATTGGATGAGCGTTTCGGTGCACCCTGGACAGGTCGCTAGTCAATAGGTGAGCTATACAGAGGCAAATGTAACAAACAGCCCTCCACGATCACACTCACGGACAATTTAGAATCGCACAGGAGAACACGCAGCACACAAAAAGCCCTGAGTCACGATTTGACTCAGAAATGTTTATGGTGTGTGACGACAGTGCTAGCCATCACACCCCTGCACTGCTATATTCATATATTCATATACATACATATACATATATATATATATATATATATATATATATATATATATATATATATATATATATATATATATATATATATATATATATATATATATATATATACATTCTAATGTTTGTGGTGAAGCTGAGGTGGTCACGGGCAGTGATGGGCTAACTCAGAGTAACTAAGCCTCTGACACAAATAAAGGTGCCTAACCTTCTTTTCTTTGCTGAGCACAATAAAAGCAGGAGGAAACTGACACACAACACTATGAACTGCAGACAAACAGACACCACTGGGAACAATGGTCCTGTTGCACAGACAAACACCAGCATCAATCAAATCCAATGAAATGGAAGCCCTCTCCTACTAAGCCCTATCAAAGGCCTGTGAGCCCCTGAGCCACTTTCCTTGGCCTCTTACAAAGGCACTTAATCCAGTCACTTTGACCTCTCACATTATTAAGGGCCAGAGTGACCCTAATCCAATCAAAATGATTTACTAAAGCCCAGTAGTTGCCTTCTCTTTCCAGTCAGTACCACTGCAATTTAGACCTGGGAGGGGAGGCAATGGGAAAGACTTGGTGGCATTTTGCACCACAATGGGGTTAGGATCGAGAACCCCTATCGTTGGCCACCTACTTGAGCTCAAGCCTCTTCTATCAACTGGCTCAAGAGTTTATTAAAAGCAATTGCCCTGAGTGACCTCCAGACCCCCGTGTTTGCATCAATCTTCAGTAAACTAGGTGACAAGTTTAGATCCCTATCCCCCAACCACTATGTGCACCACTCAGACTCAGTTCTGAAGAGTGATCAATAAATAATCCCAAAGAAAAACTAATTAAAAAAGAGGAAAACACTTTACTTGATCCTTGGTGAGCATGCGCATTTAATAAAAAGATCAACAGCTCCGTCACATCTGTGTGCTTGTTACTAAGCTGGTTATCTTAGCTCCACACTCAAACGGGAGTCAAATACTAAAAAAAGATAGAAGAAAAAAGAAAGTAGAAAAGAATGCATAACTTTAAGACTTTGCTTAAGGTACATTCTAAATTAGCATGTTTGTTATCTGAATGCAAAAACAGCAAATTGTGCAATTGATCAATCATATCAGTAAATGTTTACTGTCTCAAAACATACGAACAAAATAGTTGTGTTATCTCCCCTTCCCCAAAAAACACCTTAAGCAAGCATCAACAAAAAAAATGTCATTCTGTCTGTAATCCTTTTATCGTTTTGGTTTTAGTTTTTCAAATAAAGACTTGGACAGCGGGGATTTCTGAAGCCTACGGTCACGATTGGACACATACCTGAAAGCCACTATAATCGGATGGGGAAAGCATGTTCTGGAAGTCCTCTAATTGTCATTCCGCTTCAATTTTTTGTGTCAAGTAACTCACTGGAAAATACGGCAATCACAAGGGGATCCCCTCCCAAAGAAAACTCCAACAAGACAAAACTCACATGACTTAGGCTAATTCTGTACACTATTTCATGCATACGGGCCCCTCAGAGCTTGTTCAGTTTCAAGTCTGTTTAAACAAGGATTTGAATCAGCGTAATGAATGATGCATGCAGGGAACGCAGCTTTTCTACTGCAAATATAAGACAAAGAGCATATAGAATAGTTAATGGAAGAGTTCATCAGAAGAGAGATGCCATAAGTCACTTTTCTTTCTCTTTGTGGTAAGTGGTTTGTAAAACAAAAGACTTCTAGGAACTTTGTTGAAGGTATACCATACTCAAACACAAATTAGCGGGTACTGGGGTGAGATGGCATAATTAAAACTCCTACAAAGTGTAGGTACAATCTTACACGGGATCACACACAATAGAAGATGTGTTATAATGTGACTCTTAAAGACTTATCTATTTTGTTGTTTGTTGAAGAAAACGCTGCTCTAATCTCGTGCTTTTACTCCTAATGCGGTATTCTGTATAACAGCAGAGCCTGTTTACAGAATGCACAAGAAACTGGATTTGTTATGTCTCACATAACCTAGGTAACAACAACTTTGCAAGATTGCTGGCTCTGTTTTATGTGAGATGGAGCAGAGTTTCCTCTAAGCTCATAGTTACCAGGCAGTCTGCATTCTTATGCGAATTCGACCAGTGAGAAGATGTTTAACTAAGCTAATGCTAACTTACCTAACGAATGCTAACAAATTAATCTATCTGGAGGAGAGAAAACATATCACTTGCAATATTCCCTGCAGGTCTCTAGGACACTGACTGAGTTGTAAATGATTTCCGCCCACAATACACCACTGTAATATCACATGGCCATTAATGCTCACTGGGAATGTCTGCACAAGTGAACACAGGCTGAAAACTCTACTAGAAAACAGCTTTTGTTGCAAATTGCCCTTTCCTCCTGCATCAGTTTTAGAAAATGCAGACCTTCGACGTGTTACAGCTGTTACCAGCGACAACAAACTCAACAGCGCTTCCTGGTCTGTCTTCACATTGTTGTTTAGACTGTCATTAAGGCATGTCTTTGGTGATGTTAACGTGGTATAAGCTTGGTGAATCATACATGGATATGTGTCGACCTAGAAAAGCAAATATGAGTCGATGCAGCTATGTCATTTCCACATACTGTCAGTTTTGTTCAGTCACATTAACTCATGACAGTTTCAGCTACAAACTGAAACAGGACCTGCAGTGGATCAAAACATGTTTGTTTTGGTGGATAAAATTCATTGGAGTGTTGTGGATGCCAGGTGTAACCATAACAAATGTTTTATGTCACGAAACGAAAATGAATTGTTGTGGATGTAGTCTTCATCTCACGAAAAAATAACTTGATTGATTTGTGGCCATGCTGATCGTTCTCCCTGTTAATTCATGCTAATGGACTAATAAGTAATAGATGATAACAGCATCTTCAACACCCTTTTGAAATACTCATGAGAGGACTGCCACATCAGGTAGGGTAGGGTAAGTGATTTCCAAATGACATCATGTTTGTTGATATTTGGGTAAAACATCAACAAAACATGGAGAGCTGGTTCCCAGCATGACCTCCTATCACGGTTGACTATTGTAACTACTGCGTATCACGTTACAATCCTATGTCACATGTCAACACTGATGAAATTTGCTCACAGAGCCACTGTAGACATCATGGCGGTGCTGACTAAAAGATTTAATAAATTAATAATGGAAGAGAAGACAAAAGACCAAACAAAAGTAAATTGTGGACTGGGCACAAAGTGGTTTACCTCCAGGCCTCCTCCTCTCTAGAGACTTGCTGAGCCAAATATGTGAAATTTTGTTTGCCCTGCTTTCAGCTCAGACAGTATAATAGCATAGTGCATTAGAATATTTAGTTTTTATTTGTCCACCATTACCAGGTAACAATTCCCATCCCCATCGGAAATACACACAAAATGTTGTGGACATGTGAACGTGTATCAATGAAATGCAACCCCTTGAACGTCATATTGGGTGAAAAACAAAATGTGATTTATCTCCATCAGCATAAATCCCTTAGGCCCATCAGTCTATGTGATAGAACTCACGTAGATGCAATGCAGGACTTTACCTTTATCTAACACCGGCCCAAAGATGGCCAGATTGTCGTTTACTGTCGTACAATTCCAGCGTCGGCCTCTGAACTGGTGCTGACACTCCTGTATGCCAATCTTGACTCCTTCGGCCACACTGGGCATGATCTCCACGTAGTTCCGGCAGAAACGCAGCTGCTTGGGCACTAGACCGGGTATGCTGCCGCAAAGGATAGGTTGAGTACCCATTGATGAGTACTGGTGGCCCACTGCAAGTGACCTACGGGGCGAGAGGAAGACACGGTGTCAGTGCACTTTCATAATTATAGCTTATCTTCCTATCGCTCTGTGTCTTTATCTATTGATATAACCCCACGCAAGAGAGAGGTTAATTTCCCTCCTGGTGCAGTGTAATGTTATGTCTGAGTTTGCCTGTTTGTGTGTGTTTATTTGTTGTATCAGATGCAACCATTAAGTGTGCATCCTTTATCCCTTCAACTACCCTCCCTGCAGACACCTGGCCTTTGCGTTTACTGAAATTGCAGCCCTGCCACCGCTGTGTTTCTGTTTAAGATGAAAGTCCACATTGCATCTAGAGGTCTTCATAGACCTTAAGCTGACAACTTGGAGAACCGCACCTTGTTATTAACTGTCCGCACATTTAACAGGCCTTTAGCTTAGGGTAATAAGAGTGCAAACCCTACATTGAAACTTCAGAGAGTGTATTAAGAGTAACACGGACCCCCCCCACCCCCACCCCCAACCCCGCCCAGCCTCATTTTTTCTCTCTCTCTTTGAGGAAGGTGTTCTGAGATAGAACAAGTGCAAACTTGGTTCACTGATTACATCTGTCTGTCTTCATGCCTTTATGGCTTTATCTCCGTCTTGATTTTCCGTGTCCACTCAATTAGCACTTTTTGTAACTAGCAATCACAGAAATGAGACATCAGATGCAGTGGATGTAACTGAGAAAAGTTTAGCTGTATTTGGTTTGCACATCTGTACTTCTAAATGAAAGCATCAGCACATACATGAGGCTGATATTATTTGTAGAATCATCCTTACTTTTGTAATCATCTGATCTGGAAACAGTTGCTTTTTATCTTCCATTAAATACAGTTTAGTGTTTTATGAATGTATTTCATGAATCCAGAACAGGATGAAGAATGAAAAAACAAAAAATAAGTTGGTTGGATCCACACATTTTTTTTCTTAAATGCACATGAACCACTTACCTGAAGTGTTTACCTGCTTTGATAAGCTACTAAAGCCAATATTTTGACTGTTTCATGCTGTCAGAACAGCCAAACTATTTAATAGCATGGTTCCTATTATTATTGGCAATCTCCCTGCAGAGTAGCTGCAGAGAAGCTTCTTGGCAATCCAGAAAAGTCCTTGTTTCATGTCAACAGTCTGTTAAAGTGTGAAACACTCTGATCACCATCTTCTGACTGATACAGTATGTGCTCGCAAACACTTCCATGATGGCAGCTCCAGCGCAGGTGAGCAGTGCTTTGCTGCTCCTTTAACTCACTTTCTGCTGACTTGCTCTGTGTTGTTCAAGGACTAATAACTGATCACAAGATTACCAAATTCCTGACACTGGCCCACAGGCACTGTTTTTTTGTTAAAGCTTAGAGCCCGAACGAGCTCTACTCGGCTAAATGATCCGACTCAGATGGCTTCTGATGACCTTGAATACCTCAATGGAGCTTTCAAATTTAAATACTGATTTCAACCCATTGTTTGACCTATACATTTTTCTCATTTTTGTCAGGTGACAAAGTTTTAGAGAACCAGTGGTCGACCTGCTTTTACCATGTTCAATTTTCTGATCAAAAATGCAATTTGTCACATTGGTTTCAACAGAATCGGTTGGTTTATTTCCACAGACTTCTGAGCTCAGGTTAATCATAAATGAGACATACAGTAAGCAAGCAATGGCAAGTTGAAATGTACTCCAGAGGAAATCACATTTGTCTGATGCAACCATCAGTAAACAGGGGCACTCCTACAAATTGACCTCTTTTTGGCCTTTGTCAATCCATGTAGCCTGAAGCATGTCATTTCCAGCAGAAACCTGCATATCCCACACTGCTACAGACTTCTGTGTTGTTTCACACACAAAGGAAAGCTGCTGCATGTGACAGTTCATAGCATTCTATCAGTAGCTTTATATTCACATGAGAAAATGTTTCTTCCATCTGCTTGAAGTCATTCTGGTCATTCTGGACAAAATCATACATGTTTGGGCAACAAATAAAAAGATCCAGTAGGCTGTGCATGTACATGCTTTGAAGGATTTAATCAGAATGGATATCTCAATAAGTAAAACAAAGGCTTACCTGCAAGTTTGCAGAAAATCTAACAAAAAGGAGAAAAAAATTGTTTTGTAACTTAACTGGTATTTTTTATTAATAAAAGAAAATAATATGCTCCTCCAAATGAAGCCAAATATAAACCTAATCTTGATGTTGTTTATATCCAGCGGGAAGAATAAAGATTTACATCAACTCTGTCAATCTGTTCAAAAATTAATAATGAGGACGAGACTGGATTTTTTATCTGAAAGAGGATTTTATAATACATATTAAGTCCCCATTGAACTATAAATATATTAAAGTGGTTCCATATTCTGCTAAGGATCTGTCTTGTCTGCAGAGACAGGAAACATCTGAGCTTTTTGCATTGCTGAAAAACAATTTCCATGAATAAAAGTTAAATGCAACGGCAGAAAACAGTGCAGATCGATGATCATGTCAGCTATTAGCTCCAGCTACTGGGAGTAACTACATTTGTCATCTGATTTGAGCTTCCAGAAACACTTGAGTTTGCTCTTTAATCATGACTACCTCTGTGAGGGCCAATTTGCGTGAATTTCTGCCAGGTCTCGAACCCTCTCACACAAAATCATCATGAGTCAGTACGTTCTGTGGCTGTCTCGGTGTGGCTGAGTAATCCTTTGCCACCTCTTCCTGTGTTAGGAAATGGTCTATGAGAGGAGGCAGGGCAAGCTCCACATGGTATGATTTATGATTTTTCTTTTTTTCTTTTTTTTTTGGGGGGGTGGGGGGGGCATATAAAGAACGTTGTTGTTGGATACCAGCTCTAACAACCATTTAAAGCTAACTACTGGTATTCTATGTGTTGTGTGGATTTTAGGTATTTATTGTGTGGTCTTGACTTTAATCTCTTTAATTCCTTTGAAAAAATCCATTTATCTTGTCAGACCAGCTTTCCTACATATAATCTACCTCAAACTATAACTGATTAAGTTTTAAGGCTAATATGGAAAACAGTTATATCATATATGTGTATATGACAATTAATTTCTGTCTCAGTACATATTTTGTCCCTCTAATCTAACTGTATCCAGCACATGTTTAATGCATATTTCAGCAAGCCCAAGCAGGGTGCCTTAGAATTACCACTTTACTTGTGGGCCCTGAGGCCTTGGAGCTGACTTTGACATCAAGAGAATATGTTTGGGAAAAGGAATGTGCGGCAAGCTTTCACCTCCAGGTATTTATCTTCTAAGGTGGGGTGGACTAGGGAAGGAGGCGGTGGGGTGGCGGGTGCAGCGAGGCTATGTCATGGCAGGTCGAGAAGAGACAGACATGAACCTGCTTTAGTGTAGATCTGAATCCCCGCACACACTACTGGAGCTGCACAGGCTGAGTGTGTTGCACCTCTGAGGACCACTTGAAGGGAAGTACGGCAGCTTCTGTCAGCAAAACATCCCTGGCTGCTTTTCACAGAAGCGATAGCTCCGAGATAACTGGCAGGCGGTTTGCAAACGAAGAGACAATGCAGGCATATTGAGTGTAATCCTAAAAGACCCATGTTATTTGAGTTGGGATGAGTTGCCATGAAACACACAAATACATCTTTAAAGTAGTCTTTAAAGCAGAAAAAAGGATCATTATTACGTCAAGGTAGCCAATTTGAATAGTGACTGCATGTGCCACTTTTGAATTCATGGACTGTTTGTACTGGTAGGAGTGATAAGGGAGCCAACCTGCCCTCATGTTTACCTGCTGCTCTTTTGCTCCTGTAGTTACACCCTCCTAAATCAAACGATTAATGCACAGGCTGGCTTGCTGCGAGATTGCGTTATGACATGGTGGGAGCCTGCTTTTCACTCTGTCATTCAAAAATGATTCTGCAAAGAAGAAAAAAGCTTAAAAAAAGATTCTAAGTGCAGAGGAAGTCAATGTCCCTCCTTACTGTGTTTGCAAGTGTGCAAGGAAAGTAACCACAAAAAGGACTCAATGTAGCATCCAACAACAAAAAACCCAAGCAAAAATCATAATTAATTGACTAAACATCCATAACTTTTAAAATAATAGCATACTAGTGATTGGATATTTTCTTTTACTTTCCATCTTTTGGTCCAGTGAGCTCAACTGTTTTATCAGGATTTCCTTCCAGCTGAGCATGTAATTAGTTTCCCATCAGTATTACCACCAGGGGACCAGTTAAGGGAAGCAGATTAAGGTCCACCCAATTTCTAAGCATGGCCAAATATTGGAATATTAGACATGAGGCATAATTTGTCATTTAAACTCTACTGTATGAGGCACTTGGGATTGTTATATGAGGTGTAAACTTTAGGAAAACCAACATACAGAAAACAAAACAAAACATACAACTAAAAAAACAAAAACAAAACAAAAAGTGGGTGCTAAAACCAAATCATACAGTATGTAAAACTATAGTAATAGGGGAAAAATATGCTAGTTTATCAGACATGTCATTTTTTTAACCTTTATCTTCATTTAAAATCTATTTAGGGCATAAGTATAGTGACTTGGTGCTTGAAAATACCTATAAAATGACCATATATAACAATATCATTTTCCAATAATTCTGATGTTTTTGTTTTATATTTAATAAATAAGGAACAAAAAATTAGGGACAATAACAGAGACAAATGTATCATATATATATATATATATATATATATATATATATATATATATATATATATATATATATATATATATGCTGCTCACTGCTCATGTCGGTGCGTCCGCTGACCTGACGCCCCCCTAAAGTCCCATAATCCCAGTCGTGGACGCGTGCGCGCTCATACACACCGAGTTTGCACCTGCTGTCCTCTGAAGGAGAAAATTGGGCCCCTTTCGGTCTAATAACGTCGTTCATGATGGAAAATGTCCTTGGTATTAAAATGACCATCAAATTCACGGAGAAAAGATTGTTTTAAGAGGCTGCGTCATGGTTTCTACCGGCTGGTTTGAACTTCTGCATCATCAGATCTAGTAATAAAGTGGCCAAGTGCTCCTCGCGTACAGTGGAGCCGGAGAGACTTTACCAGGTGTAAACTGACTCGTCCCGCCGCTGTCACTAAAGCAAAGGAAACAGCAACCTCTTAAACTCACACAAAAAGGGATCATGAGGTAACTGCTCAACATTTACGCAAAAACGACTCGATATTCTTTACGCGGGTGCAAAATGGAAATAAATAAATAAAACTTACCACCAAATGGGATAGCTGGCCATGACATGCATAAGCCCACAGAGCAGCAGGAAACATCCAAGGTATATCATCCTTAAAACTTCGCAAAAACTCTCCAGCAGAATGCCAACATGTGCGCTCATCCGCGCACAGAGATCTCAGCTGAAGAGTAAAGAAAAACAATATATGCTTACAATGATGAATTTCTTTCCCTTTCTTTTTTAATTTCTATCCTCCAACAATCAGAGGGAATCTCTTTCTTTCGCGACTTCTCGTGGCAGAACTCAGGAGCCAAATATTAAAAGTTAAAAGCAGCTTGCTTTTAGGACCCAATCAGCAGGTATTGCCAAAGGGGGAATTCTGATGATATGTTCCCTCTGTTGCCTTGTCAGTCAGTTCCAACTCAAACTGCGGAATGAGCTAATTTTAAGATGTGTTTTAGTGCTCACTGAGACTTGGTCGCATTAACATGCAGTGTGTGTGATATATAATGTTGTTTAAAGGAGAGAGGGAGGGTCCTCGGGATTTTAAATAGACATCGGAACCCCTGTGGATTGCGTAGCTATAACAACCTGTCCGGATTTCACTCCTTGGCTTGAAGCTTCTGAAATGCTGAAATAAATATGTGTGAATTGCTTGAGACCATTATTGAGGATTCCAGCCCTCTGTTTGTGCCTGTTTGTCATGAATGTAAGTGAGATGTTTAGAAGTTTTTTTTTCTTCTTTAGAACTTAGATTTAACCTACAGCTAAATGATTTTCAACAGAAATCCCTATTTTTGCACATGTATATAAGACAAGCTTTTTTAACAATATATTTCGTGATTTATAATGTGATATGCAATTGTGAGATTTCAGTAGTGTGCTCATTTAAATAAAAAGTTCATATTTTGGGCACTTTTTGATGCCCTCACAGCTTGAACAACTGGACTTTAAATAAATCTGCATGATCATCAGCTACACTGCTTATTTCAGTAAAAATGTCAGCTGCAGACTATCTGTTACCTTTTATAAAATCAGTTTTTGATTGCTGATCAATTGCAGGACGATCTGTCTGTCATTAATAGGTAATGATGCTTATCTTCATATATTACATGCAATATCAGTTACCAATAAAATGTAATGCAGAAATGAAAAACAAATAACTTTCAGTGTTTTAGCTGCACCTGTGTTTTGGCGTGAAATGATACTAATAGTGACAAGAATTCAAGAAGTCAAAGTTTCAGTGAGCCTTCGGTGGACATTTGTGACTTTTAGTCAAGGGTGGAAATATTTGCAAAGTATTGTTCACACACACACACACACACACACACACACACACACACACACACACACACACACACACACACACACACACACACACACACACACACACACACACACACACACACACATGAAGTGGGATAATTGAATGAGCAGTCTACAGAGGACACTGGACAGCAAGGCATCCGTTTCAAAGTGAATATCAGACAACTCTCAGTTGATGGACTGTGAGATTTAAACAACCATCTTCAAACAGCCATCTGTAGCAAATGAATAAAGTAGAGGCAAAAATGGTTGGACGTAAGAGCCTTTATTGAAATCATTTCATTTTGATGCAAAAATTCAACTTATTGTTAACGTTTATTTCACTTGTAAGAACAAATAACCATCAAAATATGTAGATCCACAATTTAGGATGTGCTTTCTCTGCCTTTTTAAGTTTGGTTTTTCACACGGTTTAGAAGGTTGAGAAATTCACACAGTTTAAAAAGGAAATTTCAACTTTGCAGTTTCTGGTTACTTTTCTCTTAACTTGCTCAAATCTGTCTGCAGTCTTTAATGTCCAATGGGTGTTCAAATTGTAAACTTTAATGACATGCTTGGAAGAAAAACAAGATGAGGCTACACACTACCAGAAACCTTCAGTGTCTGAAGAGAAGGCGTTTGCGCCATCTAGTGAAGGTAGTTTAACATTGCGTGTTTCAGTAAATAAAGCACAATTTTTTTTATCATATACTGTGTATATATCGTATATATGAAAACAACAACAAAAAATAAACCCAAAACAAAACAACTGCTTAATTTATTGAAACTTTACAGAGAAGGATTGATCATTTTCAAGAACACAACAAATGTTACAATTTAAATAGTCCCTTATTTTAAATTTGGGTAACCAGATCACGTACATTTACATTCTGCAAACACGGTTTTGTATGATGTGACACACACTTACAGAACAGTAACAAAAAATGTCACATTTTTGCTGGTGCTGATGTTTTTTTTTTTATGTTTTTTTGATTATTTTATACTTTTCAAGGTAACTTATATGTTTTGATTTCGGAAGTTATACGTTTGCTTATGGCACATTCCAAGAAAAGGAGAACTTTCACTTTGAATTATTTATCCATCTCATCCATCTTCTCCTAATGACTATGGACCTGTAGACCTAACATCTCACATCATGAAAATCCTGGAGAGATTTTATTGGCCCACCTGAATAAGCAAACAAACACCTTTCAGGGCCGACTGTAGTTCGCTCATCATTGTAGGATTGGAACTGAAGACGCCACCACACACCTGCTTCAATGCGTGCACATCATCTGGATGAAGCAGGCAGCACTGTGAGGATCATGTTCTTTGATTTCACCAGTTTAACACCATCCAACCTGCATTACTATGTAAGAAACTCCAGAAGACACAGGTGGATGCTTCCACGATCACTCGGATTACTGACGACTTTACAAACAGACGGGTTTGTGAGAATGAAGGGTTGTGTGTCTGAGCAGGAGGTCGGCAGCACAGGTGCACCGCAGGGGATTGTACTCTTACCATTTCTCTTCCCACTACACACCATAGACTTCCAGTACAAGTCAGAGTCTTTTCATTTAGAGAAATACTCAGATGACTTCATAGTTGTGGGGGTGTATCCATGATGGACAAGATGCTGAGTAGTTGAACAGTTTTTTCCATCATGGGAGAAGTGGAGATGGTGGAGGTGTATAAATGTGTCAGGGTTCACCTAAACAAGAGACTGGAGATACAACACTTGTGCTGTTCATAAGAAAGGACAGAGCAGACTTTACTTCTTTAGGAAGCGTAGGTCCTTCAGCTTTTGCAGCAAAATGTTGTACATCTTCTATAAGTCTCTTTGGAGAATGCAATCACATCTGCAGACATCTGTTGGGGGAGCAGCATCAGAGCCATTGACTTAAAGAAGCTTAATAAAACTGATGAAGAAGGCCACCTCTGGTCTGGGGGTCGTTCTGGAGCTGATTGTGCAAAGGAGGATAATTCATTAAAGGAAAAAATATCAACCCTGAGCTTCCTTTTCACAGCACGGTGCTTCAGCCATGTGTCTATGTATTTATTATAACCCTCTACAATTCATCTTTAAAGAGACTTCAATCATGAAAAGTACTGCAACAATTATTTTCCCCTTGGGGATTAATAAAGTATGTTGTATTTAATAAAGTTGAGGTGAATTAACTCTTCCTTGAAGCAAAACTTGAATTATTCTCTCACCATTGCTCAAATAAATGACTCCATTCATGGCAGCTGTAGAGGGGGAAATCTGGAAGTGAGAGCAACCCTGAAATAAGCCCGTTTTTGTCCAAGCAGCTGTCATCACCAGTACAGAGGTCAAATTAGTGTGGGTGTAAAATGCAAGAGAAAAATCTCATACCCACTTACATGTGGCACCTGAATGTTTTAATCGGAGAATGGCCCAAAGTTGCAGTCACAATAATACCAGAAGACACATGTGGTAACATTTCAGTTTGCCATATTTAGTCACACAATGTTTTTAAATTTATAATTTTAAAAACAAACTTTAAACTGTGTTTCCGTTCCTCCTCTGCAGCTCTGTTTCTCCCCCTCTTAGCAAACAGAAGAACACGAGGGCCCCTCTGTGTGCACATGATGACCTCACTCTGAAGAGGTGATGTCATTTAGTCAGAGCCGAGTCATGTCGGACAACTGTGTCACGTCATTGCTCTGCATCACAGACCTTAGTCAGACTCCCTCTGTTTGCTCTGTTTGACATAAAGCAGCCGCACAAACATCATCCAGTACAAAAATAATGAACTAATCACATACCTTCATTACTTCACCCACTTCTCCATGATTATTTTGCTGATATACAATGAAGCCATTAATGCTCCTTTGTGCATTGAAACACAATTTTTTCATGAAAAAACAAAAAACAACCACCCCAAATCAAACACACACAAATAAAAAAGGAACCGGACTGATTGAGTCAAGTCACTGTATATTCTGTGCAAATACAAAATCGCCACTAGATGTCAGCATTGCAGTGGCATTTTAGCGTGAGTGCTGATGACTTCAGCACCTTACAGCCATACCTCACCCCAGAGAGAGCTTCTGTAAAGATTTAGCTAAGAAGTTGCAGTCCCTCACTGCATCTGATGACCCAGAAACCCACTGAGTGGAAATGAAGCATATCACTCACAGCTGTGGGCTTAAAACGTAAAAAGCATAGGCCTGATGATGAGCCAATCAGGCTACAACTTCCAGATCACTCTCAGTAGACTGCTGCGGCTCGCTGAAGAGATTTATACTGAATCTCAATGTCGTTTTTGATCAGGACGATTTACTGCAGACATGAGCTTTTGAGCTGATGATGGAAACGTCTTGGGAACAACAACAGCTTCTCCATGTTGCCTTTATTAACTTTACTAAGGCATTTGATTCGGTTGATACAGTGTCTTAGAATACTCTTCTCAATAAATGTGGCTGTCCTCCAATGCTACTCTCCCTTGTTCAGTCCTTCTATCAAGGAATAAAAGGAAACATTCAGTATGATGGTGATACCTCTAACACTTTCCCCATCCATAGAGGTGTTGAACAAGGCTGTGTCTTAGTCCCTACTCACTTTGGTATCTACTTTGTCTATGTATTCAGAACTACATATCTAGACATAGCTATACTTGGTGTCTCATGGAAAGATAAAATGACCAATGAAGAACTTTTTCGAATTACAGCCTCCAGACCTTTATCATCTCTATTGAGAGTCACTCGACTTAGATGGGCTGGGATATCGTCTAAATCTCCTCTGCATCCTCAATAGCGTTCTTAAAGACGGATTGAGGCCAACAGCCCAACCTTGTTTAAGATACAAAGATGTACTGAAAAGAGACCTGAGGGATTTCCATATAGACCCCTCTACTTGGACCTCTGAATGCATCCATTGTGACAAATCTCCATCTTGACTCAAAAAACGGCGGAATTGCTTGTTAACTATTGATGATCTTGTCATGGTGATAATGTGTACTTCTTGGAATTATGTACAACATTGTAAGAAGATATACCATGAACGGAATAAATGAAATGAAATGAAATGAAATGAAAAATCTTTAACTTTGACTTCTTGGTATAGTCAGTAATGACGGATGCAGGCCTTTATATACACATATACATATTTCATTTAATATATATAAATGTCACTATTATTATGTCTATTTTGGAGTTCAGCTATTAACATTAATGTTGTAAAGATAATTTCTATGATTTAGATGCATGGTTTGGATGATCAAGACATACTAAGACTGCAGCGTATAGTTTTGATCATGGGTGGCATTTTGGTTGTTTAAAAAATGAGCCTTAAGAAAGCCTACAATGGTCTGCCATTCTTTAGTTAATGCAGTTAGGCATCTTGAAACCCCCTTTCCTGTGCGTGATCAATAAGAAACAGAATCAGTTTATGAGAAAGTTGTGCCACAATAAGTTACGCCACACCTTCGAGTTTACACCTGGAAACTACTGATCACCCTGCGTTGTATCCATTCTCTTCTGACGGCCTTGAGACATGGGAAACAAAGCAAACGCTCTGCCCCTACTTTGACTTTATCTTCAGGATGGGCATTACCACAGGCGTTGACATCCCTATCTTACATGCTGGCCTCTTGGCAATAGAGGGTGTAAAAAGGCTTCTGATAAAAGGAGTCTTGGTGGACAGTTTCAGATCTTGATGTCCTGGCCGTGTCTGACGTCATATCTGTTGTGTTGGACCACAGAACTCAACCAGAGCACTACACATGCCAATCATCTTATCTGATCCTTAGTGTACATTGCCAGCAAATTATAGTTTGGGAATTTGATTATAACTTTTGATTTTTCACAGTTCGGACAGAAGTTAAAATCTGACATTTCAAAGCAGATCTGAGACTTATCGGCATAGAAAAATATGTTGCTTTATAAATACTGGACTATTATTAGCATGTGAGTACAGTGCCATTGCGATCATTGCAGTACTGACAAAGTGAGTATGTAATTGAAAATAAAATATGAATATAAATATAAAATAATTTAAAATATGATGTAATTTCCACATGTTTGTAGACCTGTCATTGAGCACTTGGTTAAAGCATCTTTGGCAGCAATGGGATCTTTAGTTCTTTTTGGGAATGATCCGACAAGCTCAGCACACTTGACCTTGGAAGTTTCTCCCATTCTTCTTGGCTGGAGTATTTATCAACTTAACTAGATGGGATGGGTAGCCCACATCCATTTTCAGGTTTCATCAAAGACTTCTATGAGGTTAAAAGTTACTCCAAGACTTTCACAGTTTTTTCCAATGCCACACCTGTATTTTCTTGGTGCTACATTTTAGTAGGAAATGTAGACTTTCCCACCAGCTTGAGATTTGGAGCAAAACGTTTTCTCTCAAGTCTGCTCTATATTTTTTCTGTGTACATATTTCTCTATCCTGACTAGTTTCCCAGTCCTTCTCACAGAAAACATCCCCATCATCACAAATAGCAGTGATAATCAGTTTCATCTTTTCTTTGCAGTTTTTGGAAATGTGCTCCAATGGTTCATTCTTCATTTCATCAGATATGAGGATTTTACTTCACATGGTCTGCAGAGTGTAGCAGTGTGTTCTAGTAAATTCCCCATAGGTCACTTGCTTTGTAGTTGGGAATGGTGTCTGTTTGTTCACTCAACCATTAATGCTGAATAAAGCAATGTGCTGAAACAGTCTCAACGGTGGAATTGGCTCTAATTCATGGCCACACGATTATTGGTCACCTGTTTAACCGAAACCTTTCATCTATGATTATTCACTTCAGTTGGACAGGCACATTTTAACATGTCTGCGGAATGACGGGGTGTACTGTATGTACTATATAAATTGCCTTGCATTATTAAACGCAAGTGTGTGGCTCTATCCTGTCTTGCAGGTCTATGGCCAGTTTTCTTATCTGCATGACTTTGTTATCATTTTTGATATGCTCCATTGACTGTAAAGTGGGGATGATAAAAATAATATTATTGTAAGATATGTTTCAAGCTCCTCTCTATTGACTCACCTAGAAATCCACCTATGCGGATCAAAACTGTACTTTTCTAAGTTTAGCCATGAAAAAACAAAATAACTTTGGTATGACTCTATGACTCTTTCCTAATTTTGGGATCTTTGACCAATTTTGCCTCTGCCTCCAGCAAATGACACTGTCCTGATAATATGGTGAATGTTTTAGGTATTAACATGTAGCCCGGCTCGGCTGAGAGCAGCCTTGCTTCTACTGGCCTCACCACCCAGTTTGAACTTATTTCTCATAAAAACTGCTCTCAGCTTGTGATTTTATCAGTTCCTCACAACACTATGAAGTCCGAGTCCATCAGGATGGGTTTTTCCAGTATTTGATATTGTAAATATGATCTGTCTAGTCTTGTATCTCTGAGACTGTCAGTTCTACCCTGCAGATTAAAAGCAGAAACCTTTAATCATCGCGTTGTTGGTTGATTTTGCGCATGATATGTCGTGTAAAAAGCCAGTACACACGATTTCTGGCTGTCCCACAAGAATGAAAGCTCCAACATGAAAGAAACTTGGTGATGTTTTTGATTGCGGCTACAAAACAGTGGACCTCAGTTGGAGAGTGACTGAAGTTCAAAGACAACAGCTGTTATGTATTGCAACCAAAGACAGTCAAGGACAAAAATGTGACAGTGTGAGAAATTTAGGGCGGTCATCCTGCAAAATCACTGCTCTTACAACTCAGGTCTATTCAACAACCTAAAAGGATGTAGGATCAAATGATGTATAATGACACCACCCAAGCACTGATGAGTAAAATCAAGACACACCTGAACAATGCAGACGGGAGCCAGATGGACCAATATTGTGGTTTTCTTCATTTGGCTTGTGGGATATAAATAAAAAAGTAAATTCAACAAGCTTTAGTTAAGCTTGATGCAGTCATGATGCGTCCACATATCATGGTGACATAGAAGAACCACAACTTTCATGTGAGTAGCAAAGCAGCTACTCGCATGGAGCCTAAACTGAAGTAAAGCATGTTATTAGTTTTCAGTTTGTCGGCTCATGAAATAGATTCCAGTTTAATTTGACAATTGCATCCATTTTCTTGCGGCCTCCTATGATTCAGGAGGAACCCTTGTCATACAATATGCATCCTTCCAAGATTATCCTGTAGCCAAGTTCATGTCTGTTTCACAATGTTGCTTGCAGTGAATTTATAGGACGGCAAAAATTTATCACAGCAGCACTTTACACGAATGTAAAAAAAAGTGGATCGCTTAACAAGGTTTAGTTTATTTATATCGGAGTGATAAAATCATGTGTTCATCTGTATCAAAAGAAATTACGCAGGTATGTAGTTTAGACTAAACAGTTTAGATTTCAAATAGTCCCAACTAACGTGTGTCGCCTTGAGAACATTGATCTCTGCCTGCTTGTGTACCTGTGGCATTTCAGCAGTCTGTGCTGGGAGTCTTTGGTCTCAAGGTTTGTTCTCAGAAACGTTCAAATAGTTGTACTAGTGCTGGGGTCACCTACTGAGGCAACAGCATGAAGCTCTTGAGCCCAAGAGACAAAACACAGCTTTAATTACAAGAACAGCCCTGCAGGTCGCATATCAGGCTGCAGTACTTTCTCTCAGTTGCTGACACAGAGAGAAGTTTTATTTTCTCCCCCTTCTCTTCTTCTCTGGTCTTTTCTATCCGATGAAACTCTCCTCTGGGTCATCCTAGATTGCAATCAGCAAAAAGGGAGGCTGCGCCGGCTGCAGCTGCTCAGCTGGACTCTGTCTTGTTTCATTAATGTTAAGTAAAGCAGATCATACCATTCCATCAACAACACCTGCTGGTCAACACCATGACCCATTCGCTGTATATCTACCGTGTCGTCTGCTTGCGCAGGGCAACCTGTACTTTCCTGGCACAGGTTGCTGACATGTCACTATTTTTTCTGTTGAAAGACTGTGTTGTGTCATTGTAGATTCCTCCTCCAGTGAAATGAAGTGGATGAATGGCTGTGTTTGTTCAAAGGCAAATAGAAAACTGCAATTCTGCAAACACCTCTCAGGCAGGGTGTTTCGTAGGTTGCTGGGAAACCGTGAGATGATTGTATCAAACGTCCCCTGGCAATGAAAGACCTAGTGGACTGTGGTTTGATATTAATGTCATTGTTTACAAGAAAGTAAATATAAGGAATGCTTGAGTGAGCAAGACTGTTGGCTGCCCAGTGAATTTGTTAATAAAATAAACCAAAGGACACCTTTGGCAGAGTTACTTGTCTCGAGCTGAAGTAGATGTTCTTGTTTACCAAAACCAGCGATTTCAGCTTGCTTTAGGAGTTATTTTATTTTTCCTTCCACAGCAGCTACACAGCAGCAGCAGGTTACATGCACCCACTCAAACACTTTCAACAATGGACAAGTCACTGCATGCTCACATACAATTTGGATCAGGTGTGTCATAACACTTCACTAGAAAATGTGCACGGACGATAGGTTATCTGTCACCAATAACGCACAAGGATTAAGTTCCACTCAGGTTTATTTTAAGATAGTAAGTTACCTGCTCTTAAAGCTCCAGCTTCTGTTTTGGAAATTGTACAAGAAATCTGAGGTTACCTGTTTGATGGCATCATTACACCCTTAAGCTCGTTCTAAATGTAATCCTTTTGAGTGTCTGATTTGATGCCATCAAGGACCAACTCAGAAAAGTGGACAGCAGCTAGCGAGGTTGCAGACACAACAGCTACCCCTCCACTTCAAAGGATGCACTTTTCCTCTATCTTGAGAACTTCAGCACATGGAGCGCCCGACGCCTGAAACAGCAGAGCGGCGCAGACGCACCGTCAGCCTCCAAACCTAAGCCGCAAATTACGTCTGGTACATGGAAAAGATCATGTGGCCCTGCAACAGAGTAGAGGTGGTGAGAACGAGGAGTTTGGTGGTAACTGGGTTTGGACGAATATGATTTGCATTCCTCTCCAGGGAAGTGATACCAAGACAAGGTCAGACCAAGGCTAATAGAGAGCCTGAGGAGAGGGAGACACAATCCAAACTTTGCTCTTTACTTAATAACATATTAATAACATTGGTCTTACAGTGCTTCACTTTCTCATAAATAAAATATTTAAAAATGCACAACTACAACTGCTGCGTCTCCTCACTGAATAGTAAGAAAGAGTGCCTTGCATTAATTCATTATTAATTATTAATACATGTTTACAGATTTCTTTATTTCTTAATGTTCAATACATGTAATGTATACAGCATTTGTCATACTGCTGTATAACCTGAAATATTTTGAATACATTTAAGCAGATTGCTTCGTCACGAGAAACTGCCCCAATTTTCATCCTGCTGTAAATGCCATTCCACCTATTTGAGTTGTACGTCATACCTCACTGTAATTGGAGAAGAACAAGACACCATAAAACCCTGGGAGGCGATACTTTATTTCTGCGGGGTAGTCTAGTCACACTCACGTCTGAAACAAAGTTGACTTTCCTAGACTCCCACTTAAGCGTGGCTTTGACATTTCATCCATGTTTCATTTCTGCTTTTGAGCGGGGATCAGAGGGAGAGGTAAGATCCCTAAGGGCAGAGAGGGAAATACCCCTGACAACCTAAAGAGATTAGTGTCCATTACCAAACAAATTTTCTGCTACCACCTACATTTATGACAGCCCTCAGTTCAACTCTCATAGGAGCTCCAGTGAAAAAACAAAACAAACAAAACAAAACAAAACAAAAAAAAAAAAAACGCACACACACTTTTGTCCTCTTAGCTATGATCCCTTGACACAGAATGAAAAAAAGCTTTGTTTTTTTTGGTTGCCAGGCCTCTGAAGAGGGGGCAAGCATGTTTTAAGAAGGGTGTGGGAATCAATTATCCCACTCAAGAGACATGCACGGCCAGTGGGTATTGCTTGGGATTAGTGTCCATTCTTGTCATGTACTGACAAACCCTCACGCTGATCTCCTTAACACCAGGTGTTATTAAGAAGCAGAGCTCTTACTGTGGGCCTATAAGCTTTTGAATAACTGCCCTTTAGGAATGATTGACAAGCTAATAATGCATAAAAAAGTGCATTCCTGTGCTTTCATGTGCTCACCTGTGTGGAGTCTTAAGTGGAAATTTAGTGTGAGTTAAACATGAAATTAAGCAAAAAGTAAATTCATGAGAATTCAAGTTAAGTTGGAACTATGTAAATATATTTCTACCAATATGCACCCCTTTGTGTGAAATGGTTGCAGGGAAGTTTGTTCACTTCACATGTCAGTGCCTCCCGTTAAAATGTAAGTCACCAAAATCACTGGTAAAAACTGTTTTATATCGTTTTCCTTTTTTGGGGGGGGTTGAAAGTTGCCTATTATCTTAGGTATATATATAAATATATATATATATATATATATATATATATATATATATATATATATATATATATATATATTAATTATAAATTTTTTTCTTTTTTCTTCCTCTCTTCTTTCCCTTTTCTTTCTTTTTTTTCTTTCTTTTTTTTATGTGTGGATGATGAGACTTAATATGTTTAATAAATGTAGAGCAACATGTATAAGCTGTCTGTCTATTTTGCAAATAAAAAGTTTAATAACAAAAAACTTTTAAAATGATGTGACCTCTTGTGGCAATGTCAAACATTGCTTGCTATATCTTAGTGGAATTCTGGGCTGGGGAAAATAGAAAATTGAACTTTCTAACATGAGGTAATAGTTATGAAATATTGAGGTGTGACCCGAAACCCAATCTTTTCCTAACACTGAGTATTTTTGGTAACTGAGCTTAACTATGTGGTTTTAAAGCTTCTTCTATTTGAAGCTAGTCTGGCCAGTCTTCCTAATTCATTTCTTCTTTAACATAAATAATTAATCTGGTTCCTCTGGATTTGACATTGATGTAAAATCTATCCAATCAATGTCCAGGCAGGAGTGTCAACTGATGCAGAAAAATCTGCCTCTGGATGCCATTTCATACAAAAAGAAAAATAAAGCATGTGACATAGGTGGACTAGTATCACCAAAAGTATATAATAACGGTGGAGATATATCAAACTGCAACTCTTGGATGCTCCTGTATGAGCCCTGGTCCCATTTCCACTTGTTCGGTACATTTTGTACTTTTGGAAATAACTGTGAATGGGAGGGGATACCAGACGTATTTCCCCACAGAATATTTCTGTGACGTGAATGGATGTGGCTGACCAGACTTATTCAAGCCCCAAACCAAACTGTTTTTTGTGTTCAGATATATAGATTGATTAGCTGGATATGCATGCACGCCATTAAATGTTGTTCAGAAATGGCAAAGATAAGACAGACTTCACACGAGTGTTCGGTTTAGGTAATTCTTTATCATTTAACTTAATTGGGTGGCTCAGGTGGTAGAGCGGGTAGTCCAAAGGATTGGCAGTTCAAACCCTGCTCCACCCAGTCATCTGTTGTTGTGTCCTTGGGCAAGACACTTCTCCCTCTTTGCCTCCAGTGAGGACATTGCTGGTGTGTGAATGTTGTATGAATGTCCTGGTGGTGGTCGGAGAGGCCGTTAGGTGCATATTGGCTGCCACGTTTCCGTCATTCTGCCCCAGGGCAGCTGCGGCTACTCTCATAGTTTGCCATCACCAAGTATGAATGAGGAGTGAATGAATAATGGACCCATTGTGGGCGCTTTGAGTGTCCTTAAAAAAGCACAATCAAAATCTAACCCATTATTATTATTATTAATAGGGGGATAACCCAATAGAAATACCCTACACTGTCAGCCAAATGGTAACATCTGGGAGACGAGAAGATGACCGCTGTGCTGTGTTTTGTGCTCAAAGACAGACAAGCTAAGCATAATAATGAACAACAAAGACTTCTGCAGATAACCAAAGAATTAATTGGACATTATTATGCCCAACAACCCCTCCAAACTCCTAATTAACAGTGAAAATGCTCATTTCTGTCACACTAGAAATACTTTTTAGGTTCTTTCTGGTGGTAGTGATAAAGACCTTTAGGATTGTTTAGGTGGATAGACGTATCGGCTTGTTAGTTTAGTTTATCAGAAAGACTGGAAACATGGCGAGGCAGTTGGGTCTGTGAGATAGAATGGCTGCAGTCTCATGCTGATGTGTTCTTGGGAACCATTATGTGTTGGGGTATGGTAGTGACATAAGTTCAATGTATTGAACGAATGCGGGTACAAGTGGATGAAAATGGCTTGGATGGAAAAACACTGAGGGATCAACAAGACTACAGCTGTACCAAAGGATGTGCAAATGCTTAGTAAGTACCAATCAGCTGAAGACTTATCAGCGATCGAACATCATGTGAAACATAAAACCACAATTATCAGCCTTGCTCATTTTTATCTGCTTGAGTTTCGCACAGAGTAAGTATAAATTTACCTGACTGAAGCCATTTGATCAATCTGTGAGGTAAATGGGCTAGATATTGCTTCAAACCCATCCCAAATCCTGGCAGGAATGCTACCCAGGTGTAGCTGAGAAAACCTGGACACTTCCCAAGTTCAGATATTTCCCTCTGTTTACATGCCAGAAATCTTAGTGTGCAGACACAGTAAAAATGTTAGTAGGTAGCTGAGCCATTGAAGTGTTTAGGGAGGATTTAAGAGGGATTGCCCTTGACTGAAGACATTCTCAGCAGATGGTATGAATAAATCAGTGGTGCCAACATAATCAACAAATTTGCAATACTAGTTAATACAAGTCTGAGAAACGTATTGCTACTGTCATGGGGCGGAGGCGTTCCTGCAGATATCAATAACCTTGAAAGCTAAAAAAAGTTCAAATTCATGTTGACTACAGTACAGTCAGTACGATTGTAATCTACATTCCAAAATATAACCCAAATATAATCCAATTCAGTCATAAAATACCAAATTATAAAAAGTTATCCATCGGAAATCTCCATTTTTACTTTCAGATAGGATCCTTCATTGAATCACATGAAGCTAATACAATTTGTCCAAATACATAGTTTGCAACAACTCCCACGCTAAAGAAATACATCTGTGATAATGTGACATTCTGAAAAGCGCCTGAAGGTTACGTCTTCTGCTTTTATATTTAATGTGAAATTAAATACTGTTATATTTTTGAAAAAAATTAGCTCATTGAATGATGGATGAAACTCAGGAAAGTATTGAGCAGAGAATTGATCACTGCACGTCCCAGAAAGCAAGATACAGCTGATATTTGGCTTTGAAAAACAGAAAGCTTTTAGTGTAAGATGTTATTTTTTCAATTCAATTCAATATACTTTATTTTCCCACGTGGGGAAATTTGTCTTGGACTCGATAGCTGAGCCACAAATGCTTTACAGCTACAGTGACAAAACAATAGATCCCCTGACACACCATTTCAGCAACAATTACAAACACACACATACACTAATTGAAAAGTGCTAAAAAAAATCACCATAAGAAAACACAATATTAAAAAAAAATATATATATATAAAATATAAAATATTATTGCACATCCTTTGGCCTCAAGAAGCATTGTTCAGGAGTTTGATGGAGGTTGGCACAAATGCATTTTTGAGAGGTGAAATACAACATATGGGAATTTAAGATAACTGATTTAAAACACAAACTCTAATACCACTCTACACGGCAGTTTAAATGAGTAATATTTCACCAGAAGACAGTAGCGGTTTTAGAAGTAGAACTACCAACAGCATTAACTTGAAGTAATAGTTTTCAGAATGATGTTATCAGGCTCTCATATTGTCAGAGAAGAATGTTGGCTCACTCTTCTCCATAACACTGCTTTAGTTTATGAACATTTTTTCATGGATAACTCTCCTGAGAACCTGCTGCAGTATCCCAGTCAGGTTGGAGTCTGAACCATTGCCACACATTTATTCTTTTTTTTGAGTAATTCTGTTAGAGATTTGTTGGTGTGCTTAGTATTTTCCAGTGTACAGGTGAGTTCAGAGTGCAAGGTAACCCAGGTCCTGTGGCAACGAACCAAGTCCAAATCATCTGTCATGCGTGACAGTTGGTGTGAGGTGTTTGTGCTGATATGCTTTGCTTGAGATGGCTCATTATACTCAAAAATCTCCACTTTGGTCTCATCTTTCCAGAGGATATTGTTTCAGAAAATGTGCTGTTCATTTTGACACAAACCTAATCTTTTCAGAGAGAAGCAGCTTTATCCTGGCTGTCCTTCCAAACAACCATGCTTCTGCAACATTTTTCTAATTTTCCGCCCATGTACTTAACAGTTTAACACATTAACTGAAGCCGGAAGAGTCTGAGATGTAGCTTTTGGATATCTTTTTTATTTTTGCTGATTTTGCTGACCTCTGAACAATGTGTCTTTAGGGCAAACTTCCACACTTGTTGAAGTGTTTTATTTTACTTGTGACTATTCTTTCTTACTGTAGACTGATGAGCTCCAATATGTCTAGAAACAAGAACAACTTCTTCTCTAAGATCAATGTTGATATCGTTCCTCGTTGTCATTGTGTCAGTAAATACCTAACCGCTGAAAAGGGCTAAGACCTCAGCTTTTACACCATTATTGATTATTATGACCCCCCCCCCTGATAAATGATGCAGAATCTTTATTGTGAATATGCATAGACCTCCTTTCTCAACAGTTGTACAGCATAAGGGGATGGTGCTGCCCCCTACCAAAATGACGATCAAAGGAGTAAGGGAGAAACCTCTCTAAAGTGGAAGGAAAAACATTCTTAGGCAGGAATAGTTGTCAGTTTGAATTGAAACGATCCTGTTTTGTTTGTGTCAAGTACATTACCACGTTGGGTCTATATGCACAAAGTATGTGGTGTAAGTGCCAGCTAATATGCCGTTTAAATGGTTGCAGATTCTGACCATTCCATGCGGTGCAGGTGTGCATTGGCATGCTAATGGTATGGACCCACTCCTGCTGACGTGTGCATGGATGGCAGGTAGTTAACTAAACCCTTGTGAGGCATATTTGGAGGAGAAAGGGGCTTCTAATTACCTACAACTTTCAAATAAGTTTTCTCAAGAATTAGCACAACATCTGTCAAAGCACAGTATTGTATTTAACGTTATGTAGTCATGTTTTCACTGACGGGATGGGGGGGCAACTATTTTTCTCAGGAAGTGGGGTCTGTACCCTTCTGTCCCCCCTCTGTGATTTCTAACTATGTCTGGAAGTAACTCCAGCTTAAAAAATAAAATAAAATAAATAAACAAAAATACATAGTAAATGTGAGACTCTTAGACCAGAAGGAAACAAATGCTGACCAAAGAGAAAAATAAATAAATAAAAATTGATCTATCTATGGTAAAGCTTCTCTAGATCATGCTCAGCAGTTGTTACAGACAGGGTGTCAGCTATGCCAAGTCACCTATACTTAAATATGAATGAATGAAGTTTATTCAGTCATTGCAACACAAAACAACACCAAAAAACATTGTACACAGCATTAACTTTTTATACAAAACCAAAAAAATGTGTTGAACAATAACTGAAAAGGCATAGGCAGAAGCAAACTGCTTATAAAAGCCTATCCTATAGTACCAACTTTCTATTTTTGGCTACCAACCTCCAGAAAACCAAAAAGAGAATAGAAAAGCAAAGAAACAACAAAAGGCAAAGAAACAACAGAAAAGCAAAGAAACATTAACAGATGGTCAATTGCACTTATAGGCTTCAAAAATAGCTTTACAAACCATTTTCTTAAATACAACAAAAGAATGACATGTTTTTTAATTTATGTTGGCATCATTCCAGAATTTAACTCCAACGATGGAGACACATCTCCTTTTCATACCTTTTTTAGCCATTTGTACTGTGAAATTACAGACACCTCTAAGATTGTAACGAGTCTCCTGAATTGAAAATAACCTCTGTATTGGGTCAGGGAGCATTTTTGATTTTGCTTTAAACATAATTTGCATGATTTTAAAATAAAACAAATCATAACATTTAATAACATGAGAATTTAGAAAAAGTGGATCTGTGTGAGCGTAGTAATCAGCCTTATTGATGATACGTATGGCTCGTTTTTGAAGTTTTATTATTGAATTTAAGGTGGTTTTAAAGGTGGATCCCCACAATTCCACACAGTAAGATAAATACGGAAAAATCAATGAGTAGTAAATCATCAATCAAATACAACATAATTAAAGCAGGCTACTACTAAAATGCATAGTTGACCCCCTCAAAAGTAGACACAGTGGTATAAATTGCCTCATAGAACTAGTAGCACAGATATAGACCAGCATTTCTACATCATGTTGCTTGTAGCCGGTTTAAAACATTTCAGGGGTTGACCCTCTGGAAACAAACTGTCACTGGCTGAAAGTATTATCATAGAGTCCAGTTCAGCTCAGCCTACACAAACACTGACTGTGCGGGGTTTAAAACGCCCGCAGAGGAGAGGCTGTCACACCGGTCATAAATTAAGACACACTGTGATGAATAATCTCTGTGAAACCTGAGAGGGAATTGTGAATCAGTTCTGTTTTGCCATGCGGCTCTCTCTCCTCTCCTCTCCTTTCCCCTTCTCTCCTCGGATGGGAGGAGCGCAGCGCAGCTCCTCTCTGTATAAGAAGTGTTGAACGTACAACAAGGGATTTTACACAGCTACTCAGGAGAAACGAAATGATCTGCCCTGGAGCCGCAGCAAAATGCTGGATGGACACCTACTCCTGGGATGGTTATCGTTCACAGTTATAGTGTATCTTCTCAACTTGCCGGGACCCTCTTCAGCCTATTTCGGGTAAGGACTGACACTCTCTCCCATGAACATGATGCTGCTTTCATTAATGTCATTGTCTTCGGAATTACAGAACAGATAACGAAAACTTTTCAACCCAACCCAGTTCACCCCAAAGCGCTCCTTTACTGTAGGTGATCCGGGAGCGCGTGTAACACCATTAAAAGTTGATTTACTTTGATTGCGAGGTCGGCAAGGTGTCACTTGGAGGCCCTTACAGCTTGATGTCTGCAGCAGGTTGTTTTGCACATGATTTTTCAACTGAAGTTGCTGACAGTTAAAAAACAGAAAAGAAAAAGCTTTCAGGGAGGATTAAACGGCAGCCTATTAACGCGGCTTCTATTAAAGATACATTTACGCAGCGTCGCAGTAATGTTTTACCCCATTCTTTACCTGACAATTGAGCCATCGCGCACTGAAAAGTTACGGTGTGGCATGGCTTGAATGGCAGGTAGCGCTCCAGTGATTATTTAGTTGGAACACTTGTAAAATCATATCCTTATACTCGACTCTGAAAACAGACGCGCGGAGCGAAAGGTGAGTGTATAATATGCCTCAGACTCAACAGCTGGTAACAATAAAGCAATCTGACTGACTGAACTGGTGGCCGAAACGTCTGCTCAGCTTGCACAGAAAAATTCCCCCTATCCAGCATAAACATCACACAGCTCTTTTTCTGCTGCCTCCATCAATTTTAGAAAACACTTGGAACCCGTGTAGGGAAATTAATCTGAAAAATCGAGCGTCTCATGAATCATGTCATACACACAATAATGTTTAAATTAGAAAAGCGCACCGGGGGTGAGTGTTTCAAAGTAGTTATTCCCAGGGAACGCCTTGGGTTTTAGGTGTAGTCCAGTGCAGGCTGTGACCTCCTCCTTCAGAGGGGTCTGCTCCTGCTCAGATGAACTGCTCTGCAGCTTCTGGACGTTTGCACACCCGGACAAGGTTATTCAAATGAGGTCAGAGCGTCAGGTGGAACTAGGGTTGCCACCTTTCAGAAATAGAAATAAGGGACGCCCTGATTTCAGCAGTGCAGGAGCCAAAAAAAAGCCCCAAAACTTCTTAACTGAATAAAATGTGTTTATTTTATATGAAAAAACTAAATGCTTTGATTTAAAGTTTAAAGTGATTTAATAGCATTGAACTTGCATGACTGTACAGACAGCCAACCATACTAGCAACTGAAATAGCCTCCTATGCTACGTATGTCCACATCAGCCCAGATGTATAATATAGCCTACAGGTGAAGAATATGGTGTAAAAGTTAATTTATTTCAATAATTCAACTAGAATATGGTGTAAAAGTTAATTTATTTCAATACTTCAACTAGAATATGGTGTAAACGTTAATTTATTTCAATAATTCAACTAGAATATGGTGTAAAAGTTCATTTGTTTCAATAATTCAACTAGAATATGGTGTAAAAGTTAATTTATTTCAATAATTCAACTAGAATATGGTGTAAAAGTTAATTTATTTCAATAATTCAACTAGAATATGGGGTAAAGGTTCATTTATTTCAATAATTCAACTAGAATATGGTGTAAAAGTTCATGAAAATACGGTACAAATCGTGTCCCGTATTAGTTCAATACGGGACGCAACATTTTTTTCTCAAATAAAGGACAATTCCGTGTTTTACGGGACGGGTGGCAACCCTAGGTGGAACTCCAGTCATGCCAGTGCTGCTCATACACCTGGAGGCTTTTAATCTGAAAAGATTTCAGAACGTGACTAAGCAAGATTGACTTGCCAGTTAGGCATCTCATACAATACTAGAGCAAAGTCTTTTCTCAAAAAAGCATTAAAAAAAATCTTTGTTGTTGGGTGTACAAACCCTGCAGGCACATGCAGAGACAAATGGTTTTAGACCACAGAGTGATGACACTAAAGGCCTTTCCAGCAGAGTCAAATTTATGGATGGTATGACTGTTGTGTAGGATCCCTGAGTGTTAGGTGATCTGGGAACTATTGTGCATCTGCAAGAGAGCACAAGAAATGTCCCCCTAGGGGCCTATTAGACTTCTATGTTAGACTTGTTGAAAAGTTGAAGTGAGCTTTGTCATCTCTCCTGTGAAAAAGAAACTTAATTTTGAGACACTGAAACGGGACCGAAGGAGGTTTAGGTAATTTAACTTATTCACATCTCTGGGTACAGTTGTTTTCAAGGTGTCGGCGCACATCCTTGAAACCCTTTTGTGATGAGGTCTGTATTGATCTCAGCACCGTTGAAGAAGCCTTATCATCTATAACACTCGAGCATGTATCACGTGCTTTCTGTTTCTCTCTTGGTCTTTGGTTTCAGGTCTTAAATTGCATTAGAAGAACAAATGTAACCTTGCTCTCCGTTTCTGTCTCCCTTCCTGTTGCAGTGTCGCCTTTGGCAGGCAGCATGTATTAAAGCTGACGTGCCAAATTGGCACTCGCATCGACCTTAATGACCATAATGGTGATGCATATTTACTTATTCAGTTAGCACTTGTTTTCAATTCCTTCTGTCAGTCTGTTCTGTATCTGTGGCCTGCGTAGTGCAGAGAGACATGTGGTATTACGATACTCTAGATTTATTATTCTGTGGCCCAGCGAGAGGGGAATATGAATGGGTGTCAGTGAATGATTTAGTCCTGCAGCTGAGGAACATGAAACACGTCGAAAGAGCCTGCACAGGTGACACGGACACAAAATGTGACTGCCCCGTGGCCAGTTTCCCAGAAACTCGACACTGGTGTCGCCCCGGCTTCGAGTGGAGGACGGACTAGTACAAACCTGTTCAAATAAATATTCCATGAGCAAGAGGCATCCTAGGGCCTCCTGGGTACTGATTTACTCAAAATAGAGGGTCAATGTTGCATACCCAATTTCCAGAGTGCGGTGGAGCGTAAGTGTAACATAAACACAATCTCTCCTGCCCATAGTCTGCTAAGCTGAGGGTGGGGTGGGATTCCTGGCGTAGTCAAGCACCCGCTGAAATTGTCATCCTTTGCCACAAGAATGTGGACACTCATTTTAGCTCCCTCAGCCTGTTGTGGCAGGTGCCATTTCTGGTGCTCCGTTATCATTAGAGTCTGAATCTGGGATGCTCGACAATCTGTCTTTACTAACAATTACAGCGCCTCGATAAGATATTGTGTAAACTAGCAGCTGAACTTACCCCCGTCAGGGCTCATACTGCTCCTTGAGATATGTCCGTTGGGTTAAATTTGTGTGTCGGTCAAAGGCATGTCATTCTGTGGTCTTGTAAACTCTAGTGAATGTGAGTCCTCAAACTGAGTCAAGAGTTTGTTTTTATTTAGTTCACGTGTGACATATACAGGAAGGCTGCCCACAGTCATGCGACTGGGATGTACCAATCATAGAGGTACCGCAGCATCCGGAAGAAGAAAATAAAGTGGTTGCTGTTAAATTACTACAGTGTCTTTCATCAGTTTATCCCTGAAGCAGAGCTATTGCCCTGTTGAGATTATATTATTGTTTTCAGCGCTCCATTAAGAGAGGCAGATTGCCAAAAAACTGCCTTTCACTCCACAATATGCAGCTGTAAAGGGCTTTTATTGCTCTGAAGATATGGATCGTGCTGTGTTTCAAACAGTAGCATGTCTTTAAAAAGACCCTTTGCTTCTTGAGCATAGCACAAAAAAAAAACAAAAAAACGTTACAATTTGTTTTTTAAGTGGCTCCATGTAACCATTTCCTTTGGTTCCCTCCTGTCTTCTGGCTTGCCTGCGTTATGAGCATGCTGGCATCCCTGCAGTGGTTTGTGGGGAGCTCCTGGGTGATTACCACTCATTAGAAGGAGCAGAGCTGGTGTGGGCTCAGACTGGCGTTGCCTGGCAGACAGTGGTGGAGAGCGTCTCATTACCGGGCCTTAAGAACTGATTAGCCCTGACGTGCAGCAGGGCGGGGAGCACCATTGATAGAGGGATTTCCCAACTTCATAGGATATCCTGTGGCTACAGCCACACCTCTAAGGGTATCACTGTAGCATTATCCAAGAGGACAAGATTCCCTCAGTACCAGAGCTGTGGCAGTTTCGTGCGGTGAGCTTAGATTACTGATTTTATAGCCCCTTCAAAGAGGGACTTTTGTTTTCTTTACATTTCTGCTTGATGCGTCTGTATTTAAGGTAAACCATGATTTTTGTTTATGAATCCTTAGCTGCGTCCACAAGGAATGGCCTGCTACACCCACGGATGCCACATGGGGGTGCAACGCCTTGAAGTATCGGATGGCCCTCAGTCAGGAACTCTTAGTCTAATTGTGGTAGAACTGGAAAAAGAAATGTGAAATCATAAAATGTATCGGCAGCCAAGTCTGTGCAAGAATAAATTTGGCTTAATTGTACTCAACTTTGCATAGTGCACAGTTTTTCTTTGTCTTTAGTCTGGCTGATGCAGACATTTTACCAATCAAGTCACAGAAAATTACAGAAGTTGGTACACACCTTTGTTATAAAGGTTTCAGTGGTCTCTGCAGTGGGTTGTTATGAGGCTTATACTCTATAATAACATGGTTGTTGAGGATATTTTTGAAGATTACATGGTTTGGCGAGGCTTTTAAAATGCATTTGGCATGCTCACCTCCTACAGCTCTAGTGTCATCAGCATGCTTGAGAGACCGCAGCCATAAGACATATTTGATTAGGAAAGGAAAGCAGCTCCAGCTCAGTTCCAGTCGTCAGCTGTGTGCACTCTGTTGATGGATCGTTAGAAGAGTTGAGGAAGAAACTCCCATTCAAGGAAACTTGTTGGTCACATTGCAAACATATGATGATCTTTGCAGATGTAGCTGGAGACATGGGCAATTTGCAAAACAGGAAAACTAATATGGACTCAAGATACTTTTAAGTGGTGAGGCATTGATGAGACGAGGCTAGTTAGTGCCACCGCTATGTCCTGTGTTTTCCATCCTTGACCACAGGAAATCTTTTTTTTTTTATGTTAATTTCTCTCTGCCCCGTCTGTGGGATAGAGGAGACATGACACTTCACACATATTAAGATTAGCAAACTAGGAAAATAACAAAAAAAAGCCCCAAAAACAAAACTTAAAAAATAGTCCATATTCTTGATAAAATCACAGAGTTTGACTGATGTAACTTTAAAGAAATCATGATAAATGCCATGTTTATTTCAAGAATAACATTTCTTTTCCCTCTTCCAGCAGCTGTAAAGATAGCGATGCAGCTGTTAACAAAGTTCATAAATGTGGAAACAAAGTTACCTTTTCATGAATGCAGGTTAGACCCAACTGGATAATCATCTTCAATGCAGTCCTATACAAGCTTGACCTGATGTGCACTCAAATACTTCACTCGAATGTGTGTACAGTATTTGTCAAATGGGAGTTAGTTTGACATGAATGGGCTGAGGCATGGCAGACGTTCTGTGATTAACCCTGGAGCAGTGTTTATTCATAAGCATGACTTTTGACTGGATACTGCTGCTGTAGTCATCATATGGTTGTCCAGTCAAATGATTTCATTGCAGGTAATTTATGATCTATGCCTATATGCACAAAAACAGGTGTCAGGTGAGGGGAATTAGCAACAGGTTTTGCTTGAACTGTCATATCCTGCAGGGCATTAAAATGAGTCCAGATGCATTTTGAGGCTCTTTAGATCTTTTGGTAATAAATAAATCTGTGTTGTTAGAGTATACAAGTCCGTATTAGATGATGCAGTTTGTCTTTTGAAACGTCATTTTATTCAGAAAAGATCTTTGGCTCGCTTGTAGCAGCAACAGACCAACCTGACATTTCCAGTCTTGTAAATATGTGCTTTATTGGATTTCACTTGAGTTTACAGTGAAACGGTTTTGTTCTCTTACCAAATAACAACAATCTGGCTCTCGTGCCATCATGTGGAATCGGTAAGAGCCAGTTACTGCGTATGTGCCTGAAGGTGTCTGGTGGGCCGGTGCGCTGGTACAAGGCTGCTCAGTGCCATGGTGTGGGCTAGATCAGGGGAGTCATGCGGACACCGCTGCGCGCCCAATCTGTGCCAGTCACACAGTGACTATAACTGAGCTGCTGACCTGAGAAGCCTTCAGTTCTCACACAGCTAAACCTCTTACCATGCCCCACACTCCCATTCCCAAACCCCAGTCCCGTAGCCCCACTGCTCGTATTCACGGCTGTGGATTACAAAATTAGGCAGTGAATTGCCCCCCCCCTTTTTATTTTTTCCATTTTAATGGATTAAAATGTTCAAGCCCAGCCTTTTCTTTGGGAAAATCTGTAAGAATTGATTAACTTAAAACACATTTTGTCAAAAGAATCATGGCATTCACATTATAAATATCAAGAGAATATGCTGAAAGGGACTCAACCCAATCATTCACTTTGTGGGAGTAGTCTTGACATGCTCTTTGTGGGTTGTAAATGACCAGACAGGACGGCAGATGACATAAATATGGGTCATATCCTGTTAGGTCATGCAAGATAGTGCACTTCCCTCCAACGCTTTTAATGGCAGCACTTGTAGATGTTGCATGACCTTCCCACTGTGAAACAAGGCTCATTACTCAGCTATTAATGAGTGAGTCCCCGACCAGTACCACTTTGTTTTCAAAGTCGTTTTGTCATGTTGCTGTACTGTGTCCCTCACAGCTTGTTAGGAGTAATCACAACACCCAGTGCTTTTAAGCAAGGACTAATCTAATCTAAGCCTCAAATATTTTTCCACTATTTTTGATTTTTAATGAACGGGCAGTATCACCATGGAAATGTCTGTGTTCAGTGCAGAATGTCTTCTCGTATAAACCTCACGGAGGTGAACAATAGCCCCGAGACTCCCTGAACCAGAGAGTCATTTGACACTGATTCATGGTTTCTTCAATTATTCCAGTTTAAGCTGTGGAGCACATTGTTAGCCATAGCAAGAGTGGGCCAGAGGGAAAACACCACACACGCTCACATTCCGACTACCTCTGGCATGGCCCGGGCTGTGATACACCAGATGGGACTTGGGCAGGGTGGTCTGAAGTTCATCCAACATTTCTGAGGAAAGCATGCAACCTCTCTCCCCAAAAAGAAGCATTTTAAATGGCGTGAAAGCATAAGGAAAAATTGAAAGAGAGAAAAAGTAGATCAACACTGATGAGTTTAATTTCCCACAGAAATGCGGTGTTTTAATGAAAAAAATTGTTGTCTTCTTCGCCAAAAAACTTGCACATAGAATTATGTCAAGTGAGCAAAGTAGTTTGTTTTCAAATATTTAGACTGTTTCAGGAGATATGCCCATTTCTGTCACTGGCTTGTACATGCTAAGTTCATAGAGGGCGGTTGTTTTGTCTAGAAGAGGCTTTGTTTTAAGCCAACAGCTGGACCCAATGATTGACATCCGTTTAGAGTAATTGACCAGTGGGAATAGTGGAAGCTGGAGAGTAGGGGGGAAAAAAAGGTGGAGGAGAAGGAAAGGGGGTTGGTTGTGATCTAGGAGACACCAGACCACACAACCTGCAAGTTCAGGCTGATGGAGAAATTGTGGCTTTTGTGCTTTTTTTTTTTTTTTTTCTTTCTCTTTCTGCTGGGGCACGTTCAACCACAACAGACTCTTTGTAGGTGTTGACTTAAGGTTGTTACAGCTCGTATGCATGTGCTTGTGGATATACACGCAGCTTGTGTATGGTAACCTCATACACAAATGTGGTCAACACAAGTGGCACATAAAAGGACACTGAGTTAAAACTGCCGAAGCACAAATCTAAACAGAAACCAAGGAGTAGTTTGTATTGTTATGGTGGTTTTGTTATCCCCAGTGGAGGCTGCACACCAAGTCAACAAATAATTGCATTTTAATAACAGGACTATGTTTGCTTGATAACAAGTGAGTCGGTGCCTTATATTCTGTTTGTTAAGGTTTCAGTTCAGACTTCTTTAGGCTCTTGAGATTAATGTACATGCATAAACTGAGCTGTCTTTGTTTATATATGGTTCCGTGGGTATATGAGGAACACCGCAGCTATGCGTACTTGCAGTTTCAACTTGTAAGTTAAAGTAAGAGGTTTTCCACCATGTAAGAGTTCAGGTATTGTTACGCTTCCTTAACTATTTACATACCAGACTATCGAAGAACGTGCAGAAGTACCAGCTGAGGGTCGCTTCCAGGACTATAATGTGAAGCCAAAGAGAGAGTGATGATGGTGAAGTTTACAGCAAGTCAATGATTTCCTCAAGGGGTCGACTCAGAGACTCCACCATGTGAAATGAGCCGTTTTCACTGAGCCTGCTGCATAGGAAAATGTATGTAAAGTAAATGTCACGGGCAATGGGAGGTGCTGACAGGTGAAGAGAAGGGTCTAAACAAACTCCAGCGTAACCAAGTGAAAGACAGTGGAGGAGGTGCGGCGCGAGAGTAGGTCAGCGGTGTCTGCGACGAGTGTGTAGAGGCAAGTGTGTGTGAATGGAAAAAGCGTGGCTGAGCAAACATCAGCAAGAATCCAACTTCTCATAGGATAATAATGAGTTTTATATGTTGGTGTTAAATTTCATGTGTAATTAGTGTTGCTGTGCCAACACCTCAAACAAAAACACCTAGAGAAAACTCTGGATGATGTGAAAACACATGTTCTTGTACAGTTTGGTGCATGCATCAAATCAAATCTATATGATATTTAGTGTCTCTTCCACAAAGACAATTTAAGCTTTTTATCTTAGAACTTTGTCTTCTATTCCGCAAAACAAAGGAATTATTTGTAATTTTAAGCTCAGTAGACCCTCTATAGGTGCGGATGTTAAGTCACTTTGACAACGTTGTCCAAGATGATTCCTGAATGGTTGTTTTAATTTCTCAATCTGTCATTCCATCATCACTTTCTTGAGTCTTTTACCTCTGCCACGACGCTTTTGTAAACTAATCATTTAATTGTTTTTTTCTTTAAGCAATAATTCACAGGAATGAGTGTTTCAAAGTTGTTTTCTGTTACAAATCCTGATTGTCTGCATGTGAGTCATTCAGCAATTGTAGAAAATGTTGACGTGCCACGAAACAAGTAAATTTTCAATTTGTGCAACTCACTGCAATGAAATGCAGACGTGGTTATAAAAAATAAAATAAAAAAGAACAGACCTCACAACGAACTACTTTGGTTATGTCAAACCAATCTAATAACATGACTCAAGTTTCCTTTTGATCATTTAGCGACTGATTTGGTTAGCATTAGCTCTGCTTCTCTGGCTAACTTCATGCATTTTGTGTTCATTAGCGGCAACGTTTACACACAAGTCTTTCAGTATCCTTGCAGATGTTCCCTTTCAGAGCAGGAACATTGCGTGTATCCGTTACATTTTCCTGGCTACAATAATAATCAATAACTTGCATGAGAGGGAACATTGGTGAAATGTAGTTGTTGTCTGCATGTAAATTGCTTTGTAGACATCTGCAAACTCTTGAAGCAGGAGAAGGATCTTTCAGACACAATGTGCCCTCAAAGTCATTGATTCCAGGGTACTGTGTAAAGTGAGTTTGTTAGTTAAACCCGCACTTTGACATGTTACACAATGTGGCCTGTAGGAACACGCCATCCAGCAGGCCGTGAAAGATATGATGAAGAAAAAGCATAAAAGCAGCTCAACTGCATCTGCCGAGTTTACACCGTAGACTGGTGAAAAATATGACCGGGAAAAAATAAGACAATGGACCAAGCATCATCAGTCACATGTTTCACAAGAGCAGTTTTCAAGCCTATTTTTTTTTTCCCCATACTGTTTGCAGCCATGTTGCCCGGGAATCCAACGGGAACCCCCTGCGCACCATATGTCAATCAAAGTTACAGTAACTGTGGCTACCAGCTCCTTCAGCTGACCCCCGTTGAAATAGAATATACTGTTTCATGTGTTGACTCGATGGCGAAATCATAAATTAATGTTGCTTTTAGCCTACACTAGGTTAGTACAAACTGCTGATCGCTGCCCTAAGTGTGCATGACGATTACGGATGAGGAAGTGAGGATCACTACCCATTGGCTAAGCCGACTGTCAATCAATCATATTAGAGAAAATCACCCCCTCAGAGTTGTCATAGATGTGAAATCAAACGATTAAGACCGACATGTCTTTGTTTAACCAGGCTGTAAATATGTTTTATATCTGCTGGAAAGTTGGACATTTTAACATGGGAGTCAACAGAGATTGACTTTCTTTTGCAGCCAGCCTCCAGCGGCCGGTCAAGGAACTGCAGCACATCTTAGTTCTGCATGAACCCCAACCCAGAAGTTAGTTGGTTGGCACCTGGTTTACACAGATTAAAGATTGAGCTGACATGAAATCAGACACAGCATAGCAATAGCTCATAGAGTCCTGGTTTCATTTTAAGAACAAAACACTACGAGTGGACTCGTACTTCAACATTATGTTGACCCGTGGAGACCATGGGTAAACATATCTGAGGGTTTCAGAAGAGGTTTCAAATGCGAAGGACTGGTCAGTTTTTGAAGTTAGATAGTGTTGTTCCAACCATCCATCTTTTTTTTTTTTTTTTCATGACAAAAAGGACGCAAGAAATATTGTATATTAGCTCATACTGCCAGTGGAGCAAAACCATGGCGCAGCTGAACCGCAGTGCTTCCATGCCTGGTGGGACCCTGCGTCCGCCTAAAGCCTGATAGATGTCTAACATGTTTGCATTGGTACTGAGTCACTGCAAGGAAAGCCATGTGTTTGTCATTTTAGGTGTTTGGTTATGGCGAGGCAATGAATACTAATAATTTGAACTGATTTCAATTAAGAGGATTTATACTGTAACTACATATCTCTTCTTTGGCTTACTTGTACAGACTATTAAAAGTGTGTAAATTAAAACTGATCAGATATCTTACAGAATCTTTGGCATTCACTGAGTTGTCTTAAACATGTCTTTTATTTTTCTGCTTTCATTGTAGAAGTTGTACATTTTGTAAGATAACAAATGATTTCTGGTTTCCCCGAAGATCACAAGATCACATTTTTAACAATTTTTGTGATTGAGCTACTGAAGAGCTTTCCAGTTCTTTCGTCCTCTAAGTGAGTTGAATGAGTTCATTCTTCATTCAGCAAAAGAGCAGATTGATTTTTTTTTTTTTTTTTTTTTTATTTACACATCATCATTTTGGAATGTGTGACCCTTTTGCGTGATAGCGGGAGTCGTAGTCCCACATCCAGCAAAAATATTATTTTTAATTTCTAGCAAAGGTTCAATCAGATTAAAAGTAAAATGTGAGTCTACTATCATTAGTACTGAATCCATATTAAGTAATACTTTTTTTTTCTTTCTTTTTTTCATTAAAATGGAGAGGAACTGATGCAGTGTACATCTGTGATACTATTTGACTGTGTTCTGGTCTGTCACAGAGCGGAAACATTGCACAAGAGTGAACCCTGGCCAGTTGTGTCTTCTCTGGAGATGTGAAGAATTTTTTTTTTTTTTTTTTTTTTTTTTTTTTTCTTGACTCTTCCACAATTTGCCCTCAGGCCATTTTAGCTGGAAATGTGCATTTTGGGTTAATAAATAAAAAGACATTGAAACAGTAGCACTCAGTAGCATGTCATCTTTGGCCGCCTTCCAGCGTTTGTCTCAGAAGGGCAGATGCCCTGCAGACAATTGAGGCCTGTCGCTCTCAGGGTCTTTTTGTTTTGGAAGATTTGATGGTGATATGCATTACTGAGCATGACCCACTGTGTCATGTAAGTGAGTGTAGTGATAAAGAGTGCCATTTGTCAGGAGGAGAAATATAAACTTGGAAAGTAGTACTTCCAGGTCTTGTGTATAGTTGAAAATAAGTTTTATTAACTTAAATATTTCCTGGTACAGCTATAGTTCAAATGGTCATAGGAATGTACACCATGAGACATCATGATTGAGTCTTTTTGCTTGCTTGCAGTAGAAATGTAGTGGAACAATTGCCAGTCACATGTAGCATTCGGGGTCAGTTAGTTGTTTATTTTGGAATTGACTTCATGTTGCCTTGGCATTGCTTTCAGAGTGCATTTCGGCAAAGCATGAAACGACTAGGAGGAAAATGTCATTTATGCAGAGAGAAACAATGTTCTCGTGCGTTGTCATTCTTTGTACGCCTCAAAGCACACTATTTGTTTTTTTTAATGCTCTGTGTGTTGGAGAACAACCTCAGTCAAGACATGGCTTGCCAGGTTTCTATTTGACAGTCACTGCTGTCAAACAAATTAAAAAAAGGCCAACACAAATTGGAAACCTTTTCACCCAATCTGCAAGCAAATCGTTATGACTTATTTTTCATTCTTAGTGCTTTTTTTTGTATTGTAAAGAGAACAGCGCATGCTGGAGCATCTGTGAACCATTAAGTTCACTAATGTGACACTGAGGACTCAAGGGGAAACATTTCAGTCAGTTATTGGACTTAATAAAACAAATCTTTTGCTGAAGAACTCACGTGACCTGTTGGCGGCTGTGGTGAATATGAGCAGTGACAGAGTCCTTTATGACAAGCGCTAATGAAGGCTAAAGTGCAAGTAACGGGGATCAACGGTCAACACCTCTGCTACATCAACCGATGTGGTGTGGACATCCAACAAGTGCTCTACATCTGTAGATTTTTATTTCTTGGCTGTAATAAATTCTGTTTATTTGTCTTTTTCTCCTCAGTTGCATAGTTGGATGACTTTTAGTCAGTTTGGCTCTGGGTAGACTTAATGCAGTCTGGATAAAAATCTCAATTTATGAGCCCAATTTCTTTTTTCTTTTTTTGAATTTTTAGATGTGGAGTTTCATTTTAAATGTAAGTTTACTTACATAGTTTCCTCTTTTATAGACATATATATATATATATATATATATATATATATATATATATATATATATATATATATAATGTGTCACTGCTCCATCCATTCAAACTGCTGTTGTTGTTTACTGCATTCATTGAAAGGGGGCAGCTTTAATGCTTGATTTCATTCACTTTCAACAATAATGGAAAGTGACCAATTCAGCCAACGATGATGGCCAGAAGCAGATTCCTGCATATCATTATTGTTATTGATGAGTCAGGTGTTGTCTGCACAAGTTTCCTTTTAAAAATATGAACTCTGCCTCCAAAAGGCATGCAGGCCTGAACATTTCTGCTTTTGTAAGTTCTGTATATCCATTTATTCTTCAGTTTCACTTTAGGGTGTAAAGGAGGCCCGAAATTGCACATAATGAACAACTGCGGTGCCAATCCTGCCAGTTGATGTGACCAAAATGGTCACAGGCCGACAGTCATGTCCCTCGTGTGTGTTTATGAAAGCAACACTCTGTTTTCTCCATCACGACCTCAGAACGCTGGTCGTGGGTTTTGCCAGCTATGTGGCAGTCCTCGCTTTGTGCGTTTTATACGCCTCCCCTTAAATAAGCTGACGAAAGAAGTGCAATGTTTAGAGCTGAAACCTCTGCTTGTTTTATGACAAAAGGGATTGCAGCTCTAAGATTCTTCGTATTGGCCGGTCTTATAGTGGCGGTGTAAATCCTGCTAGGTTATTGTGTTTAAATCTGTCCAGTGCTGCTGTGAGTGACATGCCGCCTCAGGGTATGATATAAATATTAAACCAAGCATATGCTGGCTACTGTTTGACGCTCATAGTGTTCCATCCTGTTTAAACTATGAATAACAAAAGTATTCACTGAATACATTTGTTACTCAACATCAAAGATGGTGTCGGGAACTTTATGATGAAGCCGAAGTTTTCCACCTCTGCAGAGAATTTGCTCTCTACTCGGGACACGCCTGTGCCGGAGGTTGATCTCGATCTGCAGCAAACTTGAATATCCCCTGAACATTAACCACTGCCCAGCTGAATTCATCTGAACATTAACCACGCTTTAGAGCATTATATGCCCCAGCTGGGCTTCCTGTGCTGTTTGTGTAGTATATCTTTGCAAATCTTATTGTTTGCACAGTAAAGTCAGCATCCTGTGCTTTATTGGATGTATCCACTCTCTGTGCTCTGTTTCAATTGGCCTGCCTTTTTTTTTCACCCCCCTCCCCCCTTTTAGGTTGACAGGTAATGAACCGTTGTCTATCCTGCCACTGAACTCTTTACCAGAAGAGACAACGGGCAGAGCTCACTTCAAGTTGTGCGACCGGCTGAAACTGGAAAAGAAGCAGCGCAGGATGTGCAGACGTGACCCGGGCGTGGCGGACACCTTGAGGGAGGCCATCATCATGAGCGCCCTAGAATGTCAGCATCAATTTCGTTTTGAAAGATGGAACTGCACCTTAGAGGGGCGCCATCGAGCCAACATGTTAAAAAGAGGTTAGGATGGATAGCTTATTGCCACACCATTCCTCATTAACTGGCAAATGTGATTGGTGAGTTAAACAGCATTTCTCTGCCTCTCATTTGCATTTGACTTGCTTTTTTCAGGATTTAAAGAGACGGCCTTCTTGTACGCCATCTCCTCAGCGGGTCTAACGCATGCGATGGCCAAGGCTTGCAGTGCAGGACGCATGGAGCGCTGCACGTGTGATGAGGCCCCAGACCTGGAAAACCGCAAGGCCTGGCAGTGGGGAGGCTGTGGAGACAACCTCAAATATGCCAACAAGTTTGTTAAGGATTTCCTGGGCAAACGCTCCAACAAGGACCTGCGCGCACGTGTTGACATGCACAACACAAATGTGGGCATGAAGGTAAGTGTGTATAACAAATGCTTTCTCATTAATACATGTTGTCAGAACCGTTTAGTAAGATACTGTGGCTGTGAACTGGGGTATTTCTGAATCACTAATTGAATCTGTGTGCTGCAAATCTAAAACCTTGACAAAGCTCAATATTAAGATTTAAATTGCTAATTTTATCATACACTGATTATCAGAGAACGTATTTTATTACAGCTATTAATGTGTCTAAAATATTGCAGTGTGACCTCATTTATAAGCAAACAGTTGTTCATGAGCCTCTCTGTGATGTCAGAGGCATTTTAGGGAGTTACAAAGTGAATAACACGATAATTTAATCACAGTATATTTGACACAAATTTCAACTTATTTTTATTGTCATTAAAGTAGTAATTTTCTCCACTGAAAACAATGAAAGTTGAGCAAGAAAACACATAAATCTAACAGTCATAAAGAGATCAGTCAGAACAGAGTCAAAATTTATTAGCAATACAGAAAGTACTTAAACAGGCTACATTAATCAGATCATAAAATAAACATTCATTCATTGTGCACGTATCCCAGATACTCTTTACTTCACAGCAATATCTAGTTTAAATGTCAAAGTGCTGCTAAGGGACTCGAGTCCAAGACGAAGTCCTCTATACATGTACGTTGTTGTAATCAGGAAAAAGGAATTCGATTTCTTTTTCCCTTTTGAGTTTAGAGCAATTGTTTGTGGTGAGCAAGCGTTCTTTTAATGGGGAAGGAAAAAAAAACAAAAAAACAAGTGGGAATGGTCATAATTTAACAAGCCAAGACAAACTTAATGTCTTAAATTTGTTTTTTAACTTCGCTTTTCTCCCATTGTAGCCGTTTTCGTGTCGGTTTCAAAGTGAGTTATAGTAGAGGCACGCTTCCCAAATGTTAGCAGACACAAAATATTCCCTTCAGATCTTATTATTCAGATTTCAAAACCCAGTTTCTCTGGAGATTTTATTTGTCACAGAGATTTACGATGTTGTTTTTGCTCTTTTTATTGCGTGTGCGATTTGCACATGTATAGTGGGTTGTACCACATTTGCGAAGGAGAAATTCCCACACAGAAACTGGAATGTGCTAACCTCTGCATCCCCCTGATATTTTAAAAGCTGAACGATCAAATTTTCTTGAACTGCAAGCGTGATGAATGCAGATTTCCTGTTACCAGATTTCTTTCACAGGCTGAGAAAAGAAATTCAGGTTCTCTCTGAACCACATCTCTGAAAATGTGTTTATTTATTTATTTTTTTCCCACTCACGGTTTTTGCTTATATACTGCATTTAGCAATGGTGTTACTCTTTCCCACGGCTGTCTGAATTGATAGTCTTTCATAGCTATAACCTCCCTTCACTTATCATAATAACCATAAATGAGTCAAATCTAAATTTCATCCATGATTATGAGATTCACCCTTCCACCATCAATTAGCTGCTTGCCTTTTTCATGTGAGACCTCCCTGTTATATTGCTTTCCTTTAGTTCATAAGTCATAAGCAGAGTCTCTAATTTGCTCTTTAGAATAGAATATTAAAAAAGATGAAGGTAATAATGTCCCTTTGTTTACATATCCTCCCCAAGTTGCTTGACTCCACTTTTTTTCATTTAACCGTAATCATAAATTGTCTTTCAAGTGCAGCTTGGTAAACAAAGCCTCATTAACTTGAAGAGCTTTCATGCTTTTAATGTTTCTCAGCGGTTAACAGTATTCCTTTTGTTATCCTGCTCCAGGTAATCAAGGCTGGAGTGGAAACCACCTGCAAATGCCACGGTGTTTCTGGCTCCTGCACTGTCCAGACCTGCTGGAGGCAGCTCCTGCCCTTCCACGAGATCGGCAAGACGCTGAAGCAGCGCTACGAAACCTCCGTCAAGGTGGGCAGCTCCACCAATGAGGCCACTGGGGAGGGGGAGATCTCCACAGGCAGGGGCCAGCAGCAGCACCAGCCCCTGCCCGGTTACGGCGATCAAATCCCCCGTACTATGGACCTGCTCCACATTGAGGACTCGCCGAGCTTCTGTAAACCAAGCAAATACTCATATGGCACCGCAGCCCGCAAGTGCTACAAGGACAAGAACTGTGACGCTATCTGTTGCGGCCGCGGCCACAACACGCAAAGTAGGGAGGTGACCGGGCCCTGCCAGTGCCAGGTGCGCTGGTGCTGCTACGTTGAATGCAAACAGTGCACACAGAGAGAAGAGGTCTACACCTGCAAGGGGTAAAGCACTCACCTGTCCGTCCCCCCTCCATCAGTGGAGCAGGTTAAATATGGTTGTATTGAAGATGAGTGGTCATTTTGTTCCATGCGAGGTCCGGTTTTCAGCGTCAGAACAGTGTTCTGCAAACAAAATGAGGAGTGAGCCAAGAAGCAATAAGCACTTTGAGGGATTTCTGTGGGTTGGGTTTCAGAGGTCCTGAAGAATAAAAACTTTCTCAGACAACTGGCTCAACATCTCACGCTTTTTATCACAGCATTGCCTTGAGAAGAAATGCTTTTACTTTAGTTGTTATGAAATCCATTGGCACCATTTCACGAAAAAGCAGAACAAAAACTGATCATAATACAATTGATGATGATACAACACAGAGTAACGCCAGCAGACTGATTTTTTGGGCTTTGCCCAAAGAGGAATTTTTGTGTGTGTGTGTGTGTGTGTGTGTGTGTGTGTGTGTGTGTGTGTGTTTGTGTGTGTGTGTGCCCACGTATGTGTGGCATGTGAGCATGTTGTAAAGTGAAATTGAAGCAGAGTTCGAGTGATGACATTTAATGGTAATGAAAATCATATTTAGAGACTGTTTTAAAGAAAAAGACAGGGTGTAAGAATTACTTTACACGCACATATTTACACTCTCACACAACGTGTGTTTGCATATATATGTAAATAAACTCAGTTATATTTTAATGATATTATATAAGCCACTTATCTTACTATGTAAAAACAAACCACTAACTACACAAATGTTTTTTTGTTTGTGTGCTATTGTTCATTTTCTTCCTGATTCACATTGACAAGGCCCTTTGGAAAGAGGCACACTTGCGTCAGATGTCTTGCTGTGGATAATTTATAGATCCTATGGGACTAATCCTTCACCAGAAGGAAAAAAATATGTATTTTTTTTTCTTTGCAATAATATAATATGAAGCTGTTTTTATTAACAGGAAATAACTAAACCAGTCAATTTAGGCTATTGTTGGCCTTGAGCGAATCAGTGTTCAGGGAATGACTTAAACCACTATATTTGGATGAAATAGTGCAAATGCAAAGATTATCTAAGCTGGAGATGACAGTGGCCTCATTGAAGCCAACATCAGTGCAACAGCCAAATTTATGTAACTCCTTGGGGTTTAAATCTCAGTAGAATATCTTTTTTATACATTAAAGTTGTAAAGCATTCTGTGGAGCGCTAGAGGAAAGGAAGTCCCAGCAAGTTAACTTTTTTTTTTTTTTTTTTCCTTTTCTGCTACCATGATTTGTTTGAGCCATGTTGACATGTAGTCTGTGTGCAGTAAAGTTCAAACTGTAATGGGGAACCGAGACTGAACTCTAACTTCACCTCTGTGCAGGTTCGCTCAAGTGAAGATCAAAGCTAAAGACTTGTATCTAATATAAATGCATTTTATAAGACTTGGCATTTGTGGAAGGGTCCACAAATCAATGTCTTAAGTGTACACGTGGACGTTTTGCTGGTGTCTTCAGAGAGTGTTTCTTTTTATATGCCAATTAATTTGCCTTTTTTATTTTGTTACCCTGTAGCAAGTGACAAAGTTAACACAGTGCAACGTTAAAACCCCATCATGCAAATTGCAGTGACAGTGACACATTATAGGAACCATTTAGCATTATAGGAAAAGTACTTACTCACTTTGTTCAGAGTTGGAAAGATTGACGTCTCTCTTGCGTCTGTGTGGCGAATGCAGCACTGTAGCCAGCAGCTGGTTTGCTCTGGCCGCTATAAAAAACGGGAGGAAAATAGCTGCGTGGCTTTTGAACAGATCAGCTGTTAGCATGTTTAAAGCTCATTATTTAGCATGTTATATGCAGATGTTCACCCCTTTATCTTGCCACATCTAGACACTTGTAAGCTTTTTGCAAACAAACAGGCCGCAGTATGTTAATGAGTGAATTTTAAAAGCATACCTTTGGACAGAGCCAGGCTACATGTTTTCCCAGTTTGCAGTGTTTTTAATACTAAGATACGATAACTAGCTGCTTAAGTGGAAAGATTTGAGCGTGATATTGATCTGACCAAACACACTGGAGGGAAGCAAATGAGTGTAGTTTCACGACTACCAAATTATCTCAATAAGATGCCATTACAGTTTTATAAAGAATGCCTCTGTAAATATAAGCAATATAAACACTAACATTTCATTCAGCACTTAGCTTATGGGAACATTTTTATAAATATACAAATATAGATGTTATTTGCCATATTTTTAATTGGAGTGAATTAACTACTGAGGGACCCAGTTTTGTATTATAGCCCATACATGCACTGAAGCCCCAAATCCCTTTTAAAAGTATTTAAAAATCTGTATTTATAGATACAGTCCAGTCCAGATTTTTTTTCTCCCATGTAAATAGCAACAGTTTACTCTCCTGTGGTACAAAGACAAAAGTGAGGCACATGTTCAACTCTCACAAGCATTTAAAACAAACTTGATCATAAATAAAGAGGTTTAAGTACCGGAACAGCAGTGTTACCGAAACAAGGCGGTTGCAGGTTCAGATCATCTGCATGTAAAACTGGCAAAACATATGCTTTAATCTTCAGAAATAATACTTAATCAAAACCACCCCCTTTGACAGCAAATTCATGCTTTAGGAAGAGAATCCAGCTCAGCTTATTTGTCCTGAGGAGTGAATTCCAAGCATTTTGATATGAGATGGCATGCCAAATAAAGCGTGGTCAAAATATATACATAGAACTTTGCACGCTACATGAAAACCATAATAGCTATGCTGAGACAGAGCATAAATGCCTGCTCTCCACAGCTTTTGGTGTGTTTTCGCTGCACACACTCCTCAGTCCAAGCATAGCGAGGTTCTCTACTCTTGAATAGATTTGCAACAGACATGACAGGAATACCAAATACAGAGTGAATTCATTTCTGTTTGTTTATAGCTTGAACGTAAGGCTCTCAAATTCTCTGGAGAAAGAGGAGCATGATGCAGCAACCCGTTGACTTTTAGACGCAACAGTATCATCAGAAACAAAACTGCACTGTTTAGTCAGTGGATCATGTACACAATTCTATTTTGTAGAAAAGAATGAAAGATAAATTATTTTTAAATGTATTATGAGCACCTGTTCAGTGTAAATAAAGACACAAAGTCTAAAATGATTTTATATCCTATATTTTCTACTCTACTTTTTTTTTCCCTTCTGGGTGTTTGCTCATTTTGGGGTGGGGGCTTCAAGAAGCAGCGTATACCACAAACCTGTTTCATTTCATATCTCAGCATTGTCATCTAAGCACTAACAAATCCTAACAAAATTAAAATCAACTTACCTATAGCTGTTTTATTTTCAGTTTTTTTTTAAGTACTCAGAAAATGACAGTCAAGAATATGTTTATAGGATTGAATCTGTTTATATTATAATCAACTATTTTGTAAAAGACTTTTGACTATATTGCTGGCTATCACCTTATGCAGTATCCTGCAGTGTGACCTAGTGACTGCATTTAAACTCACCTTTGGGTCACGCTACATGTACATGTGCCTTCTGTTAGGATTTGTGCTGTGCTTGTACAACAAAGATAAAACACGCCACCATTGTAATGCCCTTTGTGATAATATTACACCACCAGAGCTATGTCCATGTTCACTTATTCATGTCTTATGGGAACTCTAAATTATTTTCCTCTACCTCATGTGTATAGCTTGTAGGTATAAACAGATCAGAAATGACTGGTAAGAATGTATTTAAGTTATTTAACATCTTTGTATAACAAAGGCGAAAAAAATCTGAGGTAATAAATGAATTTTTAAATTATTCCCTGTGTGGTTTCGGTTTTTGGTGTCGTGAGTAGTTAAACAAGATGACATGCCACTCAGTACTGGATTATGATTAAATGTCTGTCCTTTTCTGTCTGTATATATGTTTCTCCTACATTTATATGTCTGTCTTTTTTTGTCCCTGCACAATTTACTACACGTTCAATTACATAAACCACAACACACGACACAATCATGTTTTCTTTCTGTCCTGTTGTTTTGTGTCTTATTAACAATGATTTTAGTCTCCTTTTGAGAGAATCAGGGTTTTAGGGTTTAATATGATAGATCAGTCTGTCAAGGGGTCTGATGAAGGGCACATTCACTCCTATGCACATCCTTGCATAAATTAATAACAATAATAATTAATTAATTTGTATTATTATTATTATTATTATTATTATTATTATTATTATTATTAATAAACATCTGTTGCATCTGTTCAAAATGCATAAATGACTTTTTGCCAAATTGGTATTAACCATTAATATATATGCAGCCAGTTGTTTGTAACATGATAATACTGGAATATGGTCAACTATTTCCCCTGGGTCCCACTGGGAGCAGAAGGGCTGCAGTCAAACTTCTCTGTCTGTTTGGCTAGATTTGTGAGTCCACAAAATTATCCAAAGTTTTTTGAGTTGAAGTAGTAATCCATTCCTTTTAAAGATCTTGCCATATCTTGTCCTTTCTGCTGTTATATACATAAAAAAGGATGAGTGGTCTCCAATACATTGTGCTCTTTCACTTTAAATTCAACGTCTTCTTGTGCGTGGCTGAAATCTCTTCTTAAACCCTCTGAATTGTTTACAACAGCCTCTGTCGGTTAACATAAGGCAGATGTTGAAGCACGTTTGTGGTGTAGAATTTGTAAAATTGACTTGATTCTCTTTGTCAGTCTTGGGTCTGACTTCCTGCCAGCTTCATCTGCTGTGTATAAATTGGCTGTTGGTGCAACAGAATGGAAATTTGCTAGTGGGAGGCTTCTAAACCGTGATATGCCTCTTTTAGTGGGACTGCTCCTGTACTCACAGGGGCTGTGCACATGGTGATTGGTGTTTGTGATGGGCCTTCAGAATTGGTTTACTGGTTCTTTACACCAGTAAACAACCAATCAAAGAATCAAACTTTTCAAATCAAATTTGAAAAGTTGAAAAGTTTCTCAACCTCTTTCACCATGATGCAGTGGAGCCACAATTCAGTCAATGGACAGCAACAGTATTGACACTGCTCACGTATGTGTATGCAGTACTGCAGGACCATGGCAACAGGAATCAAAAGTAATATCATAAACGTTTTGGAAAACAGACATAAAATGCTTTTTAAACTGTTTGAGTAATTGAGTTAGTTAGTTACAAATTATAAGTATTTGATGGTGTTTCTTGTATACTGATACTCAGGGAAATACAACAGGCTTTCTTGAATAAAGTTCCCAAAGATGCATCAACAAATCAGCTCAACTTTACTTAGCTTGTTACTGTATATCTTGGTTGTTAATTACAGGACAAAACCCCTTAATAAAACCACAACTTGTACAGTTCTCGTAAAAAAGCAAGTCAAAAGTGTTGAGATATTTATCAATTAGACATTTGGAATATATGCCAGATAGGGTGATGTACTGATCTGGCTGAATGTATTTAGTATAATAGAAAAATTATTAACATTTTGTCATTTTTTTCTTTTTTTTCACAAAAAAATGATAGATTAGATTAATTAATCGATAGATAATAGATCATTAATAGATATACTGACAGGACTGAGGAGGCAGGTGCAAACAATCATGGAAGATGGGACCAAAGGTATTCAAAACAGAAATAAAACACAAGGACACAGGCTTTCAAAATAAAACAAGAAGAGGTATAAACCCAAAACTGTGACACATTCACCTTTGCCAAAACTGGAGTTAAAAAAAAAGACAGTCTAGTCTAGTATTAGTATTATTTTGTCCATAATATGAATCACAACTGTGTGCAGGCATTAGAGCAAGGCTTCACAAATTGACTGCACTGAAAGTTGGATTGTTGTGCCCTTCTTAGCGTTCTAAGTGACAAAAGGAATCTCCAATTGTAGCCTGACGTGTATCTGGAGCATTAAAGTCTGAATTATCACAAGCATGTAAAAGACCCACTAGATATTCAAAGGGCTGTGGCAGTGCTACATTCTGTCTTTTTTGAACAGGCAAAAAACACTTGGTAGGTTTTTTTTACCTTATGAATATGGTAAAACCTTATCTATACCTATCCATCCACCCAGATGCACTGCAAAGACAAAAGCATATCTTCCTAGCAAGCATTAGCTCAATGCTCAAACATCAAAATGAAAGTGAAGACAACAGAAGGGACCAGAACATCTCTGCTTCAAATGTCTATGCTGGGAAAAACATGAAGCAAAAACAGTGAGCGAAGCAAAAGGGCTTTCCTGCTAAGTAATAAAATGTCATAGCTGAGGTCTGAGGTTAGGTGTTTTCAAGAATTTGATACAGACATTGTTGGGTCTTCAGAGTTTCATGCACTATCACCTCCACTTTGTTGTGACATTTTATATTGATTAAGTATAAACTGATTATCACAGTTGCTGTCATGTTACACTACACTATTTGTATAACAATGATGTGCTCATGTTGGCGTCAAACAAAATTACCAGGAAGCTCTTTGGAGCAAGATAAGATTTCTGTTTTCGGTTTACAGTGTTCAGACATGCATATCAAGCTGGAGAATTATCCTGTTAAGCTGATATTATTTCAACAAGCAGTATCACCTCAGATGAGGCAATACTGCAGATGAGGGCGGGAGGACTTCAGAGTTTTCTCTGTCAACAGTGTTGGAAATATCTTGAAGCCTCATCATAAAACCCTCAAAGCTAAATTAATCCAAGGGAAAATGGGCTATGGGAACCTATGCTGTGAATGGGAGCCTTATATCCAGTTGGGAAAACAAAACACAATTATGAGCGTATCTGCTCTAATACCTAACATATCAGTAGAAAAGCCTGTTATATCCCTGACACATGTACCTAAATTAGCAGTGCAGGAGCACCCTCTTGGTGTTAGCTATTCATCCCTTGTGTCTAAGCTGCTGTGCTAGGAGAAATTAAGGGCTTTTAATGTACCTTACTTGCTGGATTCCTCCCTACATCCTGCCCTGTACCAGCCCCTCATATGAGCTGCTGCTCTGCGGTGTGCTGTAATCGGACACATTTTGACAGCTGTTACCCAGAAGGAAGTGGGTGCAACTAAAGCATAGACTTAAAGTAGACAAAGATCAAGCGAACCCCCCAACGACCTTCCATTCCCACTCTTGCCCTCCTGGTCGGCTCGGACATGCACAGAGCTGTAGGTGTCAAGAAGAGTGAGATCACTTTTGAAATGCTGAAAGTGGGAGATTATTTGCTATTTCAGCCTTATCCAACCACGCTGGATATATAGGCACTTTCGGACCATTTCTAAAGGCTCTCAGAGTGAAACTGGGAGTTAGGACGACACCTGAAGTGCAACATAACTTCATGGGATTTTTCTCTGGTTCCTTTTTCATTCTAAATTGAATTGCAGCCAGATAGTGGGTGTGGACCAGTGAAATTCATGTCATTATTTGCTCATTGCATATCTACTCAGTGGGTCTCAATGCCGCTCCATATCTTTTTGAGTTAACCACTTTTGTTAGATTTTAATCTTTTTATTTGGCACCCCATTTGATTCTACACTCCTGGTTTGCTTGACCTCCTGCATTGTATCCTGTTTGACTTCCTGTGTTGGCCCTCGTTCTTCTTGACTGTCAACATCTGTGTCTTGTTATTGCTTCATTGTCCCATGTGTGACACACAGTGGTGGGTTCCAGCAATCCTGCACAGTTTCCACCTACCCTGCTTCAAGGATGATTCAATCAATGAGACTGATCTTACAGCACACTCGCATTTAGAAGTTCCCCAGAAGAACGCTCTATTCTGCTAAAATTTGGCATCAAATTCGTAATCTCATGAATCTAGAAGCAATGCTTGGACGAACTCCACTTTTGAAACACTCCCGGAAAGATCTGAGGAAGAAGCACAATTTGTGCAAAACCCCTTCAAAACTAGACCATAGCAGGTTCTCGCCCTGTGGGACCCAAGATTGAATATTGATAGAATAATGAACAGTGTGTGTTGACGGACATAACTAAGTGATAATAGTTTCACATGACATTCGGACCTAGTCTCCAGGAAAAAAGTTCTTTGATTCAGCCCACCACCCCACAAATCCTGTAAAAATTACTGTATATGATGCACTCCAGTTGTTTTTAAAACTGTAACTTCATGAAACACTTACTAACTAAACCTAACTAAACCTTACCAACAAGTAAAAGTGTAAAAATCATAGTAAAAATCACTGAAATTTGTGAAACCACTGTGTACAAGATAAAGATCCATGTGCCATTCCATCATCACCCATCCAACCTTGTACAGTAGACTGTGTTTTTCTTAAACATTTTCCCTGGGTTAATCTAAAAAAATCCAAGAACACTGGTGAAATTTGTGAGGAATTTAAGATCTCCCGTGAAACTAGATTGAAAATACAAATCACAACACACTTCTAGCAGGTCACAAGTGATAACTGAGAATTTGAATTGAGTAGCCAATATAAATGTGGCACCCTATGGGCTTGTGAACTGTCCAGGGTGTAACCTTTCACCCAAAGAAGCTGGGATGGGCTCCACCAAACCAACCTGATCTCACAAAAATCCGTGAAATGCCCACGACCTCTCACCACTATTTTCCGTGGCACCAACACGGAAATGGTATAATTCCGTGTGAGCACTACGGATATTGTATGTGAAGTCAATGGGATCCGTTGTCGTGATATATACACGGATTATTACATTATTATTATGTATATATTATTCGTTATTATAGTTCATTCATTCATTCATTCATATATTTTTATTTCGAGCAATGAACATAACATAAATGACCTGCGTGCAACATAAAATTAAACAAATACCTTTTATCAGGTTTATCAGGTGCAGGTTCAAAATACAAATTAATTCGTCAACACTCGAAAGGGAGTGGGAAGAAGAAAATTTATTTAATCCCACCCCTGTCGTGATACACGGATTATTACATTATTATTATGTATATATTATTCTTTATTATAGTGGCTAAGTTATGAGTTTTTGACACGCAAGTTACTGTTTGTTACTGTCAGTTTGTAAAAGCATGTTTTTAACGCTGTTTTAACAGTGTTTTAATGGTGTTTTGATGATTTTTAACAGTATTTTCACGGCGAGTATTTAACTGTGTTTTTTTAGTAGGCTATTTAAAAAAAAAATACATCCGCGATCGGGGCACTCGTCACGTGATCAGGATCTCCGCTTATCAATCTACTGTATGACGTAGAGGGGATGCCCAGGGAATTCCCTGTGGTGACAAAATGGGAGGATGGTTAAAACAATGAATTTAAATATCGCCTGTCTCCACTTCCTGGTTCAAAAGCAATTAAAAATGATATTTTGTGGCTGGACGACGCTCTGGTTAAGGTCTGGTTAGGTTAATGCACCACTTATGATTGGTTAGAAGTAGGAAACGCTTGTGGTTTTTGCTAAAAATAATAATTTCACATCACTTACGCCACCTCCGTCGTCATGGTGACAGCAAACAACATGGTTAAATGCTCGAATTTACGTTAAATACTAGAAAACACGGTTAAATACTCGCCGTCAAAATACTGTTAAAAATCATCAAAACACCATTAAAACACTGTTAAAACAGCGTTAAAAACATACTTTTACAAACTGACAGTAACAAACAGTAACTTGTGCATCATAAACTCATAACTTAGCCACTATAATAAAGAATAATATAAACATAATAATAATGTAATAATCCGTGTATATATCACGACAACGGATCCCATTGACTTTGCATAGTACAATATCCGTGGTGCTCACACGGAATTATACCATTTCCGTGTTGGTGCCACGGAAAATAGTGGTGAGAGGTCGTGGGCATTTCAAGGATTTTTGTGAGATCAGGTTGACCAAACCACTGTAACCCTCAGAAGCAGGTATAGAAAATGGATGGATGAATAAATGTAGCATGTATCTTTCACATAATGAGAAAATATTAGTCAACATAGCTATACGCAAACATGCTGACAATAAACTGACAATAGTAATATGGTCTGTGAGGGTCAGTTTCTCAGTATACTGAGTTAAATAATGTTTCAGTAATTTACATGAAAGCACATATTTTCATTCTACACATTTTTTCATAAAAAATTACACAGTTTAACGTTAAATCAAAGCTTTGAAAACAATAAAAGATAAAAGTGAATATGAGCATCAGCCCCCTCAAAGACCAATGTACTGGCTGAAACATGTGCTGAGCATTATGAAAACACCTTAGCTCACGATGCAAGTCTGTGTAGCTTACAGTCTTAAGATTTTTTCAAGGTTTTTCAGGGGGGAAAGCGAGTTTCCCTCTGGAAAGTATGATAGCAGTCTGAAGACTGTGTTCCTTCCTTCCTGCACCCTGCCTAATAGCTTGTGCTGTTTATAACCGTTTTTGATTTGTTGTCAACGCTCCTGCTTGTTCTTCAGGTGTGGACAAACATGTGAGCTCAGCATCTCATGAAAAAGGAGCAAAGAAAAATTAAGAAAACTACACAAAGCTGTAAGTTGGGGGAAATGTAAAAATGAGTCTGAGGTGAAAGAAAAATTAATTCAATAAGTTCTTTGGAAGAAATACAAACGGGCTGGTCAACTGATTTTACACCAGGATGAAAACTGAAGTGTAATATATCATGTTGTGTCTTGTGATACCATGGGCTGTAAAAACTATCAGTGTTTTTTTTCAGTGCTAGCGAACCAGTCCATACTGGAGGTCCCTGCACATTTTCCCTGTGACTCGGGAGAAAGCTCATTGAGCATGACTGAGGCCCCTCTGCAGAATGCGATGGATAACGATGATAACCGGCTCGGGAGGTTTTCAACACTTGCTCACAATCATAAAAATGTCAGCCTCACATGACACAGCTCATTTTTCAAAGAACTCTTCTTCTGTTAAAACATGTTGTACTCCTGCAAAATTAAAAAAGAAGAATTCAGTATGGCTCATAAATTGTACAGACTGTGTTTGGACCTGAGCTGAGACTGTCTTTCAGGACCCCCTAAAAAAAACCAAACAAACAAAAAAACAGAATCATAAACAAACAAATGATTATACAAACAATAACAGAACATGTGTTTCTTTCATTGAAGAACATGTTTGAAGAGCAGGGAAAGCCCAAGAGACCCCATAGCAAACTCTCTCGGGGGATGGGATAAACATAGATCTGTGTAGACGCCTGGGTTTTTTGGCAATGCTCCTACGCTTGCAATTATTCCAGGGGGATTGGAATGCCTGCCAGGAGAGGTGCAGGGTTAGAAACATTTTATTCTTGAGGAAAATTCTCCTATTACTCCATTATTCATCAGAGTCTCAGAGGAGATGGATCCTCTAACTCTTCTAGCAGAAACAGCTTTCAGGAAAACAGTTCATCACAGTATATCCAAGACGAGAGATTTCTGATATATCGCTGGCAGGACGTATGCGATGGACACATACTCCTCAGTCCATCAATTCACTTAGACAGTAAGTACTTTGGAGATCACTCAATGGCTATTCAACACCATATCTATACAGCATTAAATGTCAGAATAGAAAATCCATTTACAATTGAGAAATTTGCTTTAACCGGGTCACCACCTGTTTTGTGCATCAGATATGTATGAAATATTGACAACAGGGACGAAGTCAAGGTTTTTGTTTTTTCCCAAAAATGTTGATGCTAGATAAGCTCAAGGGGGAAAGTTGTACAACTGTGAATGGAGGAGGACCTGGAAGTTTCTATCAGCAGCTGTACTGACCTATGACCATTCATTTGTGTCTGCATGTGGGGTGGTGTGGGGGAAATCAGTTGTAGCTGTGGTGACTGTGTGTGTCTCTGTGTTGTCAGGAGGGGTTACAATGGCAGGCTGATGAAAGCGTGGGGGTTTACAGAGATGAGCCATAAAGCTGCTGTCCAACTCATGCTTCAATTGTGCAGTAAAGATTCCCCAGCTGTTCTAAGGATTAGCCCGTGTGCTTATGTGATTAGGACATACGGCACCGTGGCTAGACCAGGCGCCTATGACCCGGAGAATTTAGGATGAGACGAGATGGAAGAAAAAAGGATGAACCCGTGATGCAATGGAGCCAGAAACACCCAAGATGAAACCTGTTTTTCTTTTTCCAGAGGCCATGAGAGGGCAACCTGCTAGTTTCTTCCCGTTATTTATGAGAGGGAATGTACAGCAGCATAATCAGGATAGTTTCACTTTTCAAAACACAATTTGTCAAGAATTTCATTCCTAAATGTCAGCAATTTCATTTCAGCTTTGAGTCATGGTATACAGTGACCCTGTTGTGGATGCCACTTGTTTTTTGGCATCATATCTTGCCCATTTATAGTACCACCGCAACACAAGATGAACTTACTGTGCATCACCAGGCGGGTAACTACTGAAAAGTTCACCCACTCCACCTCATGTTGCTAAATTTAACGTGCCCTGACTCAACCTAATTGCTAAAGTAAAATGCAGTTTTGTGAAACCACAAATATGTATGAATTTATCACCATTTTATTTATATTTATGTACAGCATGCATCCTACCCTGCTCTTCTGGATGTGGTTGTGTGCTTTTTTTTTTTTTTTTAACTTGGGTACCATTGTTTCCTATAGATTCATTAGTTTCTGCATATTCTTTTTTCTTGCACTTTCTTCTTTTATTCTTTCCATGTTTCTAACAGCGAGGGTTCTAATGAAGAAAATTAATATTTCTCCAATTTTGGTTCCATTGGCTTCCTATTAGAGTTAGGATATACTGGAAATTCTTAATCCATATAAGGCCCTTAAGGGCCTAGCTCCTTTGTACTTTTAAGAACTCATAGAACTCATAGTTCTATACAATCCCAAGAGTGCACTTCTCCCTCAGAAAGCAGGCTTGTGGCGGAAGCAGAAGTTTCACTTCTGACCTCCTCTTTTATGGAATCAAGTCCCAGGTAGTATTCGGGCTAAAGACACCTTTGCTACCTTTAAGTTTAAGCTTAGAATTGACCTTTTTGGTAAAGCTTACAGTTAGGGTTGACTTGAATGCCCTGGACCATCCCTTTAAGACTGGTTGAGTGGCCTGTTTCTTCTCTCTGTTATTACTCTCTTTTCTTGTTTATAACATTATTATAACAATTAACATCATTCTCTTTTTATTCTCAGATATTCCTTGGTTTGCTCGTCCTTTCCTCCCATCTCAGATTACCAATTTATAGAAGCAGATAGGCACTCTCCAGTCTAGAGATGTTCTATTTCCTCTCTGCGATCACCTTCTTGCTCAGGATGGAGAATTGAAAATCTAAGTGAAGATGTGATGTAATCTGTTTGGTTCTTTAGCACAGATTACATCTTTTTTTGTATTATTTTTTAAAATAAGACTTTATTTTTATTATAATGAACTGAAATGTATTGTCTTTGGACTGTATTTTAAGTTTCTCAGCACAACTATATATATATATATATATATATATATATATATATATATATATATATATATATATATATATATATATATATATATATATATATATATATATATACACATATATATATATATATATACAGCAAATATATTAATATGCAAACATTATTTACGCAACATGAATGCAAGCCAGTTTCAGGAAATATGCCCCTTGGACTAACCTGTGGTTTGGAGGAACAAGAAGTGATGCAGTTGCAGTAGATATTGAAATACAATGCATTCAGCTTTAGTCGTAGCCCGTATGTCAATCAAAGTTTCCTGTTGCTACCAGCTTCTTCAGCTGACCCATATCGATGGAGCTGCAAAGCTGCTGGCGGACATTTACAGGCGAATATCTGGTTTCAGATGCTGTTTCGGTGACACAATCAGATGCTGGGTTAGTATAAGCTGTCAATCACTTTCTTAGCTTTGTATTATGAGGATGACTAATTAGGAAATTATATTCGCAGCCACCTGCTGAACCATCAATGAAAAGGATATGTCTTATATTATAAAAAAAAAAATAGATCACTGCTTTATATAAATTTATCTAATGCAGTACAAAAAAACAAAACCCTCCCAAATTTTTCATGGATGTGAAATTAAACAATAAAAACCAACACGTTGTTGTGAACCAGGCTGTAAAGGCTGCCAAAATGTGCCCTTTCAACGCTTTCAGATTATGTTTTTGACATATAATAATACAAGAAACAACTATTTGTTCAAAACAATGATAATTGTCTGTCCTTGTATTATTGAAATATATTTTTTAAGGTAAAGAGAATATAAAAAAAAAATTATTTGTGTTAACAATGAAAATGAAAATCTTCTATTTAATCATGATAACTTTTTTTTATTGATTGACAGCCCTAATATATGTAAGATAAGATAAGATAAGACAAGATAAGCCTTTATTTGTCTCACACTGGGAAAATGTCCATGTTACAGCAATAAAGATATTTATAAAAAAAATATATATATATATTTACATAATCATGCAAACTAACGATTGCACTAGTAATTTTATATTTCACAATCAAATAATTAGAACTAAAGTGTCTAGGCTCCAGCAGACCCCCGTGACCCTGCAAATGATAAAGCGGGTATTGAAAATGGATGGATGGATAAAGTGTCCATAGTTGTCAATGGTTCATATGTGTATATATATATATATATATATATATATATATATATATATATATATATATATATATATATATATATATATATATATATATATATATATATATATATATATATAGACTCACCACTTTATTAGGTATAGTTTTACTAAATGAAGTAGCTGGTGAGTGTATATACAGCAGACCTATGGTTCTACAAAGATGGAAATATCATGGGGTAAAATGGGGTTCAGTGTCCTCCCTTCATTTACTTCCATACCCAGCAGGGTGGAGGATCAAAATGCCGGCCTTCAACTTAGAGGACGATCTAAAGTAACCACTGCACTACGTCTAGTCACACGGGTCTTTGTCTCCTCACAAGGGATGAATGAAAAAAGGTCTATGAGATATTTTTCTTTTTTACCTGTTGTGATTATTCTTTAATGTTAGCTGCTATTTACCATATCTGAGCATTCGTTCCAAAACCCATTAAAATCCTTTCATGCAACTGCGGAAACCTTTTGCAAAAGGTTTTGTGACTTGTGTCTGTTTCCATCAACATTTTATAATCAGCATGAAAAATAAAATATTAAAACACAACTTATGTTTCAATAAATCTTTATATTTGTCATTTTTTTTAATATTATGCTGCATTCTTGAAATCCCACTGCTGTAGAAATGATCACAGGATTCCATTAATGTCTGTCCCGCTCTCTCATAAAACATATATAGTGACAGAAAAAGGCTTGTAAACAGCCTGACTGTCATGAGTGGTGGTCTGGGAATATATGTTCAGTGGAAAGCTTGAAAAAAGGTTTCAGAAATGGGAAACACTGATGTTAACGTAGGAAGAAGCTATCCTCGTGCAACCTTCTAGCAAAGTGTATTCTGGCTGATTTAGGAGAAGTCAGAATAACTGACATGTGGAAGGACAAACAGTGTGTCAACATGCGATGCATGCGTATGTGTCGCTGCTTTCTGCTGCAGAGTCGTACACAGATGCACATTGCCTGTTTCATTGTGTGAGACGCTGTGGCACAGGTTCAAGAGTAAAGCTGAGCTCATGGATCACAACCAGTGCTGCCTACTAACCAGAGGCTGTGAATCCACTGCTAATGCCAATAAATGAAGAAAGTGTAGCACAAATAGGTTAAAGTCTGGCATACAGAAAGTGGATTCATTTATTCACTCACTATTTCTACTAGTGCAACACCAATAACAAATTTTGTGTGGGAATATACATTAAGGGGATAGTAATCCCATATACAAATGCAAGATAGTTTGCTTTCGCTGGATTCCCACCATCTCTGTTTTTGTGACCAAGCATTTGCCAACTAAATTGAATCCCAAAGGGTAGTGGGGTTTCGTTTAAGAGAGAGGTACTTAAGGATCTGTCACCACAATCCCAACAAGTGTGTTTGGCTGCTTCAATAGGAGCTTCTCATAAGAACAGAAGAAAAGGAAAGACCACATTGTCTGTCGGGGGGTAGGAAGGTGGGGGGGTTCTTTATTTTTTGTGGATTTGGTCATTTGTTGGCTGAGGTCAGCTCCTTAAAGTTAGTGTTAGTTGTGTTTTGTGTGTGTGTTGGCATGTTGGGGTGGGGAAGGGGATCGGGGGAAAGAACTAAATTGTTAATCCTTTGATTTAGCTGGAGTTAACACGCTGGCAAGGATCCAACAGGGACTTAAGTCACAAATGCAGTGGGACAGATATATTGAGAGGAGATGGTGGGAAAGTTGAAATACTGCTTTTATTTTTCCTGACAAAAAGGGGACTTCGAATGAGAAATAGACACAACAGTGTGCGGTAGGCTATTTGAAAAGACCTCAGCTTTTGTAGTCTGTGTGAGTTGTTATTTCCAATATTTTGAGATTGTTAGCACGAACTGCAAAACTTCACAGTCTCAGGCAAAAAGCTTAAATAAATATTTTTCTTTGCAGCTCACTGATGGAGTAGTACTTCTTTGCAACCATGAGAAACTTTGTCAACATGCATAAAAACAGTGATGAATAATTTCATTTTAAAGAAAATGGAACAAGTGGTGCATTGTTAACCATGCTGACCTGGAGACAGACTCAGAGATTCTTTAAGCATGTTAAAACAGGACAGTGAAAGCGTAACCATCCAGGACAAAGAAACATTCCTCCTGTCAGTGGTACTAGTGTTTTTTTCCTGTCTGTGTTTTCAATTTTGTTAGAAGGCTTGTTGAGAGAGATGAGCAAGATTACCATAGAAGACGAAAAAAAGAAAAAAACATTCATCATGCTAGACAGCTATTTACGGAGCTGCTTTAGCCTTGCAGGAATGGTCCGGCACCTTGACTTCTTGAATTATGGGGAAGCTGTCAACAGGTTGAGCAACTGTCTCCGTCTCTGTGTGTTTCCCTACATTTTCTTTATTCATCACAGTGCGGCAGCTGTCACGGTGAGCTCCATTCCTTGGGTGAAGCAAGCCGGGGTAGATAAGTACACCTTGTAAACTCAGATCTCAGTGACTCTAGGTCTTTATCATCCACCTTGCTCCTCAAAACAAAAGTCAAATCCCGCAAGAAAGTTACCCTTTTATTAGCAAATATTCATTATGTGAGATGATTGTGATGCACATCAATGCCAGCATAATATGGTAGTAGTGGACTTTCTATGTAACAAAGTGGAGTGTAATAGAGATTAGTGGACCAGTGTGTAAATAATTCAACTTTAATGAAGGTGATTAGAAATTACATTGTATTACAGATCCAGTCTGTTTCATGCCAAAAACCAGTGCTGTTGTCAGGAGGTTGAATAGTGTGTCAACCGCCCACTGTTGAATGAAAATTAAACAAACCCCTGCGACGTCACCCATATCTTTTCTGAAGACTCGGTTTGAAGCTGGAATTTTTCTTTAGTGGTGGTTGCCATCATGCTCCCCAGGCTACTTGAAAAATGCCCACCTTAACTCCATTACACAAGTTAAAAACCAACGACTGCTGGAGCTGAAATGAGGAGAAAAACACTGAAAAATCTCAACACGCAAATGCTCAGCTAATAGATCTTCAGATGCTAACTAGACGTAGCTCATATTTATTCTGATCAAAAGTGTCCATCCATTATCATTTCTGTTTTTGCTACTGATGGAACTTTTAAAACAAGTAGGCTACTGCTGAAAAGACTAAATGCTGAGCCCATCAAGATTAGGGTTGGGGTGATAATGGTCCTTTGGGTACAAAGGGCTCTGCCAGAAAGCTGAGCTATGATGCTAACTAGCATTATGTTACATATTTTGTGACTGAATCGCTCCATCCGTCCTCGTTGTTGATGTTGGAACCAAGTATTGCCAGACAGAGCTGAAACAAGGACTGGTGGTGCTCAGATTGATCACCAGCAGGTCTCTTGATAAGCTAGTGCTTAGCTAATTGATGTCAGAGCTGGTTCCGGGCGATGGTCCAGGCAAAGTTATCCAATCTTATAGGGTCTGGGCCAACCTGAAGGGTGGCTTAGCTGAAAGGCCTGGCTGGTCTAGCTACTTCCTGAGCAAGTGGCCTAGAAATCTTTCACTGGCCAAAATCACAGCCATCGTCTGCAGACAAAGGTACGGTGGCCGAGACCCGCCATTGCGGAAAATTAAAGAAACGCTGCAAATAAAAAGAAACGCCGCTGCAAATAAAATAGACGCTTTGCAAATAAAATAAACGCTGAAAATAAAAACAAACGCTGCTGCAAATAAAAGAAACGCTGCAAATATAAAGAAACGCCACTGCAAATTAAAAAAAAAACTACGCATATAAAAAAGCCACAACGGAAGTGAATTACCGGGGACTATTTTTGCCGATGCACCAGTGTTTTTATGTGAGAGGAGAAGAAGAAGACGAGGAGGACGTAAGTGAAAAGGAAGAAATAAGAAGAGCGAGGAATAAGAAGAACAACGAAAGAGAATATAAGTGAAAAGGTTAGTGTTCAACGTCGCTACGTGTAATTTTTAATGTGCGACACCGGTGCATCGGCAAAAATAGTCCCCGGTAATTCACTTCAGTTGTGGCTTTTTTATTTCCGTCGTTTTTTTATTTTATTTGCAGCTGGGTTTCTTTATTTTTGCAGCATTTATTTTATTTGCAGCGGCGTTTCTATTTGTTTGCAGTGTTTATTTTATTTGCTAAGCGTTTATTTAATTTGCAGCGGCGTTTGTTTCTGTTTGCATCGTTACTTTTATTTTCAGCAATGGCGGGTCTCGGCCACCGTACAAAGGTACCTGCAGTCTGCTGCTTGGACAAGCCCCTTGTTCCTTTCCAGACCAACAGCAAATGGTTGTACAATTAACAGAACAACAACAAACGTTATCTTTAAAATAAGAATGACTATGCACTGTTACTGCAGTCAACTCAAGTGATAACAGCTAGCGATTAATTGTAACCAACCATCAATCAAAACACCCCCAATTTTAGCATAAATTTGTGACTCTTGAGGCGCATATATACCACACATGAATATGCTGAAACATTTGTTCATTAGTGAAGAACCAGTGGGGGTATCGAGTGCAAGAATGCTGAATGTCTGATGTCTGTCTTTACAGATTAAAACCTGTTTACTTTTCATACACTGGAGCCTGTCCTTTTATTCCATTTTTGCATATTGACTAGCTTGTGGAGTTAGCCCTTAGTGATCAGTCACACATCTGCAATTTTCTTCTCGTTGTGACAAACTAGCAATCTGGATGTAGCTCCCTATAGTATCAATGTCAGATGTAGGCATGACTCAAATGTGGGAGCCCAGGAGACAAAAGTAATCAACCACATCTTTAATTAAGAAAAGTGTAGCAAGATATAAAAAACTCAAAACATACGAAAAAAGACCCTGGGTTCAGTGGTGAGGTTCAAAAGCAGGAGATCATTTGTTGTATGGCCTGTTATTGTGTTGTATGGTTGGTCTGTGTTGTGGCTGCAGCATGGGCAAATGGCCTAGAACAAATTTCCCTCTTGAGGGAGAATAAAGTTAATCTTGAATCTTGAATCAAGTGAGCATCACAAGGAAATACAATTACCTGAGAAAGAAAAGACTGTGTAATTTTAGTACGTGTTTGAACTCAAGTATATTTTAAGGAGGCGCAGTTGAGGGGTGGAAGGGCTCTTGGTTTGGTGAGGAGAGAGAATCCGTTTATCATTTGTTCTTTCTATTTTCAATTGTCGATCAAAAATAAAAAAAAAGTCTGTTTTTTCATATTTCAATTTTAGACTCGGATCAAAAATACGAAATGAAAAATGGCGGCGCTGGAATCACATACTAGTTTAATCAAGGACTTCAAGATGGGTATCCTGTAATGCTGGGAATGGAGCGTCAGAAGATTATGTGCTCGGCATGATCTGAGGAGAAAAAGACGCAGAGGGTCCGGTCAAGTTAGACAGATATTCGCAGATTCCCACTTCCGCTGTCAATAACTCCTAAATAAAGAGACGTAAAAGCATGAATGTTGCCTCTGTCCAACCACAGAAACATAGACAACAAGCTACAAGCCAACTGTCATCAAAATGAGAGTCTGGACTGCACAACAGACGTCAATATGCGGCTTAGATCTCTACAAATTGCGGTCCCCATATAATAATAGTCAATAACTTCACGACCACCAACTGCAGTGTCACTACTACAGTTGTACACATAATCGGCAGATATGTAATTCAAATAAATTCCCTCTGGGATCATTAAAGTATTTTGATTGCTTTATTGATAAACAGACATCATTCAGACCCGTCAAACTGGCTATACATTTTTTTTACCATCAGTAGGAGACAACTACGGAGCCCTGGAGGTGACATGGAAATTATTATTGTTATCTCGTGCGCACGACTTTTTATCTTGTGCGCACGACTTTTTATTTCCCGTGAGTTAGGAAGGCGGTCAGTGAGAACAGAACACTGGGATTGAATAATTAGGCCGAAAGGAAACCCCCAGAAGTGACATATCCGCTCACTTCAACATATACAGCTATTGATGCCAAGCATTTATCTAGTCGTCGAAGTCCGATCTCGGGAAACTGGCTTCACAAACGACGTTTTAAAAGTGGAACTTTTTCCAGAGGCGGAGTTGACACAAAGTGCTTCGACATTGTCACGTGAGCGTGCTGGACCAATCAGAGTGGCCGCTGGTCCAAGATCGCTGCCTACAGTGCTGATTTTATTTCTAGAAATAAGCTTTAAATTGCACTAAAATCACTACAAACAATGTTATATGTAAACGAAAATTAATCTGAATTATAAACCTAAGAGACCTGCTGAAACAGTGATAATTCTGTCATTAGACAGAACATTAGAACTACCAAATGTTTACTGTAGATAGTGTTTCTTGAAAAAGTGAAAATTAATTAAAAAAACGCGCGAGATAAAAAGTTGTGCGCACGAGATAACAATAATAATTTCCATGTCACCTCCAGGGCTCCGTAGACAACTGTCCGCCGTAGCGATTTTGGTGAAACTACAGTTGGTGTTAGTGAAGTTATTGAATATTTTTATATGGGGGAATGCAATTGAAAATAGAAAACGAATGATACACGGATTGGAGAAAATGGATGGATGGATTTAACTCAAGCATCTAATCTATACAACATTTAGAATCCATTAAAAAAAATAAATAAATAAACACACACAAAATAACACATCTTATGTCTTTCCTTATGTCTTTATTTTATTGCAGAGGGCTTTAGTGTGGATGTGTTCACACTGAATGACATCCAGCTCTCAACATGATCCTTTTTCTCCTCTCTTACTGCAGAGTGGTACTCTTATCTGTTTTACCACAAACCTGGAATAATCCTGCCTTCTCACACTGGGTGTAAACCACAATGTTTACAACTGGAAATGCTTCATACTGAGGAAGACGTTGGGTGCCTGAGCAGCTGTATAGCATCAAAGACTTCTGGCCTGATGTCAGTGAGTCATCGGAATTGGGAGAAAGTTTTTAATCCCCCAAAACAATACTGTGGACAGGTGACTTCTTCCAGAGCGTGGTTATGTGTCAGACTGAAATCAACTCAATGATGTTTCCAATGGTACCAATTATCATAATCACACATCTGCTGCATATTAGAAATAACTAAGTGAAACTATTATAAATAACTTGTGTTATATTAAGTAACATGGTACTTCATAGAGGGTATTTTTTTTTAAGTTTACCCTTGCAGAGTAGCTACGTACTATTATTCAGGTATGTTTTCAAACATTAAAAAATATCTTCACACCTTGATAAACTGGTTTGAGGTTGTATAGTGAGCTCCTCTTCTTCACCTCTTACTCTGTAGGGTGTGCTACTCTTAAAGTCTGTGTTGCTTCATGTTACCCACGTTTTAGGCACAGCAGATTCAGCATGATGTAATAGTAAGTGGGGATTAAGTTGAGGAAACCTAGACTGCCCCAAGCAAAACTACAAGGTTGCATTATGTCAGAACTCTTGATTGTAATCACATCGGATGCTCCTAAAGCAAGGAAAAACTATTTTGTCATAAAATGTCAGTTCAAAGTGGTCTGTTCTGTTGGTCAGTGGATGCTCTCATAGCGTAAAGTCGTACTGTTCTCAAACGTTCAAAGTCACAATAGCTGGTGCATCCATAGTTGGTCACAATCTTACAGCTCCTGTATTGCAATGGTGATTCAGACAACGAAAATATTCTTATCTAACTACACAAAAAAAGAGTCTTCAGTCTTTGATTATTGTTTCAACATTTAGCTGCTCACCGAACCTGCTGCTGCATCACTTGATGGGTCTGGCAAAATACACAATCAATCATAAAACAGGTTTTATTTTCAGTCCAGTAAGGTCACACAATAATATGGTGTTGATTTTCCAGTCTGTCAACTGAAAACTTGCTGAGCTGTCTTTACTTTAGCTGTTTGCTATGCCAGGTTTGTTGCTATGACAAAAAAATTTGTTATTGCGTGGGCCTGTATGCTAAGAAATAATTTTGTGTCAAGGTATTTTTTTTTTTACATTAAATCACCATTTTAAATCTGTAAGGATGATTAAGTTCCACTTTAATCGTTTATTTCTGACCATATGCAGTCCATGAGGAAAAGTAAATACGTACATGCAGAGCTTAATGGTAAGAGCTGAAGGTCTTTATAATGTGAACAAGAAGTTCAGACTGATTGCTTTTCACTTTTAGCCAACTCAGAGTTGCGACTACAGGGAATAATGACATCACCATGTTACTGGTTAAGAAGGTGGCTGGCGAAAACAGGCGTGCATGGACCACATCCAGAAACATTGTAACCTTCCAGTGAAGCTGTGTGGAGGTGTTCAATTTCATCCAAGTTGACGATGCCGCTGCCAAAAAGGCAAATTCATGTGAAGCGGATCTGCCACCTTCCTGGCTTTCCCCTCAGAGCCCCAAACCACACACTCTGTGACAAGTATCAGTTGGTTATAAGTCGAGCTGAGCATGCCTGCCTCCACAGTGCAGGCTGAGGAGCATGGACCTGTGGGACAGAAGTAAAAGGTGCGCCAATCAAATGTCTTGTTAACTGGGAATATCCGGCAGTGGAAACCATTACAGATTAATGTGCAGCAGGTGCTGGGTGTCTACACGTGCAGACAGAAGTACACTCATTGAGTAAATGACAGCGCAGGTGCATCTTGGGCTCCAGCCAGCATGTGGGCCTGCTGCAGTGTTTTTAGCTGCATAACACTTCAATTTTGGGACTAGAGCTGTTAAAGAAATACCTTTGGGCTCTGATTGAAAACCCAAAGCCTGAGGAATACCAGATTTGTTTATCAAGCTTTCTCAACTATTGCAGATCTTCATTTTTTTTTACATTGACAGTTATTAATGCAATTTCATAAATTCAGTCTTTGGCTTGTTGAAGTGATATAAAATGACTTGGCAAGCTCTCTGGAATAAAATCATCCCGACTTTGTCCTCTTAATCATAAAAAGCTGGTGGATTTGGCTTCCTCTGTTGTCTGAGAAAGAGCTGAGCCAAGAAATATAATCAAATGTTCTTGGAAAAGCCAGTCATGGTGGGTAACACAGACGGGATAATGTCACCTGATATTGAGCGTATTGGGTTAATGGTTTGACATTACTCTCTCATACTGGTTATGTTAGTGTAACCTTACAAAAAGCAGGGTGGGACTATTTCTGCAATGTAGATCTGCTCCAAATGTATATTTTTATCAGTAATCAATTCATGTACTTACTACCTTTAAAAAAAGATATAGGAATAATAAGTTAATCCACTGGAATTATACAAGACAGAAAACAGTGTTTATAGATTTTTTTTAAAAACAATAGTTACTTGAAATATGTCCATTTATGTGTACTATTTGCATACGGCACAACTGTTCAATAGATCAGCAAGTGAGCTATATCTGATCTGTGTTAAATGTACTGTTGCAGTAACTGTGATGCCAGTTTTATTCCCTGACCTGTGTGGCTGCTCCTGGCTCCAGGCCCTCACTGGCTATCAGTCTCCAGGGCTAAGAGGATAATGTGTTAGCTGATATCTTAGCTCAGTGTGGTGCTGAAATGGGAAAAGGGGGAGTGTGGAGGAGGTAATGATGGACCACTTTGGTTTCTCCTGAGAATGAGGAATTCGGGCCCAATCTCAGACGGCCCGATTTATACACAGAAATAAAGGCAATCATTTCCTGACGACTGTTTTTTAAAGCTGTTTTATTTTCGCCATATTAAAAAAAAAATCTATTTCTGTATGGTTGCTGTCCAGATGCAGACCATTCCCAATGTTTATTTTCATTTATTTATTTGCCACCATCATATCAAGATATAACTTTGCTGTGAAATGATAATGCTGAAAATCTAAATTATTGTTTGTTTTAAGATAGAAATATGTATATTTATGACTAAATCCACAAAACATGACTTCGGCATACTGGCTGGAGTGTGAAACCGGTGTGGATGCAATGCCAGGCAAGGGTCCTCTTTCTCTCCTCACTCAGAGCCTCTCCAGTCATGGATCACAGAGCTGGAGAAGCAGCTAATAGCTGAGCCTGTGCTAAATACTCCCTCGACTAAAATTATTCCTCTGAGAATCAATGGGCCCATTCTTTTGTGAGCCGTAGTTTGCCTGACGGTCCCAACCTCAATGTGAAACATTAGACAGCAATGGGGAAAACATAAAACATAATACTTGTGTGACCAGCTTGTCATTGGATGCGTTAAGAATTTTGCCCAAGATAGTGAAGTAGAGGGTAGTCAGGGTAATAGGCTTTTTGCAGATCGAATCACTGCATTGATGCACAGAAAAGGTGGGGCTTTTGACGGGTATCACAGTAAATATTTGGCCACATTTTTTACAGAAATACTAGCATGCAATAATTCATTTCAAGTAATGTTATAAACTGTTTCCATCACTCAGGACCTTTGTTGTCCACCATGTCTATGCATGTGAAAATGTCTCAAGTTGAATATTATGATTTTTGTATAAATATTTATGGGAATAATTGTAATGATTCTGGGAATTCTTCATTTGAGTTTGCCCTGCATTGCCACAGCAAGCAGACAATTTTACTTATCTTGTTAGATATGTCAACATCTACTGTAAATTATGTAAAATTCCCGGTATAAAACACAAAAATACACACCCTTTTGGGTTTTCCTATAGAAAAATTGGATCCATTTCGTCGTGTGGTCAGAGTGTCACCTTGAGAACAGGGGCAAAAGATGAACCACAGTCTCATGTCTGCACCCCTTTTTTTCACTGATCTCCAGAAAAAATGTCTTTCAACTAAAGCACAGCAAAGCCTTCTATGGAAAAATAAACATCTCTATTTCAGTATTTTGTAGTTCTGATCATTTTTTTCTTTTGAAGGTCTTGTTAATCTTCCTGTAATTGTTATTCCAGTCAACCACAGGGATCAGCACGCTTCACCCTGAGTTTGGCCTAGCACTTGACCACAACATCTCCGCTGTCTCGCCGCAACAACCTGGTATGGGATACTTACCCAACCATAGCTCACAAATGCCAGCATTTTGAGGGTCTTTCCTTCCCAAATCAATTATCAAAGATCTGCTTAGACGTTCTCAGCTGATGACGGAAACTTTCTTATATTCAGAGGCTCAAAACACCAGATCAAATTCAAAGAACCTGTCATCAGGGGTGAATTAAAAAGCTCAATTTTACCCATGAATTGCATATAATAATTGAATTGAATAATAATAATAAATTCACAATGACATAACTGAAAAAATCAGGCATTTAAATTAACTTGAGAGAATGCAAAACTTGCGCAGCATGGCACAGAACAGATTAAGCAGATTTATACTCAAGTGTTCACGGCAGACCAGCAGAGTAAAGTACCAAAATCAGCTTTATGTGGCTAAGCCTAAATATTTATAAAATCAGGTGTAATGGGCTTGTCTCCTGGCAGTACCATCCTCTGCAGTGTCACTGTGAATATAAGCTGGTAACTTCTGGTGAAACATGAGTTTTTTATAGATTAAACATTGCCTCGTTTTTTTTTTTTTCTGTTTTGTTTTGTTTTCAATGAAGAAAAAAAAATAGTTCAGCTACAACATCAGAAACACTAGCCATGAAACCCCCCCCGAACTCGTATATACTGGCTTTGATTAAATTTAAGATATTAAGTGTAGATCTGCATCGCGTTCGGCTCATGTCAAATGTCTGCTGGCGTTGTCTATTTGGTTGCTATTACTGGGCCTTTGTTTGTACTTTAGTGCAAACTGATATGAGTTGTAAGAGGAGCCTGTTGCTACAAGAGTCTCTGCAAAGGTCAAACACAGAGGTTTGCTTTCCTAGGATCCCTTTGGGAGGCAGAGTAGACAACTTTGAGGCTTTTTTACCTTTAAGCAATAAGGAGCAACAGCTCCTCTGCCAATTGTTCAATTAAACACAAACTTTTGTTTTTCTTTTTTTTCATGGAGCAGCCAGAAAGGAGAGTTTAACCATTTCAGAGCTGATGAAAAAATGGGATAGAGGAAAGAAATATGTTTAAGGGGAAATAGCTTTATTTAATCAATTCTTACAGTCATGTTGAAATTGCAAGCAATTGATTAGTTTTAATTTAATAATACAATGAATTCAATGTGAGCTCAGTTTTTAAGATCAGTTTTTGATTCTCTGAATCAATCAATTGACAAAATAACCAGAAAAATAATGACAATAATCATGAGTTACAAATGGTATTATTAAACTAAACGATCACCAGTTTAATTTATAATAATGGTGTCAATGTACTGATAAACTTTATGCACAAATCTAAGTAGGCCTTTGCAAAAGTTTTGCACTATAAGAACGCGAGGAATTTTGACCAACATGTTTGGTCTAAAATCCTGTCAATGTTGTACAAGAGACTGGAAATGGGGAAGTTGTCCTTGGGAGCTATTTAACACAGAGAAATTGACAATATGTGACAACACAAAACCAAAAAGATTGCCGCTAGCAGATAGCAAGCTGGCATTGGACTCGCCATCTACATAGTTGGTGCGGCCTCCCTTTTCCGCTACCTAGCAATGATGGTGCTTATTAAGTTTTGAAATTTACACCATTTCAACATTATTAACTTCTGACCATCATGACTACATCTGGGTGCACAAAGTGATGTGTTTCTGTTAGCAGCGATTTAGGGTAAACCAGACAGGAACCTCTAACAGGCCCCACCGTTACCTCAGCCCGTAACACAGCTGACCACAAGGTGGTGGTAATGAGCATTTTTTGCTGTTTGCAAACCAAAAAGAAGAATGCAGCAAATAAGAAAGAGAAAGAGAAAAAGCAAGTAAAAACACGGAATGGTACTTGCGTTTTTGTTTGCTTTTTTTAACATACACAGCACTCGTAGTGATTAAGATTACAAGAACTCCCCCACGTGCCTCTATCTTGGCATTATACACCAACAAGGCCTGAACTGACTCATTGGTCCATCTATGTTTTTTTTCTTGTAATCTCCAACTTCATTGTACTCGCAACAAAATGTTTCTGGTCCAATGGGTTCAAATGAGTTGTGTTCACATGATTTATGTTCATGTGAGAGGGCTGAATATAATTAAGAAATCCTGATTAGCAGAGAAACCCTGTTGGGTAGTTCCTGTTGGCCAACCTGAGTACCTCTCCTAGTACTGGAATGTTTCTTGCCCTGTGAAGGTTCCTGAAGGCCACTTTTGCAGGACCGTTCCTGGTAATGAAGACACGCGCCAGCCCCAACAAATCTTCCTGGAACTGATTAAATTACAAAATATGACTGAATTAGTTGTGTGAAGAATGTTAAACGAGATTTAGTAGAAAGTTCTATCAGATCAACATCTGCATGGACTGGGCAACATCTGCATGGACTGAGTAAATTTATCAGAAAACCTTGCTCAGTTAAATAACTTGTACTTTCTATGGTGTGTTTTCTGGGGTATTTTGTCATCAACCACACGTGTCGGACTCCAGTCCTCGAGGGCCGGTGCCATGTTTTTAGATGTGTCCCTTTTTTAACAAACCATGATACAAGGAGCTTTGTCATCAACAGAAGTATCCAGACTTTGATGACAAGCTGGTGACGACCGTTAATTTGAATCAAGTGTGTTGATGCAGGGAAACAACTAAAACATGCAGGACTGCGGCTCTCGAGGACTGGAGTCCGACACTCCATGAACTATAGATTTGGATTTGCTATTTTGAAAATGTTCTAAGTCCTTACACCACTTATTTGCTGTGGACTCCAATGTAGCAGCTCCAGGTCCATCTGTAGATATAAATATATACGACATATCAATATATCTTTTATCATCCTATAAGTCAGCTAAAGGGTCATTGGGTAGGCCCAGTTGTTCAAGCCCACAAATCCCTCCAACTTTCTCTTACAGAACTCAAACAAATTGCCAACTAAGCAGCTGAACAGTGTTAAAAAGTGTGATCCAAGGGCTGCCTGACCTGCAGCCTTTGGATCACACTTTTTCTCCTTTTTTATGGAGCTTGGCATTCATCCTGCCAGCCTGGACCTGCTCTGTATTGCAGAGTGCAGCTTCAGTGGCTTAGGCCACTGGTGGCACCTGTCTCCTCTTCAGCGCCAGACTGGGGAGACTTCCCTGCAACGCTTGATCCCTGCACTAATTATTTTCAAAGCAGCTGGGATTTGTATTGCTCTCATGGAGGCGCCAGTGGTGCTACAGCTCCTTCAAGAAACACATTTTTTGGCATTTCTTTCTTGCGTTGTGGGTAGAGCTTGTCACCATAGCAGTGCTTAAACACTACAGGAAAAGACATTTCTGACACGTTGGTATTTTTTTTAATTCTTATTCACAAATTAATATTGCTTATGTAACCCACCTGGGTTTCAGAACTTAATGTTGTGGAACGGTGCAGTTCCATGGCCGACCAGAGGGTGGCGCGTCCGCTATGAGTAAACGGTCAGCCTGTCACTGTGTTCACTCTCTTTTCGGCAGAAGTCATTGCCAAGAGCACACAGCTTACCAACTGAGAACTCCCGGTAACGAATAAACACTCCTCACACCAGAAATTCACCATAATTCGCCTGGTACACACTGTTAACAAGTTATTTGTTCGCCAGGGTGTTACATTGTGTGAGGATTCAGCTGGAATGAAGAGCCTCTGTTAGCGGGCCTTAGCTCCGGTAAGAAATGCTAATGCTAATGCGCCATCTTGGCTATCAGGACTCCTTGTGACTGTGTTACTCTTGATTCATGAATAAAAACCAATTGGAGCTGTGATACTGTCGCCAAGAGTACGAGAGACTACACAGATACTGATACATATCATTTCAGTGGTGATAAATGAGTGTAAAAAGATCGCTAATTACGTTAGCACCGAGCTAATCCCGCTAGCCGCGAGCTAATTGTGCACTGTCATGCTAAGGTTCACTTACACCAGGGGTGCTCACACTTTTTCAGCATGAGAGCTACTTATAAAATGATCAAGTCAAAATGATCTACCACCTACAGTGTTGGGGTAGTTACTCAAAAAAGTAATCCATTACATATTACTAGTTACTTTAAAAAAGGTAATCCCTTACACTACACTACACTAGTTACTGGTTGCTGAAAGTAACTAGTTACATTACTAGTTACATTACTTTTGGATTACTCTGCAATATCACCTGAGCTGCACCATAACTCGATTGCCAATGAACAACATGTACAGGACTGTCTCAGAAAATTAGAATATTGTGATTTTCTGTAATGCAATTACAAAAACAAATGTCATACATTCTGGATTCATTACAAATCAACTGAAATATTGCAAGCCTTTTATTATTTGATTATTCCTGATCATGGTTTACAGCTTAAGAAAACTCGAAATATCCTATCTAAAAAAATTAGAATATTCTGGGAATCTTAATCTTAAACTGTAAGCCAAAATCAGCAATATTAAAATAATAAAAGGCTTGCAATATTTCAGTTGATTTGTAATGAATCCAGAATGTATGACATTTTTGTTTTTTTTAATTGCATTACAGAAAATAAAGAACTTTATCACAATATTCAAATTTTCTGAGACAGTCCTGTAGTTGGAACATTACTGTAGTGCCCAGATCAGCACCAGAAGTCCCTTAAAATCCCGTAAGATCACGTTAGAGGCTGATTTATGGTTCTGCGTTACACCAACGCAGAAATTACGGCGTAGGGTATGCGGCGACGCGCACCGTACGGTGTGTGTCGCCGCGTACCCTACGCCGTAGACACTGCGTCGATTTAACGCGGAACCATAAATCAGCCTCAAGTCAGACAAGTGTTGCAGCGCAACGCATGAAGACGCATGAAAGGCAAGTTTGATTTTCTTTTCTGTTCTCCCGTTCTACATGTAGTTGAAAAGCTTAAAGTAACTAAAGTAACTTATTTTTTCTTGTCTTAGAGTAACTATAACGGGATTACCCAAATTACAACTGTAACGCATTACATTACTGCGTTACTGGCGAATGTAATCTCGTTACAGTAACGCGTTACTTTGTAACGCGTTACTTTGTAACGCGTTAAGGTGCGGGTATGGTTCTGCGTCACACACACGCAGAGCACACGGCGCACCCGTGACGCCGTCACGAATCGTTCAGAGTTCTCCGTCTCTCCATTTGGTCGCGGTGCAGTACCCCCCGCGGCCACTAGTTAGCGATCTTTTTCTGAATGGTTTATCCGACTTTTTCCGGTCACAGTAAATCAAAGAAATAAGGACAACTATTGTGCAAAAAACAAAAACAAAAAAAATCACATATAAACGAAGAAAAAAGCCCTGGAAGTTCACTACTGCTTCAAACCGGAAACCGGAAATGCTTCGCTTTCAAACGAACCAATCACAGCCCTCTCGGTCTGCGTGTGGACGGCGTCTCCTCGACGCGTATGTTAGGATTTCATGAAAATTGTTAAAAGCTCAAAGCATTTTCCAACACTGGTGGGCTTTCTCTTTATATTCAAAGTAACGTTGTATGCAGTAAGACACAGAGCCACCTCCTGGTGTTACTGGTAGACTGGAAGTTGAGTACAATATACATACCATTGTTGAGAGGAGACATTGGGGGAGAAACAGATGTTTAGCATTGGGGGGGTTTATCTGCCACCTGGGGTGGCACCCCAGGTGAGAGAAATAACAAAGGAGATAGAAGTGACACCTTTTGGGGGTCTTTTTCCGTTCCCTCCACCAATGAAATTCACTTGCAAAGAACACCCCCTTTAGATTATAAAGTCAACTGGACTCATGAAAACTTGGTGCATTTCTCTCCGACTCACGCGGTCTGACAGAAGTGTACCCCGGCCGGAGACAAATGTACCTCTGGCCGGAAAAACCTTGTGCTTGACAAGATTAAAAGTTGTTAACCTGTGATTTTATTCCACTAGTCTTTCTTGATTCACCAGACAAAAGAACACGTAATATCTTTCACGTAGTTACAATTTTCGGGAGGTGCACGTCACTGACGGCGCATGTGACGGCGTGTCCTCTGCGTGTACAAAAACCACACGCCGTAGACACGGCGTCGTTTTGACGCAGAAGCATAATTCAGCCTTTACACCCAACACTGACCACCTACTACAAAAAATTCAAAACATATAATTATTTATAAATATATTGAGGATTCTTTATATCGCATGAGCCAATATTGCACAACACAATTAACTATGTTCACTCAAAAAACTAAGGATCTTACCAAGAAATGTTCTTATTTCTAACCTAAAAATGCCATTACACCTGATAACACACATAACTTAAAATGTTAGGTGTTTTCCCACGTGTTTCAATTGAACTTTCATTTATGTCAAGCAAATTTGAAGTTCTAGTTAAGTTTTAAGTTAGAGTTTTGGCAGTGTTCAAAATAAAATGATGAGCCCTGCTGTATTTGAGCACATTAGACACCAGTGCTGCTTGTTTTATCCATGAATGACTACGGACCTAAAATTGAAAACTACCCAGTTAGCTTTATTACGTTTTTATTTTTCTGACATTTTCTGCCTTTTCTTTTACTTAAAACTGTAGCGGGAACAGAGGTTTATGTACCGGGTAAAGGCTGATTTATGGTTCCGTGTTACAACAACGCAGAAAGGTGCGCGTCGCTGCGTACCCTACGCCGTAGGCTAAGGCGTAGCCGTGGAGAGCCTGCACGTCAGCGCAGCACCGCCAGCCGGACCGTAGACTCGTAGACTCGTAGACCGTAGACTCTGCGTCAATTTAACGCGGAACAATAATTTTGGCTTTAGAGGGGGAACATAGGAGAATGGACCAGAAGAATATAGCGTGGATTAAAAATAAAAGTTAAGCACTGAACTACATGTGCCTCCCGTCTGGGCCATTGCAGACTGCCTGAGCATGGCATGTTACAAAACAAACATATCCGCCGCGTCTTTCTCCCCCCCTTTAATGTGCGCAGCGCATGGATCAGCGTCAGCGCGTTGTGTCGCATTAAATATAGTCCGGGCGTAATACGAGGATTTGAGCTGGTGAAATTAAACAAAAAAAAAAAGAAGAAATTAAACGATTCCTCGAGGCAGAGAAAATTCCTCTATCATTTTTTGTAATCGAATTACTTGAATTATTCGAAGAATCGTTTCAGCCCTAGAAAAAACCAAAGGCTGAAAACTGGCCGTAACTTGCTGACAAGCTTGCTAATTGTTAGCACTTAGCGCAGTTGTTTGCTCATGGGCAGCGACCTATGACCTCAGACAAAATTCAGATGTCATCTGATTGGCTGCCATGTATATCAATCAAAAGACGGGATGGATGATAGGTTGACGTCAATTTTTTTAATGTCACGCGATCTACCAATAATACCTTTGCGATCGACTGGTAGATCGCGATCGACGTATTGAGCACCCCTGACTTACACTATGCAGCTGTGATACTGTAGCAGAGCAGTAACAGTGTTTTACACCATTAAAGGTGCCTTATATTTATTTGTTTGAGGTTAAAGTTATGTTACTGAAGGAGTATTGATTGATTACCTGTATTGTTAAGGTAATTTAATGGTTTAAATATGCTTAAAGGGGACATATTATGGCATTTAATGTATATTTTAAACAGGCCTCGAATGTCTTAAAAACAATCTAAAGCTTGTTTTTTCTACATAAATCAGAAATTCAGTCTCTGGGCCATGTTTTTATTTTTTCCGCTTCTAAAGCCTTTTTCTGTGATTCATTTTCAGGGCGGGGGGGGGGTATGATAATGAGGCTCTGCGCTGATTGGCTGCTTGAATGACGTGTAGGAGGGGAGGAGACAAAGCGTCGCTCCGGGCAGAAGAGCAGCGGCTGCGTAGCAAAGCGTGTCCACGGTTCTGCGTTAAATCGACGCGTACCCTACGCCGTAGGCTCTGCGTTGGTGTAACGCGGAACCATAAATCAGCCTTTAGTCACCTCGTCTTCAAACAGGAAGATTGAATTTAATTCTAAACAGGTACACCACGGTTATTTACTCCAATTCCTCATCATTTCACTTCTTATGTTACAAGACAAATGAATCATGTTAACTGTAAAGAAATCACAACACTGAATTTTCACAAATGGCAACTTTATTGTTAAAATATATAAATAAAATGTATGCACTATTGCTAGCTCAAGGAAGGGCCGCGCGTCTTCTGAATGTGAACAGCTCCAGGTGTTTGAAAGATCTGAAACCACAGAAGAAAAATGTATTACTGTACTAATAGAGCCCCGAGCCCGGGGCTCCTTGAAGGTCCGGTCCGTGAGCAGCCCCCGCAGCTCCGTATGCGGCGCCGGGGCTCCGGAGCTAAGCTAAATACTTAGCCCATGCAAAGATCATACAAATATAAATAACATTAAAAAAAAAGTAACATACCGCTGACTCGTGTGCAGTTACTGGGTCCGTGCTGTGGGAACTGATCCTTTTATGAGGGTAAATGTCGATGCAAAATCGAATTTCTACTCTCCCTCGCTGTTCAAACAGCCACCGCTTCTGAACAATGGCGGACGCTCGAGCCGACGGAGAGAGCTGGTTGTGGGCGTGGTTTCAGCAGTGGAGGCCGAACCTCTGCGCCTCGGGTGACGTCACCCTAGGCGCAGATTCTCATCGGTTCAAAAAAAATCACGTGACACTGGGGGATTCTGTAAGGTGGGGGTCACAGACCTTGCAGAAATTCATGGGATTTTGTCTCCCCTGTGCTGGCAGGGTGAGGAGAGACCACTTTATATATGTTAAAACAAGAAAAAACGTGTTTTTCATGATATGTCCCCTTTAAGTGAATACATAATGGCTGTTTGATCCATCCTAACAGTTAAAAGAGGGCTGAATATTAAAGGGCCTATGTTTAATTAAATATATGTTACAATTACAGTGCTGTTAAAAGAGAATAAATAGATTTAATGTGTTAAAAATATAAATAGTGAGTTTAAATATATTATATTTCATTTACATGTTGAAGTGAATGTTGTGATTTGGTATGCATGATTTGCAGCTAATTGACACTGGGATATCTTGACAGTGTGTATCTTTCATGATTGATATACTAAGAGAGGAAATGTTAATGATAGTGATGATTTAAGGAGATCGATAGAGAGAAAATTATATTATAACATGCATTCTTCGCTGTTTGCATAGTTTTTTACCCAGACCGAGTCGATCGGGATCTGAACTTTATGTTCAGTGGCGAGCCAGTTTAATTGGAAGATTGACTGTGGAGGAACCAGCAATGCGGTGTGGCCAGCCGCAGGATCCATCTGCAGAGCACAGCATCGTCGATTCCCTTTTCATTAACAGACAGATAAGACTAACACTCAAAATCTACCCGGGTAGTTCGAACACAGACATCAAAGAACACACACTCATACACAAGAAGACCTTTGCTTCTTTCCCTAAAGGAGCAGTACGCATTGGACATTTAACTCTTTATTTTGAAGGAACCTCTATTTTATTTTATTTATTTTTATGGGCCCATTTATTGTGCATTTATGCACACTAGGAAGCCGGCTTAGGTAGGCAGGGTTTGTAAACTCATCTTTATTATTTTGTGAACAATACATTGAATTCAAACCATTCCGTTGTGTGTGTGTGTGGTAATTCTGCTGACACAGGTTTTCAGGCTCTACAGTCGTTCCTAGACCTTACTGATACTGGTTCAATAAATATCATCCATATACTTACCTTCGGTAACCGTTACACTTAGCTCATTGTACAAATGGTTTCAGTATTCAATATATCTTTATTTCCATTTTCCACGAGATGCAGAACACAATGGGGATATAAATCTGACCTCAATTATCTTTTTGAATGTTTCATCACAAATTAGTTGGCAAAAAATATGTCATGTTCAGGTATATAAGTGAGTCTTTGAAAGTCATTTTCAAACCTTCGTACTTAATTCCTAGTACACACATTTATTTTGCCAAAATGCATAATACAGTATGTGAAAAATACAGCATGGGTACATGTGGGACAATGAGCAATGCCCAATTGACCAGTGTACCTAACATACACCGCCACCATAAAAGTGTGTTTTTTATTGTTGCATATTTTGTACTAAACCAATCCAGTATGAATTACATACAGAAATATATTGCATTGTTTTTGCAGTTTTAGAAATTATCTATGGGAGCAAATAACTGGCCAATTTAAGACTACCCTATCACAGCAAGTTAATTTGAGGATATTATCATCTGCATTACAAAATTATTATTTTTGGATGGGGCTTAAAACTATAATGATCTTCAGATTTGTATCAAAGTTCCAATTCAAGTGTACAAATTAAAGAATATATAGTGACAAAGTACAGAGTTGCCTTTTCTAAGCCTGAGCTCATTTATGGGCCTCGGGGAAACTGTCCAACGGTCTCAAGAATTCAAAGTTCAAATTCCTTTTTTGGAACTCACCCAATCAAAGCATTTGATACATCATAAAATTAAAATATTGACATTGCTGTTGACCAGATGCAATCCTTTATGGGAAAGCATTTTGCCGTTAAAGCTACAAGTGGTTTTCTCAGAATGTTGTTAAAAAAGCAGTTATGTTAGTTTGAAGAACAGTAGTGAATGTACCTGTCCCAACCTTTTTGAAACGTGTTGCTGGTTTTATATTGAAAGTAAACATTAGGAAGAAAATATAGAATAAAATATGCAAAACGTATGTGCCTTTGTGTGCGATAGATTACATGACTTTTTAAAAGTTTGTCCTCTGTCAGTTTTTCATAGCTAACACCTCTCTCCACAAAAACATGTGGAGGAAAGAGATTTTAAAGCAGACAAAATAAAACAAACGGTTTTGCAGACTTATGAAATCAAAGCAGTTTCCATTTCCTTGGCATTTGTTCATATTCTTGACAAGCTTTCACCACCATCAAGATGTAAAGCTTACCTGTTGTTAAATAGGTGAAAAGTTATGGTTCAGCAGACCGTAAAACACATTCGGACTTGAACTGTGACCTTTTTCATACAGTGGCACATTCTCTCCACCCTTTGTTTTGTGCAGAAGTCAATCTGGATCATTAATTTTATGGATTCCTTGGGGCTCAGTGCTTTCTTTGATGTTTTCCTGATGCACTGCTCTTAACATTCTTGATTGTCACTCTCGAGCCTGATGGGACCGACAAATAAGCTATATTCCACATACGACATGCTGATGTGATTTCGGAGGAAAACAAGGAAATGTTCTACATTCTTGCCTCCAAGTCATCCTCCAGAACACCATGTACATAAAGTCTCCATTCAATAGTTCATCTTTTACCATGAGTTTATTTAGTCAAAGCACTCATCACTTGGGCAACTACCTGTAGCTTCACGCACAGCACAGTGATGAGAAAAAGTATTTGCCACCTTACAGATTTCTTCTGTGTTTCCTCTTTTATCACACTTACATGGGACATATTATAAAATAGAATTGTAAATCAGACAATGATAGCCCGAGCAAATGCAAAATACAGTTTTTGAATGATTAATTTAATGGTTAAGGGAGAAAAAAGCTATCCAGAGGAACCTGGCTTTTTGTGAAATAGTAATGATAAACAAAGTCATTGACATCTATCAGTCTGGAAAGGGCTACAAAAAAATGTCTAATGTTATGGGACTCCAGTGAACCACAGTGAGAGTCATTATCCACATAGGCAGAAAACACTGAACAGTGGTGAACCTTCCAAGCCTACCAAAATTACACCAAGAAAGAGATTCATCCAGATCACAAAAAAAAGCCAGAACAAAATCCACAGCACTGCAGGCCTCACTTGCCTCAGTTTGGGTCACTGCTCATGATACAGCAGAAAGAAAGAGGCTGAACATAAATGGCATTCATTCAGAGCGAATTCCACGTTATAAAGCTAAATGATCCTCAAGACTCCAGTGAAAATATTCTGTGGACTGACGAGACAAAAGTGGAACTTTTTGGAGGTGTGCATCTTGTGGAAAAATGATCCTGCATTTCAAAAAAGGAGCTGGTAGTTTCATGGTCTGGGGCTGCTTTGCTGCTTCAGAACCTAGACAACTTGCCGTACTTGATGGAACCATGAATTCTCTTCTCTTTCAGAAAAACCCTGAAGGAGAATGTCTTGCGATCAGTTCCTGACCTTAAGCTCAAGCCACTTAGAGATACCACACCTGCCTGTACTTTAAACACTATTTTCCTTTGGATCCTTGCTACAGCGTATCATGTTAGGTAAAATGATAGAGGAGCTAAGTTTGGACAGTGCAGCTATTTGTGTAAATAGCATCACAGTTTGGCATTTTAAAGTGTGCATTTTTCTTGTCTAAAAAGAATAATTTACTTGGTGTTCTTGACTTAACATTACTCAAAAAAAACTTTAGAATATCCCAATTAGGTGGTGTCTCTTTCTTTGAGGGGCGAAAATACGAGCATCAGTCTTGCCCAGTCCATGCAAATGTTGATCAGCTGTTTAAAGGTGTGAATGCAGGGCAGAGATTGAACTTTCTACTAAATCTCTTGTTCAACATTCTTCACACAACTAACTCAGTCATATTTTTTAATTAGATCAGATTGCAACACATAACTGATGGGAGACTGTAATAGAGTGAAGCTATAAAAACCTGGACAAGTCTAAATGTCTTTTCCTTGAGATGTGGTTGAGCGCTTTCTTAAACATGTGACTGCTCCATTTGTTTTTTGCTTTTTTCTAAAGTAATTGAGCTTATGTCAGAGTCATTATGTCACTGGTTATTCACTAAATGATTTATGAGTTTCATTGATTTAGTTTTCCCACAAATGCAATTTTCTGAGGCAATGAGCTCCTCATCAGTGATCTAACATGACCACATTTCCTCAGTTTGGTTCCGACTTGTAACAGAGCTTCTCTGGTCAGCTTATCCTCACGGAAACTCCTTTGTTCCCACTACTTTCAGAGTATCGTGAGAGGCTGTCAGTCATTTTCCAGACAAACCATCATTTTCCACTTTAAAAACTTGAAGGAATCCCCGATCGTGGTCACGGGAAGGAAAAACAGGATGAGTGGCGTTTCCCTTAGTGAAGTGAAAGCACCTAGTTTCAAACTGAGAATCCTTTCTTGTGGTGTACATTGTTAGAGAAACAGATAGTTGAGAAGGCCCATGTCATATTTTCTATTGTCTTTTGCAGTTGGATCTGAGATTCTTTTTCCGTCCCATGCTGGCACTGCTGTTGCCAGAGAGACTTTGGTCAGACTTACAGAATGAGCCGTGGGACAGCTGCCCTTTAACTGGAGAAGCCAGGTTCAAGCCCTGATTATGGCAAACATCCATACTGCTGCTGAGTCCCTCAAAATGACATTTAATCCTCTGCTGCTGACTCTGCACAATCAGCTCCCAGTAAAGAGGAAGACGAGCAAATAAATGGAGGCTAGGTTGTGATTTTTTTTTGTCAATATAATAGAGATTTGCACAACATTCAAAATGGGGAAAAAAAATAATTAGTTCTTTCACTCAATCGGCATGGAAAAGCAATAGTTAGGTGTTTTTTAAATGAAATGCAACCGTAACCTTGATCTCTTCCCATGTCAGTTAGGTGAATTTAAAATGTCCAGTCAGTTATTGGTATGCCACATGATCTCCTACTGTTAAAATGCCGTCCATAGGAGTTGTGCAAGAAAGATTTTGATCAGTCTCGTCACCTCAACTGGCTCCTTCTGAATCTCCTTCTCCTTTACTGAAAGACCTTTCACAGTTGTAGCATCACTCCTCATCCTGCCCAAGTACCATAGCTGTCAAGTTTTGGATTTAAAAATACGGGGAATTTTCCCGCCGCTGTCCCACCAGCCCAACCGAGGTCCAGTGTCTTACATTTTAAGACAGATTTATGAGAAATCCAAAATAACTACCTGTCAACCACTTACAACCTACAACTAGGTGCTCAGAATCTGACAGGCCGACCTTTTGTTGTATGTAATTCCTATAATAGAGTCTAAATGAAAACACAAAGGGGAATTAAAGCACATTTATTTATTTTAAATATTTTCAGTTTATATACATATTGATTGTCTTCAAGTGAAACATTTACATTTTCTTTTAATTTGTCATTTTCACTCATGTGGCTCTCTGCCCCGTCCTGCTCATCTTTGGGAAAGTAATTTCGGTTCCCCAAAAGTCTTTGCTTTTTGGGCAGAAATGTCTTCTCTTGTTACATCCATCCATCTCTGATTTGTTGTTCCGAGTTTGTTACCGTTGTCGCCACTAACCTCGCGAGAACTGCGACCGAGGCTACAGCAAGTGACAGTTCTCGCGAGGTTCGGGACAATTCAGTTTGAAGTTTAAAAATTATTATATTATAAAAGGGGAAATTTACAGGAAAATACTAATACAGGAAGACAGCGGGAAAGATGGTAAAATACGGTAGTTTTCTGGCCAAATAGGGAGACTTGACAGGTATGCCAGGTTACACCTGCCAGTCTCAGATTCTGCTGCATGTTTCTACCCGAAATGAGTATCAGGAACTGAAACATTGAATATTTATTTAAAAAACTACAACTGAAACTTTTAACTTTACTAATGCCACGAGAGGTGGAGGTTAGGTCGCTTTTACGCCACTGTCCAAAATGTTTTCTTTTCGGTGTCGCACTTGGTCATTCTCGTTTTCCCTTTCATCATTACTTTCGTAAGTCTGATACCTGCCTCTCGATCAATAGCCACTGTAGGTTTGTGAGCTAGTTTAATTTTTGTTTGATGCATTGCATTTTTGTTTGGTGTCATAAAGCGATACACAGCATGATCTGGATGGGAGTCCAAAGTTGGCTGGATTTTGTTGTGACGTAGGATGCATTTCCTAAAAGTAGTAAAATATTCCTTCAAGTGAAATTGAAAAGTGATATTTTAATACACAAACACTAACTCTTGTATATGGCTTCAAATAACCATAAACTGCAGCTCTTGACCAATACAACATCATTTAACTCTTCAATACACATCTTTCTGTCTTCTCAGTCACGTTTACTCTGGTGTCCTGCTGTAGCAAAACACTTCTGCTAAATGGTTTAGTTCTAACTGTGTAGCACTTCAACGTTAACAGCTGGCTTTTTGGTAATGTGGAGTTGTTTCTCCAGTTATAATGTTTTCTCTTAACATTGGAGCTATTCCAAGCATGTATTCATTTCGTTCATTATTTCCCCCTCTCTCTTTCAGCCCTTTTCTGTTGTAGGGGTTGACACAGGTTCCCTGTCCTGCCCAGAGACACTTTTGCACATGTTAAGGGTAAACAATGAGGACATGGAGCCAGTCATTTTTCCATAAGTCTAATTTTCAGGCTCTCGTACAGTTAGTTGCATTCTGAAACCTGCTCTGAGGAATCTGTCTCACTATAGCTAGCAGTTGAACGTCTAACCATTCAGATAACATGTGAAAGAAGACCCAGGAAGGCTTTATTTAGCCTGTGGAGGTGACATCAGTCACAGGGATGTGAAAGGTATTCCAGTATCTCATGCCAGCAGTCTCATACCTTTGATGTTGTCAGGGTTTAATATATACCTCCATTCAGGCCTGCGGAGATTGGTGCAGGTAGGCTGACATTATTTATGATTTTATTTATTTATAGTTACGGTTCTTTACCTCATGCTCTGATATTGACATAATGACTCCAGACTGGTGGCCACAAGGTCAGTTCCTAATATAACCCAGAGAGAGAGAGAGACAGAGAGAGAGAAAATAAAAAATAAAAATCTCACGCTCTCTTGCAAAGTGTCAATAAAAATGATGGTGTCCTTGTTTTATGCCAAAGCAGTTCGGTAACAGAATGTCAGCGCCTGGCATATCATTGTTACATGCATGAGCCAAACACACTTTTCTGTCATAAGCCGTTGAGTGATTAAAGTACATTTTGTTTATTGAAATAATGAGCATGGATTTATTATTTCCCCTCGCGGAGGAAATGTGCACACTTATTAAACACCTCATACTCATGCAGACGCATGTACAACGAAAAGAGGCCGGAAAAAGTAATAAAGAGGGGAACCCAGAGAAGAATGGGGAAAGTGATTGTGCCGGTTTTCTTGGAAGTTTAATCTGACAAGAACTCCCGGCATTGTTCAAAGACTTTACACAAGGTCATACAGCAGACTTGATGAGGTTCTCAGGTATTTCTCATGTTCAGCTGAGACAACAAGGCCTTTTTATTTCCACAGATCTCAGTCATAACAAACTCTGTACACTCAGCCATAGCTCCTGAGCCAAAAAGCAAACACGAGCGAGGAAGACAGATGTGCAGGTTTTTTTTTCTTTTGTAAAATGTATATATATATATATATATATATATATATATATATATATATATATATATATATATATATATATAATCATTTTCAATTGATTCAGTGTCCTTTGCTCTATGCTCAAGAACCATCATGGGAAAATCTTACCTTTTTGCAAATAATTAGCACTGAGGATAAAATCGGATACATTTCAAGCAGACGTTTATTGCCAGCTTAAAAAAATACTTTGGTGAAAATTGCTCAATGATTGTTTTCCCAATTGGTCTTTGACCACAATTTGAGATACTTCCTTTCAAAACAGTGTTTAAGGAACCACTGACATATAAAAATCAACCTTTATTTTCAAATTAAAGGGCAAGCACTTTTATAGTCCACATTACAGAGATTCTTGATCAGTTAGAAGCTTTCAAGTCATTTTATATCATTGCAACCACATATGTTTAATTCCTCTGCTGTTTAAAGTGTGCAGGCTTCACATAATGATTGAACATTGTATATAATGGACGCGCTCCACATTTTTATATCGTGGGATATCTGCAGTAGCAGTCTTTCACTGGTTTCCCCCAGTGAATTTAAGAGTAGGAAAGAGGATGGCCATTAACTTTCAGTATGTACTGACATCAGCCACTGACCAAGGCTGTCAAACAGACATCAAAACATGCACTTAAGCAAACTGCACACTCCCTTTTCCCACATCCCATCCCGGCGCCCTTTATATTGTCCACACAATGGAAATCCAAACACACAAGAAAGATTTTTCCATGCAAATGTGAAATCCATACAGGAAAAAGAGAAACAAGCAGTTTGAGATTCACTAAGCGCCCAAAGAAAACAACACTCTGTAAAGTGCTTGCGCCGCCAGCCCGACAACCTCGTGGCTGTAAGTTGTCCTGCCAGCAGCACATCAGCTTGACAAACACAGAAGGATATGACCCCTTGATCTGAGCTGAACCCAACCTCACCTCAAAATCATGGTCAGTCTGAACTGACAACAAAACTGTAATCATTCAAAAGGGAGTTATTTCACCGCAGCCAAGTTCAGTAGCTCTAATCAAACAAATGACGAGAAACTATTTGAATTTTTTTTTTTTTTTTTGTAAAAAAGTGAAGCAAACACTGCTGAACATATTGTCAGCAAGGCCATCTGTAATTAAATTCAATCAGAGGGTGGACCAGTGTTTGGATTAGCTCCACTAGTATCAGTTATAGATAATATGGACATGTGAATCTGTTGTCGCATATGCTTCTAGAAATCCCAAATGATCAACTGATATTTGACATAAGACAGATGTCATTGTAATGCAGTTTCAAATTTTTGTATCATGTGGTTTGCATTACTTTATTTGCTTCTAGATGTTTTCTTTTCACATTTTCGGTAAACACATTTGGCAGGAGATAGCATCAGCAGTCCCAGTAGGCTGGGGACAGGCTGTGGGAAAGTATATAAAAGTGGCACTCAAATGATGATCACTCTTCAGATGGGACCCTTAATTGTTGCTGTCTGAACACCTCCTCCCAGTTTTTGAGACACTGTCGTCTGAAGCGTGCTGATGCTGTTAACAATCATCTGCTGATGTACTGGAAGCTGCAGAACCTCGGCTCCAGACATTAGAAAGTTGCCTGACTGTGGTGCAGCACTCGTGCGCTGAAAACCTGATTAGGGTGTTGCTGTGGTCTAAGTTCCATGTCTGAGTCAGAAACTACACATTTTTCAGCCCACAAGTGCTGCAGACGTAGACAGATAAACATGGCTATCATAATCAGCTTAGAAAAGAGAATATATTAAATAACATACATTTTCTGAACAGTTTTAATCTTATAACTTTCAGACATACAGTATATCTTTTTACAACAGCTCAAGGAAATTCTGTTTTTTTTTCTTTCTAATCAAACAAATGAAAGTTTGATTGTGCAATTGTGCTGAGGAAACTGACTGCGATTTGTGTTTTTTTTGTGTTATATCATTTCTATTAGAATTTGAGAGCATTAATTCAAATAAACCAAAGTAAGGAAAGACATTTTTGCTTGTCTCACAAGCAGTTCTGGCAAAAGTTTGATTTGACTAACTGGCTTCACTCCATCGCCCAGATTGACTTCAGTTTGCAGTTCACCGATGATGATACACATCTTGGGTTACATATTTGATTTGGAGAGAGACCCCACCTACTTAGGAAAATTAACAAACAAAATATTAAAATCCTCAGAGGAAAACCATTGAGTCCTTCAGAAACAAATTTGAAACTAGCTGAGTTTATATTTTTAAAGCTTCACTATAGCACTTCTGAATGAGTCAGAGTACTACACCTTGCCTTATAACTTCCCTAAATCTAACAATCTAACGTGTAATTTTATTTAAGGATTTAATTCATAATGAGAAAATATGCATGTGGTTTTTGTAACCATAGACAAAGCTATGGAATTATGTGTGTACAGAATATAAGAGTCAGACGACAGTTTTGCCAGTGAACGGAAACAAGGCATGTCTGGGATTCATCTGTGACACAGACAAAAGATGTGTATTGAGTAGATTTCAGGCTTGTTTCCACAAACACATGTACATATATCAAGACGTTTGCCAAGGATAGACTGTGCAAGACTCAGAAGAACTGTTAAAACAAGAACAAAAAAACAAAACCTTTAATAACAGAAAGAGTTCTTACACCCACTGCCATGAAGAGTGGTGGAAGTGAATTGATTTGGATTTATTTTGCAGCCATCTGGGCATCTTGCAATCATTAAGTTGTCTATGAACTGCTTTATGCAAAGTACCAAATTATTATCAGATAAAATATGATATGACTTAAGAGCCAAAGCTCCGCTCAAGTTGACCCATACAGCAGTACAATGACCACATGAAATCCAGCAAAGTTACAGCAGAACAGCTAAAAAAAGGAAAGAATGAATCAACTGCAATGGCTCGGTCGAAGCTACGGTCTCAGCCTGATTAAAATGCTGTGGCAGGTTCTTAAGAGAGCTGTGTAAATCAAATGTTCGGAAAACTCAAAGAACTAAGCAACACTGTAAAACACAGGGGACCGAAATACCTCCACAATAATGTGAGACACTAATAATGTCATCCAAAAATGATCATTTCAGTTTAGTGCTACTTACCCTTTGAAGCACGGGGTGTGCTTTTTTTTGACAAACAACTTCAGCATTTTGGTTTAGTTTTTTGGCAATTAAATAATGCCATGAATAAATCATGTACTATTGTTCATCTGAACGATGTGTTTACTTAATTTCAAGACCTGGCAGATGAATAAATCATTTTACCAGATGATTTATTCTTGTTTTTTAACTTTGTAAGACTTTAGAACTGATTAAGGATGTCCTTTATTTTTTTATTTATTTATTTATTTTTTTACAGGATTGTACATAGAATCCTTATTTTATTAGCTGTAAAAATAAACTGTTTTTGAATTTTCACTTAAAAACCTATAAGGCCAAGAACAAGACCAACTCAATGTTTGATGGAGAGTAAATATTGTAAATGTGATTTAAAGCCTTTTACCACACACAGCGTATTTATATAATATACATGTCCCTGGAGGTACAGTGGATGTGAAATGGAGCAAAATAAGTCAAGGGAGGAAAACTAGCCACATTCTCTACCGACAAACTGGAGAGATGTAGGAATGTGGCCTCAGACTTGGCACAAATATGGAAGAGAGTCACGAAGTTGAATGTGGGCAATGAACAACAAGTCACGCAAATGTACACTTCACATGCAACACAGTTGGTGATTCACTTAAATGTCTGGCTGAAATCTTATTCCCTTGGCTTTGGTTACGTATGCCATCATTTCTTATTACAGAAGAGAACAGACAAACGCACAAGTTAGGCTGAATGCAGGTTATCAATATACTCACAAATTACACTATGCAGCGAGAATCCAAGTAAACCACTCTCACTGCCAACTTCATTTGAGACAATGGAAACCTTTTGGTCTCCCCTCCCTTTTGAGCTTTCAGAACACTGGTTTCTCCTTACGTCAGCTCCGCTCCATATTAAAACAATATACGAAAGACTGTTTAAAATCCTATTAATTATTAAATGAAGTAATAGCGGGCCATGTTTTAAAGGGTGGTGTGGACTGACAGAGCGGGCCTCCGTGACCACCAGCGTTGCCAGGACACAAATTATCATTTCAGGACCTAGATGTTTCATCTTAATTGGATGCCTTTCATCAAACAGAGGCTCGCTGCTGCCAACTGGCTGGGAAGGGAAGGGCTCCACAGAGATAACGCAATTACATACATACTTGACAAAAGTGAGTAATTAGACGAAAGCAAGTAATATAAGATATACTAAGTGCCACCAATGGAGATGTGATGTTTGAGAACCAACTAAGTCCCAACCACCCTTTCCTAAACCCATTATATTTATTTTATGGTGGGGATGTTTTCCTCTTCTTGCTGACACTTTCTCTACTTCGAATGGTTTTCGCAAATTATTTTTCTATAATAATAATATGAGGATATTAAATATGTAACTATATGAGACAACTGGATAATCAGTTCTGGAGCTCCACAAACATGCATTAGCTTATGTTTCACACAAAAGAACTAAGTGCTGCACATTCTAGAGTTAAAATAATAGTAATAATAGTAATTCAAATTGTGAATTTGCAAATTGTAATTGAATATTTCATCTTAACTGTATGACTCCATTGATGAATTTGAAGTGTGAGGGGTTTTTTTTTCTACATTTTGAATATTGGTCATATAGCAGGTGGAAAGTGTATTTGTGCATTCACATCCGTGCTATTTGTTTCAGCTGAAATTAACGGAGCTCTGTTGTATTGTTGCAGTTTGTTAAAATATATAGGTGGACCGCCAATAACTATTTCACCAAAGAACAAGGTTAATTTCCTCACAATTTTTCTAATTCCATTCATGCATCCATTGATCCATCCATCCATCATGTTTTCTCCTTTTTAGTCATTTTTTTGTAATAATTATGCCATCCCTGGTGTGTCCAGTTTTGAACTTGCATCACAATAGTACAAACACACTGATCAGGATGACTTTAGATAATAGAGGTGACACTTTTCACAGCTACATGTTGACCAGACAGACTTTGCTGTCCCTCCTTCTGGGTCATCTGAGGCCTGTGCTCTTTTTCCTGAAGAGTCATTTGTGTTTCTTCTCTAGTTTCCCAGTGATTCCTAATCAATTCTTCCTGCATCCAACACGTTTAACTCTTTTCAGTCTCGCTTCTGCTGATCCTAAGGCTGTGACTGATCAGTGGTGAACCAGTGATTCTTCAGTCCTGATTTTTGTCTTAAAACCCCAAATATGTTTATGAAGTCATCTTCTTTGTCTTCACATGCCTGCCTCCCTCGTGCCTGTATTTGGGTTCCAATTTTAAACTCATAAAGCAACAAATACTAGTGTTTAATTTTCTTTGGAAATCAAGGATACGTGGCATCACAATATTTTAGGATGATAGTTCAAGGTCACACTCTGTTGGAAACATGCAAGCTTTTCATTTTCATTCACACTTTATTTCTTGAGTAATATTTGCTTTGGTGTTCACACTGAACAAGTTTTCTTGCTTTAACCAAATGAGCCAACAAGTGTAGAAAAATAATGGAATACTTTTGGGTGCTGTTAGTTTTTGAATTTATTTTGTTTTGGGACTTGTCTAATACATATATTTTCTGAATCACACTCACAAAACACAGACAAAAAAAAAGGGTTTTAATTTAGTTGATGTAGTCGTTAAGTTATTATCATATGTCCTTTTACCAATGAAATACATTTCCTTAACCTAAACTGGGATGAGGTAACAGAGTGCAGAGATGACCAGACTACGAACATCACACGGCAGCTTAAGCCATGGGCCTTACTCTTGTCTCTTGTCTACCGGTGCAGGCCAGATCATCCCAATATCAGACCTACATGTGGAGCCATGTACATCCTCATCAATTTATTTTTCAATAAGCAACTGACCTCATTCATTCTGTGAGGGACCAAGCCGGTTAAGCATGAGGACACAAAGATTTTAAAGAAATCTTTAAAGATTTCAAAGATTTTAAAGAAAAAAAGGGTTTTATTACCAAAATAATTTTTTACAAGATGGGGCCCTTAAAAGAGGTCAAAAAATGAAGAAACTAAACAATAACAGCCACCACACTGAAACAAAACCAAACTGACCACACCTGAACAAACACACACAAGGAACTTAAATACTGGCTGATCAGACCAATGACACACAGGGGTAAAACACTGAACATTGTTAACAAATAACTTACACAAATAATCTAAACAAACAGTGAGGGTGGGAGTTGGCCTAACTTAATTCCTAAATACAAAATTATACTAATGAACTTAAATTATGGTGAATATTTACACAAAAAACCCATGATTTCCCCCCATGATGTAGCTGCCCTTGGTACAGTCCCAATCGTCTTAATTTCTGGCAGCTGCATCCTGGAGTCTCCAACATCCCCTCATGGCTCGCCGCACAAATAAACCATAAAGAAACAAATGTTGAATATACATCCATCCATCCATCCATCCATTTTCTATATCAGCTTTACCCTTTGCAGGGTCACGGGGGTCTGCTGGAGCCTATCCCAGCTAATTTTCAGGCGAGAGGCAGGGGTTACACCCTGGACAGGTCGCCAGTCCATCACAGGGCCATATAGAGACAAACAACCAGACACACTCACACTCACACCTACGGGCAATTTAGAATCATCAATTAACCTACTACGCATGTTTTTGGACTGTGGGAGGAAGCCGGAGTACCCGGAGGGAACCCACGCAAGCACGGGGAGAACATACAAACTCCACACAGAAAGATCCTGCCGGGCCTGGGAATCAAACCGGGAACCTTCTTGCTGTGAGGCAACAGGGCTAACCACAGAAGCCACCGTGCTGCCGTTGAATATACAAAGTAAACCAAATTTGTGCGCTACAAATTGAACTTGTGCACTTCAACACAATATAAATTAAGGTGTGTACATAATAAATCAAAGTGTCGGTGCTTGATGTTACCGCCATTTATAGCTGTGGGGCTGCAGGTGCGGCCATCATACATTCAGTAGATTCTTAGTCTCTAAGTTCATTTCAGTTTATCTCAGCCAACATAAAGTTTGTTTAAAGTTAGTAAATTATTGTTTTTAAATGGTAATATGTTTTTTTTTTTTTTTAAATGAATTGTGTTAAAAAATTCAATTTCTCATGTTTACATTTTAGGGGCATGGTACAGTCAAGTAATATCTTCAAGAATTATAAATCTCTTACCCAGCGGGATATTGTGGCCACATACCAGAGGTTGAAAGATTCATGTGTTTATGATGGAGTAAGTAGGCCCCACGGTTCAAAGAAGTATCCTGAAACAAAGGAAGATGGAGATTGACCCGACCTGGCTCTGCAGTGGGAAATCGCTAGCAACTTACATGTGTTTTTGTTCATCCCCTTCACCTCGAGGTTTTAGAAGACGGAGCAGATAGCACGCAATGGTGCACCAGACCTGCTAAAGGCCACTTTGCCAGTCCAGATGCGGCCTTTCATCTTTTTTAGAAGCTCAGTTGTGGTAATGATTTCTGCACTGACAGAAAGCCTGCTTATGATCACAGCGTGCTGTTGCTCAGGGACAGAGCAGGCATGCAGGTTATTATTCTCAATCTGGAGAGTATTTCATGGAAATATTCATGGGGTGAAAATCTTTCACACAATTATTGACAGATACTCAACAGCAAGCCAAGCGGCTCCTTAAGCTCAAATCTGTCTGCCGATTTCGGCGTGCACGTTGCAAAATAATTACTGTCCAACTAATCACAGGGGGGAATGCTGAAATAGGCTGAAAATATTAAACCGATAGGGTCGTTAGCTGATAGTAGACAGTCCTGTACCCCATTGAGATCAAATGAGTGCTATAACACACTAAATCTCCTCTAGTTTTTCATGATAAGAGCAGTGCAGTGAGGCTCTCCAGGCCAGCTCTGCTGCTCAGCAGAGATAAATGGCTTCCTCTTTTGAGAAGTCCCCCTCCTCATTTGGATAAGAAATGCAACTGGTGCAACACTTTCAAAAGCTGCTCCCTCATTAATGTTCATTTGATCTTCGAAGCAGGCCATTTTTGTTTCAACCAAACTAGTTTGTTTGGGGAATGGACAGTAGATAATGCTCCAGTGAACGGCCCGGAGCTTCGTTCTTCAACATAAAATGGGAGTTAAGAGACATAAATCAATAAGAATTAATTTTGCTGTGGAATGCATGACTATAAAACAGATATTTACAATGGAAATTAACAATTAAAGAAAGAATAAAAGAAAAAAAATCCTTTTGTCTACCCAAGTGTTTTGTGTCAGCATTACAAAGGAACATCACAGCTGCAGACTGACATTTTTTTGAATAAAACAATCCTTTTTGTTTAAATCATGCCAGACATTCCAAGCCGGCAAGGCCTAATTTAGAGATAAAACAGACTTGTAATGACTATCAAGTGCAGATGGCAGAGGAATGTCTTAAATGCCAAGAAGATATCCAAATATAGGGACTTCTAGCCCTCTTTTATGGATGTGAACCCTTTAAATTCTCATTTCTTTTCCAAACATGTTAAATACCCTGAAATAAATGGCCACTTAACTTCACAAATGTGCTGATTTATTATTTTTTTCCCTGCAGAATTTGTTTTTTGTAATATCCGTCTTCTCGGCTGTTTTAAAGCCAGAAAAAAATCTAAGATATTTAATTTAGTGGGGATCAACATTTTTCATTGTTAGCAACAATCAGCTGGTGCAAAATTAAAATCATTCAAAGTGAAGTCTCCTACTGTTTTCAATTACGCCCGTCCAAACTGAAATTAAATGCAGAATATGGTAATACTTCAAAATTGTCATCTATGCCTTTTCTTCTCTACAAAGCATTACTGCAAATCCTATTACTCCTTTTACTTTACTAAAAATACCCAAACAACTACATGAGATTTCTTGAAATGGGAACAATATTAGCTTTTGTTTGACTACAAATGCCTCATAAAATGTAGGAATGTTTTTATCATTGCAATGACTCAGTTGGAGCAAAGATAATTTAGTTGTAAAACCGCATGCAAACTGAGAGAAGAAAAATCTGACTATTAGATCGGACTATAAATAGAGTTTTTATGTCTTCTTCATACATAAGTAAGGTAAACAATAACCGATGAGTGATATTCTATAGTTTATTCAGCTAATTTCAAAGCAACAGACTTGACTGAAATTAACTTGATAAAAATGATAAAAAGGTTGACAGTCTTTCTTGTGACAGGAAATGGTTTACTTAATATTGACAGGGGAAGTAAGGCAGTAATATTAGATGGGTTGCAGAAGGCTCTATCAGGACACACCTCAACCAGACAACTTTCTAACAGTGAAAAAGACCTGCTTTCACCTTTCTTTCTCTCATTTTGCTTTTAATCAGCATTGACACTGTTGGGAAGAATATAAGCCAGTCAAAACACAGTTTTGGAAAAGGGCGTAGACTTAACAGTAACAGACTCAATTTATGAGCTCAATGGTCATAAACTGACTGTCACCCCTGACTGTCAAAATTAAACAAAAGTGCGCAGAAAAGGCTCGATGAGTTCATAGAGTAGCAGTGTACCAGGAAAGAACTTTTGTTGGGTTTATCAATTTGTGTCGACACAAAGCCTTTTATTCCATATTATTTTGATGTAAAAATATGAAGACAAAAAATGGGTCTGTTGACATTTTACTACACTGAGATCATTTAGAAAATCCAAGGTGTCTCCTTTTGAAAAGGGAACCTGTCACATTTTTTTCCCCAACTTGCTCAGATTTACTGGCATCAAAGAAATACAGTAAATAATTCATCATAGCATCAAAGATGGCCCATGAATTGACAACAAGGAACTGAGATAATAAGGAAAAGGATTAATTCTGCCATCAAGATAATAAGAACAAGTACAGAGAACTGTAGTCAACCCATCTGGTCATCTGGACCTGCCAGGGTGAAGCTCTGTTCCTTCTTCGTGGATTTACAGATGTTGATACACATATCAGAAACACGTGTACGCTGAGTTTATTTTCTCATGACATGACATGGGACGTTAATAGGAATGTACTCATTGTCTTCTGTAAAGATTCCTTTCCTGATTTTATTGAAGTGTTTCTCGCATGAATCAGAACGAAGTCATCATGAAGCATCTGCTTGTTTTCTCAGCTGTCCAGTAAAATTGTCCGTGTAGTCATTGTCATGTCCTCAGACTGGTCTCTGAATCCTTCGACAGTAAGATAAATGCGTCTGCTGTGGGCAGCATCATTATTAATAAAAAGTGACATCATTGCGTGGTCTGCTTAACGACAATCAGGCCTCTCTCTGCAACGCTCAATGCAATCCAGATGTCCCTTTGATTAAAGGCTTAAATGAGACTGGAAAGGGTGAGAAGGGGGAGGTGCAGCACAGGTCAGCCCCAACATTCCTAAAAAAATAGATTTATATAAATATATATAAAGAATGCAAAGATGAAAATCAGGAGATGTTTGTCGCCTGGTTTCAAGAAATTGCTATCCATTAATCTGACATTTCTTGCCTAATTGGATTGCATTGTCTCTGAAATGGGTGGAAGAGGTGTGCTGCTTGGGCACGGTGTAGCTGGACATGAATCTGGATGATAGCGAGCATGCAATGTAGGCATGGCCTGTAAATGCAGGCTACACTCTTCTGACAACTTGCAGCCCTGATGTGGCGTCATGTGGGTGTGTAACAGCGTGATGATGTATGTTCAAGCAACAATTGTACTGAAGCATGAGACTGGAGTAATGTGAGTGCAGACCAGTGGGGGGATTTGGAGGGAGAATAAATTGGTGCCTGGACACAGCATGGTACAACCTAAGTTGCCTGTATGCATAAGCGTGAGCCCCCTCCTACCATTTTTACTCATATAAACTTATGGGATGAATAAGCGTACATTTTTGCTACTTTAATTGCTCCCAGATATATAATCCTTATAATACATTCACTGACATTTCTTATGGTGCAACAATTGATAGCATGCAAAAAGTAGCCATAGCCAGTGTGACCCCTCCTGCATTCACAGCAAGAGCATCACGAGCGTCATAAGTAGCCAGCAGCCATTCATTTTAAATGATCGCTTGCTACAAAGGGCATCTGGCGCGTCAGCAGCAACGAGCGAGCGTCACTTTGAACTTGAGAGAATATCAACGTTATGCAAATGACCAGCAGCATCCAAAGCAGCATCCAATTACCGACCGGGATTCCCAAGGCGAGAAGCCTCTCCCAAGACGGGAGAAAGAGAATACGAAGATGGAAGAAAAACTAATAATCACGGTCTCTGTATCCAGAGTTATACAATGTCACTTTATTAAGATATAGATACATTAAGAAGAAGTTGGATGCTTGAAAAAGGTGTCTGGAATTATTAGCCTATCTGCTAAGTAACAGGCTCAAGTGAAATAAAACGAAGCTCCGATATCAGCCGTCGAAATCCCCTGTGGAGTTGCCGGATTTGCAGCTTTGTGGACCCAGATGGACCCACGGCGCCGGGCCCTGCGCTTCCGCAGAAAATGCTTTGCTGCAATTCAAAGAAGGCTTCCCAAAGTGCGATCCATGGTGAAACAGTAAAACCGAAGATTTGCATGCTATACATATATACATACACTTTTTTTCCTTCCAGTTCTGCATCCACAGCCTGAAAGCCCTGCCGCTAGGCTGCCTACTGCAAGCGCCGGCTTGAGCTGGCAGGCGGCGCGATGCAAGCTTTTGGTGTGAATGCAGGGTTAGTTGACAGCTATTTTGATGCCTCTATGCTGTTATTATTATGAAATTATTTTAGATATGATCAGATGAGTTTCATTGTGTTCGCAACCAATGTCAGCATTACGGCCTGTCAGAGCTATTGCTACCTTCACCTTGTATACACACAATCAAATGTTTAACATTTGTTGATTAAGATAATCGGTAGAGATAATTGGTAGAAAATGTTTCTCAAGCTTAAAAGCAATACAGATGGCTTTCTATTTCTAAATACACTATTATAAGAGTTGCAACAAAACAAGATTTTTATCAGGTTATCTAAATAATATGGTGAACAGCCATAGAGTACCAGATGCAGTTATCTGTTCAGTACCACCAGGCATTCCCCTTCTGTCTAGTGAAGAGCAGTGTAGGTAAACTAAGAAAAAAAAAACACACACACACACACACACCTGTCACAGACCAGGGTGAATCAAGTCTACCTCAATTTTTCCCTTTTCTCCCCACCAACATTTTACCAATGCTGGCCACAAGAAGACGCGGGCGGTTTGGACTGCCTGCAACCTGAACTGCCACATAAAATGACTCACCTGACGCTGACTGGGCGTCACCCTCCTCAGCTCACATTTTCCCCCACCAATTTTTACAACAGCGAAGCCAAAGCTGAAACTGAAGCACAAACCCACCCAGCGTTTTTAGGTCTGCTTGTTTTCTTTAGCATATATGTTGCTGATGCAGCATGGATAGAGGCATGAAAAATGAGAATCAGTGACTCATGTTATTTGCTTTATTCTATTTAATGGCAGACATGATGTTTATCATGTTACCATGGCGGCTCTGCGGGTATCCCATATTCTGTGACGTGTTGTTTTCCAGCATGCTTTCGTGTGTGGGGTTACTGAAAACCCTGAATATTACACACACACAAATATCATAAAAAAAGAAGGAAAAGTATTTTGGTTTATTTTGACTGTGCAGGTACAAGACAAACATACAGTCCCTTGGAGAAAACACTGGGAAACTCCCTTTTCTGTCAAGCTCTCACACTCACTGTGGGCCAAATGTTATATGGGGAAAACCGCCACTTGACGTATGAGCGTCTGTCAGAGCAGCGATGATGCTATCTGTTGCTGCAAACTTGATGGGTGCCACACATGTAGGCTGCCAGCGCTGAGAGGGTGGTGGACCACATCAGACGTTGAACCAGTAGTACAGGTGGTGCAGCAGGAGGTAAAATATGACTTACAACAAAAACACAAACAGCTGAATGGGCGATTGTGAGGCCTGGCTGTCCAACAACGTGGTTTGTGCTTGTTTTAGCAATTAATTATGTTTATTTCTTTGCATGCAATCTCACCTGGGAGGTCAATTTAGAGGAAAATATTTTCAAATGTTCCAGTTTTTTTTAACCCAGGACCTCACAGCATATACTGTTTATTATTCTAATTAAGTGTATGAAAAGCTAAAGAGTTAAATGGAAATTACTTAATAAGTTCAGGTTCATATCTGTGGCTTAAGATATCTGAATCTCACTATGACTGGCTACGTGAAACATGTCACCACTCAATACACGCTTTACCAAAGCGTGTATTAAGATGATATGAGATTATATTAGATTTGATTGTAAAAATATAACTTGTAGGCTATTTCAGGTTTAAAGGTTAACATACATGTAGTCCACTGACAATAACTATGTTAAACCCACAGGAAAACATGGAGTTTGGGGTATTTAGGTTGATAGCCTGGCCTCACGTCTCAAGCTGTTCTTGAGATGTGAACATTACCTTCAGAAAAAGCTTAATTCCTAAGTCATTTGCAAGATTATGATCACAATGTTAATGCATGAGGTTTCTACAGGGACATCTCAAATGCTTCATTTGGCCCACCAAGCTGGATACGCACACCAACTGAATTGGCAGCACTTGATTCTTCATGTTGCACTCGTTGGTCTCCTCCTTTGAGGAGACACACTTAGACACACTTTAAAATGTAACAAGAACTAATTACAATGTAGAAAGCCGTCATCCATCCATCCATCCATCCATCCATCCATCCATCCATCCATCCATCCATCCATCATTTTCTATACCCGCTATATCCTTTGCAGGGTCACGGGGGTCTGCCGGAGCCCATCACAACTAATTTTCAGGCGAGAGGCCGTCATGTATATAGGAAAAACTTTTTCTATATTTATCATTACACACATTTAAGAACAATCGTTAATTATTATTTTAAATAAATGTTTTTTTTCTGATTTTAAAACAAATGAAAATTATGTTAAATATGTTTAACTGGAATTCTGATAACTTATCCTGGTGGATAACAAACAAACATGAACAGCTTTGCTGCTTCACATTTGGCAGGAGGCTTTTTCACACAAGTTGTTCTTTAAAAACAAAACAAAGAAAAATTGGACAACTTAGTAATGATGTAATTAATCATATAATTGTATTTCTAGTGAAAACTATGCTAATTCTGCTGTCTTATTCTAATCAAACTCTCGGAACCTGAATATTTAAAAACTATAAAGGACTGTATATTTAGTATAATAAATGTTTGCACTGCAACAACGGTTTTCAAAAGATGTTGCATGGCTGCATCATCCAAAGCTGCAAAACACAACAAATATCATTATCTCTGTTTAGACATTGTGCATTTATCTTATCGGGAGGGACTTCTGCTTTCTAAACACTGCCAAATCTCTCTTTCCTCTCTAGTCCGAAGAGACATGCAAAACAGCTCTCTGCTCTCAGGATGTCTGTCCCCTGTTTGAAGTTTATCTAAGCACCATATGTATTTGTTTTCCCCATCAGAGTAAATAATGGTTCTCTCAGCCCACTTACAGTCCATCCCGTCCATCAGTGCACATGTTATTTATTGTGAAATGACACCTCACTGTCCAGAGAAGCTCCTGCGGTGGGCATGATTCATGGCGACAGAGTCTGAGACACAGGAAAACCATTACAAATCCTATCAATGTTCTGTTGCAGTGGTGGTCCAAGAGGAGGAAACTTTAGACTCAGCAAGAAGTTTTATGTTCAAGCCAGTTTTGCTGATTGGGAGTCAGCCATTATAATCCAACCTTTATCTCAAATGTGACATTTTACAAAACACAGTGAATTTATTTACTTTAGATATTAGATTTCCTAATTTCCATCTAGTTTTGTCACGGGTACACTCTGGACTGGGCACCAGTCCATCAGAGTTACAAATACAAATACTTTTATCTTAATCTGTAATACAGTAAAGATGCAAGATAATATATTTATTTCTTTTTCTCAGTATTTGTAAATTGATTCTACCCTCAGATGAAAGGATCCTGTATGGTTTATTAGTGGTTACTGTTATTGTTTGCCTGCACTTTTTTGCAATAGTAAGAAGTAAGAAGGGAAAATGGCAGATGATGAAAAACAAGGAAAAAAGAGGGATACATATTCCAGTTTACTCCAACTTCATAAATTGTAATTTTACAATAACATGGCTATACTTCAATCAATAAATAATCCATCCCACACTCCTGGAAATACTGTGTAATTACAGGGTAACTGTAAGGGTAGAACCGTGGTATTTATATAATTCAGCTCTGCACCTCCTATGTACGATCCATTTTTTACACTGTAATTTAATATTTTACACGTCCATTCTATGTGCACTAGCTGAACGTGTACATTTGAAAATCTTCAGTAAATGGAACAAAAAACACAGTTTAGTTTTTACTCTGAAGAAGAAGAAATAGATGTGTCAAATCCATCCCTCCATCCATCCATCCATCCATCCATCCATCCATCCATCCATCCATCCATCCATCCATCCATCCATCCATCCATCCATCCATCCATCCATCCATCCATCCATCCATCCATCCATCCATCCATCCATCCATCCACTAATTTATGCAGATTCAGGTCATGGGAGAAGCAGTCTAAACAAAAGTGGCCAGATATACATCTGTAAAACAAAAACCATAAAGTATTATTTTTTTATCAGTCTTTTTCAGGTTTGATCTATTTAACTTATTTTAATAAATTACACATCCTTGAATGGTAATTACAAAATTGATTATAAGATTAAATATCAGCAAGGAAATACTAACACGATGACATAATACACTGTAAATACTCAAGAGGTATGTGCTAGGATGCAACAATAACCTGTAGGTTCATAATTTACAAAATCATTGATTTCATAATTTCACTATTTTATTTATTTATTTATTTTTTATACTTTATAATAGGAAGGTACACAGTAGTTACAAAATACTCCCAGGACGATTTATCTCCCTTGAGTTCAAGTTGTTGGTGTTGCTGTGTGTGTGTGTGTGTGTGTGTGTGTGTGTGTGTGTGTGTGTGTGTGTGTGTGTGTGTGTGTGTGTGTGTGTGTGTGTGTGTGTGTGTGTGTGTGTGTGTGTGTGTGTGTGTGTGTGTGTGTGTGTGTGTGTGTGTGTGTGTGTGTGTGTGTGTGTGTGCGTGCGTGCGTGTGTGTGTGTGTTTGTGTGTGTGTCACACAAGCAGCTAGAAACCTTAATATATGTTAGCACTTGTTCCACACTGTGCTTTATTCGCCACTGACATAAAAATATCTGCCTGTGACCAGACACATCAGGGACTTGTGGCTGGCCCTGGGCCACAAAGAAAGAAAGGGACTTTCTCCAGGTTGCAGAATGCCGTAACAACATAAAGCACCCACAGGGGAGACAATATTACGTCTTTGTGGGATCATTGTGAATACACAGCTGGAAGCTGGAGGTGAAATAAAGCATCTTTTTACAACAATCTCTGTGTAGCTTAATAAGATCTATGATTTTTTTTTAAATTGCAGACTCATGACCAAACTACACCATAAATTCAAAAGAAATGAAAAATGTTTTAAAATGACTGTAAATTGTGGACAAAATTATGAAGCATTAAGCAACAATCTGTCTTCATTTGAAGACACACCATCTGCTAAATTACTACTTCTACTGTGGCTGCCTGTCTGGCAAAATGTGCTGTGTTACAAATACCATGTCAAAATTACACGTTATTATTAAGAATAAAAGCATTCTAATTGATAAAGTATTCCATATGAACTTTTTGTACTTTTTATCATAATATTCAGCTGTTTTCCAGCGTTTGGATGCCTTACATCAGTTTTTCTATATTTGAACTAATTTTTTAAACCTTTTTTTAATTTTATTTATTTTATTCATCTACTTTTACTTTTTGCCTGCTCCACTCTGCTTTGTTTGCAATGCTGACTGTGTGTCTTGAGTAAAGCTTTGAATTTGTCTAGGTGCTCTGCAGCTGTTCTCCTCCTGCGTAAACCATTACAACAATGACAGGACCTAAATAATCTTGATCGATTTTCTCCACGTCTGTTTTCACAATTCACGTCAAGCTATCAACTATCAAAATGAGATTGAGTACAAAAAAATGATCAAGGGGCATTTTTCAGAATATCAAGCGATTGGATGTGCTTCTGTGAAGAAACAATGGGTTGCTTGTGTGTTAAAGGCTGCACACGTTAATGGTAATTCAGTTTGTTTCAGTTGATTTAAAGACAGACGTTATAAATATGGCATAACTGAAATTATTACTGACACACGTGGGTTGTCTGCATAAATGTGTTCAAAATATCCCTTCAGTTGCAGATGCCCAAGCTCGAATGACATTTGATTTAGCTGAAAAACATGCTGCATGTGATGTTTATGAAAGAAAATCCTTTAGAGCCCCAAAATATCAGTTCAGTGATAAATTTCCTTTTTGGATTGTTTCAGTCTTGAAATGCACTTAGATACACGTTCAAGCTGCTTTGAAGACTTAAGGTAGACATATGGCTTGGCCTTTCCTCCCTTCAATTTACTGATACATACCAGGTGTTATACTTTCCATGTTGCTTTCCCAAGATAAAGGTTTCATTCTTGGAGGAAAAACAAAATAAAACATATTTGTGTGTAAAAGTGCAAGAGGCTGCTTTTCTTTCCCAAATATATTGAACTAATCTGTATAAAAAAGGAATGATCATTTCTTTGTCTGAGAGGCAACAGTCTTTGTTGCATCCCATGTGGCCCTCAGATGTTCCTGTTATTGACATTGTGCTCATATAATTTATGATAGTGAAGTTCAAGGACACAAAGAGAGAAAATAGTCATGAATTTTATTTTGAGACGTGCTACATATGCAAAGAGTACACTGCTCTGAACTGAACTAAGAAGAGCCACAAGAAAGAATTTTGTGCACAGATACTGAACAGATAACATGTAAGCAATGAATAGCTTTGTTCATTGCCTGTCGGGTAGTGGTGATGGGTGTCTCTTTAAAAAGTAAAGGGGTGGTCAAGCATCACTCACTTCACAGAAAAAATGCATGGAAAATGTGGGCAGTAGATCTGGTCATGGCTGTTTTGAATTTATCACAGTGATATATTCAAAGCTGTCATGGCGAGCCATTTTGATGTTGAGGGGAGGAAAAGCTAACATTTTCTTTGTATACTTGGATATATTTGACAATAATCTGCATGCAGTAATGCTCAAGCCTACAGTTTCAGTATATAAAAGGTGAATGGACAGGATGTGCTATTTATTGATACTAGACAGCCGACATTTATCCAGAATGAAGTCCACTTTGCTTCATGGTTGTTTCTAAATTTGTATTAATATATTATTATTATAGCATAAAAAAACACACATTGTAAACGAGGGTTCATACATACATCTGAACCATGAAAGAGAACAATTTATACTGAAGGCAGAAATATATCATCTCATGTATACATTAACAGTTTGAATTATTTATAATGAAATCTTATTTGGACTGAACAAAGATTTCCAAAATCAGAACGAAACCCCGGCCAGCCTGCCCTAGCAAGGACTTTTGCTTGTAAAAGTGTGCTCTATACATCCTGGGATGTTGAGGTGTGTGCTTTGATATTGTTTTGCATCTTTGTTTAGCTGATTTCTATGATTTCTTTGCTTTGTGTAAAGCGGCTTTCACTTAGAGGGCGCACAGCGGCAGCTGCTTTCCCATTCATTGTGTATGTGCTGCCGCCGCGCAAGGGCGCAGGGGTCTGCCGCCGAGGTCGGCGGCGCGCAAGAGGGCACATACCGCCGGGTTTGCGCGGCGGCAAAGGGCGCAAGAGGGCGCATGCCGCCGAGCTGCCGCCGGGTTGCCGCACCGCGCAACAGAGCGCAACAGTGCGCAACAGGGCGCAGGCTGCCGCTGCGAATTGAACATTTTTTAATTTCACCGTGCGCCCTGTGACGACATCTCGGCGGTGTCCAATAGGAGAAAAGGTGGTGGAGGGTGAAAAACTTGCAGGTTGTAGATCAGAGACGATCAACATGGAGGTAAGTCATCTAGCCCGATAATGATGTTGGCTATGAGCATGTGAGGAGCTGTGGGTTGCGAGACTGCAGGCCTATCGTGACCTCAACAAAAAGAGACAAAAGTGGAGAGAAATCTCCCAGAGTTTGGACATACCAAGGGTGTTTAAAAGTGGTAGAAATGTGATATTATTTTGCTCTTTTAACAATAAAATGTTAGTTTCAAATAAAATATTGCATTTCCATGCTTCATATCAGGATCAATTGAATCATTTATCAATATATGGTTATGAAAAGACCATGTGTCAATACTTTTGTAAACTGAAGCACATACTTTACTACATGTCCATATCTAAAAATCTAGATGACTGACATGAGCTAAAAAACGACAACATAGTTCAGAAAGGTTTTTTAATAAAATATGTTTTGAACTATTTACAGTGGATGACTTGAAGAAAAAATGGAGAAACTTGAGGGACAGAAATATAAAGGAGAGGAAGGGAGGCCAGGCGTTCAGTTGCAGTGATGGAGCCTGAAGTTGGTTGATCCTGCTGAGGCTCCAACTCTCCCCAACAGGCTGTCAAACTGCTCCCTGTTCAGCCTGAAGTAGACCTGGCCATCATGGAGCTGTAGCTCCCGAACCAGCCTGTATTCCCCCAAATCCTGTCTTCTCATGAGGATTTCATGAACCCTCCTTGCTGCTGCTGCTCGTCTCCTCCTCCTCAGAAGAAGAACTAAAGCCCGGGCTTTTCTTTTTAAGCAGGGACAGATACATTTTTCAAACCGAGCTGTAGGCTACTGTACGTCCAAACGAGTGGGAAAACGGCGCCAGACCGGAAAAACTTTTTTTCGGTCGCCAAGCAACTTGCAACAAATATGTAGGCCTACGCGATGCGCGGATGTGCACGCTGCTCTGCGCCGAGTCTGCGCCCACCTTGCGCCCACCTGCGCCGACTCTGCGCCGAGTTTGCGCCCACCCCGGTGCAAACCGCGTTCTATTTGAAAGCTGCTTAACTGTTTTAGGTCTTTGCTATTTTTCCTTACATTTGTTTTTTCTTCAGCATTTTTTTCCTTCGTAGACTCATTTTGTATATCTATAGGTGGGATTTACGTCATTTTCTCTATGTGGTAATTTTTGTTTATTTTTTTGTTCCTTTTTCTTTACCTTCAAGATTGGCTTGTGCTTCTTGATAGTACCTCAGTGCTGTTGTGGTTTCTTCCATCTGTGATTATTTTTTCATTTTGTAGTCATTTTAAGACTTAAGGTTTTCACACATACACAGCATTCCTGAAATCTTCTAGAGATGTTCCTGAGGGGGCGACCTCTCTACTGATAGAAGCTGGGCTAGGCTCCAAATCCCCCCTGGGACACTGAAAAGGATTGAAGAAAGTATAGGAAATGGATGGATGGGTGTTTTTTAGGGGTGGCGTGTGAAAACGCGAATGTTTGCAACATTCACTCCACACGTCAAGTGGATATCTTCCAGCCAGCTAATAAAAACTGACTGTGCAGAAGACTGCAGAGTTAGAGAGAGTTTGACTGTGGCCATTCATCTTCTGAAGCACAGAGGGTTGATGGTGATAAGAGCTGATGTTTCATATTCTGTTTTGCTGGCCTGTGTGATGTCATTTACTTCCTCAACAATAGTACCAATTCATTTGAAATCGTGTCATTTTGATATAAATACAAAAATGGGCCTTAGTCAGCCTCATCCGCCATACTTGATGTCTTGTCAAGAAAACACAACAGAGTGAGTATTGTACGCACATTTTGGTGAAAATTTTGTATTATCATACCGTACTTTAAATTGGATTATTTTCTGTCATAGTAATTTTTTGAGGGTCTGTTATTATTTCATCTTTTGTTTTTACTTTGAGTTTCTTTGTGGGCATTTGACATCTCCTTGCAGTCATTTTATGTTTTTTTTAAGCAGTTGTGTGCTTTTTTGGCAATTTTATGTCACTGCTGTCCTATTGTGTGATTGTTTTTTGTCAGTATGTTTCAGTTTATAGTGGGTTTAAAGCTGTTTCTGGTCTCTTCTTTTAGTTGTTTGATTGATGTTGCAACGGCACTTTATATTGAACAAATGATTTGTTCGTCATTCTGCTCCATATCTTTTAGGTCCCATCAGGCTTTCCAAGAAAATATTTAAAACAGACATATTTCCTATGCCGTTCAGTTTGTTTCTAATATGTAGTAAATTTGGTCTAATGAGCATTTGCTGTTTCTGCATATCACAAACTTTGAATCACTGAAGGGGAACCAGATGTGCAGATCTATACCAGTAACTCACACTTTCTGTCAGCCCACTGGAGTGTAAATCCCCCCAAAAATGTCTGCCAAGAGAGTTTTAGTAAAATGAAAAGTTCTGTCCCATCAGAAGGGACTGTGCAAACCAGCCCGGTTTATGTCAGCATTCCTGTGAAGTCTGTGTCACTCTTTTTTATAATCACATTTAAGTTTTAATCTGATTAAGCATGTACAATACAAGCTTACCCCATGTGTGGTCTCCTGCCCTAAACCTCCACCCAAATCCTATTATTACCCATTTTAATTACAGGATAATACCTGTGGGATATTGTATCATTATTGTTGCTAATATTACTGATTGACATTAAAATCACATGTTTCCCTTTTGTGATGCCATTTAACTTTTGAGAAGCCAAATATGTGGCCTGAGGCTGCTACTGTTCACATAGCTTCTGCACTTTTGGAGAAATCAGACACCACCGTTGAACCCTTTACATTATTCAAAAGCTTGGCAGTAAAATAGCTTCGTATAAAGTGAGAGGTATATACTGGAAAACAACGGTTGTTCCTCTATTTTAATATAACTCGAAGAGTGCAGAATTAATTCATTAATTCCGATTGTGCTGTTGCATGTAGCTCATGTTAAATAGGAATACTGATCAGGAAAACCTGGTGGTGTAAACCTTAAATCTTAATTGTCTTGACCCCTGTCATTTGATCTGCTGTGTTCACGGTAAGGAATCAAACTGCTTCTAATTGTGGGTGAGTGAGCATGGAGAGAGGCAGGGAGGTCTGAGGAAACACGGCCACAGAAGGTGTGAAGGAGGAGGACAGATGTTCTGCTGTCTCTGATGGTTAGGTCACTTTGATGGCTTTGACCTCATATGCGCGAGTCAGCAGCACTCTTGCAGCCAGCAGGTCATAAATATATAACTGGGATCTGGAGGCAGACATTACCAACATAACACTGGGTGACCTAATGAGCTGGCAAGCTTTAGTCTGCATGGCGTAGTCTGCTGTCTTGGTGTGCCCATACTACCATTCATTCACACTGCTTTAATGGATTTAGGGTATTGGTGAAATAACAGAAACACTACACCTGTGAAAGAAGGTATGAATGTTTGAAAAATATTAAAAATTGTGCTTTTTTTTCTTAAAAAAACAACAACAAAAAAGCAAACAAAAAAAAAAACAATACGTAAATGATTGTCACAATTTAAGATACAGTCCCACACTGCCCACTGTTGGCAGGAATGCAATATGACCATTATGCCATCCATCCCCCCTGTAGGGTTTTGGTGAGGCCGCTTTGGTGTGTGCTGCATCCTCTTCAGATTACGAGACTGTATTGGTTTCCAAAGTCCAATGACCATGCTCAAACCCTTCCCTGTTGTGTTGCAAAATGATTATATCAGTGTTCACGTCCCCATGCAGGTCAGACAATTCCAGTTGCGAAGCCACATGGAGGATTTATTAGAACCAGATGGGCTGTGCTCCCTTACAAGCCCGGCCGAGTTGAAAAACACTGGGCTGGCTTCTCCCAGGCCTGCTTTAGGGGAATGGAGAGCGGCTGGTCCACCCATTTCCTTTCCTTGCCCTTCCCAGGCATGTCAGAGAGGAGCCAAGCCAAAAACATCAAACCTGCAGTGGCTTTTGGACAGGCTAGGGCTCGAACAGTGTGGTAATTACGGATGGCAAGAGGGAAGGTGTGCGGTAGAAAGGAGGTGGGCGCCAGGCGGAATCATCCTGTGCCAAAGGCTTAAAAGAGCCACAAATGAACTAAAAGAAAATAAACAAACAAATTGCTAAAAAGTCTAGGCACTTTTTTTAACACTGTTATATGTTTGACACTGAAATGCCATACCAGAAGTACCGGTAACTAAGGTTGGGCTTCTTTGTCATTAGACAGAAACATAACATCAGATTCATCACATTGGTGGGCTGCACGTAGGGGGGATGATGAAGAACAGTTAGCATTAATGCCACCTGATCCCTCTCTCTTACTCTTTCTTATGGTCCTGCCTTGAATGCCAAATCTCCACAGCCATCTCTGAGAAGGCTATTGCCAACTAAGATTAGTTATTGCCAACTGCAATTTACACCTAAATCTAATTTGCTTCTGTTCAGCCGCCTGCTTTTTGTCGGCCTGATACCACTGGTATCCCTTCACATCGCTAAGTGGAGGCAACCATTGTGGCCCCATGGCAATCCTGGTTGGCATAGGGACAGTTACCAGTGGTTTATACAATACTTATTTTACACTCCGCAGGAATTTCGAATTTCATCTACACTTCGTGAAGCCACAAAACAGGTGCTTCACCTGTTTTCACTTGAATATCAAAAATCGTATCGCTTAATGCAACCTTGATGTTAACATCGGCTCAAACAGACATTCAACTCGTCTTGGACTATGTGGCATTCATCTCAAGAAGTCATGTGATTTTTATATTAAACTTAACTCTATCTAGTGTACTTATGCTTCAAAAAGAAAAAAAAGCAACAAAGAAAAAAAATCCAACATGGCCATTTTGCTTGTCAGAAATGAGAGTAAGTTTGTATATTATGTAAAGATTTGCATGTCAATGTCCTAAACTGGAAACAGTGTGTTATGGTTCAGAGTGTATTAAAGACAAAAAAACTAAACTAATGCAATGAGAAAAGTAAAACTGGAAAAGGTTTTTTCTCCTCAAAAATGATGACAAAATAGCAGTTATGCATCAAAACAGTATGTGTGCACCTTAAGTTAAAGACTGCATTAACTTCCTCTCTATCTATACCCTAAATTGCCTGTCAGTCACTTCCATAGAATCTGTTTAATTCAAAACACTTTCAAAGAGGCTGTTGGCATTCTGAATGGAAGGAGCACTTTTTTAAATGACAAAAAAAAAAGTTTATTTGCTTTTATGAGAGGGGTTGATGCTTTGTGGAATCATCTTCTGATCCTTAGATATTTTAGAGTCACATTGTCATTATTATGGGCCCGAGCACTTACAGTGTGAAGGCCCTATTGTATCTGTAGGAATTGTTGTTTTTCTCGTTCTCGTTCTCGTTCTCGTTTTTGTTTTTATCCTCGTTTTTCTTCCGACAAAATGAGGGCCTTTTTGCCCCCCTAAACGTGCCCCAAAAGTCACCAAATTTCGCACGCAAGCCAGGCCTGGTGAAAAATTTGATATTTAATGGTTTGCATTAATGGGCGTGGCAAAATGGCTCAACAGCGCCCCCTAGAAAACTTCGTGCCTCAAGCCCCACAATACGGTTTGACGTAAATCGGTACACACCTATATCATGTCGCAACTTAAAGAAAAGTCTCTTGGCGCCATGGCCGAAACCGAACAGGAAGTCGGCCATTTTGAATTAATCGTGTAATTTTGGTGGAATTTATGCCATTTCTTCGTCCGTTTCTTCGCCCGAACCGTAACGTGCACCCAGGTCTGTTATACATCAACATGTGCATCTCCATCCTGCGACGATCACTTTTTCTCAGTCAAAAGCGTTACTGTGGCGATGATAGACGCCCAAAAGCGCGCCCCCCTTCATCTGATTGGTCCATATTTGATAGTTCCTACTTTCTGGCATAACTTTTGAATGGTTTGACATAAAGAGCGGTGGGTGGTGTCATCGGACTCGGTTTTGGGTCCTTGAACATAATTGTTGCAAATTAGCCCCGCCCCTTCTTCTGATTGGTCGATATTTGATAGTCCCTATTCTCTGCCATAACTTTTGAACGGGTTGGGATAAAGACATGTGGGTGGTGTCATCGGACTCGGTATTGAGTACTTGACCTTCATTGGCCTGAATTATCCCCGCCCCTTCTTCTGATTGGTCAATATTTGATAGTCCCTATTTTCTGCCATAACTTTTGAATGGTTCTACATAGAGGGTCGTAGGTGGTGTCATCAGACTCGGTTTTGACTCCTTCACCTTAATTGTTTCAATGTAGCCCCGCCCCTTCATCTGATTGGTCGATATTTGATAGTTCCTACTTTCTGCCATAACTTTTGAATGGTTTGATATAGAGAGTCGTGGGTGGTGTCATCCCCTAAATGTCCAGGCCTGAAGAATCTACATGCAAGTCATACAAGTGCTTCCACTGCAGCACGCCTGAACGTGCACAAGGGTGTGAGGGCCCGTTTATCGCTGCTTACAGCTTCAATTTTCCTAATTATTGCAAATTAAGTCAATTCATCCCAGGCTTTATATTCTAGACCCAAAGGTTAGGTTTTTGTCTTATACATGTTCTGTTCTAGTGACTTAATTTATTCTGGCACTTAGAAACTTAAAGTTTGACTTGTCTTCATGCATGAACGTTTAGACCTTATTTACATTTACTTCAAATAGTTTTAGATTAAGACCTGTATAAATGTACAACTGTGTTATATAAAGTTAATACCAATTATTTTCTGTGCAAAATGAAAAATGTGTTTTGAGTACCGTATTTGTTATCCTCTAATCTGTTCCATAAGATAATATCAAATGCCAATATTCTCCATTATTAGTTCTGTAATCTTCACTTACTCTAGGTTTACTGAAGCTGGACTCACTTACGGGACATCTAGGATAAGTTTTCCCATTTTCCAGCTGGTTCATTTTTTAGGTGTTCGCATGAATCATAAACAATATTAGGTGTTGCAGGAGATGAATCTGCACAGTGATTCACTTTCTCCGCTTCTGGGTGCAAAGCAATGTCAGACTTTATTTGCTCATTAAGGGCCCTACTTATGATCCTTCACACTGACCAGAAACGATTCAAAAGATATTTCCAAACAGGTGGAGAAACTTATGAGCATGGGTGGATTTCCTGAGGAAGAGCATAAAACAGAGGAGAAAAACTGGAAAAGCTGCACGGCCCTGTTACAAGGATCTGGCATCTTCTCTAGTGTGTACTAAAGCAGTAGAATAATATGACATTACACAATTTTGTTTTGGGTGGCCTCGCATATTCCCCGCCAAGAAAATATAAACAGCCGCTGTTCAGGGAATGCCCAAACATAATTCATTGCTCGAGGAGAGGATTTTCCTTGTAGCCTTTATATTTTGGTCCGGCAAATACATGTCTCAGAAGAATCATGTAGGAGAAACACGGACTGGAGGTAAAGTTGATTTACTCTATGAACTGTCCAAATGGGAGGGCCTCCTGTTACAAGACAGATTTAGAAAACAGGTAGGTTTCTTAGCAACTCTTTCTAAGTGGCTTTTAATAAGTGCCAATTGGCACAGATTTCCACAGATTCCTATCAAATCTGAAAGCCTCATCCATCCATCCATCCATCCATCCATCCATCCATCCATCCATCCATCCATCCATCCATCCATCCATCCATCCATCCATCCACTAATTTATGCAGATTCAACTTTGTACCAAGATTTTGAGCAAAGAAATAATGCAACTCTAACATATCAATCGAAGGCAGTGAGAGTTGTATTATTACTTTTATTCTCATTATTTTAATACAATGTGTAACCCTTATGCATTGATTTTCATCGGGCATGGTTGATGTAAATAGTGATAAAGTTGTCATTCCCAAGTTGGAGGGATAGTGGAAGAATAATTTTCACCCAGGAATTTGTTTCTCACGTGAACCTATTATTTTTTACAATTTGATTCCTTATTTTTGCCTTAAAATTATTGTTTTTAGTCCATTGTTATTCTTCCTTGATTATCACGAATACCAGGGAGATATTAAAAAAGCATAGATATACACTCACAGTGATTTCAGACCAACAAATGATCATGCATCTCATACTATTATGAGTTATGTTGGTACTTTATCTCTGTTGAGCAAGAGAAACTATTGCATTAAGTGATAGGATAAACTTGTTTCAAATGCTATTTCAAGGTTGTGCTGTAGAGTGGAACCGCCATAAAAAGCAGTTCTTGTGAACAAAAGCTGAATTTGTATTTGTGAAGGGAAAAAACATTCTTTTTCAAATATAACTCAGAACGATTTACAAGACAACAGGGGATTAAAGTTAAACTTTACTATTCGTTTAAACAAATTGTGTCTTCCAAACAGTTTATCCTTTATTAGCAAGTTATCAACCATCCTGTAGTGTTATTTACTCAGCTTTATTGTTGTGTTTCATTTTCATTTTAGTGGACTTGTTGTTTCTCTGTGATTCTCTGGTTTAGTTTGTAAAGTTCAATGCTTTTAGATTTCGTATATATTGTGTAGAAAACTGAAGGTCTGACTGTGGCTCATAGAGAAATCTGGACATGTTTAATGTCATTCCCCTACAACATTTGGTGGTATATGCATTTTAAACCATGCACAAACCAATTGTGAAGCCATTTCTTATTCTTAGATGCACTGCTCCGCAGTTGCCAACATCTGAGAAAAGCACAAATAACTTACAACCTGCTCAGATGAATGGTAAAGCGTTTCCCTGCGTCTTGAGGTCTGGTGTGAGCCCTTAGGTCAAAGCAACAGCATGCCTCTTGATGTGGTCTGTCATTTCCTCTTAGCTGGCCCTGCTGCAGCACAACGGTTTGCTGGAGTGTGGGAAAAACCAGTGTGAAAGGGATGAGAGGAAGTGTGTATTTATCTCTGTTGGTGGAGCATGATTTCCACTTTGATCTGTCTGCAGACCAGCTCCTGGTGGGCTTTTCTACCGCCGGGTCACTGTGTCAACTTCTAAGGGTCTGACATGATGCTTGGGGAGTACCTGTTTAGGTAAAGGACAAAAACAACCCTTATTGCACTGGAATAGCAGCAAGGGGAGGTGATCACAAAACATCATTTTTAGAAATTGTTATATCATTATTCAGTGTTGTGTGAAGTTGCCTTTTTATCCAAACAAACCATTAGTTATTATTGATCACTCAACAGCAGTTAAAGGATTTAAGCAGCCTCAATGACAAGACGAACTCTGTTCAGAACTAATGAATCATGAACCAAGGTTCACAGAGAAGTAAGGGATATGATTTCATGGGGTTTGGTCTCCTTTGTAGCTATCCATCTTTGCTCCATCTCCAAATCTTAGTCACTGAGCAAACAATCCTTTATTTGCTCTTCTCATTCAGCTAGGAGTGGCTGATTAAATGATCCATTTCCATTGTCTGGAAAATTGTATATTTAATTAAAGCACAAGCAGCATGTCAACACCTCTCTCAGTGTACAGAATGAGATAATACAGTTGTGCTCACATGCCATTGTGTCTTGAATCTGTGAACAACCCACACATACGTTTGCATTCAAAGTGTTCTTTCCAAGTAGTACTCCCTTGCCAGGATGTGTGTTTCCCAGAACTGTATTGCGTCTACTGTTTGGTAATAATCTCCTCATGCATGTATATCTCCACTCAGGATTTCCACCTGCGGGTACACCCAGACCCTGTCCACCTCATTCCATATGCATGTGGGAAGTCGGTCAGCAAGAGTGCAAGTGGCACATGCTAGTGAGTGCTGGCCTGGGAGTAGATTAGCTGCTTCTGTGTCTATCTGGCGCTGACAGTTCACACAGGCCCCTTTTTCCACTACCCCAGGGCGTATCAACACACTGTTTCCCTTCTCAGGGGGGTCTATCTACTGGCCTCCAGGCTAAAAATGTGAATTCACACTCTGTAGAAGGCTTAAAACTTTGACACAGCATGTGCTGAATGACAATTTGGTTGTAATTTATTTCATGTATGCTTACAACATTGAACTGAGGCGTTGCAGAGTGTTATTTTGGACCGCCAAGATATCCTAGCATGAACCTGGATTCTGAATGCAATAGCAATACATATATGTGAAAATATTATTATAAAAAGAAAGAAAAAAGGAAAATGCCACGTATGAAGTGAAAACTCTGGTGGGGGACGGAGCCGCAATAGCAAATAGGTGTAGGTTGAACATTTCAGGAGAGTAATATCGTGAAATGTTGGGTTTTAATGGGCAGTCCATGCACCTTCATGAAAATTTACTAGTCAGCTGATATCCCCATAACTGAGAGAGTTGGTGGTTGTGACATGAATGAAACAGCAGATGCGATCACCTAACGCATGTGCACCATGCTCTTGTAAAAATATTGCTCCATAGCTCTGCTACAAGTCTCTACAGGATATCTTTAAGAGAAACACTGGAACAGATAGAATGTGAGCTGATGGGCCCCTGACACAGATGTCTTAGATACCCCCTAATTTAAGCCAACGCTTTCTAGTTTTCTTGTTTTAGCACCTCTAAAAGATAAGACACATTCACCCTTGGATGCTAAAGTGCTGGAAGCCATTTTTACATGTTCATAAGTGAGACAAGATAACATCTCAGCTTCACAGTTTCACATACTTTATTCATTGAAGACTTAACTCTAGTCCATCAATTTGATCAATGATAACTCAGTTTTGAAGGCTCTAAAAACATTACATGTCAAATTTACTTACAAACTGTAGCATGTCAAAGTTTTGTGTTATGCAAAACAATGGTGACATTGCACTGCATAGTTTTTATAAGTTGGAAGATGGCATTGCACTACAAACACACTAGAAACACATTTCCACATTGTCTGAGCACATCCTTTTTTTTAAAAGTTGGATAGGCTTAAAATAATGAAATGTTAGGGTTAGCGATTAAAAAAAGGCTTGAATATTAATGGGTATGTGGTTAAAGGTTGACATCACACTGCCTCAACGATGTCACAAAACAGCAGATGAAGTAAAACGCTACATATCTATGTATATGTCTTCATATACGCCTTCATTTTGACATCACTACATGTCTGGTATCTGGACAAATGCAATTACTGCATGTTTTCTCCTGGAGCTGGAGTGCTTTAAAGATCTCACAGGAAATTGCACAAATGTGAAATGAAACTAATTTCAAAATGATGGGAGTTTTATTTTATTTCAATATCAACAAATCAAGTCTGATTTGAAGCTTAAGGGTGTTCTGTTGTATATATTGAGAATAAGTTGCACAAAGAGGTCATGGGAGCTGCAGGAAACCCAACAGAAGGCTTACAATGAAGTCACTTAAGGCAGCTTCAGTCGCTGCTCTGTGTTGTTGCTTGCGGCTTACTAACCTGATCCACAAGGTGGTTCGTTGCATAGAACCAGCCTCGAAATTCATCTATGAGGAAAAAAGATTAGCAGCCTGACTCATGGATTACCATATATATATCGGGTACACTTTTATCAATCAGGTCAATGAAGCAGCATCATGTGGCTGGAATCATCTGAAGGATAAACAAAAACGTTGTTGGACCATGAAAAGCCTTCAGTCCCTTCCTTCAGTCTTATAAGATCACACTTCTCACATCGATTATATTGCACCGTGAAGTACTGACTGATCAATTGTGTTGCGCCTCTCCTGTGATCATGATCTCATTACCAACAAACCTGTACAGACGACTGAAACCGGTCAAATTCCATTGTGAAGCATGTAGGTGGAAGGTGATGACAAGGAGAGGAATGTGTGGAATAACAAAGAGGATATCTGTGGTCCTGCTGTTTCGATTTCAATTGTCAGCCCAACAGTGTATCAGGAATGCAGTGTTAACTAATAGAGTGCTCCTTCAATTTGTTTTCCTTGCCTGCCATATCAGAGGTGGAAAACTCTCCATGTGGCCATGGAGGTGACGAAATTTAGACTCACTGACTCATCACAGCCAAACTTGGCTGATGTGTTTATTATCGTTATTCAAGGTCAAAAACACCCAAGCATCCGGTTTCCACATCTGAACGTCTTCCAACAAAGACACCCGATGCCTTCACCCCTGACTGACTTCTTAGTGTATACTCCAGCCACCCATTAGTGCACCCATCTGCCTCATTATGTTTATTAATGATGTTCTTCCCTCACTGTCACATCAGAAGTTTTCACTTACAGTTCTGGCAATACTGCCAGATGTTAGGACAGCTAAAAGTGTGGGATCCTATCTGGAGTGTCTCATATAAAATGTCTGTCAGGCCAGGGAGATCGCTTTGCCTCCAGCAAACTTTCAGCAATTGTCTTAATAATGTCCCCACGATGTAGAATAGGGGGCTTAGAGAGACACAAAGTCTGTGAGCTGGTTTTGTCCACGTGGATGGCTCACTAACAGGAAAGTGGTCATATTATTTGGAAAAGACTTGAGGGGGGAAAAATTAATGGATATCTACCGTGGATGTAGGGGACAGAAACAGACGTTGAGAATTCATTACAGCGGAACAAGCTTTTCAACTCAGCACAGAAAGAATTCCCCAGATATGAAAAAAAATGTATGTGTCGTTCCAGCTTTTAATCTTTTGGACATATCAAATTGCAAAGAATTTTAAAAAGATTGAAAAAAAACAAGATTTGTTACCGATTAACATAAATAAATGAAAACTAAATGTAAGCATTCAGAGCCTGTACATAAATGAAAGTCTGAAAAATTTCCATTTGGAGTCACGCACAACAATATCATCATTTATGAGGAATTTAAACCGCTGTTGATTAACAGTCCCAGCAAGTTTAGTAGAGCAGGTTCAAGCATGTGACGTCACATGCTGGGGTGGCAGTGGGCTCTTTCATGTAGAGTGGCAAGGGTGTGGTTGTCGAGCATCGAGAACATAAAACTGTCACCACTCCATTTCTGCAGTGGGACTGCAGAGGGCTTTCTCGTATGCCCTGCAGCACCAGCAATGATGAGATTTGAGGCTAGTAAGTCTCGTTGCCATGTGTGGAATCCGAACTCTAATTGCATTTGCAGCTACTGTTGAGCTGCTGCGAGGTAATGTATTCAAAAATGTTGTTTTGCTCATTTTAGTCTTGCAGGATTGCATACATGCTTGTATGCTGGATGTGGGTCAAAGATTGCAAAAGCATTACGAAGAGAGAAATTGGCCTGGCACAATGAAGCGCTCCGGACCTCACATTCATATGCAATGCATTTCGACACATAACACCCACTTAAAGACGAGATTCCTTTTCAGTTCAGCCTCATTGGGGATGCACCAGAGCGAGCGTATTCAACACACAAGACCAGCAGATGCTTTATGTTCCACTGCCAAACGCCGCAGGACGTCCAAAGTTCTGTGTCTGTGCCCCAATAGGTCATAGTCATTTTAACAGCTTAAAGGGTACCTTTGCAATATTAGGGAAAATAGTTTTACTGTCCTGGCTGGATTGTTGTGCTACGCTGCAATGAAACTGAATCATAGTTCTTCAAAAGCAGCAATTGAAACATAATAAACATAATTGTCAGGCCTGCCTGCTACATGTGTAGCAGATCAGCTACCATAGCGACCAATGTTTTTTTGTGTTGATCACTGTCAACTTAGAGTTTACAGTTTACTCAAATCAAGGGTTTCACTGCAATGTGTACTTTTGCTTTTGTTACCCTCTTATTTTAAGGCAAGGGTGTTGTTGATAAGCCTGTTATTTAGTCACAGGGAAGGAAATGTCAGTTTAGTTACGAGAAAAGACCCATATTTACCGCATGACTTTATGAGAGAATGAAGATAAATCAGAACCTAATAAACAAAATCTTACAGCTGTACTTTTTGAGAGCGCCTCCTTGCTCAGGCAGCACAATCTCCACATTACACGTTTGCTTATTCCTCTCCTCCAGGATGTTAATTTGGATGCTTAAATTATGAAACAGTCGTGACCTTGAACACATGGCCTTTACCCAGTCAGTGCTTTGGCTGTTTTGCAAGCCTCTCAGTGAACTGCACAGCAACAGACCAGAAAGACCAAATGCAGTAGCACCACCTTGTGTTGTGTCACAGCCAAAGGTTAAAAGGTCTAAAAGTCTAGAATTTCTTTTGGACATGTCAGATTTTATATTCATAAGATTACAAAGAAAAACATACAGCCAGCACTTCACCTCATGGGCACTTACTGATATTTTTTAGCATAGGTGACTTCTGCTCTTGTGAATTTCCCACAGTCTGAGATGAAGTTGGATGGAATGAGGGCATCCCCTTGGCCTTTATGTCTTACACAGAGAAGAGTAAAATGGCTTGTGTTGGCTAATCCTCTCACCAAGCGCAGCCAGACACTGAGCTGTTCTGGCATAATTAGAACCTGCTGCAGATGTCTGGAGTATTACCTCACTGCAAAGAACACGGCTTCCCCCAGCTAACAGCCCCAGCTGGCTGGACCTGGACTCTGTTCCACTATACCGATCAATGGGGAGCTCCCTGCACTTTCAGGCTCTCCTCGCACTCTACATTGAATGAACAGGAGGAATAGTGTAGGTGGTTGGTTGATCAAGTTCTTTGATGAGTGGGAGCCAGTTCCGTTTTTATGAAACTTACATTTGCGAATTGGACACTAAATGGATGGGGAATCGCAAATTAAGTACAAGCTCATGTAGCGCAGCTGATAACATTTTATATGAATGTCGCCAGAACAAAAGTATCAACACAAGCTCTTGTAGAAACATGTGAGGGACAGCCTGGAGACCAAGGCTGTCTCCAAGGTCTCCTAACTGCCTGAATCTAAACTTAAGGTCATTCCTCTGCTGCTCGACCAATTATCCACGCATACAGCTCTGCAGAGTCTCAGCCAGCCGCTGTGGCTAAATTGTTCCAGGTCATCCTCCTTTGGGTTTACCCTGGAAAAATTGCACTGCCCTAGACTGCCCTTTTTTCATCAACTAACCAATCACATGGCGTGTTAGGGATTGATTTTGTACAATCCGGTTGCCGTGCAGGATCATTTTTCTTTTTTTTCTTTACATTGACTTTAACAACATTCAGTGACACGTCACTGGCACTACATCTTAAGACATATTTTAATAATTTTCCTATCTCAGAGGAAATGTGTAATTGCTGCCTGATATTTTCTCAGGGATGTCTACATTTAGTATCCGAGACATAGTGTCATTGACATCAAGAGCATATTTGTCAATGCTGCTTGGTGGTGTTAGTCATGTCATGACTCGTCTGAACCCCTGGTCTCACCAGAGAATCTCATTACAGGAAAAACGACACTGATTGTTCTACTGTGATGGGAATAGGAATCTTGACATTGTCAAAGCACACCAAGTCAGAACGGTTGCACTGTGGAAGTTATATTAATCACCAGACACAACCAAGATCTCTGCTGTATGAGTGGTGGCTTCAATTCATCTCAGCTGTCCAATGTGTGTTTCTGATTTTTAAATCATTGTGAGTTGTCCATAAGGTAAATATGAATGGCACCTACAAGAAAAAAGGTTTATTAGTTGGATGAGGGTACAACAGAGACAAAAATAGGGTTCACATGAGGTAGAGTGGGTTTGTTTTTCAAGATATTTTCCCCTTGTGTGGTATGTGTGTTGTAAAGCAAAACTCTTAACTTTAAAATGGTCCATTCCTATTGAAAGCCCCTAGACAGACTGTGTCCGTTTTGATTTATGGAGCGGAAATAGTTGCTTTCTCCTTGCGGGTGGGCCTGGAAAACCCACCTCTCCCCTATTTCTGGCATGGCGGTCTTGTGTAAGCAGCAGCCCATAAGACCGAATCACACGAGGTCACAATCGCCAATCGTCAGCGGGGACTCTTAGATTACGGCCTGGTCACTGTAGAGACGTGTTCTCAGATGCAGCTTCGTTTTAACGGGTGAGAAGATACTTGAGCATTTACAACACTCCGTGGAGGAAGGGTCCCTGCTTAAGAGCATAATAGAGTGAATCCCTCCATCGTTAAGGGAAGCTGGGTTGGACCCAAGCTGAAAATCTACTAGCTCAGTAAACTCTGATTGATCGCAGTTATGTTAAACGATGTGGAAGACAAAAAGCAGAGTATTCACTGTTTTACAAAGAGTAATGTGTGACCTGACATACGAAGGTAATAATAAAACCAGACATGTTGTCATAGTCGAACCCTCATTTACTGCTTCTCTGGTTCTTGGTACTTTTCAGTGGACTGTAAAAATGCAAGATGTGTCCCATGAAATCACATAATCAGTGGTAGTTATTACCTCCCTGAAGACCTATTGGAGAACATATCAAGAACAGGTGTGCATATATAAAAACCATAACAAAGTTATAGCGTATGACTTTTTAGATTAAATAAATTTAAGGCCCTTGGACAAATTGTAATGATAATAATAACAATAATAATAATAGTGTGCTGTGGGCATATGAAATGAAAACAATCACCCAAGGAGGTTAATGGGTCTATATCCATGAAGAGAAATATTATTGCAAACTAAAATGCTCTGATACAGTGGGACTCTTCATCTATGCAAGTGATTTCAGGGTGGATGGTCATGTCCAGTTCTCTGCATGCAAGTATGAAACATTAAGGCTTGGTCAATTTCAGTTGCACCTCAGAATGACGTTCTTATGTCGTCAGTTAGCAGTTTGTTTTCAGTCCTCCAACGCAGGCTGTGACGTCTTGTAACTGCAACTTAGCTATCAAACACAAACAATTTGTCACCTCTCATTTCAGGTCCATCATATCTGCAGAAAACAAAGTATTGTTTATTGAACCGCAGCAAATCAAGTTAAGGATCGGACACTGGGCGTGACAAAGTGGGTGAACTGGAGTGCAGCAGAGTCAGGTCCAGAAGTACATGGACAATGATAGAGTTTTTATGAATTTGTCTTTATGCACCATCAAAGGGAGTTTGAAATTAAGCAATCAAGATATGATCAAAGTGTAAGCGTTGAGCTTTAATTGAATACATTTCACAAGAATAATGTATTTGCCATCTAGGAAGTATCTCCATTTCCAAGGCCTCAAAATGATTTAGACAAAGTGATATAATTGTAAATGGATTAGAAATCAGTATGAGACTTTTTGCTTGTTTCTGTCTTTTTCATGTTCATGATGTGGAAGTGTGTGTGAAAGCATTTTAGTGTTTTTGTGGAAGATGCCCGGTAAGTATAAGCTAACACAGAACAGGAGTTGTAGAAGTGCAGGGGAAGCTGTTTCCATCTATATACTGTTGCCCGTAAAGTTGGAATCATTTTGTTTTCAGACACATTCCTTTTTCTCATTCATCTTTTTGTTTACAATCATTTCATGAAATTTACATTGAAGATATTTGTCATGTCTTCAAATGCAAACATAATTTAATGATATAACCTCTAATTTGCTCACGAAAGATAACCATGTTTCATTTAGATATCCTGCAAGTCTTGAAAACCGCTGAGGAGGGCGGAGTGACTCATTATATAGAGACACTGTGATTCCATCACTTTTTTTTTTAACCAGAACTGAATGAACGTGAGAGATCCAAAATAGCTTGTCCATACAAATAAATATGATGTGGAACCGCTGTTCAGTGTTTCAATGTGGATTTTATTATGATGCAGTTAATAACTGTCATACAACCACCGCATAAAGGATGTGCATATTTGACATTTGATTTCCAGTCTTTAATTTGAAAACTCCCTGCATGAATAAACAGCTTGGTTTCGTGAAATATTTTTTGAATAACACCACAATTCATATCACATATCATCTTGTGTTTTGTGAATATCAGTGGGCGCCATGTACTGTGGAGGAATGGTACCCTGTCCTGTACTTTTACTGTGATGTTAACCATCTGGCTTTTGATGCATAAAAAGACAGTCACGCAAAACACCGAAGCTGCCTATGAGTGACACATCTGACAGTGTACGAGCCAGAAGTGGCTTGCTATTTACATGCAATGCTCTGAGAACATGCTTGCATTAAGCAACTTCAGCTCAGAGGCAAATGGGAGTGACATCAATAAAATTTCCTCTTAATGTCATTTGAATAGTAATGGCCGAAAACAAAGGACACCCAGACATTGCCCACGGAATAATCTGCTGGAAAGCAACACAACAGCCATTAGTGACTTTATACTTTCAAACATGGAAAGCTAAAACCTGATCCAGCAACAACTTAGTTGACTTCAGTAGCGAGCTCGCAATGTATTGTCATGGTCTCAAGGACGTATCAGCACAGAAAGGAAGCTTTGGCTCTTCAAATGCACTGATAGGTAATAGAGGGGATGAAGGAATGAATGTCAGTGCAAAAAACACTAACAGGATACCTTGCAGACATGTGGGTGGACTGTTGGCTGACAGGACTGTCGGCTCTAAGATGTAATCAAATGAAATTTTGGAAAGCATAAGTTCAGGAGTGCAAATAATACAGACTTTATCCATCAATGCTTGACAGGTGCTGTGAAAACAATGACATGATGATATACTGCCAAACAGGCTTGACTGGAGTTTTTCAAATATCAAAATATCAATTATCCATTGATAAATAAATGATTAAATGGTTGGTCAATAGTCAATAGTCCATAGAATGAAAGACTAATTATACCACACCACGCCAAAATCGTGAATACTCACAACCGCTGTGTAACTTACTGTTCCAGACAACCTTTCTCATCAGATCCTGCCTGGAATTTTACACACACACACACACACACACACACACACACACACACACACACACACACACACACACACACACACACACACACACACACACACACACATAAATATATATATATATATATATATATATATATATATATATATATGTATGTATATATAAAGTTGCGTTTGTCTTTTAGAAGAAAATAAATCAAATATTCAATGCTTCTTAGTCCCAAAAACATTGGTTGACCACAGGTACAGGCTTTCCATACCAATTAGCAAGTGCTCCACCCACAAATTTTCCATCAAAATAAACTGGGAACTCATAAAATTCTGATGTAAAAATGGGAGTGATTGTCTTTGATATTCAATGCTTTAATTGAAACCAGACAGCTGAATTACAGAGCCCTGTTTTGACTGCTCCATGGTTTCCATCAGTACAAGGGGATTCCTGAGTGATACCTTGAGGAACAGTAGATTCCATTTCAGAGGAAAACCAAACAGAGTAACACGTCATTGTTTTGCAGTGACTTCATGGTCAGTCGACATTACAGCCTGCGTCTACCTGTAATGGACACTCGGTCAAAGGTTCACAATCCCTCTGCCTGCCACTCACACATTCTGTGGATACGTTCGGTAACCACTTCACATGTGGCAGAGCAGAGTAAACATCTGGTAATCTTTGTTTCAGCTTCTCAATAGCTCACCAGGCTATGGTCTTGCTGTGTGTACTCAGTCTTCTCCAATTACATAGTTACTGGCTGCTCCCCTGAGGTTACACGGACAAACTATTTGGGATTGTGGAAGAAGTTTCCACAAAATAGGTGTTGTCCAAAAATTCTTTTCAGTTATGGAAATAAACCTTAAATAAGGAAAAAAAAAGAAAGTGTTTTAAGATATTGAGAAAAGTCTAAAGAAGTGGCTTTTGTGCATACAGTTTGTATGGATTCAATCAGGGATTTTTTTATTTTTCATTTTTTTTGGGGGGGGGTCTTTTGTTGTCAACTTCCTTTATGCAAATTCTGATTAAATCCAATGAAAAGAAAAAAATATAAAGACAAATGACAAACGTGGAAATATGAAAATATTATTAAAAGAATATCTCTCTAGCTGCACTGTGTAAGACATTGACAAGTCTCTGAACCAAGATCACAATGGAAGTTTGACTTTATTTCCACATTAAACCCATTCCCAAGCCAAAGATGATTACAATTATTCTTTCCGTTTGTGGTTGCTTTGACTTCAAAAGTTAAAGCCCATGGTATTAGACTGGCCGCGTTTTGGAATTTCTCAGAAGAAAAATGACTTCAGTCTTAAGTTGATGGTCCACACCCTCATTACAGACCCAGTCCATTGTCCTGGCATGGCTTTACCCACTCCATCAGACACGCGATATGGCATGCGTTGATGTTTTTTTGCAAAGAGAGGCCGGTGCATCTGGACAATAACCTTGCCGGTTCCTTTGAAAAGGCTGCTGTTACCATGCTGGCAGAGGGCCAGGCCACGCTGCCGGGCTCCTTTTCCCAAGTTCCACCCAGAGGCTGCATGCACCGTCATCCTGCTGAAATGTAAACCCCAGATTCAGCTGTGTTTGTTATGGTTGTGGCGGCCCTCAGTGAACACACAACGCTGTCACAACGTACCTATAACAGCGGGGCAATATTTCAGCAACAATCTATTTGGTCAGCTGCAATTACATCACCAGGTGATCAAACACACAAGCTTACTGGAATGATCATTAGGATTATATCATGGGTGCTACCAGCAAGGACCCGAGATATGGCTCTTATTTCCTATAACACCTTGACCTTTCACATGGACTGCTTTTAAGCGTGGTTTTGCATTATGTGACCCTGACCCCATTGGACTGTGTTCACAGCAATGCCATTATTACTGTTTTTGTTATGGATGTTAAACAACAGGGTCTGTTTTGCCACGTTGTCTCTTTTAATTATCAAGCTACAGCATAAACAATAGTTTAAACTCAATGTTAGAATTGCCCTTGAGATCACTGGCCTGACGCTCTAATGGATATTTACTTATCAGAAAAAATTTGTGGCCAAGAAAGTCTATTTTTAACTCAAAATAACCTCAGTCGGGTGAAAAGGGAGGGGGGGGGGGGGGGGGGGGGTACATATTTAACTTTAATCAAGCTGCCAGCACTGCAGGTTGCACGCTGTTGCAAGAACCTTTTAGTGATTTTGTTTTTCCAGTTCTCTTATCAGTTCATGTATCCCAAAGCCACTGCAACCCAGCAGATCCAAAGAGAGGTTATTGCAAAATATAAATACATAGTCCTAATAGCTCGGGGTCTGTGCAGTGTGGCATGGGTTGGGTGGGTAATTTATTATGGGAAGTGTTTCCATTTGCAGTAAGAGCCACTAAAAACATACTCACTGAAAGTTTCTGGGGGGCCAGCTTGTAAAAGTACTGATGTGGTGTGCGCTGGCTTGTGGCCAGACAACCTGTTTGAGGGAGGTGTGTGGATGGGCTTTTGATGAGCCGGGGATCCAGCCATCACAGAAATAAGTCCTAAAATGTGCTCAAGCTGCGTTTCTCTTGAGTTCTGTCCTTACCTTATTACCAAAAGTTTTGTGGATTATTCAGAAGAGGTTTCCCAGAGAAAATAAATGAGATAAGCTATGAGGGATATTTAAATGGTTACCACTGATCAATTCCTTTTAACCCATGAGACCAACTGTATGGCACTGATTTATATGTATTTATAGCTGCATCCTTGAGTGGTTGAGCATGCTTTCTTACAGCTTTGGGGATGTTAGCAACACAGAGGACCCTATAATCGAATTAGCTTTTCTGTTGAACCATTGCTCATACTTTTACATAACTCTTCAACTAATGATATGCAAGTTAGTAAGTAAAACCGTACTCACATGCAAAAAAAAGGCAAGTCCCTCAGTAGAGTTCAGGTAGACTCTAATGTGGGATTTCACCTGGAGTTGATTTAAGAGTGATACTACTGTATAAAACTACAGCCAAGTTTAGTTTGGCTGCCTATGTTGGTAACTCTGTTGCACAGAAATGGGAAAAGTCAGAAACCCAAAGACCAAGCTTCTGAAAGACCAAAGAAAACAGTACAATGTGAAACAGCACACAACATCAGCACGCAGCTCAGCATCTGGGAAAGTACCATAACAGCTGTCTGAGACACATTTACGGTTTGACTAAACCAAAGATAGACGCAAATCCAAATAATCTATGTGAAGGGTATGAATAGTCTCATATTCACAGATTCATCTATGTCTATGACGCCAACCATTGATTAAAAAACATGATAAAAATTGACCATGCTGGCAATTTGCATCATATCACCTTCTGTTTGAGATTACTTGAGCACTTCGTGGTTCGACTAGGCAGCCCCCTTCCCTCAGCAAAACGAAACCTGGGAACAACAACAGTAAGAGTCCCAATGCTTTAGAGCTGCCCTTCTCAACACATGTTCATACATTTAGATGTATAACACCTAGAAAACATTATTTATATAAAAGAGCAGGTAATTGCACATTGCCTAATGAAGAATTTCTTCTTAAGGATGCTGATTCCAGCCTATTTTTACTGCAATCGCATGAGTCCATCATAGATGGAATTCATATTATGGAGTGCAGGCCAACTCATTTGCCCTCACGTAGCCCACAGACTTGGGCTGCTTCTTTTCCTGCAAGAGTTGATTGATTGGCCATCAGTGAAGACACGCTCCTCGAATGAGAGCGCTGACCGCAGAACTGTCAAGTAAACAGACTTGGAAGTCAAGGCCAGAAAAATCCCTTGTGTCTCCATACCATCCGTTAGATTAGGAAGGCAAAGCCGGATCTTGTGTATCTGTGGTCAGACATGACCGCCACCACTTCCTCGTATTGCGAGGCTGCTTCAAAACCACACCACTGTGTACTCTATTTCCCTAACCTTTTTTAAGTCTTGGAATTCACATAACCATGTGGTGTGCTGCTGCAGCTTCAAGCTTAGAAAATTGTGAATGTTTATCAGTGAAATCAACAAAATAGATGGCCCGCAAGTGAAAACATCTTTCTGGGCAGGAAGAATTTATAATATTACACGATGGCAACCGCTTTGCATTGTTCTCCATTGTTTTCAATACCACATCTTTCATGATACGCCTTGTTTAACAGACGTGATAAGTTTCTCCTAAGTGGGACTAAATTGCTGAATGAGGCTGTCTGCATTCTTTCAAACCCCTTTACTCAGTTTCTTCCTGATTGATAATTAAGTTGATTGTCTAACCAGATCAAATCAGGTTTACTGTTTGCAAGAAGTAGTGCCCTTTCTAATGACAGTAGCCTGAGAGAGGAGTTCAGCTGATGCGAAAGCTGTGGTGCCTACAGGATGTTTTATTACCAGAGGCTATAAAGTGAGCCACTTCCCCATGACAGCATGCACGGTGCATGGAACAGTTATTAACATCCGCTTCTAGTTTGCACGTGTTTTGATTTTCTCTGCTGCAATTTATCCCATGGGAGCTGAGTACTGGAGGTGTTGCACGATGGCTTTCAGTTCAGGGATGAAGTTAATTTCTTACGAGCAATTTTTAACTGAATAATAATTTCTGCTGTTTGTTTGCTCCAATGGACATTTCATTACAGGATACTATTAATTAACTAAAAAATACTGTACTACTGCTTGCGCAAGATACTTCCCGAGTGACGTACATTATATAAGTTTGTAAAAGATATTTTTGTTGTGGAAATTAGCAGTATAAGACACTTAACTGTATAAAACCAGCAGTGGTGCCTATGTGTTCCTGGACCACACATATAATTAGCTCAGGCCTTAGTTTTGATGTCACCACACTGAAAAGGTTTGTGTCTTTAACTTTTCCACTTACTGTGCTATCATGTTGAAAAAATCCATTCACAGAAAGAAAGGTATGTTAGGTTGAGCGACAATCTCAATTGCCTGTAGGTGTCAGTGTGAGCATGCATGGCTGTTTGTCTATATAAGTAAGTAATTGGGATCCAGATTAGTCTGACCACATCCACAGAGAAAAATATTACATGTTTGTCTCGATCTACTGGCAGGTAATTTCAAATATATTCAGTTTAGAATAAAGTGGAAAAAGGGTGTAAAGTGTTTAGAAAATCTCATGCCACGTGAGTCTTTTATTAACTCTCTTATTTTAGAGCTCAACATCCATTTGACATCAACTACGCTGGCTGATTTCTCAAACTATAGTTTGGATGACTGACAGTAAATATACACTGTAAAACAATATCTGGTTGTACAGAGACGTCAAAGCACTAAAACCTTATTAAGTCAATGGAAGTAAACTGTATTCTGATCACACAAAGAGAGATAAAACCTGGGGAGGACAAAATCACCAATTATCCCATTATCCCCCACTGCTTCATGCTCCTATTGATCTCAACCAAACACATGGGAAGTTTTGGGAATGCATCTTGTGCAACTGTAAAGCTACTAAATTGACAAAAACTATTCATATAAAGGTAGATAATCACCGTGCAGTGTATTAAAAGCAGCTACTGCTATTTCTATACCCACAAAAGACCAACAAAAACATATAAACAGTTTCCCATTAACAGCTGATATGAGCATTCAATAGTTTGTCATGTTGTTTTTATCACTGCTTTGCATCGAACCAACCCAGGGTGAAAAGTAGTAGCATTTTAAAAAGTATTTAACTAAAAATGAGCACAGCTGGAAATGAGGATTGGAAATATGGAAACAAAACCAAAAGAAAGAGTTGCAAGACGCTGCACGGGCCAGTTGTTCAGGATGATCACTCACAGTACAGTAGGTTCAGAGAAAATACATTTCACAAAAACAAAACAAGCGTCCACTGATTAGTGTCTTAAAAAAATAAACAAACAATCCAGTAAACATACTCATTTTATTACACGTAGTGTCCTATTACAGGTTTGAAATGCTGATGACTTCCTAGCTGATAAAAAGGCTGCTTACAATACATGAACAAAACATGTTATTATTTTCGTTATTATTCTAAATAAAACATGTTATTTCTTTTTTCGTTTTCCTTTAATTTACTTGTCATTTTCTTACATCCAAGATAAAATATGACAATGAACAAAAATGTAAACCGAGGTCATTTTAGAAGATTTTATTTACATGACATATATTCAATGCAATGATTCTCAAACTTTCTCTGGCATGCTCAAATTTAGATAAAAAAGAAGTTAATAAATACACACCCTTCACCTTACATTTTTAAATAAGTTAATATCGATGATAGAGTAAGCCTAAAGGTCTTTATGTCTTCAGTTTCAGAATAACTCACCTACCGACTAATTACAAATTCACAGTGATAACTGATCACAATAAAATAACAGAATTGCAATAAGTGTCAGTAATTTATAATGAATACAGATTTATAGTCGTACAGTACCAATCTGTCTTTAGCAAGTCATATACAATAGATAAATTACCGAATATATCATAAGCAAAGAGAAGAAGTGCTTTTTATTCCATCCCAGAACAGAGTTGTGCATTTATATTCAGCTATATTGGACGTTTTCATAACATTATATTGACACATGCAATAGTAATGAGAAGATAAGTGACATCCATGACCTGAGAAATAGAAAGAGGAAGAATGGCAGACATTACTGTGATCAAACAAATCCACATGTTCTTATATTACTTTAAAGTTTGAAATCATTAGCTTGTTTTTCACTTGAAAAGAGGATTCCTGATATTCTACCAACACTGACACTGGCGCTGACCCATGGGTGTGATGGTGTGATCCCTCACTGGTTTCCCTTAAAAAATATTTCCAATCGGGTTTAGCCGCCCGAGCCAAGCCACAAGCAACACTATCATGTGCCGGTACTGGGATGGGATGGGGAGGAGGGATGAGAAAAGAGGCTGAGAATAATATGTGTTTCGGCTTTTTTGTCAGTTTGCAGATAGCACATTCCTTTACTACACAGGACTATATGCAAGCCCTCATTGAACTATGTCTGTTATGGCAATCTGTACAAATCCCATGTGGACGATGATGAAAGGCAAGGTGCATTTGTCAGGAGGGACATGCACTAAACTGTCAGGGCTACAACAGCTTTTTCATGCGGCATGTGTGCTTCTCTATGTGCATGGTGGCTCGGTCCGTTGAGCTTGTCAAGACGTCCAGAGCCTCATCCTGCCGTTCCAGCTCCGTCTCTGCCTCCAGCGCCAGGTTCTTCAACTGCATCAGCATCTGTACACACATGTAACGTATAACAGGAACATACGGATATACTGTATTTAGTTAAGTAATTGCGGTAAATAATCCAACTCATGTGAATGTGAGTAAGGCAAAAGACTCACTTAAAGACAAATTTAATATAAAACACACACAGCAGTGGTGAGAAATATGAGCCGGGAACATGTGGGCCGCATGTCCAGAGGTATAAGGACAGGGTCAGTGAGTTAGAAATCACTGGAGCAGTCAATTTAAATCAGAGATTCTTAACTCGATTTTGCCTAAAAAGACAAAACTCTGCTGTTTTACGTTCGCAGATCAGCAGACGTCAAAATCTGACACTAGTGTGCAATAAAAATTCATCTAGTGTCAAGATTATCTTATTAACTTATATTATGCTGAATCTAAACTCGAGGAAAGTCCACGTCAGAAGTTCTGGCTGGTCTCCTGGTAAACACTGGTAAACAGAAATGTTTGCTTTCTACTTTCAGCAGCTTTAATGGATATTGTGGCTACATATCCATGGCCTTACAACCGTGTATGTAATAGTTAATTGGACAGCTTGAAAATACTGCAATGTGCCAAACAAAGCCTAATAAACGCCCACTTAAAACCCCCACCGCCCTCGTTTCTAAACGACAATGACGCTACACATGCTCGTATGAACCACGCTTGCTGACATTATGTCAAGTTTACACTGGCGGCTTTATGTGGACGTTTCAACCGGACACTACAACAGCCGCAGGCAGATAGCATGTTACTATGCCAACTGCATTCACTCACTCAGGTCTGTGACTTCACAATTTAAACTGGGATGACATGTCTGAATCCCACCTTGCAGTTAATGTTCACAAAAGCTTTGCTGTGTCAGCAAAATAAAGAACACAGGAAAGGAATATTTTTAGCCAACTGCTTACACAACTGCCTAAAAAATGATGTCTGGTAGAAAACACTAAAATTAAACATTTAAGTTAGAGCTAAGTGGAAATATGCCACATAATTCCAAGAGTTTTGTGCTTTAGTGGGTAGCACACAATACTTTACAATCGTAATGAAGTAATATTTATTGCATGAATAAATCTGCGCTGCTATCTCCTTACACTTAAAGATATAATCAAATCCTTCCTATTTTTTTTTTTTTTTTTTTTTTACATCTTTCATCCCAGGATGCCCTGAACTGTGTATACTGTGAAATGAGATGTTGGTGTCCCACGATTCCTTGTGGGAGCAAACATTCAAAGTGACTTGTTATCTTCAAACACAAACTCGTTTTTAACCGTTTAACCGTGAGCTCAGTTTCATTCTCAGCGAAGGTTCATGTTCAGTGACTGTATCCTATACTTGTGTTTTCTCTGTTGCTGTTTGGTTAGGTTTAGGCAACAAAGCTGCTTGGTTAGGTTTAAGAAAATATACTCATACTTGTGAGCAGTGGTGGACAGTAATGGAGTAAATTTACTTGAGTACTGTACTTAAGTACATATCCAGAGGATTTGTACTTTACTTGAGTATTAGATTTCTTTTGTACTTATTACTCTTACTTGAATACATTTCCAAGACAAATATTTTTACTTTTACTCGAGTAAATTTCTAGGAAGGCTGAAAAGTACTCGTTACTTTCAGGTCTGCTCTTTTTTATTCTTCCCTAAAATCCTATTGGACACAAGCTGTTTTTGTCAAAGGAGGAGACCTATCACAGTGCACGCTCTCCACTGGGATGTACGTAAAGCGGAAATACGTCAAGCCTCCTCAAAACGATACCGCCAAAGTAGCCTGCGTTTGTCAAGACAGAGCCGCAACAAGTCAAGACAGAGCCGCAACAATGGCTACGCCTGCGTCAGGAGAAGAAAGACAATCCGCTGAGTCGTCTGAGTCTGATAATGAGCCGGACTCGAAGCAGGGACTTTCACAAAATCCTTGGCCGTATCTTAACTCAATGTTTGAGTTCGACCGAGTAAAAAACGAGGGCACAGACAAACCACAGACAAAATTAAAAAATTAAATAAATTAAAATTAAATTAAAATTAAAAAATATAGTAATTTACTGATGTGGAAAATAAGAAATGTACTCTTACTCTTACTCTTACTTTTACTTAAAGTACATTTAAAAGCATTTACTTTTGGATACTTAAGTACCTTTAAAAGCAAGTACTTTTCTACTCTTACTCGAGTAATATTTTGACTGAGCTACTTTTACTTGTAACGGAGTAAATTTTGACCAGTAGTATTTGTACTCTTACTCAAGTACTGGGGTCGAGTACTCTGTCCACCTCTGCTTGTGAGTTTACACCAGGCTTTTCACGACAACAAAAGTCTATGCCCACTCTCCCCCAAAAAAGTAGCCATCTTGAGTGTGTGTTTTTTGCGGAAACAGAATTGTATGCTGGGAAACAATACTGTCATTAAACATTTTGGTATAAGACTGGGCTGGTATTGAAACGCTGAAACATAACGGAGTTAGAAAGTCAGTGGTCTTCTGTAAAACAAGTTTCTCAGTAGATTGTAATCTTGAATTATGTTAAGAGTGGGTGTGTGCACACGCACCGCATTAAGACCTGATTGGCAGCCTCTCAAATGTGGCCTATTATCAGCAGCAGACAATACGCCACTTTGAAAGCATTGCCAGCGCTCTTACAGCTTGGCTTGTCTATTGTATTTTAAACACTCATTTAAACGTTATTATTACAGCAGAAAGAAGGGAACCACTGATTACTGTAAAACAGTGTAAACATTTGTGGTATGGAGTCATACGAATGACTCCATCAAATATTGTTCATGAAGTGAACGGAAAAACTAATGTACTCCCAACAAAGACTTATGTGTCACCAAGTGCTGAAAACAATGCAATAATCAGTCAAATGCTTGGCATTTGTGAAATATATAACTAAATCTTACTAGTTAGGAAGATGGAGAATGTTTTTATTAATTTTAGAGGATTTTATTTCATTTTTTTCTGTTTGGCAAATGTAGTCCTTATGTTTTTGACCACACAAATGGTAAAAACATAATTAGAGTCCCAGCTATGTCCTTGTTCACTATTTTCCTAAGCTTCCACACAATTACTTTATTCAAAACATGTTAAGTTTATTGATTTAAATTAGGTAATCAAACAAAATAAGTCATTCATTAGTTAAGAATTATTGATGCATTATAACATCATTATTATTATTAAAGCGTATTAATGCATATGAATATGGCCTTATTATAGAGTATTATCTGAACTTTTTATGCAGCTTTGCAGCTAAGACAACACTTTACAGACAATCAAACTTTTTCAAGGACTCCTTGTAAAAAAACATTCGTTGAAGTGTTAACGTTAAACAGATACGCAGTATTATTAAACATCCTTATACTTTAAAATATTTATTAGTCTCTGCCATTTATATTCTGGCACCAGTTGGTTTGTTTATCAACCTCTTGTTTACGATATTGTTGTCATTATGATATTGGCATGGTGTCGGAGAGTCTTAACTAATGCAGCTAATGTTGACAAACTGTTATTCATTCATCTCAGTCCTGTAATAAAGTGTAAATGTGGTGTGGTGAAATCAAAACCAGCTCTCTGAAAGTTTTAAATAAAATGCCGAAGTCTAAGAAACCTGGAACAGTGACTCACAAACATAAAAAATTGTCAGAATCATAGGTCTGAATTTGCGTCACTGCAGGTCTTCCCACCACAGACTATGTCTGAAACAGCTCTCCGTATTGTAAGGTTCTGACTGGAAAGGCGCTGTACAGCCTGACCAAATGACTGACCATGTTTCTTTTCCTCTCTTAAAACCAGGATGGACTTCGGTTTGTGGTCTCACCAAATAACATTTTAAACATACAGGATGAAAAAAAAAAAATCATTACGGCAAATTGTGGTTTGGAATGGAAATATCAAAATACATGTTGCTGAAACCAGAAGATTATTTACGATAACAGCTGCCTAACCCTATTTGAGGCAATTTGCCGCCTGCACATGTGGGCTTTTATATTTGTGATACAAGTCTTGTTTAAGTAGATATGAAACAACTTAACACTTCCAAAGTGTATTCACAATCTTGTACAAGCAAAGGGAAGCCAACTTTCTCACCTGCTTGAGTTCCTGGGCCTCAGCCTGACTGACAGATGGTTGGAGGACTTGCACCTGCAACTGGGACAGCTCTCCTGCTGGGACCTCCACTGGGAGTTCAGTGTCTTGGCACTTTGGCAGCGAACCTGACTCCATGGGTGGAGATGGTGAAAAAGTGCATATGTTGTTTAGAAGGAAACCAGACAGTAAACCCAAAGTACAGCAACTGAGGCAATCGGGTTGAAGTGACTCATCAAAATACATTTCTGTCAAAGAGAAACACTAATAACCATGATGAAATGTTTTTACATGTGGCTACACTTAAACGTATTTGAGCAGAAACATGGATCTTTACTGCCACTCAGTGGTCAAATGTATACTAACTAATGGGGAAAAAATGATACGTTTTCATTTAATCTGTTCCTCACCTTCAGTCCAGTTTGTCTCTTCTTTATCACATGGAGATGGAAGAGGAGTCACTTTGAAAGCTGTGTATTCGTTTGTGAGCTCCACTTTCTTTTTGTACTGCATCGCTAACACGGACATAGCCTCTGGCATCTTTGCAGACAGGAACCTGTAACATACATCTGGTTTCCCGATAAACCGCTGTTTAACTGTAATTTCATAGGGACTGTGCACTCTGATTTCATCGATTTCATTCCGTTCAAATCGGTGCAGGAGTTGGCAGTTTGTGTCCCGCACCTCCAGTGAGGACACCAGCACCAGCAAACATCCAGGTTTCAAGTCTGAATCTCCACCTCTGGACACTACTGCTGGGATGCTTGCGATCACCTTATTTTTACCGGACGCCCTGCTTGCCGAGGCGGCAGCTGCAGCTCTTGCAGCATCTTCAGCCTTGGCTTCTTGTGTTGTCCTCCAAGGAAGTTTGCCAAAAGGCCACCAGGGAGGAGACTCCAGTTCTGATAAAAGTCTGCAAGACAGTCAGGCATAGAAAAGGTTAATTACACTGTTTGTTTTCTCTGTGACACAATGTGACGAAACATGCTTAAAGCAAGGATGTTTTAGGATAAATACTTATCAGCCACGCCCAAATCAGAGTCTATCTTTTCAAGTCCCTGCATCATATTGTCAAATTGCTCTCCCTGGTGGCTGAGGACTACGCCAGTGTCCTCCAGTCTCCTCTGGGCCCCCACCACTAGATTGATCAGTTCTCTTCCTTTAGAGGGCTGATACTCGGCCCCCCGAGCCTCTGAACCGGGAGAAAGTAAGCGCTCTCTCCAGAAATGCTCCAACACATTATAAACCACCACCCGGTTGGGTTTCAGGGAACCAAACCAGTGCTTCACATTGCCCTCCTCGAGCACTGTGAGGGTGCTGAAGATAAAACTGGATGACTCCATCTTGATCTCCATGATCCGGGACAGGCGGAAGCTTGCCAGAGTCTCCTTGCTCTGATTGGAGATGAAGCGCACCGTGGTCCTGGTGAGTGACAGGGTCCCGGTCTCCCAACGCTTCTGGCTGTTGATGTAGTAGGAACCAGGCCAGCTGTGGATGGGGACATCCCGGCTCATTTTGGAAGAAGATGTTCAAATAAACCTGACAGAAAAGACAAACAAGCTTCATTATACACGTGCAGCTGCTGCTTTAATCTAGAATTACATCACACCCCTGTGTAGGGCTGGGGATCGATTCAAATGTCAAGAATCGATTCGATTCCGATTCTTAAGATTCAGAATCGATTATCACACTTTGATTCGATCCAATTCTGATATTGATTTGGGTTACTGTTATTAAAACTGTTTTTTGAGCTGTTGCATGAATTATATGACTGTAGTTATGCAAAATATTACTGCTAGTATTATATTGAGATTAAACAGCAAGTATTGGCAGCTAATGATGCTGTAAGGACCAATCAGCTCCCAGAATGCTGATAGAACTGCTTCCAGAAACATCATGTGGGTCAGAATTACCAAACAGATCCAGGGCAGCAAACAGAGACGGATGAAATCGGTTTTATTTTTTCCCACATTCCGTTTTTATTTGTTCCATTTTCGGTCTATTTTGGTTTTTAATTTTTGAGCATTCGGTTTTTATCATTTTTTGCAAATGTAACCCCAAGACAGTATATAAAGTAATGAAATATAAGATAAGATAAGATAAGATAAGATAAGATAAGATAAGATAAGATATCCTTTATTTTCTCCCTCAGTGGGGAAACTTATTTTTGTTGTCAGCAGTACACTTAGCACAAACATGCAGGGGAGGGTAAAAGACTGAAAAGTCAGAGATAAAAAATATATAAAAAATACAAAAATTATATACAAAATATGTATAATCTATAGATAATATATAATATAGACAATTTATGCAATTATAACCTAACACTTTAATGTTTTCATACCTTTAAACATACAGTATTTAAAGGCAAAAACATGGCACCAGTTATTCTCGTGTCCAAGAAAACATTCATTTTTTTGGGGATAAACAAAAAAATAACCAAAAGTTGTAATGTAATGATGAAAAAAAAACAAATACATAAATAAATAAAAGAATAAATAAATAAAAAATAAAAAAATCGATCTTTAGACATATGAATCGATTTTTAAGAATTAATATGATAATCGATTTAGAATTGGGAAATCTATTTTGTTCAACCCAGGCCTATCCCTGTGTACTGTGTGATCAGTGTGATGAGGTACAAACTTACAGCAGATGAGCTCAGACGAGGCGTTCACACCGACAGCGTTATAAGTGCGTCACCATACTGTTACAACCTTGAATATTTCTAATCCTCTCTACTCCCTCTTGGTAAGAGCATATCCTTCACACGGCGCACAAACTGTCGTCAGCGCGGTAAACATCAGGTTAGCTCGTAATAATATCCACTCTCTGATGTGAAATCTGTGATGTTTATTACGGAAGTGACGTCACACTCGAGTACGTCTCTATTTACTGTCCGACTTGAACATTCTGCTACTGGCACACAACACTTGCAGTATAAGGTTTCAGGAGGATAAGAATAGTAAGCGAGGGCCGTGGTTTGACAAGATAGTTTTGATTATTAGCGTCAAAATAAATTAATACCGTCAATGAATGGAGCTGTGCCTTGAGGAGAAGGAGCTACAGCGTCATAAGAGCGTGCGGTGCTCGTAAGGCTGATTTATGGTCCGCGTTACACCAACGCAGAGCCGCTGCGCGTCGACGCGTACCCTTCGCCGTAAGTTCTGCGTCGATTTAACGCGGAACCATAATTTAGGCTTTATGCGTATAGATCGTATGGCGACCTGTTGTCACAAATGGAGAGAAATATAACGCTCGCTTTTATATAGGTTAGTTTGCATCTCGAAGTATATTTCAAATTTGTCTGTAAAAGGGAGTAATAGCACTTTACCGGGGCAGCTAAACGCGCTAAGTGTCGTTTACCACCATGGACAGGGATGCGTACCGCTACTGCAGCAGCCTGGTCACCATACCCACACAGTCCTACCAGCAGTTCTGGTCCTCGCATTTTGTAGATTACATCGACAAGGAGTTGGGCTATTCTAAATTTTTCAAGAAATATTTGCTACCCAATCACCCATGCATGTTTTCAAAAAGGTTCACAGAGGACTGGAAATGTAGAAGAGAGTGGGTGACTGAGGAGGGCAAACCTAATTTCCAGAAATTGCTACAAGAGTTTGGTAAATGAAATCCTCATTTAAGCATAAGCAGGTTGCAGCTACAAATGACATGTGGCATGTAAGGTGGTTCATTTGTGTATGTCCCCCCCATAGATGAGACTCCTGTTCCAGTTGCAAACTGCAATACGAAGGAATACAATGCCAATCCTAAACAAGTAATGCCATTTAAAGAATTTGCACACTACTGGAAGGAATACATCCAGAATGGACACTCATCGCCCAAAGGATGCCTTTATCTTAAAGATTGGCATATGACAAGGTAATTGAATTCAATATCTTTGTATAACGCAGGACATTCAAGTGACTTTCCTGTCCAAACAGTTCACATTGATTCTAGTTTACAGTCAGATTACAATACACACACACACACACACACACACACACACACACACACACACACACACACACACACACACACATGGTTATATTATGATACATCTGTATAAATGTGGATGAGTGTATGAATGGATGCATAATCTCTATAAAAAAGTAATTGCACAGCATCTAGAGCTGATTTGTTTGATGTCTGTACAACAAATTACTAGATTTTCTCAAATTCACATTATTTTAGCCAATAACAGTGCAGATTTTCTACACTCACATTTTGTCATATCAACTAATGTGCTTGTTAATGATAAATAGTCTTATTAACTCATTAACGATCATTTAATTTTTACATAATCCAACAATACTTTAAAAAAAATGTATGTTTGCAACACATTTGATTATATAACTATATGTAAGTACCAGTATTGTATAGTAATTTCTATGTATTAATGAATACAATTTCAAAGTAACCTGACCCAGTCTTGTGAATGTCACATTGTTTGACAGGGACTTTCCAGACCATAATGTTTACACCACACCAGTCTTCTTTTCTTCAGACTGGCTCAATGAATACTGGGATACCCTGGAGGTGGATGACTATCGGTTTGTCTATATGGGACCCAAAGGCTCATGGTATGACGTATTAAACATAAGATTGGTAAATCTCATATTTCATGTTGTTAGATTTTTTTCTTTCTTATAATCCAGTGTCCTTTATCACTAGGACCCCATTCCATGCCGATGTATTCCGCTCCTACAGCTGGTCTGCAAACATCTGTGGCAGGAAGAAGTGGCTCCTGTACCCTCCGGGTCAGGAGGACTTTTTACGAGACACTCATGGTAACCTTCCTTATGATGTTACGTCAACTGAACTTCAAGACAGAGGCCTTTTTCCACACTTCGAAGAAGCCTGCCAACCTCTTGAAATCATTCAAGAGGCAGGTGAAATCATTTTTGTGCCAAGCGGCTGGCACCATCAAGTTTATAATCTGGTGAGAACTGGTTAACCGCTAGAGCAGAATCATCTATCGTATGATTTTAAGTGTTCTACTGTATAAACTATATGTTCAGGTACATTTTTTTGTTTAAATCAGCTAAGAGTCGAGAATAAAAGAATAAAAATTTTAGCGACTCCTACTTTTGTGATCCTGTATTGCTGTTTATTTTTTTCATCCAGGAGGATACAATCTCGATTAATCATAATTGGCTGAATGGCTGCAACATTGATATCATGTGGGAATTCCTTCAGAATGAGCTGTCATCTGTTCAAAAAGAGATAGATGAGTGGAAAAACACGATGGATTCATGGCATCAGCACTGCCAGGTATTACACATGCAAGTTTGCTTGTTGCCCAGAAAAATGCTGCTACAACAAATTAAGTTGTGATTGCTGGATGTGTTTCCTCCTAGGTTATCATGAAGGCCTGCTCCGGTATTAATTATGGGGAATTTGCCTCCTTCTTGAAAATCGTCGCGGAAAACCGGATGGCTTTCCTGACTGCCTGCTCGTCTGGGGACTCCTCCGATTACTCACGACATCTGTCTGAGACCCTGACCGCACTTGGACCTTACCATGCTGCCTTCGACCTACAAAGAGTGGCTCACCTTATTGAATGCCTCCTGTGCAATGAAGACTTTAAGCGGCTTGATCACTCAACATTGACTTTGCAGCCAGAAATCATGTTACAACAAATCCAAGACACCATACAGTCCACAAGAGGGCAGCACCTGCTTTATCAGGAATGATGCACCTGTCTTAACCATGTTATCACCTGGCAGAAGCTTGAATGAAAAGTGCCCATTTTGTTCAGTGTTAAAAAATAAAGATAAAAGGCTTTAAAGTCATTGCAGTCTTACATTTTGTTTGTGAATGTCTAGATTTTGTTTTTGCACTAAAAGAAAGATACATAAATAATCTAAAACAAACATATTTTGTGTTGTTATTTCCCATAAATATTGAATAATCATCAATGCCACATGGTGAATACTATATCCTTTATTATACAATTCTGAAACACCATAACTTTGTGATAAATAATACTTTATAAAATCAGAAAATCTCTCAAACTGGTTTTGGTTCAGACGAAACTGTTTAGCATGACAGTGTAACATACTACTTCAAGGTTCTGTCAATGAGAAAACTGTCAGTTGTTATACATGTCACATTTCAAGGAGCTGCAACACATCCTCTCTAGCTGACTTTCACATCTGTAGGCCACCAGTCTGGCACGGAGGCCTCAAGTGTCACAGTGGTGTCTTTGGAAGATTTGACCATCAACACCTCTTTGGCGTGAGCCGTGCGGATCAGGCTTAGACCCAGTTCCCCAACCCCTACTCGGTGCCTTCCAGCTGGCTTCCCCGACTCTGTCTGCAGTTCTGCTCCTTCCTTGAGGTCTTGGAGTGGAGATGACAATCTCACTGGCATGAGGCGCTTCCGAATCACACCAGTATGATGAGTTCTGGCCGTGAGCTCCTGGCCGATGTAACAGCCCTTGCTAAAGCTGATCCCCTGCATGTAGACGAGGTTTGATTCTAGCGGTAGTGCCACTCCAGGAGGAAGGTCCTTCACTCCCTCAGGAAGTCCTAGACAACAATGACAGCAAACAAAACCTGAAGTACACACACTCATGCATATGCACACTTGCCCACTCATTTATGTTTTATATAATATAAACTCACTGCATAGTTATATAATGGTCATACCTATTGCATATCGATGTCTGTGATATTCCTCCGTGTCTCCCTTCTGACAGGATACAACAACATCCAGGGGGTCAACTTGACTGTGCAACACCAATCTCCAACCCATGTGCAGAGTTCGAGGATCAGCGTCCCATACCAGAGCTTTTTCAGGGGCAGAAAGCGCGGGTTTACCAGCCTCTTGATTTTGGTTTTCTTTGGATAGCACTGCCCACACAGAGAGGTCTGGACAGGGGCTAATATTGACCTGTCTCCGTATCTTGTACACCTTCAAGTGTCTTAAAATGGAGTCTTTAACGGTGGTGTCACATTCCAGGAAAACCCCAGGGGCTCCTCCTGCTTCTTTCAGACTTGAAGGAAATACAAAAAGTTTAGTTACTCATAAAATGTAAATAATTATAAAACTCCACACCACTGCTTTCAATTATTTTGGGTGGAACTGAGAAGGGAGAAGTCAGCAGACTCCATTTACCAATAGCAACACAAGATTTACCAGCTAAATTGGATGTTTATTGAATATAAACACAACCCAGTTTTTCCCTACTAAAATGACAGTTTATAACTTCATCAATATAAGGCATTTTTATTAAAACAATAGAAACAAAAATCAGCCACTGAAAGTCCAAATACCAACACGTCAGAAACAAAGAGCAAAATAATAAAAAGGCACTTATGGCAACAAACAAAAAAGGGCAATAGGAGGATGCTGATATCCATGCACATATCCAGAACAATCTCCAAGTGTTATAAAAGATTCATGCCAAAAACAAGAACAAAAAACGATTTAAGATATTGAAATGATCTTAAATTGAAAAGGAAAGGGGTTTGCATGTTCTCATTGTGTCTTTATATCTGTCATTTTTAAAGTGAAAACAGAACCAGGCTCTAACTGCTGAAGGAGCTCAAAAGTTTTCAGCCAGTTCACAACAAAAGACACGGGCTTGCACTTCAGCCCATTGGCTTATTTTCATAAAGTCAGCGCATGATTCTGCTACTGGATATGACTATGAGCAGTGAGGGGAGTATTTCTGTTAAATGGAGTACTATATAGGCGGAAATTAAACGTCAACATTTCGTAGAGGGCATATTTGTCATAGACATATATACATAGACGCCTCATCGGCCGCTGGGGCGTGAGAAATAAGGCCGCCATCTTGGACCGGTCATCCTACCCAGACGACAGAATAAGACCGTATTGAAGATGCCAGAGCGCTGTATTCCTGTACAAATCCGCGAACAATTGCGACCAGGGATAAAAATAATAAATAAAAAAGATTCAATAAAAAAATCTAAATATATATATACATGTTATGGCATGCCGTTAAGGAAATTAATCTTTCTTTCAATTAATCTTGTTTCATTCCATATATTCAAAGATTAATTTCCTGAACGGCATTTGCCATAGTGTGTGTGTGTGTGTAAATATATATATATATATATATATATATATATATATATATATATAAAAATATAAATATATATGTATATGTGTGTGTGTGTGTGTGTGTGTACATACATACAGATGTTTATGGATATACACAGATATATGTTTATTATTGTTTCTTCATATTATAAAAATAGCTGAGTTTTACACAATCTGCTTCTCTATCATATATGTTTGTACATGTATGTATGTGTGTGTATTATATATATATATATATATATATATATATATATATATATATATATATTTATATATATATTGTGTATTGTGTGCCTACCTATCATACTCACACCAAAATATTCTATTACTGTTAAGCCTACGTCAACGTCGCCGCCATATTGGATGTGGCAGGACTGCGCTGTAAACTAATAGTAAATTGACTTATTTTCATAAAGCGCCTTTCTACAAAGAAATTTACGTTTTACGTCTCATTTATTCATTCACACACGCACTAATATACTTGAGAAACAGTTAGGCACCAAATATAATATATTTAATTTTCTGAGATGGCAAAAATAAGAACTTTATTGATCCCACATAGGAGTAATTCAACAAAACAAAAATTTCAAATAACAAAATAACATATTTGAACCATTTTTCAGACAATAAAATAACTGAAAAAATCTGAAAAATGGTTCAAATATTTTATTTTGTTACTTGAAAAAATTTAAATATGTTTATGTAAAATATGCTTTATTTATCAGAAAATTAAATATATTATATTTGGTGCCTAACTGTTTCCCAAGTATATTAGTGCGTGTGTGAATGAATAAATGAGACGTAAAACGTAAATTTCTTTGTAGAAAGGCGCTTTATGAAAACAAGTCCATTTACTTGTATTAGTTTACAGCGCAGTCTTGCCACATCCAATATGGCGGCGGCGTTGACGTATCGCAGCAGCTCGATGGGGCGTCTACGTTTATATGTCTATGTTATTTGCCACTCGTATCCCGGGATCTGAGCTGTCGTCAGGACTCCCTCATCAGCGCCTTCACATTTCTGATAAACTTCGTTAGCGATTAAAATGCGTCCTCTCACCTGTACAACAGGATGTCATATAACGTCCTCCCCTGAACGTTGAGCATGTGTGAATACATGGCTGCTTGTCCCGGCTCCTCCAGCAGCTCCATGTCATTGGTGACGAGACCCTGGAGGAACGGGCTCGCGTCTTGTCCCTGGATCTTAAGCAGGGTCCTGTGAGGAAGGTGATAGCACGTAAACTGTGTGGGGTTTCCATGTTTCCCCGCGTCGTGACTGAAGCGTTGCAGCCGCAGTCCTGCAGCTGCAGCCCCGGCGTGAGTCCTGGAGTAAACCCCGAGGCCGCTACATGCTCCCCGCACCAACCACATCACCCCCATGCTGTTCACTGGCGCAGGAATAGATTTAGTCGTAAAATGAGTTCACTCCACCAACAATAACAAGAGACGACTACATAACACAAGTTGTCCTCACAGGAACGCCTCCATTTTGCTGTCCCATGATGCATTGCTCGAGAGATGAAGAACCACGTGAGGGTGCTCTTAAACATTTTGATGTAAACATTGGAGTATTTTATTTTAAAGTCAAACACCCAAACTTATCCTTTATTACCAATTAACAGAGGTGTCAAAGGTATTCACATTCATTACTCAGGTAGAAGTATAGATACTAGAGTTTAAAAATACTCCTGTAGAAGTTGAAGAAGTTTTTTACTCAAGTAAAAGTATAAAACTGGTTTCAAAACTACTTAAAGTATAAAAGTAAAAGTAATGTAAGGGGGAAAAAAGCCATTAAGGACAAAAGCCATTGAAAATGAATGCAAATATATTAAAGAACCATATTGTGTACTATTGAGCATTAACATGTGTTTCAGAGAGCAGGAGATATGATGACTAGTATTGTAATGGTACAAAAAGTCAAACTTCAGAGGCATGTTATCATTTATCCTAACCTTTATTGGAATGTACATCCAAGTTTAGTTGCAGGAATCTGAGGGAACGGATGTAAGAACAAAACTGTACAAGAACATCTGAAACAACCACAACCAAATTCACTCTATCCGGATGGAGCAATTTAACTGGATTGTTTTTTTTAAAGGCCCAAATAAAATAGAGTAACAAGGCTGTTTTTAAAATGTAAGGAGTAAAAAGTACAGATAATTGCGGGAAAATGTAAGGAGTAAAAGTAAAAAGGCGTCCAGTGAAGTATAAATAACCAAAGTTTCTACTTAAGTAAGGTAACAAAGTATTTGTACTTTGTTACTTGACACCTCTGAAAACCAGTGAACAGAATCAAAGTTATTACAAGCTTTATTATATCATGCAGAATGTTTTGTTTTCTAGTCAGAGGTACACCTTTCTCTAACCACAAAGGTAAGAGAGAAAATGCACACGGTGGTCATCGATCCAGCCCTATCTATACTAAAAAGGTAGGTGTTCTTTACGTTATAGGTGCGGATGTTGAACCATATCTGTGAAAACATCTGTGGTTAAAGAAACCTAAACATTTCACACTTTCAGCCATATATATCCTGCCGATTGTTTCTTACTTGAGATGTTAACTCAGCAAATAAGATCACTAAAACTTTGAGAAAAACAGGATGCAACCTATCATTTTTAAAACATCTGTTTCTCTTCATTGTCTTCACCTATAGAAGAACTCAGCAAAACAGTCTAGTCCTACAAACCAGGATGTCGTCCTGTGCTGAGAGTAACCACCAGTGTAGAATCTTATAGAAAAACCCTTCAAACCTTTAAACAATTTTATAAAATCCTAACAATTGTAACAAAACACTAAAAATAGTTCATAAAAAGATGCATCATAGTAAATATGGTACTATAATGTAAAAGTGCAGTATCTACCCCGGTGCCTCTCTGTGAATGTGTTTTTTCTCTGAGAAATTAGATCTATTTTGAATAATTAAGTTATTTAAAATATAAAAAGGAGATGTTTATTTATGTTCAGCTTTTGTTCAACATTGCCAACAATTGTTTTTCATCATTTGTTTTTGTCTTTTTATTTTGTCTTTTTGTTTTTGTCTTTAAATAAAACTTCCTGTAGACCTGTGGTAGACCTGTGGTCTGCTCCAACTGTCAGCTCCTTTAAATCAGGCCTAAAAACATTACTGTTTACTTAAGCGTACTCTTAAATTAAATACTTACCTGCTGTACATACAGCCAGTACTTTTTAACAACTTGTGCGTTCATTTTATTATTTTATTTACAGTTTACAGTTTAATTGTGTGTTGCTGCTTTTAATGTTGATGTAAAGCACTTTAAATTACCTTGTGTTGAATTGTGCTATACAAATAAACTTGCCTTGCCTTGCCTTGCCTTGCCTTGCCTTTAAATAGAAGTACATCACAGATACTGTGCAAAAACTGTTCTCACGATTACTTGTATTATAGATATCTCATACATTTATTTACAATATAACTAAGTACATTAACCCAATAGGTATACTTGATTACAGGTACGAGGAACCTTTTATTGAAACTTTATGTTGTATATTTCTAAATTTCAGAGGAAAATGTATTTTATCCTGTGTGAGATTTTTTTGACAGCCTTAGAGACGAGTAACTCACAAAATGTATTTGTGATTTTTTTTATTTATAGATTGTGCAGTCCGATATTTTCCAGGGGCATAAAGCAAGCAGGCAACTTTAAAATCATCGCTATAATCGCTCCATAAAACTTCACTTTATAGAAACCACATCATTATGATGATAGTTCCTGCAGATCCCAACACTTGTAAACTGGCCAGAAAAAGAAATCCAACAGAGTAAAACAATATTCTCCCTCTAGCACGGCTAGCTTGGTTGTTTAACCCTCCAATGTAATGATGAACATCTTGCCATCATTGAGGGCTCACCAATTAGAGATTAGGCATTGCATACAGAAAAAAAGAAAAGAAGAAATATACCACACTTAACATTTCAATACCTTTATTTATTACAAAAAAAAATACATTTAGTGTAATCTGACATAGTGCTCCTCCACCCCCACCTTGTTTAATCTAGTAATGACTTGTTCGCAAGCGACTGTCTCTACTATATGTGAGTATTTAGATAATTATGATGCAGCCCAACAGTCACAAAGTATTTTTATTTCAGGATTTTTTTGAATTATTGATAATTTGATGGGTTTCTTTTGTAATATCATGACCAGCTTTAAGGTACATTGTGCTTTCTTGTGTGTTCTAGTGGGTTCCCTCATATAGGCTCGATATTTTACAGTAAATTGATGTAAAATGGGCTTTTACATCCACAAATAAGTCTTCTGAAACATAAACCATAACCTTGATTGGCTGATGAAATTCTTTTGTTTTTCATTTCTTATTTTTTTTTTACATGTTTTAGCCTCCATCCCTTCTGTATTAACAATTTGTTTTATCACTAATATTATTTGATTTTTAATCAATTTTTTTTTTGTTTTTCAAAATTCTCTCTCAATTACTCACAGAATAAGGTAAACAGCATGAAAATCTACTTGGATTGATAACTTCTACTAAGAGTTTTCCAAATTATCCACATGATCATTGCAGCATTTTAACTATCCAATTTTCCTGTAAGCTTCTGATGTTGGATCAGATAGTTTTTGTTTTTCAGACACACCATTATTAGCACAATAAGTCAAAGAAGCAGAGACATTTTATAAACTAGGAGAAGCTGAGCATTCAAACAAATTTATTTTCTGATGAATAACACGAGAACAGTCTGTAAAAGTTTAAGGCACTTTGACGTGTTAAAGTGGTGAAGGCAGGATTAGCTAGACTAATTTCAGCTTCTGTGGCAGAGAAAGGAAAATCGTCATATCATCTAACATCTAAACATAAGATAGGAGTTCACTGAATAGCTATGGATGGGATTCCTACTGTACTCTTTAGTGTATGCTGTATGTTCCCTGTTGTAAAGCATGCATAATCTGCTGCAGACTGCAGAAAATCAGTGTTTTGTTTCAAAAATGTTCAGATCTCCTGTTTACTGACCAATTTCTGTGACACTGAAAGGCTTTGAAAATAATGAACATAGAGAAAGGCTTTGCACGCAATGACTGAAATTAATCCAGCTGAACATTTGTTTCCCAGAAACGCTTTCAGTGACACAGCCCTGTTTCATTATCTTTATCAAAATATTTCACATTTAACTTGCTTCAATGAACACTCATCCATATCCATCCAAAAATGTTTCTCTAAATATCAAACATGCATCTTTCTATCAACAACCATCATTCTTCAGAAATGAGTCACTGTTATTGTGATGTTTTGCTCTCCATTTTCAAATTTGGATGGAAAGCGCAATCACATCCTTTCAAAATTAGACTTGTCTAAATATCCCCAGTTCATTTGTAGGTGATGGGAAACCAGATAAGTAGTTTAAAGCAGTCTGTTTGTGATTTTAATGCCTAAATTAGATAGAGTGGAATTTAATGTTTAACTATATCCATCCTCTATGGCAAGTGCAACATAACTTATTACAGTACCAGAAAAGATTACTGATTTGATCGTTTCATCATGTGCTTCCTCTTCTATTCCCAATAACAGTCCTTCAGCGTAAGCTACACTTCGTCTTCAGCTTTTGTGATTGAAATCTCAGTTGTCATTGTCCATAGTCAAATCTCCTGGAAATACATTTCCCAGCTGTGTTGCAGTTCAGAGACTCCTACGTTTTGCTTTTAATTTACTGTCTAGATCCAGACAGATGATTTTCCATTTTTCACAATGGTTGCAGTTTTCTCTGTGGCTGACTTTGGCCTTGCTCCTTGCTTCTCCTGGACTGTATTGACTCGGTTTTGCTCTGCCATGGTGCCCCCGGATACAGGACTGCTGGTTCTGGATGTTTGCTGGTTGGTTTTGGTTTGACAAGTTTGAAAGGCCATATCCAGCTGCTCCTGTGCGACTCGTAGGTGCCGGTGCAGACTTGCAAGATCAGAGGGGATGTTCTCGTCCGGGCTGGTGCACTGCTGCTCCTGAGCACCGCTGGCCATGTTCTGATCATGGTTGATGAGGCTGTTGGGGATCCGGGTGGGTTTGTCTGTTTTCATTACAAGGTTGTACCCAGGCGGGGAAGCTGGGATGTTGCGAGAGAACGGATAGCCATAAGACATAGTACGTCGGCCCCGGATCCTCTTCATGCGAAGAGTATCCCGGAAGGTTCCGATTCCCAAGTGAAGCATCTCACACACATTTAGCACTAGACAAAGACAGCTTACCACATACATAATTAAGAGGAAGATTGTTTTCTCTGTGGGCCTGGAGATGAAACAGTCCACTCTGTGTGGACAGGGTACTCTGTTGCACACATACGATGGACTAACTCGAAACCCATACAACAGATACTGTCCGGCGAGGAACGCAATTTCGAAAATGGCACGTGACATAAGTTGGAGAACATAGATTCTCATCAGGCCTTCTTGCATAATTTTTCTGCGGCCGTCATATTTCGCTGGCTCATTGCTAGCGCCGCTCACAGGCTCAGGCTTTGGCTCCCGCACCTCCAGATTATCCTCGTAAATCATGGGCTCGGCTTCGTCATCTTCCTCCTCTTCTAAGACATCCTCTAGATGGTGGCTCTCTCTCCACCGCGAGGGAAGTGGTGGCCTTTTGCGGAGTATGCGTCGTTTCCTCCGCTCCTCTTCGGAGGTTCGAGCTATCTTGTGGATGGCATAACCCATGTACATGATGGAAGGAGTGGAAATCATAATGATCTGGAAGACCCAGAAGCGAACATGCGAGAGGGGCGCGAAGGCATCGTAGCACACGTTGTCGCAGCCCGGCTGCTTGGTGTTGCAGGTGAACTTGGTCTGCTCATCAGAGTAGATGGACTCACCTCCCACTGCTGTGAGTACAATGCGAAAGATGATGAGAACGGTCAGCCACACTTTCCCCACAAAGGTGGAGTGATTGTGGATCTCTTCCAAGAGGCGAGTGAGAAAGCTCCAGCTCATGTTGCTCTTACAAGCTTTTCAACTAGAAGCTGTCAAAAAAAGGAAAAAAAGAGAGAGAAATAAATGATTTTTATTCATTTTCAATCATTCCCATTGTCATATTGATGGTTATTGTTGTATTTTGTATTTCTTTAAAAATACAAAAAGAGTAAAAATGCAGCTTCCCACAATCCAGGATGTTATCAAAACCCAAAGATTTTTCAAAGGAGATCACACCAGCAAATATTTACAGTTGAGAGGGGCTTTTTTTCTTTTCTCTTCTTTGTTTTTTTTTTTTTTTTTTTTTTACATATAATTTTTGATAGTTTATATCTGTCCATCCACAAATCAATTATTTCATTTTTGGCTCTCGTACAATTCTAATATGACCAAGAAATGTGGCATTGCTTTTTTAGATACTGTAAGTAGAAATTAATCGGCCAACAATAATTTGCAATACTTGAGGGGAATTAGCAGTTCATGAAAACCTTAACACAGATACAATAACTTTTTGAGCAAAGCATTTTTTATTTGCTGCCGTCTTATCTGGATGACTTGGTAAACAGAGTATCTCAAACCATACACTGTTCACACTTCGCTACAACTGTTTGTCATAGAAGAAACCTCTATTTTTAAGTGATTACTCATCGAACACATGAAAATTATATAAAATAGCAGAGAGAAAGGTTGAAAGATGAGTAAAAAAATAAAATAATGAACATATGGATGTAAAAGTGGCTGGGTCAATGTTGATCCCATGACGACAATACTGTAGTCCCTTGCGTGTGATGTGCCATCTCCTCCGCCATCTGAGGGAACAAGTAGAATTGTTGCTCTGCTGCAAGGCTGCCCCTCCAGATCCTGCACTGTTGATGCCGGGGAGGGATGTACATGCTCTTGGAGCCAGATGGCACCAACGGTAGGCAGCTCACATCTTCCCCAGGTTGGCATGACAGAAGGTCTGTTTCACTTAGTTTTTACATTCGAATGAATTTGTTGTGTAACATAGTGTCAAGCCTTTTATTAAATTAAAAACTCCAATATGCTTGTTGTTTTAATCAGTTATGTATTGCTATGTTTTAACTAGATGCCCTTTTGACATTTCAATACAGCTTGCATGGTTCAGTGTCTAAGGATTATACCAAATGTAAATATCATATATACACATCTTATACAATGAATACAATACTAAGGAAACTATTTTATGAACAATGTGTAAAAAAAAAAGCTTTTGATTGAATAAAAGATCAGATCCAAGATTGCATTCATATATTTTGGAAAAAATGAGTTCAGGTGTCATGCATTTGACACGCTCCCCTTGTTTTTTTGTTATTCAAAAGAAATACAGCTTAGTGGACAATAATAAACACAGGTATGGTTTTGTAGAAGATACATAAATATACTAAATCCCAACAAATGAAGGTTGTAAATACCGAACAATTAAAATGGCATCATGTTAAGGAATGAAAAAATAACACTTTTCCCTCCTTCACATTTTTTTCTGTCCAAATCTAAAAGAAAAGTCTATTCTTTTTATGTAACTAAACAACCGACGGAAATGTATCTAAGAAAACTCACCTGAAAAAGTTGCGCATGCATTGCCCAATCTGAAGTTCTCCATTACTCTCACTAGATATCTCCTGCACAGCCTGATCCATGGAATAACTCTTCCATCCTATCATCCTAACTGTGTCCGTCTTATTCAAAACTTCCAGATTAACAAAAACATGAGCAGTCACTAAATTTATTGGACTAGTATTTATTTGTAATCCCGTTTTCCCACTCTGCGGAGGAGTAAAGTCTTGCTGCTTTGAATGCCTCTCATACTGGTTCGTGTCTGGTTTCAGTTACACCAGCCTTCTGCCCAAGAAGGAAGTAGAAAAAAATGGAGAGACAGAGAGAGAGAAAAAAATTCTTCCTCTGGCAAGTGACCCTCATCCAAGGGTTCAGACTTGAGGATATTGTACTGTGTTTTGAAATGAACACCCAGCTAAGGGAGCACGTTAATCGCAACAGAGATGATGACGTTCCCTCTCTCTCCTTTTCTCTTACTTCATCCTCCCCCCTGTGCCACCAAATATCCATTTATGTTCCTCACCACTATGTCTTCATATGTCCAATGATTTATACACACCAATCACACACAAATAAATAAAGGTTAGTCATTAGAGACAGTACACATTTGTAAAAAAAAAAAAAAAAAAAAGTTATACATCTTCTTAAACATCAGTTCTGTTTTCTTCTCCGTCTGTTTCTGCCACAAAACACGCAGCCAAATACATGTCAACTGCAACAAATGGACAACATAGCAACCTCTATAATATCTCTCAATTGCATAACAGTATATACTGGCCGATGGCTGTGAAAAGACAACTTTAGGGAGACAAAAAGAAGGAGGATAAGGACAGAAGTGTCACTAAGACATAAGCCACCTTGCCTCACCACAGATCATAATGTAACCAGCAGGTACGCTCAGTCATTTTAAATGTCATAATATTTAGCTCTTCCATCCAGGCAGATGGCCAGATAACAGAGGAACGGACAGGTCGCGCTCTGCATTCCCGCCTCACATCCTTTCCGACTTCGTGTTTACACTTGCTTTCACCTTGACCTGCTGGAGTGCAGTAGCCGACGTCATTAAGGCACATGATGGATCCTTTGTCATAATGACAAGCGCATGTGGACAAAGGTCTCTCCATCAACACACATGCAATTTATTATCCTTCTTTTAGTTTGCAATAACACAACAAAACACAGATGAGGAGGTGATTCAGGCAAGATTAAAAGCAAGATGGAAGTCCTCCACCCCTTTATTCTCTGTGCCAGAACTTGTCATCAAGGTTTGGAAGGGAACTGAGCTGAAATTATTTTGATACAGGGCAGATAAATGGGATAGTGTCTGGCTTGTGTTAATGAAATGTACCTGGCAATTGTCACAGTGACCATATTATGTTACCTTCACAAGGTCTTTAATAATCTTTTAAATATGATTTGTATATGGTTATAAAGCAAAGAATAACACTCAACAAAACTAGAGTCCATCAATTATACCTCAATTTTAACTTTCTAGATAATACGTTGATAGAATATTAAAACTACAGAAAGACTGAGACATCACAGCATAAAAAACAAGATTTACTTTAGAATCTCGTTCTGTTTGACTGGATTTTTGATCTAAAGAGAGCTCTGAGAGTCAGCCATCTGAGCCTGCAGGGCCCGTCGTCCAGAGGTCTCGCCTTCAGTGCTTGCCTCCCGGTGCGACTGAGGAGATGTGGTGAAGCACGCACAGCTAGTGCAGCACTAGAAAAAGAAGACAGGAAATTCTGCTGGAGAGATCGGAGCATTTGGCGTTTTCACATGTGATATCCCTGAGGGACCAACAAGCACGTGTTTGGAAGTTGCTTTTTTTTCCCCCTCCCATGAAAAATCATCCAAAAGACACATATGGTCCAGTGAAGATGGTTAAAAAGTGAACATTTGTGTGATTCTAAATCAGTTGTGTTTATGTTTCTCAACAGTTGGAGAACTGAATTTTATTTTTTATTTTTCTCTCATCATTTCATGCAGCATGACAGCATGACCTACTCTTTACCCCAAACCCCATCCATTGTGCATGTCATTTAACCCACAATTAAAATGACATATGAAAGTCCTAAAGGGGACGTTTACGATAATAATTACTTTTTCTATGTTTGAAAGCATATATTTAAGTGGCTGAAGTGACTACCAAGTCAAAAACACCAAAATAACACAACCCTGTAGTTTCTCTCATTTAGATTAGCGTGAACTGTTACGTCAGAGAGCCGACTCTGAGTACATTTATCCAGCCTCTTCGTCTTTTGCTCCACCTTCAATTTCAAAATGTTCTCAGTTTTCTGTACATCAGAAGTGGCAATTTAAAAACTGTTTTACTCTTAATTTTTTGCATTGCTATTAACACAAAATTCTCATTAGCTATAGTTAAAAAAAAAAAAATATCTAAAAAGGACTGTGTTTAAAATGTCATATCCTAACAATAAAAACTAACTTCTTGTTGGCATTTTTTTTTTCTCTTGTCAGTTGTTGGAAAGTCACTATGTTTAACTGAATGCACCATTAGCAGCCCTGCTCTTTCAAATACAAACTTCAATCAGTATTTTTACTCCTCATAAGCAAGAGTTCCTAACATCAGCTATAAAAAATATTAAACACAGAGAAATGGCTGAGGGCAAAGCCCAGGTTTTACAGAGCCCATATGTGAGGGATCGATTACAGCAGGATTTGTACTTGTCTACCAGATGTTACATTACTGAAGTGATCTGATCTGTTGCTTAGTGCTTTAATAACCCTCAACGGCTCAATAACTCGCAACAAGATTGAGTCTGAAAAGGGGACGAGTAACAACTGTCAATGACTGAACCGTAACAAGGTAAATGTGTAATATATACTGTAATCCTGTGGTATTTTGAACAGTTCAGGTCACAGATACAGTATGTCATTAGAACTCAAAGACATTGTTTCGACATGCAAAAGACTATATGGGTCTTCTTCTTAGTGCAATATAAAGGCTGTCTGATGCAAGTATAAATTATGCATAATGTATTGTGGAAATGGGTGTTTGAAAAGTTACTGAGTTCATCTTTTTCACGAGTCATAAATAGAACAAGATGAAAAGAAAATGTAAGTGATATCATCAAGGGCTCTGAACCCCCCCCCCTACCTCGGCATAACCAGAGTTAACCCACGTGGCCGACTGTACTTTGTGTAGCGCTGCAGACTTTTAAACATTGCTGTGTTTGTAAGGAACAATGCAATCATGTGTGATGCTCATCTTAGACAGGAGATTAATGTACCTGAAGATGTTATGGTGTTTCAGATGGGATATAAGAGCCAGACCTGTATTGTGACACTCAAAGCAGATTGTGCTTCCAATCATCAGCAGACTGCTTGGACACCAGAATAAAAGCAATGGTGACTGAACGTTGTTTAAAACCTATAGAATCTATAAGCCTTGTTTCCTTAATTTAAAATGTGTCTTCCATGTTTCTATTGATGTAAACTCCTTGTCTCAGTGCAAAGTCTTCTATAAACCGTAGCATCACTTTATTGGTATTTTCATATGAGAAACTTATCAGCTGATCTTGGTCCTGTTTTTCTAAATCTGCCGTAAATGTTTTTGAGATCCTTGTGAGTGTTGTCATGCTGAGCCTGGTCCCTGCTAAATGTCGCTGCAATCTACAAGTAAACAGAGGAGTTACCAAACAGCAAACATGATGTCTAACATAAGCTCAGAAGGTCTTATCTTTGAATATAAAAAGTGAAATAAAAATGTTTTATTTCTAGGCGTCAAGTTATAATTTTGAAACTGAAAAGGAAAAAAATAATAATTTTTAAACAGCTGAGTAAAGTTAAAATAAAGAAGCATTTATTGCAAAACATTGAAACATACAAAACAATAATTATGAATTGACAATGCATCAGAGACGCCAAGAGATATGTAAAGTTTAAGTGCATGAAACGGTTGAGTCAACCCAGTGACTGTTTAACTTTAACTGTCCCTATGACCTAGGACGAATCAGGCTATTTTAGCTTTGGGAAACTGTTGTTCATGTTGATAAATATTGATTGGACAGCCCAGAGCAAGGAATATACTACAGTATTCCCCTGTAAGACATCATCTGACATTGTTCTTGTTACAAGGACTACTGTCATGTGACAGCCAAAAGAGTCTTGTATTTATCGCAAAATAAATCCTTTTAATATAATGAATATGCACAGGTTTTTGTTATTTGGTCATGGTAGTGTTACAATTAATTCACTGGCATGTTTATTGCACTCAACAAAAGAAGAAAATCAAAAATTAACAGTGAATTAAGCAATGAAAACAAATATTCACTTTCATGTATATTCATAATGTATATGATGTCATTTCATGTCATAACATTGAAATAAATTATTATTATATTTGTTCCCAGACAGTTTTGCCTGGGAGAGGTTTGTGAGAGCTGTGAGGTGAAGTGATGCAACACGGCGCAGTGATCATTTGGACAACTCTCCTTGGCCACCACCAATGTCACCACTACAGTTGTATCCGAATGTATTTACTGAACAAAGTTGATGTGAGCAGACCGGGGGCTGTGGAGGTCTGTGTTTATGTAACAAATCAAGTTCCACCATGTGACTTGGATATGCCCCACTCACCCTCAGAGAAAAGAGTGACACAAGACACCAGAACAAAAAAACATGCAACTTAAGTCTTGGACTCCTCCTCTCATCCTCTCTCGCTGCTATCATTAAAGCACCCTCACCAGGCTGGGAGAGGCTATCCCACAGGCAGCCTGTGAGTGGTGGCAGTCCCATCGCATTTGTTCATTTTTCTCCCAGTTTCTCCGCCGAGCCTCTCCTACCCCGGGGCTGAGTGCGTCCCGTGCCAGTTTTACTAAGGCTGGAGTCTAGTGAAGCAACTGAGATGAAAAGCCTTGAGGTTGATGCCAACAACTTTCCTCAGCCAGAGCTCTTTGCCTTCCACAGTTGAGCAAAGCAACTTGTTTTGAGTGTGAATTGTGCTACTTTTAAAAAGAAATATGTTATCGCGTTTGGGAACACGTGATTAAAATTAAATATAGTAAGTAATCCACTATAATCATATTACTATTGCCCACCTCATTGCAAATCCATATTAAGCATTGTTACTAGTCTTTAATTGTGTTATTGCATCTTTTCCATGTTCAGACATTAATTGTTTTATTACACGGAAGTGTTTCACATGCATTTTCTGCTGATGCTTTCCTTCAGGACAGATAAAACCACCTACTGTAAATTGACCCCCCCCACCCCTCTCACACACACAGACACACACACACATGCAAGCTGCAAGGTTTTAATATTTGACTTCATTTTGTCTTAACTGTCATTGAGTGAATGGGGGAAAGGCCAAAGCAGGTGACCAAGTCAACCAAGTCAGCGTTAATACAGCTCCTCCTTCCTCATAGATGTCTTAGTGGCGTTGCCTTTCTTCATCGGAGTGAACTCTAGACATTGCTTGTACTCAGTGACACAGCAGGGTGCCGTCTGATAAAGGCAGCATACGCCTACTGTACTCCTTATCTGTGACAGTTCATGCTTACGGTAATATTGACCTCGGTTCTCAAGTGACATGATAAGAAAGGCCAAGGGGTTTAGCAAATCTGCTGAGTAAAATATTTACTTTTGAGGTCTTTGAGAATATTGTTTAATACAAAATCAGACAACAAGGTTTGTGGAATACATGAACGTTATAAGGGGTTAAATCCTACATTAGTTCATATCTCATATCGTTTTCTCAATCAAAGTTTCATCCACCAGATGGCAATAAGGTACTCATTTAACAGACTCCTCTAGAACCTTTACAATCATTTTGGAAATGTTTGACTTCTACATGGTTTCTTACATGGAAAAAAATAATTTGTTTTAACATTTGCCACCTATCAACCTATATTACAGCAAGCCTGGTCTGAAAATTCAAAGAATAACCATTTATCAGACTTTCAAGACAAGACAAAAATATTTAAGTTCAGGGTTGGGTTTTCTGTCTCAGACTCCACTTAAGCAGCTGATAGGAATTGTCACACCTTTCCTCAGCCAACTTGGTCTCAAAGTTGAACAAAACAACATATGTTGAGTGTCCTTCACAGTAAAATAAAAAATAATAAAATGAAAGTATAATTTAGAATTATTTTATGACTGGAGAGTAATTGTGATTAAATCTTGATCATGTATATAATTCATTTTATTTTATCAATATTACTTTCCGCATGTAAAATCCCTATCTTATTTAATACTGAATGTGAGATGACATTTTAGGATATAAGTCTATAAATGAAAATAAAACGCAAACCACAATACTTACATTATATAATGATATCATATTGTTACTGTATATAATATACTTCGATTTTCTTGGCTTTTTATTTCTTTGCAGGCAGTTGGAGTCTTCAATATCCCAGGATTTATTTTCTTATCAACTTAATTTCTTAATTTACATCAGTTTTTAATTTCAGACCTGCAGCACATTTGAAAAGAACTTAGGTATGAGCACTGGGTGATGAAATGGGTAGAAAATCGGGGATAAAAACTTTAGAAAAAAAAACAAAAGAAGTTGGGATGGTAAAGCTTTACTGCTTTATAGTGTTGCAATTTTTTTGCCCAACAGTTCTATACTATTGTAAATACGCTATATGAATAAAATTGAACTGAATTTTAGGTAATACATCACACATCAACTACAAGCTCTCAGAGCTACAGAGGATATGCAAAGAGAAAGAGCGAACAAGAGTAAATGTCAGACAGTTGCACAGGCAAGTTAACCTCCATGCCTATAGGCGGACCCTCAGAGCAAAAAATGGCAAAAATGGCTTTTTTTGCACTTGCCCATCTTACTGAAAAACATGCTTCTGTGCATAAGAGTCAAAGGGGTGAGTCTAGGTATGGCAGATGTCAGGAGACTTGTTACCTTCCTGACTTCACTGTGCTAGCTGTCAGATTAGGTGGAGGAGGGATAATGTAATGGTATGGGACTGTTTTTCAGGGTTTGGGCTAGGCTCCTGTCTCCAGTGATGGGGTATCTTAAATTTCCAACATACCAAGACATTTTGGGTGATATCCTTCCAACTTTATGCCAGCATTTTGGGGAAGCCTTTTCCACTCCAACATTACTGTAGCCCAATGCATATATCAAGAGTCATTAAGACACAAATTGACGGATTCAGTATGGAAGACATTGAGTGCTTTTAAGATGAGCTGGAACAGAGATTGTCAGGTCAGCTCACCCAACATCGGTGCCCAACGTCTTAAATACTCCACAGAGAGAATGGCCACAAATTCACAGAAACACTACAAAAACTTGTGTGAAGCCTTCCAAGAAGAAGAATTGAAGCTATTATAGTGACAAAAGAGGGAGCAAATCCATATCAAGATATATGTATATGAAAACAATGTCTCTACAGTCCCTCCGAGCGTAAATGTCAGTGTCAGTGTCTGACAACCTTTGCTGATATTGTACTTTCTTTGTGTGTTTGTCTTGTGTGGGCATCACAAGTCATTTGGTAACGCGGCTGTGCACAATCCCAGTCTTTTGTCATCCGTGAGCCATAGTTAGGTCATCTGGGCAGGAAAACTACAGAGTTGCGACAGACAACTTCTGCTTCCACTGAGGAGGAGGGGAGATGCTGTTTCCTGACTGGTATGGAACATTGGAGGCACCTGGGTGTCGTGCTGACGGGTGCCAAATTTAAGTAGTATTTGTAGATGTAACTCAAGAGTGTAGTGACTGGCAAAAGATTATGTATGTAATACATGTTTTTATATCAACTATTGGTGGGTGAGAGCCCTTGCAGTGCTGTTTGAGAGATATCTGGGTAAGGCTTACACTTGTTTCTCACTGATCTTTTTGCCAGATTATTTTTTATTTTATTTTATTTTTTATTTAGCCTTTATTTATCCAGGACATTTCCCATTGAGATACAAGATCTCTTCTTCCAGGGTGTCTTTTGGCGGAATGTTGATTGTACTTGTTGACTAAGTGAAGATCGTCACCGATCTTTGCTACTCAAAGATTCATGGAAGCTATATATATATATATATATATATATATATATATACATACATACATACATACATACATACATACATACATACATACATACATACATACATACATACATACATACATACATACATACATACATACATACATACACACACTTGGGTTCAAGTACAAGTCAAAGTAAATGGAAGGAATTATATATATAAATTTCATTTTCTATATGGTCCCAACTTCTTCTGATGTAGGTGTGTATTTTTAAGAACTACCAAAAGCTGCTCACTCCAGGACTTTGAACTGTAACAAATATAACCCCACGACTTAACATTAATCTTCTATGATGTGAATCCCGAGCTGCATCCTCCAACTGTATTCCGACTCTACTTGTGCATGCTTCCACTGCTGCATGCTGCACAGATTTAGAAAAAAAAGAAAAGGAAAACCAGTACCGGTTTGTGAAATTCTATAAAGACAAAAAGAGTTAGAAGAATTTATTTATTTATTTTTGTAAGAGGTTGTATTCTCGGTATACGTTAAACCACAAATAAGCCACCTTCAAAGGCATTTCCCTGATAGCTCTTAACTATGGAACCCTTCTGTATAAAAATGGACATGCTTTTTTCAGGATTTATTATTTCTTTGGGTTTTCTTTGTTCATCCAGAATGAACTCCAGGAGAATGAATCCTACACAAGTCAAATATCACAATGCCACATTTGAAAACACATTTAGCCAAATAGAGTATTTTCTCACAAGAGACCATACATAATACCTTTAAAAAGTTACATAATATAAATATTGTGTATTTAGGTCTGCACGTCTACACATAATTCACCTTAAATATATTTAAATTCATCTATTCATTATTTAACCATCTATTTTCACCCACTTCTCTGGGATAGGGCTGTATTGGCAAGAATATGCAAGACAATCTTCTAGAGCATCTTATATGTTTTACCTGCAAGCTCAGAGTTTAGCTTTGCTACCTGTACACAAGTTCCTGTAGTAAGTAATTAATTGCTACGCTTCCTACCAAAGGCTCAAAATCCAGCAGAGCAGTGGAACATCAATCCAGCAGCTACTGCATATTTGCTTTTCCGCACCTTCCCAAGCTCTGCTCGGGAAACCACTGATGTGGTATTATTGTATTGTGATTCATAATAGTATAGTTTATATGATAGTTCTTATGTCGTATGGCCAGATGGGGGCGCTGTGGCCCCAGGCTGTATTGTATTGTAGTTGGTCGGCTGCAGGGCAAGAAAAATAAAGAAAACAGAGTTGCGTCTTGCACAGTTGATCTGAAGCTTATTACTGTTTTAAGAACATGACAACTGGGTCATGTTTGAGAATGTCCCTTAATACTACTACTACTGCTACTACTACTACTACTACTACTACTACTACTACTACTAGGGTTGCCACCTTTCAGAAATAGAAATAAGGGACGCCCTGATTTCAGCAGCGCAGGAGCCAAAAAAAAGCCCCTAAACTTCTAAACTGAATAAAAATGTGTTTATTTTATATGAAAAAAACAAAATGCTTTGATTTAAAGTTTAAAGTGCTTTAATAGCATTGAACTTGCATGACTGTACAGACAGCCAGCCATACTAGCAACTGAAATAGCCTCCTATGCTACGTATGTCCACATCAGCCCAGATGTATAATATAGCCTACAGGTGAAGAATATGGTGTAAAAGTTAATTTATTTCAATAATTCAACTAGAATATGGTGTAAAAGGTTAATTTATTTCAATAATTCAACCAGAATATGGTGTAAAAGTAAATTTATTTCAATAATTCAACTAGAATATGGTGTAAAAGTTACTTATTTCAATAATTCAACTAGAATTTGGTGTAAAGGTTAATTTATTTCAATAATTCAACTAGAATATGGTGTAAAAGTGAATGAAAATACGGTACAAATCGCGTCCCGTATTAGTTCAATACGGGACGCAACATTTTTTTCTCAAATAAAGGACAATTCCGTATTTTACGGGACGGGTGGCAACCCTAACTACTACTACTACTACTACTACTACTACTACTACTACTACTACTACTACTACTACTACTAATAATAATAATAATAATAATAATAATAATAATAATAATAATAATAATAATAATAATAATAATAATAATAGAGATTATAAAGGGTTGGCTTGGAAGGTATAATCTCTCAATTGAGTGGCATGCCTTCTAAGATTGTTATCTAACACAACCTCTTCAGAAGGTTTCCAGGGTGCTTCTTGACTACATGCAAAAAAACACCTAAACTTCATCCTTTCAATGTTTCTACGAATCTACTCCCACTCCGTCCTGGATGATTTAGCTCCCCTACCTACCCTTCAGGGAAGCTCATTTGACCTCTGGTATTCCTGTCTACGTTATTTCCAGTAAGTCACTGATCCCCGCTCATTATCATAGGGGAAGTTGCCTTGATAGTTTTATGACTGCTATTTTGTTGCGGCAAAGAGACACAATGTTGTCCAGTCAGCCTGTCAAGCTTCTATTCTGTTCTATTCCCACTTAGACATAAAACACTACAAAGAAACAAAACAAGCGAGAGAGGACAATTCACACCGTTCCAGCAAAAGCCAAAGCCTCATAGTTGGAGGCACAAATTCCCATGATAACAAAAAGATGTAATCTCATACTGTCATTTTCTAAAGTGTTTTATCAAACAGAACTGTTTCACACATGTTGCCTGCTGAGGTTTTACTTCAAGGCTGCAAAAAAACAACTTCTAAACAACCATAAACATAATAGCAATGTCTTGCTTGCAGAGCTGTAAGGCTCTGAACTTTGACATTATCTTGTCTTAACTCTTTATGTCATTGACTGAACTGAGGCAAGGCCAAAGGAGCAGAAGACCTACTTAGGGTGACTTAGACTATCAGAAGCATTACTGCAGCTCCTTCCTCACAGACGCCTTAGTGCCGTATCCCTTCTCCAACTCAGTGAACTTTAGACACTGATGGCACCGATAGCAAAGCTGTAGGATCCCTTCTGATAACAGCAGTATCTCTCATGTACTGTACGTCCAGCCAAAAAGCTTAGATCAAAACCTTGCATATGCTCATGCTGTACAGTGGACTAATTAACACGTGATGTTGAAAGCTTTTGCCTCAAATTGAGGTGATAAGAGCAATTCACAAGGCAAAATATTAACTTTCAAGGCCATTGTGATTATTTTTAAATGATGATGTAAGTAGTAGATATTTCTGTGAAATGATACATGTATTTGCACTTCAATTAAACCTTTAAACACCATATATGTATGGCAAAGAATCTTTAGGTTGTGCTGGATTTCATTATCTTCACTGGCAACACTTGTGTATATATACTGTATGTGTATAAGGCTGTGAATGTTCACAGGTTAATGCGTTATCACCATCTGTGTTAAACACTGCTATTTTTTCTTTTAACGCGAAATAAATGTAGGGCACACTTCCGAAATATGATCCTTGACCCATCCTGTGATTCGGAAAAAAAAATACAAGCAATGTAGCTGTAATAGACGGTAAAATACAATACGTAAAGCGTTGGTCATGTGACATATTGCTTTTCTGAAGAATGGTTTTTAAATCTCGTTTTTCATGGACTGTTTAATACAAATATATAGTTTTTCCTTGTATGGCATGCTGCCATTTTACCTGATTTTGCTCTTGAAGCCAGCGGGAACACGCCCACCATGTGTCAACCAACTTTTGCTGTGGCTACCTGCAGAAGTTTTGCCACAGAATATAAAGTTTCAGATGCTGTGGCGAAATTAGATGCTGGATTAGTGTGAACTGTCGATTACCGTAGCGTTGTATTATGATCTTCACTAATGAGGAGCTACATACTCTGACCTCACTGTCAATCAAAAGGATACCCTGATAATCAAAAAAATATATATATTGTTTTATGAAAATTCAGCTGAAATTACCCCCCCTCAGAATTGTCATGGAAATTAAATTAAACAATACAAACCAAAGCAGGTTTTTTCTAACCAACCTCTAAACACAGTATGTTAATATATCCATCCATCCATTATCTATACCCGCTTTATCCTTTGCAGGGTGACGGGGGTCTGCTGGAGTCTATCCCAGCTAATTTCAGGAGAGAGGCAGGGGTTACACCCTGGACAGGTCACCAGTCCATCGCAGGGCCACATATAAACACACAAAGCACACTCACGCTCACACCTACGGGCAATTTAATACGCATGTTTTTAGACTGTGGGAGGAAGCCGGAGTACCCGGCGAAAACCCACGCAAGCACGGGGAGAACATGCAAACTCCACACAGAAAGGCCCCTGCCGGGCCTGGGAGTCAAACCGGGAACCTTCTTGCTGTGAGGCAACAGTGCTAACCACTAAGCCACCGTGCTGCCCTATGTTAATATATTAAACATTAAATATCCCTTACTTAAAAACAGGATGAATAATTCGATTTTTTGCGTAACTTTTTTGTTTAATTACTCAGATCAACATCAGTTATTGCATATTGATCCAAAGTATATCCTCTCTAGGCTTTCAGGTTATGATTTTGGCATATAATAATAATAATAATAATAACAATAATAATAATAATAATAATAATAATAATAATAATAATAATAAAACCATTTGTTTAAGGTAAGGATAATTATTTCCTCCTCTATCATTAAAAATAACTGGTAAACAGAACAAAATTTTCTGTGCAATTAATCGAAATTTTGACTATGAAAATCTTTTGATTAATCGCAAATAGGAAATATAATCAATTGACACCCCTAATATATATAGCCAAAAAACACATATCTCCACCTTCACAGGTATAGACTGTTAGGACAATAAAGCACATCAACCCCCTAAAGACCTGAATTGCAACTGCAAGCCAACAAAAAAAGGATGTAGGGGAACACGTTACATGCAAGTCATTAGTCATGAGATAAGAACTGAGGTTTCAGACTTCATTTTTTATATTTGTTTTATCAGAGGTTCAAGCCACAAGATGGCATTCATGTACTCTTTTTTCTCCTCCTTTTTTTAACTTTTGGAAACACTTTGGAAATGTTAGACTTTGAGAGGCAGCCTCACAAACAGGTGAATGACCTGTCAGACGTTTGTCATTAGAGATGATAACAGTATGTGACCAGTGAAGATAATACCAAAAAAACATCAAGAACGTCAAGACCCGTCAACCCCACAATGACAGATGATTTACAGAGGTCTGTTTTAAAGCATTCACTGCAAATAAGTTAAGGGAAGTACTGTACCTTGTCTTGATAGTCTTATCTTTTGTCTTATTAATTCATAGTAATATAATAATAACCCATATTTTACTGCAGGTTACAATATAACAATATGACTATTTTAGTCTTTTCCATAAAATATATATTTTTTTTTTCCTGGAAAAAATAAGACATTGATGTCTGTTATCATGTGATATGAATCCACACTAACACAGTGTAAGATATGTCTGGTGTGTCTCTGCCTATCTGTCTCTTTAAGCCCAGCATGTCCACTTGTTTTCTTCCTCTTCATCTTATGTCTACTGATCCTTGGCTGCTTGGAGTTCAGACTGGTTAAGCCATTCTAGGCAGGCAAGTTTAAGCAAATAAAAAAAAAGTTGAGCCATGAATGTATGCCATTAGAGCCTCCAGATCAAGTTTTACAAAAGGGAAATAAACAACCACAAAACAAGGAAAGGCTGTACAACATACCTGTCCATGAGGATAGAGCAGCAGCTTTTTCTATGCTCTATGAATGAGCATCATGGGCGGGCATCCAGAGGCATTGTTTCATTACTCCATCCAGCCCAGTAGCAGGATGAGAGACACAATGGGTCATTTTTCCTCCAAACCGCTCACCACCAAGTACAGGCATGACACTCAAGACCAGAACCCTGCTAATGGCTCCATTGTTCCACATCCCATCCATCTCCATTGTTGTGATCACGTTATTTAATCCACCGTGACTCTCACTGTATCCCTGATCGGAAATTAGCTCTGGACCTTTAGAATAATTATTTTTCAGATTTAGCTGAGTCTGTGCTGAGGTGCAACCTTAGGTCTTGAAAAATAAACACAACCTGAAACTGCTAAAATGTCATTCTCCAATGACCATTAGGGAAATGTTACAAAAGTAAGTCAATTTCCATTCATCCTCTTTACAAACTTTACAACAAAGATACAAATATTCTCACTACAGTTCTGGTCTCCGTTGTTGAATTTCTTATCAACAACAACAACTGACATGTTTTATGTAACTCAGTTAAAATCATATAAAGCCTCAAACGTATGCATAATTGTGTGCTTCTTTTTGTAGTTACACTTGAATTGGCTCACTGATAACACTAGCTACCAGGTGCTTGAGGTGAACAAGACTTCTGAGTTGTGAATTAAAACATAGCATTTTTCATTTTTACTTTAAAGATGATATGCCTTGTTGTATTGTTATTTGTACTAAAACACCAATGTGTGAAGTTTTATTTTCATGTCATGAAAGTAAGTTAATTAAAAGTCATCAGTGCCTCCAAATATCTCAAACATCATATGTGCAGATAATTTTAACCCAATGTCATCATCTAAAATTACAGTGCTTTAAACTAGATGACCTTGTAAGTGTAAAACTTTTAAAAAGATAAAGAGATATCCACATAGTTCCACATAGTTTTTTTTCTTCGAAAAAGGATTCAGATTTTTGAGTTAAGTAAATGTTTTTATTCACAACCAGACTTAAATCCAAGGAACAGCCTGTCCACAAACCATAATGAACATTGCTCCAGTCAATGAGCAACACACTCACTGGAGGGCAGCTGTGTCGAGGTCACGATGGGACATGTTTTCTCAGTGAGCATTGAAGGGAGGAAGAGAAAGGAGCTAGTTTTCCATGCGTTTGCTCAGGTTTTGTTTCAAATATTAACAGGTGTGATATCATCTCGAAATCCTTACTGTACCTTTAACCAGGGGGTGGGTGAAGTCAGCTCTTTACAAGATGGTGACCACTGGAACTTTCACGATTAGTCAAGAAAAACCACACTTCATAAATGGTACTGAAGGGTTTGTTACAGTATGTTTCCTCCACAGTATGTTTCCTCCACATTGGCATATAAAATATTACATTGAAACCCCTAAGCTGGATGGAGCAGGTAAGGGTACATCTACAGTTGGCCAAAATCTTATTAATAAAAAAGATGAAAAAAAGAAATGAAAGATAGAGATTATTATTATTATTATTATTATTATTTGGGGTCCAAGCCCACGGGGTAGCGCAGGAACAAGCTGATGCAATGCATCGCTGTTCTTTGCACTAACAAACCACTAAGACTGTCAAGGTTTTCCCCAACCAAGAGCCGTGGATGGATGGTATTGTGGATGGTATGGATGGTATTCTGCGGTCCCTGCAAGCTCGTGTTTCTGATTAAGTCAAACTGATTAAGTAATGGTAAACCCATGGCTGTTTGCGTTCCAGCTGTTGTGAAACAACCGTGTTGTGGCGAGGCCGTGCAGGGAAACAGCAGTACCTGTTTTCAGGAGCATTTTTCTTCCAGTTACATTAAGTTCTTTTGTATGTAAAAGCATGAACAAGGTGGTGGCCTGATAGTCTGTCACCAGTGGACTAGAAAACTTCCAGTGTCTAGACTCACCCCATTTCCTAACAAGGAATTTTAAAAAAGGTGGAAGGCCAAGCCTATTTTTCCTGGATCATGTTCAGGATTTTATTTATGAACAAATATTCTGCAGTATCTTCAAAAACATGCAATTAACACTATCTTCATTTAAGATTCTTAGGTGGCAGGATGTTAAAGTACATTGTTTTATAGTATAATTTCAAATACTAGCTTTCCTCAAGATGATGGCTTCTCTTCAATTTAAATATGCAGAGATCTAGCAAAAATAGGAATTAACGTTGTTTAAATCTAAATTCATTTAATAATTCTGTCAATGGCAGCTGTAAACAAATCTTTTAACCTTTTTAACCTTGATTTAAAACAACTGAGGGTTTCAGCATTCCTGTATTTTTTAGGAAGTTTGTTCCAGATCTGTAGAGCATAAAAGCTGAATGCTGCTTCTCCATGTTTGGTTCTGATTCTGGGGACACAGAGCAGACCTGAACCAGAAGACCTGAGAAGGCTGGTGGGTTGGCATGGCAACAACAAGTCTAGGATGTATTTTGGTCCTAAATCCTTCAGTGATTTATAACAGAAATATTTCACAGTACATTTTCTGAGGTACATGGAGCCAGTGTAAGAACCCCAACTGGAGTGATGTGGTCCACCTTCTTGTGATAACTTGAGCAGGGCCAGATGGTAGGGCACGGTGTTCTGAGACCTGCAAATTTTCTGCTATTTCCTCATATAATTATTACAATATAGTTACAGTTTGTTCTCAACAGCAGAATATGTATCAAACATTAACACACTGTACTGTACGTGCATGTGCATGTGCATGTGCATGTGCAAATTGTAATCTAGTTTGTGCTTTTGAAACAGTGCCTCTCTTCTCACTGGTTCACTTTTCAGGTACTGTTTTCCTGAAGTTAAAGAATAATAAATTGTTCTTGTTTTTAACTGGTATTTTTTACAAGACTGTTGTTTTTGGATTCATTGTCAGATTTGGTTCCAAGCCACATTATTCTTTGGAACACCTTGACACAAGTAGTTTGTACATGTTGAAAGGTACTGTATCACAGTGGGCTCTTATGTTGTTTAAACTTAAGTTCTTGTATTGATTGAATAGATGAATGTGGGACCTTCAACTATCTGAAATTGGACCCAAGGATGGACAAGATTTTTGATTTAAAAAAAAAAGGTTATTACAAAAACTGGATACACACAGTACTGGTGCAATAGGACACGAATAGCAAATGCAGTAATTGCATGCAGTATGTCAGGGTATCGTCTTATACAAGCTGTGTATCATTCATGTCAGTATAGGAATAAATTCAAACACAAAAAAGAAAAAAAGTGAATACACTGCAATGTTAAACAAATATAAAACCATGGGGGGTATGAGACAGACACACAGACAATTAACAAATGACAAGTTCTTTTCCACATGAACTGCAGGCCTTTTATTATGTACTTATTTATTATAATAATACGAAAATGTTAACTTTGTGTGTGTTTTTCTTCCCATGTGCAAGTGTGTATTTTACGTTAAAGGAGCCAAATAATATTTGGGAAGATTTTTCTTTCACGGGAAATCCTCCAAATTTCTCCTGCCTCTTGAATGGATGGACTATGCACAGCCATGAAGTATAAATTTGAGCAAAAAAAAACAAACTTCTATGGTGTAAATTGTGATTATGAAGCTTTGTTTGAGCTCCGTTTTTTTCAGTTAATAACTCAGGCTTCATTGTTTTATGTACTAAGAACTATAATTTAAACATTCAATAGAGGCAATGTGCATATCGTCACAGATGTGACTTCACAGCGGGTTACGCCCACTGAGTGGCAGCGTAAACTTTCAGTTTGAGCACACTTGAAAACATCTAAAATGGGAAAGAGTTGTTGTGCGATCGGCTGTACTCATAGATTTAGCAAGTAATCTGAGTTATTGTTTTACAGACTGCCGAAAAATACGCTTAAGAAAGACAAATGGATTGCTGCAATTCGCAGAAACAACTGGATTCCCGGAACCGAAACGTTGATTTGCGGTTCCCATTTTGTATCAGGTAATGTTGGATTTTTTGGGTATACGGTCAAATCATAAAGTTCGGTGTCCTCATTACTTTAATTTCTACAACAAATCCTGTCTTGAAGTAGGACCAAGCATCAAGACTTTTGTACGCCTTCAAGCTTTGCTTCGTGTATTTCCCCAGCGTAGAAAATTAAGTACCTGTACATATAAATATCAGGAAACTCCATTTGTGGCCAAATATTAATGTCCTTGGACCACTGGTTCTTCGGGTAACTGTACGGGTCACTGTCAAGTCCAACTTTAATTTAAGCCGATAATCGGCTGTTATCCCGTCTTCTCCACTAGTTGCAGCTATTTTTGCCACTCAGTGCGAGTAAGGGGGCGTGGTCCAGTGGGAAAGTGACGTTAATGCATACTCTCTATAGGCTCATTTATTTAATCACTGGACCTTCCATCCATATTCCAAAGGTCTTAAATGGTTCACTCATTGAACACACCTGTATCAAATCAATGAATCACCAGCTTCTCATCCAGGGCTGATCTAATCTTTTCTCTCCTTCTTTGGGTTTTTATGGCAGCTGACATCCAATAAATTGGATCATCTCTTCCTTTTAGGGTTAGTCGCCCATTACTATCAGTTCTTCCTATGGTCCATTAAATAGCCATCAATCTTTCAAAGACAGTATCAGCGATATTCCCACTCTCCACTCTGAATCATATCAGTAAAGCTGCTTTCCAGCTTTCCCAATCTTCAGTCCTGTTGCGATGGCCTCCAGTACTTCTGTGTGAAGCCGTGGTGTTATTTTCGATCAGGATTTGTAGTTTAAAGGAGCTTGAGGCCGGATTGTGGCAGGATTTATGAAAAAAATCCGTATACATTTTAAGTTTTCTAGTAATAATGTCAGATGAAGCGTTCCAAACCCAAAAGAGTGAGCCCTCTAGTGTATCTCTCCGTTGCCTTGAACAGGCTGTGTGCTGCAAAATGTGCTGAAATTCGGTCCCGAATTTCCCGCGCTGGCCTGCGGATGTGACGTCACATGACGCTGCTTGTGCGTTCTCCCCGTTCTCCCGTGCCGGCTTCACTGTTGGCTGCAGTACCCCCAACGGCCGTCGTGGTGAAGGGTGGCGCTAGAGAGTCTCATTTCTTAAAAGGAGCCTCAAGCTCCTTTAAAAAGCATATTAATTGAGTTTATAAGACTGCGTTTTTCCATCTCCGTAATTTCGCAAAGATTGGGAGCATCTTCTCCCCAAGTGATGCTAAAAAACGAATTCACGCATTTGTATCTTCTTGACAAGATTACTGTAATGTATTATTAGCAGGATGTCCAACTAATTCTCTGAATAACCTCCAGCTGATCCAAAATGCAGCAGCGCGAGTACTGACGTGAATCAACAAGAGAGACGACATCTTTCCTGTGTGTGCCTCCATTCACTGGCTCCCTGTAAAATTCCGAATCCAATTCAAAATTTGATAAGTTGCCTATAAAGTCCATAATACAATGCGATATTTGCAAGACCTAATAGCACCTTATGTTCCTAAAAGAGCTCTCTGTTCTCAGAGGGCAGGTGAACTTATAGTTCCTTCCTAGAGTATCCAAATGTGGATGTGGAGGACAGACCTTCTGCTATCAAGCACCAGTACTATGGAACCAACTTACAATTTGGTTTAAGGAGGCTGACACCTCCACCTTTAAAACCAAACTTAAAACGTTTCTGTTTAGTAAAGCCTATAGTCAGGGCTGCACATAATTATTTTGGTCTGGTGCTCAGAGGAGCCCCTGGATATGTGACTTGGGCCTCCAAAAACGTGGTGACCCGTCTCGCCGGATCGATAAAAGAGGGATGCAGGAATAAGTTATAGGCGAAACGATATTTATTCACTTATAAAGATGAATTAACAAATTATGGTGCGTGTTAGTCTGTAGAGTCAGTATAAAAGTTACAGTTTTTATCGGCCAGATTGGGATGCTCATGGCATATTTTGCACCTAGGGTTGCCACCTTTCAGAAATAGAAATAAAGGACGCCCCGATTTCAGCAGCGCAGGAGCCAAAAAAAAGCCCCAAAACTTCTAAACTGCATAAAAATGAGTTTATTTTATATGAAAAAACGTGTTCTTTAATAGAATTGAACTTGCATGACTGTACAGACAGCCAACCATATAGCAGCTGAAATAGCCTCCTATGCTATGTATGTCCACATCAGCCAAGGTGTAGAATATTGCTTCAGGTGAAGAATATGGTGTAAAAGTTAACTTATTACAATAATTCAACTAGAATTTGGTGTAAAAGTTAACTTATTTCAATAATTCAACTAAAATTTGGTGTAAAAGTTAACTTATTTCAATAATTCAACTAGAATTTGGTGTAAAAGTTAATTTATTTCAATAATCAACTAGAATATGGTGTAAAAGTTAATTTATTTCAATAATTCAACTATATGGTGTAAAAGTTGATATATTGAACCTTTATTTGTTATAATTTTGATGATGGAATTGTTTATTGATTTCATAAATTAATTTATTTTTTATTTGGGGTTTTCATAAACTTTGAGCCATAATCAGAGAGCAGCGTCTTGCTGCTGCAGGCACGCTGCTGCTGCACGCAGTGATGGACACTGGCTGATTTATGGTTCCGCGTTGCACCAACGCAGAGCTTACGGGGTAGGATACGCGGCAACGCGAACGTACGGTGCGCGTCACCACGTAACATCATGCAGCCACTTCTCGGCGAACACATGTTTTCTGTTCGGGTAGTGGTTTAGTTTGGCGTCTCTTTGTAGTTGGTGGTGGTGGAACGCCAAAATAATTACTTAATGGCGCTTGCTTCTTGGACATTTTGACGAGACGTGTCGGGGTTTGTTCAGTAAAGCTGATCCTTACCTCTCTTCCTGCTCAACCAACCGCTGCAACGAGTATGGAGGGGGAGTAAGGACGCGCTGTGATTGGCCAGTACCAACTTTGAGTGGCAGTTCTGGGGAAAAGCTCTCGCAATAGATTTTTAATATTAGTATTCTGGTCTGGCCACAACCAATAATATGAGCCCCAGCTGTTGGTACGCAAAAGCGCTTCGCAGCACAAGATTGACAGCGCACTGTGGATTTTGACGGCGCATGCGCTCTGGCGGCCCACTTATGTGCAGCCCTGCCTATAGTTAGTGTAAACTTTAGTGTGTTAGGGCCAGTAGTCACAGCTGCCGCTATATGACAGCACTAGAGCAGGCTCGTCTTAAGCTTTGTGCTGCTATTGGCCGACACTGCAGGGGGACACCAATATGAGCTGTTCCCCTCACCCCTCCTTCTTTCCTCTTCTTCTCTTTCCTTTCTTCAGATGAACCCTCAGTTATTAATTACAAGTATGTCATAATTAGAATTGTGCTCCATTGTTCTTGTAGTTTGTTGTGCTGGTCCGCCCCCTCTTTTTCTTTTCTGTACTGTTTGCTGGTAAGAGCCTCAGGAGCTGCATGCTGCCCAGTCCCATCCACTGACCATCCTACTGCTTGTTTCTATCTGTCGGTATAGATTTGTCTGTTGGATACCTACTGACATCCTCACCTGCAGTTCCACCCTCAGACCACCTCAGTGTCTGCTGTCTACATCTGTTTATATAGTCATCCCTGTAGTGCACCTAGTAACCATGTATCAGTAATATGTACACAGAACATTTTGGTTCTCCAGCTCATGGATAGTTAATACTAATATATTTTGTCTTTGGTACCTTTGGCGGTGTGTCTGTGTCTCTCCTCTCTATGTTCTTCATGCTCTCTTTCTGGTCTCCTTTGAACTGGTCTGCCCTCTCCACTGCGTCCCTGCTACCCTGCTGCTCCTGTTTATTCCTCTTTGATCTCCCATTCCTGCCTCTTTCAAAGATTCTGTTTCCACTTATTCCTTCCCCTAGCTTCCCCCCCTTCCTCACTCAGCCCCATGTTATTACAAGTTTCTTTCTCTCCCTTTCTCCGCACCATGCTGTGTTGCTGCACTAAAGTGACATTGAATTACTAGACTTGGCTTACCAGCATCCCTGCTCTTGGGGGATCATGCACAAGTCTGTTATGTAATGACCCCAGCCAGTGTTTGAGCAGGGTAACATGTTAAGCATACTGGGCAATTGTAATGTAATGTACTTTATTTATATGGTACTTTACAACAGCCTTTCAGTCTGCCAAAGTGCTTTACAGCAAGTAGCAGATAAAAAGGAGGATACCGTAAATAAGAACAATCAAGAACAATCTAAATACAAAAAAATATAATAAGATAAAAGTTTCCTCACACTACTGAGTGTGCCATCTTAAATAGGTGGGTTTTTAGCCTAGATTTAAAAATGCTGAAGTCAGAAAAAAGCCGCATCTCGGCGGGGATCTTATTCCAGGGCTTGGGGGCGGCAATGGAAAAGGCTTGGTGTTTATATTTTGAACTCAGGTCTTCCAGCAAAAGTTGATTAGTTGATCTACTGGGATTTCGAACAGTTAAAAAGTTAAAAGCTCAGATAAATACAAGGATGCAAAGCCATAAACTTTAAAAACGTCAGAAACGTTTATAATTAATTCTATTAAGGACAGGAAGCCAGTGAAGGGAGTTATGGACAGGAATGATGTGCACACGTCTGTTAGTCTTGGTTAAAAGACGGGCAGCAGCATTTTGCAAGTTAAAGGCAATTAAGAGAAGACTGGGAGACTCCTACATAAAGTGATTTGTGCGTAGTACTTGATTTGTGCCTATTAGATTTTTGCGTGCGTAACTCGAAGTTACAGACAAAACGATAATTACGAATTGAAAAAGCCTCCTACACACACAAATCGTTAAATACGCATGCCCGGATCACCTGATACAAGTGCACAAAGCTTTAGATACGCACAAGGACTGGTGGAAAGCTGGTTCATCTGAATTTTCATCTGAGTCAAGTGTTACTTCCCTCGGAAAAAGAAGAGGGGAGGCCTGACTGAGCCCAAAGGAAGATGAAAAGGGGGGAGAGGTCAGAGGGAGAGAGCATAGAAAAAGAAGGGACCATAAATTGAAGGCCATGGTTATGCTGAAACTTGATACAAAAATGTCATGTTGTACTCACAAATGAAACAAAGTTTATGTGTCTGTGTAGCACGGTGAGTGCTACGGGGCCCGACCGACAGGATAGAGAGGACACGGAGTTTCGTGCAGAACCCTTTATTTACCAGAACACAACTCTCACACACGTGCACAAGCACCTTCTCCCACAGCCCAGCAGCTTCAGTCTCCCTTATAAGGCTGGCAGGGTGGAGAGGCCGACGGGCCACACCTGTGTCCCGTCAGCCTGAGTGGCTGCAGCTCCTCCACTCTGCCACACACCCCCAACGCCAAACTCGCGCCGGGGTCCGTCCGGCCAAGCCTACTCCCCCCCCCCCCCGCCCCCTCGGAGCGGGAGAGGAAGCCCGGAACCGCTGTCTGCGGACCCGTCGGGAGGCCGCCCTCGGCGTCCGGCCAACCAGCGGGAATGGTCGGGGGGCCGTCCTCGGCGACGTGCCGACCACCGAGGAAGCCGCTCTCGGGACTGGGCCGATGGTGGCCTCGGGCTAGACGGTGCGCCCAGGACCACCCCTCCTTCGTGACACAGACCCGCGCTGGCCGCTGGTCCGCCTCCAGGACCGCCTCGTCCGTAACGCCGCCCTCGGCGTCCGGCTGCTGGTCTGCCTCCACCTCCACAGCCCCCTCCGACTCTGCCCCCGACTCCGACTCCGCCCCCTACTCCGCCTCGGGAGCCGTCGTCTGGCGACCTGCAGCCCCTGCCTCCCGGCCGGTCGGCTGCAGCCCCGCCAGCGCTGCCGCGGCGAACCTCAGGCGTGGTGCCGGGGTGGGCCCTGGGGGTCCCGTCGCCTCTGGAGCCGTCGCTTGGCGGCCCGCAGCTTCTGCCTCCCGGCCTCTCAGCTGCGGCGCCGCCAGCCCCTCCCGCGCTGCTGTGGCGACCCTCCGGCGTGGCGCAGGGCTGGGACGCTCCGCGGCCACGAGCGCTTCCAGCCTCCCCAGCTGCTGCTCGCCCTGGTCACGGAGCAGGGCGGCCAGGTCCGCCATGGCATGGGCGAGCGCCTCCAGGGCCCGCTCCGTGCCTCCCTTCTCCATCCCGTCGGGCCCCACGTTGGGCGCCAGTGTAGCACGGCGAGTGCTACGGGGCCCGACCGACAGGATAGAGAGGACACGGAGTTTCGTGCAGAACCCTTTATTTACCAGAACACAACTCTCACACACGTGCACAAGCACCTTCTCCCACAGCCCAGCAGCTTCAGTCTCCCTTATAAGGCTGGCAGGATGGAGAGGCCGACGGGCCACACCTGTGTCCCGTCAGCCTGAGTGGCTGCAGCTCCTCCACCCTGCCACAGTCTGGATTTTCAACACCTTCAACCTTAGTGAGTCTTAAGCCTGAATTATGGTTCAGCGTTAAATCGACGCAGAGCCTACGCCATAGGGTACGTCGTAGCCTACGCCGTAGGTACGGTGTGCGTCGCCGCGTATCCCATGCCGTAGGCTCTGCTTTGGTGTAACGCGGACCATAAATCAGCCTTTAAGGGGCTTTCACATAGAACACGGTTTGCGCCGCGCACACCACCGGGGTGGGCGCAGACTCGACGCAGAGTCGGCGCAGACTCGGTGCAAGGTGGGCGCAGACTCTGCGCAGTGCAGGGCGCAGAGCAGTACATATTTGTTGCAAGTTGCTTGGCGAACAAAAAAAAAGTTTTTCCTGTCTGGTGCCGTTTTCCCACTCGTTTGGACGTACAATAGCTACAGCTCGGTTTGCAAAATGCATCTGTCCCTGCTTCAAAGAAAAGCCCTGGCTTTAGTTCTTCTTCTGAGGAGGAGGAGGAGACGAGCAGCAGTAGCAAGAGGGGTTCATGAAATCCTCATGAGAAGACAGGATTTGGGGGAATACAGGCTGGTTCGGGAGCTACAGCTCCATGATGGTCAGGTCTACTTCAGGCTGAACAGGGAGCAGTTTGACAGCCTGTTGGAGTTGGAGTTGGAGCCTCAGCAGGATCAACCAACAGGCAGCCCATCACTGCAACTGAACTGTGATCTGACCCTCAAGTTTTTTCCATTTTTTCTTCAAGTCATCCACTGTAAATAGTTAAAAACATATTTTATTAAAAAACCTTTCTGATTGACTCAATCCTCTATGTCAAAATCTATTACCGATTTTACAGTCAAGAACGGGCTTGTTGATCCGTGGAGGTTCTCACATCCTGGAGATAAGGAATTTTCTTTTTTTTCACAAGTACATCAGTCATATTCACGTATTGACTATTTTTTTGTTGATGGCTCTCTTCTTTCCAAAGTTACTTCTGTCATATACCACCCAATTGTTATTTCAGATCACGCCCCTCTAACTTTGAATATAACATTGTCTGAGCGCCCCCGTTTTTCTTCTCCCTGGAGGTTTAATCCATTGCTTTTATCCGACGATGCATTTAATGTTTCTATATCTGCTTCAATAGATGATTTCATTGCATTAAACAAAACAGATTCTACCAGTTTTTCGCTAGTATGGGAATCACTCAAAGCATATTTGCGAGGACAGATTATCTCTTATTCAGCATATGCCAGTAAAATCCGCAGGGCTAAATTACAGGAGCTCACATCTAAAATTCAGGACATAGACAGACTTAAAGCGACACTACGTAACTTTTCCACCTTAATATCATATTTCCAGAGTCATTGTGATGGTACATCAACTTCCAACAGGTTTAATGACACCTCTGTCATGATCTGAGGGGGTCTGTATCACCTTCACTGGCACTATGTAACTTTGAGGAGCATGGTAGGAACCCTGCCACACTAAAAAACTACAAATTTTACGACCTTGACTGCTTTACGGCACATACGTCACTTCCCCCTCCTTCCCGATTCGTAGTCGAGACCAAAATAGGCGGGGCTTAGAGCGCAGAGGCTGAGCTCAGCAGAAGCTGGTGTTGAGCTAAACGAGGAGCTGGTATCATGGCCGAAGCAGCGAAAAAAACGAAGAAAATAAAAGTTTTAACGGAGCGGAGGAGGCGAAAAAAAGAAAGCGGGAGAGTAACAAGCTAAATGCCCGGTGGAGAATAAACATTGGCCCGGCGTTCTCTCGCTACAAGCCCTTGCAGCCGTCGTCTTGGACGAGATGGTTGAAGGATGTAAAGACGTTCATCACCTCCAGGTATGCACTTTTGTCAACACCTATGTCAGTGTGTTTTACAAAAACAATGATCCTGAAACTACTACAGCTGGTGTAAGTGTTGCTACTGTATCAAATGTCAATATCTATGTAAACCTTTTGACTCTTCAGGTCTGTATATACAGATACTTATACACTGATGGTAAAAGCAACACATTTGTAGATATAGTAAAATATAGCCAGAAAAATGAAATATATAGGCAAATATACACTTCCAGATGAAAAAAATACAATATAAACACCATATAAGCATATAAAAAAAATCTACTTTGTTGGAATTATATTAAAATAATAACAAGAGTAGTAAAAGAAACCTTATGGTGTTTATAATGTGTCGTTTTATCTTGTGAGTGTATAAATATATACATTTCTCTAATTTTTCTATAGCTATACATTACTTGCTTTTACTTTCTGCATAATTACAGTGACTTCAACAAAGAAAAAAATTCAAACTTGTGATCAACAAAACATGTTGAATGATTTATAGGTCAGTAATTATCAGAAAGACATAATGTTTTTGTATCTTTATTCTCACACTCTGCAGGACTACATCGGATCTGGAAAACTTCCAGAATCACATCCTCATGCAGGGAAGGTTCTCCTACTCCAGCAGTGAATCACACGTGGACTCTCCCAGCACCAAACAAGGATGGACACAAGATGCTACTGCTACTATAGTCATTGTATTTATTTACAGTAACTTCTTACACTGTTTCATAGTTCAGTTTTTATTATCAGTTTATTATTTTTAGTTTATTTTTTCACTACTCTATTTACACTTGTTTACTTTATTCACAGTAATTTATCCTGTCATACAGTTGTTCATTACTGCTACTGTGATACAGATTACTTATTGTTTATAATAATGTATGGGATAACTGCTGTCACTATGCAAATGACAAAGTTCAAGAATGTTCTATTTTCTGAAAGGTGTGTAAATAAAAGTCTGTCTTGTTTTGCACAAATGTCTTTATTTTAAACACACAAAGACAACTGTACAGGAAAAAATGGAACAAAAAAAAAAACAATATCAAAATATTTGCAGTAATCCTCATAAAGGTTCCATTCTAGAGAAGACGGGGAGCCCTGAAACCCATTGGGTCTGGAAAGGTGTCTCTTATTTTCCAAACATCATGCTGCCAGAGCACAAACTGGCAATATGTATATATATATATGTATATGTATATACTGGCAATATGTATATATATGCATATATATATGATATATATGCAGCGTGTCGGTTCTGTCTTTGTGGGGGTTCAAACTCTGATGAGGTAGAGGTAGAGGTGTTCTCACGAACAGCAGATTCCTGATAACACAAGAGACAGAATTGTTATGATACAAATGTAAATGTAGAATTCTATGATCAATAAGAATCAAAATTAGAATGTTTTCACATACTGGGGATTCGTCTTGGGTTTTGGTAATTCTAAAATTACTGACAATATCAACAACAGACAGAGAAATAATAGTGATCATAAAAATGTGTAATTCGCAATGAGGAAGCTTTATAAAATAATAATACAATTGAATAGAATTACAGCACTGGAGGAAATAATGCAATGCGAAGAAAATGTATAGAACATTTCTAGTATTTTTCCTGAGAGCTGTAAAATTGTGCAGGGCTGATCTGCAAAATATAAGGAATGGGCATTCAGTTATTCACAGGTTATAAAGTATTTTTTTATTTTGTCAGTAAGTATGTTGGACTACTAATTTATGACGAAGTCCCTCTAAAAAACGTGACAGGAAAAAGGTGCAGAGAGTATGAGTTTGTAGGGCGCATTATCTCGCTGAAACAACTTAATAAAACCAATTTGAACTTAGTGTTTTTCAACATCGTCATATTATATTGTTTAGCCAAAAATAGATACATTACCTCTTCATTATCCATGCTGCAAACGAAAACAGAAAAGTCGTTTTGAAAGCCGTCCCGTCTTCTCTCATCAAAACAAATGCAGCGGCGGGGACGGGGGTTTTCCGGCAGTACGCGCTGGTGCTCATGGGAAATGGAGTGTTCTTTCTGGTAAAGCACTACCGATTTTTGTCCAAAGGAGGCGCCAAACTCAACAAAGCTGAAAGTTCCGTTGTGCTGCTTTAATTCAGTTAACCCAAGTCCGAATTTACTGAAACAACGGCTTGATTTGCAGTCAAAATTCGATCTTATAGCAACAGCCGATTCTGAACGGCTCCTATTACGCGCTCATGCCAACTATTATGAACACAACGATAAACCAAGCAGGTTATTGGCTCATCAATTAAAAAGGCAAGCAACGTCGAGACTGATTCCTAGCATTAGAGAATCTACTGGCACACTTACCACCGATCCAGTCGCCATCAACACGATTTTTAAGTCATACTACTCCTCTCTATATGAATCAGAATCTCCACTTGACACAGCAGAAATGACCTCCTTTCTTGAAAGTATCACTGTTCCCACTATCAATTTGGATGTGGCCAATGGCCTCGATGCTCCTTTTAGCTTGCAAGAAATTGTTGCCGCCATTGAAGCTACGCAAAGCAACAAGGCCCCTGGTCCCGATGGGTTCGGCGCTGAGTTTTTCAAAAAATTCAAAGACAAATTAGCCCCCCTTCTACTCTCAATGTACAATGAGTCCCTTGATCATGGCTCATTGCCTCCTTCTTTAATGCAGGCGTCCATTGCCCTCCTTTTGAAGAAGGACAAAGACCCTGAATCATGCACTTCTTACAGGCCCTTGTCTTTACTGAATGTGGATGTCAAAATTTTAGCAAAGGCACTAGCAATTCGTCTTGATAAGATCCTTCCTAGCATCATATCTGAGGAGCAGAATGGTTTCATCAAGGGACGCCAGCTCTTTTATAATGTTCGTACACTCCTAAATGTGATTTTCTCTAAAGATTCTTCCCCACTTCCTGAAGTTGTTATCCCGATTGATGCTGAAAAAGCGTTTGATCGTGTCGAATTTAATTATCTTTTTGCAACACTTCATAAATTCGGATTTGGACACAGGTTTATATCTTGGATTAGACTTCTTTACACTTCCCCTCAGGCCAGCATTCACACCAATGACAACTACTCCACTTATTTTACATTATCACGTGGCACGAGACAGGGCTGCCCTCTCTCCCCTTTGCTTTTCGCTCTATCCGTCGAACCACTTTCAATTGCTTTAAGAACTCTTCCTTTATTTCGCGGAATCTCTAGGTCCAATGTGGAACTCAAATTGTCACTTTATGCAGACGACCTCCTTTTATATGTATCTGACCCTTTAACCAGCATTGCACCAATATTATCTCTGTTGAAGAATTATGGATCCTTCTCCGGCTATAAGGTCAATCTTCACAAGTGTGAATGCTTCCCCATAAACACTTCTGCTTTACTACTCAAACAATCTGACATCCCCTTTAAACTCAGCCCGTCGGGCTTTAGATACTTAGGGATTAATGTGACCCGCACTCTGCCCTCTCTTTTCACCGCTAATTTTTCCTCACTGGTAACTCGAGTAAAGGCGGACTTACAGAGGTGGAACTCCCTACCATTGTCGCTGATAGGAAGAATTAACACAGTGAAGATGACTGTATTGCCTAAATTTCTTTTTTTGTTCCAATGCACTCCTTTATTTCTACCAAAATCTTTTTTTAAATCACTTGACCAAATTGTTTCCAATTTTTTATGGGCCGGTAAGACACCCAGAGTGAGGTATTCGCTTCTCCAAAAAATTAAATTTAATGGGGGTCTAGCACTACCAAACTTTTTGCTTTACTATTGGTCAGCGCATATTCACAAACTAATTTACTGGCTTCAGTCTCCTGAGTTATTATGGTGCAGATTGGAGGCTCAGTCACTCTCTTCATCCTCTGTAACAGCCCTACTCTCCTCCTCTTTACCATTGAATCCCTCTAAGTTTACAAATAGCCCTGTGGTACTTTCCTCCCTTAAGATTTGGTCACAGTTTAGGCGCCATTTTAAATTTGCTTCTCCATCCGCCTATACACCTGTTACTAAGAATCATCTGTTCCCTCCATCACTAATAGACACCACTTTTATGATTTGGCACAGCCGGGGCATTAAGCACTTCAGGGATCTGTATAAGGATGGGATCTTTTCCACATTTTCAGATCTGAGGTCAAAGTTCAATTTGCCTGCCTCCCATCTGTTTCGCTACTTCCAGCTTCGACACTGTGCCTCTGCTCTGTTTCCATGCTTCCCTTCCCTTCCTGCTAACCAACCGTGGGATGATCTTCTAACAATGAAACTTAGTCAAAAGTCTCTCATATCTAGGATATATGCACTGTGTATGACATTTGATGGTCACTCTGTAGATAAAGCTCGGGAGGGTTGGGGACGGGAATTGGGCCTGGACTTCACAGGGGAGCTGTGGGATAAAGCTATCCGTAGCATACGATCTAGCACGCCTTGCGCTAGACTTGAACTTATTCAATTCAAGGTGCTGCATAGAGCCCATCTATCAAAATCCCGATTATCCGAAATATATCCCAATGTTGCAGACTTATGCGACAGATGCCAGGGCTCTCCCTGCAATTTAAGTCACATGTTTTTCTCCTGTCCTAGATTACAGAAATTTTGGAGTGACTATTCTGTGATCATGTCTAAAGTTCTGGTGAAAAACGTTGTTATGGCCCCCCTCATAGCAATATTCGGACTTTCGGTTGACTCCTCACATATCAGCCCCGTACAGTCAGAAGTATTGGCTTTCACATCTCTTCTAGCTAGACGTCGTATCCTACTCTCATGGAAATCCCCCAAGTCTCCGTCTATTGCTCTTTGGCTTAGTGATGTTATGTTTTTTCTAAAATCTGAAAAGGTGAGATATTCAGTAAAAGGCAACTCATCTAAATTTGTTCGTAAATGGCAATCTTTCGTAGATTATTTTAACTCATTGAAGACTCTACCCACCGACTGATCCCTCCCCCTTACCTTAATTTTCTTTTCATTTCTTTCATTTATTTATTTGTTTTGATTATTGTTATTTATGCTGCATTTTATGCTGCTTGCTTTTTTTTTTTTTTTTTTTAATTATTATTTCCAGTTAATAAGATATTAGTGATGGGCATTTGCATTTATCACTGCATTTGTTTTTGTATGCCGCATTTGCTCATCCATACTCTCCTCCATTGTTCATTTGTTGCTCATCTGTTTATTTTTTTTTATTTAACTCTACAGAGACTCTGTTCTTAGTTCTGTGTGTTTATAAAAAAAAAAAGGGACAATGTATAATGCATAATTCGTATTTTTGATTATTTGTGTCCATGTTGTCATTGTATGTTGTTTTCTTTGCTAAAAAGATCAATAAAAAAAAAAAAAAAAAAACCTTTCTGAACTATGTTGTTGTTTTTTAACTCATGTCAGTCATCTAGATTTTTAGATATACTGAGTGTAGTGAGTGTAGTAAAGTATGTGCTTCAGTTTACAAAAGTTTACAAAAAACCATATATTGATAAATGATTCTATTGATCCTGATATGAGGCATGGAAATGCTATATTTTATTTGAAACTAACATTTAATTGTTAAAAGAGCAAAAGAATATCACATTTCTACCACTTTTAAACACCCTTGGTATGTCCAAATTCTGGGAGATTTCTCTCCACTTTTGTCCCTTTTTGTTGAGGTCACGATAGGCCTGCAGTCTCATCCCACAGCTCCTCACATGCTCACAGCCAAGATCATTCTTTCCTCCGTGTTGATCGTCTCTGTTCTACAACCTGCAAGTTTTCCACCCTCCACCACCTTCTCTCCTATTGGACACCACCGCGGCAGCCCGGCGGCAGCCCGGCGGCAGCCCGGCGGCAGCCCGGCGGCAGCCCGGCGGCAGCCCGGCGGCAGCCCGGCGGCAGCCCGGCGGCAGCCCGGCGGCAGCTCCGCGGTGTGCGACCTGTTGCGCGCCGCCGAGCTCGGTGACAAAGCCTTGCGCCCTTCCGCGGCAGCACATACACAATGAATGGGAAAGCCGGCGGCGGCAGCCGCTGTGCACTTTTCACTTTGGCAAATTCTCACCACACCCATAAGCTCACCAACAAACTCACTTGCATGAACAAACATTCATTCATGCGACAAACAAAGAAGGGGATGACCATATATCTCAGAAGACAAAACACCACAGTTGTGCCCATGCACTGAAAAATCTCTCCTCTCTCCACATAATTTATCATTTTATTAAACACCAGTACAAAATCACAATTATACATGTGGTATGTATAAATCCTGATAAATCCATTATGCAGAAATTCTACCTACATCAAACGGTTTCTGCTTTGCATTCCCAGAATACGGCCCCCCTAAGACACTCCCAATCGTAAAACCCCTCAAAAAAGGAACCTTGTCTCTCGGGATCCAGGGCACACTGCAGGGCGGAGAAAAAGTTCACCAGGTCAAAAGGTCACACATAGCAAATGGCGAGAGCTTAAAGTTTACAATCCTCATGTAGTTAGAATGTATATAAAATCTATAGAAAAACCTTTTAAGCAATTTCATCAAATCTTAACAGTACAATCTCCATGAAATCAATAAAACAATAACCTATAATAATAATAATAATAATAATAATAATAATAATAATAATACAATGAATTAATAACTCACTATGGTGAAGTGTTGAAAAATATTACTTTTACACAAAAGTGACAGAATTCCACGATTATTAACTTAAAAAAGTAATTTCCAAAATTATTTGCTGAGAAGAATATCTCATAATCAAATCAACCTTTCTTTTATAGCACATTTCAACACCTTTAGTTGACCAAAGGGAATCACAGCATTGAAAAAGAATAAAAGATTAGACTATGTTTGAAATGTAATATTCTTTCCACAATTTAGTGTAAAGTTCAGTTGCAATCTTCCTTCATTTTTTGGCAATGTCTTTCCTCAAACGTAACATACTTGGTACTGTGGTAGTGTTTCTAGAGGGTTGATATTAAAGAAAGAAAGAAAAAAAACTCTAAAAAGTTCTACTGTTGCTTTGTCAGAAAAAATATGCAAGTAAATAAAAAAAATGAACAAGGATAATTCTGACTGAACTTTTAACAGGTAAAGTTTCCTTAAATTTATTTTTCATTCACCCATCTTTAAAGCAGCACAACGGAACTTTCAGCTTTGTTGAGTTTGGCGCCTCCTTTGGACAAAAATCGGTAGTGCTTTACCAGAAAGAACACTCCATTTCCCATGAGCACCAGCGCGTACTGCCGGAAAACCCCCGTCCCCGCCGCTGCATTTGTTTTGATGAGAGAAGACGGGACGGCTTTCAAAACGACTTTTCTGTTTTCGTTTGCAGCATGGATAATGAAGAGGTAATGTATCTATTTTTGGCTAAACAATATAATATGACGATGTTGAAAAACACTAAGTTCAAATTGGTTTTATTAAGTTGTTTCAGCGAGATAATGCGCCCTACAAACTCATACTCTCTGCACCTTTTTCCTGTCACGTTTTTTAGAGGGACTTCGTCATAAATTAGTAGTCCAACATACTTACTGACAAAATAAAAAAATACTTTATAACCTGTGAATAACTGAATGCCCATTCCTTATATTTTGCAGATCAGCCCTGCACAATTTTACAGCTCTCAGGAAAAATACTAGAAATGTTCTATACATTTTCTTCGCATTGCATTATTTCCTCCAGTGCTGTAATTCTATTCAATTGTATTATTATTTTATAAAGCTTCCTCATTGCGAATTACACATTTTTATGATCACTATTATTTCTCTGTCTGTTGTTGATATTGTCAGTAATTTTAGAATTACCAAAACCCAAGACGAATCCCCAGTATGTGAAAACATTCTAATTTTGATTCTTATTGATCATAGAATTCTACATTTACATTTGTATCATAACAATTCTGTCTCTTGTGTTATCAGGAATCTGCTGTTCGTGAGAACACCTCTACCTCTACCTCATCAGAGTTTGAACCCCCACAAAGACAGAACCGACACGCTGCATATATATCATATATATATGCATATATATACATATTGCCAGTATATACATATACATATATATATATACATATTGCCAGTTTGTGCTCTGGCAGCATGATGTTTGGAAAATAAGAGACACCTTTCCAGACCCAATGGGTTTCAGGGCTCCCCGTCTTCTCTAGAATGGAACCTTTATGAGGATTACTGCAAATATTTTGATATTGTTTTTTTTTTTGTTCCATTTTTTCCTGTACAGTTGTCTTTGTGTGTTTAAAATAAAGACATTTGTGCAAAACAAGACAGACTTTTATTTACACACCTTTCAGAAAATAGAACATTCTTGAACTTTGTCATTTGCATAGTGACAGCAGTTATCCCATACATTATTATAAACAATAAGTAATCTGTATCACAGTAGCAGTAATGAACAACTGTATGACAGGATAAATTACTGTGAATAAAGTAAACAAGTGTAAATAGAGTAGTGAAAAAATAAACTAAAAATAATAAACTGATAATAAAAACTGAACTATGAAACAGTGTAAGAAGTTACTGTAAATAAATACAATGACTATAGTAGCAGTAGCATCTTGTGTCCATCCTTGTTTGGTGCTGGGAGAGTCCACGTGTGATTCACTGCTGGAGTAGGAGAACCTTCCCTGCATGAGGATGTGATTCTGGAAGTTTTCCAGATCCGATGTAGTCCTGCAGAGTGTGAGAATAAAGATACAAAAACATTATGTCTTTCTGATAATTACTGACCTATAAATCATTCAACATGTTTTGTTGATCACAAGTTTGAATTTTTTTCTTTGTTGAAGTCACTGTAATTATGCAGAAAGTAAAAGCAAGTAATGTATAGCTATAGAAAAATTAGAGAAATGTATATATTTATACACTCACAAGATAAAACGACACATTATAAACACCATAAGGTTTCTTTTACTACTCTTGTTATTATTTTAATATAATTCCAACAAAGTAGATTTTTTTTATATGCTTATATGGTGTTTATATTGTATTTTTTTCATCTGGAAGTGTATATTTGCCTATATATTTCATTTTTCTGGCTATATTTTACTATATCTACAAATGTGTTGCTTTTACCATCAGTGTATAAGTATCTGTATATACAGACCTGAAGAGTCAAAAGGTTTACATAGATATTGACATTTGATACAGTAGCAACACTTACACCAGCTGTAGTAGTTTCAGGATCATTGTTTTTGTAAAACACACTGACATAGGTGTTGACAAAAGTGCATACCTGGAGGTGATGAACGTCTTTACATCCTTCAACCATCTCGTCCAAGACGACGGCTGCAAGGGCTTGTAGCGAGAGAACGCCGGGCCAATGTTTATTCTCCACCGGGCATTTAGCTTGTTACTCTCCCGCTTTCTTTTTTTCGCCTCCTCCGCTCCGTTAAAACTTTTATTTTCTTCGTTTTTTTCGCTGCTTCGGCCATGATACCAGCTCCTCGTTTAGCTCAACACCAGCTTCTGCTGAGCTCAGCCTCTGCGCTCTAAGCCCCGCCTATTTTGGTCTCGACTACGAATCGGGAAGGAGGGGGAAGTGACGTATGTGCCGTAAAGCAGTCAAGGTCGTAAAATTTGTAGTTTTTTAGTGTGGCAGGGTTCCTACCATGCTCCTCAAAGTTACATAGTGCCAGTGAAGGTGATACAGACCCCCTCAGATCATGACAGAGGTGTCATTAAACCTGTTGGAAGTTGATGTACCATCACAATGACTCTGGAAATATGATATTAAGGTGGAAAAGTTACGTAGTGTCGCTTTAACTGGATGTAATTCTTTATAATTTTTTACTTCTACACTTTTATTCTTTTTCAATGCTGTGATTTACTTTGGTCAACTTAAAGAGCATATTGCAGGTTAGAATTTGTTCAAAAATGATACCTGACCTTATAGGAAAATGACTATGTGAGGAGTTAATGTAGGATTTAATATGTTTTACAAGACATAAGGGCACTTATTCAGAGGAAAAAGTGGCTGATTTTAGCCAAGTTCCTACAAAAGCTTTTTTTTTTCGAACACCGCGTCATATGACGTCACACCAGGGAGCAGTCTCCACAGCTGCCCCATCTGACTGCCCAGACCCCGTACACACGTAGCCGGGTATCAGCTGAACCGAAGATATTTTCCTACATTTGGACCTGTCATCCACATGAAAATGCAAATAAACGAATGTTTAAAAAAACTCCAGGCAAAGTGAAGATTTTTGAAAACTCCGTTTATGTATCTAGACCTGGTGTAGACAGAGACAGAGAGCAGTTCTGAGTTTTTGAACGTCACATTATGCTCCAAAACAACAACAAATCTGCTCTGAGTCTGACGTCTAACGTGCGACCCAGAACTACAGAGGATCCACCATCTGTCCTCCAAGCTATTTATTAAATAAATGGTCTCTGCTCTGGACAGCCGTTTACCTACGCCGTAGGGTACGCGGCGACGCGCAGCAGGGCTGCAGCTGGGCTGCGTCGGTTTAAAGCGGCAGCTCCGCGGCGGACACGGGGAAACTCCAGCTCTTACCCGAGAATGAGGCGCCGCTCCCGGGGAAGACGCGCAGCAGAGGCTGCCCGGAGGCCGGAAGACCAGATGATCTACAGGTTTGGAATGCTTATTAATGTGGTCGAAAACGCAGATCTTCGGTTCTGTGTGGAAGGTTTTTTTTTTTTTAACAACGATGTAATGTGGATACAAATTATTTTATAAACGAAGGGGGGGAATATTCGGTTTTAAAAATACCCGGCTATTTCGGATGCTTTTAATCAGAAAAAAGAGAAGATAATAAGCCTGTTTTCTGTTTAGAAAGTACAAACGTAGACAGATTACAAGTACTCACCCATTTTTAAGGAGTTTCGGAGTTTCTTTCAGGAGCACGGGCGGGTGCTGTGCTGCAGTGAATAAAGGCGGATTTATGGTTCCGCGTAAAATTGACGGCGTAGCCTACGGTGTAGGGTACGCGGCGCACGCAGCGTTCTGTGCGTCGCCGCGTAACCTACGCCGTAGGGTACGCGTTGGTGCAACGCGGACCCATAAATCAGCCTTTTAAAAAGCGAGTTTCAGCTGTCAATCAAAAGAACGTGGGGGGACTAACGGGTTTCGTAATTATAAGGCTGTGGCCTGTCATATTGGTGTGAATACACATTCACAACCTCTTCAGTGTCACAACTAACATTAAGATCCATTATTTTTCCTATTGTTGAATTCACCGCGCTCCCTCCCGACACGTCACTTCCGGTTCAACTTTTTCAGATGCGGAAGTAAAATACTCTCACAAAAACAACTCCGGAGGTCACTGTAGTATATATTTATGCGTATTTCAATGAAAATTCAGTTCCTACATTATTTTCCTACACATTGATTCACAGGGGTCTCCAACCTGCAATATGCTCTTTAAGTTAAGTGTTACATAATGAGCATAAAAGAAAGTGACATGTACCATCTCTGTTATTAAGATCACACAACCATGTTTCAAATGTTTGAATTTCATTCAACAAATGAAATAACTACCATCAATAAGCATGTAAAATGTTGGTGCAATCACAACTTTGTTTCCTTAAAGGGGACCTATTATGAAAAACACGTTTTCTCTTGCTTTAACATATAAAGTGGTCTCCCCTCAGCCTGGCAACTCAGAGAAGGGGGAAAACAACCAAATTCTGCAGGGTCTGTACACCCCGCCCGGAAGATCCTTCCAGTGTCATGTGACTTCTACGAGCCGTTCAGAATCTGCGCCTATCGTTACGTAACGACAGAGACGTTCAATAAACGAGACAGCCCACTACGGTTCGGTTTCCTGTATCTGTGTCACGTGGGTTTCCCCACAGCCCCGCCCCTTTAGGAGACAGGAAGTAGGTCCTGAGTCTATTGAGTCCTATGGGAAAAGTGAACGTGAGCACAGATTATTACAAATTCTTTCGCCCCATAGTAACCATTTTTCAAAAGCCACATACCTTCTGAACATTCTGACACCAAAATGGCAATTTTAAGACCGACAAATTAGGAGAAAATTAACTTTGTTTGAGACCTGTCCCTGTCTGGGCAACACACTCTCGCGAGATCTGGAGTCTTCGGTCACTGCAGAACTGCCAAAGTCGTTTTCCCATCGGATCAAATTAAGTTTAAAACTAAATATAAAAACTAAAATAAAACTTGCCTCTCTGCTTAATAATACTGTTATTGTTATTATTGAAGTCTATTGAAGTCTATTATTGAAGTCTTGGAAGGGAAAAAAGAATATTAGACTGATCTGATGATCTTGTACTGGGTTGATATCAGATAAAGCAGAGCAGATAGAAGGCGGCAGATAAAAGGTAGCAGATATATTAAAGTTGTACTGTATCTAGTGTTATATGTTCCAAAACGATGTGGGGAGAGGGGCGACCACGCCAACATAGGAGACAGGAAGTGGATACCATTTCATACCATTGGCAGTAACGGTAATGCGCTATCTTCTGTATAGAGTATCTTTGGTAACGATAGGCGCAGATTTCCATAGGTCGGCCTCCGCTGCTGAAACCACGCCCACAACTAACTGCCGGCCGGAGCGTCCGCCATTGTTTAGAAGCGGTGGCTGTTTGAGCAACGAGGGACAGTTTTTGAATCGACACTTACCCTCATAAAAGGATCAGTGCCCACAGTACGGACCCGGCAACTGCACACGAGTCAGCGGTAAGTGACGTTATTTTTTATGTTATTTATATTTGTCTACAAGTATGATCTTTGCATGGTCTAAGTATTTAGCTCAGCTCCGGAACACCGGGGCCACTCACCGGTCCGGTCCGGTGAGTGGCCCCGGTGGCTCCAGTGTTACCTAACGGAGCCACTCACCTGTTAGGTTACACCGGAGCTCTATTAGTAATACATTTTTCTTCTGTTTATGGTTTCAGATCTTCCAAGCAATGCACCTGAAGCTGTTCAACGACACCTTCAGAAGATGCACAGTCCTTCTTTGAGCCAGCAGTAATGCATAAATGTTATTTATATACAACTTATGTTCTTTTATTTTTTTTAACAATAAAGTTGTGAAGTTGTGAAAATTCAGTGTTGTGATTTCTTTACAGTTAACATGATTCATTTGTCTTGTAACATAAGAAATGAAATGATGAGGAATCGGAGTAAAGAACTGTAGTGGTGTCCCTGTTTAGAATTCAATTAAATCTTCCTGTGTGAAGACGAGGTGACCCGTTCCCCCCTTCAGGTAACTAAAGGCTGATTTATGGTTCCGCGTTACACCAACGCAGAGCCTACGGCGGAGGGTACGCGTCGATTTAACGCAGAACCATAATTCAGGCTTTAGGATCCGTTTACACCGTGTCCTAACTGCATGCGAGCGTCCGACTATCGCGTCGAGCTGCGTGACATCGGATGCTCTCTGTCCACACTGAAACCGTTAAATTCGCGGCCAGTTAGGGCAGTCCAATACAAAAAAAATAAAGCAATGGAATTTATTTTGTCGCAGAAGCTTCTCGCATGGTACACGCTTTGTGTACGGAGCCGGCTGCTCTTCTCCCCGGAGCGAGGCTTTGTGTCCTCCCCTGCTACACGTCATTCAGGCAGCCAATCAACACTCATTATCATAGCCTCCCCTCCCCTCAGAATCCAGCATAGAGAAGGAGGTTAGAAGCGGTAAAACTAGAGACATGGCCCACAGGCTGAATTTCTGTTTTATGTAGAAAAAACAAGCTTTAGATTGTTTTTAAGACATTCAAGGCCTGTTTAAAATATATATTAAATGCCATAATAGTAATTAAATTAACTGAAATTAAATTGACAAATTCCGGTAAAGGGAATGTTTTATTAAAATGAATATGTTGGGCTGTGAGAGTACTTTAATGAATCATATGTTGCATTCAGTCTAGATACAGTAACTTATTTCCTTCTTATTCTTAAAATGAATTGCTTTGAGCCATCTTTGCAGCTTTCTAACATCTCACCAGTAAATATGTATAATTATTAACTTATTTACTTGAAGGGCAATTTGTCATGAACTCATTCATCCATCCATTTTCTATACCCATTTTATCCTTTAGCAGGGTCTGCTGGAGCCTATCCCAGGTCATGACAGGCAAGACGCAGGGCTACACCCTGGACAGGTCACCAGTCTGTCGCAGGACCACATATACAGACAAACAACCATGCATGCTCACTTTCACACCCACAAGCAATTTAGATTTATCAATGAACCTACTATGCATGTTTTTGGACTGTGGGAGGAAGCCGGAGTACCCAGGAGAACATGCAAACTCCACACAGAAAGACTCCCGCCGGGTCCGGGAGTCAAACCAAGAACATTCTTGCTGTGAGGCAACAGTGATAACCACTAAATCATCATGCTGGCTGAGCTCATTCAATTCAGTTCAATTCAATACAATACATTTCTATTTATATAGCGTCTATTACAACACAGGTTGAACAGAACATGACCCCTGGGCAATTATTCACAACTCAAACAAGCAAGAACACATAGAAGGTGTAATATAAACAATTGAAATATTTATTGAAATCACCGTGGACAAAAACAATCAAGGCTTAGTGCGAATAGGAAAAATTCTGTTTCCTGCAGCTGAATGACACTTTCTGTGCATCTGCTTTCCCTTTTAAGCACTTTTGAAAACACTTCAAGAGAACTAATGTTATTGAAAACTGCCCAAAACACATTTTTCCACTTTCCACTATAAAGTCTGACACAACCAAATTAAAAGGCAAATATTTGCAACTATACTTGCATAGGTGGACATGGAGCACAGCATGATGGGAAAACTAAACCACAAAACATAACTTTTCAGGTATTCATAGCAAGCACTGTTAACATGTGTATGGCCATGAAATATAGTTAAACCTATTTTAAGTTGAATGAAACTTCTCCATCTCACAAATGATTTACAAAAAGACTAAATATGGAGTTATTTACAGAGTCTGAAATTCTGAAAATAGTGCATTTACATTTTGAAACAAACAGATCTTCTCTCTTCAAAATATCAAAAACATAAATTGTATAATATCAGGTTTTTTTTTAGGTTACTTCCATAATGCACTTCTTGAGTGGAACAACAGGATAATCAAAAAAAAGTTGAAGAGATTATCAAAATCAGACGAGTTTAATATCGGAGTCTGTATCTGAACTCAACATCTTTCTGGGGCTGCATGGACCCAAAGCCCCATCGCCTGAAGTCAATTTCAGGAATCTTCTCATCAGGATTCTTCAGCTCAAACTCAAAATAGACCAACATGAGGAAAACGAACTGCTTCAGCTCATTGGTGGCAAAGAAGCGCCCTGGGCACATGGAGACTCCTGCTCCCCAGGGCATGTTGTAGTACTTCACCTTCTTCCCGGCTTTGTAAAAATCAGTTTTCTTGCTTCCATCTGGGTTCAGAAAGCGGTCATATTTGTAAGAGTGCGGGTCAGGGTGGACCTCTGGGTCGATATGAACTGCAATGTAAGGAAAAACGGCCATTCTGTCACCCTTACGGAGGAAGTATTCACGGCCATCTGCCATCTTGAGGGTCATGTCCTGGAGAACTGCTCTGGTGAGGAGGGGTGCAGCTGTGAGTCGGAGGGTTTCCTCTACAGCGCTGTCCAGGACCGGTGTATTCATCAGCATTTCACGAGTCAGGTCGATCAAAGGGCCACCAGGTTTGACTTCCTGCCCAGACTCTTTCAAAACTTTATCCACCTCATCCTTCACTGCTTTCATGGCTTCTGGGTGTTTCAAGAGAAACAGGAGCGTCCAAAACGAAGAAGGTCCTGTGTTGCCCTGAGAGGCCCAAAGAAGCACAAACATGTACCTGTTGATCATTGACTCCTTCATACCCATCTCCTCTCTGGCCTGCATCATGTCCCACACCCAGCCACCGATGTTGTCTTTGGTCTTCATCTTGTGTACTGACAAAAAATCCCAGAAGTATTCCTGCAACCTGTCAGCCTCTCGCTTTTGCTTTGGCAGGAGAACCCCATATGCCAGGTTGGGGAAGAGCTGATCATATTTACGGAACTCGTCGAATAAAGCCTCAGATTCAGCTCTGTCTTTTTCTTTGGCTTTATCCTCACCTCCCTCTGATCTGTGTGGAACGTTGCCAAATAAGGCCAGATAGCCCGCTCTAAAAACAATATTGTAGCTGTACATGAACAATCCATCTTCCTTCCAGGTCCTTTGATCTGCAGATGAGCCGATGCTGTGCAGCATCAAGTTCTGCAAATTACTCATCATGGCCTGTGTCATTACTCCCAGGCCTTCTCCTTTCAAGTGCTTGTTACTGGAGATCTGAAGGTTATGGTGGTCATTTGGAACAGCTTTATAACCAAACACTCGGTAGACCAGCTGTTCAGCAAAATTGCTGAAGTCAAGCTTTTCTCGACTCTCCTTTATAAAAGCCCCAAATGATAGGGGGTCCTGAAGGAATGTGATGTAAAATCCTGCAATCTGAATGGTAAAAACATCACCGTGTTTTTCATTCATCCTCTCCAAGAACTTGAATGTGTTCCTGCGAAATTCTAAGACATGACCCAGCCATGGAATGAGACCTTTATCTAAGGGGGGCTCTCCTGGTCGCCGTTGTCGAAAAACCCCAAGAAGGTACAGTCCTCCGAGTAGAGCAGCAAGAAAGCCAAGAAGGACAGGTAGCAGCAGTCCCATGACTGATTCCTGAGCCAGACACAGTATCAACTGAAGTTCATTCCCAGAGTGAGCGGGACAAACAGATTTTTGCTCCTCCCTCCCACTTATGGGAAGTAACTGATTTCCAGGAACTACCCCTCTCAATACTGAAACAGGGGGAGGGCAGTTTCCTTTAGGTCATAGGTTTTTTTGTGTCGCTTTACAACATTTTGGAAACCAGTATTTTTCAATTAATTTCCATCTTGAAGTAAAAAGGGACTTTTTATCCATTCTAGCACTGTATAAACAAAGGATAAGAGCCCTGTTGAGTTGTATAACTCTACTGTTATTTTCAATTAAATATTTATATATATAGCGTTTATTTCAACAGAAGTTGTCTCGAGGTGCTTTCCAGAGACCCACAACATTTTATTTGATTGGTTCATTGGGATAAATAACCCTTTGTCCTCCTCTGTTACTTATAATCAGTCACCACTGGAAACACACATTTTTGTGGAAGACAACTTGCATAGTTGAACGGTAGAAGACACAGCTAAGGCTTTATCAAGTGAAAAAAGTGAAGAAAACGTTGTTTTGGAATCATAAAGTGCAATGCAATAAAACCCCTGTACAACAGAAGCATTTTCCTATGCACATGTTCTTTAGCATGAGTTTGTGTTTTATGGTTACAAGGACAAGTCAAAGGAAAAATGCCTTCCCTGATAAAGTCTCACATTTCTTTTGTCCATGACCTGCAACTGAAATGCTTAAACAGCAAATATCTATTTAGTTGCAAAACTGAACTCTGTCAGGACTGATTGGAGTTTCACAATGTGATACACTTTTTATGCTGTCATGATGACGTCCATGCACGTGAATGCAAAAATGAAGCAACTTTATTTATTTATTTTTTCCTTTTTCCCACCTTTAATGTTTGAATTTTTATTTGAGTTGTGTAGAAATTTAGACATATTGCAAACTATACATAAGGTTGTAATGAAACATATGAATGAAAGTTAGCTGACTTTTTGTCCTATGAGAGCAATAAACAGTGGAATGTGAACACAGGATCCAGATGGACTTTTTCTCCATCTGCGTTGCTCCCAAGTGGACATGTAGTGCCACCTACTGACTTAACACATACTAAGAAATCACACAGCCTCAACTACCAGCTGCCACTAATTTGGGAAATGAGAAGTTTATCTTTTTTTTAAAAAGCAGACGGGAAGTCTTCTCGCGGCGAAGCAACAGCACTAATCAAGAAGTAAATGAAACAAAATATTTATTTTTCTGCAATTTTATGACCATGAATTTAGTCTGTATATCAGTCTACAGTTTAATGTTATCACAGATAATTATTTACTCTTTTTCCGTGTAATGATTTTGTTCCTTATTTAATTACCTTTAAAATTAGGCCCACAGTCATTATCATTAGGATTTTTTCTGTACCTTACTTTTAAAGGTTCAGTTTTTGAGAATGGAAATGGACTTGAAAGTCAAGTAAATAGATAAATTGAATTATAAAAAACACATTGGTGCCACTATAAATTGCGCTCTATCCTGTGAGTCAGGTGAGTTATTTTGGTACATATTTTCAGTATTATGCAGCCCAAATGGGAAGCTTATATAGGCAAAATATATGGGGTCCATAAAGATACAAGTTGCCGAAATAAGTGAGAGCTAAATAGCGAGGAATTTGTCTGGCTCTTTTATGAGGACCATGGACAATGTACAGTATATCCCACCAAAAATGGCTGAGGACGAACTTCTCAATTCACAAATCTGTACAAACAAAGACAGACATTTGATACTTGCAACTATCTGGTTCATATACAGTATAATAGGCATGGTAGAAATGTGTCAAGTTGCTGTGATCTTTAAATAAAATACTCATACATAGACTGAGGACAAAGTCTTCTATTGACTACCTAATTTAAATAATGAAAATAAAATTGTATGCAATAACACCTTTAACAAACTGGGTGAAAATTTTGAAAATATCTTCTGTTGTGCATCTTCAATTCATGATTCTCATGACTTCACAAATTCACTGCCAGGAGAAGCTGTTCTCTTTGTTTGCAGCATTGCAACGTTTAGGACAATTAGACTGTATCAGCTTTCAAACTACAGTTATCGTGCCCTTTTCTGGTCTGCATAGGCAAATATTTATTCTTTAAAAGATCATTTTTAGTCTCAGGCTTTGTTTGATTATTATGATTTGAAACAAGGTAAGAGTACTTTAATAGTAATATTAACAGTAGGTGGAAGGAAACATTTACTGGGGTTGTTGTCAGTTGGCAAGGTTATACATAAACTACATGTCTCAATAGCAGGAAACTAAGTGAAGTGGTGGAATAAAACGTTGTATCAATCAAGACAGACATGGAAGTATGGATGGGATTTTCTCCATTTTAGAAAACTTGCAAACGTATTAGATGATATTTCAGATAAAAGTAAATGTAGTTTTATTTTTGTTGCTTATATATTGCTCCTCCACATGTATATCTATCTGTTCACCAGAGAGTGATGCAAGGCCAAAATGGAATGAGATCTTAATTCCATAAAAGAAATGTCACAGGCTCATCGGGCTTCTGCTGTTTTTGATGTCCAATATAATATCTGCAGAAGCTCTTATGAAAAACATGAACAACTGGTCTAACTTTATAGAATAACAAGATCTGTACAAAAGCTTGACGTTATTTGGAATGTAATTTTCAAAACAGTGGAAAGATTGGTTGACAACTTTTAACTAAGAAGCTGGTTATGTGGATCCCACCTGGTGATTGCAGACCAGAGAGCTATTGGTACTGATTTGCAGGAGAGCTGATACAAATGGCTCATTTTTATGTTGGAAGGGCCAACACCCAATTCGACCTAAACCAGCCGAGATAACGCTTACAGCTTTAACAGGCCAATGTAAAAAGTGGCCTGATATGCATAAGTCATCATCAAACAGTGTATGATAAAAGAAGGACAGGGCGTCATGAATTAAATAGCCGATAGAATTATTTATACTGATCATGAAGTGATAAGTGGAAATGAAAAAGGTAAATTAAAATAACAACTTAGACTCTTAAAACATAGTCAATTACATTGTTTTGTTTTTTTTTGTTTTTTTTTGTGTTCTTTTTTTATTGTCCTGTATTGTTTCACCACGCAGCAGAAACGTGTGGCGTATGTGAGGCGTGGATGTATTATATTGATGTGAGGTCTGTTACGTCATCCCAGAGGTTAATTGAGGGAGCAAGAAGGTTCCCTACCAACTTCCTACCAGCTGGTTTTGGCTTTCGCTGGTTTACGTTTTCCTCCAAACGGAAATAATTGGAAGAACTGGAATGTTTGTTTGGTCTTTAATTATTGTGTCCCTACCCTCCCATCTGGCTAGGAATGTAATCTCACATCCGCTGTTTGTTTATTTTTTGTTTTACCATCTACACTCTGCACGATGTAGTAGTTAGTAACTGAAGGTGCGTTCAAGACACGTAGGAATCGCGGATAACTGAAATATGTGCTCATTATGATAGCCCCCAACCTCTACCATAGCCTAATCTGTCGAATTGTCTTTTCTGCTTCAGTTGAATATAATAAAAAAAGTAGTCATTTTCACATTTTCCAATCACATACCAAATTCGGCCACCTAGGACTACCTACTAAGGCTATATCAACGACAAATAGGCCTAATTATAAAAATAATACATAAAAGAAAAAAAACCTTCATATTTCAAAAGATGTTCCTATCCCAAACAGGTTCTTAACAATGTTTAAATAATCAAGGGTGACGACAGTAACCAGTTTCAAGATATTTTCAAGACCTAAGTTAATTCACCGTGTTTTCCTCCAACATAAACGTATCACAACCCAGTGACGTCAGACCTGCGTAAAGCCTGAATTATGGTTCCGCGTTCAATCGACGCAGCCTACGCCGTACGGTATGGCGTAATCTACGTAGGCTCTGCGTTGGTGTAACGCGGAACCATAAATCAGCCTTATGAGACAGTTACATCATTACGTTTGCCGGCCCGGTGTACGACTTCCTCTACATTTGCTACCTGTTTGGAGGACTAACAAAACTCTCCTACAGTTTCTCAACATAATCAATTACCGACGTTAGTCAACACCGGTAAGAAACTCACTTCTTTCTGCAGTAAAATGGAGGCTTGTCAGCTGTTAAAACTGTAGCTAATCCACGCTAAGAGTGGTACTTTCTCTCATTGTTGGTGGTGTAACCACGCGTTTATAATCTGAATTATCCCCGTTTTCACACACTTTTGGCATGATAGTTGTTTCATTTGTATGTTTGTATTATTATGATCTCGTGTTTTATATGTGGTTATCTAACTCGAGGTCATTATGATGTGGTGTCTCTGCCCTTGTGTCACCTTTGATCACTTCAAGTGTAGTTTTAAACCAGTTTTCACTGTGAGAATACACTTCTTTTTGGGAATCTTAGTAGGCTAGATGTTAAAGATTACCCACGATTAAGACTGCTAAATGTGTTTTTGTACTGTGTATGTAAAAAGGCTCGTATTACCACTTTTAGACTCTGTATGGGTCTTGAAGAATCAGTGAGGATACACTACTATTACTACTAATACTAATACTTCCCTGTTGGTCTGTTTTCTTTTTAGGCAAGATGTCCTCTTACGAAGAAGAGAATGATTCCAAATTTATGCGTAAAGCAAAGGAGAATCCATTTGTCCCAGTGGGTGAGTATCCTGTACTGAATTGGGTGTGATCCCACATCAATACAAATATACTAGAAACTTAGATGTTACTAGATGATTTTTAAATTTGTTTTTGGTGGGATATCTCTTTTAGGAATATTTGTATATATGTATGTTATTTTTTTGTTTTGTTTTTTCATTATTTATTTATTTTTGGTATTATATAAGTAGTGATTGTTGAACAGACGGACAGACCATCTTCATATGAATTGTTTTTTTTTTTTTTTAGAAACGGGCTTGTTATATAAGGCTTTCTTCTTCTTGCCCCTTTTCCATCATGGAATGGAACATATGTGAACTAAGGATAATCTTTATTGTCTCTCTTGAGAGAAATTTGTCTTGGACAAAAACTAGAGACTCCAGGCACCACATATATAACAAAACATATAAAATCACAAAAAGCACATCGTCATATCCCCCCCGCTCTTTGCATGCCCCCTCGCAATGTCCTGAAAAAACACCTACACAAAAAATACCGCAACATTATTGTACTTCCCTCTACACATATAGCAGCATAATCATTATTGCACATCCCTCTATTCATACAGCAGCACACATTATTGCACATTCCGCCCTTCACACACACACACACACACACACACACACACACACACACACACACACACACACACACACACACACACACACACACACACACACACACACACCTAATTTCCTGTTATTGAGTAACTTGATTGATAATGGAATAAAAGAGAATTTAAATCTATTAAGTTTACAGCTTGGCAACCTATACCTTCTGCCTGAAGGCCATATCATTATTTATTTCCATGATATGGAATAAATAAAAATGAAATTAAATAATTCTCCTTTTTACTTCCTGTAGGACTGGCTGGATTCTTCGCTATAGTTGGATACAGACTGTATAAAATGAAAAGCAGAGGTGATACTAAAATGTCTGTGCACCTGATCCACATGCGTGTAGCTGCCCAGGGCTTCGTGGTTGGAGCCATGACTGCTGGTAATTAACTGGCCCTTTCAAGTCTTTCATTTTTCTTTTGAGGTGCAGGCTGTACTGGAGACCCAGAGGCTGATGGAGTAATTCTACAGCAGCATCATTTCTAGCAATCTGAAACAACCGTGGTGGGAATCGGGGTGTTCCTGCAGTGCTGTTTGTCAGCTGTCATGACAGAATTTACATTGTTGACCATGTTTATTAGGGAAGAGTTTTGTTCCACGAAACCATGTGAAGGGGCTGATTCTTATGGCCCTTTTCCGCTAGTATCTACTCAGCGCACTTCTACCCGCCACGCCCCCGTCTTGCGCTTTTCCACTACGGGCCGAGGCGGGTGGAGCCGTGCCAAGCAGATACTTTTTCTGTAACCATTCTGCCGAGGTTCTAACCGGGCTGAGCCGGGACTATATCTGACGTCACCACCCTCCACGCCACTGATTGGTCGGGGGGCGGGGCCGTCAGACGTTTGAATCAGGAAGCGGGAGTCAGCGCGAGAGCGACTGGCGGCTCGCGGCGATTTTATTATAAAGCGCAAACGTCTGTTTGGTGATCCAACTCTGAGGTGCAGATGTTCATAAACCTGCTGGCTGACGAGAGAATTAAAAAAGGGATCTAGACGGGCGATAAGGAACGATCAGATCCACAGGCGCTCTGTTTTTTTCTCAGCTGCTCGCGGCTCCAGCTGATTTCTGATCAGCGCCGACACAAACAAAGGGGTCGCGCAATCGAGTACGTCACAGCAGCTTCACCCCAACCTGCCCACTTCTCACCTGGGTGTGGAAAAACAAACGAGGTGGAGCCGGGACGCGGCGTGACGAGCCGTCCCGAGGCGAGTCGGGCTTAGTAGTTACTAGTGGAAAAGCGCCATTAGAGAATAACTCTTGTTTAGTGTTTGTCAAAGCAGGGGAGAACTTTGACTTTTTTAAATGTAGCAAGATGTTTTTTTTTTGTTTTTTTTTGGTTTTCACGAAGGGAATGAACAAAAAATCATTAACATGTTTGTCAAGGAGGGCTTCTTGGACTCAGAAGTGGTTTGTTTGAGGTGCTTTTTGGATGGGAAAGTTCCGATGAAAAAACAGGAGAAACTCCAAGGCACCGTCCTCTGGCAAAAGTTAAAGACCTTTATTGTAACCTTGGTGACATAAACCTCTAAAAAACTTTCGGCAAACAGGCCTTCATCAGGGAGTCAAACGACAAAAACTCAATGTTGAAAGTATAGGATCATAATTTTTGCTTGATGATTCACATTCTAACTCAGTTAATGATAATGCACCAACTGCACTTTTTCCATTTGATCTGTTCTTTAATAGCCGCTTTAATCTCAATGTAACTCATCTATTTCTGTTCTGCAGGAGTCCTGTATTCCATGTATAAAGACTACATTGTGAAGCCCAGGGAAGAGGCGAAAGCACTGGCAAAGAAGTGAAAATGGACACTTGCACCTACATGTTCTGTGCCCCTGTTTATTGCCTCATATTAAGGTGTGTAGAACCCTTGTTTCACAGATGTGTCAAAGTTTTATAAGCATATATCCCTTCAGAAGCTCCTGATCACTGCGAATATATATATTTAGTCAATGACACTTCCTTTAAAAAAAAAATATATATTTTTTTTTTAAAGTATACCAGAGGTATTTTTATAAGTTATATTCTTAGAAGGCAGTGTCTTGAGTATAATAATCTCAGTTGTTTTAGTGTGTGCTGGACCCTTGACATCTTCAAGACCATCTGGAAACAAAGGGGGCATTACTGATGATATTTGAAAGAGCCACAGTTTGATATTTACATTTATTTGTAATTATCCACTATATTATTTAATCTAAACATGGACACATTTTATTTATTTTTATATTTTTTTCTGGAATGTGTTTTTGTTTTGTTTTTTCCCAGACAGGTACTTGAAAAGGTCCAAATAGGATGCATTATAAGTTGATTGGTGATTCTACATTGTCCATAGGAGTATGTATGCAAGGTTGTTTGTGTTCTTTGTCTGTGTCTCGAGAGTGTGTTCTGGTTCTCACTCAGTGACAGCTAGGAAAACCTCCAGCCTCCCCCATAGCCCTGAACAGGATGATGCAGGTATAGGTATCAGATGGCTTTTAACTTTTTTAAAGAAAAATGAGGTACACTCTAAACTGTACTGTATCTTGTGAGATGTCACTTACCTTGTGATATCATTAAATAGATACATTTATAAGTTATTCACAACATTGAGCCTTGAAGGTTGTGTACAATTACATCATGTGCTGTTTCTGAAATGTTGTTGAAATTGTAAACTGTTAATTGTCTGAAAATGTGTTTCAACTGCTAATGTCTTGTTTCTTACTTTTTGGCACCATAATGTATTCTAATATATAATTAGCTTCCAAGATGTTAGATACATTTATGGAAGCTAAAATTAATGCAAACAGTTAAACTCTCTTTTTTGTTTTCATCAAGGATCAATGACACATTTCTCAATATTACCTTTCCACTATCTTTCAAATAAAGATGCTCTGTTCTCACAAATTCTTATTTGTTAATCTTCTAAAGTAATTCCTGGAATTCTGTTATATGATGTAAAGCATTAATTTTGGGTTAGGAAACTTCTAGAGATGCAACCATTTTTGGCTAGTGATTGGAACTTTTTCTGATCAGCTCTGCCCAGGATTGAGCAATATTGGTTGCTGATAATGGTGGATTTTTTTGTTTTGTTTTGTTTAGTGCATGTATTTCATGCACGGCCATGAAGATTTCTCTTTTTTTGTATTTACCAATTTTGTTCAGGGAAGGGGGCAGTAAATGTATATGCTTTGATTCAGAGATTATTTTTTTAAATCTTTTTATTTTTCACCATCAGTAAGCATGTCATGAGTGGGGAGTATATTGTGGAAGATTTGTACAGCAAATTACAGGTAAAAGTGGAATAACGAGCGAAAGCATTTAAGGCAATAAATCTAATGCAACAGGGAAAACATCACCTTGCTGAGCATGTTTGAGCTAATGAAGTTGAGTAATTCATTGTCAGCATGAATCATTTTTCTGAAACAAGTATTGCACAACTGCAGTGTACGTGTCCACGAGCACAAAAACACCTGTTGTGTATAGTAAGCATGACTTTGCAAATTCTCGAGTTTTCTTCATGCTTCATTTAGATATTTATTATTTACTAATTGAATCCTCAAGGGATTCTATAATATTCCAATTATTTGATAAATCACGAAACCCTGTGAAGTTTTTATTGGAAACTTCAATTGAAATATATATATATATATATATATATATATATATATATATATATATATATATAATTTAGAATAATTTAAGTGTAGATGGCATCAAAGAGCTGCAGAGGTGTTACATTAAAAGCTGTTATGCATTGTAACAATATCAAATGTCTGGCACTGGTGGTTTGAATGTGTGCTTAACATTTTATTATATTATAATATAGTTAAGTAGTATAATAAACTCGTGTACATCTATTTTATATTTTGCCCTTTTTTTTTGAATATATTTTATAAAAGTGTAATCCGGAGTGTGTGACGATGGAAAATTGACATATCAATGAAAGGTAGGTGGAGAAAAAGAATGACTATACACTCCCGTTCCCGCGAGATCTCGTTCACCGTTAGTGGACGACCGTTGTCATGGATACCGGAGCTTCGCAGACAGGAAGCGGTTATTTCATCTTATAAAACACAAGACGGTGTAGGAAAAGTAAAGGTAATTTTCTTAAATTTGCAGAAGTGCCATAAAGAAGAGGTGATGTATGTTTTCCGTCTACTATCTTTTAAAGACAACCCCATAATAAACAACATTATCTAGATAACTAGCTAAGTAATAACATTATACATATAGCAAGATAAGTCTGAAGGGATAAAAAATATATTATTAGTGTAAACAAATCTTGTAATTAAGTAGTATTTGGTCATTTAATGCTTAACTATCTCATAATCATTTCATAATGCCGAGTACACATTGTCTTTCTTTGATGTGATTGGTTTACTGACTTATTGCACAGGAGCTGAGAAAGTTCGACTATTTTTATTAAGTGGCTTGGTTCCTTATTGTAAAGTGCAAGCTTTAAACTTATAGGACTATTTTCTACAGGGAAATTGTGAAAGTAAAATAGTACAGTAGCTAAAAGAGGTTCTGAAATATAATATCCATAAGTAAATGAAAATCTTGGAAAATCAAAACACAATAGCCTATTACGTTTTGCAATTTGTCCCCACTGTTATTTTTCTTTGGAAATTAATTATTTTCCTCCCCATGCTGTACATCATGAATCATGGTGCATGAAGATCAATTGAGTGACTTGAGGCTTCAATTTCAAGCTCTACAGAAACAGCGGGAGAGCAAAAAACTGGAGAGGAAAATGGAGAAAGAACCAAATAAGCTTGATATCAGTGACACTCTGGATAATGTAAATCTGCAAAATATTCAGCCAGACACTGACAGGTAGGTGTGTTTTAGGCGAGCAGAAATAATTCAGTTTCAAAGTATTTTCTTCTGTGGCAGATCAATACTTCATTGTTTAAATAAAAAAAAGGAAGACATATTTAATAGTGGTAATCTGTATCATATACACGGACACTCTAAGATAATGTGTAAGCAGTAAGCACTACCATACTCTGTGGTTTAGAGCTCTCTTTAAATGCCTTTCCATAGGCTGTGTAAGAGTCAGGCATTTCTAGACCAGTTGCGAGAGTTAAAGGATGAAAATGGTCGGCTCTTCAAACTTCTGAGTGAAAAGGATTTTGAAATTAAACACCTGAAAAAGAAACGAGAAGAAGAAAGACTAACCTTTGCAGGTATGACAGCATAAGTTTTATTTTATTTGCACATTACTGTTATATAAACACTTAACAGCAATTTAATGACTCATCCATCCATCATCCACAGGTACAGCAGACTTGGCTGGAGCTGTTGCTTCCACCAAGATTGTTGAACTGGCTAGGAAGAATAGAGAGCTAATGGCTGAAATTGAGCAAGAGAAGATTAGATCCAAGCAAAACAGCAACAGAATCAAAGAACTTGAGAAAGAGGTAAAGCAAATAATTTAATTTGGATATAAACTCATCATTGCAGCACAAAAAATGAAACATTCTTCATAATTTACTTTTTTTTTTTTCTTTTTCTTAGCTGCAAGCTTCTTTGGCTCAATCTCAGCCTGGGACAGACAAGACAGAGAAAAAGTCACAATATAAGACCTTATGTGAAGACCATGAGGTTAGTGTTGTTTACCTAAAATAGTTTTTTGAAGTTGTTTTCTTAATCTACAAATCTAACACATGACTTACTTCCAAAGCAGGAAAAGCCACTGGTCAAATCTCTTAAAGAGAAATTAGCAGCTGCGCAACTGAAAGTGAATGAATATCGGAACCAGCTTCAGTCCACCAAACAGGAGTTGAAAGTCGCTCAGAAGGTGATGGCCTATTTCTTTCTCCACCTAAAAGAGCCAAGTGTTTGCCAATTTACAGATTGTTGATTTTATTTACAAACCTAATCATTTATTAAAGTTTTGAAATAGAAAAATTAAATCGAAAAGCCAGTCAGCTCTGATTGAGGAGTTAATTGATCAAAAATGCTGCATATTTTGTTTGGGACCTGCCAAACAAGCAGCTTGGCAGCTATCAAACAAATTTGTTACACGGTGATGTGGGTATAAATGAGAAGAAATGCCTCGACAACAAAAAACAAAACAAACAAAAAAATGTAAGCTAATTCATGATTGTTTTCTGTAGAAGAGAATAATCATTATTGACAAGGACGTTAGACTTTGCAAACCTTTTACATTCACAGAAAATCCATTAAAGACATAAAAACAAACAAACAAACAACATAAACTGTCAGGTGTGACATGTCATACTTAATCCTTGATTTACATCCTTAGGACATAGATTTTTCATTGACATCTGGGTTCCAAAATATTTACTGCTACAGGTATTGACGCAAGAGTTTGGAGAGGAAGTCAATCTCAGGCAATTATTAAGCTGCCCAGGGAGCATCAGATGTCGGTCACAGCAAATACTGGCTCTTCAGACAAGGGTAAGCTAAAAGTGATCTGATTATAACAAACTATTGTGCTTCTAAAATGTAAGTTAGAGAATTCTTCATAGCTTAGTAAAAGCATTCCAAGATACAATTTCACATAAGCAAAACTTGCCTTTGTGCAACAGGTGCGGGACCTTGAGCAGCAGGTCGTCCAGGCGACTCAGCATAGACAGCAGAGTCTCCAAAGCTCAGACGAAGAGATTCTTGACATGGGTGTCCTTCAGAAAAACTCTCCCAAAAAAAGGAATCTCCGCTACATTCGCACTATGGAGAAAGAGAAGAAGGAAGCATTTGAGGTTTGTAAGCGTTTGAGTAATTTTAAATAAATTCAAAATAACTAAGTTGTTTGCCAAACCCCTCTTCTTTCCACTAAACAGAGGATTTCTGCAGACTATGAGGCCCTTTTGAAAGAACATGAAGATGTGAGGAAAAAACTGGAAGCCACTAAAGCCAGGAGCAGATATCAGTCCAGCGAAATCCAAACTCTAAAGGTCCAGATCTCCACCTTGGTGGAGAAGGAAAAACACGGTGATAAGCTAATGGATGCCCTCCTGGTAAGACAATAAAGAAGAGGAGTATTTTTGTATTTTTCATACATATTTCATAAGGAGATGTAATAATGATGCTTAGATACTTTTTGTCATTTAATATTTACAAGCCGTGACAACTTGACAGGCGTTCATTGGTCCAAATGATCATGTGTTTTTTCCCAGTTAAAAACTACTATTTAAATAAGCCTGAAAATAAAAACAGAGTTTAGCAAGTGTATTATGTTTTTAGCTAAGGTCATGAGTTACGTTTAGTTAAATGTGTAACATAATTCAAGCTTGTATGTTTAACAGATTCATATTTTTACCAACCTCACAATTAAACTAGAGCCACAGAATAAATTTCCTCTCAACTTGAAGGGCAATTTGGTGCCCTACTTTCCTATAAGCTTTCTTTTCTACTCCTGGCAGGAGGAGTACAGCCAAATGCAAACTGCCCAGAAACATCTTAGCCAACAACAGAGCAAGGAACCACAAAGAAGCAGGAGAAAACATCTGAGCAATGATTCCTCAGAGCACAACGCTCTCGTAGAAAGGCTGACACAGATGGATGGTGAGAAAGAGGGTAAGATTAAAAAGCTCCGAGAAATCCTGCAATTCCTCAAAAAGGTAAGAACAATAAGTTAATCTATTTTTTTGTTTTGTATCAGTTTCATCACCCAATGTTAGCAAATTAAAAAGCAAAAAGTCTGCCTATATTGAATTCGTATTTACAGCATTTCCAGGAAGAGAGTGTGGACCCACAATCAAGACGCAAGCTAACTATGTGCAGTTCAAACATTTCCCCACAAGATGGAGACATTACCAACAGAATGACTTCTCCAGGGTACGTGAGCTTATGGCTCTTCTTATGGCTCCAGTTTGCTGTTTTTTTTGTCAGAATTAGCCCCTTAGAGTAATTAACATTTATATTGTAGTATGAATCTTAACAGAAATGCTGAGTTCTTGTTTCCAAGACAAATTTAAAAAAAAAAAAGAAAAAAGGGTGAGTAGTTGACTATAAACATTTAGGGATTTTCTTGTATTTATATGTTTATCAGTGCTTTCTATTGGGAATTCTGTGACTCTGGCTATCTGTCATCATTTTTCCCCAGTGCGGTGTCTAAACTCGGTCATAAACTGGTGCTACCCACAGTGTGCAGTGGTGCAGAATTCAAGTAAGTGGTCATTTTGAAACGTTTTTGTATCATTTTGAATACTAAACAAGACCAAACATTGTGTGCAATGTTGCATCTTTTGGTTTAGGGGCCAGAGTTCTTCAACTTGTCTACAATGTTCTGCTGACGTGAGTGGACTTATAACCCAGAGTAATGAATATAAAATCCTCACTGTGGAGAGGGACAGACTCCTTGAGCTGGTCAAAGTCCTACAGAAAAAGTAATGTATACTGCAAAAATACTTTCTGCAAATCTTTCCTTCTGGCGTTTGTCTTTGATTTTATCATTTCAAATTTTCTGCTGTCAGACAAGTTGAAATACATACCTCACAGAGACACAAAGTAAGAAGACATTTATTTTTCTAAATTAATCATGTTTAAAAAAACATATTCTCTCTAAATAGCAAAATCATTTTTTTACCCTTAATCTATCTTTTTTTATTTTATTTTTTTAAATTATTATTGTTCGACATTAGGCTGCCTTTGTTATCGTGTAGACTTACTGTATGCTAATACGGTCCGATGAAATGTCAGTAATGTTAGCTGTTAAAGCAAAAGCATGTTTCTGGTTCCCAGAGGTAGTACTTGCACTGACAGTTTGTTGGCAGACACGTGGTGACTTGAAGCATTATTCTTCTGTACGTCACAACAATCAAAATGACCTTTTCTATTGTACTAAATCACCAGAATGTTCAATTCTTTGGTACATATCCACTTCAAGACATGAACCCTGTATTTCAACAAAGTCTTCTCTGAATAGTGTGTTTCAACACTAATGTGACCTTCATGGGTAGAGTTTAATATTAACACTCATGTAGAGAAATACTAAGGTAGTTGTCATTTAAGTACCTATGATTTCATAAAATAAAATATAATTTAAAATAATCTTTATTTGTAATTTCAAAGCACATGAGTTTATCTTTACAATTGTACCAGGAAGCATTTGATTTCTTGTATTTTAAGTTGTGTCTTGTTTTGTAACTTCTAGACATAAAGAGGTAAGTCGTATGCATTCACAAGACATTCAGCTCTTGCATTTTAACCCTACTATCAACAATCTCTTTGTTTAATCTTCCAGAGAAAATGAGATGAACCAGATATGTTCGGAGAAACAGCAGAAGTACCAGGAGGAGCGCCGTAAGATGGTGATCCTGGAGCAGCAGCTGGAGAGAGCAAAAATAGATTCAAAGTAAAGACTACACAAACAGCATGGTTAGGTATGATATGCCAAGGCTCAGTCACTGCTCCATGCAACGGTGTCAAGCAGATTTCATTTTTTTACGGTTTTTCCAGTGCTTCGACTCATCAATTACACCCTTATCCATCTCCCTTGTGACTATCACAACTCTGTCTTCAGGAGCAGGTTGGCAGTAGTCTTGGAGCAACAGGAGGTGTCCACAGACCAGCTGAACACACTGTCAAACAGCTGACATTTGTAAATATTTTTTTCTAACTCTGACAACATTGTAGATGCCTTGAGCTGGTCCTGAAACCAAACACGGTAGATTTTCCAACTATAAAAATTTAATCAGGCAACAAAAATATTTTTGAGCGACGATGAACATACTGCCTACGGACTGTGCTAATTTCGTATCGTATTTGCAAGTTGTTTATTTTGCTTGTGTATGTTGTCTCCTGGCTGGTCATTCAGCTGGAGGAAACGGCAGCACCGAGGGCATCCCTAAAGAGCACTCTCCAACACAACCTGCAGCTTTATAGTGACATGATGAGACAAGTAAAGCATGTTTTCCTGGAGGCTCTGTGACAGCACCAACAAGACACTAACCAGGGGAACCGGTTGGTCCCTGCTCAACCTCACTTCCAGCTGAGTCCTACCTTCTCCTGTCACTTGTGACAAAAAGTAGCCTGCAGGAAATAAGTTTTCCTCTTTGCCCACACAAATGTCATATGAATGAGAAACAAACAACACGTTTTTCCTCCTGCAGATTCCTTTATCTTTAATCTTGCTTCAAAAACTGTATCTTTTTCACACATTCAATTTTATTTGTGGAAAAAAAAATGTTTTTCCTCGAGTTTTTAATGGTTTGTAATGGTAGTGACCTTATTGAATGGTAGTGACCTTATTTGACTCAATTCAGAAGCTTGAGTAGCAAAGTTGTCATTTTCTTCTCAACCCTGATAGCACTGTTGTTTCTAAATGTCAAATGTATGTTTATTTAAGACATTTCTATTTAAGAAAGTATTTTCCTCTGCTGTTATTCTTATGTGCCATATATGTATGTATACATATATACTTTTTTTTCTTCTAAAAGAAAGTTTCCAGTTTGACCAATGAAAAGAAGCCACATCTTCATTAAAGTATATTGACTACCTAAATGGTTATGACCTTGGTTTTTTTGTTTGTTTTTTTTGGCTCCACTTGGCTGTATTTGATACCTGACAAGTCTTTTTAAATAGCAGTTACCTTTCTCAGGTTCCTAAAAGTTGTAATATTCCTGTTAAATATTAGCACTAATCATTTCTGACTTTAAACCAGCTATGTGGGAATAGTGGTTGAAATAAATGTGAACTCACACAAACTGCACAAACTCCCTCTGTAGTCCTCTTTACTTTCCCCAGGGCATGTCACACATGTACAGTATGTGATCTCTGACTCTTAATCCAGACGTTGTCTGGATACGGTGGATGGGAGTGGCCCCTACATTCACGCTAACTTTCATACTAACATCCGAGTTATTTTTTTTCCACGGTAGCGAAGAGGGCTTCAGCATATATACCCCAACCCAACACCCCCCCCATCTCCACATCACGCTTAATTTAAAACCATGGCTGACTTAGTGTACTGATTCAAATACCGCACTATGTCTTCCAGGACCCTGTGGGAGATTGGCAGGTCCCCTTTGGACCAAGCAAGAAACTGCCACAAGACAAAAATATCAGACCGGCCATGATGAAGAAAGCCCTTATGCTCAGGGTAACAAAAAAAAGCTTGTGTTGAATACCTCCTGGATAGAAAGTAAGGCAGCCTTTTATGTGACAGCTTGAGATGTCATGTCATTGGAGGAGGAGATGAGATACCATGAGCCTTATGACTGAGGGCCTTGCAGGATTGTCTGATATCAAATGTAGCCATATACACATCAGAAAGGCTTTTGATGGTAATACTAGTCATGGTCCTGAAGTGCATCTAATTTTGTATTTATCTATAAACCTGCCACAACAAAACTGTAGATTAATTCCATTGATTAGCACTTAAAATACATTTATTTAAAGTAGAATTGTTGAATCTTTAAGCCACGATAGTTGATTGGAACAAGGCCAGTATTACCAACCTTTCAACAGGATTTTAAATAAAGTATACTATTGTCCAGTACTCATGTTCCTCTATAATTTCAGTTTCAGCTTATTTCTTAACTTAATATGGCTACCTTTGTTGATTTCAGTTATTTAAGAGTGTCATCACCTGCAAATAAATTACATTTCAGCAAACAATTTTATTATTGTTTAATGTGGCTGTATTACGCAGAAAGGTGTAGATTTATTCCAAAATGCCCAATAACCCACCAAACCAAACACAAACTTATGTAAACACAGCATACATAAACAGCCTCAGCTATTTGTCATTCCAGGTTTGAATGACTCCTTTCTCCATCGTTCTCCTCAGAGGTATTCCCACGTTCTGGACCAATGCTTCCTGCAGACCATTGACTGCATCCAGAAACTAAAGTAAATAGAGGAGCTGCGAACGCAGAGGTTAAAGTTAGCCATCAGTACATGAGGGATCTGTGAACTTTACTCAGGCCAGAAAACGGTTTGTACCTCTATGAGTCTATTCATTTCCCAGTGCCTCTCATTTACATGTAATGGAAAGAAAATAAACAGCACAGTCCTAATGTGCTCATTTACAGTAAGTAGAAGTAAAGTAATGAGTTGTTATCTTTGCTAAGATACTGGCGAAGCAACGATAAGGACTTTTTTTTATTATGTGTGATGGTAATGTAAGTGTACAGGATGAGTTACTCTTTTGCTGATAATGATATCCAAAATCAAATGTGGAGGTGGTCATTGCGATCAAACGCAGCTCACAGTAAGAGTTAAACACAAAAGTTCATTAAATTTGTGTCTCGTGCTGCGTTATTTCAAACTCCTGAAGTCAGAATTAGATATGCTCATCTGCAACGTTCACTTGAGCTCTCAGTTTGCCAAACTCAGGTATGGTGAGTCTACTGTGTGCTTTCTTTTGTGGTTTTGTTTATTTCAGCAAGTGCAAATACAGGCACTATGACTAAATGTGGCAGTGTGGCTGGTCACCTACTGTGGTGTATGTGAACTATCTTGAATGTTTGTCTTGGGCTTGCAATTATGTCTTCTAAAGACAAAAATGTCAGTTAAATAGAAAGAAAGTATTTCCATAAAAGCTTGGGTGTATGCTAAAAGTGAGTAAAAATAGAATGTATCTTTGCCTATTTAACAGGTTCAGAGAATCCAGCAATATCTCTATATGCTAGGAACAGAGCTGGAAAATCACGACTGGATGGCTACACTCTTCAGACAGACGTGTCTCTGCAGATAAAATCGCTGCATTGGGTCAGGGACACTACTGACTTCTGTTATCACTAAACACAGCTCATACAGTTAATATTTGATATATGATGGTATCGTCATCTTCTTTGGGCCTAAACTCATAAGGTGGTCTGAAACACAATTCCCATTCTGAACCCCCTTTATCAATGTCATGACAAACAAACATGTTGGCACTATGTCTGAATGAGTAGACTTGATCTTCTCAAAAAATATGTTACATTCCTATGGTAAGTAAATTACCTTTTTCAATTCATTTCAGCTTGGCATGGGTCTAAATACTAGCCACATCACTATGTCAGTTGTTACAGGGTCTGAATTGTTTTATTAACTTGGGATGTCAAATTAGCGCATTAATTGCGATTAATTCATTACAGGCTTATTTAGAGAGTCATGCTTTTTAATCGCTTAATTTATTTTATAACCTCTAACTTTGCTTTTTCTGTTTGTGAGTTGCCTTTATTTTGCCTTAAATCTGTGTTTGTGCGGTGGGCTTCTTGTGCTTGAGTTGTGGGTGGAAAACAATGGTCAGTCCCACCTTGAAGTGGTCTTTGATTGGCTGTTACTGTGTTTGGGCATGGTTAGCTCAGAGCAGTGGATAAAAAAGAGTGGCGACACTTCCATAGGACTCCGTTGTAAATCATGGCGGACCGCACTTCCGGGTTATGGAGCTTCTATAGTTCCACAAGTGGCGGTGATCCCGTTGGATCCGATTGATTTCAGTGGCCGCACGTCGAGAAACTCCTGAGGTAAGGCGATGGAATATCGACCAATTTTAACTCATTATGTGTAGTTATTATATCGGAGGCGCTTTTTATATTAGATATGAATTTTTTCAATTTTTAAATTCATACATTTAATAGGCCAAAACATTGCACAGTGGTTTAAACACTGCGGCAGTAGATCACCGGTTACCACTGAATACATTATATTGTTAACCTCTGATTTAAAAAAATATATAACATGTTTATATGGGATGTTGAGTTTAATTATTTTAAAGGTAATCCTGAAAGAGCCTTGTGAAGTTTCTGCTGTCAATAGACTCCACAAGTGGGGTAGCTATCAATTACATGAGCAGCAAAATAATTTTGTGGCTATTCCTTTTCTTAGTTGTGTATGTGAGTCATGTTTTCCTTGATTGCTTTTTTCAGGGTCTCATTGCTCCAGTGTATCCCACCTTTCTTCTGTATTTCTAATTGTTGAATTTGGTGTCTGTTAAAAATTGATTTGAACTTTTTTTGAATGAAATTGAACTTCTTTATCAATCCTGAATTTATTCTGGTTGCCTGGTTGCCTGGAATGCACTGCAAAAAACTCTAAAGCTAAAGGAGCTCATCAATCTTGGAGCTCTGAAAACTTGTGTTATAGAAATTGGAGCAGCTTCATATCGTACTTGTTTCTGTTTTTAATGTGAATCCAGAGCCTTAGCCCTGTTGCTTCCCCCTTGAAATGTATTTTATTTGTGTGTTGTCATTTTTATGCCTTGTAATTGTTGTTTTGTTGTGTGACTTGTGTCTGCAATTGTAATTTATTTTATGCTGCTGTCTTGGCCAGGCTTCCCTTGGAAAAGAGGTCATTGTGTCTCAACGGGACTGACCTGGTTAAATAAAGGCAAAATAAAAAAAATAAATAAATAAAATTCTCTTTTGTTGTTGAAGGGCCCTCTCTGCTCTCTTTTCTTCCTTCCTCTCCTCCACACTCGCTCTGTCATGACTGGCCCCCAGCACACTGGTCCCTGGATCACCTGTCACAGTGGATTCTTCATTGGCAGCCTCTGCTTGACTGGCCCCTGGAAGTCCGCTGACCTCTCCTTCACCCTCAATCTGCAGACTGCATCCTGGTACTTCCCTATCATCATTTTCATCTGCCACAATTTCTCCCTCATTCTCTGTAATAATAATAATAATAATAATTAAAGCTGCAAGCAGCGATGAACGGGCCCTCGCACTCATGGCCACCGCCCCCATAAGCATATCAGAAATGACACCACCCACGACTTTCTATGTCAAACCATTCAAAGGTTATGGCAGAGAATAGGACCTATGAAATTTTGACCAATCAGAAGAAGGGGCTGGGCTAATTTGCACCAATTATGGTCAAGGACTCAAAACCATGTCCGAAGACACCACCCACAAGTCTTTATGTCAAATCATTCAAAAGTTATTGCAGAAAATCGGAAGTATCACATATGGACCAATCAGAAGAAGGGGCGGGGCTAATTCATGGCAATGAAGATCAAGTACTCAAAACCGAGTCAAATGACACCACCCACAAGTCTTTATGTCAAATCATTCAAAGGTTATGGCAGAGAAAAAGTTTTCTAGGGGGCGCTGTTGAGCCATTTTGCCACGCCCATTAATGCAAACCATGAAATATCAAATTTATCGCCAGGCCTGGCTTGCGTGCAAAATTTGGCGACTTTTGGGGAACTATCAAACATGGACCAATCAGATGAAGGGGGGCGCGCTTTTTGGCGTCTAGCGTCACCATGGAAACGCTTTTGACTGAGAAAAGTAATGTGCGTCGTCGCAGGATGGAGACGCACATTTTGATGTATAACACACCTGGGTGCAGGTTACGGTTCGGGCTGCATTAACTGTCGAAGGAATGGCATACATTGCGCCAAAATTACGCGATTAATTCAAAATGTTCAAAATGGCCGACTTCCTGTTCGGTTTCGGCCATGGCGCCAAAAGACTTCTTTAAGTTGCGACATGATACAGGTGTGTACCGATTGTGGGGCTTGAGGCACAAATTGGTTTCTGTCTGGACCAATCAGATGAAGGGTGGGCGCGCTTTTTGGCGACTAGCGTCGCCACGGTAACGCTTTTGACTGAGAAAAGAATGCGCGTCGTCGCAGGATGGAGACGCACATTTTGATGTATAACACACCTGGGTGCACGTTACGGTTCGGGCTCTGAAGCGGCTGAAGGAATGGCATAAATTTCGCCAAAATTACACAATTCATTCAAAATGTTACGTTACGACATGATACAGGTGTGTACCGATTTTCGTGCATGTACGTCAAACCGTATTGTGGGGCTTGAGGCACAAAGTTTTCTAGGGGGCGCTGTTGAGCCATTTTGCCACGCCCATTAATGCAAACCATTAAATATCAAATTTTTCGCCAGGCCTGGCTTGCGTGCAAAATTTGGTGACTTTTGGGGCACGTTTAGGGGGGCAAAAAGGCCCTCCTTTCGTCAGAAGGAAAACAATAAAGAAGAAAGAATAAAGAATTCCTACAGATACAATAGGGCCTTCGCACTGTAAGTGCTCGGGCCCTAATAATCATCATCATCATCAGGTGTTGTTGCAGTTAATATGCATTTATCCTCCCTTTACATTAGCACCTACTTTCATCTCCTGTTTAAGGTTACACTAAACTCCAATTAAACAAAACTGTATACTCATGTGAAACAAATCATCTGCCACACTCTAGGCCTAAAAACATATGTACATTTTTTACAATTTTTTTTATTAGCAATAGATGAAGAATGATTTGTTTTGTTCCCTCCACTGCAAATCAATTTCATTGTGGGGACAAATAAAATGTCCGTCTGTCACATAGATTCACCCACCCCTGTTGTTTTTATGCTGTATCTAATAATCTGAAGGCTGCATTAAGAGTGTAGTCTATCTTTGCATTACATAAATGGGATATGTTGTTAACTGTGTGTCATACCCAAATTTGATCTTTTGCAGTAGGTGTGGTCATCGCTCCTTTCATTCACCACTGCTGAAGGCCTGCCCCGTGTGGGGACTTTCCTCCTCTTAGGCTTTGGGCGATGAATGAATAAGGTAGGCACAGCATCAGGTCGTAACCTGAATTGGCCTTTTTTGTTTTTTGTGAACTGGTTGTCCTCAAAATGTACCTGCAGGGAGATTTGTAAGATCTGTTTACACTGTATACTTTAAATATAATTGAAAGGTCATTAATGTGTATGCTCATTAGTGTGATGGCCTTAGAAATGTTAATAAGCAACTAACTGTCTTGTCACCATGTCAACATTATTTACCTGAAAATTTTTTCTGCTATTGCAATTTCCTTTAACTTCAAAATTTTCTCTGCTGACCATAACCAGCCATCTTTTACGTCGGCCCGTGTCCTTGGGGAAACCATATGTAACCCACACACTAAAAGTGTATGGTCACTAAGGGGTTAACGCTGCGCGAGCCATTCTTTTTGATCCTCGGCAGCACCCGTTGGAAAGGCAGACCCCGCCCTCCGCTGGTGTGTCTTGTAATTAACGGACACGCGGGAGAAAGGAAAAAAGGAGAGTTTCCAATGCATGTAAACGGGAAGGTGAAATGAGTGCAGGTGAAATTATAAAGGAAAAAACGATAGAAGAGACGATAAAGAGTGCGGGAGGGAGTGCTGCATGGTGCAGTATTGCTGAAAGAATTGGTTTAATTGACAGAAGAACTCCGACTGGTTTTTTTGAGACCCCCTTCTATTGAATGAGAGAAGACTTCGGATGTGATGGCGAGTCAGACCCACGGACGATGCGTTGGAGGTTCCTGCCAGTAGACTGGCCAGCTGCTGCAGGGATTGACAAGATCAGCTTGAACTCAGGATTTCCCAGCTAAGGAAATACCATAACACCTACACTTAAACCTACCCGGGTAGTGTACATACATACATAAGAGACACGGAAAAGAACAAGAAACTCCAAAAGAACATTTACCAGTACAAAAAGAACTGGAAAAATCTCAGAAGGGAATTCTTTATTTTATTTTTATTTTTTTTTAAGAAAAGAGCTCTATTTTATTTTGGGTTATTTATTCTTTTTTCAGTCACTGTAAGTGTGATCATATTTTGTTTTGTGTTGCTACAATAAAATTGTCAGTTGTTTACGATACATTATATTCTTTCTTGCTCCCCAGAACCTAGATCTTCATAGCCTATACTTTTTCTTTTGCAATGTTATAAGTACAAGTGCTACATAAAAGTGGCGAGCCCAGCCAGGAGGAGTGGCTGAATTTTTGAAACAATCTGACAGTTTTATTGCAGTTCCACTACAGTATGGATGTCATAAATGTACAGAGTGTCAAGGTTTCAAACTCGGTTCTAGTTCATGGGTTAATAGGCACAGAGATAGATGAAGAACTAGTTGATTTCTTGAAAAAATATGGTCCCATCTCCAGACTAGTACCTGTTGATAGTTCTGACCCTGACTTTAACAATACAACCATAGTTGAGTTTCAGTTTGGAACAGCTATAAAGGCACTTCAGGACGAGTTACCATGTCAAAGACCTACCTCTGACCCTGAAATCACCCACAACATCCAACTTTTGTCACCCCTCTACAGCTCTAAGCTGACTTCTGACCTTACTCAGTCCTACATAACTGGGTTAAAGGGGGTTGCAAAGCTGAGTGGCTCAGATTATGAGAGGCTTTTGCGTGAAGAACTGAGCCGAATGCAGAAATCGGCTAATAGGGAGGAGGCATGTACTCCAGAAGAGTTTACCTCTGATTCAGAGGCAGTGACTCGAATGATGCCAGGTCAAACCCAGCCTCATCTGGGTAGTCAGGCCACACCCAAAGCAGACCATGCAGTTTTACCTGTTGCTGTTGAGAGCTCCACGCCATTCTTGTCACCAGAACAGATCAATACACCTGAGGTACAAAGGGTGATAGTTGAACACATTGTGAAAAGTAGTGATTTAGCACAAACCTACCCAAGCTCCTCTAAGCTTAGACCTTTCTCAGGAAGGAACCCTTGTCCCGGTATGGAGGTTGAATATGACAGTTGGCGGAGTAACGTGGAGTTTTACCTTGCAGATTCCCCTGTTCCACAGAGGCAAGTGGTCAGGAAGATCATAGAGAGTCTCTTACCTCCTGCTGCCAGCATTGTCAAACATCTGGGTCCTTTCTCTAAGCCGGAGGATTTCTTGACCCTCCTTGACTCAGCCTATGGGACAGTGGGTGATATTGATGAACTTTTTGCAAAGTTTCTCAGCACCAATCAGAATGCAGGTGAGAAACCCTCTGCTTATTTGCACCGCCTACACAATACTTTGAGTAAAGTTGTAAAAGGTGGGGGTATCCCAGCTGGTGACTTTGACCGTCAATTACTGAAACAGTTCTGCAGAGGATGCTGGGATAATGGCTTAATTCTAAGCCTCCAGTTGGAACAAAAGAAATCTCAGCCCCCTGCGTTTTCTGAACTGTTGTTGTGGCTGAGAACAGAGGAGGACAAACAAGCTGCAAAATCTAGCCGTATGAAGCAGCACCTTGGATTGTCAAAATTAAAGGTGCAGTCCAATCCCCTCAGTGTGTACTCTGATATTGACATGAGAGCAAGTACTGATGACACAACAGACCCAGTGACTACCAAAACTCTACAAAAACAGATAGCTCAGCTTCAGAATCAGCTGTCATCCCTCAAAGCTTCCATAGATAAGCCTACTAACAAAAAGGCACAGGCAATAGTACCAAAGACAAAGAAAGGCAAGCCAAAAGAGTCATTGGCAGCTAGCCATACACCAGTGGGTGAAAATTTAAGCAAAAGTGGTAGAAGGCCACGCCCCTGGTATTGCTTTACCTGTGGTGAGGACAATCATATTGCGACCACATGCCCTAATGAACCAAATCCTGATCTGGTTGACTCCAAGAGGAAAGCATTTAAAGCAAAGCAAAGGGCCTGGGATGAGCAAAATAAGGCTGATTTAAACTAAAAACTGTTCCAGTCGAGGGACAGACTGGAACTGATATCATTGAAAGTCCCACACCTAAAGCTTTCCTGAAAACTTCATCCTGCAATCTCACTTTACAGCAGCAGGCCAGAATTCCAAAAGGGCTAATTGGTGAAAAATGTACAGCAAATGTTACTGTAAATGGAGTTAAGTGCAATTCTTTGCTGGACACTGGTTCTCAGGTGACCACCATATCAGTTTCCTTTTACAATGAGAACCTGGCAGAAATACCTATACAGCCTATTAGTGACCTTGATGTTGAGGGTGCAAATGGGCAAGCAGTCCCATATCTGGGTTATGTGGAGGTCAGCATTGAGTTTCCCAAGGAGTTCATTGGGCCACTGCTTGAGGTTTCCACACTGGCATTGATTGTGCCTGATTTGCGCTCCAACACTGATTTGCCAGTATTGATAGGCACAAATGTGCTTGATGTGTTGTACAGTGAGCATTGTCTGGACAGATCTACATCTGACATTTCCTCTGTCTATAGTTTTAGGCAGATATTGAGAACTCTCAAACTCAGACATTCAGAAAAAATCACAGGCAAGATTGGCCTGGTGAAATTAAAACATAACAAACAACATGTCATCCCAGCAGGTGACCGGGTCTGTCTTGAAGGCTCCGTTAAAGCCAGGAACTCCTTATGCGAGAAACAGGCAATCATAGAGCAGCCGAGTTCAACTACTTTACCTGGTGGAATCTTTGTTGACTGCTGCCTGGTTACATTGCCCGATCGTGATTTTCATACATTTCCTGTATGGGTCAGAAACGAGACAGAGCATGATATAACTCTTCCAACTAACTGTGCTATTGCTGATCTGCATGTAGTTGACCAAGTTCTTGACCTTAAGAACTCCCCTGTGTCAGACTCTGTTACTGCAGCGTGCTATAGCTCATCTGCCCAACCCTCTGGTCACCTTAAAGAGGCTGAGTTAACATTCGATTTTGGCGACTCGCCGTTGCCTGAGGAATGGAAAGAGAGAGTGGTGCACCGTCTGCGTACTTACTCTGATGTGTTCTCATGCCACGATCTTGAGTTTGGTCATGCTACAAAGGTCAAACACAAAATAAAGCTCAAGGATGAGGTGCCCTTTAAACAGCGATCAAGGCCCATTCATCCTAATGACTATGAGGCGGTGAAGAAACATCTTAAGATGCTTTTGGAAGCTGGGGTGATAAGAGAATCAGAATCCCCTTATTCTTCACCTATTGTTGTTGTCAAAAAGAAGAATGGCGACGTTCGCCTCTGTATTGACTACCGCAAACTTAACACACTGACCATAAGGGATGCTTATGCACTCCCAAACCTTGAAGACACTTTTTCAGCCCTCTCAGGGTCAAAATGGTTTTCAGTGATGGATTTGAAATCTGGTTACTATCAGATTGAGATGGAGGAGGAAGACAAGCCAAAAACTGCTTTTGTCTGCCCTCTGGGGTTTTATGAATTCAACCGGATGCCACAAGGAATAACGAACGCACCCAGCACTTTCCAGAGGTTGATGGAGAAGTGCATGGGGGACATTAACCTCAGGGAGGTTTTAGTATTCCTTGATGATTTGATTGTGTTTTCAGATTCCCTAGAAGAGCATGAGAGAAGGTTGCAGCATGTTCTTCAGCGGTTGAGGGAAAATGGCTTAAAGCTCTCTCCTTCAAAATGCAAATTCTTCCAGACATCAGTGCGGTATTTGGGACACATTGTCTCAAAGGATGGGGTTGAGACCGACCCTGAAAAAATTACTGCCATAAAAACCTGGCCAGTACCGCAGACCTTGAAACAGCTTAGATCGTTCTTGGGATTTGCCGGCTACTACCGCCGCTTTATTGAACATTATTCTAAGACTGTGAAACCCTTAAATGACCTGACAGGAGGTTATCCGCCTTTGAGGAAAGGTCAAAGGAAAGTCTCTTGTGGTGGCAAGTATTTCAACCCCAGTATGCCTTTTGCAGAGAGGTGGACGCCTGCTTGCCAAGCAGCTTTTGAGTGTATCAAAGTGAAACTGACTTCTTCTCCAGTACTGGGGTTTGCCAACCCAAAGATCCCATACGTTCTGCATACAGACGCCAGCTCAACTGGACTAGGCGCTGCCTTGTATCAGGAACAAGAAGGGAAAATGCGGGTAATTGCTTATGCCAGTCGGGGATTGACACCCAGTGAGAGCAAATATCCGGCTCACAAGTTGGAATTTTTGGCTCTAAAATGGTCAATTGTTGACAAATTTTTCGATTACCTTTATGGAAATTCCTTCACGGTTATGACAGACAACAATCCATTAACATATGTACTTACCTCAGCCAAACTGGACGCAGCAAGCCATCGCTGGTTAGCAGCCTTATCTACCTTTGATTTTAATATCAAATACAGGGCTGGGAAAGCAAACCAGGATGCGGATGGTTTGTCACGACGACCCCATCGTGAGTTGGCTGCAGACCATGCTTCTCTGGAAGAGGCGGAACGCATCCGACAGCTCACCTCACGATTTCAGACATCATCTCCATCTGATCTCAGCTTGGATTCACATGAAGTCGCAGCAGTGTGCCATAGGCATATGCTAAGTGAGACAGACGACCAGTTACCTTCCATCACTTTGGTTGAGTCTTTAGCTATTCATGCTGATGCTGTACCTGATGCCTATGAACAGGAGACATTTGGTCAGGTGACAGTTCCCCTGTTCTCTGAATCTGACCTCAAGGAGCAGCAGGAAGCTGATCCAGTCATAGGCCAGGTGATTAAATTACTGCGATCAGGTGTTGACAGCCCACATAGCATCAAGGATGAATCACATGATATGAAGTTGATGCTAAAACAGTGGAAACGCTTTGAAATTAAAAATGGTCTTCTAACCAGGACACGGCAATGTCATGGCCAAAACGTTTATCAGCTGGTTCTTCCAGTAGTCTTAAGACCAACAGTTTTCAAGCTCCTCCATGATGACATGGGGCACATGGGGTGGGAGCGTACTCATGACCTAATAAGATCTAGGTTTTATTGGCCACGAATGGCCAATGACATTGAAGCCAAGATAAAATCCTGCGGTCGTTGTGTGAGAAGAAAGTCCCAACCTGAAAAAGCAGCACCTTTGGTCAATATCAGAACATCACGACCAATGGAATTGGTCTGTATGGACTTTTTGTCTCTGGAGCCAGATAGCAAGAATACCAAAGACATTTTAGTCATTACAGATCATTTCACAAAATATGCTGTTGCTTTACCTACACGAGACCAGAAAGCTACAACAGTGGCAAAATGTCTCTGGGATAACTTTTTGATTCACTACGGGTACCCAGAGCGCCTTCACAGTGACCAGGGCAGAGATTTTGAATCTCTTGTCATTAAGGAGCTCTGCACTATGACTGGTATTAGGAAGGTGAGAACTACCCCATACCATCCACGGGGCAATCCGGTTGAGAGATTCAATCGGACCCTCCTCAACATGCTTGGTACTTTGAAGGAGGAGCAGAAGGTGCATTGGCGGGATTTTGTTAAACCCCTTGCTCACGCCTACAATTGCACCAAAAACGAGGTCACAGGATTCAGCCCTTATGAACTGATGTTTGGGCGACAACCTCGACTACCAGTTGACTTAGCCTTTGGGCTTCCAGTAAAAAATAATGAGCCAGTGCCTCATTCTCAGTATGTCCGAAATCTAAAAGCTCGTCTTGAAGAGAGCTATCGTCTTGCTCTGGAGAATTCTGCAAAAGTTGCAGAGCGAAACAAAAAACGGTTTGATATGCAGGTTAGAGAAGCTACTCTCAAGGTCGGTGATCGGGTATTGGTTAGAAATCTCCGTCTGCGAAACAAACACAAACTGGCAGACAAGTGGGAGTCCACTGTGTACCGTGTTTTGAAACAAATGGAGAACTTACCTGTATACACTGTCAGTCCAGAAGGTGGAGACGGCCCGTGCCGCACCCTTCATCGAGATCTTTTGCTTCCATGTGGTAATTTGTCTGAAGCTGATGATGAAAATGCATCAGAGAAGAAAAAAACTATCCAACGACCCCGAACTAGGCAAAACGCCCCTCAGTTACTGCAGTCTGAGTGTTCTGACTCTGAGGAGGAGTACGTGGGTTTTCAGATAGTCCCACCTGTTCATACAGAAACATTTATCAGGATGTATGACAAGAACACACACTCAGAACCTCTCATGGTATCTGATGAGCAAGTTGAGCCAGAAACCCATAATACTCCATTACCTGCTACTGAAGGTGACTTTCAAACAAGGTCAGATGAGGTAATGGAGGTTGTTGCTGATACTGACGGGTTTGAGTTTAGACATGCCTCTGATGCCACAGAAAAGCCACATAATGAGGAGGTTGCAGGCAATACTGATACAGACGCTATGTTTATGTTAGGTGTTGAGAATGTGGATGATGAAGATTCCAACACTGACTTACCTGACCAACAGACTGTGGAAGAGACTGACACAGTTAAGACAAGCTGTGAGGACACAGACATAAGGAAGTCAGAAAGGACACGTCGAGCACCAGGTCGTTTTCATTACCCACAGTTAGGTAAACCCCTGATTTCTTTTGCTCAAGGTTTTCTTGACAGTTTTAATCAAGCACTGGAGTTGTTTGGTGACCATTCTGATGGATATGTTTATGATGTTTAAATTTGAGTATTGACCGCATGATGGGACTCCTGCTCATTAAAGGGGGGAGGGTGTAACCCACACACTAAAAGTGTATGGTCACTAAGGGGTTAACGCTGCGCGAGCCATTCTTTTTGATCCTTGTTACGGCCCTGTGGCCTCTGTCTGTTTGTGTGTGTGTGTGTGTGGTTGCTCTGCTCTGCCTCTTCCCAGGTCCTGCTCCCTGCCTTCCCACTCATTGATCACACCTGCAGCCAGTACAGCAGTACCAGATAGTGCTTCCTACCAACTGCCGTCAGCATGTGCTGGCGTTGGCTCATGAACATCTGTGGTCCGGTCATTTGGGCATAACCAAAACCTATGACCGTATCCTCAGGCACTTCTTCTGGCCTGGGTTGAAGGCTGACGTTGTGCGCTTTTGTAAAACCTGCTGTACCTGCCAGGTTGTAGGAAAACCGAATCAGGTTGTTCCCCCAGCCCCTCTGCACCCCATTCCAGCCTGGGGTGAACCGTTCGAACGCGTCCTGGTAGACTGTGTAGGTCCGATGCCCCGTACAAAGTCTGGCAACCAGTTCCTTCTGACTCTAATGTGTGTTTCCACCCGGTTTCCTGAGGCCATCCCTCTTAGGAGGATTACTGCCCCAGCTATCACTAAGGCTTTGACCAAATTCTTCACCACATTTGGGCTCCCCAAGGTTGTGCAAACCGACCAGGGAAGTAACTTCCTCTCCAGAACTTTCAAGCAGGCTTTGCAGTCTTTAGGTGTCTCCCATTCAGTGTCCAGCGCTTACCACCCTGAGTCTCAAGGTGCGCTTGAACGTTGGCATCAGACCCTGAAGAGTATGCTGCGTAAATACTGTTGTGACACCGGAAATAGCTGGGATGAGGGGGTTCCCTTTGTACTCTTTGCCATTCGTGATGCTAAGCAAGAATCCCTTGGTTTCAGTCCAGCTGAGCTTGTGTTTGGTCACAATGTGCGTGGACCTGTGAAGGTGCTGAAAGAGCGATTTATGTCTGTCCCACCTGCTAAAGTGGAGGTGGCAGATTTCGTCTCTCAGTGTAGGGAGCGACTGCGGAGTGCCTCGAAACTGGCAAGGAGGGCTCTTTCTTCCACCCAGCGTAGCATGAAGACCCGGTATGACAGGAAAGCGGTCAGGCGTCAGTTCCAGCCTGGGGACCAAGTTTTGGTATTGTTGCCAGTGCCTGGTTCTGCTCTCACGGCCCGCTTCTCAGGGCCATATGTTGTGGAGAGCAAGGTATCTGACACTGACTATGTCATCGCCACCCCTGAACGGAGGAGGAAGAAGCGCTTGTGTCATATTAACATGCTAAAATCTTATAATTCCAGGGAAGCTGGTCCAGGGAAGCAGGGACCCGCCTTGGGGGGCACGGCCCCTGATGGGCTGTCTGTCTCTCTGATCTGTGATGGGACTGAGCCGGATGATGGTTTGGCAGTGCTGTCAGATGGTCAGCAGAGTGGCAGGTTGTCTAATTCTCAGTTTCTATCAACTGTTGGGTCACAATTAACTTATCTCCCAGAGTGGCAGCGGGATGGCGTTGTCCAGCTGCTCCACGCCTATCCTGCTCTGTTTAATGATGTGCCTTCATGTACCACTGTTCTCCAGCATGATATTGACGTTGGGTCTGCCACACCCATCAAGCAGCATCCTTATCGCTGTCCTGTCGGGAAGCGGGAGGTCCTGAAAAAGGGGGCTGAGTACCTGTTGCAGAATGGGTTAGCTAAGCCTAGCCACAGTCCGTGGAGTTCCCCGTGTCTGCTGGTTCCGAAGTCTGATGGTACTCCACGTTTTTGCACAGACTTCCGCAAGGTCAATGCAGTGACTGTGCCAGACTCTTTCCCTTTGCCCCGTGTGGAAGACTGTATAGACTGTATTGGTCCAGCTACGGTGATAACGAAACTAGATCTGCTGAAAGGGTACTGGCAGGTACCTCTGACCGCTAGGGCTTCTAACGTCTCTGCCTTTGTGACCCCCGACCATTTCTTGCAGTACACAGTGATGGCCTTCGGAATGAGAAATGCACCCGCTACATTCCAGCGTCTGATGCAGATAGTGTTGGGGGACGTGCCTCAGTGTAAAGTGTACCTGGACGATGTGGTAGTGTATTCCACCGTCTGGGAGGAACATCTCTCTAGTCTGGCAGTGGTGTTTGAACGGCTTGCTGCAGCCTCTTTGACCCTTAACCTTGCCAAATGTGAGTTTGGTAGAGCAACCGTCACCTATCTAGGGAAACAGGTTGGGCATGGCCGGGTGCGTCCTGTGGATGCAAAGGTCGCGGCGGTGCTGTCCTACCCAGCTCCCACTACCAGGCGGGAGCTCCGCCGTTTCCTGGGCGTGACCGGCTACTATCGCTGTTTCTGTAGGAACTTCTCTGTGGTGGTTGCTCCGCTCACCAGGCTGTGCCATTCACGTGGGATGGGGAATGTCAGACAGCCTTCGAAGCCGCTAAGTCTCTCCTCTGCAGTGCCCCTGTTTTATCTGCTCCTAACTTTGCTCTTCCCTTTAAACTTGAGGTGGATGCCAGTGCTTCCGGGGCTGGTGCTGTGCTACTGCAGGAGGGCGAGGGTGAAGTGAACCATCCAGTATGCTACTTTTCAGTGAAGTTCAAGCGCCATCAGCTGAACTATTCCACCATCGAGAAGGAGACGCTGGCGATGCTACTGGCCCTCCAGCATTTCGAGGTGTATGTTGGCTCCAGTTCCTCTCCAGTGATTGTGTACACTGACCATAACCCTCTGGTGTTCCTCTCACGTATGTACAACCACAACCAGCGCCTGATGCGCTGGGCTCTGTTAGTGCAAGGCCTTAACATCGAGATCCGGCACAAGAAAGGGGCAGACAACGTCGTGGCGGACGCGCTGTCCCGTGGGTGAGCCAGTTCTTGCACAATAACAACCCCGGAGGGGTTTGTTTTTATGGGGGGGGGTGTTACGGCCCTGTGGCCTCTGTCTGTTTGTGTGTGTGTGTGTGTGGTTGCTCTGCTCTGCCTCTTCCCAGGTCCTGCTCCCTGCCTTCCCACTCATTGATCACACCTGCAGCCAAGCAGCCATGATTGGGCGTGGCCAGCTACAAATACCTGGGGGGAGCTGCAGTTCGGCCTCTGTGTGTGGGCCTTTGTGTATGGCGAAGCCGTGTGTGTGGCAGGTTTTCTCCAGGCTGCTGTGGTTGAGGTCTGGCAGACCAGCTTATCGGCTCTCCTAGTGGGGGGGGGCCCGCTTTATGTTGTTTTTTCTTAATAAATGCGCCTCGGCTCTTTTGAAACATTGGTCTCCTCCTATTTTATCCTTCGGTTCCCACCTGTGTTACTCTCCTCATTTCCTTTTGCCCATGGGGACGTAACAATCCTCGGCAGCACCCGTTGGAAAGGCAGACCCCGCCCTCCGCTGGTGTGTCTTGTAATTAACGGACACGCGGGAGAAAGGAAAAAAGGAGAGTTTCCAATGCATGTAAACGGGAAGGTGAAATGAGTGCAGGTGAAATTATAAAGGAAAAAACGATAGAAGAGACGATAAAGAGTGCGGGAGGGAGTGCTGCATGGTGCAGTATTGCTGAAAGAATTGGTTTAATTGACAGAAGAACTCCGACTGGTTTTTTTGAGACCCCCTTCTATTGAATGAGAGAAGACTTCGGATGTGATGGCGAGTCAGACCCACGGACGATGCGTTGGAGGTTCCTGCCAGTAGACTGGCCAGCTGCTGCAGGGATTGACAAGATCAGCTTGAACTCAGGATTTCCCAGCTAAGGAAATACCATAACACCTACACTTAAACCTACCCGGGTAGTGTACATACATACATAAGAGACACGGAAAAGAACAAGAAACTCCAAAAGAACATTTACCAGTACAAAAAGAACTGGAAAAATCTCAGAAGGGAATTCTTTATTTTATTTTTATTTTTTTTAAGAAAAGAGCTCTATTTTATTTTGGGTTATTTATTCTTTTTTCAGTCACTGTAAGTGTGATCATATTTTGTTTTGTGTTGCTACAATAAAATTGTCAGTTGTTTACGATACATTATATTTTTTCCTTTCTCCCGCGTGTCCGTTAATTACAAGACACACCAGCGGAGGGCGGGGTCTGCCTTTCCAACGGGTGCTGCCGAGGATCAAAAAGAATGGCTCGCGCAGCGTTAACCCCTTAGTGACCATACACTTTTAGTGTGTGGGTTACACATGCATTCGATGACCTCCCTCCGACCGATTGGTGCACCCAAATGTTGCACAGCCAACCATGGTATGATCACGGTTCTACATACAATAATAAATGTAAAAATAAAAAAAAGCTTGTCAGACCTCACCTTGATTATTATTAACATTTCTGATTGACTGAGAGCACTGCAGTTGTTAAATAATAAAAATAAACCTAAAAAATACAACTTGCCTAATAAATTGTGCACACAGTGTAGAAGATGAATACTTTGTAGTGGTGTGTATATTTAATTGACACTTTTATTTTGTTGCCATTGATGAATATATAGACATTAAGATAGTGAATCCTCAGATGCTAGATTACTTTTTCTCACTCCTCTTTCTGTCTCCCACAGGTTTGGTTGATGTGCACAGATGATATTGCTAGAGGATATTGTAATAAAGCCAACTTTTACACCAGATACGCCTCTTTTTTTCAAATTGTTCCCCTTTGGAGAAGTCAGAATGGGTCAAACACTACACTGATGAGCAGGACGTGGCGTCAGGCACTTTTCAGAGTATTCTAATAAAATATATGCTCATATTCTCTGTAAGTGTGTAAAAGCAGCTTGTGTTCCACTTTAAGAAATGTAAGACATTTCGTAGCCCCACCTTTGTTCTGCTGTCCTAATGCTGGAATACAGTCTATTAAATAAAATTGTTCTTCCGTAATGCCAAACATATTTTTCTGTGATTTAAGAGCCTTCATACATTGTCTTTTAATTATTTTACTTGTTCTCACAGACAGACACTTGCTCTTATTGTCACATTCATCATTTAAATACATACGATTGTATTTGTGTCTGATGCTGCCTCCCCAGCAGACTGCAGCATAAAACAACACACTGAGTGACCACAGACTGATAAACATCTGCAGCATCGTACTACAGATAAATAGATCTGGATCATAAAATATTTAACTGAAAACCATAATTTATCATTGTCCAATGTAAGGGAGTATTCATAAATCGCTTACATTAATCTCATGTAGCTACACAAGAGATGCATTGCACCAGATTACAGTTCAATTGCTAATTTATCTGCAATCCATGAAGTCAAGTTTTCCCTCCCCCCCAAAATAACGCAGACAAGCTTGTCAAATTACGCTTTTAGTTGTCATTCAGCCATTCAATACACGTAACTGACATTGATGAATTCACAGGGATTCAATATCAGTTGTAAATGTACCTGTGTACGGATTTTTTTAAATATTTACCGTTCTAAAGACTGCTGTCTGTCCCATAGACGAACATGTAACTTGTTTGGGAACTTTCGGGGCTGACATGAACCACGTGACCGCTCTGGCGGCGAGATCAAAAGTTGTCGCCACTCTGTTTTATCCACTGCTCTGCCCAAAACTCGAGGAGAGCACCGCGCGCATGCGCACGTCTGCGACCGAGAGGCTAGCGAATGTTCTGAGAGAGACACCACTCTTGATGTTTAGTAATGAGAATAGTTGTGATCATCTCGAGAAAAGTGCTATGTTTCACTTCACCTCAGTATGCCGTTTACCTTCATTGCGGTGAAACCAGCAGTGTGCGTGAGAAGAGAGGCTTCGGAATGATCCGAAAGCTTTTCTTGAAAATTTAGCAGTTTTTTCATTTTTTTTCTTCGGTTTTTGAGAGCAACATTCTTTATTCTTTTAGTGTTTAAACTTTTACTGCCTGACATTTGAAATAACACACAAAAGATCGTTTTTTTTCAAGTGTTAATTATATATTGAATGCAAAAATGCTTTGACTTTTGTATTTAACAGCTCCTACATAATTATTTTTATAATCATTATGAAAACATTGGGTATGTTTATGTAATGTTCAAAGATTTTTTTTAATAAAACTTTTTATCTTCTTTTTTATTAAATTGGGGGTTGTAGAAAGGTGTCAGAAATTGATGCATCAAATATTATCCATCTGGCATTATAGGGTTAATACTCTTGCTGTCAAGCGATTAAAAAAAAAAGAGACTTGGTTTTGTTTTTTATTTGAGTAATACTCTTTATATGTTATAATTCAACGTGAAATTGCATAATGTGAAGTTTTGTTATCATTGTACTGTTTGCAAATGTTAATTAAAAAAAAAAAAATAAATAAAAAAAATATATATATTAAAGAAGTGACCAACTTTCGGTATGGACTTCCGGTATGGATGGAACTCTGGCGGCGCCCTTGTCGGCCATCTTGCCTGCAGCCAGGTACTCTTGAATGTTCTTGCCAAGTGGATGTAAATGGCTAGGACTGCATGTGTTCAAGTCTGTTGAGAAAATAACTTTATAAAGCCATTTTTTTTGTTGTTATATATCAATCTTTTGATCTGCCACAATAATGTAATGAATTTAAAGGAAAACATCTCCAAAATGAGGGCTTTTCTCTGCAAGTTTTAGGTGAGTCTCTTTTTTTTTTTTTTTTAATCGCTTGACAGCAAGAGTATTAACCCTATAATGCCAGATGGATAATATTTGATGCATCAATTTCTGACACCTTTCTACAACCCCCAATTTAAAAAAAAAGAAGATAAAAAGTTTTATTAAAAAAAATCTTTGAACATTACATAAACATACCCAATGTTTTCATAATGATTATAAAAATAATTATGTAGGAGCTGTTAAATACAAAAGTCAAAGCATTTTTGCATTCAATATATAATTAACACTTGGAAAAAAAACGATCTTTTGTGTGTTATTTCAAATGTCAGGCAGTAAAAGTTTAAACACTAAAAGAATAAAGAATGTTGCTCTCAAAAACCGAAGAAAAAAAATGAAAAAACTGCTAAAATTTCAAGAAAAGCTTTCGGATCATTCCGAAGCCTCTCTTCTCACGCACACTGCTGGTTTCACCGCAATGAAGGTAAACAGCATACTGAGGTGAAGTGAAACATAGCACTTTTCTCGAGATGATCACAACTATTCTCATTACTAAACATCATCAAGAGTGGTGTCCTGAGGGAGGAAAGAACTATGGGAGATAGGAAGCAGCCCTCTGAGTCCTTATCCTATTTCTTTAACCTTTACTTTAATCTTAACCTGCATTTTAAAAATCAAAAATCATACCAGAAGCACCACTTACAGTACAATATACACATAACTCAAAATCTTAAAACTTCAAACAGAAGTAAAACTGGCAAGAACCGGTGGTGGAAAACAGAGGCAAGACAAATGGGAATGCAACAGGATATCTCCACAGCAAACCACAGCGCTCACAAAGCACGGATAGGAGGAGTAAAAACACAACCTAAGACCAACATCCCGAGGCTATAACAGAAGTAGGCAGGTTTTTAAATGAAACAGTTCAATAAACTTCAGCACATAAAAAAAGATATATTTTCAAGTGTTCTTTTTCGTTGTGCTATACCACTTGTAAGAAAATACTGATTCAACAAGAACTTGGCCCTTGCCAGTCATAATTATAAAAATGTATATATATATATTACTATATAGAAATAACTTAAATCACTCTGTGGGACTCTGTGTCCTCCAGGCTTAAGAGGGGAGCAGCCATCTGACTTATCAGCTCACAGTTAAAAACCCCATCATGTGCCATAGTGTAGTGGCTCACTTGCATATCCATTGCATATCCGTGAATTCACGAATCCTGAAACAGCCTAGGACTCTGCGTTCTGCATGACACATTCCTTATTTAAATAAGACAATGTCAAACCATTTTCTGCATGATTATGACATATTAAGCTCTGTCTGTAATATTAATAATTTGGGCATTAAAGGGACCTACTTGCAGTAAGACATTTAAGTAATTTGTATTATTTGGTAAATCATGAAAAAAGAAGAGGCCCTGACCTTTTACGAAGTCTGAAATCAAACAAGATTAGCTTAAAATGTGAAAAATTACTCCTCAGTTCGTAAATGCTCATACAAATGTGCAAGTGGTGATGCCACACAGTCCCACACATAGCCCTGCTCAAAGAAATATATTCTTGAAAATTTGAATGAATTGCAAATCATTGAATTATGAATTATTATAATATAATTATAAATAAACTGAATTTTTATGTAAATGTAAATATACATTATAAAACACATATTGACTTCCAACAAATAACAAATAGCATTCCAGAATATAATCAGTTCATGTTCATGTTCATGTTTTTCACCTGCCATTATCATACCCAGCTGTCAGGCCATTATTTGACTGATTTTCCGGCTTCTGGAAGATAATAGATACGGTGAATATGATGTTCACATTATACAGAAAATAACAAAGCATTATCTTAATAATGCGCATTATTGCAGAAAACGCTTGCTGCATCTTTGCTTCCAAGATACTGTGCAGAGCAACAATGCATGCTGGGCAACAGTGCAAGCTTGGAAAACCGCTGTCTTCTAACCAATCACAATTCATCACAATATGTGTCTCACCACTAAAGGTTGTCTCCTTTCCTGGGTTTTTCTTATCACCTGACTGTCACTCTGGACACATGACTCCTGCTTATCTCATCCATTCGGCAATTTTCTCACTCCAGATTGAATTGCTTGACACTTTCTGTCAAATAATCAATTTCTACTGGAAACGCTCCAGTTCATTTCTGATGATGGTCCTGAAAACAATTTTGATAAATTAGAAAATAAAAATAAATCCCCTTTTCTATTATTTCAAAATAAACTGATGCTACATTTAATATGTTTGTATAACCAACACTGTCAGTGAGGTAAGGCATGCCGTTTGTCCTTCTGGACAACATATATATATTTTTATGACAATAATTCGTTGCTTCGCAGCTTGTATTTGTCATTCCAAGAGCAGTTACAGATACATTCAGTAGTTGTTGGTTACACTGTGAGGCAAGATGAACGGTAACTTTGGGGCATGTCCCTTCACAAGCAAAGTTGCTTAACAAACCCCTTAGCACATACTGATGTAATGGCATTGACATTTTGCTCACTGATATGATCATGGTCAGTAAGATCAACAGCTTTCTGAAGATCTGTGCATGAGCACCACGGATAACAGGCTGCAGATTTTTTTTATTGTACCTTCATCTGATAGTTTGCTGTGGAGAGAGACAGACATAATTAGGATAAACAAAAGGAAATGACACGGCTGCTGAAGCACCACAATGCCCAAGGAGATTCCTTTGCTCACTGAGATTTTCTCTATGTATGTTTCATGAATAAAGATGAAGACGAATATTAGATTTTTACACAACAGTTGCATCTTCTGATTAGTACTTAATGGGCCGCAACAAGTCTGCTAGTTCACATTGTAGTTTGATGTAGCGTGCCATGTAGAGGTGAGCCGCAGTCAAAAAAGATCAGACTTAATTGAAATTGAAATGAAGAGTACCAATTAGTGAGTTATACTCATGAAAGCATCTTGTATGGACTTGAGCACTGGACATTTAAAGTGATTCCCTGAATTTGTAATGTGTTATCTTTAGAGTAGGTAGATAGACCTGTTGCTAAGTGGGATTTAAATTCTGAGGTTTACAGAGCGCGGAAAAATGGGACTTCAGTTTTCCTGTGCTGACTAGACATAGATCCATGAGATGCCTTGATTGACTGTCTTCTGTCTAACAGGTACAGAGTACTGCAATCTGTGGTGTTTCCTGTTGCAAATTTCTTCATTCATTCTTTCAATCATTCTGGTAAGAGTTCATTCTGTATAATCATAACTGAGAAAACCCTCACGTTCAGATTGCATATAGGTGTGATTGCACTACTCTAACACCTGAATCTCACCACTGATTGTGGATTTGTCAGAAAACAGAGCAATAAATACACAACTTTTCAAGAAAATGCAGCTTCTCAGTGCAAGGACGTTGCAGTTTGACATGCCAGTCGCCGACATCCCATCAGAGGGCTTTAACTTAGATTTCACAAGTACGGTCATTTCTGTTTCTTGACAAAAAGACTGCCAACCTTACATACTATTCTTAAACTAGCGTGACAGAACAGTTTAAGGCTGGGAACAAAAGAGTTAGCAAGACAGAGATAAAAAAAACCTTCATGCAAGCAGAACAAGCAAACAGTAAAGCAGACTCTTTTATTCACCAGCCGCTGGATGTGATCCAGATGATAAAACACTGGTATTGTGATTGCACACAACAACCAACGACTCAGACAAAAGCAAATGGCTTAGAGCTATTTCTGTCTGGATACAGATGAGGGCTTTAATTGTCAGCCAAGACCCTCAGGCTGGGGCTCTTGATGCTATAGTAGGGCACAATTGTCTTTGATCAGAATAAAGGCAATCAAATACGACGATGTCAGTTCTTCATCCATTCATACAATTCATGCAAACTGACCTAATTTCTGTTATTTTTGAAATTACGACCTCTTTAGCTGTTAGATATTTTGTCAGACTTCAAAAAGCTTAAAGTCAAAGATGAAATACAATTTTTTTTTCATTTGAATCATATAATTTCTTTAAAAGTTATGGCTGTTCAGGCTTTCGCTTGGAACCTTTTTCCTTTTTTTATTAATTAAAAATTGCAAAAGATGGACAGAAAGCAGCCTTGACTTGACGACTCCAGACATACCGTGACAGCCCTAACTATTGCCTTTTGGAAATCAAGTGATTTATTATCAGTCGAAGAAGGTTTTAAGCTTTTTATGCCAATGTTTGCAATCTGTAAGCGATGTCTGACCAATATGACAGATTCATTTAAAAGAAGATACAATTTGACCTTTATATCGGTCGGAGGTAAGTTGATAAATGGCTCAAAGACATTGTAAGAGAATTTAAGGGCTTCACCGTCAGTCACAATACCATAATGTTTGGCCACCGAAATCAGGTCAGCCTTGCGACACTTCTCAAAGGAATCACGGGAAGGGTTTGCAATGAACTGGTTTAAATCAAAACCGGATGCCATGGTACAAAAAAAAAAAAAAAACGCACAAAAACCAACTATCACCTCAAGTCTAGAGAACCAAGTATTTGCACCCCCAACTGCTCAGAAATTTCCCGGACGAGCCCCCACTTTCATGTTATGAAACCCCTGGTCAGGCCATGTACAGGTGTTGAGACCAAGGGTCACATAACATGACAAGACAAAAGGGAACCCAAGCATTAAAAGATGCAAATAATGGAGACAACACAGGGTTTTTAACTGGTGTGCTTGATTTTACTTACACTCCAGCAAGATATTTACAATATTTACAAGTGTACAAAGTAACAAAACAAAAGTATGCCACTGCCAGGGGACGTGGATGTTGCCAAAATAACAAATTAAGCAGCTAAGGATAAACACAGTTATATCTAACTGTCTAATAAGGAAACAAAAGCCTGTCTGCCTAACTACACTAACCAGTGGGACAAAAATACAGTAGTGGCAACCATCCCTTACCTAACGTGACTAAACATAGATTCTACCTACGTGATGCCTGTGTATAGGGGCCCCCGTCTTACCTGTCCCAAGGCAGGGCATATACACCAGACTATTTAGCAGAACAATAACAGCAGGGTGTGCTTCTGGACTCTAGCAAGCAGCCATCAACTTGCTGTGAGAGAGCCAGAAGGAACTGGCAATCAGCCCTTTTATAGGGCACAAGTGGAGATGATTGGAGGAGGGCAGAGACAGGGAATAGGAGGCTGGCCAATGGGAGATGGGTGGTGAATCGCTGCTGGTTATGGATATAGACATATATTAAGGCTAGATGACTCGTCCGCGCTGCTGCGACGTCGTCACACGGCGGCCATCTTGCCACAGGAGAGCTCCCTCACTTTAACATTGTGTTTAATGGTGCCTGTACTGCAAAACAACCTTAACTTGCTCAATTCTCAACAGATTTTCAAACAGTTTGGTTTGTTATGAACGTCAGAGGTGTATGCATACTTGTGAATAACTATAAACATTGAAAAACGTATTTATGGTGGTATTTATATTAAATCAATATTTCTATAGTATTCTTAGTAACATTTATATTTACATTATAACATATATACATATATATATTATTACCATATAACATGTATATATATATATATATATATATATATATATATACACACACACATACACTGATGTTATAATGTCATGATATAAATACATCATAATGTAATATGTAACATGTTATAATGTCATAGAAATACATGTTATAATGTAATATATATATATATATATATATATATATATATATATATATATATATATATATATATATATATATATATATATATATATATATATATATATATATATACATGTTATATGGTAATAATATATGTATATATGTTATAATGTAAATATAAATATAACTAAGAATACTATAGAAATATTGATTTAATATAAATACCATGTCATAGCTATCTGTTTCTGGTTATTTTCATATAAAAGTACGTTTTTCAATGATTATAATTATTCACAAGTATGCAGTGTCATAACTACATCTCTCACGTTCATAAAAAACCAAACTGTTTGAAAATCTGTTGAGAATTGAGCAAGTTAAGGTTGTTTTGCAGTACAGGCACCATTAAACACAATGTTAAAGTGAGCGAGCTCTCCTGTGGCAAGATGGCCGCCGTGTGACGACGTCGCTCTGCATTGGCAGCAGCGCGGACGAGTCATCTAGCCTTTATATATGTCTATGGTTATGGACCTCAGACCTGCAGAGAATGAGTGGTAGGGAGGGGAGGAGAAGGTGGAAGAGAAATGCAGAGCCACAGAGAACCCTACCTCTGTGGCACGTAACACTTATAATAATGGCATATGACTTATTCAAAAACGTTGTTGGACAGTAACAAAATATACATGCTCAAACACATAATATATTAAAATTTGGTCAACTGAGAATATAGACTATATTCAGTTCAGTTCAAGAATACTTTATCTTCAAAAGGAATGACTCTCAGTATTAAAGTTTCTTTAGAAAGTCATTACAGATGGTTATGGCTGTGAGCAGGAAGGTAAAAGTCTCTGACAGAAGACACTATTATTGAACAACTGTATGATGAGGGTACTCAGGGTTGGCAGGTGAACACAAAGAGATTCACACTGTTCTGTCTTCTCCACTTCATCTCCCATGATGGAAATAGTGTTTAACTTATTCCTGCTCCTCCTAAAATGACTACCACTGCGCACTTGCCAAGGACGCCAGGCACTGTCATCCCTAGGGCTTGGCTAATGACCAAGCACTGACCAGCTCAGGCCCTAAGACAGCAGAGGTAAAATAGTTAAATTGCAGTCATTGAGCAAATGTGGACCTGAAATGAAGTTGACCTGGAAGCTTGTGTTTCAGCCAGCTTCCAGGTTTAGGTGGACCTGGAATTTTGACATTTTTAAATTAAACGAGTGGCATCGGTACCTATGGCAGTATGCAGAGAGATAAAGAAGAAGAAGCTTCAAAAGTACTTCTAAGAAAACTTATGAGTGGCATCACAGGGCATTTATCCAGTTGTTTTTACACAGTGTGTGGTTCCCCCAAAGTTCCTTGAGAAGTTTTAAAAGTTTCATTTTAGTAACTCCTGTGTTTTATAACCAAAAGGTTAATTTCAGGAGGATATTTTAAGACAGTATAAATTATTTATTTATCTCTCTGCTAAGCAGCAAAAGGCTAACATACTCAGGTAGACAGAAAGGAAGAAGAAAAGCTACAGGGTTAACGTAATAAACTTAAACGTATTTCACAATAGGAGTGAAGACACAACTCCAAGCACTGCTAAGACAGCTAAACAGTAAACAAATATAAAGGCATGAAACAAATTAAAGACAAAGAAAAACTTTTCTTTTTCTTATGGCAGTGAATTCCTTCAGGCTGAAAATTTCCATATCTACAGGGAATTAATGGTCATTCAATTATTTCAAAATGATGTGTGTCTAGTCTACCCATTAAGACCATGGCCTTAACAGTCAGCAGGCCTCAGCTAGCAGAACACCTAGGGAACAGCCTCTTCGTCCAAAATCACCAAAACACTCTGTGATGGAACATTGTTTAGAATCATGGCATTCCAGTAGGAATCCAGAACTATTGTTAATATTTGTCTTTTGTCACTCAGGGCATGTTCCCATGAAGATGTCTGACGGTATTTTCATTTTCATCGAGCATGGTGTAGCCATTCCTTCTCCACTACGAACTGCTGCTTCTTAAATATACCAACTGTATTTTTAATCAGCACATGAGTCTAATTAAATAACCTTTAAAAATATATATGAATGTATACATTTTTGTCTTAATGTATACATTTATATATATAGCTGTAAGCGGTGACTGCAACCACAGCAGTTTGACGTTTTTCTTTCTCTTGGATAAGTGCCTTTAGAAAACATGGGGCTCAGCAGCTACTCAGCTTATCATATTCTGCCACCAGGAAAGGATGAAGCTGTGAGAATTTTTATACTGCAGCCTTCTGAGGCAATAAAGAGGATGCCATTTACTTCACTGTCCCTGCACAGGCCAGCCGTATCATGGTCAACTGCACTGCCCATCCCCCCTCTCCCAGTTAATTGCCTGGCCACCATAGGATGAGCTGGCTGTAAACCACACCAGGTCTGTTAATTAATTAATGTACCCTAACAGCAAGGTTGGCTCCCTCCATTGTCGTGGGGCAGTTTTGAGCTGGCTGCAGCGGTGCATGCTCGTGTATTTTCTGGTCCCTGCAGTGTTGTGGCAGAAAGGCAACAATACATTGGAACGGAGAAGCAGACAGTTGTGGATGGGAGGAAACCTTCCATAGTGTCTATTAATCACCTTCTGTGGTCCTGTCCTGTAAACGGCGCCACTGCAAGCAGGCACACACAGTGGAAGAAGAGGAGAGTCGGAGGAAAAGGGGGGAGACGGGGCAGGGTGGCTGCAGAGAGACAGAGGGGGAGAGAATGGTTGGGAAACAGCGTTTATGCCCACCTCAGCTCCTGCTGCAGGGCTGGGGAGCAATGCTGCTGTCTCAGTGCTTGTCCTCCGTTTTCTCTCAGACCCTGGACCCTGAGGTAAGAGCTTGATAGCATATCCTCCACAGGTTCCTCTCAGAAATGCCCCAGGAGTTTTTCCAGCGATGGACGCAGGTGTTTCGCTTTTCAAAAGGTTGCCTGAATGAATGTGATTTATGCCATTTGATTGATCAATACAGTTTTTGCTTACCTTCCTGTGAAGATTGCATGAACCTGTCTTGAAACCTGATGGATTGCGTGGACTGGCAGGACTAGCTGTTGTTTTGCTTTTGGACTGAACAGAAGAAAGTTATATTGCAGACAATATGACTCATTCCCTGATCTGACAGAGAAGGGCTTTTGAAACTAGGCAGTTTATGTAGAACATGCTATAAGAATAAAATAAACGTAACATTTAACAAAACATTGTCACATAACATTAAAATGATCCAGTAGGCTGGTTTAAGTTGTGGAACAGAAAACCAAAGAAACACAGCAGTCGAGACATACTTAATGCCAAAATATAGTCAAATGAAGAATGTTTATAGTTAGTGCTATAAATTATTCTCCATTACACAGTTACAAGGAAAGAAAAGATAAAAGATTGTCTTTTTATTTATGCATATATGTAATTCCATTTGCCAAGGGAATATCCGCATCCACAGAACTTTGATGTGCCGCAAACAGGCTTTTTATAGAAAATAACAGAAAGCTCAAGAAACTTCTAGACAGCCCCCCTCTGGCTGCTCCCATGATGCCACCATAGCTTTGAAAAAGTGAAGAACTGACGCTTGAGCTGGTGACAAATGATTCACAATGGATATACAACTTGATGCATTGTCTAATATGTGTGTGGTTAATTAGTGCAAAAACCATTTTTATAGTCAAACTTGGCTATAAATCCCAGTAAATGGATTCCACATACAGCAGGCATGAAGACATTTTGGATATTAGTCTTGTAATGATGGACTTGATCATTGCTCTGCTGATGTTCCATGTTGAATCACAGATGCCTTTTAAGTTTTTTTTTTCTCTCCGTCTCTTTTAACATCTTAATTATCCCTTCAGATACTACAAAGCATTCATGTCTTGTTTCTAGTTGATTTCAAGACTCAAAATGTTGAGTTAAAGAGGAGTCTTAAAACATACAACTCAAATGTAACAGAGAAAATATCCAACCATTATTAACAATATTTAACAGTCACAGTTTGTCAGCTTGAGGTTGGTATGACTCCGAGTTGTTCTTTTTATCTGTCAAAACAAAAATGAGGCTCATGGCCACTAATCCCCTACATGTTAAAAGGCCCTTCCACAGGAGAGGACTTAGTGTTACATAATCACTCATGAGGATAAACCGTGCATTACAACTCTCCTTGTTTACTATTTTTTTTCCTCTAGAATTTTTCTGAACAAATACACACATGAAATCAAAGCAAAAAAGGTGCATAAAAAAACTTGATATTTTGCTTTTGTGTTCAGACAAGTTCTCGCTGTTTAAAATACCACCTTCTCTTCTTAATACCCAAACATTTTTTGTAACAGTGTTATCGGTAAAAACAGCAAATGTAATAAGTGTCAGTTTTCAAATCTACTGCTTGTAGGCTTATGAATTTAAGTGTAGGGTTTCCACAAGAATCTTTTATTATCTAATCAAGTGATCAATATAGAGTAAACAAAGAACAATCTGCTTTCAGAATTTGTCTGCTGGTGCTCTGCTGGCTTCAGTGGCACTGATCTAACATGCGCATACCGTACATCAGTCTTTTTATAACTAATAATCTCCAAGCCCTGCCTCAGGAAATGCGTAGTTTGATATTGGCCGTGGATAAAATATCTATATGACCTTGCACAGGAGAGAATGAATTCAAGGACATTGTTGAATTTTGCAGGACCTGCAGGAATAATCTCTGCACTTGTTGACTTGTTGCCAAGGTGTAAGGGCAGTTTCACGCAAGAACAGATGCACAAAAGGACAAAAAGAGACAGGATATCTTCTTTAACTTAGATCATATTTAATTTGAAAGATGTTATTGGGGGAAATTTTGTCATGGCTTTGAAAAGATGTGGTTTTGAATGAAAGATGAAACCCTTTGACTGCAGGTGTTACTTTTGTATCTAAACTTTTTCAAAAATAGTCCTTTAATGCTCCTTCATTTAGTATTTAAGGGCCAGTCCCAATACACCCCCTAGCCCTACTTTTCAGCCCCACCCCTAAATTTTGCGCGTTCCCGTGAGGGTAGTGGTGTCCCAATTCCTCTTTGCATGTAGGGGTAGTGTGCATAACGAGGGGTAGGGTGTATGAATCTAGCCCTTCAGAGCGAGGGATTTCAGATACTGACTCGAGGGCTAGAGAAATTTCCCAGAATGCTTTACGTCATCCTTTGCAGACTGAATCAAACAAAAAAACATGGCGGACATTTCTCATTTTTAGTGAATAAATCAATATTTTGAGTTAGTTTCTGCATAAAGATGTGTTTTGATTACATTTCTAGCGAGAAATATATATTTTACTTTCATAATATTCACTCAGTGAATGTACATAATCACTCGCTTGCTCGTTGTTGCGTTGTTTTTTCAGATCTCGCCAGAATAAAGGCTGATTTATGGTTCCGTGTTACACCAACGCAGAGCCTACGGCGTAGGTTACGCGGCGACGCGTGCCGTACGGTGCGCGTTGCCGCGTAACCTACGCAGTAGGCTCTGCGTCGATTAAACGCGGAACCATAAATCAGCCTTTATTCTGGCGAGATCTGAAAAAACTTTGCAACTTCTGGAGGGCCAGAGAAAATTTCACTTTATATTCACTTTATATTATTATCACTTTATAATATATTATATTATATTTTGTATTGCTTCACTTTATATTCAGACAAACTAATGTGGCAGCTACAACTGTTAGATTTCATCTATTAAACCAACATTTATCTTCCTAAATGATTTATTTCAGCCACAGAACTGCAGGTCAGTTTGTTGGATCACTTTCTCCCCGGGACGACGGCGTAGGTTGACCCGGCGATCACGTCTGTACTCCGGCTGCTTCTGCTTCTCCCGAGCCGGCGGCTCTTCTCATCCCCGAAAACATCGGAGCAAATTTCTTAACAGGCGTTATTTGGATAAACTGAGCCCAGTTTGGGGATCTTAACGGTTACTTTTACGCCTGAAAAAATATTAAAACTTAATAAAGTGGCATATTAACAGCGCTACAGCGGAAATTAAAAAAGCTTTTAGCTCTCGGCTTGCTGATATGGTGTGACGTATGTGATAACGTTACTACGCAGTCGCTTACGTACCCGAATGTAAACCACGCAGTGACGTAGCAAGTGGTGTCCCAATCCCTAGGGAAGATTACAAGGACCTACCCCTTGTGGCTTCATTTTGAGGGTGAAGTGGTAGTGAGTAGGGTGAACATTGGGATTGGCCCTAAATCTCCACTTAAAGAGATTATGATTAATGAATATATGTACACAATTCCTCCCTTTTCTTGCATGATGTGAAGCATGAGTTCCTCTAACGGTTATTTTCTTTTTTTCCTTTCAGTTTTTACCCACAGAACCTCCAAAGAAGCCGGACCCTGTCACTTCAGAGACTGTTGTTTTCTGGGGGTTGCGGTTATGGCAGGTCATTGGCATCTTCTCAGTGTTTGTTTTGGCAGTTGGTTAGTATGTCTCATGGAAACACTTTCACGTTACCTTCACAAGTCTTCTCTGAAAATACACAGATGACTTACGGCAGGTCAAAGTTGTGATCAACGATGTGAATACGTTGTAATTATCAAGCAACGGCAACGACTCTGACATTAGCGTACGTGAGGAAAGACTGGTATCATTCGCTTGTCTTAGCTGATTCATCCAAATAGAAGCATTTACTGTAGCTTGAAATCCATCCACCATCAATAGCCATTTCCTATAGATTGTGGTCATGGAAGCTGCTAGCACCTATTCCAGCTATCATCAGGCAAAAGGTGGGGTACAGCCTGGATAGGTCCCTAATCGTGCTCTTTATTCGATGGTCAGTAAAACTGACAGAGAAAAATCTCAAATATCGTGGCAAGATGCATATGCTTCTTAAACTAAACGAATAGTTGCATGCTGCTTTAAAGGAATATTCCAGAGTGAAATCAACTGTATTCATTTCATTAGTGAGCAGAATTTCCACCCCTTTTGCGAAACTGCCATATATATCAATTCAATTCAAATGTATTCCTTAGTGGGAGAAAATCCTTAAGCCAAACAGTGTCAAGGAAAAACTCCCTTTTAGGAGGGAAAAAACCTTGAGCAGGACCTGGATCATAAGGGGGGACCCTCCTGCTAGAGGCCAGCTCGGGCAGAGCAGGAAAAGCAGGAGATGTGATGAAGGAGAGGATTAAGAACTGAGAGACGAGAGAAACAGATATATTGTCAAAGGTACAAAAGACAAGATATATATATATATATATATATATATATATATATATATATATATATATATATATATATATATATATATTTTTATATTTTTATTCCGATTTTTTCCCTACCTAAGAAACAGTCCTGGGGCCTCATCTATAAAGCTTGCTTGCGCAGAAAAAGCGCCTGAAAGTTGCGGAAGCCACCATCTACGCAAAGCCTCGGATCTAAAAAGAAAAAAACTAACCGAAAAATCTGCGCATCCCTACGGCAACCCCGACCCTCCCGTAAGAATTTACTTAAGACACGGGGAACTGGCGACGCAGGCTGTGAGGTGGTGAAATGAAGCCAGATTCATGTCATACTCTTAATAATGTCATCACATATCGCAACATATATCAGACCTATAATAAAATAGCGCTGATCGTGTCCCTCTGTGTGTGAGCGTCAGTCAGGACTCTGGTGCTGCTGGAGCTGCAGCCGCGGTGACACGCGGGGAACCTCCTCACACCCACCGCTTTAGGACAGAACAAATGAGGGGCTGCATTAAGGGGGGCCCCACGGAGCCCCTAAAGGGACACAGATTTTTTTTCATATATATAATGAGTTTTACGCGCGCGTGAAACCTTTATGTGTGGGTGTAACCCTAAATTAGGGTCCCGCGTTAAAACGACGCAGAGCCTACGGCGTAGGGTACGCGGCGACGCGCACCTACTGTACGCCGTAGGCTCTGCGTTGGTGTGACGTAGAACCATAAACCCGCCCTGAGCAGCTCTGAGGGGAGAGGGGAGGGAGGAGGGGGTGCGGGGCTGCCGGGCTGTTCTCGCATCGCTTTCATACAGTGTCTTGATAATTTGCAATTTAAGGCTGAGCCTACCGTTAGTTTTTAAACTGTAAAAAGTAAGGGGAAAAAAAACATGATTTTGAAAAGACAGGGGGACGTGTGTCCCCCTGTTGCGCCGGGGAACTCACGGCGTTTAGCGCAGCAACGGCGTGCTGCCACTCACTCTCTTTATTTCATACCGTTTATATACTTATTCTAACTTTTACTGTGATCACCAAATAATGTCGTTTTCCTGTCCCCTCATCCACAACATCTAGATCTCAGTCTCCGTGAAAGTCAGTGTCACGGTGGCTGGACACATCTCATTCATTCTGACGCCAAACAGGCTGCAGGAAGCCACTGCGCATGCTCAGTAGGCTCATTCATAAATCGAACATTGCGTGCAAGATGGCGTGCACATGGTTTTATTGATCCAGATTTTTTTTTGCGCAAGGCATTTTCGGCTTTTGGGTGTACGTGCACTTTTAGTATGAATCCTACGCAGTCCATTTTAAATGAGGCCCCTGGGCATTGCTCCCTCTACCAACCCCGGGAGGGCCCTGCACTGAGCTCAAGTCTCCTCCTTACTTGAGGAGTGAGCAGGCCGCATCTTTTCACCCTCTCCGGCTGGACGTAGCGCATGGAAGGATCACGTTATTCCGACCAGATCCTCCCCACCCCATCTGGCGCCTCGGCTGGCCAGAGGGGGCATGTATAGCCCAGGACTGCGGCATGTTTTTGTGAGGGTAGCTCACATTAGCTACCCAAGGGAACACGGGGAGAACATGCAAACTCCACACAGAAAGGCCCTTTCGCCAACCCCCGTGTGGGCGCTGAAGTCATGGGGAAACGCATTCAGCACCCACAGCGTCCCCGGCGGGAATTGAACCCAGGACCTTCTTGCTGTGAGACGGCTGCACTACCTGCTGCACCACCGTTCCATGATACATGGTTAGTTGATGTACGACAGGATTGACTATACAGTATAAACAGATTTAGACAGCAGCCACTGAGGCAGTCAGAGGGTGGAAGTGCAGGTCAGGATGCAACTGTGGAAACTCTGGCCAGCAAACATGTACAAGACAGAAAATAGGGGGCAGATCAGCACAACAAACTACAAGAACATTGGAGGGAAATTATGCTAATGAGATACTTCTAATTAATAACTATGATCACGCTTAAGAAAGAAAATCAAAAGAGAGTAAAGCAAAAAGTGTGAGTGGCGCTCAGTGGGGCATGTTGGTGTCCCCCTGCATTCGGCCTATAGCAGCACATAGCTATGTTTAAGATGAGCTGCTCTAGTCTTGTCCTGTAGCTGCAGCTATGACTACTGGCCCTAACACACTAGAGTTTACACTAACTATAGTCCTTCAAATCTGCATTTGGATACTCTGGAACTACGAGTAAACCTGCACTCTAAGAACTATCAAAACCATAAGGTTCTATCAGGTCTTGCAAATATCACGGAGCTGGGCCTTTTTGGACTGCCACAGCCGGATAAGAAATCTAGAAATACTAATGTCTAAACAAAAGGCAAAAATTGAAGTGAGACGACACGAGGGAGAGAAATGGACAAAGAGATGAGCAGAAGGACTGGCATAGAGATGACTAGCAAGAATGGGCGTGGCAAAATATAAAGACACGATCTAAGGTAACAAGTCATGATGTGTGTGAGCAGAAAAGACAGAGGAAGTCAAGAAAGAAGCCACAAATAAGGGATACGCCCTTTCAAGATAAAACAGGAACTGAAGAAGCAAAACAGTTCAGGAGGACACAAGAAAACTGATACCAAGGTTTAAAAGCAGCAAATGATGGACAAAACAATCAATAAACATGCTCAAGCAGCCAAAACACAAGGTTTTAGAACTAATATCTCATTTTCATGATGCCAAGAGAAACCTGACCTCAATAATGTGACTGTAAGCAAAGTAGAAGTACATCTGGATCCCACGTGGACTTTCTGTCTTAGTCAGTATGAAGTTATGCTTCGCTGTTTCCTGCCATATCTGTTCACAGCAAGTGTTCACAACCCCCGTTAGCATTGTTGCGCATTTACCACATGCACCTTTTTAAAGTGTTAATTTATTGCAGTTTCCCTCAGGATTACAAGTCAGGCGGGGTGCCTCTCTGCTTATTTAAGTGAACAGGCAAAGTTCTACTCGCTGGAAATCAGGTCACTTTTTTTCAGTTTTGTTTTCTCAAGGTGGGAGGCTTTATAAGCAGGGCAAGCAACCTGCCAAGTGAGTGGAGGGGTAAGACTATATTATAAAGATATACACTTCTAGACCGTGCCATCCATAGCTGCTCCAGAAATGATACTGTTTTGACAAGGATTTGTGTATGTGATGGATGCGTGCTGGATGTGTGCTGAACCCGGCGGCTTGAAACGCTGTCCATGTCAAACCAGTTCACTTCAGTACTTGGTCAAGATAAACAGACTTCAAAATACTTTAATATGGGACCTTTAAGATAAAACTATTTTACTCAGTGATGCTTTTCAGCAAATTGTTCCAAAACATTGTCGTGCTTACATACCACCAAAACTGATGCTACCATTTTTAAGAAATGTGATATTTGCTCATTGGAGAGCTGGTTTGTCTAAATCCATTAAGTATTTACAATTTCTGTGTATTTTGTTAAGTATTTTAAAATTATCAGTTTCAGTTCAACAGTATCAACAACTGTCACTTTCAAATAATTTTCAGATGCAAGTGGAATTGCCAGTAACAGTGTGAAGCGTGACTGTAAGTGCAACATTGACCTGGATAAAAAATGTTTTCTTAATTTCCCTTCTGATGACTAGATGAAATCTTAAACAAATAAACTGTACATTTTCATGATATTTCACCTTAAACACATACCGGCAGGCTGACCAATTGATAGTCCATCCAGCTGACAAATTATACTTTGGCTACGCTACTGTGGCTTAAATTGAGGAAGAAATATAGAAATAATCATGAAACCATCAAAAAAGTACTCAGGACTTTATTTATTTTACGCTTTGAAGATTTACACAAAACACACTTACATGAAAATATAAGATTCAAAATTCTTTCTCGAACTGCAGTTGTATCTTTCCACTATGATGAAGAACCTTTCAAACAACACAGCATTCAATCAGTCATCAGAGGCTTGTTCAAATAAATCAACTTGACAAATTCTCCTAATTTTCTAAATTTGGCTGTGCCTCAGGTTTCCACCAGCCAGACTGACAATGGTGTGACTGGAAGAAGTTGGATTTTGACTGAGCAAAAACAAACTTTTTTCAGCTTCAAACTGTGGCTATGTTGAAGGTCTGAAGTGACTCTGAAGGCCTTTGTGGAAAACTAATGACTAGCTACATCGCCCAGATCAGTACATTGAGCCTTTTCCAAAGAGCAATTTTGTGACAGATACAGAATTTGCATACAAAAGACACAAAACAGGCTGGTGGGTACTAGTCTTTTATACACGATTGAAAAGAATTATTACATCATTTCATGGTGGACACTGCAAAAAAAAAAAAAGTACTATAATGAAATTATTATTTAAACAGCAATAGATGTGTGAGGGATGGCTGAACAAGAAAGAGAATGAAACCAGTGTTTCAAACCCTCAGTGAAACATGGCGAAACAATGGGTCATTATTACCCTGACTAAAGCGAAACAGCACCACGGTCTTTATTTTACAGCCCTTGGTTTTTATCTTTCATATTTATCAATCATATTGCAGCAGAATAAAACAGAATTTACTCAACAGTCACCTGACCTAAAACTTTCATACAGGCCATGTTTTTCAAATTATTCTCAAAACTCTTATGCACTTTCTTAAGCTACATCTCTTGTGGAAAATTGAAAACTACTTAGTTAAAAGTGCAGCAGTTGTTAGCAGTCTTTAATTTCGTCTCTGCACAATTTCGTCTCTGCACAAAAGTGCTCGTTCACCGTAGTGGCGGCTCTTCCTTCTTTCTCAAACGGCGCGTAGCCCTCTAACCTCCGCAGTGCAGGTGTTGGCTCCTTCACAAAACAAACAATGTGTTAGTCATGTGTGGAGCGTGTTACTCCAGCCACTTTGGTCCTTGTTCAAAAAGCAGCCTCTGTACCACTTTCCAAATTCCATCCTCAAGACAAAGTATGTCTTTTAAGCAGTTGACATATACACTGGTAGTTGGCATGGTTGATGTGTCCGAGACCAACTATACTGTCGTAAAACTTTATGATATTACAGGGTTGGGGGCAAGGATGCCTTTCGCTTGCATTCTGTTATATTATGGAGGGCTTATTTCTGTGAAACTGGCCTGGTATTTTTCAACTGTTAAATATAAAGTATCTGAGCTAATGGTTTCTCACATTTGGATACCAGCTTTCTGCATATTTTCCCCTGAAATATGTAAACATAGATTTTTTTGGTAGCATGTATTAGACATATTAATTAACCTTGTTTCTATTTTTGTTGCTTTCTTCTTCAGTTATCACTCTGTGTTGTATTTTCAAATGCCGTATCCCAAGAACCAAAAAGGAAATTGAAGCACGACATGCACAAAGACAGGCTGCCAAGAAATACGCCAACACATTAGAGACAGTGCCACCGCTGAATGAGCTTACTGAGATCCCAGGATGTAAGTACTTCTTTCCTAATATCCTTCAAATATTCGGTGGCTAAACTGGATTTTTAATAATGGCCCCCAGGGGCTTTAGCTTTGATCTCGACTGTGTCCATTCACTGCTGCTGTTCAACCTGTGCTCTCTGGGGCCCCTGTTTTAAACCTGAATTGCTAGCAGTTTCACATGGGGAAACTAACTTTTCCATGCACTCTTCCTAGAACGTCAATAGAGTGCACATTGTGCATTGCTTCCCCAAACCAGCTTCTTATTGCTTTACAAAAAAGCACATGTGGCCTTTTATGCTTTGTTATTCTAACTTTTCTCTTCTCTTCTCTTCTCTTCTCTTCTCTTCTCTTCTCTTCTCTTCTCTTCTCTTCTCTTCTCTTCTCTTCTCTTCTCTTCTCTTCTCTTCTCTTCTCTTCTCTTCTCTTCTCTTCTCTTTTTTTCCTTTCTTCTCTTCTCTCAGCGACCCCAGATGCCTCTTGTGTACAGACAGTGTCTGAGCAGGTCCAAACTCAAAGTGCTAACGACAGCCAGCTCTCAATAGTTAGCGCCGGCGAGGACAACCCCAGCTCTCTCACTTTGCCAGAGACTGGATAGTAGTTTTCTCTTTTTCTAGTGCTCTTATCAAATCACTTTGCAAAACAGAGCGTGCACAGTGACAGCTGCTCCCAAAAGTCCCCTTCATGAACTCATCACAACTGTTTCATTTCATCCTGCATTCAGTCCATCTGGAGCGAGATATAGACTTGAAACACACACAGAGAAAGAGTGAACATACCACTGAATTAGAAATGATGAAGTGATTCCTCTTGTAATTTTATGCCTCATTATTAGCTTTTATAATATTGTATACTTTTATGCAGTTGTAGGTAGTGAAGTGTAACGGCGATGTGCCAAGATGATTCCTCTACCGTTGTCGGAGGACCTTGTTAATGTGATTTTAAGGAGACAATGAGTATTTATTTAGAGATTTATGGATTGTTCTAACTTTTTGGCACCAGATTAGCCTTGTCTTATGCACCGCTTTAGGCTTCCTTAGGCTTTTTAAAAACTAGGCAACATTTCTTACTACATCTGTATAGCTGTGTATCTCCCTCCTGACCCTTTCAAAACAAGGCTTGGTTCAGCAGCTGCATATAAAACAGGGGATGCCATCCCTCCTTTGTACACCTGATGCTTTCTCTGGTTTGTAATGTGACTATATCTCTCTCTCTCTTTTTTTCCTCTTTTAGACTTTGCAAGGTCTTATACTCTGAATCTTAACGACCTGATTACTTGTATTATGTCTACTATATTGCACTTCATTTGCAGGACATTAGTTTGCATGTTCCTTTAACTGTGGTGTAAACAGCTTTTTATTCCTTTGGAGGAATTTGCATCCATTCTTATCTAAAAATGGCATTGGAAATCAAGCATGTGAATATTTCATGAAATCTGACATTTTCATACAAAAGAACCACACATAATAACAGCTTTATAAAGTACTGCGATAAAGCCATAGGCACTGTATTCTTGTAATCTTGTTAAACTTTAAATGACTGCCCATGTTTATTTTTTTAGTTTCCTAAGAGAAAACAGTGATAGCGCTGGAGGTAGAACAATTAATTAATTTGCCAATTACCAGCCATTTAAAAAAATAGTACCATGGAAGGTGCATATCAGTCAAACTGAAGATGACACATAGACACAACAAAATAACACAATAATCAGAGTAAAACTATAGAAGCAATGTTTCTCTGCGCAAAAGTTGTATGGCCACGTCGCAGGCACACTTGGTCATACACTCAATTCCAGAGAATTAGCACAAGAATTAGCACAAGGGAGAACAATGGAGAAAATATGATGGCAATATTACAACGCCACTGTTTACTTTGAGTTGTTCTGGTAAGATACAGCCCTCTAACATTTTAAAATATCTGGATTATGAAAGATTAGAACTTCTGTTGATCTTACAGCATCATTACACATCATACATACAGCATGTAGCATTTATGTCTTCATCCACATACATGTAGACATTGCATGCCATAGTACACGTCTTCCAAACATGCCACAGACCAGGAACCAGGAATGGGATGCTCGGGAATCAAACAGAGCATTCACAGTTGTCATACAAACCCGACTTTAAGGGGCCAATCGTGTTTGGGTGCGGCACCAATTGCCTTGCATGATTACAACCCAAGTGGGCCCTCCCTAAGAAACAAGCACAGATTTAACTCATTATAAGTTGGGTGATATGTTTGCATTGATAGTAATTACGACTCGTTCCATTTATTTACACTATTAGTCATTAAAGTACACAGAATTTTATTCAACTGACAACACACCTTCCATAAATGCCATAAGTGTGAGCAAGACATTGAGGAATGAGGAATCATTTTTTTAAAGAGCCAGATGCAGAGGTTACATTGCTACAAAGAGCACTTAATATCCAAGTATAGCACAGTAAAAAATAGAGAAGACAAAAAACAGGGTGGGGTCAATCTTGCTATGGTACAAGGCTGCGGCAGTCATGTTTTTGTTAATCTCTGGTGTCTGTAGTTAAAGTTTGCTAAACTACGAGGTGGAAAATGAGACAGGTTGATCTGAGCATTGAGCCTCAGCCCTCTGTGAACAAGGCTCTGCACAGTTGATCCATTCAACAGCCCCTGACTGTAAACCTCACGTGTAGCCTTCTAACCTTTACATTTGTGTGTTGCTCACACAGTAAAAATGAATAAAAATGTGCGATTGGTGTCCCCACAAACATGGTAAGAAATATTTAATTTGATACTTCAATCCACCAAGCAAGCATACATATTTATTTGTGAGGCTGTGCGTGTCTTCTCCATCACTTGCTCACTTCTTCCAAATTAATTTCTTTTAATTGTTGTTGGGAAGATACATGTTTGTGGGAGTAAAGAAAAACAACAGGCAAGCTCGTAGTCAGTTATGCAGCTAGATGGCATTGTTGGTTATTTCTAAGCAAAGTTTATGAAGTAGGCCTAGTAAATAACATTTAAATGTGAAGGATGTGTAAATTCTAATAGTGTAATATCTTTCCATGCATATCTTGTAATTTACTTTACTTGGAGTTCAAACATGACAGCACAAGTCAGCTATGATCAAACGCGACAACAAACTTCAAATGTTCCTGACTTTGCTTGCTAGTCATGTACAGTCTGGCTGAAAAATCAACATGCTGCTAATGTGGATATGTTTCCTTTAAGACAGCAGTGTTGTAGCTTGCTCTTTGTACTTTCTAAGGCACCTTTCTTTCTTACGTGATCAGTTTTAAATAGCTTGCCTCATGTATATTTGCATGATCATTTTAAGATCAAATTTATTAGCACAGGAATTCTGAAAGTATAAGCATTGCTATAACAATAGCCAGTACAAACTGTTGTGCATGTCCTGTTTAATGTTTGTGTGCTGTGTTTTCCTACTTGTCTAAGATTACCTTTGAATAAAGCAAACTCTTCACACTATCTGCTGTAAGTGTGTATTAATTATCTGTGCTATCGGTGAAATATTCCTGTTCTTGCATCCCTTCTTTGCCGTGTTTCTTTACTCCTATCAAAGCCGTCCTAGCTGCTCGGCTGTGACTTTTTCCTCCTGAAGATTAAGAGTAGTGACTTGGCTGCATATCTTCCTACTGTACGCTCATCCATACACGTTCAAATAGTAATTAATATCAAACGACTTAAAAAATATTATGCACTGAACTATTAATAACCCTGTGCATTATAAGTGACTCGGATAAGATTAACATTTGAGTAGGAGTAAAAACAGTATGATTAAACCTCTGTTCCAAGAGCATCCACAGCGCCTCCGTTTCTAGTGTCAGCACAGAAAGTTGATCCAATATGCTTTGGAGTGAATGCTCATCTGTTAGACTTTATAATCAATTAACTGTGTAGCGAGACAGCGAGATACAGTTGCTGCAGACATAATCAAATAGTAAGGATGAAGACACATTTATCAGCTGAGTTCAACCACAAACTCCAAAGAAACTGCAGTCTGTCTTTTGTCTCTGAGCAGCCGGCCAAGATAAATGTATAAGCATGTGTGCAAGTGGCTTTCTTCCCCCTCTGATTGTATCCAGTTAGTAGTGTGTTGAAATTAAGTTTCCAATAGCATGTGGAAGTTCAACACAGAAAGAATCAGGAGTTAATATATAGTTTCCCTAAAACTAAAATTATAAATATTTTAACATTAAGTGAAATGCACTATTTTTTTTGGGGGGGGGGGGGTTGCAGGGAAATTCATTATTATTATTCACCCATTGGTAATTAAAAAAAAGGCAGATTATAACAAAACAGTTCATTAGTGCTGCACACAAACTAAATGAATAGATAAAAATTAGAGTAGGTTGCTCAACAAGAAAAGATGAAAAGAGGACACATTTCTTAAATATTTAAAGAAATCTTGCTTTTTGATTCAGATCCTTTTATAGTGTCAGAATAAGGGTCAGTGGCAGATGTTTTGGTATGTTTGGGTTTTGTAAAACCTCTTTTAGCAAGTATCACAGCTTGTAAAGACTTTTTGTAGCCGCAGCTTTACTATCCTCTGGACGAAAATCGCAAATGTTGGGGATGAGAGCGTCCAGTTCTTTAGGCGAGGCTTCAGTTATTGCGCTCAATTACAAACAAAAGTGCCACCAACTCAATTCCCTCATGAGCATAGCAGTCTACCAAGAGCAGTGCAAATAAGCGGGGAGACACAAGAAAAGTAGACAATCAGGACTGATATGATAATTTGCCATTGATAAGGGCACAACTTGTGTCCCTTTATACCACAGGCCATAGAGGGATGAACCTGCTTATTTGTAAGAATGTCATTGAACTGGATCATCAGTTTCTGTTCAGGATCGAGCAGAACACAGAAGTGAGGAAAACTCATAAAAGCCTAACATGCATCCATCTATTTTCTATACCCACCTAATCCTGCAGAGTTAAAAGCCTAACATTCCATGGAATTAAGACATCTGAATAGAAAACTTCTATAACGCATTCTGTGCCCTGGGCAATGCCTGCAAAAACATTAATGTGGAAAATGACATCCGTCCTGAAATTTAGAGTATTTACAGTATGTCCATTAAAGCAAAACTAATGAAAGTAGGTGAAACCAAGAACCAAGCCTGAGCAGCTGCAAAACTTTTTGGTGCAGCATGTAAAGCACAAATCTTACTGGTGATCTTAGATGTCCTTGACAATCATTGTGATTTGTTAATGTTTACAATAAAGAGCATTTGACGGAAGAATCTCTTCCTTCATATTCATGTTCTCATGTTCTCTCTGTGTTGTTGCAACAGTTATGCTTCTTCTGGCACAACCAGTGCAAGGCTTAGTAAATCATTTTGGAAGATTAATTTAAAAACATGCCATTCTTCCCAAAGCTTGCTCTCTAGAAAGGGAAACTCCCATGAAAATAAAGGCATCAGTCACTAACTTATCACTGCATTTTGATAGTTAATATCCTTACAAGTCGTTCAGGTGTTTGTCGGGAATGCTTCCAGAACTAAGATTTCCTTAGGCCTGTGCATGTTGCATGGACTTGCACTTAGCTCCTATCAACAGCCATTTCTTAATCACCTTACGAGGAACACACTTAGCTGGAGACATTTTGTTATCTTCTCTCAAGCCCTCTCATGCTTAGTGGGCATCAATTATTTGGATTGTCAGCGTTCTAGGCAGCTGCTTAGAGGAGTCTGTGGTCGGTGATTGTTAAGATTGATGTTCGAGTCTCAGTATCCATAAAACTTGGAAATTTATATCTTTTGGCCTTTCCTAATGATGGTTGGGAACAAGCCATAGCACTAACAAGCTCATTAAGCTGAGACTTTGGTAAAAAGGCTTTTGAGAAGTAACATCTTTACAAGGTACCCTCTTCTTTCTGTTTCAGAAGTAGTATGCTAGGTTGAAATGCTCAGTTTTAAGGCTCATCTTTCAAAGATCACGTCATCTCCTACTCACTTAAGGATCTAAAGCACCAGAATTTTTGATCAGAGACCTTTTCATGTCTTTGTAAATACTACAAGAGAGGATCAAAAAACATCCATACACCTGTTTCCCGTGTGCATGGATATGTTATCAAAATGTAACAAAAACTAATTAAATGTGTGCACTGATAGAAATACACAAACTGATGTTTTAAAGCAAAAAATAGTGTAAACTGTAACTCAACCTCAAAGTGGTTGTACCATTGAGGTGCATTAATAATGTGTCTGCGCTTTTATTTAACTGAAAGCTGTGGGAAGTATCTGGAACAAGATAGCTAAGTAGAAAAAATAATGAGCTTTTCCACTTTTACAGGCAACACCTTTTACAAATACAGTAAGGGGAAAAAAAAGGAAAGCACGAAACTTTACTATCCATGTCAATTGCTCTCCATCTTCAAAAACCACTCATTCGCTGAATAAACTATATTGTGACTAGAAATGCAGAGCTGAGAAACAGTGCCACCAATCTGACACATTCACTTAGCAGCCATCGCCTCTCTCCAGACCTGCAGCTTATAACGTACAAGGATTAAAAGTTCAAGTAGCTGATTGTTATCCTCTTCTCAGTTACACCTAATACAGTACATTTCTTCATATGTTGGAACAGGTGACAAAGATCTCATAATTCTAATTGGTGAGTGGATAACTCATGCTTAGTTTCCAAGTTCTACTAAAATGGAAGTGAAAGGATGTGCAACTTAAGACAAGCTTTTGCTGGAATAACGTCACTTTATGGATAAATTATAAGAGAGAGAGCAATTATTGTGTAAGGCTATAGAATTGGAATTCCACCTTCGTTCAGCATTCAGCAAAACAAGCTTGAACCTGATGCAGCAGCTTTAAATGTTTTCAGCAGCTCGGGCTGATATTTATAGGAAGAAGAAGAAAAATAAACCTCCATCAAAGCGCTTTGCTGTGGAAGAAAAAAGGCAGGTAGAAAAGAGTCAAAGGCAGTTTCAGATTTTAGTAAAAACATCCAATACAACAGAAACAACAAAACCTGGGACCACAATAAACTGACGTTTACACTCCTCATTCAGGTAATCTTTGACTTCTTGTGGTATTAGTAATTTGTATTCGCATGTAATAAATTGTATCGTTAGTAATGGCATGCAGTATTTAAAAATGTGAAAGAATGGTGTTCATGAAACTTTACAGACCATTCACTCATTCACAATGTTATCTGGGAAAAAAAGGGAAAATAAGAACCAAATTTGAAACCAAAGAGCCAGAAGGGGGCACTATATTTAGCAAATCTAGGTTTTTGCTCATATTGTACCTGGTGAAGTGAAGGTGATTGAAAAATATAATAATAGAGAGTGGGGGGAAAAAAGTTTTGTGAGGCCCCTCCTCCAGTTTTAATTACATTTATTGTGCATAATCTCCAGAGAACATTGCTGAAAGGTTATCTGAATAGTAACCATTTGTGAAACAGTTTCAAAGTTACAGTCCAATGACAGTTAAAGTAGATATATTATTACCTTTTTTTTAAACCGGACACAATTTTCTGAAGTCCTAATGAAACATATCTGACATGCTTTGGTCAAACTGCTTCGGAGATACACTAAAAAAAGAGACACATTTCGTCCAGTCCTTTCAGCTTTCAGGCTGATGGGGAGGCTGGATCTGATGCGGGTCTGTGATGTCACAGAACCCTGCTAATCTGAAGGGGTCAATGGAACATTTGCAGACCTCAACTACCCCAAACTAAGTTACAGGATTTTGTTATGCTACAGCTTTTGAGATGGTTGTAACTTCAGGCCCCGGAATAAACGGAGTCAAGCACCGCTAAAAGGATTACATGAACATGCTGATTTTCTACAATGGCAGATAAGACAAGCCTGCATAAATATTGAAAGAAAAAGAAATATCCATATAATTGTCTCAGCTTAGCTACCCTTTTAAACATTCTCTGGCTCTACCACTGCTGCCTCTGATTCGTAGTGTGCAGAGCATCATTTTCTGCAGAAGTCGTTTAACACGGGGGATTCCTCAGACTCGTAGCTCTTATAAAAAACGTGTGAGAGACATAGTCACAGTTGCCCATTTGCACATCCATGACCAGGGATAATTAGGCTGTCAGATGATCCTTCAAAGTATTATCATGTCTGCATATCTGACATGCAAATGAAATATTAAGCACAGATAGGATTAACGTGTTTAGCTTCCTTTAATCTACATGCTGAATCTGCCAACCAGAACACTTCCTAAAGATATACATAAGCCTAAATATGTAAATGTCCATTTGAAATAATTTTAAACATATTGCCCCATTTCACCGAGACGGAATATGTGGGACATGTATAATAAGGTGAGAAAAGTTGTTTTTGTTAAGATATTCCTTACCCTTACATGGCATGCACTTCAACAAATCTCATTAGAAGAAATATTAGATCATTCTTGTTATAGAAATTTGAAAGAAAAGTATCTTCATGACATACAGTATACTTTGGGCAACCCTCTGTTGAAATACAGTACATTTTCCCTCCCGGCGCTGATGATACCTGACGCTGCAGGGAAACTTTGACCTTTTTTTTTCTCCTTGTACTTTTGCAGCTGCAAAGCCAGCAACAAATGAGGAAGTAGCAACGGTATCCGGCAAAGTGGATGCTGACAAGGGAGAAAAGAAGACCAAGGATGGAAAGAAAGAGGGCAAAGGTGCCAAAGAAGGGAAAGGAGATGAGAAGGATGCATCAACAAAGAAGAAGGGTGAAAAAGGTGAAAAGGGTGAAAAGAGTGAAAAAGGTGAAAAGGGAGCAGCCAAGAAAGAAGCTGGAGAAGCAAAGGGGAAGAAAGGTGACAAAGGGGAAAAGGCTGAAAAAGGAGGCAAAGAGGGTGCTAAACGGGGGGCCAAGAAATAAAAAAAAGTGAACTTTTCCCTCCTGTGTGTGCTGTAGAAGATCTTTTCTTTTTCCTTTTTTTTTACTGGAAACATTCTGGACATGTTTTTTCTAAAATAAACCTTGCACAATATTATATTAATATTGTATTGTTACTATATTAAAATGAGGAAAAAAAACACAAGGAGAAGCATTCCTCTTATTTTTGTTTTGGAGTCAAAATCATTCAAGAATAGAAGACAGTAGAATTATAGATTTATTGTCTTATTCACAATTCACCAATGAAAATTAGAGATTGGAAAACAGTTTATGCAAAGTTTACACTGATATCTACAACATGCTCGCATCACAACAGAATGAACAAAAGATGTGTCTTATAGCAGATGCTGCCCACATCCTGTAGCCTATGTAAAGCATGAAGACTAATGTCAACTTCACTGAGTACATTTTAGCACAAGATAAATAAATGTCATAAAACACTCTATACTTCCATGAGAGGTATTTGATACAATGAAATACAACATTAGCTGAAGATATAATTTGGCCTTATTGTACAATGAAATCCAAAACACAATCATTTTAAAAGATACAATCAGAGCAATATAGCCTACTATGTTATAGGATATTAAAGTGCTCAAATAAAATTCTCAAGTGTTTCTTATTGAAAGTATTTTCATGCTCTGATACTGTCTGATCTTATTATAAAACAATAACATCACTCCTCGAGGGTTTACAAATTCAGCCAAGTTCAGGTTCCACAGTATCGTGAGGAACGCAATAAATACAGACTAAAAGAGTCAAGTTACATGAGAAAAATATTTTGTGTAGCAGAAAGATACTGGATCATTTAGTGTGAAATGCATCAGTCAGCCTCAGACGTTTCCTTTTTCCATCACTGCGGCTTGCAGCCACCTATAATTACACAAGTATTCAGTCCAAGAAGCCCCCACTTGCAATCATAATAGATCCTGATGGAAATGGAAATATGGAGGTTTACCAACTGTCATACACATATGGAAGTTGCTTGGTTTGAAATAGTATAAGGGATATATATATATATATATATATATATATATATATATATATATATATATATATATATATATATATATATATATATATATACACTATTGCACTGTGGATAAAGCTAGATCTCATATTACCAATAAGATAGATCACTGTTAGTTTTTGGCTTTATAATTACATTGTTAGCCAAAAAAATAAAAAAAAAACAAGTGCTGAATAATGCCAGATGTATGTTAAGACTCGCTGAATAAGTAAACAAGGAAGACAATTCGTAAAGTATAACTCAGTACAAATGCTGTTATAAAATACTTTTATCAGCCTTAACTGAAACAGGGCTGCACTTGAATTTTATTCTGGGAATCTGCCTCTGTGGATTATGCAAACACCTTGATGGATTTGGCAACAGATACAAGAAGAAGTGGGAATAATTGGAATTATGATCAAAATTGAGTAAAAGAAACAAAAATTAAGGAATGGCAGGTAGAAGGAGAAAATACTTTGCCATCAAATGGTGATTAGTCCTGAATGTGTAAAACTATTATAGTACCTATACATGGTATTTAAATTTCTTGAGAGGTCAAAATCATAACATTTGTAGTCACTAAATTTTGAATTTGAGTTATATAGTTGAGGATTTGGAAAAACAAAGGATTGCAGCAATATTATTTAAGACTAATGGCACTGATTCACTGATAATTAGCAACGGAATGCTTCAAGGGTTTTTCCCATTTCACTCCAACTTTAAGAAAATTTGATTAGGTAAACACAATACTTTGAATGATAATACAAAGATATTTTGCAATATCTCATTTTCCCTGAAGGCACAGCATGCCTTCTTCTCTTTGGCATAACAGAAAATGACACCCACATTGGCAGCTAAGCAGGTTAAGTGCAGTGAATTATAATTTACAGAGTTAAAGATATCCTCTGGAATGGTTCAGTGAATAATAGCATGAATGCCCTCTGTCACCTGTAAATATATTCAACCAATTCTGTTTGGACTATATACATGATCAAATATATTGCCAACATTCTATAAACACATAAGCAAAAACAGATTACGACAGCTTTATAACATATCCATACACATAAACACTTTAGTTCACAATGAGAATGTTCCATGTTTTTCTGATTTTGTAAACATAGTGACTTAGATATACACATCAACGAGCAGCAAACGATTGAACCTTCTATACAAATGAATCTATTTTTTTCTTCATATCCACTAAAATTGCCACTCCTTAAATTGTCGATTCCTCGTTTATTTAGCATTCCACTGGAGAATAAGATCGTGATGCAGCTGCTTTGGAGAACCTTGGAGGAGCACAGTGATGCCTGTATTCCATCTTTACTTCAAATAATGCTGAACAACCTTCAAATAAGTATTCCTACTTTGGCATCCTTACTTTGGTTTTGTGTTTTTTGGATTTTTTTTTTCTTTTTGTTAATAAAATCTGAATACGATACATTCATTTTAACCATTTAAAATCCATTATAATTACATGGAGGAATACTGGGTTGTTCAAGACAGCAGAAACTGTACAATAGCTTGAAAACAAATAAAATAACATAAATGAACACAGCTTTATATAACACACCAGCTTCCTTTGGGAGAGAAATGCAGATTATGCTGAAACATCACATAAAAAAGAAATATTTATAAAAATGGGTGTGCAACAATAAAGGACTTCGACTACCTGAGTAACTTCCCTTTTACACTGCAGTGGATCTAAGTCAATGGAGCGAAACTGAGATGCCACGAAACATGAACAGATGTGTCAAAATAGTAGCATTAGTCATTTTTTTAAGCCGGGCCTGCACTTAATCCAAATGGTGCTCATGAAGTTTCCCATGTGTGTGCTGCTGTGCACACAGAGAAAACACACCTGGCTTTAGAGTTCTTGATTAAGGCTGTTCTCGGCTAGTACTGAACATGTCAAACTCCTCTTTAACTTATGCAGAAAACATGAGCATCAGACAGAAAACTAAATGACAACAGTCATGGCAGTGGAAGAGAAATAAGAAACGGCAGTCTGTTTCAGCCTTGGACACATTCTCGGTGGCAGGTGGCTGATGGAAGAGCTGAGAGCATTTGCCACAACAATTTGTAATCATCATTCCTCGGATTAGCTCACAAAAGTGATGCATCCTTTTTCTTTTGAGCCTCAGCAGTCGCCAACGTTCTGGCTCGATTCACAGGAGAAGAAACTGGCAGTGTTGATGCATGCAGTCATCCCCTTCAGACCATCCTGAGTGTTTCATGACTTGTTTTTTCACGTTTCATCGCTACATACGCTTCCATGGAATTCACATGACTGTCTCCCTTTCCTCCTCGACCACAGGCGAGGGTTTCTCGTCCTCGCTGGCCCGCGTTTGAGCAGACGGCTCCTCTTCGGGAACGTGGAGCTCCTGTGCCGATGAAGGTATAGAGTTCTCAGAGACAGAGCCGTTCTTCACGTACCCCGGGAGGTTCCTGTGTCCGTTCACCGGCACCGGCCCCAGCCGCGTGGTGAGGTGCAGGGCCAGCGGTCCTCTGGCAGTCACATTTGTAACGCTGGTGTGTGATACCATTGGTCCATAGCTGTAAGTGTTACTGCCGCTTCTGGCTTTTCTTTTGAAGTCCAGGGCCAGAGTTCTCCTGCTCCAGGACTTTTTGATCTCGGCTTGAACCTTATAGGAAAAGCAATTATTCAGACTTAAAAGAGCTTCATAGCCAAAAAAGTATAAGAGCAAAACTTTTTGATGTCTTACCTCTCCGTTGCAAAAGCAGTATATGATTGCAACTAAGAAGCCCTGGAAAACAGTAAAGTGATTTTACTCACAGTGTCCACAACCACGCATCATTTAGCATGCACTTAATATGACATTTTAACTGAATAATTTGGCATTACCTCTGATATTTTCAGTCATCAGTTACCCTTGCCATTTTCTTCATCTTAATTAGGATCTTGCCACAAATTGGCAACTAAACAATGAGCAACTGTTTGACATTCTGGAAATGTTTTTTTTGTTTTTCATTTTGTGATAACGTTAACCCCGAGGACATGTCATAGCCCGAGTCAGGTCAATCGGATTTGTTCAGCATGAAAAGACATGAAAGGCCTTCAGAGATAAAGTTGCTTTTCCAGGATTTCAACCTGAAGAGCTTTACCTGAAAGGAGTTAAAAAGCATCTCGTAGTGCATCTGGATCAACCACGGGATTCCAGTCACTTCTGTGTACGGCATGGCACTGAAAATGATGTAGTGGACACCAAACAGTGGCATCAAAACCAGCGTGGACTTCAGCAGTTTTCTGTAACGGAAAAGTTCACAATCTTATCAAAACACTTAAAACAGAACAGAAACACAACATGGAACGGTTTTGGCACAGCATGTTAACATTTTTGCTTCTGTCACGCGTTTACTGAACAAAATATGAACTAATGATGAGAACATTTTAATCAGCACTGCTGTTTTATATTGTGAATGACACATACAGGCAGTGTGCAAAAAGTCTCAGCATCTCAAGAGGGTATAGTTTATAAATAATTTGTTGTGAACGAAACGAACAATCCTACCCCCTAAACATCTAATGCGTTTTGGAAACAAGTCCTGTGAACAAATGAAAGTAAACTGAAAAGGACTGCAGAATTTCACAGACAGAATCCCCCTCCATCTGTGAAGTTTGGGGCTGGATTGATTCTGTTTGGGCTTGAGCTGCAGCCAGATTTGACGGAATACCGGCAAACATCACATATCTTTGACAAAAAAAAAATAGAGTGAAGATGAAAAGAGCAGGGATTCTACAAGATAATGATACTAAAAAATAAATAGAAAAAATCCAGAATGAATCACAGAGGATTTGTAGTTGCCCTCCTTCATCACAATTCTGTGGGCAGACCTCAGAAAATCACCACATGAGAGTTAACCCGAAACTCACTGAACGAGAAACCTTTTTTAAGAACAATGGCTGGAAGATTCCCTAAACAAGATCGAAATAGTCTTGTTGAAACATTTAAGGGTTGTTACACTCGCGTAAAGGAGATAATACTGAGTTCTGAACTCTTTTTTTCTCTTTTCTTTTTCCAATTCAAACTAATACATATTGTGACAAAAAAGAGGCACCGTTGAAAAAATATTAAGGAAAGGTGTCAACTTAAATTCTGAAGTATTTCTCTTTTGCAATCAGGTTGTCTCTAAAGCATTAAGCTACTTACAGTATCGGCAGAGAGTTTTTGCATGTAACTGTATCTGATTTTCTGAGTTTTATTTCTGAATTCATTGTTACAAGTTTTTAGTTGATCACCAACTTAGACATTTTCATGCCAAAATTATCATTATCATTTTGGCAGATGAATTCATCTTGTATTTTGCCTCGTGGCCGCATTCAGTACCTGTACTGTTGTCTGGTGTCGCACCTTCCCGCATTTGTTTCTCGTAGCTTAGTTGCCAGGACTCTGATGATGTTCAGAAATAACAGAAAATTTACCTGGAGAGAACACAGAAGCAACGGTATGAGTGAGTGTGATTGCTAACATAATATAATCTCTTATGTAATACATGCAGCGCCTCAAGGGCAGAAAAACACCATAATTTCCTGCACAGCAAGAGTAAAGTGGAAGCTGTTAGTATGCACTTACTCCCACAGCCACCAGGATAGGCACTTGATATATCCATTTCAAATTGCCTGCACTTAAGTCCCAGCATCTGCAAATAAAACAGATGATCAAATGTAATTTGCAACTTTAAAGGATTAAACTCAATGACAAGCCACAATCCCTCTGTTGCGCATTGATGTCTATAATGATCTCTGATACTATTTTACAAAATCACATGACTTAGATAGATATTGAATGCATGCATCTAGGGAATTGCCTTTTTCTTTCTCTTGCTTGGAGATTAATCTAACATTTCCAAAAAAATGAGTATCATATGAAACCATCCAGAAACTAATTTCATTCAGCTTACATCTTAAATTATATTTCTGACCTTAATTCCTCTTTATTTGATTTAATACCCTGAATAGGACATAAAATCCTCTTAATGCTCTATGACCTCCATGGGTTCAAAGATTTAAGAAACTAATGTTTGTGCACTTTGGTTAATCAAGGAGTTCAGATGACCTCTGCTGTTACATATTATTTACTATTTTGACAAGAACAATTTAGAATAGTTCAAGTTTACCCTTGTTTTTACGCAATTCTAATCACATACTCAAACCGTAGTCATTTATGTGATTGCTTGGATTTTCTGTGTGAAAAGAACAAAACTGCAGGCAGTAATATTGACTGTTGACTGAGAAGTAAAAATGTGATTTAGCCGTTCGTTACAGTTGCTGAATACAGCGCCAGCTAAGCTGTGAGTGTTCAGCTCCAGAGTCTGTTAAACCGTAGCAAAGAAAGTGAAAGTCAAGGAAGTTTTAGGGGCCACTTAAAAGTTGATGTGGGACAATTTTCTCCATGACAGGATTGACCATCCAGAACCAGAGAAGAAGCTCTTTTATTTATTTTCTTTCAGTTTTCAGACTTGCATTTAAACTATATATGTTTCTATCCCTATATGAAGGTAGAAAGAACATCTTTTTTCCAGCATTAATATCATAAACTACATCTCATCTTCTTCATGAAACAAAACAAAACAAAAAAAACACTAAAGGCAATAAAGAAACTGTACCTGATAACTAAATGCATTTTGCACAATTCTAACACTTTCATTCCTGTGGTGAACAGGTTGAATGCCAATTCCCTCCGGTGCTAAGAGCGTGCTATTTTTAGCTCTGCTGTAAGCCAATGCACCATCAACTGTAGGATTAGCTGTTTGAATGAGTATTAGTCTCTCCAAACAGCAGATCAAAAGATGTCATATGAGGAGTCTGGGGTAATTTCCTGGTCCCACCACCTCCAAGATGAATCTGGTACTCAGATAGTACAGTCTATAACTGCAGTAACTGTAGACCACAGTGTACAAAATGTAACAATTACACACAAATAGCATGTAATAATGAAAAACAACCGGATGATCTGCAAAGTAGAAGACCCATGAGGCTGATTACTTGGCCATCAATATAATATATAATAGAGTAGATGGTCAGAACTTATAAAACGCCTTTTTAACCTTGTCTAGTTCCTAGACAGTGCTTATGTGTTTCTCAATCACCAATCCTCACAAACACTCAGAGCTTCATCTGATATATCTCCGCTGTATATGCCATATATACAATCACAGTGAACAGACGTGAGGCCAACGTGGGGGCTCAATGTTGCTCAAGGACATTCTGAATTGGATTTAACCACCATATATCTATTTGGGGGATGGCCACTCACTCAACCTGTTAAAGCACGCCTGTGCCCACAGTAAATAGATAACACAATACACAATTTGATTTTTAGTAAATACCTTTCTTATTGTTAATGCTGATATTTTGCATTAACTTAATTTTGATACATTTTCTTTTTATATATTGTTCAGCCTTTTAAATGTTGCTGAATGTTCATGTTATGTCTGGGTTAGCCTTCCAAGAGGGTTCAAAACCTCTGAAAAACAGGCTTTGAACCCATCAGGGGGGATTGCAGACTATCATCTGGGATATGTCCAGTAACACTGAACATCATATACTGAAAAAAATCTGTAAAAAATGCATCATCTTCTTCAAGGAAGTCCTGACTCTAGTCTTTCTATCTTAAACTCTAACAGGGATATTGTTAATCATGCACATCACTTACTCTGTGTCAGCGAGCGTGGCTCTCACAATTGCCCAGATGGTCACAAACACTGCTGGAACTCCTAGAAAAATCAGGTGAAAAAATATCGAATGTACAATTAAAGCACAGCTTTTTAAAAAAGAAAATCACTCAACATGTTCATTTGTTTTTAATACTGTATGAGCAGAACCTGGGAAGAACAGCATCCACATTGTATGCGCTGTGCTTGCATAATTCATACGCACAGTGTGTACAATGCAGGAGCCGTAAAGCCCATAATCAGTCAGTGTCGACACAGACAAGTCCGTCTCCGCTGCCATTACTTATTTTATAAAACAGTATCATCAAAGGATTTGATACTACATCCCAAAGGTTTGCTCAAACGCTAAGCATACTAATAGCACTGTTAAATATTAAGTACCTTATGTAAGAGTTACGATTTGCGGTCACATGGATGTAAGTGAAATATAAATGAAGCAGAACTCACCCCATCCAATCATAGTGAATCCCCACAGATACTTTCTGTCCGAAAAAAAGGTCATAAAGATGAGGCTGTGGAGGTAAAGACCCTCCACAAGGATCCAGTAGTAATTGGTGGCCAGAAAGTACATGAACAAGGTCACAACCACCTTGCAGCTAATCTATACACCAACAGGAGACAAGGACAGTCAATTATTCAATATTCACATTGACAAAAAGTCTTCTTTTGTGAAACAAGTGTATTGCATTTCTGTAATCTTCATCACACCTTTCTCTGCTGATAATACGAGCATCCATGGTGGTGCTTGGACATTGATTTCAACTAGACATTATAATACCTTCAGGATACTTTCTACCTAGCTGTACTGTAATTATTTTTAGTGATTCGGATTTCCTTTGCAACTGTTGAGAAAATAATCCAAATGAAGGCAATCACAACTCTAAGACTCTAGGAGTCTAAGCCCAACACTTTCTTTAAAAACACCACGATGTTAACAGTGCAGTCAATCATTATTGAGCTGAATTTGAGCGGCAGGATTTGCAGGTATAGGATGTAAGCGGTAATCCCCCCTCCAGGCAGCTGATTGCACATTCCCTGATACAAAATGTAGTGAGGAAGACTGAATTTGAGGGCAGCAGCTGATTTAGACTGTGTTGCTGCCGTCCTCTCACAAAGGCCTGTGATAAAGAAGGCTCCACATTTCTTTGGTGGAGACTGGTTTTCTGTGCACCGAGGAACTGGATTTAAAATACAACAGTTGCATCCAAAAGCACTGAATGAATTAATCCAAACAGCATTTCATGCTTTCTGATGCATTATCAGCCACTCTCACCTCTAAGGTTGTTACGGAAAGTTATTTTATTTTTTTATATATTTTTTTCTGTCCCCTACAGGGTCAAACCAAGGCACCAGCTATTCTAACATAAGCTCCGTGAAAGCCAGAGAAAACTGGTTTTCCCAGACCTCCTTTAAAACACATCCTTTAATTTACCACAATCTTTTTACAACATCTTTTTTCATGCTCACTACATTTGTCATTATTCTCTTGCTCTGTTTCATCTCGGCCGTTAGACATTTCTGCTGTTTTGTTCTTTTATCTTATGATTTTGAAATTCATTTAAACTAATTTTTCATGTAGAGCCTTAAATATCCTTTATATCTTTGTCTTTGATATTGATATTATTTTGCTTTCTTGTTGAATGGTGCAACACGGCTACTACACGTCTACAACAACCTGAGGTCGGCAATGTTATTACTTTGATTTAGTGTTACACCCCGTGAAACGGATTATAGTTAATTTTGTACGACACCCCCCCCCCCCCCAAAAAAAAAAAACATGTAATAGGACTGAGCTACTTTGGTGCAGAGCAAAAACATCTCCTTGACTAATTACACCTCGAATGCATTGGCTGTTTTTCAAAATTATGACATGTTTCTTGGCAATTACATAAGGAACTGTGACATTTCTTTATGCAAGTAACTTTGTCGGAGGATCATATTCGTGTTGACAAATAAAATAGTCAATTTCTTATCAATAAAAGGTCACTGGGTTAAACCATCTCATTTCATCCTCATTATTTATCTTATTTTTTTTTTAAACCTACAGCTGAAGCAATACCTATTCTGGATTTACCACCTATGAGTAGATCTCATCATCCCTTTTCTCCTTCCAGACGTGGGCTGATGCAAACCAATGACAATATTTTCTAGGGTAGTAATGTTTGTGATATCTTTTGGCTTTCTAAGCTTCTTTTTTTAAGATAGTTTCCATGGAAGTTTACAGCAGGAGAGGTTTAAATTGTCCCCATAGTCATATCTCCCTCTGGGACTGCTACAGCAGTATTAGCAAGTGTTTTTCAGCTTTCTATTTACTTAGTACATTAAATGCTTAGATTCTGGTTTTAGATTATGTGATTGAAAAATTGCTGCTCAAAGTTTTCCTCTTTACTTAACACCATCACGCTGAAGTGACAAATAGTCATTTTTAGACATGAATTATGTGATGTTAGCTGCTTCTTCAGTTAAAAGCATTCGGTCATTCAGACATTGGTCACATTGTTAATGTTCCTCACGGCCTCATGAAAGTGAATTTGTAAGAGTGACAGAAGCGACAAAGGTGTGTGTGGAATATCAGTATGATGCATCTACCCTTTGGCATACTAATAAAGCCATAGGTCAAAACAACATGCCACATCAGTCGAAAAAATACTAATGTGTTAACCATGCCGTGATTGTCACAACAGTACTGGAGGCTTATTGAGTGGTAGGTGTAATTAAACACAATAAAAGGAAAATAACCCTCTAATTGGTGTTTTTGTTGTTTGTTAATTGTATTTGATTGCACTACAATAACAGTATTGTCGCTTACAATTGGAGAAAAATTTGATTTTTCTTTTCATCTGGGGATTCATCCTCTATCAATGTTATACGAGAAGCCCTACAACACTTATCCCCCCCCACAAAACTCTACGGGACCTTCTATAGATTCACCTAATAACGTAGCTTTCTTGAATTCAACCGACATGAAGTAAACTGAATGTACATTTAAACATGATATCAAGATATAAAGAATAAAAATAATGTATTGGTTTAACAATGGACAACAAACATATTTTTTAATCGCAAGTTTGAATCACTCGTGATTATTACAATCACACTTAAATTTGTGCATTTTAAAAGGCATCTTTGATTGCGCTGTCAAAAGCCTGGTTGTTTTTTTTTTCTCTGTCGGATCCAACGTCTTAATTCATCAAGCCATTCATTAAGCCCTTTCTTTCAACTGCTGTCTTACAAAAAGTTATGCATGCTTTTGTCTAATCTCGCCTTGACTACCGTTATTCATTGCACTCGGGTATCAGTCAGGTTTCCCTCTGTTGCTTCTAATTAATTCAACATGCTGCAGCCAGTCTCATTACCAGTACAAAAAAGTATAACCACATCTCCCCTGCACTAAGCTCCCTTCACTGGCTTCCTGTTTAATTTCACATTGATTTCAAAATCCTACTGATCAACTTCAAAGTCTCACAATGGTTTTGCCCCAACTTACATCTCTGGCCTGTTGACCTGGTACGTGCCCTCCCAGCCACTGAGATCCACAGACACTATCCCCTGATCAAAGTTTGTGACAAAGAGAGATTGGGATTTTTCCATTAGAGCCCACGCCTTATGGGACTCTTTGCCTGCTGGACTCAGACACACAACATCATCTCTTGATCATTTTAAATCTAGCCTTAAAACGCTCTATTTTCAGAGGGCTTTAGGTTGCGTCTGATGAATATATTACATTCCCTATTGCTGCTATTTCTGGCTGCTTTGTCCCCAGTTTTTGGGTTTAGCAATTTTCAACTTTGTTAGGAGGGAAGTTATATAGACTATTCTTTCCTTTACTGAAGGGAATTTGGCCCTACAATATATTTGCAACATATTGTTTGTACTGCTGTTTCAAGTTGCTTTACATTGGACTTTACAGATTTTCCATAGTTTCATATAATTAACATATGTTTATAGAAAGTGGGCTGTCATAACTTATTCCAAGATGCCTGTCTTTGTTATTGTCTTTGCCTTTGTTATTGTTCAGATGTTCATAATAATCCAGTGAATATTATGTGCTGACATATTGAGTGTGTAGCAGTCCCAGGAGCTAATGCTGATTTAGTCATCCATCGATTTGGCTCCAGTTAAGGTCAAAGCACCTGTCATAGTATGATTAATTAAAGCCAGTCCTCTGCTCATTTATTCAAGTGTGGTTTCTTGTTGCGATCTCTTCTTACTCTGATCAGAGTTTGATTTTACAAGTATTGGGGAACTTCAGCAAGGAATTTGCGAGGAGGGCATCATTTAAAACAGTCTTCACCTATTTATTTTGATTTTTTTTTACTTTACTCTGAAAGGAAAAGGCAAGTACTGGCCCAGTAAAACTTTGGCATGGTGACAGATGCTACAATTAGCTCCAGCAGTAGAAAAGGAGGTGAGACTTTGCAAAATACATATACTGCTTCCACCTTGGAAGCCCAGCGCGGAACATCAAAATACACTGCAAATTAAATTATTATTATTTTCTTAATATTTTTATCCCTGATATTTTCCCATTTTTACCACCCCGTGCCCCTACCTAAGTCAGTCCTGGCATTACCATCCTCTGCCAAATTAAATAATTTTTACACAAAAATAAGCAATCAAAGCAAGTCAAGCAATCAAATGTCAGCTTTTTTAATGTTTTTTTTTTATGTAAGCTGCAAGAGTTGCATGTGCGATAAAAAGTAAAATGATATATGTGGTCTGGTGCCTCATGCAGCATATAAAATCATTGTTTCCTATACTGTAGATTGACTTCCTCTGCAGGCATCGCCACTTACAAACTGTGCTTTGTTCGATGGCGGAGCTTCAGTGATGGACTTGAGGTCTTCCACTGTGACTCTTTCCATGTTCTCTAATGCAGATTCAGAGTAGAGGACGACATCTTTCACAAAGATACTTATAGCTCTCAGCATGTAGGACACGAAAAGGTGCATGTGGATGTAGTTCCTGGTGCAGTGCAGCCGTCTGAGGAGAAAAAAAAAAAACAGCAGCAAGGTTACAAAAGTTATGTTTGTATCTTAAAAAAAAAAACAACAAACACATTATATATATCCAAATGTGTGTATTTGCACACACACACACAAAACACACACAGGCTTGCAGTACTAATTAAAACCAGCTGATTTTCATGCTGACATACACATTTCTGACATTTAGGGAAAACACACAGATATTGGAAAGCTATTCTCGAAGTGGGTTGTAAAAAACAAATTGCAAGCATGTGCCGAGAAGTTGCAAAAGCATGCACATTTACCTGCGTCACAAATTCTTCCAAAACATCCTAAATATTTTGTGTGTTTTGGCCTTTGGCTTCATGATGTATTGGACGGGATTCACTGAACCGATAGCTATTAAGACGTTATAGAACTTTTAATACATCAATTCTGAATATTAATTAATGTCCTTTATGTCAATATTCATTAATGTTATGAAAAAAGTCCGCAGTTGCTGCTTGGCATAGAATTTTAAAAAAAATTACATTAAACCATCGTGTCCACGATCATCTCTATCCAGTATTTCTTTCACTAAAGTGTCATTAATGAGCTGACATGATACCCTGAGAGAACTATTGATTCAGAAAACTAATCTAGCGTACATTTCCCAGGTGAAAAAAACCTGAACACAAGTGCTAATGTAAAATATCCCTTTGCTCTCTCTGGAAAACATTTATGAGCTCTCCTTTCTAAAAGCTGTTGAAGGGGAGACACGGTTGGAGCACTTCGGAGCCCAGTGCCAGAATGTCAGATGGGCCCCTGGGATAACTTATTAAACTCATTTGGACCGTAGATTTCCTGGTGCCAGTTGGGAGCATTCCTACAACCTTCTGACTGACTGCCTGTACAGTAAGTCACGCCGGTGGGAACATTGGTAAACATAGCCTTCACATCGATTCCTGATACTCCCTATGCCCCGCGAAAAGCAAACACTGACAAATCTACTTCTGCATTAATCAAAATGGTCAAGATTCAACAGTTACTTCCTTTTTTAAATTTTATTTAAGGAGATACCTCGAAGGTAAGAGAAGCAAGTATAGGTAGCGGATTCTTTAAGGGGTTTTCAAAAAAGAACCTATTGCAAATATAGTATTTTACTCTCATTTCTGTTAATTATTAATGAAGTTCTTTTCTCTGCTCTTATTTTGTCATTAGTGGAAATGTATAAAGAAACATCTTTTTTCTCATGTTAAGCTCTGTGGAGTTATGTAATCAGAAAACAGATAAATTGTCAAAAAAAAACTAAAATCACCAAGAAAAATATCAAAGAATCTAAATGTCAGACAATGAGACATGCATTAATGCGAGCCTCGAGGCAGGCCGCTCCTCAAAGGGACTCATATTGCAGTTTTAAAAGTCAAAGTAAAAGTCAAAGTGGATTTTGATACAGTTTGCATGCTTCATGTTGTTGCCGTGATGCAAAATATATTGAACTGTGCGATTGACCATTGAGGGAAAACTGTAGGGTTTCATGAAAAAGCCTTGACATCATGAAATGTGTATATCCTCTGTTTCTTTCTGACCAATAATAAAATGATGCTGTCACACATGCAGTAATTAAACATCTCTTTTATAATTGCTCCAACTTTACTTTTACTTTTTCTTTTTTTGTCCCCAGTGCCAAAATCTGTCTTTTGGGAATATCTGAAATTTAAAGGGGTTTTACAGGGAAATTCCACTGAAAGTGAAGACTCACCGAAAATATCCCAATATGACAACAGCTACCATGAGGGATCCCAGCGAGATGGAGTACCCGACTGTGTAGATGAGATACAAGCGGTGAAAGACCTCCTGTCGGACAGAGATAATTTGTTAGTATGTGAACAAGGCCTCAAAAGAAAAAAACAATTAAAGTGTGTCTGAGAGGTCTCTAGCATTCCCCTATTTAGTTTACAAAATAGGTAATTTTTCTCGACAGAAACTGACTCAATGACACAATTCTAAAAAAGAAAACTTGTAGTTGCATAAATTTTAATCTTTTCCTTAAGTGCATACAGTTTACAAAGCCTAAAAAACAATATACATTTAGAATTGTCTTTTAAATGCTAATCGCACTTGGAATTAGAAGATATATCCAGTATTTAATTAACAATATAATAAAACGTATGATTACACTTAAACACTTAAACAAATCACATAATCAGGTCATATTTGATTATTTAACTGGTGTCAATCAGAAATGTCCAATCAACAGTTACGATAGCTGTGGTACCTAAAATGACCACTAGGGGCCATCATAATTGATCCAGAGGGGCTTTAACGTCCATGACCAATGTTAAACTCAAGGTTTCATTATCACAGGATTCCTTTAAGTGACAGGTGAGAATCATGTTAGATACTCTCTGTACATACAAAGTCTTGTGAGGCTCTCAAGAGTTTGTGAACAGTATTATATTTAAAACAATTCACTGGCCATTGCAGCACTTGGTTTTAAAAACTGAAGCTTCAGAAAGAGAAAAAGTTTAAATTTGACTGAAGCTAATTACTTTATGGCATTATTTTAAAATAAAATATTCAAAATTAGACCAAAAACATTATCAAACATTTAAATTTAAGCTACATTATAGTGAAGTTCCTGCTCCGAAAGCATTGCTCAGTTCATCGCCTTGACCCTGCAAACTTGCAGATGGCTAAAACATCTGACTTGAGTTGGATAGTTTGATCCTTGGAGAGCAGAACATAATAAGTACAGTCACTAACCAAACCCTCTGTGCAACAACATTCTGAAGGGTCCAAGAGCCACTAGTGACGCAACCAGATACTACACTCGTGTTATCATTTAGCATCAGGATATTGTGCCAGGGAAACATGCATCTCAGATGTGGTGGTGGTTTGCGGTGATGTGAGCACTTTAGTCCATGCATATGTATTTTTTATTAACTACTGGAACGGCTCCCTAGTGAGAACATCAGCTAGAACATCTGAAGTCATGAATAGGACAGCTGTTTTGTATTGTTGCATAAATAAAAAAAGGGATAGGAATCAAAATATATGAGCTTTCACAGCCTACTGAAAAAAATACCTTTGGATGATTCATTTTTTTGTTTTTCCTAAATGAACACCACAAAACAGAAACTGGAAAAGGTCTAATCTCATCCATATTTATTAATATGGCCAACATTCTTTGTTAGGACTTAAACAGGAATGCAGATTTAATTAAGATTTTTAGTAAGATGAGAACAATAAAAGTATAGCCTACAGTATATAGATTAACAAGATGAAGTCGGGTGGTTGAACACATGAAATAGCAGAATCACAGAAGAGATAGAGACATAATAATAAAATAAATAAATAAAACAGGGGAAAAAAGGGAAAGTGAAAAAAGAGAAAACAACTCCGATAATAACAAGTCGGATAATGAGTGGGTTTAACTGAATGGCTTGACTGACAGTCTGTAGAAAAGATTCTTAATAATGGTTTTAATAATACATTTATAATAGGGATGTATGAGCAACAGGAACAGCTACAATGGAAGCAAACGCAATCAGCGGCAGTTATGATGTTACAAAAGAAAGGTAGTGAAAAAAACATAATTATATCCAAAACGCTAAACCTTCTACCTAAAAAATGCTCTCTCACATGATTACTATACTAGGTGTTAACAAGACGGACTTTGTATCAGTGAGTTGTAATGTGGAGATTAGAAGGTTTTCCCTCCATTTTTTGATAATTCTGTAGATAGGAGCTTTTGCGTTTCGGCCATCGATAAGTAAAATAAAAAAAAAAAAAAAACAGTGCTAACAGTATGTAAAGTTCTGCTCGAAATGCACAGCTGTGTGGGATTATAAGTGATACACAATGAAATAATGGGGACTGAAACCAGAAATGACTGTCTCCAATAAAGCTCAGATTTATGACTGATGTCTTTTTCTAAACTAAACAGCATTTTCAAGCTTCTTATGTCCTTTCTTTGTGATGTTTCTGTCACTTAGTGTTACTGCATGTATTACAACTGCAATCCTCTGGAGTTTCTGTCAGCTACTTCTAAAATAATGAAAAGAAAGAATGCCATGTGCAAAAGTATGTCTTTGAATTTACTCTGCTTCATATTTTATTTTTGTCACGCGTTTGTAGTATGTCCCAATACGTTTTACACATGAGGACTCAATAAAATAGATACTAAAATTAAATAAATACAACTTTGATGGACAACAACAAATGAAATGTTTAATAAAGGTATCTTTGGCTCTTCTATACGTAAGTAGCAGACAGGTGCTGTTCAAACGCATTTGATTAACTGATCATCAGTGAGTGTGGCCACCTATTTTACAGGAGGGGTTTTGGCAATTTGTTTGTTTCAGGTATGTGTTAACACAATGCCAAGAAGGAAAGACATCAGCAATGATATTAGGAAAGCATATATAAGTATATTATATGAATAGTCAAGCACGGTGGTGGAGGGTTGATCATTTGGGCATGGTTTACAGCCACATGACCTGGGCACACCAATACATACATAGCAAAATATTGAGTTGAATATAAGGCTGTTTGTGTAATGCCTGGCCAAAACTAGATGAAAAAAGAAAATAATCCAGGTGTTGTAATGGCACAGGCAAAGTCCAAATCTCAATCAGAATGAACTGAAAAGAGCTGTGTATAAATCAATGACTGTAATCCTCAAGTGAGAGACAAATGAGAAACATTTACAGTGACTTTAAGCTTTAAGCGCTTGTTGTAAAAGGTGTTTTTGAAGCACTTGGTTGTTTTAGTTATTGAATATTTTGGTAGTTTCTTTTTTCTTGTTGTCTTGGTTTTTTTTCTACATGCCTGTATTCTCTCTTTTTTCTTCTTTTAGTAACTATATAATGCCACAGTCTACATTGATGAGCCACAATATTGCACTTCCAACTTTCAGGCATGTGTCATTGTCACAATACCTCCTGAAAGCTTGGGTGATTCAAAATACTGTCCCTAAAGGAATGACAGTAAGAGTTTAGCATGCCACAGCATAACCCAGGCATAAACCCCATCAAACACTTTGGGGACACCTGGGATGAGCTGGAGCCAGGTCTTATCATGATTCATCTGTTCTCGCCCTGATGGGATTACTCTTGTAGTTAAACTGGAGCCAATCCCATCAGCCACGTTTCAAAGATTCCTGTGAGAGAACCTTGACTTTGCTTTTAAATTGCACAATTAAATGACACATTTACATGATTTCCATTTAGTCAACAACAAAAATAAACATAAAAACGTGTGACAGAATTAGTCCTGATTGCTGGGTTTCTGTTTTCCTCTGATAGAAATGCTCCCTGGCAAGTTTTGTTATTCTTATAATGAGAACTACGTGACACTGCTTTCAGCTTGTATTTGAACTGAAATTTAGCTAATTATAGATATATTATCACAAAATAACCACATTGCCACCCTTTCATTATCCCGACATGTAATTAAAAATGATAAAAGCTCATTCCAATGCATATTACTGGATAAAGCATATTGCAAGTATGTTACTCATTTCAAAGGAATTGTAATTGCAGGGTAAAATGGTGCAATACTAAATGACTGTAATGTCTTAAACATGACAGTTTAGTCTGGCGATGTATTCACTTAGGCTATTTTGGCTAATTCATTTAGAAAGAAGGGAGTATTGATGCATGTATAAATGGAAATGAGACTGATCTTACCTTTTCATGGCTATGGTTGTAATGGTAGAGGTATGTTGCACATTCATTATAATTGGCCCATGTCTTGTTGGCTGAGGCCAGCTCCCACGTTCCATTGTTGTCACACCGACGGTATGCCAGTCCTAGACACCAGGGAAAGAAGTTTGTTTTTAATTATAGAACTGAAGCTGCATATTTGTATAAATTACAAAAGAGTTCTCAGAGACTTTATGGAGCGCACTAGCACAGCGGTGTTTCCCTATTCCTGACAATTTACAATCCCAGACCTACCTCTATGGTTGAAGTCATAGATATAATTTGGACAAGCAGTGGATACAAGTTTTCCAGGAGGTCCTTCAGGCCAGCAAACAATCCCATCCCACTCTGGTGAGCAGAAGCCGTCTGCAAAGATAAAAGCAATGTTGACTTTTGAAGAATCGAGCCGCTAAGTGTAGTTCTCTCATGGCTTCAGCACAGTCTCTGATGGAATATAGACAAGCAGCGCTGCACTATGTTTTCATGATTATGTTGTCCTTTAAAAAGTAGGCCAGATGCATGACCTGTATTTTTCTGTGAACAAGCACTTCCAAGCAGCCTTGCAGTTTACAATGTGGCTCGCTGTAAATGACCTTTTTTTGTTTCGCTCGAGGAAAATGTGGCTCGTCCATAGAAAGAGTATGCATAGGCCTCCTCCAATGTGATGCAATCATGGAATTCCTAGACTGAAAACAAGTTGTCCATTTAATGCTGAGTGTTTCTAAAAGATTGATTGTTTGCTGCACCAACTTTCTATAACTACTCTTTTGTTGATAGCATCATGCAGGTTTTATATTAGTTGGAAATGATTTTAGCATGGATCTCATTTCCTCACAACACTGAATGCATTGTAGTTGTCTAAATAGGCTACTCTATTAAGGATAAATTAAATTGGTATGTAATATAGTTTACTACACAATCTACATCCTCTTCAGCTTGAATAACTATATTTAAGTCAAAAACTGATAAATCTTGAGTTTCAACTGTTTTTTGTTTGGTCCACAAAAGAGTGAAAATTCCCATCACATTGACTTAAAATTTCTTAATTTGCTTGATAGATAATCCAAACAGCTGAAATATAACATTCTAAAATCCACAAGAAAACTGCAAATTGTAGGTTAACAACAAACTGAAGCTGTCACTGCCTGTGAACTGCTTTTCATAACTACGAAATGAACATAAAATGACACTTGTAAAAGTAAAAAAACAAGCCATATATATATATGTATATGTGTATATATATATATATATATATATATATATATATATATATATATATATATATATATATATATATATATATATATATATATATATATATATATACATACATATATATACATACATACATACATACATACATACATACATACATACATACATACATACATACATACATACATACATACATACATACATGCATACATACATACATACATATATATATATATATATATATATATATACATATATATGTATCTTTAATCTTTAGAGCTTCAGTTTGAAAATGAAATAAAATCTTGTTCTAAAGCGCAAAACTGCCTCATTGTCAGCTGAACTGCGGATGTCAACCTTCTGATAGTGGGAACAAAGTCCCTTTCTCTACAATGTCCTGGCAAAAATCTCCCTTTTGGTTTGGCATGTATGCTGCATTATTGAAAACATCTGCCCCACTTATACCACTAATAACTAGCTAGCGATAAAACTCAAACGATCCACTATTTGCAGCAGATCCATTATTTTCTCATTCCTGTAATCAAACTCGCAGAGAAACATCTGACGCTATGGCGACTTGTTTTTTATTTGCCTGTCACTGGGAGCATGAAATTAAAAAGCAGACTGAGGGGAGCTGACTGATTCCTACAAATCTCTGGTGGGAGAAAAACAGGGTTTAGCTTTGAAAATCACACTGACCACACATCCTGGGAGTAAAAGTAGAAATGCTGCTCACTATTGCCATAGGTTTTATTACCATAGGACCACCTACTAACAGGCTGGAATTAAACACTAAATACACACAAGTATGTCATTTCCAGCAAATTCCTTGACCACAATTTAAATATAAACGTGACTATAAGGGGAGTTGGGTATTAGTGATGTCACTGGGGTTTTTGGAGGTTTTTCTTTCTCCCCCCAACTCATCTGATCCTGACCTGTGGATGTCAAAACACATATAGCTTTTTTTCTTTTTTCCTGATACATGCAATCTTTTATAATGATGGCTGATGTTATTCTACACCAGAACCACACACTTGAGGGTTGAGCTATTTTCACACTGCAAGGTCTGGGGATTTGAACCCACATCCCTCCACTGTTCTCTCCAGGCAAACCTCAATGTTTACTCTCTAAGAAATCCTTGTCTCAGCATTGCAGTGATGACTTTGTGTACTTAAATAATAAATGCGTAGTGAAAACAAGGCTAGAAAGATGAAACACAACAGTTTTAGCTGCACACAGCACATAATCTTTTCTGCAGTCACCCGTACGTGTATCTGCTTTATAGCTGATAGTGCTCAGCAAGCCCTTTATTTCACACCACACTCATTTTGAAGTAGTCCTCAGTCCTCATCTCTTACAATAGTTTGGAAAACCACGAGTTTAGAGTTACTCTGCCAGAAGAAAAAAGAAAGAAAAAACATCTCTAGGGGTGGTCAGACAAGCAAGAAAAATACAGATCTAAAGCCAAAGTCCTGAAAAATGTATGCAAGTGGCTATTCTCTGTTAAACTCAAACCACAACTTCAAGGTCACACCACAACCACGAGAAAGAGAGAAATGGTCTGTTTTTTATTAAAAAAAAAAAAAAAAATTCAACAGTGATTTTTGTCCAAATCTTCAAGACTACATCAATGCATATACTTACACAGGTCACTAGAAAGCAAAAAGCATTTTTTTTTCGTGATCTTTATCACAAAAACCTGGCAGTCTACACATCTTTCTGCAACATCAAGGCAAAAACAGAGCCCAGATTTGGGTTTCTATGCTACGTAATTACAGACAGCCAGATGTGCCTCTTTAATACAAATGAAGTGAAGTAAAAACAATTCATGTGGCATTAAGTCACGAAGAAAAAAAAAAAAAATCTTAATCAAGCACACCTAATGAGCACACTAGGTATGTGTTCATTGAAGCATGTGATACAACCATGTTGGGGAGACATTTTGTCTTCATTAAGGTAGTATGTTTACTTTAATTTCATCAGCTATTATATGATTGAACGGACATGTGCAACCTTCCAAAAGAGGTCAGAAAACAGCCACCGCATCCAGGATGAGTCACACGCAGTGTAGGACAGCATCATCAGGTATCCACGCCAGCTCTCTTGTGTTGATCTACTGATGTAACCCCAAACCGGCCCCTCAACTATTTCATACAGTCCCTGTCAGACATTCTAGATAGTATTGTAAATCCAGATCCAGAGTCACAATCCCGGGAAAAATGTCAGTGAAAGAACCGAGGAGGATGTACTCTTCTGCACCCGGGCTGCAGCTATCCATCCATCCATTTTCTTTACCTGCTTAATCCTGTACCGGGTCGACGGGGGACGGCTGGAGAACTATCCTAGCTCATTACAAGCGAAAGGCAGGGCTGGGCTGCAGCTTATCTGATGTAATCCACAGTTTCAAACATTTCTAAATGATTCATCGATCGCTAAAAATAATACTTAAATACCAGTAACACTTTGTTAATTCATTTGTTTATGTATAATAATTCTACACTGACGGGGGATATGGCAGTAGTCGCGCCAAGGCATGCTGTTATAGAGAGAGTTAGGCATTCCGGTTGTTGGATAAGAAATAGGAAACTATGAAAGGCAACCAGGTAGCTCATTCAAATATGCTATAAATGAGAGATAAATCCTTATTTGTTGTCTAGACATCCTTTTATAAAACGCTTTTTTTTCCCCCCCAAAATGTCTCCTATTCATGCGACCTAGAATGCAGGTGGAGGAGACAGGAGTAACGACATCAGGGACTTGTGAGAGGAGCTAGTGGAAAGCATAAACAAATGTAGCCATTCATAAGCCTTTTTGGCAACTGTGACACACTGTGTCTTGTTATGCACCGCAGAAGACTGAAATAAAACAAGGGACAGGTCCAACAGCTGTGCCACACATCTTTTCCAATTGATGTCGCTTTACAATGACAGCTCTGGGGGAAGGATGTCTTATGCCTTTTGGCTTGCCTCCCCTCTCCTCACCTCCTCCGGTAACACCTCAGGACGGAAGAGACTAATACCCGAGGAGAGGAGACAAGGAGAGGAACCAATGATATAAAAGCTCATAAACAAAGGCAGGGGACAGATACTTTGGCGCAGATCACTCAGTGCATTCATTCTGTCCGTATTGTATATGCTATAAATAAAAGAGAGTTACTATTGTTTGTTCATCCAGTTCTTTTTTAATAAGGTTGAAGCTGAACTTGTTCGGTTTTCAGCAAATGCCCCAAGAGAACGGATGAGAAGGTGCTCAATGCTTTTCTTTGGTCCAGCAGACAGGCTGCAGAGGACATTCTACAAAGAGTTTTTAAATGTGCTTCTTACTCACTTACCCATTCACCCCCCATCTCTACCAAGGCTGCCATGCAAACCTACCATGGAATAATAAAAAGGGGAACAGACTGATTCTTTGTATTGAAAAAGAAGTTAATTAGGACATTTTCTTGGCTGCAAGAAAGCTTGAAGCGACTTCATATGAAATACAACAAAGTAAAATAAGAACAAATAAAGTGACATGTGCTAATTTTATGAGATTGTGCAAAACCGTCCAGTTTGGTTTGATGCCACAAATGTTTAAAATGATGACACTGAACTTTATTCTTTAACTAATACATGCTCGGAGGTGTTTGCTGCAGAGCGACGCCAGGCGTTCCAGTCACTTTGACACGCCAGACTGGATTAAGTGCGATGGCGGTCAGATGAGCAGCACGGATTCATCTGAGAGAGCCTTCATGTTTGACTGATTGCTTGGCTCTGTGTCAGCACCTATGGGAATCTTGTTAGATACACTTTGAGAAAAAGCCCAGTGATGTTACATACAAGGTAGGCAAATGCAGGATTCTGCTCAAACCATGAAATTCTCAATGGAACAAATCCTGCCATTTATCATTTTTTTTAATCTCATTGGAGTTTTATGGACACTTATCAAAACCATGAAAAGTTGGGAAATGCCACATAAGGAATGCAGCTACAGGGAATAGTCAACAATGGCTTTTGTGTTCTGAGCCTGGTACGTTTTTAATTAAGTGTTTCATATACAAGGGGTATCGTTTGGAGGGTCAAAGAATTCAAGGCGACCACAATAACATTGGGGCTGAAGAGAAAATATTATGACTGGTTTGGATGTGGAATCCAAATTCCTCTCGAACAATCAACTGGGAAAATGACAGCAACCACAGACACAGTAGATTCTGGGGGCTGCTCGGGTTTTGGACACCCATAAATACATAAATACACCCGAGGGTCAACTTTGTCTTCAGTCCCACCCTCAGGAAAGCCACTCGAAGGAAAGAGGAAGCACAGCTAAATGTAACCACAATCAAGCAGTTGGATTTGAACATATCAGCAAAATACAAACCAGTCTAAAAAATGTTTGTCTATCATATATTTGCAGTGAAGCAAGATAGAGCTAAAGTGTGTGCAACATCAGCTGATTACAATAAGTCACTTTTGGCTCTTAAAATGAAAATAAAACTGGGGTCTTCACAGACAAACACACTTTCTTTTCCACCCTAGTGTGTCGGTTTGTGTTTGCAGCGCTGGTAGCTGCTGGTAAAATCCTCTGTGCGCAAGGTTTGCTTTCCTCTTCCACCACTCAAATCACTCCGGTTCTGATGGCATCATCTGGCTTGCACAATGAATTTCAAATTAGTAAATGTGATGCTCTGTTCTGTGCAGGCTCCTGAGGGATGTATTGCATTTCCCCACTGAAATCATTTCTCTGGCTGGAAGAGATTGAGGAGTTTCCTTAGTTATGAATAATGTGATTGTTCTGCGATAAAGGACTCAGTCATCTGTCGCATAATTCTCTCGATCAAAACCTCTGCAATTGAGAGCACGATCATGGCAAACCAAATGGGACCTTGCAAATGGGATATGATCTTTTTGCAATTTAACACATCATGGAAAATTAGTAAGCTTGAGTTGTTGACCCCTTTTAACCAACCTGTTAAACGAGACATGTTGATTCATTTGAACCATTAAAGATGAATTTATGGACTTTATCTGATATCTCTTTTCAAACAGCTGACAGCATGAAAAACATTCACACCAAAACCCCTTTGACCAGCTGCACAGATATTAGAATAATCACAATCCAATTAAAGCAACAAATGACGACATCCTATGGTTTGTGTAAGGATATTCTTCCACAACTCCAGCATTGACGTTGCCGTGATTAAATGTCTTAATTTGATAGTTGTTGTCGTGGCAGCATCACAATGCCTTATAACGAAATATATTTCTTTGCTCACCAGGAATCCTCCTCTTCGACGTAATGTTCCCTTCACACGTCCGCTTGGCTTTGAACAGCAGGCCTATCTGTTCTTCTTTCGTGAGCACATCATCTGCATAAACCTGCAAAAACAAGACAACCATGAAGAGTAAAGGAAAAGATTTAAGTGTAATGAGGCACAAAATGCATCGCCAAAATCCAAACACATGCTACATTGGACTAGTTGCAACATCTAGAAGCAACAGTCCAAATTACAAGGAAAAAATTAATTACCGCGGGCTGTAAATATTTAGTTGAGTGTGTGAGCCCGAGGCAAAGGTTCTGCCTCTGCCTTCATAGTAAAAAATGAAAATGACACAGATCATTTGGCATCCGTGATTCCCAGTTTACAGCTGCCCGAAAACCCTGAAAGCGCTCTTTGCTTCCGTGTTCACGGCGCTATAAACAGCACAATCAAAATCCAGTCCAGTCCCTCAGGTAAATATGGCCCTAAATGTTCACTACTGACATTTTATCAAAAGCAACGTGAGAGAGCAGCATGGTGGCCTGGGATGTTAGACAGACCACTCTGTCTCTCGAAGGTCACATTGCAAAGTACTTTGACCACATCAGTGTACTTGTCAAAGCATTCATGAGCCGAGCGGTGTATTTATTTCTGTCTTCACTGCGGTATAGCAAACGAATAAAAGAAGGGGTATGAAGAACTTTGACTAAACAGTATCAGCTTCCCGTGATGTTTTTCGTCTCAGCTTGAGCTTTTGGTAGTTATGTCCACATCATTGTGACTTCTTGGACAAGGGGAACATTAAAATACTTTCCTATGAGAACCATTTATGAAATTACATATTTTGAGCTTTTGGACTTTGTATTTGTGAGTGGTGTGATGGCTCAGGTGTGGTCTTCCTTTGCACTAGGTTACACTGGCTGCCCCGCTGTTTTCTCATGGATCACATTCAGGCAATGACAAATGTGATTTTATTAAAACCAACCACATACACTGTTAATGGAGTGTGACAACAAAGGTGGAAATTAAAATAGAAAATCTACATCCAAAGTAAAAACTGAAGCACAGATCATCACAGAAATGATATGTAGAGTGGTTAATTGCAAATTGGAGCCATACTGCAGCAAAATGCAGCAGATTTCTACAAATGAAATCAAACAGCCATGCAATACAGAATGCCTGGAGGTGGATCAATCAGTAGTCAATAAATGACTATTTTACGTCCTTTTCTATTTGGTTCAGGCAGCAGAGTACAGATTAAAGGCAGACTTTTACTCAGAGCAGCAGAAGCTGCATCTGCCAGTTTCAGACACAAATGACATGTCAGAAACTTAAAAAAGAAAAAAAAAATGAAATTTTGCTCTCACTCCTATTTCAGCTAGAAGCAAGTGGCGGAGTCCCAATACTCAGTGAGGATGAGGAGGCTCAATGTAAGCACCAATACATAATTCATCCTCTGAACATACGGCACACATACAATCGTCATTTCCTTGGGAAGTTACAGTCAAAACTTGACACAAACTAGATACACACCATTCAGATGTGGAAAGATTATGCAAATACTATTAACATTCAGAGGTACAAATTCCACAATAATGTATATGCATACACAATACACAATACTTTCTAAGAGTTAAAGTAATACAAATTTAAACTTTTAAATCTTCTTGCAGAAACAGGGAGTATTTGGGAACAAAGACAGGTATACATTGTCTCTGATGCAAGTGCACAGTTTTGTGAACTTAAAATTAAACTGTAAATACTCAGCCGTTGTGGGTTTGCTGCATACAAACCCACAATACCTCAATCCATCAATATTTTCATTACTTTTAGTCCTGAAATAAGGATGTCCAGTCTGAGAGCTGAAAGAAGTTACAGAATGAAGACGTTTATGGCTTTGCAGTGTAAACAACCACAGATGGAACAACATTTGACCGCAGCCGAACAAGGATAGATACTACCTGTTTACTCTACTAACTATGCCAATATAGAATATTCCACTGACAGCAACTGACACGTTCATGCCATTTCATCTAAATAACTCCCTGCTGTTGCTTAAGGTGAGAGCTGAACCAATATGAAGCGAGGAACTCTAATCAGGGAGGCAGAAACACCTCATACATAAATATCACCGTCCTCATCCTCACTATACTGCATGCAATTAAATGTGTTTTTGCTGTTTAGATGATGATGCAAATCAAATGGATGTCACACGCAGCTCATTTTTGACAGTGCATGGGTTTCCTTTTTTTCTCCTTTTGCAACACATTAAGAACGAAATCATCATAGATGAGTCGTAGAAGATGAACGATGCCCTGGAAAATAAAACTAAATGAAGGCATAGAGTTTCAGTGCTTATACTGTTTCTATAAAACTATATGCCTGGTGCTTTTTTTTTTTTTTTTTCCCTTCAGACTGTAGATAACCAATAATTTACAATTTCAAGAGGAGAATCCTGGGTAATAAGGTTGCTCTGATTATTTCTGAAAACTATTTCGCCTCCACTGGCCAAAGTCCAAACCTCCAAAGTCAACACAACTCTCACGGGGAGAACTCACATGGACATTCTTATTTACAACATTTCAATCAAAACACAGTATTCTTTTTGTTGAAGGCTTTTGAGCGTGTGCCAAAATAAAAAATTAGAAAAATACACAGCATGTATTTGCATGTTTTCATCACTGGTCGCTAGAATAAAACTAGCGACCAGTTTGTATTTCACAAATTGCAGCCTGACGTCTTAAACTGCAGCTCTCTGCAAGAATAGAGACAACAGTATTGAGGCGGTTTGGTTAGACTGTGGAACCTCGAGGACTTACTGTAACATTTACAGTTAACTTTTCATTTCATCAGCATTTGGTTATTTTATACTACTTTTGTAATTGAGATCGTATTTATCTTTGCTAATTTAACTCCAGTGATTCTTTTACGATTTATTTTAAATATCTTACATCAGCTTTTTTAAAACATAGCCATCTAAAATCGACTCATGTGGGTCGGTGCAGTTCATACGGTATACTGAGCAGAGACACTCCAATACATTAGTACACATCTCTCAGGTTGACAGACTTGCAACCCCCCCCCCTGCAACAAAGCTGTGGTTAACCAAAGTCATTTCCTTAAATATGGATTGAATCAGACAGCCAAATGCTGCACTTTGTGAGGTACACTTTCATTAGAAAGCACAAAAGAAAAACTTGAGAATCCAGAAAATTAAAATGGACCACATAAACCACAGAGTTCTGAATATAATTATGTGCCTTGAGTCAACAATGAACTGAGATTTAAAGAGCAGCTGGATGATCTCATTTGTAGTATTTTGGGAAAATGAAAAAAAAAAAAAAAGAAAAACTGCTTCATTACATTAGACGATATAATTCCAGTTCCAAGTATTCTAAGACAGAGAATCAAGCATGTTTGAGCAGTAAAATATAAGCTCTGTATGGGCCAGAACCTCCCTATGACCTTAAGCCATGTGGAAACTTGCAAGAAAATGTATTTCCCCTACCGACCCACCCAGGATACCCTCAAAGGGTTAAAGTGGGTATATAAATTATATATATAATTATAATATATATATATATATATATATATATATATATATATATATATATATATATATATATATATATATATATATATATATATATATATATATATATGTATGGACACACCTTGAACTAATAGTGGTGATAAACATATTTATATATATTTGTATGCATATATATATATATATATATATATATATATATATATATATATATATATATATATATATATATATATATATATATATATATATATATATATATATATATATATATATATATATATATATATATATATGGACACACCTTGAACTAATGGTGGTGATAAACTGCAGAGAAAATTTGATGGCTGACTCTACTCTGTGGCTGGCTGAGAGCCAAAATAACAGCTGGGTCTTAGACAGCCTCTCCATTCTCATCTACAATATGAACAAATGGGCTCACATGCAGATTGGAACCTGCAGCAGCAAATCAGCGATGAGATGCACTTGAAACAAAATGTAAAAATATCAGTGCATATAGTGGCTTAACATACATGTTACAGCTGATGATTTATTTTGATATTGGCTGGTCATGTCAAATCCTTAGAAGTAGAAGCACTGTAGAAAAGACACAAAAAAAACATACTGCAACATAGTGATGTATACAGTCATACATATTTAAGGCATTTACTAATAAACATATGCATTCTCTTTGCAGACTTTGTGTCCTGGCAGTGAGATATAACTTGTGGGTTTGCAATTACTGGTTTCATTTCATGGCAAAGTCTAAATTACTCCAGTAATTAAGCAACTCATAAATAGTTTAGATGTGTGAAGGGCATTGAAACACTCAGAAACGCAAAACAGACACACACACAGACACATACTTTTGCTTCATTTACTTAAATATTTAGTGATGTTTTGACAGTTCACATAAAACCTCTGATCACAACTCTGGCAGCATTTTGACTGGAAACACAAACCACATACATTTTTATCTCTTCAGAGCCATCCAATAATACTGCTCTCTGTGAGCAGATCCATCAGAGAGGATACGATCTTTAGGTAAATGCTGCTATAAAGTGAAATTTTCCTTTCCAGATCACACTTCATCACACGGATGATAAATAATACACTGATAATATTTACACTAGTTGCTGTAAAACGCCTCTATTATGGGAACAGAGTCAAATGTTTGCTTTATGTACTTGTTTTGGTCACTTGCCATTCTTTGCACGATAGGCTAACATTCACTTCCTTGTTGTTGGCAAGTATTCAAAATTCAGATCCCGAGGGCTTTTGGACTTTCCTGTATGTTTTTTTTTGTTGTTTTTTTTTTCATATAATAGTGGGGCCTAGAGAATTACAAGTTCGCTGAATTTAGTTTTAACGGGCTGTCTACTATCTGGAAAAAACATGAATATGTTACGTTTGACATATTGCACCGCATGAAAGTTTAAGCGGATGAGGTTCCTGGATATTCTAAACTCTATGAGTCAGTGCCACTCCTCTTCAACTGTGCAATTTACATTTGATGATAAAACCACAAGCCACAAGACTGGTTGTCCTTTGGAAATGCTCGCAGACCACATTCTGACTTAAAGCAGCATTTAGTTCCTAATTATACCCTGCTCTGGCCACAAGCCTGAAGAACAGCACTTTTGTCCCAGATGGAAACATTGTGTGTTCTGTGTGAAGCAGTACAAAAAGCCGATAGCTGTGATTGTGTTGTTTTCTCAAATTAAAAAGGATCATTCTTGCATTACATAAGCGATTTAACGCAGTAAATAAAGGCTGTTGCTCCTGTATGGCAATGCAAATGCACTGTTTCAATTTCCATCAAAAGCTTAAACTACAAATAGTTACGCAACAATCAAATGGTTCAGACATTTCATAATTTACCGATGGATGTCCCAAAACAACTAATAATGCTGCTGCAGACAGCTGGCAGGTCGGTGGGCTTCAATAGCAGGACGGTAAATATAACATTCATGCATGGAATATGAGGATTATGAGTTAAAGATCAATACTGAAAGTGGATTTTTGCTCCATAAAACCCTTTTGTAGATGTAACAGATCATGTATTTTTACTACACGGACTGTAACATTAGTGAAACGTAATACCCCCTCAGTCACAGCATGGCAACAAAAGCAATAATCCTCTCAATGACAGCAGCTGATGATAAAACAAAAATCATCTCAGGACTCCTATTAGGATTCAAAGGGAAAACTGTAGGATGAAAAGCAGAGCTCATCATTTTACAGTTTTTTAGTAAAGTAAACAAATGAGCGACAATAACTGAGCACACTAAATAGGTGAGAGTCAGAGTGCAGGGCTTTAGAATATTCATTAGCACAAACAGATTCTAATGGACTCATCCATTTTTGAATGGGACTTCCGCAAAAATACACACTGGAGCAAGAGGAGCACACATGAAGCCTTAAAATGTCTGAACGCTTTCTTAAGGTACCTTTTTTTTCTTCATACAAAAGGTTTCATAAATGAATGATGACAGTGTGGCAGCAGCCAGGTTGTGCGGTTTTAGTGCTTCAGGTGAATTGTCCAACATGCAGTTTGGTCCGCTTGTATGAAAATCTTCATCATTGCTACAAATGTTTTTCTCCCTTGGCCTCTAATTGAAAGCAGACCCATGTAATTTGCAGAACCTTGTTCCAGAACCATGTCTCACCCTTATAATTAGATGCCTGCAAACTGTGTTTTTTTTTCCAATTCAAATTATTCTCTGACATAAAACAGTAAAAGTGGTTGTAATGGTGTCAACCAGCACCCAGCATTCCCAGAATGCACACCTTTAGTTTTTTGAGGATACTGTGTCATCATTAAATAGAGTGGGGCGTGAAGAAAATGCATACGAAACAGTAAAGAGATGAAAAGTGTTATGGTCATAACTAAGTCCCTATGAATACTGCAGCATCAGTGCTGCACTGCTGTGGCATGCCATATGATGCAAGACAAGGGCCAACTATTAACTGCACGAACTAAAAACTTGACAAATCAGTACTTTGATCAAATATAGAAACACTTGAACGAAGCAAAGCAACCGACATGGCAGACAGGATATCATGCAGAACTGTCTGACTACATAGACGCTAAATGTAATTTTATATTTCAGTTTTTTATCTTACAAGGAGACTTAAAAGGCAGATGGCAGATTTGTGCAATTTAATGGGGTTTCACCTGGACTTCAAAACTATGAGATACACGATTACTTTGTCTTTATTACAGTTGATGTATTATAGAATAGGCTAATATATTTCACATGTTTTCAACACTGTCAGAAACTGGTTTAAAACTCATGTTGGACATTTCCCTTAGAGGAACAAATCTCCTGATAATTGCAGGCAATATCTTTTTTTAATGATGGAGTTATGCTTCAAACAACACCGGATATTTTTTGACCTCATAAATTAAACTTTCCCCCACCCATTTTTACAAATAGTTTTGATACGAGAGCACTTTTAATAAAGCAGAAAAAAAATGATGCTGGAGCACCATCAAAGCAGAGCCGCTTTGAGAGCAAGGATAAAAGTTAAAAAAGAAAAAGGAAAAAAGGGCTTATTTTTAAGACTGGTGACATAGAAAATAGGATAGCGCTGAGAACTTAAGCAGGGTGATGGAGTGTGGATGTCTCAGTTGAGGGTTCTAGCCTGTAATCCATAATGGAGAAGGTTGCAGAACTTTATGGAAATATAGGATTATTTTTGGACCATTTTCAAAGACTGCTTTGATCAATTATGCAATTATTTTAGATAAAGATACAAGAACCTAAACATTAACATCTGATTAGCTTGTGATAGGGATACAAAACTTAAATTTGATGAATACCAATGTCATTATTGATTCTGCTTACCAATCTGACTATTTATTGATTTCCTCAATGATTCTCAACCGTCTTTCGGTGAGTAAACAATAGGCCTACATGGGTTGTCCATCTTAAATCCCAGAACGCAGCATATCCACTATGACTACAAAGCAGCTGCAGACAACTGTGAGTCTGTCACGCCATCGTTTCATGTCAAAATAAATGTCTTATATTATGTCCAAAGCCTGGTTGTTAGCTTGTTACGTGCATCTCCAGCGCCTGCCGACGTCAATAATGACACTGATAAATTTGAAAGCGTACAAATTAAATGCTTCATGGAATTTGGAGTCTGTTTTCAGATCCTTGATTCTGTAATTGTGCATATAGCAATTTCAATGGAATGTTAAGTAAATGTGCAATACAAACCTCCAGTACTTAATAATATATTTGTTCAATTCATCACAAACAAATAGTATAGCAATATATCCATACCATGAATAATGATCAGAGCTCAACATAGAAATCAATGAAAATAGTGAAAACATTTGACTTAGGGTTGAGCCAAGTATTGAAAGACGACACATTTAAAGAGAGCCACTCCAATCAACCTCTTCTCTAGTGTTATCAAAGGGGCACCAAGTATCCTGCTGTCTGCTAAGAACTGGGACAAGGACAAGCCCCTAATTGTGAACTGCCTTCCCAATAAAGGAACAAATTGTATACTAATTGGGGACAGCTTAATTATCCAAAGTGCCTCTTGCTGGTGGCTACTAATCCTCCCAACTGTTTGCCTACTGGAGAGGCTCTTAAGAGTGAGCTTTGAGCAGTTGGTCACCTTGGTTAAAGCGCTTTTCAAGGACTCTTTCTGTCACAGACAGAATAAAAAGAAAATCCACACAAAGCAAAGATAAATGACATAATGCAGCTCTAACATTTAATAAAGAAGGCAAAAAAAAATAAGAAGGTCTTTTGATACTCGCAAACGCACTTTCAACACAATGCCCACTGACTGCAAAGTCTTATTAATACTGACATGTTGCCACATGTGCTCAAATTCCTTGTGTAACAAGTCTGAATAATGTTAATATTCTCTAAATGCTTTTGAACCACAGATTAACCAGCTGCTTGGAAATAAATATAACATGACAGTTACAACAGTGACGCTTAAAACTTTGTCTAAACTTGTCTCTGCACGCCACTCTCCCTAAAGCCGGGTTAACATCAATAACACCTATCTTAACTCTAAGCTTTATGTTCAGGATAAACAAAAAGGAGGACATCCACGGAAGTCACAAGCTATTAAGGGAGACTAAACAAAAATTACATAATACGTTAAATCAAAAAGCATTTGAAGCCAAAGATTTTTGTTTGTTGTTGTGTGCAAACAGTAAACAGTGCCATCTGATATTATTCAGTTTGTCATTTTTGGCAATATTATCTTGCTCTGACAAATGAACATCTAAAGGGCTCTGACAAACTGGAGGAGAGTCAAATCCTCTTCAGGGGCTCTGACAGTAATCAGAAATCCTAACCTTCAACAGAAAAGATAAAAAAGTGAGCAATCACCACGAGCTATCATAGTGTATAACCCTAATTTGGCATATTTGGCCATGGCCTTCCAAGTAGAAGTTAAAAATCTACTTCAAACGAAAGAAAAAAAATCTGAGTCTTTGAGCTTATACTTGGACGCCTGAGGAAACTACTAACTTAAAAACATAGATAACACAACCTTGTCACTTTTTTGGGGTCATCTAAGTCTGAAAATGTGTCAGTTCAGTTAGAAATAAAATTTGCAAAGAACATAATTGACCAGCTTCTCTTAACTTTATGTCTGCACAGTTTTGCACGTGACTCCTGATTTGTGCCTATTAAGTGCAGAGCCGGGACAAGAGCGGGAAGACGAGAGGGGAGTTGAGTCGAGTGGCTGACCCCCCTGCAATATTAGAATTTTATATATGATCTCAAGTTCCATTTCTGTGATTTGTGAATTATCACTACAAGACTTTGTGCCAATGTTGCACAGCTGATTGCTTCAGAGTCCTCTTTCATCTGAGTAACATCCTCTGATGACTCTGTGCTTCTTCATATGAGCTCTACAGCATCCCACCAATCATATGCAAAACTCTGGGATCAAATGAGTTTGAACAAATCTGTGGGGAAAATTGTGATTTAGATGGAGAACTGCGACTGTGTTTAAAAAAAGGAAAAGGGGGGAAGAAAAATGAAAATATGATTAGAATTGATCAATGAAAATAGCAAATATCTGCAATGGTTTCATTGGTAGAGTGACTGATTTGAGCCTGTTCTAATTTGCCTTGTTCTCTTTCACTTTTATTTCATGTTCACAAGGACAGCCTTTTGTTTCAGTTTTTCTTTATCCAAGCTTATCTTCCAACATGGTGAACCACCACCATGGAAAATGAATAATCACGGTTCCAGTTATTGGCTGGAGCCATGTAACAGTTAGTAAAAGGGAACTATGAAAAGCTTTTGAACAGTTATATCTGTATATATCCAAAGACTCTTGTTAAATCCCACTTTAGCTTGTAAATTCAGTCATAGCACCAATAATATCTAAACCAAGGAAGTCAAAAAAGACTGTGTTGCTGTATTTGTCGAGTTACTTGAATAATCTGAATCAGCCAGTACATGATTTTAACATGCAGAGCCACAACTGGTTCATCCGAGCAGTTCTACTGTATACGTTTGTGGGTCAGCTGCACTGAATTTGCAAAGATGGTCTATAGTAAATCATAGAGATGTGGATAATAGGCAGTCCTCCTGCAAAGTGTCTTCAAAGTCATGTTAAATGGAGGATTGATCCAGGTGCATATGTCAGTGCAATTAAATCACATAGTTGCAAAATTCTGGGCTGCATGCATTTGCCCACAGATGGTAGACCCTTGTAAACAGGAGTAGATGACGACATTTATAGCATCGGGCTTTGCTCATGGATCTCTACCATTCATTTTCTCTAAAGCAACTATTGAGATTTTTATGTTTTCATTCTGGATTCACTTTCATTTTAAGGGATATTTGATTATTTTTAGGAGAAGCTGTCTAGCTCTTGTGGTCCCCTTTCCCTACTATCAGCAAAAACCTACCAAAGTATTTCTGAGGTTCCTATCATCTCTTGCACACAGCTGCATATCACTTGGGTCCAGGGCTCTCTAGTTTTGAAGTTTGCTTGGAGTGAGATTGCACGCACGGAGGAATGTCTCCCTCCGAGTGTCCCATCGACCCAGCTTCTTCAGAAAGAACAAATTTGACTATATCAAATACACTGTTTTATTTATTCTATAGCAAAGGAAAACACTGTATTGGCCATTGTCTCTTCACTATATCCATTCATCCATCCATCGTCCGCCGCTTATCCGTTACCGGGTCGCGGGGGCAGCAGCCTCAGCAGGGATGCCCAGACTTCCTTCACCCCAGACACTTCCTCCAGCTCCTCCGAGGGGAGTCCGAGACGTTCCCAGGCCAGCCCGAGAGACATAGTCTCTCCAGCGTGTCCTGGGTCTTCCCCGGGGTCTCCGCCCTGTGGGACATGTCTGGAACACCTCCCTAGGGAGGCGTCCAGGAGGATCCGGTACAGATGCCCAAGCCACCTCAGCTGACTCCTCTCAACGTGAAGGAGCAGCGGCTCGACTCCGAGCTCCTCCAGGGTGACCGAACTCCTCACCCTATCTCTAAGGGAGCGTCCATCCACCCTGCGGAGGAAACTCATCTCGGCCGCTTGTATCCACGATCTTGTCCTTTCGGTCACTACCCAAAGTTCGTGACCATAGGTGAGGGTAGGAGCGTAGATTGACCGGTAAATCGAGAGCTTCGCCTTTCGACTCAGCTCCCTCTTCACCACGACGGTCCGGTACATCGACCGCATAACTGCGGAGGCTGCACCGATCCGTCTGTCAATCTCCCGCTCCATCGTTCCCTCACTCGTGAACAAGATCCCGAGATACTTGAACTCCTCCACCTGAGGCAGGACTTCTCCACCCACCCGGAGAAGGCATGCCACCTTTTTCCGATGGAGAACCATGGCCTCGGTTTTGGAGGTGCTGATTCTCATCCCTGCCGCGTCGCACTCGGCCTCAAACCGCCCCAGCACATGCTGAAGGTCCCGGTCCGATGAAACCAACAGGACAACATCATCTGCAAAAAGCAGAGATGAAATCCTGAGGTTCCCAAACCGGATCCCCTCCGGCCCCTGGCTGCGCCTAGAAATCCTGTCCATAAAAATTATGAACAGGACCGGTGACAAAGGGCAGCCCTGTATCCATGCTATATTAAATAATTTGTATTAGTAATGTATAAGAATAATAACTGAACAGCAGTGGTCTCATTCTGCTCTAAACAAACAAACACAAAATTAAATAAAGAAAAAGACATTTAGCCCCAAATATGCCACTTGAACAGTGGTGGTGGTATGTGTGTGTGTGTGTGTGTGTGTGTGTGTGTGTGTGTGTGTGTGTGTGTGTGTGTGTGTGTGTGTGTGTGTGTGTGTGTGTGTGTGTGTGTGTGTGTGTGTGTGCGTGTGTGTGTGTTTAAGAGTGGTGTGTTGTAACTTAGTTCACCTCCGCTACTTCTATTCATGGAACGCTTGAAGCTGAAACTCAGATCTCACCCGGCAACACAAAATTCATTCGCATGCAGAGTGTACTGTACCTTTGACTCGTTTGTAAGATGGGCTGTTGGAATTACTGTGCAGTGAAGTTAATTTCTCAGCGTGAGAAATGCCATGTGAGTCTCAACGTAAATGCGTGAGACTTGAGAGCCCTGCAACTTGGGTGCGTTTCCATTAGTGAGGATTCAGAGTATACCCGTCAGACCAGAACCTCTAACACGGCTGAAAACCCTCCCTCCAGCGGCACGTTTTTCGCTCTGTAAGAGTTCTTGAAAGACCACTTTAGCAGGGCTTTACTGATAATGGAGACAAATGTCAACAATCGGGCCGCGTGGAATGCCGCTAATTGAAACGCATCTATTAGGCCTATCACAAGGAAGCACGTTCTTTTGGAGGACAGAATCCTGCAGCAGCAAAATGCTCCCACACCTGGTGAATTAATGTGTGATAAACACCTAACGGGCACTACACTTAGTTCAACAAGTTGTAATGCAGCCCTGCTGTCAACAGCTTTAGATGTTCAGCGTCACAGTCTATTAAAACTCTTAATGATAAAATGCCATGTTAATGAGCTTTTACAGCATTGAGTAAAAAAAAAAAAAACGAAAAAAAATCCTTTAGGAAAATGTGGATTTTTAATTAATTAATTTTTTATACAAGTTGATTATAATCCTGCGACTGCCAAATGCTGCTTTATTCCTGGACACCTACACATCGAGTGATGTTCCTAAATAAAAAATAAATCTGGTTTGCTCAAATTAAAAAATAATAAATAAAATCAAATAAATCAAAAAATACTTTTTAAATGCATAATTGGTTCCACCATATGGAGGGGTTGGGGGTCAACCATAAAGCTTAGTGGATGACTCAACTTACTGCTTTGCCCACAGGCAAAGCTTATCTTTGTTATTTATTTATGCATATAAATGCTACTTCCAGGTTTTTAATGCTATTAACTCATCTGTGATGCATTTACAGGCCAATACGTTTCTGTTGGAACAGTACTGCAGTGATGTTTCAACTGACATGTTATTTAACCCTAACTAATTACTTTCTCACATGTCCTGCACTTGTGGAAAAGATATTATTCTTTCAGAAACATCTTTAGTTGTTTAGTTTGCATCACGCAAATGAAACAGTCCAACACATTATTAAACCCGGGAATGAGAGCAGTGAAGCATTGTGAACGCAGCATCGTGAATGATCATGATCAGAGATTACTTAATCATTGAAATTTAGTTCAAAACAATCAAGTAAAACTCAGAGCAATGTTTAACAGTTAAAGTAGGAACATACAGAGCTATACAGTTGTGTGGTAAGGCTGTAATGCATCTCATACCTCACAGCTGGGTTCACGCCCCGGGTTTTGGATCCTTTTTCGGTTGAATTAAGTTTATCATTTTGCTTTTTCAACCCCCAAATTTTAACTAAAAACACTTAAAAAAGCAAGGAAGAGTATTCACCAAGTCAAATGTTTGAATACTCTCGTAATGAAACAATACCATTTTTACAGTGGAAAAGATGGTTCATGGATAATACCCAATTAAAATTTAACACTTTCACAACAAATAATTAGTCTTCTCTTAAATGAAAAATATCCCTTCAAGGTAAAATGAACAGCAAGACATACAGTATCTCAAATACAATACAACACGCTGCGTGTTTACTCCCCAGTTGTCCTCAGGCAAAGCTCCTTTCTGTTGCTTATTTATGCATCTTTATGTGCACCTTTTACATTTTTAATACAATTAACTCGCCTGCGATAGAGGGCTGCATTGGGATTGGGTCCCGCCGGGTCCCGCGGGACCCAACGCAAATCTGGCGGGAGCGGGCGGCTTGAACTTTTCTGCGGGCGGGAGTGGGCGGCTAAAGAAAACCACTGCAGGATCGGGATGTAGCCTAGCGACAAGGTGGAAATCAATGACGTAGAAAAGAACCTCGAACAAGGTCTTTACAAAACAAAGCCGAAACAAGGTATTTCAGATATTTGGAGAAACTGCGTTTAGTGTCTGTGGCGCATCTTGGAAGAGAGACGTGGGATTGGGACCTCAGTCGGTCAGCAGCATTCTCTCCCTCCACAGCAATGTAATGGCCAAGCGATTCATTTGTTAAATTAATTTGTTTCATTCGTTAACTTTGTTTATTTTTTTCCTTATTTATTAGTGTTATTTGAGCCACTCACAGCCCACTCTCGTTGCTATAACCTCAATCACAAAATTGATGCGTGCGCGAAAGGCAAAATAGCTTGTGCAAAGATTACAATGATGGATTTACATCTAACTTTCGGTCAGGTGCCTATGAACTGTCAATTATCCATCAAGCTGCCCAATGATCATGTTAACATTAAATCAGATAGATTTGTCTGGACATTTCTCTTACGGGATGAGAGAAGACACAAAATCAATGCATCTCTATTATTGTGCGGGCATGAATTCTCAGAGTTTTGCGGGAGCGGGCGGGAGTGGATGTAAACACTGCGGGGGCGGGCGGTAATGGTCAGAAATTCAGCGGGAGCGGACGGGAGCGGGATGAAGAAAACAGTCCCGTGCAGGACTTTAGCCTGCGATTCAAATACAAGCCAATAGGTTTCCATTAGAAAAGTACTGCAGTGATTATGTTTTAAAGTGCAATAAAGCTTATGACTGGGGTTGGGGCGCTCAAAAGGACGAGGTCAACTGAACACTTGAGTGTATTGAATTACCAGCTGTTTTTTTTTGTTTTATTTTTTTCTGTTTTAATAACTGCTTGATTATTTGTTAATAATGGGGTTGGGTGGTTCAGGCAGCACGGGACCTTTTTCACACATGGACTGGCCGCACAGAGTCTAGACCTAGACTTAACTTCAGTGAGAATATCTAAGAAGTTGAAAGGAAGTTTGTTGCCAACCAACTCTCCCTGCATCAATACAAGACTTGCAATACATTTTTGCAACACTGTACAGGAATAAATGTTGTTGCTATGCATATGCAAACGCACGCGATCAAAGAAGAGATAAGTGTCTCAGCTTTTAATTTTTTTAATGTTGATCTTGAAAGGTATGTAAAGAGTGTCAAATATATGCAACTCATGAAACTTTTACCCATTTTTTACAGCTTAAGCCCATGGCATTAAAAGTATCCATGTGGACACATTTATTAGAATTTACATTAGAAAAATAATTGAGAAAAGGAATTTTAATTTCCAAGGTGGTAGTCTACTGAAAAAGCTTGGGACAAAAAATTGACTTTTATTTCCTCTCAATAATGCTTTCCATTTGGGTCTTGAAAAAAAAGCTTGAAAGCTCATTTCTCTTGTAGTAGTTTATGTGATTTGCATGCATCATCTTCATCCCTATTTAAAGAACCAGATACTGCAAAACAACCTCTATTGTATTCAGTAACAAATGCAGGATCATGCATTTTCAATTGCATTAAATCAGCATGGTCCTGCTTCAGAGGAGAAAAATACATGTTTGTGTGTGTGTCCCCCCCTGAGGTAACCTATTTTCATGAAATACACCTCAAACATTGTATTCTGTCACAACAGCACCTATAGCAGCCGATCTGCCATTTAAATGATTTCAAACCTCCACAAGGTGCACTCAAGCTGAACACCTTCTCTTGTTAATGCTTCCTGGGCATGAAATGAGCTGCAAAAAACCACAACCTTAAAAACACTTCCTTCTTTGAATACCTTCAAAGGTCTTTTCCAAAATGTCCTAAGGGAAATACTGTATGTTGCTGCTTTACATAATAATCTCTGACAGGAGGTGAAATGTTTTATATATTCCCTGGTATGGCCCTTATATCTCTTTTCTCTTACCACATGCCTTTATGTATTTCATGAGTTCCACCATGTAAAATAGTTTTTTATGTGAAACTGCTTGTGCTTCTGCCTTGACAAGGACTCCCTTGAAGAAAATTCCTTGCATCTCAGTGGGACCTTCCTGGCTTAATGAAGGATAAATAAAAATAACTTATAAACTAAACCTTGCAGAGTGTTTGGCTTGAAAAACAAAAACCCTGCTCTTTCACAAAACTGAATCTGCAAAGCCGCTAAGTGACATGCAGAGATATTTCTGGATTACAGCCAGAGATAGACGTATGGTGGATCACATTAAAGATGCATTTGAGGATTTAGTATACATCCAAGAGACAAACGTTAATACATGCAGGCAAGGAAGAAGATGATCCGGCGTTCTAGTGCGTGAAGGAAATGCAAACAGACACCAGCTACACTGGACACTGTGTATTACAACCAAGAGGACTGCAGCTGACCTGTCAGCATGAGCCTTGCACTTTCCACTTGCTACAAGGTCACTGCGCTTGAGGTTTGTGAACCATGCTTCTATTAGCCTGAAATCATGGGTAAAAAGAGCAGCCTCCAGCAAAACAAGGGAACATTGTACATAGATGAGCTAAACATTAGATCACCGCAAAAGCAATAAAACAACAGTTAAATAAACACAATTTCTGGATCACTCACAAACTTGTGCCTCTAAACATGCAAAATAACAACAGTCCTGTTTTGCAAACAAATAAAAATGTTCTTAATTACTTCAAGACTATATCTTTATATTGAAGACTACTCTGTATTTGTATAAAAATAAATAAAATAAGACTCAGGGCAAACAGCATAATCAGGAAAATTGTAAAAAATGCTGGACTGGAGACAATGTAGTATTTTTGTCGTTGGTGCGGCGTGTTATGCATCAGAAAAGGCACCAGAGGTCTTCAAACAAGAATGATAGTATTTTCAAAAACTAATAGATTGTTTCTTCATTGTCTTTGCAGCATCCTTTGACTTCTTATGAAATGGGATATACAGTATATAATATGGTTCTTAATTTATGTCTTGTTTTACGTTTAGTTATTTTTTGTTTTAGTAAGAATGGACAAACGCATCTGTATGTACAACTGTAATTCAGCATATATTTATTGGGCAAAAATATACATTTTACAAGTGTTTCAAGTCCCGTGTAAAATATGGGTTAGAAGTTTTTAAGAAATAAACTGTTCTCTTTACTTGCAAATTTATATCTGGAGCCTTGTGGATTTAGAGTTCATATAGCAAATAAAAATGACTGATTGGCGCAAGTAAATAAAAATAAAGTGAAAAAAAAAAAAGTTAATATACTGGAACTTGAACAGTGAAATATTGCAACACACAATGTTGAATTTACTATCCTGTTTAGCTCTAAGTCTTCAGCAAAAAAAAAAAAAAGTAGAAATAAGCCACAGCTCTAAATAGAAGTCGCTGCAGCCTGAGAGCAGCTTCGTAACTTGGATGAATTAATAAACCCTGTGATCAAACGCTTCTCGAATCATGTGCATTATGTATGTTGCATTTGAATAAGCGTCAGATTCTGACACTGTTTCTCTTTGGTTAATGTTAGTGCACATGTGAGGCAGACATCGTGAAGTGTTGTGTGACAGAGCAACAAACAGATACTTGATATCTAAATGATGAGCTTGGTATAATCTATTCTTCCTTGAACACACATAGTAAATAAATGAAGCAACATTTGAATTAAGCAAAGTACTTCAACGTTATTGTCGGGCAAAATATGATGAGCTGTGTAATGAGCTGTTTGGGCTTATTACTTGTGACAGTTGTTTTTTTCTTTTCTTTTCTTCTTTTTTTTGGGGGGAGAGGCTGTATGTACTAAACTATTGGCTCAAAGGATGGATGACGCCTGTCTCAACACAGCTACCAATATTAGCGAGAGAAATTGAAAACTTTGATAAATGAGTAATATCATTTAATATCTCCTGTTTAACTTCCTATATTATGCATTTTTGATCCCAATTCATATTAATCGTATCACAATAGTGTGATACTCTTTTCCGTAGCTGATTACGATGACAAGGTCTCATAAGACCTACATGTTCTATGTTCCAGTGAGCAGCCTGATTGGCCCTCCTTTCCCTCTTGTTCCCACCCACTTTGCCGTCATTGGTTACCTACCTAAACCACTCATATATGTTACTACCAGTCACATGCTTCTTTAACTCATCCCACATGCACACGCATCACATGGGTTGTTCTGTGCTTTATTTTTTTTTTCAAAACCAAATCTGCATGTGCAAATTCAGTTTGCATGTCATTTTGGAAAAGACTGCTTTCTCAATATTTTTTTATTTATGATGCATTTACTGATTAATCATTTGTTTACATATTTACATGACAGCTGGGTGTTTGAAGGTTTAGGTTATTTTTGAACCAGTCGTGGAAAACCATGATGGGACCTTTAATGATGGACTCATGCAAAACATGTGTCATATTTCTTTCATCTGACCTGAACTGATCAATATATGGCATCACATGTGGAAATGTCAGTCTAAACCAGTGTCCACATGTCCTGTATTATACAAGTATCTTCACCTGAAACATGTACACCTCATCTGCATTGACTGTAGCTTTGCCATTACATTCAGAGTACTAGCGCTCACTGACTTCAGCTCTAAACGCCATGAAGCTAACACAGGGAATTCCAGCTAATGTTTGCACTATCTGAATTAAAACTGGCCCAGATTTCCACTGCACTGTAGTGTCAGTATTTCTTACTCATTGCTGGAAAGTCTGGAGCTGTGAACTGCATACTTACAAACACATAAGCTTCGGAGTTTTGCAATGAAACTAATAAAGGTCCTTTTAAGAAACCCTGCCTCCTCTCAGGCATAAGCCTTGCGCCAGGGGAGCACTCCAGGCTAGAATCTGAGCTGCTTCCAAATTACGTAAAACAACTAGATCACATGTGTGAAATCCTGCCGTTCCTGCTTTCTATAAAGGAATTGAATCAGAGTGGACAACAAACCTGAATTCTTCGATTACATTTAGAATCGAATGATGACACTCGACGATTCTGTGTTTTTGAAATTCCATCTGTTCCCCGATGGTGGGGGGTAAGGCTGAGTTAAATTGTCCGTAAATGGCAAAGAGCATAGTTGAGAATTTTCACGTGTCAACTCCAACCGAGCTGCTTTGGGATTCCAGGCTTATTGTGCACACGGAAGTCTGACTGTAACATTTATAGAGCAGGTAACTGATGAAAACAATATCACACACAGGATAGAAAATCATCGCGGGCTATCAGTCACCGTGTCCCTGACTTCCTGAGCTGTTATGAACTGCTTTTCACCTGTAGAACGTTTGTTAGATTGATGTTTTGAAAACAAGGTTGATATTGCATCCTCAACACTGACTGCATCTTTGACAGAACCCAGATCACGGGAGACTCTCAGAGGACAGGCCTTCAATATTAAATATGCATATGTTTATCACATCTCCAGTTTATTCTACTGCTGTGTGAAGCAGAACGGTGCAACATTATGGGATGTCAATCAGCACTGCTCAGTCCAGCTGTCAGAATGCCGAAAAGAAAGCTAAAGATGCGGTGAAAAAAGCACAAAATAAAAAAAAAAAGAGTTGTCGGAGAGGCACAGACCGGCTGGGGCGGCTCAGCTTTGCTACTCAATGAACCATGTTCCCCTGCTCAGCATCCTGGAAGGGACTTCACTGACTTTGGTGCAGCAATAAAACCCCAAACAACAGCAATTATGGGGAAACTGAGGCGAGCACCCCTGTGTGTGTCCCACAAGAACAACCAGGTAGAAACTTTGTTTTCTTTTTAATTGTTTTCTATTCAGAGGCAACGTAACACAGCAGTCAGTGACCAGAGGCGTTAGAGACTTGTTGCTTGTGAAAAGAGCATCGTCTTCAACTGGAGAGTCCCTGAAAGATCCAACATCTCAAAAAGCAGCGCTCCCAGATTCTGCTGCAGTTCAACTTACAGTACAACATGTCGGGATAAATGAAATAAACTTCTTTGGCATCATGGACCCTAGCCGTGACCCTGGCTCCTATTTTCCTTCACGTTGTAGATTTTAAAACCACACCTTTTAAGAAGAACACTGAGCGCAAATCCGCTGATGTTTATGAATCATAAAATTGTTATGATTAAAGAAGTGAATGAATAATAGTAATAATAGTAAAAAGGAAAGAACATCAGACGGAATAGTGTTTTTTTTTTTCTGAATTTGAAGTTCATAGGGCAGAAGGACAGCCGGAAAATCTCAAAGCATCAGCTTTTTCAGAGAGGTGGCATTTAGTTACACATTCTTCTAAAGGAAAAACTAAGGGGGGAAGAAATCAGAGGTCATAGTCAGTCAAGAAAACAAACCTTTTCCTGAGTCAAATACAGCCATAGTATAACCTTACCATGCTGGTGAAACTGAAAACTCTCTGACTAACACACGCCATAAAAACTGAGCAATGAGACTGTCAGTGAAAAAAAAAGAGATAACCAGAACAGAGCTGTGTTCACTTCCATAAGAAAATTCAACATATCTGGTTATTCGGCGAGTCTCTCGGCCACTGTAAAGCTCTGTAGTGAAATACTAAACGTAAGGATATGTTTGTGAAGGTGGCTTTCTCACTGCAAAATTGCCTCTGCAAGCAGAATCCCCACCTAATCCCAGGTAAACATGTAAACCCCCCGGTGACGACGGCAACCTAGCCACGGGTCATGCACTGCATCTGCGCTAGTTCACACCTCCATACAGCTTAAATGTAGAGTACATGCTGGAGAGATAAAAAAATCACAAAGCAGGAAGTGTCAAATTTGCCAAGCACATAATCTTATTAGGATGGTAAAATCACATCTTGACTAAGATGGGTATAATTACCATCTGTCCGCTCGAGCACATCCTCTCACATCTTTCAGATTTTTATGCTTGAGTTGATTTCAATTTCTTCTCAGTCAATCCTGCACAATTATACAAGACTCTCAAAGTTGAGAGAGTAAACATATCATTTCTTGTGGGTTTTAGTGACTCAGTGATATGACACTTAACTCACGAAGTGAGAGCACTGAGCTTCCTCTGATTAGAGCACTATTCATACCTCCAGTATTACTTTAAAAGCTTTCCTGACCCAAATGTATTGTCATCCATTTTAATTCACTTTTCGGCAACGTAGTTAATACAGACATTATTTGCTGCATGTCTTTTGAGAGCTGGCTTAATTTACTACACGCTGAGTGTCACATCCCTGCTCAGCTGCATTAAAGAGAGCCAAGATAAAAGCAGTGGGTGTTGCTAAATCAGTCCAAAAAATGTCAAAACTGGTTCAACAAACACATAGCTTAATGACAAGATTACAAGCAAAAAACAAGATTAAAAAAGTGGAACCCAGCACAACACCACCGCAACTTCCTTTTTTTTTTTTCTTTTTTTTTTACAGTGTTTAACACCGTCAATATATTTCAAACTAAGTCCAATCCTATGATACTTGTAATGAAGGTAAACTTTTCATATTGTCATATTCCATTATCTATACCTGCTTTATCCTTTGCAGGGTCACGGGGGTCTGCTGGAGCCTATCCCAGCTAATTTCAGGTGATGGGCCAGGGGTTACACCCTGGACAGGTCACCAGTCACCAGGGCCACATATATACACACAACCATTCACACCTATTGGCAATTTAGAATCACCAATTAACCTAATATGCATGTTTTTGGACTGTGGGAGGAAGCCGGAGTACCTGGAGGGAACCCACACAAGCACAGGGAGAACATGCAAACTCCACACAGAAACCTGGGAGTCGAACCGGGAACCTTCTTGCTGTGAGGCAACAGTGCTAACCACTAAGCCACCATGCAGCCTATTGTCATATTGTCTGCACTAAATCACTTTCCAAAACCCAATGATATTAGAGTTAATGCTAATTACCACTACTACCAAGGATGATCATTTATTCATTTATTAATCTCACTTGTCATGTATTAATTGTCAGCATATTCAAGAAGACTTTGACTTGATATGTTGTATGTGGTATCATTTTTCAGTATCTGACAGATTTTCTACGGTTATTCGACATGATTTCATAGACAGTAGAAAAGTATTGTTGTCTTTTCTATACATTTTATACATCCGTATCTGAGATAAACAGCTGTATCTGACAGAAAGAGATAGCAGGCAGTTCTGTTTAACGGTGCAGAAATAATAATATGATAATGTGATGCTGTCTGTGATGCACAGTCCAAATGGTATTCTGGGGATGGTGGCTCATGAGAGTTAAAATGACATTTCCTTTCAAATAACATTTCCAAAAATCTGAATAGGCTTATTGATTCAACATCCATAATAGTGTCTCATCACTCTTTTACTGGATAACTTTCATAATTCAAGTACATTTTTCAAAAATTCCACATGCAGCTAAATGATCTTGATTATCTTTATCAAAAGAAAAGAGAGGTTAGTCAGCTCCTGATGTGAACATGCTGACTCATCACAATCTGCTCCTACTAATGTGTGCTGAACAATGATTCACTCTTGATTACAGACTTGAGGGAAGTGAACAGTTGTTATTAGCAAAGGTCATATCCCCTAAATACTACTTAAAGACAGTTGCAAATCCTTTGGCACACAATCAAAAGTTTCAGAAAAGATGCACAAGGACAACTTTAGAATCGGCGGCATTGGCATGTCAAATAAACTTCAAAGAAATTGGGCAAATTAAAACAAGGTACTGGCACACAGGTGTAGCGCGAAAATTAAAAAGTAAAGCAGTTTAGATGCTGAAAGTTTCATCAGATATTAAACAAGTGCCATATCCAAGAAAGAAAACAAAAACCATGTACTGCTCAAGTCAACATGCATTCCATGTTGACAGCTGGAGAAAGACAGGTGTAGGAGGACGCTTCACTGGTAGACCTAAGAATTCATGAAATAATCTAATTTGAAGGGGAGGAACTGACAGGTGGTCAGTCAGACGCTCCACTTGTCAGGGATGCAGCTCCAGGCCCATCAGCGTCTACAACTCCAGCACTGACAGTGGTCCATTGTCAGTCACATCGTGCACCCCCAGCCCCCAACAATGCTACATTTAAAGACCTGCCGATTACATAAGGTACACTTGACATGCTCATGTTGGGGAGCTACTGTTTGAATGCTATAAAACAAATGTTTACATACATACAGACAATTTTGTTTTTTTTATACATCTTTAAGCTTTGTTGGAGTAGTTTGAACTCTAGTTTGAACAATCAAACTAACTAATTTAATCTAATCATTAACAGTACTTCCCAAACACATCACAATCTGATTGAGCTGATGTTTTTTTGGTATTTTATGTTTCCAAAATGATATGTAGCCAATTTATATTACATGTTACAGAGCTCCTGGTCACCCACTTCCTGAAGGTCAATTTTCATACATATCATATAAAACAATCAAACTTGGTTCAAAGAAGTTGGCTGTAGGGCCGCCCGGTGGCGCAGTGGGTTAAGCGGCAGCTCATATACTGAAGCTACAGTCCTCCTGCAGCGGTCGCAGGTTCGAATCCCGGCCTGCGCACCTTTGCTGCGTGTCTTCCCCGTTCTCTCTCTCTACCCCTTTCAGTCTGCATTTCCAATAAAGGGCCACTAGAGCCCAAAAAAAAAAAGAGAAGTTGGCTGTATTGGTGATACTATCAGAGGAGTATACTATATACATTATTCCAGGTTTTTCCTGAGATACAAGGGATCATAAAGACTCTCTTGTCAGATTTTGTTATTTATCTAGTCTATAGTCTATAGTCAGAGCCGTCTGGGAGATTTGCGAGGCCCTGTGCGAAATTGCCGGGGGGGCCCTCGCGCAAACTTTTTGGGTTTTTCGGGTCGGATCGGGTGTCTATATGCGCAATTTTAACTCTCCAATTAGCAAAATACTGGATACCTTCCCTGCCCCATCATCATCTCTTGCCTCGACGCGGGGCCCCACGGCTGCTTAAGACCCGGTCGGATCGGTAATTTTTGTAACAAATTTATCAAACGAGCCTTTCAGAGAGGCATTAAACTCTTCCATTTTCTTTTGTTTTTTTCTTTTTTCATCCCCTAATGGAAATTTCCTGAATCTGTCTCGTTCTCTCGACATTGTGTGACAGTTTGTTCCAACTCCACCCGTCTGGATCAGAGCAGCTTGTGTTAATGCGGTTTGTCTGACGCAGTTGTATTGAACAACAGGCACGCGCATCATTGCACATATATTTATTGATATGCACAGACTAGTACACATTTAGGTCTGTAATGGAACGTGACTGTTGATATTTATAAGGGAAAAAAGGAAAAAAAAAACAAGAAAAAAAAAAAAAAAAAAAAACGGCCCATAGCGCGAGGCCCCTTGGGGCGCGAGACCCCGTGCGGTCGCACGGTTCGCACACTCCTTGCGGCGGCCCTGTCTATAGTCATTTACCCGATGAGCATCTCATGGATATAAGAAGTAAAGGTTAAAAGGTCAACAAATTGCCTAGAGTTGCTTAAAAACACAAGGTTATGCCCTTTCAGCCTAAACATTTAAGCCTTAAAGCTGAGTATATGTATGTCGTGCCCCCAAAAGTGTTCTAACCTTTCAGGAATTGACTCCTCAAGACCTCTGAAGGTGTCCTGATGTAACAGGCGACATGTCGTAAAAAGCAGATACTTCACATCCAGCATAAGCTGCAGGTGGGCCCTCAGTGGATTGAACATTTTTTTCCAGCTTATCCTACCAATGCTTGATTGGAGTGAGATCCGGGGAATTTAGAGGTCAAGTTAACATCTTCAGCGATGTCGTGATCCTCTAACCATTAATCAGCAATTACTGCACTGCAGAAGAGTGGTGGAAGAGGTCGCCATCATCAGGAAAATGTTGAAGCCATTAAGCAGTATATGCATTCACGTCAAACAAGCAGAGCACTTTTTTCCGTTGTTCCATGGTGAAACCCTGGCGCTCATGTGCCCATTATGGGTTATTTCAGAAACAGACAGGAGTCAGCAAGGACAGTGTGACCACTCTGCCCCTTCACAGCCTCCTATGTGGCAAGCTTAGACGCACTCCATGCTCTGACACTGTTGTACAGGCAGCATTTCGTGCAACAATGGCTTTTCTAAGAGGATCAGATTGCACAACCTTCACTCTCCGTAATAATCAATGAGTCTGAGGAGCCCATGACCCTGTCATCATCACCCCGCAAGACCCGCTGTTTTGGAGATGCTCTGACCCGGCCATCTATCCATCACAGCGTGCGTCTTGTCAAAGTCGATCAGATCTTTTCACTTGTGTATTGTTCTCACTTACAATTCATAAACTTTGAGAACTCGTGGTTCATGCACAGCCTAATATGTTCAATGCTTTACTGTTGCAGCAATGTAACAAGTGTCCTCCTCCTTTTTCTTTCCCCTTTGTAAAACCTTAGTTCTGTCATTTTCATGATGGGGAAATTATTCTGACAAGGATTCAAGATAAAAGCCTCGTCTATCCTTGAGAAACGAACTGACAGCCACCAAAAGCGTAAACATAAATAGGCAATCACTATACATCAAATAAAATGTATTCATATCACATTTACTCACTGTTTAGCCTTTATACTTTCAGAACTATTGCACAGTATGGAGAATCATTTTTAAAGTCAAAGCAGTTTGTTCTTTTTGTGAAACTGTCACTGTCACACCTACAAATCCAACAGTTTTTTTATTTCCAAAAGCATAACATTTCCAATCATGTTAAGCAGCAAACCATCCATCCATCCATCCAACTCCCCATCCATCCATCCATCCATCCATCCATCCATCCATCCATCCATCCATCCATCCATCCATCCATGCATCCATCCATTTTCTATACCCATTTTTATCCTGTGCAGGGTCACAGGGGTCTGCTGGAGTCTGTCCCAGCTCATAACAGGCGAGAGGCAGGGGAGCACCCTGGACAGGTCATCAGTCTATCACAGAGCGCAAACAAACCAAAGCGCTCATTTCTTTTTTTTTTTAAACAAACTACTGAGATGAGAAATGAGAAATGATTCACAAGGAAACCATGCTTATTGTGTGTGGAAAAGAAAACCATACAACACATCTTGTATCATTCCTCTGAATGCTGCTAATAGGTCTCCTAATTCTTGACATAAATATTGCGGTTTTTCTGACACGTTTCCTGGAATCCCACTGAATCCTTTCCCTTGAGAAAAGTAAAGGTCATGAAATAAAATTTGGCCATACATCAAATGTAAACACATACTAATGTGTAAGCCTGCCCTTGTGGGGACATTCATTTACATAATGTGTTCCCTCAATCCCTACCCTAACCTTATTTGTTAGAGATGCATCAGGGCCATGAGGCATAAATGCACTACAACTTAAGATTATACATGAAAATTGAAGAGCAAAAGTGTGTATTGAAAACATCTCATTTCAATATGTGCGACTCTTATTTACATTTTTTTTTTTTAATGGAGATGGAGAAAACAGCAGAGATATAATTAACGCTAGAAGGACATATTTCCAGGGGCTGCTAAATAGGACATGACTTGGACATGTATTTTGTTGCCATGGTCACTCAGTTTACAGAAGTGTTCATTGGTGTTGGAAAATGAGCAAATAACTTTTTTTCAGTATTTGGTTGTGTTTTTCACATTTGAGGCTTACTTCATCATAAAGTAACTCTTAAATATGTGGTGGGCATATGTGAGGGTGGGTTTCCCCTTATTAAATGGGATTCGCTGTGAAAATTGCCCCTCTGTGTCTTAATGGGGCCTAATAACAGGGGAGTCTAGATCAAGGCCATATCCACACTCTCAATGTAATGAAATACTGGCATGTATTCACACTCACACTGAGAGAACAATTCAGATTCAATACAGAGTAAAAGTGAAAGCAACTACAATGCAGGCAAATATTTGTTACTTACAGTAGGAATAGTTAGTTTCTGCTGCTATAAATGTTTCTTTTTCAAAAGCATCATTTACTCACATTTCCAGGTGCAAACCCACTTTAGCTGCTGCCACAAAGCTGTAGATTTCAAATGTAATTTCAGATATATTTTTCTTGGGTCACATATTAATGTAAAGGAGTATAATTTTTTGTATCGATGCAGGTGATCCCAAATCCATGCACCCCTAGATACAGTGATAGTTGCAACTGTAGGTTTACAGATTTCCTATTAAAGTAAAAGGTAAACAATAAGACCTTTGCTGAAAGTTGGCATTTGAGACCACTAGATGTCAAATTATAAGCCCCTATGGCAAAATGAGTAAACTTTTAAATGTTAAAAATGACAAGCTCTAAAATTCTGTTCAGAATATTTTTTTAAATATTTTTTTTCTGTCATTTTAGATTAAGATACTGAAACTAACTAAAATTGTCTGAACATTGTGGCTTGAGAGCAACATGCACTAAGATGACTGAGTCAAAGTAAAACTGCTCAAAATGAACAACATCAAAACCACCACATCTGAAAAATAACAAGATCTGAGGCAGTGAGAAAATGCCTGGAACTGATTACTATAGAAACCCAAAGAAAGTCTAATTACACACATTATGTCAATTTATTAGCTGACAGTAATGGTGTGATACCCTATATTCTTACAATACAAAACAAAGGGGTTCACATCTGATCGTGTATGACAGCCTTTCACAAGAGATCACATGATATACAATAAAAGAAAATCTCCACAATAGAACTACGCTGGTGTAGATTCAGTCATCCAGGTCATGATAACTCTCAAAGACTTACAATTAGGCAAATGGACTTCCTTTACTTTTGTTCAAAAGAAAAGGAAGTCCATTTGCATTATTTCAATCCTTTGAGAGAAATGTTCATAATTTTCTATTCTCTGTACAGACTCCTTCTGCCTTAAGGACCCCTGGAACATCAAACTTCACTTCTAATTGCCTGGATCCATAAGCTTCTTCAGCTCTTTGCAAAGTTATATGATCCTTGGAATATTCAACATTTTCTTTAACATTATTGGCTTATCTGTTCTGCAGGGTGAACAGCTTCAGGCAATATTGACTAATCTTTTTGTTTGTTTGGTTTTTTTTTAAACACAGCTTTAAGAGTTTTGATTTTAGATGTATCAGCATAAAAGCTAGTACCGTAATTCATATTTTTTGGTCGCTAAAGCAATAATCATGATTCGGTTTTTGAAAGGCATGTCTTTGGTGTGGCAGTTTTTTTCCCAGTGTGAGTACAGAATACCTCAATGTAGCAATACCTAAATAAAACAGTCATTACAATTTAATAAACATGTGAATGAGCGACAACCAAAATGCTTTGGGAAGAAAAATAAAATGTGCACTTAACATCACCATGCTTGCTGACTGTGCTCAATACTATGAAGATGACAAAAACCAGTTGGATAAGACTTAACCTAATGAGGCAGAAAGCAGGCAGGTTCTTTCTTTCAGTGAGAGAGTAAGTCATTATTTGATGCTGACTATTGTTCAAAATCAAAACTGACAGGTGAGATATTTAAGAAAATTGGAATCGGCCAAGAAAGTTTGCAGTTGGTGCATCTAACTGTATTCATCCTGTAAGACATTCTATTGTCTACACAAGACTCATATATGAAATAGTATTTTGAAAATTGTACTGCACTGACAAAAACTGACAAATTGTGCAAAAAAAAAAAAAAGAGTTAATGCAAACAAAATAAAAGACATAGTTGCTTTAACTTTTGGGTTTTGTAATTACATGGACAAATCATAATAAATAGGTAGTGTGTTATCCTATCACATGGAAGTGATTATAGAGGAGTCTACTCTAAGATGCATTGCTTCAGTTCATGCACTACTTGTATAAATTGTAAACTTTATAGTTTCACTAGAGGCAGCATGTAAAAATACTAATTCATTTCTTATAAGACCCTTTAAAGAGTTACCTTAAATTAATTTCTGAACATCAGATTTTTTAAAAGTCATATTTTCTTTTGTAAAATCTTCCATACAGTATGTCATAGCCAAGTAGGCTTTTAATAATAACATGCTCTTCTGCAATATCACATATAAAAGGTCTTATAAAAAGGGGAAAATAAACAAGTTTTGCACATAGAAATGGAGAATAAACCCACCTTTGTTCGAGCATGTGAAAAATTGCAGTTAGGTGTGAGCACTGGACAAAATGGACATCACAGCACTGCGTCACTGCACTGTAACAACGCCAGCTAAGATACTTTTTACTTAAATATTCAACTCTAAGGCAGAAAATATCTAAAATTATCATGTATTATAAATCATTATCCTTTATTAGAAGTTGTGCTAACAGTAGAGGAAAAGACTAATGACTCACACTTACAAGTTGTATTAAATCTTATTCAATATGTTTTTTCTTTTTTCTTTTTTTAAGAAAAGCTGCATCGGGTACAGACTAAGTTTAACCAAAAGATGCAATCAAAACAATTGTTGTCTCAGCAGTTGTGTCTAAATCACAGGGTGAAAGCACATTTGTGGAATGCACTGATACCCACACAAATACAGAGCAGTGGAAAGAAAGGATCATATTGTCATACTGGATATCAGTCAAAAGGTTAGCAAAATGAATTTCAGTATTAAAGCCTGTTTTACAAAAGTACCACCAATTCACTTAAATTAGTGATAAAATATCTGCTGCCCCTAATTACTAGAGACAGATTGAGAGGAGATTATCCAGCACTTTAATCTGCACTATAACGCCCTATTGAGGATAATTTGACTGGAATGGACAGAGGTACACCGAAAGGTGATTGAGGGGCAAACATCTGTACGTTTAATGACCATTATTAGTAAACTCTTTTTTAATGATGACCAGAAGGCAGAAGTGAGAAAACACAATGCTAATATAATAATGATTTATTATTTTTTTTAATTTTGTCTATTTTTCGTACACCCTTCATTCTAGTTTCAACCATCTGAATAAAGCTGAAGGGTGTGATCCTGTGGTGACAAATTGACTGATCGCGTCTATCAGCATCCGCTGAACTGCTCTCTGGAGAAAAATTGAACTCTTTCATCTTTGGATTGTATGACTGTCAATTCAGCTCTCTCTCATTTTGACAAATATTCTCCTAAAAAACTGTTACAGGTCCAACACAGCATGATTTCACTGAATCAGATTTCGCTATACTGAGTAACCAATTCACAATAGGAGGAAGAAAAAAGCAGCTGGGATAGATATGTTTCACATCATTTCAAACTAGTCAAAACTGTCCTGTGCATAACAAAACATCATGATCCTAGAAGTCATATTTGTCCAAAGCTGACACAATACTTGGCCACAGAAGGCAGATGCAGATAGAATGTGAGCATCCAGAATCATGCGAGTCATCACAGAGGAAAACACAGTCATGAGGTAGAAATTAAGTCCCCAACAAGGTTTCCTGAAAGCACTACTTCCTCCTAATACATATAATAACTGAGTAAGTAAGGCCGCCTGTCACACTGAACAAAAGCTCTGTGAGCGAGTGCCTTGTCTCTGAGCTGTCACTGCAGCTTTCCTCCAGAGGTGTAAAACACAATGGAGATATTTCTTCACTTGTGTAAGTTAATTCAGCTCAATACACTGAATGTGCAGGCCCCAACAAATTCAGAATATGTCCCCATGTTGATAACTGAATTTTGATTTTTCTTCTCTTTAATACTGAATGTTTGAGAAACATAATTCTGCAGTTTGACAACTTGATATTTCAGCTCAAAATGCCTTATATTCAGCCTTCAAACACAAACTTTCCACGCCTAGTTTGGTAAAATCAGTATCCCGTTAGGTCACAGATTGAAAAAAAAAAAAAAAACGTATTTGTGGACAGGAAGACTAAGCAAACACCAAACCTAAAAATGAGTAAACATCCCTCACAGACAGAGGCTATTTAACGACTAAATGTTGAATCAGCTATAAATACACAGCTACGTTATAATTGTTTTCCTCTGCCATCTAAACCAATGAGCCTAGAGGTCTACTGCGGTACAGTGATGGACCACATCACTGGGAAAATGCACTGTACCTCAGAGCCCGGGCGAACTGCCTGTTGAATGCACAACAGCTTCAGCCAAAACACACAGAACCAACTCAGTGTGCTGCTCTGCCTGCGCTCTGTGTGTGTCTGCCTGCGTGTCTGCGTGTGCAGCGAGTTTACTGGACACAGCTATGACAATATTTGAAAGCGCATTTAGAAATCACAATATCCGGTAAAGGGAAACCATACACTTGTGACCCAGAGAGGGGAAACAGTTCAGGTGTTGCTGCTGCAGAAATAAAGACTTTCCGCCCGTCCCATTATTATTGGTGGTGGCAGGTGAGAGCTATGCATAGTTATGAAACAAACGCTAGTGAATACAATCACTGCATATTAAATTAACTAGGTTACAAGACCACAAACACTTTTATTATTGTTATTCTGAGATGATGCACTTCATGGAACAAGAGCATAATCGCTCATTCCTGTTTTTGGCTGTCAAGCAGCCTTGAATGCCTCATAGGTCTAAGCAGGAAAGCATCAATACGCCTAAACCCGGAAAAGAAGTGTCAGATGCATTGTTTTGCACCAATATGTCCATGTGTAAAGTAGTAAATTCAACTGTGCCATACAACCTAAAATCAATGCTCATTTGTCCTTTATTTTGGAAGGTAGCATCTTTACCTCTGAAGAGATTAATCTTTTTTTTTTTTTTTTTATTGGCTTTGTCTCGAACACAACAAAACCCAATCAAATTAGAAGCATCAAAATATTAAAAAAAGCAAAACAATTTAACAGTCTCATTCAAAAATAAAACACACAGCAAAACAATGTGTTCGAGAGGGAACAGGAGGAAGCATAACGCTTATTTAGTCCTGTCCCTTCCTCACAATATCACATCATATATAACCTATAAAAATTTAAAAAAAGAAAAGAAAAGAAAGAGAAGAAAAGAAAAGAAAAAAAAAGGAAAAAGACAAAATAAAAAATAAATACAACACAAACAACCAATAAGCAATATCAGTAATTATAATCATAATTGAACCGGTCTCCTACAATATCCTAAATTCAAGAGTCCAATCTCCCAGTCACCTCTACAATGATCCACGAACAGCCTTGAATGCTGGCAGTTATATTGCCAGCATTCATAATCTTAACCTTCAAGAGGAGCAATTAGCAGAATAATTAGGAGAAACATTCTGCAAATCTGCTAAATATCTATTGCATATTAAATATGAACTAAACAGATATTCTGTAACATTGCTAATACAAAAGGACAGAGTGATGAGGAGGGCTGCAGGGGCTGATAGCTGCTCATCTGCCTGCCCTGTGTGTGCCATGCTGCCATTGATCTGTGCACACAGGAGCCACCTCTGGACCGACACGGGTCACATGCGCGACATCACATTAAAATGCTGGTTATTATTACACAGAATAATTGTTGTGTTTAGAAATGAAATGACTCACCAGGCACAAGCCGCTGAGGAGTGAGATGAGAAGAAAGTCCAGATTGTGAAGCACATGAGAGGATCCCATCCCTAAACTGAGGCAGGCTCTATACCTCCAAGAGTCCTTGCAGGGCTCAAACAAACGCCGGTGAAGAGCTGAGATGCAATTATTTAATCTACTTAACTCTCTTCAAAGTGGAGCGAGATGTGTCTCTTTTCACTCCATCTGGCATCTCAATGCTTCTGGCGGCTTGTGAAATCATAACTCTGTAATCGCCTCGCTCTGCCCTCGATTTAATTTCCTATAATCTTACTATATGCTCCGGCTCAGCCCCGCTCGCTTTATTTCTCTGCATCTGTCTTTTTTCCTCTTCTGAAATTACATCCACATGTCAGAACTATTTATGTCGCTCTCTCCCTCTCTCACTCTGCGGTGGGAAGTTCAAATGATTCTTTGTAGGGGAAGAAACCAACGCTGTATTTTTAGGTCTTTTAAATTTCCCCTCAGACTAACTTAAACACTTCAGTATGGAGCTGTGCGCCTTATGGTTTCTTCCAGTCTTCTCCTCCAAAACGTTACCAAAAAAAAAAGAGAGAGGAAAAAAAGAGGCGGCTTGAATCGTGTCACTCCATCACCGGTCCTTGTTGAATTTCACAACTTCATTCCCTGCGAGTCACCGTGTCACCATCCACGCAGCCTTCGGGTTGCGTGCAGACGGCAGCAAACTGGCAGCCTCGCATTACTTTTCACATTTAACAGTAAATAATAACAATATCGTGGCAAAAGCGGAGCGTGAAATCAACTTTTCATCCAACTTTCATACAATTTGACTGCCGTGATTCAAGTCACTGAATGCGACACTGCGCTTTCCTTGATATTACTTTTTTTTTTTTTTCCCCAACAAAAAAAATAATGAGTAGCCTATAGATCATGTGCTGTGTATAGATGTCCCTAAATCGTGCTCACTCCTAAAAATCTAGTACTGGCAATTTAACAGTTTAACTGAATGTGTGAATCTCTCAAGCGGGGTCTGTTTACCAATGGTGTTGTGAAAAGAGAGAAAAAAAAAAAAGCCCAGTAAAGAGAGGAAAAAACGCCGACTTGTGCCCTGGCAGTCTCTACTTACTATCACGAGGAGAGAGGCAATTTGACCCTGAATGAAAGTTAATTCGCAAAGTGTTAGTGCGCAGAGTCAACGCAAAAGTAGAAGTTTTTGGCGTGTTGGGAAGCGTCTCCTCCAGCTGTGGCCGGCTGCAGGTCGTGTTCAGTAGTGAGTATGGAGCCTGCATTATGGTTCTGCGTTAAAGCGACGCAGGGCGTACGCCGTAGGGTACGCGGCGTACGCGCAACTACGCCGTAGGCTCTGCGTTGGTGTAACGCGGAACCGTAAATCAGCCTCGAGGCTGTGCGGGTGGAAAAGAGAGGGGGGCTGCTGAAGGTGGAGCGTGAACGCCTCTCATTGGTGCGCTCCCTCTTACGTTGGACTAAACCACGACTCCGAAATGACATATTTTCTCACCCCTCTCAAACAAACTCCACATTCAACAGATCGCAGGGCTCGTGCCAAACCACTTTTTCCCCCTGCAGTCTCTCAAAAGTTGCATCTAGTTGGATTGGATTACCGAGACATAATGCAGGAGATGTCGTATTTATCAGAGGAACCATGTTACTTTGACTATGATTTGCATTAAACCATCAGAGAGTGGGTGTGCAACTTTCTCCAACAACGTTTCAACTCAGAAATCAGAGATGATTTGCCTTACAGTGCTTTAATGAATGAACACTCAGTGGAGTCACATAATACGTGCTTTTTCACTTGAATACGCCAGAGGTTTCCATGAAACCAAACTGGAGCGCTTGTCTCAAAGATAATTTAATTCTATAAAGCTGCAAGAGCTGACGCTCCCATTTCCAGACGTGACCTCTCTCATTTTGAAGTCTTTCCTACCTGCTGCACCGAGGCCATGCGGTCAGTGTGTGCTCTGAAATGTGAGGATATCCAGCTGTTTGAGTGCAAAACATGCCTAATCAGACAAGTGAACATAACAGCTTAACCCACACTTGATCAATGCTGCTTATTCTCAAACATGAGAGCACAATGCAGCTTCTTTTTTTCCTCTTTTTTGCATGCGTGGCCTCAGTAATGAACAAGCTGTGGCAACATGAGTAAACTATTCCAGCCACTCAACCATGTAGGGTCACAGCCATAATAGCAGAATGATTGTGGGATTCAGAAACTGCCTCACTGGCTCTATAATGTTAAGGCTTCAGTTTATCGTAAGCAGCAAACAAATGCACAAAGAAAATAGCACTCGTGTAAAAGCTTCCACTGCTGACACTCAGAGATGAGCTGCTTTTGTGAACTCAAACAGCACATGCATTATCCATCAGAGAGAATAGCATTAAAGTCATTGACAGCTATACGCTTTTGCCGCTCAGAGCTCAGATTGGAAGCAGGAACAGATCTACTAAACTCATTTATCTGAAAATGACCCCTTATGTTGTTCGAACCAATGCATAATATGGACTTAAATAAGAATCTAACTTGCATCAGCTGCTATTCATGCTTAGAAACATTGAGATGCAGGCGATTAAAAGCAGTGTGCAGTTTTAGTAAATAATGATACTTTTCTTTTAATTAAATATCAAATGACACCCTACTTTATCAAGTTTGCTATCAAAATATAAATTACCACAATAAGTGAATGTGAATGACAATAGTCCAACACCATCATGTGTTGGGATGAATAACGGTTACAACAGTTTTGAGCCTGTAATGTAATTATCGACAAGAGAACAAATCAATTTTTACTCAAGGCACAACTCTGACATTAAGCTTTCACCACAATCTCTTGTCTGTCTCCCTTAGCAGATTTTGCACACTTTTCCAGGTGATAAATACATGAAGGATATTGGTAAATCAGCCCATATTGAGCAGGTCAATCACTTTACTATTGAGGTGTACTTGAAGGGTACGTCTTTAAAATGAATAGTGATAATAATATTGTGCGTGGATATTACTGGTCAGTCTCGATGTAAAATATTCTGTTTCAGTCAACATCTCTTTACAACCTTCCTGTTTGTTGGTAGGAAAAGCTGTCACTCAAGTGTCAATATAAAACTGATGCTGAAATCGAGCGCCTGTGTGAAGGAATTGCAAAATATCTTTAACCTAAACTATCAAAGTTACACATTAAAGCTAGTGATGGCCCAGAGTGTTTACTATTTTGATTACTTGTAATAGAAAATGGGAAATAATTTTCTTACAACCACGTATATTTCTGGATATCCATAATTGCTTCGTCCTACAGTATCAAGAGTGATTTTGTCTGCACGTGTACAGTAATTGTAAATGAAGTAGACTGTATGTATCTGTGACCGAGGTTTATCTGTAAATGAGCACAAACTGTAATAAGTATGCTTGTGCCAAAAATGGAAGACATCTGGAATGACAATCTGACTATTTAGTTTTAATTGGAAATATCTTTTTTGGTTTTTCCATCCAATGAGAATCACGTGGAAGAAATGTTGTTAAAGATATCTATAATCTAATTATGCACTGTGAATGAACCCTTTTTAGATCAAAATCGCTTTACACTGGTAATTTGAGAATTAATTTGCACATTTAGTTTTTAATTTTAAATACCTGAGGTTGCATTTAAATTAATTTTAATAGTGGTTATCCATAATTACGTGCTTTTTGTCACAATATGCAAAATCAAATCATGGATAAATCTTCGCTGTGGAGAGTTGAAACAATATAGATATAGATAGATATATATGTGTTTATTCTCCCCGTGGGGAAATTTGTTTGCAGCAAAAGACACACATGGCAATTTGAAAAACAGCATGAAAACAGGGACACAGAACAATAACACAGACATGGTGCATCCACTTGTATGGTATTGACCAGCCAGCTAGGGTGCTATTTCCTAGCAATATTTAAAAGTTTAATGGTTTGGGGTATAAAAGTTTGACCTGTTTTTAGTGAAGCGGGGGGGGATAACGCCGAGCTGATGGCAGCAGTTTAAAACTGGAGGTAAGTGGGTTCCTCTCATCAGCCACAATGGCATTTGCTTTGTTTGTTACCCGGTCTCTGTATATGCTTTCAAGGCTGGGTAGGGTGGTTGTTGTTACTGTCCTCCTAATAGACCTAACCAGCAGATTGTCAGGGTTTGACACTTCCCCCCAGTTGTTGAGTTTCAGTTCTGTCCCTCCTGTGTCCCATCTGCCCTGATTGTCTGCACCTGTGTCTCGTTATCCCCTGTGTATATCTGGTCTTGTCATTCCCCTTCTCCCTGTCGGTCCGTACTGTTTCCTCCCTCCGTGTTCCCATGATGTGTCTCCAGTTTTTGAAGCCTAGTTTTGAGTTTTGATCCTGCTCTGCAGCGTTTTTGTTTCGTTAAATAAATCCTGCTTTTTTGCCAACTACTGCCTCCTGCTCTCCTGCGTTTGGGTCCTCAACAACCACCCGTGACACAGATGATGCAGAAAGTTAAAACACTTTCAATAAAAACACAATAAAACATGTGGACCATTTTGCCATTAAAATTAAAAGACAACAGTTTCTTTAAAAAGTACAGTCTTTTTTGGGCCTTCAGACCAATTGTCCCATTTAAGTTTGTGATCAAGCACAACTCCAAGGTACTTGTATTCGGTCACAGACAAAGAAGTAGAGTGCTAACTAGATTGTGGATATCTGAATTGGTGAGTATCCTGTAACAACTGTTTTGCACACTGAGTAGCACGAATTATAATTCTGGATCAAAAATGTAATTATGTATATTTGAACTGGAAGTAAAACACACCAGACGGACAAGCTGATGTCATTTGTCCTTTGAAGAATGATATTCTGCATATCTGAAATTATCTTTGTAGATAGGGAAAATGTCACTGTGGAAATGTACAGAAATGCTACTCCTGTAAACCCCCCCACCTACTTTTTTTTCTACAATATAGTTGAGGTTTTGAATGTTTGGAAAACAGTTTCTGGTAATGACTCTGTAAAATATGATGACTGGAGAAAAACACTTCATTGTTTGCCAGTATTTTTTCAGCGTATGATGTAACTGAGAGATCAAAATATAGTTTGGTGAGAGTTTATGCGAGTGGGCTTAGTGACAGACCAAACAGCGGGAGGTAAAGGCCACCACTGATGACCAGAACATATGATGTGAAATTAGAGCGATTGTACCACAAATTGTAATATTTGTTCGGTTTTGGTCAACTGACTGAATTTTGACCCAAGTCCTAAATATTCTGAGTTCTTTCCACCAATTATTCCAGTTTAATATGTTGAGTTCATTCTAGAAGCAACATCATTTGTGACATATATGTCAATTAAAACACTCAAAAAGAAAGCTTGGGTAAAGTGACGGGTAGCTCTGCTAGTTCAGAAGTGTTCCATGTACTGTTACGTGAGTTGATTTGTCACAAAACGTCCTACTACTAGCATCCTACTATCTTTCCATCACTTCACAATAAAATAATTTAACCAGTTGCCTTGGTATGTGTAGGTTTTCTTGATTTCAGTTTGTTAAGTAATTCAGAAATAAGATGGAAAAAAAACAAAGCCTGATCAGTTGAGAAAAGAAAAACATAATTGAGAGATTCTGAACCCTGACTTCAACAATGACAGCTGTCCTTTTTTAACCTGTATTTAAATTTTTCTGAGGAAATGCAAAGTCCTCAACCTTCACTAGAACAAGATTTATTCCCAAAATGATTGAGTTATTTTTGAGCTATGAAATACTGAATGATATTAACCAAACAGCAAAAAGCTTGACCATTCATTTGCCAAGCAGAAAGTGGCCGCCCACAGCCTCGCTGTTGGAAACTTGAAACACTATAAGCTGCAGGTGATTAGCAGTGTTCATGACATCTCTGCTTAATTTCAAATTTGTGTGTCAGGATCTGTCTTTTTCCCTCCATCTGTTCTCCAAAAAAAACCCAGTTCTTTTCAAAGGTTCTCTTTGAAAGGTTAAATGTGCCTTTAAGCCAATTACTGTATCTCCATGCCACTTCTGCCTCCATCATTATATTCACCACAGAAACACAACGCTTCTGATCATTGACGTCCATCTGACATGATTAATGTCCACCACGAGTGACTTCCTCTAAGAGAGGAACCCTCGCTGCACTGACACTACAGTACATACTGCATCCGTCTTGTCTTTTATACGCTGCCAAATTTAATCTTTCTTCCATCATCTGACTTCAGTTGCTTGGCAAATAGAATTCTTTACAGGTAACAAGTAAGATTCAATTAACCAGAGACAAATTATTATTATTATTATTATTATCTGAGCCATTTGTAGCAGGTGGGTATATGAATTGTAATATCGTAGAGTTTGTCAAGAGGCTGTTATTTCCTAAATCCCACCCAGATGCTGCTTTTTGTGCATTTTTATGAGCTGAATAATGGGAGTCAGATGTGAGAGTGTATGAAACTGCTTCCCTGGAGGTGAATAATTGGCAATCATCCAGGACTTTGGACAACAGTTCATGGCAACGACAGCAGATATTGTAACAGGAAATTAATTTTCTTTTGCTTTATCTTACAGCGGCTCAGGTTAATTTGACATGACTCCCATTTCCACCATACTTTAGTTTCCATTTATAAACACATTGTGGTTAGATTTGCTATAGCAATAATAATAATACTGATGATAATGATACTACTACTCCTACTACTACTACAACTACTACTCCTACTACTACTACTACTACTACTATAATAAAAAATAAAAAAAAATAATATGCAGGGGAAATTCATGGTTCTCCTGTACCTATATTTTTGTGCTTTCATATGGCATGCATGGCTGCACGTGTGAGGGTTACTATTTATAAATTTAATAAGGGTTAGGGTTAATTGGGTCTTTTCATTAAGATCATTGTTTCATGTATGCACACACGCCCTCGCCATTTTGCATGCCCCCAGCAAATCAACTTCTACATTTGCATTTTGTGGCTTTATGTCCAGAAATATAATTAGTTCGTGGCAAAGCTTATATTACCACCCACACCCATTCTCTCCTCCCCCATTTAAAAAGAAAAACGTCTATTGCCAGGGTTATTTAACTTTTCTATTTGACCATTTCCATTTATCTTTGTCAAGATTTGAAGTCAGGATACGTCATGTGCAATACTGTCAATACCCTCCTTTTGCTTTTAAACAAGTCATGAAACACCCTCAAGGGAATGTATTTCCAGTTGGATTTGGGTCAGCTCATCGTCTCTGAAGTAACTCTTTTTGTCTTGATGGCTCATCCTTTCAGGGCTCCCAATGGCATACCCCAGAAATAGAGTATTGCAAGAAACCTGGTCAAAGAGCATTCCTGATACCCAGAAAATGGGATATAACAGGATCATTTTCTAAAATATTTACAATTAAGAGAGGAGATGTTTTTGACACCTATTTTAATCCATTTGTTTCTGAAATGTTCCCCTTTCAAGAGTTTATATTACAAAGAGATATAAAACTGATGCTGTGTTGTGAGGAAACAAAGATGACTGTGAGGGTTGGTTGCGAGTAATCAAAAAACAGCATATAACACATTTATAGAGCCTCAGGCTGACCTGCAGCAATGTGAGGTGCCGGTGTCAGTCATCCATCGTGAGCTCTGTGCTGAATCAATTATGGCTCCATGGCCAAAAGCCAAAAACAGTAGATCACGGTTGACAGAAAATGAAAAAGAAATTTAACATTGTTCCCATGAACATGTAGATAAGACTTTTTTGAGATGCAACGCAAAAAGGAAACCAAAGCAACATTTTCGGGGGGAATGCAGCACATCAGTTTTTTCAGGCAACAAAATGAAGTTCATGAGAAAAATAAGTACTTAGCATAGGTTTAGTCATGCTGCTAAGATGCTTGTGAATGGCATTGAAAGCATTAGTGATTGAAAGATCTGAAGATTTCCAAAACATTTTAGAAGGAAAAATGTTGAAGCAAGGATCCTGGATCCTACTGCAGGATAGCAGCGTGGAGGACATCGCTACTAAGACTTGTTGAAACTCAAATAATGAACAGGCAAACAACAACTTCTGACCTAGAAAGGAAGTCAATTAATGACCGTTTAAAAAAACAAGGAGAAAAAAAAACACAATTACAATGGAAACTCTGAGTTGCTTTTGGTTTATCTTTGCTCCACTGCCCTAAATAGACATCTGGATGGAAAATAAATATGATGGGGACAGAGCGGAGTGGGGCATGTAATTGATCAATAGCAAACAGCACCAAATGAAAAACAGCTGAGACAAAAGAACTGCCTGTTACCTCTCTGTATTGTGGAGAGACCACAGTCGCACATGCAATTGGAAATAAACAAGGGCCTGTCACAAAGAGTTGGCGTTGCCCTTGTCAACGCACAACAATGACTTGTCGTCACTGGCGAGGGGCCACCCGGTGTGGTGGTGAGTAAATGAGGACTTTGCTCACGAGAATCACTGTATCAGATAACACTTCTCTTTCTCTTCATTGACACCGACAAGTAAGTAAGAAGGTTTCTGTTGTCGGTGTAAGGAGAGGGTGCACGCAGATAACTACACAGCGAGATGCCTTGAGGTGACGTCAAACCAATGTGACTATATTTTTTATAAAAGATTGTAATAGAAACATCAGAATGAGTCGTTTTTGCATCAGGATGTTCAAATCATCCACTTTTTTTCAAGGTATTGATTCATGCAAATTAAAGTAATGAATGAAATGAGATGAGTTAATCAGCAGTGCTGAGAGCAAGCGAGTCCCCCTGTGACCATAGGAGGGCGCTGTGGTTCAGCTGCTGCCTCGGCTCATTGGGTTTGACAGACAATTTGTGAGGAAAGCTTTTAGACTGACAACCTGAAATGCAGAAACCCACAAAGTCTCTCTCATTTTTATCAAATCTTTGATGCATGAACTTTTGGCTTGCCGATGCGGGGGACACTTTTTGATGTTAGACGTGGAATTTAAATGATTGTGAAAGAATAGCTCCAAGAGTTGTTACATTATGATTTTATATTTCATTAGTTTGATACACACACACACACACACACACACACACACACACACACACACACACACACACACACACACACACACACACACACACACACACACACACACACACACACACACACACACACACACACACAGAAATATTAACAGGAATATCATTCATATTTCATGTAAAGACTGTCTAGAGAAAAACCTGCTGTGAATCTTTAAAATCTTTATTCCCTAAATGAGAGTTTGTGCCAAAACACCCTGCAAATGAGTCTATGTTGGAGTGAAGCCTGCTTTGACATGCTTGGTCACTACCTCAGCTGTCTAAACTGGGTACCACATTGGGTCCTACAGTAGTTGGACAGGGAACAGTTTAATTACACGCTCTTTTCACTTCACTAACTGCCTTGTGCACCTGATGATGAACCTGCCACATCCAGCAGAAATCCAGCTGGAGTATAAACCACCTTAATATTAGCATTGGCATGGCTGCTCTGTATTCTGAGTGCTCATAAATGATCACAGTTGAGCAGTTGTCACCCCCAGCTCCACGGAAAGGAAAGCAGAGCCATAAAGAGGGGGGTGTCTATCTATAAATGTAGTTACAGAGTATTGCAGGCGCACGAGCCTCAATTTCAATACTTGTAAATGTAAATTAAAAGCTTAATCGAGACTGGAACCTGCTCCAAGTGGGCTGGTTTATCTCTTCATAGGAATTCAAATCTAGCTATCACATCTATAATTGTAGTATCATAATTATAATGTAATTCTGCAAACACGCCTTTTTCCTTTTTCGTGTTCCAGTCCAGCAGTACTTTCCAAAAACGCTGGTAAATGGGCAATTTAGTTCTAGTGAGGTAGTAAGGAAGGGAAGAAAAGTAATAATGATGCAGCTTTAAGCAAGTGAAGCCAAAAGCAGCCTATCATGAAGATTTGGTTGAAAAGCACTGTTTATAAAAGGCTTAATCTTTCTACATATTAGAAACAAAACAAATTAACAAAAAACAACAAATAAAACCCCAAATCCATGATGAAATGTTTAAGATGTTTAAAAGCAATAATTCCTGAAGAAAAATTAGAAGGCAACTCTTGGTGAAGAGCTGCCGCTCATTAATATAATCATATGTGCAAGGATTATTTATTTATTTATTTGTCAAGCAACAAAACACAACACTAACAAATAAAACTTGAAACATTACTGTGTAAAAAATAAAGCGTCTCAGAAGTGGTGCTGACCTCAGATGGATCTTCACATGTTTTACACCGGACAACAAAAGGCCATCCAGGTCTAAGCTAGGTTGTCCTTGACGAAGGTCATTTACACTTCTGTGAAAAAGACATTAGTCAAAAAGACTTTTCTACTTCTCCGTAGAAAAGTACATTGAGAGTTAAGAGCATTATATGCTGCCTTCAAAACGAAATCTTTTTCGGGGACAGCCATGCATTTTTTGACCAGACAAATACAAAAGCATATTTTGCACACACTGGAAAGGCATGGCTGAGGGAAGAGGAGGTTACATGAACAGGAAAGTCCTGCCTTGCCCTTTGTAGATAATGTGACAACGGGCTCCTATGGTTGCGCACCTACGGACATCCTTGTAGGGACGATTGAATGAAATAAAAACTGAAACACTGTGTAAAGAAATGGAAACGTTTCAAAGTGGCAAAAGATTTACTGTCCAATTTTTTTGGAAGAGAAAATGGACATGGAAAATGAAATGAGGGGGATGGAAAAAAAAAACATGAAAATCTTGAGCTCACATAGTCTCCAAAAGATAAAAGTCAAACTAAACACAAAAATCACAGCATTTCTTTCACTGATTGTCTATTTTTTTTTTCTTTCTGATTTGCAGTCGTACAACAGCCCCACTTGCTTTAGTCTGGCCTGTGTTAAACAAAGGCTGCAGCTGCACTCAAGGTCATTTTATATGTCCTAGTAACAATTGGCTTTGTGCTCTTATGGGAGCCTTTCCAAGCTACATACCAGTCAGACAACAGACCAACTCCAAAATAGCAAACCGCACAGGTCTTGAATGTTTTAAGATCTTTACTGTATGCAGTTGGTCATGTCCCAAATTGCTGCTGCAGCCTGTCAATGACAATCACCTTGGTGGATATGAGGTAGACCCTGTGGTGACGTATATTGGATCGGACTCGCTTTTACTCAAACTCACATATGCTCTTTCTGTCTGTGTCTCTGCATGGGTTTTCCTAAACCAGACTCTGACAAGTTTAGTCATAAGCTGTAAAAATGAGGAACAAGCTGCAGCCATGACATATTATTTCTTCAGCTCACGCTAATGTGGTGATTATTTTAAGACTTTATGCCCCATCTACTGCCAACCAGACGAGGCCACAGGAAGCAAGACCCGGAGAAGCTGCAGGCCTCACTGTTATTTCATGTGTGTGCTTTTTTTTCATTCAATTCTGGTTGAAACATATTTTTCTATTTATATTGGATTATGGTTTAGTGTCCTCTTTCTGCATCATCAACATTATAATATCTGTGCAGCAAGCCAAAAACTATTGAATTAAATACTTTTTTATACGTTACGTTGCATCTTACACGATTAAAAAGCTACTCCATGTAGTCATCAACCCTAAAAGAAAGTGAATATAAACTTACTTAGCCTATGAACCACATTAATGGTGGACAAGAATGTGATCACCAGCAAATGATTAAAATGACCACTGTCAAACGAAGAATGGATGTTGTTTTTTGTCTTGATTTTGTTTTGTAAGGTTTTCAGTCATCTTAAAAATGAAATTGAGTTACAGTACACGTCTTCATAAAGGATTTTCCAATCTTCCCATTTGCCTTTACAGACTTGGTTTGTTGACCATTTTGTTACATGTGCTTGAGCTGGGGATTTAAAGTGCCACTCAGAGAAGCAGTCACAAATAAAGGTTCTGCACAAAAGCAAAGGTATGTAATCACAATCACTCTGAAGAGCAAAGGCCCTGAACAGAATAGCATTACATGGAAACATGACAAGAATATAAAAACATTTCCAGGGCATAATTTCTTGTTACAGATGATTTTAAAGGATCAGAACACCAAAGAAACTGGCCCCGTTATGCCACAGTCCTGTCTAATGCCCCCTCTCCAACTTACTAACTAACTAAACTCAATAAATAAATAAATAAAGCAAAAAGGGGAATGTGTAAACTTGTGATAAGCAGCACCTTGAATAAAAGAAGACACTGTTTTAACAAATCATACACGTGTGTAACAGCAGGTCAGCAGGCTGCTGAAGGCCTCAGTTTGTAGAATGACAAAAATTATGATTACCGTATAACAGCTATGTGGGATGTCAGTAATACTTCCTGTCATAAAATGTGAATGAGCTGCCCCTCTATGAACCAGAACAGTGCAACATTCTGCACATTATCCCCCCCTTTAGAGACCTCAATTGCAATGCATTCATAAGTGGAAATAACTCATAATTACATTACATTTAGCAGACACAATTATCGAAAGCGACTTCCCCCAGAAGAATACAATCAAACCACAGTAACACAGTAGATCACAAATTAGGTGGAGATAATCCAGTATGTAAATAAGTGTCGCTAAGTGCCACTAAATTGACGTTCAAGGGGGATTCGATAAGTTAAAGGGGGAGCCCAGTTCACGACAGAAGCTGTTGGAAGAGAAACGTTTTCAACATCTTCATGAACATAGAGAGGGACGACTATTGAGTAAATGCACAGATAAATGCATATTAAAGCTTTGCAAATGTGTAATACACTAGCTGAAGTTTACATTCCAAGGTTGTTTCTCATACCTGAGCAGTCGTAAATGCTTTAAAGAGTTAAAGGTGCTGGAGACACACATTTACAAATACAACTAATACATATGAAAGTAAATATAGGAAGTTAATTTGGATCAAATCTGGACTGTTTTTTAAAAATACAACCAAAAAAGGGAAGAAGGAGAGCATCAGTTGGACAAGTATCCAATGTTTTATCAATAAAACGCTGACAGCTTTTTTGATGGAGTTATCTAAGACACAAATTATCTTATACAATTTTCCTCATCAATGTATGGTACCTAAAGTTTTGTGAATGAACACCTTGAGCTTTATTTTCTACATCACAAAATCAAATGTTTTAATAAAGGAGGGTTCTACACTCAGATGGATTTGCAATTTATTCTAATGTTTGGCTGAGTTATTGCAACAATATTTATTAAATCATAAGCCAAAAACATCACCCAACCTATCTCAATTCAGTTGTTAATTACCTCATACACCTGATGTATATACAGTACTTTCCAGCCTTATGCATCTTTTTGACACTCACCTTCAAGAGGAGGATGTTCACATGCATCAACAATCCAAATGCTGCCATCTGACAGAAATAACATTCTCTAACTTCTATATTGAGGTGGATTTAAGCTTCACAAATCTCTCTTATCAAACTGGAAAAATGGTCGTTATAATAAAGACAGTCCATGTGAATTATGCTGCCTCTCACGCAGTAAGCTTTAATAACAATCACAGATAATTGTTCTTCATCACCATGTATTGTGGCGTCACAATCGGGGAAAAAAAAGGAAGCGCTCCTCTTTTGTTCTGCAATCATCATTTCCCCCTCCTCACTAATAACAGCCCCACTTGACCGAACACTGTCATCATTTGAAGATTGGTGAGGTCACTTTAGGTCTGTCTTGAGTTGATTAAAATAGCCCGTTGAATAGTAGGTTCCAAGCTTGGGATTTCAGTTAATGTACTTTTCCATTATCTGCATCACACATGCACAGACACACACAACAACCTTTGTCTTAAATAGCAGCACAAAAGGCATATCCTTTTATAGTCCTCCCCTTGTTGTTGGCAGCCTGGTTGGGCATGGATGGTGGGTGGAGGGGTGTGGGGGGGCTGCTGTGACACCTGTGGACAGGGGATAAAGGGGCTAATTGCCCACCTCCACTCGCAGTTGCCAGGATCTCTCTGCTGTGTCGGTACCTTTGCCTCTCACTATGGCCCCTAAGAAAAAGGAAGAGCCCAAGCCTGCTGCACCCCCCAAACCCCCAGAGCCTGAGCGCCCCAAGACTCCAGAGTTTGACCCAGCTACAATAACGGTAAATCTGGATTTATTAATGCAGAGATAGACACTGTCAATTTGATTAATAGAGAATTTAGTTTTTATGTGTATCATTGTATAAATGAAACGTAGCCTCGACTGTACTATTAGGAGCATTTGAATGGAAATTGTTCGGTTATGAGTCGAGTTCCTGTTTGAAGAGCATTAGAGACCCCATGTGACCTAACCACGGCAATGCATGCTCAACAGTCCTGCACTGCAAATGAAAAGGGTTGACGTTATCTTTTTTATTTCACAGCTTTACATAATGTTTGTTAAACGGCAAAGCAACTTACTTCAGTGTGTGACATCATTAAAGAAGCTGTAGGTCTGTGTTAGGGCGAGGTTCAGAAGAAAAACTAATTAATGTGTCTAACCCCATGGAAAGTTTGACTTCTGCTGACTTGGCCTCTTCTCAGCCGATAAAAGTTCCCTGTTTGAGCAAACAGCCGTGTTACAATGAACTGTGGTCAAAGCCACAAAATATGATTTTCATTATGTCTGCGAATAGCAGACCACCCACACCAGTCTTCAGAGGGAAAAAGGGGTGAAAAAAGGAGAGAAAAACAGGGGTAAGAAAAACATAGCTAATTATAGCCTTTAGCATCTGTCTTAAAACGTGCTTAGATAAGTTTTGGATAATGTTTTCACAGAGCTTCATGGAGAGTCTGGGGTTTGCGGGTATCCAGACATTAGACGGAAACTTAGGGTGCAATCACAGTCCAGTCCAAAATACACATTAGGCGTAAAAAGTCAAAAGTGAGTGTGGTTATGCCAAGTAAGAAGATATTTCTAGACTAAGAACAACCAATTAAACTAGTCTCAAAGGCAGATTTAAAAACAGAGCTCTATTTCCACAAAAACATTATGCAATTCAACACTTTTATTTCAGGAAACCGTTTTTGTACATTTGTTCATTTAGGAAATATTCAGTAATAAGAATGTTGGATTGTTAATTCATAAGAAAATCTGCTCCTACAGACAAACGATGTACAAAAAGACTGGTGTAGAAAGAACAAAGTTTTATATTTGTAATCTCTAATCTAACTAAACACATGAAAGATTAATCATGTTATAAGTAAATGATTTCAATCAGTCTAACAATTCTAAATGGAACTGACCAAAATCCATCAAGTTGATAGTTTTTTAGTGTCACATCTTGGTGAACTTTAAAGTACTAATGATCCTTTGCCACACATTGCATCTAAAAATAGCCTCAAATGAATCTGACAGGAGTCAAAAGGGTGAGCAGGGTAAGCAGGGGTATAAGCCCTGGGTCAGCCATAAACACAACACTACCATATACAGAGCAACCGATTCAAGCCCTGAATGATCAACAGCCTCTAATCACTTTGTTTTTTTGTCTCCCCCCAGCTGGAATTCACTCCGGATCAAATTGAGGGTGAGGCTCAGATTCCTGTTAAATTTGTCATTTGTGTTGCATGGACTGTCCGTTATTTATAGAAGGAATACATGGTTTATGTGCTCATGTCTCCATCAGTGTGTGAGAAATGCTCAGCAGCAGCTGCTGATACACTGGATCAGACATGTGGGATCTTTTTAAAAATAATGACACGCATCCCAGTCGGTCCTTTTAAAAAATACATTTGAAGTGCATCTCAGTTGAGGTAGATTAGAGCTCTTCAGGGCTGCAGTTGTTCATGTTTTTCAAAAACACTTTTATCTGAGTCATGCCATTAAAGATCTTTCAGCTTCTGCTCGAGCTGCACTTTCAGGGAGTTTCTGCAAAAAGAGAAAGAAAAATGCAAACAGTCACAGCTTGCAATGAAACAAGAACAAATCGGAAGGAAAATTCTTCATTCCTTTTGTTCACAGACTTCAAAGATGCTTTCCAGCTTTTTGACCGAACCCCAACCAGCGAGATGAAAATCACCTACGCCCAATGTGGTGACTTAATCAGGGCTTTGGGCCAGAATCCTACCAATTCAGAGATCATGTATGTTCTTGGAAAACCTAAAGCTGAAGGTAAGTTGTATGACCGGCATGGTCAGATATGTGTGTGCAGTCAGGTTAGTGTTAATGCTCTGTGTTGATATCATTTAACCTCAGTTCAACATACCTGCAAACACTTGAATTAGGCTTGTAATACAGCACTTTCATGACTCTCCTTAGACATGCAGACCAAGATGCTTGACTTTGACCAGTTCCTACCCATCCACCAACACATCTGCAAGCCCAAGGAGCGTGGCACATATGAAGACTTCGTAGAGGGTTTGAGGGTGTTCGACAAAGAGGGAAATGGCACTGTCATGGGTGCTGAGCTCAGACACGTTCTGGCAACTCTGGGTGAGTTGATCAGTATGATCATTTTAGGTTACCATTCTCATAACGATGTTGACTGAGCTGACACTTCTCCTCTTTCCAGGTGAGAAGATGAAAGAAGAAGAGGTGGAGGTTCTGATGGAAAATCAAGAGGATGCAAATGGGTGCATAAATTATGAAGCATTTGTAAAGTACCTTATGGCATCCTAAAACAGAGAGATGCTCATTTCACTCTCATCATGATGCTGGTGCTAGATCAAAGGACATGTTGAAATCAATGAGTCGGTAATGAGTTTGGATCTCCCTCGAAAACGTTAATTCTTGATCGGAGAAGATCTTTATATTCATGTGAATCCCATCTTGTATATTTTTCATTTTCATGTCTCATGGAAAGATATAACTCATGAACATTTCACCTTGTTTTTCTAAGGCTCCAGTGCTGATGCTGTGCACCCCTGTTAATTTTATAGATTACGGTAAATAAATGCATTTATTTTGATGGTGTCCAGTTTTTCTGCTGTTTATTGTGTGCTCCCTTTAGAGACAACAGCTTACTTTGCTTGAACCAACACAGTAGTGACCGCAGCAAACATAAGGGAGCCTCTAACACCCAAGACAGATTGTTTAACATGCACAAATATCAATCAAATCCACACACACATGCACTTTAAATGATGATACAAAAAAGTATGCACAGAAAACCTGTCTCTTTAATTAACTGCATTTCAGGGCAAAAAAGATCACTGTCTTATCTCTTTGCACTGGAAATACGTAGATCCAATTCAAACATGCTTAGTATTATATCTAAAGTTAAACAACTTATCGGTCAGGTTTTTGTATGTTAACACTTCCACTAATATAACATTATCATTTATGTAAAGTTATAAAAAATACATTTTGCTATCCATTTTATCAGATTACAAACTTTCCAATTCTATACTTGAGTGCAGTGATTAATGTCATCCAGGTGTACCACCCATCTTTGGCCAACAGAGAGAGCTGTTGGTCCACAGTTTCTGCTTCATTTTAGATACAGTGATTGTATAAACATGGGATAAAGACAGCATACCATACTTTAGCGGCATGGATGGGGATCACAGACTTATCTCTTGTGTTCTTTAACTCGCTTGGTGCAGATGCATATTCAAAATTCATGCCTGTTTTCAACATTTAATTGAAGCCTTAGCTACTTTCTAACATCAAAGTGTCACAGTCCATCTATCACACTCTAACATGCTGTCACTGAATATTTTTCATATTAAGATGAAATAAAAATTTCAGTTTGATCCAGTCAGTGGCAGAGTTAGTCACAGTGCTCATGAATCTGAGTGTATGTGTACGTCCATTAATGGCTCATCATCCTCTCAATTAACTATTATTAGAATTGTAAGAATACATACAATATATGCTCTATATATGCTCTCTCTTTTTATAAATACATAAATAATAAAAATATAACAATATATATTTATTTCCAATATCTTAAAGTGACAGGGTAATAAATATCGATGCCATTAAAACTTTATGTATGGTGTATTGAAGGAGATATATCACCTTCCTACCAAGGTTTCAATGAAATGTAGGGCTCAGCTCATAGCAGCTGCTGTTATGGGCTGGAGTCAGACCCCATTGCACACAGTATGCCTCATTTAAAGTTTACTTTAAAACATTGTCATTACCCTCTTTTGAGGTACAGGGAATGTCCCATTAAGTTATATTGTAGAGACAAAGATGGGGAAACTTGATAAGTTTAGTCTGATCTGGGTTAGTAATGTTCCTGTATGCTGAAAATCTGAACGACTCCCTGAACTAGACTTTTAAAGATGCAGACAGTTGTTTAATTAAAACAAATATCGGCGATCATGAGATTAAGACTGCTAGATAGGAAGCAACTAAAAGAACTATAAAAACCATAATAGCAATATCAGAAGCACAAAGGAGCTTTATCAATATTTATATCAGCTCTCTATAGAAGTGGAGGTAACTTTGCTTTTACAAAGCTTCTTCTGGTCTCTTGCTCAATCACTCGCTCGTATCCTCTTCCATTACTTTTTTGAGTCCATCTCAATAGCCGTTGTCATGATATCCACTGTAGACTAGAGAACAATATTCTAATGTACCTTCAAATACAATAAAAGTGATATTTTTAGATCAATAAACAAATAAATGAATAAAATAGATAAATAAATAAACCCTATCTTCTTTTAAGGTTAGAATCTGACCTAAAATAGAGGTATACAGAGAGCTCAAATAAAATAATAAGGAGAATGGTGAACCATTAAAGTCAAGTAGGAAGACACCATTAGGTGGTTGAATCACAAGATATTTCTAACACTTTTTTTTTAACCAGCATGTATGAGTATGGTGAGTCAAGCTCCAGATAGACTTCCATAACACCACGAATAGCATTTTCTTGTAGACCATAGCCAGTCTAATAAATCTGTATTCTTGAAGCAAGAACCTAATAAACTCAAAGTTGACAAGGCTTCTCCAGAGCCAAATATTGTATTTTTACAAGCTCAAGGGTACTTCCAGACAGTATTAGCTCCGTGTAAATGTCCCTATATGCGGTAAATACGTGATTAGAAATGGCTTTATTTAAGGCATTATGATTTATACTCCAGGAGCAGTCACCAATTATATGTATTTTAGATAAAGTCAAAATAGGTCAAGTTTGGTAGAGACATAGGGGAGTTTGGGATAAATAATTCAAAATAAAGAGTGAACTGTACACTGTGTGTGTCTTGAATGCAGCTGACACCAATAAGAAGCATTAGTTGACACAACAAGCCTTTATCAGGCCACAGAGTTTTTGCTCATTGTTCAGAAATACGTATCTTGTCGAGTCTTGAGGGTTCTGTGCTAAGGCTGTAGTTTCTGCTCCATTTCACTCCAGCCCAGTCTGAGATGCACAAAACTACATCCAGCAGGGACTCTCTCAGGGCATCTTCCCTCCCATGACTAATTTACTATAATTATATATTTATATATCTTTGTTTATAATGTTTACAAGTAAGGCATTTGCATGCCAGAGTGACATTCGGGGGAATTTAAAGTCTTTCTTTCCATTATGACAATGTATGTTTGAATGAGCCATTACAAAATAGGTGGATTTACTTCATGCAGTACTTGGATGTGAAAAAACCAACAGCAACTGAACTACAGCGATATCAGTACAATCGGTGGCAAATATCAGACTGCTCAGCATTACTCAAAAGGCAAAATGCATCAGACATGCCATTAAAATGTATTACTGCTGTTAATATCCCCATCTAAAGACAAAGAGGGCAAAGAGAGAAAAACAAGAGTATAATTTTTATTAAATCTTCTCCTTTCATGTGTACAGTTAAATGTATATCAATAACAATGATTCCTCAATTTGTAGACATTAGCTTACTTTTTATTCTCACAAAAAATGCATTTCCTTTGTTTGTAAGGCAACATGGGTGATTCAACAAAGGGCTTTCCTCAAAATCAACTAGTCTGACATCAAACTGTGTTGAACACACTTTATGTACGGTAACTGATGTATGAAGTAAGGCCAAAAGATTTAGACTTGACAAAGTGGCCAGTGTTAACCAAATCTTTTGACATAATATATAGACAGTTGAAAAAGAAAGATTGTAAACTTGACCTATCTCTTTGGTGAGTTGGAAATAACAACAGCTTGAAATAGTCTTTTATGAGTACGTTTCACTACCGTAACGTCATGTAGTCCTTTTAAATTCATGTAGCATGAAGAGGTCACGTAAGGGCGTGCGATGTCACAGCCGAGCGGGTTGTGATGCTGCAGTGATCCAGGTAAAATATTTACATCAAATCACTCTGGCTGGTCGATATTTACCGCAGCAGCAAACATCGGTCCAGTCAGCCAGCACACGGACAACAAACATCTGTGATGTAACAAAAGATTACAAAATACAAATATGAAAAGCACATTTTACAAAAAGAGTTGGTGATATATATTTCATGTTATATACAACATTTTTTTTTACTTTCATGTTAAAACTGAACAATAATAAATAAATGTAGCATATCCATTAATGAATTAAGACGACAGCGAGAACAACAGCTAAGTAATCTCTCACGTTCACTGACAATATCAACAGAAGCTGCCTGCTTTGTTTCATCTACACAGAAGTGGGTAAGCATATCACTCCCCCACATACACACACACATTCTGAATCATACCATCTTGTGTGACACATATAAAAAATTGCACACATTTACACACAGAGAAAAAAAAGCAGTAACAAAAAAGCTTGCACGATAATTGAAGCTTTTAATTTCTTGCAATTCCTTTTCAAAACAAACATTTTTCTTTCCCGTCTGTAATCATTTGAAATAAATGAATACATTAAAAGAAAAGCTTTTTGTAGGTTGCCACAGCAGGCGCACGGCTGTTTCCATGTGTAATAAGCCTCGGGAGATGCATTCAGGGAGTTTGGTGACCCGATCGGAGCAAATGTCACTGCTCATTTAGGAGAGTGACTCCATCAAGCTTCTTTTCTTTAGAGGCTGAGGCTTAGTTTTGACTCTGATTATGAGAAAGCCACAAAGATTTCATAAAGCCAAAAGAGTTTAATCTGCGTTCACCCAGCACGCATGATAAATCCAAACACTGCACTTCAGCACTGTTTGTATATAATTACATAAATAAGTTTAACAAAAAGAAAACAAAAATCCCATTCCACTTTATAAATTAATTTACATAATCTCATATTTACTTGTCTGGAACATGGTTCAACGTGGGACAGCTCATCTGGTGGCCTTAGGGAGTTCAACGCATTTCGATACGTTTCTCTTTTTTGCTGACACCCTCTTGTCATTTTCCTTCCTACAAGATGAAGTTAAAAATAGTGGTGGGAACAAATAGCCGGGGGGGAAGGGGAAGCTATAACCTTGCGAAGACAAAAAAAAAAAAAAAATCCAATATGTAAAACAGTAAAATAGAAGAAGCTGTTTAAAGTGGTAAAATAAAGGACCTGAACTTATCTGAGGACACTTCTTTGAGTTCTTGGAGTTGCTGGATGGTCAAAAATGGCAACAAATCTCACTGACCAAAGAATTTAATGTGTTGATTCTTGATAAATACTCTTCCCTTCCTTCCATCCATTTTCTATACCCGGAGTCTGCTGAGCCTATCCCGGTACACCCGGGACAGGTTGCCAGTCCATCACAAGGCCACACATTACCATTACCTTATACATATGATATAAGATCATTTTCTGTCCGAGTGGAGTTTGCTTTATCTCCACATGCCAGTATGTTTGTTCGTCTGGGTATTCCTCCCACAGACCAAAAACATGTTTGTCGGCCTAATTTGTGATTCTAAATGTAACACGGGAATAAATGTGTGTTTGTTCATGTAAATGTGGGGCTGTGATGTACTGGAGATCTGGTACTGGGATAAGCTCCAGAAAGTCCATGTGACTCTGAATAAGGAGAAGCAGTTGTAGATGATGGATGGAGGGTGGTCGATTTTTCATTTACTTAATTTTTAATACTTGTTGCCAGAGCATCAAAACAGCTCACTCAAAGGTTATTTTTGCGGTTAGATCATCCTTATTTCAAATGGCTGTTTTGGCAAATGCATGGATGCTTCATGATCAATAAAATTTCATCAAGTATTGAAGGATCTGCATGCCTACAGGTGCGTGAGCCATAAATCCTGTTTCGCTCATAACCCGCGAGCATCGAGATGATGGCAACAAAACCAAATAAGATTTGTCATGATGCGAGAAAAATGCCACGTTTATTTTGGTAAATAGTGACTCAAACCCCATAGCTCATGTATAATACATATTATTTACTTTATGAGCAGCTGAAATGTCACCAGGCAAAAAAAGACAAATGTTCTGACCTTTCAGGCACAGTATTGTTATAGTGGAGGAATCAGTCTGTCATGTTACTATCCATTCCAGAGGGAAGGATGAGGTCTGGCTGCGGATGGGGGGAATGTTTGTCAACCTGCTCACACAGCTGTGGTCTGTTTGATGCTGTGAAAGCTGATCCTGGTCGGAGATGTGGGGATGGACATGGCTCGTGCTACACGCACTCGAAGAGCGTGGTTGTCTTGCCAGCGGTGCCAGCGCTTCCTTACAGCAGAACGGACCTGAAACATTGAGCCAAGAAAAATAAGCTTGTGAAATAGTTTTTTTATCTGTTTTTCTTAAATTATTACAATGTTCTAGTCAGGAGCAAACACATTCCAAGCAGAAGATGTACATGTTACCCTTTTTTTCCTTGTCTTTTAAACAGATGTAACTAAACAATGCAAATACAGTACAATGTAACACATCTGCAAACCTGGCCCATTTCCAAATCTTAAATAGCAGCGCTAATGAGAATGACATTTGTCCTTTAAATATGAAAATGAAACCAGTATTTAGATTGATGGGAGAGACAGGAGGAGCTCTTGAAGAAAACTATTGGAGTGTCATTTTAAATCAGTTTGAGTGAGGATGGACCAGTGACCGGGAGGATGCACGGGCCACATTCTGACTAGAGGCTAGCGTAAGGGTTGGCTTGGGGAGTTCTAGTTTGATCTGTAACCACAGTTGATTTCACGTGGGACCACTCAAATAATAGTGCCACACATTGTTTATTTCATCTGTATATAAAGACGACAAGCCATCATCACACAGCAAGCTGCTGAGTTGTCTTCCCGATTCCTGTCTTGCTACCGAGCTGCTTGTCTCCTTCTAGTAACTTCATTCATGAACAAGTGCAAAAGTTGTGTTGGATTTCTTATCTAAGTTTTAGGTTTTGAGGAGATTTCCCAAAATCCCCAAGTATTCCTTTAGTGCTAAATTCTCAGGGAATTCAAAATGCAAAAAAAGCCTCGGTAATTATGTCTGTTTATCTTTTGGAGAAAATGCAATATAGAGAAAATATCATATTTTTATGTCACAAAAGTACATTTTGGAATCTCCAAATCAACAGGAAGGCATTGAAGAAAAATCCCATTTAGATGCAAGGAAAAGAAAATAATTTACTGCCAACAAAAGAGGTTTGTAGTATTACTGGCAACAATAAAAAACGATAATACAACAATTACCACAATTACTTCCCAAAAAGAAGCTTTAAATGTTAACAAATATTTGTTCATGAATAGATATTGAAATTCTCACTCACGTAAATAACACATTCTCTAAGGCCAGCTACGAGATGGTCCATCATTTTTCACAATTAACATCAAACATATAATTCATAAAGTGGCTTTAATGACTTTCAAACAGCTGCTGGCTTTTGTTAATTTGCTTTTATTTTAATGAGGTGGAAAATGGCAGGGCTTAGTGAAGGTTTTCTGTCATATTAAAAGGACTATCATCCAACTGCAGAACATCTTTTTGCATTCATTTCAGTCAAGGCTGTTGGATATCAGATTGAACTGAACAGAAATTGTAACTAAGCACACCATTAATAAAAAAGAGATCAATGAAGGAATTCATTTCGACCGTGAATTCAACTCAAGTCAGTTTGTCTGCTCGAGGCCAATTCAAAGCAGATTCTCAAATAGATCAGTAACTAACCTAAATAATTAGAGACAGAAAAGAAGTTAAAATCATGTCTGATCAAATCAGTCATAGTCCAGTTCAGTCTGATTCAATTAACTCAAATACGATCAATTTTAGCCCAATAATAATAAATGACTGTCAAACTTCAGTGACTCACCTCACCATTTAGAAAGCAGTAAAACACTGACACAAAGAATCCCTGAAAAATAATAAACATCAGCATTAGAATCCAAACATGGGGTTGTATTAGCGACTGCCACCAGGTTTTGGGACAGTTCAGACGGAGCTGATATGCAAGCAGCGATGAACGGGCCCTCGCACCCATGGCCACCGCCAAAATGACACGATTAATTCAAAATGGCTGACTTCCTGTTCATTTCGGCCATGGCGCCAAGAGACTTTTCTTTAAGTTGCGACATGATACAGGTGTGTAGCGATTTTCGTGCATGTACGTCAAACCGTATTGTGGGGCTTGAGGCACAAAGTCTTCTAGGGGGCGCTGTTTTGCCACACCCATTAATGCAAACCCTTAAATATCACATTTTTCGCCAGGCCTGGCTTGTGTGCAAAATTTGGTGACTTTTGGGGCACGTTTAGGGGGGCAAAAAGGCCCTCCTTTCGTCAGAAGGATAAAGAAAGAAAGAACTAGAAAATTTCATGAAATTTTGATATGGGCATGCCCTACTGCCCATTCGACCCCTCTCGCTGCTTTGGTTTGGGGCTGTAGTGTTTGTGTTCGGGGTGGTTCTATGTCAGTTTGAGGTGTTTACGGTTGCATTTCATTCATTCCTGTGCTCCCAATAGTTATTAGTGGGGCGCGCTTTAGGCGTCTAGCGTCCCCACGGTAACGCTTTTGACTGAGAAAAGTAATGCTCAGCGAGGCACGATGGAGACACATCTAACGATATATGCCATGCATGGGTGCATGTTCCGGTTCAGCCTACATTAATGGATAGGTTTTTTTTCACCGTGGTAAAAAACCCTATCCGAATGAATGGGGCCATTTGGCCTGGATTTTGACAAAAAATGTTCTTAAATCACAGCTTCATGAAATTTGAATATGTTTAAGTCCACAGCGTGCCGAGTCGGGGAACATTTGTACGATGTCTCTACGATAACCTGTTGCCTAGCAACAAGCGTCCAAAGTCAAACGGGAAAAAAAAATCAAATTAAAGGTCAATATCGCAAAAACTGTAATAATTGGCATAATGAGGTTGTACGGTCCGTTAGTGCCAATCGGGCCGAGTGATTGAAAGTTTGAACGATGTCTCTACGATAAAGTTCGGCCGAGCAATAAGCGTCCGAATTTTCGCCTTTTTTTTTGCTTTTTGGCAACTAGCGTTGCCACGGTAACCCCTATTACTGAGAAAAGTAATGCCCATCGAAGCACGATGGAGACGCATCCAACGATGTATGGCATGCATGGGTGCACGTTGCGGTTCAGGCCGTATTAACGGACGAAAAAAAGTGCGGAATAATAAGAAAAGGGAAACCTTTTCTGTATACCATTATATTGCTTTCATATTCATGCTTTTCCTCGTTTTTTCAGGCGTGTTTTATTTTTGGGCTGGTGCGCAGTGGGACTTTTGCGACTTTAGCTTGTTAGCAAAATGCTAGCAACATTGCCGTTTGGGCCATTCTGGACGATTGCAATATGGTCATGCCACTACTTGGCATGACCATAATAAAGAAGAATTTCTACAGATACAATAGGGCCTTTGCACTGTAAGTGCTCGGGCCCTAATAATTATTATAATTTAGAAGTACATTTTATCGTATCAAACATTCTTGAAAGTCTGACTGAATCTGGTGAAGTGCCCCTCTATTCCTTCCATTCAGTCCTAGTCTTGCACAAAAGGTGGGATGATACAAAACAAACAAATGAAAACAAAAAAGCCACAGAGCAGAATCATGCCCACATGCCCGTGTTAATCTTGACAGCTGAGAGCAATAACTTAACGTGGGGGCAGGAGGGCGGGGGTGTCTGAGCAGAGCCAGGGTGCTACCTCAAATTATCCTCCCATAGAAAACTCAAACCCTGCTCTACGACGGATCGGTTATATCATCTAATCTGGATGGGGCTCTGTGGTAAAACACTGGAATTGCTTGCCCTTTTTATCGTAGAGATCGTGTTTTTTGTTGTTGTTTTTTTTAAGCTGGCCACTGTTGCACAGTATTTTTGATTTTATTCTCACCTGAAAAGACTGTAAAAATGAGTTAAAATAGATGAAAACTATTTGTGAGATGTCATCCTCCCCTGGATTCACAAAGAACAGCATGTAGGTGATGCCTAAGAGAGGTAGCAAGACGAGTGTGGCTTTCACCGCCTTCCTGTAAAGACAAGGAATGAACATCAGCAGGCTTGTTTCCACAATGACAAAAATAGAAACTGAATGTATCAAACTGAGAAAAACAAAACGATATGTCAGTGGCAGCCTGTAATAAAAAATAAGAGAAACAGCAGAACTGTCATGATGTCGTTAAACTTATTTCTAATTGGCTAAAATTACGTTTTTATAATTTCTATCACTTTTTAGTTCTCTTAACTTACTTTAATCTGTTTACGTTAGTTTGTTTTTTTTAAATGTAGGCCTATGTGTTCTCTTCTTTATTTCTCTCCTTAAATTAGTTTTTCAGATCTGTTGTATTTTCAGCCAATTTATTTTCTATTTATATCGGTTTTTCCTAGTGTACCTCAGTTACTGTAGTTTTAACCCTTTCTTTTAGTTTAAACAAGTGCCTAGGAGTGTATTTCCCCTCCACCTTCGTTGCATCAGTTGATTGTCACTTTAAAGGGTCCTTATTCCTTTCTGTTGACCTGATTATCATATTTCATTGCCTCCAGTTTTCTTCCCTTGTCTATCCTCTCCACGTTTGGGTTACAGTGGAAGTTAGACTTCTCTATTCTGCAGCACCTTTGGTTTGTTCTTTGAGTTATTAAAGTCAGGTTCACTCATCATCTTCCTTCTTTCTGCCTGCGGTTGAGTCCAAACCTAATTCCCCACATCAATGCATTCCAATAAATCAGACCCGTTTTGAGATAAATAGGTTCATTATTCATTAGTGTATTGCACAGTTCCACTCATTTGCACATGTAAGAAATAACAATACATGAAAGTGATAGCAAATGTAATGATGACATAAATCAAAGTAGATTTTTCATCTAGAAAACCCAGCCGCTTAAAAATAACACTGGAACATTAAATGTGAATTGTGACATGGAAGCAGTTGAGTAAAGAAAGTAGGTTCCCATATTTTTCACAACAATCTAATTAACCCAGAAACATTAAGAAATAACAAACTCAATTTTACAATTCTTGCTTGAAACTTTGTTCTGCCACCAACTTCCAGTGTCATTGATCGTAAAATGTTTGTCAGCTGTAGCACTTCAAACATTATCATGATATTGAAATAATTCCCCAATTTACAAGAGCATGAATCAGGAGTGCAGACATAAGGTTGCAAAAATAATTCCTGCTATTGCTTATCAAGTACTTGAGGTTCCCACTTCTCTCCAACAGTTAATGGTGGGGGTAAATAACATAGCCTCAAGTCTTAAAACACTGGAACTAACATTTCCCACATGCAGGATTTAAGTATGACTGACACATCTAATCCAAAAGACTTTTACATTGCTCAAAGTCTTAAATCAAAACCTGCAAGGTATTTGTTTTAGAAATATATGGCAAACAAAGAAGCCAAGCTTAGTAGAGCACAATCATCAAGAAAGCTTGATTATTTGGCTGGCCTTTGAGAATTTATGGCAAAATATTTTTTTCCGTAATGCAGTTTTCTCAGTGGAGAAATGTATTGATTGCTTTGGACAGCATGGGTCTGCCTCTATAAGCAACGTTTGGAGTCAATACATGGAGCACAAGGAGAGGCAAGTTCATTTATATACTATAATTCATACCCATGAGCAGTTTAAAAGGCTTTGACAACATGTGCAACGATGAAAATTTTGATTAAATAGATGAAATGAAGCACATGTAGCAGCTGCCACCATCAGAATGATTATCCCATTCCCTGAATGGGAATACTCCTACTGGTTTTGTCTGGAGTACAGTTACAAGATCTTTAATCTGAGCACTTTTGTCAGGCTGAAACAGAAGATTATACGTGCCACTTCGAGTAAAATAGAAACAAAACATAACAATCATCTGTATTTGGCTGGCTTGCCGAGCAACATCTGATCGTGTAGCACTGAAAAAGGATTTTATCTTACTGCAGCCGTGCCCGGCAACTTACAAACTGCTTAAAATATTTTAAAGCTTTTGATAATTATAACCTTTGAAAGGTTTCGAATGATCCATCTCCATTCATTCATTCAATGCAGTAACGTGTGACGTGTGTGTGCCTTTGCAGACAGAACAACTGTTTTTAGGCAGAACATATTTCAATAGGGTGGGCAAAGTGGAGTCCGCTTTTAGAGGATGAATGCTTTTGAATGTTTATAAAAAAAAAAAAAAAATAGGCATAAAACACATGAATGGGATTGTTGAGTAGTTTGATCCAAGGAATTGTCTAGTTGTGAAAAGCTGACATAAAGGTCAGGAGTTTTTGCATGGGTGCTGATTCAACTACAACCAACTTTTGTTCTAACACAGTTTGGAGGCACAATCATGAAACCATGTGAAAAGAATCCGGGGACTTTTACCAATCAGGCTAGAGTTCAGAATATAACACCATACTGAACCTTTATAGAGCCACTGTTGGAAAAAAAAAAAAAACAAAAAAAAACACAAAAATACAAATAACACCTTGGATCAACAATTTTTCACCAGTGTTCCTGATCCACTGCATGCCATTTTAGATGTGCAATGTTGTTACCTTGCTGGTTGTCTCTCTGCCTACATCGCATGCTTTGTTTCTCTGATTGATTATGCCTATTCAATGGTATCCAGAGGCAGCTTCTACTCCGTCCACTTGTAATGCCTCCTGGAAATCAAACCTGTATCTAGATGAACAAGACTAATTCTTTATATAAGGATAATTATATTGGCATTGCCAGACTACTTGTGTTACATGTTAAAAAGGAACACTTTTGTCAGAGCAACTTCTTCCTTTGCCAGAGAAGTTTATGGCTAACTTTATGATTTTAAAGGTGGCTATAGACTCCTTTGACCAATGAAGGAGAAAACTTTGAAGCAAAAGCACTCAACGACGACACTCATACTGAATAATTTGCATACAAGGGACCATTCTCTGTGATAACAAAACTGTTTAATTCCCATTGCTCAATTATCGTCTATACTCCTTTTCAAGCCCACAGCCAAGTGTAAGTTATTTGCATTTTTTTAAATATTTAATAAACGTACTAAAAAGCCTATTGTGAACTGACGTTGATTTAACTGTCATCCAGCCACTCTTGGTCTCAGTCCAGCCTAAACACGCATCCGCATGCGGCGCTGCTAGCTGCTACCGTTAGTGCTAGCTGCTAGTGTTTAGGTGCCCGGTGGCGGGTTATTTACTGGGAATTATGGGAATTATATTATTTATATTATTTATATTTGATGGGAAAGTAGAAAATATTAAAGTATTCAAATTTTATTACAAAAGTAATAAATTCCCCAATGTAAAACAGTAACTCTACCGGAATACAGTTACTCAAAATGTGTATGTAGCAACTGGTTAGCAGGCATTGCCATTTTGTATCAGGTAAGATTATCCATCTACTGTTTGATTTTTTGGGAAAGCCTTGTTTAAATTAGTGATTGTCTGTATGATGTAGATCAAATGCAGCTAAGGTTTGATAAGGTGGCGTTAGATTTGGCTGGTGGATTGCTAAGCTAAACAAATGTGTTTGTGTTTAATTTTAGAAGTGTAGAAGTCCTGCTATTTTGCCTTCTGTGTTTATGTCCACATAACAAAGCCAGAAGGGGGGATCATTTCTCCGCAGAGACTGCAGCCTATGGTGCATCCCCTTCATATCCCCCACTTCACAAAAGGAAAGAAGCAGCTTTCTGCACAGGAATTGGACACATCTAGACAACTTAAAGTGATTTTAGATTTTTAAAACATGTATTTAGGCCTACTTTACTTAATAATTAATGCATTTTAATAAACCTTTCCACATTGGCTGCTACTGGTGTGTCTAATGGTCCATCTCCCGGAGTATCTCAATAATTCCACTCATGTGCAGTATCACTTTTATTTGTAATGTAACAGTATAATTTCATTCAAGTGCCATTAATGTACCACTAAACGTTAACAACATGGAAAGTAGGATTATGTACAATATATTAGCATCAAACTGGTTCTATATGTTGTAAACGGTAAATAATAGTTTTAGGTTGCAATCTATCTGTATGGATACATATGTAGCCTTACAGAATCTCCTATCTCAAAACATGTGTGTACAGGTACATGCTCGGTTTCTCCATTAAGTAGGTATATATATCTGGCCACTGTATATTTGGCAACTTGCTAACGTCTTCAACCCACTCATTTATAGAACATGGATCTATATGTCGGACAAGATTTGTCAAAAGTCAACTTGTTAAGGTAACGTTCACGATCTTTAGTTGATAATCCCCTTGCATATCTTGAAAAGCTGTTTATCTCCTCCATACTTTCCGTTGCCAAAATGCGCGAGCATAGGGTCTTCGTCATCATTATTTACAAACAGAAAAAGGGGTCTATCTATACTCTGATTTCTTGGAAACTCCATTTAAAACCTTAGCTTGAGTGTTGCCAATAACTTGTTTTAGATGTGCTTGTAACCATACTGACTGTGTGGCCACCCCTAAATACACATTACCATAAAGTGTCAAGAAAAATCCAACAAAACTCACATATAATGCATGAAGACTATAGTACACTGAAAACTAATAGTTATTAAAAAAGTAAGGATTTATTTGAACGAAGCGTGTTTTGCTCACTTTATACTGTTCTAGTGAGGCATCACTTAATTGTTCTTAAAAAGAAAATTATATCTGAAAATCATGGTAAAATTAGGCTTTAAATGAATAGCACTAAATAAATGTTGCCTTAAATATATTCACATAAAAAAGTAATTCTAAGTTCACTGAAATGTGTGAAATTAAGTCGGACACTGTAAATTAGCCGTCAAATTACTGTCAACATGAATTTTTCACAACCTAAAATAAACTCCATGCTCTCTTGGAAGCAAGTGAAGGGAAATCCTACACACACATGACATTTAACACAAATGAACACCAAAGCACCTTACCTGTATTGTATCGTTTCAGATGTAGTTGAAGCTCTTAGTTTGGTCATAAGAATTCTTACTATGTTGAAGAGGAAAACAAAGTTTATCTAGAAGAAGGCAAAAAGGGAAAAAAAGAAGAGGAGGAAAATCAGCCCCATGGTAATGATTTGAAGTGAGGAACACAGAGAACAATTATCTGGTGTGAACAGACAGCGCAGTGGGTGCTGAGCTGGAGGAGAAGAGGAAAAACACATGTTACAGCATAACTCAAAGCACCGTTTTAAGGGACACACATCAGAATTGGTAATCATTATACTACATGCAGGTGAGAACTGTTATTGTAATAAATATATTTTCAAGAGACTCTCAAGCCATCTGGAAGATTTATTTCACTGGTTAAAAAGCTAAACTTTTCACAGTAACAGCAAATCTGGCTCAATTGGCATTTGACAAATTCCATCTAGACATTTGATCTAATCTGCTTAAAATGTTTAATGTCCTCTCCAATGACCTTGAGGACAAAAAGTCAATGAAAGTTTTAGGATTATGTCAAAGATTGGGTGGGTGTGGTGGCACGAAGTACGAAGTACATAAAACCGGAAGTAGCAGTATTTCTTGTATACTTTATTCAAACTATCCAAACTTGACATCAATCATGAACATTTCCCTCTAAAAGCATTATTCAGGAATTGTGATAATGCTACCTACTGGCAATAGGGAAGGATTTATATTTTGATCTAGTGCTCTTAACAATATCGTCAATTTGGGGACACAGTCTTCTCTGTAAGGGCCTCTAACTACTGGAACAGAGATAAGGGAAAGTTCAAATTATACAACTTTACTTTGTAACTTAGACTCATGAGATGGATCAAAACTATGTTGTTGTACTGACCTGCCAAGGGATGAACATTTTCTAGTTTGCTAATCTCTGGTACATTTACATCCATACTTAATGGAAATGTTGATAAATGTGTATTGTCCCTTTTAAATAAACTAAATAATTAAAAAAAGTTTTGGTCAGGCAAGTATTCAGGCATTGATAATGTTTCATGAATGTCTCAATGTTATGTCCCACAGGAACATGGCAACATGGCAGAGTACTCAATTTACCCATGACAGAACAAATTGTTATTTATTCCACATACATCGCCCAATACTGACCAATGTGTTTCATGAGCTTCTCATCCTTAATACGACAAATATGACAAAAAGGTTCAGTAGCATCCAGAATAAGCCCCCTTTTCAGAGGATAATTGTCAAAGGAGTGCATGCACAGCATTTGCAAATAATACATCACTGATGTATTATTCACACTGGACTAAAATAGCCTTTGGACCTGAACCGATTTAGTTCTGTGGAATCACGAAGGATAAGCAAAGTCTGTGTTTTACCATAATTTACAGACATTGATCCCGGAAGTGACAACAGGGTCTCGCATTCTTATCAAACAAGTACGTGTTATTAGGGCCCGAGCACTGACAGTGCGAAGCCCTATTGTATCTGTAGGAATTTTTTTTCTCATTATTTTTATTTTTCCGACGAAATTAGGGCCTTTTTGCCCCCCTAAATGTGCCCCAAAAGTCACCAAACTTTAAACGCAAGCCAGGCCTGGCGAAAAATTTTATATTTAATGATTTGCATTAATGGGCGTGGCCTAATGGCTCAACAGCGCCCCCTAGAAAACCTTGTGCCTCAAGCCCCACAATACGGTTTGACGTACATGCAAAATCGGTACACACCTATATGATGTTGCAACTTAAAGAAAAGTCTCTTGGCGCCATGGCCGAAACGAACAGGAAGTCGGCTATTTTGAATTAATCGTGTAATTTTGGCGCAATTTATGGCATTACTTCGGCCGTTAATGCGGCCCGAGCCGTAACGTGCACCCAGGTGCGTCTCCATCCTGCGACGATGGGCATTACTTTTCTCAGTCAAAAGCGTTACCGTGGCGTCGATAGACGCCAAAAAGCGCGCCCCCCCTTCATCTGATTGGTCCATATTTGATAGTCCCTATTCTCTGCCATAACTTTTGAACGGGTTGTGATAAAGACGTGGGATGTTGGTGGTGTCATCTGACTCGGTTTTGAGTACTTGACCTTCATTGGCATGAATTAGCCCTGCCCCTTCTTCTGATTGGTCGATATTTGATAGATCCTATTTTCTGGCATAACTTTTGAATGGTTTGACATACAGACTGAGTCGTGGGTGGTGTCATCGGACATGGTTCTGAGTCCTTGAACATAATTGGTGCAAATTAGCCCCGCCCCTTCATCTAATTGGTCGATATCTGATAGTTCCTCCTTTCTGCCATAACTTGTGAATGGTTTGATATACAGAGTCGTGGGTTGTGTCATCTGCTAAATGTCCAGGCCTGAAGAATCTACATGCAAGTCATACAAGCTTCCACTGCAGCACGTCTGAACGTGCACAAGGGTGCGAGGGCCCGTTCATTGCTGCTTGCAGCTTTAATTTAACATTACATTTGAATATTAAGTAAAAAAAATATCTGATCAGTCACTAAAGAGTTAGATTTCAGTGTCTTTGTTGCTGTGGTAACAGTACACTTAACGGTAAACGCAATTCTGGCTTTCAATGAAGCTCTAAAAGGTTTTGTGCTGTCAGAGAAGCTTTGAGCTTGATGAAAGATAAAAAAGGTTTTCTTATGGTGCGATGCAGCCACACGTGTCTTCAACTCATTGCTCTTCTGCTGATCTGGACTTCTCCTTGTGAAGCTTAATGTTTATTAATTTCTGTATGATCATCATCTAAAAATATCTGATCATTATACTATATGGGGTGGATATATGCTTGAGTTGTAATAATATAATATATCACCATGTACCGCAATTACCAAAGTTATACCAGGACCGAAAAGGCGACAAGAGGAATTAGAAAAAAAAAAACATTCCAGCCCGCAAATCACTGACAGTACTGACATACGCATTCTAATGGGCAACCTCAGTGTTTGGTGAAATAAGATCATTGCTGAGGAATTTTTATTTTACAAATCAGACGTTCCGACGGGATTAAAATCACAAGTCCGCCATGATTATTACAAATTACTGCAAGATCATTTTAATCTCATGCGATGGAGCATGAGACAAGAAAAAAAAAGTCTCTTTGAGCCACATTATTTTTTCGATTTCCCCAAGGGAACCACCCAAAGGGATTAATGAAGTCGTCTGTCTATCCTAAACCCAACAGCAAATCCCAAATCATTGACTTTGTCACTCCACACTACGTTCTACTGCTACTACCTCCCTACTCTAGGGCCCCTGCATCACTGCTTGCAGTGTTAATTTGGAGTATTTTCTTTTTTTAGGCTTACACCTACAAGCTGGTATTAGTGATATCTTGTGTGGGTGTAAATCATGTGCCAAAGGCTGACATAAAATAAATGAATGTACACATTGTGTCTGCTCACCAGGAGTACAAGAATAACTGGGCCTTGATAGATGTAGTCCATATATTTTCCAGGTTCTTTACCAAACCAACATCTGTTGACAAAAAAAAAAGAAAGTAGAGTTAAAATGAAGCAAACATTAACCAAAGATATGACCTAAAAACATATTTGGATACTTACTTTTCATTTTCATAATATAATTTGCCAATGGCCCAAGCCACAATTATAGGAAATGGAATACCTGCAAAAAAATAATAGCAAAAGAAATAAATAAAAAGAAAAAAAGATTTCTAAGCATAACATTATCGTTCGTTTTACTGTTATTTACAGTAAAAAGTATTTATTAACAGTTTCTCGTTGCACCTCACTAAACACAGCTTTACGTTACCTTGGTACTGAGGGGAAATGTTCAGAACAGTGACAATGACACATTCATTGAAGAACATGATTAATTAGGAAGAAAAATAACAAGACTAAAAGTTTATTTTACACAGTATAAACTTCCAAAAGACAGAAACTGGTTTCCTGTGGAAGATGCTCTGATAGTATGGGGTACTGGGTCCATTGCTAGGGGCCCTCTTGTTCCTATAGGAAGCTGGTTTTTATTGCCGGTAGAAAGTCGGGTTTAATTCCTGGTGGGAATTCGACTCCACAAGGCTGCCCTTTATCACTGATTCTGATCACAACATTTATAAACAGACTTTCTAGGCATCACCAAGGGGTAGAGGGTGTTGTCTTTCTGTGGTGTCTGTCATGGTGATTTGTTATTTCAGTTACTCTGTTGGCCTTTTCCGATGTAGTTCTTGTCAGTATTTCATCTCTGCTTTTTGCAGGTGATCTGGTCCTGTTGGCGTCACTGGGCACCTTCAGCTGTGGTGGTCCATAGCCGAATGTGAAGTGGTGAATATGGGGCCAAAATTGAGACCATGGTTCTTAGTTGGACAAGAGTGGGATGCCTTCCCAGCGTGGAGATGGAACGGGAGATGAGACGGATCGGTGCGGCACAGTGGGGTGGACTCTCTATCGGTATGTTGTGGTGACGAGAGAGTTGAGGCAACATTTTTCTCTTTGCTGTTCGAGCTTTGTTCCTACCCTCACCTATGTCAGAAACATGGAAATTTGTGGGTCTTCAAGCAGGGCTGCTTTGACTCTTAATGAGTCCCTTAAATGCTGTAACGTTAGTGTATCACCATGGCCTATACGTATTTAAAAAAAGAAAAGAGAAAATAAACCTATTCAGACTGTCCTGCATCAAAGGAGAGTTGGAATATCTCACAGCTACCAAAAAAGTACCCGAAACCACTAATGAGAGAAACTCTGCTTTCAAAATCCACTTAACTCTTGTTATTTTCATCTCGCCAAATTTGCGATGCATGATGTTGTTTTTTAACAATCGTCAGTAAAGTGATCTAAAATGAATAGAGAATTGCTCTTTAACAGAGGTAAAAAAAACAATACATTTAACTTTCATATGTATCTGGGCTAACTCAGGCCTGTGGTAAATGACAGATTTAATCTGCCCTACTTCCATCTGTCCTGATGGATTCCACTTCACAATCTCAAGTGACTCAATAGCTTCTCCAGTCTCTTTAATCATGGTTTTCAGGGTAAACCTACAGTATGAATGGACATATAAGAGACTGTTCACAAAAAAATCCAATTTTTACGACAGTTTCTTGAATTTAAGGGTATATGGATGAATTATGAATTGAAATACAAGTATTTCCACATGACTATTCTATCATCTAGCTTTTACATTATTATTATTACATGGGGAAAATAGTGACACTGGATTTAAACACAAACCTTATAAATTAGCACCAGTGGACCTTCTGGCTTGATATTTGAGACAAAACTACTCTGATTATTGTATTTATATAAATTAGGCCGTGTGGACATTTTTATATCACAAGATATTGAACAATTTATTGACTGCGTGATATTGCCCTTCAGTTATTTCTATTTCACAGCCATCAGCTTAGCAATCATGTTATCCATCTGTCATGAACAACCTCATGTGATTTTCACTAGTGAGATTTATGTGGGTCTTCAATGACAACAGCTGTTGCCAGAAGCAGAATACTTTCCCAATGTCCATCTGTGTATCTGCATCACACTAGCGAGCTCTACCTCCCAGGAAAAGCTCCTGAGAATTTCTTCAACTCTGTCACAAATGTTCATTGGTCAATCTACGGGGGTTTAGATGAATTCATACATGTTCATGTGATGAATGAATAAATAAAGAAGTGCTTTCAATACTGTATATGTAAAAATGTCAATCATTGTAATATGTAAATCGATCTTAATGAAAAATCACACATTGAAAGATATAAAAAAGAAACAAAGGGAGAATCATGACTATGTTTCTCATGTGGGTGATACTGCATTAGTTTTTGCCCCCCCCCCCCCCCCCCCCAATCCCCTGAGAAAACTGTGGCGATGGTGACCTTCTCCGCTGCTGGATTAAAAATGTTATGAATTTATGAGTCATGGCCAAAGTCTCTGAAGTGAGAGCTAAACCTACCAATTCTAATAATCTAAATACACCGAAATGCTTATAATGCTAAAAAGGTTGTTGCATGACAGAGATTAACCTTATGAAAAGCTTACAGAGACAATATTGTACAGCTTTGCAGGCTTTATTACCAAAGCACTTCAAGCTATAATACATCTGCAGCGCAGCCTCTTCCTGGCCCCGGGGCTGTCAAGCTTTGCCAACATAAACATACAACTGTCCTGACCATGTCACTTTAAGATAATGCGTGTTATTGTCACAAACATATAGGCCTTAAGGTATTAACTTAAGGTATTAACTCATGGCACAGCGATCAATTTAACTCTTCTAATCTATAATCTTCAATGATCCCCCAGACAAATAATTCTTAGAGATTTGCAGCCCTTCACTCCAGTAGACTTGAGTTAGTTAAGGTAAACATAGTTCACTTTTAATAAGTGCTAATAATTTGCTAATTTGCTTGTGGTTAGCTCATGTTTGAGGAGAGTGTGTGACAACTGTCTTGACAACCACAAATGAATGATGATTCACACTGCTTATAAACAATCAGTATTAATGTAGGGTGAACATACTGTACCTAAAATGCGCTGTTGTACTTCAGGTGCTGCACATTTGTATTCTTAGAATAAATACTGACTGAAGCTGCACATTCTGCTGTTTTAAAATAGAAGGAGCAGCACACAAACTAAGGAACTAAACAAATGCAAAGTACAATCTAATGAGTAACACAATCAGTGAAGAAACAGGGGAAGGCAAGTGTGTGTGTGCATGTGTGAGGTTATGCTAAAAATGAGCAGTATCCCAGTCAACATTAATATGCAGGCCCCTAGTGAATGACAAAGAGGCAGCGAAATGGCTGGCACCTGACTTTGTCTGCAGGTTTCGAGTGGCCCTACCTGTGATTGCCCATACGGGCTCTCCAGTATGTTTTTTTTCTCTAAAATTAAATTGAAACCATACAATCTTTACCTTAGTTTAGCCCATGCACCCTCTAGTCCACTTGTATATGTCCCATTTATTAGGCCCACATAGGCTTCCCTTTTGGGGTTCATAATACTGAAACCATGTGTGTCCTATGTCTTTTGCCTACTTCAAGGCCAGGACCACTCTGTACCCAAGTAGCCTACTTTTAATCCAGAGGGCGCCCACATATTCATGCTGTCTGAGATGCTCTGGTAGAGCTGCTCACTCTGCTTTTGTTCCAATAAAATCTTCACTTCTGGGAACTGGGAGTGGGAACTGATGTGGGTTAACTATAGTGTGGTTTGATTGTATGTGTGGGTAAAGACTTCGGGGTTGTGTTTTCTATGTTTGTTGGAGTGTGATTGTCGCCTGTGCTTCTCGTGTCCAAGACAAATTTCTCCTAAGGGAGACAATAAAGATTTACCTTATCTTATCTTATCTTATCTTACAACTACAGAGCAAGACATTGATGTGTCACATCCATGTTTTTGTTTAAATTATAAACAAGTATTGATAAGGGTATTGATGAAAGTATTAATACTGGTAAAGAGTATCAGCATTCAAATCAGTACCAATAAAATCCTAGCAATACCACCCCTTCTCTAAACCGATTTTGATATAAAATGCAACTTGGTATGTTGTTGAAAGCCAAATGTGAGACAGTGGTTCCAGTTTTCTTTTTTCATTCATAAAGATCTCCAGAGAAATTACTCTGTTAACTGTATGCAGGGAACGGGAAGTATGATTTATTTATTCATTCATTCACATTTTTTCAGCAAAACACATTACATCTTTTACATAAACAGATAGAGAGGTGAGATTGGCCTCAGGGAGTTATTTATGTGTTTTTTTGTGCATTTGATTATGAGATGAAAACATCTGACACTGACATGTCCAATAAGGTCCATTAGGCTTCTTTTATCAGTCAATGTGTGCATTTACTGCATCATATTTACGCTCATATCCAGCCATCCACTGCATTTTCCAAGATGTTATTTCATTAAACACCAAGGACAAAATGAGAGAATGCAAAGAATGACATTTTCCTTCCTCCTGTTTTGTTGTTGTTAATTTAGCCGCTTATTTGCTCCTGTCGTCAGTTTTTACTAAAATGATACAAATCAGCTAATAATGTTGTGTCTGCCATCAGCTGACTTTACAAACATGAATGAGTTCAATCTAAATTATGATTTACACAACTCAAATGAAAAGTCTTATTGTTTTTCTCTTTAAGTATAAATAAAATGACATAATTTCAAACAAGAGGCAGCGATTCAACCATGAAAATACCCTATAAAGCAGCTTCCATGATAACTTTCTTCATGTGTTTATCACGTCATGAACCCTGTGCACCTTAATTCATCTCATAAATTTTTAGCAGGGGTATAAAATGTCCAGTAAATGGTGCAAAACACTGAACTGAGTTAAGCGTTACTAATGTACTGTTGCCGTGAATATACTTACACCAACCAATGAAGAGGAAAACCCACTTTCTCAGCTTGTCGGTTGAATAAGTCATCACGATGGCCGTGTGAAGGTAGCATCCCTCAACAAACATCCAGAAAAAGTTTGTGACCACAAAGTAGTTGTATATTGTAGTAATCAGTCGACACCACGGCTGAAAACAGAGACAAAGAATTATAAAAAAAGAAATAAAGACATAAAGGTGTGAATCTTGTCAAGAGTGCTGTGATTTGTGAAGATTTAAAATCACTTTTAATATAATAATATAATATAATGCTGCTACCTCATTGCTCTCGTGGATATTGTGGTCAATCAGCTGCAGCAAAAACCACATGACATTCCTCAGTATGAAGGTGGTGATCAGATTCCAGTGGATGATGTTTCGAAGACATCGAATGCTCCTACAGCGAAAGCCAAATGGAGATTTAAAACAACAACAAAAACCCACAGTGATTATTTTAATATTAAAGTAATGATCCATTATGCATTGAGTAAGACTGTCTTAAAAGTCATCAACATTTGGGTATTTATGTTTTTACAGATGAAGACTCTGGAAGTGTGCAGGCAGTACACAGAGCCTTTGGAATCAAATCCTTTAAAAGTATGGTAAATTAGTGCAATCACTTAAATGAGCACTGCACCGAAGGCTTGCAGATGAGTTTCAAATGTTAGTATCAAAAGGTCACGGTGAATCTAAAAATGTTTTTCTTGTCTGTGTGCATTTGGTTTTACTTAGTTATGATTCAGAGGGGGGGGAAAGCATTTTTCTACTAAGAGAGGTTTCACTTGAATGTTTGATTCTGTCTGATGGTCATGCTGTTAAGAGATAACTATTGATAACCCTTTTTTGCAAGGTTTAACATACAATTTCAGGAGCAGGCAATGGTAAAAATGTGTTGCTGTGCAATATTGTCCAAACAGTTGAACATTTTTCAAGAAAATATGCAAACAACATTTTTCTCAGGCTGGAAAGAAAAATATGCACACGTCTTCTTAGGCCAACAGATATCATACCGACACAGAACGTCTCGGGCTATTTGTATCTGTTCAAATGTGGACAGGAAGTGAAATACAGCTGCCTCAAAGACAAAAGCGTGGGCAAAGCTAGATTGAGTTTTTATTAGTCAGAGTGATCCACTGAGCTAAAACGCAGAGATCTGTTCATTTGACATAAGCAAATTAATGATAAGGAGTCCGAGGATATGACATGAATTTCTCTGATTATCCTTTTTGTGACCTCATGCGTGGAGGCTCAATTTAGATTATTTCTGTACTTGCCTTAAGCACAAGAAGAGAATGAAGGCCACGACTAGGGCTCCCACAGAGATACAGTGGCCAAGGTAGTTGATGATTAGTGCTATCTTATAATGCATGGGATATTTCCTCTGGAAAGACATCACATGAATTACTCCTTACATGTTACAGCTGGATAACAGATCAGAGAGAAAAGGTTAGAAATACATAAATGCATAAAATAACCTTCTTTTGTGCATGTTCCATGTAAATGAATTTACCTTTCCTTTCATATTTCTAGGTTGTGACAAGAAATGAAGACGCATTTGAGCACTGTTCAATGATAAAACAATCACTTCCCATAAAAATCAGCCCAAAGAAGGGCTTATATTAATTCCTAAAGTTATAGCTGTGGTCAGGAAAGATCCCTTTTACCATTGAAACTGCTCTCTGACCCAACACACACTGATGTTTAATCATTGTTTTGGCAAAAGGGTCTGCAGTGTTGTGCAGTCTGATTAGCAAATTACGCTGTATTCCAGAGCAGACTCCAGAGCAGCTCTCAATACAAGTATTACCTATTAGTTTGTTCAGTTTCTTTCAGTCAGTGGTCGTGATCTCAAAGCTCCAACAGGACACTGCAGATAAATCTGCACTCGCTACAAAATACTTATACAATTCATGCAGCAAACATTGAAGTACCAAGAAGTAAAGTCTGCTTCCTGTAGACAATGTTGCATCCCTCATCCAGTCTGTTGTCTGGGTGAACACATACAGGACTGTCTCAGAAAATTAGAATATTGTGATTTTCTGTAATGCAATTACAAAAACTAAAATGTCATACAGTATATTCTGGATTCATTACAAATCAACTGAAATATTGCAAGCCTTTTATTATTTTAATATTGCTGATCATGGCTTACAGCTTAAGAAAACTCATATATCCTATCTCAAAAAATTAGAATATTCTGGGAATCTTAAACTGTAAACCATAATCAGCAATATTAAAATAATAAAAGGCTTGCAATATTTCCGTTGATTTGTAATGAATCCAGAATGTATGACATTTTTGTTTTTTTAATTGCATTACAGAAAATAAAGAACTTTATCACAATATTCTAATTTTCTGAGACAGTAGGTATCTGTGGTCCTCCACCACCCCAACCTCTTCTTTTAGGATAGAAATAATCTTTGGCCTAAACTATCTATAATCATCTCTTTTGTCTTGTTTAATGAGGTTGAGATAATCATTCCTACACCATGCCACGCTACACACTGTGATTGATTTTTGTCAGGAATTGAGTCCATTCGTAGAGGCTGCTGGATTACCTAAAAAGCCCATACTGGTGAAGTTCAAATTTATCTTCCTTAGACAGTGATTGGTCGGTCTCCAAAAGATTACAGACTTACTTTAAACTGTCTAAAAGTAGTTTATAATAAACAGAAAAGATAAGGGCAGCTATAAACAGAAAACAATAACAGAGTGTGACTCGGCTGCTTCTGTGTATTTTCAACCTGCTGTTCTGTCTTTCTAGGCTGGAAACTTTCACTAAAATAAGAGAAAGCAAATGACATTGACACACTTTAAATGTCTTGCCGTAAAACTATTTGGGAAAATGGAGCGGGACCCAGAAATACAAAGAATCTGAAGAAACAATTAGAGGTAACCAGGCCAAATCTCTCCATGTACAGTACAGCCTTGATGTCAGTCTTTGCCTACACTCACTTGCAAGAGACTCCACCTGTCATCAACAAACCATTGTCTGAATATTTAACAACAGCACAGTTTTCCTGTTTATAATGAACAGCATTGAGGAACTGTGTTACGTGTCGGTATCAGATAGTTATCAGGCTGCTCTCGTATCAGCACACTAACCTTCTCCTCCAAAATGGGCTCACAGTTGGAGTAATTGATCTTCAACGCCCATGTTCCATTATCCATGCATTCCCTGTAAGCGCTCCCTGCGAGAAAAGAGGAAAACAAATCACTGAAAACCTATAAAAATACATGTTTATACATGTTTTTGCCCAATATACATTGTTTTTACATCTTCTCATAAAATATTTGTAAATAAAAAGAGGTCAACAGTTCAAATGATTCCAACATTATGGGTAACAGTGCAATTAAAAATGTTTATCTGGGAACAGAACCAATTGTATACATCACAGATAATCTGCACTCCGCGTGATGTGTAGCACAGCTGCTGGCTGAGTCAGGGCTTAGAAGAGTCCCATTTTTCTTGCAGAGGTTTATGGGGAGGTCTACATGGTTAGGCTAAAACATCCTTGTAATTTCTGCCTTGCACAGTTTGAAGTTCAGCTGTGCTATCTGCCCGACTTGCACAGAATACCAATTCAGCACCACAAATATTATTCATAGGAAAGAAATGCAAAGCCTCTTACTGTCAGTCTATTTGCATATCTTTTAAAACCTGCCTTCCACAATCAACTTTGAACTGAAGTTCTCATTTATAAGTCCCTCAGTGCACATTCAGTGAGAGCCTTATCTGTGTAACCCCCCCCCTCCAAAAAAAAAAAGAAAAAAGAAAACAAGAGTTGGACACCAATATAGCATTAATAACAAGTTCAGGTATTCTTTTTTTAATTTTAATTATTACTTCTGACCGCTTAAGGGTAACATTGTTTTGCATTGTGAAGGAATGTAAACTTCAGTTCTGTCTCCCTCCATTATTATATTTCTATTATTTTCTGTTTATTTATTGTGCCGTATAAATGTATCAACATGCAAAACAATACTCTATAACAAAATACACTCAGAAGATACATAATCCCCTTTGACATTTCTTGAGATTTTTTTGTAAATACCAAACAGAGGGAGGGAATCTCGCACAAGTCAACTGTTCACACGTCAGGCCGCCTTAAAAACAAAAAGCAATATGTTTAAAAGTAAGGAAACCATCCATCTCAGAAATGCCTTTAGCAGCTTTTAAGTCATGGTGCCAGAGGTGTACCATCGTTCATAATCAGAGAATATTGTGACAATTCAATATTTGGGTCCAGACAGCAGAAAAGTGCTGGTGGCAATCAAAACGAAAAAGAAAAGTTTTGTTTTCTATCACATTGCATTGTGTCTCGATATGTGTCGTTCTTGAAGTCAAATCTTAACTCAGTCCTGATTTCTAAATCGTTTCAGCCGGTTCTGTTTACGAAAGTTGGTTAAATCAGGGCAGCTCTTAAGTGAGTTATTTGTGGCGTAAGAGTAGGTAAAGCAATCCCTGAGGGTACTTTTTTTTTTTCGCAATGTGCCAATGTGCATATATAACGCGGTCAAGACGGACATGATTGAATGAGATATGCTTCAATTAGAGTTGAATATTTAGAGTCAAGAGGACAAGGTTGTTGTTTTTTTTTTGTCTTTTTGTAGCAGCAGAGAGAATATCAGTGATTTCAATGAGGGCTATGACTTCAGTTTTATCAAATATCACAGATAAACTACATAGATGCAAAGCTCTCATTCAGTTAATGTCCCAGCGGAAGCCTTGGCCTCTTTTCCCCCACTAACACATGTCTCATTACACTCCTCATTTAACATATATGTCCAGTTTCAACTTCCAGAAGTCGGATCCGAGATGAGACAAGCAGAAGAATGAAAAGACTGAATCTGTGCAGGGATGTGACCATGAGTGTATATAATGAGTGTATAACTCCTTTAAGGGTTTGTGTTTGATGCAGCTCTAACACCATTGTCCTTGTACCTTGCAGATAACCCAATACAACAGTCATAAAGGTGATGACTCAATGCTGCAATAACTCCACTTATTCTCTGCACAAGAGCTCAATTACCCAACACTGGACACATGATTGAAGAGGAATAATGTAAGTTATGATGAATATGATGGACTGTTACAGTTTTTTTCGATTGCTTACACACTAAAATTAAAAGTAGTACACTATTAGCAAAACCTTACACTCAAGAAGCAAAACATCAGCCCATATTTGCACAACTATAAGCACATTGTCAACCTCACACTTGTTGCAAAACTCTACACACAGTGATTTTCAAAACACTAAACACACTAAACGTACATTAGACACAAAAATCTATCATAAAGTCACTTCTTTGCAATACCAAAGCACTGACTGTCAAATTAGCACACCGTCCAACCAGTTGGTTCAACACAGTCATCAGGTGTGCAAACACTTGTTTGCTTAAATGGAGACACACCAATCAGGTGTATCTACACTATAGAAAGCAGCAGGTGAGCTCATTGGTCTCCAAGCACAAGAGTCAGAGAAAGACTACAGTTGTTCTCGATTGCTTTGACACATTTTGCACATCATGGGTCAACTTTATCTAATGCTCACACCTTCTTTGCACAGCAAGAGTCCTCTCTGGCGAATCGGTTAACTATTTCTCATTGCTTTCACACAATTTTCTTTGACTTTTACTGTAATACACTTTTCAAAACAGTTAACACACTTCTCACAAAGAGACACAAAACATAACTGATTTACCATGGCAACACATTGCAGACACTTTGTAGCAGCCAATTGGAACTGCTCTCTCAATTCTAAAAATATCAGCACCTGTGTGAACTCTCTTTGCAAAACAAAGCAAGTAGTCCTCAACCTATCAAAGAGGTCAATAGCTTGAAGTTGACACCAAGCATGGATGGAGGAGGACGTGGACGAGGACATGTGGCCTGATCGTCAGGCCTGTGTCGACAATGCATAATTTTCCTGTATTCTTATTTTTTTTCATATTTACAGGGTTTCATTTGATTGTGTTTCATTTACAGTACTTTCTTTGAAAATTGACCTTTGCTGCATATTGAACCCTGTCATTTTGATTGCTTACAGTATGTGCATGTGACAAGTACTGCAATAAATATTTTTCTGTCAGAATCTTGACATTTTGTACACAGTAGAACAAATGTAAATCAATGGTGTTGACAGGAACTTCAGCAATACAAAAACAGATCTACAATATTTTACTGTATACACATTTTCTGATTTTACTGTAAATACTCTGTGACAGTATATTTCTAAGTTATAGAACTAAGTTAGAGTGCTCAATACAAAACCCAAATTGTAGTATGTTGTCAGTTGTAAAATAGTCAATACTATGAGGGTGTTGAACAAAAGTTGATATTGATAGCTGTGGTTTCAATTTTTTTATCCATCGTTACAGTAAATAAATGAGAAAACACACATGTTCAATTGAGAAAAAATTCTAGGTTTTGATGGAAAAGTTTGGTTTTGATGGATGTGTGACAAGTTTTGAGAAAGTGGTGTCATCCTGCAAACATCATAAAGTGTTTTGGTTATTTCAGCTTCTGTTAAGGGCTTTGTGTGAGCTGTTTTGAAAAAGTAAACTGTGAATGGAAAAATGGGCCAAAACGATCAAGAAAAACTGTATATTTGTACTTTGTTGATAGTAGCCTACTCTAATCATAGGGACGTAGAAGTGCTAAAAGTGTTTTAGGTTTATCACAGCAGAGTGTAACTCGTGCAAACAGAGTATAGTAATGTGAAACGTGTTTGTTTCATATGGTAACAAAGTGTGGTTTTTAAAAAGAAGTGTATAGTTTTTACAAGCGTGTTTAATTTTGCAAAGGATCTGTAGTGTTTTGCTAATTTGGTGTGTTGTTGTGCTAATTGTGTGTAGTGTTTTGAAACCACGGGCCCTGTTTTGAAAATCATGCTTAGGCAATCAAGAAAAACTGTAATGCTACAGCAGACATATTGTGGAAAAAAAAGAATCAATTTTTCTATGATGGTGAACATTTATGTTGCCGTCTGAGATGAATACCAGCTCAAAAACTCTAATTACATAACTGTATCACCATGCTGTCATATGAAAATGTCATTCAGGGAGCCGTTGAGAATTGCAATGCAATATTTTGTCTAGCTCAGTGTCTGGTAGCCATGTCTGCTGTGAGAGACACTGCTCCTTTGTGTGAACATTTGGTGGTGTCACTTTGTAGATATTTTCTATTCAGGAAAAAATTTATAAACAATGCACTAAAATGAACGGGGAAAAGGCATAAAGAGCAGAATTTGACACCTTTTAGTATCTATATTGCCTAGCTGCAGCTTTTGATTAAATGGTTATCTAGATTAAATAGATGCTACGGATCAACTAAATAAGACTTTGAGATGATTTCATGTATGAGCCATGCAATTAGCTTTTTTCATTTAAAAGAGTAATTAGCTAAAATCCAGTGGCAGCTGGTAGTTAAAGGGGAGTATGAAGCATACAATTGTGGACCAGAATAAGTCACAAGTTGCTGTGGAATTATGCTCCCTCTGAATAAGAGTTTCAGTAATAAGGCTTAAATGTAGAATTTGTTAAATAAAATGATACACATCCTGAAATATTTCAATAATTGACTGCAACTTCTACCCATTTGAATAAGGCACTAAGCGACATAATCCATCTTATTTCCATATACATATACACACACACACACACACACACACACACACACACACACACACACACACACACACACACACACACACACACACACACACACACACACACACACACACACACACACACACACACACATTTTTTGTATATTTTTTGTACACTTTTGTATATTCATTTTAATATATGACATTCATTTTGTCATATTGTGATCCAAACTTTTTGTTAGGCTTGCACTGCGAGTCGGACTTCTTAAAGATAAATAAATACATACATATACATAAATAAATACAAGATGTTTCAATGCTCTTGTGCCATGGTAAAATGCATTTTCAGTATGAAAAGGGACTTTGACATCGTCAAACCTCTTTTTGATCACCGGAAAAGTGAAAAGTGTCCAAAATGTCAATTTACACCTGAGCATTTACTGCAGAGATGAAAACTGGCATTTGGTCCATCACTAGATGTTCAGCCCCGTATCATCAGTGACTGTGGGAAAGTGCTTGTTGTTTTCAGATGTTCATCTTTGAAGTTTTGCTCTGGCATCCTCTCCTTCACCACCACAGACTGATTCATCATTTCAATTTGACACAGTTTTCCACTGTCTGCCTCCTGTTAGTTAGTAACCTTGGGAAGTTGTTAATCACACTTTTATTTTTCTGGATACAAGTTCTACATATACCGACTCCTCTTTTTACCGATTTAATTTTTATGCCTTTCGTTTAGCTTTTGTCCTTTTAAGCCTCAATGCTTTGAGTCTCATGGGTTATGGTCAGGGAGTCCTATTTCTTCTGTACCAGTTTTTCCATCACAGCATTTCTGTTTTCTTTGTATTTGCTCCAAATTTCAAACTTAGCTGAGTGGGAACAGCCAATATGTTTTCCCACATCCTGTACTGAATGACTTTATCTAAAGAACTCTACAATCTTTTCTATTGCTTAAAAGGAATTGTAGTTTACTTTTCAGGGGAAAGCTTTCTGTCAATTTGCAGGTGCAACAGATCATTACGGTCTGAAAGTGTCTTTTCAACTGTGGGCGAAATTGTTTGTTCAATTTTGAGCAGGAAGTTCTGTTTCAATGTGATTCTATATTTTTCCCCACTATTTGTTATGAAAAATCAAACAAATAAATAAAAATCAAACAACTAAATCAAACAACTAAATAAACAGAAAAATAAATAAAACAGCTGAAAGAACATCCTCCAGGAGAAATGAGTCTGTATTTTTTTCCAAGGGGGTTAACAACTGCAAACAACGCAATAAAAAGTAAATTGCACTTCTAAGCTAAAATTACAGAGGCAATAAGACATCCCAGCATATTTTTGAAACAGATGTGGAAGGTGCACGGGAGCAGGTTATGAGATTTTCCTTGTGAGCCATTCCACCGACGCATGATTAAATCAAAACATTAGCTCAGGGACACCGCATTTCTGACAAAACCTCTATGTGTTACATAAAATACTTCTCACGTTCAGGATTATCAAAAATAATAAATGTGAGAAGACAGAGATATTTTGTCAGAAATTAAATCACTAAATGACTAATTCTGCACCACGTTTGGGTGAAGGATGAAACTGGTATTTGAGGTATTAACAATATTGTAAGCAACCCAAAATTAGTCTGATAATGTCAATGTTCATGAAAGGACAAAATAAACGTGTTATTCAAACAGTAACTGATTCCCTCCGTTCCAACATGGCCCAAATCTTCTGCCAACTTCCTTGGATGTAAAAATATACCTCTGCAATCAAAGACCATTATTTTTTCATGCATGAGGTGGACTTCCATGCCATTTGGGGGTCCGATATATTATGGTCCAAATTATCAGTTGTAAAATAATTCTGTGGATTAAAAACAAACAAACTAAAAATAGTTGTTTTAAAGAAAAGGCCAAACAGTCTCCACCACTGATGAACTTGGCCTGATTCTTTCAGCTAACTGTTCCTGTGCAGGAAAATTATGATGCAACGTTATCCCTTAAAACCCCTTCCCCCCAACGGACCCGGTACTGGGTCCAGCAGCTGGATGCACCAGTTCATGTGTGGATAAAGTTACTCAAATGCTGTCAGGGTATTTTCTTTCAACTGTTTCTCAAACAAGAAGCCCTGAAGCCAATATGTCAAAACTCCAAGTACGTTTTGTCAACAAAGTATTTGATTTATAATAACTTAAAAAATACATTTGCAACAAAGATGGCATCCCCAACACCTGCAACACCTGCAACAAAACGCAACAAAACGCAAGATCTACATTATTTTCTCCATCCCAACGTAGTGGGTATCATATGAAACTAGAAAAGCTGCACTTTCAGATGATACCGAACATAATCTTTTCTGGGTCGACCACTTCATGCCAATCTCAAAACAAACCGAAATCCAAAATTCACATTTCACAGCCAGCACATCAGATTGCGTGTTCATCACACACTACGTCAGCAAATCCCAAAGCTATTCCGACCAACAGCAGTATATTTTATTTCCTTACCGTTTAATTGTCATTTTCAGTCTATCCACACCATTCTTTGACCAGAATTCACGATTTAATCCTCCATAGTAGTGAAACTGCTTCATCCGCCGTCATTTCATATCCTGCCGGTCGCAGCCATTTTGTTGACTTCTCGTGGCTTTTGGGAATAAAGTTTGTTGACATTCTACATGTCGCGAGCTTTCAAACAATATATTACACTTGAACGAGACTTCATCCATCAGGCCTACAGAGAGACCCGCACAGAGTGCAGTGATTTTTTGATTGAGATTTTACATTTACGAAAATCATGTCCCATCAAATCATCAAAGTATCTTATAGCCATATTCCCTTCAAAAAGGGTAAAAAACACATTTGGCACATTTTGGCGTATTATAGGTATCCATGTGCCCAAATAGAGAGTCCGCCTGGTACTATCCACACTAAAACCTTTATAAAATCTATGTGCTTTAAGCTATTTTCATGTAACTTGGTACAGTTGTAGTCAATGAGTTGCTGAATCCAGACAGTGGTGTCTTTATAATCATGTGCATTGCTATCATGGTGTTTTCCACTTTGCAAACTAAAAAGGAATTAGACGAAAATAAAAAATGTCATTTCTTTTCTTTGGTTTATCACAATTTGCTCAGGCTTGTGAACATTCACATTCACATTCACTGGAAAGGGAGGCTGTGAGGTCATAGCTATCCATTGAGACCAAGATTATGCATATTGTCCTCATAATAGTGGAGATATTGTTGATTTAATTTGGATAGGCCTGTTCAGGCGAAATTCGCCTCCAAAATCCCTAAGGGTGAACAGGTTAAAGGTTGAATAGGTCTGGCGCAATTTTTCTTGCATCTGTCGTTTCGGTGATCTACATGTAGGCTGCCAATTTGTCTTAGGTTCTGTATTAATGTACGTAGGATCTTGCTTTTAGTAGGAATAGTGCCAAACAAACAATTTCTACTGATATCTAACATCAAATTTCTCACCTTTTCCAGTTATTTGGGGAGCGATCGGTAAAACCTAAGCATGGACTTAACTGTAAACACCAGTTATCATTGCAAGTATAAAGAGTTGAAGACAAAAAAGGATGCAAGAACAAAACTTATGTTGTGGAACATATCGAACAGCAAATGTTTAAAAAGTTTGTGTTGCAAATTATCCTCTAACTGGAGAAAAAACTTTGCTTAATTGTATGCATATGCGTTTATTTTTAGCAAGTCACTATCAAGACAAGAGGAAGGCGTAGGTTCCTGTAGAGCTGTGACATAGAGGAAGCTGTAGAAAACGAGTAGCTCAGTACATGACCGATGCAGCTTAAAAATAGAGGATATCAAGTGAGTCAGACTGAGATGAGGTTGGCTTTTTTTAGGCTGTTCAGTGTGACAATCCACAGAATAAGAAGTCATGTTGTTGTTTTGAAAATGAAACAGAATGCCTGGCATGAAATATTTCACTGTTCTACTGCATTGATTTTGATCTTTAAAAAAATGCTCTTTTAAAGCCTGTTCTTATATATGTTATATGTTATGTATATATATATATATATATATATATATATATATATATATATATATATATATATATATATATATATATATATATATATATACCAATAATAAGTCATTTTTATGCGTTGTTTATGACAATGCTTTGTGACTTATGTATTTTTTTTTAAATGTGTTTAGCATGCTTTTAAGTGCATACTGTAGGTCTATCATGAGAGGCTCCCAATAGTATGTATGTACTTACTGTAAACAAGAGCTATTCTGGGAAATAAAGGAAGGCCCTGACATCCAAAACACAAAATCTGAAGCCAAATCAAAAGGATAATGAAAGAGAATGCAGCACAGAGAAGAAGCAAAATAGAAAGCTTAGTGGAAATTCTTTCAGATGATCATTTCAAATAGAGCACACAATAACTTTTCTTTATACAATAGTATTTGGTAAATTAGGTTTTCATTTTCTTGCCAATTTCACTAACTTGTTCCCCGTTAACCTGAAAGTTTCAATATTTCACTTTTATTTTTTCAGTAGAATTTAGAAAGGAAACATTATTCTTCAACAGAAGCACTTGGGTTTGAGTTGACACTTAAATGGAATAAGCAGCATCTTTTTTTGTTTGTTTGCCTGGAGCGGTTTTCTAGTATCGCATATTTGTGTTATATCTTTTTTCATTCTGGCAGGATGCTCTTGTTTTTGGGCCATTTCTATACTCTTTTTGAATTCATCTGTGTTGCCCAGCGACTGACCCTGTCCTTTATTCTTCTGCATGCAACTCTTCTTTTAAAATGCCAGTGAGAGAGATAATGAACCCCACCCCCCTCTCTCTCTCCCACCCTCCCTGACTACTTCAAATCCAAGAAAAGGAACATCCATGAACAAAAATGTGAAACAGAAGATACTTGCGCACAATTCAATTCAGTCTTTAGCGTCTACAGTGAGACTAACTCGTCACTCTTGACATGTCAGCATGACTGCATTAACATGCAACTGCTCCAAAGCCCTTGAGTGACCCAAGTTGATCAAACAGAACATGGCAGCTAAACAACAAAAAAGAGTCCGGTCTTGTCTTGTTGCATTCACTCCGTTGTGCAGTACATCTTGTCAGAGGTGCTGATCTCTGACTTTGTCATTTAAAAAAACACTGAATGGATCAATATAAATCCCTGGAAGGTTTTCTTCAACCTGCTGCTGAAAGCTGTGTCTTTGTTAGATCACAAATCACAGAAGTTTAATTAAGCTTTCAAGCTCATCCAGTAAAAGTCTATCTTGTGAAATTGCCATGAAAATTTTTTTTTTTTTAAATCATAGTTTCTCTGAGCTTCTACATTTTTAGACATATTTATTTACCTGAAAATATCTACTTCAAGTGTCTATTATTCATGTATTTTAGGGTTTAGAATGTCAGTGTAAGTAATAAAATTGTACACAGCCAATGCAAAATTTGATAATGCAAAAATCAAGAGCAGATTTAGGAAAGGAAGCCAAAAGATTTCTGTAAATCGATGCTCACTCATGCCTTCTATAAAAAGAGCAGCCCAAGGGATGCGGCGACTCCAAAGAAAGTCACATCTATATCTGTGTCACGCACGGTTGGCTACAAACAGGCTTGTGCAGAAATGTTGCTGGCATATTTTCACGGACAAGAGTCACCCACTTCTACTGTAGATGCTTCTGGGTTTGAATATGTAAAATGTGTCATTTTCACAAAAGCCATTAACACGTAAAGTGTAAAGAAACCGGCAAAAAACTTTACTGCTTACTCCAAATTACCATAATCCTCATTTCTCCCGCTATGGTTGGGAGTTATGACAGCTGGGGGTGCTGTTTAAACACTTCACAAGGTTGCTGGGGCAACCAGGTGAGACCATCTAATCACAAAACAAATGGTCGACCACTGCTGAGCAATTTAACGACAGACATATGGAGGTATTATAAAAGCTCTGGGAGCAACAGCTGTCGCCATTCGATGTCTTTATTCTACATCCATGCTGAATGCAGCAGAGGAGCTTTATACCATCCCAAAGAGACTTGAAGATTAATGTAGTTTTTAGTTCTTTAAGCTCCAGAATACAACAGCAAATCATGAAAACTTAAATAAGCAATAACAATTAAATGAAAAAAACACAATCAACTATTTTTGTCTCATCAACTTAATTTAATCCGTTATAGATACATTTTATATTAAGAGCCTTCACCAAGGGGATGATTGTCTTTTTTTTCTCCAGCAAACATATGTCAAAGTGTGCAAAAGTATGATGTTGTCTGATCATTGTTGCATTTTTTTGTTTCCAAATCCTTCACACATTTACAGTTCAGGACTGCAAGCAGGCCAGGCGCATACCCAAACCTTCAGTCACATCTTTGTAATGTTGATCAAATATGGTTTTTGTCTTGTTTTGCTAAAGAAATTGAGACATGTCTGGGAAAAAATCCAAAAAATCTTGTCCGCACAACCACATTGCTCTAAAGTTCCAGCATACTTTTCTGCATTAATACTGCCATCACAGAAGTGTAAATGAGCATGGCCAAGAGCCATTATACAACCACCTAACATCACAGACCCTGGCTTTTGTACTTAGTGCTGGGTGGTTCTTTTCATCTTTGCTTCTAAGGATATGGCAGACATTTCTTACAAAAAAAGATGAGTGGTACTGAGGCTTCTGACCAGAATACTATGAGATGATTCATCACAGGTGCCACTTCTGAAAAACAGCTACCATAAAAGTTAAAAGTTTTTCTTCTTTTTTTTGTGCATTACAATTAAAATGCTATTTGTCATAATTGATCTGTTTTTCAGTGCTTGACAAGGGTTTCACAAAGTCATTCCTTGCCAAAGTGATTAAATCAGCTATTGATGAAAGACAATTCTCAATGCAAAGAAGGACTGGAGATCACAGGTGTCCAGCTCAGGCTGGTTCCCGTTCTTTATGTGCCGATATTGTCCCTGATTACTTTAATTGTTGTATGTTATTCCTGTTTGTTTTAAACATTCCAAAGGTTTTCTCATGCATTTGTTGAAAAAAAACTATTATTTTATTTTTTTATTTGCTTGTATGTTCATTTGTGTGTGTATACTCAACCTTTTCCTATTTAGCACTGCACCTTTAGAGCTTTCACCTGAAAAAAGGAAAAAAGTCTTCAAACCATGTCCCAACGGCAAGGTCAACTCGTGTAAAAAGTCAAAGTTACAGTCAGCTTTATTGTCAATTGTGTTACTCTCAAACCCACATCATGTAACATGTAAAAATGTACCCAAAATGAGGCAAACACAAAACACAAAATACAGCAAAACCCCAAAAAGGTGGAGGTTGCAGGTTGTTTTCTTTTATCCATACTTTTTGCAGCCACCAACATCTGACTTATGTTTTTTTTTGTTTGTTTGTTTTTTTAAGGGGAAAGGTATTTGTGCACTTATCAAATCACTGCAATAGTCACGGGTCGTATCGGTTCCAGTTTCGATCAGAAGTAATGGCGATGTGGTGATATAAATCACAAAAATCTGTCGTTGAGGCAAAGCTGTCTCCATCAGTGAAAACTGCGACTCTGTCACACAGAGCCCCAGATTCCATCTGTCTGTGTTCAGTCTGTACTGAGTTTAAAGGAAAAGATCTAAAATAGGTGTGTCTGTTCATGTCACAGTAACAGACTTATTTTAGTCGACTCGGTCGTTTATCATTTTGAGCATCCTTAAATTGTCAAGGGAAATTATGATAAAGGTGCAAGTTGGACCCAGAGCAAAAAGCAAGATATATGAAGTAAAGTGAAGATAAAACTTCCTCAGGTTATTTATGGATCATTTATTTATTTGCAGTCTGCTAAAGAGAAAAAGAGCTAAGAAACAAACTATTTTTACAGGACTGACTGGAATGCCACAGTTAGTGAATATTTGGACCTAGTTATTGCTTTCAAATGGGATTTATCTTTAATATCTATGATTGCTGACATCAAGATGAGTAGTTTATGGACTTCAGTGATGATAACATAAGTATTGCAATGAAACAAGCGGAGCAAAACTAATTATGATGCGGTCAAAGGACTAAATTTCCCACAGGCGAACAGAGATTATCTCATGAAATGGATAAAGATTTCAGCTGACAGCTGGAGGTAACAAATGACCTCACATATTTTCACGCATTCTTGTTTGTCTCTTCACGTGCGAAATGCACATATTACATTTAATAATCATAAACGTCCATGATGAGAGCGTCTTTATGTAATAACTGTTTTCTGAATCTCAGGAATAAACTAATAAGCCGGGGCACAATGTACATATGACATGGGAACATGTATTGGTACCTTTCTTGTTTATGCACCAAGGCACTGGTAACGTATTATAGACATGCATGTAGCTAAACCACCCTGTAGTAAAATATTAATGAACCAGGATTGAATATGTTCCCTTTCAAACAGTTCAGCAGTTTATTGTAAGTGAAAAGTGAAAAGAAAGCAGCTGTTTTCAGCTCAACTTAGAGGAAAAAGACAGCATGTACTTGGGTTTACGGGTCAGTCGGTTGGAAATATTAGTGACACGGAGGGAGGGGATGGCACAGCCTCCAAATTATATCTTTCCTCCTAGTGCAGACTGTCTTCATAACTAAATATGCAGATTTGAAAGGTTGTACATAAAATAAGGGTATCAATGGCATCAGACAGGGTCCTCACCTTTATTGTAACTGTAATAAAGAATACTTGTTTATATTAAAAAACATTTTGAAGTAACCAGTTTAATAACAAGGTTCTGAGGAAAATTACGGTGTAGTAAGTGTGTCCTTTTTTTGGAATTGACTCACACAGGAATGTTATTCACCAAAGTGATGTGAAGAACCAGAGTCAAAAATAGCTCATTTTCTGTGTCTGCTAATGTGGTTGGTGCCTGGACCGGAAAAAATCCCTTCAACACACTGAAAGACCGTGTTTAACTGCCAATGAGCTACACCTACAACTACATGTGAGCTACACCTACACACGAGGAAATTACAGTTCAGAACAGAAATAGGCAGAAATAAGGATGATATCCTGTAAATAGAACCATAAAACTTCATACATTAAATGGTATATATTTGGTATTGGGATATATATATATATATATATATATATATATATATATATATATATATATATATATATATATATATATATATATATATATATATATAAATAGATGATGAAGATGACAAAAGGGATGGGATTGAATTTGTATAACATTGTGGACAAAATGTTTTGCTTGTTTCCTCCCTTCATTTGCACTCATTTTTTTTCTTATGGTGGACAGCTAATCAGAGTTATCTCTCTCCCTGACCAACCTGACATCTGGGGGGGGGGATCTTACTTGTATCAACATTGCTGACAGCACATCTCCCCTCCTGGGTCCTCCCAGGAACAGAAGGGCAGAGGTCGGACTTCGCTGTTGTTTTGATCTGTCCTCAGCTCAACCACATATCCCAACGGGGCCATATCAGAAGCAGAGCGCCTCTGAGCAATACCTCCTCAGTTAGATTCGTCAAATTATGAATTTACCTTAAAGTGTCGAGATCATGTGACAAAAACAGAGTTTTCTTGCCTTGTCTTTTTACCTTTCTGCTGTCATTTTAATAAAAGGGGATGGCTGTTGCAAAATAGCTTGTGCTTTTTTTTTTTTTAGCTTCAAACACAAAAACTCTCTTTGTACAAGGTGAAAGTCTCTTTTGAGGCCATGTGATTTGCTTTTCCGAAGCCGTCACAGGTTCATTATCCCTAAGGCTTTGAGAGGTCATTTGTTTTCCAATCATGAATGTTCAAATTTGAGAAGGTGTAGATTTTGCTCCACTGCAAAAAGTGCTTAGAGCTAAAAACTATGGCGTTGAGCTGATAAGCTCATGATGAGTGTCGTGTCACCCTGATGCACCAGATGGTTTTGTTGCACTGAAACAAGTGGGAAGTCCCCCATAAACCATTTGGAAATGAGCTGGCAAATTAATGAAGATACTGAATAGATGATTGAAAAACCCTGACTATTATCAGCTCTCCCAAGTAAACATCCGTCAGTGAGCTCAGTAAAGTAACATTACAGGCCAGTGTGTTTGGCTTTTATTTAAACTTGTTTCAAAAAGCAACATAGGTTGGAACCTTGGAAGATAGATTTTTGCTATGATGTCCTTTTAAAAGCGTACCCAGAGAAACACTTCACCTCGGCGTACTGTGCCGACAGGACACAGTGGCCTACTGGTTGTATAATCATTTTTACATGTATTGTAAATTGCACATCTATGGAAGAAAAAACATATTGACAAGCAACAAGAATTCAAAAATATATTTTTTATAGTGCAATTAACACTTTCGAAATAAAAACGTAAACGTTAAATATAAATGTCAAAGCAAACAACTAAGATAAGCGTGTACTACATTTTCTCACATGACCACTGATGTTTACAGCAATGGAAAAAGACATGGTGGCTCCACGTGTCACATATTTTTAAATATTGATGTTTTTTTTTGTTTTGCTTTACACAAGACTGCACATCAACTCTACGGAGATATGCATCAGATTAATGTCAGTCTTCAGAACTTTTCAGTCACAAGGGTTTTTGCTTTGTTTTTTCTTTTGTTGAATGGGATGCAAGTCTGCATGAGCTGTGTGATGGATCTGAATGGAAATGGCAAACATGACAGCTGCAACAAACAGTAAAGGCAATCCATCTGAGCGAGAATTTCCTGCATTTTCATGATAAGATCAAATAAATGAAATAATCCCATCGATTCGTCCATCCAGTTTCCATATCTTTTTTCTTTTTAGTTTTGTAATAGAGTGCATAACATCAATGTAATAAAAACATATACGATACAATTTACCCACATATTTATGTAACATGATAATATACTAACATTTTCTTCACTGGATCATTTCCTAAAAACTGAAGATTCTTTTCTGATTTTACTTTTTAGTTTATCATTTCTCATCTTAAAAAAAGCACAGCCTTTTAAACCTATTGGTCCTGTTCAGAGGAATGGTAGAACTAAAAGGAAGGCGGAAATGAGGACTGATATTTTAGGTACGTTTTTGGCATTCTTACAATATGAAGAAAAGCTGTTCAGAAAATATAGGTATGCATATAAACTACACTAGCAGTCAAAGGTTTGGTTACACTTTCCCAGACCAAACTCACAGATCAAGTGACACTGCAGTTCAAAGACAAGCACCACAGTTTCCTTTTTACTGGCTGGTCAGCAGAACGACACCAAATCACGTCTGTTGGTTCAACCAAATGTCCCAATGATTTAGATAAAAGCCTTACCGCTTGCTTCTCTACGAATGTCTTTTAAGTATCATGCCATGAACAATTGGTGTGAGAGGGGGATTAAGTAGTTGTCAGCCTGCCTTTTCTTCTTCACCAGGGAAGACTGAATCTCTCCAAAGAAGCCTTGAGTAATGACCACTGAAGCGGACAGACCAACAGAGCCTGAGGAAGAAAAAAAACTGGCTAATCTTATACTCACAGCTGTGTCGCTTAAGCTTTCCTGTTTCTTTCCACGCCCGCATGACATATTAAGTAAAACTGCAAATACAAACACTTGTGTCCCTGTTTGCTGTCAAACTGTAACCCCTTATAGCTACACTGAAGTCAGTTGGTGAGAGAAAATGAGCGAAAAGCCGTGTGCTAAGTCTGCGGCCCTCAGGGAAACCAAGAAGCTAAGCACAGAGGATAGCTTGTCTGGATAATGTGAAATACATTATCCCCCACTATTTAACTGAAGAACATGCCATCACATTTCATTAACGCTTCATCCAAGTCAAATGTATTTGGTCGTTGGATTCACCAACAGCACTGTGGGGTCAGACCCTTATGATTAATATCAAAGATTTAATTTGATGTGATCAATACAGAGTTTGGGAGTTTCTTTTTCTTTTCTTTGCCAAAAATATGTGATCCCATAATTTTTGGAAAAATGTGCTTTTAAAAAGTGCTCTGGGAGCCAAATGCTGCAATGTTGTAATCTTTATGCTAAACTCCCTTTATGTATCTGTGGGTATGCGGTCATGGGTGTGCAATGTGAGCAGGAGGGTCCTAACACATAACCCCGAGGGAAGTGGAAGAACTGTAACTGATATAAAGAAGTGATTACTGTATTCACAGGCTTGCGTAGTACACGCTCTACAACAGCTAGCCGACCAGATAACAAACAGTGAGATAAAACATCCAGACTCTCCTGTCGTTATTGTTGGGGATTTTAACAGTGTCAACCAGGAATTCCCTAAATACAGACAGCATATCAAATTCCCACCAGGGACAAAAACACATTGGACCACTGTTACACAGTTTTGAAAGATGCCTATCGCGCCGTCTCCTTGGCAGCTCTCGGTCTCTCAGACCACTGCCTGCTTCACCTCATTCCAACCTACAGGCCTAAACTAAAAACTTCTAAACCTGTGGAAAAGGCTGTAAAGAAATGGACAAGTGAATCAAAACTCACTGATACTGTAACATCTTAAATCAGTTTTTGCGAAATCTGTTTGCAAACCAAGAACTTCTACACATTCAATAACAGCAAACATTGGTTCACTCCTAATCTAAGGCAGATATGCCAAGCCAAAGAGGAGGCCCACAGGAGCGGAGACGGGGACCTACTGTATATAAGCAGGCCAGGAACAAGCTGACTAAGGGAAAAAAAGCTACACAAGAAGCTAAAACATGCTTCCTGCCAATGACCCATACCCCCATCCTGCATAAAATCCCAGCCTGGCAGCTGACCCAGACGACTTTTATTGCTGGTTTTAAAAGCACCCATTATCACACCTCATCACGCACAATAGGCTTCCCCTCAACACCAAACCTCCTTCCCCCAACTGCATTAACAATCTGTAAAAAGGATGTGTTCCGACTCCTTCAGAAGCAGAAGACAAACAAGGCTCCAGGACCTAAATGCCGCAGTATCTGTTGACCACTTTCTACTCAGCCATCATTCAGTCTGTCATCTGCACCCCCCTCACTGTCTGGCTTGGGTCCACCACCAAACACGACAGGCCAGACTGCAACGGACAATTAGGGCTGCAGAGAGGATCATTGGACCTGACCTTCCCTCCATCCAGGACCTGCACCGGTCCAGGGTCAGGAAAAGGGCAGCTAAAATCTCTACAGACCCCTGACATCCTGGTCAACCTCCTTTCTTCTGGCAGACGATACAATTCACTGTTTGCCAAAAACAGGCGATACAAAAACAGCTTCTTCTCCCAAGCAGTCACTCTGTTGAACACTCAGTAACAGCCCCCACCCTCACACTGAACAAATCAATCAACTCTCTGCTCTACCTCATGCGTACTTCAACCTCGTTACAATAGTGTTATTAATACATTATCATAGCACTGATCTACCTTGCACTATATTTATTTGAAAATATACCCTATTCCACCCATAGTGTCTATTTATTTATTGCAAATGTTCATACTGTATTTATTCTCACACATAGACATATTTCTACTGCTTTCATTCTAGTCTTACTGTTTTGTTTTTATTCTCTTTACTCCAGACCCGGGCTTTTGCTTGATGTGCATTTTTTATGTCTCCTTACTATTTGGGATCAGTAGGACCTCATTTTTGTTGAAATTCAATTTTTGCTTTCTATGTGCTGTTGAACTATGTCAAATCCAATGGCCTCACATGAGGACAATGGGTTTATTTTTCTCTATTTCCCTTTCTTGGTCCTGCCCTGCATCCTTGCACATCCTGGTCAGGTTCTAATAATAAAAATATGATACATTTTATTTGCAATATACTCAGCATTTTTAATGAAATAAAGTGCTACATAGTGGGCAAGAAATAAAGACAAATGTTCTTGGAAAGAATTTACGTGTTTGCAGTGAAGATAGACCTGATGTCCTCAAACGAGTACTTCATGTTTACAGACATTGTAGCTTGCTAATATAACTCAAATATATCAAAAAGGCAGGCCATGTGAAGCTGCAGACGTTATTGTGCAAAAATATACTAGTTTCAATCATAAAATTAGGTTAGGATTTTTACCGTGTCCATATTTCGGGAGCTGCCATAGAAGACTTTCATTGAGATCCCAGCCATCTTGTTTTTTCCCAAATTAGTGTAATTTCATTATGAGACCACTAGATGGTGCAGGCGGGTTCCTGGATGAGGACAATGGGTCAATGTTCGTACAAATGAAGTATCATGGCGCAGAACAGCAGAAATGTAATGTCCTCATATGAGAACGCAGGGTCTCAGAGGATGATTTTTTAGCCTTATATGTTAAGTTATCACTTAAAAAAAAAAAAAATTGGAATTTTCAAAACATCTATGAATTTTTTTCTTGCTTCAAAACGTCTCGTCATCCCAAAGTTGGAACAACTCTCAGGCAGCACGGTGGCTTAGTGGTTAGCACTGTTGCCTCACAGCAAGAAGGTTCCCGGTTCCCATGCATATTAGGTTAATTGGTGATTCTAAATTGCCCGTAGGTGTGAGCGTGAGTGTGCATGGTTTGTGTGTATATATGTGGCCCTGCGATGGACTGGTGACCTGTCCAGGGTGAACCCCTGCCTCTCACCTGAGATGAGCTGGGATAGGCTCCAGCAGACCCCCGTGACCCCGCAAGGGATAAAGCGGGTGTTGATAATGGATGGATGGATGTTAAGTTACTGTTGTACTTGCAAGCAAAGTTTAACCGGAGTCAAATTCCTTGTTTGTGTGTGGTGAATGAAGCTGATTCTGATTCTGATTTAAGAAATACAGTGGAGTTTGGTATTGAATCTCAAAAGAAAACTACTGATGTTAGGGAGGAGTCAGTTCTCTATTAAAAAAACGTTGGGCAGCAATCCTTGCTTTTCCAATGCTGTGTGAGCATGGATCTCATTGTGTCTATTCTATTATCATGCGGTGAGCCATTTGCTGCTGTCTTAAAACCAGTGGCGAAAAAGGCTTAGGTCTAAATCCCCCATCCCTTGCGACAAGTGATCTGACCCCTGCTGTTTTCTAGTTGGAGGACACCGCGTGCAGAGCTGGATTCCGTCTATTCCTGTAATTCATATTTGCACAGACATTCATACAGTGCTTTATATCACATTGATAAATGTATGCAGTGTCACATTTTTTCTGCACAGATTTAATAATTTTTTTATGAAGATTCTGCACTGATGATGAGCGAGAATTACCCCATTGTAAAGGTTTTCCAGCCCATCACAAAGATTCTCAATGGACTCTAGACTCTCCAGTGCCCAGTGCATGTGTGAAAATGATATCTTGGATCTAGTAGTTCATGCCCAAGCCGAATACATCCTGGTATTGTCATTTTTGAATATATAACATTATTTTTTTTCTTTTCCACTAAATTAAAATAAGCGCACCTACTTTTGCACATCACTCTATATGGGGGTGATAGTATCATGCTCAAAATCACTTTGATCATTGGCAGAAGATCAGGCTGCTGACCTTCCAGCTATAGGAGGGCCTTTTTTACCTGCTGAGCCACCGACACGCCTGAAACAAAGTCATCAATCTCTGGTGTAATCTCAACTGCTGCACATAAATCCTGCATCGCTTGACTTTGGACATCAGGTATAACCTTCAGCTGTATAGAAGATGTAAAGACACTGAGTTCCAATGAAGTAAATTAAAAAAGGAGGAATTTCCTTAATAAACCTTGTAACATTTTATTTGTGCAGCTATGCATAACTAAATATGACTAGACCACATTAATAAAGTTGCAATAGTTAGAAATGCAGGGCTAGCAGACAAAGTAAATGGGCCACACCAGCATGACTCAAGTCTTTTAGTGGTACACCACTAAAAATTATGATTCTAAGATAAGATCTTATATTGATGATGAAAGAGTAAGATCCCTGCTTGAAGTCTTCGACAGCGCAAAGATTCTTTTGACTCTGTGGTGGCCAGTCCATGTGTGAAAATTACATTGCATGCTCACTTAACCACACTTTGACAATTTGATTACAATGAATCAATAGTCATCTAGGAGTATACATTTGACAGGTAAGAAAAAAATATATATCTCGATGGAAAATGCTGGGTACATTTTGCAAATCCGGATAGTCTGCTGATCTCATTTTTTTGAGGTGCATAATGTTACAGAAGTCAGACTTCACCCACGAAGCAACCTCCAATCATAAAACCATCCCCACAGACTTGTGCAGTAGGCACTAGGCATGATGTATGCATCAGTTTATCCACTGCTATTCTTACCTTGATGCACCCATCACTCTGGAATGAGGTAAATCTAGACTCATCACCGCACATGACCTCTTTCCGCTGCTCTGCCTTTATGCTCACAAGCAATTTGAAGCTATTTTTTTCTGATTATCCCCACTGATTGATGCAAACCTACAATCTGACCCTTCTGAAGCAGTGTAACATTATTTCCAGGAGCACTGTGTCCTCAGACAATGTTGCTAAAGGAATGAGGAGCCTCTCACTGCATCAGTTGGGGTTAAATTACTTACCGAATGACTGCATAGCTGTTCCAGTGGGAGGTTCTTGATTATTTACTTAGTTAAATCAAGGTGATGACTGTCTTTTTGAAAATGCCACATGCTGTACATTGAAAAAATTATACACGTTTGTATTTATTTTGATTTATAAGTTTCATTTCTCCATGATGTTGCAAAAGTTATGTAAGACAAAATATACTAATTTACAAAGACATGAGTACTCCACTGATATTTCAGTATGTTGTATAAAATGGGAATGACAAATGAGTACATTTGAAAAACTGAAAATAAGGAATGAATGCAAGAAGAAAGAAACATATCTAAGGAAATATAAGCTCTGAATCTAAGATGTTTGAGATGATGAAACAAGGGAAAATGTTTTAAAATAGGCTTGTTTGAATAATTGTGTTGATTATACCTATTTTCATCAAATCCCACAGAAGAATGGACTGATTGTAGAGTGACAGATGAGGGAGATGTAACTACTATCTCTTTCTCACGTTCTGTAATTTAGATCATACAAAACACAAATTTGAGCTCCTTTTTCAGCAACAGTGTGTTGCTACAGTAGTGTGTAAGGTGTGGGTGCTGCGCAGCTGTGAGTAGAGCCAGAGGAGGCTGGTGCTGATTGGAGGCTCCAGGGGAGCTGGGTGTGCAATGGTTAGTGAAATGTTTGTTACATGTTTGACCTAAATTTTCGGACTGACTGACCTCTTATCCAGTCTAACCATGTAGAAATGGATAAAAGTTTTCATGATTCACTGCAGTAAATGTACTCACAGGGAATCATTCCTACCTTTTGCCGATTCACTGTACAGCAGCGCACCACTGCGTCACCACTCCACACACTACTCTCACTCCAAATCTTTTTACATTAATATGTAAACATGTGCTGCTCTCTTTTGCTTCCTCTAGTCTTTTTTCAATGTGACCAAACCACCTAAACATGCTACCTTGAATCCGGATATGTTGAATGTTGCATGAAAAAGGTGGATTAACTTTCTTTTTTGAATCAACATTTCTGTTGTTAAGTTTACATCCAGCTTTGCTTTTCACGTCTGAAACAAATTCTAAAAAAGTTAGTACAGAAGCAATCTATTCCTAGTAAAAAAGTGAAAGAAAAAAATAATGACGCTATTTTGAACAGGGGATGTCAAAAGGGGACACTAATGATGGTTTTACACCGATGCAGTATCTATGAAAGGCTGAGTCTTTGAAGAGAAAATGTGCATATTTGTGTTTCTGCAGTGCATAAGATCATTAAACATTTCAAGGAATTGCAAACATCACTCAGAAATGCCCCGGTGAGATGCAAAACAAGAATTTTAGCTGTGAGGCAACAGGGCTAACCACAAAAACAGTGTGGTACCACTCATCAAGAGCCATCCTTGCTCTTGAGTTAATGCAAACCACATGAGCATGAGATTGCTTTGGGAAACATTCATCAAGCAATAAAATACTGAGTTACAAATGGCACTTTAAGCTGCAGTGTGCAGAATGGAGTCTTTATATGAACTGTGACATATCTGCAATGGTCCATCGCACAGTGAAAGTGTGTTTTGTGGTCAGAGAAAACAGTGTTTCAGATCTGTTTTTTTGAAGAAATGGTGCTATGCGGTGCAAATCAAAGACAGAGAAAAACCATCCAAACTGTCATGAGCCAGGAAGTTCAAAAGCCAGGATGTGTGATGGTACATGGCTTTAACAGTGTCCATAGCAAAATAAAGTAATCCTATGGGATGGCAACGTTTATGCACAAAAACATGCTGATATTTCACGGTAAGTAACGAGTCAGTTTAGACATTTGTCCCAAAGGAAGAAATCTTATGAAATAATATTGAGAAATTCACCTAAGATGCAGGACCTGCAGCTAAACACATTGTGTGGAGATAGATGTCTTTGTTTACAGATGTTCAGCATGGTGGATGAGGGCATACTTTATGTTTTAGAGCTAACATTAACACCACATATCTGGACCTATTTGCAATATTATGAATTAGAGGAGAGTAGCATTTCTGTATAAAGCAGCAACTGTTATCAGTATGCATATATATAAATGGATGCATTTTTTGGTTGCTACAAGCTGTTTGAACAAACTGACAATAACTTTAGTAACCAATAGTACCCACTGGCCAAAATATGAGTGATATTATGCAGATCAAACCTGAGCTTTCTGTGTTCCCCTCACCTTCAAAGTTATGCTCAGTTGGTCTGTGATTTCAAGTGTGAAAGATTATGATAATACCCATTCGATGTCAAGTTGTGTGTTGGATTTATGCATAATTATGTTCTCTGAACTATGAAAAAAGGTCCAGTTTAAGCACAGGTCAGCCAGCAGTCAGTGAAAATCCTCAAATGCTAGGTTAGTATAATATATTCAAGTTTCAGTTTGTTAGGAGTGGAAGAATTACTCAGAAGCTTAAATTAAAGGAGCATGAGGCAGGATTTATGAAAAAAATTTGTATACGTTTTAAGTTTTCTAGTAATAATGTCAGATGAAGCGTTCCAAACCCAAAAGAATGAGCCCTCTAGTGTATCTCTCCGTTGCCTTGAACAGGCTGTGTGCTGCAAAATGTGCTGCAATTGTGGGGCCGAATTTCCCGCGCTGTCCTGCGGATGTGACGTCAAATGACGCTGCATGCGCGTTCTCCCCGTTCTCCCGTGCCAGCTTCACTGTTGGCTGCAGTACCCCCGACGGCCGTCGTGGCGAAGGGTGGCGCTAATGAGTCTCATTTCTTATAAAGAGCCTCATGCTCCTTTAAGAAAACAAATTCAGAATAATACCGTGTCTTGTCTTACTGTCATGATCTCAGCGGGCTGTGAAGTTTGTGTTTTTTTTGTTTTATTTCTTGCTCCTTTCTCCTCTGTGTGCGGCGGCTCTCTGTCTTTCCTCCTTTGTTTCGATGTCTGTGTGTCTGTAAGCGTGTTTCCTTGACAATTACCTGCCACAGCTGCAACTCAGCAGCTGATCTCTGCACAGTATATTAGCACTTGTCTTCTCAACACTCCCTGACAGATTGTATTTATTGCCATTCGGGAAACATACAGAGCTGGTCAAAAATCTAGTCAGATACACCAATTACACTGTCATGCCAGCCTCGGAGTTCTCCTGTAACCCGAGACCTCTGTCACTGCCAACACTGATGAGACTGTGCCCATCACTCCCTGCATCGTTCCATGGTTCGCTTCCTGCAAGATTCATCATAACTGTTCGCAGGTCCTCAATACACCCCCTTCAAACTATTCATCATTCATATGCTGGTTTCTAGAGCCATTGTGACAGTTGCATAACTACCTACTGCCCCAGCTAAAATGGCATGAGAGAATTGGTCCCCAGCTATTCTTCTGCTAAAATATTTTCATCATTACCACTGGATGGATGGATGGATGGATGGATGGATGGATGGATGGATGGATGGATGGATCAGTGTTAAAGCTGAGACAGAGGCTGGGATAATGATGGAGGAAGAGGAGGAGCTGTACCTTCTTAAATCAATTACCTATGAAGAATCTGCTTTATATTTTGATATATACACTCAGGGATCTGAACTTCAATTCAAAATGTGGCTCTAGAACAAATTTAATAAGAGAATTTTGTGAATGAAAACCAATAATTATAGCATATATTTTTTCTATTAATTTCCTGTAGAGACGATACGATTGTTGTTAGCATGCCCATTGACTATAACTAAGTTCTGAGCATTCCTCTATCATCACTTAACACGAATGTGACACAAAACAAATACCCCCAGCAGTACCATCAGAACTTTTATCAAGGACTTTGTGGGAAGTTCATGTTTTCAGTCATAACATATTACCAAAACAGAGCATTAGGACATCAGCGTCTTGTGTGTGGTAGCGACTGCATGCCTGGTGGGATCCAGAGTAGCATTTAAATTCAAAGTGTGCATTGCTTTAACTTCTGAAACGTTGACCTTTGTTGAAGGTGCCTAGCTTTATTGAACCTCCTAAGACCTGGCGTACACACATGTGGACATCACACATTTTTGTTGTCTATGTCACAATATTTAATTTCTTAACCGGGGCCCAAAGCAACAAGAAAAAAGATGTCTCCAAGTCTTAAGAGGTTAATCACGGCTCATGTTGGTGTCATGTTTGCGTCTGAAAGGCAACGCAGGTTTTCATATACCGTACTGATATTTGCTGATTTAAGATAAATACAATTTCTTCTTGGAAGTTGATATGCCCCGTGTCACTGTTATGCTCCAGACTTTATTAATCTTGATAAGGGAATCAATATAGTTCCATTGTAGACAAAACAATGCAGCCTTTGAGTTACATTGACTAGAAAGATACGTTATATGAGGACCGGATGTCCCTGCTGTGACAACAAAGAGAAAGATGCAGGGGTGAGACTTATTTACTGAAAGAAGAGACTTGATTTCCTCCAAGTTATAATTGTTTTTCTGGGTCTGACTTAACAGATGAAACATACTAGCAACAAAGATATTGCTTTAATTTACAGAACAGACACTGACGTGTTATTGATATCATTCACTAATAAAGTTGACAACATTTTGTCTTGCCTGAGGCTTCACATAAATAATATCACGACAGTAACAAAGCAGAAGCCATGAATGCTTTCAACCCACATTTAAAATCAGCACTGTTGATGCGCGTTTCATGTAAACCACAGAAAGGAATTACACACACACAGACAAACACAGACACACACACACAGACAGATGCATTAAAGAAAAAAAACAGGGGCAAAGGAAGTTTAAAAATACATAAAGCTCTTAAGAGATTCTGCACTGGCATTAATATTAATTTAAACTTGGAGAAATAGTGAAGGATTTATAGCCACCTACCTGAGCAGGCCTGCTAAATTTGTAAAACCTCTAATTTTGTAAAGGAACTGCCACTTCTCACTGATTTAGACTTACTTAGCCATTCATTTGAAAGTTCCACTGAAAACGTACAAGATTTACCACAAGACGCTCATTCATATCTTCTCGTGTTCGGCATCTGGGCGTTCACAGTGCAAGGCTTTTGACTTAAACTGTAGCAGTAGGCCAAACACTTTTAACACATAGATCTGTAGTGCTGCACATGTGTCTCCGAGACCTACCAGGCAAGTGAAAGAACAATTTACTGTAAATTTACAGTCCCTGAACATACAAAAACTAAGAAAAAAGACTAAAAAACACTTCAACTTCAGCCATCCGAATTGTGTGCTATGTCTTCTTATCAAGGTGACTCTTATTGCAGAATGTCTCTTTCAAAGCGTTGTGTTAATTAACACCCACTCATGGGATGTTAGGTTCCACTTCTATTCTTATTCTGACCTGTTTCGTAATTTTAAATTTATCCCTGACTGAAAATGGCTGCTGCTGTGACCCAGCAGGTCTTAAACACTCCCCTCTATTGTTTCGGGAGTCATGTAGGCCCTGTCCCAATACACCCACTACCCCTACTTTTCAGCCCTACCCCTAAATTTTGCGCGTTCCCGTGAGGGTAGTGGTGTCCCAATTCCTCTTTTCATCTAGGGGGAGTGCGGAAAACAAGGGCGAGTGGTTATGAATTTGGCCCTACAGAGCGAGGATTTTCCGATGCTCATTAACTGAACTAGGGCCAGAAAAATTTCCCAGAAAGCTTTTCATCGTCATTTGCGGACCGAATCAAAAAAAAAACATGGCCGACATTTCTTATTTTTTAGTGAATAAAATCAATATTTTGAGTTAGTTTCTGCATAACAATGCGTTTTTATCACATTTTCTAGCGAGAAATATATATTTTACTTTCATAATATTCACTCAGTGAATGTACATAATCACTCGTTTGCCTGTTGTTGCGAAGTCTTTTTCAAACCTCGCCAGAATAAAGGCTGATTTATGGTTCCGCGTTACACCAACGCAGAGCCTACGGCGTAGGTTACGCAGCGACGCGCGCCCTACGCCGTACCCTACGCCGTACCCTACGCCGTACCCTACGCCGTACCCTACGCCGTACCCTACGCCGTACCCTACGCCGTACCCTACGCCGTACCCTACGCCGTAGGCTCTGCGTCGATTTAACGCAGAACCATAAATCAGCTCCCGAGCCGGCAGGCAGTTTTGATCCCGAAATTTTTGGAGCAAATTTCTTAACAGGCGTAGCTACAACTGTTAGATTTTATCTATTAAACCAACATTTATTTTCTTAAATGATTTATTTCAGCCAGCGGTAATTCTCCACAGAGCTGCAGGTTTCTCCCCTGGGACGACGGGGCAGGTTGACCCGGCCGTGAGCTGCTGCTGCTCCGAGCCGGCGGCTCTTCTCCGAAAACATCGGATCAAATTTCTTAACAGGCGTTATTTGGATGAACTGAGCCCAGGTTGGGGATCTTAACGCTTACTTTTACGCCTGAAAAAATATTTAAACTTAATAAAGTGGAATATTAACAGCGCTACAGCTGAAATTAAAACTGCTTTTGGCTCTCGGCTTCCTGATATAGTGCGACGTATGTTCAAACTTAACAACGCAGTCGCTTACGTACCCGAACGTAAACCACGCAGTGACGTAGCACGCAAAATTTAAGGGTGGTGCTGAAAAGTAGGGGTAGTGGGTGTATTGGGACAGGGCCCTGGGAAGATTTCAAGTGCCCCTAAAATCTGTGGCTTCTTTTTTAGTGGTAGTGAGGGAGGGCTAGTGGTAGAAAGTAGGGGGTGAATTGGGATTGGCCCGTAGTCTTGAAAAACATGAAGCACCCTGTTGTTTAAGGTGTCAGTTGTGCAATTACAAGTTTTATAAAGGCTTCCCTATAATGTTTCGCCAGAATATTTTGACCGTAGCCTAGTATTCTACTAGTAGCAGAATTTTGTAACTGTGAATTTATTATCACTGAATTTACATTTCCAAGCCATGTGCTGATGACAGAGAAATTAAAATAACCTCTTAGGGAAGCCTTTTGGTATATTTGAACCCCTTCCCCCCGACGAACCCGGTACCGGGTCCGGCAGCTGTATGCACCAGTTCATGTGTGGACAAAAGTTACTCAAGTGCTGTCAGGGTATTTTCTTCCAACTGTTTCACAAAAAAGAAGCCCCAAAGCCAATATGTCAAAACTCCAAGTATGTTTTGTCAACAAAGTATTTGATTTATAACAACTTAAAAATACATATGCAACAAAGATGACGCCCCCAACACCTGCAACAAAACGCAAGATCAATTTTCTCCATCCCAACGTAGTGGGTATCATATGAAACTAGAAAAAGCTACACTTTCAGATGATACCGAACATAATCTTTTCTGGGCCGACCACTTCATGCCAATCTCAAAACAAACCAAAAGCCAAAATTCACATTTCACAGCCAGCACATCAGATTGCATATTCATCACACACTACGTCAGCAAATCCCAAAGCTATTCAGACCAAAAGCTGTATATTTTATTTCTTTACCGTTTCATCGTCATGTTCAGTTTATCCACACCATTCTTTGACCAGAATTCACGATTTATCCGTCATAGTACTGAAACTGCTTCATCCGCCGTCATTTCATATCCTGCCAGTCGCAGCCATTTTGTTGACTTCTTGTTGCTTTTGGAAATTCAAATAAAGTTTGTTGACATTCTACATATCGCGAGCTTTCAAACGATATAAAACACTTGAACGAGACTTCATCCATCAGGCCTCTACTGTTGAGCGTAAATCAGCCCCCGAATCTCGCGCTCAGAAGGCACGCCGATTTTTCCCAGTGGCCAGCCGCGGTACTGCAACAAAAATGGGCCCAGAAAGCTTTTTTCCCACCTCCACCTCCAGCTGCAATTACTAATCTTTGTATTCTATATTTTTAAGTCATGGACTTTATATCCGTCAAAGATGTTTTCTAACGGCCACAAAAGTCAAAGAAAAGTCTCTTTCTGGGCGTGACGTCACGGCTGACGTCACAGCCGTGTCCGTGCATTCCACGGATGTATTATATTAATATATATTATGTAATTATATTATATTAATACATTAATAATATATGTAATACTATACATGTAATAATATACATTAATTAATATATTATATTAATACATATTATATTAATACTCGTTCTCATTGCCCCGGGGCATGATGGGAGACCCCAGAGCATCATGGGAGGTGACTCAACTGCGCATGCTCTATGGGCCCGATAACGCGGAAGTAAACCCGGAAGTCAGGAACTTTTTCAGCGTATGCGCTGGCTGAGCAAAATGCATTGAAATGAATGGGCGGCCATTTTCGATGTACCATCCAGTTCTATAATACATCCATGGCGTAAACTCTGGAGCGCGGCGGCCATCTTGGATCAGTGCACAGCACAGTTGCACAGCGCAGAGAGTGAAACGCACCGCGAGACTCGCACAGAGCGCAGGGATGTTTGGATTGAGATTTTACATTTACGAAATCATGTATCATCAAATCATCAAAGTATTTTATAGCCATATTCTCTTCAAAAAGGGTAAATTGGCATTTGGCACAGTATACTGTAGGTATCCAAGTGCCCAAATAGAGTGTCCGCCTGGTACTATCCACACTAAAATCTATGTGCTTTAAGCTATTCTCATGTAACTTGGTACAGTTGTAGGCAAGGAGTTGCTGAATCCAGGCAGTGGTGTCTTTATAATTATATGCATTGCTATCATGGTGTTTTCCACTGTGGAAACTAAAAAGAAATTAGACGAGAATAAAACTTTCATTTTTTTTATTTGGTTTATCACAATTCGCTCAGGCATGTGAACATTAAAACATTTTCTGACACTTGTATTGTATGCTGGGAGGGTTTAGCTATCCATTGAGACCAAGATTATGCATATTGCCCTTATAATTGTGGAGATATTGTTGATTTAATTTGGATAGGCCTGTTCAGGCGAAATTCACCTTCAAAATCCCTAGAGGTGAACAGGTTGTAATAAAAATGGAATGTACTAAATGATTTCCAAGCATCTCTCCCCTTTTAACACAGGGATTGCAGAAATATAACAAAAGTAAGTAAACTGACATTTCTAATCATGAATATCACTAACATATAGACTTTTAGATATAGCAGCTTTATACTTCAGAAGGTCACAGAGGGATGATACTTGCCAACCTGGCATCCAGCTCCAGGCAGATTCCACCAAACCCATGAACAGAGAAGCAAATGACACCTCGGAGGTTTGCAGCCACATCTGTCCCGATGTGAGGTGGCAAAGCTCCACTGCCTCACTTGTGAAAATGTTCATTTCATTCCTGAACTCTTAATATACCAATAAACAAACAAATTAATAAAATGAAATCGATTGCTGAGGCAGGTATTCACTAAACCCGCAACAGCTGTTAGTGGAATCATCAATATTGTGGCTGCAGTTCACTTTCAGCATATGCCTTTATGGAGCAGACTGTCTATCTGAAGCTGTTTATCTGTGTGTGTGTGTGTGTGTGTGTGTGTGTGTGTGTGTGTGTGTGTGTGTGTGTGTGTGTGTGTGTGTGTGTGTGTGTGTGTGTGTGTGTGTGTGTGTGTGTGCCCGTTTTTGGGACTTAAATAGCATTTTGTCATTTTGTGAGGACATGGAGGCTTTCTCTAGCGGTCGTGGTGTCAGATATTATCTGGTGAACACAGTGTGCTCTCCAGATGTGGAACGCCCACATTTAACAATCTAACTAATTATGAACACTGACATAGCCCAAACTCACAGGAAGGTTTAAAATGAATTATGACTTTTGCGTTATGAATACCAATATATTTAATAACACAGCAAGAATGTAATAACACACTACATAAGTCATATTGAGAAATCCCATCAGAAATCACATCTGAACGTCAACGGAAAATAAGTAATTTGGGTTAATTAGGCTACATAAGCTCACAGTGGCGTGTAGGAGATCTGGTATATATGATATGTGATGCTACAGCTTTTTTAATTAGGGCAATTAAAGAGATGCAACATTTACTACGCCCAAATCAGAGTTAAATGCTGAGTGACATCACTGAGTTGCTAGTGATGTGCAGTAAGCGAATACTACAACTTCACACTTGACAAAAACAGCCTCTGTGTCATTCCAGCTTGCAGCTGTGTGCAAGCCTGAGGAGCAAAGCTAATAAACACACATTACTGTTTCTCTGCTGCCAGAGTTGAATTCCCCTCGGAAACTCTTGTGATGTGGATTTCTGTACCCCCTGATGACAAAGGCCTGCTGACAGCAAAATAACTTGTCACATCCTCCAATCACAGCAGAGCAGAGCGTCGGTCCTGTGCATCCAATCTACAACCAGTCATATGATATCCATTAACCTTTCCTTGAAGCACTTAAACGCTCAGTCTGCACCTCTTTGAGCTTCCAGCGATGCAGAGTCCAAGATGAATGGATGTCACAAACACAGAAAAATATGTCTCCTGCAGAATGTTATAATGGTCCACTGCATCTGCGAGACTTACTGTTGAATCGGGAGATTCACTTGATAAAAATATCCACACATTATAAATATTATTACCAGTATAGCCACAGTGTCTGATCCTCAGGCAGTTATAATTGTTATATTGTATCATCTGACACATGTTGTGTTGATACAAATTAAAGATCTATTGTTATTGCTAATGACAAGGCTTTTCACAGCAGCAGGATTAAAAAATCAGGCATATTCAGTTTAGTAGACAAATTATACAAATCTGATTTTATAAATTGTTTTTACCTACACTTTATTTAGCTGCAAAATGTACAGGCATAATCATACACCGTATGTTTGCTATGCTTACTAATGGATCTGATTGTGAGGTTCAAATTGAATACAAGCGAACATGTGGCACAGGTTGAAAACTCACACAATTTTCCTTTCATTTTCTTTGCACCTGAGCTTATTACAGCGACAGCATCTGTGTCAAATGAAAAATCCAGGTTTGAACACCCTGAAACCTTACGCATGGATCAAAACAAAAGTATTATTTCGTGAAGCAACATCATCAGTATATTAATGAACATAAGTTGCATCATGTGACAGGGTTGGCGTCGACAGAGGTGTGATATGCTGTTTTTCAACTTTAAACACATGAAAAAAGAAAATGTAATGAAAAAGTTTTGATAAGGCTTTAGAGCTAGCACAATAATAACATCCCTGTGGAACCCTGATGAAGTCAACATTTAATCGTATTATGTTGGTGGACTAATCATACAAAAAGGTGCCTTTGACAAACTGGTGAAATGATGAAACAAATCAAGATCCCAGAGGGAAATTTCATCTTTACTTCAAATTAGTAATTCATTATGGTCCTGGAGGACATTTGTGTCTGTAATTGTACGTTTGAGCTCTCAAAGTTGTTACATAATTGACTGATTGGGATTGACTGAGCTGACTACAATCATTTTGTGTCATTTAAGATGGGATCAAATTAACAGAAGGGCTTTTTTTCTATCTCCATATCTATAATTTAGGGATTAACTCTTGTGGTTGCCGCATACCGTTTTATTATTTACTGCTTAACTCTTATGAGAACTATTTGACCCAACATTTCACAGGGATCTCTCAGGGTTATGGGGACTGACAGGCTTCCTGAGGGTTCGAACATGCTCAGGTTGTTAAAACATGGCACAACAGTTAAGAATGCTTAAGTAATGTGATGGTAGGGAGGCTGTGCAAAATCAGATTATCTTTCTCCCGTCATGCATAAAGTTGACGGACTGGACTTCATTTCTTTGCTCATTTTTAAACATTTTTAGATGCTTATATTTTGAACTGCTGCTTATATGATAAATGATCCACCAGTTTTTGCTTTTGTATGAGTGGCTTTAAGCACTCTTCTGACGAGGAAAAAAAGGAAAAAAAAAAATAATACCAATAAGAATTTTTGGTTATATACATTAGATAAAGTACTGCATTATTAGCTAAGTTCTTTCTTAAGTTATAAGAAAAAATATTGTTAAGATCACAGAAAAATTGTGTGAACATTATAAATGTCGTTATATGCTGCATGGACACATAACTGAGGCAAAGAGAAGGAAACTAACAGACTTCTTCAAAATGTGCATGCTGGATACCATTTTTACCCTCTGTAATACGTATCAAAATGATTTCACAACTTGAGGTAGTGGTGGCTAAAATGTTATGAGAAACCCGTTGCAGAACATTTGCAAAAGTGTTTGCAGTGTGTGTATTTTGTAATATTGCGAGGAACATATCAATTCCTGTTTGGTGTGCCTGGTCATATTTGATACAGATTTCATTGGTATCATGTTTGGACATTGATAACTGGTGTGGAGATGAGTAGGATGTGACCCTTAAATCACATCACTCAATGTAAGAAGCTATATTAGACTGATAATAACAGACACAGCAATTGTTATAGTCTCATTAAAGCACTGGCTTTGAGTGCACTCGGACAACACGTTGGATAGATATGTAGCTGATTGGTATTTAAACAAGCGCAGAAGTACAATCAAGTCTGGAAACAAATTCACATAGTCACAACAAATAGCATACAAATATTTGGGCAGACTGATGAATACAAAATCCATGCATGCAGACCCAAGCAGATTTCAAGTATTTATGGACATAAAACAGTAAATCATAACCTTGCAGCCTCGCTTTGTCAATATTTAAAACAGTCCCGAAGGGCAATAATCAAAACTAGTCCCTGAGCAGCAAATCAAAAGCAGGGGACTTTTACTGTCAGTCATTTTTGGAAGATTTGCATTTTAGTATCGCATGGAAAAGCACGTGTTCATTCTCAAGCAGCTGTTCTCTTGACAGGGGGGTAATAGGTCTCTGTCACTGAGCTTTATATCAGAACACAACTGGGGTCAATGGACCAAGAATATGCACACTGAGAAAACCATCATATATAGGAAAATTCAACAAGCTGCTATACTTACAGCTGCTTACAGTCCGTAAAAAAAATCATGCATGCACCAAAATATTTTATAATTTGTTAACACTCTCATAATTTAGATGATTTTTCCAAACAAAAGCATGTTATTGAACTTTTTACATAATGGGAATATCTTACTGCTTGTGTTGTACTTCACTCCATTGATGTAAGCAGGGCAGGGTCTCTCTACAATCCTGCCAGTGCTGCTCCGCGGCCAGCAGGTCCCAATCTCATCCGTTGTGGCATTGCAATATAAACCTTGATATTGGAGGGGGGGGGGGGGTTATGAAGCAAAGCAGAAAAGATGAACGCTTATATACCCTTTCCTTTTTTCCAAAGGGCAAGAAAACTCGTCTCAGAAGGCTATGAACAAGAAGAAGAAAACAGTTCCATCTTACCATCAGTGCTCAGCAATGACAATGAAGCGTTGTCCATAAAAGTGTCATGGAAAGCTTCTACTAAACTACAGTTGAGGTCCCCGAGCTCTCCAAATATAATCTCATAAATGGTAGCATCCATGATGTGAGACGCCGCTTTTCAGTAATGCAAGACTGGTTCCAAGTTTCAAGAGGAGATGCGCACACTAAAGCACACTGATGTGCATGTGCATGTGAAACGGAGCAACAGTAATGACAAGGGGCGCAGCGCGCTCCCCGGGAGCGCGTCCCGGCACGGCCAATCAGAGCGGCGCATCCGCTCATCCGTCCACGGGAAAAGGATGATTTATGGTTCCGCGTTACACCAACGCAGAGCCTACGGCGTAGGGTACGCAACGACGTGTCGCGTACTGAGCGCCTACCGCGTACCTTACGCCGTAGGCTCTGCGTCGATTTAACGCGGAACCATAATTCAGGCTAAAGACAGCCGACTCAACGAGCAGATCACATCGGTGGCATTTGAAATTTCACACCTGCCGCGCAACTGTCAAGCTGATTTACGTTTTAAAAGTCCGACGCATTGAAAAGCCAAAGAAGCCCAAGCGTGTGGGAGAGACGCAGGATCAGATATACCTGTTGATGATTGCTGATGTCAGTGGGCATCATTATCAGATGTGCAGTTAAACTTAAGTGTAGACTTTCTACTAAAACAGAAGGGGAAAGAAGTCATTCCTGTGCAAACGAGGTTTACTGATTTTGAAGAAAATACTTTAGTACTTAGGAATCGTTTCAAAAGAAGTCAAATATCTAAATAAATAAATCAAATTTTTAAACTATCAAGATAATTCCGTCCAAATCTCTGATGATATCCAGATTTTCCTCCTCTGAGCTGTAATTTAAATTTTTAGATATTAATTACAACTCATTAACAAGTTACAACTTGTCTTCATTTCATTTCTTCAATAGAGTTTAGCATACTTTTATGTAAAAGCTCTCACAATTTTAAGGTAACCATTAACATTTAAAAGCCTAGCTTGGGAATAGATTTGTGACCCATTTGAGTCATTTTTTTAATTAAAATATACTATATTTTATTTAAAAAATGACTTAAATGGATTTTTCGGGTAAAATAGGTATTTTCTATAGTTGTCAGGCGTTTTGAGTTACTTTCCCAAAATAATTTCATTTTAAACGCATATCTCTATATCTTCAGTTTTCCAATATTTTTTCATTGAAACAGTGTCTGATATTACATTTCATTATAGCACAATAGTGTCCATTCTATGAAAAAGGCTTCTCTCTTCAACACCCTTACATCTACGCACTCAGCACTTAACATTCTCCCCAAAACACTCTAATAAGGTTGAGTGTCTCTTTGTTCTAATAGTCAAACGGCAGTGTTCACTGTTGTGTAAATTTAGCTTAGTTTGTGTATGCATCATGAAAATTGGAGCCCTTTGAAATTCAGTGGGACGAAGTTCATTAACTCATTAACATGAGTGGATGAAATGGAAATCATACTTGCCAAAAAAGAGTCAGATTTTTTCCAGTTGAACTTGAACTTGAATTAAACTTAAGCTCTTCCAGGTTGGATAAATAAACATTTCTTGCAGAATAAAGGGGAAATATAGGATTATTTTTTTTAAATATATAATTGCATTCTAAAATTCTCATCACAGCCTGTTTTCTTAAATCAATAGGCTCATAAATTGTTCATACTGTTGTGAAAATATATGGTTTCCCGATAAATATAGAACTGCAAATATATCCAATCAAAACAATATGGAAATATCTTTTGTTTAACCCGTCTAATTAAAAGGTCTAGACTAGAAATATGTCGTATAACTGGAGCTAACATCTTGGCTGTTTTCCTTTTGAATCTGAAACTTGACCTTATTACCAGCACGAGGTTCCCACTGAGGAACGTTGTCTCATTTTACTGCTCTGTACTTTTCTATTGTGTACGCATGGATCTGTCGGGGATCTGAATGTTGACTTGACCATGAGATGAACACTAATTGCACACAGTAGAACACCAAAATGTTAATTAATTCTCTCACAGCACCCTGTCCATACTATTCTGCTTTCATTACTGGTCAGGAAGAGAAACGAACAAAGAAAAAAGAAAAGGGACTGGGGTGGGTATTATTCTGGTTTTTATCACATGACAGTATCTCTTGTGACTAGTGAAGCACAAACAAATTTGATCATTTTTCTCATGAAGACACCTGGTACAAAATACTAATAAGCTACTCATTATCCATAATGGCGGTAATTACCATGACCCCCATCTGGGGTTCTGTATCTCTTTGTAGCCTCACATGACACATCAAATATAATGGTGGAAAATATCAATGCCACATCTTGGTAGAGAAAGAAGCCGTCACAGCACTGCAAACAACCCCAAAAGAAGCAAGTTAAGCCAAGAGCAAACAAACGGATCTATCACGATGTGAGGGAGAGAGGTTATATAAATCAGATTTGCAGACATTCACTCAGGTCCAGCTCTTTGTGAAAACTGATGCATCAGTTCTGGTATAAATCTTAGGGTAACAGTTAGAATAATCAGCTTTTTTTATTCATTTAACTTATTCAAAGAAAATGTGTTAGTTTTATAATGCTATCGTCCAAACTCATTGACTGATCACCACGTTTCATTCAGTAAGGTTGGAGTGAACAACAGAAAAACCTTTGGGTTGAAGTAGGAAAAAGCAACACATGCTGCATGCATTTTCTTTGAGTATTTAAAAAATGTAAAAAAAAAATAAGCTGCAAATTTAAGAAATTGGCCATCCTTCCATCCCCTCTATTACCTTCTGCTTACTCAAGTTTACGTAGCAGGGGCACAAGAGCCGCATCTTCCACTAAAACCAGACACAACATCTGGACATCACCAAACTGGCTCCCACCCAGCCCGTGACAGCACTTAAAAATACTTTCCATCAAAGTTTTGAACAGGGCAGGACTGCTGGAGTCAAACTATCAACTGTTACGATGTTCCAAATTACGACCAGCATTGCAGACCAAGATGTCGCTCTGTTATAAGGACTGAGTGGCCTGTAGTAACGGACCCAGTACCCCAACTATTAGAGCCGCCAAAGCATACCCAGCAAGACACAATCAAATACCTTCTCCAGGACCACAAAGTCCATGTGGACTGGTTGGGCAAACTCCCAATTTCCAGGACCTTAGCAAGGGTAAAGAGCTGGTCCAGTGTGTCATGGTCTAGATCAGGGGTCGGCAACCCAAAATGTTGAAAGAGCCATATTGGACAGAAAACACAAAATACAAATATGTCTGGAGCCGCAAAAAATGAAAAGTCTTGTATCAGCCTTAGAATGAAGGCAACACATGCTGCATGTTTCTATATTAGTTATAATTGGGGGAAGATTTTTTTTTTCATTATGCACTTCGAGAAAAAAGTTGAAATGTCGAGAAAAAAGTCGAAATGTCGAGATTAATGTTGAAGTACAATCTTGAGAAAAAAGTCGAAATGTCGAGAAAAAAGTCGAAATGTCGAGAAAGAAGTCGAAATGTCAAGATTAATGTTGAAGTACAATCTCGAGAAAAAAGTTGAAATGTTGAGAAAAAATTCAAAATCTAGAGAAAAAAGTTGAAATGAAGAAAAAAAGAAAAAAAAGAAGAAAAAAAAGAGAAAAAAAAGAAGAAAAAAAGGATAAAAAAGGTCAAACATTTTTGAAAAAGCTCCAGGAGCCACTAGGGCGGCGCTAAAGAGGAGCTAAAAAAAGAGGAACCACTTCCTCAATCTGTCTCAGATGAGAGATGTTGTTAAAAGCAAGTTGTTTCTGATTGGGAAAGGGTTATTTTTAATCCCCCAGACAGACACCACAAAATCTCAGTGAGGGTAAGGAACAAATCAGCAATCCTGTAAGCTGAAGGATATTCCTAAAAAGCCCTGTGTGTTACAGAGTAATGTCATCATGACCAAACATCTGTTTGAGACTAGCCGGGCGGGAAGGCTAAGCTCAGTGGTTAATTTGGTAAAGCATACAGCTACTGGTTTTGATAAATCTGGCACTTTAAAGGAGCTTGAGGCCGGATTGAGGCAGAATTTATGAAAAAAATTTGTATACGTTTTAAGTTTTCTAGTAATAATGTCAGATGAAGCGTTCCAAACCCAAAATAATGAGCCCTCTAGTGTTTCTCTCCGTTGCCTTGAACAGGCTGTGTGCTGCAAAATGTGCTGCAATTCGGGCCCAAATTTCCCGCGCTGGGCTGCGGATGTGACGTCACATGACGCTGCATGCCTGTTCTCCCCGTTCTCCCGCTTCGCTGTTTGCTGCAGTACCCCCGACGGCCGTCGTGGTGAAGGGTGGCACTAGAGAGTCTCATTTCTTAAAAGGAGCCTCATGTTCCTTTAATTACAGGTTAGACATTTTACATGCACTTTATTTGCATAACTGCAAAACTGGAGTCCTGATAGCTTGTCATTTTTCTGGCTAAGATTGTCGGCTATAATCAAAAAATAACCGCAGTAGTTTTGATGTGTAAATCCAATGAAACAACTGCTAAGAAAAATAAGTAAAATAAGAGCCTAAAAATTACGTGACAACAGAATATAGGTACAAGACAGAACTCAGTTCTCAGTCTTCAAGGTGAAGACCATGCCATTGTGAATGTAATCTCAACACCACGTCCAGTCTCACTACATCATGTGCTGCTAAAAAGGACATGGAGTTTAATTTCTCACTTTGAGAGTATGTTGGGCAGCATGTTTTGCACAATATATTTCATGCCTTGTGTCCACTATGAACTTCTAAGAAATTAAGCTTAGTTGATGGACATATTATAAAGGATGCACTGACCCATGTTTATATCCGTAAGCCTTAGATGTGGGAGCTTGAGTATCTCAAGATCTGAAAGTAGTTCAGCCTAATCTCAGATAAATCAACTCGGCCATTGGCTTTTGGGATTTCTCTGCTGATTCTGGGAAGTATGGGTGCTTGATGACTTAATGTTTTATGCGATAGAAGAAGAATATACAACAAATCAGAAGGCGGCTTGTTTCATCTGGCTGTGAAGTGAGTAATCAGATGTGGTGTACAGTGGACCATAACAGAGCTGCTTTTTACCATCATTAGTATTCACCTTTTCATTTTCATGTATTAACATGTGCACAAATCCAATTATTCACTTTGTTTTAGTGTCAGAGTCAAATTGTGTTTGTCAGTTGTTTTCTCTAGATCAGAGCGTGGACATGGCACAGAGAAAGCAGATGCACGGAGACCACAGATGAGATGAACAAAGGATGCACCTCAGAGCACATGATTGTTCACAAAAACAGTATGAGACAAGACAAAACATTCCCATGTTCAAAGAAAAGAACAAAAAGGTAATAATTTTAAATGTTCTGTAATATGTGAAAGTCCAAATCATATATTACTGTTGCAGCATTCGATGAGTATTACATGGCACTGAAAAAAGAACCCATGAGTCAGGCTGAGAGGGTTTACTTAACTGCAAGGCTTTGTGAGAGCTACTTACCCCACTCTGCAACATCACAGCCGCTTGATGCATACTCTCATGCTCTGTTGTGTAAGCCTCATGGTGAGTTCATTAACTCTTTGAGCCATTTGACAGCTCAGCTCAGCAATCACACACCGAGCTCTGCTCAGGTGGCAAGAGCGATAAGCCCTGCCTACTGCAGCCAATTGACTCCCAGTTCATTTGGATGAAGATGTGAGCCATGCAGTCCAATCTTTTATGCTGCTGCTGGCAACCTTGACGCAGCGTTGAGTCATTGTGTCACTCGGACATGCGGGAATTCCTTTGGGGACAGTAATGTACACGAATTGGAGAAAGAAGACAAATGGTTTGAGCAAGGAAGGAAGGACAATACCAACCCTTTCGATGGCTCTCAACGGAAAACTCAGGATATCATCATTTCAGCACTCACATCTTGATTTTTTTTTTTTTTGGTGTCCTTTTAGAGGATTTTGTGATTCACTGAAGTTATAAAATGTGGTTTTTGCCTTATAAACTGTTACTTTATCCCAAAATATTATTTCTAAAGTGATGTGGCAGCCAAGGGCTCCATCCATCATCATCCACATACAGTATAATACTATGACCGACAACCCCGTTGGCACCTTGACCCACTGGCCTCACTAATCCTCTGGGTATACAGTACAGCCTAAAGGTTACAATGACCCTAAGAGTGCTGAGATGGCTGTCAAAGACAGAGTAGGATTTTTATTGTCTGGACCTTTCCATGTGCCTTTTAGAACTCAGGAAGAAATCAGATCTATATCTCTTTATGTCTTTAACATTAAATCGCTTCTCTTCTGCCAACTATCCCCAAAAATGCATCAAACTGATTGGGGTTCAGTAAAACATGCATGTATTTGTGATAAGTCGTCCTTTGAGATCCTTAAACCTTTCAACCTAAAAAAAATGAATACATACAATAAGAGTTTGGGATATTTTTTAAAAAAGAAAAGAAAATTAGCTTTAATAGAAACATTTATGAAGTATGAGGGCAACGCCACAATTATTGTGAAATTAAAGTGATAAAGAATATTATCGTATTCACAAAGAACATTTAGCTGTTCAGCTTCACCAAATCCCTGGTGACAGAAAGCATTTCAAATGAAAATGTCAAAACTTGAAATAGGGCGTGCATTTCCCAAAAGACGAAGTAGAAGATTAAAATCAGTCAGTAGAAAATGTGATGTTGGGGAAAAAAACTAGAATTATAGTCTTATTGTGGCTGAAAAACTGGCTTTAATATTCCATTTAAACATGTTTATCATATTGGTTTTCTTTAGATTAGACAAGCACATTCAAGTAACCCGGTTGGGAATGAAATCCCCTCTACTTGTGTATGTTCAGTTGGACTCACACTGGCCTCAGTGCTCTGTGCGTGATCCACAGTTCCTGGGCTTTGACCCGCAAGTAACTTAAAGAAGCAGGTACATAGAAGAACATGAAACCAACTGCAGGGAATTGTGCATTTAATTTGCAAAAAACATTAAAATATAGATTATGTGTGAGAGTTAATAAGAAGTCCAACTCACCAGTCAGCGTGGTACAAATGATCCAACAGCTTGTTTGTTTGTGACTTGTTTTGATGTTTGTTGAAGAGGTCAACCAGAAAAACCACAAGGTGAAAGAGGGAGCAACTCTGCTTATTGTAGTGGAGTCAAACATGCTTTATTAATAAATAATTCCCTTCCTGTGCTTCTATATTTGGACAAGGATACAAGTCAAGATAAATTGCCCAGCCGAGCCATAACTGTAGTTTGACTCAACTCTGCATGCACACAGAATGAAAGCAATGATTGGTGAAGTGTTTGTATGAAACCTAATTAATGCCTCGATAAAATCTCTCTGAGCACATTCTGCTCTCCCTTCTCCTGTTCACCAAAGAAGTCTGAAGTATCAACTGCTGTACCAATAAACATTGGAGCAAACTAAACTAAATTATTATTCTAAACAACAGAAGAAAAAAAATCAATTTATAACATTAATATTCATTTGTGGCTTATCTTCCAGTGAGCTCCAAAATGGGACAACTTCTGTAACTTTGATAAACACTTCAGGCTTGTGCGATAAAATGAAACTTGATTCCAAACAGTGGAAAACCTTTGACCCCTTTGTTGATGTTAAACAGACTGCTGGAGCTGTGAACACAGTTAATTTCACTGCTGAAAGAGACTTTCAAGTTTAAATAGCGTAAATGACCTTCCAGGGGGCTCAGACAAGCAACTGTTCTGCAGCTAAAACGCTAAACTCAGCGATTTGTCGTGACGATTATCTTTGCTCAAATCTGCCATCACTTCAAAGCAGATCCTGCCGTGACGAATACAAGGTGTAAACATAAGCAGCAAACGCCACACAGATCCTGAAGGGTTAACTGAAATTCCAAATCTTTTAAACATTGTTTGCAAAAGCAGGTCATTAAAGTGGGCTAAGCTCAATGTGAAGTGCCACAGTTTCTGTCGATGCATTACAAATTAATATGCAGTTTTGCAGTGTTGATGCTGACTGTGCGCCAGACTTTGGTGCAATAAATTTCCATCCATCGCAGTATAAGTCAGTCCACAGACTTAAATGTGTATGATGTATTTTTTTTGCATAGACGGAATATATTTAAATAGGTTGTTATGCATTATGTTCTTGATTTGCCAAATAATAACTTGAATATTTCAACTCCGATGTGCACTACTTAGCTGTGTGTTCTCACATGTTGCGTGCCAGTAGCAGATTATTCACACTGAATAATTTGAACTCCATTTGAGGCAACAGCAGGGAAAAAATGACAGGCAGCAGAACAAAGATCGGTAATGTCTTGTTATAGTGTATAACAAAGCAATTTTCAAGACCACGAATTTTGACTAAAACTTGACTGAAATATTCATGAAAATAATCGGAAATTAGATTTCCCCACTGGTTGGATGGGATTTCTCTCAGAGAGCATCCCTGAGTTCTTCCCAGAAGGCCTAACCTCTCTCTGAAGAAGGCTCAGAATAGCCCCCACGTTCCTCTACTTTGAAAGTACCCTGTTAGGAGAGGCAGGCACCTGATAAGTTTGTCTTCTGGGCACCTTGATAAAGAGGTTTACCTAGCAGAGCCAGCAGAATACAGTCTCTGGGGTCGGCCCAGGACTTGCATAATAGATTATACCTCTTAGCTGACCCGGGAACAGCTTGGCATCTCTAAGGAGGAATTGCAGGCAGTTGCTGGACACTGGGAGGCCGGGGTTCCTCCTGATGAATTGCCAGGATGATGAAACGCGCTTGCAAGTGCAGGTGGGAAACTTTGCCCCGCGTGGGGGGTGGGAGTGGCGGGTAGAGATCTGGTGGACATGTCCACAGGGTATCAAGTCAGCGTACAAACCCAGGTGATCATAACAAGTAGCTGGCTACACTGCCACTCACAGAGAGCTGCACAGACACACTCATGATTATACAGAAGGCATTTGCACCCTGAAATCAGACTGGATTATGAATGAATGAAATAACATTGACACAATGTAAAACATCACGTGACATTATTTTCATTCAGCAACTACTTCTGTCCAAAGAAAAAAAGTTCCTACTAAAAGACCTATAATTGAGAAGGAAACTGTGACACCACCACATGTGAATTGGTGAAATTCACCCAGATTTCTGTAGAACAATCTCTCAGTAAGGTTTCTGGAGAAATGGCTCAGAGTCATATAATAGTGCAGGCACTGTTGGACCTCACACAAGCCAAATGTAAGCCACCTGCTTTGTGGTTGAGGAAGAGAGGACTGAGAGATGAATTCAAAGGATGTATTTGATGCCTTCAGCACAAGAGGGAAATTGATTGAGATATATGATTCGTTGGTAGTCAGATCCCACGGTCGCACTATTATCTCTCAGGGAGTTGAATCAAAAGCCTATCACGAATACGGACCTGGAATTCAGACACTACGGGTGGTAAAATAATGATGAAACTCCTACCTGAAGATGTGAATACATATAATGTGGCAGAGAGATTCTGATAAATCATTGTGCTTTTTCCCTTCTGTGAGAAAAGTCGTAACAACTTAAAATCACTGCCTCATTATTATCAGCTATACACATAGCTGTGTCAGATTAAGTATTTTATGTAATTTCCCAAAGGTTTGTCTTTGAATTTCCTTTAAGATCATATTAAAGTTATCCAACTTCCCTTCAGATCTCAGCTGACATTGATATCTTACATTCTTTCGGGTTTAAATTCTGTTTAAAAGACGTTTTATAATCTGAATACAAACTGGGTCAGAGCATACTTTTTTTGTGTGTTTATTGTTGGCTTTGTCTAGAACACAAGAAAACCCATCAAATTAAAAGCATCAAAATATTTAAAAAAAAAAAAGCAAAACAGGAGGAAGCAGAACCCTTATGTAGCCCTGTCCCTTCCTCACAATATCATATCATATATGCCATATAAAAATTTAAAAATTCAAAAGAAAAGAAAGAAAAGACAAAATAACAAAAAATAAATACAACACAAACAACCAATAAACAAAGATCAATGCATAATTAAACCGGTCTCCTACAATTTCCTAAATTCAAAAATCCAATCTCCCAGTCACCTCTACGATGTCATTTAATTATTAGTATTGTTCTCTATGCAAACGTATATTTAAAAAAACTAAACTACCTGGGGGACAAGCTATTCAAGTTTATGCATTATATTTGGACACCTTGTGCTAGGAATTGCTCAAAAATGGTTTCCGAGTAGCGTGACTAATTTCCTCAAGTGACACTCAGTAAAAACACAGGTGGATTTAAATGTCTCTTGTGGGTTAAATGCTCCAGACTTGCCGATGCTTTGTTAATGCTCAAACTAAAGGGAGCACTGAATATGATGGAACATTAAATTCAGAATAAGACTCCCTCACAGTTTTCCCTGAAGGAAAATCTGAGTTAATTTTGTGTAGGAAATAATCATTCAAATATTTGAAAGCATAGCTAACAGCACATTTGAACCTTTTTTCAATTAAAGAGTACTACACAGTGCCTTCTAATTTCACAGCAATCAGTGCCTCTTTGTTATTTTGTTTAGTCCTATTTGTCTATTGTAATTAAAGTGGTGGTTGGCTGTACTGTCAGGCAAGGTATGACACTGAATTTATATGTGAAGTTATGAATTTGAATAAACAACTTCACCTTAAGGCTGAATAAGAAGCTGTACAGTTCAGGGGAGAGTCACCCCCTGAAGCCGCTTGTATGAGCTGGCATGTCAGATAATATATATGATATAAGACATGTTGATCACTGCCACTTTATTTCCCAGAACCTAATTCCATCAGTGAGCTTCATCATAATATCACTACATGCCAGACTGGCGCACGCTGAGTGCCTCTTTGGAATGACTTCACAAAGAGGAAAGCCTTTCAGGATATCACCCCTGCTACCTCACATTAGCATTCAATGAAATCGTTTTGCTTCTGAGGCCATCGTACACGATAGTTTGGAGCCTGCCTGTCGTACTACTCTGCTTGACAAAGGCGTACGGTGCCAACACAGTTTGACGTTAAAGTCATAACAAGTTAAAGGTTGTGTTTAACTCATTGATCACAGGGATGCTCATTTATCTACTAAGGATAAGGTTGTGTCTTTAAGTCACTGAAACTACAAAATTATACTCATTCAAATATTCACAGCCAGAGAAAGGCTCCTTTGAGTGTAAATTTGAGGTGAAACCATTGTAAGACACCCTGGCCATGTGCGGTCCCCAGGTGTCACGGAAATAATTTCAAAGAAAAATTGGGAATGCATCAGTACGGGTTAAAAGCATCTGCTTGAAAAAGGGACACTTTTTAGCCTGCCATCTGAAAGTCTTTGCAGTATCTTCATAAGAAATTCTTAACACCATCTGTTCGGCTGACTTCTTGGGTTTGCAAAGAAGAGACCACAACAAAGCAGGGATGGTGTTCAGCATACTGTGTCCAGTCTCCATCAAATGCGTTTTCAAATATTCGGCTCTTGGGGAATATTTACACCACTGACGATTTATGGATCCTGAGTAAATATAAACATTAGACTCCACCTAATCTGTTATAGTTATTATTTTATTCTTGCCAAAGGAGGCAAAACACAAGAAATACATCAATATGCAAATACATTCGCTGAAGAAAAAAAAAATCATATTATGTGTAAAAGAATCATCATCTGTTAAAAAATTCACAAAATGAGCAAACAGGTTACAAAACTACATAAAAATCCCCAGTTTCTCTAGTTTCATGTGCTTATCTTCACACTTGTATTCTCAAACTGCTGAAGATGTCTTCTTAATTTGCTTTTCTGTTTTCATGTACAAATTCAAGTTGAAAAAAGTTACAAAGGGTCGGGCTCAAAACAACAAAACAACAAAATTGTGTTATCATTTATGCGAATACTCATCGTTTAGTTTAGTTTATTTTGGACCATGACATCACAAAAAAAGAATAAAAATAAGACAAACATCAAAATAGCTTTTACAAAATTAAAAATAAAATAAAAATGACAAGGAAATGAATACACCGTTCAAAGAAAACATTACAAAAAAGTTTCCAATATACAAATAACATCTAGACCTAAAACGGTGTAGGCTGAAGCAAAGCTTATTCATTGACTACTCTCAAAAGGAGTATTTAAAGTAATGAAATAAAAGCAAGAAGTAAGAGATAAGACTGCCAGTAAAACAAATTGCCTCCATGGGGATAACAAAGATTCCCTGAAAAATAAGAAAGAAAAAAAAGGTGCAGTCTACATATTTCCTTCATCCTTGAGTTTGAGTTGAGTGGCAGTTTTTAAACATGAAATTTCCTTTTAGTCAATATGCAATGTGATACAACTGCATCATATTTAATAATGACCTGGTTTTGTGTTATAAAATGTTTGGCCCACAGGCAGAAAAAAAGAAAGAAAAACGCTGTTCATATGCAGTGATACCCACTAACCACAGTTGCAGTCCACATAATCAACTTGATTTCCTGCCACATCTTAATTAAGAACTGAGTGACAGAGGCTTAGGTCTGCGCCATCTGAGTGTCGGATAATTGAGGTGATACTTTTGGCACAAGCTGACATGTGACAGGAAAAGTAATTCTGCATTCCCCTATACCTTTGACCAGATGTCATTATCCACGAGGTTTCTGCTCGCACTTGACTCAGAGCCGAAAGCATGCGGGTAGGATGCTGACGCAGGCTTAAGGGGATTTTTAATGGAAGCCATGATGGTTATTTGAGAGCCTGAAGTGGAAGAAAATCCGATCAGAGTTTAAGATGCCACATTTCCTCAACCTCTGTCTGAGCTGAAAGTGGTGTGTGTGTACACTAGCGCACTTGTAAGTGCTGTGCCAACACGTATACATTAATTGCAACAGCTTGTGCGCTGTATAGCCCATTTCTACTTTGTGCTGCTGTTTTCAGGTTTTTCGTGGTAGGCTTTTGATTAACCTAGAAGTCTTGTACGTTTGCTCAGTTTCTCAGTTCACATTGAATTAACATCCCGTTTCACCAAGAATGCAGAAGGAGATTAAAATCAATAGTTACTTTACATCCTCAGGAGGAGTCAGATTGAATGATTCAGTGCAATATCCCGGATCCACCATGCTGGATCCACTGCAGTTTAATTTATTTAAAAGCCACATGTCTGCAGGGAATTCTAGTGAGCTTTTTAATCCCACACCCTTAACATTTCAGGTGACGCTTTTTTTCGCCTTATAGATCTGCTTAATGCAACATCTAAAATCTATAATCTTTTCCCTCCTTTTATGTTGGATTTGCAGCATATCACCTCCGATAAATCACGTCTGTGCATAGGTATAGGTAAAAGTGGGACATGGACTGCGCTTCAATAAGGCCCCTCAACCTTTTAAGGCTAGTGATAGCTGCAGTTTGTTGTCTGTTATCTGCACGTATATCCGCCTTTTATCCTGCGATGCAAATATTTGTGATCACAAATGCAAAAAAAAAAAGAGATGAGACACTTTTTTTTGTTTTTTTTGTTTTTTTGCAATAGGAATACAACTGCTTAACATTACCTTTTTTGCTCTTTCTATGCATCGTGAAAGACAACTAATACAGAGCCTGATGTGCAGTGTATTGGGTTGTTATGTCTTGCTATTGTGCTGTTTTAAATGTAATGCAGCCACCGTGACCAAAAGAAAATCCTCTTTTCCTTCATAACACGGTTTCCCCGGGGAAGACGGGCTCAAATCGGAAAAAGGAGCATTAGGAACAAGGACACATAGTGCTGACTTGTTTTCCTCAGGGTATGGATGATCATCGGTCTCATGTAAGGCAAGTGGAAGCACCTGGACGTAGATTCTGAGGCACTGCAGAAGGGAAATTAAGATAAAGATCACACAATTATATTGAGTGTCTTAGCTCTTCCTGGGATTACTCTTATAGACATGGATCTAAGATGCTGTATGTGAAATCTGCAGGAGTCCTTCTGGTCACAGTCGCTGATGCTCCCATCACTGCTGCATCTACACTTCCAATGCCTTTAGCTTGAAGACTGCTATGTCTGTTTTGTAGGCAAAGTCGGGAACCAAAGTCTCATAGGATCTGATGTTCTGATGTTGGTGGTGTCTTATATATGCAACCAGCCGGGTGCCAGACACTGTCACAGGTGATTGCCTTGCTGCTGTCCTTCAGGTTGGCCATTGTATGCAGTATTTCATCAGGTACTTCATTTGTTGATGATACAATCCATTAAGGGTTATACGTGTTCTATGATACTTGCTCTTCCAGTTCATACACTTTGTGCTGGATGAAGTTGCTGTTCATTTTGTATTTATGGATGCACTTTGTTTCATCGTGGGTAATGGCCCTGACTCACTACCCCCCACCACCACCCCTACCGCTACTAACAATATCGACGACAACAATCCCACGTCATCCTCTCCCTCCCTGCATTGCTGGACTTCGGGTGATCCATCTTCTTCTTCAGACAGCTTACAATTCCTGCGGGGATATCTGATGAGTCTGACTATGTACACTTTAATGCCTTGCACCTATCCGTTATCGCTGAGCTAAATTCGTGTTACCTGTCTTACTGTTCTGAGGCATCTAGCACTCTGGAAGAACAAGAGACAAGAAAATTAAACAGAGGGCACACTCTCTCAGGTCTCACAGCTGCAGTACTGTGATAAGGCACCCATTGGGGTTTTAAAAAGTGTTCACGATTGTTTTAAAACATGGCTTTAAGAGGGCGTGAAAGGAAATAGCACAGGTTGTCAAGCGTATACAAAGTCATTCACCATATGCTTACTTCTAATTGTGGGGTAATACAGTAATGTGGCAGTTATTACTGTTAAACATGCACTTTATGTTAATTAATGATTCTAAATTGACCACTGGGGAGTGTGCTTGTTTGTTTGCGTGTTAGAACCGTAATGGACTGGAGATCTGTTTAGGGTGTAATGTATCCCAGGTTTCACCCTTTATCAGTGGAGAAATAACCAACAGCCACGCTGCAGTAGGATGAAGTGAGTAATAAATGAAAGAAAATAGCCACACCTATCTAAGTAAGACTCCATTTAAGCATTTGGTTTTCTTTCCATTACATGGTCATATTTCCTGCAAGCGAAGATCTCTGCTCCTTGATCTCAGTCTTATATGCAAGGTGTCAAAAACCAGATAGGCCCTGCGATGGACTGGCGACCTCTCCAGGGTGAACCCCTGCCTCTCGTCTGTGATGAGCTTGGATAGGCTCCAGCAGACCCCCGTGACCCTACAAAAGATAAAGCGGGTATAGATAATGGATGGATGGATGTACCAGATAAAATAAGTAATCTGCAGTTCTGTCGACAAACTATTTTAGGGACATATTGATGACGTTCTCCGTGATGTTCCAAAACCCCAAATCACCATAGCGCACACAATTATGAAGCTTTTGAGCTTTGTCATTCATAAAAGAGCATTGTTAACCTACCAATCGAATTGACTGCTGAGAGCAAGACAATGAAAAGTCTAAAAAAAAAAACCACTGCACGCAGACATTTTTGAATTAACGCATTCATCAAGTTGGCAAAATTATTCAGTTAGTTTACGTGTCATATACAGTACAGACCAGAAGTTTGGACACACCTTTTTATTCAAACAAATGGGGAAATGTGTCCATGTCCAAATGTGTTCTGTACTGTACATATGCAGAAATCAATAGCATTTTCACAAGCTGTGGTTATACTAAGTTGCACAGTGAGAATAATACTGAAAGCTTCATTTGCAAGCCTCTATTACTTTCTCAGCTGAACAACCAACAATCACAGCAGATGAGGGGAGCGTGGGGCCTACAACAAAAGAAACAAACACATATTCACAGTAGCACAATGGATTTCAAGTTTTACTTTAAGACAGCAGGCAGTTAGCTCAGAATAAAGACTTGTGATGGGGTAACAGCTACACTTCCTTTATCATATGGCTCAAGTAAAACAAGCTTGTTAATTAGTGAGCTCTGAGGACTCTGGGAGCCACCTGCCGAGCTGAATGAGCTCTCCTGTTTCTGGTCCTATGCTAACCAGCTTGTGTATGAACACATTGAGGCTTTACTTGACAGATCAGCATGCAAACAGACCTTTATATCACAGATTAAAGAACATGATGAACAAAATGTGCATGGGAAATACAACTATTCATGTGATCAAGGCACACATTTGGAACTGCCATGATAATCAAAGCATGGAAAAGGGTGTAATCCAAGTTTTATTGTCACATTAACATAACCTTGAGTTCCCTTTGTTTTGACAGCTATTCACAAGATGATATACAACATCATCTGAACAAAGTCTTATAATTCCAATTCACGATGTACTAGAAGGTTTAAACAATAATTTATTTTGTTTATTATGACTGCAGCTGTACATCAAGACGATATTATACAGTTAAAGACCATTGCAAATACAGCCTGGCCACACTGGGTGCTTATAGCCTTCTTTTTTTATTTATCCTTCCCCACTAGCTCAAAGCTCAAAAATGTGCAATGCTGCCATTGATTTATCTGCAGACACAAGAGAGCCCTTTGCCCAGCTTGTGTTCATTATAATCGCATAAACACAAATACAATATGAATAAAGATGATGTACACAGCAGCTGTCTGCATGCTTTTGAGTTGTCTACTTGTTGGATTCTTGTGAATAGAGGATGTCAGGAACACCTTGAGGAAAGTTGTCTCAAATGCCCCCTCAAGACACCGGGCTGAAAAAATAAAAGACTACTTCAAAAAGGTTTTATAGGACATGTTTCAGTAAACCACTTCTGAAAAATAATGAGTTAAGCTGCAAAGATGTGATTCTATGTCTAGACCTTTTTGTGTTGATGGAACTTCTTTAATACAATAAATGTCACATGTTTTCTTCTCTTTTCTGCTGTGTATTTTTAGCATCTTATAATAGGGTACAGAACAACTTGACCCAAATAAGAACAAAAAACAAAAAGAAGGCATGGAATTCATTTCAGTGTTATTTTGTTATGCAATAAGAGAAGAACATTAAATAAATAATTCCTCAATCAGTCTCCCCAGGTTGCAGTAAGGAGGTCACCTCAGGCCTGCACCTAACTCAACCCATTGCACTTTAATGACTATTTGGAGCAAATCCTGCATTACCCTGAAGTTCCACTCTCTTGGTTTGTAATCCACTATAGCACTTCTCTAAAATGAGACAAACATTTTAACTTCAGTGGTCTTATTAAACTGTTAAAGAGACTATATTCTGTCATTCAGACAAAAAGTCACTTTTTAGTGTTCTTTATAGCTTTGATCAACTCTATTCTACAACAGTGTAACAAAGATTCATGTTATCAATGAGATTTTTTTGCCATATGCTCAAGATTGGAGAGTAGATTAAATGCATGTTGGCCATGGGGGATACCAAGAGAGGGTGGGAGGCATGACATTAGCTGGCTATAAGGCACATTTAGTGTGCTAGCTATATAGTCCATTGTGCAGCTGGCAGTGGATTGAGTCTCAGCCTATGGACCCCTACTGCGTGTCTTCCCACCCGCTCTCTGCCCTCATTTCTTGTCTCATCGCTGTTCATAAAGGCTACTAAAGTATCAAAATCGTTAAAAAAAATAGAGATGTGTTGCAAAAGTGGATAAAGCTAGTGGACAGATTTCTTGTCTTGTCTATTAAGAACCTGCTGTGGACTTTCTGGTTGAAATTAGTCTAGTCTACAAAGTGTCCTGGATGGATTTTAGAACCAAAGTGCAACACAAAATTAGGTGGTAATTTGAAACATTTATCTCTTCTCAATAAGCAAATATTCCAATAGGAAACATAACAGCCTTTGAAAAAGTCCAGGAACCAGCAGAAGACAGTACTGACTGGCAGGCTAGCGAGTGCTCTGGAACAGGCACACTATTCCTGTGGGTGTTGAATGATGGCGACAACACCGAGGAGGGGGTAGCTGGAATCGTGATCGAGGCAGAAGCAGTATCAGAACTCTGCAGACCATCAGCAGGGTAAACAAAGTCCAGAGGGAGCAGACAGAAGGATTGTCATGGATGGGCAGAGGGTCAGACACAAGCAGGAGTCACAACCAAGATGTCATGTCTAAGAATAAATGCTGGAGAGTAGTGCATGCTGCAAAGACAATTTAGCACAGACCGAGGGGAACCGTGCAGCTTAAATGCTGGCTGGCTGACGAGCAGTGATGAGCTGCAGCTGAGGCTAAGCAGGTGTGAAATATTGGAGCTGATGAGGAGGTGCGCCGGAGAGGTGAGAACTCACCCACCACAGCGTGAGCCATCAGGGCAGAGTGTGACACAAAGACTTTTTCTTGCTTCACCTAACGCTAAAGTCCAGTTCTGACTACTAGTTTTTATAGGTGTATTAGCTTGACATTAAATAGATGTAAGTACCTAAGAGCAGTTAATATGTTTGTACTGTCAATGAAGGGTTTTATAAGAGGTCCCTGCCCATCTTTACTCTGACCCAAGTAGAGATTTTAAGAGACTAATTGACCTCCATGGCACCCAAAAAGGATTAATACTCCCCACCAACAGCCATTGCAATTATTTTTTTTTTGTTTTCAGCTTGTAGGGGTCACCACCGCAGATTATTGTGCTCCATTTATTGATCTGGCACAGGCTTTGATGTGAGCTGCTCTTCGTCACGCAACCCTTCCCATTTATCCGGGCACTGTGAGAGGCTGCACCAGAGGAGGCAATGCAGGGTTCAGTATTAGCACTAAAGCAGGGGTGTCGAACTCCAGTCCTCGAGGGCCGGTGTCCCTGCAGGTTTTAGCTGTTTCCCTGCTTCATTGCACCATGACACAAGTGACTGTGTCATCAACAGAACTATCCAGACGTTGATGACAAGCTTGACACATGTGCACTAAGGGATACTTCGGGCCTGGGTTTCAATCTACTGACCTTTACTTAGAAAAATGAACAATACACTCCTTTCTGTGAGTTATACCCCCCTACAACACTACAGTCCATCAGTCCACTGTTTGTGTACCCGTGTTTCTATTTACATTTGATCACGATCCCTATTTGCCAAATTTTCAACTGGTGAGAGGTACAGTACCGAGGTCTGTGAGAGATGAGTGGAGGATTGAGTCCAGGAGACTTTAAGTATCAATTGTCAGGTCAGGAGAGCAGCTGAGCATAATAGCAGATCTCTGTTAGGAGCAGCAGGATGCCAGGGTACTGTAGATGTCAGTGACCTACAGGAACAGCAGTTGGTCCACCTTCAGCATCTCAGTAGGAGAGGCTGGTCTAATGTACATGATGAGTGGAGTTGTTTACTTGGTAGTAAAAGTAGGGGTGTCAAATTAGCATGTTAATTGCAATTAATTAATTACAGGCGTATTTAGCGCATTATGTTTTTTAATCGGTTAATCTATTTTTTAATACCTAACTTTACTTTTCCTGTTTGCGAGTTGCCTTTATTGGTAAATCTGTGTTTGTGCGGTGGGCTTCTGGATGAGTTGTTAGGAGTGGAAAACAACGGTCAGTCCCACCTTGAAGTGGACATTGATTGGTTGTCACTGTGTTTGGGCGTGTTTAGCAACGCTGGTAGACTCCCGTTGTAGCTGGACAGACATGGGGGGGCGGGTAGTAGTAGTGAGTAGTGGAGAAGAGAAGTTGTCGGCCCAGTGTATGGGGAATTTACATTTCTAAAACGCCCCAACGGCACCCTTGATAAAGGTAGAGTAATGTGTGTTCTTTGTGTAAAGGACTTTGCTCACCACCGAAGCAGCTCAAGTTTAGCCACATAAATGCAAAGCCCCCGGTAGCGAGCGCAGCCACAACTAACGTTATCAGCAACGATGTTACCACCATAGACATATACACGTAGACGCCCCATCGAGTGGTTTTGCCCGCTGCTGCGATACCTCAACGCCGCCGCCATATTGGATGTGGCAAGACTGCGCTGTAAACTAATAGAAGTAAATTGACTTATTTTCATAAAGCGGCTTTCTACAAAGAAATTTACGTTTTACGTCTCATTTATTCATTCACACACACTAATATACTTGGGAAACAGTTAGGCACCAAATATAATATATTTAATTTTCTCAGATGGCAAAAATAAGAACTTTATTAATCCCACATAGGAGTAATTCATGTTATATCAGCTATAGAGAACAAGGTAGTGCCGAAAAACAATATATATCCCCCCTCACAAAAGTAAAAAAATAACATATGTGAACAATTTTTTCAGACAATAAAATAACATTTGAACCATTTTTCAGAGAATAAAAGCTGTTACTGCTGCTCTGTAGACACGTCATCGTCAGGGCTGGACTGGGACAAAAAATCGGCCCGGGCATTTTGAGCCTAGACCGGCCCACCAGGTATTGATGGAAAGAAAATGAAGCCTATGAATGAAAACAAACGTTCTTGTGACACCGCTTGTACACTGTCTTGTTGGTGTGTATGTTCTTGTCTAATAAACCTAAACCTACACCATCCCCCCCAGTCCCGTTATAGATGTACTTAGTACTGTTTCTGAGTAGACCAGCAAACTTGTATGGCAAGCCGTTTTAACATTTAATAGCTAGACTGGATATGTGTTGCAGATATCTGTAATTCAATTCTTCCTAGTCAAAAAGAACATTTCAGATATCTACAATGATATATTAACCCATTTTAAACAGGGGGAACGCATTCTGACAGCGTGAAATACTGCTGTCAGAATGCGTTCCCCCTGTTTATAATGAAGGGAGGCTCACACATCTTTCAAATTCATACTGCTGACTTCTTTCACCACCACAGATAAGTCCTGTGATTTTCAGGCTGATATCATCATATTTGACCATTTTAAACAGGGGGAATGCAGCGCTGCCTCTGTTTTTACTAACTAATGACCATGAATTGCCTAAACAGTGGGTTCTTCCAATATATGTACACAAAGTCTTTGCTGCGATGGCATCACTGTAGGTAAACATTTCTCCAAAAAGATTGATGTATTATTTCACCCACCCACTATTAATCACAACATTATTCAAATTTAGTGACAATCAGGAATCCAAACACCACTGTCCCTGTCAAAAAAGCAACTTAAATTTGGAGTTGCTAATTTAGTTTTATAGAATATATAAGATATTGAATATGAAATCATCATTCTTCAAATAGTATAAATAATAATATCAATAATAAGCCACACGCTCTAATGTTGTGACTACTCCAGCCAGAGCTACCTGGGAGACTTGCGAGGCCCTGTGCGGGATGGCCGGGGGCCTCACGCGTGAGCGTAGCGAGCGCGCGCGAAATTTTTTGGGTTTTTCGGGTCGGATCGGGTGTCTATATGCGCAATTTTAACTCTCCAATTAGCAAAATACTGGATAACTTCCCCTGCCTCATCATCATTTGGCTTGCCTCGACGCGGGGCCCCACGGCTGCTTGAGACACGGTTGGATCGGTGATTTTTGTAACTAATTTCCTGATTCTGTCTCGTTCTCTCGACATTGTGTGACAGTTTGTTCCAACTCCACCCGTCTGGATCAGAGCACCTTGTGTCTGCGCTTGGTCTGACGCAGTTGTACTGAACAACAGACACGCGCATCATTGCACATATATTTATTGATATGCACAGACTAGTACACATTTAGGTCTGTAATGGAACGTGACTGTTGATATTTATAAGGGAAAAAACGAAAAAAAATTTGAAAAAAAAAAATAATTGAAAAAAAAAAAAAAAAAAACGGACCATAGCGCGAGGCCCCTTGGGGCGCGAGGCCCCTTGGGGCGCGAGGCCCCTTGGGGCGCGAGGCCCCTTGGGGCGCGAGGCTTCAGCCCATAACCCAAGCCCAAAATCGGGCCGGCCGATGGTGATTTTGGGCCGGCCCGGGCCAAAAAAAAAAAAAATTATTATTTTTTTTTTTTTTTTGGGGCGCGATGCCCCTTGGGGCGCGATGCCCCTTGGGGCGCGAGGCTTCAGCCCATAACCAATCGAACTCATCATAACCAATCGGCCAGCGGTACCAGTTGTTGTCAGGTAAAAAACAAAATCAAATGGGCCGATGGGCCTGCCCGGGCCAAAAAAAAAAAAAAAATCGGCCAGCCCAAAATCGGGCCGGCCGATGGTGATTTTGGGCCGGCCCGGGCCAAAGAAATTTTTTTTTTTTTTTTTTTTGGACCGGCCCGGCCTAAAATCACCATCGGCCCACCGGGCAAATGCCCGGTATGCCCGATGGCCAGTCCACCCCTGGTCATCGTCTACTTGATCCCGCAAACAGGACCACGTGATACGGTCCCGTTTTCCTCGCTACGAGTATCAAATCGAATCAAATGGTTCAAATGTTATTTTTTTGTCTGAAAAATGGTTCAAATGTTATTTTATTGCCTGAAAAATGGTTCAAATGTTATTTCATTGCCTGAAAAATGGTTCAAATATGTTATTTTTTTTCTTGAAAAATTTTATTTAAATTTTTTTTTTTTTTGTGGCTCCAATTGGTTCATATTAGGTATAAAGCATTGTATAATATGTTGTGCTGAGATTTTCACACTCACAGTTAACACAAAAAAAAAAATTGCAAGTATAATCTCCAAATGTATTTTGGGTAAAATGGTTCGTCATCAACAGCCGTCTATCAACGTCATACGTCGTCATGGATCACTTGTCAACAGAGCGCAGTAATACTACAGCCTAAACATGAGCGGGAGTTATACACACAAAAGTGTAGGGATAAAACGCAAAGAAAAAGAAAAAAGGGAGCAAGAAATAGCCAAATTGCCCAAGCTAGATGTATATTTTGTTTGCCCTAATCCCCCTCCTGTGGGAGATGAACGCAACACTTCATCCCCGGGCGAGTTCGCGGAGCGCAAGGCTCGCCGAGTAGTGGTGAGTAGGCCACAATACTTTTTTGTGAATTTATGGGCCGCCGTGCCAATTTTACTACACTTCTGTCATTAGTTGAAGTGGATGTCAGATGGTGATTTCAGAGTGGCTATCCGTGGTGCTGAACTCCTACAATGTCTGAAATGTATTGTTTTATTAGGCTGTTTTTGTTGTTCTTGTGGTTTGTTGGACTTTGTCATGTTATATCATTATACTATATGAAGTGGGTTTCCACTATCTGTGGTGCTGATAAATACAATCAAATGCGAGTCATACGGGCGGACATATGCTGCAAGTAAACATAATTATTCCGAAAAATTGTATTATTTTAACAAATTTAAGAATTATCTTTCACAATCTCTTAAATCTGGTAATAATTGTAAGCCCCGTTTTTGGGCATGTGAAGGATATGATAATGAGACGGGTATTTTTGCAGCCTGGAGCCAGACGGGAGGTCATGAGACGAGAGGCTCCAGGCTGCAAAGGGCCCGGCTCTGATATGTTCCGTTACCGGTTACCACAGAAATGCTTTTCCCCAAACTAAACTGGAGGAGAGCACCGCGCGCATGCTCACATCTGCGACAGAGAGGCTGGTGAATACTCTTGCCAAGTGGATGTAAATGGCTACTGCATCACTTCAAGTCTGATAAAAAAATAACTGTATAAAGCCACTTTTTTTGTTGTTATATATCAATCTTTTGATCTGCCACAATAATGTCATGAATTTAAAGGAAAAAACCTCAAGTTGAGGGCTTTTCTCAGCAATGTTTAGGTGCGATTATAATTAGATTAATTAATTACAGATCTTAATTAATTAATTGTTCAATTTTTTTAATTGCTTAACTAACTAAAACGTCCAAGTGTTGGGTATTAGGTGTACATAGTTGCATCTTTAAACAATCCTCAGAAATTTAAAGCAGCACAGGGCTATGCTGAACCCTGCAGCCGTTCATCTTTATGCACAAGACCATGTTAGACAGGAGACAGACAAGCCTGCCTGTGCAAAAAGTAAACTGTGGTATCTTATTTGCAGGCAATGGATCCAAACCCATAGATTTCTGGAGCTATAATCTCAAAAAATTCTGAAGTTTATATCTGGATGGTGATTAAATATGTACAGGTCGTACAAAAAACTGGCCCCATGCCAAATTAAGACCCACTACTACTGTTCAGATTTTAGATGTGTTGTGAATCATACTTTTTATTGTATTTTCAGACTGGTACACATTTCATAGAAAAAATTGTCACATCCAAACCTGGCATTACAGCAGCATTTTTTTTATAATCAGGGAATATTATTGCCTTTACTATTCTGGGATGTTTATTCTTTGATGTAATAAGCCCCCAGTAGCTTAACGAAACACTTTCAAACAGTCCAACACCAGATCTTTTGGCCGAAACATCTGAAGCTCTTTTGAAGAAGGTTAATTCTCAACCTAGAAGGAATTTTTGGTTTCCAAGTGTCTCTCCAGCTTCTTTGACTGTCTGATTACGTTCTCGAAAATAAGACTGTTGACATCCTCTGTTCAGCCAGAGCAACAAACATGAAGCTTTGAAAATATTTTCCTGCCGAGTTTTATCTCTCTCTTCTTCAGTCAAGTAATGCATCATCTGTGCTAATGGTTAGTAGGGGTTTGTTTCTTGAGTGAGAGAGCGCTCCATTTTTCCACCTCAGTGGATATTGTTTTATCCTTGCTGTGAATCTTTGATATGCTCCAAACATCTTCTTTATCAAGTACATGTGTAATCTTACACATTTCCATTGTTGTTTTTTTGTTGTTGTTTTTGTTTTGGGGTTGTTGGTTTTTTTAGGGGTGGGGGTTTCTGTCTTTAGCTGTTGTAACTTGGAAGCATTTAATAAAAGAGAAAAAGAGGAAGACTTTGTCTCCAGGGAAATAATTCCCCCAACGGGGCAATGAAACATATCATATTCTGAGGTTCCATTTAATGGCTTATAATAAGAGTATTTGTTATAGGGCTAAGATCTTGTTTTTGGTTTTAATATAATAATGATAATAATAACAATAAAAATAATATTGATAATTAATAATAATTGATCATTAATAACAATATAGTGGTTCACTTTACTTCACTAAGAAATTCACTTCTAATTCTTTAAAAGGATGCAAATGAGTCATTTATGGTGTGTTTCCACTAACTGGAGTTCAGGGTAAAGGCCACCGACCACCACATGACGGTAATGCGCATTTTTTACAGTTCGTAAATGGCCAGCAGAAGAATGAAAAGAAGAAGAAACACGTAAACCACGAATGCTACTTTCTTTTTTTAAACATTCACCGCCGACGTAGCAATTGAGATCAAAAGAAACCCCCTGCCGGACCTCTGTATTGGTGTAATATTACAGAAATACCTCAACCGACTCGTTGGCCCATCCATCGTTTTTTGCACGTATTCTCCAACTGCATCAAATGTACTCGTAGCAAAATGTCTAATCCTAGCCTTAACCCTTTCTCCTTTTTTTTATTTTCAAAATTATTAATAAATTCACCATGCAAACATTCTAGGCACATTTTGTACTAATACAATGGAAAAAGTTTAACAGCTTCAATAATGTAGATAAAAATAAATAAAAAGGGGATGTAATACAATTTAAAAAAAACCTGAAATTATAGAACTCATTCAAAAAGAGTAAATAGGTCAGCTAAGAAAATAGTCTATGGGCATTTTTGTTTCTCATGTATTACAAGGATTTATTGTATAGTTTGAGATCATTCTTCCAACTGTTGATGTAGGGTTTGATTTTGAGGTACTTGCATTTGTGAATAAAGTGTTTCCCAAGTGCAATTAAATTGTTCGCCAAGAAGTCCTGGTCCTTTTCCATTAACTGCACTCCAACGTTGATTGACATCCAGTTTAACAGGTGCACAGTTATTTGTTTGGTTATGAACCAGTTTTGAAACGATTACCAAAATTCTACAGCATGCACACATTCAAAGAAAATATGTTCCACTGTTTCACTGTCTCTCTCACAAAATCCACATGAATTATTGTCCAAATTAAATCTCAAATATAAGAAGTGTCACATATTTGGCTTTGTGAGGGATTGGATTAGATATGTATTATTTTCTTATTTTCTTGCTTCCATCGCTGGTCAAAATGATTTGTGGTCACATGGTTTAAGTTCACGTGAGAGGGCTGAACGTATTTTCCTGCTTTTAGAATACCCAATCATCAGAGACCACCCACTAGGTAGCCCCTCTAGGCCGAAAACGTCCCTCTCCTAATACAGAGCCTTCTTTTCATAAAGGTTCCTGAAGGCCACATTATGGGTCTGTTCCTGGTAATTGAAACATCCCGTCCCCCGAAAAATCTACTCAGAACTCCCGCTAGTGGACACGCGCCTTTAGTCTTTATTGCTCAATTATGAAAGTGAGTTTATCCAAGATGACCTGAGGGTTCAGGAAGGTTCATACTGGGTCAGGAGATGTCACTCATGTATTTTAGTTCTAGCTTTATAAATTCAATTCAATTCAATTTTATTTATATAGCATCTATCACAACAAAAGTTGTCTCTAGGCGCTTTCCAGAGACCCAGACCATGACCCCCGAGCAATTATTACCTAAACATAACAAGATCAGCATCAGTACCTTAAAGTCTATCCTCTGATAGACAGGCAGCCAGTGTAAAGACTTCAGAGCTGGACTGATGTGGTCTACACTGTAATAAATCATTTATATTTAAATTTTCTTCCAAATAAATGCCATGTGTTACAGGTTCCCCACTCAGTTCATGTTCCGGTCAGAGAGATTACAGTAAAAAGCTTTTCCAACAAAATCTGGCAGTCTGCTTTCAAAATATTTAGTCTAATACTGTCATCAAAAAGTGGACCACATCAGTCCAGCTCCTAGGTCTTTACACTGGCTGCCTGTCCATCAGAGAATAGACTTTATACTGTAGTTCTGATGCTGGTCTATAAAGCTCTGAATGGTCTAGGACCCAGTATGAACTTTCCAGATCCCTCAGGTCATCTCGATCTGTTTTTTTATCAGTTCCCAGAGTCAGAACCAGACATGGAGAGGCTGCATTGAGCTTCTATGCTCCATATAGCATAGAAGCTCAATGTCACGGCTTTTATCAGTAAACATTGACTTGACAGTCCAGTCCTGCACCACCTCATGACTCACCGTTAACACACAGACACATAGGAGCACCTCTCACTCACCCCCACCCACCACATACTGCACCAACACCACACACACCTGTACAGCACCACCACCACCCCTGTCACCAGAATCCCTGGACACCCACATTATCAAAACACTCATCTCACGCAGAAAAACAAAGCACAGGAATGTTTTTAGATCCAGCTATGTTTTTAATGTTCCATTGAAGCACCATGATGAGCGCGCGTTCAGCACAGACATCAAGATGGCTGTGCTGAACGTGCGCTCTCTTTTAAAGAAATCCTTTATTATAAATGACTTGATTTTAGACAGGAAACTGGACTGTATTCTCCTTACAGAGAAATGGCTTGGCACGGATGCACCTGTTCTCACTGCGGCCTCCCCACCAGATTTTATTTATTTATTAACATACAGTGCAAACAAGGACAAAAGACGACATCTGTGTGTGTGTGTGTGTGTGTGTGTGTGTGTGTGTGTGTGTGTGTGTGTGTGTGTGTGTATAAGGTGATGAAAGTAGATACATAAATTGACAATATTAATTTGAGATTAAATAAGTTAAACAAATAAATTATTATCATATAGAGTGGTGTAGCACGATATAATATATAATAATAATATAGTAATATCCTAATATAACATAATTTTTATAAAATATTATAACATATAACCAAATTATATCACCATACTATTATATATAACAATATAATAATACTATAGTTTAACATCCCATGAGATTTCATAACTTAATATAATAATAAACTATGAAACAATACATCATGATAATGCCAAGAATAATTATTAGAATTAAAATTGGTAATTTATATATTGCAATGAGGGGTGAGGTCAGACCGGGGCGTCAGGGAAGTGAGCAGGAGGCCCCCACCAGACTCCAGTTGCCCGACCGGGAGCCCCAGCAAGAGGCAAGTAGGACGGCAGTGAAAGGAAAGCTCCCCTCTCTTTCTCAGCTACACATCATTTGAATACCATGCTTTTGTTTTTAGCAACCCCCCGATTCTCTGCATAACGGTCTATAGACCCCCCCAGTATTCCACCTGTTTTATCAGCCAATTCTCTGAACTTTTATCCATTATTCACACCACCTACAACAAGATCTTAATAACTGGTGATTTTAATCTGCACTTAGACAACATCTCAGACCCAGTATCCAGAGAATTTTTAAACCTTTTAAACTGTCTAGATCTTAAGCAACATGTTACACAGCCGACCCACAGCAGAGGGCGCACCCTGGACCTGGTCATAACCTACGGCCGGTCCCTGGGTGCGTGCTCTGTTGTGGACCTGGCTGCGTCTGACCATTTTTGCGTGTTTTTTAACATCACCAGTTTTAACCAGTGGGAGGCCCCGGTGAGAACGGTGAGGAAACGTTACCTAACTCTTGAATTGGCTGCTAATTTTAACAAGATTTTACAGAACAAAGAATTAGCATAAAACCTACACCCCCATGGAGAACTGAGGAAATAAAGAAACTAAAAAGAAACTGCAGGAGTGCCGAAAGAAGATGGAGGAAATCAAAATTAACAGTTCATCATGACATTTTTTGCCAACACCTTAAGTATTACAATAACAGTATTAAAAAAGCAAGAACCGCCCATTTCAAAAACCTAATTTTAAATAACAAAAACAATTCCAAATTCCTTTTCTCCACAATAGATTTTTTAACAAATGGAAACCCGAACAGATCCCATAAGACAGCAACAGATCTTTACTGTGAGGATTTTGCAGACCACTTCAGGGGTAAAAATGATGACATTAGATCCAGTCTTTTATCTCAACAGATTTGAACTCTTAACACACCTGGATCAGTGCTTTTATCCGAGGAAACACTGGAGAGTTTTGCCTTGGTTGATGCAGGGACACTTTGTAGAGTTTTCTCCAAGGTAAAGCCCACAACCTGCCTTTTAGACCCCATTCCCACACAGTTTTTTAAAACACTCTATGGATTCTTTGAGGAACAGCTCTTGTATTTGGTCAACTGCTCTCTTCGGACGGGGGTCTTCCCCGCCGCCTTTAAAACGGCGGTGGTGAAGCCCCTTCTGAAGAAGAGTGGGTTGGACCCCAATGTTTTAACTACCGGCCTGTATCCAACTTACCGTTTGTAAGTAAAATTTTAGAAAAACTCGTTTTTAATCAAGTGAATGAATTTTTAAACTCAACACACATTTTAGAGGCTCATCAGTCCGGTTTTAGGATGAACCACAGTACAGAGACAGCACTTTTAAAGATTTTAAATGACATCAGGTGTAATTTAGATAACCAAAAACTCACAGTCTTGGTTCTGCTGGATCTAACCACCGCCTTCGATACAGTAGACCATCACATTTTATTAAATAGACTAAGGCACATGGTCGGCCTCTCTGGTACTGTTCTTAAATGGTTCACGTCCTACCTCACTGATCGAAGTTTCTTCTTAAGTATGGATACATGTTCCTCAGAAACCTATAAGATAAGGTGTGGGGTTCCCCAAGGGTCAATTTTCGGTCCAACTCTTTTTAATCTGTACATGCTGCCCCTTGGGGACGTCATCAGGAGACACGGCATCAGCTTCCATAGTTACGCTGACGATACGCAACTGTACATCGCCGTGTCTCCTGATGACACTGAGCCAATTGATGCCCTTTTTAACTGTATTTTAGACATCAAGTCATGGATGGCAGCAAACTTCCTCAACCAGGGCAAAACAGAGGTTTTACTCATGGGTCCCGAAGGCCAGAGAGAGAAACTTTTACCAAAGTTACAGGATTTTAAACCCTCAAAATCAGTTAAAAATCTGGGCGTGATTTTTGACTCTGAGCTCACTTTTATTCCACATATTAAAAACATAACAAAGATAGGTTTTTACCATCTTAAGAACATAGCCAGAGTCCGCCCGTTTCTCTCTCAGGCTAGTACGGAGGTGCTGATGCATGCTTTTATCTCATGTCGTTTAGATTATTGTAACGTCCTGCTCTCTGGTCTTCCCAAAAAGAACATGTATAACCTACAACTATTACAGAACTCAGCCGCACGCGTGCTGACGAGGACCAGAGGGCGGGAGCACATTACACCTGTTTTAAAATCGCTGCATTTGCTCCCCGTGCACTTCAGGATCGATTTTAGGGTTTTTTTTACTAGTTTTTAAAAGTCTTAATGGTCTTGGGCCTTCTTATTTGTCTGCACAACTCTTACCCTATCAACCTTCACGGACCCTGAGGTCCTCCGGTGCTGGCCTTTTAACCATACCAAAAGTTAGAACCAGGAAACACGGGGAGGCGGCATTCAGTTTTTATGGTCCCCGATTGTGGAACAGCCTCCCGGAGAACCTCAGGGCCGCAGAGACTGTTGATGTTTTTAAAAAGAGGCTCAAGACCCATCTCTTTAATCAGGCTTTTAACTGACTCATTTAACTCTTTAAAATTTCTTACGCTCACCCTTATTTTTATTGGATCTTACTGCTCTGTTTTATATTTAGTTTATCCTTTTTTATCACATTTTATTTTTGTTTAATCTCAATGTTTTATCTAAATATTTTAGTCGTTATTTATGGTCTATTTTATACATTTTACTGTCTTATTCTTTTAGTTTTTAATGTCTTGCTTTCTAGACATACTTTTAGGATTTTATGTTATGTTATACTTTTTTAAACTCTTTTAGTGTATTTTATCCTGCTTTCTTGTAGCTTTTAGCTCCAGTGTTTCCTCATGGGGAGCCTCCATGCTGGGAGTGACTCTGGCCTGCAGGGGGTCGTCCTGGGGGTTGTCCTGGGGGTGGTTCTGGCCTGGATGGTTGTGGAGCTTTGCACCACGGCTTCACGGCTGTGGTGGTGACTCCTCTATCCGTCCGGGCCGGGATGGTCCCTGTGGGCCCCCCCCCCCCTTGTAGCTGCGGGCTATGAGACCTCCTGGCATGGACGGCTCCCTGTTATCGTTTCCTCACCTGGATCCTCTGTGCCTAGCCATGTCTACACCGTGTGTCTGCATGCGTGTGTGTATTACTTAGGTGAATTGTAGTGTGCTTGTGTCTGTGTGTGTGTGTGCGGGGAGGGGGAGGGGGGCGGGGCATTAATACATTTTATGTTTATTTGTTTTATGTAAAGCACTTTGTATTGCATTATTTGTATGAAAAGTGCTATATAAATAAAGTTGGATTTGATTTGATATATCTGGAACAAACTCCCAGAAAGCCTCAGATCAGCTGAAACATTTTAAATCCAGGTTGAAGACTCACCTATTTTCAACTGCTTTTGAGTAAAGCTCCAAATCTGCAGTCCCAAGACTTAATCATATTTCTGATTTTATTTTATTTTTTATCTATTGTTCATTTTTTGTATACATTTTAAATCGTGTTTTTTATTTATGTTATTTATGCACATAACAAAATATGTCACTGAGATCAAAATAAGTGTAACCTTTTATTAACGAAAAAAATAAAGTAAATTGATTGAATTATGATAACGTGCACAAACTTTAAGTAATAGCAGCAATCAAAGAAAGTAACGACCCAGCTCACCTTTTCTCCCTACCTCAATGAGGAGGATCAGGTGTGCAAATTAACTAATCTCCCCGCCCTTAAACATGTGACCCGCTATCCCCATAATCAATATGACTACATAAATTATATTATGACCAAAACATAAAACAAACTCCCAATAATATCCATTCATCTTTAAAAATAGCAAAAAACACCTACTGGTTCATTTATGGCTCCTACACAGACATTATAAAAACTTATCATAATTTTAGTAATCATTATTTTATCAATACTAATTAGAGATGCACCGATCGATCGGCCCCTGATCGGGATCGGGCCGATAATGGTTTAATCGGTTTTGATCGGAGATCGGAAAATAATAGTTCAGAGCGGCCGATCTGATGACGTTTACAACAACAAACCTCCGCCCGCGCGGGCGGTCCCGCACCTCAGACCGAGCGGTCCTGAGGGAGCGTGACCGGCCTCGCCGGTGCGGGACTTTTACAATGTCTGAAAAGGACAACAAATTTGCAGTTTGCAAAGTGTGTCCAAAGGAGATACCATGGGGAGGAATGTTACAAAAGAATTTCAATACAACGAAGCTGATAAGACATTTGAAAGTTCTTCACATGGACTATATTGAGTTTTCAAAGTTGGCTGCAGCAGAAAAAAGGGAGAGGAAAAAAAAGAGCACGCGCAACGGCACTAACTCAGCTGAAACACCTGTAACAGAGACTTATAAACGACAGGAAGAAAAATAAAGAACTACATCGTAAGGTAATGAATTCGTATGCTTTGCTCATCAGCCGCTTTCTGTTGTAAAAGACATCGGGTTAAAACACGTTTGCAGCTTGGATCCGCGGTGCGTGCTGTCGTGGTGCGCGCTGCTGCGTCGTAAATATTTAACTGATGAAATCCTGTCAGAGTTTTACCAGACTATTTACAGTCCAAACCCTCACGCAGGACAACAGTCGTGTCAGTCTCTTCAGGAGTGACATGTGGAGTTTTAGTGTGAAGAGTTTTGCTTCACTCACAAGAGTTTCCTCACACGTGGCGGATTCTACCGCTAAAGCTTTCACAAAGCTTAATAATTCATAATTAATTTTTATTTTAAGATTGAATTCCTCTTTCCACAGGAAAACTAAGGTTTATAGTTTGCAACTTGTATAGACTTTTAGAGAGACATGTCTGCTGTTGTCTGTGTTGTTGTACATAATTATTACCACAGGAAAGCTGAAGCTACTAAACTACACTTACTGTTTATAAGCCGAGTTTACACCTAATCTCCTAATTTTTATACCTAATAATTAGGGCTGGGCGATATGGCCTTTTATTAATATCTCGATATTTTTAGGCCATGTCACGATACACGATATATATCTCGATATCTTGCCTTAGCCTTGAATTAACACTTTAATGCTACAATTACACCAGTATGATGATTCTATATGTCTACATTAAAACATTCTTGTTCATACTGCATTAATATATGCTCATTTTAAACTTTCATACAAAAATGGGGAATAGGTCAAATTTACCAAAACTGTATTTATTAAACAGTTACTAAGCAGTGAGTGGCACAAACATAAAAAGTGTAATTTCAAAAGTGCACGTTGCATCTCTGACTCCCCGTCTGAAGAACATCTGCTAAGAACATGTTCTGGTCCTGGTTTTACCAGGATGAGCTGCTCTGAGCAGCAGGGGCCCCTTAGAGCACCTTTATATTAAATTGTAGGTGCAGGGACTGCAATGTTTCATCCTCTCCTCCTTTACTTTGCATCACTTTCACTTATTGTTAGAAATATGACCTCATATAGTCTTGTTTGACTTTGTTTCAATGATAGTGATTAATTTCATGTGGCCACATTTAAGCAACACTAGGTGACGTTTCTCAGTTCTGGAAGAGAAAAGTCTGAATTATGGTTCCGCGTTAAATCGACGCAGAACCTACGGCGTAAGGTACGCGGCGACGCGCACCTATTCCGTAGCCTCTGCGTTGGTGTAACGCGGGACCATAAATCAACCTAAAGGCTCGGCTGCGCGTGTCACGCTGAGCGGCGAGGATAAAACATCCCCTCCCGTCTTTACTAAGCCGGTTAGCTTTGAAAAGAGTCCGCCGCGCGTAGCAACCGAGCAGATGAGCTCACGGCGCAAACAGGCCGAGTTAAGTTAAAGTTAAAGCGGAGAAGTGAGCGGCGGTCCCGGACCGCAGCGCTGACACCAGCAGCTGGTCGGGGGCCAATGATAATGCACACACGACAGCACGTGACTGACATGTGTAACCATAGACATAATAAAGAGTAGACGCCGCATCGACCGCTGCTGCCTATTGGCGCCGACGAGCCGTGGGGCCGCCATCTTGGGGCGGTCACTCGCTCCACTCAGTGTAATCTGTTTGGCAGGCACAATGAACTGTCCGCGCATTTAATTCATCATAACTCGCTGAGTACTAAACTGATTGTCACGCAGTTTTTTTTGCTGCAAACTTTATACAAGTAGCTATGATACAGGACACATGGTTCGGCGTATTTTAATATTCAAAAGGGCTTAAGAGTAATAGAATATTCAGATAGAGAGAGAGGGATGCATATTCACATCAAAACAGCAGGAAATGTATCTATTCCAGCATTAACAGCACATATAGCAAAGCAAACCAACACAACAGAATAAAGAACAGTGACAACAATAAGTGACTAAAACAAAGCCTGGATAACAAATGGGGGAGAGGAGGAAGTGGAAATGCCACAATACATACAATAGCATTCTTGTGTCAGTTGTAAGTCAGTGTTATGGAATACGATATATAAAGTCTTAGTTCATAGCCTGGTGAACATCTGCACTAAACATAGCCTATCTAGCTACGATTTCACTGGTGGACATAAATACAGTACAGTAATATTCTATTCACAAAACACAATCAATAATAATGTTCAATCTTACTTGTGAAAAGTAATCCCCCGATCCCTGTTCTCGATGGTCCACTGACAATGTCAGTGTCGTGTACATGAGACAACAATATTGACGAATTTATGGATTTCACCCTGTGATCGGTGATCGGCAAAATCGGGATTGGCTGATACTGGTTTTCGAGATCGGTGATCGGTGATCGGTGATCGGTGATCGGCCCTCAAAATCCTGATCGGTGCATCTCTAATACTAATAGTTTGACCTAGTTTATAAACTCATCACTATGAACAGATAACAACCACACTGAGGCTTTGCTGGAATGCTGCTGGTGGGAATTTCAAGCATTAACAAGTTTGGCAGTTGGCACGGCAGAGATGGGCACTGTTTGCTCTTTTAATTAGTCAAATGAACCAAAGGGTGTAATTGGAGTGAAACATGTACAGACGTGGGCAAATTTGATTATTGTTCATTATCCTGTTTGAGGACCCTTTACCTGCAACTGAAACCAAGGTTTCTGCTGCTGAGCAACACATTTCACTCCAGGATGCTTTGATAGTCTTCAGATTTTACTACTCCGCTCCAAATAATTTGTTGTTTTATTTTGTACATGTTTTTTTTTGTTCAGATTTTACATGCGTCTAACCAAGGGTAAATATTGGCAATATTAGACTATAAGATTAGATACATATGTTCTTGTATTCAAATAATTACTTAAACTCCTGCTAAAATACCCGTTCCATGATTTTGATGCAAATATAAAAAAAAATATATATAACTTGGTTTTTGCGCCAAGTTAAACTCTGAACCTCAGCTACCCTGTTTAAACTGGCCCAACATCTTCTCAAAAAAGGCTACAACAACTGGGGGAACAGTGGCGCTTCTGGCCACTTGTAAATCTAGGTTATTCTTGGTTATTCTTGGTTGTGACAGCCAATCACGTTCCTGCATCTATCCAAGAATTAACCAGAGCGATGGATAAAACAGAGTGGCGACAACTTTTGTTCTCGCCGCCAGAGCGGTCACGTGGTTCATGGAGGCCCCGCGAGTTCCAAAACAAAGCTCGAGCTGTCATATTAGTCTATGAGACAGACAGCAGTGAGCTCGTTTTTGAACGGTAAATATTAAAATAAACCGTACACAAGTACATTTGCAGCTGATAATGAATCACTGGGAATACATCAATGTCAGTTACGTGTATTGAATGACAACTAAAAGCCTAATTAGACAAGCTTTTCTGCGTTATTTTGGGGGGAGGGAAAACTTCACTTCTTGGATTGCAGAAAAATTAGCAATTGAACTGTAATCTGGTGCAATGCATCTCTTGTGTAGCTACATGAGATTAATGTAAGCGATTTATTAAGAGCAAGTTATATCTGTGAGAACAAGTAAAATAATTAAAAGACAATGTATGAAGGCTCTTACATCACAGAAAAATATGTTTGGCATTACGGAAGAACAATTTTATTTAACAGAGACTGGACAGCAGAAAAAAAGGTGGGGCTACGAAATGTCTTACATTTCTTACAGTGGAACACAAGCTGCTTTTACACACTTACAGAGAATATGAGCTGATATTTTATTAGAATACCTGCGAAGGGACAGGATGGACCATTAAACCTTATGTAATCAGTGTAATAATAATAATACATTTTATTTGTAAAGCACTTTTCATTTATTAAAGATTCTTGCATTGATCCAAGTGTGCAGATCCTGCAGATCCATCCTTTTACATAAAGCACTTTTTATAAAATAATCTTAAAGTGCTAACATAAAAAAAGGGAATAAAATCAAAACACATAAAAGACCAGGAGTAAAAAGCATAAAAACATCTATAGAAGACTAGGGAAAGCCTTCCTGAACAAAAACGTTTTAAGCCCCTTTTCCAATGTGTCCAATGTGTTTGACCCACTCTGACTTCTCCAAAGGGGAACAATTTGAAAAAAGAGGCATATCTGGTGTAAAAGTTGGCTTTATTACAATATCCTCTAGCAATATCCTCTGTGCACATCAACCAAACCTGTGGGAGACAGAAAGAGGAGTGAGAAAAAGTAATCTAGCATTCGAGCACTCACTAAATTCACCATCCCAATTACTATATATTCATCAATGGAAACAAAATAAAAGTTTTAATTAAATATATACACCACTACAAAGTATTCACCTACACTGTGTGCACAATTTGTTTGGCAAGTTGTATTTTTTAGGTTTAATTTTATTATTTAACAACTGCAGTGCTCTCAGTCAATCAGAAATGTTAATAATAATAATCAAGGGTGACATTTTTTTTTTTTTTACATTTATTATTGTATGTAGAACAGTGATCATACCATGGTTGGCTGTGCAGCATTTGGGTGCACAAAATTATTTTACTGCTCATGTAATTTATAGCTACCCCACTTGTGGAGTCTATTGACAGCAGAAACTTCACAAGGCTCGTTCAGGATTACCTTTAAAATAATTAAACTCAACATCCCATATAAACATGTAATATATTTTTTTTAATCAGAGGTTAACAATAGACTATAATTAATTCAGTGGTAACCGGTGATCTACTGCCGCAGTGTTTAAACCACTGTGCAATGTTTTGGCCTATTAAATGTATGAATTAAAAAATTGAAAAAAATAATATCTAACATAAAAAGCGTCTCCGATATAATAACTACACATAATGACTTAAAATTGGTCGGTATTTCATCGCCTTACCTCAGGAGTTTCTCGACGTGCGGCCACTGAAATCACTGGGATCCAACGGGATCGACGCCACTTATGGAACTATAGAGGGCTCCATAACCCGGAAGTGCGGGTTACAACGGAGTCCTATGGAAGTGTCGCCACTCTGTTTTATCCATCGCTCTGGAATTAACCAAGAATTAACAGCTCCGGCCAATCAGGGCTCGTCAACTTCTGGATGTCCCGGCGACATCCTGAAATTGACCAACGAGAAATTGAAGGAACGAGTACAGGCTCCGCCCACGCTGCGCAGCTGCTGGGGACATTATTTTCCGGTTTATGCTGTTCAGATTGTTCCGACTACAGCAAATCGCCTCCCCCCACACATTTTCCGGACATTTCAGAAGTAAGTGCAAATACATTCTTTTTATTGAAAGATCTGTGCCGTAGCTCTGTAACGTACAGTACATGCTACTAACGGTGATGTTACCATACCTGCCAACACTCCCGATTTAAGCGAGTCTCCCGATTTTCAACCATTTCTCCCGCCCTGCTCCCGATTTGTAATTTCTCCCGCTTATCTCCCGATTTTAAAGTGAAATGAGTCAATGGTGTTTCACGTGTCGGGGTTCCTGCATGGATGTATTATATTAACGGGTTCCTGACAAACCTGGCAACCCAACCCAAAAGCACTGCCTACGTCCAAGCTCCGCCCCATGGAGCTGCCAATACGTCAACGTCGCCGCCATATTGGATGTGGCAAGACTGCGCTGTAAACTAATACAAGTGAATGGACTTATTTTCATAAAGCGCCTTTCTACAAAGAAATTTACGTTTTACGTCTCATTTATTCATTCACACGTGCACTAATATACTTGGGAAACAGTTAGGCACTAAATATAATATGGTAAATTTTTTTCAGATGGCAAAGATAAGAACTTTATTGATCCCATAGTAATTCATGTTATATCAGCTATAGAGAACAAGGTAGTGCCAAAAAACAATATATATCCCCCCTCACAAAAACAACAAAAATAGAGAAACATATTCTCTCATCAGCAAAGCATTACATAAACATATTTTAAAATTTTCAAGTTACAAAATAACATATTTGAACCATTTTTCAGAATTTTTCAGTTATTTTATTGTTTGGAAAATGGTTCAAATATGTTATTTTGTTATTTGGAAATTTGTTTTGTTTCAGAAAATGCTTTGAAAAAAAGCTGAGGGAAGAGTTGGTGGAGTCATAGCAAGCAAGGATCTCCCACAGGAAGAGATAGTTGAAGGTTCTGGGGCCTTCTAGGGAAAGAGGAGAGCTTTACAAATCTGGCATCACTGATGACGGCAATACTCAGAGGTCATTCAGCATGGTGAAAAAGATCCTCACAGAAAACACAATGAGTATGGATAATTCTAATCTTTGCGCACTCCTTTCTTGCAAGATTAACCATACCAGCCCTGGCCACAAGTATGTTCCCTCCAAGAAAGTGATGAAGCTGCAAAGTCTGCCACGTACAATTACAACAGGTCCTTGGGTGACAAAGGGAACCTGGAAAATTCTACAAATATTGTATTTTATTGTTATTAATACTAAACTTATTTGGCTCCAAGAAGGCTGTAGAATCATTTTGGGAGGTACATTTTAGCACATTTCATTGTAGCTATGGATTTAAAGCTAATTAAAAGTCGCCTTGTTTATATCAGGGCGGGGATGTTGTGAGTGGAGCATTCCAACCGCTACCCCAGAAAATCTCCCTATTTTTCACAGCCCAATGTTGGCAGGTATGGATGTTACCCCGTAATGGCTGTTTTGGGACGGATTCTAAATCCTGTGAATGTAAAATTATTTACGGATAAACAATACAATGCAGTGCAAAAAAAGAAAAAAACATAATCAACTTTTTATGAACAAACTTTGACGAATTATAATGATTGAAAATTGGATATAGGAGTAAATCAGATGAGCATGATTTGGCTTTGTAGATCAATCCAACAAAACATAAAGGAGTTTTCCTCCAAATTGTCTGTCAATCTCCCGCTCCATCGTTCCCTCACTCGTGAACAAGACCCCGAGATACTTGAACTCCTCCACCTGAGGCAGGACTTCTCCACCTACCCAGAGGAGGCACGCCACCCTTTCCCAGTGGAGAACCATGGCCTCTGTTTTGGAGGTGCTGATTCTCATCCCTGCCGCGTCACACTCGGCCTCAAACCGCCCCAGCACATGCTAAAGGTCCCGGTCCGATGAAGCCAACAGGACAACATTATCCGCAACAAGCAGAGACGAGATCCTGTGGTTCCCAAACCGGATCCCCTCCGGCCCTTGGCTGCGCCTAGAAATCCTGTCCATAAAAGTTATGAACAGGACCGGTGACAAAGGGCAGCCCTGCCGGAGTCCAACATGCACCGGGAACAAGTCTGATCTACTGCCGGCAATGCGAACCAGACTCCTGCTCCGATCATATAGAGACTGGACAGCCCTTAATAGAGGGCCCCGGACTCCATACCCACCGAGCGCCCCCCACAGAATGGCACGAGGGACACGGTCAAATGCCTTCTCCAGATCCACAAAACACATGTAGACTGGTTGGGCAAATTCCCATGAACCCTCAAGCACCCTGCGGAGGGTGTAGAGCTGGTCCAGTGTTCCACGACCGGGACGAAAACCGCATTGTTCCTCCTGAATTCGAGGTTCAACTATCGGCCGTAATCTCCTCTCCAGTACCCTGGCGTAGACTTTGCCGGGGAGGCTGAGAAGTGTGATACCCCTATAATTGGAGCACACTCTCCGGCCCCCCTTTTTAAAGAGAGGGACCACCACCCCGGTTTGCCACTCCAGTGGCACTGTCCCCTTCCTCCATGCAATGTCGCAGAGACAGCCCTACGACATCCACAGACTTGAGGTACTCAGGGTGAATCTCCTCCACCCCCGGTGCCCTGCCACTGAGGAGCTTATGAACCACCTCAGTGACCTCGGCTTGGGTGATGGATGAGCACGCCCCAGAGTCCCCACTCTCTGCTTCCTCAGTGGAAGGCATGTCAGTCGGGTTGAGGAGATCCTCGAAGTATTCCTTCCACCGTCCGACGATGTCCCCAGTCGAGGTTAACAGCTCCCCACCCACACCATAAACGGTGCCGGCAGAGTACTGCTTCCCCCTTCTGAGGCGCCGAACGGTCCGCCAGAATTTCCTCGAGGCCTACCGAAAGTCTTCCTCCATGGCCTCCCCGAACTCCTCCCGGACCCGAGTTTTTGCCTCCAGGACCGCCTGAGCCGCGGCTCGCTTGGCCTGCCGGTACCTATCTACTGCGTCAGGAGTCCCACAGGCTAACATAGCCCGGTAGGACTCCTTCTTCAGTCTGACGGCATCCTGTACTTCCGGTGTCCACCACTGAGTTCTAGGATTGCCGCCACAACAGGCACCGGAGACCTTGCGACCACAACTTCGAGCTGCCGCGTCGACAATGGAGGCAGAGAACATGGTCCACTCGGACTCGATGTCCCCCGCCTCCCCCGGGATCTGAGAGAAGTTCTCTCGGAGGTGAGAGTTGAAGATGTCCCTGACAGAGGGCTCAGCCAGAGGTTCCCAACAGACCCTCACAATCCGTTTGGGTCTGCCCGGTCTGTCCAACCTCCTCCTCCGCCAGCGCATCCAACTCACCACCAGGTGGTGATCAGTTGACAGCTCAGCCCCTCTCTTCACCCGAGTGTCCAAGACATATGGCCAAAGGTCAGATGAAACGACAACAAAGTCGATCATTGACAACCGGCCTAAGGTGTCCTGGTGCCACGTGCACTGATGGACACCCTTATGTTTGAACATGGTGTTCGTTATGGACAAACCGTGACAAGCACAGAAGTCCAACAACAAAACACTGCTCGGGTTCAGATCGGGGATGCCTCTTCAGGTATATCACTGTCATTGCCCACGTGAGCGTTGAAGTCCCCCAGTAGAACAGTGGAGTCCCCAGTTGGAGCACTATCCAGTACTCCTTCCAGAGACCCCAAGAAGGCCGGGTACTCCGCACTGCTCTTCGGCCCGTAGGCACAAACAACAGTGAGAGACCTTTTCCCGACCCGAAGGCGCAGGGAAGCGACCCTCTCGTTCACCGGGGTGAACACATGGCGACTGAGCTGAGGGGCTATAAACAAGCCCACACCAGCTCGCCGCCTCTCACCCGGGAAACTCCAGAGTAGTGGAGGGTCCAGCCCCTTTCAAGGAGCTGGGTTCCAGAGCCCAAGCTATGTGTGGAGGTGAGCCCGACTATCTCTAGTCGGTATCTCTCAACCTCACGCACAAGCTCCGGCTCCTTCCCCCCAGCGAGGTGACATTCCATGTCCCCACTGCGAGGGTTTTGGTCCAGGGATTGGGTCGTCGAGGCACCCCGCCACGACTGCTTCCCAATCCACATGGCACCAGCCTATCATGGACCTTCCTGCGGGTGGTGGCCCTACGGGAAGGCGGGCCCACGTCGCCATTTCGGGCTGAGCCCGGCCGGGTCCCACGGGCAAAGACCCAGCCACCAGGCGCTCGCCAGCGAGCCCCAACCCCAGGCCTGGCTCCAGGGAGGGGCCCCGCTGACGCCGATCCGGGCGACGTTACCGTCCTTGCTGTCTTCCTCTTCATGATAGGCTTGAACCGCTCTTAGTCTGGCCCGTCACCTAGGACCTGTTTGCCATGGGAGACCCTACCAGGGGTGTAATACCCCCGACAACATAGCTCCTAGGATCACTCGGGCACACAAACCCCTCCACCACAGTAAGGTGGCGGTTCAAGGAGGGGATTGTCATTATTTTTTTGACCAAAAAAAAAATAATGACAAGCGTGACAAGCACAAGCAATGACAAGCACTAGCACGACACGACTTTGATGTCCATGAAATTTTTGTATTTGCCCCGGACATCAGTTCATGTCACTCTAATATTTAAAACTGTCCATCTTCCTGCATTTCACTCCCTCCCTAGTGATGGAGATCTGTCACTTCCTAAAATAAACTTGAAAAGAATATCTATATACAAGGTCACAGACCAAATGCCTCTTTTTCAGCCAAAGAGTTCAGTTGTGATTTGATAGTTCATCAAAAAAATGGATAAAAGGATCATAAGAACTCAGATGACTCCGCAGCTCTATCACAGCAGCAAGTGTTAGTCTGATAGACCTCACAGGGATTTGAGATGGGAGGGAAAATAGAAACATCTTCAATTTGCACCTAGAGTTTAATTTCAGCTTGTTTAATACAATTCTATATCTCTTTGTAAAAGATATAAAGACCATACTCAAAAGAAAAAGAAGAATAGTGTTAATTGGAATTTTATCCATTCTTTTTCTTCCCAGACTCCAATCCCTGACTGTTAAATGCATGTCTTTGTCCTAATCTTCTTTTTTTTTCTAAATACCTCATTTATGATGCACATAGCCCACACTGTTATATCCTCTCATTTGTAAAAGCCTCTTTTAAATGCTGCTGTTTCAACAGTCTTCCTATTCTGTCGGTATTAATCCCTTGCTTAGAAGATTTGCAGTGGTTTGTTTCAGAATTGCTGACATCAGTTTTTATGTGTGTGTGCAGGCATGTCCCTCCAATTTACACGGGTACCACACTAACACACACAAAGAACAAAACACTTATTTGTTGTTATTAGTTTCTTTCTTGCATAAAATCAGCAATTATGTTCATGACATTTAGAGGTTATTGCTTTGGAAGCATGTAGGCAGTACAGTGTTTGTACTTTGTATGTATGCAAAATAGCAACAAATTTAGCAACAATTCTGAAATGAATGGACAGTGTATTTCCAATCAAATATTGAACTAACAAATAAGAAGAGAATATGCATTTGAGTACTGTGGGGATATGGAATTGAATTTGAAGGGGTCCGTAAAGCACATCAAATATTCATCCATCCATTCATTATTATCTATGCCTGGTTCATCCTATTCAGGATCACACCAAATGAAGTAAAATAACACTTTAATCAAAGCTACTGGAACATACTGATACTGAAAATACATTTAAAATTGGATACCATTTGAACCTGTGGTGATGGTTTTGCAATATACGCTGCAATGAAGGAGCCATGGACTAAATTAAATGGATGATTGCATTTGTAAAAAAAACCAACATGGTGTTGTGTGATGAAAAAAGTGACTAGAGCACTGATTAAATGTCCTGGCATAAACTTGAGTAAAATGCCATATTTGCAATGTCAGTGTCTAATGGATCCTAAAGGTTAAGTGCTCCAAGAGTTGTCAAAGTATAAAATGGTAGATGGTAGTTAGTGAATCTAGCATCACCTGAAAAAAATAACTGCTTTCCAAATTCTGTGAAGAGCAAAGAGCAATTTATTGATGGAATCTACAAATGCACCACTCCACTGGGTAGGGATTTAGTGATCACGTCAAAAAATGGCAGTAACAGAAATTGGTTTGAAAATATAATCCAATCAGTTGTCACAGAGACAGACATGTCAAGGAAGTGTTCTTAATCTGCTCTTCTAATGGATGAGAGCCTCAGAAAAGCGTATAAAGTCCAGCAAATTGTATGTGTGTCACATTACTTCTCAAGATCAGTGCATCATTTTGGAGTTGACTTCTTGTGCTACATGACAGAGCTGTTAAAACCCCTGTATTGTCATTGATTTCTGTTTAAAATGATGTGATTAGTTAGACAGTAGCAGCGCATACAATTTTCCCTTTAAATGTTCCTTTCCTTTAATTTATGTGTTTATAGCTTTGTGTTAAAACGGATTTATTGACGATATCATACATAAGCCATTTCAATTCTTAACGTGATTATTGTTAACAATACATCACACTTGGCAGGTGCTTTTATCTGAAGGAACTTACAATTGAACAACTTAACATACGTGCATGTTTTTGGACTCATACAAGCATTAGGAGTACAGGCAAATGCCACAATCGAACCAAGAACCGCCCGCCTGGAATTTGGGTTGACGCTCAGGATGCTGCACAACTCATCTGGTTAAGCAGACACAAGAACAGAGTTCCTGTACCGTTCTCCAGCAGTCGACCCAATTTTCAGTCCTGACTTGTAGCCCTTTGCTACATTGTGTGACATTGTACATTGTAGTTTTACCACAGAGAGACACACATTAAAGAAATTACATGCAGGAAAGGGCTGTTCCCATCAGCTTTACTTCCATTTTGCTTGTCTGTACCGTCTAAATATTTACTTTCCTGGTCTTTGCTGTTTTAAAGGAAATTTGCAAGTCCTCTTTTATGTGAGCAAATTTCGCTTTGCACACTATTGTAAATAGACATGCACCTATAAAGATGTTGACAAAACAGCAGTCCCAGTTCTGCTCACTTGTGTCTACTTCTATCTCTCACTTATCTTAACAATGACTTCCTGGGAATAGAGATAAGTGACAACAAGGACAGGAAGTAAACAAACAGGAAAGGAGTCAAACTGACATACACTGCAAGAGAGACATAACTTTAAGAGACAAATTAGGACGGCATTTTCAAAGCGATAAGAAAGAAGTATTGACAACAGGGGTTTATTTTATCTTCTAGTCTGTTATAAAGTTAGACAGTAATTTTGCCTGTCTGATTTATATATCATTCTGGTCAGTAAAACGACATCAGGATCATAAAATCTCTGCTTACTGGGAAAATCAGTTTGCTGAAAGCAAAGTAAAACCTTTAATCACACGACATGGTTTGGGCTGTAAAGCTTCATTGTGTGTGACTGTGAAATCGAAGGTTTCACTTCAAGCTCATGTATCTTCTTTAGTTAAATTCATTTCACCTTTTTTTGAAAAATAGACAATGTTTGGCTTTAGTGGTGAACGGGTAGCATATTACACCTTTTTGTCTTTGTCAACATGCATGCTGCTTGAGTTGTGCAGACTCTTAACACATCATTGAACCTGGAAGATAGCCCATTTCTTGCATATGAAGACATTACTGCAGTTATCTGAGTTATCTAAGTTAATTCCTGCATCATTTCTCTTTTAAACAAGATATTTTAATGTTCTGGACACATTGATCATCCATTCTCAGATGCTTTCAATAATTTTTCCATAGAACATCCATGGATCTTCCAAGCTTGCAATGATGTCACAGAGAAAGATATTTTCACTCGACATTCTGCACAGTCCAGTTTAACAGCGCTACTGTTTAACTCGATGGACATCTTTTCAGGTGCTGCATTCATAAGTATTGCCCTTGAACTCTTCCTAACATATTTTACATGCAAAAATACACCTTGGAATTCAATTAGCAGTGTAAACTTATATGCTTCATCTATAATTGTGGTCTACAGCGGTCACAAGTGACTTGCTAATCAGTTTTTGTGCCTTGAAGATACAACGTGTCAGTCAGAGCCATAGTTAATTGAATTAAGCAGAAATTAGTCTGAAGGGAGGAACCTGAGACTCATACGAGATCCCTTCAAAACACTCATTTTGTGATCTACGGTACTTTGAGTAATTGCAGCAAGGCTGATGTTATTATAACATGATCTGGGCAACATACACAAAGCTTGGAGCCACATATAAAGGTCAATGTTCCCATTATTTGAAAGATGACATGATCTACGAGCTACTGAAGTTTGTTGTTATTTGATCAGAATTGTATCACATAAAAGGCAAATGAACATGCAAGTTAATCAAATTCACAATATGAGACCCAACAAGTAAATGGAATAACAGTGTGCTAGTTTATGGTCCCAAGCCACAGACAGGCAATAGATGCTCCAACTGTCAGATTTCTGCACTGATTTTATTTTATTACTTAATAACAGTCTCTAGTTTTGATTCCATGGCAGTGTTTGAGAGCTGAAGAGAATATTACTATGTTCAAAGGGGACAGTGCATCAAGACATTTTTGAAACAGTCATGCCAGCTGTAGTATGCTGTAGTCATTGATGTGGTAGGCAGAAAAAGTCCTGAAAATGCCCCACAATTTCTGTACGACATATTTTTACAACACAGTTGCACAATTTTGTGTTCAATATGAAGCCCCTTGACTGTAAATGAGGCTTAACAGAGATAAAAAAAAAATGTCATACGGTCCTTAACCACCCTTAGTTATTCTTGTCTCCTATTGAAAGAAAGAACATAAGAGAATCTATATTATTTAACGAAGTGTAAAAGAAATCCATTCAGAACATTTTGATTGGTGTGTGAAGAAGAATAAATGTGAATGAAAATGTGACGGCGAGATGGAAGTGATAATTAAGAGAAAAGATATATCATCAGTTTAAGATTGTGAACTGTCTGAAAGACAATATTAATTTAATGCTAAGGTTGAAGTTAAATCAGAAAGCTCCAAAAAAGAAAACTGGGCCAAAAATTAGTCACTATGCAATGGTTTCTGAAGCGACATCAGTGTTGGAAACATTGTCATTTACCTCCCTCTCTTTCAATAACTCTGTTAGTTCATGACTACTACTTGTTAAAGAAATACATGTCTCAACAGAGCCTGACTGCGGTACTGAAAACAAACACGGGGTTGTTCTCGTTCTCCCTCAACACAGAGCAGTTTATAGCAGCTTTGTCAAGGATTTATATAAACTGTGACATCGTTGTGCAATCAAAACTGTCTCCCCAGGTAGGTCAAACTCTGAAATGAATTGTACTCCTATTTCTGAACACGTTCAGAAGGAGCAGCTGTCTAACACCCTGCCTGATAAGAAACTGGACAATCAGCATATGAATGCAACAGCAAATAACACAGATACATTATAATAAATCAATTTTATTTCTGATAACAGTTGCTCTAGGGCTGTGCGATTAATCGATTTTAAATCTAAATCGGATTTATTAATCAAGACGATGTTAAAAAAAAGGAAAATCGATTTTCCTTTTTTGCAGCTGGCTGCATTACAGACAGAGCTCGTCTAGTCATCTTTGTTTGGTCAAGAAAATTGTAAATGTTGTCACTTTACTAAACTCAAGGAGGATTTACAGTATCTTTCAATTGCACTTAATTCCCAATAGGGACATTTGTTTGCTATTTTTCTTTAAAAATAAAGATAAAATATTTGAAACAATTTATTCCATTGTCTTTTGTAGGTTTACCAGAAAAATCGAAATCGAAATCAAAAATCGGGTTTTCAGAGAAAAAAATCGGGATTTTATTTTTGTCCAAAATCGCCCAGCCCTAAGTTGCTCCTTTATACATTATTCTGCGTCCATGGATGTTGGTTTCCTCCTGATCATAACTATCAAGGATATGTTCAAATATATGTTAAGGAGGGTCCCCCCTTATGAGCCTGGTCCTGGTCCAGGTTTCTTCCCTCCTAAAGGGGAGTTTTGTCCTTGCCACTGTTTGGCTTAAGGCTTTTCTCCCACTAGGGGAGTTTTTACCTGCCATTGTTTATGTAATAATTGCTCGGGGGTCATGTTCTGGGTCTCTGGAAAGCGTCTAGAGACAACATCTGTTGTATTAGACGCTATACAAATAAAATTGAATTGAATTGAATTAATATCAGGGCTAAAAAAATAATCAACCCACCTTTATCCACCTAGCTTAATTTGTTTGAACAAAACACAGTAATGTCCACTAATGTCCAGTAATGCTTTATGTCTCACATCCTGTGTAATTTTACCAGTGATTCCACAATATTTTCAATTTTGAGACTTTTGCTCTGAAAGCGGTACAACAGAGTAACTGTGGGCATAAATCTGCACAAATATTCCACCTGCTACAAGACAAACCTAAATGCCATATTGATGAGAGGCTTGGAAAAGGCAGTTCAAATATTCAGTAATCCATATTTAAAACATTTTTTTTCCTAATTGCATTATTAGTTCTGTCAGGTAATTAATTCATATTGAACATATTGTTGTTGTTTTTTATTGTTGACTGTGTGGAAGCATGCAGAGTCTCCATGAGGATTAAGGATTTTCAGGAGTGTGATGGCAAAAAGGATGCAGCAAAAAAGCCCGTGAGACTGTAACTCTGCCTTCTGGTATTAGCAATGGATTGTCATGTGCTTCATTTCTCCATTTAGATACAAAACCTGGACCATTTCAAGTGGGATGCAATTGTTTTATTTATTTTTTTATTTATTTTGACATTTCTTAACCAAGAAAATCCTCTGGAGATCACTGATGTCTTTGTCAAGGGAGTTCTGGCCATGAAGCAGCAGCAGCTTGCCCCACAGACATGAGACAGTTACAGGTAAAAACAACAACAAACATAGTTACAATAAAAATGGGGATCATAAAACAAATTAAGAATCCTCATCAAATCAAATCAAATCAAATCAAACTTTATTTATATAGCACTTTTCCTACAAATAATGAAACACAAAGTGCTTAACAGAAAAAAAAACAAGAAAAAACAAATAAACATAAAACTTATTAATGCCCCCCCCCCCCCCCTCCCCGCAGACAAAAGCACACTACAATTCACCTAAATTCCTAAATTACACACAGACACGCACGCAGACACATGGTGTAGACATGGCTAGGCACAGAGGATCCAGGTGAGGAAACGGTAACAGGGAGCCGTCCACGCCAGGAGGTTCCATAGCCCGCAGCTACAAGGGGGGGGGGCCCACAGAGACCATCCCGGCCCGGACGGAAAGAGGAGTCCACACCACAGCGGTGAAGCCGTGGTGCAGAGCTCCACAACCATCCAGGCCAGAACCACCCCCAGGACGACCCCCTGCAGGCCAGAGTCACTCCCAGCATGGAGGCTCCCCATGAGGAAACACTGGAGATAAAAGCTACAAGAAAACAGGATAAAATACACTAAAGGAGTTTATAAAAAACCTAAAACATAAAAACATAAAATCCTAAAAGTATGTCTAGAAAGTAAGACATTAAAAACTAAAATAATAAAACAGTAAAATGTATAAAATAGACCATAAATAACAACTAAAATATTTAGATAAAACATTGAGATTAAACAAAAATAAAATACGATAAGAAAGGATAAACTAAATATAAAACAGAGCAGTAAGATTCAATAAAAATAAGGGTGAGCATAAGAAATGTAAAAGAGTTAAATGAGTCAGTTAAAAGCCTGATTAAAGAGATGGGTCTTGAGCCTCTTTTTAAAAACATCAACAGTCTCTGCGGCCCTGAGGTTCTCCGGGAGGCTGTTCCACAATCGGGGACCATAAAAACTGAATGCCGCCTCCCCGTGTGTCCTGGTTCTAACTTTTGGTATGGTTAAAAGGCCAGCACCGGAGGACCTCAGGGTCCGCGAGGGTCGATAGGGTAAAAGTAGTGCAGACAAATAAGAAGGCCCAAGACCATTAAGACACTTAAAAACTAGTAAAAGAACCTTAAAATCGATCCTGAAGCGCACGGGGAGCCAATGCAGCGATTTTAAAACAGGTGTAATGTGCTCCCGCCCTCTGGTCCTCGTCAGCACGCGTGCGGCTGAATTCTGTAATAATTGTAGGTTGTACATGTTCTTTTTAGGAAGACCAGAGAGCAGGGCGTTACAATAATCTAAACGACATGAGATAAAAGCATGCATTAGCACCTCCGTACTGGCCTGAGAGAGAAACGGGCGGACTCTGGCTATGTTCTTAAGATGGTAAAAACCGATCTTTGTTATGTTTTTAATATGTGGAATAAAAGTGAGCTCAGAGTCAAAAATCACGCCCAGATTTTTAACTGATTTTGAGGGTTTAAAATCCTGTAACTTTGGTAAAAGTTTCTCTCTCTGGCCTTCGGGACCGATGAGTAAAATCTCTGTTTTGCCCTGGTTGAGCTGTAGGAAGTTTGCTGCCATCCATGACTTGATGTCTAAAATACAGTTAAAAAGGGCATCAATTGGCCCAGTGTCATCAGGAGACACGGCGATGTACAGTTGCGTATCGTCAGCGTAACTATGGAAGCTGATGCCGTGTCTCCTGATGACGTCCCCAAGGGGCAGCATGTACAGATTAAAAAGAGTTGGACCTAAAATTGACCCTTGGGGAACCCCACACTTTATCTTATAGGTTCCTGAGGAACATGTATCCATACTTACGAAGAAACTTCGATCAGTGAGGTAGGACGTGAACCATTTAAGAACAGTACCAGAGAGGCCGACCAGGTGCTTCAGTCTGTTTAATAAAATGTGATGGTCTACTGTATCGAAGGCGGCGGTTAGATCCAGCAGAACCAAGACTGTGAGTTTTTGGTTATCTAAATTGCACCTGATGTCATTTAAAATCTTTAAAAGTGCTGTCTCTGTACTGTGGTTCATCCTAAAACCGGACTGATGAGCCTCTAAAATGTGTGTTGAGTTTAAAAATTCATTCACTTGATTAAAAACAAGTTTTTCTAAAATTTTACTTAAAAACGGTAAGTTGGATACAGGCCGGTAGTTATTTAAAACATTGGGGTCCAACCCACTCTTCTTCAGAAGGGGCTTCACCACCGCCGTTTTAAAGGCGGCGGGGAAGGCACCCGTCTGAAGAGAACAGTTGACCAAATACAAAAGCTGTTCCTCAAAGAACCCATAGAGTGTTTTAAAAAACGGTGTGGGAATGGGGTCTAAAAGGCAGGTTGTGGGCTTTACCTTGGAGAAAACTCTACAAAGTGTCCCTGCATCAACCAAGGCAAAACTCTCCAGTGTTTCCTCAGGTAAAAGCATTGATCCAGGTGTGTTAAGAGTTAAAATCTGTTGAGATAAAAGACTGGATCTAATGTCATCAATTTTACCCCTGAAGTGGTCTGCAAAATCCTCACAGAGGGCATCTGTTGCTGTTTTATGGGATCTGTTCAGGTTTCCATTTGTTAGAAGATCTATTGTGGAGAAAAGGAATTTGGAATTGTTTTTGTTATTTAGAATTAGGTTTTTGAAATGGGCGGTTCTTGCTTTTTTAATACTGTTATTGTAGTACTTAAGGTGTTGGCAAAAAATGTCATAATGAACTGTTAATTTTGATTTCCTCCATCTTCTTTCGGCACTCCTGCAGTTTCTTTTTAGTTTCTTTATTTCCTCAGTTCTCCATGGGGGTGTAGGTTTTATGCTAATTCTTTTAGTTAAAATCGGAGCCACTGAGTCCAGCGTTGTTTTGAGTATTTTGTTAAAATTGTCAACGATAAAATCACAGGGAGCTGGTAAAATTTCTGCAGGAGTGTTCTGTAAAATCTGGATAAAATTTGCAGCCACTTCAGGAGTTAGGTTACGTTTCCTCACCGTTCTCACCGGGGCCTCCCGCTGGTTAAAACTGGTGATGTTAAAAAACACGCAAAAATGGTCAGACACAGCCAGGTCCACAACAGAGCACGCACCCAGGGACAGGCCGTAGGTTATGACCAGGTCCAGGGTGCGCCCCCTGCTGTGGGTCGGCTGTGTGACATGTTGCTTAAAATCTAGACAGTTTAAAAGGTTTAAAAATTCTCTGGATACTGGGTCTGAGATGTTGTCTAAGTGCAGATTAAAATCACCAGTTATTAAGATCCTGTTGTAAGAGGTGTGAATAATTGATAAAAGTTCAGAGAATTGGCTGATAAAACAGGTGGAATACTGTGGGGGTCTGTAGACCGTTATGCAGAGAATTGGGGGGTTGCTAAAAACAAAAGCATGATATTCAAATGATGTGTAGCTGTTAAAAGGAACTGCATTGGATGACATAGTTGTTTTTGTTATTGATGCAGTTCCGCCCCCTCTCTTGCCCCCCCTGGTAGAAAATAGAAAGTTAAAATCTGGCGGGGAGGCCTCAGTGAGAACAACAGGTGCATCTGTGCCAAGCCATGTCTCTGTAAGGAGAATACAGTCCAGTTTCCTGTCTAAAATCAGGTCATTTATAATAAAGGATTTGTTTAAAAGAGAGCGCACGTTCAGCACAGCCATCTTGATGTCTGTGCCGAACGCACGCTCATCATGGTGCTTTAATGGAACATTAAAAACATAGCTCGATCTAAAAACATTCCTGTGCTTTGTTTTTCTGCTTGAGATGAGTGTTTTGATAATGTGGGTGTCCAGAGATTCTGGTGACAGGGGTGGTGGTGGTGCTGTACAGGTGTGTGTGGTGTTGGTGTATGTGGTGGGTGGGGGTGAGTGAGATGTGCTCCTATGTGTCTGTGTGTTAGCAGTGAGTCATGAGGTGGTGGTGCAGGACTGTACTGTCAGGTCAATGTTTACTGATAAAAGCCGTGACCCCACCTGGTTTGGGTGGAGGCCGTCATGTTTAAAAAGGTGGGGTCTGTTTAAAAAAGCTATAAAATTGTCCACATATGGGATACCTTGGTCCAGGCAGTATCCCTTCAGCCACCGGTGCAGCTGGCGGAGGCGACTGGTGGTGACGTCCCCGTAGCGTGGCGGGGGAAGCGGCCCGGAAATGACCAGCCGCTTCCCCGTGTCCAGCAGGCGATCCACCATGGCCCTGAACTCCTGCTTCAGGACCTCCGACTGCCGATTTCTCAGGTCGTTGATTCCGGCCTCCAGGACCAGCGTGGAGGCCGAGCTGTGCTGATCACACAGGCGCAGGGCGGCGGACTCCACATCTTTCACCCGGGCTCCGGGGTGGCAGAAGGTCCGGCCGCCCTGCACCCTCACATGGCGGACCATCGAGGTCCCGACGACCAGGACAGGTGGAGTGCGCTGCTCCGCGGTCCCGGGGACCGGCACGGGTGGGGTGCGCTGCTCTGCGGTTCCGGGGACCAGTACAGGTGGGGTGCGCTGCTCCGAGGGCCGCCTGGAGCTGCGCCTCTGGCGGGAGGGGACCCGGGGTTGGTGACGCCGGCCCGCGGTTGCTCCTGGCCGAGACGGAGAGGCCGAGCCAGGCTGGGCCTGCAGATCCCGGTTCCTGGGCTGGCGAGAGCCACGACCCGCTGGATGGACCGGTCCCTGCGGAGAGCCGAGACGCGCTCCCATCGGCGGGAAATCCTGCATGCTGAGGACGTCGAACCTGGTCCCCAGTGGGAGATCAGGTGGCGGGGCAGGGGGAGATGGACGTCTGGTGCCTCTGGTCACCACGGCCCAGGATTTCTCCGCCCTGAGCGGCGTCGAGCTCACCGGCTCCGGAGCCGCCGCTCCTTCCTCCCTGACGGAGTACTGCCACTCCGCGGGACGGAGACAGGAGGTGGAGGGTGCCGAGGATTTCGGCTTGGCTCCCTGCTGGAGCCAGCGGAGCCCAGCGGGTGCTGCTGCTGGAGATCCGGGGGTGGGAGATCCGGTCCATGGCAGGGTGGTATTTTCCATGGCCGTCATGCTCCGATCACCGGTACCGGATAATCTCAGGTGAGCGATAAACTTCGACTGCGTCGTTGCGACGGTGGAGAAATCCATAAGGATTTTGTCCTTCTCCTTTAGATCAGCTTTCAGGCTCACGATGCTGTCCCTTAATTTTGACAGGGCAGGTAAACAGGTCTCACACACCGCTGCCATCTCAACGGTGTTCCGTGTTCCCGCTTTCCTGCGTTCCGCAATCACTTCCCATAATCAGACCGGGGTTTCCATATTCCGTTTTTTCCCCAAAATCTACTGTGCAGCTCAAACTGCCTGCTGGACATCAACCAGAAACCATCATGACGTGTTCCAGACAAAACTACAGTCAATTACTCCCCCTAGAAAACTTTGTGCCTCAAGCCCCACAATACGGTTTGACGTACATGCACGAAAATCGGTACACACCTGTATCATGTCGCAACTTAAAGAAAAGTCTCTTGGCGCCATGGCCGAAACCGAACAGGAAGTCGGCCATTTTGAATTAATCTTGTAATTTTGCCTAAATGTATGCCATTTCTTCAGCCGCTTCTTCGCCCGAACCGTAACATGCACCCAGGTGTGTTAAACATCAAAATGTGCGTCTCGATCTTTTCTCAGTCAAAAGCGTTACCGTGGCGACGATAGACGCCAAAAAGCGCCCCCCCCCTTCACATGGTTGGTCCATATTTGATACTTTCTATTTTCTGCAATAACTTTTGAATGGTTTGACATAAAGACTCGTGGGTGGTGTCATCGAACATGGTTTTGAGTCCTTGAATATAATTGGTGCAAATTAGCCCCGCCCCTTCATCTGATTGGTCGATATCTGATAGTTCCTACTTTCTGCCATAACTTTTGAATGGTTTGATATGGAGAGTCGTGGCTGGTGTCATCTAAATGTCCAAGTCATACAAGCGCATCCACTGCAGCACGCCTGAACGTGCACAACGGTGCAAGGGCCCGTTCATCGCTGCTTGCAGCTTTAATTTTGTACTTGCATTTTTATTTTTCACAAAAGACACTCATTAACATTTTCACTTCACTTGTTCCTAAACTTTTTAGGGAGTTTTTAAAAGTTGCGGCCAGAGTTTCATTTAGCAGTACCTGAATAATTACCAAAGCAATTTTGTAATTAAAGGCCTGAGTGAAATAAATACAAACAAGGAATAAATAATAGAGCAGTGGATGAGACATTCAACTCTGAGCCACTTGTGGGAATGTTTCAGTCCTCATTATTCTTTTATCTGATTTTATTATACAGCCAGCTCATTACCACCCTCCCCATCCCATTGCCACAGACTAAATGAATATATGAAGCAATAAACATAATGAAGTTCCCTTGAATAATTGACTTCTGTATTGTCATAAATCATCATTGACACCAACCCTGTGAAACAGCTTCTGGTTGAAATGACAGTCATCCCAATTCACCTAGCGTGTACACTGGGTGAACATCACCACAACACCCACCACTGCAGTCTGTCGTCACTGCTCAGCTGGTCTTCTCTTCATTCTTGGGGGCAAACACATTGGTTTCTTTTCGTTGACAAAACTCTGATTGGCAAAACGTCACTTTGGTCACTGTTTAATATTCACAACAGCTACCATATACGTTGTTCCAGTAACCTTTGTAACTTACTCATCCCTAAAGCCTGCACAGATCATTTCAGTTTTCTGCTCCAAGTGACTGCAAGTAACTTCCAGAAGACACTAAAATTGAGTTCCTTTTTGCCACTTTCACCTTTTAAAAATTTGGTGCAAACATTAGTTTGTGATCGTCACACCTGCTTTTAGATACTTTTAATATGTCCCTGCATGCAATTTTATGAATGTTTAAGTATGGTTTTCCTAGTTGTAAATGTAATTTTATTTTGTTATTTGTTATTTTGTTATTTGTTTGTTTTTATTGTTTTCCCTTTTTTGGGGGAAACATGCCATCATTGTAAATGAGAGCTAGTTGGCGTATCTGGATAAATTAAGCCTGAATGAAATGAATAAACAATAACACGAAGAGCAGATCAGTGACTACATCCAGAGACATCTGTAGAGCTATCCCAGTTAAAGTAAATCTGAATTTAATAAGACAATCTAATCATTTACAGGTTGCAGTGATAAAGAAAATTATTGAGAAATGTACTTTTTCAGGTTTTTTAACTCCATCTATAAACTACAAAACAGCAGCAGAGACTGCAAGATGAGAAATAGTGACCATAGCCAACAAAGGGAGAGGAGTGTAAATACAGCCCTGAAAAATAATCAAATGGAAAACATATCTATGTTCTGAGCAATGCTTGACATATTGCTAAAGGCTCAAGAGACATTGTATGGTTTTATGTTGCTTTAAACTATCCAAAAGTACATACAATTTATGTTAAATTTGAATCATGATTTTTTAACAAAGCACCCAAAAAAGGGAAGACACACATCCTATAATGCCGTTCATCATAATGCTTAGTTTACCTACTGAGAAAGTTACCTATGCTCATATGATTTCAATGATCATCATGGATTCTTCATAATATTATTTATATTCTCTGAATAATGTCACATTCTTAGTTTTAGTGTTGTAAAGTCAGGCATGTGTTTCAAACATCTAGTAGATGATTTTAAGAGACCACTTACCCCTGGGTTCCTCTGGGTGCACAAATCCTCCTTCTGATTTCCTACCACCTCTATCTGCCGTATGTAATTTGATGCAATTTAGCCGTGGCTGAGTGCAAACATAGATTTGATGCACATTGTTAGGGGAGCAGAGTGGATAGTCACACCTTGGACGCTTCTAAACCCTACTGCAGTTCTTCTGGTGGGACCACTCTCACTCCTCCCTCACATGTATGTATTGCAGGGGTGGATTGGCCATAGGGAGTACCGGGAGTTTTCCCTGTGGGCCGGTCGGTAATAGGCAGGCAGTGGCTGACCTTTTTTTTTTATATGTAAAGAGATAGGCCCAGTAGTCCCGCCCACACATTTTCCAGTTATAATTACAAATCAGGTCACCGGAGTTAAAGTGTTTTAAGTATCAATCACTTTCTCCACTGTCCAATTTGTTCATGATTTACCTATTTTCTCTCTGTGTTTATGGTTTATTGCCCTTACTTTGCCTTTTTTGAACACTTATTAATGGAAATTTTCAGATTAAATTACATCAAATAAGAGACCAGGAGACAATGACCCATTTCACATTATACAGTTAAATTTAATGTACATCAACGGACAGTATCTGCGTGCAGATTGTGGTGGGCCCGTCTGCATAAAAAAAGTCCAGGGCTGAATTTGTGTCTCAGTCCAGGCCTGATGTATAGTATCAAGAGCATTTCTGTCCTTTGCAGTTGGTTGGAAGTGCAGCACACACAACCAACTGCAAAGACTTTTCAGAAACTTCTCTGAAAAAAGGTAATGTGTTTTGAGAAAGCATTGACAGGGAATTGATAATAGTAATTATTTCTATTGAAGAAGACGAAGAGCAAGATGGTACATTATGTTATACTGAAGCCAGTCAAGTGAAACATCCTCTCAATATATCCTTTCAAGGCCTTATATGCCCTTATTTTAATGCAAAATACTATGCAATGACTACTATAAAATAGCTATAACATCTATTCTGGAACCTTTTCATTGATTACTGTCATAATCTAAAACCCACTGAAGTTGCAAATAAGACACTAATTGGTCAAACACAACTTTTCATGAGCACAAACGTAAAGCATGAAGCTTGAGGAGATTGCTTGATGATCAAGTTCTTTCAGGGATTCAGCTGCTTTGCAAACAGTCTGATATGTTCTGTGCTTTACATGTAACTTACATGTAACTTTTCATTACAGCAAAACTTAAAATAACAAATGTTGTGCAAAGATTCAAGCTTGTTGTAGATTTCGACTCATGTCATATTACGTACTCATGATAAAATTGAGTGTGTTTGGAATTAGGGCTGCAACTAACGACTATTTTAATAGGCGACTAGTCACCGACTATTGAAACGATTAGTCGACTAATCGGATAATTAGTAATTTTTTCTTAAATTTAGTATGTCGCTTTAATTATGTGGCAAATGATAATAAACACAAGAAAGATGGGTACTTCAATGAAAAATACAGGACTGTCTCAGAAAATTTGAATATTTTGATAAAGTCCTTTATTTTCTGTAATGCAAAAATGTCATACATTCTGGATTCACTACAAATCAACTGAATTATTGCAAGCATTTTATTATTTTAATATTGCTGATCATGGCTTACAGCTTAAGAAAACTCAAATATCCTATCTCAAAAAATTTGAATATTCTGGGAATCTTAAGCTGTAAGCCATAATCAGCAATATTAAAATAATAAAAGGCTTGCAATATTTCAGTTGATTTGTAATGAATCCAGAATGTATGACATTTTTGTTGTTTTAATTGCATTACAGAAAATAAAGAACTTTGTCACAATATTCTAATTTTCTGAGACAGTCCTGTAGATATTTTATTCAACTTTGCCCCTTTTCATACAAAAAGTTAATAAAATGTCCTATTTAAAACCAAGGACATGCACAGTGATCAGTCAGACATAAAGCCATGAATAAATAAACCTCTGTCCATTATTTTTCATTTTTTAAGAAGAGCCAAATGTGTTATATGAAAAATAAAATAAAACGTATCATATTTTTTCTGTATCAAGTGGGTGAAATCGGTTCTGGATGGCAGGACGTTCTCTGGGTTGAACTGGTGTATCATTTGTTGAAACTCGTCACCCAGACCCGACGTGCTTTCTCTTCAAATGCTCGTGCATTACCAACGTGCTCCCGTGATAAGCAAGGTCGGCTTTGCAAACCTTGCAAGTCATCTTTTTATTTACCGTATCGAGGCTAAAAGGCTCCAAAACTTTAGAAGTTTTGTTACATGCAGCTGCTACAGGACGGGACGCCGTCATTTCTGTTTACCCGCTACCGCTCGGCAGAGACGCTATCGCGCATGCGCGACTCTCGGCAGAGATTGTATTGAAGTGAGACGCTTCACTCCGTTGGAAGAACAGGTCTGGCGACAATTGTCGACAATGGAATTCATTGTCGACAATTTTGATTATCGATTTTTGTCAACAACGTCGACGAATCGTTGCAGCCCTATTTGGAATTTGCAACAGCTTTAAGAACGTTACATGATTCATTTCATGACCAATTGGCCGATGTCAAGCTATCACATATCTATTGTCTCGGGAGAAAATGCATTTTTATGAGGTGGATGATTCTTATTCGTTTCATTATCCCCCTTCAAATGAGATCACAAGGGTGCAATTACCTCTGACCGCATGTAATTATGTTGAATGTTTCCACTCTGTGATAAACAGAACTCATTCACACAATTGTCAGTTTTGACAAACCATCAATCATCTGAGGACTGCATACCAGAGTTCCCATGGTAGCCGATGCTCACTGATCTGGAACATCATTGTTAATTCGGTGTCACTTGTGCAACGTTGCTTTGCTTGTTGCACTGAGTCATTCAGTAACCTGTGCACCACCAACAGCTCACACACTCTTCTCAGGAATATATGAATATCTGACATTCTGGATGTACCTATGTGTCTTTTCGGTGGCAGGACTGTGCTTGATTTAGAGAAGAAATGCCTGGCTCTGCAAGATGACAAGGCACCACACTTAAGCTGATGAGCTCTGCTTTTTGGACAAGTACATTCCACTGGGGATTCAGTGAGAACCTGCCATAGGAGAAAGGAAAAAGATTAAGGAATTTACTTCCCTTCTGTCGCTACCCTTGTCCATCACTATTCACAATTATCTCACACAATGATTTTGTTATGAAATATGCAACATACATCCACAAAACCTGTCAAGTTGAATGCATCTATTTATATATATATTTATATATATATATATATATATATATATATATATATATATATATATATATATATATATATATATATATATACATATATATATATATATATTGTTTTTCATCTCACAATTTACTGGTTCAGCAGAAAGAAGATTTTGTTCCAATAGCAGTTATTTCCAGATTTTAATTATTTAACTGTTTTGAACTGTAATTAATAACTTTAATTATTATACTTTTTTAGCTTCATGCATCAGTATCAGTATCAATTGGATAAATGTCTCAAAAACTTAGACATGGTTTAAAAGAAGGACAAAAATGTGTAGGCTATGCTTAACGTTAGCTGTTCATTATTATTGACTGTTGGCATGGTGATTTTACCATCTGCTGTTCAAAGCACTGTAGTATCGTAAAACAAAATTGGTTCATGTTGCCCATTGGTTTGCGGACTAACACACTGTTGCATCTTCACATGAAATTATCGTAATTAAACACAGGAATAAAAGAGAGAAAGGTTTCTGAAAACAAAATTATTCCAACTCTATGGGCAACAGAGTAGTTTGAACTAGGGCTGGGCGATTTTGGACAAAAATAAAATCCCGGTTTTTTTCTCTGAAAACCCGATTTTCGATTTCGATTTTTTTGGTAAAACTACAAAAGACAATGGAATAAATTGTTTCAAATATTTTATCTTTATTTTTAAAGAAAAATAGCTAACAGATTTCCCTATTGGGAATGAAGTGCAACTGAAAGATACTGTAAATCCTCCTTGAGTTTAGTAAAGTGACAACATTTACAATTTTGTTTGTAATGCAGCCAGCTGCAAAAAAGGAAAAATCGATTTTCCGATTTCCTTTTTTTAACATCGGTTGTGATTAATAAATCCGATTTAGATTTAAAATCGATTAATCGCACAGCCCTAGTTTGAACCCTAGATTTCTATATTTGACATTGCCATCTTGGGGATTTTGGAGCATGAATTGACCATATTTAGAAGAAAGGGGGCAGTGCAAGGTTGTCAGTTAAGCCTTGGGGCTTGGGATGACTTCAGTAACAGGGTGCATTTATCATACATACACCGTGTTCCTCATGATTAAGTTGTTGTCAAAACACTTTGGAAAACAAACCAACATTTGGTATGCATTTGTACACATTCTATTTTATGGAAGCAGTTCCAAGGACATCATGGTTGAGGCTGAAGCAAAAGATTTATGTCCCCCCCCCCAAAAAAAAACAACTGAAATCAGAATCTTTTGAGGTTGTATAACAATATGACTGATTACATCACAATTGTAAACCATAGCTATTATCATGTGACTTCCGTTCACTCAAGGGAATTAATCAGTGTTCTTTTTTTCCATTATGCTTATTTTAGTTTGTTTTACTTTGTTTTAGTCCTATTCATGTCAAACAAGCCAACCAGACCCTCAACCCAGATTTCTGAGGGCTAATATCCACTTTATTATGGAATACTTATGTGGAGGACCACAAATGCACATCAGAAGGACAGAAATTAGCTAATGAATCACTTTGCATTTCATTTCTCTCATTTAAAAGTTGATAGAAAACGATTTTGAGTCATGTTCCTGTGGCTATTGCACTTTAAGGCACTTTAAAGGTAGGCTAAGTGATTTCTGGATGATGTAACATCCGTTGGTATTTAAACAAAGCATGGAGAGCAAACTCGCCCCTCCCCCTTGCTCCAGGGCTTCCTGAGAGTACACACACCCTCATCAAGCATGAACCATGGATCTATTATAAAACTGGATGAGATATCAAAAATGGCCGCCCATTCATTTCAATGCATTCTGCTCAGCCAGCGCATACGCTGAAAAAATCTCTCACTTCCGGGTTTACTTCCGCATACACGGGCCCATAGAGCATGCGCAGTTGAGTCACCTCCCATGATGCTCTGGGGCCTCCCATCATGCCCCGGGGCAATGACGCGAGTATTAATATAATATGTATTAATATTTGTTTGTTTGTTTGTGCTGTTTATTCCGAATATGCCAGGAAGCAAAATAATAAAGCATAGTAAAACCGAAAATAAATGACATATTCGAAAAGGAGTGAGAAGAAGCATAGCTTATTAGCTCTCACCCCTTTGTCTAAAATAAAAAAATATATATATATTATATATATATACATACATACACATATACACTGTATATACATACACACATACATATACACATACATAGTCTAGATACTGTATCCATATATACACATACACACATACCTAAACATACCTACACATACATGCACACACATACATATATACACATATATATATACCCACACATACATACACACACACAGGCTTCTCTGCCTCTCATCACCATGCCATATCAAATGAATGATAATAAACAATAATCATACATGAACTTTATCCTTCGTACCCTTTAAACAACATATTTTTGTACATTTTCTTGAACTGTTGGATGTTTGGACTTTGTTTGAGTTCCTCACTTAGGTTGTTCCATAGCTTGACACCGGTAATAGATATACAGAAACCTTTCAAGGTTGTTCGTATGTTTAAGATTTTGAAGTTATGTTTCCCTCTTAACTGATACCCTCCCTCCCGATTCCTAAATACATTTTGGATATTTTCTGGTAATTGTCTGTTTTTTGCTTTATACATGATGATTGCTGTTTGGTAAGATATGATGTCAGTGAATTTCAGTAGTTTTGATTGTATAAAAAGTGGATTTGTGTGTTCCAAGTATTTGACCTTATGAATAGTCCTTATTGCTCTTTTCTGTAGGATGGTGAGTGACTGTAATGAAGTTTTGTAATTATTTCCCCAAATCTCAGCACAGTAATGTAAATATGGCAAGACCAGTGAACAGTAAAGTGTGCGAAGTGAATTGTGATCCAGTAGTTGTTTTGCTTTGTGTATGACTGCAATGCTTTTTGAAACTTTGGACTGTACATGTTTGATGTGTGGTTTCCAACTCAGTCTGTCATCTACTGTAACCCCAAGAAATTTGTTTTCGTGCACCCTTTCAATTTCAATCCCATCTATTTCTATTTGCACCTTTGTGTTTACTGTGCATTTGCCAAATAACATAAATATAATATATTAATAATATAATATATTAATATATATATATATATTAATATAATATATTAATTAATGTATATTATTACATGTATAGTATTACATATATTATTAATGTATTAATATAATATAATTACATAATATATATTAATATAAACATCCGTGGAATGCACGGACACGGCTGTGACGTCAGCCGTGACGTCACGCCCAGAAAGAGACTTTTCTTTGACTTTTCTGGCCGTTATAAAACATTTTTGACGGATATAAAGTCCATGACTTAAAAATATAGAATACAAAGATTAGTAATTGCCGGTGATTACAGCTGGAGGTGTCCTGTGAACAGTTTTAGAGGCTTCTCTTTTACTATTGCGGTCTATGGGAAAAAAGCTTTCTGGGCCACATGGGATTTTTGGTTGCAGTACCGCGGCTGGCCACTGGAAAAAATCGGCGTGCCTTCTGAGCGCCAGACCCGGGGGCTGGCATGAACCCTCTCCATGTCAGTGATTAGCCTGCGCAATGTCTGCAATGGTTTGAAGAGCAGGCTTCTCCTGGGCCCCGCCCTCATTGATTCCAGTTCAGGGAGCCAGGGCTGTGCATGACTGTCTTTCGTTTGGTTTTCGGTTTTTGTTTTGTTGTTGACAATGTTCTCATGAGAGGGTCAGCTTGTGGACAGTGAGGGGATAATGACTCAATGTAACAAAAAATAAAATGGGTTCAACATTTGTATTCATTTCATTTTTGATGATGTTCATAGAAGTTTAAAAAAGCTTTGTAGAAAGTAAAATGAATGCTGTGGATTGCTTTGCTGATGAGAGGAGCTGGATTGTGGCCTCTGGGTTTTGGTTTCACTCAGAAAGTCTTAATAATAGCACAGTGACCTTCCAAATCCCACCAGGGAAATAGTAACACTGAACATGATATCACTGTTTGTGAGGGGTAATTAAAAAGAAAAGGAAACGGTATATGGGCCACACTTATTTAGCTCTTTTGTTAACCTTGTCTACGCTCTACAAAACATTTCACAATGTGTATCTCATTCCCATCATAGAGATCTGTCAAGAACAGAACTTTCAACTCCTGAAAAAATAAATAAAGGACATGATATGTCACCTTTAACTTTTCAAACCCCACTTGGCTTTCCCCTAAAATAGTTTTATTCTCGTGTCTTACCTATAAACCTCAAAAATATGGAAAGTTGCTCAAAATAATGAATAATAAAGTGATGAAAACCATAAAGCAAAGATGAAAGCAGTGGGGAGTCAAAGAGGACCATTTGTGAGGATATTATTCTAAAATCCAGTTCATCCAGGTTTCCAGGCAAAGCAGCTCAGTTGAGGTTTACCCTCACTCACTTCCAAATCTGCAGAGCACACCCTCCTCGTGTTATTAGCTCACCCAAAGCTTACTTTAGCCATTTTTTTATTTTCCTTTTTTTTCCTCCTCTATAATACGTGTCTTAAACAATCATGAAAAAAACTGTTGATTGATTGATAGATGCATGCATTTTTGTTGATTGTTAGATTTTCCAGTACTACTCCACTTGTGACCTCCTTTGCTCTCCCTTAAACTTAAACAGGAATATGAGGACTATCCATCTTTGCAAGTGTACATATTATCAGAAATAAAGAAACATATAAACATATCATATCATGATGCTGACGTGATTTCTCAAGACCAGCTGAGGTTTTGATATAATATATAATTGATATCTTTCCTGCCACATTGTGACCAAACATTGATTGATAAATATAAATATGTGGTATTTCCATTGAGGCAAGTTTGGTAAGTGGTGAAGCTCTCATTTATCTCTTCAGCAAGGCTTACTCCACACTCAGTGCTTCTGAAGTGCCTTTGTAGAGCTTGTAAATCCATTATAATATTCTCAAAGTCATTCACGAAGGATTAGAAACAAGGTCAAAAGCCCTGTAGCACGATTTCATATACAATAAAAACATTTTTTATGGATGGATTGATGCTTGGCCTTATGAGGACTCTAAAGGAAATGTCATATCAGCAAAGTCACGCAGTCCTCTGGGCTCATCCTTTGGGATTCATGCATATCCAAACAGAATCAGGATCCCTGCTGCTCAACAGAGGAATGTTGACTTTTGTATTTGGCTGCGCATACAGACTGAATGTGTTTGTATGCATACAAGCACATATTTATTTGCTGCAATCTGTGAAGCCTGTGAAGGACATTAATTAGCCTGGCACTGCTACACAATCCTTCAGGTATGGCACCAAACTACGGAAGATGAACAATTATTGCAGTTTATCCAAACAGCATGAAGTAGATAGGTGCAAAAATAGGTGAGCACATAGAGGGTATGATGAAGTCAGACAGGCATTATTTCAGTCCGATTAGAATAGCAACAAAGTAAACATCAATAAATTACAACAGCAGTCATGCAGAGCACCAGAAGAACAGGAGCAGCAGAGAGAGGAACTAGGAATAAGATGTGTTTCAGATCATCACTGTTTTCACAGACGTGATAGAGATCTTTACACTGTAATCCAGAGTAAGCATTACTCCACACACACCAAATATCTTTTAGTTTACCTGATGCTCACCTGGTAATTTTGAGAAATCAAGTTCTTTGCCAAACTGATGGAAATCTGAATTTTGCTGTAAAACCTTTGCTGCTGACTGGAGGCATCGTGAGAAATAAGAAATCATATGACAATCCAACACCCACAACAGAAAAATAAATACCATATAAAAAGTATTTGACTTAATTAGACATTAAGGTTGAAATGTCCAAATACGACACAATATTTCATGTTTATTTTTTCTTGTATGCCTCACTACATAATAATGCTTACATAATAATACTAAAATTGTCATCCTGAAAGTTCAACTTGGTTGTCAACATTTCAGCTGTATTCTCAAAATGCAAACTCATAAATAGGAAAATATTCCTCCTCTCAGTATGTTTCCTTTGTGCAGTCATTATACTTTATTGTACTTGGCGGATTTGACACGCACTACTGCTGCTAAGTAGGGGCAAAGTAATGGACAGATAGTTACAGCCCACACTAAAAGCTACATCACAGGTTGTGCCACCACTTTAATTTTGAAAGCCATCTTTAATGACGATTTGGATGGTTGAGCAATCTAATCTATTTACTTCCTGCTTTTTGAATATTAATGATTTTTTTTTGTTTTTTGGGTTGTTATTTTTTTTCTCACAGACTTCTAGAATGATTCATTCTTTTACTACTGGCTGGGATGCATAATTATGTTGAAAGTAGTGCAAAGACAGTCAATGCCATCTATCAAAATAGTATTTTGCGTGTTTATATTATTATATTGGTGCTGGAGTGAGAATAAAATAATGGGATTAGTGCTTTTTATTGCATATTCATAACAACATTGCCTGCAGGGTAGAATAGCGTGGTTTCCTATGAATGCATAAACTGTTAAAGAGAAACATGCTATGTATCCCTATTTAAGCCTGAAGTAAATCCTTAAAGACCCTTTCACACCTACTGTAGATGATTTAGCCAACGTATGCCGACATGTGAAATATTCAGCAAATATGCTGGTATACATCCAATAAGTTATGGGTAAGTTTTGTATAAGTTGAGAGCATACATGGGCCAGAAGTTATGCAATTGTTGACGCACGTTCACACGTTACTAGGGATGGGTATCGTTTGCATTTTCATCGAATCCGATTCCTATTTCGAATCCTCATTTCGATTCCGATTCTTTTCGAATACCGATTCCGATACCAGGGATTAAAGCAAAAAAAAAATTTTTGACTGAAAATTTTTTTTCAGGCCAGTTCATATTCCCCCGTCATCTATGCACTGCACTTATTGTGAAAACCAGGTTTTTTCTTGCTTTAACATATATAAAGTGGTCTCCCCTCAGCCTGCCTGTGCTGATTACAAATAATATAATATAATATATTACAAATAATAGCACTGACCAAAACACCGGCAGAAATACTGCAGGAATGACATAGCAGCAGTTAAATGCAGCCTTCTGTAAGCTTTAAATATCCACTGGGCTTACATCAAATACATCAAAACACAACAATAAAAAACATTTTTCTGAACTTATCAATATGACTCTGTCCTTCACAGGATAAGTAAAATGGATCACTGCAAAAACTCAAAATCTTAACAAGAATATTTGTCCTATTTCTAGTTAAAATGTCTCATTTTAGTAAAAAAAAATCCCATTACACTTAAAACAAGACTCATCACTGGAAAAAACAACAATTTTCACCTGTTTCAAGTAGATTTTCACTTGAAATAAGTAGAAAAAACAAGATTTTTTTGCTTGTAATAAGAGGATAAATCTTGTCCCACCGGCAGATGGGATTCCTACTTATTTCAAGTGAAAATTTACTTGAAACAAGTGAAAATTGTCAAGTTATTTTTCTGTTGATGACTCTAAATGTTGAAATAGCAGTAAAACCACATTCATTGATGAAATTACTAATGGATGGAAAGGGGGGATGGAAGTTTTACAGGGGGGATGATTTGGACCGTTTTTATTTCAGGGGGGATGCCACCCCCCCTCATCCCCCCTCTACTCGAGTACTGCCTGTAGCTATATTCTACATCTGGGCTGATGTGGACGTACAGTAGCATAGCAGCAGAGGATATTTCAGTTGCTATATGGCTGTCTGTCTGTACAGTCGTGCAAGTTCAATGCTATTAAAGCACTTTAAATCAAAGCATTTAGTTTTTTTATATAAAATAAATACATTTCTATGCAGTTTAGAAGTTTTGGGGATGTCCCTTTTTGGCGCCTGCACTGCTGAAATCAGGCGTTCATTATTTATATTTCTGAAAGGTGGTAACCCTAGAGGCGACCTGCCGGGGGCCCGCGTTAACGGGTCCCCGACGGGCGTCGCAGCTGGGGAGATCCGCGAGAAGAGCGTCCAGAGTTGCCGCCGCCGGCCGCCGACCGCCGACCGCCGACCGCCGTATCCGACCCCCCCCCCCCCCGGTCCGCCTTCCGCGCGGTGCCGGACACCGCCCCGCGAAAACCCCCGCCCAACGACGCGGGGACGCCGCAGGACGAAGGCCCCGCCACTTACAGCGCAGCCGCGGATGTGACGTAATACTCAGAGCGCGCGCGGGGGGCGGGGGGAGAGAGAGAGAGAGAAAAAAAAAAAAAACTCCCAGGATTCGAAATGAAGATTCGAAATGCGCATTTTTAAACGAATATCGAATTTTTGGATTTCGGTTCCGGTTCCAAAATTGGAACCGGGTTTCGGTACCCATCCCTACACGTTACTTATAAATTACTCACACGTCAAAATACTTTGAGATAATAATAATTAGCGTACCTAGAACTTATTTCTAACCCATAAGTAACATACTTTGAACTTTTGTGTAACTTAAATCGAACTTATCTCCAATGCACGTTGATGTCTGAAGATGTATTTGACATGTTCGGGACAACCACAGAACTTACTAAATGTGTTTCCAACTCAGAATTACCATATAATGACGTATTGGCAGTGTTTTGGGGAAAATAAATACAGTTTACAGAAGGTACCTGTCAGAACTCACCTCAAGACTCTATGGAGGTCCATCTGAGAGATGAAGGATCCGGCAAGGCTGAGATGAGAATACGTACTAGCTGTCCTCCTCTCGGATCTCCTGGTCCATTATGAACCAACTAGGACCCTCAGGTCATCAGGGTCACACCTACTTTTTGTACCCAGAGTTAAACGAGCCGTCTGTAAGAAATGGCCAAAACTGGTACTGCAGTCACTTTCAAAATATTGTTGAGCGGCGTGTACCCTCCCCCTCCTCCCCCCGACCAGAGGTTGCCAGGTAGGCTGCAGAATGCAGCAGGAACGTAGGCTGCCATGGCTGCGATAATTAGAGCCGAGCTGGCAACCCGGATGCCGAAACAATACTGACTTGGTGATTGGGAGATAGGTGGAGGGTGGAGCTTCAGGCCAAAACAAAAAATGACAACATAAACATCAGTTGAGGGCTGCAACTCCTCTTTTTAAACTGGAATATCATGGCTTGAGTGCTGTTGTCAGTGACATAAGTATTTGAAATGAACATGATTTTTAAATGTCTGTTGACATATCGGGGTCATTTTATGATTCGTTTTATTATTGCTCTTACATACAGCTCCTTTAAGGCCGAAATATGGTTCTGCGTCAAAACTGCGCCGTGCCTACGGTGTGTGGTTTTCGTCCACGCAGACCACACGCCCTCACCTGCGCCGTCACTGACGTGCACCTCCCGAAAATTGTAACTACGCATCGAGGCGACGCAAACCACACGCAGACGGAGAGGGCTGTGATTGGTTCGCTTGGAAGCAACGCATTTCCGGTTTCCGGTTTGAAGCAGTCGTGAACTTTCAGGGCTCTTTTATTCGTTTATATGTGATTTTTTTTTTTTTTTTTGGTTTTTTGCACAATAGTTGTCCTTATCTCTTTGATTTACTGTGAACGGAAAAAGTCGGATAAACCATTCCGAAAAAGATCGCTAACTAGCGGCCGCGGGGGGTACTGCACCGCGACAAATTGGAGTGAAGGAGAAGTCCGAAGGGTTCACGACGGCGTCACGGCTGCGGCGTGTGCTCTGCGTTGGTTTGACGCAGAACCTTAATTCACCCTTTAGAACCAAAGGCAGCATTCAGCTTTTGGTTCTCCTCACCTGTAGAACAAACTCCCAGAATGCATCGGGGCTGCTGAAAACCTGTTTATTTAGTGCAGCATTTCAGTAATCCACCATAATGTACTACAACTTTTATTTAATTTCATGTCATTTGTTTAATTATTTTTAGTTTTTTAGTTTGTCTTTAATTTCTGCTTTTAAACTCTTTTACTTTTAAATCACTTTGAATTGTCTTGTACATGAAATGTGCTACACAAATAAACTTGCTTTTCGTCCAACATCAGCATAACCTGATAAATTTGAGGCTGTACCAGTTGTATGCCAATGAAGCCAGAGAAGAGGTGAACAAAGGAAAAGGAGAAGGAACTGGTTGAGATCATGGATCAGAAGGTGACAGCAGTTTGGCATGTATGACCAGCTTATGGTGGGACTCTGTTGGCTGAGAAAAGGTGGAGGCCATAGACACAGCGTCTGATGCCAATGACGATGCCTGAGAGGAGTTGGAACCTGCATCATCTCCATCGGAGGGCGCGCATGGTGATCTGTGACTTCTGCAATGTCTATTGCAGGTTCCAGCGGCAGGATTTTTATGGGCTACAACAGGTGATTGTCGTGCGCTATGGATAATTTAGACTATCAAAGCTATATGTTACTAAAACATTCTGTGTAAGTCAATATTTTGTGTATATATTATGTATGCGCCAATTCATCATCGATACACTATGTATTGCCCAAAATTGGAAAAAATAAAAATAGATAGTTCAGCGTTTACTACCATTGTGATATGTTGGCATAGACTGGCTAAATAGTCACGATGTGACTGCGCCTTAAAGTCACGTGGTGATGGGATTTAGTTCAATTCTGCCAGTGTGCTTCATGAAGATTCCTTTCCATCCAGGTATCTTAATAATTTGTATCTCAGTTACTGAGTCCCTCTTTGTGGCCACAATAGGGTATTAAGTTTTCAAACAGGCCACCAACGAGTCCACCAACAACTGAATTTTATATCTGCTGATGGTCCTTGAAGAGAAGAGAACAATAAGGGGGAATTAGTAGAAACAGAGCCAAAAGTGCATGGCAAGAGGCAAAAGAGACAGTATTAGACAATGAGGCATGCAACGATTTAAAAATAACACCAATTAGAACAAAAAAGGAGGAAAAGATCAAGGTCGTGTAAAGGGAAAGTAAAACATTGTGTTGAGCGGACCGTCAGAAGGATATTGATCCATTGTTGCCCTCTGCTGGACAACGGTCCCATTTGCTTTTTAAAAGCAGCACCACGATCTCTACTCCTATTTTAATTATAGTTTCAACAACAGCAGTAAAATATCTTATCCTGTTTTTAGATTCAAGGCTTCATTTCATATGCATCATTTCCTTGAAGGCTATTGTTTAGACTGTATGGCTTTATTATTTTGCCTTACCTCTACATTTGCATTTTATGTTGCAATGCAACAATGTGCTGTGTGCATGGTGACCTGATCCTGGAAATTTTTCAATTATACATTTCTGTTTGATTCATCTGCTAGAGTTTCTAGTCACCTGGAAGCTTCAACTGTTATCGAATGATCGATTGAAACGTATAAATGAAAGAATTCTGCCTTGTGAATGTAAGAAAAGAAAATCCTCATCAATAAAGTTCCAACAATTCAACATACAACATAGTTTATGAATTCTAAAAATGGCTTAAATGATCAAAGTCAGCTTTGTTGTAAATTATTCACATGTATCAGACATAAAAAGAATCGAGAGGACGTTTCCCATTCACCCGTGATGAAAACAGTGAAGGTGCACAGGCACAACAGATAAAACAGACATTTCCTAATACTAAAAACTTAAATACGATACTAAAGCGTGTATATATGTGTGTATGTGTGATGTGTGTATGTGTGCATACATCATCGTGGACACTTCATTTGATGTATCCTTGTCTTATTACAACATTTTTGTTTAGCAGTTTTCATCACACATTCTGCTTGTCATTCTCAGCAGGGAGTTGCGTGTGTTGTCAACAGAGTGATAGTATTCTTCAACAGATGTGTTTTCGCTGACAGTTTTGACAGGGCTGGATAAGAGTGAATAATCTTTGCAGTTCTCTCCCAGAATAACAGTGTTATTAGTATCACATCAACTTTTTTTTTATGTTCAATATCAGTCTCCATCATTGATCTCACTTCATTGGTTATTTCCTGTTGCAGCTGCCTTGCAGCTTTTGATCTCATTATAACTTTCAGAAAATTGAAAAGTCAGTTATTTATAATCCACGTATGTAGTTTTAAGAAAGTAAAGTCCATTTTACAATGACCTAACTTAAAGGAAAACCACTGGATGGATTCAACTTAACCTGGGGCAGATAAATAAATGCAAATCAAAAGCAACGCTGGTGATTAAATAATCCTTATTTTGTTAATAATTGCATTATGTCAACTCACTTCAGTGGGTTTGCATGCTTAGGAAATGACACCAGTTACTGTGAGGTCAATGGTTCATCAGAAAAGTATAGCTGGTGGGGCGTGCAATTTGACTTTTAGAATGAACCCAAGCTATTTAATGTTTTGTCTCTTCATTTAATTATATGTCTCAACAAATTTGTGGCTGTAATTAATTCCCAAAAATCTTCATGGTGGAAATTTTGGCCTACTAATGAGGTAAGACAAAATTCAATTTCATACAGAAGACTTATGTGTGGGTAATTGAGTAAAGCCTTTGAAAATAATGGTCTTTAAATACCTTTTGAAAGGGATCTCTAAATTTCCTCCCTCTGCAGTTTGATATCAGTAAACATCTCCAGGACTTTGTCAATATCTGTGCATAATATGACTCGTAATTTAATATTTTAAATAGTAAGAGGTGATGAAATTCACAAAGAAGTAATGTATACATGTGATCAGTGAGTAGAACATTTTTCAAACCCAGACTGAAATCCTCATACCAAGAAGAACCCATGGAGAAATTCAATGAAAAGGAACATGCATTCATAGTTGTCATCACACCTACAACCCGCCGGGAACCAGATTCATCTGAACGTTTGTTTATTGTGCCAAACAGATGAATGGTCCCAGTTTTATAAAATGTATAGGGTCACTGAAGCAACATTTGGGCTTTATGTTGGAGGAGATGCAATAAAATATTACTCATTTTCTTTTCAGTTGTGTAAAATATAGTTATGTGTTAAATATATAACTTTTTAACAAGCAGTTTATATCTAAAAATGCTATGAGCTGCCCCGCTCACTTCTCCACCATGTTATTACGGAGAGGACTAAACAAAATCTGGATCTGTAATGGGGCTTTAGGAACAGCACAAACCCAATGTCCAATGTCCTTAACACTATAAATGGTAAATCACACTTGTATAGCGCTTTGCAGCTGTACTCCTACAAAGCATTCACACTGCAGACAGTCACCCATTCACACACCGGTTGTCGGCGGAGCTGCCATGCAACGCTGCTGGCCTGAAAACAAGGACACTTGGTGGGAACCTCATGTGGTGGACACAGAAAGAACTAGGGCTCGAACCACCAGGTTCATGGGCCAACTGAGCCACTTTTTCCACTAAACTTTCAAATTCATAATAAAATTACATTTTTGAAAGCAAAGCTATTCAGAAGTCTGAAGAAGTTTTTTTTAAATGGTTTGAATTTTGCAAACTGTTGTGTTGAGGCACTCTGTTTTCTGTCGACCCAAATGATTACTCTACTCTAACTAACACAGAGAAAACTGGTCAATCTACTTAGGGCCCGATTTACTAAGATCCTAAATAAAGAGTACTAAATTGCGTGTGCACTGAAAAAGTTTGCGCATGCTGTTGTTGTGTGTTTTGCGGGTGATCAACTAAGATTGCGTGCGCAATTGATAACAGGTGCAAACAGCAGTATTTAAATGAGGTGTTGCGCGTCTTACGGTTTGCGGCGCAAACTTTGCGCCATGGAGAGTCTGGATGGAAAGCAGGATATAGTCGCAAGCGCAAAATGAAATTTGACGAGTTGGAGTTAGAGATATTAGGGGAAGAGGCAAATTGTTGTGCCGTATTCAGCACCCCTGCCGTGAAAAGCACCCCCTTGTATATTCAATGATAAGTAGACCAAGAAAAAAAACAACACACTGACACTTCAATATATTTATATATACACACTCACACAAACACATACTTAGGAGTTTATATTATATATATTTACAAATATTATGGAAGACAACACAGTAAGCAGGCTATTAATTAATGACATCAATAACCATACCGATTTTTGTTATCTGTGACTGTGATTGTGGGAAAGTATGACTATTGTGGAATCCATGAGCCCATTTAAACATGAATCATTAACACAAAACTGGACGCTAAACAGAACCTGACACGGAATGAGAATATAATTTTTGTCAGACCAGGGGGTGCTTTTCACGGCAGGGGTGCTGAATACGGCACAACACCGGGGTATGACAACTGCAGAACAAGTATAGGCGCACAATAAGAAACACTTTTTTCTCCATGAAAACACGTGATTTATTTATTATCACAAATAAAAAAATGAATGTGCCTCCTGTGGCAACCTTTTGCTGAAATACAGACGCAATCACAATCCCCGCAAAAACTTTCAGGCTTGGTAAATCTCATTGCGCGTGGTAAATGGACCAATTTGCATTTTCCCCTCCCAGTATTAAGCGATTTCTGGCGGGTACGCCCCATATTGATTATTCATCAGGGCAAAAGTACTGAATGAATAACGTGTGCTATTTTGCTCATTTGAGAGACGCAGTCGTCTTTGCACGCTGTTAGTAGATCAGCTGGCACTTTGGTTTGCGGGTGATGTCAAGTTTGCACACGTTTTTACACACGCAAACCTTTAGTAAATCAGGCCTTTAGTGTTTAATGGATGAAAGGGGTTGGTTAAGCTGAGATTCGCGGAATAGACAGAAATTCAAGAGCTGATTTTTAAAGTATAATCATAGCAAAATGTTGCATGTTTTGCAACTCGGAATGCAAACTATGAGAGTGAATAAACAGGTAGAACTCCAAAAGATCACGTGATTGCAAACAGTAGCTCATAAACATTAAGGAAAAACTGTTGGCACAACAAATCCATTAAAGTGTTTTGAAGTTAGATGCAAACACGAAGTATGATGCAAGGGAAGTTGAAACGGCCTCTATTTAAAGTTGCTCCTCTGTAGTTAACAATGAGATCTATTCAGGAGACATTGTTTGAACATTATGTTGATTACAGTGGGGATGAGAGCCAATATGAGCTGTATCACATGGAGCAAGTATGCGACTTCAAGAGTACCGTATCCCTTCAGTCTTACATTTACGTCACACATTAAACCACACTTTATTGTTGTGAATTCCTCCAATGGTTACACCATCTGGTGGGGGAACAAATCGCTCCTGCTTATTCCCCAGCGCACCATTTTAGAGGGTGAAGGAAATGTACATTTCCGTCAAGGTGGGAAAAAAAAAAATCAGATCAGTGTTTTACACTTCACTCCTCGTGACTCCGCATACTTTGCTTTTTTTTAAAAACCAAAACAACAGGAATGTTGGCAGCAGAAGGTGACGGTCTGGACAAAGTGTACAGCAACACCCAGAACACGGCAATCAAACCACATGGGCTTCTCTTAAGTCATGCATGAGTGAGTGATCAGACCTAATGACAGCATGAGAAGGGTCAGTGTATCAGCCTGCAAGCGAGCCACAGCTAAAAAGACATGAGGATGAAGTGCTTAGACGCCTTCCAGGAAACGTGTTACTTTTATCAGGTCAATCAGAACACCCAAAAGAGATATTTCCAGCTGGAAACAAATTTCACATTTGCCCTACACTCCCACAAAAACTGTCAAGCACGTTTGAGACCATACCCAACAATGTGTAAAGGAGGAGGCCCATTCATTTTTCATTACATTGTAAATCTTTTTTTACTGCAATGAATCTCATCCAGGATGTTCTGCACAAGCCTTCAGTTTAGATTTCCATAATGCTTTTCCTCTCCTCCTGTCCTGTCTTGTCTTTCAGGCGTCATTTTATTTTTATCCATACTTGGGGAATATTTTGGGTGCTTTAGTTTTGTCAATGTTCCTCTTCTCTGCTCTCAACAACATAATCCATTTTACCACTGAAGAAAGATTAACTGCAATGTGATTTAAACAGAAAAAAAGGAAGGGAGAGAGGAAAAAAACATGTGCGCGCTCATCTCATATGTGGAGAAGTGCCAAGGAACTGGAGATTACTGTCAGTTCTTTTGTTTTTGTAATTTTAAGTCTTATGTCTCTGCTTTGATGCAAAATTCAAATATATTAAACAGGAAAAAAAACAAGAAGTTAATGACTGAGCATTCTTATTTCACTTAATACACTAATGAATACTAAGCATCAGTTATTTGATAAAAGTCTTGCATACTAACGAACCGAATGAAAAGTATTGAGAAACACACCCTGTCACCATTGAATATAAACGAATCCCTATTGGGACCTCTGAGGCAACCTATAAAGGTTCTTCTGACTGTGATTATACATTATGACGGTGACATATGATATCTGTCGAGATCCTTATTATGGAAATGAGACAGCAAACCATGGGTTTGAGGGTCCAAATGGATCTATTTCTGTTTGCTGACAACAACAAAAATGGAAATAAAGACAAGAATTAGGTGTTTTTCTGAGGAAGAGGAGATAGTCTATGCCAACAGTATCTTGCTCAGTTTGGCCACAACAACAACCATAAAAAGCCTAAGCAGCCTATTTAATAAAATAGTGAAAGGCATCATATGATACCATGATGAGTCCAAGCAGGGAGTACTGCACCAGGTCAACTTGGTCATGATTAGACAAGCATAACAAAATGTTCACGAGCCCCGTGTTCAAGGAATTCACATTGCAATAATTTAAGTGGAAACTAGGGCATCAGGCCTTGATCTACATGAAGCTCAGGACTGGGAGTATTTGGACAACAGGGATTTGATGATTTTGCCTTTGTACATCATCAAAAATAGATTTGAAATAAAAATGATCAAGGTGTTATCAAAATGAGGACCTTCCGCTTTAATTTATGCATTTAAAAAAAAATATGGCATTCACCATTTATGAACTACAACCATTTGAAGCAAGGTATCCACTTTCAAGGCTTTCAGTTTTGTATTTGGACAAAGTGAACTAATTGTAAAAATAAACATTATTATTAATGCTTGAGAGAAAAATCCTTTGCAGTCAATGACTGCCTGAAGTCTGGAGTCCATGGACGTCATCACCAAACTCTTACCGATTCTTACCTGGAGATGCTTTTCCAGAAATCCACTGCAGCCACATTCTGTTGTGGGTTGTTGGTGGGATTTTCTGCCTTCAGGTTTTTCTTCAGTAACTGAAAAGCATACTCCATTAGGCTGAGATGATGTGACTGATTTGGCCATTGACAAATATTTCTTATCTCTTTCCTTTGCCTTCAAAACGTCTTGAGTTGTTTTGGGTCATTATTCATCTGTGCTGTGAAGTCCTAGTTCATGTATTATTTGGATAAATGTGAGCAGATGTGAGTTTATATGCTGAACACCTCTGAATTCCTTTTGTTGCTTCTGTCATCAGTCATCAATACATACCAGTGAGCCCAATCCACCGGCAGCCATACATGCCCATATTACAACACTCCCTCCACCATGTTTGACATATGATGTAGTATGCTTCTGATCATGCACTTTCCTTTTCCAAGTTTTTCTCTTTCAATCATTCTCATAAAAGTTTTTCTTGGTGTCATCTGTTGAAAGAATCTGATCCCAGAACATGGAGGGCTTTTTTAGATGTTTTCTGTCAAATAATCTTGCTCTTCTGCTCTTTAACGTCACCCTTGTTGTAAACTCGGTATTTGCTTCATGAAGGCATGTCTTTAATTTGATAATGATATGCCTACCTCCTCCAGAGTATTTTTGGCTGTTGATGAAGGGGTTTTCCTTAACCGTGGAAAGAATTCTGCAACGATTCCTTTTCATCATCTTCCAGGTGTTTTGATGTTTTTGAACTTACCAGGGCTATCTTTCTTTTTAAGAAATTATCAAATTGTTGATTTGGTCCTCTGGACAACATATTGGTAGCTCCAGTCAAACAGCTTCCAAATGCTAACTCAAATTTATTGGTTTCCTCCAGATCCCACTATTCCCTGGCAGGATACTTGCTGACAAAACATGGAGCCCATACTTTCCTTATTTTGAGTTCAACAAAATGTTATCCTAATATTTGTACAAGTGTCCTGTCGATAGTTATGTTTCCTGTCCGCCCATTTTACTTCCCCCAAATTTCCACGACAAAATACAGCTAAATCTGGGCTGCTCTGAAATTTCCACACAGAAAAGAAAAAAAGGGGTGTGGATTCTCTCTTGGCAGACAGCAACTCTGCACAGACATTTAAAGTACTTAATTCAAGTGTACTCTGATAAGAAAGGAAAAAATAAAAAAATATTTTGAAGTGTGTGCTGGATAAGGTCAGTGCAGTACACACAGTCATCCTGCCAATGTGTACACACTGCCCACTCAAGTCAGTCACAAAAATGAAATTCCCTTCTCTACGATGCCCCATGTTTGTCTGGTTGGACAATCTGCTTTGTCTTCCTGTAAAATCACTCTCTGGTTTTGTCTGTAAACCCTGACCTCATTTGGAAAGATAACGTTTAAACATGCAAAACACAGATTCACCTCTAGCTTAGAAGGCTGGCTTGGCTCAGTTACTCAAGGACATTTTAAATTACCCATAGGAGACCCACCTGAATGCTTACAATATGGTGAATTATTCTGCTCCCGCATGAACCTGGAATGATTGAAAATATCTTTAGTTTTGGATATAGCTCTTTAGTGAATCATTTTATTTTTATTTCATTTGAATTATCTGCATATATTGCTGTATTTGTATTGCGTGGATATTGTTTTGTAACCTTTGCAGGTACCTTGCATAAAAGATTTCACATCTCAAGAGTCTTATTTTCCAATAAAGTTCAAAAAACAAGCTTTCTGTGATTTTTAATAAAAGGCTCGAGGCATCCCTATCCGTCATCTGTCACTTAAGGTCACCAATAGTTCACTCCATAATTGCCTAATCAGATTTTGTTCATAGAGAGCACAGTGAGTGCATTATTTTCTGTCAAAAACACTGATTTGGTCCTGTTTTGAGATCGGTTTGCAGAATATTCAGGCCTGGTGCACCCTGGACACATATTAGCTCTTCTGTGTGAAAATGGCAGTACTATCTGATGTTAAGGGATTGTTATGGGTCTATTATACTTAGAACAGTGCAATAGAGTTTTGTAAGGTACCAGGATAATGTCTCATCTGTCTCCCTAATATAAAAAATGATAATAAAAAATATAATAATAAAAAATAAAAAAAATCAAATATGTTCCATAAGGTCCAAAGTTTGTGAGATTTTGTTAAATGCCATTTTCTTTGTGTGCACAATATAAATTAAAGTTTTTCCAATGGTATTCTTGCACAACAATATCATTGGAAAAATTAGCACTTTTTTTCAAGCAATGGCTCAAAAAACACATTATCTACCCACTGAGACAGGATGCAACGCACATATCGGACTTGCCAAAAGAAAACAAGTCAACCAGTCTAGTCTTGACGGCATGTTTTGAACTTGGCAAAAGGTTTTTACAATGACTGGCCTTCTGCCCAATAAGCCACGATTTGCAGAAAACATCTGCTATGTTACTACCTATTGTGCACAAAACCTATGTTTCATCCTCATTGCTGGCCACATCTCCATCATGTGTGCACAATATGACAACAGACCTCACACTTTAGATATTGCCATTTTGTGACATTTTAACACTGAGCTTGATCTCCAGATATTTTGTAAGACAACTGAGACCTCACAAAAAACAACTGAGCCATTTCTTTCTTTTTTCAGAGGATTGATGGTATTGGAGTTGTTTGAAGCAAAGCCGTCTAATGTATTCAGTGTTAACAGGATAAATGGGCCTGTCAGCATGCTCAGACTCATAATTAGTCACCTTTGTCATGATATTTCTTCACTCATCATTGAAATATCTAAATCAAATATTTAAATCCCATGGCAATATGTATAGAATACTGTTCTTCATTGTTTTTATTTGTTTTTTTCATCTATCTTAGCTGTACTGCTATGCTGCATGGTTGAATAAGTGTGAAATTGCAGTTGCTATGGACTGAAAATGTATAGAGGTCTTTTCTCTGAGCTCAGAAACAAATGTTTACCCACTGGATTTAGACAGTCACCCACTTGGCAGCCTTGGCTCATTAGCATAGGTCTGAAACAGCCCTCAGCTCACACATTTGGTCCCATTTCAATGAGGGGGCCTTACAGCCAAGCGCCATCAATAGCCTTTATTCCTCACTTTGGGGGTTTCGTAGGAAGCTGCATTAAGAATGATGGAGGACCCATTTATCCTATTGCATTGTAGTGGCATATGAAAAAGATCCAGCAATCCAAGGATGATTTTAATAGAAAAAAAAAAACAGTAGAGCTGACCTTCTGAAATACCAGGAGGTTTGCATGCCTTGTGATATTTGTTTTCTGACCTGCTCTCAGTCTAAGAGGTGAAGTGCAACGGTCAGATTTTATCACCCTGCCAACAGCAGTTTTTGAACCTTACTGCAATTTGCTGCAATTCAAAATCAGTACATATCCCATCCTACATGAGAATTATAATGAGTTGTTATATCCGAGTGGCTTTACCTAGAATGCTGTGACATTCAAAGTAATGGCTTGAAAATCTGACCCACTGAACTTCATTAAGCCAGTGAGTAGACAGAGTCTGCATCTATAATTATATATTAGGGGGAAGGGATTCTTTCTTTCTTTCTTTCTTTCTTTCTTTCTTTCTTTCTTTCTTTCTTTCTTTCTTTCTTTCTTTCTTTCTTTCTTTCTTTCTTTCTTTCTTTCTTTCTTTCTTTCTTTCTTTCTTTCTTTCTTTCTTTCTTTCTTTCTTTCTTTCAAAAAATAATTTCCTATTCTGCTTTTACTGTAACAGTAGTGGTCTTGTTGGTGATCAGCTCGCCGACAAAGTAAAAACAAGAAAAAAACATCCTTGATATATGGACACAATTTGTCTGACATCTCTAAACCCACATGGAAGGCCCTCGTGCACTACTGCGTTGGATTGGCTGGATCAGCTGCTGCATCATAAGAGAACAGAAATGACATTACACAGGAAGCGTTTCTTATTAACCGATTCCTCATAGATTCAGAAAAACAACATGCCTCGTGCTTTGGTTCACGTATATTGATAAACGGTAATTTGTACAGCATTTTTCTAGCCTTGTTCATTAAATTAAATTAAATTAAAAATACTTTATTAATTCCCAAAAGGATATTGATTGTTGACTAATGAAATCACTTTTACACTACAAGCCACATTCATTCACACACATAATCATACAGAATTATAAAGATCTACACAGTTTCATGTCTAGTCGAGTCTAGGAAGTGCTTTTTCTAATGTAAGGTATCAGGGATATTTCCTTACACTTTGGGCCCTACGCTCAAGGCAAGATAAGAGTGAGTGCCTTGCCCAAAGTCATGTCACTGAGTCATGTGGCCATGTGGACTGAGAGTCCAGGAATCTAATAACCAACCTGCCGATTGGCATGCTAACGTTCTTGGGTATTTTCAGATATAGAATGCAGAAAAGCTTATACACTGTGTGCATGTGTATATTTATACGCTTTATTAGGTACACTTATTCAATTGCTTGTTAACACAAATAGTTAGTCAATCAATCACATGACAAAAACTAGATTATTATTGGCATGTAGACATAGTCAAGGTGACCAAGCTATGCAGGATGAATCCATCCTCTCTTGTATCCACAGTTCAGGCTGGTGGTGATAATGTAAGGTATCAGGGATATTTCCTTACACTTTGGGCCCCTTAGTACAAACTGAGCATCATTTAAATACCACATCCTAATTTAATATTGTTGCTAAACATGTCCAATCCTTTATGACCACAGTCTACCCATCTTCTCGTGGCTTCTTCCAGAAGGGCAAAGCACCTTGTCACAAAGCTCAAATCCTCTCAAACTGGTTTCTTGAACTTGACAATAAGTTGATTGTACTCCGGTAGTCTCCATAGTCACCAGATCTCAATCCAATAGAGCACCTTTGGGACGTAGTGGAACAGGAGATACCCATCATGGATTACAAATCTGCAGCAACTGTGTGATGTCGTCATGCCAATAGGGTAGTCTTTGAAGAATGTTTCCATCACCATGTTGAATATGTGCCACAAAGAAATAAGACAGTTATCAAAGTAAAAGGGGGTCCAACTCAGTTGTAGCAATGTGTACCTCATAATGTGGCCGGTTAGTGATATTGCCCTCTTCCAACCGTGTATATGTGTACAGGTGTTTAATCAAGCATCTCATCATTCAACAAATCTCACATTATTATGGCTTAAGGTCAAACTACAAGATTCAAGTTATCTTCTTTTCTAAGCAACGTTTGTGTTATTATTCCCCATCTTTATCTCACAAAGCACGGCTAATTCAGAGCATTATTCCAAATGTGTTGCAAACTGCAAACTTGCTCTCTACAGCATAGAAAGAATAAGACTGTGTTTGCCTCAATATCCAATTCAAATTCTGGTACAGGCCATGGTTATATCCCGCCTCTACTGCAATGCTCTCCTGGCTGGCCTTCCAGCTTGTGCAATCAACCACTACAAAAGATCCAGAATGCAGCAGCTTGTCTGGTCTTAAATAAACCGAGATGGGTACACGTAACACCTCTGTTAATTGAGCTTCTCTGGCTAGCCGTGGCTGCTCAAATAAACACATAAATCTCTGTAAATTGCCTTCAAGGTGATCTTGGGTCTGCATATATGAACTTAATTATAAAGGCTTACACCATATTCATGAGCACTGTGCTCTTCACAACACTGACTAGCTTTGCCCTCGTTCCTTAATTAATGGTGGAAGAAGTAACCAGTGCCCACCAAGCGCCAATCCTCTTACTTCTGTATTGAGTCTCATGCGGAACTAAGATTTGTTGCAGTTCATGGACTGGCTGTAGGAGGCTGGCTGCAAAAGTGAGTCAATCTCCACTGACTCACATATTTAAATGTCCAACTTTAGAGCAGAAATAAACATATTCACAGCCTGGTTCAATGAACCGATTTAGTCTCAATCATTTGGTATCATACCCATGACAACTCTGAGAGGAGGTAAAAGTTTTTTGTTCCACACCAGGAGAATTTATATAAAACAATGCATTTATTTCTTATTATTATGATTGATTGACTGTCGTCTCAGCCAATGGACACATGTAATTGTCATGATACTGCGCTTAGGAAAGCAACTGGCCATGTGTACAAACCCAGCATTGGCTAGATGTGACAAAAAAATGTTTATTTCACAACATTTTTAACAGTATATTCTGCTCTAAAGGTCTGTCAGCAGCTCTGGAGATACAGTATGTCGTTGGGGATCCGCTGAAAGAGCTGGTAGCCAAAGTTAACTTTGATTGATTTCTATGAGGGATGTGTTCCCGTTGGCTTCCTGAGCAACATGGTTGCACCACGTACAAAGAAAAAAAAGGGCTTCTAATTCGCTTTAGAAACCAATAGGTCATGTGACCTAATGCTTCTTCCATTGTTTTTTACAATCTATGGTTGGCCACAAGAACAGCACTCCCCCTTTAACTTCCCAAGCTGCACTTGAATGTCGTCTTAGTGGCACTTAGCTGCACTTACTTAAACACTGTCTTATCTCCACCTACTTTGCAATCTACTATGTTACAGTTACGTGCCTACAGTTACGTACATCTAAATCAAGCTATGGGCAACAATCTAGCTAAGGATTAAATTGGAGTTTCGAGAAATGCACAAGAAGACAATCGATTATTGAGTCAGGTGGCATTCTCGTTGGCCTTCTTCTGGTACAAGTAAACATGCGTGAATGAGGACAAAAACATGCAAAAATATGGACGCTAACGAGGCAACAGCTCTGTAAATTTTGGTTGATCATGTTGCAGGTAAGATGCACGCAAAGTCTTCCTCTTTTTCGTCTGTTACTCTGTTGTTGTGATACCGTGACTGTTATTATTCCCGCTCACCCGGCTCGTCACTTCCAGAAGGGGGAGTCCCGGGGCAGTCAGTAACTGAGTTAAGCGTGGGTTGCGTATACATCCAAAAATAACTCAGATTAAGACCGCATTATCTGGCACTTAAAGCTCGATCTCAAGAGCTTCAGTTTTGTTCGACTACAGCCTGGCTAAGGTGTATACATGGCTTTTAAAAAGTCGATATCGGTCGGATTACAGCAAAAATTTGACTTTCTGTTGCTGCATGTAAACATGGCTTGAATGCATTCCTCTGTTGTAAGTCCCTTTGGACAAATGTGTCTGCTAAATGTAATGTAAAAACTGGAAGACATGCTAGTATTCACTGGAAAAATAGATGTTATGCCCAAATTTTCTTACCTTGACAGACTAGCTGAATCGCCATGAATTGCCTTCATGACATCACATCACATGTCACTTTCACTTTAGAAAAAGATAGAATGGTGAAATAAGGAGGGAAGATGATGAACACAGAGTATCACTGAAGGCTCTCCAGACTGACTCCTGTTATGAGGATGAGAAAATCACTTTCAGGCAGCATGGAGAAATAATACAAACCAGTGGGGATATTTGTTCCTGAGAGAAAGACTAGGAAGATCGAATGAATTAAATGTAAAAAAAAAAGTCAAAAGATTTGCAGTTGCAGGGGTTGTGTAGTGTTAGAGTTATACTTTGATTGATGGACATTATAGAAAGTTGTCAACAAACTATTATTTAACAATGAAATATCCCGCCACTTTCAATAGAACATCAAAATGCTTAAAATCCAAAATATAACATATAATTCAGGTATGTTTGTACACTGACTCATCCATTTTGTACTTGCTTGCAATAGATGAAGGACAGAAGCCTCGCCTCTGGTAGAGATTAGTAATGCTAAAAGCGTCAGACGTGTGATAATACAGTACTGCTATCCGTCCAATAAATGGTAAAGGACATCCTCTGTTTTTCTACCAGTCTGGCGCGGGAGGGGGTTTGGCACTGTGTTTCCCTGTGGAGGTGAATGGATGTGCCTCTTGTTATGCAGCTACACAACTCCCTTGTTAAACGGATTTCAGGAAGAGAGAAAACTGCTTGCAATTAAAGCTCACAAGGATTTCTGACAGCATCACATGTGGACGGTTTGTTTTAGGAAGCATTTAAAAATGATTAAAGGATTAAAGGATATTTATTTAACTTTTTTCAAGCTTTTAAATAGCAGTTACATTTCCATCTGTTTTATGGTTCCTAATTCCATTCTGTCTGAATTTCCTCAAAAGCATAAACAAACATACCTTGAGCCACTTCTACAACGTTATCTTTCTCTGCTGACTAATGAAGCCTCGCCCCCGACCCCTTACTTTGGGAAACAATAAGACACAATACAGGGAAGCAGCTCCCAGATTGTTTCCTTCCCTTGATAAAGCCATCGCTACTACAGAATAGGAGACAGGATAGTCATTTTTGCACCCTGGGGAGCAGAACTGTGTGAGAAGATCCTGTGCCCCTGGAGCCAATACCTGCCCTTTTGACGCCCATGAACTCCTGCTTGAGTTCCTAAACCACCCACTGTTTATCAGCCCACACCAATTTCCACAGCTGAGCACACAATGGTGTGTAAGATTTAATGCTGTCAGTAAGGTATTTAGGAAATACTTGCCATGTTATGTATATTCTCTGTCTCTGGGTTTGGAGGGAGTGTACAACTCACAACAAGCGTTTCTATGTTATGGGCAGTTTTTACATGTATTCCCTTATTAAGAGGAAACAATATACTGTGAATATATTTCAATTTTTTTATTTTAAATTAATTTTTTATGGGAATTTTTTACAATTTTCTCTATATCACACTATTTTTCATGTTGGAGTAACCCAGACTAAACTCTTCTACCTCTGCTCAGATGACATTGCAAGTAAACATATTTTGCAATACACCAGCAAGTGGCAGTGTAACTTCCTTCACTCTATATTCTATCCATTAAGCATGGTAGGTTGCTACTAACACATCTAAAATGTGAGACAAAAAGTATTGGCAGAATGTCTTTTGCCAACATGACGACACTGTTTTTAATTTTTGCATAGAGACAAAAAAATATGGCTATGTAACTTCCATTGAACATAGCTGTTAAAAAAATACAATGAGTTATTTTGAATAACTCAGATTTTCTTCCCTTAACCCATCAAAGAGATCTCTCTTTGAATCCCCGTCCTGGCCTGGTGTTTCTGTTCATCCCCAGATACTATACTGGGCACCATGCACTTCAATGTTTGGCTCACTGATGTCTCTCATGTCTCTTTGTCGTATTTTGTTCTTTACATCAGCAATTTTACCCACCGCCAGAGTTCTTTGTAGCTGATGAATTGAAGAGAATCCTCTTGAGGCAGGTTTTGATAAAAGCTTGGATTCTCTCCAAAACTGTGGCAGTGGTTCTATGGGGTTTGATGTGGATGTTGATGTTCAGATCAGTTAATCTCTAGATGCTCCAGTTATTGTGATATTTTATTAATCCCTATATAGGAGATATTCTTGGCACTTACGTCAGGCAAGGAGCTGGCAGGGATGTGGTGCCTTGTTTAAAGCTATCTGAACACGTCAGATGCTTGTTAATGCAGATCCGCTGAGTGCTTTCCTCCTATGGCTCAAGGGCAACTACAACAAGGCAACTCTGATGAACTTGAATCCTCAGTGTAATTCTCTTCCTCACCAAGCAAATCTTTCAAGAAATGTTGACACTTATCAAGAAACGGGTGGACAGTCAGGAACACTCTCCAAAACGACATAATTCTCATTCATTCTTTTACATTGATGTCTTTCACCAGTGACTGTCAAGGAGACAGGATCTCCTGGAGAAGTTTGAGGGCATGAGAAGGGAGAGCGGGGTTTTCTCTCATCGTCTTGCGGGCAAAATTGGCTGCATATTGGTATGCAGAAGTACACGCAAATCAAGTGGACAAAGACAGATTTTATACTTTCATGGAATGCACGCTAATGCCGCGTTCCGTTTGTCCTTGGAAGTGGGGATTTCCCAGTTCCCAGTCGGAATTTTCAACTGGAACGCCCCTCGAAGTGGGATTTCCCACTGGGAAAGTGGGAGAGTCTTCACCACCCCCGAGTTCACATTCCAAGATGGCTGCCCCGGTTGTAAACAGTAGAAGAGAGCTCCGTAAAAATTCGTAGCACTTCATTCTAGTTTTGGTCACACTAAATCAGTCGTATACAAGTATTGTTCGGCATATATATGCTGCTATAGTGTAATTTACATTTTTCATGTGGTATATGTGAACTACAAACTTGTTTACCTACTTTGTAACTGGAACGCTGATAACTCGGCTGTGACGTCATTCCCAGTTCCGACTTCCGACTTCCGAGGTAAATGGAACGCAGCATAATTTGCATACTACTCAAAAATACTTAATTTACTTAAATATCTAGTTTAAGTTTGTTTAAATTAGACTATGGTGAATATTTGGTTAGCTTCAGTGGCATTCAACATCTACTACCTATTAAACATCATTGGTCGTCACAGCTATCTATCGCTCCATTCATCCGTTCAAATCCATCCGCTTCATGGTCAAGGGGCGTCTGCTGCCAAAGGGCAAAGGTGGGGGTACACCCTGAACAAGTCAGGATCATAGCCATTGTACATGATTTAACAATGAATGAATCAGAGTATTATAGCGTCCAAAGGGTAAACCACAGGCCTGTCCAAACATAAGGAGTATAATTTGTTTCCTGGCAGATATTTTTGAGTTCCCCTATCCATTTCATCCTTCCTGCAAGACTGCTTTCTTTTGTCTGGTAAGTGTGCGTGCTCGGTTGAGATTTCCAGTTCAGATTAGTTTTAATAGAAAGTACTTTTTTAAAAGCATTTCAAACTGAATATGGGTCAACTTTATTGATATAAAAACTACTACTGGCGCCTTGAGGGTTTCTATCTTCCATTAATTTACGGTACATTCATTTTTTTGTAGCATCTTCCACTTTTTGCTTTATGTGCATTTTCCACACACTGGGATCTGTCGCCAGGCAAGAAATCAGTAGTTGCAACTGGTCATTACAAAGGCATCTGTGGTCAAATATGCACAACAGCAGAGTTGTCAGGGTTGCTTTGAGGTGAAGGCCACTTCACCTCAAAGCGAACAATACACCTTTGACTCTTAACTCTAAATCTAAGCAGCCTCTTTTATAATGTATTATAATGCTAAAAATATACTTCTTAAACCTTATCCCACACAGAGTCAACAAACAGGCATGGTTTTGTTTGTTAGGTCAAACAAGGTAACAAACCCAGGGGAGGGACACGTGTCCCTGCATGCTGGTTTTATTTAGCTATTTCTGGTTTACTTAAAAGCTACTGAAAAGGCTCAAATTATTTTTAATGACAGATTATATTAGAATTATAATAATCAGTGTCCTGCATTTGAAACTCAATCTATGTAATGATCTGTCCTCGCTTATCCCCGACCAGCCTCACCAATCAACCATTATTTCCTGCTAGCATCCTGGTGCTGTTGTATAGCTCTTTCATGTTTCCAGTTTGCTGCTTCCTCTGGGTCTGCTGCCAGTGTCCCTGTGACGTGTCTCATATCCCCCCGGTTCTTCCAATTTTGCATATATTCTTGATTGTAGTGACGCTGTCACTGGTCCTCAGTGGCTATTTTCCAAGTGTTTCCTTGTTTTTATCCTCTGATACCATCTCTTTGTCCTTTTTTACGGGTGACGTTTTACATCATTTGCCAAGTGGTTTTCCTTCTCATAGCTGTAATGTTGCATCACTTTGGTATAATTGAAATAGTTCTACCGCTTCATACGCATACGTCAAGTCCTGACCTTATTTCACCCATAGATTGAAAAGCGAGCTCTCAGTAATGTGGTACGTTTGAGGATCAGTGGATAGAGATCCCAGAAAATCCTTAGCTCTTAAATGTGATGACACGTATCCTTGGACAGGACACTGAATCATGACTAGCCACATGGTATGCAGAGTAAAGCAGTGAGCAGATGCCGATCAATGCTGGTTCTGGTGTTGACTAAAGCATGCCATGCAAAAACAGTTTACCTTTAAACACTTTAATCAATGGGGCTTTCCTACAGCAAGTTTTATCCATCACCCAAGAGTTTCCTTTTCTTCATTTAGGATCCATTACTGCAGAACCTGTAAGAAACGGTGTCTTTATATGCATTTGCTCTGTAGGCGTTATCACATACTCATCACTTTAGTTTGTGACAGCCCAACTGTGGTCAGCTGTTCTGACCCTGACAAAAAACAGATGTCGGGTTATGGCGACCACCTGAGAGGACACGCTTCACATTGCTCTGCTGTAACTTCTTTAATTTCTGCAAAAAATTACTCTTATTTTCTACAAAACGTTACAACACGGCGGTTGAGTGGACACGGAGATGCAGAGCACTAATAGGGCAAACAAAGGAAAGATTAATTCGCCTACACAATTGAAGCTACCAGTCTACGAAGCCAGCGGGACTGTGCTGAACACATGGCGGAGAAAACAGCCAGCGGAGATGAGGAACAAGGGAGCCAGAAGACGGATGGGATACTGGCCGCTATAGGCTCCATTAAAAAACATAATTCTCATCGAGATTTGATGGTGTTATGACGGCAATAGAGAACATGAGAAAGGAGATAAATGACGGAACAGAGGATATCCGACACCGAAGACGAGGTGACTAACTTAAAAACTAAAGTACAGAAACTGGAGTCGCAAAATAAAAGTCTGGAAGACAAACTTTTGGATTTGGAAGCCAGATCTTGATTGAACAACGTGAGACTGATGAATCTTCCAGAGGGGGCAGACGGAAAAGACCTGGCAGCTTTTCTAGAAAAGTGGATCCCTGAAGCGCTGGGCGCATCACTACAGTCTTCAGTGGTCTTGGAGCGGGCGCACCGGATCGGACCGATGAGGGACGCCAGGGCGCCACTGAGAACACTCATAATGAGGTTTCATAACTACACGGACAAAGTGGAAATTATGACAGCTGCTCAGGGCAAAAAAGGAGATCCTGTACAAAGACCAACAAATACGGCTCTACCCGGACCTGGCTGCAGGACTGCATCACTTAAGAAAACAATTCCACCCGGCTCGTCAGGAACTTCGCAATTTAGGAATCCGGCACGGACTGATTCACCCGGCCAGGCTATTGGTGACTCATAAAGACCGAACCTACACCTTCAAAACTCCGACCGAAGCAGATGAGTTCATTAAAAAGATCCAGAAGGATGCTGGAGAAAATTAAACCAAACTACAGGTGATATGACAGAAACGGCAGTATATGAGACAGAGTGTAAAACATAATTTACTCGACATGGTGCTGGCTTTATATAACTGGTTAAATACTGAGCTACAGAAGAGTTATAAAAAATAACTTCACTATACAGTAGTAGATAAGACGGACTGAGAGACTTTGAAGTTTAAGAAGAAGATAAAAGGTGGACTGACTGATCCTCACTTAGTGTGGAACAGTTATCACTGGCCATATCAGGAAGTTAATATGGTTTCGGGGGAATGTTTCTTTAAGCGAGACCAGGGGATACAGGTATATGTATGTGTATATGCACATGTATGGATGTATATATATATATATATATATATGTGTGTACTTATTTATTTTTTCTCTGTTACTTTTAAAGCCTGTAGCTTATCATTATAATTACTATTATTTCACAATCCATTACATTGTGTTCATAATCTGTCTAATAACAAGAGAAGCATATTGTTCATTTTGTGTTTTTATTGTGATTGTTTTGTTTTAAGCTGTGTTTTTTTTTGCTATATTTGGCAACTCAAATAAAGATATTGTGGGAAAAAAAACAGCTTCTCGCAGCTTCAACTTTTTGTAGTACTGAGGTTCAAGGAAAATCCAGGTTTGGGTTAGATTCAAGTGAAAACACTGTGGACTTGACACTTTCTCCCCTCCCTCTCTGCATTTCAATCACACACACACACACACACACACACACACACACACACACACACACACACACACACACACACACACACACACACACACACACACACACACACACACACACACACAGTTCTCTGTCCTACATTACCAAACTACACAGTAACTTGCCTTGAGTGTAAAAAAAAATTCACTTATCTTTTTCATTATTTTATGTGATTTACTTGAAATAGAATTCATAAATAAAAAAAAAATCTTGTTAAAAGGGGACGTTGTTGGACTTGGAATGCAGCATTTAAGTCTAGTTCTGTAATACTGAATTATCAGGACAGAGAAATTCTGAAGGCAGATTGTATAGCTCTGTCTTTTTTGAGTATTGGTTTAATTAGAGTGTAATTGCTACACAAATCTTTGTTCCCAGATCGGTAATAAAATGTATTTTGGGTGGGACCCTGGATTGAACTTCAAACACTCTCTGTGAAAATTAAAGGACCTGAGGATATGTCTGAGATTGTCGCTCAGCTTGCCAGCAGATGCTATCAATCCTTTCCTAAAGTACATATAATCACCCTCCTAAAATAATGGGCTAAGTCATATTTTTCAAGTTTTTCAAAAAGCAAATACAACCAAACCAAATATTTCTGTTTTATTTAAAAAAAAAATGTTTGTTTGTTTGTTTTCTGAAAAAATATGACACCAAATCTCGAGTCATTCACTCTGCAGAGAAGTAGAATGCTCACCCATTGTCATATATGTATAATGAAGTGTATCCTAGGATGAGGAAGTGAGTTTTATTCTCATTACCCTGCACCTCAGCTGGTTGTCTCTTAGGACATAGTCTAAATTAGTTTCATTGTTTCCATCTCAGAATGACAACAGACGGCCTTACACACCCATCTACAAAGCCACACTTTCTCTCATGTGCATCCACACAATGCACTCAATAGATGTGGCACTCATAAAGTAAAGGTGGACCTATTGACCTCTTCACTGAAATGAGGTTCAATCTTACCTACATTTTATGTAGCTAAGGGAGTGTAGATGCAGCGCCACTAAAGGCTGTTCTAAGGTTATATTAAGGTAATGGCATTAAGGCTTAGTCGTAAAGATGTTTTTCTCCACAACCCCAACATTTCTGAAGAACAGTGCTCTTTCACTCACAAAGGGTTTTGATTACCAGTGTTAGAGAAGAAAAACAATAAGAACGACTGCACTCTGCATTGCTTCTAAATAAATTAAAATGTTTATTTACGTATGGAGGTTTTCTGTTTAAATCAAGAATCCTTGTACAATAAAATGCTAAAAGATTGAGTGCATGATACAGAGGATGTCAAACACAAGTCACTTCGGCCACATGTGCCTCATTTCTCATGCAAACCGTTTGGAAAATGTTTATTAAAAAACATCGGTTCAAAAGCCATCAGAAAATCTATCAGTTGATGTTTTTCAATCTGATTTGATTTCCTCCATTTCGATTTAACAAGGGATTGATCATGATCATGCGCAAAATCAAGATGATTTAACAGCAAATTTAACAGATACTACTGAATTTGGGAGTGGGGGGGGGGGGGTTAGCACCAATATTATCTGCCTCAGGTAACACTGGTTTCTATATGTTTTGATGCACCACCTTCACATGTTGCTATGTTGCCATTTTTTATCTTTTTTATCCCAACTCATTTCAAAGAGTCGTACAAATTCCTGTTTCTTATCTTAAGTTCGCAAGAGTTAGTGAGACCGAACCTCTGGTGAAAAGCAATTTTAATGATATCTTATCACCACTGAGATTTACTGCATATTGCACTATATATATAGAATCCCATTTTAGCAAGACAGAGCCTCTCTACGATGTAATAAAATTCAACATACAAATCAGTGCATATCTTGACCCTCTGTTAACAATGTTGAAGCAACTTTCACAATGTTTAAGAATTTTGCCAGATTATCATAAATAACTTTAAGTGCAGGTCTGTTTGGGAAGAGAAGGATCACCCCGATACCACCTTGATTTATTATAACCAAGCTACGCGGGGAAGCATTTGCACAAAACTAGCAATGAATCAAATGAGGTTTGGCTCCTTTTAGGATGATATATGATAACGAGTGAGATACTGAAGATATTTATGAGAGCTTCTCATTGGCACCAGGCTAGAGTACCATTTCCATCAAGAGCTGCTGGGCTGGTGGCTCAGAGGCTGAAGAGAAGACAAACAGAAGACCTCAGACAATCAGCCTGTGGGCTGGAAATCAAACAAGAGGTTGTGGGTAACACTGAAGCATGAATGACCGCCTCTCAGGGAATGTTATGGGGAACAGGGCAGGCATAGAATTTCCTGTGGCGCAGCCTCCTGGACAAATTAAAGGTTTTGCTCTCGCAGACAGTAGGCAACATTTAGAATGTCTGGCTGATCACGGAATAATCTCTCTGGAAAATGGTTGGCTGCATTTGGGTCCCTTTGTTGGCCCCATAATTCACCATGGTGGTCCACAGTAGAAAGAGAGACAGGCAGGTAGGCACGTGAGATGCAGAAAACAAAAAATGTGATGAAAAAAAGTGTAGCACACAGATTAAGAACGATACAAGAATCTCACGGGAATATAATGTATTTGTTATTAGAGAATATAGAAGTGACGCTGTACTTGTAGGCTTACACTGGATGAAAGCCAAAGTGTGCAACCATGGACTCAGCTGCACACTGGCTGGTTCAAGCAACCCTTTAACTCTGCTTTGTGAAGTCGATGAAGGATAAAAAGGCTTGCTTATCATTTTGAGCCACCATTTATTCTGAATAAAAACAAGACATTTACTGGTCAGTGCAGTAAATAAACAACAGTAAAAAGAACAAGACACCACTTTAGCAGAGGAGCTGGTCTGCCAGCTCCACACGTGCACTTCATTGCTATTTGCATATACACAACAAAAAAATAAAATAAAATAATTTGTCTTGCAGCTAACTTCATTGTTACATCCATGAATCACAATGCACTTAGAATCAATATATAAACATAAAACGTTGTTATATAAAACTTTGGTATGCTTTCAACGACCTACCTTAGCCACATCTGGCAGTTAGAGCTTCGCCAAAGTGAGAAGCATATTCTCCTCTGAGAGAGGACACACGTAAAGCAGTAAATTTTGTATATATGATCATAGAGTTATAAAGGGATAGGAACTAGGAAAAAGTGTATACTTCTTCCTACTCCTTTTTTCGAACATATGTGAATATGAAGATGTTACTGTTTATTTTTTTATTTTTATTTTTTTATATACATGTTCGAAATAAAAATTAATTAATTAATTAATCAATTCATTCATTCATTTATTCATTCATTCATTCATTCATGAGATATGACTGCTACATTACATAAAAGGTAGTAAGTGGTATTATATACAACATAAACCGTACTACACATGGTCACAGTACAAAGTCTTACCTTATCACTGGACTCTTGAGTATTTTATTATTTTATAAACTTGCCAGAGAACATAAAGTTGTCCCAGGAGAGACTCTATAAACATCTAGTAAAGAGAAATGTTATCTCACTGGGAGACAAATTTACTATAAAGGTTATTGTTTTTCTACCATGTGTGAAGAAATCACCATAAAACTGTCTTGTATTCTGTCTATAATGGGTTTGCAAAGTCTAAAGAGAAATGCTGGCGTCTAGGGCTCAGTTTCACAGCAAGGTTTTATATTTCCCATCAAGAAATTAGCTGTTTTGTTATTGTTGAGGGGTTTCCTTTTCAAAATTGTAATCCAATTAAACAAGATCTCCTTGGTGATCTTACCACACCGATGTGTAAAACATGACATGTTTTCTGAAACAGAAAACTCTGTATTGTTGGAGGTGCTGTCATGGCATCAATGACTCCCAACTAAGCAGGGAATGAGTTTTACAATGGCGATAAACTGGCAAATGATCCAGCAGTTACACTTAACTGGGGAATTCAGTCTAGTAAAAATCCTTATAATGTCTGTCTGAGCTGCCAGTGTTAAGAAAGCTCACAGGGTGTAACAGAGGACATGAAAATACTTCAACTCCCAAAAGAAGATTTGGGATAAATCACAAAATACCACAGGTGCTTCATTTAAAAATCATAGCTGTATTTTATCCACCAAGCACAGACTCCCTTATTCAAAAAGTTTAACTTTTAAGAAGCTCATATCTAAAAGCAACATCATTTGAAGGAGGTACAGCTTTTGCAAAACAACCTGGAGGTGCAACAAAGCTGATATGTCATCCTCAAACTGTTTTTCATGGCAGAAAAAAGGAAAATGCTGGAATACTCAGCTGTTTGAATGAGTGAAACTACAACACATGTATACACTATTAATTTGCAGAACTGTATTTTGGAAATCACTACCAACAAAAATATAACCGAACCAGCGTAACTAGGCAAAGGAAATTCACATAGTGGAGTCATTGAACAATGGTGTGGTGGGGCGCGCACCGATCTACTACTGTTCTTGTGCCATAAGACACATGTAGAATAAGAGGAAATCCTATGATGATTGTGTCAAAACGTAACTGTTTCAACTTATAACTCCCTAATTACAGCCCCAGTGTGGAAGTCAGATAAGCAAAAACCATTAAAATAACATTAAACCTCCCGATGCTTCTATTCCTGAACCGCAAGCATTACACCTTGGATATTTTCAAAACAAATAAAAATACTGTTGAGGAAGAATTATTTCTGTAATTCACATGACAAACAAAATTCACTTGGAGACAAACCTATTGTTTTGTATGGGAAAGTCGATAATGACTCAAGAGATAGGTTATAAAATCTGTAGGAATGGGTTTTTTTTTTTTGCTTTTTTTATCTTTTCATTTTAGGCTAATTTGCACCAGGCCATTACATTTTGTATGGGTTTTTGTTCGTTACATAACTGACGGTCCAGTCTGGGTCAGATGAACATCTCACTGACCCAAACTTGTCGCAGAGCAGTAATTATATGGCTGTAATTTGGCTATTAATGCTCCCATGTACCGGGACTGAATGGAAGCCTTTGATGAAAGCTGCTTCAAGTTCAGTGAGTGAGGAGTGTGTAGTTTCCTAAACAGACATCCCTCAGTCAATCAACACATGGTAAAGAATATAAGGTCTGGCAAGCCAATTTATCCTTTGTTTCATACACTTTCACACGCTTGTAGTGAAATTCCTCTCCTTGTCATCATAAAGTCATTGTAAAGAGTGTTAAACCTTAAACCTCCATCAAAACACTGGCTCAGAAACAAAAATGTAATTTAAAACATACTTTTTAGACTTGTTAAAATCAGAGGGAAATGATGGAAGCAATGATACAGAGAATTTAACTTGCTTAAAAATGTTTATTTGAGGGCAGAATACCTTGTGACCACACTCTAATTAGATAATTTTGAGCAATTAGTAAAATGAGTTCCCATCTGTCATAAGCAGTTTTACAGGTCAGTGGATCTCTATGTTGCCTGTGCTCCTCAAGCTTTTATCTGTCATGTTATTTATTAAACATGAAGTGTTGAGAATATGCTTGATTTCATTATTTTCCATATAATTTAATGTTACCACTTTAAACTGCATTACAAAAAAAAGAGGGAAGTTGAAGCACAACAAACTATATTCACATAGTTCTGTGTGCCAGTTGCCATCATGGCAAATTCATTTAGGCTAATTCAACAATTCAATTTCCAGAGGGAAAAAACCAAAACAGTTGTGAACTGACAAGACTTTTTGCTCTTAATTGTTTAGAAATATGGTCTAGTAATCATACTTTTCAAAATCAGACTAGGAACTTAACGCATAAACGTGTAGTATTTATGCACCTTGTGTTCAGAATATGCATCACTGATGTAGAACAGAGAAAAAGCATAGTATAACCCCCCCCAAAAAACGGAAATAAAATTGTAAAAAATGATTGCAAGCGAAAGAAAGATTGGTACGTGAGACCATGTTATACTAGCCTGTCATGAAGCTAGAGAAAGGATTGCAGTTATGGAATTTAAAAATAAATAAAAAAATAAAACACTGGGACAATTGAAAAAAATTGTTTACCAAAATCTTAACTAAGTTCAATCTTCAATGGAGCATCTGATTCAAAACTACAAGACATTTTTTCATATTAGCACCGAAGTAGTCCATGAGTTGAGCTATAGGAGAAGTGGGGAGATGCAATAAAAGAAGGACCCAAGCCACACAAGTCAATCAATAATGGAATGTTTGAAAACCAAATTAATTCAAGTGCTTGAGTGGAAAAGTTCAAGAGTTTTATTAAAGGGGGAAGTCCAAACTTCTCTCAAAGCAGGACTGAAGCATCTGCAGGAAATGTGTGACAGAGGCTGTTGCATTTAATCCTTATTTAAAAGTTTTATTTCTAGGGGGGCACGGTGGCGCAGCAGGTAGTGCAGCCATCTCACAGCAAGAAGGTCCTGGGTTCGATTCCCGCCGGGGACGCTGTGGGCGCTGAAGTGCGTGTTAGTTCCCCCATGACTTCAGCGCCCACACCCTGGGTGGGGTTGGTGAAAGGATCTTTCTGTGTGGAGTTTGCATGTGTCCCCGCGTTCCCTTGGGTAGCAATGTGAGCTACCCTCACAAAAGCATGCAACAGTCCTGGGTTATACATGCCCCCTCTGGCCACCCGGGGCGCCAGATGGGGTGGGGAGGATCTGGCCGGAATAACGTGATCCTTCCACGCGCTACGTCTGGCCAGAGAAGCCCCACCCTGTCTGGTGAAAAGATGTGGCCGGCCTGATGTGGCCTGCAGGTCAAGGAGGAGACCTGAGCTCAGTGCGGGGCCCTCCCGGGGTTGGTAGAGGATGGCAATGCCCAATGACTGTTAGGTAGGAGCACTGGGTGATAAAATGGGGAAAAAACCGGGATGAAAATATAAAAAAAATAAATACAAGTTTTATTTCTGGAAAAATATAATACTTACAGTGGTTTAGTGGTTAGCACTGTTGCCTCACAGCGAGAAGGTACCCAGTTCGACTCCCTGGCCCTCTGTGTGGAGTTTGCATGTTCTCCCCGTGTTTGCGTGGGTTCCCCTCCGAGTACTCCGGCTTCCTCCCACAGTCCAAAAACATGCGTAGTAGGTTAATTGGTGATTCTAAATTGCCCGTAGGTGTGAATGTGAGTATGTCTGGTTGTCTATTTATACATGTGTCCCTGCAATAAATAGACTGGAGACCTGGGTGAACCCCTGCCTCTCGCCTGAAATTAGCTGGGATAGGCTCCAGCAGACCCCCGTGACCCTGCAAAGGATAAAATGGATGGATAATAATTATTACCAGACTAACCTAAGATTCTATGATGTTATCCACAAAAAAGATTTTAACACACAAAACCAATATTTATAGTTTGTATATTATTTTTAGTCTTTTATTCAACTTTTGTACATTCATGGTTTCCGGTCAAAAATGACAGCTGATTGAAAAATAATGGTGAAGACTGCAATCAGTGTAAAAACAACTAACCTGTACAAACTCAATTAACAGATGCCTCACACACACACGCGCCCACACATGCACACACACACTTGGGAACATTTTGCCCAGTAAAGTGTCTACCACACAGTATCAACACCTGTCTTAAGGACATCAATGACTGGATGTCTACTAAATGCGTATTGCTACTACCGTATTGACCCGAATATAAGACGACCCTGATTATAAGACGACCCCCCTCTTTTCAAGACTTATCTTCAGAAAAAGACTCTTTCATAACCAAATATAGTTTTTTTTTTGTTTTTTTTTAAATGTTTTTATTGAAATTATTAGAAAATCATTGAAAGAATAATTATTGACTCTTTCTTTTTTTGGCTATAAATACAACCATGTTTTCAAAACCTTTAAAACAAGTTATACTGTATGTTAAATGCAATTCCTAAGTGTAAACAAACAACTCACTTAGCATTTTAGAATGTAAAAACTGCAAATTCATCATTCATCAACTATCACAGTGAGGTCAACTTTTCAAGCAGCTTAATAGAAAACGCAATATTGCAATGAAACAGATGTGCAAGTAAACAATCCTAAATGTAACAGTATTAAAATAAAGACCACTACAATAAAAACAGATTGAATGTAGAATGGTATTGCAACAGTCCAAGTAGAATGCAAACTGTCCCAACTTGGCTCATGAGATATCGGTCTACATGAGTGTTTTACTCACAGATGTCCTCTGCCTCGCTGTGCTCGCTGTCACTCCCGGTCCCACTCTCATGCTGTGGTCCCACTGTCTCCTCCCACAGAACGTCATCCTCGCTGCCATCCAATGCATTGGATATGCAGCATTTTTTAAATCCCCTGATGATGCTCTCAGGTGAAACTGCATCCCATGCCTGGAGGATCCATTCGCAAAGCCGACGTACAGCGGGCTTTTGAATTTTTCCAGACGGTGTGAGTGCGTGATCACTGGACAGGAGCCACTCTGTGTACCTCTTGCGCAGATTATCCTTAAATGACTTGTTACCCACCACATCCAACACCTGTAGTTGGCTTGTCATCCCCCCTGGTATGATGACTAGGTCGCCGTTCATCTTCCTCACCTGAGTTTTGATAGCATCAGTCAGGAAGGCCTCCAAGATGAGCATGTTTCTCTTTTTTCTGAGAGCCCCGCGCCGTGCTCCCCACACCACTTTCAACCAGTCCACCACAAGTTCAGTGTCCATCCAGCCCTTTCCTGGACACGCACGACAATGCCAGTAGGCATCGCCTCTTTCGGCACAGTTTTGTATTTTAAAATCACATACGGGGGCAGCTTTGTCCCGTCTGCCAGGCACGCCAGCATGACAGACTCTTTTCATTTCCAGTTGTCTTCACAATAATAGACTTCTCACCTTTTTTGTGCACGATCACAGGTGTGGGCATGTAAAAAAACACGGTTTTGGTCGGCATTGCCAATCTGATCCAGGGGGTAGGAGTGTTTTTTCCGTAGGCCAATCACATAGTGCTGAAAAGACAGCAGCTTCTCACCAAAGTCTGAAGGCAGGTGCTGGGCAAGGCTGGTTCTGCGCCGTAATGCCAGGCCGTTACGGCACATCATGCTTCTACACCAGCCGATGCTGGCTTTAAACTCGGTGGTGGGAATGTTTAACTGTTTGGCAATTTCCAAGGCCTTCATCTGGATGATGGCTCTGGTAATGGGCATGCCTTCGTTATGTTTTTCAATAACAAACTCACACATTCTCTTGTCAATCTCGTGGAAGCGGCCGCTTTGAGGACCACGATAAGCTTTTCTCTGGCTGTTAGCATTTTTCAGACGGTCTTTTACGGCGCGCCATCTTCGGACGTTACACTCCGTTAGCCCATATTTATTGGCTGCCTGACAGTTGTTTAACATCTCTGCTGCATTGACTACCATTATCTTAAAATGTGCGTCATAACTCTGCCTCAGCTGTCTGCTTACCTGACCAACTTTTGATCCACTTTGCTCCGGACGATCACTGTGTGTATCCATTTTTCATCCCTTGTCACTGCAGTTGAGCTGTGATTGACAGCTGCCCCGAGTCATGGCGGGGTCACTTTCTTTACAGAAAACTGGCGCCCTCCGCTGTTGTGGTTGTTCAGACTCACAGACAGCTACCAGCATGTGTCTATGGTTAGACCCTGATTATAAGACGACCCCAGTTTTTGACATTATTTTTAACGAAAAAAAAAACACCGTCCTATATTCGGGTCATTACGGTAAATTAAAAAAATAAAACCAAGGTTATTATTTTTGGTCCCAAACACCTTAGGAAGGGATTAGATGGTGTCATGATGGCCTCCAGTACTAGTGTGCGAAACTTTGGTGTTATTTTGGATCAAGATTTGTTGTTTAAACAGCATATTAATCCGGTTTGTGAAACAGCGTTTTTTCCATCACCATAATATCGCAAAGATTAGGAACATTTTCTCCCAGAGTTATGCAGAAAAACTAATTCACGCGTTTGTATCTTCTAGACTAGATTACTAACTACCATATGTTCCACACCATAAGGCGCACTGCATTATAAGGCGCACCTTCAATGAATGACACATTAAAAAACGGTTTCCATATATAAGGCGCACCGCATTATAAGGCGCACTAAATATATGGTAAAATACCATACTATAGCGGCTGAGGTTGAGTTACGTATCTACCTGATGGAGCTGAGCTGCAGGAAATGCTACAAAATCCTACAGCAAATGCAAAAGAAAAAAACAAGAAGAAAAGTACCGTATGTCAAACTTTATTAACAAAATAAAAACCAGCTTTGCTCCGTATCGTCAAAGTCGCCATTATGCGAGTCAGCGTCGCCGCTGTTGTCTTGAACGTCTGTGACGATTCCTGACGTTTTTAGCGCCATTACTTTGGCGACACCAACTACAGTAGCTACAATCCCCCTGACTACAGTAACAGAAATTACCGTAATGATCATATATAAGGCGCACTGCATTATAAGGCGTGCTGCCGGTTTTTGAGAAAATTAAAGGCTTTTAGGTGCGCCTTGAAGTGCGGAAAATACGGTAGTAACTACTAATTACATAACACAAGATGTCCAATTATTTCGCTGAATAGGTTCCAGCCAAAATGCACCAGCATGAGTGCTGACAGTGCCATTGGCTCCCCGTAAAACTCGGAATCCAATTCAAAATTGTATTACTTGCGTATTAAGACCTAATAGTAGCGTGTGTTCCTAATAGAGCTCTCCGTTCTCTGAGTGCAGGTTTACTCGTAGTTTCTAGTATCCAAATGTAGATTTGGAGGATGGGCCTTCTATCAGAAACTGTTACTATGGAACCAACTTCCAGGTTGGGTTAATGAGGCTGACACCCTCCACCTTTAAAACCAACTTAAAACGTTTCTATTTAGAAAAGCTTGTAGTTAGTTTAAACTTTAGTGTGTTAGGGCCAGTAGTCATATTTGCAGCTACAGGACAAGACTAACGCAGCTCGTCTTAAACATAACTTTGTGTTACTATAGGCCGACGCTGCAGAGGGCACCAATATGATCCACCTCACCTCTCCTTTTCTCCTTATCTGCTGGTCTGCTCCCTCCTTTTCTCTTCTGTGCATGTTTGCAGGCCAGAGCTTCAGGAGCTGCATGCTGACCTGTAGCCCCCCCCCCCTCTGATCATGCCAGTATCTGCTGTCTAAATCTGTTTATGTAGTCATCCCTGTAGTACACCAACTCACCATTGTGTGTATGTCTCTCCTCTCTCTGTTCTTCATTTTCTCTGTCTGGTCTCCCTTTCCTGCTCTGCCTAGCTGGCCTTCCGCAGGAGGGTCACCCCTTATGAGCCTGGTCCTGCTCAAGGTTTCTTCCCTCCTAAATGGGAGTTTTTCCTTCCCAATGTTTGGCTTTAAGGTTTTTCTCCCACTAGGGGAGTTTTTACCTGCCATTGTTTATGTAATAATTGCTCAGGGGTCATGTTCTGGGTCTGTGGAAAGCACCTAGAGACAACTTGTGTGGCGCTGTATAAATAAAATTGAATTGAACTGTAAGCAGCTTTCCTGGCCATAACAAGGCTTCTGTCACAATAAATTAAGTAAATTAAGTTGTCCGGGTTTTTATCCCCACTTGTGAATTAAGTTCAACTTCTGTGTGCGTATGTGCGTGCATGCATGTGCGTACGTGTGTGTTTGTGTGAGTGTGTTTCCTCACCAGCGCACTTGACAGTCTACCATATTTTATTGATCCCTAGAAAAAAATGTTTGAATGGGTATCCATTTTCTAGCTTGGGTCTTGGGCTCTTTGCTGTTGGGCTTGTCTGGTTGGCTCCTTGTTTGGGAAGTTCTCGTGCTCCGTGCCCATCTCCGCTTCCCCCCGCTGACCTTGCAGCTGGGCACGCTTTGGCTGTGGGGTTCCCGCTTTCATCGGGGCGGGTGCCTTTCGCCAGGTGGGGGTTATGGCCCAGGAGCGCGTGGACCTCTTGGCCGCTCGGCCGAGTGGCTGGTGCTCAGCTGGGTCCTGGTCCATCGCCGTGTGTGTTCTGGCTGCCTTCTCCCGTGGTCATGGTGGCTCCCTCTGTCGCCTGCTGGGATTGGACAGGGCTTGCTGGCGGGGGATTTCCTCCCGCCCTCTTCTGGTCCTCCGTGGGGCGTCCGTGATGTCACCCAAAAAGAAAAGAAAATAGTTCTAAACAGAGCCCACTGTCATCAGTCAGTGTTTTCATTTTTGTAGTATTTATGCACCTTGTGTTCAGAATATGTGTCACTGATGTAGAACAGAGAAAAAGCCTATCCCCCTCCGCCCCCCAACAAAAACAAAGGAAATAAAATAGTAAAGTACGATTGCAGGCAAGTAAAGGCAGGCAAATAGTGATCCATTTTTCCTAGTTATGAACTCATTATTCCATAATAGTTTTATGTGGAGATAAGTTATACACAAAACACACTTTTGCTGCTGAAAGACATCATAACTACAATCTAAGAGAAAAGGTAACCCTCCAACTTTCCCAAACATGTGGCATAAAGTAAGCGTATGTGCCATCTTTTTTTTTTTTTTTTTTTTTTTTTTTATAATTTATTATTGAAATATACAAAACAACAGGTATACAGTAACAAACAGCACATTGTTGACAGTATATAAAAGTATATAAATTACATCAGGGGTAGTTATATATATATTAAATAAAAGAAAGTCAAGAAAAAAAAACAACTAAATAATACATAGATCGAGGGTACAAAAAATAAATAAATAAATCAAACAGGGGTTTCAGGAAAAAACTTTTCCTAATGGCTCAATAAGGTATTACTTTTTTTGTTATTTAACAAAGTCAGAGATCTAAGCAAAGAGTTAGGGGCCAATCCCAATACACCCGCTACTTTCTTCGCAAAATGTAGGGGTAGTGCTGAAAAGTAGGGCTAGGGGGTGTAGGGACTGGGCCTTAAGTTCCAGGAGAAAAAGGAGCAATCTTAGGTAGTGATTTTGCAAATTTTTGTTTGAGAATAAAACATTTTGCATAAAGGATAACAAAGTTTATCAGGTATTCAAGAGCATAATCTTCTGAGTTAAGATAATAGCAAATAACATCTTTAAGGCTAAGAGAGTAAGTAGATTTAGCAGCATCAAAAAAATAAGATTCAACATCATTCCAAAACTTTTTAGAGATATCACAATAAAAAAACAGATGTGAAATTGTTTCAGTATTATGATTACAAAAAGTACAGGAATCATCAACATCAGTGAATTGAGAAATAATACTACTAACTGGGTATATATTATGCAAGCGTCAGTGCCATCGCTGTTTATATAGTATGTTTACCATCATCATTTCCGGTGAACTCTGATTCCCTGGTCAGAGGCACGTGGCCGATTCTACATGTTGAATCGGCCAAAACAAACACCGACGATTGATTGCATGGGACACACCAACCCGACTCAAGGTACCGACCTGGCCCGACAGCTAGACGGCATCCAACGGCCGATGATCGGGATTGTATGTATTGTATGTATTGCATGGGCGTCAGTTTGATTTCAGAAGTGCTGGGGACATTTACCATAAACCTGAGTAAGGTTTGAAAAGTGCTGGGTACGAGCTACGGCCATTACTTCCGAATTGAGGTTTCATGATAAATAATAGGCATTGCATTAGATGATGCCATCTGCGCGGTCTTATTTAGGTCGTCGGAAACATCATATACATATTGCAAGCCTTTTATTATTTTAATATTGCTGATCATGGTTTACAGCTTAAGAAAACTCAAATATCCTATCTCAAAATATTAAATATTCTGGGAATCTTAATCTTAAACTGTAAGCCATAATCAGCAATATTAAAGGTATTGTGACATCATTTTTAACATGCTTTTAACACTATTAAAAGTCTTGGGCAACATCCCTCAAATGTGTCTAAAAGAGTGTAACAAGAAAAACTTCACTCTAGTAATCTTTTCCTGGCTTTTTATTACAGTGTTTTTTTGCGCCGTGAAAAATGCTTCCTTTCCCCCCTTTCCTGTCAATCATTGCTCCGCTCCTCCTACGCTCCTCCTCCTCCTCCAGCCATACGCTCACAGCGGCGTCGGAGCGACAGGCGAAGCATGCACGGAAAAGCAGGAGGGCGAACCACAGCAAACAATCATAAAAATAAAGGCATGCAAGCAGCACTGTCCCCTTATCTTAAGTCCAGTCAGTGGCCGCGGGTCTTCTTAGCAGTTTTCCTCCGGTGATTAGAACAAAAGAGGCTCTAAACAGCTCCTTGTTAAGCCTCATTTATGGTTCCGCGTTAAATCGACGCAGAGCCTACGCCGTAGGGTTCAGCGTATGGTGCGCGTCGCCGCGTAACCCTACGCCGTAGGCTCTGCGTCGGTGTAACGCGGAACCATAAATCAGCCTTTATGGTGCGCTGGAGAGGAGAGGAGGCAGGGAGCTGGGTGGAGGGGGCGGTGATTTAGCGGATCGTTACGTAACGATCCGCCACCAAACCACATGCGCCGTTTTTGCATAGTTATGCGGAAAATCCCAGAAAGCACACAATACACTGAATGTTAAAAGTTCGTTGTTTTTTGGGTGTAATTGATGTCAAGACACCCAACAAAACACAAAAAATCAAGAAAAATGTGTTTTTCATGTCACAATCCCTTTAAAATAATAAAAGGCTTGCAATATTTCAGTTGATTTGTAATGGATCCAGAATGTATGACATTTTTGGACTTGAAAAATAAAGGACTTTATCACAATATTCTAATTTTCTGAGACAGTCCTGTAAACTTGTTTATGTCGTTGTGCTGAACCACTTGGGAATATCCATGGTTACTTTGTGTTAACGGAGCAGCAGAGAGCAGCGTCTTGCTGCTGCAGGAAACTGCGCGCTGGAAGCAGATGAGTGACGGACTCTGGCTGATTTATGGTTCTGCGTTGCACCAACGCAAAGCGTACGGCGTAGGATACGCAGGGATGCGAACGTACGGTACTCGACGCTGCGTAACCTCCGCCGTAGGCTACGCCGTCGATTTAACGCGGAACCATAAATCAGGCGCATTTGTCAGTTTTTTCAGACTTTTCGTCTTTTCAACTGAGCATGAAGACACATAAAATGAGAGTGCAATGCATGCTTATGCACCCTCGTAGAACCGGGCCTGCAGAACGCAACTTTTAATTCCCATTTCCCAACTCCTACCTGGAGGTGAAGCCCGACTCCTCCCCGCAGCGCTGTCTGGCACACACACATAAAGATCTGGGCACAGACGCAGCAGGTCCTCTTGTCCCGCCACTAAGATTTTGCTGGCCTTAATGTTTCCTGTGTTTTATTTTGTTCATTATTGATACATTTAGTGTTGATGTGTGTGTGTGACAGACGTGTGTATGGGGCATTAATGAAAATACGGGACAAATCGCGTCTTACTTATTTATTTATTTATTTTTTTTTAAGTGGTGGGGACAAATCTGCTCGTCAGACAAAGTGGTGGGGACGCGTCCCCACCGTCCCCGGCGTAAATGACGCGCCTGATGTATTGTATGTATTAAGATCACTGACGCTGAGACACCAAAGACCAGGACAGAAAAGGGATGGGTGCAGTTTGGTGGCTGTGTGATTTGTGAATGAGTGTGTAACATGTGTGAAAAAAAGGAGACATTTAAACAGGACAACCAGGTATTTACAAACAGAAGAGGACAGAGATTTTATATATAAATATTATAAATAGTGTATAAAGTCATATACATTTAGTTAACTAAAATGTTTGAGAGAAGATAATCGTCCTAGATTTATCATCTACTTCGATATAGGCATACACATGTCACAATACACACATATATACATATACATACATACTTTGCATGTATTAAAAAAAATGTATACAAAAAATGTGTACACACTGCTGACATAATTGAAGGAATATTTGGAGAAATGTAATGTTTTAATACAAACATATATATATATATATATATATATATATATATATATATATATATATATATATATATATATATATATATATATACCGGTATATATACACATATGTGTGTGTGTATGTATATATATACATACATACATACACACAAAACAGAGTCATTATATTAATATTAGTGATTTTGATGGTAGTTCTAACAATAACAATGGCACTTACTATCATCTTTGGTTACAATGGGGGAGGGATACAGGAGGGATTTTTTTTTCTCTCATCTTTTCCTTCTGCCCCTCCCCATGTTTATTTATTCATGTGAGTTTGTAGGTATTTTGGGTGCATTAAAAAGAAAGTGGGACATACAGGGTGCATATTCCCTGCATGCCAGAGCCTTCCGTATAACTATAATGAATATAGTTAATTTCTTTGTTTGTATTGTGAGTGAATGCATTAAATGGAACACGGGGAGTGCGGGGGTGATCATAGCATGATCATCTGATTATTTCTAAAGTAATAAGTAATAATTTGCAGCAATTATGTTCAAGGACTCAAAACCATGTCCGATGTCACCACCCACAAGTCTTTATATCAAAGCATTCAAAAGTTATTGCAGAAAATCGGAGCTATCACATATCGACCAATCAGAAGAAGGGGTGGGGCTAATTCAGGTCAATGAAGGTCAAGTACTCAATACCGAGTCCGATGACACCACCCACGACTCTTTACGTCAAACCATTCAAAAGTTATGCCAGAAAATAGGGACTATCAAATATTAATGGCTTGGTTTTTTATATAGCGCCCTTCAAGGCACCCAGAGCGCTTTAACAGAGACCATTATTCATTCATACACATTCTCACCGGTGGTGGTAAGCTACGTTTTGTAGCCACAGCTGCCCTGCAGACTGACGGAAGCGTGGCTGCCATATTGCGCCAAACAGCCCCTCCAACCACCACCAAACATCCATACACATTCAAACACATTCACAAGGGGCAAGGTGAGTAAGGTGTCTTGCCCAAGGACACTACGACAGCAACTGGGACGGAGCGGGATTCGAACCGCCAACCTTCCGATCATTGGACGACCCGCTCTAACAGCTAAGCTACTGCCGCCCCAAATATTGACCAATCAGAAGAAGGGGCGGGGCTAATTCAGGCCAATGAGGGTCAAGTACTCAATGCCGAGTCCGATGACACCACCCACATGTCTTTATCACAACCCGTTCAAAAGTTATGGCAGAAAGTAGGAACTATCAGATATGGACCAATCAGATGAAGGGGGGACAAGCTTTTTGGTGTCTATCGTCGCCACGGTAACGCTTTTGACTGAAAAAGAAAAGTAATGCCCATCGTCGCAGGATCGAGACGCACATTTTGATGTATAACACACCTGGGTGCATGTTACGGTTCGGGCCGTATTAATTGCCGAAGGAATGGAATAAATTGCGCCAAAATTACACGATTAATACAAAATGGCCGACATCCTGTTCAGTTTCGGCAATGGCGCCAAGAGACTTTTCTTTAGGTTAAGACATGATACAGGTGTACCGATCTTCGTGCATGCAATAGGGCCTTCGCACTGTAAGTGCTCGGGCCCTAATTATGTCTTTTAGCACCCAAATTCAAGACGTATGAGGGCAGATCAATGAGGTATGAAGGTCGTGAATGACAACTCGACAATGACAATCGAGACGCACATTTTGATGTATAACACACCTGGGTGCATGTTACGGTTCGGGCCGTATTAATTGCCGAAGGAATGGAATAAATTGCGCCAAAATTACACGATTAATACAAAATGGCCGACATCCTGTTCAGTTTCGGCAATGGCGCCAAGAGACTTTTCTTTAGGTTAAGACATGATACAGGTGTACCGATCTTCGTGCATGCAATAGGGCCTTCGCACTGTAAGTGCTCGGGCCCTAATTATGTCTTTTAGCACCCAAATTCAAGACGTATGAGGGCAGATCAATGAGGTATGAAGGTCGTGAATGACAAATGGAATTTCAAAACTTGTAATGCTTACATTTTCTTAAGTTGAAAAACAAACAAATCTAAGCCAGAAAGTAGTGATAATATATATATATATATATATATATATATATATATATATATATATATATATATATATATATATATATATATATATATATATATATATACATTTTTCACCGGGAACACAAAAATGTTACTTGTGAGATGATCACAAAATCAGGGTCAATTTCAAAGTTTTACACCTTACCTTTGCCAATGAACATGGGGACGCAGTTCAGAAACAATTCATTTTTCATGTATGTCTGAAGTCAAAGCTGAGAAGTGAACTCATAAACTTTCTTTTCTTTTAGGTATTTTAGCACATGACACCCTTTGTCTAGTTTAAAGTATGTGTTAATACAACAATGCAGATAGGAAGAAAATTCCACAGCTATCAGTTGGCTTCAATTTCCGATTTGTGGTTTAAAAGCAAACAGCAAGGAAAATGCCTTCTTGCTGTTATAAATAGTGACTACACATTAGCAGATCTAGAAATCCAACCAGAAAAAAGTTACCAAATCTTAATGGCTTTTCCTGATCTTCATAGTGCTTCTCCATTGTTTAAAAGCATATATTTATTGGTTTGTTTGTTTTTTTTGGTTTGTCTTCTTTTCATTAAGGCAACACCATCGCATAAAAACACAGTGAGCTTTCGGTACTGTTATGTCACAAACTCGGCACAGAGTGGAATTAACCTCAAGCATCCAGATTTGGTTTAACACATATAGTCTTCACACAATTTATCTTCAAATTGTGCCACATCTGTTGTACTTCAGAATTATAGAATTGGAATTCTTTTTTATAGTACCTTTCTGTTAAGAATAAATCATTGCCAGTAGTAAAATAGTTCAATTAAGAAATTAGCTGATCATTTGTTAAAGCTGGGCATACACTGTGCAATATTTAAAATCGTTTGATTCAGCCCCATCTCAAACTGCACGACTAGATCGCTGAGTTCAAAAGTTCGCAGCCCACGAGTAATGGTCTCACACTGTACATCCCGATGCTCTGATGCGACCTGTCTGCTCACACTATACGTTCATAATCCTCACGTCAGACTTCTGTGTACTGGAACTGCAACGTCAAAAAGAAGTGGAAGAGGAGACACCCCGAAGTGGGAGACACCGAAGATGCTCAGCAAAAACAAATGTGCATTTGTGCCATTCTGTGTGGCGATAAATGAAAAAAGACGTGATTGGACAAGTCGTGATTGGACAAGGAATTGGCTGGGCAGACGTGGGAAATGCAGTCTTTTTTTTCTGCTATTAAAACATGATGTAATGTGAATTTGCAACACTTTAAACTACAAATAATAGTTTTTGACGTGACATCAGAGATTGCGCATGCTCTCTGCGAAAGGATGAGGCCAATTGGGTTGTAGCACTGCTTCAACTGTGTGATACCTTCACGAGGAGCGACCAGGATTTCATACACGTTTGATTTTCTTGCGAGCACACGATTTGTGATCGGGAGCTCATCGTGAGGTGTTACTCTCTCGTCGTTACCCCACGTATACTGCACGAGGCACGACCAACGATTGGGTCGAAATCTGGCCCGATCCAAAAAATAGTTGCACGAGTGGAAAATCGGTTCAAAACAAGCCGACAATCGCACTGCACAATGTATGCCAGGCTTTAGTCAAACGATTCTGGTTTGTCTTTTATCCGTCCAGAGATAGAATTCTTATCCACCACAGGTTTAAGTAATTTACATTTAAACTAAGTCTTCATCACCTCCTAAAAAAGTTTTATTACACCTGTTTTTATGTTTTATGTCCACTGTGCTAAATTTTACCAGACCAACATTCAACTGAAATAAGGGCCTCATGCATTTACATGCCTGCCATAAGAGTTTTGAAAACACTGTTTCATTCTGTGCATTTTACTTCAAAAAATCTGAAGGAAATGGATTTAATTCCTTCAATTTTCATATTCACTCATTCTTTAGATGCAGAGAAAAGCCAACACATCAAAAGCATATCACATGGGACTACCTAGACGCCATTGTGATCTGCACATTATTTGCCATTAAGCTATCACGCATGTTAATGAGTGCCATCACTTCCTCTGAGAGAAGCTTGTTTCATCCCATTTTTGATGGTGTGTAATACAGATCCAAATCAGGTCTTATTTCACCCTGTTTTGCAGTCTTCTGGCTACATGTATTCCACTCATGCATGCAGACATTTCATTCAATGCTTTCATTGAGACACCATTTCTCAACTGAGCCCTCTGGTAGCACCCATCCTTGAACTTTTTTTGCTCTACTGCTGCCATTGTTTTCAGGTATCCAAGGCCACAGACAAGACACAGTATGCATTATAATATCCTAATAAAGGAATTAGTGTGATAAATTCTCTTCCGTCACACGCCCTCTTCTTCTGAATCTGAGCATCCATGCTGCCAGCTCATCTTTGCAGTCATCTCTTCAAACAGATATAGAACAGGAGCAGTCAAACCTCATTGTGTCAGTCACCAATTACAAAGTAGAGCAGTTAGCAGATAAAGACAGCATCACATTTCCTAAAACATGAAGCAACATATTTACTGAAAGTCAACTAGGTGGTAGCCATAGTTAAACAGATGGACTATCTGGCAGTCTTTTAAAACTTCTTGGAATTTACTTAACTAAATCCCCTCCCTTATAGTCTCCTGGTACACAAAAAGTATTCAACAAATCAAATTCTTCACATTTCTTCTTGTGACTGTACAGGCCAAACCTAGAGGAACAAAGTTATCAGTTCTATAAACAAAAAGTTCTATTTTCTTTCCATATCAGATTGATAAAGGTGGCTCTTACTAAGCAACATAGACTATGGGTGCTGACAAAATGTGTTCAAAGTTTAATTCGTATTCACTAGAACACATAAAGTATGTTCCGAGTACAGTCTGCACTTGGTCTTGCAAGCATGGAGAGAATGTCCGAACACCACATTATGAACAAGGAGCTTTCTATCTGTGGCATCAGTGCTAACCGCCACAAACTGTGCTGCTTTTTTTTTTTACATGACATCTGCACCATTTAGAAATGATATCATGAGCATCTGTTTGATATTCAGCAGGACTTCCTTGTGCTTATAACAGAGCTCGGACCAGTCAGGGTCTGGGTGAAGAACATTGAGACGTTAGTAATAAACACTTTGGTGGAAGGCCTCTGTTCTTTGGAATTTATTCCCACAACACTGAAAAGACTGACATCTGGAAAGTTTGGGGACCAAATGAACACCTTGGAGTCTTTGTTGTTGTCTTGAAGCAGCCCTGACCTATTGGGGGAGCCAGTCAATACAGGGGAATGATGGTACAATGTTGGAGTGATTAGTTAACAATTTTCTGAGGCTAAGAGGCTGAAGCCTTTCTATGTGGCATTTGCATGTTCTCCCCACGCCGTGTGGGTTTTGCTGGTACTCTGGTGTGCCTTTCATGTGAAGAGAGCTGGATAGGCTCCAGCAGACTCCCATAACCCTGAACAGGCAGAAGCAGGTATAAAGGATGGATTCACAGCATTATTTTACATTCATAGTGGCCAGTGGATGTGTATCAATCAGGCTATTTTAAGCAGAATATGTGACCATTAATTATTCATCTACTGACAAATAGTTCTTACCGACAGCACAATTTTTGGGAAGCTGGACATTCAAAAGAAACTTGATTCTAACAAATGAGTCAGTGCCCTTTCCTTATTTGGACATACACCTCTTTTACTGTAAAACAAATTCCAAAACAATCACTCTCTGATATAATCCTTCTTTATTTTCTTGAGAAACTGGTTTTCACTTACAGTCTGATGCTCATTTCCTCTTTTTCTTTTAAGCAGTATTCTTGCCTGTAAAAGTGTGGGATGTTATCTGTTATCTGGGAAATGCCTTGAAACTGCTTTTGCGTATGGTGTTGCTGTTGTCCCGGGTAATTCGTACTATGTGCGAATATGACCCGAGCTTGTAGGAGTACAAGCCGGCACAGTTAATAATTAAGAGATCGTAAATGTGTTCAAAGACAAAACACTTTCCCTAATTGCCCGAGCACTTACTGTGCGAACGCCCTATTGTATCTGTAGGAATTTTTTTTTTTTATTTATTAGGGCCCGAGCACTTACAGTGCAAGGACCCTATTGTAGGAATTCTTTCTTTCTTTATTGTTTATTCTTCTGACGAAAGGAGGGCCTTTTTGCCCACCCTAAATGTGCCCCAAAAGTCACCAAATTTTGCACGCAAGCCAGGCCTGGCGAAAAATTTGATATTTAATGGTTTGCATTAATGGGCGTGGCCTAATGGCTCAACAGCGCCCCATAGAAAACTTTGTGCCTCCAGCCCCACAATACGGTTTGACGTACATGCACGAAAATCGCTACACACCTGTATCATGTCACATCAAAATGTGCGTCTCCATCCTGCGACAACGCGCATTACTTTTCTCAGTCAAATGCGTTACCGTGGCGACGCTAGACGCCAAAAAGCGCGCCCACCCTTCATCTGATTGGTCCAGACTGAAAAAAAGTTGTGCCTCAAGCCCCACAATACGGTTTGACGTACATGCACAAAGATCGGTACACACCTGTATCATGTCGCAACTTAAAGAAAAGTCTCTTGGCACCATGGCCGAAACCAAACAGGAAGTCGGCCATTTTGAACATTTTGAATAAATCGCGTAATTTTGGCGCAATTTATGCCATTCCTTCGGCAGTTAATACGGCCCAAACCGTAACCTGCACCGAGGTGTGTTATACATCAAAATGTGCGTCTTCATCCTGCGACGACGTGCATTACTTTGTCTTTCAAAAGCGTTACCATGGCGACGCTAGATGCCAAAAAGCGCGCCCCCCTTCATCTGATTGGTCCATATTTGATAGTTCCCCAAAAGTCACCAAATTTCGCACGCAAGCCAGGCCTGGCGATAAATTTGATATTTCATGGTTTGCATTAATGGGCGTGGCAAAATGGCTCAACAGCGCCCCCTAGAATACTTTTCTCTGCCATAACTTTTGAAAGGTTGGACATAAAGACTCGTGGGTGGTGTCATCGGACTTGGTGTTGAGTCCTTGAGCATAATTGGTGAAAATTAGCCCCGCCCCTTCTTCTGATTGGTTGTCCCTATTTTCTGCTATAACTTTTGAATGGTTTGACATAGAGAGTTGTGGGTGGTGTCATCGAACTCGGTATTGAGTACTTGACCTCCATTGGCCTGAATTAGCCCCGCCCCTTCTTCTGATTGGTCAATATTTGATAGTCCCTATTTTCTGGCATAACTTTTGAATGGTTTGACATAAAGACTCGTGGGTGGTGACATTGGACGTGGTTTTGAGTCCTTGACCATAATTGCTGCAAATTAGCCCTGCCCTTTCTTCTGATTGGTCGATATTTCATAGTTCCTATGTTCTGTCATAACTTTTGAATGGTTTGACATAGAAAGTCGTGGGTGGTGTCATTTCTGATATGCTTATGGGGGGCGGCGGCCATGAGTGCGAGGGCCCCTTCATCGCTGCTTGCAGTTTTAATTTCCCTTTGATCCTGCAGAGATATTGTGACACCTATGATGAATGAAAACTTGATGTATTTTAACTTCTCAAGAAGAAAGAAAAAAATGAACTGAAGGTTTTCATGAGTTAACCAGAAAAAAAGCTGTTAAGCTGAGAAATTAAGGACATTCACCTGAGAATAGGAAAGGATCTAGATAGTGAACTAATCATATTAACTGAGTCACAGATTATTACAAGAACCTCAAATTGCCTTTATTTAGACCATGTCTCTTTGGATTTTTGTCAGTCAGGGATACTTGTAATTGTTTGGGAAAATGAAAAGATAATTGACATTGACATGTAAAATAAATCCCCCAGAAACAGGGGACTACTTTTAAAGGCCTGTGGGGTTGTTATTCACACTAAATTGTGTGGGTTACAGAAATTGATAGCATTTGAAAATTAAATGTCTCCAACCAAGAAGTAGCAAAGACCTGGTGCTCCGCCAGTATTTGGGAAGCAGCTGTAATAGGTAGGTCATTTCACAGAGTTAATGTTTCACTTTTTCTCCAAGAGTGCTTTAAATAATGACATAGATTTTAGCCTTCCTTACTACTGCTAACTGCTTTGACCTGTTTTAAGGCATTCAGAAAATATATCTGTTGTTTTTGTGGTCTATTGTTACATGCAACATATTTTTATCTCTGTTTAGGTAACATCTTGTTCATTTAAAAAGTTGCAGCTTTCAGTTTAGTCCAATATTCACTTTGAAATTCCAAGTAGCATCCTTGTTTTTTACAGTGACACAATGATAATAAGTGAATTATTTTCTTTTCGGTGTATCGGGTCTTATGACCTGGCATGTGAGATGCCATTGCGTGGTTTTGACTGAAACGCCTGTGAAGGGATGGATTAGACCTAAAATGACTGGTTGGGAGTTGTCTGACGTCTCTCTGGCTCTACCTTATGTGCTGTTAGTGATCCATAGAGTCCTCAGGAGTAAAGGACACTATTATGCAGGGCTGTAATTTTACAGCTAAATCACAATGTAAATGGGCCTAAATGGTGTTACAATTAAAGTATGATGAAACATAAGGCAACTACAAACGCATGGAGTGCTGCTGGGTGTAAGAAAAGTATACTTCAGGTGCTCTTCGGCATGGGGATCCAAAAGATTCAAAAACAATTTGGAAAAACCGAGGCACTCAAGAAGTTAGAAAAATTAAAAGGCCTTTATTAAATCATGGCTTAGAAAAAGTTAAAATAACTTTTTCTATAATAACTTGTTCTCCTTTTTCTAGGCATTTTAACTTTTTCTAAGCCATGATTTAATAAAGGCCTTTTAATTTTTCTAACTTCTTGAGTGACTCGGTTTTTCCAAATTGTTTTTGAATCTTTATGATGAAACATATTCTGAGTAAGAATTCCGTGTAGGAGGTTCTGCTGTAAAACCGTACATGCTTGTTTGAGAGGGAAGTTTACCTTTGGATGCAGCTATTTAAAGACCCAGCGTTGTTGTGCACAAAAGTCCAAAGACCAGAGAAAATTTTGCACAGGGAGGTGGTGGGAGCAGGCTGAAGAACAGAGAAAGGAGGAGGTGGAGGGAGTGTGAGGAAGCAGAGGGAGGGATGTGGGAGACCAGTCTTTTGGATTTCTCATTAATTCAGTGTGACCCTTTCAGTTTTTCAAAGCCCGCCCACTGACCATTATCAGCAGAGGCCTTATATATGCAGCCTTTTGGTGTTGTTTATGAGTACACACTTTGCAGAGGACCAGCTCAAACTGACAGCCAGACAGCCACACAGAAACCATCATGAGAGAGTTCAAGAGCAAGGACTTCTGGAGGGCCGTTCTGGCCGAACTAGTGGGCATGACCCTTTTCATTTTTCTCAGCATCTCTGCAGCAATAGGGAATCCTAATAATGACAAACCAGACCAGGAGGTGAAGGTGTCACTGACCTTTGGACTAGCTATTGCCACACTGGCCCAAAGTTTAGGCCACATCAGTGGAGCCCATCTAAATCCAGCCGTTACCCTTGGGATGCTTGCCAGCTGCCAAATCAGTATGTTCAAGGCAGTCATGTACATTGTGGCTCAGATGCTGGGCTCAGCTTTGGCCAGTGGCATAGTGTATGGAGTACGTCCAAATTCCACTGATGCACTGGGCCTCAACTCTGTGAGTAAAACTTTTCATTTTACTATTCTTGGCATAACCTGTGGTAATACTGTGTGACGAAAATTCAGGTATTTTAGATAAAATCATATAATATTTGCAGATGTGATGCATTGTGATATGAAGCTGCAACATGTATATCAAATTAGTTGCAAAATTACTTGCAAATTACTTGCAGTAAAAAAAAAAAAACAACAAAAAAACCTTTTATTTGCCTGTAAAAGCTGAGTTGGCACAATTAACATGTTCTTTGGACAGTCTGTTTTTTTCTTATTGCTAATTTATGAATCATCAGCATTTATGTATTTCTTGTCAGTTGTTTAGGTTTTACAAAGGCCAAAAAAAAAGTGACCTATCTGTAATAAGTAACCAGAAGTATCTTCTTAGCATACAGGAAGACACTGCCAACCCCTGATAACTCCTAAGTGAATGACCAGTGTGGAACTTGGACTGTTTTGCCATAATTCCATCAGAAATGTGGGGCAATGCCAGTGAATGCTAAATGAGAAGTGGCAGTGATGGGAAACTATCCAGTTAAGTGACGAAGACTGACAGAGTTGTTGTTTTTCAATTCTCCCCTACTCTCACAGCTGAGCAATGTCACTCCCAGCCAAGGCGTGGGGATTGAACTTCTGGCTACCTTCCAGTTAGTGCTGTGTGTCATTGCAGTCACTGATAAAAGGAGGCGTGATGTCACCGGCTCAGCACCCTTGGCCATTGGCCTTTCGGTCTGCCTGGGACACTTGACAGCTGTAAGTTTTACCTTACAAATCATCCCCAAAACAGTGCAATGTTTACTTGAGGTTAGGTAAAGTGTATTTCAGTGTTGTGAACCCACAGTACACGTGACAAAACTCTCAAAGTGAATACATTTCATGGACTTTATTCTACCACCACACCAAGTAGCTGAACATACTCTCTTATGCTCTCTTTGTTGGTGATTACAGATCAGCTACACAGGTTGTGGCATCAATCCTGCCCGATCGTTCGGTCCAGCTTTGATCCTGAATAATTTCACAGACCACTGGGTAAGTCAGACAAGAAAGCACACAAGGACTTTACCCATTCCTCACGTTGCTCTGTTTGCATGTTATATGTCAGGTTTAAATGATTTGAAAACTACTAAAAAGAGAACTCAGTTAGGTACCAATCAACCTGCCAAAGTCAATCAGTTATTAGTAATTATTCCACAAGAGATTTTCATAGCACATACGCTTTTTGTTTGTTTAATTCCTGTTGCTCCTGAACTGCAGTGACCAATCAAAATGATCTATTGTAGGTGTACTGGGTGGGTCCCATGTGTGGTGGTGTGGCAGCAGCTCTTGTGTACGATTTCCTGCTGTCTCCGAAATTTGACGACTTCCCTGAGCGAATGAAAGTCCTGGTCAGTGGCCCAGTGGGGGACTATGATGTCAATGGAGGAAACGATGCTACCAATGTGGAGATGACTTCAAAATAGTTGTGGATAAAGACACTTCTTATCAATGTAAATGTCAATACTGGTTAAGAAAAAAAAAAAAGCTTTTGAATTTAGTAGGATTTGTGTAATTTCATGTTGTTTTGAAATGTCAAGGAGAATTGTTGTCTACGCGTGAGCTAGTGTGACTTTCTAATTCACTCCTTTTATTGATCCAGCACAAACTTCAAAAGAAAAAAAAAAAATCAAACTGCAATTTGGAGTCAAATTTCTTGACAGAGCAGTGCAGTTTGTTTTTTTTTCCATATCAGTATTCTGTGTTGAGCCTCTTTTTTTTGTTGTATATTTGTATGTACCGGTATCACTTCCTGTTTCTGATGACGAATGTATTGTGTGTGCACTCATATGTCCTTTCACTTTTTTATGTAAAATAAAACACTTGGTGGGAATAAAAGCTACTCTTTTTTTGTTTACTCTTATTAAGACTATTTTAAACTAACCATGTCACTAAGTTTCATCCTCCAAGATTCAATACATGGAAGAAAGTTAATCAACATTTACAAACACAATTCACTGTGTGAATTGTTAAAGACACATACAGTTACAGAAATTTAGAATATTATACTCACAACATGTACACAATTATACTCAAATTAATGACGCAAACCCCACATTTGTTGCTCTTAAGTTTTGTGAATTCCCTAATCTATTTGCAAGTACATTTCAGACACCTACGGTTTGGGCCGCTTGTAACCTTATTATTGATTGATCTCATGGGAAATCAGAGTAGATAGGTCAGTGTTCCACAGTCCATGACTAAAAAATAAGGCTGGCATGTTGCTTAAAAGGAGAAAGCATTGGCCTCCAGTCGTCCTCATCTAGGGAAGGGAGAAAGGCTGGTCAGAGACGTCCAATTATCTAAGTTATTATCCCACACAAAGCAATTGATTGTTTTTTACACGAACATGGAAAGATAAAATTGAGTTAATAATGGTATCTGATGTTGTAAAATTAATCAAATCATTGTTTAGGAAAAAAATTATAGCACTCTTGTGATAGTGTTGTTAATACTACAGACACCAAAAAAAAGAAATTAATATAACCAGGAGTGTTTAATTAAAAAAAAAATCTGATTAATTAATGTTTCGAATCAGAACTGTGGATTCCTGGAGCTTATTCCTGCGGTTATGGGCAAGATGTGAGTTACACCCTGGACACTATAGACCTCAGGCCATCACAGGGCCAAGCAGAGCAAGGAGAATACTACTCACACTAGGGCTGCACGATTCTGGACAAAATGAGAATCACAATTTTTTTGCTTAGAATTGAGATCACGATTCTCTCACGATTTTTTTCCAATATAAAATGTATTGCACTTATTACTTTAACTTTGCAACAGCTGAACAAAAATATAATAACAATAAACATCTCTTGTCTTCTTTACACAAACCTTTGAATAATTTAAACAATAATAACAATTTTGAACAATATTTGTTCCTCCCTGAGTTGAACACCCTTTCAGAAAGGGGACTTGTAACAGATCCTGTAGTTCTGAGGCAACAAATTATTCCTCTGGCTGGGATGAACCCCCCATTGCCTTTTGCTGCTATTAAGAAGCTGCCGATACAAAAGGTAAACGTTACAAAAAATATGATGGTGCCTGATAAAAGACTGGCATCAACTTTGTAACAGCTGACATTGAACATAAAAACAATAAACATCTCTCTTGTCTTTAAATAATTTAAACAATAATAACAATTTAACAATATTTGTTCCTCCCTGAGTTGAACACCCTTTCAGAAAGGGGACTTGTAACAGATCCTGTAGTTCTGAGGGAACAAATTATTCCTCTGGCTGCTTTTTGCTGTAACAGCTGACATTGAACATAAAAACAATAAACATCTCTCTTGTCTTTAAATAATTTTAACAATAACAATTTTAACAATATTTATGTGCAATATGTGTCAGGTGATGAGAAAGGTAGATGTTTCTCCAAATGTAATCCACAATCATTAACAAAATATAACAAACATGACAACATGATAGTTGACCATGACAGGACTACAACAACCTAGAACATAGGCCTAGTCCTTTTTTTATGCAGCCATCTTTAAAAAAAATAAAAAATAAAATAAAATAAATAATAATTTTTTTTTTTTTTTTTTAAATCGTCGTCATTTGGAAATGAGATTGCGTTCAAGCATGAATTGAGATCGCGATTTTTTAACGATTAATCGTGCAGCCCTAACTCACACATATAGCTAATTGATTATAATCAATGAACCTAACATACATGTTGTTTGACTGCCTGGAGGGCACCTGCCGAAAACCCACATGCACATTCACATTTTTTTTTTTTAGATGGATAGAAGTCAGCCGGCACCAGCTGTACTGCAGGCCACTCAAAATTGATTTATTTCATCTCTTTTGTTTGGTTGTTTTTCTTCCTGATGGAGCCTCCATGAGAAGCTTTATATCTGGTACACACGCGTTTCTATAACAAAAAAGTTAACTGCTCCCCCTTTTGAAGCCCGAGTGCAACACCCTTGTTGAAAATGATCATGTGCACCTGGGTGGTATCTGTGCCAATTGGAGCTGAAGCATTGAAAACCAACAATCATGTGCACTTTCCCACTGCACCCTACAGAGTTTTAAGTAACTTTGCCAGTAGAGAAAGGACCTACAGTATGCCCCTTTCCTAAGAGAAGTGGGAGAATGAAACATGGAAATCTATGGTTAGAAAAACCCTTTGTAGTCTCCAGATTAAAAACAAAACAAGAGGGGTGCTCCATGGTAGGACAGCTCTGCATATTTGCTCTTTCATGTATGTCTGGCTGTTTTCCCAGACTTCCTCAGGCTGGATGCTTACAGGCTTGTAAAAACCCATGTAGCCTGTCGCTTCCTTGTCTCTATGGCCACTTTCAAAACCTGTGATGCAACAAGTGTGACGGCTTCAGCTATAGTGGCCCCTTGCACCAAAGTATATACACTAAGGTACACTGTTCAGCACAGATCCTATGTACTTCTTTTTTTTTTTTTTGCACGCTAGATTGTGCAGTTATTGAGTTTAACCACTGTTGAGGAAAAGGGAGACAAAGGAGAATATCCAAGTTCAGTTAGCATTCAGAAATGATTAGGGAAAGTGTTTCATTTTATGATGCTCCATTCTGTGCTGCTTAATTTCAGTCCTTTCCGATGCCCTGTCCGTGATGCCTCCCACTTTCCAGGAAACAACAAGAAAGGAGCGGTCTCCTTTTCTTATTGTTTGTGCTTGCTTTTTGGTGAAGCTGTATGTCCACTGACTGCCCTTCCTATTCACTATTTCTCCCTTGTTTGTCTCTCCTGGCTCTCTCTCCTGCTTCATCCATCTGCTTGAGGCAAGCAGCTAGTCTCATGATTCCAATGAAATCATAGAGCAAGCAGGAATCGGGGTGGCATTTGTGAATGTCATCTTGGTAAGCCATTTTATGTATGCCCCTGCAATCCAGCTTGACATCATCCCCGAAATACCTTGTTTTCCAGGAGCCCAATTTATTTGAAACTTAAGGTACTATTTATGACATCTTTGAATGTTTGCATCGTTGTGGCAACCCATTTTCTAGAAAGTGCTTTAGAAAGGAGCTTTTTCAAAAATGTTTGACCTTTTTTATCCTTTTTTTCTTCTTTTTTTGTATTTTTTTCCTTTTTTTCTTCTTTTTTCTTTTTTTCTCTTTTTTCCTTTTTTCTCTTTTTTTCTTTTTCTTCTTTTTTTTCCTTTTTTTCTTCTTTTTTCCTTTTTTTCTCTTTTTTTCCTTTTTCTCTTTTTTTCTTTTTCTTCTTTTTTTCCTTTTTTTCTCTTTTTTTCTTCCTTTTTCCTTTCCTTTTTAATCTCGATATTTCAACTTTTTTCTCGACATTTCGACTTTTTTTTCAACATTTCAACTTTTTTCTCAACTTTTTTCTCGAGATTGTACTTCAACATTAATCTCAACATTTCAACTTTTTTCTTGAAATTTTGACTTTTTTCTCAACATTTCGACTTTTTTCACGAACTTTTGACTAGTTCCTCGACATTTTGACTTTTTTCTCAAGATTGTACTTCAACATTAATCTTGACATTTCGACTTTTTTCTCGAAATCTTGACTTTTTTCTCGACATTTCGACTTTTTTCTCGAAGTGCATAATGAAAAAAAAATCTTCCCCCAGTTATAACTAATATAGATACATGCAGCATGTGTTGCCTTCATTCTAAGGCTTATACAAGACTTTACATTTTTTGCGGCTCCAGACATATTTGTTTTTTGTGTTTTTGGTCCAATATGGCTCTTTCAACATTTTGGGTTGCTGACCCCTGTTTTAACTCTTCTCTGATTTGTGGGAAGTGTATAAATAAAATATGATTTTTTTTGTTAATATAGGTAATTTAAAAGTATTTAAATTCCTGCTAATCAGATACATTCTCACAATTAGTGTACAAGGTTTGTAACAATTTTATTGATTAATCCATCTCTGTGTTGTCTCTTACAACAATAATTGATGTCATCATGAGTGGTAACAGACCGTGAATCTTTCTACGAAAAATGTGATGGGAACTATGCAATGGCTTGGTGATATGTGATCAGGAGTCTTATTTAGGGGAAACCACGGAAGCACAGTGCTCTTTTCCTCAACAGAACTGTAACCAGGGTTGTAATGTCAGGACTCAACTCAGATTTTTACCCAGATTCTGGATTTCCTTCTGCCGATGGATTCATTGAAAAACAAAAACATCACCACGTGGCATATTTTTTATATTCACTTAGTATTGTATTATATTTTCATCTATTACAAGCACCTAAAATACCAAACATTTGAAACTGTAAGTACATTTTCACTCTGCTTAACAGACCAGCATTCATTGATTATATACTTGACTGAGTTCAGATTCTGCATGATCAAACATTAGATAGGTTAAGTGTTTTTAAATGTTGATAGTGTCCATGCCTCTGGAAAACTAGATTTGTGGCTGATGTGAATTTGTTTCAGATTTATGACTGAAAGTCTGGGGGTGTAAACTTCATGGGTGAGTGGTGGGTCTTGCATATGACGAGCTGCTCGCTCTGGTACAAGATCAAATAAGCTGCGACAGCATCTGATAAGCATTTTAACCAGAGGATTTTCATTTTATTGTGTTATTATTTTGCACCATTATTCATTGGTATGTTAAAAAAAAAACACAGAGGATCATTGTGTTTTGATTGGGCATAGGTTTTATGACGGATGCGTTTATCCGGACTTGGGTTCAACACCACGAGAACACACGGCTTGTGACCCTTTAGTGGTTGGGTTAAAGACAAAACTAATTAACAAAAAGGTCAAAAGTTCACATGTTCATAGGAAATTAATAAATGTTCTCAAATTCAACATAGTTTGACGGAGCTTTCACAATCCTCGATTAATTGAATTGAGTCAAGGAGCATAAAGGAAGCAACTAAAATTTGGAGGTCAGTGAAGGTTTAGTGGTCAAACTACACGGCATCCATGTTTGCCTGCAATCCAGATACCTTACTGCCAGTCACATGCCACAATGACGGAGACAATGGGAGAACGGTTCACTTTTAATTAAAAGCTATTCAGGTAAGGGGATGAAAGTGACAGATCCATTGACTGGGCTGATTTTCACTTGTAATTTAAAAGACCAATCTGCAAATTGATGCTGACGTGAAGAGACTCTGGTTTTGTTTAGTTTTTTGGGGAGGAAAAAAAAAGGATTTCAATGCTCTTTCAAAACTCCTATTTACTGCTTAATCAATAGTGCATCTCTTAAATTGAAAGGTGGAAAGCCTGAACACTGCTTACAAATGTCACATCCAGATAAATAATTCCCCCACAGCTGTAATATGTTATTGTTCTTCATCAAGCTGAATAATCTTCCCTCTGATAAAAGATAAACCTAATCAAAGCCAAAGGTTGAGTGTGAGTGGAATGATTGTTTTGAGATGAGAAAATCTCATATTTGTGTGGCCTGTGTGTTAATTGTCAAGCTTAAATTCAGCCAACTCACACAGAATAAATAATTATGTGAATGTGCTCTACATGCAGAGAGATGACATTTGCTTTCGGGTTCTGACATCCTCACCTTCAAGGAGCCTCCACCTCCTGTGCCTCCAGCAGGCATTATGAAATGCTAGAAAGTACTGGAGGAACATTTCCGATGATGTATTTGTGTGCCAAAGACAGAGAGAGAAATTTTTATCTAAGAAACTAAGATATGGTTGGCAATTTGCCACTCTGACAGTTATCACACAGGGGTACAAACCTTTGTTCTCCCCCCTTACATGACATTTGCTTCATTTACTTTATTATGTATACATATTTCCATTCTTCTTCTTTGATGTAATACATATCGTAGCCTTCGAATCAAGGCCTCATTTCTTTCTTTGATGCAAATGTTTTTTTTTTGTCAAACTTCAACATTTTCATCATGTTATGTTAAATATGCTGATGTCAGCAAAATTATTTAGTCTGACTGCGAGAAGAAATTCACAGAGAAACCGTATTTAAGCAGCATGGAGAAAAAGTGCAAGTGATGCCATGATTGCTGGACTGTGTTGCCAGAAACAAATGTGATGCTTTTTAAGCTTTATTCTGCTGCGTTCAAGTGCAAGGATGAAATTAAAGACGTCAAGACGTTTTTACCAACTTCTGACTAAACTGCAGTTGAGAGAGAAAGGATGGCCACAGGAAGGTGATGTTTGTTTGGCTTCCTATTAAACGGCAGTAGACTGAACTGAGGGCATGTTTATGTCGGCAACTTCATGCCCTCAAACACACTTTCACACACAAACCCTCTAAATGTGCTGCTTCACAGTTAGTATAGCTTGGTCAGCAATCTGGAACTCCTGGTTGTTGTGGAAACTCGGTCTACGTGGATCAGCATTATTCTCCCTCCAAGGAAGAAGATGTGAAGCAGCATGACCCCCCCCCCTCCAAAAGTTATTTTACATAGAGAAATAGAACAAGTCTGTTTTACTCATCGTACGTTCAAGCATCCACTTAAAGTACTGTGGTAAGTGACTCACGTTCTGTTTCGTCCCCTCCTTAGCCATCATCATTTCATCATCCAGGGACTCACGGAACCATACAGTAGTTATACGCAACTTCATTGGACTCAGCTCTACATGACAGAATAAGTGGAGTGCACGACAGGGAAACGATTTGTGTTGAGGGTGTCCGTCACACATCTTAAACATGTGGTTGGAATAAAGCTGGATTATTGACAAATGCATTACATTATCCATCAGGCACCCAGTACCCACATATTCCAAGTTTAATGTAACAGAAGTAATGACAAGGCTCATTTACGATGATCTCAAGCATAAATAAAATTTTGATTGCACCACGTTGCCTACTGCACGTGTTATTTCTTTCTGATGGATTAAAACCGTCTTCCTTTCAGTTCCAAAATACTAACTTAATGTAATACACAATTTAAACTCGTCCTAAACTATTTGATTAAAAGTTCACAGTGAGGGTTTGTTGATAATTCAAATAAGCTTTAATCAACAGTAAGAGAAGCTCTGCCTCCAGCTAAACTGCTTTCCAGTTTAGCTGGAGGCAGAGCGGGAAATGAAGAGGTCGTCCTCAGTGGTTGAAGTACAAATGTCTCAGCTGTTTCTGATCAGGTCTGATTCATTAAAGTCACACGCCTTAGGAGTCCTGGCAAATGTTACTCATGTTGACCCCAGTTGGCTACTGGTGCAACTGAATTTCTGTGCTTGAACATACGGAAACTGAAAATGCCACATGAAATCTGTTCGTGACATTATCTGAGCCGCCATGTCAGAGATTAAAAGGTGGACGTTTTGGCTGAATGTCTGGGAATGATCATCTTTGTGTTTGTTGGACTCCCTGCTGCAATAGGGGCCCAAAATAAATCTTACCCTGACCAAGAGATAAAAGTGGCATTTGCGTTTGGTTAGGCTGTTGCCACTTTGGCCCAGTGCATAGGTCACGTTAGCGGCGCTCACCTGAATCCTGCTATCACCTCGGGCCTGTTGACCAGCTGCCAGATCAGCCTCCCCAGAGCGTTTTTCTACACGACAGCTCAAGATACCGGGCGCAGTGGCATTGTGTATGGAATTAGGCCACAAAACACAGACTCTCTCGGTGTTAACAAGGTAAGGTTGAATCCATGTGTTTCCAATTTTACCAAGTCATGCTCCATGTGATTAATGACATTTGGGGCTAAGACTGAGTGGCATTTGGGGAATTACCTTCAGCTTTAGTTTTCAGTGTTAGATGTTCCCCAGTCTCTAAGGCTGTTTTGGTTTGTTTACTGTTGGTTGTCTCTTCAATTTTGAAATTAAATTTCAATACTTTTTTGCAGCTACATGGGTGAAAAACTGACTTCTGCAGGACTAAATCGGAGAAGTCAATGCAGCAAATTTCTGGAATATATAGGGGTTTCTTTTGTTTTTTTTGTTGTTTTTCCTTTTAAAGGACTTGTAACGCAGCTTTTCCCTGAAAAGACAAGCAGTCACAATATCTCAAACACAACTGCCTAGAACCAAAGAGTCACATCGGCATGTTTTGCTCTCTGTAGCTAAATAGAATCAGCCCATGTAAAGGTTTTGGCATCGAATTCCGGCTCACCCTCCAGCTGGTCCTGTGTGTGCTGGCAGTCACTGACAAGAGGCATGATGTCGGTAGGTTTGCACCTCTGGCAATCGGCCTCTCTGTAGTTCTGGGGCACCTTGCTGGGGTGAGGGCTTGGAAACATTATTCCCCCTGTTGTTAATTTGGCAAATGCTCCATGCTCCTCAATGAGACCTGGTACGATACATTGGCTAAAGCTGAATGCAAGTCAGCCTTGCATGCAGCCGGCTGATACATAGCCAGGAAAGCAAGTGGTGTTTTCCTGTGATATGGTTTGCAGATCAGCTACACAGGATGTGGCATCAACCCTGCTCGATCCTTCGGGCCTGCAGTTATTCAAAAGTCTTTTGATGATCATTGGGTATGTACTGTAGGGCTGAAGATGAGACTGCAAGTCATTCCAACTAAACATATAAGACATGTCTGTTCTGTCATTTGGCTTTTCAGGTCTACTTGGCTGGACTGATAAGTGCCAGCGTGATGTTGTACAATTATCTGCTGGCACCTGGAGCCTGGAGGTCTTCAACAGAGAAACAAGAGACTTGCTGTGGCATAATCCTGGGCAATGACGCTTAGCCCCTTCTGGAGGATGTCAAGGATGTAGAATGATCAAAGGAGCTGGCCTGAGTGGAGAGAATTGCAATATATTATTGTATCAAATAAAATACCTTTTCGAATATGCAGAGTTTCATTTCTCCTCTGATGTTCAAATACCTGAACTGAAATCTCTTGCAGCACTTTTTCTTTCTTTTTTTTTAAATAAAATCCTACTTTTTCATCCCCCTCCTCCACTTCACACACACACAGCAGTACTATAAATAGTAAAGTCCATATTGGCTTATCACTTTTGAAGTAAAGAGCTGTGTGTTCCGGAGGTCTGGGCCTCAAGAATTCATTGGGATGTTGCCATTTATGTCAACTAGTGTATCAGTAGTAGTTGGGTGGCCACACCTTTTGCACTGGTTCAAACGTTGGAGCATGTCAGAAGAGCACACCTGAGCCCTGCAGTGACTTTGAGCCTTCCTGGTCAGCTGCCCGAGCAGTGCACTTAAATGAGGCGTCGTGCAGGTTCAGATGCTTGTGGGAGCAGCAGCCAGTGCTGTTGTGAATGGATATAAACCATGAGCATTTTCTTTCTTCCTCCTGAACTCCAGTTCTTGTTCCTGCTTTCCTTACTGAGGTATTACAAAAAAGGACTTAATGGTAATAACTGCGTAGATGTGAATTCTGAATTTTTCTAAAATGATCACCATTCATACTGTTATATTATCTGGAAACTGTTTAGACCTATAAAAATGAAGAGCCACATGTTGCTCCAGGGATAGGAAAAGTCTTTTTTTTTTAAACGTTTTAGATAATTTAGTTTAAATAAAGGTAAAACATTCAGTAACTGTTTTTTGTTACTAATTTAGTTTAATTACAAATGTGACCCTCATCCAGTGAAAATGTACATATGGGTAGAGCTTGGAAGTCCAAAAATGACTAATTCTAAAGGCCAAACTCAAAGTTCATCACAATGAGAACATTTTATCCATCCATTCATTCATTAACCTCCATCTATCCACGTCCAGGACGCAGGGTCAGCAGCTGCAGAGAAGCCCAGACTTCCCTCTCCCCGGCTACATCCTCTATCTCGTTTCGGGAATAAGGGTTGTTCCCAAATTCTCCGAAAGAGAACTGGGCTGTCGAGACACAATTTGAAAAAAATTGAGAGATAATATTCATGCAGTTCTGTTAACATTGTTTGACTTTTACATCATCAAGACTAAGGGCCGGTCCCAATACACCCCCTAGCCCTACTTTTCAGCCCCACCCCTAAATTTTGCGCGTTCCCGTGAGGGTAGTGGTGTCCCAATTCCTCTTTGCATGTAGGGCTAGTGTGCATAACGAGGGCTAGTATGTATGAATCTACCCCTTCACAGCTAGGGATTTCAGATACTGACTTTGCGACTGAGGGCTAGAGAAATTTCCCAGAATGCTTTACGTCATCATTTGCAGACTGAATCAAACATGGTGGACATTTCTAATTTTTAGTGAGTAGAATCAATATTTTGAGTTAGTTTCTGCATAAAAATGCGTTTTGATTACATTTCTAGCGAGAAATATATATATTACTTTCATAATATTCACTCAGTGAATGTACATAATCACTCGCTTGTTCGTTTTTTCAGATCTCGGCAGAATAAAGGCTGATTTATGGTTCCGCGTTACACCAACGCAGAGCGCTGCGCGTCGCCGCGTACCCTACGCCGTAGGCTCTGCGTTGATTTAACGCGAAACCATAAATTTGCCGGCAGCTCTTATCATCTCCCGAAAACATCAGAGCAAATTTCTTAACAGGCGTTATTTGGATAAACTGAGCCCAAGTTGGGGATCTTAACGGTTACTTTTACGCCTGAAAAAATATTAAAACTTAATAAAATGGCATATTAACAGCGTTACAGCTGAAATTAAAACAGCTTTTAGCTCTCGGCTTCCTGATATGGTGTGACGTATGTGCAAACGTAACTACGCAGTCGCTTACGTACCCGAATGTAAACCACGCAGTGACGTAGCAAGTGGTGTCCCAATCCCTAGGGAAGATAACAAGGGCCCTACCTATTTTTAGGGTGAAGTGGTAGTGGGTGAGGGCTAGTGGTAGAAAGTAGGGGGTGTATTGGGATTGGCCCTTTATGACAAAAGACTTGACCACTAAACTCTTATTTCAGGAGATCTGTTTATTCAGTAACAAAACACTATTCTGATCAAATTCTAAACTAAACAATACGTGAAATGTTGGGGAAGGTTGCCTGAACCATTTTTTTTTTTTTTGACTGCTTCTGCATCTGGATATTTTAGGACCATCTTCATTGCTGCAAAGCTAACTGTGTTCAGTCAGCACTGATAAGGCTCTACAGTTACTTTTTGGCTGCATTATATCTGTGGATACAGGAAGTAGTCATGACTCAAGTCATTCACTCTCTACTGTTGCATTACACCATTCTGCTTTCTCTCTCTCTCTCTCTCTTAGTGGGTGAAGGTGTGTTTGTGGGGGAGCAAGAGGGAGTGGCAATGTCATGCCACCAATTCTGGAAAAGGATCAAGCCAGTCACAATTGCAGAGGAAGCCACAACAGTGTCACATTGAGTACAACAGCTTGCATCATCTTTAACCACAGGCAGGCACTTACTGTTTAGTGACAAGTGTATTCCCGGGTAAAGAAATGTCATATAATTAGGCAACAGGAACAATGATGCATAAGTGGACAATACAAGCAACTTATTTCCTCTTTTCTCTTTGTAGGGGTCCCCACCATGGATAATTGTGTTCTAAATATTGGCATAGGTTTTAAGTTTGATGCCTTTCCTGATACAAACCTTCCCATTTATCCGGGCTTGGGACTGGAACTATGAATGGCCGGGTCAATGTGGGTATCCACTGAACCATGACCGATTGGCCATAACTGGACTATGCATTCTCAAAATGCCACTGTAATATATTCTATTACTGACAGATAAGTATCATTGATACTTATCTTTAAAAAGTGATTTTATTCTGCTCAGTCTTTTGCACCAGTTCTGTTACTTAGAACAATGAATGACCACTAGGTCAGGTTCATTTAAGCTTTTTTTTTTCTCATGAATATTTCTAAAAATATATATTTAGAAAAAAGTATATTTTTCAGTAGTGTGCTAAATGTTGCACATCTCTGTTTTTGTTGCAGGTGTACTGGCTGGGACCAGTGTATGGTGTTGTGGCACTATCTCTTTTACCTGATTTCCCTCTGAAGCCACTAACAGAAGTTCACAGAACGTCCTGCTTAATGGTCCAGAAGATGAAAAAATTGTTGGAGAAGAGAAAAGAAATCCATGGTCGAGTTAGTGGCCAAAGTACTGAACAACATGGTATGGCTTAGTTTGTTGGGATTTTGCTTTTAACCAGTGGGTGCACAGTATTTTTATGACAGTAATCTGCTTATATCTGGACTAGTTTTCTATAGGGCACAACAGACTGTTGTATTTATTTACATCGGTATCCTCTTTGATAAACAACAACAACAAACTATCCCATTAAAGGTGTCTGGCAATCCTCCAATCGTTTCTGCATTGTGTGACAAGCGTGTTAATCAAGTGATGACATATTTTAAATTCTCCATAAGAAAAAAAAAGGATTCGACAAGATGTGGCCGTCATGGAGATTTCCTGTTTGGCTGTGACACAAGAATGTCCTCTCTCCATCTACACGGACCCTCTCACGTCCGGTTTTATTGAACATGCATATATGATGGGATTCACACCTTTAGCTAATCATTGAATAACCGTCAATTGACTTTAACACCCCCCCCCGCCCCTAACAGAACATTTCTCTGAGCACAAAGTGTGTCCAACCCCACCAAGGTCATTTAAACAAGCGTTATTGTTAGCTGAAGCACCAATCAGGGCAGCCAGTGCACCTGAACGCACGTCCCTGTGCTGATCTGCTCTGTCTTAGATTATCATTAACTAAATGTTCCAAATAGTTTTAATCTGTCCCGTGTAGTAGTGAATGAGTAGTAAATGAGTACTTTTCGTCACATACTGCGACACAGCTTTAGGCAGGTGAACTACATGTCTGTGGAGTTAACACGTTTGAATTCATGTTGAGAATAAAGCCTACTGACATGTTTTAATTGGAGGAAAGAAGAATAGGGAATATGTTTTCAAGGGACAGTAAAATCTGTTAGTGGGAAATATGAATCTTCTCTCTCCATGTGCATCACGTGAGCCTTCATCTTGTTGTTCGTGTCCACAATTATTGCATTTGTATATTGTATTTAAATTTAGAAAATGATTTTATCTCACTTGTGAGATACGATAACGCTTCTTCACGTGACATTTTTATGACTGGATCTCAGAGGCCAGTGATGTGACAGCAAGCAGTTTCAACTCTCCTTCCTTTGTGTGCTTAACCTCAGGGGTCAGAGCATTGTCTTTAGGCTCTTGTTTTGAAGTTTGTCCCCAACAACACGGACAAAGCATTTTTTGTTGTCTCTCGGTCATTTCGTCCGAGATTGTTCATCAAATTATTTGGCTCTCATTTTGAACTTGATTAGTCCGTAACTTGGCAGTGGAGGGCATTCAGTGGTCCCCTAATTATTTTTATGTAGACAAAATAAACAATTGAGAATAGAGGGCTGACCTGGTTTAAACTGATTTCAAATGTTGACAAATGTTGACAAACTGAAAATATTATTTTTATTTTAATATATTCATCCTGAGTTTTGTTTTCTATTCATATTATATTAGTCTTTCACATGGATTGACCAGAGGCAAGTGGAAATCAGAAGAGAATCAAGTGTGTCAGGGAAAGGTGCTCCATAGAGTGTGTGTAATGTGCTTCATCACATTTGAGGAATAACATGAACGTTCATGTTAACCATATCTAAACCGGTGAACAGCTGAAGCAATCCCTTCTACTATATATAACTTGTATCTGAAGAGTGTTGCTGCCACTCTGTTGCACTACCTGGCTGAAATATTTCTTCTTTATAAAGAAAGATCTTGTTGGTTATTTTGAGTCAGTCCCACCTTTGTGTCCTCACTGCAACTCAAGATCTAATATATTGTGTTTAATTGGTTAATTCATGGCCTAAGACATTCCCCAGCAAATATCTTTCATTTTAGTGGTAAGTATTTTAAAAGAAAATTATGTTTTAAATTTTCAGGTCAGTTTTGATATTTTGGGCTATTTCCAGAATGTTCTGTTTTTTTTCCAGAATAGTTTTAAACATTAAAATTATTTTATTTTTGCAAAATATTAAATTACATAATGTCTCATTTGCATATAGAATTAACTGTATGAAGATACCTTTTCAGAAACTCTGAAATTTGAAATGCTGTTGAGCTTCTGTTAACAGGTTTACCTTGTTCAAAGGCAATTTTGTCAACTCTCCAAGTGGACTCTTATTTCCATTCTGAGGTTTTCACAGAGTTTGGGTTAAAAAAGTTGCGGGGAGGAAGAACTTCTGCAAAACTATTCAAAGACTGTTGACCTGTCCTGGGTGAATCTGACTTATAAGTGGCTGGGACAGGCAGCAAACTCCTGGGACCCTCGTCAGGGAGAAGTAGGTATACAGTAGATCATGAATTAATTGAAGGAACTTAATTAATGTTCATTTATTTATTTACATTTTTATTGTAAAGAAGAAATAGAAAATCTCCTCTATAGAATACAATTGACTTTATTGTGTCAACAAAATCTAACAAGAATAACCAAATAGCTTTATCCTCTACTCTGGAGGTATCACATGTTCAGCTAAACACTTCTAAATATTACCTCTCCACATTTAAGCATAAAATGTGCAAAATGTGATACAATGAATAACCGTGAAAAAATAATCAATTTGACCCTGTCCACCTGTAATGTTCTGCATTTGATGCCTTTATTTAACTGTAAATAGAGTTTGTGCTATTGGCAGGAGATGATAGAATTAAGAGGTTAATTTGCTGGAATTTGTCTCAGCATGGATTTTAAAATAAGAGAGAATGAAAAGAATAATTTCATACACTTTGATGGTCTGTATACTTACCACAACATGGATTGTAACGTATATCTCAGAATATGTTCCCTTTGACCTCATTCCGAAACCCCTCCTCAAGCCACCTTTAACTGTATCTAGCTCATGTTGTTCTCTTATCTACAACGCAAGATTTTGGCTCACTCCCTTTCTGCTTCTTAACTGTTTCTGGCAGACATCCAATTGACGTTGTATCAGAAGGATGTCAACTGTGCGTGAGTAAAGGGTTTAGGGTACAATGTTCCTCACCTCTTGTTATTATGGTCACAGAGAAGTGATGAAAATGTTCCCTCAGCTCCTTGTACAAGACACTACAACTGCATTTCTCAGCTTTAGAGTTCATCTCGAATCAACAGCCCAACTGCCAAGACTCTTTGTAAGTCAGGGTTATAAACACTTGTGAAAAGGTGCTGAAATTGAATGAGCCCACCACTACAGACTGTTTCAGAGGTCCTGGGCTGTGAAGCCCAGACCAGGACAGGCCTCAGTGTTTTTCATGTGTTGTGTAAATCCTTTGTGTTACATGATTGATATCACGGTGTAATGGCCCACTGGTTATAATGTGCAATGTGACATTGTTGAACGGTAGATACTATCAAAGAATTTGAGCCCTGCAGCACAGTACTGTTGCTCTAATTTCAATTGTTCAATTTCAACCCAGATTATGCGGAAGTACACACCAAGACACACGTGCAAAAAGTCACGCAAATATGACGCTGTGACCTCTATAAGGCCTTCTATTCAGTAAAAATTAACTGACAAAAATGGCATTAATTCTATCTGCTAAGGAAACACACAACAATGTCTGACTGTACAATGTATTTTACAATATTAAATCTATATTAGGCTACAGTTTTTTTTATTATTTTTATTAAAAGATTTGACAACCCATCTTAAAGGACATAACTATAAAAAGGAGGAAATTGGGAGCATCATTTGTAATGTAACCTTCCATCTAACCACTCACACGCAGCCACAAATGAACGACGAATAAGTTTAACTGCAATGTGAATACATTGGTGTGTGACACTGCCACCGTGTGGTTAGTTTCAATGTGTTTATTTACTTGCATGCTTGATAGTATTTTGCTTATTTCTCCTACATTTTTCAAACTATAATGTTGAACAGATAGTGATAAAAGATAGAACTGAATAACACTGGGATTCACAGTAAGGAGAAATGTAAGGGTTATTTTTGGTTTGTTTTTCTTTTACCGCCCAGTTATAAAGTCAATTATTTTACCAAATGCAGAGCTTTGTGATACAAGTGCAAATTACTGAAAGAAATTCTGACATAACAGTAATTAATGCAACTTATAATTTTAATAATTTAAATTCACTATCAAACACTTATACAAAATACCCAACATATATTTGAAGTTGAAGTTGTGGAACAGTTTGGGTGCGGAGCTCAAGCATGACCCAGTCCAAACAGCTCGGTACAAAAAGATGGTTTTCACAGGATACAGGGAGGATGAAGGGCTTTGACAATCACCAGGTGTTTCCACAGATAATTTAGTCACTTGTTTACTTACATTATTTATTTTCTTTGTTTTTAAATATGTACATATGTAATGTAAGTATGTAACTATGTATATTCATGAGGTGTTGGTACACAATATATGCAGTAGTTTGTGAATATGTGTTAAGATTGGATATTGAAATCAACTGAGGATTGTTAATTACTGAGAAGGGAGAAGGGGTAGGATTAAATAAGCACATGCTTCTTTCTACTCCTTTCCGGACATGGTAACATTGTTTTATTTTTTTGTTGTTTTGACTATTTTTACTTGTGTGTTTGTAACAGAGTTGAAAAATCCCACTTTAATCATTTTTGTTTTCAAATTATATTTAGGGATTTTATTTATCATTTATTTATTTTGTTGAATGTTTGTGAATTTTATCTAAATTAGTTATTTTATTTTATTGTTATTTTTATTTGCATATTTTGAGGAAACTGCCTTTTTGGCCCTACCCTCTTTTTGTACCTCCTGGGCTTCCGTATCTCTTTACTTCAGCTCCTCAGTGCTGCGTTGCTCTGATGAGTGTAAGTTGTGTTGGGAACTGCTGCTGCTTTTCTTAAGAGATTTCTTTAAGAAATTATCCATATATGTTGATATTTTTGGCGCATGTTGTATACTTTAAATACTACTGATATTACGTGGCTGTTTTGTGTTGTTTTTATGATTTAATATGCTTTTTGTGGATGTTTTATTTTCGCGCCCTTGGTGTACAGCGGCGGGCGGTAACCGGTTTAAACCAGTAGGTGGCAGTGTAAACCAGACGGCGCTGCAGAGCCTCGATCTGAGTGTTCACTTTCCCGTTTTTGTTTTGTTTGTTCAGGGAGCAGGAGTTTAAAAGAGGGTCCAGAAGACTTATTCTTGTGTTTTTCTGTCTTCTGCAGGTATGTTTCCTTTGTCAAATTAATTGTTTTTATTGTGTTTAAATTAGTGAGTGCTGCGTTGCTCTGATGAGTGGAGCAGGAGTTTAAAAGAGGGTCCAGAAGACTTATTCTTGTGTTTTTCTGTCTTCTGCAGAAATAAACGTAGCAAAACCTATTCATGACTCATCATTTGTTGCAACGGATCCAAACCTGTTACACTTGGTGCCGTGACCCTTTGGATCTTCAGATCAGCTTGATGCTCATCGCCGCGGATGCTGTGATGCTGTGCTGCTGTCCTGATCTGCGTTTCAGGATTATTGTATGGTCAGGTTTTGATGGACTGTAGATTTTGGCGTAGTGACATGACCTTATTTTATTATTTTTATTTCTTGCATTTGTGACTTTGCTTTCTGTGTTGACTGTTTCTGTGAAAAAAAAAAAAACACACAACGCAAGTGCTTTTGAAAAAAAAAAAAAAAACGGCAGCTAAGGTGAATATGGATGGGTTTAATACTTTTAACCTGTCAAAGGGTAGGGGTATTTGGCTAAATGATGTCCCTGTTAACAGAAATGTGGGACATACTCAGTTCATGGATGATGGTTGTACAGATACGGGGTTGGGTCAGAGCCCGGGTTGTACACCTGTTACTGGGTCCATGAGGGAGGGTCCCCATACTTCCACACCCGGCAGTGATATTAATGCCGTTCATCAGCTCACCAACATGATGGGGCAGTTAGGTGCTCAGATTGGTGAGTCCATTGTTACAAAGCTGATGTCAGCTGGTGTTCTGAATAATAGTAGTGTCCCTCAGACGTCTTCTGCCGCTCAGAACGCACACTGTGATGTTAGCGGTCTTCAACCTTCACAAATGACAGTTCATGTTAAATCTGACAAGGGGCTTCAGATGTTCAGAGGTGACAACGCTGACAAATTCTCGGTCCAGGACTGGATTGACATGACCAAGTCTCATCTCAGGAGACATGACATTCCTGTATATGACCAAGCTGAAGAGATTATGTGTTATCTGATGGGCAAGGCAAAAGATGTTGTGAAGATTGCTCTGCGTAGTGATCCTACACTTGATGTTAAACAGAAACCTGAACTGATATTTGATGTCCTTCTCCACTATTTCAGTGAGGCCCCCTCGTGTCTCCCACTCGCTGATTTCTATGCTACTCTGCCTAGACACAGAGAGAACCCAGTAGACTACTGGATAAGACTGAACAAGGCGGCAGACCTGGCTCTTGAGGGCCTGCACAGACGGGGCAAGCGGACGGAGAAGATGAGTGATGAAGTGGCTCTCATGTTTGTCAAACACTGCCCCGACCCAGAGCTGTCCTGCATTCTCAAGTGTAAGCCAATTCATGAGTGGACTTCACGTGACGTTCAGGTGAGGATTGATGATTATCAGAGTGAGTTGAGGGCTAGTGGCAGGATCAGTGGGGCCATGCAACTAAAGAGCCATGTCACGTCCATCGCTTCTGAACAGTCTAGTTCACCATCCTCTAACCTGACGGCGTCTGAGTGGCAATATTCTCAAAATCCCCCAACTTCCTCTCTGCAAGCACACCATCATGTGTGTCGTCCTCCTTGCCCCTCTCCTGCACCTGCCCTGGCTCAGGATCAATTACACCATGCCCTGGGCCATGCCTCTGTGCCTGCTGTGGCACAAAATCTCCAGCAGTCGGAGGAGAGACTTCTCGCTCGCATGGTCGACATGTTTCAGGACATGATGGAGAAGATGCAGCAACGCCATACTGCCCGTCCAATTCGTGGTGGGAGGTTCCAGCGTGGGCCCCGTGACAGACATCCTAGAGAGACGGGTTGTAGAGTCTGTAATGACTCGAGTCATACCACCATTTCACACTGCATGTCTGAGAGACTCTGTTTTGCCTGTCACGCTCCTGGTCACACCAGACTGAACTGTCCTGCTGGTAACCCTTCCCTATCCAAGCCTGAGGGAAACTAGCCGACCTGTGTTTGGAGGGAGGCAATACAGGTCACACTACAAACTCCCAAACTGATGACATGTCTGATGCAGAGACGATTTACACATTTCTAAGAGGCTCCGGTAGTGATGCTGACATTGTGTTTCAGAATATTCACAGAGTTGGCAGTAGTGACAGCCTTTTCTACACGCCTGTGGCAATGAATGGGACATTGGTGATGGGAGGAATGTTGGACAGTGGTTCTATGGCATGCAGTATCAGTGAAGTAGCTGAGATTAAATTGAGAGAGGCTGGGGTAATATCTGACCAAAAACGGATTAATGTGGATGTGGTGCTTGTGGGATGTGGAGGACTTCGCGTTAAACCGAAGTGTGTTTTTGATGTGGAGATGGAAGTGTATGGCTGTAAAATGTTAGTCCCCACACTTGTTGTTCCAGGACAACATGATGAACTGATTCTGGGGACTAATGTGATAAAACACGTCCTGCGTAAGTCTAAGCAGTGTGAGTCATACTGGAAGACAGTGTCGGGCCCCTGTCCATCCAGAGACACAGAGGTTGAGCGTTTCCTGTCTATGCTCTCGGGTTTGAGCCCCTGGAGGGGTGATGATATTCCTGACAGGATTGGCACAGTCAAGTGTAATTCAGCCACCTGCCTTGAGCCTGGCCGCGAATATCTCATCTGGGGAAAACTGCCGAAGAACACTGCTGTTTCTCCGGGTAGCACTGTTATGACGGAGCTCACGTCTTCTCGTTCAGCTCCCAGAGGTGTTCTGGTTGCAAAGATTGTAACTCCGCTGTGGGGTGATCGGTGGGTTCCGCTAAAGCTCATCAATACATCTGACAGACCGGTACTGCTGAGACGCAATGCAAAGCTGGCTGATGTCTACCCCTGTGTGGCTCTTGAGGACATGGATGTTGCTGAACGCTCGCAGGTCCCCCTGGTCAGCTGTCCCATGTCAGTTGTACCAGCTGCTGCTGGTGTGAACTCTCCCCAGGACAAGCTTAGTTCAATCGGGCTTGGTACTGTTGACATTGGGTCATGTGAAGTGTCGGAGGACTGTAAGGGGAGGTTAGCTGACCTTGTTTTGCAATATGAGGATGTCTTTTCACGCCACCATCTGGATTGTGGGGAGGCAAAGGGCTTTGTACACCGCATACACCTGTCGGACAGCAAACCGTTCAGGCTCCCATACAGGAGAGTGCCCCCCAGCCAGTACCATAAGTTACGTCAGGTGCTTACTGAGATGGAGGAAAGGGAGATCATCAGGAAGTCGACCAGCGAGTATGCATCACCATTGGTGCTTGTATGGAAGAAAAATGGGGATCTCCGCATCTGCACGGACTTTCGCTGGTTGAACAAAAGGACCTTTAAGGATGCTCATCCCCTCCCCCATCAAGCTGATTGTTTGGCTGCACTGGGGGGCAACTGTCTTTTCAGCACAATGGATTTGACCTCTGGCTTCTACAACATGCCGCTCCACGAGGATGACAGGAAGTACTCAGCCTTTACCACTCCTATGGGCCTTTATGAGTACAACCGTCTGCCACAGGGCCTCTGCAACAGCCCTGGGAGCTTTATGCGCATGATGACCAGCATTTTTGGGGACCAAAACTATCTGAGCCTGCTATGTTACTTAGATGATTTGCTGGTGTTTGCATCTGACGAAGAGACTGCTTTGGTGCGTCTAGAAATGGTTTTTGACAGGCTGCGTGGCAATAACTTGAAGTTGGCTCCCAAAAAGTGCTTCTTCCTCAGGAGGTCGGTGAAGTTTCTGGGCCACGTTGTGGATGAGAGGGGTGTTTCGACCGATCCCAGTAAGGTCGAAAGCATCGCCAACATGACAAGTGCTGACCTCATGGAGCCTGATGGTGTGACTCCATCCCAGAAACGAGTGAGGTCCTTTTTAGGGATGGTTAATTACTATCAGCACTTTGTGCCCGGATACTCTGCGAGCGCCAAGCCGCTCTTTGATCTGTTGAAGGGTGCGAAGAGGAAGAGCGGCCGTCACAAAACCAGAATGTCCAGCAGGAAGCTGTTTGCATCTGACTGGACTTCAGAACAGCAGCAGGCTTTTGAAAGCCTGAAGACTTCATTGGTTCACAGTGTTGTTTTGGCTCACCCTGACTTCGGCCGCCCCTTCATGTTGTCAACTGATGCATCTCTGGATGGAATAGGAGCTGTTTTATCTCAGGTTCAGGAGGGTGAAACACGAGCGAGACCCATTGCTTTTGCTAGCAAGTCATTATCTCAATCTCAAAAGAACTATCCAGCTCACCGTTTAGAATTTCTGGCTCTGAAGTGGTCAGTCTGCGACAAGTTCAGTCACTGGCTGAAAGGCAACAAATTCACGGTATGGACAGACAATAACCCGTTGACTCACATTCTGACAAAACCAAAGCTGGACTGTTGTGAGCAGCGCTGGGTGGCCAAGTTGGCAAGCTATGACTTTGACATTAAGTATGTCCCAGGTCAGCAAAATGTCGTGGCTGATGCTTTGAGTCGCACGCCGTTTGTCAGGGAGAGTGTTGGCCATAGATTGCTCGCTGAGCCATATACAGGTCTGCTCGCTGCTGTCAAGGATGTGTCATCTACGTCGGTTCAGAACGCTTTCCGTTCATCCTGTGGCCGCAATAACACATCTCCAGTGAGTGAAATTGCCCAGTCCTCATGCAGCCCACTTCTCATGCAAGCTCACTCTGTTGCGCTGGAGGATGTGTCTGCTGTACTTCAGTCGCACATTGAGTGGGATGCTGGTCCACGAACTCGAGCTGTAGCAGTGTTGCAGTTCCTACCTCAGCTGGTTCAAACTGGACATGACGCCTTGCCTGCCTACACTGAGGGGGACCTCCGTGATAAGCAGTTGGAGGATGGATGTCTCTCGCGTGTTCTGTTCTATGTTGAGAGGCATCGGAGGCCTTCGAGGAGAGAAAGGTTTAAAGAGTCTGTCTCTGTCACTAGATACCTTAAACACTGGGATAGGCTCACTGTGATTGATGGTGTGCTGTACAGGGTTTCGAGGGACCAGAAAACCAGAGCAAAGCGCTTCCAGTATGTTGTCCCTGACTCGCTGAAGACTGAGGTTTTGCAGGGTGTTCATGACAAAGCTGGACATCAAGCCCAGTTCAGAACCCTTAGCTTAACTAGACAGAGGTTTTTCTGGCCGAACCTCGACAGGGATGTGAAAGATTATGTCCGTCATTGTCAGCGATGTGTTGTTAGCAAGACTGTTGAGCCTGAGGGGCGGGCTCCGCTAGAGAGCATTACATCAACAAGACCGCTGGAGCTTGTCTGTATAGACTTTTGGTCTGCCGAAGACTCCAGAAACAGATCTGTCGATGTTTTGGTGGTAACAGACCATTTCACGAGGATGGCTCAGGCGTTTCAATGCAGAGACCAGACAGCTAAACAAGTGGCGAGGGTTCTTTGGGACCGGTATTTCTGTGTCTTTGGATTCCCGGAAAGAATTCATAGTGACCAGGGTGCTAATTTTGAGAGTCAGCTGCTGAGTGAGCTTCTCAGGGTTTCTGGTGTCAAGAAATCTCACACGACCCCCTACCATCCAATGGGAAACGGGAGTGTTGAGAGATTCAATCGGACCCTGGGTGGCATGATCCGTGCTTTGCGTCCTGAAGAGAAAGCTGACTGGCCACGACGTTTGCAGACTCTGACATTCGTTTACAATTGTACAGCTCATGAGACGACGGGGTACCCCCCCTTTTACCTCATGTTCGGTCGTGTCCCCCGCTTGCCGGTAGATGTCATCTTCCGTGCTGTCCTCCATGATTCTGCTGTGACATGTTATGAGAAGTACGTGGCACGCCTCACCGACGATTTGAAAGCAGCGGTGGTGATTGCTCAGGAACATGCTACAAAAGAGCAGAACAGACAGGCCCGCCTGTACAACAGGGCAGTGAAGGGATCTAAGGTTGAGATCGGTGACAAAGTGCTCTTGGCCAACAGGACGGAGAGAGGAAAAAGGAAGCTTGCTGATCGGTGGGAGTCGACCATCTACACTGTTGTGGATGTGAACTCAGGGACACATACATACAGGATCCGTGATGCAGTTAATGGACGGGAGAAGGTGGTTCACAGGAACCTACTGATGCTGGCCAATTTCCTCCCTGTGGGGGATGCTGTTGTAATGTCTGACGTTGCCTCATCCACGCCTAACACAGAATCCTCAGTTCCCGGTACTTCTGACATTGGAGGGACGGGAGAGGCCCTGCTTGGGACTGGGAGCGTGGTTCTTGCTGGGGCTAGTAACTGTCTTGACACTGAGATTGGCCAAAGCTCACCTGTGGCTGTGGAGGACAGCAAAGCTCTCTTGGCGGACCTGGGGTCTGTGGACTCTGAGGGGAGAACGATTGATTGGATTACACAGTTATCAGCGCCTAGTTTTTCAGACTTGACTAGTTTGACCCCTGACCCTAAGGACTCCTCAGTCTCGCCTGTGGACGAATTGACTGTTCAATCCGAGACTGCGCCGGCAGCTGTGAGACAATCAGACTCTGTTCTTGACACTGTGACCATGACAGACGCTACATCAGACACTCTGCGCACTGTTGACCAGACCTCACAGACACAGGTCAGGTCTAGAGTTGGCCGTTTAGTCAAGCCTGTGAATAGACTCATACAAACTATGTCCAGACAGGATGTTGTTCAGGACTAGTTCAATGTTAAAGATGTTTGCAACTCTGTGTTCCGGACCTTTAATGACTGAAGCCTGATTCCATAGGCTTAGGTTTTTGTTTTCTTTTCTACATTGTGCGGTTGGGTCTGGTGGGGTGTACAAGGCACCCTGTTGCCAGTTGTTGGATTGAGGGTTAAGCGCTGCTCTCATACCACTTCATCCTTTTGGGATACATTCAGTGTTGGTTTCTTCTTGAAGTTGACCCTTTGTGTTGTGTACTGTACGTTTGTAATATTTTCCGTGCTGGATACTTTGTATCTGCTGGTAAATTTTGATAAAATTCAGTGGGGGTGGATGTAACAGAGTTGAAAAATCCCACTTTAATCATTTTTGTTTTCAAATTATATTTAGGGATTTTATTTATCATTTATTTATTTTGTTGAATGTTTGTGAATTTTATCTAAATTAGTTATTTTATTTTATTGTTATTTTTATTTGCATATTTTGAGGAAACTGCCTTTTTGGCCCTACCCTCTTTTTGTACCTCCTGGGCTTCCGTATCTCTTTACTTCAGCTCCTCAGTGCTGCGTTGCTCTGATGAGTGTAAGTTGTGTTGGGAACTGCTGCTGCTTTTCTTAAGAGATTTCTTTAAGAAATTATCCATATATGTTGATATTTTTGGCGCATGTTGTATACTTTAAATACTACTGATATTACGTGGCTGTTTTGTGTTGTTTTTATGATTTAATATGCTTTTTGTGGATGTTTTATTTTCGCGCCCTTGGTGTACAGCGGCGGGCGGTAACCGGTTTAAACCAGTAGGTGGCAGTGTAAACCAGACGGCGCTGCAGAGCCTCGATCTGAGTGTTCACTTTCCCGTTTTTGTTTTGTTTGTTCAGGGAGCAGGAGTTTAAAAGAGGGTCCAGAAGACTTATTCTTGTGTTTTTCTGTCTTCTGCAGGTATGTTTCCTTTGTCAAATTAATTGTTTTTATTGTGTTTAAATTAGTGAGTGCTGCGTTGCTCTGATGAGTGGAGCAGGAGTTTAAAAGAGGGTCCAGAAGACTTATTCTTGTGTTTTTCTGTCTTCTGCAGAAATAAACGTAGCAAAACCTATTCATGACTCATCATTTGTTGCAACGGATCCAAACCTGTTACATGTTGTTTTTATGTTTTCTCGTGTTCGGAATAAAGCTTACATTCATTCATTCATTAATATATTTGACTGTAGAAATTTGAAATAAATTGGCCATTGTAAATATAGTACTGAGTAAGCTACAACAAACATTTATTTTGAGTCTTTGTGTGCTCTGCTAGACATAAATACATAATAGTCATACGATGCTGAAGTTAGCTTCCGACTCGCTTCATTTCACCAGAGGGCCAAAGGGCAATTTCACCGCAGGAGCAACGAAGCAGACCAGGCCAAGTCAGAAACGTACTTCAACCTTAGTTCAGTGGTCTCTTGGACAAAAATTAAACTGTAATTCCCTCCTACAAAATAATGAATGGATTAATGCATTAAAACACATTTTGATTTGTAAACCGTTGTGTGCCTTTGTGATTTCGCAAAAAAAATCTTGTTTTTTGGTAGACATGTATATGTTTTGTTTGTTTTTACATTCCAATTAAAAACGTTCAAACCTGAATCCAATTAACTTAATGCGAAAAAAAGAAAAAAGAAAATGTCCTTGCATGCATCACAGATATGTCCTTAAACAAGGTCCCAATCAAATATTATTAGTTTTTAATCCTCATTATTCTCATTTTAAGTCACGCCGCTCGCAGTAACCGGAAGTGCTTCGCTGTCACTTCCGGTGTGAAATCTAAACATGTCGCCGTCCCTCTTTAATTTCATCGACGTTAAAGACAAATTTACGGTAAGAAGCGGGAGTTTTTTATCTCTTTGCAAGAACAAACATAGCTGGATATCGTTTGTTGTATCTAAAACAGCAGTGGGGTAACTGGTGTTTTCAGTGGTTTGTTCCGTTATCACAACAAGAGTAGATGAAGCTAAGCTAACACAAGTACCGCCTCACAAATCCTTATAATGATGGTTTATTATTATTATTGTTATTATAATTATTATTATTATTATTATTATTATTGTCACTATTATAATTATTATTATTATTTATTATTATTGTTGTTTATTCTCACACAACTACAGGCTGCTGCCAGACATGCCCTTGCTGCCAAAAACTACAAGCCTCTCTTAACTGTGTTTAACCAGATCCCTGGCAAGTAAGTGTCCTCTGCAGTGACTTGTTGCTACTTTGTTGTACATTAGAAAACATTATCAGAGGTGTCAAAAGTATTCACATTCATTACTCAGGTAGAAGTATAGATACTAGAGTTTAAAAATACTCCTGTAGAAGTTGAAATATCAACTCAAGTTTTTAACTCAAGTAAAAGTATAAAAGTACTGGTTTCAAAACTACTTAAAGTATAAAAGTAAAAGTAATGTAAGGGGGAGAAAAGCCATTAAGGACAAAAGCCATTGAAAATGAATGCATCTTAGTATAATGCAAATATATTAAAGAACCATATATGTGTACTATTGAGCATTAACATGTGTTTCAGAGAGCAGCAGATATGATGACTAGTTGCCTATAAGTATTGTAATGGTGCAAAAAGTCAAACTTCAGAGGCATGTTATCATTTATCCTAACCTTTATTGGAATCTACATCCAAGTTTAGTTGCAGGAATCTGAGGGAACGGATGTAAGAACAAAACTGGACAAGAACATCTGAAACAACCACAACCAAATTCCCTCTATCCGGATGGCGCAATTTAACTGGATAGTTTTTTTTTTAAGGGCCGAAATGAAATAGAGTAACAAGGCTGTTTTTAAAATGTAAGGAGTAAAAAGTACAGATAATTGCCTGAAAATGTAAGGAGTAAAAGTAAAAAGTCGTCTGAAAAATAATTACTCCAGTGAAGTATAGATAACCAAAATTTCTACTTAAGTAAGGTAACAAAGTATTTGTACTTCGTTACTTGACACCTCTGATAATTTGTGTTTCTTGTTTAATGTTACAGTGAAACGGAGAAGAAAACTACACTTGACCATGCCCTGAGGGGCGTTCTTGGAGATCAAATCGTAAGTTGTTTTTGTCATTTTTATTTATTCATGTAATTGAATTAAACATTCGTCATAAGCCGGTAACAAATCATTTTCTCTGTAGGTTGAGCAGAAGATCAGCTGCGATGAGTATTTGAGTCTGATCTACCTGAGTATTGACGCCGTCACAGAGGGTATGTCATCATTATTGATTTTGTATCTTACACATCTCATCCCCCTATCTCATATTAGAATATCAGATGTCAGACTTTTTCATTTGTGTATTGTCTCTCTGTAGGCCCTTCTTCCTACTACTCTTTTTGGTTTTACACTTCCCTCTTCACTTCACACTCTTTTTTTTTCCTTTGAGTTAGTAATATTTGGGCAGTGTAAACACCTTGACTAACGGTATGCAGGTGTGAGTAGTACAAAAGCCTCACACAAATGCATTTTCTGTAAATGCTGCTGCACAAACTTGCAGCGGAGGGAAGGGGGAACAGTTTTACATGCAATGCACAAATTTGAACTGCTGCTATGAATTTGGTTGGTTTGTTAGTTTTGTTTCTTAAGAAAATGGGAATAGTCACATTTTTATGCATTTTTCACAATATTTCACATTATTATGTAAGCATTACAATTTAATTTTCCTCTTTTTGAAAACAGACTGTATTCTAACTCCATACAAACTTGTTTTAGTTCAAAACCGTTTTGGAAAGAAGTGTTTTGTTCTGTGTCCGTGTTCATGCAGGTATCTGCCCGGCCACAACCCCTTTTGTCCTCCTGGGTGACGTACTGGACTGTCTTCCACTTGACCTGTGTGACAAAATATTCTCTTTTGTTGAAGAGAATGTGTCCACCTGGAAGTCGGTAAATAAGATGTGCCTTTGCACTACATCTAGTTAATTTATATTCATTTTAATTCTAATTGTTCAGTCACCACGCTTATACTCTGCTTTTCTTTCAGAACTCTTTTTACTCTGCAGGGAAGAACTATTTGTTAAGGATGTGTAATGGTAAAGATCTTACAGCATTCTTGTCTATGCAAACGAATGTATATCTTCAGAAAGGCTTTCCAGTTCATAACACACTTTTCTGTCTGTGTAGATCTTTTAAGGAGGCTGTCAAAATCTCAGAATACTGTATTTTGTGGGCGAATCCAGCTTTTCCTTGCACGTCTCTTCCCTCTCTCTGAAAAATCAGGTAAGGACAATAACTGAACTTTAAAACAAAAAAAATGTCATCGGTCCAACAAAGTTGCAGTTCACCACATCAAGCTATATTCTGGCCACCAAGGTCTGAGTCCCTTACATTAAACTCATGTTAATTTGTTTTTTTCTTCTTTTTTTTCCCTTTTCTTCTCTTTGATAAATCTAGGTCTCAATCTACAGAGCCAGTTTAATCTGGACAATATAACAGTGTTCAACAAAAATGAACAAGAAAGCACTCTTGGCCAGAAGGTGAGGCGCTAATGTCAATATGATATTAATTTTGAACCTTTTTATTTAAGTAAAAACTTTCAAAACAATTTGATTTTATCCTGCCATATTTATAGCAAACAGAAGAAAAGGAAGATGGCATGGAGGTTGAAGAAGGTGAAATGGGAGAGGATGAGACACCTGCCCCCTGGTAAGTTAGTCTTTCACTAAAATGTGGCACAGGTTTTGCCTCATGTTTCAATTATATTTAAATAAAATTACTTTTTTTCTTTAAATTATTAATCTATTTTTTTATTTTTACTTATTTGGACCATAAAGGATGTTTTTGATTGGCTTCTAATACATATGAAAATCAGCTATCAAAGCTACAGCTGTTGATTTGTACTTTGCATCTGTGGAGAACCTACTGTTGTATAAACCCCAGGTCAGGGTACCACAAAACGGTTAGAGGAACCAACCTTTATTACTTCAGGGTGAGGTTTTACAACTAATTGGTATGTATTTGAGGAACCTATAAAATGAGAAGTTTGTATGAACTAGAGAAACTAGTGGAGAAGATAACAGAAACAATAAGGGAAAGTGACCTGGGACCTCATGTACAAAGGGTATGTGAATCCTTGTGCAGGAATTATGCTAATGGAAAAAACGATCAGATGTTCAAAACTGTGTTGTATGTCCAAATCCTCCTCCCTCAAGTAGATCAATTTGAATTTTTTCAAGACAACTTTATTTATCCCTTGAAGGGCAATTTGATTCGGCAGCTCGCGCCCAAACACATGCATACATAATAAGATGATTAGGATAAATATCCATGAAAACCCGGTCATCCAAACAAGGAACTTGCAAACGCAAGTGGAAAAGAACATAACATCGACGTGAGCTCGAGACACTGGTCTGGGAAAATAATTGATTTGGCAGCATTTCCTCCAATTTAAGCCGTAAAACAATACAGAGTAGTGTCATATAGTTGTGTTGTGAGAGTTGTTGTTGTTCGTTGCTTTGTGTTGTGTTCCGTGAAGAGTTTATTGTTGTGTTCATACGAGTTTGTGAATGTTTACGTGGAGCGTTAGGGCATCATTATGCTTCTTTTTTTATTTTTGTATTTTAAGGATCAACACCATAACTTAAACTGGTGGGACGAAAAAATGGCTCTCCCCATTGCAGTTTGCTTACACTGTGTACACTATGTACGCTGAGTCTTACAACTCATAGAGAACGTGTCCGCAATCACCTCTCAAAATTAAAATAATGTGTGAATTTATATTTAATCCTTGAATCAACACAATCTGGTGCTCCTCCTCTGCGAAAATAGAGACAAGTTGTGCAAAGGTGAAAAATATAGTAAAACGTTGTTGCAAATCGGAGTGACCGGGGAGAGACTGGCCTCCTCCGCCGGCTCAATATAAGACTTTATAAAAACTTTATTCATATATTGATGAGTAACTTCAATTTGTACCAACCGAACTATTAGTGACATGTTAGTTTTATTTTTAAAAGACAACTTTAGGGAACCGGATCTTCGCTGCAAATTGTGTTTTAATGTTTGTCTGTTCCGACACAGTTATGGGATATTTGAAGGATCTGGCTTTCATCTCGAGCAGTCGTCCACTACGCTCCTCATGGCGACTGACTGCAGGTCAGGATGTCAGTTAGCTACTGCCATTTGTAGTGTCCTAACAGAGCCAATGTGATTTATGGGTTACATCGTTTTGCACCTACCTTTACATATGACCATGTGGTTAATTGTCAAATTATTGCAGTTTGACTCGTGTAACTTATTTGGTGATTTGGGGACTGTCACGTCTTTTACGTGTGGTAGTGAACGTATTGTTGATGTCATGTTTCCTCAACTGCATCGCCAGTGAGTGTCGCCAACGAACAAACCTTAGACATGTACTTACGCTAACCTTGATATGATATGTGCATGAGGGACACCAATTTTTCACATTCATTTCACTTTTTGAACATCTGACTGTGAGCGTAGAAAGTGGCGTCTGCACGTTTTTCTTTGTGTGCTGCACTCTTTGTACATGAGGCCCCTGGTCCGTTGAGATGATAAAGGTGACACGTTCTCTTTATGGCTAGTATGAAACCAGATTCTGTAAGCCATCATGTCTTACTCAAAGATGTTGAACTCTAAACCTGCTTGTCTGAGATCTGTTGCTTGTGCTTCATTAAAAAAGGAATTAAGTTAATTCAGGTGCTGCTTCTCTTTTGAAGATCCCACAAATCTTGTACTCAGTGATTTCATGTTAGCAGTCCTAATGGTTTTTGGTTTATATAGTATGGGCTACAACATGTCTCAGATGCGAGAACAAGGTATAAGTAACTTTGGATAATTATTTCTTTGGTTAAAAAATCTACAATTTACCCCAAAACTATAACTTGCCATTACATAGTTCAAAAGAGTTCTAGGACAGAGGGCTGGCTAACGTCTTCTGCTGGCAGGCAGAGTTGTGGTGGGTCCAAATTATCTATTTATCATTAGGTTAAAACTTTGCAAAAATGCAATACAACAATTTGAGGAACAGATATTGGTTTTTAGACTATGAATAACTGCAGCGGAACTATAAATTCCAATTTCTCGTAAATGTCCATTGTTCATGTTTTGTAAGTGTGTTAAAACTGTGATTTTGGTTTCAGTTCCATTCCAATTGACTACAACTTGTACAGAAAGTTCTGGACACTGCAGGACTACTTCAGAAATCCAATGCAGTGCTATGATAAGTTCTCATGGATGACATTCCTTAAGGTAATCCGAAAATGCATCTGCAGCTGACAGATCAGTGAAAATGTCCAAATAAAAAACGGAAGAATAGCAACTCACTGCCAGCATGATTTCCTGTTGTCCTGTTTAGTACTCGGATGAGACCCTGGCAGTATTCAAGAGCTACAAACTGGATGACATGCAGGCGTCCAAGAGGAAGCTGGAAGAGCTGAGAGCATCTGATGGAGAACATGTTTACTTTGCTAAGTTCCTTACAAGTGAAAAGGTGAATTAAACATGTATTGATTTGCACGTTACTAATTACAGCTCTAATGAATTTGTTTGTTTTAAACTTAAGAAAAGAATTAAATTTCAGTGTATTTCTTTACTTTTTATTTGCAGCTGATGGATTTGCAGCTAAGTGACAGCAACTTCAGGCGGCACATACTACTGCAGTACCTCATCCTGTTCCAGTACCTGAAGGCTCAGGTCAAATTCAAAAGGTAAAGCATGTCTCCATGTTCTACTGAAACGGTACACTCATTTGTGTGACAAAACCACTGTCATTTTTTGGGGGGGAGAAAGTCAGTGTTTTATTTTATGTCTTTGTGTGACAGCTCCAGCTGTCTTCTGAATGATGACCAGACAACATGGATTGAGGAAACGACTGTACTGGTTTATCAAGTGAGTTGAACGTTCTGCTGTAACACTTCCAACTACACTGGCATTCAGTTTATTTGTTGGGTTTCAGATCATCAGGTTTTCCACATTTTGTAATGTGTCAGTCGGGTATTTGTTCTTATACAATCCCTATAATCATATATCATCTTCATAACAACGAGGATGGCTTCATAGTGTCATGTGGATGGTTTTCTCCCTCAGGCTTTAACGAAAGGTGCATGAAGACAAACCTAGAACAATCACATTTACATTTCAACAGAGCGTACAGCCAATAAAACATAAGTATATCACGATGTGACCAATCAAGAGTCTTGATCTGAAGCCAAGCAGAGCATCTCTGCAGAAGACCTGAAAATAACTATGAGCTGATGCTCCCCATCCAACCAGGAAGAATTCCAAGAATAATGAGAAAAGGAAAGGAAGTGCTGAGGTTGAAGTATCCAGCCCAAACTGAAATGCGGCTTTGATTTCTGCACTGTGCTGTACGTCATATATTATTTACACTGGTGGCTGCAGCTTCCAGCCATTGTAAATGTTGAGAAAGATTTAGAAAATCTAGTCAAGTTTTTTTGGTGGTGTTTTTGCCATTTAGAAAGCTTGACTTTTTATTGCCATAAAGTAGAGCAAACCTGTTTTTAAAATATGCTCTTGTTCTTGCAGCTGCTGAGAGAAATCCCTCCTGATGGAGACAAGTTTGGCACAATGGTTGAGGTGAACCATGTTCTAGGAACACATTTAATATTTATTAAGCCTGTCTATGCACATTCACATTCTGCCGTGTTTTTGTTGGAGTTCTCTGTACTCTCATCTCACCAGAAATGTTTTGACAGCATATCCTCAACACAGAAGAGAACTGGAATACCTGGAAAAACGAGGGATGTCCGAGCTTTGTCAAAGAAAGGTACAGAGTGGAAAAAACTTTAAAGTAGCCATGGCAGATAATTGCTTTGGTTAATTTATGTACACTGATTAGGGGGGGGCCGGCAGAAAGGTGTGGTGTGGAAACTTAGGGTAGTATGTCAAAATGACAAGTGGCTCCAATTGTTTCCCCGTAAACAGAACGGTAGATGACAAACCCAAAAGACCGACCAGGAAAAGACAGGCTCCAGAGGACTTCCTTGGAAAAGGGCCAGACCGCAAGATTTTCATGGGAAAGTATGTTATCTAACCAGGCGTGGGTTATGAATGTTCATTAGTGCAAATGTTTTACTAATTAATTTATCATCCTTTTTAAACTTAAATCCTATGATTTTTAAAATTGTATTGTATTGTTTCCATTTTGCTAAAACATCATTGAACAAGGAAATAAAACTGCACCTGGATGCAGATCTTAGTCTGTTTATGGAGACACAAACTAGAATTATTTGGAGCTCTCATAAGTTGCACCCTTGTGTGTTTCAACAGTGATGAATTGACTCGATTGTGGAACCTGAACCAGAACAACATGGATGCCTGCAGATCAGACAGCAGGTCAGTGGTTTACAAAACCAGGTAGCAGAATACGGCATTCACACGTACCAGGTTTGTTTTGCCCACATTTGATGTTTCTGTTTTTCCACAGAGAGTTTATGCCGTCGCTGGATGAGTTCTTTGCAGAAGCTATTGAACAGGCTGACCCTGCCAATATGGTGGAGGACGAGTACAAGTAAGTCAGCGCTGTGACATGTCTCTGCCAGAACTTCTGAGTCGGTTTACAATAAAAAAAAAAACATTTCAAATTCTGTTATGTTAAGTGGTCAATTCTCTGTCTCTTCTACTGTATTTATTACTCCATGTCAACCTATAAATCTTGCAGGGTTGTGCGTAACGCAAATTATGGCTGGCGGGCTCTGAGGCTGCTGTCCAGGAGAAGTCCACACTTCTTTCAGCCAACTAACCAGAAGTTCAAGAGCTTGGCAGACTACTTGGACAGCATGGTTAGCAAGTTGGCCAAAGAACTGCCGGTAAGGGATTTGTTTACTTATTAGAAATGACTTTTCAACATTTAAAAAGGAGTGAACTGTTGGTCAATGCTGGTATTTTTTTTTTTTACTCATTACTCTGAAAATGCAGAAGGATATTCCTTCTGAAGAAATCAAGACCGGAGAAGAGGATGACGATGATAATGGAGACAATCTTCTTAAAGACAGCAATGACAGTAAGTGTTAATCACTGTTGACTAAATCACAGATGTACAGAATATTAATGACAGTTGATCGTGTTTGCATCCTGAAATCTACAGTATAAATTATATTTTTAAGCCTGTCTATGCACCACACTACAGTGGCAGCGGTGGATGTATGGAATAAATTAGATAGGGATTTGAAATTATGTAGAACCTTAACCTTATTTAAAAAAACATTGAAAAGAAGAATGATTTCTTTATATCAAATTAATGAGTGGTGATGCTGCTATGTTGAGTTGGGTATTTATTTAATTAGTGATTTGATTTTTTAAGGATGAAGGAAACATGTAGACTGCACCTTTATTTTTAATTTTTTTTATTTCTTGAGGAATTTTTGTTATCCCCATGGAGGCAATTTGTTTTACTGTCAGTCTTTTCTCTTACTTCTTGCTTTCATTACTTTAATTAATCTTTTTGAGGGTAGGCAAATAAGCTTTGCTTCAGCCTACACCTTTTTCGGTCTAGATGGTATTTGTATATTGGAAATTTTTTGTAATGTTTTCTTTGAACAGTGTATTAGTTTTCTTGTCATTTTTATTCTTTTTTTTTTAAGTGATGTCATGACTAAACTAAACTATTTGAGTTAAAACCCCTCATAAATATAACACATTTTATGCAAAAGGTTGTTTTACCTCTTGGCATGTCTACTCATACATCCTTTTTTTTTTTATTATGCATTTCCTTCCAGGTCCGAGTATTCAGAGCAAACTCGTGTCAAACCAGCAGATGGATGAGGTTGCAGCCAAACTGGGTGCTCAGTGGAAGATGCTGGCCTCTCATCTGGACATGAAGGCAGCAGAGTTGCGAGAAATCGAAACAGACAGCGAAGAAGTTGACATGCAGGCTAAACTGATGCTTGTGGCCTGGCAGGACAGAGAGGGAGCACAAGCTACGGTGGAGACCCTGGTCACAGCTCTCAACGCAGCAGGCTTCGCCCAGATTGCAGACGGCCTCAGTGAGGCTTAAACAGAAAATGTCTTGGTTAATCCGTTCTTTCAGTTACTTTGTTGCAGCACGCATTTTCATACCAAAATATTGGCAACTGACATTTTTGTATGCAGTCTAGGTGCAGTTTTTTTCCACAGTAGAGAATTCAATAAATGTTTTTCCTTATAAAAACTCTGCTTCTTTCACATAAAAGATTCTCATTTTGGTATAGCAGTTTATTTTCACCACCTATGAAAAGCTTGTCAATAACTTATTACAGCTTGTTTGTTTTAGACATTGTGGCAGGAAGATCAGGAAGTCTGCACAGAGAAAGTGAAATATAAGTCTGAAGTCGGCATCACAAAGAGCAATGTTCAAAGCCTACTGAGCAAACTGTCACGGTTTAATCTCAAGTCTTTATTTAACAGCACACGGTTCACCACAAGGGCAACCTGTTCTGAACCTTTTCCCCAAAAAGAGCATTAATGACGGTTTGGCAGGCAGAACCTCATCTGTCAATACACTTTGAGAACAATCACAGGAGATGATGAGAGCCAAGCACTTAAAAAGACCTGAGATTGAACCCGATTTTCCCAGAGGGTCAACAGGTGAACAGGTCTTTACAGTGTTTTTGTAATACATCTTCAATGACACAAGCCAGTTTGTCGAACAATAACGTGACTTGGCATTTTTGTACAATTGATTACACGACTTAAAGAGAAATACTTTGCTCTCATATGGTCACCTTATCAAAGGCTTTAAAAATATACAATGTGTATAAAACATTTAATGAAACTGCAAAGCTTGACGTAAAAACCTTAAGGAACCAGTCCAGAGATTGCCTCTCTCATCTCCATTTTCAAAGCCAACTATGGTTGAATATTTTAACACAAATTGTTTTACAAGCATCTGTGTTGGTTACAAAAAAAAAAAAAAAATTAAGGTCATCAAATCATTAAAGACACAAGTTTTATTGCACATCTATGCAGACAGTGCTTGGAAATGGCAATCTGTAGGTGTGGGTGTTGTCTAAGATCTTCCAACAGCTACTGTTCCTCTTCAAGTATTTCCAGCCGGCGAGGCCCGTACAGTAGGACATACGCTATATGCCAGTCTCCACCGCCAGAGAGTCGCAGGATATCCTCCGGAGACACCACACTCACCTTGTCATCGTCAAACTTCACCCACTCATCTATCAAAAGAAAAAAAAAAAAACGGTTCCTAAACATCCTGAAAAAACACATGGATATATTGTGGTGAAACAACAGTTACCTTCTTTCCTCTTGACCCATCCTACGTAGTGGCCTGATGAGCTGGAGCGGCCCTGGTGTGTCAGCACACCCTGCAGGTCGTAGTAGCCACTGTTGTTGGAACCCAGGTCTGCAAAAACAGTTGTTCGTTAAATTCAAATGGCCTTGCAGGCGATTACTCTATCCAGACCCAATGTGCAGGCACAAAACTGACTTACTTGGAGACTCAACAACAAAAGTACAGCACAAGAAATAATTTTTAATATAAAAGATATAGAACCGTATGTTAAGTATGGGTGGAAAGTTTGGTCCAAAGGCACAGGGAAATAGATTTTTCATAATGTGGTCTGTTCATATAACCAGTGTATTTAAAAATAAGCAAACATGCAGATATGTGTTCAATAATTAGTGGGGAAATGTTTTCTCTACTGTTAAAGAATCGGGCTTAATAAAAAGGTCTCACATTATATAATACTGATCAAGGACCACAGTGGAGTCGTACTTTGTGATGCGGAGGAGTAATTTTTGAATAACTGCAGATCCCCAAGTAATACTAGTGCAGTGCAAATGGGGCATAAGAAAGTCTGGAAAAGCATAATATGGGACTTTTTTTTTTTTTGGTTTGAATTGGCAAACCAACAATGCACACATGTTGGACCATGGTACATGTTCCTCGATTTCATCTGTTCAAAATAAATCATTGTTCAACAACCAATTTTAATAAATAGATTTTAAACAAATTATCAAAAATTAGAAAGATGTTCCTGCAATGTCTGAAGCCTTGTGGTTCTTGAATGTAAACATTTCAAAATTACAGATAAATCCCCTTTACATTCATGAAAGTGTATTGCTGTAGACAACACAATTACATCTTCAAGAATGTTCCAGACTATAGATCATTTTCTTTAACTAGGAGAGATTATTAGATGGATGATTTTTAAATAAACTAAGGCCTTGCAAACACTGACATTCCAAGATTTCAAACATAGTGAATGTTCAACAGAACACAAAACTCTGCAGTAGTACTGAACAAGGAAAAAATATTGACAACTGACTTTAAAAATGGTTGTGGTGCAAAGTACTCGAGTTTATGAAAATGGAGGAACTATGTAAAACAAAATGTCTAATTCCTACAGTTTCTTTCTGAAACCCCTTGAATTTAAAAGACAAAAGTTCACACCCAAACCACATTTTGATCTTACTTAAAAGCCTTTGTAGTCATACAGAGACTAAATTATGGTATTTCTGTCCATATATGAACAGTAATGGAAAAGACTATGGAGGTATGTTTTCAGCACCTTAAGTTTATTGCTTAAGAAATTCAACCACATATTTCAAGACATTTATTCTTACTCCTCTACTTCAGGACCTAAGATGTATTTGTTGTGTATGCATTGCATGTACTATGAGATTTACTATACCTCCACATTTTAACTTCCATGTTACAGATGGTCTCAACATACCTTCTGGGAACGAGACAGGCTCATATTTCACTTCTTTCGCCGCATCTGGCTTTTTCAACACCTGATGCAAATGGGAGAGACATAAACAACTGGTTTATTATGCTGTGTGTAAACAAGCATTTAAATGAAAAAACAACAAAAGAAGAGTTTAGACAGCAAGTATTCATGTTACCTTTTGTTGCTGTTTCTCTAGCTTCTTGTCCTCTACCTCCTTAAACTTTGACCTGATTGGCAACATCTTCTCCTGGAGTTCTGCGGTGCACAGCTCATAAACATCCAACATAAGCGGGAATTTGACATCCTTCAGAAATCAGAAAATATTTAGTACAAATATTTAATTACCCATTCTTAGTCAGGTTCATTATAATTACATATATGGATCAGGAAAAACACAAACCTTTAGAACTTTTGCATTGACAGACTCTTTCTCTTTGTAGAAAAATCTGACCATCTGAATAGTCAAGTAGGCAGGGACACGGCTAAGTTTTGACTAGTCGGAGGAAGAGAAAAAAAAAACAAACCAGGAGACATTTATGAACTCAGAAAAAAAGACAGTACAAACGTTTTATACTTAACAAAAGGGGAAATTTAAAACACTTACAGATTTTATATACAGTGCATTTCTGTCCAGGGTTGGAGACATTTTTGTGATCTCCTCTTGCAGTCGCTGGTGGAGCAGAAACATGATCAGATCGACGTGACAGATGACAAACTAACCAAATTCAACCTCTGTTTTTTTTTTGTATCATATAATTTATAGAACTTGTATTTTGAACTGCACACGAGGTGAATTTGATTATAATTTACTCAACGCAATTATGTTACGACCGATAATCTTGTTCTGCTTTGGTACAATCCACTCGAGTGAAAAACATGTTTTCCAATAAAAGTTCACATCATTCTCAGATCCATCCCATGCATTTCACATCAGAGTAAAAAGCCTTAATAGCAACAATTAAATCTTTAACTTCAGCCCACAAACTAATGGGTGACATCACACCGACTAACTTTAGTTTACATATGCGTGTCTGCCATTTCTCTGATACATACCAGCCTGAGTCCTGTTGCAAGGTATTTAACTTCTTGATTGATAAAGCAGCTGAGCTGAAGCTGGTTTTCCTTGCCCTTGATTGGTTCTTCCTCCTCAGACTCTGTGCATTTCATGCTGAATCATATAGTTAAGAAAACCTGCGGAAGAGTGGCTCCCTACTGCTGCGACATACCAAATTCAAATGCAACCATGACACAAAATAATGGTCTATGACCAAAGACATAAAAAGGACAAAGACAGAATGAAAGGATACGCAGTTTCAAATTCTACACCAAAATACTGGTCAATGAAGTTCTTCTTAGAAGAGGCAGAAGCAGCACCGCTCTCTGCGTCAGTCTAGAAGTGAATAAAAGCAAAATTTTACTAACGTAAAAAGGAAATTCTTCTCAATTTACAAAACAAAGAATAAAATTTTTTTACAAAACAGAAAGTCTACCTCCATGGTAGTCTCTGGCTCAAGTGGCTCCAACTTTTGCTGAAGGACTCTCATAATCTGGAGCCAGCACTCGTTAGCATCCTGAGAGTTTATTGAAAAAAAAAAAAGAAGAAGCAATATGAACAAGTGCATACAGGTGCATGCCTGTACTTTATGAAGTACGTATGTTCAGTACAACACACACAGCATGGGTGTAAGAATCTCAGTGATCTCAAGGACCACAGAACCAGATTGGAACATGTCTCACCTGCTGAAGGTATTGTCCCTGGTCCCCCTTCTCAGCAAACTGGGGGAAGGCCATGTGGAGGAACTGCAGCAAGATAATAGGTGGGAGGCTGGACGAGGTCTTGTCCATAGTCTCGTACAAGTCACGAAGGGCTAAGGATGAAAGGATCAACACAAACAGATCCGATATGCATTAGAAACGTTGGAGGCAGTTACATGCCTGTTATTTTACAAACACTTGACTTTGCCTCACACCTGCAGTGATGTACTGTGATGGTGCGCTTGCCCCTGAAGATCGCAGAGCACCTGCATACCTGCAGGGGGAGATATGATTTCAGCTGTGACAAAACTCTAAGCTTGGGAAGGAAAAGGCTCCTATTAATCAATATTCAATATTTTGAACCACTATTTTAAAAAAAATAATGAAAAAAAAAATGCTGAGTGTAAACAAGAAGGAAACCTCACTTCCTGAGTGCAGATTTCAGCTCTGGCACAGAACGTAGACACTGCACTGTGGCGTTCATGTAGCAAGTGTTGCCCAAATTTGTCAGCCCACAAGGCAGCTCCATCTAAATATGACCAGAGTGGGATGAGTTTTTCTATAGCTGTCAAGGTTAAATACAGTTTGACAACATGCATGCAAAACAGTTATATTTGTTTAACTGAGATGCAACCTCCTATTTCCCTCTTTGGTATACTGATATTTAGGCTTACTCACCGCTGAGGCCAGCTGTTCTTCGGTCATGTCCTCCACAAACATGGGTCGGACAGCAGGTTCTTCAGGAAGGGCCTCTGCTGAGCCCATCATCAACAGAGTCATTCCCTACAACACAACAGAGTTTTACACATTAGGTCAGGACATTTTGGTATCACTTTAAAGAGAACAGCCATATGCTATCAAACACAGCAAATACTTACATTTTTCAGTTTGATGTTTCCCCATTCATCATCCTAGAATGGTGACAAAGCATTTTTTTAGCTGATGGAAAACACATTTATGCACAACCCTTCTGATGAAGAGGTCACTGCAATCAATGTCAAATTATGACTATAACAAGTAAGTATTGCAATTTGCCATTTTCAGTCATATGGCAGATGGTTACTTTAAAAAAATATAAATAAGAGTACTGCAAATAGAGAGGAAGAGGCTTACATTTGCAAAGTGTGACAACCCAGACATAACTATGTTTATTAGATGCGTGTCTGTTACGATTATTGCTTTTGTTTATCAGTTGACTAAATAAATAAAAATAAAATCCTTGTATTGTATGTACCTCTGTTTATAACCCATTGTACATATTATTTCAAAGTGCTGTCATTGCTGATTAAAAAAAAAACAAGTGTATTTGGTGCTTGTATGCAAAAATGTACATATACAGGACTGTCTCAGAAAATTAGAATATTGTGATAAAGTCCTTTATTTTCTGTAATGCAAAAATGTCATACATTCTGGATTTATTACAAATCAACTGAAATATTGCAAGCTTTTTATTATTTTAATATTGCTGATCATGGCTTACAGCTTAAGAAAACTCAAATATCCTATCTAAAAAATTTAGAATATTCTGGGAATCTTAATCTTAATCTTAGACTGTAAGCCATAATCAGCAATATTAAAATAGTAAAAGGCTTTCAATATTTCAGTTGATTTGTAATGAATCCAGAATGTATGACATTTTTGCATTACAGAAAATAAAGAACTTTATCACAATATTCAAATTTTCTGAGACAGTCCTGTAAAGCAGGAAGAACCGATTTGATCACTCAAGACATATTTAAGAATACAATTTAATTTCCAGCAACTGTAAAAGCAATTAAGTGTCTCCACGACACACCACCACTGCACAAGTAATACCTGAAAAAGCAATGAACTGACCCGGGCCCTTTAGCTTCTTTTAATCTGGTGACATTGAATATGTTCACACGGACACCAATTATCCTTTAATATAAAAAGGAAACTAGTTAGTTCTTTACCTTCAGGGTGCCTCCCTTCACCATGACCTTCTGTCTGTCTGGCTGAACTCCTGTCAGGGCGAAGAGCTGAGCCTTGAACACCATGGGTGGTTCCTCGGTGTTCAGCTCCACTGCGTCAAACTTCTCCTTTCCCCATTTCACGTTAACTGAAAATAAAAATAAATACAATTCTGTATGTTTACTCACAATCTCCATTGCGTGTTGGGTGTTCCACTATATTACCATGTATGACACAGCATTGATTAGTTTATAAATAAATCAGGCATGTAAGAGGACAGCCCTGCTGGAACACTAGTGGAGCCAACGGGAACATCTACATGTTTATATGCGATTATAAAGCTCAACATTGGACATTTTAAACAAACTCACAAAACCACTGCTATCTAAACTGTCAAACATGATGTTTAAGCATCTTTGAGCAACAAACTGCGGTGATTATTCTGCATAGTAGCCACACACTCATGACTTGTCCAGCATTATTAGCGAAGCTGCCATTATGTCTTCAGAATATGATTTAAACGGAAATACAACGCAGTCTGGTGGCAAAGTAAAAACATTCAAACTGTGACAAGAGCCAATGGTTGTTCGTAATTAGATATAAACCCAAACTTCGCTGTTGAAAGGCAAAGCTGAACTAACAGTTATTAGCCGCTGCTAGCGCCTCGGTGCTAGTTAGCATTAGTTAGCACCAGTCACACAGCAAAGAACCTGGTCATAGTTGGACAAATTAACTTATTACTTTATGTCACATTCGGGTTTTTTTATGTTGGGAGGGTGAAACCCAGCAGAAGTGTTTAGAGTGTGACGGTCAACACATTAGCGTGCTAACTTCACACCACGCTACAGCTGAGCTAACTCAATATTCACTGAAGTAAAACACGTGTGAGGCTCGTTCTTAGTGGTTTACGGTCGTTTCTGAGCCATGTTGCATGTATGTGTCGTACCTGTAAACACCGGCATGTTGGAGGGTCTCAGTGGTTCGGCTGGGGGGTTAGTGCCGTGTCAGTCCCAGAAGTGCTGCTGCTGCTGCTCGAGCCGAGCTTCATTCAAACAGCATGACGCTGCAACAACACGCCGACCCACGGCGAGCGATGCGCTCCGGATCGACCAGCTCCGGATCGATGTGCTCCGGATCGGCTCGTCGTCCTGCTACGTCAAAGCTCCAACTGTCCTCCGCTTTGAATGGACAGTTTCAGACCGCGGTTGAATTGGTTTGATATTGGATATTGGATATTATGAATTCAACACCCATAAAACTTGTGATACATACCACTGATTTTGGTCATATTGCTTGTGATGTGTTCATGGTCATCTAGACTATATATCACAAAACAGTAATTATTAAAAAAAATCATATTATAGGCTGATTTAATGAGGTTTAATGAATTCAACACCCATAAAACTTGTGATACATAACACCGATTGTTTTCATTAAACCTCATTAAATCAGCCCATAATATGATTTTATAATAATTACTCTCTGGTGCATCTAGTCATCTCATCTAGTCTAGACATGAACACATCACAAGCAATATGACCAAAATCAGTGGTATGTATCACAAGTTTTATGGGTGTTGAATTCATTAAACCACATTAAATCAGCCCATATATATGATTTTTTTAATAATTACTTTTGTGATATATAGTCTAGATGACCATGAACACATCAGAATCAGAATCAGAAATTCAAAAGTGGTTTGACCAAAATCAGTGGTAGTATCACAAGTTTTATGGGTGTTGAATTCATAATATCGAATATCCAATAACAAACCAATTCAACCGCCGTCAGTTTCATTACCGCAAAAATTATTAAAATTTCATCAACAGTCTCTCACGGCAGCAAAATTAAGCTTTTTCCATAACTTCTCCCCTCACAAAAGCATAATTTGGAACAATGAATACATAACAAGGAAAAATAAATCATTATATTTACAAAACTGGATTGACAGGAATATAATTTTCCTCGCAGACCTACAAAATGATGAAGGTAAAATTCTAAATTACGAGGAATTCCTTAAATCTAAAACCTTTCCAATCACAAATAAAGAATATCAATCGGTAACAAAAATAATATATAATAGTAAATATCCATCTGTTATTTTTTATATACCAGTATTTCTTATTATTTATTTTTCTTATTATTATTATTGTATAGGCCTATACCAGTACTGTTTATAGTGTGCCATACTCTGATATTATTACTCTATTATTATTATTTCTATTGATGCCTCTTGTTTTGCACTATCCCCTTGCTGCTGTACACTGCAAATTTCCCCGCTGTGGGACTAAAGGATTATCTTATCTTATCTTATCTCTTAAACACTATTCCTAATGGAATTCTTCTATTGATGAAGTGTCACTTTGAGACGCCAGAAGTACAAGAGAAGGATCTCTCCCTTCTTGTTGACGGTATAGATATTAGAAACAATAAGTGCACTAATAAACACATAAGAAACTACTTCTACAGTAAAAGGAAAATAATCCCAAGAGGGAAATATGTTTGGAATTCCCATTTTTCAGACATTCAATGGAAAACAGCGTGGCTCCTTCCCTATAAATTTGCAATCTCAAACAAATTAAAAAGTCCAATATAAAATTTTACATCATATTTACCCCACCAACCAACTTATATCCAAATTTGTAGACATTGATAGCAGATGTGTATTTTGTAAACATGACGAAGAGACCATCATACATTTGTTTTATGAATGTGAACATACTTTAAGTTTCTGGAAAAAATTTGAAGCATTTTTTGACATACAAACTAATAATGTAATTAAATTAGAAGCTTAAGATATCTTACTATATTACGAAAACCAAAATTACAAAATTCAACAACTGGTCAACTTAATGATTCTTGTTGCTAAGTTTCACATTCATAAGGCAAAATTCTCCAAATCCTGTCCATCCTTAGTTCCCTTTAAAGTTGATTTCAAAAGGTCAAAGAAATTTTGTGAATAAAGTCGAAATTTCGCCTTTTTTCTCAACATTTCAACTTTATTCACGAAATTTTGACTTTTTTCTCGGCATTTCGACTTTTTTCTCAACATTTCAACTATTCACAAAATTTTGTGAACAGAGCCTGCGGTGCCCTGCAGGCTCTGGAGCCACGGCTACGCCGTAGGGTACGGCGTAGCACCATTCTGCATTGGTGTAACGCAGAACCATAAATCAGCCTTCAGTGTGTGCTCTGTGCCGCTGTTCTGAACTTCTCTGTTGTGCTCATTTTGCTGGGACGTCGGGTCCCTCCGCCGAGACAACTTTTGCGGTATGCGTTCATTGTTGTCTAAAACTGATGCGCAAACTGATGCGCAGTGCCCACCCAATCAGAAACGGCCAGATATTCTGTGATATTTTTTTATATTTATAAAAAAATAAAATTATAAAAAAAATAAAGGATCCCCATAACTTTGACTGGGTGGGCAGGACACACGTTTGGGTGGGCACAGCACCCCCCCCCCTAAAACCGGCCTCGCTTACAGGTGAATGAGACATGGGGTAGTTTTGTTGAAAATGTGCTGTCCAAAATGTCCTGGAAAACTCGACTCTTGCAAGTGGGGGCGTGGCTTTGGACGGAGCGCTGACGGGAGGGGGAGGAGGGGGCGGGGCTTAGAGGTGCCACTTTCAAATCTTGCTAGCTCTCCAACATTACAGACTATACCTTTAATCTCGACATTTCGACTTTTTTGTCAAAGTGCATAATGAAAAAAAATCTTCTTCCTCTAAAATTATTTTTATTTTTCTCCCGCCTGGCCCTAATACTCTTCCGTACATATTCAACCTCACAACCACACATTCACAATTTCCAAGCAAAAAGTGGGAATTGCAGTTCTTTTTTATAAGCCAGAAGGCCACAAAGTCAGTACACATTGCAACACCTGGGTCCCTTGGGACATGCCTGTCAAGTCTCCCGTTTTGGCCGGGAAACTACCGTATTTTACCCCTCTTTCCCGCCGTCCTCCCGTATTAGTATTCCCTTAAATTTCCCATTTTTATAATATAATAATTTTAAAAAAAGGATTATTGTGCGTCTACAAACTGAATTGTCACTAACCTCGCGAGAACTGTCCATTGCTGCGGCCTGGGGGGCAGTTCTCGCGAGGTTAGTGGCGACAACGGGAACAAACTCGGAGCAACAGATCAGAGATGGATGGATGTAACAAGAGAATACATTTCTGCTAAAAAAGCGAAGACTTCATGTAAATATATCTAAAAATGGGAGCCAGAGTCCCACATCAGTGAAAATGACAAATTAAAAGAAAATGTAAATGTTTCACTTGAAGAAAATCAATTTGTATATAATCTGAAAATATTTAAAATAAATGTGCTTTAATTCCCCTTTGTTTTCATTTAGGCTCTATTATAGGAATTGCATACATAGGAATGTCCACAGCATTTCAGTGTCAACAAAAGGTACATAAAGAGTTTGTAGTTTGTAAGTGATTGACAGATAGATATTTTAGATTTCTTGTAAATCTGCCTTAAAATGTAATACTGGACCTCGGTTGGGCTGGTTGGACAGCGGGTGGTGGAAAATTCCCCTTATTTTTAAATCCAAAACTTGACAGGTACGCCTTGGGATGTGCTGCAAAGGGCAGCATAAATTCTGCTAATAAAAACATAGCAGTAGTGAAAACTACTATACAAAGCATGATAAAGATATGTTTATTGACATATCCATCAGTGCGGATTCCAATGCAATTTAACCATGCAAATTATCCAAGACAAGAGCAGATCATATTTCCAGTGCTTTTTTTCTTTTTACTGAAAAAAAAAATACAAATAAAAGACTGTGGAGGTATTCCTTAATCTTTAGGTGTCTCTCGTTATTTACACTGTAGGGGGCTTTGCATTAACTGGACATTAACATGTTGGAGGAAAAAAATAACAAATTTTACTTGACAATCATTCACACAGGTAGACTTATTTTAGTTAAACCCTTTTGAAATTTGTTGTACAATATGAAACACATTTGCAATGAGTCCACAAAGAGGTCATCTAATACATAATTTCTTTTATATCTTATATTCAAAACCAGAGAAGAAACGTTCTGATAAAACCACAAATGTGCGGCAACTTCTTAAAATAAATGATGGAAGAGTTAAGATTTGTCTTGTGTTGGAACAAAAAAAAAAACAAAACAGATATGGCAGTAAAATCAATATCCAAACGTTAAGGCACTAGGTGGGCCAAATGCTACACCTGTTTAGTCTTCTACAAATAATTTACAGTCAAGTCAAACAGTGCAGTTTTACATTTGTTAACTTAATGTTTTCCTTTTGAGCCATTTATCTATGAATCAATGTAAGGCAACACATTACCCAAAAAAGAAGGAAAAAAAAATACAGAAACAATGTACCAAAAACAAAAAAAAAAAACACATTAAGTTTTATGACTCCTATATGCCACTACAATGGAGTTTTCCTTATGGCTTGGAGCAATAAAATAATTATAATAAAAATAATGCATAGATTTAAATGATGATCTTGCATGCTCCTCACTCAATACTCAAAAACATCTAATACTCATGTCCCAATATGCCGTCCAAAACCTGATAAATGACTTGCAGAGTGATAAGAATACAGGCAAACAGGCCAGAGACAATAGATGAAGGCATTAGTCATATTTTTTAGTTGGATACAACGGCTGCATTCAGCTCAAATATTTGTCAAGTGGGGACAGAAATGACAAGATATTATTCTCCACCCCTGAGACAAAACCTTTGACTGCACATCTCCAATCCCTGTAATCACAGTACCTTAAACCGACGACATACTTGCAGGCGTCCAGGCAAAACCCCCCTTTACCTTCTAGATTCCTTTACATCTGTCAATAATATAAAGCACAAAGTGCCTACACGTGACAAGTCCTTTCATCCTTCTGTTGTCCATCTTTAATTCAAGATAAGTGTGCCATCTTCTGGTAGAAATGAGAGCTGCAGGTAGTTTTTCTTCTTAGTTATAACGGCTTTCTTTTTGAATGTGGAGAGAGGGAATTGGCCTTTTATGTCCACAATGCCTTCTGTCTGATATAGGTTGTAATTGTCCAACGTTTGTTGTGGTTTTTGTTATGTTTGTTTTGTCTTTTTAATAAGATATCCAATGTAGTACAGGCTTCCCATTTTTGTGCATGTGGATGGAGGGAAAGTTTAGAGTCCAGAAAAAAAATCCCAACCGTTCAGATGGTTAGCTGAAAGAAAGAAAAGAGACAGTGTCCAGTAAAAGAAAAGCTTTAGTTTTACTTTGGTTAGTAACCAAGGTTAATACATACAGAGAAACCAGTTTATAGATACTGTGACAGCATGAATAACTTTCAACATGTTGAACAGACATGGTAATAATCCTGAATCTGGACATTTCTTATGGAGAGTTTCAAAGTAACCTAAAAAGTTAGTTACCGAACCCAAGAACACATTAGTGTTAATCAGAAATCCCCAAGTGTCAACTGCACAGAGCCCATGAGTCAACCAACCAACCAACCAAGCAACCAACCAACCAGGAAGTGTCTTGCGTTAAAAAACAAAAAAAACCCAGCAATACAATTAATAAATAGACAGGTTTAAAGCTGTAGAGGAAAGTCTAAAAAACATCGACTTCTGAAGAAGTTCCTGTCAACAAGTGCTGGATGTTGTGTCTGCTGCTTGGAGGCTGGACTGCGCTCTGCTACAACACAGGAGACAAACAGCACGTCACATGACTGATTTAGCCATATCTCAGCAGTTAAACTGGGATTAAATAAATAAAACAAAATAGAAAACAACTTCTGACTGCAGCACACCCTTTCTGCCTGAAAAAAAATCTGCTGTGCATGTATATGTTATTTCAGTTTTTCAGATGTAGAAATATTGATATGCAATTAATTATATATATATATTTATATATAAAAAAGAAAGTCTTTTAAAGCACATACAATAGCTCTGAACTGTTCAGTTACCTCAGCTTTCCTGTATTGCTTTTAGGGTTCTTGCGGAAGGACTGATTGGGTCCAGAGCGAGTGGACATAGAACGAGGTGAAGCTCTAGAAAATGTTGATGGAGGAGTCTTAGGAATCTTCTTTCCAAGGTGGCCAATCCACTTCTTTTGCTCATCTTGGGTCAGGGCCAGTAGAAGCATGTCTCGGGCAGAGGTCACGTCGTAATTTACTGTGGAGGAGAGCATACAGGGATGATTAACAATCATGTTGAACAATATATGACCTGTTACTGCACTGAAGTCATGTGTAGGCCGGGCCCCTTCCCCAGGGGTCCTGCTGCATTATTCTTGTTGTGCATTTAAAAATGATTTTCATACGCAGTTATTAAAAAAACAAACAAATTGTTAGTAGAGGAAAAAGGGAAGAAAAACTGATCTGAAAAACTGAGATTTCAATGTTGCAGTCACTGCGTACTACAATGAGTGTTGTAGATAAGGTCTGGTTCATGTAACCATTAATGATAACGGCTTACACAGCCGGGGTCAGGACTTTACCTTTGCAAGGAGCAATAACATCCTCCTTTTTGTCAAGGTGGTCTTTGTGGCACTTCACATGGCAGCGGCGACACTCCAGGGCCGGTGGCGGCTTGAAGACGTGCCATAGAGGCTTGGAGCAGGCCTCACAGTTTGAAGGGAAGTGATACAGCGTGGGGATGAACTCGTGGCCTTTGTGTGGGAGACAGTTGGTCTTGTCGCCCTGAGGAACCGCCTCCATGTCCACCTCCTTCCTGCACTCTCCCTCATTAGCATACAAAATCTGAACAGAGAGAAAAAACACAAGGGTCGTGTCACAAACTCCATCCCAAACACAAGTTTCTGACTGAGTAGGAACTGTATGGACGAATAGAAATGTGAAAATTCATATAAAAAACGCCATGACCGAGAGCAGTATCCTACCTGGAATATCCTAGGTATTTCCTCCGTCTCAGCTCGGTAGACGTCTCCTTGTGTAACTGGTCTCACATGGAACAGTTTGCTGCAGACAATGGTATATCATCATTATTGATATTAGTATCCCACTCATTTGGGAGAAAAAAAAATGTCATTTTGTTCAGGAGTTGTGTGACAGATAAAAAGGATAATAAAAGGATAATAAAAATAAAACTTACTCAATATCTAGTACCATCGAGGGGTTGGACTGCTCCTTATCCTGCTCGTCATTGTAGAACAGAATCTTCTTACTGCTCACCACCACATACTGCAAATATTGAGAAGACAATAACATTGAGCCAGGTTTCACTCCCCGCGGGATTGGTAGCATATGTTGTATCAGCATAATAAAGTTTAATACTAAAAAAGTTTGTAGAATAAATATGAAGCACACCTGTTTCCTCCATCCATATCGCTTGATATTAGCACGATTAGGAATGGAAAGCCAGCCCTCCAATCTTGACTCTGAAAAGCAGAAGAGGCCCAAAAGTTGATATTTTTGCAGTGAAATAAAGACAGTGGAAGAAGGCCATGCAGCAATTAAATCCAAACTCAACTGGGAAAAAAGAAAAGAAAACAAAAGTCAACTGTTATAGCCCTATACTACTTTGAACACAACATGAACCTCTGAGGGAGTTTTAAAGAACCAAGATAATTGCACTTAAGCAGAAGACGACTGTAGATTATTTCATGCGGGAGAGAAAATAAAATTAGGCTCAGGTCACTCCTTAGGGCGTGTTAACGAGTGTGTTTAAGATTTCATTCAAGTTAAGACCGCGGCAAGAACTGAATCAGTTTTCTCACTCCTGTTACAGAAACAAACAGGTGCATTGCAGGTTACATTTTGCATGATTCAGTGCTAAAATCATAAAGTCAGTGCATGCAGCTGAGACAGGGCAAGCTTCCTAAGATCGGTGGGGGCGCTTGTCTTTTGCATGTGACGGTATAAGGGAGGTCTTCTGTCCCATCGAGCAGTGCTTCTGGTGAACATGCTACGACAACAAAAGAGTTAGGAGTTTGGAGAACACAGAGCTGTGAAATAAAAGCAGCTTTTAAAGTCTCTGGACACATTTGAAAGGTGCTGAGAGTGATGTTACAGTTCTGTTTGTGGTGGCCTTGTGATTTGAGACATCCCATTAATGTTAGTGATTTATGTTAAGACTGCATTGCTGGTTTTCAAAAGGTAATTTGCTCCCCACTCAATCAGGCCTCTTTCAAAGGTGTTGTGGAATTCCTCCCACAGATAAAGCCCTTTGGCAAAAGAACACTTAAAAATCGGCGTTAAAACAAGACGAAACACACAACAGCTGCAGAACAGGACAGCAAGAAAGTCTTGTTCACCGAGTTACTCACAGAGAAAAAGGAGTGGGAGTTATAAAGATAAGAAGAGCAACGAGAACCAACTGGACATGAAGGAAATAAGAGAGAGTGATTTAACAACAGGCACTGACACATGTAAACAAGGATAGTACAGAAAAGTATATTCATAGTCACGTAAAAGCTTGTTTTAAGACAATAAGTCCTCCTTGAGATCAGTATGTGCAGGCAAGAACGGCAGTATGAAGTATATCTGCTACTTTCTAAAAGTTACTGAGCAAAATAAAACAGGATATCTTCAATGAAAACAACTTTCTTTGGTATAAATACAAGCAAAACTAGCAAATGTTGTCATTTTAGCAATGATATAACGGATGACCTCAGGGAAGATTGCACCTTTTGTCTCTAAAAAAGCTTGGTGCAATTCTCTGATAAGAATGTCACAAACATTTGTTAATTCAGAATCACATCAAAATTAATCCGATTTTAACTGTGACACAGTTCATCAATATCTACGATGATTCAAATGTTGTTACTTTATGAAAATAGAATAGATAAATAGATTTTATTTTTAATAAATTGATGCCTCCCAATAGGATCAAGCGGTGTCATACCTGCTATGTTACTGTCCGTCTCATCTGCTTGCAAGCTGGTGATGCTGGAGTTATCCATCCGCTGTTGCAAATCATTCAGTTTCTCCCGAAGCTGCTCAATGTCGCTCTCCTTGCTGTCCAGCTGCATCTGCAGCTCGTTGCGGTAAGTGCATTCTTCTGCTAGTTGCTGTTGGTAGAAGGGCCAAGAGAAACAGATTAAAAACAAATCATCTAAATCAACACACTAATCTACCTTGTGGAGACGTTAACCCACCGCCTGCATCTCATTGAGTTCCTTCTGATATTTGATGGCCATGTGGTTAAACTTCTCTTTCTCCTGATTCAGCTCCAGCTGAAGCTTGCGGTTCTCCTTCTCCTTCTTCCGCAGATCTGCTGTACTGCCTTTCTTCTTCTGGTCGAGCTTCATGTCTTTCCTGTTCATAATCTCTGCCAGCTTGTTCACGGCCTGAAAGAGTGCACGGAAAGGTTGTACAGCGTCAGCCGCCGTTCTGCTCTTACTCAGCAGGTTCAGTGCGATTGCTGGGAAACATCTCAAAAGACTCTACCTGAGTTTTCAGTGTGCGCTCAGTGTTGAGGATTTTCTCATAGTTGGCCTTGATTGCATTTGTAATCTCTTCCTTCTGTTCTGAATATTCTGAGAGACAAAAAGGAATCCGTTTGTACGACATAATCACAATACATCAGGGAGACAGAGGTCAACAAACTGACAGTACCATCCTCCTGAACGCGCAGCTTCTCCCTCAATTCCATCTTCTCTTTGCTGAGGCTCTCCACATCTTTGGTCAAAGTTTTATTTGATTCCTCAAGCTGCATGAATTAAAGTGATCATTTTTAATAACGCATGGTTAAGGCTAAAAAGATGAAGCGGTGAAAAGGTAAACCACAGTTGAAAGGCATATTTCAGTTGTGCTTACACGTGTGATAGTTGTCTCCTTTTCCCCAATATCCTGCTTATGCCTAGCTACTGCTTTTTTGTTCTCCTGACTTAGTTCGAAGTATTGCTCCTCTTGAAGCGCCCGAGCAAGCTGCTCTGACTCAGCCTTAGTTACCGTCAGGTCCAGCTGGGCAGACAGAGAGTCCCTGTGGGAAAGAAGAAGAGTGTTATATAGTTAGTCTCTGCCTGTTCAACTGACTTAAAATCAACATATAAATTAAACAAAGAAAAAAAACTCAAAGCTCAAGTACTGAGGTTACAATATGAAGAAGAGAGTCTTGTTTCTTACCTTTCACTGCACAAATCCTGCACCTTTTTTTGTGCATCTTGTACCTGTCGGTTCCTCTCCTCGATCTCCTCTTTTAGTTCCTTGACCTGAGTTTTGTAAAGTGTCTGTAGGAAGTAGGAGAAGGTTCATCCGGTGCTTGTTACACTTGACGAGACTAGCAGAGTCACTCACTCAGATATTTGAAGTTATACTTACTGAAAAATACTGTTCAGCCTCAAGCTGGTCTTGAAGTTCCCTCATCTGTCCCTCGTTGCCTCTATATTGCCTGTTAACACATTAGAGAACATTAGTTCTGTGCTTTTCTCCCCCATGAATTTAAAGCAAAATCTACACCTAAGTTTCCAATCTCACTGTCATTTAAAAACAAAAAAGAAACAACAAAAAACTGGCCTCTAAATGAGCTCATGAGCTGGCTAGAGGATTATCAAGCGAGTGGCTGGAGCAGGATTGAGAAAGTAAAGCTTAATCTTGTAGTGTAAACACTGTCGCAGAACCGCTTTGGCATAGCCATGCTGTAAGATGGAATAATAGCACCTGTTAGAAAGCAGAAGGCAATTGTAGTGCAATTAATGCCCCGACTTCCAAAGAGAATTACTGCCCAGTGCTGAAACAACAGAATATTAGAGCTCCCGGCTGGAGGTACTGCCAGCTTGTTAAAATAAAATAAACTCTCACAGTGGTCGAGTTATAAATGGTCACATCTATTTCAAGTGGTCAACATGATTAAAAAATAACAACAAATATTTTAATTTCATTAGAAGCAGGAGTAGTCAAGTACCCGCTAAATTGAATAAATCTAATTGAGAAACGTACTTGGTCAGCTGTGCTAGCTGAAACTCCAGTGAGCGTTTCGTCTCTAGTGCCGAGTTGATCTCCTGCTTGAGCTGCTTCTCTGAACACCTCAGACGGTCCACCTCCTGTGTGCGGCTCTTCAGGTCGCCCTGAGCTAGGACGCGCTTGTTCGACTCTTGGTCTATTTGTATCCGGAGATTCTTTACCTGGAGAAAGAAAAATATGAGGATTGCGGGAGCTGTGAATGAAAAGACATAAAAATCTAACTTCTCACGCGTGCCAGCCATTTACTAACCTCATCTTCCAACCTTTCCTTTTGTTTCATCAGCTGCTCCATTTTCTGCACGGATTGCTTGAGGTCGAACTCCAGCATCGAGCACTGCTTTTCAACTTCCACGACCCGACTCTCTGCTCTCATCCTGGCTCCATTCTCCTCCGACATCTTCTGCTGAACAGCTGGGGCGGGACAGTGAAATAGTTAAACCAACTCCCCACAGTTTGTAACAGAAATACAGAAGACTGAGAAGCAAGTGTGAGCATTTTAGTTGCCACGTGGTATCCTTGGATTAAGACTCATACACACTGTTATTATTGAATTATAATTATGGCCCGAGCACTGACAGTACGAAGGCCCTATTGTATCTGTAGGAATTATTTATTTTTTTTCCGACAAAATGAGGGCCTTTTTGCCCCCCTAAACGTGCCCCTAAAAGTCGCCAAATTTTGCACGCAAGCCAGGCCTGGCGAAAAATTTGATATTTAATGGTTTGCATTAATGGGCGTGGCCTAATGGCTCAACAGCGCCCCCTAGAAAACTTCGTGCCTCAAGCCCCACCATACGGTTTGACGTACATGCACGAAAATCACTACACACCTGTATCATGTCACAACTTAAAGAAAAGTCTCTTGGCGCCATGGCCGAAACCGAACAGGAAGTCGGCCATTTTCAATTAATCGTCTAATTTTGGCGCAATTTATGCCATTTCTTCGGCTGCTTCTTCGGCCGAACCGTAACGTGCACCCAGGTGTGTTATACATCAAAATGTGCGTCTCCATCCTGCGACGATGCGCATTACTTTTCTCAGTCAAAGGCGTTACCGTGGCGACGATAGATGCCAACAACCTGCCCCCCCTTCATCCGATTGGTCGATATCTGATAGTTCCTTCTTTCTGCCATAACTTTTGAATGGTTTGATATAAAGAGTCGTGGCTGGTGTCATCCCCTAAATGTCCAGGCCTGAAGACATCTACAGTACAGTCATACAAGGGCTTGAACGCCTGAACGTGCACAAGGGTGCGAGGGCCCGTTCATCGCTGCTTGCAGCTTTAATTATTATTTTTGAAAAGTCATTTTCCAAGGACAGGTACCATTCAGCTCAAACTGCATGGATGGATAGAAATCACACATACAGATAATCCTTTTGCAAAAACTTTCCAGTCAACCTTTAATATTCAACGAGTCAATGTCTCAACATGCTCAGTGTCTTACGCTCCTTGAATTCCTCTAACCCTAACAGCACCTGCAGGTGACTTCTCATCAGACAGTAGAATAGAAAGATGACTCTTAAACAAGGTTAAGGGTTCAGAAAGAAGTCGGATAAAAGAAAGGTGGGAGGGCAATAAAAATGAAGATAAAAGCAAACTAGGAGATGAGACAGCAAATAGGAGTCATAAAAAAACAGAAAGAGAGAGGGGAATGTGTAGAGGGCAGGCTCTGACAAAGGACTGGCATACCATTCATGGCAGCTGATTTGGCTTCTTCAATAGACTCGTATTTGTCAGTGAGCTGTGCCCGCGTCACCCTGTGCTCCGTCTGTTCCTGCTCCAGACGCTGCTGCAAAGTCTTCAGCTTGTAGTTCAGGTCTATCTCAAGGCTGTTCTTTTCCTGTAGGGACAGTTAAAACCCAAACAACATGAAGAAGCTAATAACTAGAGTTATTAAATAAGAAGCGCACAAATGAAAAGCAACTACTATGAGCAGTGAAATTAAGGAAAATCACTGTTCCTTTTATTTCATCTTTACAACATTCATCACCCAAATTAATTTTATGACATGGGATTTTTGTTACTTCTGCTAAGAAACAAAACAAAGCAGAAAACTACGCCCTCTCAGCAAACTTCGGACTTATTATAAAATGAACTACGGGGATGAATGTTGCAATGATATAATAAGTGGTGAAGATTTTAATAGACCAGTGATTATCAGAGAAACACAGTTTCAAATATCAGTGAAGTTAATCAAGTACACTGACAACTTATCACAGTTTCTTTTTCGATTTGCATATCCATTTTAATTACCTCTATTTTTAATAATTTCATTTTTGTTACCCCTCACAAAACATATCATTTACACAGGTTGCTTGCAGGCTACATACATATACAAGTTGCATTATATGGAGCAACACTGCTTGTGTGTACCTTCTCCAGGTTATTGCTCCTCTCCTGAGCCTGCTTGCGTTCTGTCTCCACTTTGGAAAGACTGAGTTTCAAGTTTTTGTTGTCTTCTTGTAGTCCAGCCAATCTCGCTGGGAGGGAAACACAAAGACAGACAGTCAGACATGAAACTGCTTATCAAATTATTCATTGTTTACTGTGTTCTATTGGCTTGACGTCAAGAACGTTAATTCAAATTTTTCTCCATTAAAGTCTCATTTCCTATTAATTCATATGGTTTACTCCTAATAAAAGATAAATGACTGACAACTCAGAGTTGGATTTGAAAGGAAGCATTTATTTGCTGAAGCTTTATTTACGATGTGTGAACTGCTTCCCGTTTAATTCTATAAACTGAAACTTTCTGTAAAAATAAAGTTTGGAAGCAATTCAATTAATTTTTCTTTTGCCTTTTTATAGTTGCATAATAAAAAAATAAAAAACCATAAAATCACTGACAGCTTGTAGTATAATTTAGTAGTGCTTTGACTCGGGTAGCAGTAATTCTATTTAGAGATTGTGTTGTAATGGTCGAGAATAACATTTTAATTGGTTACTATCATACACTGTTATAACAAAAGTTCCTCTTGTAATTAATCAAGCCTTACAAGTGTTGATCTGAGTGTGTGAAGACAGCTGTTGGGAAGTTTATTTTTTGTGGTTCTCAGCTTCACATTTCTGTGTTCAGGTTTTTATTGACTCAATACCTACTCTGTTGAGAGCAGAAATTACAGTAATATATTAGTCCGTTAACACACTAATAACAATTATTTTGACATTGCTTCAACCACAGCGTATGGAAGAGTTGCACAAGTGTCAGCATATCACCTTGCAGCTCTCTGATTTCCTCCGAACCCTGACTGTAGTTCCTTCGTTCTGAATCCAGGGTGCTCTGAAGAAGCAGAAGCTCCTTTTCTATCTGTGCCTTCTCTCCATCTGCTGCACGACTTCTCTCTTGCAATTCCCGGTTTAAGTTCTCCAACTGGCTCATTGACTTGGCCATCTCCGTGTGGCTTTTCCTCAGTCTCGCGGCTGTGTCCGACTCCGCGCGAAGCAAGTCATTGGCCTCTTCCAGCTGTCAAGAAAAACTTGGTTGAATGCATTGTTTTCTAGCGGCATGATGGCACAGTGGTTTTTTATTATTATTATTATTATTATTATTATTATAATAATACAATAATCTTTATTTGGCAGTATATACCTAACGAAACACACCGAAATTAGTCCTCTGCTTTTAACCCATCACTAGTTGCACTAGGATCAGTGGGCTGCCATTTTTCCATTTTCACCTAAGCCCACCTCTGTAACTTCCAGGCTACACCCCCCATTTTTTGGTTTATTTATTTATTTATGTATTTGGTTAGCACTGTCCCCTCACGGCTGGAAGACGTCTGAAATATTTCTCCTATAGTCCAAACACATCCATGTTGAAGTTTAACTGTTGATTCTAAAAAATACGAGTGAGTAGTTTGCTTAATTTTTTTGTGCAGCTCAATACCTACTGTGATCAAGCAGCCCCGAGATCAGACAGTTTCTGGTCAAGGGGTACGCTCTGTGACAGCCAGGGTTTATTCAAGGTCCCCTGCAATCTTAAAGGGGATTACAAAAAGTAAGGATGGCATTGCCCTCCAGAATATACCTGATTCTGAAGCTGGGCAATCTTGTCATTTGAGGCTTGAGAGTTCTGGCTTATCTTCTTCATATCTTCAAGCTGCTCCTTCAAAGTTGACACTGGGGAAAAAAATAAAAATCATTAAATAGGGCTTGATTTAGGCTTCAAATTAAAAGAAATATTTCTCTTAATCTGTCTCAGTCGGGAGTAAGATATAAAACGCACTACAATGCAATTTGGGACATATTATATATGTAGACCTGATCAATTAATATGGAGAAATATTACATAAATATGCAACAAAAATTATCTGATGTCCTGACTGTATTTACACTTTACAAGGTTCAACTTTAGTGTCTAACTATCAAGTCAAAGGTGCATCTTTATTTTTACCCTCATTCTCCAGATTGCGTCTCTTCTCTGCCTCTTGGTCAGCTTTTCTTTGGTACTCAGTGAATCTGTGCTGCAGCATAATCTTGTCCTTCTCCAGCAGAGACATGCTGCCTTCCGTGCTCTTCCTCAGGTTCGCCTGTGGCAAAAAATAACAGTAGTTGTGTTGTAGAGGAAACCAATCTTTAAGCCAAGGATACAAGGAACATATTCAACATTATTGCTCATCGGTAACAGGACAAAACCTAAGAGCTCAGGATGCACTGTGGCTGTTTCAAGGAAATATAGCTGTAAGTGAAGCAGCCATCATCATGAGTTTAGAATCGGTCAATAAGTTTATTAAAAAGAAAAAAAAAGCAGTAACCTCTTCATCCAGTTCTTTCATGATCCTCTCAATCTTGGTGTTTGATGCCCTAGTGAAAACAAAATGAGAGAAAAAATATTGTCTCTTTCAACTAAATGCTGAATTTAAAAGTAAAATCTCATGTGCATTGTCTGCTGCATGTAAAAGTTTGGTTTCCTTGATATTACCAGTGTAATATTATAACCCTTTTTTGTGGGGATTATATTCCAGCAAAATTCAACAGCTCTTTCCACATTTCTACAATACTGAAGTCTAGTTTACAACTATAGTTAAAGATTACACCTTTCAGACAGGTTATAGACTGTTAATAGCGCTAAGGTGGTCTATCTGAACTCGCCCAGAACGTTAAAGCATGAATGGCTCAACCATGTATGATAAACAGTAATGCCTTAAAGCACGTAGAGTCTCAAACAATGTAAATTATCTCTTGGTCATTGTGTGACGTATCAAAGATATGACATAGCACTACAGGATCGCAGAAAATTTAAAAAAGAAAGAGTTGGCACGAAACCAGAACAGCAATTAAATCAAAGTAACTTCTGCTGCTTGTGCCAAGGACAGAATGTCTTGGCACATAAATGGCACTGCACTGGATCTGCAATAAAATTGTTGCAGCCTTCCTCAGAAGAGGTGGACCCAGAAGCAAATCGCAAGTGATTCACAAATTGAAATCACTTGGAAAAAAAAGGATTTCAAAGATATCATCATTAAAGTAGCAGTGTTCGAGAGCAGGACATATTTCTATACATGCCGTTCCATATGGGTAAAGAGGTGGTCGGCATATGCCGCAGAATTGGAAATGTAAGAGAAACTGAGAATGAAGAACAGGTTCTAAGTTTTTATATATATATATTTTTATATATATTTTATGTATTTTTTTTTGTGAAAATGCATGTGCATGGTGGCTAGTCTTATTTTAAATGGTACTTAAAAGTTTGTCCGAACGGTCATATTGTCTCTCTTTTGTCCTGTAGTGTATAGTAGCAAATAAAGACAATTTGTATCTGAAATCAGTACATGTTACAAAAAGTCCCTGGGTACTTTTCGCCTACTACAGATTTGATATAAGTTTGCTGCTTCTGGGAAAAATAGTCTGCCTTGCATACTAGATCCCATAATAAAATACACCATTACAGTGGAAGCTGGTCCAAGTGGTCATTGCATGGTTTATGAGCATTTGAACAGTTGCTTTTAAAGGATACTACCTAACAGCAATGACAGACCAATATGCAGTACCATACTGTATCCTACATTGTAAGTGGAATAATGTTGTTTGCAAACAGTTTATGTCTATAGTTAGAAGTAAGTATAATGATATAATTTGAGATTAAATAACTTCATACCTGCATTTCTGTTCCAACTCGTCTTTAAGCTGCATTTCACTGTGGAGCTGCTCTTCAAGCTGGTAGATTCGTTTTTGGAGGTTCTCCAGCTAAACAAAAACACTCCATTTAAAATTACAAGATGAACAAATGTGACACAGTCAACATTCCACTGACTTCCTAAGAACAGTTTTCTACTCACATGACTCTTGTCTTCTTTTGTGGAAGTGCTACGTTTGTCACCAGTCTTTGCTGAAGGAGAGCGGCGCAGAAGGCTGGTGGATGAAAAAAACCTTTACTGTGGACTTATTACAACACAGTTGAGTTAAAATTGACATGTCAAACTAAATACCTCCAGTCTTTTAATAACAAATGCTTAAAAAAATGTATAAATGATAAGAGTTTACCATATTAGTAAAAAAGAAGAAAAAAAACATTAAAAAAATCGTGCAATTTCATATAAATGTACTTTGTGTTGCATAGTATTAGACAGGCATTTCTGAACACTGTTTGAGATGATGAGTCAGACTTACTGCTGGTTACTGTAATATGTGAAGCCAACGAAGGGAAGCTGATTGCCCACAAAGGCCTTTGGTATGGGAAAGGTCTCCTCCTCTCCCCGATCTTCTTCGATATCATCAAAGTTACTGGTGTCAACGTCACTGCTCAGTTCAGGCACAACAGGGGCAGCCGCTACAAATGAGACAAAGGTGTGGAAGATTAATGACGAGGCATGATGAAATCCTTTAGTCACTGTGTTAAAGTCTGTGATACAACCAAAATTCATAACAGAGGTTTTGAAACAAAAATATTGATCTTTCACTACAGGGACGACAAAACACAAGAAAAACAAATCTAATAGCTTTCTCTAACGCAAGTGTTTCAGATACATAAGTGAACACCAAGGACACAATAAAGCAATGATTCGCAAAGAACGTAATGTCAAAATTCTGACAAATGTCACAGATATTGTTGGAAAAGGATATTCCGGTCAGTTATAGATTAAGTTTTACAAGGGTATGAGCAGCAAGAGGGAAGAGCTGTCTATGGAAATGTTCTGCATCTGAGAGATGCAATTAAGGACAACTTACAGACAATCAAAATCTAATACGGAAACACGGTTAGAGATTGTGAAAGAAAACAAAAAAGTGTCAGCAGTCAATGTTACATTAACCCCCGTCTTAACTGCTGGTAATGTTTATGAACTGCTGCAGTGCTGCTCCCCACACAACGGCCAAAAGTAGAGCATTATAACAACTTCTACAAACATTATAGAAGATGACGTGATGTCATATGGCGCTTTTACACTAGTACCTACTCACCGCGACCTGACTCGCCACGCCCCCGTTTTGCGCTTTTAAACTACGGGTGGAGGCGGGTGGAGGCGTGCTGAGTAGATACTTTTTCTGTATCTATTCTGGCGAGGTTCTAAGCGTGCTGAGTCGGCCCTGTATCTGACGTCATCACACTAAGGGCCACCGATTGGCCGTCAGACGTTTGAATCAGGAAGCGGGAATCAGCGAGAGAGCGGCTCGCGACTTCCTCATTTTATCAGACAGGCAATGGGAGCGCAGAAGTCTGTTTCATGATCCAACTCTGAGGTTCAGATGTTCTTAAACCTGGTGGCTGAGGAGAGAATTAAAAAGGGATCTAGACGGGTGATAAGGAACGACCAGATCTACCAGGAACTCTGTCACCTCTCAGCTGATTTCTCATCAGCGCCGACACAAACAAGCAAAAAAAAAGCGTTGCCGCTTGAAGCTTCTTTCACTCTCATTTTTTTACTTGGTATCGAACACGAGTCACAGACCAAGCAGCCCACTTCTCATCTGGGTGTCTAGAAACAAACGAGGACGAGGCGAGTGGAGGCGAGACGAGTCGAGTCGCGCTGAGTAGGTACTAGTGTAAAAGCACCAATAGTGTGTCAAATACAAAGTAGAGGTCTCTCCATATGGGTTTTTTTTTTATGGTTGATGCTATTTCATTTGTATTTATTTATTTATTTTAATCAGGGAAGCCAGTGGACAATGATGCTGTTCTTGTTTTGGTTTTTTTTTTGGCCAACATGTTGGGCCAATATTTTTCTCTCTCTGAGATATAATGAGCATACATTTTCTTAACTTAACTTCTTAACTTTCTTAACTTAAATAAACATTTATTTAAAAACAAAACAAAAAAAAACAACATTACAGCTACCAAGACTACCATTTTTATTCATTTAACATCTTCAGAGCAGTCACGTCTGCTATATTTAAACTACAGCCTGTTTAAAGATCACCATCAATACAAATTCAGCAGTGCACACTTATTTGCATTTTTTTTTCTAAAAGTAACATTTCCTATCAAAATATTACACAAAGTTCTGGCCTCAATCTTTTCCCATGAAGTGAAAACTATTTTCTGTCTCTTACAATGTTATTGTAAACACATTAGGGTCCATTGGTGAGACCCAAGGGGCAGTGTCACAACATGGGGCAGTTCACAGATGCAGTGGACAGCTGTTAATTGGAAAGACATTGGGCAATGCAGATTGTTGAAAAATGGCCAGTAACCACCCAAGTTATTATCGTATTTTTTTTAAAGATAAGTGTGTTTACATATTCTATCACAACATTTGGCATTTGTAATTGTGGAAATTCATGGTTCCCTTGACTGATTACCTACTTTTTGACATTACGACATTACTACTAAACACAAAAAAAAAATTGAAATTGCAGAAGAATTCAAATGATTATTCTTTTTATTCTGTAATTGTATTCTTTATTTTAATCTGTTTGACATAATGTTGAAATAGTATACCTCAATATAAATGAGACACACAAAAATAAGTACTCCAGTTTTCTCTGTAGGGATCCTTTTAGGATTGCAACTGTATTTTGAAACCCTGTTTAAAACCTGGGAAGGTCAGCTGCTTGGCAGAGCTGGTCACCCGTCTAAACAACAGGGGTGGCCAACGCCAAAGAGCTGACCTCAGCTTAGCAAAGTATTTAACATAAAGCCACTAAAGAACTGACTGTAGTGACTGGATTTAGCCCTACATTTTTAATCACTCGCTGCTACAGGGTCAATCCCAGCGCATTAGCATTTGGGTTGAACTGTTTCCCTATTGTTAGCCTGAAAAATGCTGTGCCGCCAATTATTACCCTGAGCAGGAATCGTGTTTAGTCTTGGGAAGGATACTGAATGAATGGCTCTTCTACAAGAATTTCCTGCAACTGTCTGCAGTAGGTCAAATGGAAAACATGATCACCGGCTACATGACTGAAATAACAGTGTTCTGACTTAAAAATGTAAAGCCAGTTGTGAAAATCAGGAAAATGCCTTACTTTCTCTGATGTTCTCCCACGTCCACTGATCATTCTTGAAGAAGGGATGTCTCTTGATTTCATCAACACCATTACGTCCAAGTCGAACTTCCCTATGGGGGCAGAGGAAACAACAACATTTAGCATTTGTAAACTTATGTTTACATTAGCAATAAAAGATAGCTTCTCTTCAAAATTTCAGTACCAGGGAACATTATTTTGAGTTTATCAAGTGGGGTTCCTTCAAGAATCTTTTTATAGAGGGTCTTATGCCCCTTGACACAATTCTTGCCCCAACAAGGAAATGGTCCTTAGATAAAGACCCTCAACATAACACAGTGGCTGGTCGTCACTATCTAACCTGTCAGTCAAGAAAGCGCAGATGAGATTCTTGGCATCATTGGAGATGTCACTGTCATCCGGAAAGGTCAGGGCATTCTTGTGATTCATAATTTTGCTGTAGGTCCCCACCAACGAGTCAGCATAAAACGGAGTATCGCCTACACACAGGACAAACAAGGAAACATAATGTAACTTTGAGGTTCACTTGTAAATATGTGAAATAGCTGTCTTCTTCATGCAAAGCTTCTTCAAAACTCACCGACTAGCATTTCATACAGAAACACTCCTACCGACCACCAGTCACATTCTCTGCCATAATAGCCATCTCCTCCTTGTGATTTTAGTACCTCAGGTGAAATGTAGTCTGGAGTTCCTACTGCTGTGTCACATCGTACCATACCGTCCTGGAGCACAAAAGAATTTTATAAACTCATTATAATTGCATTTTCTGTTAATGCATGTATTACGTTAAAAGTAGAGCACAGGATATCTTTAAAAACAATAATCAAGAGTAACACTATTTTTCAAATAAAGAAACATTTTATATATGTAGTTTGTGAACATGGATTTGTTTGTTGCTGTTAAATGATGAGTATTGACAAAAAAAAGTGAATTTTTAATCTATTTTAAACTTTTTTCCAAGCCTCAGAGATAAAACATTTTATTAGATGTTTATTAGATGTAGGTTTAAGTTTAATAGGAAACTCAGTTTTTCGAAAGACTTGGGGGAAAAAAAACCTGAGGTCGCAGGTTTGAAGAAAACAAAAAAATACCTTATTCATTTTCATGCAGGTCCCAAAGTCTGCAAGTTTTAGATGACCTGCTTTGTCTAGCAACATATTATCAGGCTTCACATCCCTGTTGAGATGAAAACACATCATTATCAGTGCGAGCACATCAAAGCAATGCATTCAAATAAATAACACATCACTTGGAAAGCCGATAAACACATTAAATGTGCAACACATAAAAGCTCTAGCTGTGTTCTAATCCATTACATCCAACCAGTTCATGTGTGTTATATTAGTTGAGGAAAAAAAATAGAGTGAAGAAAAAACTCCAGATCAGAATTATTGAAATAGGCTGCACCCTGCTGCAGCAATAGCTTATATTTTATGAAGCGTGAAGGGAGTGGGGAACTGGAATAAGGGACTTTATATTCTTAAAATTCATAAATTTATATTTTCCTTGATTTTCTTTCTGAACGCAATGTAGAACAAGCTGGGAAATAACCAACTTTCATTGCATGGACTTCCAACAATATGGCAGTGATGCTTAACGCTTTTTGTGGAGAACCTTATCAGTGGATTATCAGTACTCAAAAGCGCAGACAGGCATTCACAAAATGATAACGATAACCGGTTACCTCCTGTTCTCAGAGAGAGTGGATCAGCTTTACTACACTGAAAATACCTCATTTAAATTTCACATAATTAAATAATTAAAGTGAACAACTAATTGGAGATAAAAACAGATTTTTGTTGTTGTTGTCTTTTGGTAACAATAGCGATTCAGAAAGCAGGACTGCTTGATCCATATTACAATTCTTCTTAAAATGGTCATATCTGTCAGAATACCTACTATGCATCATTGAAATTATTAGGTATCATATCAATAAGTTTGCATTTTGGATGACTTTCCAAAAGCAACTGAAAATGGTTAGTAGGTTTTCAAGCAAGTTGGTTTCAAGTTGGTAGGGTTACATCACTGCAGCCGATCTGCAAAATCAAGAAATGGGTGAAGACTTTGTAACCTGTGAATGAAGCCCATGGAGTGGATTCCATCTAAAGCCAGGACCACCTCAGCAGTGTAAAACCGGGCCCACTTCTCAGGGACATCGTAGTTGCTCATCAAGTTCACCAAGTCGCCACCAGGCATGTATTCCATCACCATGTAGAGGTAGCGGTCGTCTTGGAATGCAAAAAAGAGCTGGAGAATGGAGATGGAAAAAAACAACATCTAAATGTTAGGACAAACGGAATTCAAAAGCAAGTTATCAAGTTCAGATTTGCATATTAAGAATTTTTTTTTCTTGCAAATGTGGTCTGCATAAAAAAAAAAAACATTACTAGTAAGTGGGTTTAATTATTCCATCATACCTGCACAACCCATCCACTATTGGCAAAAGCCATGATGTCCCTCTCTTCCCAGAAGAAAGCAGAGTCTGACCTCTTGATCATCTCAAACTTGCTCAGCAGCTTCATGGCATATACTTTGCTTGTAGCTTTGTGTCTTACCTAAGAGATACGATGAAAATCAGTTATCTATGTGCACATATACAGAGATACATACTTTTTTTTTTTTCAAATTTATTTAAAAAAAAACAACCCAAAACACTTACCAACTGAACCTCTCCAAATGCGCCTCTTCCAATAACTTTAACCACTTCATAGTCCTCTGCTGTCATCCGCAGGTCACGAATTTTACTAATGGTTTCTTTGTCTGGAAGAAAAACGAAGAGGGACATTCTAGCATTAATAAAGTTATTCAACTGCCTTACTATAACGTCTCCTCACCCATATGAACTAAGGCATCGAGAAAGGGCAGATAAGGCCATATGACAAAATTAGAAACTGATTTAGGGCAGCATGTTATCTGTTTTTTAGGATTTCATATCCTTTGAGAATATAGCTGAGTTTAAATTCTGAACAGGAACAAGATTGCTGGCAAGCAAACCAGAAAAAGCTGACAGCATTTAAGGAAAATCTGTTGCTTACTGGGAGTTTGCTACTCCCCAGTGTAACAATTTGAGCTCCCCTGGGGAAGACGGTATCCACTATCCAGCCAAGTTTGGTCATGGCTGTACTAGGAGGATAATTTTCCAATTCACATGGGTCACAACTGGCACAGGAATGCACTGAAAAGCAGTTTAGCGCCGGGGCGGGGAACCCTGGGCCTCGAGGGCTGCTGTCCTGCAAGTCTTATACGTCTCCGTGCATCAGCACACCTGATTCACATTAATGGTCATTATCAGCTTGTCATCAAGATCTGCACACGTCTGTTAATGAAACAGTCATTTCTATCACAGTGTGTTGAAGCAGGGAGGCATTTAAAACACGCAGGACAGCAGCCCTTGAGGACTGGAGGCCGACACCCCTGGTTTAGAGGCATCCAAGTTCAAACAATCTTAAAAAAAAGTCTTATGCGATTAGATACGTTTGTGATTGAATCATTATAATTCTTAAAGAACAGATTAATGGGGTCATAAATCCTACTTAAAAAGACAACCATAAAGAAATGTTAACCATGTTTTATGCGACTTTTTGTTTGTTTGCATGTGCAGGAACATTTTCAGTAGGTCTCTGCATTCACAGAACAATCATTTGATTTGACTGTGGTTTAAAGCACAATGCATGAAGAGAATATAGAGTACAGAGCCCTTCAGGCAACTCGTGCTTCTGCAGACCAGTGCCTTGGAATATAGCTAATCCATTAGTCCATATCCATCAATGCTTTACACAAAAGGACATGACCAAGAGTAATTGAAAGGATGTGTAATGGCAGTTAGTTGCCCAGGGGTTTACAGTAGCTTTGGTTGATTCTAAGATGTGAAACTTATCTTTCATCCAACATTAAATGTGTATAGTGCATGCAAGGTATAATTCATTTGTATTCCACCAGTGAAAGCCGGTAATTAAATTAAAAATAATAAGGGATGATGTGCTTCGCTGCAGGAGTTGGGTAAAGATGAACAGCAAGAATTTGCATACAGGACTTGCGTATTTTGATTAAATTATAGGTTGAATACATTGAATTCTAGACATTCTACAACTCGATAATTTCTAATTTCTGCAACATAATATAAGATGTGCCATTTCCTATATATGCTGTTTCAGAGAACTGGGTAGTCAAACTACATTTGAGACATATTTAGCCTCACAATCAGAGTGTGATTTGTATTTTTGTTACACCCAAATCAGTTATGAGGGTTTCACAGTTTGAGGGCACTGTGAAAAAGGGAGTGCAACCTCGATATGCATCATGTGGGTCACCAGCCATTTATGAAAGCCCCTTTGTTGGGGACACTATGCAGCAGACCCCCATTATGTCCAAGCATACATGGCAGCAGTGACCCAAAAACAGCCTTTTTTTGCTGAGCCTAGACTTAAAGCCCATATGTAACTGGGCTGTGCAAACACAAATGGGCCATTATTGTTGAAGGAGTCCTTATGAAGGAAAGTATGAGGCAAGGTACTTACATCTATTCAAAAAGTTGTCAATGCTCTTGTTTTTCCTTAAGGCAGGGAAGTCAAGGTCATATACCAGAGCATCCAAGCCATCCTGGAAGAAGAAGATGAACAACGGGGTTAACAAACAGGAAAGCAAAGCTATATTGTCTCTACTGATTCAACATCACAGAAAACACGTAAGAAGCAAACCATGTCCTGTCAAGCTTTGCAGCTGCATGGTAAGAGCTTTGAGCAAAGATTCTTACAATAAGCCAACAGTTAACTTTATATTAAAACCAATATGTGGAAGAGAGTTTTGCATCACTGCAAAAAAAAAATGTGTTTAAATTCTTTTGCAACCATTCCTTGATGGATTTACAAGAATTAATACTTACAGATACTTGCAAAAATAAGGGTACTGGTATCGGTGCCTGTGCTCCATCTGATACCATATATTGCATTAGTTTAAGTAGGAAATTCCTACTAGGAAAACTGTGACGTGCTTCTTATTACATTATTTTATGTAGGAAAATCCTACTAGGAAAACTGTGACATGCTTCTTATGCAAGGCAGTGGTTTCCAGACAAAAACGAGAGTAACGGGCAAAAGTGTGGAATTCCTTGTCCTGAATGACTAGCCCCTGTTGGTCATTGACAATGTTCACCAAGTAATTAAACACCTGTAGCTATGGTCGGTTCCCAGTTCAGAAACACAACCCAAAGTATTCTTGATCTGATATTAATTGAGGAAAGAAAAGGAAGAAGAAAGTAGTATGGTAAAAAAACAAAAACAGAAAATTACACAAATATCAGAAGAGTACTCAGTATCAGACGAAACCAAAACCTTAGGTATTAGAATCAGTATCGGTAAGGAAAAGAATAGGTATCAGAAAATCTATAATTACAATTAAATGTTTATACTAGTCACATTTTTGTTTATTTTTTCATAAAAACAATGCATGCAGGCAATAAAATGTTTTAAAAGAAAGAAAATCTCAAATCTTTTATTGCATGTTCTTTCCCTCCTTTTATCTTTTGATAAGAGTCAGCCAAGAGACGGAATCTGGCTCGAGCAATGAAGACTTGAACTGAAGACAGAAAATAATATTAAACCTTTCACACGAGAAGGCACCAATATAGCTCCAAAATGTTAAAACATGCATGGCTCACAACGAAAAAGTTGCTGCTATGATAAAAATCTTTTAAGGCATGTTGAGCCTGAAGCGAAGAAGATGGTTTATTGTGTTGAGAATGACGACGCAGTTGCTGTGTGAGATGTCATGGATATATCAGAACAAAATCCATCAGTATTGGTACTCTTAAGAACATGCTAAGTTTGAAGGAAGAAATATCAGGAAACTGGAATGATCAGGAAATAGAGGAAGTGCTGGCTGCTTATGCAGGGGACAAAACTTGCCACCAGATTAATGGTACTGTATGTATGAGATGTGGTCAACTGTGAAAAAAAAATCTTAAAAAGTTTCCACAAAAGGTGTCCACGGAAGCAAATCGCAAGTGATTAATAGACTTAAATCAAATAAAGAAATAGGAGTCATGACGTCAATGGTCACCGTGTCTGAAGTAGGCGTGATGAGAGGGAAGTGTGGAAGTTTTATTATGTGAAGTTTCAAATGTCAGCGAATCCCACAACACTTGTGAGCAGTTTGAATACGCAGTCAGGTACACAGGAGTCAGAAGCAGAAAGCCAGCTTCAACTGAGAATGAAGATGCAATCGCACACAAATTCAGAGCACTCATTCAAGAACACATTCAGATAAAGAGATGAAAGTAAACTGGAATGAGGAGAGAAAAAAAACGAAAAAAGAAAAACCAAGGAAGTGATGGCTGCTTGTGCCAAGGAAGAAATTTCCGTGCAGATTAGGGATTCTCATTTACAGTAAGCAGTTGAAACACTCCACAAAAGGCATCTACAGAAGTAGGTCAATAATGATTAATAAACTGAAAAATCAACAAAGAAATGATGACATCAGTGATCATAATTACTTAAGAAGCAGTAAGAGACATTCAGGACGTTCTGCTGCGGGAAGAGCTGCGAATCTGCACTGGGGGAATGGTGCATGTCCTGGTTATCATTGGAGTAAAGGGATCTATCTCAATCTCTCCATTCAGGAGCGGAATAGCAGTGGGCAAGAGGAGTAGACATATTTTACCATGTGCAATTTCAGATCAATCAGGACCTGCTACCCTGCTCCGGATCCAAACTCTCATAGTCCTGCGGCTCTTTAAGTAGTCAGGATATACAATCAGCGACGAAGAAAGAGGTGAAAGCCAGCCAGCTTCAGAATGAAGACATGGCTAGAGGTTCTTAAACATCCTGTTTAGGAAAGATGAGTCTGAATGTTGGCTAGCATACATTTTTCAGTATTTAAACAGCCATCGCATTTCCCCACTCCTGCTGTGTTGCTTACGTGTTAGATACGTTTTATGTGTGAAAGCGCTAAACGTTGCAATCTGGAAAATGAACTGATTTAATGTCTAAAAGCAAAATATTAAGGTCCACACACAAACATACACTACTGGGTGGGCAAAGAGGATTTGCCTTATGTCAGGAGGCCTCAGATTATTACTGATATGAATTAATGAGCTTCACACCTAAGAAACCTTAAAGCCATTATGCAAACGTAACGTATGACAAGGAGGGCTTCTCTGTTTTTCAGTTATGAAAAGCAGCTACAGAGGTAATGTATCTATATCAAGTTGAAGCCTGTAAAAACTAGTGTCAATATAATTTCAGAAACTTTAGGTTAACTGAATGCTTAAAACTAAACTTCCCACCACAACTACAAATGATAGCAGCTATGATAATAAAATTATCTGAAAATAAAGGCAATAGTGAAAAAGAAAAGCCATCTTGCCAAAATGAGCCACTTTTCACAATTCTACAACACCTCTGACAGTTACAGAGGCGTCTCCCAGCACAGCTCCTTACTCACCTCAGTATCGCTCTCACAATTAGAATACCATTATTTCAGTTCAAAGCAAGGGTGTTAGAATTAAAGTGCCATTATATCAAATAGTCTTCTTTCAGACATGCACTCCTGAACGTGACTGTGCATGTCGCTTTTCCATAAAAACTTGCAAAAGGCAAACTTACTTGGATGGACCTCCTAATACTTAATTGGTCTTGCTTTAAACATAACATTATGAACTTGATTCTGCTACACTAAGGGGTACTTTCAAGTCAGAGTAGGTTAAGCTTGCTTTTCCATCCCTTAATAATTATTAATATCATACTTTATCTATCCTCAAACGAAAATTACTAGTATAAAGAATTTTTTATTCTTTATTTATTTATTTCAATTGTAAGTCAAACTGTTGAAATGCAGCTACATCAGAGGCTTATTTGAATTCTCCAGAGATACCTTGAAAACAATAGGGTGTTTTTGTCGCTTGGCAACAACTGAGACGCTCTCGTCTGCAGCATTGGCAGGTAACAGGTGAACTCTCTTAAGGTGCTTTCATACTTGCTGGTCACGGTGCCTGTATGTAAGAGCTGCTTTCCAGAATGGCATAAAATCTGAACACCTCATTTTTCCACCTCCCAAGGTAGACCAAAATGTGTGACAAAGGAGAGACCGGTGATGTATGCAAGTGCTATACCACCTATACCTTAACAGAGTGAGAATTTAACAACTTTCGGACATGTTGTACGTGTGCTGACCATAGTCGTAAGGACAGAGCCACGCTTCGCTACAGGGACGAGCAGTTCTCATAGTTAAAACCCGCTCACAAATGAAGAGCATCTGGTGAAGAAGACCCGGACACTTCCAGCTGGTGAGGAGGATCCGGACACTTCCAGCTGGAGGAGCGCAACGCCTTTATTTACTTTATAGATTCCTTGCATGCAGCTGAATCTGTGTAAGTTACACTGTTCAAACTTCCCCATCAACTTCTCCACATCCACGTGCCATGCACCCATGTCTTAATGGAACACAAATAGAAATATTCGACCTGTGCGTTCAACACTCCAAAATATCTCCACTTCAAGTTGCCTGGATTTAGAGTCTTTTTCTTGGCTTTACTTGGGATTTGGAAAGCTAAATCAGTTGTTCCCATATGTAAGCCACTTTCCTGTTGTCATGGTTACTCATCATAACAGATTTTAAAGTGCCAGAATTAGCAGCAGATATCTTTTCAGAAGCAAACCATCCAAAATGCCTTTGAAAATGTCATGTTTTATTTAGCAAAAACAAAAAAAGTCGAGCAGAAAATGTGAAGATGTTGCAAAGAAAGGCAAAACGTGACCCAAGCTAATGCGGAGCCATTCTAGGACATAATATAATAGTGCTTTTTAAACTTTCCCTCATCATGGGTTTATCAGCTATTATTAAATGCAGCACTTGAGCAAACTTTCACAGTAGCTCAGCATAATGGAAAAAACTATGCAGACGGTCCTCGACTGTCCTTCAGGTTCAGCTGGAGCCAAAGCTTCTCCACTCTTACATGTGCACAGCAAGGAGCAAAGCAGCAGCAGTGCAACCAAGTGAAGTGAATCACTGTGAAATTAAAAGGTAACAATTTACAGGGTTAACAACTGTGCTCATTGATCTGTCTACAACAAAACTCTTGTGTGAAGGAGATATGGAGTCTTATCACAACTGCTGATCAACAAGCTTAAATATGCTGCAAAGCCATATTTAATTGCTTCCATCCACTGTTGGTATGTTCAACAGTGCGTCCTGGTTGCGAGTGCAATATGAACCGTTGGCAAATATGCAGTCCTAAGAAACATAGGGACAACAGCATCAAACCCTAGCTGATGTACAGCCCAGTCCTGTGTGAATGGTGAATACTGGCCATGTGCTTCGTCACAGTCACGAGGATTGTTAATGTAAATGGGATCCATGTCTGAGACATAGTACAGCCTCTTTACCATATACAAGAAGCCTGTGGTGTTATATATCCCATGCCAGACACAGGCTATAAAGTTCAAAACATAGATCTAAATGTAAATTACATGTGTTACAATGCTGGAATTCCAGAAGTCTTAAACACGTATTGAAGCAATCTCATCTCAGGCTTGCAAGGAGTGTAAGTGCCACTGGCAAGGTTTAATCTAATCTGCCATAATCCAGAGAGCTGAACCAAAACAGACACACGAACACTTCAACATAGTGCTGTAGTACCTTTTCAGCAGGTGCAAGCCAGATGTACAAAAGAAGCAAATTATGATTCTGTCAGAGGTCATCTTAAAAAAAAGTTATTTTTGAAGGTTAAAGGTACATTTTACATTTCAATACTTTTCCATTGCTTAAATAAGAAATAATCCATGAACTCACTATCATGGGAAGAATTTTGTCATTCCAGCATTATTATTATTACTTTTTTTTTTGCAGCTCTGAGCAATGCCCTGATGACAGAGCAACTCAGCAGCTCAGACAATGCAAGGAATCCTCTTAAGTAACTTTGCTGCTCCTGCTGAACAGTGGAGGTCAGGGCCACACCCCTTTGCATGAGACATAACAGCAACAAGTGCCCTGCAGGGCCTGTGGGGAAAAAAGGGTGGGAAATGGAGGTGGGTGGGGCAAATGGAGAAATATGATACGTGGTTGGTAGTAAGAATAAAAGCAACAAACATAAACTCGGAGGCTAAACGTAGGATAAATGATGATTACCATCAACACAAAGAGCCATCTGTAGCTCAGCTCATGACTTCAGGAGTCAATGTTGAAGAAAATGTTCGTACATAAGACAGAGCATATCCTGAGAAGGGAAAAAAAATGGACTTTGTTGGCCATCCAGTATCCAGGCAGCCTACACTGGGGAGGAAAGAAAAAAAAAAAACAACACTAAAGACTCAAGTCTTTCAGGACCTAAATCACAAGGCTCTGTGCGCAGCAATGCACGTTTGCATAACTTCCTGCCACAGAGAACTCTGGACAGCCACAGTAGCATTCCTTAACAGGACTGTACACGTCAGAGAGCTATTTTAGGTATGTAGCCAAACAAGTTCTCAACAAAAAGTGAAGGGAGGGGGGGTGGGGGGGGTCTATCACAAATAGAGAGTCACTTAGTGTATCTTACTTTCAATTAGCACTAGTTTTAACCACTATGATGGAGAAGTGAAGGAAGTGAAGGACTGGCACATATGCAGCTGGATGGTCTATGGGAGAACAAATAAAGGAAAAAACACAGAAAAGTCCAGAGTGCATGACAGCAAGCAGATCTGTGAGAAAAATTCACTATGTGACATGAATGAGACATCAGCAGTTTTATTGCTGAATAGCTTATTTAATTAAAAAAGCAAAAATATGAAAGAAGAGAGGCATTTTCTTCTTGCCAAGAATGGCAGGCAGTAAATAAGTCCACTAACTTTTTTTTAACAGATCAGAGCTGTTAGCCTTGTGCTTAACCCAGTAAACACTGGGGGTTCAGTGTGTGCACGTAAACAAGGAGGTGGTCATCAAACCATGGACCTGCAAGGTTAAATATGGGATTTGAATCAGCTCAAAACACTATTTTGTATTAGGTTTCCAGAAAATTAAACTAACAAGGAAATTAAAAGTAAAAATGTGTGTTTTGGTTGGAAAGGAACTGTGTATATGCAAATCTAAGACTGCATTAGTGCATCCTTGTACACTTCCATGAAGTACCATCAACATCCTCCCAGGCATACTGTGTTTCAGCAATTCATTCTCTGCTCTCAAGTATTGCATAATCTAAATTGATGACTAATTTTGTGTCATTACATTCATCAGTCTAATGAAATGCAATTGACTATCACATAAACCAGTTTATAAATGTATTTTAAGTGTGTGGATTTATGTAGCGAGACATAATGGAAAATCATAGGGCCTTTAAAAGGGCATAATAGGACATTTATTTTTGTAGGTCCACCATTAGCACGAATATCTTGCCATAACCAATTTTCTGTATTTTTCATGCTGTTCTAAAGGAGACACTCTTTGTCACTTCACTGCAATTAATGTGTGGGCTTCAACTTTCTAAAAACTCATTTTGGATAACTTAATTTTAGACAAACTTCAGATGTTGGACAGACAATTTCTTTTAAATTATATGTAACAATGGGTGATTTGATCGATTAATAATAATTCCCCCAAATGATTGATGCTTAACCTAAAGTACAACGGTTCTCGTCAGGTGGAACTTTAGTTTTTTAGTTTGTGTATATTCTATCTTTATCACCAGGTATCTCCCATGTATATTTTTTGTGTTCCTGTTAATATTACATTATTCTGACACTCTTTTTTCCGTGATGTCGTCGGGGGAAAGGGAACGGAAATAAAATTTGATAATCGGTGCATACCTCGGTCTTGAGGTCACGGTTTGGTTCATTTTCGGTACAGTAAGGGAAAAAACACTCAAAACACAAAAATTGCTAATTTAATTTTCAACTTTTGAAAACAGTTTATAAATTTTCTTATAAAAATGAAACATTAAATATATATATATATATATATATATATATATATATATATATATATATATATATATATATATATAAAAATAGGAATAAAAAATAGAATACTGCTTAAATCTATTACCAAGTCCTCCAATAAATCCTGCATTCTCAACAACCGAGTATGGCCGCAGATATTATACCAGTGGCATTAGTTATTGCTTTAGCCTAATCTGAATTACTGGAAAAAGCCTGCTTAAATGCACAAAGGTAGCTGCGTTGACACGGTGCTGGTTTCTGTCCTTGCAGCAACGATATTCACATTTGCATGGTTCTGTTTCAAATGCGTTAGGAGGTTTGACGTGTTGCCAGAAACATGCCCGATCGCTGTTGAACAATGTCGGCACACTGCTCTCGTCTTATCTACTTGTCTTTGTCTGAAGTGTTCCCAAACAGGAGACCTTAAAGATAAGGGAGGGTCTTCAAGCTCCGGCTTCTTGTTTGTATCAGCCTTGAAAAAAACTCATGTGGGAGTCCGATGCTGACTACAAACTTCCAGTCTGCACTTAAAATGTCTGCATGGGAATTCGGATTTGAAGCATGCTCTGCACGCAAAACAAGCCTGTTAACTAGCTACATTTTATTTGGATCGGTACACATCGGTACACATCTGCACCGTACCAACAGCCCTGTACCAAAATGGTCCAGTACAAATGCGTGTACCGTTATACCCCTAATACAGAGTAATTGTTGACTCAATAACTAAAAAGTAACTGGGTCATGTGGCCACAAAAGACAGCCCAGACCATCAGCACTCCACTACACCACAAAATCTAAATATTTGTCACTGTAGATCAATAGATCCCAAATTGTTTGGAAATGACCTTCTCAAACTGTTGGGCAGCATCAGCTGCTTCTCTACGATCGCTCATGATGTTTTTCCTCCTAGTATCGTCTTGAAGCACAAATGAACGCTGAAGACCAGCAAAGTGCCAAAACATCTGCTTTTGTACAGCTCTTCAGTTGTTGATGAGCAACTAATCAAGTGGATTGTATTGACAGCACCTGACTGCTACACACTCCCTCAACTCCAATAGAAGCTGTATACTGAGAGCTTGGTTTGGTATAATTGCTTATAATTGAAGATTGTGCTTCGTTCCTCCCAAATGGCTGCATGTACAACAAAGTAGGGCTGTTCGATTAATCGATTTTAAATCGTAATCGCGATTATGTAATTAGAACGATGTTAAAATGTGAAAATCGTAAAATCGATTTTTTTTTTACCTTGTCTGCACACATATTACTGATTGATACCATATTAATGATTGATGGAAATACCTCCCAATACCAGCGACAAGTGCCCCATCGGAGAGGCTCTTTAGTGTAGGAGGAGGCGTTGTAACATGCCAACGGGCATCCCTCAAGCCAGATGCGGTAGACCGGCTCGTGTTCCTTGCAAAAAACTTGCAAATGTGAACAGCAAATGTAATGAGTGACATTACACACCTCTACCTCCTTCATGGGTTGCATTATTATTTAGCATGCAAAGACCCAGTTTAGTTTAATTAGAAAATGTCTTGTTTTATTTAATTGGAAATATAACTTACTGTATGTTTGCAAGTGCTGATTTGCTGATTTTTTTTTCAGAGATAAAACTTTAAATTTTATTATATTTTTTAAAACTTTTTTCCAACTTATTTTACAGAGTTTTGCACTTTATTCATTCATTTTTGGTTTAATAAGAGCAAAGTTTGCACTTAAAGCCCAATGGGGCAAATGTTCAATAAAAAAACAGCATATTTGAAATCATTTCTTTGCCTTTTGTCAATTCACAAAATAATCGTAATCGTAAATCGGATTTTGAGAGAAAAAAATCGAGATTTTATTTTTGGGCAAAATCGAACAGCCCTACAACAAAGTAGATCTTGTTCACACATTTTGAATTTCATTCTACATTGCTATGCACACACACACCAAAGTCATCAGAATCTAGAGACTATTTTGTGATTTGTTGGTCAGCATCCCCAGTGGAATTAGTTGAACAGTGAGCAGCCCTCATTTGGATCATTCTATCCAAATCAGCTCAAAACTAGGCTCATAAGATTAAGGCTGAAAGTGCAAGATCAATGACTAAGCTTTTTGGCAATTAGAAATTAAATGTTATTTCATAGGTTAAACTGACCCTTGAAAAGCAGCTTTAGCTTTTTTTTGTTCTTATGTTTTTTTACTCCTCTGAAGTTTCCAGGGGGCTCATTAGTTCCTGCTTTTCAAGGAAACAAGTGGGAAAAGGTACACATTTGGAAAAAAAAAAAAATGATACAGTAAGTCAAACAGAGTAAATAGAGTAAGTTATGTGTATTCATAATGCATATCAATATAGCTTTTTGAAAATCTGACAAAAATGGCATTATATAAAAAAAACAACCTGAAATTAACATCTTTAGAAACAAAGACATTCTTATAATTAACTGCACCATGTGCAACAGGGACTGGCATTAGCAGTTCACAGTCTATTCTGTGTTGTGTGACAGTCCAATAATGTCAATTTAAAAATAACAACAAAAAACAAGGAAATAAACCAGAACTGGTAGAAGATCATGCTATCGTGTTTATGCTAATGCTTCTCCACCAAGACGGCAGCGCATCCCTAGTACGACATCAAAATCTATCACCATATTTAACACACACACACATTTTTTATATATATATCTATATATATATAGATATATATATATACATACACACACACACACACGGTTGTGCAAATCACACTATGCCATTAAGTAAGGCATTTTTTTCCCCCCTCATTTCTTAACTTTTCAGGGAGAAAAATAAACACCAGCTCTTTTCCACACATTAACGTCTGAGTTAAAATTTCCATCAGAGAATCAGCCACATCATCCCTTTCTGCATGCCAGCACAAGGAATGAGGACTGGTGCAAGTGGAGCCCAAATTCTCGTTTCCTTTTCTGCCACCTCGTCAAGACAATATGCTTTCCACATGTGAACAATTGTGCAGACAGCCATTCAGCTCTTCGTGCAAATAAAAGGAGTTCCACAGTAGGCTGAGCCCATGTAAACATAAATGTGATCACACAAACCAACGAAGCCATTCAAAGCATGAAATACCACATCACTTCCTCACTGCTTACTCTCAGGCAGTCTGAGAGAAACCAATATGCAAGTATGCGTCACTTCATTTGGTATGCTGTGAAACCCACTAGTGAGATTTGCACTCTAGTTATTTTAACTATTCATATTGTCCAAACTGCTTTTAGACAGTGCTGCTGCACGTAACGTCTACTGACAGGAAATCCCACTTACCTAGAAAGACTGCATATCTAACAACTCTACTGTATAAATGGCAGTGACAGTGAACTCAGGGGTGGCTGAATATCGGCATTCCAGTTTCCCAAGACCCAAGTGAGAAAAATCACTGTCATAGATGCGTTCATGTGAAAGTATAAATCACTCACTCCGAAAGTGAAGCACACTCGCATGTTTCCACTGACTGAAGTCTAAATTCTCAAGTCAAACTCTACTTTTCTGTTTTTGCTTCCTAGCACATTTTGATCTCACCCCATCAAATAACCATCCTATTAAACATCAACTCAATGGTTCAACTGTCCACACAACATGGATCGAGAGCCTTGTTAGTAAGAGAAAGTAAGTACAGGGCTTGAACTTCACTAAAAGACACGGGTGTATGGCACATCATTTCAACAAATCTGGGAAATGTAGCACTTGTACTAAGGAAATTACTGCAAAACTTTTACAGCTATATGATTTAATAGAGTGCAGCCAGCCAACAAAGGCGGCACTGTGAAACATAGGAAGAATGCATAGAAATCTGCACAAAAAAAAAAAAAGAAAAAAAGACACTGAGCGCACGTTGTCCCCGTCCATTTAAGACGAGGTCCAACTGCTGTGCAGCATGCTTTGGGAATATTATGCATGTACAGAAAGGTTTGGCTGTTATAAATTTTAGGTCATGGGTGTCATTAGGCCTCTTTTTAATGGTCTGAAACCCCATAAAAAGTTGTTGTTTTTGCTTTCTCTGTTTTCATACAAGCCGAATATTTCTCACAACCTTAGATCATAATCAGTCTGTGCATTGTACATGTAGGCAAGTGGTAGCTTGGCATTTTTATGGTCACAAGGGCAAGTACAGTTGAGGATGGACAACATGATAGACAAGTTGCCTCTTGTTGCTGTATCAGGAGATGAAACATAATAAAACTGCTGCTTGTGCAAGCTCAAGATTTTACTGAGTTTACTCTGACTGAGCAAGTGCACATGCCAGATAGCGCTGCTGCTTCATATCCTTTTCTGCCGACATGTTTGTCGCCTTCTATTTGTTCCATGATATTGGGCATACATGTTTAATTCATACATGTGGTACTGAAAAACGCAAAAAAAGTCAAAGAGCCTCAGTCACAAATCTCAGCATGCTGTAAAAGAAACACTGATTTCCAAACTTTAATTTTTGCATCATGAGCTGCATGGTGGATGCTCACTTGCTGTGGAGTACATCTGTGAGGAACAAGGGCAGAAAAAGTCCAGACCAAGCTACCTGGATGTTCTCCTTAACATCTGCATTTGTGAAAATGGCTAATTTTACGGACAAGACAACATAAAACCCGTGGTTGAGGTCACAAGGTGGATTCCCAAAATGAATTCTATTTCCTGTGGCTGGAATTCTGACATTTAAGAAAACAGATATATGAAAATCAGAAAGCTATAAAGCTAGAGATAAGATCGTAATATTTTAGTATACCTGAACACAGTGGGGAGAATGATATACAAACAGCTCAGTCAATTGTTTAAACCATAACTGAATAGCTGAGGTGAGCAGTTTACAACTGGCAATTCTGAACCTCTCTGACAATGGGAGCAGATCAAATGCTGGCTATAAACCTTACAATCATAAATGTTTTTCAAATTAATATTCAGTGCACTGGACTTTACGTTTGTCTTTTAACTATAAATATAGCTTACAGTTTGCATTTACACGTGGCAAAGCCTCATCATACCCCTGTCAGAAGTGTTTGTGTGTGCCACTGCCAATAAACCTATAATTAATAAGACATAACGGCATTATCCGTGCAGCATTTTAAGGATTAGTCATTATACAACTGTTTTGTTTCTTGCAGAAAGCAAAAAAGGATTTTTGAGGGCATTTTGATTTTGAATGATTTGAGTGATCAGATGACAAAGAGGAAGGCAAATGGGCTGGTAAAACCTGAAAATTAAACCAAATTGAACATAACTACCAACCTCAATCACTCTTAAAATTGAAAAACTAACAGTACACGACACGTTATACTGTAAGTTTACCAAGCAGCAGTAAAAAGCAATGTAAAAACATCCAACACACACCAACAGCCTCACATGCAAAATGAGAATACTGACAAAACTTCATCATGCTTCTGACAAAAAAATATGTCCATGCGAGTCAATAAATCTATAACCAAGAAGACATAACTGCATTATCAGCACAACCAACACCTTAAGGGTTAGGTCTGCCCACTAAAGGCAAAGGTTGTTGAAATGAGGACAGGTACACGGCTTGGGCAAGACGGGAATTCACTACGCTCTGGCTTTTGTTCTAGATGAACCTTCACAGGCAAGGCAAGTTTATTTCTATAGCACAATTCAACAACAAGGTGATTCAAAGTGTTTCACAGAGACATTTAAATATAAATAAAAAGCATGATTTAAAATTTAAGCAAAAAAGAAAGAAATAGGAACAATAGATAAAATAATTAAAATCAGATCTTTTTTTTTTATTATTATTATTTTTAACGTACCAGTGCAGATTTGGAGCTTTATTCAAATGCAGCTGAAAATAGGTGTGTCTTCAACCTGGACTTAAACCCAGTGTTTCAGCTGATCTGAAGCTCTCTGTGCACGGATCAACAATGTAACAAAAACAGGAGGAATGCCAATAAAATTCTTCAATTACAAGTAATTTTGAGCACCCTTTTTGGCAGTATTTAAAGGCAACTACACAGTCTGGTTGGTTGTGAACTTGCAAACAAGACTGATGTTGTGCTTTTTACTGTAATCAAATTTGAGTAGCCAAAACTGTAAAGTGTTGAACGGCAATATCTTAAACCCATCAAATTCAAGCAGATAATTCTACATGTATGCACTAGCTCTTAGCAATATTACGTCACCGAGACTGATTTGATAACGTACAAGAGAAATTCAGCTTTTTTTCCCAGTGCATTGCATGATTGAACCCTTTAAATTGGTACTGATATTAACAATTTCTGCATCTCCTACTATTCTCAAAAACTTCAAACTAAAGAGTACCTAACTTATCATGCACTATACATGCAGTCCTCACACAACCAGAGCATAAATGTGGATATGGGCCTGTTTCTTGTAGTAACTCTTTGCAGATTTCAAAATCCTAATCTGAGATTAAACTGGGAATGCTAACGAATGTCAGTGTCAAAGACTGTCCTAAGAAGCTCCAAGATAACCCAAAATAGTTTTCAGAATATTTCAATTCTTCCAAAATAACAGATGAACATATCCCACTTTACAACTCTAGGGCCCAGAGCACAATGGCTGAGTAGGGGGCATTCAGATAAAGGTACTCTTCACTCCAAGTAGGATTTATTTAGAAGGTGAAGATAAGCGAAATGGGGTTCGGAAAACAGAATAGACCGATAAGTTTAAACCAGATCCCAAGCTGCAAGGGATATGCCCCAGTATCGTCATAAAGCCACACAGGCCAAGCATGTATAGAAGAAAGTACAACTCCGACAGTGCTAAACTTAAAATAGAATGCAATGGCAGGTAAAGAAGCATAGCCATTAAAGGGCTTAAAACTGTGCATTCTGATGGAACCTATGACTCATAGCCAAGCATGCTGGCTTCTTTATGAGTTAAATGTCCTGATTCACAGCCCTCAGAAACATGAGTCTTTACTCTTCGGTCCACATAATTTTGGTTTATGGGAAGAGAGCAGAGCCCACACCCAGCTACCTCAGAGCTGCCGGCCTGGTCTCAACTCTCACCAGACATACAGAATGACTTTGGGACACACATGGAACTCCAGGCCAGTCAAAGACAAGAGGTTATTTGATTAGCATGGAATTTTATTAAGCAGTGGGTGGAGTTGCATGGTGGCAGAGAGAGCCTCAGAAAAGGCTCCATTCATTGATCAGTGGAGATTGCAGGAAGGGGAAAAAAGATGAACAACACCCTTGTGTGTGGCTGCCAGCAGAAACAGTCCTCACAGGTTCTTGCCATTTAAAAAAATGCAGAGCGTCTACACTTTTAGGTGAATTTAATAGCCTATTTTGCAATATGACGAGGTCACAGACCAAGTGTGTTTTCTTTTTAAAAGACAGGTATCTACAGCAGCTTATTCAGAAAACAAACACTACAAATTTGAACATGTGTTTGGGGTGTAAAGACAACTCATTTTCCCAAACCGCTGATCCTGTTGTTCTTTTGCATATTAAAATCAGTCTGCCGGCTCATATATCCCAAACGGTATTAAAAAGATACAGGACGCATGTATCAAAAGGAGTGTCCACAGAACACGAGTTACAATCAAACTACTCGAAACAGACACTTATAACCAAAGTCAAGTCGTGAAACCCACAGCAAAAACTCAAGTCAACTATGACATCCTAAAATCTACCTGCAGCATCAACATGAGTCCTTGGACACTTTATGCAAGGTTTTTTTTTTTGTCTTTTCACCCAACTACAACCATCAAACACACCAAACATATGCTCACAAATCCTCCCATAAGTCACTAAGAACCAAATTCTTGTGACAACACTTGGTGCCACTGTCACCCAAGATGAAATATCAATCCCACCAACAAACCCTTGAAAACAATGTCACCCTGGTATCCACCGTGTAGTGACTAAACTCCCAAGACTGTTGTACTAAAAACCAAAGGTGGTGTTGCTTGAGGGTTGAGCACGTGGCTGCAGCCACTTTCCATCACCAGACAGGAGAGTCAGTTCATGAGGTGTCATCCCTTAGACAGGAAACAGTCAGAATAAGCTGCTGATGCACCTGGAGCCCTGCAGGTTATGACATGCTTGAAAGAGACATATCGGTTCATATACAGCTGAGACACAAATACACAGACTAAACAACATGCCTAATCACTCACTTCCTAATGACACAAACAGATCCAAGTGACTTCCATTTGTCTGGATTTGCATTTTAAATGTTCTCCTAAAAAAAGCAATATGACAGTCTGCCTATTTATAGTATATGGCAGGCACAACTGCTTTGTGTCAGTGTAATATCCATCCTTCCATCCATTTTCTATAACCGCTTTATCCTTTGCAGGGTCACGGGGGTCTGCTGGAGCCTATCCCAGCTAATTTCAGGCGAGAGGCAGGGGTTCACCCTGGACAGGTCAACATATGTATTGGGGGGGGGGGGTCACGCAGTTATGATTTTATTGACACCTGTTGCTGGCAGAAGATAGTTATTGAACAGTAATCATGATAGGTGTAATTCCTTTCAATATAGTTAGATTTTTTTTGACTGGATATTTGTATATTTATATAACAGGCAATTCCTGGGATCCCAAAAAACTATTAAATATTGTATTATTTTAATGATTACCATTGACATTATTTTTTTAAATTGCCCCATGGCACAAATTTGCGATATAAAAAAATCTAAACAATCATAACACTGCACAAAAGTCGTGTAAAATTCTGCAACAGAACAAATACAAGATGTAATAGGATGAAAGTCGCACATAAAAACAGAATGGGAAGAAAGGGAGATGTGACCACAAAGAAACTTGATTCAGACGAGCACAAGAAAATACAAGAAGTACATGAATATTAAAGTGGAATCTGATTGAGATGATGAAAAAAGAAAGAAAGAAACCTCAAAATTATGCAAAACTATCAGGTGAAAAGCCTAAACTGCCACCAAAAAGGAATAATACATGCATGGTTTTATGTTTTGCTGCCCGTCTGGACAAGTGAGGGACATGTTTGTAGTTTGTCTGAGACTGGAAAACAGTGTCAAACCACTTTTGTTCTTTAAGAAACAAACACGCCTTATATTTACATCGGATCCCAGGTGTCTGAACTTGGGAGTGTGTGGTCTTGCCAGCATGTCTTTGTTTGGTCTGTTCAGACCTAAAAGAAGCAAGTTGTACCGCGGTTGAATTGGTTTGATATTGGATATTGGATATTATGAATTCAACACCCATAAAACTTGTGATACATACCACTGATTTTGGTCAAACCACTTGTGATGTGTTCATGGTCATCTAAACTATATATCACAAAACAGTAATTATTAAAAAATCTTATTTAAAAAAATTAAATATATATGGGCTGATTTAAAAATCATATATATGGGCTGATTTAAAAATCATATATATGGGCTGATTTAATGTGGATTAATGAATTCAACACCCATAAAACTTGTGATACATACCACTCATTTTGGTCATATTGCTTGTGATGTGTTCATGGTCATCTAGACTATATCACAAGAGAGTAATTATTATAAAATCATATTATGGGCTGATTTAATGAGGTTTAATGAATTCAACACCCACAAAACAATTGGTGTTATGTATCACAAGTTTTATGGGTGTTGAATCCATCATTAAACCTCATGAAATCAGCCCATAATATGATTTTATAATAATTACAGTCTTGTGATATATAGTCTAGATGACCATGAACCCATCACAAGTGGGTTGACCAAAATCAGTGGTATGTATCACAAGTTTTATGGGTGTTAATGTCGAATATCCAATATCCAATATCAAACCAATTCAACCACGGTCTGGACAAGTGAGGGACATGTTTGTAGTTTGTCTGAGACTGGAAAACAGTGTCAAACCACTTTTTTAAGAAACAAACACTTCTTATATTTACACTGGAGCCCAGGTGTCTGAACGTGGGAGTGTGTGGTCTTGACAGCATGTCTTTGTTTGTTCTGTCCAGAACTAAAAGAAGCAAGTTGTTGCTCCAGGGAGTAGACTGACCCCGAATGGCTTAGCCACCTGGCTAGCTTAGCGACTCACAAACTTACCAGGAGACAATCCGTGTTTATTTCCGACTTCGGGTCCTTCAGCATGGCATCGATTTTTTCAAATCGAGCCTCCATGCTTTGCCCAGACGACATTTTTTTGCCGTTTAGTCCCGGGGTCCTGTTGTTGTGAACAAAACCAGCTCAGTGTTCGGGCTGAGCGAGCTTAGCCTTAGCAGCCAGCGGGGGCTAGACGGCTCCTTTCTTCCTCTCAACTTCAGACCAAATGCATCGTTCTCCTCGAGCTCCGGCGGAAAATGAAGCCTTTAATGTTGCCCTGAACACGCCACATTTTCCGGGGTGAAGGGGAAGATAAGTTTGTTTTCTCCAGTATGATGAGGGAAGACAACTTGAGAGATAAGTGCGGCCACGGGGCAGATTAGTTAGGAGGATAAGGGCTTAAAACGTCGGCGCATCGAAACAAAAGGTAATTAAAACGTAAATGCAATTGTCTTCTCAAAAAGAAAAAAAAACAAAAAGGATCAGCTTGTGTGAAAGAAGACTCGTTGCAGGTCAAGTTTCCGTATCGGTGACAGGGGCCTTTGCAGACAAGCGACAAAACAAATCTGACAGCTCAAAAGTAGAAGTTGTGGGAGAGGGGAAAAAAAAACTTCTGCTTCTTCCAAATTTCGGAGTTTGAACGCGGAGTCGCTGCAGCGTCAACGGCAGCGCTTCCGCCGCGGCCCCGGCACTGTCATTGACTGCTGTTTCCTGTCCCGATGCGGATGTCCAGAGTGGATGTAAATGTAAATCGGGGGTCTGTTGTGTGTTTTAGTTTTCGGAAAACAATCGCAGACTGTGCCCGATTTTCACACGCAGCCTGGCCAACATGTCCGCCTTCCTGTTCAAACACCCCGGAGAAGTTACTTCAAAATGTCAAGCACTGCGCATGCGCAATGCCGAGGCGCGTTCAAAGATTTCAGGAGGCAACACGTTGCTGTTCACAAATGTGTCAAGGCAAACGTTAATGTCCCATTGAAGAAAAAAAAATTCTTCTGAAGGAAACATTTAGAAAAACAAAAAATATATATATTTATTTATTGTTTATTGTTGGATTTGTCTTGAACGCAACAAAACTCATCAAATTAAAAGCATCCAAATATAAAAAAAAGCAAAACATTTTCTCATCCAAAAATAAAACACACAGCAAAACCATGTGTTCGAGAGGGAACAGGAGGAAGCATAATGCTTATTTAGTCCTGTCCCTTCATCCTCACAATATTATATCATATATGCCATATAAAAATTAAAAAATTAAAAGAAAAGAAAATAAATGACAAAATAACAAAAAATAAATACAACACAAACAACCACGGTCCGTGTATCTTTTGGTCATTGGATTTTTCCGTCATGAGTGGGAATCAAAAAACAAAAAACGATTGGTTTATTTGATTTTCCTTTTAAAACAAAAAACAAATATTGAATACACTGCATTTTTTCTTTTTCTGTGTTAATATGATTTAACAAAGATTCAAAATACGCTTTTATTTTCGTTTTCTATTTCATATAAGAAAAATGAAATCCCTAGTCAACAGGAAGGAAAAAACGAACCAAAAACAACCGTTTATTCATATTCGTGCACCGGAAGCTGGCATTTACAACCGAATGAACTTAGTTCTGGATATTTAACAGGCATTCCTGTGACAATTCTCTCCAGGGGAAGTTTGATTTTAATATTTAATTGGTCGGGTTTACGTGACTCGGAAATGGCTCTGTATGCTGCAGTTCGGGTAACCATGGCAACCATAGCGGCGCTGAAACAACAGATTAAGGATTATTTTTTAAAGATTGATTAAGGACTTGTTCCACAGCGGTTTGACGCACAATGACATTTCCTGCACGTTGCAGCAGATGTGTCTCCTGCAATGCTCAGAAATGAGCGTCAGAAGATTCTGTGCTCGGCATCATCTGAGGAGAAAAAGGCTACGCAGAGCTGGAGAGCGCTTTGATTCAATCTATTTATGAGGTTTTTATTCAGATGTCCACAGTATATTGCAAATATACACACTGCATGCGACGCGAGCGAGAGTCAGCGTCAAAAACAGTTCCATTGCTTTATTTTTTATTGCACTGTCTATACTGGTTGCGAGCGACGCGGCGTCGTTTTGAGCTGGACTTTTGTCGCACGCCCTGCTTCTATTTTCTTCCCGTCGCTCGCGTTGAAAGCCGGTTGAAAGTTGAAAAAAAAGTGTAAAGCGCTGTAGGAAACAGTCATTTCAATACAAGAACTTCAATAAAGTGGCAGCTGCTGGAGGGAGATCGCCAGGCTGGAAGGTTCTGATAAGATAATAAGATATAATAAGAATCTTATCTTAATCTTATTAGGGCTTAATTTGTCCCGGATCCTGCCGGATTGATCGTGTCCTCTGCTTTTTCCCCACATCCCAGTAATGATCTGACATGCTGACATGTTTGCACCGCACGCCGGTCACTCCAGCTGTTCGCTGTTTGATTGCGTAATCACACGCCGTTATTAATTGTTCGGTTTTTTCCCCACTTATTCCACCGAATAATAAGCTTGTTTTCTGTTTAGAAAGTACAAACGTAGGGAGATTACAAGTAATCACCCATCTTTTACTTGTCCCTTTACTCTTTTAGGAGTCTGCTAATGTTAGGAGTTTCTTTCAGGAGCGCACGGGCGGGTGAATAAAGGCTGATTTATGGTTCCGCGTAAAATCGACGGCGTAGCCTACAGCGTAGGGTACGCGGCGACGCGCACCGTTCGGTGACCGCGCCGCGTACCCTACGCTGTAAGGTCTGCGTTGGTGTAACGCGGAACCATAAATCAGCCTTCTAAAAGGCGAGTCTCAGCTGTCAATCAAAAGAACGTGGTAGAACGTGGGGCCGATAACGCGTTCAGAGCGGGTCCGATGCCACGCATTGCGGCGCGACAGTCGGACGCTCGCATGCAGTTAGGACAGTTGGGAGCCGTAGCCTAATTTTTGTTGACAGCTTTGTACTGAACACTGATCACCCCGATCACCTTTGCAGTGTACACGTTTAAAACCCATTAAGCATGTCGGAAGGCCGTTTGTGGCAGAGTTTTGTCATTAAACGCCATAAAACTTCTGTCGGACTCAGCGTAGCCTACTTCCCTGTCAGCAGCGCGTCATGCAAATATACAGGACCTAACAATAAACTCTCAAGCGGCTCTTAAAAGTACAGGAAAGCCGCAATACCGGCTATCTGTCTTCACATGGGGGTGCTTGCTGGAGAAGGTCGGGTTGGAAGAACCTGAGAGAGCTCCATCAGCCATACCATGAATTCAGGCGTCAGGTAAAGTTTGTGCTGCAGTGCAATTTATACATATAATGATAATCACGTGGATTCCTCACGCGTGGGACTAAATTCATTCTTCCAACCCGACCTTCTCCAGCATGCACCCCCAGTGAAGACAGATAGCCGGTCATTCGGCCATGATGAATCAAAGCGCTCTCCAGCTCTGCGTAGCCTTTTTCTCCTCAGATGATGCCGAGCACAGAATCTTCTGACGCTCATTTCTGAGCATTGCAGGAGACACATCTGCTGCAACGTGCAGGAAATGTCATTGTGCGTCAAACCGCTGTGGAACAAGTCCTTAATCAATCTTTAAAAAATAATCCTTAATCTGTTGTTTCAGCGCCGCTATGGTTGCCATGGTTACCCGAACTGCAGCATACAGAGCCATTTCCGAGTCACGTAAACCCGACCAATAAAATATTAAAATCAAACTTCCCCTGGAGAGAATTGTCACAGGAATGCCTGTTAAATATCCAGAACTAAGTTCATTCGGTTGTAAATGCCAGCTTCCGGTTCACGAATATGAATAAACGGTTGTTTTTGGTTCGTTTTTTCCTTCCTGTTGACTAGGGATTTCATTTTTCTTATATGAAATAGAAAACGAAAATAAAAGCGTATTTTGAATCTTTGTTAAGTCATATTAACACAGAAAAAGAAAAAATGCAGTGTATTCAATATTTGTTTTTTGTTTTAAAAGGAAAATCAAATAAACCAATCGTTTTTTGTTTTTTGATTCCCACTCATGACGGAAAAATCCAATGACCAAAAGATACACGGACCCAGGTCCGTGTATCTTTTGGTCATTGGATTTTTCCATCATGAGTGGAAATCAAAAAACAAAAAACGATTGGTTTATTTGATTTTCCTTTTAAAACAAAAAACAAATATTGAATACACTGCATTTTTTCTTTTTCTGTGTTAATATGATTTAACAAAGATTCAAAATACGCTTTTATTTTCGTTTTCTATTTCATATAAGAAAAATGAAATCCCTAGTCAACAGGAACGAAAAAACGAACCAAAAACAACCGTTTATTCATATTCGTGCACCGGAAGCTGGCATTTACAACCGAGTGAACTTAGTTCTGGATATTTGACAGGCATTCCTGTGACAATTCTCTCCAGGGGAAGTTTGATTTTAATATTTTATTGGTCGGGTTTACGTGACTCGGAAATGGCTCTGTATGCTGCAGTTCGGGTAACCATGGCAACCATAGCGGCGCTGAAACAACAGATTAAGGATTATTTTTTAAAGATTGATTAAGGACTTGTTCCACAGCGGTTTGGCGCACAAACACATTTCCTGCACGTTGCAGCAGATGTGTCTCCTGCAATGCTCAGAAATGAGCGTCAGAAGATTCTGTGCTCGGCATCATCTGAGGAGAAAAAGGCTACGCAGAGCTGGAGAGCGCTTTGATTCATCATGGCCGAATGACCGGCTATCTGTCTTCACTGGGGGTGCATGCTGGAGAAGGTCGGGTTGGAAGAATTAATTTAGTCCCACGCGTGAGGAATCCACGTGATTATCATTATATGTATAAATTGCACTGCAGCACAAACTTTACCTGACGCCTGAATTCATGGTATGGCTGATGGAGCTCTCTCAGGTTCTTCCAACCCGACCTTCTCCAGCAAGCACCCCCATGTGAAGACAGATAGCCGGTATTGCGGCTTTCCTGTACTTTTAAGAGCCGCTTGAGAGTTTATTGTTAGGTCCTGTATATTTGCATGACGCGCTGCTGACAGAGAAGTAGGCTACGCTGAGTCCGACAGAAGTTTTATGGCGTTTAATGACAAAACTCAGCCACAAACGGCCTTCCGACATGCTTAATGGGTTTTAAACGTGTACACTGCAAACGTGATCGGGGTGATCAGTGTTCAGTACAAAGCTGTCAACAAAAATTAGGCTACGGCTCCCAACTGTCCTAACTGCATGCGAGCGTCCGACTGTTGCGCCGCAATGCGTGGCATCGGACCCGCTCTGAACGCGTTATCGGCCCCACGTTCTACCACGTTCTTTTGATTGACAGCTGAGACTCGCCTTTTAGAAGGCTGATTTATGGTTCCGCGTTACACCAACGCAGACCTTACAGCGTAGGGTAGGCTACGCTTCTTTCTTGTATTGAAATGACTGTTTCCTACAGCGCTTTACACTTTTTTTTCAACTTTCAACCGGCTTTCAACGCGAGCGACGGGAAGAAAATAGAAGCAGGGCGTGCGACAAAAGTCCAGCTCAAAACGACGCCGCGTCGCTCGCAACCAGTGTAGACAGTGCAATAAAAAAATAAAGCAATGGAACTGTTTTTGACGCTGACTCTCGCTCGCGTCGCATGCAGTGTGTATATTTGCAATATACTGTGGACATCTGAATAAAAACCTCATAAATAGATTGAATCAAAGCGCTCTCCAGCTCTGCGTAGCCTTTTTCTCCTCAGATGATGCCGAGCACAGAATCTTCTGACGCTCATTTCTGAGCCTTGCAGGAGACACATCTGCTGCAACGTGCAGGAAATGTCATTGTGCGGCAAACCGCTGTGGAACAAGTCCTTAATCAATCTTTAAAAAATAATCGTTAATCTGTTGTTTCAGCGCCGCTATGGTTGCCATGGTTACCCGAACTGCAGCATACAGAGCCATTTCCGAGTCACGTAAACCCGACCAATAAAATATTAAAATCAAACTTCCCCTGGAGAGAATTGTCACAGGAATGCCTGTTAAATATCCAGAACTAAGTTCATTTGGTTGTAAATGCCAGCTTCCGGTGCACGAATATGAATAAACGGTTGTTTTTGGTTCGTTTTTTCCTTCCTGTTGACTAGGGATTTCATTTTTCTTATATGAAATAGAAAACGAAAATAAAAGCGTATTTTGAATCTTTGTTAAATCATATTAACACAGAAAAAGAAAAAATGCAGTGTATTCAATATTTGTTTTTTGTTTTAAAAGGAAAATCAAATAAACCAATCGTTTTTTGTTTTTTGATTCCCACTCATGACGGAAAAATCCAATGACCAAAAGATACACGGACCGACCTGATACATACCACTGATTTTGTTCAAACCACTTGTGATGTGTTCATGGTCATCTAGACTGATTTAATGAGGTTTAATGAAAACAATCAGTGTTATGTACGTATCACAAGTTGTATGGGTGTTGAATTCATTAAACCTCATTAAATCAGCCCATAATATGATTTTATAATAATTACTCTCTTGTAATATATAGTCTAGATGACCATGAACACATCACAAGAAATATGACCAAAATCAGTGGTATGTATCACAAGTTTTATGGGTGTTGAATTCATTAAACCACATTAAATCAGCCCATATATATGCCCATATATATGATTTTTTAATAATTACTGTTTTGTGATATATAGTCTAGATGACCATGAACACATCACAAGTGGTTTGACCAAAATCAGTGGTATGTATCACAAGTTTTATGGGTGTTGAATTCATAATATCCAATATCCAATATCAAACCAATTCAACCGCGGTACACAAACAACCAACAAACAAGATCAAGGCATAATTAAACCGGTCTCCTTAAATATCCTAAATTCAAAAATCCAATCTCCCAGTCACCTCTACGATGATCCATGACCAGCCATGAATGCAGGCAGTTATATTTGTATCGTATATGATCTATCCCACAAGGAACAAAATAACAATCAAAGAAATACATATGGAAGGCAAATTGAGTTCTTTAGAGGTCCCCATTTTTATACTTGTCAAGAATTGCTTTCTTGTATGTGTTTTTAAACTGTATAAAGTTAGTGCTTCGTTTGATTTCATCATCCAGACCATTCCACAAAGTTACCCCACAGACTGATCTGCACCTGCTTTTAAGAGTAGTTATGTAATTTTTTGTCTTAGATTATATTGTCCTTCTTTATCTTGAAACATTTTTTGAATGTTTTCAGGCAGTGCATTATTTCTTGCTTTGAACATTATTATTACTGTTCTAATTTCCACTAGGTCCACAAATTTCAAAGTCTGTAATTTAAGGAATAGAGGATTGGTGTGATCGAGATACCCAGCATGATTTATTATCCTTGCTGCTCTTTTTTGCAATGTGCATATCCTTTGTAAGGTGCTCTTGTAGGTATTACCCCAGATTTCAACACAATAGATAAGATATGGTAATATGAGTGCACAGTACAGATTGTGTATACTTTTACTTTCCTGCAAAAGTTAAATGCCATTCTGCCCTGGCATATTCTTTTAAGAAATAAAAAAAAACATCTACAGTTACAGAACATTGAGGGCTTATTATAGACCAGAGAAATACATTTACCCAAAATACATGCTAATCGTGCTAAATTAAAAAAAATAAAATCTTCCAGTTGATCAGTGATTGAAATCTGACCTCATTATCTTAATAACAAAAAAAAGAGAAAGATGATCTTGCATTATTTTCATATCTGGCATTAAAATGTCAAAATCCAAGGGAAAGAAAGATAACCAACTCTGGAATTGTATAGAGTATATTTTTAAAAATCACTTTATTAACACATTACAAACATTTTCAGTTTTATTTCTGTTTATTCCTGTAGATTTGTACATGCAGTATATACCATATTATACTTCAATCTTATACAGCGTTATCTAGAAGGTTTACACAAAAGGCTTTGCAAAGAAAAAAGAGGAAAAAACGTGTAATTCATGAATTGGCTTTCAAGTCATTTTATTTCTAAAAAGTATAAAGAAATGACCATCACTATCCCCTATTGACTAAAATTTGTCAACAAAATTAAATAATAATTTTAATATGGCTTTATTATATTTCTCTTGTAGGAATTACCCAAATTATCATATTTTAATCCAATGTAACCTTATTTGTAATAGTACTTCTAGTTCTCCTACTGGTAATAATAGTTACATAATATTATTGTTATTATTACATATATATATACATATGTATTATTGATAATAGCTATGACTGTCCTAATGTTCATAATCATCTGCGGTTAGTGGACTGTAAAGTTGATCTTTTTCTCCACTGAGCCATTGGCCTATATTCTTCTCTCGTATAGGGTAGTGAATATATTGGTACAATTGGAGATGGAAATGCCAGACAAAGGAAAAAGGGGAGGACCAAAGAGGAAACTTATTGATGTGGTAAAAGATGATACGCAGTTTGTTGATGTGACAGAGAAAGATGCAGAAGATGGGTACCATGGAAACAAGGGATCCACTCTGACCCTACATGGAAAAGCTGAAGGAGAGGAATGTCGGCAAGATGTGGCTGCATTGTATCAATTTTCAATAATCCTATATATATATATATATATATATATATAAGGTATATATATATATATATATATATATATATATATATATATATATATATATATATATATACAGTATGCACAAGTGGGTATGAAAGGTATTCAGACCCCTTTAAATGTTTCCCTCTTTGTTTCATTGCAGCTATGTGTTAAAATCAAAAATGTTCATTTTACTTCTCATTAATGTTCACTCAGTACCCCATCTTGACAGAAAAAAACAGCAATGTAGAAATTTTCTTCTTCTGGAAGTTTTTCCACACCTGGATTTGGGGATCATCTGCCATTCTTCCTCGCAAATCCTCTCCAGTTCTGTCAGGTTGGATGGTGAATATTGGTGGACAGTTATTTTGAAATCTCTCCAGAGATGCTCAATTGGGTTTAGGTCAGGGCTCTGGAAGGGCCAGTCAAGAATGGTCCTAGAGTTGTTCCAAAGCCACTCCTTTGTTATTTTAGCTATGTGCTTAGGGTCCCGAGGACTCTGGAAGAGGTTGTCTGCCAGGATATCTCTGTACTTGGCCGCTTTCATCTTTCCTTCAATTGCAACCAGTCGTTCTGTCCCTGCAGCTGAAAAACACCCCCATAGCATGATGCTGCCACCACCATGTTTCCCTGTTGGGATTGTATTGGGCAGGTGATGAGCATTGCCTGCTTTTCTCCACACATACTGCTTAGAATTAATCTTGGTCTCATCAGACCAGAGAATCTTATTTTTCACAATCTGGGAATCATTTGTGCGTTTTTTTGGCAAACTCTATGCAGGCTTTCATATGTCTTGCACTGAGGAAAGGCTTCAGTCGGGCTCCTCTGCCATAAGCCCCGACTGGTGGAGGGCTGCAGTGATAGTTGACTTTGTGGAACGTTCTCCAGAGCCGGATTAACGGAGAGGCAGAGTAGGCACGTGCCTAGGGCCCGACAGGGGGGGGGGCCCAGACAGAGGGGAAAAAAAAAAAAAAAAAAAAAAATTTTTTTTTTTTTTTTTTTTTTTTGTCTGCACACATATTAATGGTTGATAACATGCCGGTAAAAACCTAAGGCATATATATATGTGCATTATTACTATATTTAGTATACATACATATATATATACGCATACATACGCACAGGGCCGCCGCAAGGGATGTGCGAACCGTGCGACCGCACGGGGCCTGGCGCCCCAAGGGGCCTGGCGCCCCAAGGGGCCTGGCGCCCCAAGGGGCCTGGCGCTATGGGCCGTTTTTTTTTCCCCTATTTTTTTTTTTTTTCTTTATAAATATCAACAGTCACGTTCCATTACAGACCTAAATGTGTACTAGTCTGTGCATATCAATAAATATATGTGCAATGATGACGCGTGTCTGTTGTTCAATCCAATGATCAGACCAAGCGCAGACACAAGCTGCTCTGATCCAGACGGGTGGAGTTGGAACAAACTGTCACACAATGTCGAGAAAACGAGACAGATTCAGGAAATTTCCATCAGGGGATGAAAAAAGAAAAAAACTAAAGACAATGGAAGAGTTTAATGCCTCTCTGAAAGGCACGTTTGATAAATTTGTTACAAAAATCACCGATCCGCTCGGGTCTCAAGCAGCCGTGGGGCCCCGCGTCGAGGTAAGCCCAGATGATGATGAGGCAGGGGAAGGTATCCAGTATTTTGCTAATTGGAGAGTTAAAATTGCGCATATAGACACCAGATCCGACCCGAAAAACCCAAAAATTTCGCGCGCGCTCGCTACGCTCACGCGCGAGGGCCACCCTGGCTATTTCACACAGGGCCTCGCAAATCTCTCTAACGGCTCTGCATACGCATACGCATACATACATATACACATACAGACATACATACTACAGCACACTTTGTCTTACTGCAAATTTTATTGGTCTTTGTAGATTTGACTTCTTATTTAACTATTCAATTTAATCAACACATTTAATTAAGATTTTCTGCAAAATGCTCACAATCGATAAGATAAGGATAATTTCATAGCATTTAATAGAGCATTGTAATAACGTATAAATAATAAAAATCTAAAAATAGTCTGATAGACTGTTTAATATACAACACATGACTTATTTTGGAATACAAAGAACCAACTTGACTATGACTTTGCTATGTAAAATGTGAATTAAGTTTTATTAGTAACTTTGGTAAGTTTAAGATTTCATAAATAACATCGATGGAGGGGGGCCCAAAAATCACAGTCTGCCTAGTGTAGTCCATTTATTTAATCCGGCTCTCCCATCTCCCTACTGCATCTCTTTGGGTTCTTCTTTACCTCTCTCACCAAGGCTCTTCTCCCATGATTGCTCAGTTTGTCTGTACGGCCAGGTCTAGGAAGAGTTCTGGTCGTCCCACACTTCTTCCATTTAAGGATTATGGAGGCCACTGTTTTCGTAGGAACCCCGAGTCCTGCAGACATTCTTTTGTAACCTGGCCCAGATCTGTGTCTTGCCACAATTCTGTCTCCGTCTCCTTGGGCAGGTCCTTTGACTTCATGATTCTCATTTGCTCTGACATGCACTGTGAGGTACGGTCTTATATAGACAGGTGTGTGTCTTTCCTAATCAAGTCCAATCAGTTTAATCAAATCCACCTGGACTCCAACGAAGGAGCAGAACCATATCAAGGGGGATCAGAAGAAATGGACAGCATGTGAGTTAAATATGAGTGTCAAAGCAAAGGGTCTGAATACTTATGACCAATTTCAGTTTTTCTTTTTTAATAAATTTGCAAAGATTTCTACATTTATGTTTTTCTCTGTCAAGATGGGGTGCTAAGTGTATATTAATGAGAAATAAAATGATCTTTTTTGTTTTTTAGCAAATGCATGAAATGAAACAAAGAGAGAAAAATGTAAAGGGGTGTGAATACTTTCTTATGTATGTATGTACACCAATGTAAATTCCTTATATATTAATCTTAGTGCTAGGACACATTTAAGTTGTCATCTTTTTGTTTGTTTGTTTGCTAAAAGTCATCCACTTTTCTGGAAATCCTTATTAAAATGTCACACAACACAACTGTTCTCTATTTAAATAAGTTGTAACCACTTCTGTTGTTGCCCAATAGGGTGCGCTGTTTCACTAGTTATGATGAGAACTGTTTTCAGGAACTTCAGTGAAGGCTGGTGATCTTGACTTTTTCTGGCTCATAGATAACATTTTTACCTCGCTCTATTCTTCAGAACAAGTTGCGCTATATTAAAGTAACACACTGGATCCAATTGAACTTAAAGCCCGTATTACTGCCAAAAGAGGAACAGGCTTTGATCTCAAACGCGTTTGGGAAACTACAGTTGCCACAAAATGTAGCGTCACAGAAACGTTCATATGTTTAGCATTGCATCTGTGGAATAAATAAAAGAAAGCCAGCAAACGCGTTTTAATGCATCATTGCTCTATCAGAATGGCTCGTTACTTCTCTCATTCCTCTTAGCCTACTGTCTTCCCATACAGTGACGTCAATTCAGTCAAAGCTAAGGTATGGCAAGGTTACGAGTCACAGAACTTAACTAGAGTATCAATCAACACGTCCAGCAAATACTCATCACAGAAGTCTGCTATGTAGCTTATCTGTGTGGTCAAGAAAATTTGAACTTTTTCAAATGCAGTCTCGATCACTGCAAACACTCAAAATCTTACCAGGAATATTTGTCTTATTTCTAGTTAAAATGTCTCATTTTTAGTCAAAAAATAAAACAAGAGTCATCACCAGAAAAATAACTTGTTATTTGACCATTTTCAAGTAAATTTTCACTTGAAAGAAATAGGAAAATCTGCCAGTGGGACAAGATTTATCTTCTCATTACAAGCAAAACAATCTTGTTCCACTGGCAGATTTTTCCACTTATTTTAAGTGAAAATCTACTTGAAACAGGTGAAAATGGTTGTTTTGGAGTCTTGTCTTAAATGTAATGAGATTTTTTTTACTAAAAATTAGACATTTTAACTAGAAATAAGACAAATATTCTTGTTAAGATTTTGAGTTTTTGCAGTGTATAATAACTAGTGAAATCGATCATGTTGTTCTGATTTGCATTTGTAGTTATTCTATATGTATTAAGTAATAGAATAATCAATACAAATAGACACGGAGTAATTCCATAAATGTATTTAAAAAACAAACATTTACATTTTCCCTTGAAGCCAAGCTGTGGCGGCTGCCATACCTTGCCATACCCAATTGACGCCCCTGTTCCCATATTATGATTATTTTGAAATTTTCAAAGTAATACTGTTGTATTCGTCATGGTTTGTTTTGCATTCGTTTTGTCCTTTACATGGCGTTTTTCTCCTCCCTTTAGAGCAACAGTGGGACCACAACTGAAGTGAACTTCTGGTTCAGCCATAAACCTGAATTATGGTCCGCGTTAAATCGACGCAGAGCCTACGGCGTAGGTCGGTACCCTACGCCGTAGGCTCTGCGTTGGCGTAACGCGGAACCATAAATCAGCCTATAGGTACAGTGCTGTCGTGACGTCACGGGTTGCGAGCAGATCAGCTGTCCAGCAGAGCAGCAGACACGGCGGCTCCGGGAGTCGTGCAAGCAACTTCACGCACAGCCCCACATTTCCCACGGGCATGGCCACGTAACGACATTTCAGAGTTTAACGAGGTAAGACTGCATTACACTTTTTTTTTTTTGCTCGACTTTGCATGGAAACAGCTGTTTATTGTTGTCACTGAAAGCGAATTCACGTCGTTATTGCTGTGTGGATGATGGTCGCTCCGCTGCCCGCAGCCTTAAGTCAATCCACCAATGCGCCTCAGTCTCGCACAGATGTTTAAAAGTTTGTTTCGCCACCAAATTTACAACACGGTGTCAACTATCGGAGAAGGAGTAGTTTGAAACCAAAACGCCATTTGGCATAATATATTGAAAAATGTCAATAAACCTGTTTAGATAACAGACCGGTTATTTTTCGTGTTTGCTTTACCTCATGTTGTGGCTGTCAGTGATGGGGGGGTGGGGTGGGGATCGTAGGCATAGCCCCCAAAAATGTAACCAACTCCTAGTAAAATGCAAACAAGTAAACCGTCTGCAATTCATTAGTCTGAATTTCAAGATGAGCGAGAAATAATGGATCTTTTGGTATTTTGATGCTGCCTGCGTTGGTCCATCATTGTTAATAAAGTCAAGCAGGATTTCTGGAGCCAAAGCACCAATTTAAGTGTTTGTCTGTTGAAAGCTACAGTTGCCTAAGGCTTGGTGTTGAAACAGGCTTCAGCAGGTCAGATCAAAATCATCTCTGATGACAGTGAGCAGAGGATGGGTTGTCATTGTCAGTAGAAACAGCCCAGCCAGCATGTTTATTGTAATAAAGCTTGTATTACTTAAATGTCTTTACTGACCACTTTTGTATGTCATTTTTTTACGTCATTATATGTCATTATATGTCATTTTTTTACGTCATATGAGTTAATAAGCATTGAGTGCACAGTATTATATTTTCTTAGCTACAGCAGAATTCAATGTACATTACACCAGATACAAACTGGAAATCAAATACTAAACATCAAATTTTAGCTACTATGCAATAAATAGTAATTTCTGTCATTGATTGGTGCATTCATATTCATGAGTTTAAAAGCCAATCACTGTAGAACCGTAATATGTTTCCACTAAGCATTGTGTAAAAAAAAAAACAAAAAACAAAGAAAAAACAAATCTCTTAATATATGTCATAAAGTCACGCCGGTAGTAAAGTGAGCACATAGGCAGTGAACAATGTGAACTGTGAATTCGCTGGGTGGCCTTTGTCACCGAGAGCACACGCAGCCCTTTTACAGAGAGGAAGGGCTGGATGGGTCAGTGGGGCTCTGAACACTGACCATCTGGCCCTTGGGGGCGGGTTTCCTCACGGCTGCCTTTGTTCCTGGCTAACAATTGGGACTTAATCTGGGAGGAGATAAGTAAGGCCCCATGACAACACTCCCACATGCGGACAGATTTCTCTGTGGCCCTGAAGGAAACGTCTGTCTTCTGTTTTTGTGAAGGCCCCTAAGTTTGTCGCATTTAGTGCTGGTTGTCTTCTCATTGTGGTTTTGATGCATCATATTGCTAATATTATAATTAGTTGGCAAAAATTAAACTTAATTCAGTTCAATTCAATTCAGTTCAATTCACTTCAATCAAATTCAATATAATTCAGTTAATTTATGTTAGTGCCAGTTTACAACTAAGTCATCTTAAGACAATTCAGACAGAAACAAGAAAACAAGTTTGGTTCAATTTAGTTCAATCCAATTCACTTAATTCAGTTCATCCCTCTAGAAACCAGATGCAAAATTCAATATATTGGTCCGGTAATGTCAATTTGTTCAAAATGGCCTTGCCAAGAACCCTAACAGACCGAGTCAAATCTTCTCTTTAGTGAAACCCCCCATCCTGCGCTAATATAAAGCAATAGTGGAGAGGATAAAAGGTAGAGAGGGATACGTACGTCTGTCTTAAACGTGTTACTGTACTTGGATGGATGAATGGATAAAAAGGGGGAAAAACATACATTAGTCCAGCCTTTATTGCTTCTCTTTAAACAACATGTCCTCTTAGTGTCTACTGTTCAGTATGCCTAATTAGTATATTTCAATTGGATTTTTCAGTCCTGAATACATGCCAATTCCCTCTTTTTTATTAAGACCCCCCCCCAGACATTTCTGTAATATGTTATTAAATGTTAAGCCAGTTAGTTGTCACCTTAAAAAGATTATTTATTTTAAAAAGGAAACTTTTTAACACGCTCAGATTTTGTTATCTCCTAATATCAGTCTCCTCCTTTCACTTTCTTTTTTTTTTTTGCCCAACATCTTATTCCCAGTTATTGTATTGTGCAGAAAACCTGCTGTGAAGTGAAGAGGTGTTCCAAAAATGCAACATGACATTTCTCCTGAAAAAGCTCGACTACAGATAACTATTTCACATCCATCTGTGCATGAGGCAGTTGTCACCAAGGTAACAGGTTGATTTATTTTCTTTCATTATTCTCTCACTGTCATTTACAGTGGATTGAGATTTGCTTTTTGCTGCTCATTTCCTGTTTACTTAGTTGGTCCTGTGTGTTTCTTTCTATTCATTTTCATAAGAGAAAATACATATTTAAGTGAAAGGTCATATTCATTATCGTCTGTTATGGCAAAATATAGTGTGAGAGCTCACTAGAATCATAACAAACCAATTGATTACCAATCAAGTCACATAAGCAGGGTTCAGTTTCAGCTGGGTTTTCTCCCACTTCTTGAAAATTTTTTTTTTTTTGTTAAGATATTGATCTGTGAGGAGAACTATTTCACTTCAAACACCTACACAGATCATTCATGATATCTTATGTCACAAAAACACAACAGGGACTATTCAGCAGTGCTGACAGATGCTTCTGCCGATCCTTTCAGAAGCATCTCTCTGATCGTGGGCTTTTCTCATTAGGAGTGCAGATGGCACAAGGGACAAATCCCAACTAGAGAGATCAGTGCTTTTGCTTCACACTTTTTTTATTGGACTGTGACAGAATCCAGTGGTTCTCAAAATAAGGGTCCTTCAGCTCTGGCAGTAGTCTTAGGGATTTATTTAGGCCCGGTGTTGTTAACCTCAATCTGCATTTTGAACATAGATAATTAAACTTTGCTTGTAAAGTATCTTATAAAAAAAGGTACACCACAGCATAAAAATTATGCATCATGAATAAAAACCTTACATACTGGCTTTTCCTTGGAACATTTCCCCCTTTTTCCAGGTCTTGGTGCCTGTTTGTAAGAGCCACTTTCCGGAAAGGCATAAAATCTGATCACCTTTTTTTTACCACCTCCCGGAGCAAAACCCCACCCCTATTTGACAATGCTGAATTGGGGAGATGCACGAACAAAAAAACGTCTTAGTTTTTGAGGATAATATACTATTAAGAGCTAAATTATTAGAATGACTGAAGAAAAAGTTGAATGAAGCTGGAACATCATTTCACGTCAAGCAACAGATGATGTCACCACGTCGTCAGGCCAAAGAATCGGTCACAATCATTCAAATGAAATGAAAATGGCAAGAAAATAATGATTGTAACATAAATATTTTTAACTGGTCTGTATCTGTTTACTCACCATACTCGTAAGCATGGAGAAGCTGACCTTTGCGTCATGGTTGTCTATTCATTACTGTACATTACTGTTGTGGCAAAATGTGTGTGTGTGTGTGTGTATATATATGTATATGTATAATTTTGTTATTTTTTTATGATAGTTTCGTATTGTGGTTCAAAGAAATATTTGACATATTTTTTTCTTATTATTCTTATTTAGTTTTTACTGACTTGCTTTATAGAGTGAATTTAGTAGAACACTCAATATTGTTTTCCTGCAACAAACTTTTAGTAAATTAACTATTTACAGTTCAAACATGTCAAATCATATCTGATCATAGCTCCTAAAAACGCACAAACACAAATTTGCACTTGATGCACTTGAGAGTGTTTTGTTTTTGCACCCTTCTTTTCTGCACCCTGATGCTTTCGCCGCATCCAGTTTCTTGGGCAAATTGAGTGCTCGGTTGTTGTAAAGAACAGTTGTAAAGAAACGAGAATTATAGGTTTTATGCACTTTTAGTAGATGTATTATTAAACATGTAAATCAACAGGTAAGTAGTTTGCCAAGTTACATTTTCAAATGATTGTCTGTGACCACTAGTGTGACGTTGATCATGTGTGTGATCAGCATTGTTAACTAAATCTGCTCTTATTTCTCTTTTGGATTTTTTAAAACACTTGCACATTGCTCTTGATCTATAATACACGATGGGTGCCATCACTCATTTTTTGTGGCTCAGGCTCCTCAACAGCTGCAGGATTCCCCTCTGGGCCTTTCTCTGGCCCTCATCAACCTCATCTACAGACAGCTCTAAATCAGATTATTTTATCCGCAATCTTCCAATTTTTGGAAAATCCTTACAGCCTCCTTTAGCCCTCTGCTTTAAAAAATGGAGGAATAGTAAGTCATTATGTCCACTACAAAGTAGATTGAATAAAAGTTGTGTTTTCAAACCGTTCAAATTACTGTGGCTTTTTAAAAATATACTTAATTGAAGTTAAGATCTTTTATATTAAAGAAATAACTTAATTTTTAGCAATACAAACATGATAATTACAAGAAAATTGGTGACTTATCTCACTTCTTGTCATGTGAAAGTTGAAATTGTTGCCATTTTAAAGAGACTGTTCTGGAGACGTGAAAACCCCACCCCTACATATGGGGCATCAAAAGAAAGGCCAGGATGTCCTCATTAAGGGACAAAGGGATTTAGATAAATCCAATCAATTATGTACAACTTAGAGGTCTTAGACTCATGTCCTCCACAAAGGACAAAAATGTATTTCTGGGTCTGGATTTCCCTCTTTGTTTCATTGCAGTTCATTTTATTTCATTTCATTTCTCATTAATGTACACTCAGAACCCCATCTTGACAGAAAAACAACCCAGAAATGTTTGCAAAAAAAAAGAAAAAAGAAAAACTGAAATATCACATGGTCATAAGTATTCAGACCCTTTGCTCAGTATTGAGTAGAAGCACCCTTTTGAGCGAGTACAGCCATGAGTCTTCTTTGGAATGATGATCAATTTTGGTTGACAGTCATTTTGAAATCTCTCCAGAGATGCTCAATTGGGTTTAGGTCAGGGCTCTGGTTGGGCCAGTCAAGAATGGTCCTAGAGTTGTTCTAAAGTCACTCCTTTTGTTATTTTAGCTATGTGCTTAGGGTCATTGTCTTGTTGGAAGGTGAACCTTCAGCCCAGTCTGAGGTCCCGAGGCCTCTGGAAGAGGTTTTCTGCCAGGATATCTCTGTACTTGGCCGTTTTCATCTTTCCTTTAATTGCAACCAGTCGTTCTGTCCCTGCAGCTGAAAAACACCCCCATAGCATGATGCTGCCACCACCATGTTTCCCTGTTGGGATTGTATTGGGCAGGTGATGAGCATTGCCTGCTTTTCTCCACACATACTACTTAGAATTAATCTTGGTCTCATCAGACCAGAGAATCTTATTTTTCACAGTCTGGGAGTCATTTGTGCGTTTTTTTGGCAAACTCTATGCAGGCTTTCATATGTCTTGCACTGAGGAAAGGCTTCAGTCGGGCCGCTCTGCCATAAAGCCCCGACTGGTGGAGGGCTGCAGTGATAGTTGACTTTGTTGAACGTTCTCCCATCTCCCTACTGCATCTCTTTGGTTCTTCTTTACCTCTCTCACCAAGGCTCTTCTCCCATGATTGCTCAGTTTGTCTGGACAGCCAGGTCTAGAAAGAGTTCTGGTCATCACAAACTTCTTCCATTTAAGGATTATGGAGGCCACTATTTTCGTAGGAACCTTGAGTCCTGCAGACATTCTTTTGTAACTTGGGCCAGATCTGTGTCTTGCCACAATTCTGTCTCCGTCTCCTTGGGCAGGTCCTTTGACTTCATGATTCTCCTTTGCTCTGACATGCACTGTGAGGTATATGGTTTATTTATTTGTTTATTTGATAAGGATCCCCATTAGTTTTCACCATGTGAAGACTATTCTTCCTGGGGTCCACACAAAGACATATAAAAGATTACAAAAATCACACTCAAAAAGGGTGAACAACATTCACTAGAATTCCTAAAATAATAAATTAAAACAAAAATAAAAGATTAAGTACCCAACCAAAACCATCCACATCTTAAGTAACAATATTTGCTACTATCACCAGATCTGTATCCACCTTTGAACAAAATAGTTTGCAACTAATTTATAATATACTTATACTACTATACTATATGTACTCATAGCCTACAGTAATTTAGAATGTATTTACTATTAAATTTATAATATACTTAGAATTTGCAAAATAATCACAATATATACCTAGGACCGATCATAACTTCCTTCTGAACCACAGCCTGCTTCAGTCTCCTTTTAAAACCAGACACCTTGATTATTGCAACTAGACATGGGGGAGATGGTTCCAGTGTGTGACTGCTCTATACATTACTGTTTTTTTTCAAAGCATTGGTTCTGGGCATAGGCAGAGAAAAGTGATTAGCTAGGGCCATTCTGGTATCATAGCTGTGTCTATTATTTGTTGGTAGAAGCTGCATAAACAAGAAGCCAGGTTTGCGTAATGTACAGATGTTTTTCAAAAACATAATAAGGCTGCATGCTAGTCGATCCTCCACCATCATTCAAGACGGCTCAGCATGCATGCTCTCAACATTGCTTCTGATAGAGCAGCGGAGAGCAAGGCGTGCCGCTCTGTTCTGAGTGAGCTGGAGTTTTACAAGTGCTTGTTTGGAGGCACAGGACCAAACTGTTGAGCAGCAGTCAAGATGAGACAAGACCAGAGATTGAATTAATAATTTGACAGTTGTTTCATTCAGCAGATAGTTGCTTTTTCTAATATTAAAGAGACTGTTCTGCAGACGTGGTCTTATATAGACAGGTGTGTTCCTTTCCTAATCAAGTCCAATCAGTTTAATTAAACGCACCTGGACTCCAATGAAGGAGCAGAACCATCTCAAGGAGGATCAGAAGAAATGGACAGCAAGTCAGTTAAATTTGACTGTCACAGCAAAGGGTCTGAATACTTATGACCATGTGTTATAGTCAGTTTTTCTTTTTTAATACATTTGCAAACATTTCTACATTTCAAGATGGGATGCTGAGTGATAAAAAATAAATCTCAAAAATGATACATTCATTCAGAGCTGTCTGGGAGATTTGCGAGGCCCTGTGCGAAATGGTCAGGGGGGGCCCTCGCGAAATTTTAGTTTTTTTCGGGTCGGATCGGGTGTCTATATGCGCAATTTTTACTCTCCAATTAGCAAAATACTGGATACCTTCCCCTGCCTCATCATCATTTGGCTTGCCTCGACGCGGGGCCCCACGGCTGCTTGAGACCCGGTTGGATCGGTGATTTTTGTAACAAATTTATCAAACAAGCCTTTAAGAGAGGCATTAAACTCTTCCATTTTCTTTAGTTTTTTTCTTTTTTCATCCCCTGATGGAAATTTCATGAATCTATCTCGTTCTCTCGACATTGTGTGACAGTTTGTTCCAACTCCACCCGTCTGGATCAGAGCACCTTGTGTCTGCGCTTGGTCTGATCAGTTGTATTGAACAACAGACACGCGTCATCATTGCACATATATTTATTGATATGCACAGACTAGTACACATTTAGGTCTGTAATGGAACGTGACTGTTGATATTTATAAGGGAAAACAAGAAAAAAGAACGAAAAAAAAAAAATCAAATTTTTTATTTATTTATTTATTTTTTCAAAAACGGCCCATAGCGCGAGGCCCCTTGGGGCGCGAGGCCCCGTGCGGTCGCACGGTTCGCACACCCCTTGCGGCGGCCCTGCATTCATTGCAGTCATGTTCGTACAGTTGACTTTTAAAATGTCTGTGGTTGTTTTTTTTACTTAGACTTTTAGCTGGGGCTGCATGGTGGCGTGGGGGTGAGCACTGGTCAGCACTGTTGCCTCACAGCTACATAGTTGCTGTTTTGAACCCTATATGGGGCCCTTGTGTGTGGCATCCGCTTGTTCTTCCTGTCGTCGTGTGAGTCTTGTTCGGGCACTCTGGTTTTATCCCAGAGTCCAAGAACATGTATTTTAAGCTAATTGGTGATTCTAAATTTGCCAGTAGGAATGAGTGAGCGTGGTTGTTTATCTATATGTCGCCCTTTGATGGACGGGCACCTGTCTAGGGTAAACCCCTGCCATAGAGCTGGGATAGGCTCCAGGAGACCCCTGTGACCCTAAAGAAGTGGTATAGATTATGGACGAATGGTATCGTGCCAGTACAGGGGCCTCCAAGCTGGAACGGGTAAAGTAGATGTATATAGTTGTAAATCTGTGTTGAATCAATGCTGATCCTTACGTAAATATGTGAATCAGATAATGGTGGTGATGGGTTGATCAATTCAGTTCATTTTTGTTTTTGTTTTTTATTTGATGCAGGTATTTTATTTATAACTGGAATTTAAATCAGTTTGTCAGTTTGTCACTGCACAAAAAACCTTTTATTTGAATAATTAATCAAGTATTACAAAACCAAAATTTTAATTAAAATCCTAAAACCAGAGATTTTGTCTTAAACTTTAACAAACGGTCCAAAACCTCTTACTGTATGTGAGGAATACATACAGCTTCTTAATTATTCATTGGTTTTAAATGGGTGCTTATGCTATCTGATATGCAAATTATAGGGATTTGGTTTGGTATTGAAACAGAAAAAAATTGGATTCCAGTGTTATGACAGATGTACACACTCATTTAAAACACAATTTGGCAGTTTATCCAAGGAGAATATGAAGAAATAATGTATTATCTGTCAAAAGCAGTTATCTCAATAGACTGAGATTTCACATCTGGAATCCCTCATTCATGTATGTATGAGGTACACAGCTTGTTTTTGGTGATGATCTTTTCCACGGACACATAGTAATCTTCTGTTTCCTTGTAAGTGACAAAATTTGTTTTGATTAAATGCACCATGAAAGACCAGGAAGTAAATCAATTTTAAAGAAGTTTATAAAAGACTAGGAGTGGCTGAGGGAATGAATAAATAAAAATACAGGTGGTTTGGGGGGAAACATGAATCAAACCCTAAGTACTGTATATTGTTTTATGACGCAGTCGACAATTGGATCATTAAAACCAATCTAACAAAGGCCTGAGCCCTTCCCCCAGCTGAAAGAAGATGTCAAAGGTCTGTGACCTCTTCCATTTATGTGCATTGATCCCTTCAGTGGGGGAGGAGCTTCCTCCTCAAAGCCCCCCACCATCAGCTGTTACTGTATATCTTAATTTTGCCTGCAGGAAGTAGAGCTATTCCTTCATTTTATTAATCTTTGTTTCCTTTAATATTCCCTTTTACTATATTTTTGTTATTGCACTCATATTCCATTGATCTCCCAAGCTTTAAACATCTTTTGTGAATGGTACATTCATATGACAGAAACATTAAAAGTATTTAATTGTTCAGTATTTTCCCAACATCAGTATCTAAAATAAAGCATTTTAATTATCTATTTATTATTATTATTTTTTTTTTTCACATTTTCTGAATTTCAAAATAAGTGCATTTTAATGGCTAAAAATGTTGGTGAGACTAGCTGTACTTTGTAATTCACTGAAACAATAGGACAACACTGAACTTATCTCAAACATCCAATCATCGCATCACAGGTGAAGCTTACATTAATGTACAGTTAGGGCTATATAGTTATACATTAACATACAGTTTATATATATAATTCGAAAAGAAACATTTAAATTGTTTGAGGTAAAGACAAAAAAGGGAAGAAAAAGACTGTCCCAGAATTCAGAATGTGAGGAAGGTAAGACATGTAGCAAGTGGAAATAGAGCCAAGAAGACTGGTCTGAACATCCTGCTCTTTGTTGCAAGAGAGCCTTGGGATGTTAATTTGTGTGTGTGTGTGTGTGTGTGTGTGTGTGTCTCTCTGTGTCTGTGTGTGTGTAAGACACTTCCTCTTGTTCTGTTATCTGTAATTCTGACATGCAGAGCAGCTTCTTATCCATCACCACTGGATCATTGGGTTTACCAAACTTCACGTCCTGTGTGCATGTAACCTCAGTGCAGTTACATGCATCTAAATCAAGCTATTGGCAACAATCTAGTTGAGGATTAAACTGGAGTTTCTGAGAAATCCAAGTATACATGCGCGAAAAGACAATCGATTATTGAGTGAGGTCCGTTCGACTCTGCAATGCTAAGGTGGCGCCACACGCACTTTTGCATTGGCGTTCTTCCGGTTCTTTCTTTGTTGTTCGTCGTCTTCTTCTTCTACTGTGTTGATATTCTGGCTTTCGCGGGTCGTCACTTCCGGAAAGGGGAGTCCCGGGGCAATCAGTAGCTCGGCTGAGCGTGGCTTGTTTATACAGTCCGGAATAACTGGAATTAGGACGCATTATCTGGCACTAAAAGCTCCATCTCAAGAGCTTCAGTTCGGTTCGACTACAGCCCAGCTAAGGTGTATAAGGCTTTTAAAAATTAAATTAGGCAACAATTCAACTTTCTGACTGACTGTAACAAGTATTAATGATTATTCCAGTTCATGCACCCGCATGTGTGGGCACTAAATACAGAAAAAGTCCAGGGGGGGTTACAAAGTTGTAGCCCCACCTGTAGCCTATTTCAGTCATGTGCTGCTTTAAATTAATCTCAGGGGAACCCAACATACTGGTATGATGTCCGAGCAATGCTGCCTAGTGCTTTTCTGTAATGTTTTGCGGTCTGACTTTGAAACAAATAATCCACCCCTGTTTTCTATAGGGCGTTCCTCCTCATAACCACATCTAAAGTACAGAAATTACAGCATGATGCAAAATTGGTCAGGGCTAAAATTGATAATACTGAGACTGGATAATGCAGTGATCTGCGTCTGTGATGTCACAGTGTCCTGCAAATCCCATAGGTAGCCCCAAACAATGTCGGCATGGGTATGGATACCCACATAGATCCTCTTAACCACAGCAAAGATGTTTATAATATGTACCCTTCAATGAAATCCAGTGTGTTTGGTAGCCTGATATGAATTAAGGTAATGGACTTACAGAGTTGTGTGTGGTGCTGCAGCTTCTTCTCTGACAAAAAGTAGTTATAATAGAGGTGTTTTCTTCTGCTGAAGAAAAAGATCATGGTTTTCTCCAGCTGATAACTATCCTATTAGAGGTTGTTTTAAAAAAAAAAAACAAAAAAAAACTGTTACTGTTGAGTCACACTGCTGTTGTATTTTTACACCAATATTAGTCGTTATGGCGACATGACATAAGGTTGTGAGAAAACGGACTCTATGAGGACTCAAGTGAGATACAGTTTATCAGCTGATTTACTATCCAGTCTTGTGCAAATGGAAAATATTGCACAAGCATCATGGCCCTCTTTGTCAGTTAAATAGGCATGTCTGAATGAAATCATGAGGAACATTACCAGGAAACTGAGTGACCCTTTGCTGTCGTAGTTCTTGTCTGAAACAGGACTTTGCCTCCGCTGATCAAAGTTGAAATGACAAAAATGAATGAATCTATCTGGCTGTGCACCCAAATGATTTGTCAGGAAATGTGCCAAGTCAAAGGGTAACCGTAAGGCGCAAAGCAACATGTGTTTGTGGGGGAGTTGCAGCATGTCAAGGTGAAGGGGGAATTTCAGCCTTTTGTTCCCTGAGTTGAGCTCATAATACACAAATGACTTCACAGCAGTAATGCAACGTGAAGTGTGGGCTGAAATCTGGTGTATTCCTGCTTTTTTAGACCAACCTTTCAGATGTGTGGGCTCCATTACATCAGTAAGACGTTATGAGGAGCAAAGTGTGCGCAGGACCCCATGGAGACTATTTACCAGAGTAATATATCCTCATTCTTGCCATTGAAACTTGTAAATCATTCAAACTGAGAATCCATTCTGGCAGAGCACAGCTGTGGAACAGGGTGTTCTCACAGGGTGTACCGCTATATTCCCCCGCTGCTCACAGATGCCAGCTTCAGTGGAACAGTACCTGCGGCCAGAAATGTCTGCCTGCACCTTACGTGTTCTTCTAGATGAGTACAGTGTGTGCTGTGCCACAGACTGGGTCAAACCACAATAGTCTGGAGGAAAGTCAATGTTTTTTTTAAGTGGAATTTCATTGTTGTGGTTTTCATTTAAGTTTAACTCACTGAAAATCACCCTCTTGTAGGGTTAGGGTTAGTATTTCTGTTGTACATAATACTTCCATCCATCCAGTATCTATTCCCGCTTATTCCAGTGCAGGGTCATGGATCTGCTGGACCCTGTCTACTATATTTTAAATACATTTTTATTGCTATTATGCACACAAATGAATTACAGATCAACTTAACATTTTTTTTAAATAGTTTTGCTTTAGGCTGAATGCTACATTTAATGTTTTAGACAGCTGTAGTTGTGCACAGAGAGTATGCAAGGATTGTGCAAGTCAAATGTATGTATTTTTCCTATATCACCCACAGTTACACTTATACGTATTACATTTACAAACACTGAGAAATAAATACATCTATGTGGATTTAGATCTTAGATTTTAGCTGTATATTGATTATAGAAGACAGAGATGAAAAAAGTTGATTTGTCAGAAAGAGACTAATTTAGTGAATTGAGTTCATGCTTAAGGGAAAACATTCATCCTGCATTTCCTAGAAGGATCCTTTGAAGTCAATTATGTACATTTTGATGTATACCACGACTTGCAAGGGTCCTTTAACAGGAACTGTGCTCACTATAAGCAATTAAAAAGCGGTACTTATTAAATGTAACCCCAGTGCTATGGGTATGTGCATCTGCATTGTGCAGAGGTTTGCCTTCATGCATCTATTTAACATTCATCATTGCAACTGGCACATTACTGCCACTTCCACTACTACTGTCACTGCCATACCACATCGAACAGAACTGCATGCACATTACTGTGTATGTCATTTTAGTGAAACAGTTGAAACATTGCAGTTCTATATCCAAAAAAGGTGGTACAGGGCCAATTTAGTGCTAGTAAGGAGCAGGGGCGCCACAAAAAATGTTTCATAGGGGTGGCCAGATGGGGCCATTTAATTTCTTGGGGTGGATACCAAAACTAAAAGCCATCATTACAGGACTTAATTATACTGTTGTAGTATACAGGCTCAGAAATACATTTTTTATTTTTTTATTTTTTTACTTTCTAACTTGTCTGCATATATATTAATGGTTAATACCATGTTGGTAAAAACCTAAGGCATATATATATATATATATATATATATATATATATATATATATATATATATATATATATATTGTTAGGCTCAGAAGTACGCCTACTGATATGCATTTTGCCCAAATGATTTGGGATGAAACGCATAACTGACGATGGAATCTATGTGACAGGCAAGTGTTTTTTTTTTTTCTATTGAGGCATGTAGGGTGGCCAGCAAATTTGTAGGGGGGGCCATGGGCACCCCTGGCCACCCCTGGCCACCCCCTGGTGGCGCCACTGGTAAGGAGGTACAAGCCAACTAAAAAGAAAAAAACTCCATATGGAGTTGCATTCCTGTGCTAATGAAAATGTTATTGTGCAAAAAGGACGCCATTATGCTGTACTCAACATCTAGGAAGGACCATCAGCGGAACTGTGTATTAGAATCCAGACAATCAATACTCCAGATCTTTTTTTTTTTTGATAATAAATAGGATCTGTGTAGACTCCTCCAGACCAAAGACGAGAGCTGTATGGAGCTGTATCAGTGCCCTTAGCAAAGGTCATTTACACTTCTGAGATGGCAGCATGAATGCAGAAAAGTAATTATATTTCTTCCAGGGACATGAATGATAATTTCTAATAAGACAATGCCAAACCACAAATTTCTGCACATAGCGAAGGCGAGGCCGGGTGTGAAAAGGGTACAGGTACTGGATAGGCCTGCCTGCAGACCTCACCTAATAGAAGGTGTTTGCAGAAATTTTTAATGTACCACTGAATACCTTAAGCCATCTTTGGAGGTAGAATGATAGTTAAATCACAATGAAAACATCTCATTCCTTGGTACCTTAATGTAAGAATGCTTTCTAACTGTTGTGAGAAGGGAAGGCAACATTAGTGACAGCTTTATTCTCCGCACATTTTTAGTATGTCGGCCTGATGTGCAAAATGATGTTTATCAACGAATGAATCAATTGGACAAAAAAAAAGTGACATATCTTATGTTTGTACAGACTAAAACATATAGGAGTCAAAATAAGTTTAAAATTTACTGCTGTGTTTTTATTTTACATCTGTAGTTTCCATATTGCATGGTGCATTTATTACAAGTCAAAGTTGTGTGGAATTGAGTTGTCAGAGAAGCATTTTCTCAGGAGCAGTGAGCTAATTTTTACAATTACAGAAGTCTACTAATACAGGGATCATCACCACTCCAGAAGTCCACAGGGTATCAGAGGTCTACTGACCTGTGATGAATTTGTTACTGCAAAACTCTAACGTCCCAGACTTTTCCATAGCTCCAGTCTGCAGCAGGCTCCAGACAACAGTCGTGGTACGGCAGGTGAAGTCATATGACCCAACAGGACTCAAACTAAAACAAAACGATATAACAATAAACCTGCAAATTTAGAAAAAAATACACCTCTTTTCTGCAGTTTTTCTAATACTGTTTACTGCATTTTTAATATTTAATTGAACATTTTACACATATTTTTAGCTAATTTAATAAGCACTAATTTCCCATCTCATCACCCCACCAGCTTTATTGTTCCTTACGATATTTACAGTTCAAAAACCTCCCTCCCCTAGCATGCTCATCCACTTAGACACACACACACACAAAGACACCATCCTATAACGGATTCATCTCAAGGTCAGTGTGTGTTGATGTTGTCAGAGTTGTGGGGGAGAGGGCCGACTGTACCAGAAGGCTTTTCCATAGGCTGTCGCAGCTCGCCTAAGGCTACGGTGACCAAAACCCAGCCCTCTGCTGTGAGGACTCGGTGTTCCTCTGTGGCAAGGGAGGTCATTCTCTCTCTCTCTCTATCTCTCAATCTCCCTTATACTTTTTCTGTCCTCTCTGTTCGCACATTTGTGAAACAAGTATAGATAAAAAAATGGGCAAACTAGAAACAGAGAGTGAATGGGAACAAATTATTGTTTTCTACTGGAAATGTATGTTTTAAACACTTGTTTCACCATCATCAAAGCAACAAACAAGGGAATAGATTTTTCAAAGGTTGTTCAAGGCACAGCTGATGCTTCTCCTTTATAGCTTTGAGCAGGAATCCGAGATACTTGCACTACAGATATGACCTGGAAATTCTTTATGTTGCCTATTGTGGCAGGACGCACGTGACTTCTAAACCTAGAAATGAGAGTTTTAGCTCAAACCTATGGTAATCACACCCCAACCATCAAAATGTAGGACAAAGAATGTATCTAGGTCTAAGTAGATGTTAATCTTGGTAAAAGCCAGATTTCATCTTCCTTTTTTTTAAAGCTTTTATGAACTCTGCATAGTTCAGGTCGTAACTTTGTGAGCGCTTCAATTTTTTTCTTTTTTTTTCTTTTTCAGCATAGCTTGATGTCCAAACTGACCAACAAGTGACAGTGAACAAGAATAGTGATAGCGTTTTGGATTATGTTGGGTCAGATGAGGTGGGTAGGTAGAGTTCTGGTCTTCTGCTTGTCTGGGGACGTCAAAGTCCATCTTCTTCTAGATGTGTTCGCTTGCTTATAATTGTTGTATATAATCTTAAAAGTAGTATATGTCCTTTTTGAGCCGGTGTTTATCTCCAGTTTCTGTAGCGCAAATGAACAGGTGTTAACCACCCCCAGGATAGGGCGCTAGTCTATCACTGGATACTTCCCCTAGCAAAGCCGAGAGTAAAGCATCTTTCCCAAGGTTGCACAAAGTGACACCAGTGACAGGGTTCAAACCCACGACCTTTGGATCTTGCGCCCGAAGCCCTAACCACTAGGCCACTCCGCTCTCCTTAAAAGTAGTAGTGATGTAGTGTCTTTTTTTTCCTTTAATCATAAACACAAACCTTAACACAACTCCCCCCATGTATCTGGGCTTACACTGGTTTGTGACCCTTTGGTGTTTGGGATTTCACAGTGGGAGCAACATGACGGGGCTTGTGATCAATGCCCCGTCATGTTGCGGTTGGCGGCCAACTCTACCAACCATCCCACGGCCTCCCCATGCTCTGGAGTATCCCATTTAGTACAGATGAATTTGAATGGTGTCTAGCATGGTAGCTAGGAATTTATAGGTCTCTTGGAACATTTGCCCTGTGCTGCTGTCATACAAACTGATACATACATAACATCTTTGTCTCAAAACAATATATGGGAACGATTCAGATTGTGCAAATTAGTGTGTAATTGCATAAAAGGTACAAACAGGAGAGTGCATATCTGCGAGTGATGACGTAACATTCTGGGAGAAAAAAGGGTCAGAACAAAAACAAAAAAGGCCTGCATCACACTCAGTAACTTGTGGCTTTTGACTACAGTGGGGAAATAAAGCCCGATCTCCATTCATTATAAGATTAAATGTCACTCTATTTATCAACTTCCTCTCTGATTGACAGAGAGGGGAGCATCCCACCTTGGAAAACGCAAACTTTTGTCCCTCTTCTGGCACTGTCAAGGAGACAAAGCAGCGTTGATGCCTCTATTGGTAACCTATGTGTCTCTTTGTCACCTGATCCTCAAATCACTTCTCCAGTAAAACAGCATTCAAATGCTGCTGCTTTAATGTCCCCTCAAGTATTTTCCTGGTTACATTACTTCATCACCTTGATTAGTCATTACACTAATGTTTTGGTGTATAAAGGGTGTGTTACTGTCACTTCTGCCAGTTAGTAAAGTATCCCATCTCTTGCTGGGATTAGTCCCAGATGAAGCCCTGAATAGGTTTACTGTCACCTTTTCTCCACAGCAAGGTTTGTTTGTGGGGTCAAGTCCTTAACAAAGGATGACTCTGCTTCCATTGTCCCTTTGAGACAAAAAGAGTCTTGCTGATGCTGTGCCTATTGCTGCTGTAAGGAGGACTGATGGGATTTAAGTGGCGGCCCCGTCACCGTGGGCAACCTGGTGCTTATTAATCTCAAGGGTGGTGGGTAATAGAAGAGATGTGGCAAAAGAGTGAGGGGGAGGTAACGGGGGATGGGGTGCTGCTGACGCAGCAGTGCCGCCTGGGGTCAGGAAGAGGGGCTTGATGGATACAGCTGATCGCCCAGTAAGGAAGTTTGGAGGGAAAGAGGAGGAGACCCCTTCATCAGGACATTAAGAAGCCTCTTTGTCACGCTGTCAGTCAAATGGATTCAAGGTGGCTGAGATCTTTTTCAGGGAGGAAAAGAAAGCAGCAGTTCCATTGTGTAAAGTGAATCTCTCTGGATGCCTGATAAAGACAACAGGCCTCTTTCTTATGTCCTCTCTAGGAGTGCTTGGTGTTCCTGTGTGGCAGAATTAAGTTAATGTGACAGATGTATGAATTAGGAAGAAGTCAAAAGGTTTCAGGCAAGAATTTGAGGAAGTATGATAGTCAATATCAATACCTGTTTTCTTCACAGATATCTAAAATGGTAATTACACATGTATTTCAGATGCTAGACAGCAAAAGGCAGTAAAACAGCACAATGTAATCATTTTATCATTTCACTGTAGACAAAACATTTGTCAACGGAAAGTGATTCTTATATTAACAATTCAAAAGTAAGAATTAATTCAGGATTAATTAGTCAGTTATTTTTTATGAATTGTATTTGAATTGAATTGTATGAACACAATGCTCAGGAGGAAAGATATCAGCAGTGAGCTTGGAGAAGCAACTGTCGGTGCTAATGAGTCTAGGAAAGTTTACAAGACAGTTTCCAAACTACTTGGAGCACATCATTCTACAGTGAGAAAAATTAACCAATCTCCATAAAAGTGGATGACCCAGCAATTAATGAAAGTGAACAACATCAAAGTGGAGATGCTTGACCATGCACGGTGAAAACCAACCAAATGTATCAGTATAAACACATAGCAGCTGTGGAGAACAGCAGTGAAAGGGTGATGATCAGGGCTCTTTGCCGTCATTGAGTTGACCATGAACTCTCTTGTTTACCAGCGTATTCTAGAGTCAAATGAGGGCCATCTGTGCGACAGCTGAAGCTTGGCTGAAAGTGAGTCGTGCAGCAGGGCAGTGATGGACAGAATGGCTGAAAAAGAAAAGAATTAAGGTCGTGATCCAAAGTTCACACCTCAGCCTGATTGAAATGTAGTGGCAGAGCCTTGAGAAAACTAGTTTTTGTTAATGTGTAATATATGTTTTTTTTTCTTTTCTTTTTTTTTAAATCGGAAATTGGATTTACCTATTTCTAAGATATGACAAGCACCGGGCATGTTTATACGGAAGTATGTAAAAAAAAAAACAAAAAAAAACACCTTTTACTTAAAAGACGCTGCACTTTCTTTTCTACGTGATTTTTCTCTTAGTCTTTGTAGTGATCTCCCATTACTATGACACCCTCAGTACCTCTGTGATGTGGAGAGAAGGGGGAATGCAGCTAAAGCCAGCTTCTGCAACTGGAACCTGACCCCTTTGCTAGTTTTGTCATCTGATAAGAACAAATGTTTTGATAGTGTTGGCCCCTTCAATGTGATCCATGACTCTCCTTTTACACCCCATAACAAATACGGCTGTCTAAACAACAGTTTATGGCCAGGACAAGGCCTGGTCAACCACCATCAAAGATCTACTCTGGGAAGAGTCATTAGGTGTGGACCAGATGTTGGTGGAAGATCAGCGTCTAATGCAGAATAGAATGGAATATAAAGAAGTACTGCTTAGAATATTAATGCACATTCTTTTAGAAAGCATTTAAATATGAGAATCTGTCTGTGTTTACATTGACCAGTAAATGACCACTGCTTGTGACAGTTTTACTGTACAAAATGGAACTAACTAGAGCAATGGAGCAGAAATAGAAATAGTTGTCCTCTTGAAAATGGTTTCTCTGAATAAGTCTATAAATGTATTAGGGTGCTGTGTTCTGACTTTGGTGAACTGGTGTTCAACCCAGCAGTGCTGTAAAATGCAGATTGGGTTCACCAACAGGCCTCTGTTTTATAACTCGGTCATGAAGGGCATTGTAAACTGTCACTTGTCCTTCACTTTCATTCATTTGTTTTTATCAGGGATAACATCCATGTCACCAAATGTCTGTTTTGCTGCTACATGATCAAATAACCAATATTTTTGGTTCAAGAATATGCACAATTGGAATGTTTAACAATGTGTCCAAATTGAATTAATTTTTCTAATGATGTTTTAAATGCTGCTCTTTGGAAAATAAGCACAAAGTAAGCACATCAATTTATATTTGGCATTTCTCTTCAGATTTTTTTCAAAATTTGACACAAAATGCAAAGTCCCTGCCCATGGTATATTTACAGTAATACATCATATATATTCTCTGCCCCTATTAACACATCCAATAGAAATATGTTTTTCATTAGTTTTTTCGTTATTGCTTTAATTTTACAGCTTTAGTTTACTTAGGATTTTTTTTTTTGCAAATGAAACAATTAATCCATAAGTTGATTGGTAGAATTTTTTTTACTGCGATTTAAAAAAAATAATTTAGAGCATTTTTAAATACATATCTCTCTATGCTCTGAATTTTTAGAAAGCAAAAGCGAAAAATTATAATGATAAAAATAATAATAGCCATCTAAAATGCATTAACACATGGGGTAAGATTAATTTACTTTAGAATATCAATTTGCCTTAAAATATACCTTTTTATATTTTTCATTTTTATGATAACACATGTTTACTTTGACAGATTTGAACACTTGTTTTATTTCTCTTCAAAGCTCAAACACTTTCAGCTCAGTGTCCAGTTAAGAAGCTTTAATTTTTTTTCAAATCCATCAATTGTAGTTTTCAGAAAATTAATTTGATTCATGTGTGATATTTACACCCTTAGTTTAAATTTTAATAAAATGTTTAAAACAGTACCTGTCATATTAACAGTGTTTAGCTGAGATTTTTCTTTCTGGTTTACATTGGTAACAACTTTGAAATAAGTATACTTTCCATTTCTCATTTAACTTTTTGGAAGTCCGTCGCCATTAAGTGACACTGGCCTTTGTCCATGGCTGAGATTTAGTTTAAGGTTAAATACCTTGCCCTTAAACTCATCCTCTGGCCCACAGTGTGTGGCAAGGTCACCACTCCAATCAGCCCAGTGTTAACACAAAGCCTGCTTCTCCACTAATGAATTAGCGCTAGAGTTCCACCACAACCTACTACACCTCTTTCCCTGGCTTTCTGGACAGGCTTTCCCTGTCCCACTGCCCTTTCACACGCACCCCCATGCCCCTAATTTTAAAATGAGTTTTATAACTGGACAGTAAACCTCCAGTGGTTTAATGATGATGACTTCTTCATCTGCCCAAATGCTCCTTTTGTCCACCCCTCCACAGGACCAAGACCCTGCCCCCGTTCCCTCTGGTCACATCAGGCTTTAAACCATGGTTCACCCCACTTTATAGTTACACGGATAATCTCTCTGGAGCGCTCACACACACACACATACACACACACACGCACATACTCGCACGCACGTGCATGCACATGCCTACGCACATATACCCCCTAGCTATTATCTCCACTGAGCCCTGCTCTGTCTCTTTCTCAATGTGTCTCTCACTGTTGCTGCCGACTTCAGCAATGGCATTCAACTGGAATGTTTGCCTTTGTTTGTTTGGCTCACTGGAAAGCCATGAATGACCTTAGCTCATCTGCTATCTTCACTAGCAACGATTTGCACTTCAGGGCCCAGCAGGTAATCCTGAGGAGGAGGAGGAGGAGGAGGAGGAGGAGGAGGAGGAGGAGGAGGAGGAGAAGGTGGAGGAGGTTTTCGAAGACGCTCGAGGGACTTTTATAAGGAAATTGGAGTAAACTGGAGCGCGACTCCTCACACCCTTGGCGTCAGATAGCCCCATATGACCATAGTGGAAAAGGGAATTCTGTTACGGGAATTTTCACATGGTGGCTACTTTGTTTTCTTGTTGTTGTTTTTTTTTCTGAGTGTTGAGCAACACGTCTGTTTTTTTTTATCATTTTGGCACTCTTATTAGCAGCCAGGTTGCTCTAATTCCCCCACACTTCCCCACCTAGGCTTGGTTTTCAAATGCACCGTTTTTAGCTGAATCATATCTGCAGTTGACCTTCAGGTTTTCTGCAAAGTCAGAGGCCTCACTACCAAGTTTTGTAATGCGTGCTTAATTAGGTCAATTAGTTCAGGGTATTAAGGCCAGAACAGTGGCTTTTTGCTAGTCTTGGTAGATGGTTGTCCTGTCGATCAGGCCTCAGCTGCTCCCAACAACCATCATGTGTTCAGCAGCTGCTGAGTCAGCTAAGACAAAGCTGCAGCACTCCTTTGGGAATCCTAAGAGAGGAAGAACTCCTCTCACCCTACCCCCTTTTGGAAAACTTAAGAACCAGGACCCAGGATCTCCCAGAGTACACTGCTGGTCATGTGACCTGTCTTTCCTCAGGTGGCACTGGCAAGGACACTTCCCCTTTGTCCCCTCAATGCAGCGGTGAAGGATAGGCTCAGGGGCGGGCAAGTATTCAAACCGCACTCTTTTGTTGTTGTTTTTTTTTTCTTTTTAGCACTGTGTCTTTTGAGGCGAGAGAAAAAGCCGGGCTTACTCATTATCTTAGTTTTTAATGAGGTATTTAAGACAGGCTGCGTCAAAGTCAGGGGCTGAAGATAAATCACACTGACAGCTTTTTCCCTCAGTTGAACTTGTGGCTGTGCTGCTATATCAGATAAATCACTATTAAGATTTCACTTTTGTTATTTTTGTTTTGTTACACAGATACAGTAAATACAGTAATTTACTATGCATCTACTATCTGGTTGCTAAATCTGCAATTGACACATAAGGAAAAAAAAAACAAAGTCAAACTCAAGCCCAACATTTGGACAAATGTAACAGATGGAGAAAAATGAGTGCATGAAAGCTCTGTGAGGACTAATGAAGGCCCTGATTGGCTCGTGTGTTGGTTTACAGCAGTCCTCACACCGAATGCGCTGCTATATAACCATTGGAGAGGAGGTGAGAAGAGCTGTACACAACTTGATTAAAACAACTGTTGACTGTGTCTGTAGTAATGAACTGAAACGTCCGTCACACGCTTCAGTGAATCTTGTGCCAGTAAATGCACAATATATGATAATGAATCCAGATATGATGATAGAACTTAAGGTATGGAAATTTACTGCAAATACATTATTGTACAGTTTTAGTGGGTTTTTTGGAGGCTTTTTAAAATACACGCAAAACACTTTTTTTAAAATTAGATTTGCGTTAAAATAACTTAAAAAAACATAAACTTAAGTTTGAGTCAAACTTTATTGAGTGTAGCTATGGTGATACAGAGAGACCTGGAATGCTATAGTGGGAGTGTCCATCTTTCCTGCCATCAAGTAGATGCAAGTTTACTTAGAGTTGGTATTTACTTGTCAAATTCTTGCCAACATTTCCCAACATTATTTAGTTGCAGATAAACAGACACACGGGCCTCATACAGGGTAACTTCACTGTAACTTTCCTAAACACCATCACATCATCTAATGAAGAATATGAAAACCTCAGAGCTGCTGTCTGAATATTGTCCCATTATCTCTGGTTGTTGATTTTTACACTTACGTGTAATTACATTATACTGTCTTGCAAGTTGATCTTGTTAAAGGTTCTTTTTTAAAACTGGTTAAATACATTTCTTTACCTTGGCATATATCCAGGTAAAGAAATGTGTTTAACCTGTCTGAAAAAAATAAGCCTTTTAATGATGATTTATTTGAATTTAATTTAATGTATAATTATAATCATATTAATATTAACAATATTAATATCAATAATTGCACAAATGTTTATTTTGATAATTGTATTATTATTATTATTATTATTATTATTATTATTATTATTATTATTATTATTATTATTATTATTATTATTATTATTATTATTATATTAAACAGATTTAAAAGGGGAGAGTGAAACAAATACACTTAACAATCCACTTAACACAAACTACAAATTAAAAATGGACAAAAAATAATATATTTTCAAGTGTTTCTGAATTTTTTCTAGGCTTTCTTGGTTTTATTTTTGTCTGTGACGTTTTTTAACTTTCTATTTTTTATTTTTTATACTTTCCTACTTTCCTTTTTGTTCTGTTTTCTCTAGATTAAAAAAATCTGAGTTTTGGTGGGCTTTGTATTTAATTCCTTGGTATCTTTCAAGAAATGTTGCTGTGTATTCTGCTAAAGTTGCCTAAAATTGGGTGAGGTTCTTTTGCTGTGTTTTGTGAGTAATGACCAAGCTTCTCAATTGCTTCTTCTTTTATTTTTTGCTTTGTTTTTGTGATCTTAAAAATCTCTTGTCCTCCATTTTCTGGCTGACTGGTGTGAGTTTCTTTTTCCATCCCATTATTTCAATTTGTGTGTGTGTGTGTGTGTGTGTGTGTGTGTGTGTGTGTGTGTGTGTGTGTGTGTGTGTGTGTGTGTGTGTGTGTGTGTGTTCTTGCCACAAGGTCACAAAACCTTTCCCTTCAAAGTGAAAAGATAAGTTGAATGCTAACAAAACTGAATGTAAACTGTTTTTATTATAGCTGCAGCTAATACATACTGTAGGTGGAGTTTTGACTTTAGGGGAAAGCAATTTGCCTTGTCTTACATTTTTCAAGTAAATCTTATATATTTTTCCGCAGCATCATTAGGTGAGAGTGTTTTGCCTCACTTGCCTGTTGGCAACATCATGATAAGGTGCTATCACTGATCACTAATGACATATAATCCCCAACATCTGCCAGCGCCTGTTGATTTGTGGTGCATTACCGTTTATTTATTTTGACCAGATGAGCCTCTGGTATTTATAGCAGGAGTTAAAAAGCCTAGTGTGGGGTCAATCCTGGGTAAGGCTACCGAGACAAAATGCTCAAACTGACCCGACATTCCTGTCCCCACTTTTCAGGAGATAGATTCTCCTGTCTCTAAATTGGCCCCCAATAAAATCTTGGGTGTGGCAGCTCGAGCTGAGTTTAAGCGTGAGACCAAAAGTCTGGCTTAAAGACCTTCCCCCTAACCCCACCCCCCCACCCACCCCTCCCCACAAAATGCAAACCACTGCCTTTTCTTGAAAATGAAAACTTCCACGTGACAGGGTGCCCACGACGGATGTCTTGATGTGCCGAGGGTCACGCGTGGCAGTGCTGTGTGTAGCGGGGAGATGTAAAGCCTTGTCTTTGTGCCCCCCCCCCGTCCTCCTCTATCAGCTCTGCAGGCCTCCAAGAGCATCTGTCACCGCAGGGGGTCAGCACGGCTGAGATGAATGAGACCCCAGTGGATTCCCTCCCTCCTTGGCAAATGGCACAGGACAGAGGAGTGCGCAAGGGACTAGGGGGAGGGGTCTGTGTGGATGCATGTTTGTTTGCATGTGAGTGAGATAGAGAGCGACTGAGAGGGAAGGAGGCTCTGCTGTACAGAGGGGAAGACTGGGTTTCTCAGTCCTTTCAGTGGAGAGTCATGACAACAGGAAAGGAAACTGAAATTTCATACATGTTTACTACCTGATTAATATCTTCCCAAAAGGATTGACTATTTGACATGGACTATATCTGAGAACCTGCATTGCATGTTTTGGGATTTACTACTTTGGATTTGGATTTTAAGGATCCGTCAGCTGGTGGAGGAGTCATGAAAGGTAGAGGAGAAGCTGCTCAAACTGCTTGCAGGCTGTGTGTCACATGCAGCCCTGATACAACATTAATGATATGGGCTTTTAGCACCTCATTTAGAGAACATGGAGAGATGTTTGTCTTTTTTTCCTTTTCCTTATTCCTCAACCCCTTCCCCCTTCCTCTTATGTCTGATGGGCAGTGTCTTTTCTGATGTTAAGAGGGTGTTGAGCTCTTTCTCGCATTTAAACTCGCATTTAAACTCGGTGTTGACCTCTAACATTAACCCATAACAATGAAGTGAAAACAGTTCATCAATTTATTTATAAAAATTTTATTTTGTTTTTCTTCAGGCAAAAGTAAAGTAAAAGAAGGAAAATTATTTCAGCTTTAAATTAACTAAATCCTGGATTCACTGATTTTTAGCTTTCAGTAATTGTTTGATTACCAAAAGCTAAAGAAATAGGGGAGTGTCGAGTTTAACAGTATGCGAGGTGATGATATCTTTTGCGTCTTCTTATCAGGAATTTATACGGAATATAAAGAAACATTAGTATTAAATTTCATATATTTTGCGTTGATGTGTGTGACATTTGTTAAATTAGTATCTGAGCAAACCAGATAGAAGGAAAATGAGTTTAATCCTGCTTCTATTCTCTCTATTGTAAACATTGTAATGTAATTATGCAGTTTAGGAAGAAACAAAAGAAGGCTGGAAAGAAAAGAGATGCAGGGTTAAACATAAGGTCCTCACAAATGGATAGATTTGTACCTTTTTTTCACTGTTTGCCTTTAGTTCGGAGGTTTAACATTTGATATAAGTAAGGGTTTTGATTCAAAAGTATACCATAATACTGAAACTGGAATATAGATATTAATGTTTTTTTCATTGAAACATATATTTTTGCTGCTGTCAGTCAGCAAAACTGACCATTCTCTATTGCTCTACTTTTAAATCCCTTAAATTTGATGCTTAGCAATCCTAACAATGCTACATTTTTTCGAATGAGGGAGGACAGGAAAGTGTCTTGACATGATCTTTGTTTGTTATCTTCACTGTAAAAAGTAAATAGAAATGCAAAACTGTAAATGCAAAAGAATACTGAAATGAACATCTTGAATTTGACCTGCAGTCATAACACAAATACATAAAGTGTTCAAATGCAGTTGCTGTTGCATGAAACAGTGCCATTATGTTGAATACTCTTTGATATTAAGTCAGTTTCTTTCAGGAGAAATTAAAATAGCACATTAAGATTCCCTACAATCTCATCACAGGAGAATCAGGACCTCATTAAGCACCTCAGGCTTGTAGTGCTGTCTAGATTTACGGCTCCTTTTTCTTCATCTCCAGAGCCGTCTGTGTCTCCTGTGTCCTTCGCGAGCAGATAAGCATCAAAATATTTCAAGACTGCTCCCTTGGTAATTAGCTGAGTGTGAGAGTTTTGGTTGAGGCTCATTTGTGGGAGCAACCCAGTAGAGGATAAAGCATGACCCTGTGCAAGAGAGCAAATTTCTGTTTTATTTTTTTTAAACTATTTTAGTTTGGTTCCTCCAAAGCTATAGAGCATAGACTTCTGCCTGACACAGTGAAGTTTTTTAGGTCCTCACTTTGTCACCAAGGCTAATCATTGACAAAATGAGCTCCAGTATGGTCAGTAAATGCAAGTTGAACCAAGCTGTGTACACTTGCTTTTTGAAGGACTTGGACCCCAGACCGGCCAGAGGTGATGACTGGCGAGATTGTGACTGTCAATGTTTTGAAGGGAACTTTGCTTCTGTTATATCATAGTCTGAGTGGCCAGACAATACTTGGTCAAAGGGTCAAAGTAACTGCTAAATCCATTCACAGTAGAGTTAATTGTGTGTAGGGAGTGCTACTGCAAACTAAAACGCCCCTGTGTTTTATGAAAAATAGCCCTCTGGTCATGGTGGCATCATATAACGCCTTTACCCCCCTCCCTCACAGTAGTGAGTACTTGTCTCAAAGTTTTAGCTGCACTTAATGTTTGAGTGTCCATAAGTGCCCCCATTCATTTTGTGCACGAGCCTGCTCTTTGAACTATGGTGACCTTTTTTACTGAACTATACGTTGCAGGAGTGTTTTTGGCTTTCCACTATTGCACATTACAGTGGCACTGGTTCAGTCCAGTTACACTCAGCATAAATAAGTGAGGGCTACGCTGATTTTTTTTGTTTTTTCTGATACAAGCATAAACTAAATGAACTACCCATGAACCCAATTATAAGTTATTACATTGATGTATTTCCCTATTATCTTGTTTTTTTGAACAATTTTCTTCAGTTACATTCCAGCAATCTGCCTCCATCTGTCATTTTGAAAAAGAAGTTTTTGAAAAAAATGGGTTGTTTTAATGATTCCTTGTAACATGAACATGTATTAGGGATCAGTTGAAAGTATGGCTTCTTTGAGAAAACTTAGTTTCATTGCATGGCTGACAGTGAACTAATCAGAGATCTCCCTGCTCTCCCCCCCTACAGGCCTTGCAGCAACAAATGACAAGTCTTTGCTGATTGTTTCTGCTGAGTGGTAAAGATCCAGCATGTAGCAGAAGTAAACAAGTCCCCTCACACCTGGGAGCAGTACAACTTTGTAAGTTATCTTTGTTTTTCTAATGATGTGCTAACACAAGGGCAGAGCTCTGTGTCTGTGTTCTCATATTTTCTCCACCTTGGCCTTCTCAAATCCCCTGACCTGGGGTCACATTCATGCAATCTGTTGATGCCACCCAGGAGCTGCGGGATGGCCTTGACTGACCATCTGACTGCCCACCCTTCACCAGCGTGCACACCCGCTTTTCAGCCATTTGTCTTTGAACGTTAAACTGCTTCTTCCCACTGGTGACTGCTCATTATGTTTGATCATCCATCAAGAAGATTGCAGTTGCTGACTGATCTGAAAAACCCCCGCTACTACCGCTGACCTTAGCAACCACTTGAATCACACCTCAGAAACATCCACTGTGCGACCTCTGCCACAGTCACGCTTTGTTTTAAAGTTACACAGGTGATAAAAGGTCAGCCCACGTGTTCACCTCTGCTCCACGGCAGGTTAATGACAAATCAGTCCATTGGGGTTTGAGGTTTAGCCAGGTGAAGACACCTCTGTTTTCCTCCACCTGAAGAGCCGGGAGTCATATGCAATTTCCCTCAGGCTGTCTCTTTCTCTTTTTTCACCTTTTCCATCTTTGTTTCTCTGTGTAGTCACCTTCCTCAATCAGTTAAGCAAGAAGTACTGTAGCTTCATTCTGTTAAGCTGCTTATCTCTAGCCCCTTTCACACAGCCAGTTCGAGGCGGGAACGTTGCGCCTTTAAGCCGCCTCGCTGTTCTGTGTGAAAGTCACGGAGGCGGAATGGGGGGGCCAAGTGGCCCCACCAATAAGCCGGCAGCGGAGGTAGTCACAGAGCCGAAACGGGGTCTGTGTGAATGACACAGCCGGCATGCCGGGGCCAGCCGGGGCCAGCGCTGACGCTGTCGTCACGCCTCTGATTGCGGAACGCCGGCATGCTGTGTGAATTTACAGACGGGAGCGGCGTTATGCCGGCGTTGTATGGTTCTGTGTGAACCAACAAAGGCGGCGTATTGGCAGGACTTCTTTACACCAATATTGCGGAATCTCTGTGTGAAAGGGGCTTCTGTGACAGCACAGTCCGGCGCTGTTAATCTTGTCTTTTGTCTGGATTGGTCAGATTCCTCCCCAAGGAACGTCGTTAAGTAAACACGAGGACTGGAACCTGTCCAGGCGTTTTTGCAAAATGAGACCTGGGAGGAGAAAATCCATCTCCAATTCGGTTCCCACCCAGCTTATTATTGACGAAATAAGAAAGGTTAAGGGTGTCTGTATGGCTAGCTCCTCACATCTGTAAATATTAACACAGAGAGTGTTGAATAGTACTTATAACACTGAATAGTTGATTTTCTAAGTATGTAAATGTTAAATTGCCACATAGAATTCTAATCTAAAATGTATTCACACATTTTAGTTGGTCAGAGTTGAAACAATTTCACTGAAACATTTGTTCAATACGGATTTTATCAAGTAGAAATGCAATTAAACAGCTGGCAAACAGCAAGTCTTAGCTTTTATAAATCAGTACTTAATGCTCAGCTCAAGTTTAGTTCACTTACATAATGTACAACAGCTGTAGGAGATCTCACTTAGATCCTAATGAGGAGCTTAAGCTTTTCCCAAACAGTTGAAGATTTCAACCTGGGCTCCCACTTGGCTGCTGTGATGTTTACCACAACACTGGTCCGCACCAGTCAAATGTAGTCCAAGGACAAACAAAAAAGAGGCATTTCAGGTCAAACTTGTGTGTTGGGACAGCAGCCAAACCCCCTTCTATGATCTTTCTCTGCTCCTCATCTCTCTTTGAAAGCTCGCCTGATGTTGTATTTTCACGAACTGGAATAAACCCAACATGACATGGGAGTTAAGAGCAGGAATCTCCACTGGAGCATGGCTGTTAGTTCATGCCTCTTTTTTTCTTTCACCGCATTTGGATGGCCTTCTGTTTCTGACGGTCCTTCACCTACTCTTTTCTTGAAAGGCCACGTGCTCGGCCCTCTGTCCAGCTGCCACCTGCCAGCAGAAAGCTTGCCAGACGCAGGCCCATGCGGCCCTGACCCCGGCAGATGTCTTGGAGTGGACACTGAGGTGGAGGGGTGTGGGGGGCAGGCAGAATGACACAAGCAGACAGAAGGAGAGACAAGATAAAAAAATAATAAAACAAAAAAAAATTGGGAAAAAAAGGCATTGGCCTTGGACATTATATTGTGACTGACATAGATTGTGTGTGTGTATGCCTGTGTGTGTGTTTGTGTGTGTGTGCCATGGGGCTCTACTGAATCAACTAATAAAGGAAACACTTCTTTTTTTTCTCGATGATTGACTGATAACATGTTTAGTATGTGCATTGTTCATTTTTATGCCTCAAAGTCAATCTTGTTACTAATCTTTGTTATATTTAAGAGTGAAAAAGTACCAACATGAATAAATTAGAAAGTACTGTAAACTTTTTTATAAAAATGGCGACATCATGTAATCAAAATGGCATACGAAGGGTTAAAGTAATTTAAATAGTTCAAATTTTGATAGTTTTTATTATGACTGAAGTTGACTGAAAGACTTGAGAAAAACAAAAGAAACAGTTTTTGGGAAAATCCTTTTTTTGTCGTCTAATGACCTGAAAAGGTAGTAAATTTATTCCCAGTGCATTTTTGACTTTTATAAGAATAATTTAAATTTCAACATTTTTCAAGAAAAAAACAATATTTGTGCAGAAACAAACAAACAAAACAAACATCCCATATGAATAGTACTACCAAAATGTTGGCAAAAAATTAAAGGAAAAAAAACAATGCTATTAAGATTAAATTGCAGAAAGTTGTAATGTTAAAAGTGTTTTTTTTTTTTTATTTAAAATTGTTTTAAATTTCAAATTATGTCAGTTTGCCGTTTGCTTATGAATGAATCATGTCTGCAACATGTTTTGGTCAAAACACTAAAGAGATACTGCACAGCTGCTCTCTTTTCAGCATGTTTTTGCAGAGTTGTTCTTAGCAGCTGGTTTCAGGGGGTGGAGTCTGCCACTCGACTTGACTCCACCCTTTCCTTCTGTGGAGTATGCCTCCTTTGAAGTTAAAGATGTTAAAGATCTACTTGGAACAGCATATGCAGAATGTTGGGACATCGGGTTGTGATAAAGATGGGGAGGCTGGATAATTCTACTCTAATCTGAGGTCTGATTTACTGTGAGATGTCACAGTACCCTGCAAATCTGAACTGCTCATTGAAGACTCGTTTTCAGAGATTAGTTTTTTGAGTTGATGGTGACTTCAAACACTCAAATGAATAGTCTCAAATGCAGAAAATTAGATTTTTTTTTCATAACGATGTCCCCTTTAAACTCAGTTATCTTTTTCTCGTCAGTTACATTACAAATGGTTTATGTTACTTGTCTGTGCCAAACATATAGTTTTCATATAAGACTGAATGTCCCATTTTTATTTAATGCTGAATTTATTCATATGAAATTGTACATAAACATAACACTTGACCCACACTGATCAAATCCTCTGAAAAATACAGCTAAAAACATTTAAAAATAGAAATGCCTGTTGCTGATTCACCGACTGCTTGGTCTTGTCATTATTAAAGGAGGAACAAATTGATGAGCCGAGATAAACGGGATCATGACTGTATGCTGGCTCGTCGTCACGCTGCCCTTCTTTCTCTGCTCCCTCAGATAATGGGGAATTCGTATGCTGGGCAGCTGAAATCTGCTCGATTTGAGGAGGCCCTCCACAACTCGATAGAGGCGTCGCTGCGCTCCAGCAGCGGAGATCCGCAGCCCATCTTCACGCAGCTCTACCTGGAGCCGGAGTCGTATCCTGGTAACATGGAAGGTAAGACAGGGACTTCACAGTGTTTTTTTCTGAGGTGTTGATGTTGATTTTTTGATTTCTAGTCAACTTTGCTCAAATATTAATTCTAAAGATTTTTGTTTTGCCTTGACCTGTTCAGCAATAACGAAGAGTCTTGATGACTCTTCCCTAATTTAATGTTGTTCCTTGTTATTAAATGTTAAATACAATTTAAAAGGAATTATTGAGTTCATAATTCTGTTATCTAATAATTGCTCTTAAAAAAAAATGACACAAAGTAATCTGTCCAGTAGATGTGAAGTCAAAAGCTCACATAACGGCGCCTGAGTTTACGAACGGTCACTCCTCCAACGATCCGGAGGAGCTGGAGGATGACGACGACTCGGACAGCAGCAGTCCTCCGCTTCCCTATCTGCATACTCCTGCGCCAGATGGCTGCTGCACGCTGGACGGTATAAAGAGAGAAACTTTTCCGAAGCATGGTCAGGGGAAAATATTTGTTAAGATTAAATGATTACAGATGATAAACTTTGACTGCATAACCTTTACGTGAAATCTTTGAATATCACATCAGATTCTTGCTCTGACAATAAAAAAAAACAACCTCTTGTTTTAGGATTTTGTCAAGCTGGAAAGGACCTCCGCCTGGTCTCCATAGCAACAGATCCCATCGAAGTCCCAGCAGGCTTTGAGCTGATCGGTGCCAAGTCCCCCAGTGTCCCTGAGCACATTTTGGTGTGTGCCGTGGACCGCCGCTTTTTGCCTGATGAGAATGGGAAGAATGCACTTTTAGGTCAGTCTGCTCTCATTTTGAGTTTGTGGTGAATGGATATATTCTGCTGCCTGTGCTCAGCACTGTAAATACTTGTTTGATATGCGTGGAAAATAATGAAATAATTCTGTCGTTGTGGCATTAATTCCAGGTTTTTCAGGAAACTGTGTTGGCTGTGGTGAGAAGGGTTTCAGATACTTCACTGAGTTTTCAAATCACATCAATCTGAAGTTATCCACCCAGCCCAAGAAGCAGAAGCACTTAAAATACTACCTGGTGAAGAATTCTCAGGGTGCTCTGTGCAAAGGACCCCTTATCTGCTGGAAAGGTTAATAAGACTTTGCAAAATCCAGATTTTATAAATCTACATATTGTGGCCTGCAAAGGTTTGGGTAACCCTTAAAATCTCTCTCTTGTTAGCATTGTTTTAACTTCATACTATCCTATTTTCATTCAGTGTTGCAGCTTGTAAATCCCTTTTGTTGCCAGTTAAGTCTCAGCTCGACTGTACATTGGTTTGTAGTCTGTTCACAAATTTTTCATGATGTTTAGGTACCTGGCAAATGCTTCTGCTTGATGCTCTTGAAGTAGTTCAATGTAAATGATGTGATATTTCTCTGACAATTCCCTGAATTTTATCAGAAGGCATTCCTCCTTCTAACAGTAAAAGGTTCCTGTGCAATCGGGTGCAACCACAACACAAGGTCAAAATATTATCAAACTATCTTGATTTCCAAATTGCACGCAGCCTTATTTAGATGTGCAATTTTTTTTGTAATAATGTAGTTTTTTGTTTTTCAATTTGCTGGCTTATACTTTAGAGTAGTATTTGTGAAAGTATACATATATAGAATAACATTTCCTACAGACAGGGCATGTAAATAAAGATCTAATTCCTGCAGGTCATTTGCAGTCAACAGGATTTTAATTTGCTGAAGGCCCAGAAAGGTTCCTTGATCTGGGCTCTGACTATTCCTGTTCTCTGCTCAGGAGAAGAAAAAAACAGCTTTAAAATATCTTTTCAATCCTTTATAACCTCTCCTTTTGTGGGTGCTGTGCTAGAAACCAAATGCCTGATTGTTGGGATATAAAGAAGTCACTGCATTTACCTGGTTTTTCCTTAAGATGACCCAGAATGAACCATTAAAGTCAGACGAGTTAGTAAACATACAGAATAGGCGCTGTTAGTCGAAATGCTGCAAAGACTTCATTTTTAGGTACATGCTTTTTGGGGATCCTTTAACCTTCAACATACTTGATAATACCGAAAACTTGGGGCAGGATAACCAAACCTTTGTATGGCACTGTATGTATATTAAACCCTTAATTTATTCTCTGCTGATGTCGCATACTTTGCATAACGGTCTTTGTGATCCCTCTCTTTGTGTTCTCAGACAGTAAAAGCCGTCAGTTTTCCAGCAGTGCATCGACATCCAAACCAAGTTCGTCCTCCTCTCTGAGCGGCAAGGAAAACGGAGGCACCAGTGGGCACAGCTCCTCTCCCTTTTCCCTCTCAGGTGATGCAAGTTTTCAGCAAAAGTGTACCTGTAACATGGCTCATGCTGATAGGATTTCACCTGTAATTCACATAAACACGAAGGTGAAATTATGAACACTTTAAGGTTTATTAGTCTAAAGCCTGAGAGAAGTTCAAATATGTGTTAGATTCTTCGCTTCACCTCCTAGTAAAGTCACAATCTAGGCACCAGGAGGCAGCTGCGTTGCAGTGCACGACTATGACCCCGAGTGACGTCCCCCTCAACGACTAATCCTTAACATCAACCACTCCTTAATCTGCTCCGAATGGCTGTCTATCATGTGGTGATTCCTGAATAGCACGCTTATATCTTGTTCTTGTGCAGCTGCAACGTATAAAGACTGCTTGTGTTTGACATTTACTTGAAGGCCAAAGACAACCAAACAATCAGTCCGTTGGAGACAGTGTGTGTACGTAAGTACTACGTGTGGTGATGAAATTGTGCTTTTGTTTTCATCTTTAGATTCTCCACCCAGCAGGACAGTACAAGCATCCTCTGTCTTTTTTGGCAGCCAGGACCTTGGGAGAGACTGTAGTTTCCTCAAACCTCTGGCCTCCACTCCTGGAATCAAGACTCTACCAATAGGTGAAGATTTATTAAAAAAAAATTTAGTGCCTGAAATAATGGATAGGCTCACTCTTATTTAGTACCATGTGCAAGAATCTAGATGCTAATAAGTTTGCACCTTTTATGAAAGTGAAAGCAACCTTGTCCTCATGCTGAATCCCGTTGCTTAGATACCTGATTTTCTTTGTTGTATGAACTGCAGTATGGGGATGATGGCGTTGTGGCTGACCATGGAGCAAAGATTAACCTTTGCTATGACCTGCTTGGATATACGTGTACACTCTAACGCCGATGCACACATAAACACTCTCTTGCGTTCGTGGGGCGATCAATATTGGAGGATGAATTGCTGTAATGACTTTTTAAGGCCTTGCTACCCATTAGACTCTGTACAAGGTTGCACTATTGACAAGCAAAGGCTACACATAACGATCAGTGTTGTAGGGTCTTGCACATACTGAATATTAGACAGGAAAATCCCCTATCGTAACAGGCGTATATCAATGGAAAATCAATAACCCTCTGCTATTGCTTACCCATTTTTATTAATTGCCTTTTCTTAATTTTTATGCTCTGTTCATAATTTATTAATTACATTTTTTTCTTTTCTTAGTGATACTATATGTTTAAAATGTCAGTGTTTGATAGAGTTGGCTTGTTGACATTGTTGGTACAGACTCGAAATACCTTGATAATATCTTAGAAATCAGGAAGGAAGATGCAGGTGCAGACAGAGGGGGAGGAGGAATTGTGTAGTGTTTTATTAATGAATGCATAAAACAGGCAAGGGCTTGGAACAAGATACTAAAAACCTGGAGCACTTAGCTGAATGCGTTAAGACTTCTCCGGAGCTGGTACTTTTAGGCTCATGAAGAGGTCATGTCAGGTGAGATTTTGAGAATGGAGGTAGGGTGCGGATTGAAAGGCAGAAGGACAGTTACCAGCAGTCAGTACGTTTACATGCATTAACAGAAAGTCGAATTGAAGCTCTTGAGATCAAGCTTTTAGCACTAGATAATGAGGTCCTAATTCCAGTTATTCCGGCCTGTATAAGCAACCCACCGAGCCGAGGTGGTGACTGCCCCGGGACTCCCCCTTCAGGGAGTGACGACACAGCGAAAGCCAGAATATCAACACAGTAGAAGAAGAAGACGAACAACAAAGAAAGAACCGGAAGAACGCCAATGCCAAAGTGCATGTGGCGCCACCTTAGCATTGCAAAGTCGAACGGACTTTACTCAATAATCGATTGTCTTCTCGCGCATGTATACTTGGATTTCTCAGAAACTCCAGTTTAATCCTTAACTAGATTGTTGCCAATAGCGTGATTTAGATGCATGTAACTGCACTGACTGTCAACTGAAATAGTAGGCAGTCCAGAAATGGAAATGTGGCTCCTTATTTGACTTGAGGGGTAGTTCTCTGTATCTAAGGTCGTTTTCACATGTGTTGGTGCACATCCGTGGTGCACAACAGATTTCATTGTATAATTTTCAGTTAGTGCAGGTCGGGTTTACAACTGTCATTTTCACTCTAGCTAAAATACAGCACCACAACCCACAAGAAAATGGGCAATGCTGTCCTTGGTCAATATCAGTCTTGGCAGAGTGTCATGTTTCTATGACAACCAGCCCGAATTGATGAGCTGAAAAACATGGGCACACAAACTACACATTTTGACCCACAGTGTCACACTGCCTTTAAACGTACTATAAGGTTCTTCACACATGTACTCCACTTCATCTGTGTTTTGCACGCCATATTTTATCTTCAAATAGAAATGGGTTTGGGTTCTTATGTTTGCCTAGAGTGGTGCAAATAAACAAATCAAACTATTTGTTTATTTGCACCACTCTAGGCAAACTATGCAGTCTGTAAATGGTATGTGACTGACTGTGTCTGGGAGTCGCTTGTCTGTGACTGGTAGAATTACTTGCTTTTGTCATGTTTGTTTATGTGCTCCTTCACAACCCACAATGTACTACCACAGATAAGTACTGGTACTGGACAGTACTGGACAGACTGTCCGTGAATTCACCAAATAATCAAAATTAACTGTGGCTTCCAGTTCCTTAAGCTAATTCACAGCAGAGGAGCTGCAGAGCTGCCAGCTTAAGTTTTGAAGCAGAATGTCCCGTTTCGGGTGCCTATTTCTTTGCTAAACTGATAATGGCTAGCCATTGGTTAAGCTGACTGCCAATCAAAAGTCTACAACCCATATTATGATAAAATAGATTGCGTTATATGAATTCACACGAATGGGCTGTAACCCACCCAGGCTGTAAGTAAGTTGGCTGCAAAGTTGGACATTTTACATGGGAGTCATGTTAAAAGTGGGAATTGACTCACTTTTTGAAGCAGCACCCAGTGATCAGTCAATTAATTACAGTTTTTGTTACTTACTCAGGAGTAACAACTGATGAAGTTGTAACAACCCATATTTTACCTCTTAATGTCAGTTTGTACTTTTTTGTGTGTTTTCTCTCTGTCACACTCTTATTCACAAATCCCTCACTCCAGATGTGATATTTAGGGCAGCAGTCGGAGGACGGGGTGGCCGGGGAGTGGGGATATGTTAAGGTTTAGCGAACATTAATATCTCATTATCACAATATTAGAACTGGGCATTTCATAGTGAGACAAGGAAGGGTAGTGTCATCTGCTGGAGATGTGATGGACCAAGTTTATTTATTGTTGATGCATTATTGTGCCTGTTTAGCTCAAACACAGCTGCACCACAGAAGAACAAAGTGTTGGTTATTTATCATTTCAGACGACATTCCTAAAGTGTTCATGTGTGTTCTTCAGTACCCACAGCTCTCAGGGTGAATGGACCAAATAATGGCCTGGGTGTTGATGTACATCCTCCTTTGCTGAGCCCTTCCCAGGTGTCTTTAGGGCCTCCAGGACAGGGGCATCGCACAGCGGATCTAGGAGACAGTCCAGGTAGCAACCATCTTTTCAAGTTTTCAAGTTGTTATTTACCCCCCCACCCCCCCATCTATTTTAACATAGTCTCGTTTCTGTTCGATGTTCAGTGTCATCTGCTATGAACTCTGGTCCTCCAAAGAAGCGCCATCGCAGCTGGCACCCCAGCTCAATGGTGCCAGTCCCACCTACGGCTGTTCCTGTGCCAGCCATTCGTCCTATAATTTGTTCTCCAGGTTTGTTCTCCCGCATCCATGTTAAAATTAGCCAAGATTTAAATTGTCCCTGCTGTGTCATGTGTAGCCTTTTAAGCAAATTTCACTTTATGTGTGTCTGTGAGCTTGTCTGTGCAGAGGGGTGCTTGTCCTCTTTTGGAAGCACAGACTTTTGTTTTTGTCTTTCCGTTACACCCCTTTCTCATCCCTCTGGTGTGGAAATGAATATTTCTGTGAGGTCTCTCATATTCTTGGGTATTTATGGATGATTCACTCAATGTTGCCATGGTGATCGAGCAGGACAGCTTGGTGCAGAAATCATTAACACTGGCATTCTTGGAGGAGCTATCGAGCCATTTTGTAATAGTAGTCATATAAAAATATACCCATTATTTAAAATACTAAAGAAAACATTGCATTGTATAAAAACAGCAAAAGCAAATCATTATAATATAGCCTTTTCTTTACTTTGGCAAGTTTATTTCTATAGCCCGATTCAACAACAAGGTGATTCAAAGTGCTTTACAAAGACATTAAAACATAAACAAAAAGAATAATTTTTAAATTAAAAAAAAAGAAAGAAATTGATAAGGTAAGATAAAATCCATTGTTAAAATATGATTAAGTTTTGAAAAGTACCAGTGCAGATTTGAAGCTTTATTCAAATACAGCTGAAAATAGGTGTTTCTTCAATCTGGACTTAAATACACAGAGTGTTTCAGTGATCTGAGGCTTTCTGGGACTTTTTCCAGACATGTGCAGCATAGAAGCTGAATACAGCTTCTCCACGTCTGGTTCTGAGTCTGGGAACTTAATAAAAAGCTGCATCCAGATGACCTGAGGGGTCTGGAAGGTTCATACTGGACTGTGATGTGGTCCACTTTTTCGGTCATAGTGAGGACTGGAAGTTCTGAATGAGCTGCAGTTGTCTAACTGACTCATTGGGTAGACCTGTAAAGACGCTGTTACACTAATCCAGCCTACTAAAGATGAATGCATGGACTAGTTTTTCCCGGTCCTGCTGTGACATCAGATATTTTATCCTTGATATATTCTTAAGGTAATAGTAGGCTGAGTTTGTTATTGTCTTAACATGTTAAGCAGAAGAGGGCCAAGGATGGAACCTTGTGGAACTCCACATGTGATTTATGTCTGCTCAGATGTAAAGTTACCTATGTAAATAAGTAAGTATGATTTGAACCAGTTTAGTACAGTTCAAGAAAGTTCTCCAGGTGTTTGAGTAATATACTGTGGGCAACTGTCTCAAATGCAGCACTGAGATCCAGTAAAACTAAAACTGATATTTTTCCGCCATCTGTCTTCAGCCATATGTCATTAAACACTTTGGTCAGAGTAATCTCAGTGCTGTGGTGCTGTCTAAAACCTGACTGGGAGGCATTGTAGCAGTTGTTTTGGGATCAAAAGTCATTTAGCTGTTGAAAAAACGCTTTTTCAAGGACTTTACTTAAAAATGGGAGATTTGAGATGGGCCTGTAGTTGTTCATTTATGTCTTGTCAAGATTGTCTTCATTGTGTTGTTTTGAGTGGCCCTGGAAACACACCTGACATCAAGGACAAGTTCATGATTAGTAACAGGTCTGACTCTAAAATCTAAAGACCTTTTTGAAAAAAGCTGTTGGCAGGATGTTTAAACAGCAAGAGGAAGAGTTCAGCTGATTCAAGATGTCCTCCAGGTCTTTGCTGTTAATGGGTTGAAACTGTGTCATGGTGTTTAAATAAGTGTTCGGTGGACAAAGTACATATGCTGAACCTGCTGCTGATGTACCAACTGCTTGTCTGATATTTTGGATTTTGGATGTCAGGAGTTTGGCAAAGTCATTGCAGGGCACGGTGGAATGAAGTTCAGTTGCCACCGATACAGGAGGGTTTGTTACCGGTACTCTGTCAACTCTAGCAAATAAGGCCCGAGCATTATTACTGTTTTTGGTGATGATGTCAGAGAAGTAGGACTTCCTTGCATTCCTCAATTGTAAATTATAAGTAACGCAATGTTTTCAAAGTTGTGCTTTTAATATTGCAGTTGTATTTTGACCTTTTTCTTATAACTTTTTAATATGTCCACTTGGTGTTTTAAAATGCTGAAATATATATTGTAAGTAAAACTAGTACAAGTGCTGTTGATTAGGAATAGTTTATCAAAGGTTTACATTTGGAAACACATTAGTAGCTTTTCTAACGTAGTATGGTCATAGGCTCATGTAAATCAACTTGACAGCTCCTATATAGACCAGGTCTGTATTTGCGATGTACGGCAGGTGTTGTTGCATCACACACATCGCCTAGAGTGACAGTGATCATCTGCATTGGCTGCATCCAACAGGATCCAGGGGTTTCTCAAGCTAACAACAGCTAGCTGCACCACTAATGCAATAAAGTTTCCCAGAGTGTCGGCCTACCAAAACACGTCCTCAGTTATGTTTTTGAACCCCCTGATTTAGAAATCAAACACTGGATTTAATTCTCCCGCTACAATAAAACACATAGATCAATGGTATTAACTGACATACAAGGTGAAGAAGCAGAAGAAAATGCAGAGAGCTCCATACAATTAAATTCAAATTAGAAATACTTCATTAATCCCCAAAGGAAAATTGATTAATTTGTGATAAATCAATACAAGCACTGAGGGGTAGATATGAAGATAATTTTAATATTTTGAGAAATTGTAATACAAAATAAGTAAGTAGTTGCATATAAGCAAATTTAAGGCATAAACAGACTATTCTAATCACAAACAATCAAAAAATGTACTGTTATTGAACCGAAATGTGTTTGTATTTGAGGAGGTTGAATCAAAATCTGGACAAAAGGGTGAAATTTAGTTTTTTATAGAAAAATTATTTTCTCTATTTGTGTTGCGCTTCAGTGTTACTGTACTCCTGTGAATGCAGTTTAACGATCAACAAATGTTCTACTACAATATTTTCTGTCAAATGTAAAGATGAAGAGGTTAAAGCTGAAATCTATAATTATTCAAGATTTGACTTAAAATTCCTTCCGTCCTCCAGGTTCTGTCTTAGCAGTGTCGTCTCCTCAGCCGCCTGTAGCAGGTGTCATCCAGCCACAGCCTGTCAGCGCTGGAGAAACAGTCATCATCCCCGACAACTTGCTCAGCTCTTCAGGGGTCCGTCCTGTCATCCTCATTGGTAGGAGCTTTATTTCACTTCCTAAGCACGTTGCACAGAGAAACAAATATGAGTTCATATAAAAGTAAACTAGAATTTGTTTTGTCTGAATTGTTTTAGTTGTTAATTTTGGCCCTGCAAGTTTCCTTTTTACTCAAGACAGCTTTTCTTTCAGGGCATGGCACTTTACCTTATTTCTATGGGAATGTTGGCGATATCGTGGTGAGCCCCCTGCTGATCAGCTGCTATAAAAGCAGCCAGCTGACTGAAAAAACCCTGGAGACACTGGGCCTCCACAGCAGCCAGATACTCAGCGTGGAGACCACGATCCTACTCACTTTACAGTATCTTGCACGTTTAGGTGAGCTGACACACACTTTTGTGATGTAAATGAAATGTTTATACATTTATACAGGAAGAAGAGGTCACACTAAAAGACTGCTAACACAGCAACTATTCCATTTTAAACTCTCTTCTTTCCCACAGGGTCAGACCAGATTCCTCTGAGGGAGGAGCTGGAGCAGATAGTTTTGAAGGCCATGTTGTGCTGTCCTGGGAGTCCTGCCATCTCCCCGTCCCAGCTGCCATGGCTGGCTCGGATGGAAGCAAGCGTCTCTGGGGGCAGCGTCCAAGTGGTAGTTACCCACAACTCTCTGGGGGAGGGTATTTCTGAGTCCCTGCGGTCTCTCAGTGAAGTTCCTCACCATCAGCAGTGCCTGCCAACCTACGTGGTCATTATATGTGCCTCAAAAATGAGTGGCAACGAGTTCTGCGTGCTCGTTTTGGGTAAGTTACAGTCTCCCAAATGTATTTAAGTGATGATTGATTCCACTTGGAAACATTGTTTTACTGAACAAACTGTTCATGCTTTGTACTTTGGGTCTAAAACACACTTGCCTTTTTCAGGAAAATACCAAGCACGGGCCTTAGCTGAAGGCATGCTGACAACAAATGAGTTTCTGAAGGAAATCAGCTACGAACTCATCACAGGGAAAGTCAGTATCCTGGCCTCTCACTTCAAAACCACCTCTCTTGGTAGGTGTTTGCTCGTTCTATGGTGGTCTAAGAAAAACATGTTTTCAGAAAAATGTGATACTTTTAATGTTTATTGTGTTTCTGGTGGCAAGAAAGAGCAATTATTGAGAAGACTTCAAAAGGAACTTAATGATGTTTCATAGAATTAAATTATTTAAATGTTTTGTGGTACAACACACAGATGAAAATGCAGTTGAAGTTTGCTGTGTATCAGCTTTGTGCAAAACTCTTGCGCTCACTCCTCTGGCTCTCAAGTCCTTGTGTGACCATGGTGACCGGTTGTTTCCAGGGGACAATCTTGACAAGCAGCTGGTGCGATACCAACGCAGACGGAAAGGACAGGTCATCCTGCCCTTTCAGGGTGATGTCACGGACCACATCCACTCTCAGGAGGCTGCCAGCATGTCACCATCATCAGACACAGGTTAGACTGCTCCTGGGTGTCCTCGCTGTCTAAACTGATGTGTTTGCTTAATCTGTTAGTTGGCAGTGTTTTTTTTTTTTTTTTTTGTTTTGTTTAATCTGGGCCATTTTCTAAATCAATATGTTGCTGAAAACTGTGGATATACATCAGTTTTACTGACATTCGAATCACATGGGTAATTTACTGTCAACTAGATCAGGAGTTTTTATTTTTACATATATATATATATATATATATATATATATATATATATATATATATATATATATATATATATATATATATATATATATATATATATATATATATAATTTATTTATTTATTTATTTATGTATTTATTTTTTTGCTGACGAAAGGTGAATGTATATGGTGAAAAAATCTTGAAGATATAGTTCTACTTAGGAATTATTTATTAAGTTGTAGACTCTTATAGGCAGCTAAAATTCTGTCAACAATGCAAAAATAATGATCTCCTCATAAATATTCATGTTGGTAAATTTCATGTTTCACAAATGTTTGACTCTGTAGGGTTTTCCCTCAATAAATATTCTCCTTCTATATTTTAACTGATTTCCTAAAACAACTTTTATACATTTAAGTGGGTAAGGTGAAAGCCAATTTTTGCAATGCATTTCTGTGGAATACAGCCCTTTACAAGCACCTTAATTTAACAAAAAATATAATAATATAAAAAATACAATTTTGGGAGGAGTTGAATTGGACATTTGAAAATGAAATTCAAAATGTATTCATTAGTAATTTTGACGTTATTCTATTATGTGGAGAGTGGTAGTTTAGTGGCTACAGAGCCCGGAGCAAGGCCCTTAACCGTAATTGCTCACCCTGTGTTTGTTCTCTCAGACATAAGTTGCTTTGGATAAAAGCATCTGCTAAATGACAGCATGATTATTATTATTCATACATTAGATTATGCACTTGGCTTTTTGAAATACGGTCAATCTGAAACTCTCTCTGTGGAGCCATATTTTCAGGCCAGTTTAAACCCCCGGCCCTGAAACTACAGGGATTTCTGGTCAAATTTAAAACAGGGCTGATTGAATGTCAGGATGGCCTGTATGAGATTATTATTCAGAGCCAACCTGATGATACTTTAACTTCAGAGCACCGCTTTGTAATTGCAGTTACAAGGATATATTTGTTGTATAATATTGACACCAATGTCTCTGCTTGTTCTCCTGCAGCAGAGCTTCTGCATAAGGTCTTTCAGATCCATTCAGCCCAGCTGAGCGTGGCTCGGAGCCTCCTTTCTCAAGTCTGCTCCATTGCTGATTCGGGAACCAAGAACCTGGACTTGGGCCGTTTTTGCAAAGTCGATTTTCTTGTTCTGGTTCCACCATCTCATGTTCTGGTACACCAGACAGCACAGCGGATCCGACAATCAGGTAACATAAGACAAAACGTGACTTCCTGTAAGGATTTGCTTCGATCCTAAGCGATCTTTTCTGTTCAGAGTTCAAGCGCTGTTGTTTAAATTAAATTACTATATTAGCTGAGTCTCGTCCTTGATGTGTTTTTACCTCAGGAGTGCTGGTGGACTTGGGGAATGAAGATGCCGCCACAGCGTACCAGAAATCAGAAAAATACGTGGTGCGTCTGGATTCTGACGTTCACGCCAAGATGGAGGTGTTCATGAAGAAAGTCAAGCAGAACCCCTACACTCTGTTTGTCCTCATTCATGACAACGCACACGTTGACCTCACTAGGTGAGGATGACTTTAAAAACACAGGAAGTCTGTAATAAAACACAATCAAAACTGATATTGTTTTTGATGTGCTCACAATTTAATATGCTGTTAAAGGAAGAGTAGTGGTTTGCACATGCGGCCTTGTCCTTATACACTGATAAAAGGGTAGAACAGAAAGTCAAAACAAATACACAACCTTGAGGTTTGGTGAAATGTATTCACAAAAAAGAAGTTCCTGATGTGTTCTTTTTTATTAATAGACGTATTTGTTTCTAAGCTGTATTTGATTTTGTGGTGACGCAGTTGCAGGAGTTTACAGTAATTAGTTTGTTTTGAAAATAGTTTTCACTGCCAGAAACATTATACAGATCACTTCCTGTTTTCCACGGCATCTGGTTTTGCGAATGACCTCCCACACACTGGGCAATTAGTAACCAGTAAACACAAACGTTTTGTTCAGGGATCATGGTCCTAATTCAAAAACAAGTTAAACTTTATAACAGCCATGGTAGGAAAAGTATAGATGCTAAATGCACCCATGACTCCTTTCAAACACTTTGCTCCGCTTTGTTTTCAGTGCATTGTCGGGCTCTGTGTGCCACGGGGAGCTGCAGGGTCTGGCTGACCGTGTGGTGAACTGCCAGGAAGTCCTAGAAGCCATGAATCTCTTGGTCCTGCAGGTTAGCTGCTTTCCTTACACCCTGCAGACCCACCAGTCCCGCATCAGCATCGCAAATGAAATTCACTGGCCGTCCAATGAACGTCAGGTGAGTTTTTTTTGTTCTTTTTTTCTTACCACCTCACTCCAAAAAGCCTCAGTTGTTCCGAATTTATGAAACAAAATTTATGAAGCCTACATTCTAGTGTTTGTTTAAAAATAAATACTTTTATTTTGGATGGTAATCAACATTTAAAAAAATCTACTCGACTAAATAAAATATAGAAAAAAAATATCCCTTTTTTCTGCAATCCACTCTTAGAAATGCAGCACAGCTGCTCCACCTGCTGGCCACAGAGGTGCAACACACAAGCTCAATGCAGTTAGTGATAAAAACAATCTCTAGTGGAAGAGTTGAATCACAAACCACCAAGGCTTGAAGCAATCTTATTTTAGTACATCCTTCAGTTTAAGACCAACCTCCATAAAAAATGTTACGTGTTTTAACACACAGGATTTGCTGCCAGGACAGAGACTGTGCAAATTGTAAAAACAGTTAAAGGTTTTAATTAGTTAAGAATGAATGGTGTTGATGTGAATATTCCCTCCCAGCAGAGGGAGCAGTCTCCTAATGAGCTGGGGTACTTTGGACTGAGGGACTACAGCAGCTCCCTGCAGTGGGGCGTGGCCAGTCCTATCCTGCGCTGTGACGATGCCTTCGAGAAGATGGTCCACACTCTTCTGGAAAGGTTTGTCAAAGCTAAAAAAAATCCCTTTAGCTTTCAAAAACAACATAACCCTGCTAAAGGCATCCTTGTGATATTGAGAAACATAATTATCAGTCAAACTAACAAACTCTGACATGATTCCCAGACATCCACACCTACACAGCATGGTGATCCGCAGCTACCTGCTGATTCAGCAGTACACCGAGGCCATGATGGCTTTGACCTCCTCCCCTTCACTGAGGGACCACATAACCCCAGAGACCCTGGCCATGGTGGAGGACCTGATCAACACTCCAAGCAGAGAGGGCGCTCAGGGCCGCGGCCACATGTTGCTGGTCCGCGTCCCCTCCCTGCAGCTGGCCATGTTGGCCCGAGAGAGACTGGAGGACGTGAGGGACAAACTGGGGCTCCAACTGTGCTTCGCAGTGCTGCTGGGCAGTCCTGCATCTGAAATCAACCTGCCCAGATACTTTGCCAACCGCCTCAGGGTGAGAATAACACCATTTCAGATTTTACATGAGGACTATTTTGTGTTCATTCTGCTTTCTCCCAAACATTTCAAATGTTATTGTAGATACTCCAGCTTCCTTTCGCAGTCTAAAAACACATAAATCTGTGATTTTACATTGGCTACAGTCATGAGTGTGAGCACACATGGTTTACATCCAAGTGGCGCTATGATGGACTGGACCAGTCCAGGATGAGCCCCACGTTTCACGCTTCATTTAGTTTTTTCACAATTTGATAAGACAAAACCAGCTTTTTAATATCTCTATGTTATCAGTATCAGTCCAGCATGTGCTGTCGAATGTCAAGTCCATCCATCCGTCCGTCCGTCCGTCCGTCCGTCCGTCCGTCCGTCCGTCCGTCCGTCCGTCCGTCCGTCCGTCCGTCCGTCCGTCCGTCCATCCATCCATCCATCCATCCATCCATCCATCCATCCATCCATCCCTCCCTCTCCCGGATGACCGAGGTTCTCAGCCTCTATAAAGCCTGGACACCCTGCAGTCACCCTGAAAGTCAAGTCTTACGTGAAAACTGTCTAACTCAAGTGTAAACAATATGCAATAACGTTGTATCGTGTCACTCTGCAGGCATGGCGGGGCTGCGAGAATGAAGACTGGGTACCGCACACATACGAGGATCTGGAAGGGCTCCCATGCATCATCATCCTCACAGGGAAAGATCCTCTTGGAGAGACTTTTCCCAGGTAAAACCAACACTTCAAACATGTAGCTTCAAAAAGTCTCCACCACCACTAAATTTGTGACGATGGATTTTTGCATGTTTTTAGCATGGTTTTACATCTTGATTTGTGTAACTATTATATCAGAATTTCTCAAAATCAGACGTTATCTTTTATTTGACAAAAGAAAATAGAATAGAATAAGATATGTCAGAATGAATGTCGGCAACAGATCTCAGCAACAATCACTGTCTTCCAGGTCTCTGAAATACAGCGACCTGCGTCTGATAGACTCCAGCTACTTGACTCGTACGGCCCTGGAGCAAGAGGTGGGTCTGGCCTGCACCTATGTGTCTACGAGCGTGGTCCAGGAGCCCAAGACGGCCATGACGCCTCGAGAATCTGATGTAGAGAAGACCTCCACTGGTTTGAATGATGGAGATGAGCTTGAGAGACCACAGAGCAATGGCAGTGCTGCAACCAGAACGTCTGGTGAGCGTCTTTCAAATACTCAACTGTTCAATCATAGATGTAGATATACTGCACAGAGTCATTGCATTGCCCTTTAACCAAAAAGAGGATGATTTAACAGAAATGTGGGTTTAATTTAGAGGGAAATAAGCAGCATAGGTGGCTCAAATGTAGTTATGTTAAGGAAGTTGTGCCAGGATTTAATAGTGATGTATAAATGTTAAAGCATGATCCGTTACAACTTATATTTCTCTTCCATCTCTCAGGTTCTCTGGCTGAAAATGGCGTGAGCTCATCTGACATTGTCGACTCTTCTCAGAAGCCCTCCACCTCCACCTCACTCCCCGAAGGTGTCGTCACCTCAGACATAGGCACATTAACACAAGGATTCAAGCAGGAGTGCGACTCTCTGGGAAGCCAGCTTTCCTCCAACCCTTCCAAGACCTCCAACGCCCCTCCGTCCCTTTACTCCAGCTCTTCATCCTCCTCCCCCTGTACATCCTCCTCTTCCGCCCAGAGGCCGAGCCAGTCCTCACACTGCGGTCGAGCATCCAAATCCTCCAGGGTGTTACCACGGACCGTCATTTTGTCACGAGCGGCATACAACCTGCTGGCCGGGGAACCGGGGAGTCAACTGAGCTCCTTCTCACTGCTGCCTCATGCAGACGTGGCCTGGAGCAGCCCGCTGAGGCCCGTCATCACCCACAACCATCAGGGGGCCGAGCAGAGCGTGTACTACCGCCAGTGGACCGCTGCCAGGCAACATCATGCTGATTACGAAGCGTCACGTCTGCCACATCCACGACGACTCCTGCTCTGTGGACCCCCCCAGGTAACTCAGTTCAATTCAAATCAATAAAACTTGTTTATCCAAGAAGAGAAATGACACTGTTGCAGTAAGAAGTTTCTCCTCAATTGCATCAGATTCTGTATTTCACATGTATGTAAATATGTTTTTGCAAAGTAAGGGAATAAAAGACGTTAAATATAGATTTTAATTAATGAACTAGAATGAATATCTAATTAGTAAACCTGTTTGATTGCATTCACTTTGTTAATAAAGAAAATGTTAGAATATTTTCCACAGTTTTGGTTCATTTAAAACACTGGAAATAAAATCAAGGTGCATGTTTGCAGGAATGCCACAAAGTCACCTCAAGAATATTTGTTTGTCCTTTCTGCAGGTGGGAAAAACTGGCGCCTACCTGCAGTTTCTCCGTATCCTGTTTCGTATGCTCATCAGACTCTTGGAGGTGGATGTGTATGATGAGGAAGCGGATGAGGAGGAAGGTGAGGCTTATTGGGATTTTCTGATTGGTGCAAACATTTTCCTGTGAGTAAAATGTAAATAAAAACAGAGATAATTTACACCATAAATGTTATAAAAACTGCACAAAGACAACTTAATTCATTTTTAAAGTATATCAATGCCATTGTTATTGTAAAATAAATGGCAAACTGATGCCAGAAGAAATTTTCAAAATCTGGGAGAAAAATCTGGTGCACAAGACTTTAGAAGATGTGCAGTGCTAACTGTTGATCAATAAACAGTTAGCACTAACTAATAAAGATAGTGAGAGACAATCAAGAGGTTTCAAAAACCATGTTTCATTGACAGCTTGCATCCTAGAAATGCAAATTAAAACACTGATCATGTCACGGGGGAAATAAAATAAAGTAAAGTGAAACACAATGGAAAATGTATCTTTAGTCTGATAAATCACACATAGAGCATAGACGTTGTAGTTAAAAAAAAAGAGAAGAGGCTTCTGGGTTGATGTCAGAACTCAGCTGAAAAGCTGACATCAGTGACCTGTGGATATACGTTTTTATATGTATACCCTTTTATATGTATACACTTTTAAATGGAAGACTCTTAATCCTGTATCAACTGCATCAGTGGTCTGTTCAACAGAGGCAGAGAAATCTATATGGTGTTTCTATGAGACATATTCTCAAAAAATGGTCTAATGGTGGGTGAAGTTCTCTTACCGTTTACCTTCTTCAAATGTGCAGAAACTTCAGAGGGTATCACTCCAGCAAATATCCAGTGGCCTGATATTGAGGATGTTCGAAAATTACAGTTTGACCCCAACCCCCGAGATCCTAAGTTCAAACAGGCCAGTCCTGTTTACTCAGACAAGATGCCCAAGCGCTTAAAAGGTGAGAAAAATATGCAAATAGGCCACGGTGTCCTGTTAGAGTTAAACACTTTGATCTGCCATTGTAAATGCAACTTGAATGTTAATTTAAACACATTTACCTGCAGATTTCAAACAAGAAGGAGAGAACCAAACACAACCCAAACGAGTGATCAGATCGATGCGGCTCAGCAGGTTTGCAGCCCACAACGCTTTTCATCACTGCGAGCAGTGCCACAACTACTGTGAGGCAGGGCCAGCCACACAGGTGAGATAAAGATGCTTACGTTGGACTTCCTTGGCTCTTAGCTGCTGCTTTATTGCAGACAACAACACAAGCACATATCTTACCCCAGGGGTATTCAACTAGATAGGCCGGAAGCCACATCTGCAAAAAGACTGTATTGAGAGGGCCGCACTGCGTTCGCACACAAAGCGCACAGGCGGAAAATTTGGGAGTTTTCAAAATGTATTTTGCACTCAAAGATGAAGATTTATGTATATATAATACATTTGTGCACAGGAATGACCAGGAGAAGATATATGTCTAGTTTACATATGAATTATGTATTAATTGTCTCCAGATTTAGTCACTGTGAATGTTAAATATAATATTCAGATAAGGAAATATTATTTTAAATGCATGTTCATTTTGAAACCATGCATTGTGCAAACTTAATGAAGTTGATATTGACCTACTTTTAATAAAACACTCCATAATGACAAAGCACCACTTTCCACCAAGATTTCCTTATTTAAATATTATATTAAGCATTGAGCACAAGCATTTCAGTCCATAGTAGCCAGTTTGATGTTATAAATAAGCAACCAAAATATTAACCATAAGCTCCTTTATTTATGACACATCTGTGCATTATATCAGCAAAACAAAACAATCGCATGAAATTATAGGAGGCTTAGAAGTGAAATACAAAGTCCTCATTTAGAGATTCAAATGAAATTTCAGGCCAATCCTAGAAGTCTAATAATGTAAACAAGTCCTCTATACAACGGAGGTTAATAACAAATAATGTGGCAAACATTATCACTGTGCAACACTGGCAAAAAATCCGAAGTAGTAAAAAACATCTCTAGCAAGATTAACATGTACAAACACTGTCCAATGAATCATTAACCAACTGAAAACTTGTATTAATTAACAAAATGCGATATGTAAACCATGTTAGTTTCGCTTACTTCGTCACTTCTGGCCACCGGAAGTGACGCCGGACGGCGGCCGGAAGTGACATTAAATGCAACGATATATAAAACGATTTAATATATATTACCGTAAAAACATTAATAACTAAGTATGAAATATGCCCAGGGGCCACATAAAAACTCCTGGCGGGCCGCAAGTTGAATATCCCTGTCCTACCCCTTCAAAATACGTTCACAAAGATTAGCTAAAAGATTTTTTACTATTTGGAGTTGCATCAAATTGTTATCTCTGCACATTGCAGCTGTCGGAATGCACCTTCCACGCCTTCACCTTTTGCTCGTCCATGTTGGGAGAGGAGGTTCAGCTCCAGTTTTTCATTCCTAAAGCCAAGGAGCAGCACTTTGTTTTCAGTCAGCAGGGCAGCCACCTGGAGTGCTTGCGACTGCCTCTGATCTCCACCAAGGTTAGTTTACTCAGCACACATGGGTGCCAATGCGTTGGTGTATTTACTTATTTTCTTTGAGAATTAAAGTTGGGGCATCTTAAAGTTAACAATAGAGGCATCGATCAGACAGGAAAACTTTTAATCAAACTTTGTCTCTGTTTCTGTGCAGGGCCCCGATATTCTCAAGAGTCCTATCTTCATCCCAACAACGGGGCGCCAGGAGCACGGCCTGCTCAACCTGTTCCATGCCATGGAAGGCGCCAGTCACCTTCACATTCTCGTAGTCAAACAGTTTGAGATGCCTCACTACAGGAAGTACTGGCCCAACCACATCCTGCTCGTCCTGCCTGCGATGTTCAACAACGCTGGAGTCGGTAAGAAGCGCACTGGTGTACCAGAACTCAACATAACTGTATTTTGCAAACAAAATCCATATGGTACAGAGCCCAAACAAACAAACACACCTGAACAATTTTGTTGGTACTCTTCCAAGAAAAAAACAACAAAAAAACCTAAATAGTCACTGGAAAAAAAACCTGAACCTGACAAAAATAATAATATATGATAAATTACTGAAAATTGAGTCATGAAATTGCATTTGCGTTTGAATCATTTAAATAAACAAATTCATGAAATGTGCGTGGACAAATTAGTTGGTACCCCTAGAAAAGACTGATAATTTGACTGTAGAGACATGCTAAACTGAAGCGTGTCCTGTAATTATCATCACAAGGGTCGTTAATCTCGCAGTAAGTCAATTTAACTATTTAAAGGGTGAAAAAACGTAATTCTGCTGTTTGGTATCATGGTGTGCACAAGACTGAACATGGACCAGAGAACGCAAAGGAGAGTGTTGTTTGGGGAGATCAGAAAGAAAATTCCAGACAAGTAAGTTGGAGGTTAAGAGCATCTGCAAGCAGCTTGACATTCCTGTGACTACAGCAAATTTCATTCAGAAGTTTAGGGTCCACGGGAATGTAGCCAACCTCTCTGGAATTAACCGCAAGAGGAAAACTGATGAAAGATTAAAGAGATGGGCAAAGTGCCTGGAACAACTTCCAAAGAGATTCAAGCTGAACTCCAAGGTCAAGGTTCGTCAGCATCAGATCACATCATCCATCAGTGGTTGGGATGAAGTGGATTTAATGGAAGACAACCGAGGATGACTCCACAGTTGAGAGCAAATGGTGAAAAATCGAGACTGAAATTAGTCAAAATGTATTTTCTTTGGATAGATGAAGCAAAACTGGATCTTACTGGGAAGTCACATCTGTTCTATGTTCACGGACACAAAAATGAAGCACGAAGAGAAAAGAAAACTGCACCGACTGTGAAACACGTAGGAGGCTCGGTGATGTTCTGGGGTTGCTTTGCTGAATCTGTGCAGAGTACATTGAAATCTCAAGATTATGAAGGCATCCCCCCCCAGTGCATTCAGTGAATTCATATTACTTTTGCCACTTTACATTTATTCCATTGACTATTATGGATTTTTTTTCTTAAATGGAAAAGTATCAACAAAAATGTTAACGTCTGTATTGTCTGGGTTTTCCTTTTCTCAAGATTCGGAAAGGATGTTTTTTTTATACATAATTTTTCTTTGTTAGATTGTTTATTCATGTTCTCTGTTTTGTGCTTATCCATTTACTTATCTGCACAGTTGATCAGTCTGCTAATGGTTGTAGTTAATAAGCTACAAGGGTCATGAGTTGTTACAGTCTCTTTATGCCGCTTGCTTGTAGTGGGGAAAAGGTTAAACACTTTTAGCCAATGTGAAAGATTAGTGGTGTTTGAAAAAATCCACCGTCCAGTCAGGTGATTTGTGAGGGAGCCAATTAGGTGTAAAGACTGGGGGAAAAAAATGAAAAACTACCTAAACTATGCTGCTTTTAGAAAGATGACAACACTGTTACCTTGACCCTTGATTATAGTGTCCCATTCTGCCAACAAGTCTGCCCTGGGTAGACTATAGACTGTTCAGCAACTTATGTGCAGCACCATACACACTCTTATTCTGAACTTATAATAGCTCCCTTGTTCATTTGCAATGTACATGCATACTTGGCAAATGATTCAGTGATGTGTACCACTTATTAGTTCCTCCAGCAAACTGTTGTGCTTCAAGGACATTGCAGGTGTCATTTTTAAGGGTTTGAATGAAAAATGGATTCATTCACTTATGTCTCTTCAAGGTGCTGCTCGCTTCATGATCAAAGAGCTGTCATACCACAACCTGGAGCTGGAGAGAAACCGGCTGGAGGAGCAAGGTGTCAAGAGACAAGATGTATGGCCTTTCATCGTCATGATGGACGACTCCTGTGTACAGTGGAGCACCTACCAGTCAGCAGATGGAAGGTAGTTGGCAAACAAGTTAAGAAGCTGCTTGAAATGTAAATAAAAACAAAATGCAGGGATTATCTAAAGCCGATTTTAGCACCAATATCATTTCATTTTAGACGCTGTTTGGGGCCTCCTTTGTTGTTTTTTTTTTATTTGAATGTGGTTTGGCATGTCTTGTTGAAATGAGTAAGTGTTTCCTTGGAAAAGACCGGATGCTAGCACATGTCTTTTCAGCACAAGTATATATCATTCAGCACGAATTGTGGCTTCACAGATGCGAAAATAACTGATGCCATGTGCACTAGGGCCCCCTCACATCACTGATGCTCTATTTGAACAGTAAAAAGCTGGATGAGCCATATCTTCTTAAGCCCGGAAGACACAAATATCATGATATTCTAAAAGAATTATGATGCGATTCATTATCGAAGGAGCATTGTGACTAGTGATGCACCGAAATGAAAATTTGTGGCCGAAACCGAAACCGAAAATAATAATAAACACTTTGCCGAATACCGAACAATACCGAACATGGTTCTTCGCAGTTTTTCATTTATTTTGCCAATTTTTTCACCATTGCATAAATCAAATACATTTGATTTAGGCATGCTTTTAAAAGAAAAAAATCTTTTACAAAATTACAAGGTAGAAAATATTTATTGAACATAAAAAACATTTTTTAATTTCCCAGCATTATGTTGTTTTGGTTCCACCTCCTGGTGAATGTTAGGTAAAATTCTTGTGTGGTTACTTTTTGGCTGGCCAATGATTTATGTTTGTGGTGCGCAACAGTTACGGAGCGGCCAGTCTATTTCCTTATATTACAACGCCGTTATTAATTGTTCGTTTTTTTTCACACTTATTCCACCGAACACCGAAAGTGTTTTTTTTCCATTTTTGGACGAATAATTTCGGTTACCGAACAATCGGTGCATCACTAATTGTGACCCAGATGGCAGCACTAGTACTAGTACTGAGTACTAGTGTTAGTACTGTGAGGATGCTTAGTTGAGTCTGGGGTAACTCTTATGATGGACAGGCAGCTGATCTGGGTGAAAGGTGGTTCAACATGAACCCTGGCTGGATAAAAGATTTACAGCAAATGTTGAATTAACTATTTGACTGCACCATCTTTTGGAGTTTTGAGTCTTTTTCTTCTTTACTTCTGTGTCTGTGTATCAGTGTCACTGTTGCCTTCATACTACTTGAAAAAATGTCTTCTATTTTTTTTTTTATTGGAACTATGGTTGAAAATTGTAATGCAATACATTTTATGGCCTCTTATAAGTCTTCTGTAAATATACATTTTTTTTAGTGACACATCTGATGGAAGTTCAACCTTCGCCAACGTGTCGCTGAAGACGGTGCTTCAGCACATGGAGAGCACACCAAAGATCTCACTGTACGCCATGTGTGGCATTCGCAAGTGGAGCAGTAGCCTGGTTCGCAAGTCGTCTAGTAACCCCTTCAGCCGATGTCACCTTCATGACTTTGTCATGCTCAATGTGGACCTGACACAGAATGTGCAGTATGACCTCAATCGGTAAGTTTGCCGAAGACCTAAGCTAAGTGAGCTAAGTGATGTGTGCAGTATCTTTATATTTGACGTTGTTGTCTTGTGCAGGTATGACTGCGAGGAGGTGGACTTCAATCTGAGGATTAATAGCAGTGGGCTGCTGCTGTGCCGCTTCAACAACTTCTACCTGATGAAGAAACACATTCCAGTCGGGGGAAATAAAGACTTCATAGTCAAACCTAAACTCATGGTAGATTTCTTGTTCACATAGAAAAAGTCTGAAGACTGTAAAATAGTATTAAGAAGATTTGTCCTTCAAATATTATCTAAAATTCAACTGCTGGCTTGTCTCTCCAGGAAATAGAAAACCCAGCTCCGTTCAGCCCATCACAGTACGTCTGCGCCCCAGACAGCGAGCAGACCCTCTTAGATGCCCCGGCCCAGTTCCTGCTGGAAAGGTTCCTGCAGAGCTGCAGCCACAGATTGTTTCCGAAGGCCGTTCAGAACAGAAACAACCCAGTTCTGTCCATTGACAGCTACCTCAACCTCAGCCCGGAGGTAAAACATCCCAGGGGTTTTCTCTCCCTTTACCTAAACCTACATGATGGCTGAATTACAATACTACTGTGAACTGTATAGATGTGTGGAATTTCGTACCCCTGAAAAAATGTCTTAACCCACTTAGAAGCATGTTGCACTGTTTTGCCAGCTGTTCTGCAAAGAACACTTTGACCTGCTTGCATGCACGTGTGCTGACAATAAATGCTGATAATGCAAACGCTGTACTTGTGCATAGGTGATATCTGTCTCTGCAAAAAATTAACAAAACTTACACTTTCTGCATGCATACACAATTTTTCTTTGTATTTTTTTTTTTTTTTATGCATAAGGCACATACATTTGCTTGTCGGCAGGCACCTATAGCCCTCCAGTGGGGAAGGACTCATAAAGTTCTTCCAATCATTCCAAATCTACAATATAAGCACTTCAGTTTGGTTTTCTGAATGGCATTAATACATTGTCCCATCTTTTGTCACAGATTTCTGTGTGCTACATCAACTCTCGTCCACACTCCACCAACCTTAACCACCTGGGTCTGGTGTTCAGTGGCCTGCTGCTTTATCTCTGTGACTCCTTCGTCGTCTCTGGACTCCTCAAGAAGTTCAGCTTTCTCAAAGGTGAAGCACAAGTGTAGTGTTAATTTTGTTAAAGCTTTTGTTGCTGTTCGTCTATTTGAATTTGGCCCATTATACCAACTGGGCATCTTTGAGATCACAACAAAACTCAAACCCGGCTTTTGAACCTGACTGTGTCCACAGGTGCCACTCTCTGTGTGATCTGCCAGGACCGGAGCTCCCTGCGTCAGACCATCGTCCGGCTGGAGCTGGAGGACGAGTGGCAGTTCCGTCTGCGGGACGAGTTTCAGACAGCCAACTGCAGCGAGGATCGACCTCTCTACTTCTTGACTGGCCGCCACATTTGATCCAGTAACCGCCCCAAGTGTACTGTTCTACCGAACAGACGTAATCAGAAATAAAGGGAACAGTCCATCAACCACACCTCTCGCCAGGCCAGCGGATGTGGCCGTTGTTGCATATTTACTACCACAATGCACTATTCCTGTCGCCAAACAGGTTCCTTCAAATCTCACTTGCCACTAGACTTGTCTCCACTTTGGCTTGTTCGACTGAAGAAGACTGCTGGGGGAATTAAAGAAAATAGCACAGCGGAAATTTTAACTTTGTTTTGTTCTCGAAGTTTGAAAAAAAAGGATGCCCTACAATCGATAAAAGGACTATTTAAAGGTTGCGTGTGTCCATGAACTTTGCATCCGGTGTGTCCAGCCCTGGACATACAAGTTTATCTCAGGGTTTTGAACGTGGGAGGTCTAAGGGACGTGACTGAAAAGCATTTTTCCTCCTTGTTCAGTGTACATTCGGCATTAACTTACACTGGCACCAAAGACTCAGCTGCACCTTGCCTTTTCCATTTGCTTTCGTTAGGTTATTGCACCCGCTCTGCTCTGAAACTCCATAAATTATGTTGACTGGCAAAATATGTATAAAAAACTGAACTAGAATTGGTTTGTATTGAATTTCAGATACTACTCTTTTATCCGTGGGGTTTAAACATTAATAGACTATTTGATCTAGCACATTTAAACTTTTGTGCCTCTAAATATTTATGTGGCAAGGATAATCTTTCTGACAGAAGGCTGTCTGACTGTGGTTGTAGAGTCTGATTTATCAAGTCACAACTATGGAAATTTCAAGGCTGTGACTTTTCAAGAATGTATCACTTTAATGTTGTTTTATGGCTTAAATATAAAATTGATGATTTTAGTCCGTTATTTAAAACCCAGACTTAGACTCAGATATATTGTTTTTAAAAACCCATGTGTTAACATGCAATGCCAATCAGACAAAGCAACACAAACCCATGTGAAAGAAACATTGTGCATTACGCATTTACTGACCTAAATGCAGTCTGTAAATACAATTTGATAATAACCAAGCCCCTTCACTGCCAATGATCTCGAGATTGATTGTACTTTGACCATTTTCGCTGCCATTTTTAGTACTTTAAACTGGTTTCTCCAGGACAAAAAAAAAAAGTGTCAAAAGCAGCTTCCCAGGTCAGTTTATATACTTGAATGTGTCTTTTAAGGTGTTTACTCCACAGAACTGTCCAAAGAACATGCCTTAAATGATGTTTCACACAGGCACGAGTCACCCGTTTTTCAAACCGACGAGACTGAAGAGTTTAACTGCGAGGCAAAGAGATGTTTGTCCAAAGTAAAGCAAGATGATATAATTGGATTTTGGACTACTGTACTGTTTAAAGCTTTGTTTACATTATTAATATATTATAGCTCACCCCCTGAACCACTGAGGGTTACTGATGTTCTTCTTTTTTTTTAGTCTTGTGTAACTTTTGCCAGTATATTTTGGTTATGTCTTTCTGCATTTTATGTTGCGAAGGCACAAAGAATCTACCTAGATATATCTTTAAACATATGTCTGTATCGCTCTCTGTTCTTGTGTTGGATTTTTATTTTAAATGAAAATCAAGTCCACGAGAGATTTTTATTTATTTGACAAGTATTTCGGACGGATAATCATATTGAAGTGTGATATGTGATTGCATGCTAAAGGGGTGGGCACTTCCCCCTTCAAAACCAACCACGATGGCTTTGCACAGGAAGTAGAACGGTAGATTCACTGATCTACCAAGTGTCACCTAGGGGTAGGAAAAGTGAACTTGCACTATTCAAGTTACCAGCCTGAAAAATAGAAACAAAATAATTGTTCCCCCCCGAATTAGTCCAGAAATATGACTGGTGATCAAAACATTTTTGTCATTCTCCACCAGTCTGTAGAATGGGTGTTTCTTTTTGATAATTTAATACGTAATATGCAACTTGCTCTCACAATCCTCACTGAAACGTGTTTGATGTGTTTGTGCAGCCTGGTGGTAGCCTCTGTGCCTGGTTGATCTACCTCATGTTTACCATTGTGGTCGCCAGCTGTGAATAATATAACAGTAGAGCCCTGCTATTGATGTTGAAAATTTATGAATGTAATAAAAATGACTTCTAAATTCATCTGCTGTTTTTCTTTTTACACTGATTTCAACTGGAAATTATGATTGGGTAAGACACTGAACCACACACTAACCCCAATATGTTCACCCTTAAGCGGTTTGAGAAACAAGCACTGTATGTTGGATAAGATGAAGTGCTGCATGAGTTTGTTATGATTTTGTTACTTAAGAATAAGTATTTATAACCACAGATTGCGCATGGGGGGTATTTAATGACTGCGATCTGCAGCCTTACCACTAGAGATTGCTACATCCTACACATTTTAATTGATGACTTGAATAACATGATTTTGAGAATGATTTTAACAATACTTTTCAGCGTATTCATTGTTTTTTAGAGCACAGATCAAAATGTCAAACCTCTTAAAACTTGCAGCTTCTGTTGGCCACAGTTCCCAGGATTTTTTTTAACCAAAAGAAAGTGGTTAAGACAGCTTTTAAAAATGCTTAAAAGGCTTGATTTATGTGATGCTTTAGACTGTTAGTTATGAATCTATGCGTGGTTGTGTTGGAAAGATCCAAAGAGGATGGGAAACAGCTGTCGATGGAGTTTTAAATACAAACATAAACTGTAAAGTGTAGTAAATATAGTTCTGAACTGAGAATCTCCCAGTATATCCAAGTGTTTTATTATTTATGCTGGATACACACAAATGATTTTCACATTTTCCTTGTACAATTGCATCAGCACTTCTTAGATTTGTTGCAGTCCAATCATTTGTCATACCATGCCTCATGATGCCTTTCATCTTTCCACATGTGGTAGATTATCCACCTGTACGTCATGTTTCGTGACATTTAGTGCAAAATCACTGCATTTGGATATAGTCTCTTTTGCTTTATGGAAAAATGTACTTTTCTTTCACGTTTTGTTGGCCTGCTTCTATCTGTTATTCGGCATTGCTCACTACTTCCCAATTGGTGATTTCTGCCAGTAAAAAAAAAGTTTGTTTTAGAGTTGATCTTTCTTTTGAGTCCTATATTTAAGTGCATCGCTAAATTCATCACAATTCAAGCTTCTAATAGGTCTGTTTTTTTTTATAAGTGGACAATGACCCACAAGACAACTGGAGCCTTTGATTAACAAAGTTCTCACTCTCTTCAGCATCCATTCAATCTTTGATTTTGCTTCATTCTTTCATTTCCTTGCCCAATTCTTCGGCCCCCTGTGTCCCATTCATTGTCTCATCTCAACACTTCTATGAGCCTGCTTAACATCTAGAGCAGAAATGGCCTCTTAATGAATCCAGGGTCTCCTCTTGCAGCACTGCCAGGGCACAGGAGCATTATCGGTCCAGGGACAGTACTATTTCAGCTCCTGTGATGTAATATTGCAGCACACTTTCCATCCATCCACAAGCCTCTGTGATATGACACATGACTATTTCCAGCCAGCTGCTGTCAGGATAAGGTAAGAGTACTTGGTATGCAGATCCCTGAACATTACACCTACATGAAAACACTGAAATTGCGTGACTTCGCATAATGTAAATGACTTAATTCCCAATAAAGAGTTCCTCACAACCACAATAACCACGTGTCCCACTTTACCACATACTGTATTTGGCTTTTATGGGTGTTTTTTTCTCCTCTGTTTTGTCAGGTCATGGCATTAGTTGTAATTTTGATTTGCCTATGTTTTGACTTTTTCCTTGGTTTCAATCTGTTTATTGTGTTGTTAATGTTTTTTCTTTTATTTATTTACTTATTTCTTAGTTCAGTTAAATAGTAGGATAAGGGGTGAAGGTGGGAGGGGGGTGTTTAAAAGTATGAATAGCACCAGAGGTGGACAGAGTACTCAACCCCAGTACTTGAGTAAGAGTACAAATACTACTGGTCAAAATTTACTCCGTTACAAGTAAAAGTAGCTCAGTCGAAATATTACTCGAGTAAGAGTAGAAAAGTACTTGCTTTTAAAGGTACTTAAGTATCCAAAAGTAAATGCTTTTAAATTTACTTTAAGTAAAAGTAAGAGTAAGAGTAAATTTCTTATTTTCCACATCAGTAAATTACTATATTTTTTCTAAATTAATTGTTGCGGCTCTGTCTTGACTTGTTGCGGCTCTGTCTTGACAAACGCAGGCTACTTTGGCGGTATCGTTTTGAGGAGGCTTGATGTATTTCTGCTTTACGTACGTCCCAGTGGAGAGCGTGCACTGTGATAGGTCTCCTCCTTTGACAAAAACAGCTTGTGTCCAATAGGATTTTAGGGAAGAAGAAAAAAGAGCAGACCTGAAAGTAACGAGTACTTTTCAGCCTTCCTAGAAATTTACTCGAGTAAAAGTAAAAATATTTGTCTTGGAAATGTATTCAAGTAAGAGTAATAAGTACCAAAGAAATCTAATACTCAAGTAAAGTACAAATCCTCTGGATATGTACTTAAGTACAGTACTCAAGTAAATTTACTCCGTTACTGTCCACCACTGAATAGCACACAATTATGTTTTTTCTTATACTGTCTGGAAAATCCTTGTTGCTAAAAATTGGAAAATAAAATTGAAAAAGACCAGAAGATCAGCCAGATCCCGCTAATCATTAGCCTGTGATAAACTGATCATGAGCAGGTGTGCATACCGAAAAGCCAATCTTTTGGCAGGAGCATCCTGATGCGTATAAACACAATGCCAAGAAGGAAAGACATAAGCCATGGTCTTAGAGAAGCATTACCCGCTTTACATTTTGAGTTCAACATACAGTGAGAAAAACTATATTCCCAAATGGAAAGTAGAAAATTTACTCCACAGATATATGAGCAGTGCTTAGTGAAATACATAAAACAACAACAGCAAGTATATTAACCATTTATAGGGTAGTCAATAAAATACTTGAAACTCAAAATTTACACTCTAGATTTACAGAGAATATTAAAGGCCCCTATATTAACTGTAACTTTTTTTTGTAACAACCATAGACTGTAGTTCTACTGAAGTGACCAAATATGGTCACTCGCCCTGTAAAGGGTTAAATGTTAGTCTGTGACAGCACAATTAGAAGACAGAAGAAGTATAATTTGTTTAGAAAGGTTTGCCAGGAGAAAGCCTCTTCTGTCTAAATGAACATGAAAGGGCTTTTGCAACGCTTCATCTGAGCAAACCACAAGGCTTGTGAAACAAAGTACTATGGACAGATGAAACCAAAGTGGATTTGTTTGGACTAACTTACCAGCACCATATTTAGCGAAAACCAAACACAACATTTCAGCAAAAACACTTCATACACCCTGTCAAACAACAATGGTGGAGAGGTGATGATTTGGGATTGTTTTGCAGTCACAGGACCTGGACACCATGCAGTCATTGAGTGGACCATGAATTCATTTGTGTACCAGAGTATTCTAGAGGCAAATGAGGCCATCTGTCCGACAGCTAAAGCTTGGATGAAACTGGGTCATGCAACAGGACAATGATCCCAAAACACGGCAGAAAATCTACGTCAAAATGGTAAAAAAATCAAAAGATTCTCCCCAGTGACATGAGAGACAGATAAAATACTTTAGGAAACAACTGCTTCAAGTTAATGCTACTAAAAATGGATTTACGAGTTATTGACTCATGAGGGAACTTAGTCTTGCCCGCATTATTATTTCTTTTTGGCTTCATTTTTGTAAAATAAATAATATGGTGAAAAACGTTACGTGCTGTTGTCAACTGCAATCATGATTGTCTCATGTTTTACACATATATGAAAAAAAGTTGTAATAAAAGCCAGTGTACTGACTGTTACACATGACCGTATACAAGCATCTGTAGCTTCTCTCAGTCATGATGAATTTTAACTTTCATCGTCTTGGACTGACGTTTCCATTGAGCTTTTACAGCACATTTGAGCTTATGCTGTTGTAGTTCAGTCTGAGTGGTCAGCCAATGATGAACACATTGCTACACTACCCTCTCTAACTTTTTATGTTTTAAACTACAGTGGAAAGATAATCTACCTCTACCAAAAAAACCTGCTTGAAGTTATTGAAGCTAAAGAAAATAAAACCATGGATTAACTAAAAGGGTCCAGTTGTCTTGCCCAATCCATCCTCCGTGTCTTATTCGAGTGTCCTTATCTCATCAGCTCCCCGTGTCCACATATTTGCTGACATTTCCTTCCCACCCTGCTGCTCTGTCGTTGTTCCACTGGACGTCTAGTGCAGGGGTATTCAATTAAAATTCAATGAGGTCCAGTTAGTAAAATTTCCTTCCAGCAAAGGTCCGAACCTCATAATGTCTAAATTGTGTCCTATAACCTACCCCTATGTCCATCAAATAAAATCAACAACGTACATATTCATATTGTTTCAACAATATTTATTCTCAATTTTCAAAGTGGGACTTTAACATACACATGGAACTTGTATGGCACTTGAATAGTAAACAAACAGCTGCCTTTACCATAAATAAAAGTATTCCCAGCCTAATGAACTTAAGGCCTACATTTCAAGTAAAAGAAAACAACACAAGACTATTCAAAATAAAATAAATAAAAAAGTGCCTCTTTAGAAAAAGTGCCAACAGAGCCCCTCTTTATTTTTTTCTTTTACATTTCTTCTACTTCCTTCCTGAATGAGAGAAATGGGCATGTGACTGCCCCTGCCAGTATTTACTGTCTTAGATCTATCCCCCTCTTTCCAAGCATATTCTTTATTGCTGCATATATGTCCTCTCCTCTTGTATGTCACAAGTGGTGTTACACCCAGCAGGTCCTCACAGAGCTCTTGCTTATCTTTGTGAAAAAATCTCACATACACCAAAAGCTGGGCATTATCAGTGACATCTGTAGATTCATCAATGGCTAAGGATATGCATGCTGCACTCTGAATAGCTGCATCAAGCTGTGCCATTACATCATCTGCTAATATTTCTGATTTTCTGGTTGCTGTTGAAGCTGACATTGGAATTTGCCTGATTTTTTCACACAACTCGTCTTTTTGTTTTCCTTCAAGTAACGTCTCAGCAACGGCGTTTAAGCACTCCTTCACAACTGTCCCATCACTAAATGTTTTCTTATGTTGCCCCAAAATCCATGCTACTTTTAGTGCGCATTCATTTGCCCGTTGGGCTGTAAATGAGTGCGTGAGGAGTCAGATAGATCTGTCATACTGTGCTCTCAGTTCGGTTATTTTGCGTGCCCTCAGCTCGGACTTCAGTGGATAAGTTTGCTCAAAAGATTTGTGTTTTGTCTCGTAGTGGCGCTTCACATTACCGCTTTTGATTAATGCCACGTTTTCGGAACATATGAGGCACACTGGTTTAGAACAGGCTGCTGGAAGAATGAACATAAATTGGTCCGTCCATTCATCTTTAAAAGCTCGGTTTTCTGCATCAACTTTCCTTATTTTGGAGCAAGCCATGCTGCACTGTCTCTCACACGTCTCTTTTCCTCTCTCCACAGTCCACAGAGTGCAGGCCACGCAGGGTAAACAAACGATTTGATTGGCTCAATTGCCGTGTTAACTGGATTAGCTCCGCCCCCTGCCGACCCGTGACCGTCGGAAAAAATATTTTTTTTTTGTGATCAATTTTTTATTTTTATTTTTTTATTTATATATAGAGGAGAAGCATCCCCATAGTCCAAGAGAAAAAGACAACAAAAAACCACCTGAAAAAAAAACCAAAAACTCCCGTGTACAGTAAAATGTATTCTCATTAATTTATTAGAAATTGCTCACGGGTCCGGATAGAACCATCACTCGGTCCGGACCCGGACCGGGGTCCGCCATTTGGTGATGGCTGGTCTAGTGCGTCATGCTCCCTGTTGCTCCGTGTGTTTTTGTTTTGGCTTTCTTGGTTGCTATGAATTTCAAGCCTGGTTGTTTTTCTCTGTGATTAGTTTTCATTTGAATAGAGGACTCTGTTGTCTATAATCTCCTGCTTTACAGTTAGTGTGACTTGGATATATATCAGATCCAATTTTATAGCAAGTTCATGTAAAAAATAGGGTCAAATTCCAAGGGAAGGCGTCCACATGCCTTCTCTCATGTATTGGTACGTACTGCACATGTGCAGTGATATCAACATTTGTAACAAAGCGATTCTTGCCACTTACACTGTAATATCAATTCACTTTGATTGGTGACCAAGAGTAAATTACTCATCCCTTCCTGGCAATCCAATTATTCTCAGACATTCGTACATCATCAAGCTAAAACCAAAGCTCATCTGCCTGCGGGCGTATTGGAGGAAGGGTTTGGATCGTAGGTAAGTGGAGTGCTGGGGGATTAAGAGTTGGTCCTTGGTGGATATCATCCACCCCTGGAATGATGGGTATCCTATCAGCAGCTAAAACGGTGGGTGTGGATGGAGTCGATTCCAGGGAGCAAAACCAATGTGATGTGAGAGGAGTGGGTGTCCTGGTCATACAGAAGCTGCTCAAAGATAGACTGTTCAATATTTTACCATCAGGGTGTTGAGTCTGAAATGATCAGAGCTCTTTGTCAGATAAACGTTAAGTGGGAAATTAGTTTCTGACACATCGTGAATATCAACTATGAAGCTACAACATATTTTTTGTTCAACAAAAACAAGTGAATTCAAAAAGTCTGGCTCAAGCCACATGCTTCGCCTAGAGGTTCAATATGCACCAATGAAAAAACCCAGGACACTGATTGATCTAGACTTTGTTTAATAATCTAATAAATACAGCAGATTACACTCATGTCAATAATGTGAATATACTAGTATTTTACAGTAGATTTTTTTTTTTTAATTTAAAATCTTATTGCTGCACATGTTAAAACTGTTTATTTTTCTTCTTTTCATGAGGTGTACAAAAAGAAAAGCAGTATCTTATGTAGAACAAACATGTCCTGTGTGCTACAGATTACAAAGTCGTGTTAAGGTTCAGGACATGATCACGGTGACGAGACACATGCTACCTAATGGACACTTTTGCGGGGACAAACGGACACTAAAATTCCATAGGAACGGGACGTCAGAATCCTTCATGCAGCGCATTACCGAAAGCCTGGCCACCGGTCAGAGCCGCTTCATTCAAGAACGCCGACTTGTTCACGGTAGCCAGCCCCTTGATCGTTGTTGGCTGAAGGAAGCAAATACGACTGGAACCCAGCTTCCGCTGACGATGCGAGCGATGCATCTTTGTAAAGCAGCATCCACCATTTCAAACAGCCAATGTGTCTTCCTGTGTGACTTCATTCACATCAGCTGCTAGCGCTCCCAGTCCTACTTACAGAACTAACCACCAACATTTTTCTCTTAGAAATTTAAGACTTTACATACTGCTATATTAATCCTTTGGATATTCCTTCAAATCTCTAATGAAATCACTGCCTTGCATTAAGAAATTAGAGGCATGACAGTATCAACTAAAGTAGTGCAATTTTACATTCCTTGTCAATGATGAAAGTTTCTTCATTATGATACATTTGTAAAACTATTTGGTGCACATGAACGTACAATGGGTGGAAATAAAAGTGCATGCAGAAGAGCAACGGTTAATACAGCAAACATTAGGTCATTTGCTTTGTTTCTGAGAGTAAGATGAGAAGACTGTCACCACCATATTGCACCTTTGTTAAATCTGAAGCTGTAGCCAAGGTGCAGTCAGAAAGTTGGTATGAAGACTCGGATGACTGTTTTAAGTCAATATGCCCAATACTGTCGTTGTGCATGCTTAAGGATATTGCTAATGATTCTAAAGGCAGAATGAAAGAGAGAGGTAATGTAATGTTGTAACAGCAGGCTCCAGGAGGAGATCTGAATTCAGGTTCAAATTCATTCTAGAGGACTGAGAAACAGCCCGTTCACTGTCACAACCTTTTGTTCTTACTCTTCATTTAAAAAAACAAACAAACAAGAAACACCGAGATATAACGTGCTGGTAGGTAGATCACTTGCTTCTCCTTGTCTCCAGTCTTCCTGCTGTGCTACGTATGCTAAGCATCTCCTGACAGCAGCTCCACATTCAACAGCTGGGGGGGATCAGCCTTCTCAAGTCAGAAAGAAAGCACACACGTGTAAATCACACATCAAGTTAATACTTAAACTAAAGATAACAGTACGTGTCAACGGAAAAAATTAAAAACATGTAGCTTTGACAGACTCAAAAACTCAAAGAGAACAGCCAACGAAACAGAACTACACGGGAAGGAAGGACTGATGAGTAAATAAAGAAAATCCCTGAGGGCTAAAATCCTACTGATAAAGGTGCTGGATACAACAGGATGTTTCAGAAACAAGGATGATTGGATTTTCATGTACAGTACTTCGGATGACTTCGCCAGAAAACGATTGCACCGGGTGATCTTTAGCAAGTTAAAGCAAACTAAATGAAATGATATGGATTCTGCTGATTATCGGTGACGAAAGCGGCCGCATTGTCACTGAGCACATGATTACAGATGCAATAAAATGTAAGGAATAACTCAAAGTTGAAAGCAACACAAATGCTACATTCAATAATGTGCCCTTCAAATAAGGAAAAGAGGTTTTTTCTTTTTTGCTTGTGGCAGATGGAAGAATGAGACGGAACGATGCAGGACAAAGATTGAAAAAGGGAAGAATAGTGAATAGCTTTTGAGGTTGAAGTGCTGAGGATTGGAATGACGGTTAGGAATGATGAAAGGGGGTTAAACTGTTAAAAACAAGGGACAATTACAGGAAGGTAGGGAGAAAGAATGAACATGGAGGCGAGAGGATAAAAAAGAAGGAAAAAAGAAAGGAGAAAGAAAAAGGAAGTAAAGACATTAAAGGAGAGGAACACTTCAGTTCTCTTATCAGGAGAGGTCTTTGAGTTGGTTCCCTTTTTCGATGACCGCCTTCGCAAACTGCTTGAAGACTCGGTCCATGTAAGTGCTTTGTCGTGGCCACAAACCCTCCAGGAAGCCAATATGGCCGCCGTGACAGGTAATGAGTAAGGCCAGGTTAGGGTTCTGCTTTACTGCCTCCACCGGAATGGCTGCAAAAAAAAATACACTCTATGAACCTACATTAATGAGGTGTAATTCAAACAGTCAAAGACTGTGCAACGACGCTAATCAAGTACTTATATCAGTAAAGACAACACATGTGTAACAAACTTTGACTGCTTATGGAAATCAAAGAAGGCCTACTGACAATGGCCGGGTTTCCCAGATCCAACCTCTCTTAAGGACTTAAGAGAGGTTCAAAGAAGGTTTCACTTAAGAGAGAACCCTAAGATACGGGTGTTTCCCAGATGACTTCTTAACACCGTCCTTTAGTTTCGCTCTTTCAGAAGCTCTTTGGAGCAGCTGTCCGGTTCTGAAACCAAATCAATCGATGCCAGGCAAATCGATCACCGATCACTATCAGCGCATTTTCACACGCAGCACTGCTACCTAACGCACTAATTCACTGCTGCCTGTGCGTTATAATGAAAAATTAAGATGATAAATATAATTCAATGACCCTTTTTCATCCAAACGGTGCGTTACTCCGTTATTTCTGGCTACAGTGAGGCTTTTTTTCCCCACACGCAGAAACCGGGAGGAAACGTGGTGGGCGTGTGTGTGCGTTCAAAAACATGAGCCAAGAGAAGGCGAGTTTCGCAAATCGCAACGTGGAATTACAGCAATCCCTGGTTTTTCGCAGGGGTTATGTTCCAAAAAGAACCCGTGATAAGTGAAATTCTTTTTACAATTATAGAGGGCTTCAGATTGCAGAGATCATCCCCGCCACGCACGTATTCCTGCTCTTCTGATGCTGCTGCATCCCGCAGGTGGGTTTTTTCAAGAGAAGAAAATAGTTATGGGTCGTTGTCTTCGCTCTTTTTTCTTCTGGGCAAAAAGATTCTTTAATATAAACCGACACCATTGATTATATTTGAGACTGTAATGAACGATTCATCAAAGGATCCCGTTGATCAGCTGCTGCTTCCCTGTCATCACATAGATGCGCTCGGGCGCGGCGCAGGAGGATCGGTGTCCCGGCTGCCTGGACAGCGCGGTCCGACAGCACGTCCAGGGGACTGAAGTGCTGACGCACGAATGCGTTCATAAAAACAGTTCTGCTTCGCGCACGGTGACGCGGTTGATTTGCAGCGAGAACATGCTGTATAGCAGCCAAATTATCAAATAAATGATATTCATGATGATCGTTTTATTTGTGCGTAATGCATAAAGCATATACAGGAACACACTTGTTATTCCTTATTTTTCTTTTTTTCCCCCCTTTGCTGTCACCAATAAATGCTAAACAATATAAATCTAAAGTATAAGGTGACCTTGGGTGTCGTGAAAGGCGCCTCCAAATAAAATGAATTATTATTATTATTATTATAAAATAGATCAAAACTTGTGCGGGGTGCATTGTTTTAATATCTCATTGCTTGGTGTGATATTGATTTGCCTGACGCGGCTGGATCTGTGAGTCTTTGTTCACTAAGATGGTTGTAAAGACTGGGTCAGCAGCATCTTTCATTTCCTTCTTAATGAAAGAGATACTTAAGCTAAGAGCGACTCTGGGAAACGCGATTTTCTTTCACAGGCTCCTTAAGAAGGTTTGAAAGAAGTCTTTCGCTGTTAAGAACTACTTAACTGATCTGGGAAACCCGGCCAATGTTGGTTCTATATTCTGGATGATAAGTACATATTTCACCCTAAAGGCAGTTTTCACACCAACAGCTAAAACAGGGTTTGTGCTATAGCTGCAATGTAAAGGTTTACCAAAGTTGAATGAGGCTGCTACGCAGCTGTACCTGAGGAAAACCCTTCCTGCTACTCACCGTGAGATGGAGAAAAGACATCATCGGCAGCGTTCAGACACAGCATTGGCACCTGTACAGATTTCAGCTTGTGGATTGGACTGGCATCACGGTAGTAATCATCATTAGTAGGATAACCGAACATGATGGAGGTGAACCTCTCATCAAACTGTCGGATGGTCCGAGCCTATAAGGATCAAGGAAAGTGATTCATCTTTTTGTCTGTTATTTACCGTTACATTAGCATGGCTTTACATCCATGAAAGCAATCCCTACCTTCATGACATGATCGATGTCGTAACACTTTTCAAGTATCGGTCTGTGTCTGCAGAGGAGAGTATTAATGACACCGTCATTTAATGAAATCATCTGGAAATGTTCCTAACATGTTCCTAAAAATAAAGTAGACCTTTAAGAGGTGTGACAGCAGCTCTTGCTTTCAAAGTAATTGTGAAGCACAGCTAACAAAACATAATCTATAAATGGTAAACATTAAAATGAAGATACAACAGACGAATATGCAAAACCAGGTTGTGACTTGTGTGCCAGCAGAGTGTTAGTGGCTGTGTTAATCCCACTCTGGGTGACCTGTGCACAGAGGCTTGTAGGCAGCTGGTGAGGTAGGAGTTGAAGAGGAAACGGTCCAGGGGTTTTTCCAGTGACGCAGTGCACTCAAATACATCCCAGCCTGCTGAGAAGACTACCACCCCTCTCAGACAGGTTTCTCGGCCCTTACGCCCCAAGTAGTTAGCCAGCATCATCCTGGATATGGAGAGAAAGGAGAAGCTGAAGGGCCGTACGAGGAAAAACGGCTTCCATTTCAAACCAATCCCTCAAATCAAGGGATTAATGTTGTGCAATGAAAAACACATTCTTTGGCACGCAGCGCTGAACTGCTGGAACAAAATTAAAGCATTGACATGACCAAACCAATTCTGAGAGGGTGTGCACTGCTCCAAAGAGACTCCTATTAACATGTCACACGTGTTAATATTTATATTTGACACTTTCAGCTACTGCTGTCACCACAAAATGTTTGGGAAGAGTTATTGGTAGTGTCTGCAAGTACTGAAAGGTTTCCCTACCCTCCCATGGACACGCCAGCAGCCATGATTGGAGCAGCTTCATAGGTTCTCTGGATGTGTGCGATGACAGTCTCCAGATCTTCAGTGTTGGCAGCACAGTACGTCCTCGGGGTCTGAGTATAGGACACCAACAAGGCCTGACTTGCATAACTCAAACTAAAACAATTGCATCAGAAATGGTAAGAGAGTAAACTACTGTAAGCCAAACACTTAAATATAATATATACATTCTCTCTAAATCTGGTCACATTAAAGATAAACTTACTAAAAGCAGCAAACAATATTTTAAAATGAAGCGATTAAACACCACACTATACAGCTGAGAAAATTAAATACAATATTAGCACATCATTGATGATTATAGTTGCTAGATAATTTGCAACATTATTTAGACCCTGCAGAGTGAATTTTAAGAATATAAACCAAACGTCTGTGCTGCATCATGAACAGCAGACGCGGATGAGACGCGACACATAAACCAATTCAAGACAGAAATTTGAAGAGCTTACAGATTATTATGTAACAGTCTCTCTCACACAGGCGGCATTGGTGGCTCATCATGTTTTTAATCTTTCGTACAGACAGTTATTATTATCTTCTGGTGTTGTGCATTACTACAGCGAATCTGACCTAAACAAACCTTCCTGCTGCTTTTACTGCAGCTCATAACGCTTTCTACCTGGTATAAAAACAATGTGGCTCATATCCTTATCTTTGTAAGATTTTTTAATCATTATTATTATTTTAAACAGTGAAAGTGCAAAAGGTGTATGCACCATGCACATTGCAGACCAACATGTTTTCCATTTAACTGAGAAATTGACTTCTGCCCGTTAGACAGAATAAGAAATATCACACAAAGCATTTACCATTTACAAATACAAAATAAAGATGTCGCCTGTGCAAATAAAAACAGGCGTCGAAATTGATGACAAGTGAGACCTGAAGAATTGGAACATTATAAATACAGAAATTCCTTCTCATCCTTTCCATAACATTATAAGACGCTTATAAAAATCTGCCAGTTGAAGACAGAAGCGCATTCACTTTGTTGCATGATAGATCTGTCACGTTACACTGCAGCAGTTTAGCAACAGCCTCAGGCTCAGACGGAGATTCAGCTTTATACGGGACCCTTTGTAAAGACTTGTCTGCTGTGGAACATTTTACATCCAAATACAAAAGAAGGGCCCGGATGGAAAAACCCTAGTGCTACAGTATAAGACAGTATAAGTGCTAAAGGTTTACCTTAAGTGGATAAAAAAATTTTTTCTTTCAGCTCAAAAAAGCATAACCACTTTTTCCTAATGCTGCACAGGGGCCATGCTTTGGCTTTCATTGAATAATAAGATGTTGTCATTGTTTAACTGGCTATTTCTGATAATGAACTTCTAAGGAAAACGAGTAAAATGTCTTGCAAACAGTTTTAGCAGTCAGAGCAGGTTATTTCACATTAAAAAACAAGCCAGCTCAAACTTGAAGGAGCCCTTTTTTAAAGAGTGCAGTTTCTCGGGAAGCCACCCAGTTCTTTACTGCCCCTCAATTAAGATTCAACAAGAAACTCAGACTAAGTAAATTCCTGTTTTTCTCTGCTGCTGTTGCTGTTCTCTACTAGGCCTGTAAGTCTGTGGAACTTCACAGGAAAAATTGGGCTTACTAAGAGAAATCTAATAACTACAGTATAAAACAAAGAAATGATTAAGCACTGAGGTAAGACTGAGCACTGTACACAGCATTGTACAGGCTTTTCAAACAAAGGTCTTAAAAGAGAGCCTGAGCTCTTAAAGCGGTCTTTGCACCAGGGTGGATGTTGCACACAGCAGGTCTTTCACAAGCACTGGCCAATTTAAACAATGGAGGATATTCAGTGTAACTGGACACAGAGAAAACAGTTGTGTACAAAGGCCAAAACATTTGCATGAACTCTGCCACAATTTCCAGCAGATATGAGCAAGTGAATTCCTTCCATTCAACCGCCACTTGAGAGAGCACCGACACTACAGGGTCCGTCTCCTATTTTTATTTAAATACCCCTGAGACAACTAAAGCCACTGATTCAGATTTATACCCACTAATAGGAACCATAAATGAATCGTGGGAAATCTCATTAAGTAATAAAACACAATTGTTGCTTTTGCTAAATTCTCTGTTGGTGACGATGGTACAGTACGATTGGAGAGGGGTGATACGGACGGCCACGGAGAATAGGTCTTTGTTCTGGAGCGAAAATGTAAACACACAGAGAGAAAGCCAGCACAGTGAGAAGTCACTGTGTGAAGGCCGGGCCCACTTTGTAAATATAGTATAGTTCTAAATATACTCGGGTTAAAAGGACTGATGAAATTAAGCCAGGTGTCAAGAGCAGCACGTGCTTGGCGAGGTCATATTTCTGTGGTTCTGTATTAAATATGTGCCTGCAACTTAATCCCCTCCAGGGCAACAACACTATTTCTGCACGTTCCTGTGGGTTCTGTGGCACATGTGCAGCGGACATGCTCATTGCTGGCGGGAAAGGACAACTCTACTAAAGAGAAAGCCAACTATCTCTTAAGGTTTTGTCTTTTTTTTTCTCTTTTAAGATGCATTTTTCTCAGCTCAGACAAGGCAGATATAGCGACCGAGAATGACATGTTGAAGACTACAGCACATGCTGGATTCTTACCAGTAGTGTTTCACCAGAAACCCCTCTGTTGTTGAATACCACACATCTGAAATACAAAAAAAAACAACAAGAAAAAAAGTGCTCATGCAAATAATTTTACTGACTAATCTTAAAACTAGACTGAAACAAGTTCAGGAACAGCTGAAAAAACAAGTCAATTATTTCATTCCACCACATTTGCAGATTGCGAGGGGAAAAAAAGTTGAAACAGAACCTCCTACGGCTGAACACGAGGCACATATATGTCCACTGGTCTCACTTCAACCACATGTCTTTTTTCAGACCAAGGTAAGGACAATGCACAGATGATTTAATTTATTCTATTACATCTTTCATCTCATGCAAATCAAAGTAGGCCTGAGTGATATAAAATGTACTGATGTATTTTAAAAGGAGATATGCAAACGGGGAATGTATTGTGATGAAATAGATGGTGTGCTTTCTCTGCTCATGCTACCTGCTTTAACCTGACTCCCTGCTGCATCTGCACCCACAACGCTCCACCACATGTGAAGGGGCATTAGAGTCATTTGAAGGAATAAAATTGTGAAGTGGTGGGTAAAATTCTAGGAAAACATATCAGACTTTCTTATTTTATAACGTCAGAATTTCTGACTTTTTATAGTCAGTCTTAAAAAGTAACTATAAACATTTCTGTTGGAGCAGAGATATGTCTATATTTTAAATATAGGATAATTATTTATCTTATTTTTTTAGGTTATCTTTTCAATAACATCTTAATGAATATTGTGTAAGAGGCTAAATCCTTCCAATACCAGTTTTCTTTACTAAAAATGTACTTCTAGTATAAAGTTAAAGCTGACGACTAAAATGTGTTTGCCAGGAATGTGCAATCATTTTCAATATATTTGAATAGTAATTCGATTATAAGAAATGCAATAGTTTCGCCCTGATATCTGACCGGACTTCCATAAAAGAACAAAATATTAAAGCTTCACTATGGCCAGGCTCTGCTGCAGGATGATGTGAACTTAAAGCTGATGGAGTTCAAATAAGAGAAGGGAGTATCGTTTTCTTCCTGGATTCGAGGCACAAACACCAGGTTCATAAGTGATTAAGTAAATGTTGTCGTGCCGGAGAAAGTATGTGATCTTCTCTAAAGCAGCTTTGTGAAAGCAAACAATCACGAATCAGTCAGATAAAACTAAACTACTGTTACATTTCCACATGTCCAAAACGGTTTTATTATAGCTGATTTGAGTTCAAATGTTATTTTACTTAATACAAATATAATTTATCCTATTTCTTTTCCTAAAGGAGATCTTTATTTCTGCAAAATCATTTCAACTTTAGCCTTGAAAATGACTAAGTTTTATTTTTCTAAGTAAACCAATAAAAGATATTTCAGTTTTTCTTTTTTAATAAATTTGCAAAAATTTCTACATTTCTGTTTTTTTTCTGTCAAGATGGGGTGCTGAGTGTACAGTAATGAGAAATAAAATGAACTCTTTTGATTTAAGCAAATGGCTGCAATGAGACAAAGAGGGAAAATTTAAAGGGGTCTGAATACTTTCCGTACCCACTGTATATTTATATGTGTTAATATATATTTAAACAAAATTATATTCAAGGGAGATTTTAGGTGGGTCTGCAAAACTCTGAAACTCCAAAAGTCAATCATTTGGGCAGAAAAACATTACATTTGGCCAACCCTGTGTAATACATGCTGGAACTTCATAAATAATTCTCTAAAAGCTTTAATATTTGTAACAGATTGAGACATCAATTATTCTTATGGGCCAATCTTGATTGACCACATAACAGCCTAAAAATGTGTAAGACAAAAAACCATAAAAACATTTAAAGATTGGCTTCTGTGTTCAAGGAAGCAAAGGGCAAAACCCCTTGAAACAAATGTTCTTCTATAAAACATGACCTCAGAATATGTTGAGGTTTTCTAGGAAGGCACAGCTGTGTGTGTAGCATTTTACTTGTGCTTTATGGCAAAAACCTCATCACATCTCACCAGGAATTGAAAATCTGCCAGAGTCAGACCTGCAGTTTTTATATAACTGAGCAGCAGGGAGGAGCTGCACGGGGCGTTAGACGTGGCGGAGGGGTGCTTAAATGTACTCTGCGGAACTGACACGGACGCTGGTCGGAGCTAAGCTGCAAATCTTGTACGGGGATAAGCTGTAATTAATTAAGCCACACAGACAAGGGAGAGGGGTGCAAGATGCTGAGTTTGCTGGCTTTTTTTTTTTTTTTTTTTTTTTTACAATGCTTTCCCAAATCTGGGTGAAAGAATGTGTGCAGATAAAACACCAAGAGAGCTGGTTGGAGATGAAGAAAAGCGAGAGTAAAACTGCCTCCCTATGCAACTCTTCAAGCCTGTGCTACATTTGGCCATTTACAAAAGCAGCTCTTGACAGAGAGCTTAGCTGTCCACTTTGTTAACGCACTTCACCTAGAATAACCCCAAACTATGTTCTTTACAATCCCATTACGATGTAAAAAAAAAAAAACTCCAACAAAACTGAATGTCATGTTTTACTTGTGGTCAATATTGGTATGCAGAAGTGTTTTGTCTTTGATTGTACAACAAATGTTTAGTCTGGTTAGATGGAAAAATTAGAACACGAAGCACAGAGTTCCTGCTCTGTGATTTAGTGTGCTGAATGTCTGCTCAGCATTGAAGCTCAGCCAGGGTATCCAGCCAAGACCACCCACCTATAGCCCAGATCGCAGCTCTGTTGGACCATGTGCAAGATGTAGGACTCCCGGCTGGTGCCAGTCAGACCTGGGAGAAGGAGCACAGTGGGTCTGGTGGTGGGGTCAGGATGAGAGAGGCTGTCGTCGTTGTCAAACCAATCCACAGATATCTGTCCTCCATCTGCTGCCTTAATAAGCTCACTGCAGACACGAGTGGGACACGCGACTCAGCACTGTGGGTCTTTCTGAAAATGATCTTCCATCTGTATCTGTGTGTATCAATTTCCTTGTCTCACTCATACACTTGCATGCACAAAGACACACACACAACATAGCACTGGTGAGAAATACTCATACTGAACATGATTCCTTTTTTGGCATAGCGGTATTTGTTAATTAAGAACCACTCAGATGCTCTGATTCCATTGTTACTTCATTCATAACAATGTCACAAGGGAATCAGACATGTGAATACAGCACTTGCCGACAGCTGCCTCATTTGCCTAGTGATCATCTTTTCAGTGAACTCTGCAGCACTCAGTAAGTAAAGGAAGCGAGGAGGGCAATGCACCAGCAGATTCTAATGGTCAATCAATTTCTGGGCTGTACAACTGTCCACTATAGCCGATGAGGCCATTCAATCCTGGTGCTGGTGCCTTTTAAAACCTGTGCTGTGCACAAACCCAACACGCAGTAGCTGGTAACCCAGCTTGGCCAGCCTGTGGTAACGACATCAGCATGAAATTACAGAACAGCCTTGAAATATACACCTGAGGCGAGACTTTAAAGTAGAGGAAGACAGGTTCAGGGAGAAATGGGAGGAGACTAGCGGCTAATCCTTTCCCCTCGGACAGCAAGGTGACTGGAATTTCACCCAGACGGCTTACGACAAATGGGACGGTTTTCACAGAGCCGTCTTTGGGTCAACCTTGCATAATTTCATTATGGGCTGGGAGGATGCGGGATGGGTGTTCCATTGTCCCAAGAGGAAAAGTGATAATGAGTACAGTGAATGTGATGAGGGATGGGCACGTTCCCTGTGCATAGTGGGGATACTTGTCTCCTGGACAAAGGGGACCAGAGACACCAATAGGACTAATGATTTAAATGAAGAACTAGGAAAAAAAAAATTGGGTTTACAATCAGAAAAACGGATGAAATAAAGTTCAGGATTTTCTTCCTCCGCTTTAAGTCAAGTCTCAAGAGCCTTGCTGATACATCACAATAAGTGGACTCTTGTACAGTCACATCTACACGGACCTAAAAAAGTAATAACTGCATTGTAAAACAAAACTAATCTGTCTTAATTAAATGTAACTTATTTTGTTTACATGGGGGACAAAGAATGCAGTGCCCATTTGTCTTCAAAGAATATCCAGCGACAGAGCAGGCAGAGAAAGACGGAAAAGTGCCATAAAAGCGCTCTTTGTCTTCCTAACCTTTGGGTTCAGCTGAGTACAAGGCTGGGATTTCTTTCCAGATGTGACACTGGAAACAGAGAGGTCAAAAAACAGCCTTTCTCAAACGTGACCAAGCTTTTTTTTTAAAAGATTCTTGATAGGATTAAGTGTAAAAATGATTTGCTTTCCTTGAAAATTCTAAGAAACATTAAATAAACATTTTACCACACAAGCAAATATTGTAAACCACTTATTAGCTTTGAACTATGTGAACTACTTGTAAAGGAAGAAACTAAGTCTCAGCTCGGGAAGAAAACCACTATGTGCGATGTCCCATTAGTACACAAGGACTTACTTTCGGTACACGACTCCAGGTTTGGCTGTTACAAAAGGTCTTAGCAGCGTTTGGATACGACTCTCCCAGCACCAAAAGGTGGGGTAGTAGGTTTCTGTCACTACCGGACATTGCTCCCTTAGAAACTGGCAGAACTTATTACCCCCAGAGATGAGTTGGGGTTTCTAGAAAGAAAGAAAAAAGAAGTCGTTATTGCAATATTAACATATAAAACATTAGTATCATAATAGCAAAGAAAATACCACAATAGATGGTTGTTTATTATTTTCCAAATCCCACATGCAATTATATACTATACAGTATATATATATATATATATATATATATATATATATATATATATATATATATATATATATGTATATATATATATATATATATACATATGTGTGTGTGTGTGTGTGTGTGTGTGTGTGTGTGTGTGTGTGTGTGTGTGTATAATTCTCAAGTTTCAGTACTTTTTCTGGCAAAGGAAATTTGCCTGGTTGATTTAATAAAATGTATTCATAAATCAAGTTTTGTTAGATCAAATGTAAGATTTTCTGAATACTTTTTCAAACTACAGTATATAATCCCCCCACATTAAATATTTTGATGTGTATGACGGATGCTTGACATATGCTTGAAATGTATAATATGACTCTTGAATGAAGCACTGCTAATGTAAGAAAGTCAATAAGAGTGCATTAAAAACCTGAATTTAGCCCTTTTATAACACTTGCATGCACAATAACATTGCATTGTTTAAAAGGAAACTCAGAAATGCGGCTACACTTCCCAGTCTCCATCCATTAGCTACAAAATAAGGAACTTGGCACGGATTACATAAACCTCTTCAAGCCGGGTAACCGCAGTTACAGCTGCAAAATACACCCTGCACAATACCGACATCCTACTGTAAACGTAAAGAGGACTGATGGGACATCTGAGGACAGTATTTAGATATTAATGGTGGGTATATATGCTGACTAAAGTGCAGTCTGCCGTCCACATGTGCAGCAGCAGCGATCGCCCACCAGCGGCCAGATGCGTCCTCATCCCAACCATCAGCATCCGCACCGGTCGCTCACTAGCATGGCAGTGGGGCAAAGGCTGATTTATGGTCCCGCGTTACAATAACGCAGTGCCTACGCGTAGACTACGCCGTATCCTACGGCGTAGGCTCTGCGTCGATTTAACGCGGAGCCATAATTCAGCCTTTAGTCCTTAATGACAAGGACACGCTGCTTTGTTTAAACCAATATACAAGCTAAAGGGCAAAAAACAGTCCCTTAGAAAAAGCAGTCGCGCATCGTTAAGTGAACATTAACTTACCTTCGCTACTGAAATTAAATAGTAGCAGGTGTACGCTGCGCTGAACCCCAGCACCAAAGACAAGCCTACTCCAGAACCAAATAGTCCAACTTTCACTTGGTTTTCCAAATAATGTGACAGGTCCTTTGTCAGAATGTTAAAGCTGAAGTCCAGCGAGATCATTGCAAGGTCCCTGATGTCTCCCCGTTCTGCAAGGACAGCGGCCAGCCCGGTTGGTATTCAGCTGCGTCTGTCTGCCTGCGAGCCGACTCTGTAGGAGACAGTCAAGGAGGCATGATGATGAGGGGAAACATATATATGTATGGACGGTAGGGGGCGCCAAAAACACGTCTGCAAGTGGCGGCTCGGCGTTGCTCTGGCGCTCCCTGTTGGAAACAGAGGCGACGTGCAACCATGTGCAGCCAGAACTCCAACAAAAAGCCCACTAGTGGCTGAAACCACATAGACAGACAGAGGTGTCAAAAGTATTCACATTCATTACTCAGGTAGAAGTATAGATACTAGAGTTTAAAAATACTCGAAATATCAATTCAAGTTTTTTACTCAAGTAAAAGTATAAAAGTACTGGTTTCAAAACTACTTAAAGTATAAAAGTAAAAGTTATGTAAGGGGGAAAAAAGCAATTAAGGACAAAAGCCATTGAAAATGAATGCATCTTAGTATAATGCAAATATATTAAAGAACCATATATGTGTACTATTGAGCATTAACATCTGTTTCAGAGAGCAGAAGATATGATGACTAGTTGCCTATAAGTATTTTAATGGTGCAAAAAGTCAAACTTCAGAGGCATGTTATCATTTATCCTAACCTTTATTGGAATGTACATCCAAGTTTAGTTGCAGGAATCTGAGGGCAACAGATGCACTGTAAGAACAAAACTGGACAAGAACATCTGTGCCACAACCACAACCAAATTCACTCTATCCGGATGGCGCAATTTAACTGGATAGTTTTTTGTTAAAGGCCGAAATGAAATAGAGTAACGAGGCTGTTTTTAAAATGTAAGGAGTAAAAAGTACAGATAATTGCGTGAAAATGTAAGGAGTAAAAGTAAAAAGTCGTCTGAAAAATAATTACTCCAGTGAAGTATACATAACCAAAATTTCTACTTAAGTAAGGAAACAAAGTATTTGTACTTTGTTACTTGACACCTCTGCAGATAGAAATAATGCCAGGCAAAAGCATTCAGTCCTCCTTGCTATTGGACAATCTAAAAAAATCAATAGCAATCATGTACAAAACCAAAGATATGCTAAATCATAAAAGTTTATACTTAATTTACTGTTCATTGATACTTCCTTATTTAACTTACTGTGTGGAACTATGGGGATCTACGTTTAAAACCATAACTGATAAAATTGTTTTACTACAAAAACGAGCTATACGCATCATAAATAAAGCGGGATATTATGATTATATTATTGAACACCTATACAGCAATCTCTTCTACCTCTACTTCATTCAATAATTTTAAACATAAGCTCAGGACACATTTAATTGATCAGATTACCTAATGATATTTCTAGATTTGTTATTTTTTCTTTAATCATGTAGATACCATGTATTCTATTCATGCTGAAGTTTATTTGCTTTGTCTTTGTTTTTAGACTGCAATCATGTATTCTGCATATTTTAAATCTTTATACAATCTTTTGCTGTATTTTACAAAGGTAGAGGCCTCGTATAAACTCCTTGGGCTTTTTGCCTCAGCCTAGCACATTACCAATCTCTTTTTTACATTTGTATGTTACTTGTTCTGTTTTTTATACTGTGCTGAATAAATAAATCAAATCAAATCAAATCATACTAATTCATTATTTTTAAATTATCATATATTGAAGTTTGACATAAAAATAACAACCTTAGTGCAATAATGTTTATTTAACTGTAATCTAAATATGTATTTCAACAAATTCAAAATATAATTTTATACTCTTACTTTTTGTGTGTCCACATTATTTGATCAAAGTAATAATGAGTAGGTTACGTTTTTTTTTCTTTGAATTAATTACCACCAATGATTTTTGTTATCAATGCTAACATTTCTATGATATTCTTTTTTTTTTTTTGCAAATACTCCATCCCTAAGAGTCAGAACATATATGACGTGATCCAAACCTGTAAAACATAAAATAACATTTTGAGTTCCCACTTATTCTAATCTTTATGGGTTGAAAACCACTCAACCGCAACTATGGGTTTTCAAAATAAAATCTCAAGACAAAGAATCCGTCAAATATAGGAAAAATAAATAAATAAATGAATAAATAAACGAATGATAGTAAAATGATGTTTGAGATAATGTAAAAACTTGACATAATTTGTCAATAAGTGCCTGGTTCTAGTTCTAGGATACACTGATTGCACACATTCTCAGTTGATTCATATTTTTACCATGTAGATTTGAACAAATGTAATTATGATATTCCATTAATAAATGTGATATTTATTTTTTATGCAGTCAAAGTATTAATATGTATTAATACATACACCAAAAACTGTAAGAAATGATGGCATGATGTGATTTAAAGCATCTCAAATATCATTTTTTTTCTTAAATTATCATTATTGTTTTAATATGGAATTTTACACTTGAATTTGTCCTGATCCACATGTTTGGAATCAGTCTAACTGATTTCATAGTCAGAAAGTATTAAGTAAATATTTTACAATGTCTCAAGCATCATCTTTAATTTTTAATTCGTTTTTTTTTTCTTTTCTTTTTGTAATCGTATTTTGAAAACCCAACTAAGCTTCCTGCAGATCCCATAAATATTAAAATACGAGGGCATTCGAAATGTTGGACCGGCTGATTTGACAGCTCAGCCGTGAGGTGGGGGTGAGGAAGCCCACGAGAGGAGGAGGTCAAAGTCCACTGAGCTGCTTCTAGAGTGCAGGGGGAGCGGGTTGAGAGGGGGACTCTTTCCCCTGCAAGTTGGTGTAGGGTTTATTCCGTGACACCAGGTCTTGTTCTGGGATAAGGGATGAAACGTCTGTGAATGGTGGTCCCAGGCTGACAACCCTGTGTCCAGGGCACCTGGAGCTGTGGCAGGCCTCCAGTTGAGCAAGGATTACCACTCACCTGTTGTCACCAATCTTTAACTATTAAATTAACTTTTGGAGAATATTATTTATCATGACAATTTGTACCATATGAACCTTTTTCTCGTCAAAGTCAAATTAGTAACGCTTTATAATTTACATTTTCATGGCCATGTAGATGTTTTGATCTCTAATACTTTACTTTTCTGTTTTGGTCTGACCTCTCAAATGGAGAAAAGCTATTGTAGGCTATGCAGTAAAATGCAGTAAAGGAGGACATAGAGCCAAGCACAATGGACTCTGTAAAGTCTTGAACCTTTGGTCAGGTGTTTAGATCTGACAACTTTGTCTTTAGTAAGAATATTGCTGATGTAATTACTCCATTAAAAAAAAAGAAAAAGAAAAAAGTTACGCCTAGTGGCAAATAAGCTATTTTATTCAATATATACACAGCTTGTTGAACGTATATTGCATTTGAGTCTGTAAATTTGACCTTTTTTTCCATTTAAAACTGGGTGAGGAAGATGGCTATGCAGATATGGAATATATCCATATTTGCATGTAATACAGCTCAGGCCGGAGCAGGTAAAGGCCATTTCACTGGAGGAACACAGTCAGATATAAGTCCAGATTAAAGGTTTGACCTTTTCTCTGATTCCATTATGCTTTTAATGCCATTCATTTTTACTCCTCTTTTTGTTCACTCCCCTCTTTCAGGTGTTGAACACCACGGCCGAGCCCCACGGCCCTCCACTGTCTGTTTGAGAACACAGATGGGACTTTCTGCACTGACTAACCCTGTGTAACATCTGCCTTCACACAGAAATTTCTTTTTCAACGGCTCTGTCAGTTCCTGAACTCACCTGGCACGTTCGATGCCAAGAATGTGACAGGAGCTTGTGACCTACGCCATGGACATTACCTAATAAATTACCTTTTTCTTATTTGACAGCTGTGCAGTCCAGCTTTTTCTTGATGACTGATGTGGATATTAAAAAAACAACATCTTAAAGCACACCTGTATAGGGAGGTTTTTAGTAAAATTGGTAAATTAATGAATTTTGATTGCTCCTGTCTGTTGTTGTCTTTGTATTTTCATAGTTTCCATTTTGTCCTATTTCCAGTTTCCTATTTTTTTTCTGGTCTTTTACTTGCTACCCTGTGTCTTTAACCACTTTAACCACTTGGCGAGCCTCTCTCTGTGAAAGGTGCTATACAAATCAAGTTTACTTATTTACCAACTTAATTACTCATAGCTGCCTCTTCCTTCTAAGGCTATGTGTTTGTAAAGGAGGTGGGCGAGTAGATGTTGAAGGGGCAGAACAAGAACTCCAGCTACTTTGTGAAGTGGATCCCTGACAACATCAAAACGGCTGTGTGGGACATTTCTCCACTTGTCATGAAGACGGCTGATACTTTCCTTGGCAAAAACACAGCTATTCAGAATCTGTTCAAAGAGCAACTGAATACCAACAGTGTCAGGATACCACTCCAAATATAAGTAATGCAGTGTAATCGTATTAAATTACTTCACACTGATATGCTACCACTATCATTGCAACCTTTGGAAATAGTGACTTTAATCACACTGCATTGGCACAAAAGTAGGTTTAATTTCAGAATATGTTTCAGGGTATACACATCCTTCTTCCAGGCCCATCTGGGAAAAAGGTCCATGCTTTCCCCATGTTAAGTGTTCCCAGTGGTTATTATCAGGTGTATGGGTAATGACAAGGCATGGGTCCAATCTGGGTCCGACTGGGACCTGCTGTGAGAGAAAACATTCCCAGCACTCTTTGAGTTCATTATGAGTGCACTCAGTTCAGACCAGTATTATGTCTGTGCAGTTTGGGTTTAGCTGTCTTACACAGCTGCAAAGATGTTGTTTTGAGAACTGCATGTTATTTTGTCTAAAGAGCACCAGGCTCTGTTCTGTAAAACTGCTGCACTTTCCCACAATGGTCACTGAAAGAACTCAAAACTGACAAAACGAAAAATTTACTGAACACTGACTAAAGACTTCTGCACCGGTAGACAGGTATTCTGGTCCACATTCTTGTTGTAAATACAAATTTATAGTGCGTTGCGGCTTTTTAAGACATGTAGCCTATAGTGTGCCCATGTACTCATATAACCTTTGTACAGATCAGCTGCTCCAACCGCATCCTCCTCATCTTTCGTTCTTGGTTACAGTGCAGAAAACAAACTCTAACTGGATTCTTGGGGCCACTGAGAGCGCCCTGATGAGCTGACACACACATCTTTGATGATAAGCCACATCAGACGCCACATTTCTCCACAAAATGGAGAGTGGCAAACACATACACATATGCCAATTTCCTAGCACGAGTACATCATGCGTAAAATACACTTTCTGATTGGATATTTGACATAACATAATCTCGGAAGCGAGGACCCAAAAACTATTATATACGCCCTTGTAAAATAGCCAGGTTAAGACAACTTCTGCAGATGTTGGTGAGACTTCTGTTGAGCCTGTTCTACTGAAGCATTTAATAAAGTTATTTTTTTCACTTCTTATCATATAGTCATAGCAGATTTTTTTTCCACAATAATGTATCTTGACACATTCCAATCTTTTTTTTTTATAATTTGCTTTCAACAGTTGAGACCTCCTACATCGTCCACTTTGGCTCAAACAGCGACGGATGTGACACTGATGTACTTTAATCTTTGAGTTCATATTCAATCTCTTTAGAAGCTGTTCTGGGCTCGGTGGTTTTCATTCGTACATCCTGTCTCTTCAATTTTTCATAAATGTTCCTCTTTTGGCCACGTCCATGCAGTTTTGCTACAGTCCTTTGGACCCTAAAGTTTTGAATACATTTCATAACTATATTCACAGAAACATCAAGCTGTTGGAAATGGTCTTATTATGCAATTATTCAATTCAGTTCTTGCTTCTTAACTTCTCATGCAATTGGGGTCTATCTTGTTTCACCAGAAACAAGGAATTCTAACAGATATTTGTTGGGATTTGTGAAGTGACATTCATTTTAATTTATTTATGTTGAAAAAAATGTAACGTAAAAACAATCATGAGCTTTTTTTTTCTTCCCCACAATAATGAATCATGAAAACTAGCCTACTAGTTATTATCAATTACTATCAATAATTAAAAATAGTTTGTTAGTAATAAACAAATAGCAGATTACATTTTTCATTTCTACTATTACAGTAAGTGGACATTACAGAGTCAGGTTTTAATTCAGTACACAAAGTTTGCATTCTTGGTTAAACAAGCCTGATTTCAGCCTTGGGGTTGTCATGAACCAGCCACTAACCCAGGATGAACCCCAACAGCCCCTGATCAGTTCTGAACAGGATAACATGAATGTATGAAACGGATTTCAGCTGCTAAAAAAACTGCATAGTTCCCATTATTAGACATACTAACAAGAAATGGACATTGGCGTAAAGGTCATCACAGCTTTACCTTTAACTGCGTATCTTTACAAACTCCACATGATGTGGAACTGAATGATAAACAAAGATAACATATTATGAAAGTAATTTCACATAGCCACACGAAGGTTGTTATGAAAAGCTTGTTAGCGGCTGCTGCAAGTGTTGCCCTGTGTTTGATTGAACTTTGTTGGTGCCTTTTGAAATGTAGTGATGATAAAAGGGATAAAGCCTGAACTCTTAACTGATCCTTTTATTATTGGGCAAGTCAAGAGTCAAAATCTCTTTAATATGCACATGACTATGAGATGCAGAGCCGGATGGCTGCCTTTATGTTGCCATAGATGGAAAGATGAATTATTGACGGTAAGTCGAGAGCAGCCACCGGTGCGTTTATGACACATAATAAATGTGCACCGCCAAACCGAGCCAATTGAAGTGTGCCATTTTTGAAAAGGAAAAAGAAAGAGAAAGGAATACATAGGCAAAAATGGTGATATTGTGTCAACACTTTATTATGCATCACCACCATGCGAAATGACTGCTATGAACTTGCTCAAAAAAGTCAAACTAGATATATTTCACACATCTATGATCTTAGATTGGCTTGCCACTTTTACCAAAGTTGACTGGGTAAGTTTTATGCACACTCACACAAAGCATCAAGAATGCATGCGTGCGTGTGTGTGGGAGAGAAAGAGAGAGAGGAAAAATTTGTGTAAGAGCGTTGATCCCAACATCTGAAACAACAACACATATTGTAGGATTTAACTTTAATCATAATCAATAAACCTTTGATTGTAAATGGAATTTCTTCAACACCTTTGCCAGTGTAAACCATTAAATCAGAGTGTTTGGATATCTTTGTGTTTTCTTTTTTGTTTAAACCACACAAAGACATTAGAAGCAGTATTCTATAGCTATATCTATTTGTACATATTTGAAGGCCCAAATCCCTCCTAGCAACAATTTCAATGAGTTTAGCCCCATCGAAGACATCCAGCATTGTTGCAAGTGAGTTTTGTTATAGGCTACATGCTGCATTGGCGAGCAGAACGAACTGAAACAAGAGGTCATCCAGTCAGCTAAGGCAGTGTTTGTCATTATTACTAATGGAACAAATAAAACAAATACATATGATTGGCTTGCTCGAAAACAAAATAAACAAATAAAATCTAAAAGCAACTTAAGAGTGACAGTAAGGTACAAAGCATTTTGAACTTCATCGTTGTATAATTTCACGTCAAATGTAATCTCAGACTTGTCATCATAAATCCTAAATCAGATGCCAATAAACATTTAAACCTGGTTCGATGTGTTTTAAAATGTGAGTCTTTGCAATAATCAGTTTTGCCACTCTGTGATAATAATGTATTTGAACATTTGCTTGACAACTCATACAAAAAAGATAAAAATTAAGAAATAAATCTCTCTGATCATGTGTTTTTATGGCACCTGTGGTATAATAGACAGCTCAGTAATTAATCTCTTTACATCAGCTCACAGTATTACCTTAAATATGTGCTTGGTTAAAAAATATATCTTTACACAAATGTGTTCTGTGGTTGGATTTCAATTCAATTCTCAGTGTAGTCAGTGCTGTGTACTGTTGGCCCAGTGTTGCCTCCGCCAGTGTCTTCGACTGTTGTTGCTTTTCATATTGCTCACCTGTGAAGAAAAAGGTGAGAAAAAGGTAAATGAAGTGCTCAACATATGAAGGATATAAATATATAAGGTTTTATATATATATATATATGTATATATATATATATATATATATATATATATATATATATATATATATATATATATATATATATATATATATATATATATATATATATATATTTATATACATACACACTATAAATACACATATTTATAATATTAACAAACACATCATAGTTCTGATAAGGACTTTAGAGAATCCCAGTGATGCTTTCTTGATGATGACGTCACGTAGCCCCCCCGAGAGAAAGAAATCATGAGAAATCGTCATCATAAACCCTTTATAGCTTCAAAACTAAAGCAGCACAAACGATTGAGAATATTTTCACTGAGTTTTGCGTGGGGTGGGGGCCAGCTTCACGCAGGTACATTTCAGGATAGAAAGTAAAAATCTGTTGTCCGGTATTTAACAATCCAAACTATAAAAAAACAAAAAAACAAATCAACAGCAAACTGGCGGTCACCGGCGAACTTACCAGTCACCAGTACAGTCACTGCTGCAGCGTCACCTGTACCACAAGAAGACATACCACAAGTTAGATGTTTTTTTGCGTAGTGCAAAAAATGAATCCTGTTCTTCTGTTCTGGTCTCAGAAAGCTGCCACTTACCATGCAATTCTTGCCTGTTTCTTGCCTGTGCTTCACCATCTCTTCCATCTTCAGCTCATCCTCCAGCTGCTGCTCCAGGTTGTTCTCAAACATTTCCTCATCTGCAGTGCTAGCAGGCCTAATACAAAAAAAAAAAAAAAAAGAGTTCAATACAAGGCGAATTGTGAATAAGACAAGAGCTACCTCATAAATATTAAAAGGCACCCCCTACACTGAACTGATGCTTATGAACTGAAGTACCTTGGTTTATAAGCAAAGAAGGGATCTGAAGAAGCTGAGCCTAGTGTGTCACAACGACCAAAGTCTGAATCCACAGTGCTATCAGTCTCACTTAAATCTTCTGAGGGAGAAAAAGGTATTAAAATAGATGTGTAGAAAATTCAGACAGTAAAACACAATCTTCCTTTTTTCACGCCTGACCTGAATTGAGCTCTTTAACCAGTGATGACATTGTGTTGGTGATGGAGTCGGCAGCAATGAGTAGGTCATTTCTCAAATTTCTCCTTGGACCTTTAAAAATAGAAAAATAAAAGCATAAATAAACATGAAATTTGAAATGACAATAGCTTGTGACAAGAAAAATGCATTTTACCCTGAGCGAAGGCCTCCTGAACATCCCCTCCCACGCCCATGAGTGAGTCCTGAGGTGTGTGAGTTGGGGTAGTGCTGGTAGAATCTGAGTGGATTGGTGTGGGAATCGACCGGCTGATGGTGTGGCTGGGGGAAGAGCGGGGAGAGCCGGCACCCTGAGTCTGAAGACCATACAGGGGGGTTAGTATTTACCGCGCCTCAGCATTCTGAATGAATGAATGAATGAATGAATGAATGAATGAATGAATGAATGAATGAATGAATGAATGAATGAATGAATGAATGAATGAATTGTTTATTTCGGTTACATTACATTATTTGCAATTCAAACTGTGTGTGTGTGTGTAAATGACAAAACACTTTCATACAAGTTTACACTCATCAGTTTCACACAAATAAAAAAATAAAACAAAATTCTGAGAAAACTATCACTCATTGGCAATACTGGAAAAAAAAAATCCTCATTAACACACAAGAAATACAGTGTAGTGACTTTAATATCATCACTGCTGCTTTAGTCAACAAACCTAAGGTCATTTTAAAAGAAAAAATAATCATTTCATACATGCTGATATAGTATGCAGAGGAGCAAAGCAGCATTTACTACTATATCAGTATCATTCAAAGATCATCACATTCTGTTACACAACATTTCCATCCGTGAAGTATATTTGAGTTATTTCTACAAACTAAAAGCTGTGTTTTTTTTTCTTTTTCGCTAGTTAGTTGCATCTACCTCCATAATTCAGAAAAAAATAACATTATTAGCTATAACATGGTTACAAATTAAATTAAGAAAAGGTCAGGTTTTGTACGAAAACCAGCCAACAATGCAAACGTCTTTACTTCACACGTGTATTAGTCACAGTTTTTTAACACTTACAGTTTGTCTCCATTCAGTTTTAGTCATGAAACAAGAACCACATCTTTAAAAAAATATCTAGTCAGTATTCCTGCAAAGACCTGGGGCCTCATCTATAAAGCTTGCTTGCGCAGAAAAAGCGCCTGAAAGTTGCGGAAGCCGCCTTCTACGCAAATCCTCGGATCTAAAAAGAAAAACCTAACCGAAAAATCTGCTTATCTTTACGGCAACTAGGACCCTCCCGTAAGAATTTACTTAAGACACGGGGAACTGGCGACGCAGGCTGTGAGGTGGTGAAATGAAGCCAGATTCATGTCATACTCTTAATAATGTCATCACATATCACAAAATATATCAGACTTAAAATAATAAAATAATAAAATAAAATAATATAGCGCTGATCGTGTTCCTCTGTGTGTGAAGCTGTCAGTCAGGACTCTGGTGCTGCTGGAGCTGCAGCCGCGGTGACACGCGGGGAACCTCCTTCACCGCTTTAGGACAGAACAAATGAGGGGCTGCGTTTAGGGAGCCCCACGGAGCCCCTCATTTCTTCCCTAAAGGGACTCAGATTTGTTTTCATATATATGAGTTTTACGGGCGCGTGAAACCTTTACGTGCGGGTGTATGGTGCCTAAATTATGGCCCCGCGTTAAAACGACGCAGAGCCTACGGCGTAGGGTACGCGGCGACGCGCACCTACGCCGTAGGCTCTGCGTTGGTGACGCAGAACCATAAACCCGCCCTGAGCCGCTCTGACGGGAGACGGGAGAGGAGGAGGAGGGGGAGCGTATCGCTTTCATACAGTGTCTTGATAATTTAGAATTTAAGGCTGAGCTTACCGTTAGTTTTTAAACTGTAAAAAGTAAGGGGAAAATAAACATGATTTTGACAAGACGGGGGGACGTGTGTCCCCCTGTTGCACCGGGGAACTCACGGCGTTCCGCGCAGCAACGGTGTGCTGCCACTCACTCGCTTTATTTTATACTATTTATTTTTCTACTTTTACTGTGACAACAAAATAATGTGGTTTTCCTGTCCTCCTCCTCATCAACAACATCTAGATCTCAGATCTCAGTGAAATTCAGTGGCACGGTGGCTCGACATGTTCATTCATTCATTCTGAAGCCAAACAGGTTGCAGGAAGCCACTGCGCATGCTCAGCAGGCTCATTCATATGCAAAATGATTCCATTTTCGGTAGAAAGTGGGCGTGTAGAGGGCGGGGATACCAGGCGGATTCACGTGCGCAGCCTTCCAGCTGGACAGTGATTTATAAAGAGAACCTTGCGTGGAAGTCTGCGTGCACGCGGTTTTATAGATCCGGATTTTTTTTTGCGCCCGGCATTTTCGGCTTTTGAGCGTACGTGCACTTTTAGTATGACTCCTACGCAGTCCATTTTAAATGAGGCCCCTGGTAGCTATGTGGCTTCCTCATGCAAGTTTAATGGATTATCATTGATCCTTTTAGGCTAATTAGACTGATTTTCTTTCCACTAAAGGCAGTATAGTGAGCTGTTTTTGTGGGCTTTAAGGGATCCCGTCCTCTTGTCTGAACAAGAAAAAGAATGGTGAATTTTCACATCAAAGGTTTTCCCTTTCAAAAGTGGCAGACATGGTGTCAGAGAAAGTATCTGTACGCATTAATAGGGATTTAAAATGGGAGAGATTTCCTAACAAGTAACAACTGTCAATTTCTTTGCTTCTTTAACTAATAACAAATTAACAAACTGATCGTCTGTCTTTGTCTGTCAAAACTAAAGATGTGAAATGCATCTGTTACAAATACATCTGTGATGTGGATGTTGAATAATTATTCTCATTTCCATACTGCAAAGAGCAGCGTCTGCTTTGTTGCAGCCTGAAGGATTATGCAAGTATTGTGCATTTGTATTACAAGGAAAATTCATCATCTGGCCATCCTCCTCACAAACTACATCAAAATAATAACAGTAAACACGAGTTACAACACAGGCATTCATGTTTTACTCATTAAGCGTTGAAACTATAATGTCCGGGAAGCAAACTTAAATAAAGTTAAAGACAGAATGTGTGCTCCTTCAGTGATCACAAAAACGTGTAAACTGTATGCTGTATCTGAGCAGACGGATGAAAAGCACATCTGCAGTACCTTAAGAAGCATCATTAGCTGCTCCAGCTGCACCATAAGTTCCCTGCGACTCTCCTGCAGAGTAGACATTCTTTGTTCAAGCTCATCTTTGCGTTGCCTAACAGAAGAAACTAGTTGTGATGAAAACATAATGTCAATGGCAACAAAAAAAAAAAAGAGAACATCTGCAGATGTCAAAGCACATGTTGTTCGTTTACGCTGCGAGAAGCACCTTGCAAGCAGCCTCAGCAGTACTGTCTGTCAGCTCACAGATGCACTTGGTGGATCAAAGAAAGCAAAGTTACCTGAGAAGTCGCAGCTCAGCCAGGAGAGTGGGGTTCTGCTGACCCTTGTCAGGAGGTGGCTGGGATGCCTCCTCATGCTGAAGGCGCAGCCTCTGGATTTCCTGCAGGATTTCTCTGTGAGGAGTGCAAGCATATCCAAGCCCTACATCAAATTCTGTCAGAATTTGCACAGATGATCTATAGTCAGAGCTCAAGGAATCTGCAATATAGCACTATGCTACATACTTATGAAACAGCCTGACAAACGATACACTAAAACCTTAGTGTTGGTGTATCCTTATCATGAACGATTTGGTTTTTACACCAGGGGGCAGCAGAAACAGACTGAGAACTCCTTTCAGCTCTTTGTTAAAATCCAGCAGCTACACAGAAATGTTTTATTATGTTATATAGCCATCAGTTAAATAACTGATGGCTGCTTTTCATTCAGGTGTCACGAAAGGCTAAAGAATATTCTATTATTCATATCAGAGCTTTTTTTCCACAGTGAAACATCAGATTGTCCTAGTCACTCAGCTGTTAAAAGCTTGTGGACGTTCATCAGTTTTACCCTGACGTTTCTTTTTATCCTGCACAAGCTTGAATGTGATCCATTGATAATAGGTATTTTACTACCTACTATATATTTTACTACTTAATGTGTATTTATTTCATTTTAATGTTGCCACATAATATGTCTTTTAAGCATTTAAAAAAAAACCTAAATACAGTTTGTAGCATTTTTGAATTACATGCAAAGTATCTTGTATTTCTTCACATTGGCTCCCCTATATTAGCCTATGTTTCCGATGCATGTTGTGACAGAGGGAGCATTTAGAGGGTGCAAAGGCTCATTACTTGGCCCTTAGTAACAATGGTAAAATACAGTAGAGCCAGCTTTCTGCTGCCTGTTCATGGATCTATTTATTTCTAATAGTAAATTTCAACAGAAAAGGAGTGAGCAGTCTCACAGTGGCAGCCATCCCTCACCTGTTCTTGCTCTCCAGCTCAGCAATAAGCTGCCTCTGCTGTTTGTTGGCATCCAGAGAGCAGGGGAGGTCTATGGGGACCCTCTGCTGTTGAGCCTGTTGGTGGAGCCAAGCAAGCGACATCACGTGAACTGGCTTTACTGCCGGGTGATGTCATCCACTAGCTTATCTCATATGTCACAGGAGGCAACAAAGCAGTTAAGTCACCAGCCATCCATCAAGACCCGACCAGAGCAGTAACAGCCATACAGGGCGGCTTCAAAATGATCACCACCTTGACAGTAAAAAGGACTTAAACCATCTAAAGTGGACTAGCAGCATATGTCAGATCCTTTTCTCATCAAGGACAGGTTTTTGGCACAAGAATGCAATGAATGATGCAAGGGATACTTATGTGCAATAAATGTCTTATATACTGTATATCTCACCGCAGCATCAGCAGCCAGTCTAGCAGCATAGCGGGCGATGAGACTATGCTCCTCATCTTGGTGGTTACTGCTCTCCAGTAAACTGATCAACAGGAAAATAGAGATGGGGGTCACAACATGACACAATTAATTATGTACATCTATTCACACGCAAAATATGATTTAAAAACTGCAACGAAAGCTGTATTTGTTGAAGATTTGTATTAGTTTGCCAGAACAGCATGTGTTTTGCGGAAGGGCCTGCAAAATGATGCTAAGCTATTCAAAAACCACACAAATACACAAATTAATTCAGTTTATCGCGTAAAAATGGTAATGAAAAAATTAATTGTTGTTACAGATAAAGGAGATACAACCACAGAAAGATATGAAACCATGAAAACAAAGAAGCAATACAGAGTATCCAACATGATGATAATGTTGTATAGAGGTGAGAATATGGCATCATTTCAGTGTAAAAATATATATGATTCTACAAACCTCATTTTAAACTGACTCAAGATGTAAAAGACCAAATACACAATACTTTTTATAACGATGAAGATAATTAAGTCACGAATCCATCGTGAACTATACAATATATCTACTGGTTTTTCTTCTCCAAATTTAATTAAATGACGATGAGACAAGTGTTAGATTTAACATCCATGTGAAGCTGAGTTATAATAATGAGTTGACAGAAATGTCAAAGGTCATTTCATCCACTCTCCAACCAGCCTGATAGCATGCAGGATTAGGACTGTAAAACATTCAGAAGTACTTTAGGTTAGAGGAAAGGCTGTGAGAGAGCGATTCAGCAGAACACAGTTGTTCCGCTGGTGTTTTATCAAACACAGCAGCACACCCACTAACCATGTTTTGGGGTTGTTTTGCAGCAGATTCACATAGAGGCCAATAAGAACATGTTCATCAGCAAGTCTATCAGCGACATCAAGGTTGTACTTCAACCTGGAACAGTGCAGGGTTTCACAAATATAAAACATTATATTTCACAGGTGACAACAGAGGCATAGCTGGGAAATGAGAGAGGACACCAGATGCGGGAGAAAAAGAGCAAAACACAAAATGAGAGGAGGAGAGTGGCTGAAAGGCAGCTATTCATGGGTGACTAGAGAGAAACAAGGCCATACTATGAATGGAAGACACACGACTGATGGAGGCTAAGACCATGGACTAATACATGCCCAGAGAAATAAAAGATTACAAGCCAAATTATTAAAATCATGTATCAACGACTATGTTCTCTACTATTAAAAATATTGAAAGTCAGTTTATAATTTAAATAACCCATGCCTACAAGACATATTAAGCATGTAGTCTTGTACAGCAACCATGCCAATAACCTCTGACAAGCAATACATAAACACAGGAGTTAGTTTATTAATTATAACAAAAACAAAATAGTCTCATGAACCTCATGAAGCGCTTTCATCTCTGAGGAGTCCCTTTGGAAATTGCTGGTTTATTGGGACTTTGATACAAACACCTGGCTACCTGATGATTGCAGTGAGTTAATCAGAATAGAAAGCTTTAAGCCAGAAAACCAAAACAAAGCAAAAAAAAAAAATTCTTAAAATGACTTATGTCCACTGGCAGTATAAATATACTGATCAGTGGAGCAAAGGAAATGTATTATAAACTGGGGTGTGTGTTTACCTCATAGAAAGGTTACTGGGTTTGCATTGTGTGAAGAGTCGGATCCAGAGGTTTTTGGTTTTGGCTCATGTGGTTTGATAGATTTGATGGAGTCATGTGAAAGGAGTGTCATCACTATAATTGTGCTCCATTGTTCTTGTACTTTGTTGTGCTGGTCTGCTCCCTCCTTTTCGCTTCTATGCATGTTTGCAGGCCAGAGCTTCAGGAGCTGCATGCTGCCCTGCGGTCCCCCCCTCTGATCATCCTACTGCTTGCTTCCACCTGTCTGTATAGATGTGTCTGTTGGATATCTGTAATCCCGCCCTCTGACCACCTCATAGTCTGCTGTCTAAATCTGTTTATGTAGTCACCCCTGCAGTACACCAACTCACCATTGTGTCTGTGTCTCTCCTCTCTCTGTCTTCATTCTCTCAGTCTGATCTCCATTTCCTACTCTGCCCAGCTGGCCTCCAGCAGGAGGGTCCCCCCCTTATGAGCCTGGTCCTGCTCAAGGTTTCTTCCCTCCTAAAGGGAGTTTTTCTTGCCACTGTTTGGCTTTAAAGGTGACCTTATATGAAAAACAAGTTTTTTTCTTGCTTTAACATATATAAAGTGGTCTCCCCTCACCCTGACAACACAGAGAAGGACTAAAGCAACCAAATTGTGCAGTGTCTGTACACCCCGCCCGGAGGATCCTTCCAGTGTCATGTGACTTTTACGAGCCGTTCAGATTTGCGCATTTTCGTTACGTCACCAAAATGTAAACCACGTCTCGGCCTCCTCCGCTGCTGAAACCACGCCCACAACTAACTCCACCGGCCGGAGCTTCCACCATTGTTTAGAAGCGGTGGCTGTTTGAACCATAGATATATGGTTTAAACAACGAGAGACAGTGGAAATTAGGTTTTGCATCGACACTTACCCTCATAAAAGTATCAGTACGGACCCGGCAACTGGACACGAGTCAGCGGTAAGTGACGTTATTTTTATTGGTCTACAAGTATGATCTTTGCATGGGCTACGTATTTAGCTCAGCTCCGGAGCTCTATTAGTAATTTTTTTCTGTTTATGGTTTCAGATCTTCCAAGCAATGCACCTGAAGCTGTTCAACGACACCTTCAGAAGACGCACGGTCCTTTCTTGAGCCAGCAATAGTGCATAAATTTTTTTTTTTTTTTTTTAACAATAAAGTTGCCGTTTGTGAACACTCAGTGTTGTGATTTCTTTACAGTTAACATGATTCATTTGTCTTGTAACATAAGAAATGAAATGATGAGGAATCGGAGTAAAGAACTGATAGTGTGAAGACGAGGTGACCCGGCCAGGGAACTAAAGGCTGATTTATGGTTCCGCGTTTCACCAACGCAGAGCCTACGGCGGAGAGTATGCGTCGATTTAACGCAGAACCGTAATTCAGGCTTTAAGATCCGTTTACACCGTGTCCTAACTGCATGCGAGCGTACGACTATCACGTGACATCGGACGCTCTCTGTCCACACTGAAACCGTTAAACTCGCGGCCAGTTAGGACAGTCCAATACAAAAAAAATAAATGAATGGAATTTATTTTGTCGCCGAAGCTCGCTCGCATGGGACACGCTTTGTGTACGCAGCCGCTGCTCTTCTGCCCAGAGGCTTTGTTTCCTCCCCTGCTACACGTAATTCAGGCAGCCAATCAGCACAGAGCCTCATTATCATAGCCTCCCCGCCCCTCAGAATCCAGCATAGAGAAGGTTAGAAGCGGTAAAAATAGAGACATGGCCCAGAGGCTGAATTTCTGATTTATGTAGAAAAAACAAGCTTTTGATTGTTTTTAAGACATTTAAGGCCTGTTTAAAATATCCATTAAATGCCATAATAGGTTTTTCTCCCACTAGGAGAGTTTTTATCTGCCATTGTTTATGTAATAATTGCTCGGGGGTCATGTTCTGGGTCTCTGGAAAGCACCTAGAGACAACTTCTGTTGTAATAGATGTCATATAAATATAATTGAATTGAAACATTAAAGTCATACTTTTTAATCAGTGTCCTAAGCTTTTAAAAGTCAATGCTTATTAAGTGTAGAAAAAATAATCAGCTATTGTGTAGACCTCCTTGAAGCCCTATTACTTGAAGCTTTGTCAGCCTGTACAAACAGAGACTGCACTGTCAAATACTCTTACACATGTAGCTTAAAGGGGACCTATCAGGCATCTAATACTTATCTTAAACAGACCTTGAATGTCTTAAAAACAAGCTTTTGATTGTTTTTGCTAAATAAATGAGACTTTCAGCCTCTGAGGAATGTCTTTAGCATCCCATTCTCTAACCTCATTATCTATGCGGGATTCTGAGTGGGCGGGGCTATGATGATGAGGCTCTGTGCTGATTGGCTGCCTGAATGACGCGATACATCGCTACAAAAAAATGGCGGAAGCTCCGGCCGGTGGAGTTAGTTGTGGGCGTGGTTTCACGCATCGGAGGCCAATCTATGTAAATCGCATTTTCAAATACGTAACGAAAGGAAGCAGAATCTGAACGGCTCGTAGAAGCCACATCACACTGGATGGATCATCCGGGCGGCTGTACAGACACTACAGAATTTGGTTGCTTTCCTCCTTCTCTGAGTTGGCAGGCTGAGGGGAGACCACTTTATATATGTTAAAGCAAGAGAAAACGTGTTTTTCATAATAGGTCCCCTTTAATGCAAATCTGTTACTCATCACATCATCTGTATGTTTTTGAATAAGGTTTTTGCTCTGAAGGCGAGCAAGAAAGCAGTCTCTGTGGTGCAGGTAGAGAGGAGTCCAAATGCCTTTCACTAGAAAAATCGATACTACCTTTATCTTCAAAAATAGAACATTAACAGCAACTGAAATAGCAAAGTGATCCCATTTAAACTAAACAAGTAAACCAATTTCCAAACACGGTTAATAAGGAGCCTGCAAGTTTATGCGACGTAACTGCTGAGACTCTAACATAGCAGAGACTAATGGTAACATTAAAACACACTTATATAAGGCGCTCGCAGTTAGTGTTTTCCATTTCTGTGTGAATGAAAAGCTTTCAAGAGACATTCTGAACTAATGGCAAATAATTTTCATGAAACAGCCCCTTGAGCACGACAGATTAAGTCCCTCTATAAGAAGGAAGGTTTGCTAATAGTATTCTGAGGACAATCAACACTCTTGTCCATGCCCTTTGATTATTATCTATATTAGTTCACACATGCATTTGCAGGAGAAAAACCTTCTCATATGCACACCTGCGCCACTTACCCTTTCCCTTTCAACAGATGTGGAGCAGCCCCTGTCAGGGGCCTTCTTTGCCCAACATCATTATTCTTACTGCAAGGCAAGCCATTTACATTCAGCTCAAGGAGCCACATAAATGGGTATACACAAATGTTTGCACACACCAAGACACATTTAGAAAAAGATAGGAAAGAAAATAACAGACAGTGTGTGTGTCACGGGGCACAGGGCCTTCGGGGAGCATGACCGACTGAAAAGATCTGTTATGAAATCCGGGGCATCTATTGTTAGACTGAGTCTACTCACTTTTTGGTGGAGTAAGGGTTCCCTGATGTAGGCATGGAGTGGGAGAGTGAGTAGTCATTGGTGATGTTCACTGGTCTCGGTGGCCTGGGTGGGACATAAATGTAATTTTAAATCAAAATAGCTAAAACACATGCCTGTGCTTCTTTCGTTCAGCCAAGGGGACTTCCTGTTCACTTCAGTAGAAGAGTACATTTACCAGAATTTGGGAACATATGCTATAGGGATGTCATATATGAAAACATGCAAGAATGAATTAGTGAATCAGCGACATGGCAGGTTAACAACAGTGACAGTCAGTTCAGTGTTGACAATATTAGACCTAAAATGTGATGACAAATGACTCAAATCTACTGCAACTAAGGCTATGTACACACGTAGCCGGGTATTTTTAAAACCGAATATTTCCCCCCTCCGTTTATAAAATAATTTGTATCCACATTACATCGTTTTTAAAAAAAAACCTTCCACACATAACCGAAGATCTGCGTTTTTCGACCACATTCATAAGCATTCCAAACCTGTAGATGGCATTATTTCCGATTATTTCCCCAAATCCTATCAGTCTTGACAAACGAAATGCATTAGCTGTTTTCCGTAATCTGCCCTCGTCAGCTAAATAGTAAAGCGTGCACGCAACTTTTTTGATCACACTGACGGGTGATCGCATGACCGTGGACCGCCCCTCAATATGAGGACGTAACATCTCCGACAGCGACAGGAGTGAGGAACGGGACATACGAAAATTCTCACGCCATTCCTCTGGGAGTACGACTTCAGTCTCGAAGTTTTCCCACCAGCTGGCAGTGCGTCCCGGTCTGACCCAAAAGCGGCGTCGATGATTACGGCGAGGTTCATGCCTAGGTTGAGTGTCTAAGAGGGGGTAAATTACCGACCGCAATCTTGTCCGTCGCCTGTGCTCTTGGAGCAGTAGTTGGGCGTGGAAAATAAAAGTAAACAAAGCCTGCACAATAATTAGAACCACCGCAGTTTTCAAGGCATTCATGCTTCTGTAGTTCTGTAGTAAACGAAGGTCAGACATTAGACGTCAGAGCAGATTTGTTGTTGTTTTGGCGCATAATGTGACGTTCGAAAACGCAAAACTCCGGTTGTCTCTGTCTACACCAGGTCTACATGCATATACGTAAACGGAGATTTCAAAAATCTTCACTTTGCCCGGAGTTTTTTTAAACATTCGTTTATTTGCGTTTTCATGTGGATGACAGGTCCAAACGTAGGAAAATATCTTCGGTTTAGCAGATACCCGGCTACGTGTGGACGGGGCATAAAACATACAAGTATGGTAAATAATTAAGGCAAACTCACCACGTATCTCTATTGTGAAGAATGTAAAGGACAAGGAAAGGAATACTTAATTACAATCGGATCAATTCTCCAAGGCAATATTACAAGTAACGTGCAAGACATTTACAGTTAAAAGAATAAATAAAATAATTGTTTTCACCTGGAAGTAAGACTGTAGATATTAGTTTTAACGTTTACTCTCACAGACCAGTTGCTCGTTTGATAGAAATATCTAATCAGTTCATCATGAGGGAGCAGCTCAATGCATTTCAGGTATGTAAAGAGTGTCAAGATGACCGGAGGAAGTTCAAACTGAGGATCAATGAAGAAGAACGATGATTTAAGTGGTTTTGAAGGCAGCAATTCAGAAACTGCTCATCTGTTCAGATTTCCACATGTAACCATCTCTAGAGTATACAAAGAAAGGTCTGAAAAAGAGTAAATGTCCAGTACACGTCAATTCTCTGGGCAAAATTGCCTTTTTCATGCCAGAGGTCAGAGAAGAATGGCCAGACTGTGCAAGATGATAGAAAGGCGGCAGCAAGTCAATAACCCCCTTGTTACTAACAAGGTATGCAGAAGTCCATCTCTGTATGCAAAGCGCTTTAAAGCTTGAAGGGTTCCACTCCTGTCAGCCTAAAATGGGAAAATGACACTAGTTATCCGCTGATGGCTGCTTTCAGCAGGATAATGCACCGATGTCAAAGTTCAAATCATTTTAAAATGCTTTCTCTGACATGAAAATTAGGTCGGGGTAATTAAATGGACGCAAAGCTCACCGGATATCAGCACCTTTATGACGTGGTGAGACGGGAGAGTTGCAACACAGATGTGGAGCTGACAAATGTGGACATCTATGTGATGCCAATATGGACTAGGATCGCTGAGGTATGAACCAGACTTCTATCGAGTCTATGCCACAGAGAATTAAGGCTACTTTGGAGGCAAAGGGGGCCTAACTCAGTACCAGCAACGTGTACTTCATGAAAAGACCACTGAGTGTATATTAGTAATCTGTTTCAGCTCCAGCATCTTTAAAGCCCTGTTTTGTGCGCATGCAAGCTTTATAAATGAGGCCCCTGGTCTTTTCTGATTGGTCACATTTTTTACAAAAAAAAAAAAAAAACCCACACTGTTATTTCCAATTATTGCATGCATTGTGACCATTTTCTTTTTGGTTATTTGAAACAAAAGCATGACAAAAGACATCATGCAAGTAGTAGATTGTAAACTGTATGAAAGCGTCCCATATGTCATAAAATTTTTAACCCAACTGGTCGGTAAATGTACAAATAACACAAGTTGCAATGTAAAAAAATAAATAAATCTGCTGAGATGCCTGAAGTACCTGAAGAGCTTTTATATTTGCTGTTGAAGCCAATATGTACACAGTGGACATGATAAACAAGGACAAACACAGGGAAAGGAACCTGTTGTAGTGACTATCAGCCAACTTTGACCATTGTAACGTTGCAGCGCTCTAAAATGACCAGTATTTACGTAGCACACCGAAAGTAACGAAAACCCCACACAGCATTAAAGGATCTTTTTAATACCAAACTTTACAAAGCAATTTTCCAACTTTGTGTATTTAATTTGTTTATGCAAAACCTAATATAGGCATAAACTACATACAGTGGGGCAAAAAAGTATTTAGTCAGACACCAGTCAACTATGAGAGACAAAATGAAAAAAAAAAATCCTGAAAATCACATGGACACACAGACTTTCAACTCCCTCCAAAGATTTTCTATGGGGTTGAGATCTGGAGACTGGGCCACTCCTGGACCTGGAAATGTTTCTTACGAAGCCACTCCTTCGTTGCCCGGGCGGTGTGTTTGGGATCATTGTCATGCTGAAAGACCCAGCCACGTTTCATATTCAATGCCCTTGCTGATGGAAGGAGGTTTTCACTCAAAATCTCATGATACATGGCCTCATTCATTCTTTCCCATACACGGATCAGTCGTCCTGGTCCCTTTGCAGAAAAACCTCCCCAAAGCATGATGTTTCCACCCCCATGCTTCACAGTAGGTTTGGTGTTCTCAGCTTTTCTTTCACCTCCAAACACGACAGGTTGTGTTTCTACCAAAAAGTTCTATTTTGGTTTCATCTGACCAAATAACATTCTCCCAAGCCTCTTCTGCATCATCCAAATGCTCTCTAGCAAACTTCAGACGGGTCTGAACATGTACTGTCTTCAGCAGGGGGACGTCTGGCACTTGAGGATTTGAGTCCATGGCGGCGTAGTGAGTTACTGATGGTACCTTTGTTACGTTGGTCCCAGCTCTCTGCAGGTCATTCACTAGGTCCCCCGTGTGGTTCTGGGAGTTTTACTCACCGTTCTTGTGATCATTTTTACCCCACGGGGTGAGATCTTGCGTGGAGCCCCAGATCCAGGGACATTATCAGTGGCTTGTAAGTCTTCCATTTTCTAATAATTGCTGCCACAGTTGATTTCTTCACACCAAGCTGCTGACCTGTTGCAGATTCAGTCTTCCCAGCCTGGTGCAGGTCTACAATTTTGTTTCTCAGGTCCTTTGACAGCTCTGTGGTCTTGGCCATTGTGGAGTTTGGAGTGTGACTGTTTGAGGTTGTGGACAGTTGTCTTTTATACTGATAACCTAAACAGGTGCCATTAATACAGAGAACGAGTGGAGGACAGAGGAGCCTCTTAAAGAAGAAGTTACAGGTCTGTGAAAGCCAGAAATCTTGCTTGTTTGTAGGTGACCAAATACTTATTTTACCAGGGAATTTACCAATTAATTCAGTAAAACTCCTACAATGTGATATCCTGGATTCTTTCCCCCCATTCTGTCTCTCATAGTTGAGTTATGATGAAAGTTACAGGCTTCTCTCATCTTTTTAAGTGGTAGAACTTTCACAATTGGTGGCTGACAATACTTTTTTGCCCCACTGTATATGGTTTTCTAGTTCTTACACTGAATTAAAATTGGTTTAAAAGTTGCAAAGCTGATGGAGCTATTAATAGAAGTTATTTTGTATTCAATGTAATTCTCATAATATGTGTTAAAATAAATGAAATATGCAGAGTCTGAAATGAGGGCTTAAATTGGCAGCGCCAGATTCCAAAAAGTCTCTGCTTGTACTACATAAAAAATGGAACAGGTAAACCACAGAATGAGGTATTAGCACTGTTACAAGTTCTATTCCCAAAGCTATAATTAAAGCTCATTGATCAGTTGAGCAAAGAGCTTCACGAGAATCACTTCAGACTCGGAGGTAGCTATGGGATTATTATAAACTGAAGGATAGAACCAAACATTTTAGAAGTGCAGTAAAATATAAGTCCTACATTAATTCCTCAGCTTCGGCATTGTTAAAAAGAATAACAAAAAGATGAACTTACACAATATGAGCTAGGTTGAGAGGTTTCTCTGGCATTTCAGGAAACATGGGGTGAAGGGGCTCTCTGCTGGATGCACAGCTCAGTGACTTACTGAGGACATTGGATAACTTCTTCGCAGGGGACTTCTAAAAGAAATACAGAGGGGACATGCCAAATGTTAAATCAAAAAAAATATATGACATCAATACTATCAACTACAATGGAAATGCAGCATCTTTATATGGTGCTGAAGAAGCAGAACAGAAATATCCACATTGACTGATCCAATCCAGACACACCTCCCTTAGCCCGTACCTCCCCTCCTCCCCTCCTCTTTCCTTACCCATGACGTATACTCCTTCATTTGGTGCTGGTTGCTATGGGAACCACTGGCATGCCCCCTCCAGAAGCAGTCCTGACAGAGCTGGTAATTATGACATTGCTGGCAGCGGTAGCGGAAGCCCATCATACTCTCAGTATGGCAGTAGGAGCACTCGACCGGGTGAAAGACTGCAGGGAGGAGAGGAGGGGCCACACGCACGCAAAACACACGTGCACACAGATGCACAAACACACGCACACAAGCAGATGTGACTAGAATACCAGATATTGTGCAGACGAATTGCATACGGGACAGGATTAATTACCATCAATCTAAGGAGAGATGTAGTGAGATATTGACAATGTTGTTCTCAGTGTAAACAGAAGGCAGTGAAGCGAGAGCTAAATACGGTGTGTGTGTGAGCACATGTCACGGTGCTACTCTGCTCACATGGACGTTGCTTATGTTGCTTATGACACACAAACGTGCTACAACACTCTGTGTGTCTCTGCTTGACTAATTGTGTGATGATGATGCAAAGCTGAACTTTACATCCACGCAGGACTGCAAGCTTTTCTAGGAAATAATGTGTGTGGACTTTTACCGTTCTCCACGTTGGCGAGTCGATGCATAAGCGGAAACCACACCAAACACTGGGGGGGCGGGTCTGACATCAAGGTATCGAGGAATGTGTTGAGGGAGACCTTTTTCTATTGATGTTTGTTACAGAGAAGAGCAAGATTAATTTTCATCAATATTCATACAATAACGGATGTTTTAAACTGGTTAATCGAATCGTACCTGCTGGCCAAAGCAGGTCCGTGCAGCTTGCTCAGTGTAGCCGAAAGAAGGTCCCTCAAACACCGCCATGGGTAATTTGAGAACCTCGCGCAGAAACTGGTCAAACTGCGAGTGCACGATTATCCCAGCTGAATCGGATATTTGTGAAAAGATATCTGCAAAAATCGAGGGGAGACATAAAAGGAATTAATCAAAGCAATTTTCAGATGCCTCCACAGTCGGCTAATTACACAACGCAATTATCCCCACTTGTTTGTGAAAACAAATCAAAATAAAGCAGTTGTAATGATCAGTTGTAACAAAACACCAGCCCTCATCTTGTTCTCTTACAAGCTGCTGCTCCCACAGATTTTTGTACATTATGTAACAAAGTCTATCATTGGCATAATGAATAAGGGCTTCCTATGGCCGTGAGGAACCAGGCCAACATTACTGCTGTGTCTAAAAACAACAGACTAAGACTGAAACACAGAAAATCCAGTCAGTAATAAGTTTGTGTTATACATTCTAGCTCATTACATTGATTTGACTAGAAAACTGTGACGTTTACAAAGACAATATGTTGATTTATTACTGGGAATATATGTGATAATCATGCAATTTTTCACAATTATAAGCAGGAAAAGATTTTCTTTTGCTTCTTACATCTTAATTTATCCAGAATTTTCCCTCCACACATGGTTGCAAGGACCGTCTTCACAACGAAGATAGATATCTTGCCATGCCCCTCCCTAAAAGAAGCAATAAATGACAAAGAAAAGCTCAGATTCATTCAAAGGGATATGTCAAGACCAGAATCCATTGAATTCAACTGTTTTTGTAAAAGGGACACATTCAATCTTGTTTTTCTAAAGGAAAGTTTGCATTAAAATGACTGCTTGCTTTAACTGTATTAAGCTTTGCTTTAATCACACAAAAACATGTACTTTTAAGCCCATATGTTGCCATATTATCATTGGAAATAGTATGTTTTCCCTCCTCTGTGGCTGACACATCACATATAGATCTCATGCTTCATTAGCTCACGTCAAAACTGCCAACATGAGAGTACACCAGCAGCAAACGAATGTCATATGACACGTTACTCACGGGTCATAAGCCGCCAGCAGGAAGTTGAGCAGCAGGCTTATGGACTGCTCCACGTTGATCTGGTGGGTGGTGGGCATGCGCTTGTTTAACTGGTAAAAGATAGTGGACAGTACCACTTCCAAGCGAGCCACAGAGAGCTCAGCACTGACGTCCATGCTGTTGAGGTTGTTCTCACGGAAAGCCTCGATGACGTTCCAAATATCAACCAAATGCACTGGAAACAAAACAAACAAAACAAAAAGGAGCGTTTTGATGCCAGCCAAGTATGATTGGCGTGATGTAGTAAAACATTCAATGCGTCGGACTCACAGTTACACTTCTTCTGCACAAATCTGAGCTTGCAGGCTGTTCTGTACGTTGACAACCGTATGGAATCCAAATCTTGAGCCCCTGAAGAAGATGTATTCATTATTTAACGTGAAAAATATCAGCTAGAAGAACATGTATAACAATCAAAATGGAAAGTTTAAGATCTCAGATTTTTTCTTATGTTTATATCTAATTCAGCATGTGATGATTAAAGGTTCTGATAAAGTATGGTGTTGTATGCATGTTTATGTTTATAAGTATTTCAATTTTGCATTTCTTGTTCCCAAGAGCGGATGAAATATACTCTCAAGATCCGACTTTTCCAAGTTGTACCCCACCTCTCAACACATCAGGTGGGGTCAGCAGTCTCTGAGATTACGAACAAGTATCATGTTAATGGTTGAATGGCAACAAAAAAAAATGTTTATGTGTGAACAGTACTGGCATGTGTGTTAGTATTTAAAATCCATCTCCTTAACATCAGTGGGGACACTCAATCTTCATGATATTTGCTTCACACGAGGCTTATTAAAGAAGAATTTGCCATTTTTATGGTCAGTGAGTAAAACAGTCTGATATACATCACACTGAGCTCTGGCCCTGAGCACTTACTCATCTCGACATACAGCTGCCTTCTATCTGCCATGTTGTCACCACTCTGCCCGCAGTCTTCAATCATTCTGATCAAGAAGAGAAAAAATAATGTCAGCACCCATGAGCCTCAGCATTTAGTTTCATTTACAGCATTGCACAGTCACTGAATTTGCCCTTCTTAATGTTTTTCAGCTCCATTGTGTTCCCCCAGTTTATCCTCAGAGACAATCTTGACGTGTTCGTTAAAGCTGATCCAGCTTTCATATACAGACCATTTGGTTGATGGAATATATGTAATCTAATAATATTGTGTCCTTTTCAAAAGATGCAACTCAGTGTGAGTACGTTCTAATGTTATACTGACATACATTGTGATGGACTCATCATATTCCAGTCTTGCAGAACACTTAAAAAAAGAAAACGTTTTTTTTTTTAAAGCAATGGTCAGCTAATTTCATACAGCAGACTAGAGCAGCTTCTCAACGACTAAAATAGATAGATAGATTAGATAGATAGATAGATACGGTAGATACTGCCGTTAAGACTGAAGCGAAAGCTGCAAAACCCGGAGAAATAGCTGATGATGATCTGAAATACAGTGTTCTTGTAGTGAACTCCAACAGCATACAGGCCAGGGTTTTGCTACTATGATGTCACCCCCATTGGTTTGCAGAGTACAGTTTTTCAAGTTTAACTCTTTTACACAGTAATCTTCATTTCTTGGAGATAAAATACCATTTTTGGGTAAGAGAGAGGAGCTGGACTGTAGCAACAAGTGGATATGGTTGCAAACCTGGGAACACAATACATCACCATCCAGTTGCAGGTTTGCCAGTAATTAGATAGACACTCCCTAACAGAAGCTTAGTTAACAAGAAAGCATGCTGAATTGTAGACATCAACCTGATGATTGGGATAATACAATTAGAGTTCAGAACTTTGTATTAAAAAAAAAAACGAAGAAGACATTACACTATTTTTCTATACTTTAGTACAGGCTGTTTCAGGTCTTCTAGGGAATAATTAATCCTTTCAAGTGGGTGAAAGAAATTCTTATAGAGTGTGAAAGTTAAACTAATAATTTATTTAAAAAAATGCATCTTTTGCTTTCATTAAACCATTCATGTTAAACATTTGAGTTTTAAGGCATGGAACACAGGCCAGGGAGTGTTACTATGCCTCAAACTGAGGGACTGTCATTGTTGTACTTTTTCTCAGGTGTGTGGCTATGCTTCCTTATCTGAAAACTATTCTCTTTGCAGCATTGGAGAAACTAAAACAGAGAACTAAACTGAAATGTGGATGCTTAAAGCCAAAATTGTCTGTCTTTTTCCCACATCTCATCTAACTGGGTGAAAAGAAGGCTGCCTGCCTGGATATACTCACTTAAGGTAGGAGAGCTGATAGACTGGCAGAGAGAAGATGAGTCTACCGATACTGTCCCTCTTGGTAAAGGTGGTATGAGGAGTCCTTTAAAAACAGCCAAGTGGCTGCTTACCCTCTCGCTCTGAATTTGATCCACTGATCGGCTCTGCTGTTGCTCGTATTAGATGAATAAATCAATTCATCTCTTTAGCTTATTGTGTTTGATTTCCAACCAGATCTTTCTATTTTTTCCCTCTCTCATTTTGCTGTATGGTTGCAGGACATGACGGTTGCTCAACTGTGATTCATAACTTGTGTAGTATGTGTTTGAAAAAAGTCACCAGGTCCTTTTAAATAATGGCAAATGATAATTGTTTTGAAAGGGTGCTTGAAAAGAATAGTTATGGAAAAGGTGAATTATAAAAGCCTTTCTTTTATATTCAATTGAATTCAATTAAAAAATACTTAATTAATTCCTGATGGGTAATTAATCGATATATTACATAGAAAAAGGTTGTGGCATGGTGTGCCTGAATTGATTTGTAAAACTTGACTTGTTACATCCTCTGTGGGACCTTTATGCTTGCATACATTGAAATCTAAATTACGAAATTGTGTTAAGCAGCTCATTTTTAACATTTTTTGTCCCTTTGCAACAGATGAGTCAACCTCTTGCTCGCCATTAGAATAAATGCACATATTTCATTGGCTTCACATTTCAAATTTAGAGGCTACGTTAATCTTTTTTTCTTTTTTTAACTACCACTATAACATTGGAAGTTTCTTAGTGAAATACACTAACATAAGAGCTATAAGTGCACCATTTAATACTTTATGAACACATTTTTTCTTTTGTGTTTGCACTACAAAAAGGAAGTCAAACAAAAAAACAAAATACTCTATCAATGAATAGATCAGCATAATACCATGTATCATAGTGTAGAATAACATGCTGGAGTTGCTGAGGTGTACACTTTCCCAGAAAGGGGGACAAAAGGGGCCAATAGCTCATTCTGGCCCAGTGCCCTACTGTGGGTTAATCAGGCCCTGGTACTAACATACTGACCTCACTTTTCCGGATATTTTAAGAATGTGGGCAACCTCAAACTATTATATAGCAGGGGTAATCAGAAATTATAAAGAAAGAAAAAACTTGAGCAGACAAAGACAAGACTTTGTAAGGGGCAGAGCTGCAGAGAGAATGCTCACACCATGCCTCACTGCACACTGTCCAAGGCAATCTAATACACCTAGTCATGTGGTTTGTTTCCATGGCAGCAAAGATCCTACCCACTCCGTTCGTAAAAAAAACACAGACATATAACACCTCCCACTGCAGACCAGCAAAGTTTAAGAGAAAAGTGTTTCTTTCATTTGTAAATATCTCTTATAAGATAATACTTGGCTGACTGTTGGTTTAGAGCACAGTTGCAATCTTGGGTGAGTGCCTTGAAAACACCTTTCTTTTCTTTCTTTCTATTTTTTGGAAGACACTCATTCAAGCACGTTATTTTGAAATACCTCGGCAATAATTAACAGACCCAAATATTATAAAACTGGAATTCACCTGATATTAAAAAGCAACTTTTATTTATTCCTTTTTTTTTACTGTTAAGTTACTAGGATGACCAGGTATTACAGAATCAAGTGCAGTATTTCAGCAAATTACTTTCCAATCAATATAGCTGCTATCACAAACAGCACAATACAGCAGAGAATAAACGTCCACAGAGTGATGAAAATCGTCTGCTTTTTGTAGTCTATTTAATGAGGTGATGTTGCAAATGACAACTGTGCAAAAGCGCAAATAATAGATGGGCATATCTTCAGTTGTAAGACAATGATGGATGCAGCCACAAAAATAAATATCAGTTTTAGATGCACAGCAATGTCATGCAACTGCAGGAAGCCCATACTCCAATGTCATCTTGAAAGTAATGGTCATTCAGGCCCAGTTATCACTTAAGGAGTGGGTGAATATAGAAGTGTACAAGTATTTTACAGTTTTACAGATTAACACTATTATCTTTTCTCTCACCACAAGCAAACACATTATGAGTAAGAGTTATGTGACCTTCTGTGGTCTCTTTTCAGTGATAGAAGTAATAAACCAGTACAGCCAAAGCAACGTGTTTGCCAGGGGAAAGCAAAAGGACGATTGTTGTACCTTTTATAACGCACCATAGTTGTATTCCTTTCCCCAGGTTGAGTTGGGTTATTACAGAACCATGTCTTCCTTCGTGAAACAGCTGTTAAAAACACAACCTCCTTTCAAACAAGCTAGCAGCACAACAAAACTTGCCCATGTGGATGGGCCTGACTCCCAGCATCTGAAATTAGAAGCTCTAAGCCAGGATACAGTGTGTGCTGCCTCTATCTTTAACTACAAATGAGAACGCTCCACATTCTTGAACAGCTTTGCTGACGCTCTAGTTGCAGACCCCAAACCTCATTCCTGGCATCTGGCTGGCAAGCATTGCTCCTTCTTTATGGCACTTTCACTGTGTCTGTATTAAAAACTAAATGCCCTTAAAAGAACAAATTATCTCATGTCCTCAAGAGTACTGAGTGACTTGAAGGGCTAAAAACTGCCAAGGGTCTCCCTGGAACTTTTAATATGGCAGAGCACTTGTGTTGGTCCAACATCAGTCCAACAATAACAAAAAGAAAAGGTCTATTAATCGTGCGTTTACATTTTAATTCTATTTCTGTAGCAGCTAAATAAATTCGCTGAGGATAGTGCTGTTCATTTGGAGCATGGTACATATCCAAACACAAGTAATTGCTTGAGTTACAGTTCAATCTGTGTAGCTGGCTTGCAGTAAATGGCAGCTGTTAGGACTGATTGGCCAGGGTTATTTTTACAACTACACTTGTATGCAAATTACATAACCGTAAAGCAAGACTGAAGCACATACTTTTAGGTTAATAAACTGTTGTGTGTTTTGGAGCTGCAGTAAAGGCTGTGTAGGTAGTGAGAGAAGTTTTCTCAGAATGCCTGGTACCAGTCTGTGATGTCTGCAGGGCTGTCGCCTGCTGATCATCACCATGGTTTCAGCTGCAAAAAGGCAAAAACTTGGGGGGACCCCCCAAGAGCAGCTACAAATTTATGGTTGTTGGTGCGCTGATTAAGTTTAGGACGCTGTCATTGGAAGGTGCTGCTTACTTATCCAATTTGCATTTCAGTCACAAGCTTCAAGGAGAGATGTGGGCACTGGCAGGGGCGTCAATTGGGTATGGCAAGGTATGGCAGCCGCCACACTTTGGCTTCAAGGGAAAATGTAAATGTTTGTTTTTTAAATACATTTATGGAATTAGTCTGTGTCTATTTGTATTGATTATTCTATTACTTAATACATATAGAATAACTACAAATGCAAATCAGAACAACATGATCGATTTCACTATTTATTATACACAGCAAAAACTCAAAATCTTAACAAGAATATTTGTCTTATTTCTAGTTAAAATGTCTAATTTTTGTAAAAAAAAAAATCTCATTACATTTAAGACAAGACTCAAAAACAACCATTTCCCCCTGTTTCAAGTAAATTTTCACTTAAATTAAGTAGAAAAATCTGCCAGTGGGACAAGATTTTTTTGCTTGTAATAAGAAGATAAATCTTGTCCCACTGGCAGATTTTTCTACTTATTTCAAGTGAAAATTTACTTGAAACAGGTGAAAATGGTCAAATAACAAGTTATTTTTCTGGTGATGACTCTTGTTTTAAGTGTAATGAGATTTTTTTGACTAAAAATGAGACATTTTAACTAGAAATAAGACAAATATTCCTGGTAAGATTTTGAGTTTTTGCAGTGAGCGAGACTGCATTTGAAAAAGTTCCAATTTTCTTGACCACACAGATAAGCTCCATAGCAGACTTGTGTGATGAGTATTTGCTGGATGTGTTGATTGATACTCTAGTTAAGTTCTGTGACTCGTAACCTTGCCATACCTTAGCTTTGACTGAATTGACGCCACTGGGCACTGGTGTTCTTCAAGAAAACACAACTACAATCCACCATCATCATCAGTAACAGGACAAGGGGGACGGCAACAGGCACCTCACCAAGCATGCATCACCCGTCACGTCAAAAAGCACCTGTGTGGACGTGAGACAAAAGGTCTCAGTGTTACAGAAAACGTCTGCAACCTCCTGCATGCGTGTTCAAGCCCAACCAATGTCCGATGATTTATCTATCGACAAACTCATGTCATCCATAGTGACAAAGTAGGGAAAGGTCGCCTTGCTGGTGGCCGCCAGCCCTCTGCAGGGTGCAGCAGCATCGCTTTCGCACGAGACTTACCAGGGTTTATTTCGAGGCATGTCATGCAACAACACTGTCCTCCATCCAGGAATCAGCCGCGTCCTTCGTTTCGATCAAGGTTTCTTTGGTGTGCGGCGCTGCATCACTGCACGACGAGACCGATCTTCTGGTGCTCTCCTGCAAAGCTCGTGTTGTGGAAATGTTCGTGCAGCGGACTGGCTGAGAGGAGCTGAGCAGAGAGGAATCACTGCGAGGCAAGGCAGCGCTCTGCGCTCAGTGTGAAGCCTGAATTATGCTCTGCGTTAAATCGACGCAGAGCATACGGCGTAGTAGTACGCGGCGACGCGCACCGTACGGCGTAGGCTCTGCGTCAATTTAACGCAGAACCATAAATCAGCCTTAACCCCCCTCCCCATCACCCCACCGACGATGACGTAATGCGGAATCTCTTCACATGCGCCAGTGTGTCTGCAAAATGTTCAACTTTGATGCATAAACAGAAAAAAATAAATACCCCCCTCCCGCCCCCCCCATGCATATGCAATACTTTGCATATTCCTCTGTTTCTGTAACGAGGCGTAGACAAACAACTTGTATTGGTAAAGGTAATAGCAAAATAATACACTCATGTTAAAAGGTAGCCCACACTAAAATTGTCTTAAGAGATATTATTTCAGCATTTTTCTTGAATACATAGAAAAGAGCACAAATAAGATGCATCCAAAACAGCCACAGATTTTTTTTTTTTTACCTTCTCTCTCTTTCTGAACATCTCATAACATTAAGGGACAAATAAAATGCATTCAGGCCTACTTAGAAATTTGGGGCAATCCAAAAAAGAAGAAGAAAAAAGAAAAGAAGAACGATACATTATTCGGGCTTTCCTTATTAGGTCACTGCAGTGGTGTTCTGCACTGCTTTTACATAAGACAAACCAACAAATAATGCTTTTATCGCTCGTAAGTCATCATTTAAAAGCAGTTATTAGTTAAATAACAATTTTGAGCAACCTGAGAAGAGAGCAGTTGCAGACATGAACATTTAAATGTTTTTGTTGGTATATTTTAAAGCTCTGATCAAAATGTATTTGAGAAATGTGTTAGGCTACAATGTGACTGGTTGTGATTACAATTACAATGTAGGACTTTTTAAATGATATAGGTTTTTCAGAATCAGCTCCTTTGACCGAATGCATATAACCCCACAATGTACAAACCTTATCCATTTACATGTGATTAGACCTATATTTCTGTCTTTTTCTTACTTTAGATGGTACAGATACAGGATATTAAAAAATAATATGAGTCACATATTATTTCACTGTGAGAAATTATGACTTCCCAGTCAAATGGGTTGCAGTAGTGTTTTTGCTCTCATAGTCCATACTCCGTGGAACTGTCCATTCAATATACACCGATGAAATGTTTTTAAAAAAATCTAAAATCTCATCCATGTGAAACATTCAAGAAATTAATGATTTATTTATTTATTTGCCTAGCTTTATTTGAAGTGCTCAAATTAAATTGAGCAACGATGCTCTTGAACGCAACTCACCCTCTCCAAGCGCAGCCCCTTGTTGCTGAGCAACCGCCCAAGAAGATTGACAGAAACTTCACTGGATTTTGGCTGATCTCTTTGTACAAAACATATATGAATAACTAGTTTTTCTTTTACCACAAAAAGGGAGTCGCATAGTTAAAAATACCAGGCAGATAACTGGCAAAAAAAAGTGTATCGATAGAGGTAAGTTGATAGCCTACCAATGTTCTCTTTCACTTTCTGCCATGACAACGACCTCCTCAGCTCATGCATTTGTCATGAGACATGCTAATTAAACCTGTTCTTATTTTTATCTAAGAGATCGGCACGGGGGAAGGTGTTCGTTGTAAGTTTAGCTGACGTTTACTTACTTTATTTCACGATGTAGTTTAGTGAAGAAGATGTAACTTAAATGTCTTTGGTTTTTCCCATAGTAAAAGCATAAAAGGTCCCACCTGGAAGAGGTGGAGGGATGCCAAACATTAAACCCCACACACCCTCATCCAAGACTGGACAAGGGAGTCAACTAGGTGAGCAGATAAAGGCCCAATCCCAATACACCCCCTACTTTCTACCACTAGCCCTCCCTCACTATCACTACCCCTAAAAAAGAAGGGACAGATTTTAGGGCACTTGAAATCTTCCCAGGGCCCTGTCTCAATACACCCACTACTCCTACTTTCAGCACACCACCCCTAATATCAGGAAGCTGAGAGCCAAAAGCTGTTTTAATTTCAGCTGTAGCGCTGTTAATATGCCACTTTATTACGTTTTAATATTTTTTCAGGCGTAAAAGTAACCGTTAAGATCCCCAACCTGGGCTCAGTTTATCCAAATAACGCCTGTTAAGAAATTTGATCTGATGTTTTCGGAGATGAGAAGAGCCGCCAGTTCAGAGCAGCAGCAGTCGGAGTACAGACGTGATCGCCCTGCGCCGTCGTCCCGGGGGAGAAACCTGCAGCTCTGTTGAGAATTACCGCTGGCTGAAATAAATCATTTAGGAAGATAAATTTTGGTTTAATAGATTAAATCTAACAGTTGTAGCTATGCCTGTTAAGAAATTTGCTCCGAAAATTTTGAGATTTCTGCCTGCCGGCTCCGGAGCTGATTTATGGGTCCGCGTTAAATCGGTGCAGAGCCTATGGCGTAGGTTACGTAACCTACGCCGTAGGCTCTGCGTTGGTGTAACACGGAACCATAAATCAGCCTTTATTCTGGCGTGATCTTCGGCAAACGAGCAAACGAGTGATTATGTACATTCACTGAGTGAATATTATGAAAGTAAAAAATATATTTCTCGCTAGAAATGTAATCAAAACGCATTTTTATGCAGAAACTAACTCAAAATATTGATTTTATTCACTAAAAAATAAGAAATGTCCGCCATGTTTTTTTTTTTGATTCAGTCCGCAAATGACGACGAAAAGCATTCTGGGACATTTTTCTGTCCCTAGATCAGCTAGTGTGCATCGGAAAACACTTGCTCCGTAGGGACAGATTCATAGCCACTACACTAGTTTTCTTCACTACTCCTAGGTGTAAAGAGGAATTGGGACACCACTACCCTCACGCAAAATGTAGGGGTAGGGATGAAAACTAGGGGTAGGGGGAGTATTGGGACAGGGCCAAAGTATTCTGCTAATAGTAAAGAGTAAACATACCCTAAAAGTCCTCCACCGAATGTAAAACTACGGTATGTATTTTCACAAGAAGTACAAGTAAAATGTTCTTCTAGACTCTGTCTTAATATCTGGTGGAGAAAGCTCAAAATGAGAGGAAGAGTTTCAAAGAAAAACTAAACTTGAGTTTGTTTTTAACTTTGATACTTTGTACCAATGTGTCCTGGAATGTATTGTGGTGCTTACAGTGGAAGGGGAATTTCCTTTAAACAGAAAAACAAAGTTTTTGTCCATTTTCAGTCTGAGTACAATAGAATGTTATACTTTACTTAAAGGAGCTGTATGTAAGAGCAATAATAAAACGAATCATAAAATGACCCCGATATGTCAACAGACATTTAAAAATCATGTTCATTTCAAATACTTATGTCACTGACAACAGCACTCAAGCCAGGATATTCCAGTTTAAAAAGAGGAGTTGCAGCCCTCAACTGATGTTTGTGTTGTCATTTTTTGTTTTGGCCTGAAGCTCCACCCTCCACCTATCTCCCAATCACCAAGTCAGTATTGTTTCGGCATCCGGGTTGCCAGCTCGGCTCTAATTATCACAGCCATGGCAGCCTACATTCCTGCTGCATTCTGCAGCCTACCTGGCAACCTCTGGTCGGGGGGAGGAGGGGGAGGGTACACGCCGCTCAACAATATTTTGAAAGTGACTGCAGTACCAGTTTTGGCCATTTCTTACAGACGGCTCCTTTAATGTCAGCCTCAATCACCACACATTAAACAATGAGCAGTAATGAGGGGTGGGGCGGTTTCCTCACTATGAAAACCCCAACTTACCAACACTAAACACACAAACATAACACACAAAACCCCAAAATTAATATAAATGATTTATTTACTTTTGAATCCATACATCAATGTAGTGTTTTCTGTTGTAATTGGTTAGGGTAGAAATCAGGTTGAACCAAATGTTTCTCCATCTGCAAGTAATGATTTTTTTCACAAGTAGCTTGTATATTGTTTTTTTTCTCTAAAGCAATTGATTGCGGAAATTTGAAAAAATACAATATCAATATCCAAATAGAATATTTGCAAGTTATCTGTACAGAAAATCGCTACATCTGCATTTCCTCCTGAGATAGAATGGAAAATAAGTCATAATCATGTATGCACAGGTCTTGGTCTTGTACTTGTTTGTGGATATTTTGTTTTGGTAGGCATTTTGTCTTTTTTGTCTTTATCTTCTAACAATATTATAATAAAATTAAAAAAATGGCTTTTAAGTGACAAATAAACCACAAATAAACTGGCGAGGAAGGAGTTAAGATTCAGTTTCTCAGAGATATAGAAATGAATTTAACTCTGTCAATACAAATGAGCTAACTTGATTAACAAGGATACATATTAGAGCTACATATTAGTGTTTTGAGTAGAAGTATTGGATTTTAAAACATTTATGCTAAATACTATCAATACTGTAGTGTTTGTTTTAATACCTTGGCTTATTAAAATATTCTGTGGCTGACTTCACAGAATTGTCTCTCTGTTCAAAAGCCATATACATGAGTTAAAACATTTTTGACATGTTTGCTGCTAATGAATTTATATTTGTTCAATGAAATAGAGAATTATTTCTCATGTTTTCATGTTTAGGTCTGTGGCGGAAACATCCCCTGTTTTTCCACATTTGTTCAGCCAGATGGCACCCTTTCACAACTAAAAAATGTGCCCTTGGGTTTGTCTTCACACACTCCGATTAGTTGCCTCTGTTCTTTCACTGATGCTTCCAGTGTTTTGAAGCCTGTACCACTAGAATTGAAGTGCCAAAAAACAAAAAACACAATTATAGTAATATTTCACAGCCAAGTACATTTCAATAATTACTTTTAAAAATATAATGAATTAAGTTGAGCAAATGTTTGCTATAATCAAGTTCTGCTTTTGTCATTTTTTTTCTGGATCATCTATATGTTATTAATTACTACTGTGGCTTTTGCTTTTTTGTACCTTTTTGTCTTTGTCAAGATCTAGGAGCGCTTCAAGCTGTCTGCTCTGGTTGTCCCTCACCATGTGTCAACAAGATTATGTACCATATCAATGAGATGAAGAAGTTACTGGAACAAATATGTCAGCAGGTAAGCAAATGTCATATGGGATCACATTTGTGACGGCTATTATCACAAATATCCTATTATGTCTAAAAAGCCATTACATTAAAAAAAAAGAATGTTTTTGTCCACCTTGCATCAGTCTGGAGAATATCAGCCACCAGCAGATCTTTACATTGAAGGCATAGGAATCTCTGCCAAAGGTAAACAAACTTTGTTTCAGTTTCATTTTCTATGGTGTTCTAATGTACTGTATTTTCTCATGTTTTCTTTAATTCTTCATAAATAATACCAAAGATCAAGAGCATCAGTGCCTAGATTTCGCTGAATTTACCTCTCACTGGCTCATATTTTATATCTCAACAACTTTTTACACGTCACAAAATTTTTACTTATGCTAATAATATATAAAGCATATGTTTTACCTACACTTTGCACTTAATTTTATTCAAATGACTTCACAAATTTAACACTTATGTTTTATTTTAATTGACCTGAAAGTCATCATACAATACAAAGTGCCAGTTGTGCTAATCTTCATCCTCTCTAGAACATTGTCCATTACAGAAAAAGGTAAATGATGTCTTAACCGAAACTGTGCATCTGGTTGAACTTTTGGAGGCTGATCGGCAGCATCTAAGGGAAGCTCTCGATAAAGAGAAGAAAATAAAAATATTGCTGAACAGCAAGCTTGACAATCTTTCACTGTAGAAGCAAAAAGAATACTGTATTGATATCCAGAAAGGTCAGTTACTTCAAGGCTTCACATCATCACAGATCTTCATGTCTTTAAAGTAGTGTGATCATATTTGGAATCCTAATAAATAAACTTCTTCATTTTTGACCATTGTCTCTTTTTAGAGCATGAGGCTTCCAGTAGAGAAATCAGGGAGTTGAAGTAGCACCTTAAACTGGAAAAACAGAAACTTGAGCAAGTCCAAGAGAAATTGTCATCCGCTGAGGTATTGAATCAGCACTTAAAGGAAGACATGGAATCTGCCCTAAAAGAATTATGCATTGCAAGAAAAAACCTGGAAATCCAGAAAGATGAGCTAAATCAAATTAATATGGCACAAACCGAGGTAAGTTCTTGTCTAATTAATTGTACCACCAAGGTTTGGTTTGTAACATGGTAACATGTGACAAACAGTTAAGGCAATTTTCTTGAAATGATCTTGCTAACATTTCATAGCTGTTGGAATAAAGTAACAAAATACAGTTGATCAGATTTGGTAATATTCTAAAATGAAACCACACAAAATGTATGTGCTTTTGATAGTACACCAGAATGTAACTGATAAGTGGTAAAGGCTGGTAAATCAATGGTAACGGCTGGAAGAACATCTCCAAAGAGCATCATGTCCTTCTGAATACAGTTGCAAATTTAATTCAGAAGTTAAGGGTCCACAGGATTGCAGCTTATCTCCCTGGACATGGAAAAAGAAGAAAACTGATGGCAGCACATTTAGATTTGATGACACATTCATTCTGTTGTAAAAAGCAACTTCTTCCAGTTGAGACTGTTATCAAAAGTGAAGCCATACTTATCTTATAATGATTTGAAAGAGTGATGCATGCTTTTATCACTGCATGATTGGATTATTATAATTATTTGTTGTGGATTTAGATCAGACATCTCTTTCTTCACTTGGTGCAAAATGCTGCTGCTCAGGTCTTAAGTGAGCATATCATGCCAATATTGACATCACTGGCTTCCTGTTCGCTATAGTATAGATTTTAAGATTTTACTGATTGTTATTAAGGTTTTCCATGGATTTCTGTGAGCTTATACATGTTCATACTCCTGTCCGAGCACTGAGATCCTCAAGTTAGATGGTCCTTGATCCAGATCCAGACTTAAATGTAGAGGTGACTGTGCTTTTTCAGTCCCTGGTCCCATTCTTTGGACGAGTTTACCACACAAATTAGTGCTGTTAAAAATGTTACTTCATTCAAATCTTTCCCCAAGACTAATTTCTACTCATTGGCTGACAATTCAAGCTGAACATTGACATTTGGTGATTAAGAAAAGAAAATTCTAGGTTTTCTCGGTCTGTTTTGTATGTTGTATGTTATGTAATTTTGACCTTTAACCAATTTGGTTGTTTTTAAATGTTTTGAATAAGTAAATTTGACCTTCACTTTGACCTTGTAAGTCAAGCGACAGTTCATACAACTGTTGGCCAAAGCGGCCAGAAAGTCTTCCAAGGAGATTCAAGGTGAACCCAAAGGTCAAGGGACATTAGTGCCGCATCTCACCACCTTATGCTGTTTGAGATTAATTGGACTTAGTAGAGGACCACCGGGGAACATTCCAGTGTTGAAAATAATAAAAGCCTCAAAATGCTTATTGACAAGCCACAAAGCTTTTAGGAGAATTTGCTTTGGTCAGATGAGACAAAATTGGGGATTTTTGGTAAGCCACATCAGCTCAACATCCAGAGAAACACATATGAAGCGTTCAATGAAAAGAACACTGCACCTACTGTTAATCATGGAGGAGCTATGTTATGTTCTGGGCCTGCTTTGCTGTGACTGACCCAGGGTGTCTTGAATCTGTCTAGTCATGAAGTCTCAAGACTATCCAGGCATTCTGGGGGAAAATGTTATTTGATAATGATCAAAAACAAACAACAATGGCTAAAAACAATGTGTTGCACTATGTTGAAGTGACCCTCTATGAGATTGATCTAAATCCCACTGAGCATCTGTGAAAAAACCTTGAAACATGCACTCTAGTGGAGACACACTTCAAACATGAGACAGCCGGATGAGTCTGCTCAAGAAAAGTGGACACAAATACCTGTCTACAGGTGCAGGTCTCATCAAGACTTAAATAAATCCCCTTGATTACAGTAATTCCCTCAAAAGGTTGTGCAACGTTGTGGGTTCCATCATGTTTGTCTAGGCCAGTTCGCTTCTTTTTTTGTATTTCATTATTTCAATGAATTATCTTTTTTGCATTTTTAATTTAATTTATTGATTTGTTATAATTTTTTTTGACAAGTTGCATTTAGTCTGTAGATGTTCATCATGCTTTCAGAGTATGTTAGAGGTATCGCAATGTAGCTATGACAGATTATTGATTATTTAGAGCCCAGAGGTTCATGTATAATTTTGTTTGTATGAATGACTCCTTTATACATACAGTATAGGTTTGAAGAAGTAGAAGAAAACACTTAATCCATCACATTACATGTTTTGTAGGCCAGTGAAGTTTTATCAAAAGCACAAAAGGATGAGCTGCTAGCTCAGAAGGAGTTAAAAGAGAAGAGACTTAATGTCAGCGAGGAGAAGATGTCATTGGAGCATGCACTACTAGCTATGAAGAATCAGCTCGGAAGCGCTTGTGAGTATTTCTTTTAGAAAACATAAAAACAAATGGGTTCACCACTGAAGTTATGCAACTGAAATATTAAGGGAAGAATTTAAGTAGCCTTTATCATATACAGTAGGAAAAATTATTATTCAATGTAGTAGTTAAGAAGAAATGTAGCAATGTATTTTTCTTTAGGTTTTCTATTTCCAAAGGATCTATCTATCCATCTATATCCATCCATCCATCCATCCATCCGTCCATCCATCCATCTTTCTTTGATTTGAAGTAGTCATTTTATTTTTTCAATTAACCAAAGGGCCCCGTTTAGAAATTAAATATAATGACATGGACAACAAAACGCCTGACGTCCCCATATATGTATGCCAGATCTTAGGAGGTTAATTCAATTAATTCAATCAATTCAATTAATTTTGGAACAAAAATTGTAATCATTGGTAAACAGTAACATCAAGAGTATTGTTAGACTATTTCTTACTGACTTTGAAGTACTCTGCTTTTGTCCAAATTAAACAAGAATGTTAAAATTTCCACAATTAACTTCAACTTTGACCCATGACTTTCAGCACCCACACCCTGGCTAACGTAGTGAAAGCTAGAGCTTCTCAACTAATCCTTTTAAGTATTTTTGGCCAGAAAATTCCAAAATTATATTACTGTAATATCACATAAATACAAAACTTAATGTTACACACAAATAGGAGGAAGGAATCATTCACCTATGGACAAGTGGAAATGATGGCTGAAGTGCATGTGTCTTTCAGAAATCAAGACAGAATATGTGGCAATATGAAGATTTTCTTTTTTTGATACATTTTTTTTGGGGATCATTGGGAGCCAGAATTACAATGTAAATCTCAATGAAATCTAAAGTCTTTGTTTCAAGCAGAGTGCTTAATGAAAATGCATTTAATGAGGTTTCGATTTTGGGATAATAAACTAATAATTATTTGTCTTTGTAACCACATGTTATTGTCAAACATTCTATAACTTGCAATTTTTATTCACAGACTTTTTATGTTGGAACTCTACCAGATTAACAAAACAATCATGTGAAAAGCATACAACAAAAGATTTGAATAGAAGTTCTGTATCAGAGCACAAACCAAGGTTCTGTATGTTGAAGTGCACGTAACCATAGCAACAATACTTCTCATTGACGCAGACAAGGCAATTCTTCTCTCTGTAAGAGAACTAACCATCTATTAAAATAACTAGAAGCAACTATGACAATTCTTTGCATTCAGATGCCCTGATATAAATAAATGATGGGTCATTGCTTTTGCTTTTTGTCAGTAATATTTAAAATCAAATAAATACATTTACTAAGGGTTTGACACCAGGTTCTTGAAAAGGTAAAACAAATGTCTTCTTTTTGCCCTCTTCTTTCTGTCTCCAGGGAATATTTGAACAAGTTGAAGATACTTGAGAAATGTGAATTTAGTGAGTTAAAAACTGCTGAAGAGCTCATTGATTCAACAGATAAAGAGTGTGCAATCTTAATTCGGGAAATCCGTAAAAAAGAGGCGCTCCAGAACATTGAAGGACAAAGGGTAACTCATGCCGTTCATATACATGAAAGTTTTTGAAAAGGAAAATTTCATTGTTACATATTATTTTCTCCTTTTATTCAGATTTCCTTGCTGAATCTGAAAATTGAGGATGCAAAACAAACGAAGAGGCAACTCCTCTCCATGCTTGAAGACATTGAATTTAAGAGAGTAAGGAATGGCACAAAAGTGTTCTTGATGGTTTCATGGACAAGCAGATATAATGCATCTACAATAATACGTCCAAGCTCTTGTTGAAGCTGTGCAGTAATGTCTGAAGTCATATCACCTTAAGGTGTTTTGGACATGTGCTTCCATACTGTATGTAATGTAATCCACAGAAATGTGATGAGAAAGCAGAAGTGTCCCGCTTAAAGGAGCAACTCCAGTTAAAAAAATGAAGCTTTTGCAGCTCTCCATAAAGAAAACATTGACATTAAACATATTATAAAGGGCTACAGGATGAACATTTCTGAGAGGTACAATATCACAATCAAAACAGATGTGAAATATGGATTACCCACTATTAAATGATAAGGATGTGAGCCACTTACCTGTGCTTATACCATACAGTATGTATACACTGGTATATGATGTTTTATAGTGAAGAAACAATGGCGCAGCTGCATGAGGAGATGCACCAGATGGTCCAGAAAATCACTGACATCGATGAGCAGTAACAAAAGGCCACAAAAGAAGTGACAGATAAGTTAACCCTAGTTGAAGCTGAGCATAGTCTCTGGAAAAACAAGCTGGAAAAACAGAAGGAGCTTCTTGGAAGATCAGAGAGCCAGGGTCAGTGACAGCATATGTCAATTTTCTTCATGTACTTTATGGGTTTCAACATAGAAAAAAATATGTTATTCGTTTCTGCAGGTACTGTTCAGTGTTCTTTCTTTACTCTGCAGAGAGAAATTGACAATTTGACTGAAGAGCTGGAAAATTGCAGGAACGACCTGAAAGCTCAAAAGGTACATTTGTGAATTGCTTCATTTTCTTCATCCTAACCAAGTATATTTTACGCAGACTAAAGAAAGTTGTTGGAATTGCTGGTTACGTCATCCGAAATTTAAAATATGCCATTTTATTTTTGTACATTTTTCAGAACACATTGATTGCATAAACTAAGTTGCCTTGTTAATAAAATGACTCACTGTCCATAAGAATCAAGCACTTTGTTTTATAAATATAGTTTTAAAAAAAAGGATGCATCAGTTGCTTTTGTTTGTTCAGTTCCTTCTCTTGTTGCATTTCGTGGTTGAGTGTTTTTTTCTTTTGTGTGTTTTAAGACTTAAGTATAATCACATTTTGTCTTTTAATATTGTTTCCCATCAGGCTCAGTTTGTATATGTCAATGAAAGACTGAAGCAACACCAAATTAATTCAAAGCAAACCCACCAACAACTTCAGGAAGAATTTCAAGATGCATCCTCAGCAACAACAGAACTTGAAGCAATAATAGAGGTACAGAAAAGACTTGATAATACTTCCTCTTAGTCTGAAAAATAACCTTTTAGCAATTTATTAAGACAGATTTAAGGAACTTTTTCAATTAGTTTAAGTCATTTTCTTTTCTGATTTGTTTTGAACAGAAAATAAAAACGCTGACGGATAACTGGGAAAAGATGCAGTGTAAACAAAATGAGACAATGGTCACTCTAGAGAAAGAGAAAAAACTCAGACGCGACCAGCTGAAAACTGCTCAGGTAAGAATAAAAAGTTGCATAAAGCAATTTCTTTTGAGTCAGAGAATAAGTTTCTAAGTCAGGTTGACTCTGTAAAGTTAACTGAGCACAAAAGTCATATCTATTTGAAGTGTCATTTTCTATCGAACAGTCTAATTCTTTAGCCTAACCTCTGTGGAAAATATGGTCTATGGACTTCTTTTTAACATAACTACTTTGACATCTCAGTGAAGAGGATCACTGACCTTTTGAATAAAACTGAAGGATACCAGGATGCTTCATGTACAATGCAAAATAGTCTTGAATGCATGCAAAAACTCACAGCAGTACTTCAGTAAGTTACAGGACATGCTCAGTGAAAAAAGAGTAAGAAAATTAGTATTTTTTGGGAGAAATTTTAAACTTTTTCTTAAAAAAATGTATTATAGTAAAATGCTAAATCTATTTAGTATTAGTTTAACCTCCAAGAATACCTTTTAAGATGAATAAAAGTTACATTATTTCAGAAATGTATATCTATTTAAATGTTTGATTTCTTCTTGCAGAAGTGATTTTAATAGGCTTGAGAATAAAAACAAATCAGCTGCTCATGTAATGAGCATCTTGCAGTCTAATATTGATAACTACAAACAACGAACACAGCGATCCGTGCAGATACACATGGTTCATATTACAGCAAGAAAAAAGCAAATGGAAGAAACCAAGGTAAGAAAAAAAAAGACGCAAAATCCAAATAACTCCTTGTAAACACATGACTTTTTGTGTCAGATGCTGTAGCGTCAGAGACGAGCTGGAAAAAAACATCTCATTGTTTATTTGTTTTTGGATTAGTGTCAGCACATTGCTTGTCACAATACTTCCTTTAAGATACGGGGAAAAGAGCAGTGTGCAATTAAAATTACAAGCCATGGTCAATCTCATTTAACTGCCTTTGCCACAAATGACAACTGGCTGTTGTTATAGTCTTTTTGTCTGGGGAGATTTGATGATGCATGCCTTTGTGAGATGCTTCTCCTTTTTTTGTTACCTTTGGCCAACGTTTTTATTATTAACATGAATGTAAGCATACCGTTTTCTATACACAAAATAACTACATGATGTGGACTTTTTCCATATTTGTCGCAAAACAGGCTCCTAGAAACATGAATCTGCTCTGCATAAAATGGCATGCAATTGAACACCCCTTTGTAAGAGAAATTCCTATTTATTGTAAGGTTTTCATCTGCAGGATTATCAGCCCCAGCCAGAGGCTCTTTGCTGATGGGGGTTTCACATGGCTTATCTAATGTGAAATCGCCATGTGGTATATAGTTTCATTAAACGGTGATCAAGAATGCATTAGTTCAAAACAAGAAAAGGCAATGGAGCTTAAGCCGCCATGCATCCAAGTGCAGCAACTTTAAAGAAGTTGTTGGCGTGAGACAATTTAAGAATTAGAAGTCTTCCTCATAGACACAACTCCCATTAGCTAGATAAAAGTTAGCCATGCAAAAAGGGGGTTTAGTCTTTTTTACTTGATGAAATAAGATGATATGACAACAATACTCCTCACTAAATAAAAAAAAGCGTCAGACTCAGGTTCTAGGGAAACTGGTCACTTTAATCACTGAGACTAATATAAAGCACACATAATGTCTATATTAGCATGACATAATAAGTAGAGTGTGCATTTGGAAGTCACAGTGCATGAAGCAAAATGATTAGACACCTTCAATGTGAGATTTTTTTTATAAAAATGCTGACCACAGCTCTTCTGCTCCAAACTGTTGCAAGTCCCACTGGAAGCTTAAAGGTGGTTGTTTTTTATTATTATTTTTAATTTGGTTAAATATTAAAGTATATAAGGATCAAATTTGTTGAAATTTGTAAAGAATATCCATTCTTCTCTATTCAGCCCATAAATATGTAAAAGGAGTTCAGTTTCCAACAAGGACCTATGTTTTGATTTGATCAGGGCTTGTCGTTTGGGGAGGACAAAGTAAACAATGCAAACTGCCGACGCTATCAGTTTCTTATGGGCAATGAAGTGTAATTTGTTCCATTTACACTTCACAACAGCATCAGATGGGCTTTGTCAGTGCTGCATGGAGTAATTAAACCTGAAATCAATAGCAGGCATTTGTCATGTTTACAGCCCCTCTTTCTGCTGGGTTAAACTCATCACTTTAGTGCTGTTCTGTTTTACTGCAGAGACACACTTCATTATGTCTGCAGGTACAGTTGAGATATTCACACATCCCCTCATCCAGTACCTGGGAAACATTGTTCAAATGAAAAGGGGACATGCACAGAGATTTATACTGACTGTGATTTATTTGCTTGATGTCACTGAAAAGGGCTAGTTGTTGTATGTCATTTATGGTGCCATATTCACCAGCACAAATGCAGACTGCATTTACTGTATCATAAACACATAGCAGGGCAGCGTTTCAACAAAAATGTCTTGTGGCCCCGTTCTTATACAATACGCACTGCATTTGGAATATGCAGGTTCATTTTCTTTGGATATACATTGTTCCTGGAATTGATACAGATACAGAGAATTGATACATTGTTCCTGGAATTGATACAGAGTAGTTGTGAATAATGAAAACATTGACCAGCATGATTATTCATAACATATTTTTCTTGTTTAGTGAAACTTAGTGAAACCATGGATCTTTGCTTTCTTATGAACACACACTGTATTTTCAGAATATTTGTCATACGAACACAGACCTGAATTGTTTTTGTTTTTTTTTCAATTGTAAAAATGTGCTGTGAAACATGAAATATCTTTGCTTCCAGCCCTTGCAGCTATTTTTCAGTATATCAATGATATTTGGAACCAAATTACTACACTGGGTTGTGTCAAGCATCCACCACGATCTCGTAGGTCCAGTTTAAGTCTGGCTTTATTCATATCAGGACAGAATCCATGTTCACCCACACTTCAATTAATTCACAGCAGTTTATTTTAGTTTTTTTGCTCAAAATTAGTTCTTAAACTTCTGCGGCCATGTAAATATAATATCATATAATATCATATAATATCATATAATATCATATCATATCATATCATATCATATCATATCATATCATATCATATCATATCATATCATATCATATCATATCATATCATATCATATCATATCATATCATATCATATCATATCACATCAGTGTTATAAGAGGTAAAAACTTTTAGGGTATGTATGTCACAGTTACTGAGTTATAATACTGGTCTTCAGATAACTTTGCTCTTCTTGGTCTTTTTGGGTTTTTTCAATAGCCGACATGCTACTTTTCTATAACATTTAACCTGAAGCTTTTTTCTTCTGTATAGGATGCACTAAAAACTGAACTGGAGCAGAACAAACTGTTGGCAAATGACTACAAATGTTTAAGGAAGATCCTCCTTGAGGTCAAAAAAGAGGCAGTTTCTATACTGAGCAAGAAAAGACAAGCACATGAAACATTTAATTATTACACACAGGTAAAGTTTATATAACCTTTGATTCAATGTTTACCCTTTTACCCTGCCTCCCTTTTAAGGTAAGGTTTTATTTATCATAAAAGCATAAGTATGTTTTATTTTTATGATATTTGTCTTTGCATAGACAGACATTTTAAGGAAGTTTTTGTTTTATATCCAGTGAGGACATTAAAGCAGCAATCTAATAATGATTAGATAACTTGAGAGGAGGAGGATGATGGATGTGACATCATGTAATGATAGCTGTGTAGTTTTACCACCAAGGGGAGTAAAGCAAGAGGTTGATGGTAAATTTAAATGCTCTAACTTCTACATTATCATGATTATAGTTTGGTATACTAATAAGAGGTGAAACATTTTATTATTTTTGCAATACAAATTAGCTTTTGCTCACTGAATCAATTGGTTCAGATCAACAGCAAACAGGTTCTGACCTGACTTCAACATTACCTTTAAAAATATGATCTTGACTAGTTAATGAAAACAACACAGCAGCCTTTTCCTTTTAAATCTTAAGAGATTGGCTTTTTTTTTAATAACTAAAATAGAATTACACATGACTAACATAACACCAGGAAGAAGAGACGCTGCTCCTGCAATAGAAAATCATATTATTTGTTCCAAAAATGACTAATGCCTGTACTTGAGCAATTCCTCATCTAAGTGCATGAATGTTATCAAGTGAGAAATGCATGCAAAAATAAAATCCCGTGGACAGGATTTTCTACGCTCATGATCAAAGCCTGATTTTCTTTTACTCTGGATTCAGCCTTCACCATTTTTTGTTTGTTTCAACTCTACACTTTTATAGCAGCTGCTTATGTGTGTGTGTTTTTTTTCTTATGGCTTATTTCAGTTTCATAACAAGCTTATGATCAACATTGTACACAAGTGCAGATGTTGACCTAACACATTTAACCTGATTTATGCACAAAAATTCAAGAACACTTCTTTCCTCTTTAAAATATATCTAATTATCCTCATAATGTTTGGGATGTTATGTTCCAATTAGTACATATGTTATACAATGTGGTTTCCCTTAATGGATTTATCCGTAACAGGAAGCAACAAGGTATTTGCATTTAACTTTGTCAGGCTCATTAGAGAGATCAGAACATTAGTACATGTGAGTGAGATGCTTTAGTCCAGTCATTAGTTTGTTTGAGGAGGCAATAGTTTCTTGGGTTATATTCATCTGAGAAGCACAGTAGAACCTTTTTCTTAGGTATCATGAAATAAAACATTACCTTGATAGCAGGCATCTCTCAAAAAGAGCATATTTAGATTAAGCTTGAAGCATGCATACAAGATTTTTAAGACAGAAAATGCTTCAAATATACACTGTTGTCTATAAAGTTGGAAGAATTTAGTTTTCATTTTGGTCCTCTTGCATGAGAAGAGGTAAAAAATGTTTTATTCAAACTTTATGGGCAGCAGTGAATTTTTAAATAATGTAAATTCCCGTTCGAAGCCTTTTCAGCCTTTACACATCATGTGTATGTTAAAAAGCACTTGAACCTTTTACTAACACATAAACTGAGATTAATAATTTAGAATAGGCAGTAAGTAAGATAACCATCTAGTGTCCATTTTGCATCTATTGACTGAAAGGTTACCAAGTACATGCATTAAACAGGATTCAGGGGTGGAGCAGACTTTGTAAATGTATTGCAGTACTTGTTACATATTTCAGGTAGTCAGGTGAGTTTTCCTTTTTATGCAATTTAATTTCATCACTCCACAATCATTCAAAAGCAAAACATTTTAAAAATATGATTTACAGACTTTAAATGTATTTGCATTCAAATAACATTCATTCAGTAAGTATAAGATAAATTAATATTTGTTAATGAAAATATGCATGATTAATTAGCTTCTGATGTATACCGCTAGTATGCGACTCTCATCAAAATCTTTCAGAATCTTCTGTACATGTAAGCATTGCTCTGTTTATGTGGAGACTTTTGGCTCTTAAGATTTAACAGGGAACGCCATAAAGAGCATTCTTGTTATTGTCTCTCTTTCAGGAGCTGATGACTGAGCTAATTCGCTTTAGTTTTCAATGCACTGGGGAACACATTGCCAGGCAATGATAAGCTTTGTAGGAAGAGTAGAGAGATGGAGGGGGAAGAAAAGCAATGGCATCTATCAGAATTTAAACCTCTTTGCTTGAAACTGTGTTCAAATAATAAAGCAAGCAGCATGTCTTTCCAAGAGACTAGGAATAATTTCTGGTTTCAGTGGGGGGTTCATGACTCTGTGTGTATGTGTAAAATATGTCTTGAGGGGATTGGTATAAAGTTAAACTGGGTGAAGTAGAAATATTTTACTCATCAGCTTTGCAGTCACAGAGTTTGCCTCGGCTAGAACAAAACTGCTGAAGCATTTAGAGAAAATTAACCCCCCATCCTGGCAGCCAGATGTGACTGGATTCTGATGAGTGCACACGAGTGGGCAGAGAAACCAAGAGACTGTGAAATTCCTGTCAGGCCCGTGTACTGCAGAATGGGCTATTGACTGCTTTCTCTATTCCCCTCCATCATTCTTCTTGAACACTGCCATTAATTTCCTCTCCTGCCTTACCAATTCCTTTTCTGTGCCTTCTCTCCCTCTAGCTCTCTTTGTTGCAGAAGAGGATGCACAAAGATTTGGAATACTTACAACAACGCACCCTCTACAGCCAGGCTGAACTGGATCGGTGCCAGGCTCTTTCCCAAGAGACCAACAAGAAAATAAAAGCAGCCGAGGTATTTGTATATATACATGTAAAACAGGCTGGCAAAAAGTGCACTAACCACCACCATTCATCTACACAGCGAATCCCTTTATTCAACTTTCATTCCAGTGTAGGTATTCTTCTGGATGGTAGTGCGTTCTTTTGCATACCACAGTAACTCCATGTTATGCTTGGCATTGTTTGAGCCTGCTAGTCATTTGCCTTGTGTCTTCTTTGCCAAGCAAGAGCAACCAGGGAAGCATCCACCAAGACGTCATGCCTCGCTGCTATGGTGGAGTTCTGAGACACCGTTCTTACATTTCTGTCTATACATCTACTCATCAGATCACGGACTGATGTGATGGATGAGGTGCTTGCTAGACTGTCTATTTAGTGACCCATATGTCTAAAGCTGGGCCCGCCTCTCTAAATAACTGTATATTCACAAATCATGCATGTTTTAGTCACATCCCACTTCTTTTTAAGCCTGTTTTCTGGTTAACAGGTGAGGTGGGGGAAGGATTTGGGGGCAGGTTTTTTAAAATAAATAAATACGAGGGGATTTAAAAAAAAATCATCATCTTAACATGAGCTGTTTATATTTGTTTGCTGTTACAGGCATGTAGGAAAAAAGTATTCCTCAAGCACAATAGGTAGAAGTCTCGTCAGGTCCACTTCTTATAAGTGACTTTGGTTTGGAATTTGGTTTTCAGGCTTGTTGCTGAAGTGAATCTGTGATTATTTGGGTTTGCTGCAAATTAGCACTTATTTGTAAGCAAAAACATAAATTGGTTGTTCTCATGTAGAAGGATCTGTTTCTTCTGCCCCTTCATTTTCATAAACGCGGAGACATTCAATCAGAGTGATAAGTCAAAATAAAGGGATTGATGAGCTTTCTACAGCTATGTTGCTAACAATGCTGAGGTAATGCAGAGAAAAAACCGCAATGATTAAGTTAAAAGACTGGATTTGATCACAGTAGGGTGTATTTTAAAAGCTGTATGCAGCAAAAAAAAAAGTTAAATACTTATTTTTATGGTATAACAGAATATATTTACACTGTATTATTGTTACTTTTACGGTTCTAAAAACTTCTATCTGGTCTATATACCCCACCTTGGGTTAAAGTCCCATGTTCCATGGTTTTAATATAACCATTAATGCCAACTATTATTAATAGCGTATTTTCATAGATTTGGTTATTTGTTACTGTCACAAAAACCGATTGACGGCATTTAAGTTTTCTGCCATCTCAGTTATTGACACACATTGGTCCTTTAAATTAGTTCATCACAGCTTTTGGAGGATATTTATGTCTTACAATTCCCTCCTCTTTGTGAACAGGATAACCCTCTGTCTGTCTGGCTCAAGAGTAGAAGCATATTCTGCAAGGTTGAAAAGTAGGGATCTTCAATTAGAGGATAATCGGCGTCTAATCTGTGCTGTGATGTGCAATGAGGTCAAAGCGGACAGAGGGACAGTGATGAATCTTCATGAAATGTCCTTTTCAGCATTACCGTAGCGCCAGGTGGCATCCAACTATACCATCAACTACTTCTACTTTTTTACTATCTCTTTACCTTAACTGTAGCACATAGTAAATATGTTTGCAAATAAGCTCATGTTTATCAAAAACGATGAATTATTTTAAATCAAAACTTCTATGTTTTAATCCTAGTAAAAATAGCTTTATGTAATTTCCGTCTCAGTGCCCCCTATTTTGACTGCTGAGGGGGGGGCAGTCAGTTTTTTTTTTTTTTTTTTCTTTTGATGGGTTTAGTCCAGACATTACAAGGAGCAGCCATGTCTCAGCAGCCCAGCCTCAAAAGGCCCCAGCAGATCACAGCTCAAGGCAGGGAGGAGTGGGGCACAGGGGGAGGAGCTATCAGAGAGCTGCAGAGTGTGAAGGACAAAAGAGCTGGTGTATTCAAGCGCACCGCACCGTCACCCGTCACAGCACAGCACAGGCTCCATCAGAGCTGGCAGCACTTACTTTAAACAGGCTCCTGAAGAGGAGTCCAGCACAGGGTCCATCCCTCCAAAACAAACACCTGGAAAAATAACTTACAAGTTAAAGAAAAAAAAAAAACAGCCTTTATGAGTTGGTGAATAGGCAGAAATAACACAGTCTGCACAATTAACTAAAGATTAGGGCCTTGACAGTGAGCTCAGAATTCACAAGGCAGTGGGTACATAGAGATGGGATTAAGGTGCAAATGCAGTTCTTATTTGGACAGGGGCACCGATGAACACAGAGACTCGGCAATTAAAGGAACGCAGATTATTGTCACGTCCCAGTATGTAAGAAAGAACAAGAAGTGAAAGCACAGTGCATTTGGTTGTAGCTGAAGTGAAACCAGGCTGAGACTTGAGGAGGGCTTTACCAATCCATCAAGTCCACTTTTCCCTGCAAGAGGAACAGAAGAAAAGTCAGGTTTGCACTTTCAGAGCTAAATCAGATGCCAAATGGGAGTTTTCTCAAATGTAGCTTGAGGGAAGGAAGGCTGGGGAACCCTAGGGTGGGCGGAGGGTGTGGGTGCGGATAGGAGTCTGGGGTTGGTGGGCTGTCATCCTGTTACACTCCTGCCAGAACTGGCAGTTCAGCTTTGTGTTCTGCGAGTTTACACTAGGGATGGCATAATTGACAATGGCTAACAGCAGAGAGCAGTGCAGAGCCTTGTTGAATGGCCAGTAATGATTGGAGCAGACGCCCACTGCCCCAGTCCCGGGGGACAGTAATCCAAGATCCTGTTTCTGATATAATTGTTAGTCAGAGAATTTCTGCATGGCCAGGCTGGTTCACATTCCCAAGTTGGTTGACACTGCCAGGCAGTTTAATAGAAAAACTGAATGCTGAGGTTTTTTAAAACGGAGGAGCACTGAACCTGGACACGGTTCACCGGGAACGTTGTTCAGCTTCCCTACAAAAACAAGAACAAGATGGTAACTTTACTCTCACACTAGTACTTATCAACCGTGTGTGGGATGCACACAGAAAGAGGATTTGTGCGTTTGTGCATTTGTACAAATCAGCCTGTTTTCATTTCTTCTTCTTTTTTCTTTGGAACAGGACAAGTTGTCGAAAGATACTGAGCTCATCGCATCATTTCTGGAATCCCTGACAGATGCCTGGACTAAGACAGATACCACCGACAATGCTTGGGGTCAAAAGCAAGCCAGCTCAGATGCTGCCGGATTAAATGAGTAGATGAGTAGATGCCTTCAGTTCAAATAGCAGTGTAATTGGACATTCACCTGTACCAGACAACTTACTTATCCTAGCACGCTTCACTATTCCACCCCTCTTTACTTGCTGCAAATCCATAACAATGAAACAGGTGACTTTCATGCTGCTGTCAGGACTGATCTAATTTTAGCTGGGTGAATGATTGCAATTGGCTTTGCCTCATCAGATAATTAATCTATGTCACCATTAATTGGGAAAGAGAATAATTACAGGCCGTGCTGACAGAAATTCTACGCTTCTCCAGATTCCGAGATCTAATTACAACTAGTGAAACCCTGTGACCTTAACTAGCACTTAGTAAACCTTGAGCAACTTGACCATACCCAGTTAGAAACCACTGACTATGAAAGCATCCTGTTTTTGTTATGACACCCCACACCTCTCCACTCTTCTTCACTCACTGAAGCCTTTCTCAATCACTTATCAATATATTTAGTCTTAATTTTCTGTACAATTTATTTCGTAGACGTTTTTTGTGGAAATTTCCCGTTCTTGTTATGGCACCCCATATTTCCGCACTCTGCCCACTGACTGAAAGCTGTCCGTCTTCATCCTTTATCGATATTCAGTCTTCATTTTGTGGAAGTTTCCGTCCAGTTTATGGAAGTTTTTTGTGAAAAGTTCTCAATCCAGTTTGTGGAAGTTTTCAATTCATCTCCAGCTCATTGTGAGTTAGAGATGAATGATTAATGAATAAATTTTAAATGCTTCATTTTGTCCATGGATCATTAGTTAAGTCCTTTGTGGGAAGGACCTGAGAAAGGAGTGAAAATTATTGAGACATTAGCCTGGAGCAATCCAGGGGTAAATAGTGTGCACAGAAGGATGTTGTGTGCGCACTATCCACTGGCTTTCTAAAGAACCCTGGGGAAACACCGTTTTCAATTTAGAATCTTAACTGAATCACATTTAGTTCTTGTAGAAAATTGATTTTTGGGTTCATAATGTTTAAACAGCATCAAAACAACTCCACACAGACCATCGTCTGCACCACATCCACTGAAAAAGTAAAGTAGAAGTATTACTAAATTGAGTGAAAAACACACTAAACAGAAACTAAAAAAAAATAAAATCTAGTTTTAATAAAAATGGGAAGGGTAAATATCATTTTTCAATGGTACAAATGTTAATAATTGTAGTTTGACTGGTGACATTGTCACACACTGCTTAGAAATACTCACATGTACTTGTGTCTGTGTTGACAGAGATACTGTTGTTGTTTCAGATGCCTCCCTCACTAGTGAGGACAGAAGGGGGCAGTATGAACACAATAACCTTGAACGGATAACTGACTGCAACTGGGTCCAGTCTCAAATGTTAACATAGCATTTACCCTGTTATTCCCTCTCGACCTGAGCATCAAATCATTCATTTATTTAGAATATTGACAATAACTTTCCCCCCCCAAAAAAGAATAATTAAAAACTGTAAATCGTCAGCTGTTAAAAGGTTTATTTTCAGAGTTTTAGAAAAGTTTTCTTAAACTGCTTTTATTCTTGAATATATGCATTTTGCATTGTCACAAACATACAGAACATTTACTGATGCTGGGTTGGTGGACTGCTCAAAGAGCCATGATTTCACAAGCTCACAAAAAACACCTTAAAGAGAAAAATGTTCAGTCCATTTCATATTCTTCATATTCTTTACTGACTATAAAGCAATATCTCAAATGAAAGTGCCTCTCCAACACATTTATCTGCTCTCCGTGCATCTAATCAATCCTGTAAATAAATGAAAGGGAACCACAACTGGATGTCATCACATTTATCTGCAGGCGTGCCTCAACGTGCATATACCTAAATGCTGTTACTCTTAAATAGTATAGACTGTGGATGTACTAGGGAAGAGTGCTTGGCAGCTGAGATGTATTTTCTTTCATATTTGATGCTTTTTTGAGTAAGATCCAGGGTAAAATATACAGGAAAATCCTAACAGCGCGGTTGTAATCTGTGATACATTAAAGATGGGCTGGAGTTTGTTTTGTAGTTTTTGTAAAAAGGCATGTTTTGGAAGTGCTGGCAGCGTCATTCTCAATTTCAGCCCGGCGCCACCATGCAGACGAAGAGTCCGTTTCAAGTGGATCCACCTCAGTAATCACTTTTGATCAGTCAAGTGAAGCCGAGCAAATCGGCGCAGCGTTCCATCCTCTCAAGCTAAGCAAAATTCCGCTTTGAGATCTTTCTAAAACCAGGAAAATGGAGGTGTCCTCTAAAACCATCCTGCCTTTGTTTGTGAGAAAGTGGAGAACACATCCATGGAGCTGATGGAGTCAAGGAAAGAATGTGAGTTTAGAGAGGCGCTATTGTGTCTAAAATATAAATGAGGGAGAGGCTGCCAGGTTTTTTTTAGCACACAGGAGGAAATAGGTTTTCTGTTAACATTGAGATGTCCCAGGTAGCCCTTTGCTACTTATAGTTACTGTTGCTATCTTTTATTTATTTCTCTTTTATTTTCTTTTTCATTAAACAGCCTTATCCATGCATAGTATTCGTCAGTTTTTTTACACTAAACTGAATGAATACATTTTTTCTGTGCTTTTTTTCTCCAAACTTAAGGCCACTTGAGCATCTGTCGTTCAGTCAGTCACAGTGCAAAACTTAAAGCACTGGAACTGCCTTAGCCCAGGTGAGTCTTTCATGTGGAGCTCAGCCAGAACCCCCACCCCACCCCAAAAAAACATGACAAACACATTCATCAGTATAACAATACATGTTCCTTGTGTTTCCACACTCATTTGATTTCAAAGATATTTATCTTAAGAGGATAATAATTTGTGAAAGTCTCTGACATTTGTGGCTAGCTAGCATGATAATAAATCCATGGCTTGGAACATTTTTTAGTTAATTAGAGTCAATCAATCCAAACTTTGCTCACTTACCGGTGTGAAACCGGAGTATAATGAGCAGAAATCAGCATGGTGATTGGAAAACACAAATTACAGCTGTTAAAGAGAAACTCATCCACTTTTTTTTTTTCAGTTGATGCCAATGCCTGCTGCGAGGATTTAAAATTAGCAAGACATTCCTTTAATGGATGCTGGGGGAATGTGCTCTTCGATAATTAAAAAAAAAAGGTCCTCACTGGCTAAAATCAAAGGGGTTAGTCTTCCCATCCATGTAGATAAGTATGATTGGAGGACAGTTCTTTTGTTAGACGCTGTGGCCGGGTGACGGCTAAAACAAAATCTGAATTATTTTGATTTACTTTGATACTTTTTCCTGTTTATCCCTATTTTGATTTAATAAAGTAACCCTCCATCACACTTTGTGGCCATACAGCACCAGTGAAGTTCATGCTGAATCAGTAAAGTCATGTGATATATGAAACTTTCCTGATACTTGAGGCAATTTAATGTGAATATTCTCAGTGGTCAGGGCTCCATTCATATATTCCCTGCACCTTACATCCATGGGGTAATGATGTGAATAATGACCTTGTGATGTAAACAGCACCCTACAATAGAAGCTTTATCTGATCTGGACTCCCAGACAGCAGACGACATGGCTGCTGGTGTCCAAGATGTATATGACCTCACCACTGGATGTAATTTCCTCTCAAGAGCTCTTCGAAAGGGAGAGCTTATGTTGCTGAGCTCATGTCGTCAAGGCTGGTAACAGCAGCTTGCTATTGTATTAATTATTGTCAGGGAATCCAAGGGGTGTAGATAATACAGAATGCACTGGTTGGTCCCATTTGTTTCACTTGTCAGTGGAGTGAATAATTGGGAGTGCTGACCATATTAGACACAGAGAATTTCTAAAAGATACGACTCAAACAGTTGCAACACAAAAGTATGACTTGGAAATTAAAAAGCTTAATGTCTGAGAGTTTCAAATCAGCAAGGAATAATTTACTGGCATTCATTGCCAAAGGAATTTACTGAAGTTTAACTCTGAAAGTGACAATAATTCTGATTCAAAATTAAACATACAATTTTGAGTAGTATGGTACATTTGAGAAAATGTATACTTTATGATTTTTAGTTCTAATAAATACTATCTGTCAGGACGAACATTTTACTGGGTAAACCTAATAGTAATAACTATAATATATTTTGCACCCAGGCTTGATCCTTTCAAGGTTTGAGCTCATTGATACCAGTTTAGTAGGAGGGGGTTTCTAATACAATGGGGCTCATCTTGCAATTCTCTCAAGGAATAACTATCAGTCCTGCAACAGCGGCTTCAGCGTCCCTTGGTGACCGCGCCACTGAGCCCATGCTCGCTCCATCGCACCCTGCTCCACGCCTGCTGCCACCCTGAAGGTGGATGCATCACGCAGGGGAGACTGCGCAACAGCAGCCCCCTCTTCTTCCTCCAGCCCTCAAACCTTCTCCACAGCACAGTGGCCTCCTGTGGCCCTGCACAACTTTGAGACTCCAATGCAGCCCCGGACCCAACAGTCCAGATTCCCCTTCAGGTGAGTCTCCACACCACCTCCATGTGTCCTCCCACCTGAACTGTACAACTGGTATCCTTTAGTCATTTGAGAGTGCCATGCACACACATGCATACTATATGCACACATAGACAAACACACACACCCCTGTACTCACTCTGGAGGGGACACCGCCTGTTTCTTTCTACTCACCTCCCGGCTGCTGGCTGATTCTCTGAGCCGTGTCTGCCGTGGCTACGCCATGTGTGGGGGATCTAGGGGTTTAAAACAGCAGGCCTCCCATACTCCCTGAATGAAAAATATAAGTACTTTTAGTATATTACCTAGTGGATGTTTTATAAATCATCTCTGGCTAACTTTGATCTGAAATGACAAGCACATGCTAATCATGCTAATCAGTCCCAATTATAAAATACTATATATATATATATATATATATGTATATAAAAACTCACATGAAAATGATAATTGAGTCTGTTATTTCCAAGATAATATTCAACTATCAAGATAAACCTATTGCAAATAGTTGATTTTCCATCAATTTCCCACTCGTATATAAATTATGCTAATCCCGCAAACTGACATATTTATTCACTTCAAGTCAAAGCTGTTGTTGAGAAACAATAAACTGGTACAGATGTTGTAGTCGTCATTTAGATTTAGAGTTACTTGGATCCAGAATAAGAAAATCTAAACTTCTACAAACACTGTAGTTCTGTTTCTATATCAAAAGGTTTCATACCGAAGTTTAAACAAATACAACATCAGAATAACTACAACACATGACATACTGTATTACACTGTTACTGTTTTACAAGAACTTGGTTTATGCACTGGGGTTGATGTCTGGATGTTGATTGGGCAATTGCATGTGCTTGGGGTCACTGTTAAGTTGTATTACCCAATTTAAACCAAACTTTAGCTGTCATCCCTAGAAAACTTTGGCATGAAGAAACGTTCGTGGACAGAAAGACAACCAACATCTTGTGGCCGCAAAAGAATAAGCAGTGCTTAATAGTCAGTAAATTTGTGGCTATAGGTTTTGTTGAGTGTCCAAAATATCTAAAAGTGTTTAATTTGGTCTCATCTGTCCAAAGGACTTTGTTCCAGAAGTGTTGTCATAAACTTCATTGTTTATGACAAGTGGACATCAGATGGCCATCTCAAGCTATTTTTGTTTTATCTAGGGCACTTCTAAATTAGTTATTCACCCATCATGCCTAATGATTAAGAAAAATATCACAAGTAATGCTACTTCCTTAAATGAGATGATGTTGCCTGAAGTGTTTTCCGACTGGTTGAATGTCTGAAGGTTCTTAAGTGTCTTCTGATTGATGGGGGTGCTCCATGAACAGACACAAATCCTGTCAACAGTCAAGAACACACTGCTCTAAAACCAACCTACTCTTTTTTTTAAAGAGCTAATTTACATTTTCAACAATGACAAGGGCAGATATCCAGCCAAACATGTCTGAGCCAGAGTCGGATGAGGTGCACGGAAGTCATGAACAGGAGGAACCCCAACAACAAAGATTACAAGATGATGTCATTGTTTGAGTCAACTTTACAAGCCGTCCAGTTTACACTGGAAAAATAACAGTTGTGTCTTTAGAACCAAAGGCCCATTTATCAAATACATTATGGAAACAAAAACAACTAATTTTGTTCAAAACAGAAACTGAAACTGAAACCTTGGTATGCTGACGAGAACTTTTGGTTTTAAAATAAACAATGTCGACAGAGCATCAGTACACAGTCTATATCGCCATTTCCCACTCGGTCGGCCAGTGACATCATCACGCACAGCTGGAAGCATGTCCTTCCCACGACTGCACACAGCCTCTTTAGGCCACGTTTACACGTAGCCGGGTATTTACAAAAACGGATATTTTCCCCTCTCCGTTTTCAAAAATATCCTCGTTTACACGGACTCACATGAAAACGCTGGTAACGTCATGCCAGCCAATCAGAATCCTGGAAAAACATCAACAAATGACACATGTAACTTCCAGTTAAGGCTGAATTATGGTTCCTCGTTACACCAACGCAGAGCTTACGGCGTAGGGTACGCGGCGACGCACACCGTACGGCGCGCATCGCCACGTTCCCTACGCCGTAGGCTCTGCGTCGATTTAACGCGGGACCATAATTCAGGCTTTACTTCCAACACGGAACGAGAGTCTGAGAGAATTTAAAACAGGTAAAATAAAAGAAAATATTGACGGTGGCCAAACAAATTGTAAACACAGGTCGCACTCATGACGCTGCTGGTGACATTTCTGTCGCATAATGTGACGTAAATCTCTGTTTTCCTCCGTTTTCTCTGTTTAGACGCAAACGTGAAAACGGAGTTTTTGAAAATCTCCACTTTGGCCGGAGTTTTCAGAAATGATCGTTTTTGGTGACTTTGACCTCCGTTTTCGTGTAAATGAACGGCCAAAATGCATGAAAACGCCTCCGTTTTTGCCCCGTGTAAACGGGGCCTAAGTCTATTGTAGAATCAGACCAATTAAGGCAGTCCCCACCTTATGAGTTAACTGAAGTCCCAAAACAAAGTCTCACACTGAAAACTTTGTGAGACTTAGATACATCATTTGTTTTACAGGAAATACAACACCTCATACATATCTTTTTTGAGCTTACCTTGACATTGAAGTCAAAGATTAATCATGGCAACACTAGATATGTTTAAAAACATTGAAAGCATGCCACTTTAACATGCTATGTAAGGCCTGTGGAGTCTGAGGTGCAGCTATTGAGTTTGTTGTAATTTCTCTAAGCATTAACCTGTCTGTCATGTGGGCTATACATGCAGGGATATGCACTTCAGAGAAAACTGCCGACCAAATAACTTTTATTTTTATTGATTGATTTCACTTTAATTTACTTGTGAATAATGTTTCTCACTGCTGATTGGTGGTCTCAGAATTATTTGGAAGGGGTTTATAATCTGTGCCAGATAGATGGGCAGCAAAACTGCCTCTCTAAGATCATTGCTGATGACTTCTCTCTTTGGCATTGTGTTAATGCACACCTGAATGCTTCAGACTAGCATGCTGCAAAAATCTATGTCTTTAAAGATAGCCCCAGTTGCTGGGAGAAAAATGCAATGTGATTTCATTTTTCTGATGGTCTATTTACCCAAATCTAACACCTAGAGAGGAACAGGTTCTTCTTTTTATTGCTTCCAGATACTTAAAACTATATATCTGAGAGACGGTGTAGATTTTGCATAATTGTGTAATATAGGCTAACAGTTGATTATTTTAATCAGCACGCTCCTCCAGATATTTAATCTCATCTCAGAAGAGTTCAGACTTGCATGTTAGTACCATATTATTCTATGGTTGCTCGATATTGATTTTACCAGGTGATATTCCTCTGTATCCTGATATGAAAAAAAAAACAACATAAAATTTAAAAAAAATGTTTTTTTCATGTGATTGTACGTGTAACTGATAAAACTGTTTACAACATTTCTTTATGTAAAATATACAATCCATTACATTTGCCTCACTTTTGTATTTCCAGAGAGGATCCATGCTCCATCTCTCTGCAAATAACATTTTTGTTTCCTTATAAGGAATAGAAAAGAAAAGCTTTAAACTATAACACTTTCACCAAAGCACAAATTACAACTTTCACTTTATAGGTTTCCATACTACACCACACTTAGTTAGCAAAATATTTTACAAACAAGATGATATCACCTCCTTCATGATATTAATATGATATGTTCTCTGATCTGTAAACAGCTGGTTATCTTGCTTTTCCACGATAAGAGAAAGTGCTGAGGATTTACGCTCGGTGAGCACATTTGGGCTGAATCTTTCACACGTCACAAATTGCAGATGGGAAGCAGTGATCTTGAACAGCCGATCACATTTCCGTGACCATCTGACACCTTCCATTTAGGAAAATAATACTTTCTATCTTAGCATACCCCCCTGCAACAGCCAGGCAAAGGAATTATGCCTGGTAGACTGCTGTTCACAACTTTGGAGCTTCTCCTTTTGTTTTGTTTCATTCCACTGATTAAATGCTGTCTTAATTCAGTAACTCAACGACACAGTAATACTGACACTTTATGTTGTTTAGTTTCCTTTTTATGTATTATAAGGGGGCAATATTATTCTATCATAAATGAAGAAAAATCCTGATATAGTGTACATATTACACAGAAAGCCATACTTAAGTATTTTAAGATAAAAGACAATGCTTTTTACCATTTCATTAGACAAAATATTTGCTCAGTTCGTTGAATCTTTGTGTACCCCTTGAAAACTCATATTATGAGTTAACTACAGTATTTAAATCTCATATGTTCTTTATTCTATTATCCCGCTCTCTTGTTTCCATAATGAAACATAGTGAAGACAAAAAAGACTTTTTACCCATAGAGGTAGATACGGTATCTGAGTAATATGACAGATAAAAATGAGTCGGGTTAACTGGTACAGAGAGTTGTAAATCACTGTACTGTGATTCTCAAAGGGTTTAATTAGTCTAGAAATTCTTCTCTTATCTGATGACCCCCCTCCTCCTGCACACTGCAACAACTTACAACCATAAACGCCCTGCAATCTGAAGACCAGTGGCCTCAGGAGACTGAGGAGCTACAAAGAGCTGAAAGAGTTGGAAATGGTCATTTTATTGTGTTAAAATAGCTCCTCGAGGATTGTGTAATGTCGTGCTAACTGAGAGCTAGTAAAGATAACACTATGTGGCTCCAAAGTGAAGTACGGTGAATTACTGTAATGCTCTGCAGTGACAAGACCTCTGAAAATGAGGTAACATAATAATACTAGTAAACAACAATACAGGCTGCTTCCATAGTGCGTTCAAACCTCTAATTAATACTACAGTACTGCAGTTTTCCTTCAGTGATGATTATTATTTGAGATGCAGTGCACAGTCTAATCAGTCATCTCACAGAGTTCACTTATGATTTTTTTCACTGTAACTACAAGTGGGGTTGTGTGCTTGTCAAGCACTCAAACATCAAACAGTGTTACGATTCTATCTATTATAAGTGCTACCTATATACGTGTGGCCTGTTATTGCTTGACGGTAGCATGGTATTGCTCTATTTCATAGTATATGAACAAACCCATTTATCCCTATCTGTCATTTTCATAACTTGTGAGGCAACTGTCACGTCTGGTCCCATGGGAGTCCTGTATGTAAGTTTATTTACTCTAATTGAGCTCAATGTTTAATTGACAGTTACGGTCCTAATAACTACTTCAGGATTTTCATGTATATGGGTTATAAAGAGAAATGGTAATCTGTATACTTGATTACATGTCTTTGTTTTTAGATTTAGAGTTTTAAAGCTGAAGGGGGCTCGTGTGGTGATATAGGAGTCTGGATATTTGTCTGATTTATAAGTCAGCTCTGAAATAGCTTTCACATTACTTAGTTTGTGTTGATAACAGACTTGAATCTTGAAGTGAATCATCCATTAACTTATTTTAATATGTCAAGTCTGATCTTGTGGACTGATTTCCAGGGGTGAAAGTGTGCTGTATGAGGTCTGATGAATCATGTATAAGGTTTAAAACTCTTGTTTTCAGGCCTGCAGCAGGGCTTCAGGTTGTTTAACAATGAATTGATCAGACCAGATAATTCATGGAAATGCTGCATGTTATCATGCTGCTTTATGACTTTTCATCCCTTTGAATATGTGTGTAGTAGTATTGTGGCATTGAATAAAATATCATGCTTGTGTCACATTAATTTGCTTTTTGATACATTGTGGTGTATTTTATTTATAAAAAAAAAAAAAAACAGATGCAAAACTTGAGTTTGTGCAAAAGCACCTTCTTTTGAAGGACTAGTTGAAGCAGAATGAGATGAGGGGTTATTTTGGCGATGGAGATTAAGGCAGGGGCTTTTTGTCATTTGTGCGAGACAAGCCATTCATCCATCCAGTTCACAGCCAAAAAAAGGCTGGTCCCAGAAATTAGCAGTTTCAGCTCAGCAGCAAAGTCGTCGGGCTGTGAAGGCAGAGAGAAATTGACTAATTAGCAATGCGCACTAAAACTTGACGGTTCTCTCTATAACAGCGAGGGAAAGACTCGGTTTTTCTCCCCCTTTCTCTTTTCTTTCTTCCATAGATGTTTGAAATCGCAGTCATTTACGCTCGACAGTTTTTACAATAGCCTTGAGCCATAATTTTGCGAGTCTCTCCAGCATCCATACCCCTGCATGGTCTCTCTCCACCGGCCATGCACGACCGTTTCTCTCCCCAACCGTGGATTTCCTATTACTCTCGTTACGACTCACTGAGCCCCAGGCCCAAGGATAATGATGTGTTGTTTCTTGGTAGCATAATTTGTCACACGTATATTTCTTCTTCTTCTTCTCTTGCAGAAAGCACAGCTCCCTCTCACACACTCACACACTTCTTGTTAATTCAGAAGAACAAATGATCAACGTCAACAAATAAGCTGAAATAGTGACTTTATGAGTTGGACTCAATGGTTATCTTGAGACACTGGAGACCGTAGACTTTTTTTTTTCTTTAAAGGAAAGGATATTTCTTAAAAAAGGGAGAACAAAGGAATATTCAAGAGATTATTGGGAACCTGAAGCTTACTTTTCTTCTCTGTGAAAAAGCTGAAGTCAGGTAAGTTTGGCTCCTTCTCAGGCTCACATCATTTAGTTGTGACAGGCGCTTTTAGAGGAATCTGCCGACAACGTTTGCAGCACGCTTGTGTCAAGTTTACGCACATTACGCACATAGAAAATTGATTAAATACAGGCTTAAGAAACAAAAAAAAAAAAAAAAAAAGCAATGCAAATTGGATCAAACTTTACCGAGAGAGCAGAGCTTCCCAGGGAACGTATTTCTTCGGATACTCACGTCTCGCTTTAAAGAAACGCGTAAAAACGCGCTCGGTGTATACCCGCTTTGCTGACGGCTCGGAGACAAACTAATTGCTTTTGTACGACTCCGTAAATAATGTCCTCGTTGCGGGGGTGTGCGGTGAGACAGAAGACGGGGTAGATGTCGGCTGGATGGTGCATGCTTCCCCCTCAGCCAGACAAGTTGAGCCGCGGGAGCAGAGCGCCGCAGCGGCTGCTCGTCGTCTCGACTGCGCCCTTCAAGCCCGCAGCCTCCATTTGGACCGCTCTTCCCTTAAGAAATGACTAAGAGTGGCACGCTTTGGAAACTACTGCGTTTTTGTTTGTTGCTTTACGACCAGAGGTGTTTTTTCTTTTTTTTTCTTCCCTTCCTCCGGCTGGTGGTGTGTCATGACTGCTGTTCCCCGCTGGATGGACGCGCGACTTGTTCATAACTTCCCTTGTGTACATATATATGTGGCTAGACTAGGATCTATATGCGAAGTGTGATGCGCAAATAAAAAAAAAAAAAAAGGACCTGATGTCAATGGCTTGCACTGTTTATTTGTTGCCTAGGTGGCGTTCGCAATCAGGAAGTCATGTCCAGATCGGGGGATAGAACATCCACCTTTGACCCAGCACACAGTGACACCCTGCTGCATGGGCTCAACCTCTTGTGGAGAAAACAGCTTTTCTGTGATGTTACACTCACTGCCCAGGGACAGCAGTTTCACTGCCACAAAGCTGTCTTAGCATCCTGCTCGCAATATTTCAGATCTCTCTTCTCCTCCCACAATGTGATCAACAACGAGGGGAGCAAGGGGGACCAGGGCAGCAGTGGGACCCCCTCATCCTCTCCCGATGACAAGCTGATGACCGCCAGTGCCAGGCCCATCAATAACCTGGTCCTCCAGGGCTGCTCCTCTATTGGACTACGATTAGTGCTGGAGTACTTGTACACTGCCAATGTTACTCTTTCCCTGGACACGGTAGAAGAGGTGATTTCAGTCAGCAAGATCCTTAACATCCCCCAGATTACCAAGCTAAGCGTGCAGTTCCTAAATGATCAGATCTCAGTGCAGAACTACAAGCAGATCTGCAAGATTGCCGCTCTGCACGGACTGGATGAGACCAAGAAGCTGGCCAACAAGTACCTGGTGGAGGATGTGCTGCTGCTGAACTTTGAAGAAATGTGCGCCATGCTAGATGCTCTGCCGCCCCCCGTGGAGTCAGAGCTGGCTCTCTTCCAGATGTCGGTCCTCTGGCTGGAGCATGACCGGGAGACTCGGATGCACTATGCGCCGGACCTTATGAAGAGACTGCGCTTTGCCCTTATACCTGCCCCAGAGCTGGTGGAGCGGGTGCAGTCTGTTGACTTTATGAGGAATGACCCCGTGTGCCAGAAACTACTCCTGGATGCCATGAACTACCACCTGATGCCCTTCAGGCAGCACTGCAGGCAGACCACGGCTAGTAGGTGAGAAACATAAACAGAGAAGCAGCCATGTAAATGACATGCACATCTATGAGAATTCACAGAAACTCCAAAAGTGAGTTGTTTCAAAGATGACAGAGGATGGTGAACTGTACAGGAATTCAGAAAAATGTAACTCAAACATCACTGTGGGGTCTTAGCTATGAAAGAGGTCAGCCAGGGTTATGTGATTGAGGTAAAGCTTAAGGGGAAGGGGTGTCCTGTAACTCAAACACAGTTAAGCATGTTACTCTATGCTTTAACCAAAACAGCAATGGTACCATATGTTTAATTGAGGAAAACAACTAATTATTTCCTCACATGGTGTAATTGTTCTCTAATTACTGTTAGCGAGATGGATAAATGTTATACATTTGATTTGTAGCAACATTTGATTTGTTACCATAGTAATTACATGGTTGCATAATATTTAAGATCCAAATGAAAAGGGCACCCTCCTACTGATATTACTGTAAATCACTTCACACTATCTGTGAAAGTGTGGCGTTCCTTTTACCCAAGGGACACTTATTATTCGGGTTATCTGCACATGTCACACTCAAACCTAATCGGGCCAAGTTGCAGGGCTCCTGTCCACGTTTATCCTGATCAGAACTTTAATGAGCTGCAATGTCGACTGGCATTATCAGTGTGCTGAGTGGATGGAGGATGTTTTTCTCAGGTGTTCTTCGTGGAACTGATTGTATGAGACAGTCAAGGCAGTTTTTATTGCATTTTATTATTTATTTCTCTACCTTAAAAGGGGGTCCACTCACTATTCAGTTTTTCAGCCGCTCTTTAAATTTGTGAGCCAAGCTGTGTTCAGCAGAGGATTGAAACTTGTCGGTGAAATTTTGATAAAATTGTCTGAATGGAGGACCATGCAGCATACCTCTACCTCCATATCATCCCAATAACATATCTATTCGTGCATATGCACCTAAATGAGCAAAGAATCAGGAATCCTTATAATTAGTTTCACATGTCACCATTTCTCTCTTCTCAATTAATCACTATTATCTATGTCCAGGGTCTCATTTGCATACGAATAACCTCAAAACACTTCCAATATCAGGGAGAATGTACAGAGATGAGGTTGATTTACTCAGGCATTAAAAGATAAAATATGACAACGTGGAAAAGGTGAATTTGTCTCAATTTTAGGGTCAGCTACTCTTAATTTTTACTGGATACTGTGATAAATGTGGGGATTCGTGTTGAAATCCATGTAGAGTCACATAATGGTCATTAATCTCAGGTTAAATGTGGAGCTTTGAGGCAATATTTCATATACATAAAAACAGGAAACATCTCACAATTGGCTGAGGGAAGTCACATGAATCACTGTTGCCAATGAAATGGAGACATTGTATAGGTTTGTGCTTTTAGCCTCCAGCATGGCGCGCTACAAGACCGGCCTCGCTTCACAGCTAATTGAAAAGATCTCTTTCGAATGCAATAATCATTCTGTAACACATCATAAGTATACACAGCAGAGCAATTTTAAGCAAATGTAATAAATGTGGCTATACATTGTCTGATAAAGAGTCTAATGTTCAATCTTAGTACCGGGGCAAGGAGCAGTTATCCACTCAACCGTGCATTTATTCATTTTTTCTCATTAGCTCTTTCACATAGTGAACATTTACAAGGTGAAATATCAAAGCACTGACAAAAAGAGCTGTTGATAATTTTAAAATATTTATGCAAATCAAAGCATTAACAGTGTCCAGGTTGGTTGTTTTATTTCCAATCTTAATACCTGTTTTCTTTCTTCCGTAATACTTATAAACGCACCCATATTTCTGACATCACAGGATCCGTTCCAACAAGAGATTGCTGTTACTGGTGGGTGGTTTGCCTCCTGGACCCGATCGTCTCCCAAGCAATTTGGTCCAGTACTACGATGACGAGAAAAAGACATGGAAGATCCTCACAAGTGAGTTGCAAAGGCTCTGCTGTTTTTGTACCCGAGGCGTCTTGTGGTAGCGGCTATTATCATGAGAAATAGTCCTTCCTATGAATGACTTTAACACAGGTTAATTTCCACAGAATATGAGGGGAAGGAGTTCCCTAAATCTTTCAGGTAATAATGTGTCACCATCACTTTTAATGTAAGTTTTTAATCAGAGCGTGACTTCACAGCACTGTGAAGCTTCATGCTCGGTTTCACTTGTTTTTGCTGAAATATGCTGACAGGATGCATGATGAGATTTACTTGAATCTAATGATCTATTGTGGCAGGGATAGAACAATAGGGGACGACGTCTTCCTTCAATAGATTTTGAAATTTACCTTGATTAGTCGCTGTCATTGATCAGTACATAAATTAAATTACTCCATACATGCTGGTACTATCCGTGGCGGTTAACCTGTTGACCTGTTGTCTCTACTGAGGTGAGTTAAAAAACAAAAAAAGAGGACTTTCCAATGCTGATACAATTATTCAAGCATTTATTGACTAAAAAGCAGAAGGATGATCCCTTGTGTGGCTGCCTCCTCACATAAATACATTTACGTTAGGTTGATTAGTGACCTGTAATCAAGCGTTGAAGTGAGAGTGTGTATTAGTTTGTCTGGTTTGTCCCTACATGGGACAGGTGAGCTGTCTAGGGTGGACCCCTTCTCTGACTGAATGATACATATGGTAGGCTCCGGCAGCCTGGCAACCCTGAAAATTGACAGATGACTGAAAGGTTTTCTTTTTTTTTTTCTGTGCAGAACATATTTTAGACCTAAAAACAAATCCTTACCACTCTCACGTCCGGGGTTTGTAACATGCTCTCCTGTGTCTCTGTCTTCCATGACCTTTTAAGGCTCTTTACTATATTGCTTCTTTATTGCAAAGGTCAGAAATGGAGATATTGGGAAACCACATATCTCCTTTGCATCATCAAGAGCTGGACATATTGAGTTTTTGCCCTTTGTTTTTTTGTTGGAGTCATATCTCAACTGCTTCTATTCATTCGTACAAATTATCCATAGGTCTGTGTTCTGTCAGCTCGGTCCTTTGCAGTTTATTGCCTTGACTTTATGACTTAAATTTTAATGAATCTGTTTTGATGTTTTTCCTCGCTGTGTCTTAAATTCACTAGCAGTCTAGGACACGGTCTCTTCTCCTGCTCAAATCCTCTATAGTTATCGCCAGCAGTCTGCTGTTTAAGCTCACATTTGTCCAAAACTGCCAGGGTTCATTTTCATTAAAGCAGGCCTGCATACACAACAGCTTGAAGCTCACTAGTGTTTATATCGTCATTTTCTCATTAAACTCACGCTCATGGGTATAAACTGCAACAAGCAAAAGGTCAATGGGGATTTCCATCGCTCAAAACTAAAAAAGTTAACACTCAAATGGTCCGTGGCCAAGTGGAAGGACAAAACTGCAAAATCATCCCCTTAACACATCAGTGATCATCTGATGTAGACTCCTCACAATGGATGTGGAATAGAAGATTATTAACATTCAATCATAACTTTTCAATGAGGCGAAACCTGAGAGGGACAGCCTTTGATTAAGACATTCATCAACACAATTTGGGCAGAATCTGATCCCTCACGTTGTGTCAGATAGATCCACTGCTCGTCGATTGGAGTGTAAAGTTTGCCATCTAGTGTACCCACAGCAGCGTGGCCGAGCACAAGACAAAGGCAGGCAGGGAATCAGCCACAACACAGGACAGCATTTTTATTCCACTTAAAACAAATGTGTTATAAAGAACTGAGATGTGGACTGCATGACCTCATAAATTGGCCTAGGACAAAGGAATTCGGCTCGCTGGGATGCAGTTGTAATGGTGTTAAAGGCACGTCAGAGCTCAAGCAGCAGTGGTGCATTAGCTGTGGAGTCGTTCAGCCAACCACGACTGTGCCTTCTATACAGAGGTTTCTGACTCCCTCTAGTGAGCCCTAGAGCTCACTGTACGCTGAAGTGATGCCGTCCATCTCCAAGAGGATGTGCTCATCCTGCCCTCATATGGCTGGTCAGCCCCTGGGGTTAGTGGAGGATTTAGTTGAGGGGATGAATGACTAGATATCTGTCAAGGACTTCCTGAAGTTATAATTTATGATTACAATAGGGGGAAGGATTGATATGCTTTTTCTTTGCTGCAAAAGCAATATTCAAGAAGTTTTATTACATTATACACTCATTTTATCTAATTATTCATCAGAATTACAAATCCTCCCAGAGTACCTGCCGTGCCGTGACATACAGTGAACCAATAATCTTTTTACATGGGTACAAGATGATTACAAGTACGAGTACAAGTCAGTAGACGTCAAATAAAAAGCCGCCCACCCTTGTCCTATATAGTGCTGAGTGAATGATAATGTAAATAGCATGTGAGGGAATTCAGCAGTTGTATGGCGCTCGTCTTTGAGGTGCACTGGAGGCAGGAAACCTAATCCCTTCGTTGGAGATAAAGCTGTGTTTAGTGTATGTAGTATTAGTTCCTATTTGAGACGTCCCTCCCATAGAGGATCAGCACATGTCAGCCAGCTTGAGTAAGATTGCAGGGAGAGGCCAATTGGAAAGAAATGAGATTCAAGGCTGTCTAATTTTGCAGCAACTGTGATCCATCAGGCGGTGGGGAGGTGACAGTGGAAATGACTGATGGAGACAGACAGGTGGGCTTTAACATTTCACTGATTTGTGCTCAAAAAGCACCAGGCCTGAGATTTATTGAGTGAACACGATCATGTTCATTATGACTGTCACCTAAGACCATTTCTCTACATCTCAATGGGGTCACTTTAGCAGAAGAAGATGAAAGAGAGGAGACCACAAAAACACATGCGGGTGAAAATCCGGCATGTTAAACGTCCTGCGGCAGCTGTAGAAATTTGAATGCTGAAACTGAACTAACACATGAAAGGGGGTATGACACGCTAAAGATGAATTCATCAGACACGCACACGTATGTTACTCGATGAATCATTGCCATGGAATATTTCAACAGAAAAAAAATCAACACTGTTATTGTGGGATTCAGTTGTAGCAGTGCTCGCTAACAGTTGAGTAAAATTCCCAAAATAGAAATGCACAGAGCTCATAGAAAGACAGCAGCTGAATAGACACAGGACAGCGACTGACAGTCATTTCAATCACTGAGCAATCTGAGATTATCATTCAGAGCTAATTGTATAACTGTCTTTTAAATATCAAAAATAGGGAAAACTTCAGAGTCCAAAAACGTGCAGATTATTATCTGTAAATAGGAGGAAAATCTGTATTTAATACCTTTTCAGTGTTGCCAGAACATATATTTTTTAGCTGTTGCTCCGAAATTGTTTAAAAACCAGCCAGTGATCCTTTTTTATTGTGTCAGCTTTAGAGTGATTATTTCTGTCATTTGGTTCATAACTCGCCAGCGTATTTCTGCAGATACTGTATACATATCTCAAGATAGATGCAATTTGTACTTTTGTAGGAGTAATTACAAAAATACAGCATATTTTAATGTTGCTCAGGTGGTAAAAATTCACCAATCAATAAAAGAGTCTTCTTTGTTCCACTCTAAGAGTTGATATGCAGAAGTTATTTGCTCACTGTTTTCAGTTATTTGGTGAATTACCATATAGGAAATTCTGATCCAGTGTTAAAGAAAAATTGAGTACAGTGTAACATTCTGATACATTTATGATATCTTTGTTTTTATGGAGTTATCTTGGTTAAAGTAGAAAACATGATTTTTGCCCAGTCGGCGTGTGCACCTGGACCTGTCAGGGTTTAAGGTGGTTACTTGGGTACAGAGTGGGCTGAAATGGCCAAATGGTGTGGGTTCCTTTGATTTCACTAGTATGGGGGCTGAATGGGAAGTCTATCTGCACCAAATACATATAGCCCATGATGGATAAACGTTGACTAAATGGGCATGGACTAAGGAAGGGGCAAACTGTGGGGAACATTCAAACTTTAACCATTTAGGCCCCACCAAAAAAAACGCAAGACCGGACTCAGAATCCACATTGGCAAACACAGGAAGGGCCACCATTGAACCTGCGAACCTGGAATTTTCTTGTGTTGACTACTGTATATCATCCACATGGTTGAGTAAATGGCGTTTCCCCTTTGTGTGTCATCTAGTAATGCCTTACAACAGCGCTCATCACTGTGTGGTGGAGGTGGAGAATTTCCTGCTGCTGATGGGTGGAGAGGACCAGTGGAATCCTAACGGTACAGTATCTTCTTTAATGGTTCTTCAGTCCTTAGTCTTTGGTTTCATGTGGCAAACATGTCATTGTTTTGTGAACCAGGGAATGACGAGAGTTTATCCAACTTTACAACTGTCAAAATGAATCAAATGCTTTCAGATCGAGTCAAGCACTCATCCTAGAGCCAGATCGGCTCAAAGTGGACAAACAACACTCCAACCAACACTTGTCAATAATTGGCATGAAAAAATAGCAGTTGTTAACACTTAAATACGTGTCAAAGTAGAATCAGTGCTTTTTGGAAAATGGTAACAACACACACTCCTGTAGTAACACAAAAACCTTGTATGTATAAGATTATAAAGTATATAAAGTTATCATTTTGTTCTTCTATCAAGGATTAAAATAATATGGTTGTAGTTAACACTTTGTAACTCAAACACCAATTAAAGGAAACACATATTTACAGTTGAAATGATAATACAAAACAAGAGATGTGATTGTTTTTGACTAGCTGAGTGCGGCTGATCTGATGGCAACTTCAGATGTGGTGCATTAAAAAGAAAAAAAAATATTTAAATTTAATTCAGGTACATTTTACTTACACTAGTGTAAGTTTTACCATAACTGTGCCTGATCTTACAAAAATACCCACAAAATGACTACCAAGTGGGAGGAGATGTGTAGTAGGGTTCATCATAATGAAAAATAAATAATAACAGATGTATCCCAGCTCTTAGGTGTCAGAGAAGCCTTAAGCCAATCTGCTGTAGGGGATTGCTGCGAACCAAAGTTTTGTTGTCTCCCGATGTACAATGACAATAAAGGTTCTCATTATTATTTTTACTTCTGCCTGCAGGAAAGCACAGCACTAATTTTGTGAGCCGCTATGATCCCAGATTCAACAGCTGGATCCAGTTGCCCCCCATGCAGGAAAGGTGAGTATCTAATACTAATCAGGAATATCCTCTGTTCCATCCCATCCAGCAACCCAGTACATGCTGCCATTTAGCTCCTTTTTCAGTCACCTTGTATAAATCAGCCCATTTTCACTTGAATCTCCTCCTTAGAAACTACAGAACAGCCAATTGTGATTGTTGTCGTTGGTACTTTAATGATGTTGTCTGGTTGGCACGCCCCTTCTCCTCAGGAGAGCCAGTTTCTTCGCCTGCCGCCTGGATAAGCACCTGTATGTGATTGGGGGCAGGAATGAGTCGGGCTACCTCTCCAGTGTGGAGTCCTACAACCTGGAAACGAATGAGTGGAACTATGTGTCATCCCTGCCGCAGCCTCTGGCTGCCCACGCCGGGGCAGTGCACAACGGCAAGATCTACATATCAGGTCAGGGGAAGAGGCTGTCACTGAGACACACATCATCCACGCCACAGTAGTTTCCACAAAGATGTGCCACACACATTAGCCCAAACAAGTACACACAGCTGACAAACGGTAGCCTTGCATCTGTGATATTTTACGTACACATATAAATCTTTCTGAATTATCAATATGTTTTTTCGGAGCTAACACTCACTGACATACACTGGGATGTTGGCTCGTTGTACATGTAAGCAGTGTTTTTGCCTCTATCACAGTGTTGTGTTTACATGTTGCAGGGGGAGTGCACAATGGCGAGTACGTGTCCTGGCTCTACTGTTATGACCCTGTAATGGATGTGTGGGCTAGAAAACAGGACATGAACACAAAGCGCGCCATTCACGCCCTGGCTGGGATGAACGACCGTCTTTATGCCATTGGTGGAAACCATTTGAAAGGTAAGCATTCAAGCATTTCATGAAATGAAAGAGGTCAAGATTGGTACCTTTTTTCATTACCGGCTGAAATCGTATTGCCATTATGAGCAAGTGACGGCTTATATTATCCAATACAACCTCTAATCCCTCTACTTTTTTGCTCCCTAGTATTAATGGCACCAGACATGTTTCTCTGAAATATAGTCCACTAAATTTAATCTAAAAAGACTTCTAAATGTACAATTGGCTCTTTTTGGTCAAAGCACCAGATTCAGCAGTTGAAAACTTTGCTAAGTGCCCTGAGATTGTCGTGTCCTCATTCAAATCTCAATTTTTAGATCCTGATGATTACTTACTGTAGGCGTGCTTCTGTGCATGTCTTTGTTTGTGGTTTATGTCTTTGGGGAGGACGTGGGTTCCAAGTGAAAGTAGCAGTTTACTTCAGGAGCTCTGGAGGCAAGAGTCTTTGGATTGATCCCGATATCAGTATTTTAATCTCAAAGTGCATTAAATTAGAGCTCACAAGGAAACATATTAAGTATCTTGCCAGTTCAAAATTCATTTCCTAGGCAGAAACCGTGACTACATCTTTTATATAGCTATCTCTAAATCCTGAAAGCTACTCAGAGATACTCAATATAACCCTTTTCAACCCGCTAACATACAAAACAGCAGAAAAACAAGTTAAGTTGTTTATTGCTGGTAGAATTTATTTGATTGTTTTTACTCTAATGGACTCCATCCTCAAAGGCTTGAATCAAAGGACTTATTTAGCTGGTTCCTGAAGAAAGTTCACCTTCTATCCAGAAAGCTTCCTGAGTATCTAACAACTGTGGACGTTTTCTGCATGGAAGGCATAACATCTTTGCGAACTATGGAAAAGATTTCTAGTTGTCTGTGATTCAAGCCTGTGAGGCTCCCCATGACCTGGATGACTGAGACGCTACATCAACAAAGGAATCTATCATTCGGAGGAAGAGGCTGATTACAAAAATAAATTGCTAACCTGGATCTAGAACGGTGGGTCATATTTGAATCTGTGTTGCTCCTCTGTTTTACACAGGCTTTTCTCATCTAGATGTAATGTTGGTTGAGTGTTACGACCCGAAAGCCGACCAGTGGAACATCCTGCAGACACCAATACTGGAAGGTCGCAGCGGTCCAGGCTGTGCCGTTTTGGATGACAGCATCTTCCTCGTGGGTGGCTACAGCTGGAGCATGGTACTGAATATAGGCTCACGTTATTGTTACTGACACTTTACTGTGATGCTGGCTAGTAGGTCATAGTATTAGGGCCATCTTGAAAAAAAAAATAAAAATCTTGCGAGTAAAAAGTATTATTTATTTTAAAATAAACATGCAATATTATGTGAGTAAAATTGTAAATTTACAAGGAGAAAGTCCTAAATTTATGAGAAATAATCGTAATATTACAAGAATTAAGTTGTAAACTTATTGGACACAAAGCAAACATTCATTACAATACTTCTGGAGAGATCCGGTTTTAGGGTCCTGATGCTAATATGTGAAAAGATGAAGTGTTTTATATTATTTGTAAATCCTAAACTGAAGTGCAGCCTAACCTTCATTTTTAATACATAATTCGACTTATTTCTCTTAAAATTACAAACTTGTTCTAATAAAATTACTTTAATACCCGTGTAGGTTGAGAATACAGAATGCAGTGTTTTTTTTTGTGCTGTCAAGTGATTCAAAAAATTGAGATTTTTTAAGTAAAATCTGTAAATAATTAATCTAATTAATCTCTTTTTTAATCTCACTTTAAAATTGCCTCAACAAAAAAAGTGGGTTTATTAAGTAATTTTTTTGTATTTTTTTAACAGACTTGAACAGATGCAGTCCTAGCCATTTACATCCACTTGGCAAGAACATTCGCCAGCCTCTCGGTCGCAGACGTGTGCATGCGCGCGGTGCTCTCCTCGAGTCTTCAATTCAATTAATTTTATTTAAAAAGGGACAGTGTACAGTTAAAACATAAATGTTGCCATCTGATGCACTGTACCAGATTATAGCTTTAAGCTAATTTGCATGTGCAGTCCCTTGGCAGGTCACAATAAAAAAATACAGTAACAAGTAATACAATAAGTCTAGTTTGGGGAAGAGCGTTGCTGTGGCAACATCGTTGCTGCTAACGTTAGCTGTGGCGACCGGGTGCTTTGCGTTTATGTGGTAGCTAAACTTGAGCTGCTTCGGTGGTAAGCAAAGTCCTTTCCACAAAGAACACATATCACTCTACCTTTATAAAGGGTGCCGTCGGGGCGTTTTAGAAATGTAAATTCAGTGGACTGACAACTTTCACATGCTCCTCCATTTTCACTTCTCTTCTCCGCTACTGGAGCCTACCAGTGTAGCTAACCACGCCCGAACACAGCGACAGCCAATCAATGTCCAAAATAAATGAAACTCACAAACTGAAAAAGTAAAATTAGAGATAAAAAAAAAGATTAAGTGATTAAAAAAAATATGCACTAACTATGCGTGTAATTAATTAATCGCAATTAACACGCTTATTTGACACCCTTAGTATTTTTATTTTTTCTTAAGGACTGTGACAAAGATAGCACAGTACCATGTATTTACTGTGCTGTTCTTGACTAACTGGACTGTATAGCGCTGACTTTTATAAAAATGCTGCACAGTTGGAAATCGAAGCAGCACTTAGAGGACTGAAGAGAATGATTTGATTTTCTTCTATCCTCAGGGAGCCTATAAGTCTTCAACCATCTGCTACAGCCCAGAGAAAGGAACGTGGACAGAGTTGGAGGGAGAGGTTGCAGAGCCTTTGGCGGGTCCAGCTTGTTCCAACGTCATCCTGCCCGCCTGCCTTCCTTTTAACAAATGACAACTAAAGCAACCGGTGGGCGGTGGGGGTGAGGAACAGCAGAGTGATTGGGGGGAGGACCATCAATAAACACAAAAAACACGTTGGTGACAAACCCTCCAGTCATCCACCGGGGAGTGTATAAATTATTTTTTTAACGGTTTGACAAGAGCACTTTCGTTATTCTCTACTGTAGGATTGAGAAAAGAAAAAAAAACTTTATTGTTTAACTTGTGTATTTAAACTCATCTGTGTTCTGAGAAATGGTCGCTTCCATATTTAATTTATTCAAACAGTTAGTGAGTGTTTTTTGGCTTCTCTTCTATAGCACGCATAGTGTTTAACTGAATTATAGCTTTCAGATCCATTGTATCTTGTATTCAGTAGCGGCAAAACTCCTGAAAAATGAAGTGTTGTTTGGCCCTCTGACATCGGCAGATTGAGTCCTACAGGGGCAGGGTTAAAACAGTGTATAAATATTCATACGTTTTGTTAATACTCATTGTTCTCTTGCTGAGTTGCATATGTATGCAACTGTTTTCTCTGTCAGGAAATGAGCATGTTGTATTTGAGCTTTTAAAAAGGGACATTTCCAGGAGAGATTTCCCAACCAGTTGGGAAGGTATTAGGGGACATATCCTGTAAATATACCTGCAAGCAGCTATACAAGGGTCCAAGTAACCAGCAAGCAGAAGGACAATGTAAAAACAACAGTATACCAAGCTCTAATTATTATTATCTTAATAATGTACACTGAGACCAATGTTGTGTATGTGTTTTTTTTCTTTCCTTTTTTTTGTAAGTTATCTGTTTGACACAGAAATCTTGCCAGCCGTTTGTGGCAACTATTCTTTGTGCAACAGGCGAGATAATGAAATAGTTACCACTGATTCCTAATAGTCACATGACAAACTAATGTTATAAAATGTTGTACAATCAAATTGCGATCGCTGGCCAAGGTATTTCTTGGTAGCATGTTTGGGTAAATGGATGAATTGACATGTAACACTTGTGTAGGTTTTTTTTTTTCTCATGTGAACAGGCCTGTTTATGAGGCCACTTAGAATTACTGAGATTTTAATCTTTAATATATGGAAAACAAACTAGCATACAGTGGTCCTTAATGCACTATGAACTTTTAATTCAGCAGACAAAGTTCACTGAATTGTAAATTTAATTAATGTGCTGTGTTTAAAAGATATCTCCAGTGCAAATGAATCCGGTCTTGTCTACATTATTAGGATTGATATCTTTATTCTAAATATTGATGCAGTACTTGTTGAATCCTGTAAAAAAAAAGTTGCTGATTTGCTTCTTGTACATAGTCGCCTGCAGTGGAACATTTTTGTGCACTCAACTTTGGATTTATTCTCAAATCCTGTTATGTCCTTTGCATTTTAGAAGAAAATGACTCTTGATGATTAAAATAAATCTTTGTCTTTGACACAAAATGGTATACGTAGCACATGTATGAGGTAGTCATCTGTACAAATTCTGTTCCAAAGTCCAAATGACTCAATTTAAAGATATAGCACACTACTCCTGTTTTTAAACAGTTTAGCTCCTTGTGATATTCAGTTGCATTATAATTGAAGTCCATATGAAAACATGTCAAAGCCTCTAAATGAAGAATGACATTAAGATCTATTATATGCTCACTTACTGCTCCAGTCGTTTGTCAAACTGTAATAATCTTTGATACTTAAGGATGCTAAATTCTTTGTCTTGGCTGGAGAGATCGGCTAACTTGCAGGTCAATTTTCAACCCATTGCACCTCTCGCAGATTTACTTTCACAGAGGACTCCTAATGTGAGCCTAAAACACGTTATGATAGGCAAAAACAAACCGCTATGCAGTGGTTTGTGAAACGTGAAGCCACAAGAATGCAAAGCAGACCTGATGTTTACCCTCAGGGCAGCCTCCTCATGCCAGACCAGATTTAATTTTCCAACCATTTACTACCAACTGTCTCGTGCAGCAAAAAACATGCTCATCTCCCTGCTCGTACACCTGATGGTTCTGGTCTCAGTGGAAGCACTTTGTCTGCTTCCCGTCACCATTTCATGCATCCACTTGGCCGGGTGCCCAGAGGATAAGATGGCAATTATTTCCTCACATGAGATGATTCTGCTAGATTACATAAATCCATGTTGAATTCTCACAACATGGCATGAGGACATTTGGAGCGATCCTTGTGTCCCAAAAGCCTTGGAGACATGTCAGACAACAGCTAGAGTCTTAAGAGATCTAAATGATTCCTCTGGTCAGTGTGACTAAATGTCTTGGCTAACAATTTATACGACTGGGCAACGCAAGAATAACAACATCTTGATTAAGATATAAACACAGAGAGCCCTCTATGGAGGAAAATGAAGAGGTTGAAACAGAGAAATACATATTTAATCTGACAGTGCGGCACTTGAAGTCTTCATTTACCTTTCAGTGTTGGTGGCGGCAGATGGTTTCGGCACTGCTCTAAGTCCCAGTCTTCCTCAGTCTGGGGAATAACAAGATTGGTTAAAATGAACACAGCTGACCTTTTAATTAACTACATATTCTTCTGTTTCAATCAAAGACGAAACGTTTTGAGCTAACTAACGGAAAGGAAACCCATTTGTCTAAGACGTCATCACTCTGAATTGCTTGTCCTTTTGTCATGAAAGTTGGAAAACGGGTAGTAATTGATTTGTCATTAACAGCCAATGTAATGACTGACTACTTGTGATGGCTGCACTCTATTCATCCATCCACCCATTATTTGAGCTCATTTGTTCCTACTTAGGTTCATGGGAATCTGCTGGAGTGCCAGCTTTCCCTGCAGGGTACAACCTGGACAGGTCACCAGTGCATGCATGCACTTGCAGGGAAAGTCACATAATAGTTAGACTGTGCAATGCAGATGTGTGTACAATTAGGATTTGAGGGTTTCTTTTCTATTTTTTTTTGTAAACTTTTGTCGACAGGCAAACGGATATAATAATGATAATAAGAGAATAATAGGACACTCCTGCTGATAACTAAGCACTTGTCAGTAATGATGATGCAGCAGGTTATGTTAGGTTATGAGACAGAGGTTTTTAATGAGAAATTACCATTTTTTTTTTTTTTTTAAATCATAGCTCGTTTATTACTAAGTGTGAGATATCCTCACATCTGTATGGTCATTATCTGCACCTCTCAGGTTTAGTCCTACGTGAATTATTAGGACAGCATTTATTGACGAGTAGGAGTCGATCGTTAACTGATGGTTAACAAGCTGTTTAATCTGTTTGTCTAATCGTTTCTTTGTAGCTAAGTCAAATTGTTGTGTCCAGGGGCGAAAATCCTGTTTCATAGTTGGGGGGGACAATAAACAGTAAACTTTTAGAGAATAAATCCAGGGGGGGACAAGGAATAAAAGTTGTAGCTTTCCTTTAATACAGCATTTTGACATTTTCAACTCTATCTCGCAAACAGGCAGAAAACCTTTCTTAGAGTAATACAAAACAATGGTATTAGGTGGAAGGTGGCAATAATACAGCACATCTGACATAATATACTGCAAAAACCCACAATCTTAACAATAATATTTGTCTTATTTCTAGTTAAAATGTCTCATTTTTAGTTAAAAATAAGTCTCATTACACTTAAAACAAGACTCATCACTAAAAAAAAACAACAATTTTCACCTGTTTCAAGTAGATTTTCACTTAAAATAAGTAGAAAAATCTTCCAGTGGAACAAGATTGTTTTGCTTATAAGATAAATCTTGTCGCACTGGCAGATTTTTCTACTTATTTCAAGTGAAAATTTACTTGAAACAGGTGAAAATGGTCAAATAGCAAGTTATTTTTCTGGTGACGACTCTTGTTTTAAGTGTAATGAGATTTTACTGTTTATTATTATTTTCGATTTCGGTTTCGGCCACAAATTTTAATTTTGGTGCATCACTAGTAAATACTACTGCATTGTTCCAAAATTATTAATTCTGTCTCAAATTATTCTAGGGGAGGACAGCTTTACTAATGGGGGGGACTTGTCCCCCCTGTCCCCCCCGGGATTTTCGCCCCTGGTTGTGTCTGCAGTTGTTAAAGTGCGCAACAAATAGTTTACGTCTCTATTTCACCGTTTTCATGATCAATATTCACTGACGCCGTCGTGAACCGAGTACGTGGCTTTAGTCCACCATCTAGTGGTACATGCACCTGAATAAAGGCTGATTTATGGTTCCACGTTACACCAACGCAGAGCCGCCGGCGTATACGCTGCGCGTCGCCGCGTACCCTACGCCGTCGATTTAACGCAGAACCATAATCCATGTGCTCCTCCACGCCAGCAGCAGACCACCCATCCGAAGGAGACCTGTTGCACTCGGCTCCTTCACTGAGAAACCTTTAACTTTAACAGACGGCTGAAAAGAAACTCCCTCCACACAATAAGAACCGAGACAATTCAATCAAGTCCGTAAATGAAGTTTGAAGAGCACGGGTTGCACAAAGTGAGTCATATTATCGCGGCAGGCAGCAGGCAGCTGGAGATGGCAGGGATCACTGTATTGTCCCCGCGCGTGTTTACGCTCGTCTCTGACACACTCCTCTGGCTCCCAGCCGCCCCGCAGTATTTATAGTCGCCCAGCGGTAATCAGCACTCAAGGAATCCTCGCGAAACATCCCTCTCACCGCTAAACTTGGACTGACAAGAGTGACAGAAAGATTGGCTGGATTGTGGATCCACCTGATCCGGGCAAAGCTGACGATGGAGATGGAGGGGCGCGCGGCTGCTCGAGGAGGTAAAGCGCGCATCTTTATTGATCATTGCATGACTTAATTCATTTTTTTTTTTTACCTCCTGTCGCTAGTGCTGCATCCACCCTCTTCTTCCAGTGTGCATTTTCAGCATCCTGTCCATCTAAAACTGCACATTTAACCCCCCCTCCTTAATTTTGCTTGTGCGTCAAACACTTCCAGGAGAATAAAGACACAGCAGCTAATTAGTAATACCTGTTAACAGGCTCGTTAATGCATTTCTGAGGCGACTGCCGACCTGCAGCTGACGTGCACAAATTAGACGAGGGGGCCGCCTGTTGTTTCACTAGGCTCTACAGAAGCTGCTCTAATTAAAGCGTAGGAGATCACAGCCAGGAGCTGAAATTCACATTTAAAACACAAGAGCATCTCCACACAAGTGTTAGAACTTTAATAAATTAAACAGATAAGCTGGACGCCTGCAGCAGTACATGCTCCTATCTGTAAATGTAACCCCAATTCCGGATTTCTTTCTTTCTTTCATTTTTTTTTTATTATTATTCATCCACATGTCAGGGATCCACCTCCTTTTCATCCCGGTTTGTTGTCCCTGCTGTTTTTCTAAGGTGTCTAAGTTGATTTGAGTGCTTTGACATTTAATTTCACCATGGCTGTGGTTACAAAGCAGACAGATAATACAAGATATCATACATCTTTTGAACTCGCATGGCTGTGCTAAAAATGAGAGTGGGCTCACTGCTGGGGTGCATAAAGCTGACATCAGGCCACCCGTGTAAATGTGTGCGTTGACCTTGCAGCCCCTGCCGGCTCTCAGACGGGTGCTGCTGAGTGTTGGAGGGCAGAGCTCAGCTCAGACTGCGTCCAGTTCATGTCTGAGGAGCCCCTGCTGCTGATGAGTGAGTCACTGAGCCTTTGCTTTAGCTCCTCCACACTCAGTCATCTTCCTTTCAGCTCCGGCTCAATGAAAACAGCCTTGTTTCGTCTGTCTCCTGGCTGGCTCGTCACAAACTTAATGTTTCTCAGCCTTTCCTCCTCATTTACCCCATATCTCTGTCTAAGTCACATGCACACTTGACTGGACAACCGCATCAACATGAACATGGTTTGAGTTGATTCTTTTTATCTGAATAAGGAATTAAACATGAACATGACCATGTTTTATTTTCTCCTCAGTCTTCTATGACCTTTACTAAACCTAATTTCAAAACAGCATCATCAAGAACAAATATTATGAGCCATGCTGCTGTCAGGATCTACTCTGCTCCTTATCATGTCATGTAACGTGTCAGGTTTTCTCTCTAACTTTTAAGCTTCTCTCAATGAGTCTGTGTGTCTTTTAGTTGCAAGTTTGCAAGACTAATGGTGTATTTTTTCACATTTCTAAATGTGAAATGCACCGATCTGGCTTTCACAGTCTCTATTCCAATTGTCATACTCTTTCATATTGGCTGACACTCGATATTGACATGTTACCCCCCGATGTGTGGAGTACACTGAAGGAATCAGGCTTGAATTAAACATTGCTTTCTAACTTTGTAAAATATATTTGACATGTTATGGTGCACATTATCCTAGGACGTTTTAATGGTAAAATAGTGGCAAGAGAAACCATCTGAACCATTTGGAATGAGCTGGTTTTCTACATTTATTTCCACTTTATTAAACACACCCATTAAACATTCATAATGCTGGAGGGAAACATGTTTAATAGAGACACCACAATTATAACTGTTATCAGCTTAAGCAAATTGTGCCTGTATATTGTTGGGACTTAGATGAAGGTCAGATCACATTGTAGTGCAAATGTACAAGCATCACACACACAATTGAAAAAAAATGTAATTTAATAGATGGGCTTGATGGATCTGTCCCCTTTTCCAGTACCTGATCCAGCTATTTAGACAACGTGGGTGCATCCACGCACCATATTTCCTAACACTGATTAAAGATAAGACCATCACCTAATATTCTCTGTCTCCCCCTGGCTGTCTTATCTCTCTGAGTCCAGCTCTCTCTGTTTTTTTCTCCTGATGACACCATTCTGAAATATTTTCATCAGCACTGCATCTTTTCTTGTAAAGATTGTATCACATTTTGGCACTACAGAAGACATTCTTTAATTGTTTCTGCCCCGAAAAATGACATGGCTACCTAATAATTCAGTATTCACTTAAAACCTACACAAAATATGCAGTGGCAGGAGAAGCAGCAGTCTAGACTTTCCTTAATTTATTTCATGCAATTATCGGGCCCCTTATAGGATGTGGTGTTTTCCATTCAGAAGTCGGAGGAATAACGTCACACCTAAGCTGAGTGCAACAGTTATAAATAGCAACATTAGCTGTGTTTACTTTGTTGATACATGTTGCAGCCGTGTTGCATTCAAGCTGATTATACAAATTAGAATTCCAAGAAACCTCAGATGAGAAATTTAGAAATTCTGACTTCTGTGTGCTGAGTCTGTGTCTGGAACACATTATTAGTAGATTGTTTGACACAATTCCACCAAACAATAAACAGGTGACTCATGCTTCACAATTTTTTTGCAGTTATCTGACCTACTGGAGCAGATGTCTGGGTACTGGGATGGTGGTGATGGTTCAACAGGAGTTACATTTTAGACTAAAAAAGGGTATGAAACACTGTGCAGTACAAATTAATATAAAGGGTTTACTGCTTTAATAATAAACCAGGGAATTTGTAGCAGACCAGCAAAATAAGACTATGAACCTGGAAATAGTGTAGTGTCTTATCATGTCTTATCATGACTAATTATTAGAGCCAAATCCATAGAGGAGATGAAGCTGATGCTGAAGGTGGGTTCAGTTTAGTCATAATACATTGTCTTGGACATGAATGATTTTGTCTAAATGAGATAAATGATATATTAATGAACAGTCAAAGGATCTCCAAACTCAGGAACTATTGTTTTGGAACAAAACATTTATTTATTCAGTACATTTTAAGACATTTCACTAAGGTATGATCATGCTGATGTACCAGGGGCACTGACTAAAGTCAATAACAGTGACCCTCTACCCCCATGAATATCTGAACCAAACTTTAAAATTTGAAGCAAATTTTGTGTAAACATCCTGCCAAAAGGTGTTTTCAAAAACATCTAGAAAGATTTAGGAGTGAGACCTGTTACTGATCGTGAACTCATCCTTGATGTCAGGTGTTTCCACAGCTACTAAAAATAGCTGTAATTAAACCTCTGCTAAAAAAGGTCAATCTTGAGAAGGCACAAATGAACAACTACAGGACGGTTTCAACCGATGAGATGGTATCACTGTCACATATTGAAACAGTACAACATGCTTAGTTTTGATAATTTCTTAAAGTTTTCTACACTCAAACTGGTTTTTAAGTGTCTACAGAACCTAGCACCAGATGTTTTATGTAAGTTAGTTAGCAGGCAGAATAGTGGTAGGATCACCAGGGGAACAACAAGTGGTAACTGTAAGGTTGAACGCCGTAAGACCTCCTTTGGGCAGTCAGCGTTCTCTATAAAGGGCTCTCAAATGTGGAACACACTGCCAACTGAGATAAAAACAACTCAAGATTTTAAGGTTTTTACTAAAAATGTCAAAGACTGGTTGAAGCAAAATCAGAAATGTACGCATTTTTAATCACCTGTAACCGCTAATAGGGTGCTCTCTTGCAAGCTGAGAATTGTAAATAGGATATAGCTTTGCATGTTGAAAATTTAATGTATTTTTGTATTCTTTTTCTCCTTTCTTTCGTTTTCTTTTACTAAAAGCCTAACTAGGGACAGGAGATGGAAACTAGCAATAGCTATAATCTCTGTATGCAGAACATCAGTCACATTGGCTTGTTTGTAATGAGTGAATGTGATCACATGTAAACCTGCATTGTCCCTATTAAATAAAATACATTAAATTAAATTAAACTCTCCCATTTTTAAGTAAAATCATTGAAAATGCATTTTTTTTTCAACAGCATAATTAATTGCAGAAGACACACAGATATATATTACAATGTAACCAGGAGAGGCCCTGGACAGGCTGTAGAAATAAACTTGCCATGACATTTTTTGTGCTTGACAGCATGCAGTTGGGTGTCTGAAGTCACTACCAAATCATAAACATTGAATATAACCCTTTCACTTAGTTTTGGCAGCCTGAGTCTGAAACTGTCATTCAGTGAGCTGACATCATAGGGGGGAAGTCTGTCTGTTTGAGAGTTGTTGACATTTATCAGCCTGGACAAAAGTGCTTGAAAAGCAACCCTAAAGTCACACTGATGTGGTTAATTTGTACAGAAAACAAGCCTGGATCCACCAGGGTGTGCAGTGATTGGCTTGGAAATGTTTTATCTGCTATATTACAATCTCTCACCCACCATCTTCTTCCTCCTTTGAATTTCTTTTTCAGAACTATGAGGAAACTGCCAACTCCCAGCCTCTGCCAACATGCTCACCAATTCAGATCAGTCTCTCTCCCGTTCCCTCACTCCCAATCTTCACTCTCCAGCCAGCTGTGGTCGGCGTGGAGGGACTCCTGTCCAGTCGTCCCTGTCTCTGCCAGAGCCCGAGGACTGGAGAAGACTCAGCCCTTCTGCTCGTCCAGGACTGGCACAAGGATCTCGCTCCTGCTCACTACAGGTGCCTCATGCCGTCCCTGAATGCCTGGGCCTGCCCCCTCGAGCAGCGAGCTTTGACGTCTCCTGCGGTCAGGAGGAGGTCTCCTCCGATCAGGGCTCAGGATCTCAGAGCCCCCACTTCATGCTGCGGCGACGCGGAGGACTTGTGGAGCAGAAGGACATCATCATGGCCCACCAGGCCCACAAAATACAGAGCACGCCACAAGCCCGGAGGAAGGAGTGGGAGTGAGTACAAAAGAGATTCAGAGTCAAAGGATTCCTTTTAACTAAGTGTTTAAAATGGTTAATCTCCATAAAGGAGGATGAAAGGAGGAGTGATATAAAAGGTCACATATAAACACTGAATATGCACTTTAACTTGTTAACCTATAAGCTGCCAGAGTCCGCCACTTATTTATTTTTTAATATTTGGAGGTAAATGCTAATTGTATTGACATAGTTTCGTAAATATGCTTTTATGTGTTTGGGAGACGCTTGTGCAAAAAAGCACATTTATTCAGGAACTCATTCCATCAAAGAGTCTTAACATTTCATGCAAGGGAGCAAGCATGAATAATAACAGTGCAGTTGACCTGGAAATGTAATGTATCTGACACTGATGTTTATAATTACTCCTGCACTTCCTGCTGCAATGTGTCAAACTATCTATCGGGAGAACTACAGTAGGTGTGACATACATGGTGAGATGCATGATAAGCAGATACCTAAAAGAAAAAAAACAAAGACAATACTGTTCTCCCTGAAGCAGCATTGTCATCATTTCTTTATCATTTAAATTGGCTCAAATGAGCTTTACAGAGTAATCTTAACATCTTTTAGCACATTGCTTCAGTCTGACCAACTTGTTGCAATAGTAAGCTGTGATGAACTCACTGTAAGCTACTCATCATCAAGCAACTGGCAGACAGTCAGGTGCTTTGTGTCTACTTGTTTGTTTAAAAATGTTATGTTTTCAAGCTTCCCTTCCGTCTCCACCAACTGAAAAATAGGATCACGTGACAATGATATTAAATAGTTTTTGATAATAACAGAAACCAGCAACACTAATCTAAGCAAGTACACTGGACAGCTTATAACTCACTGACTGGTTTTACTGACTCCAAATCAAATATATAGGAATCTTGATTGGAATATTATATAAAAACAATTGCTTCATTTAAGACTAAATCTAGTGCTAACATCTGTCTAGAAACTGCAAGAGCCCATGTATGCAGTAACTAAAGAAGCTGACGGTTGTCAGATATTAATTTCAAGGGATTCTGACCCTAAAGCTGAATGGCATGAGAAAAATGGCGACCGGAGAAAAATGAGGCTTTGTAACTGCTGGATTTGTCAAAAAGAAAGCATAGCAGATATTGAACTGATAACTATGACAGCTGTCATGCTTGGATTCATCTTCCCTCAGTGGTAAAAAGAAAACAAACAAGCAATGAATGAATGAATGAATGAATGATACAGTGGTTTTGACATGTCTAGAATTAACATATGAAATGATTTTTTTTTCTTTTTTATTAAAGTAGTACAAAGGATTTTCTTCATGCTAGTATATCAATTTTTATTTAATTTGAAGGAATATTTGTGTACTTTAAGGAATTATTGTGTAGCTATCGCAGTCTCCCATCCTTACGATAAACACAAAACAGCCAATGTAACTTTGGATTCCAACTGTGTATCGCTTTACAGCATCCCAGAGTTTCAGAAGACTTATACTTAAAACCTTTACAAAATTCCAAGTTTTTGAAATATAAAGATAGAAGTAACAAAAACATAAATGTCAGAATTATCACATATTTAATGTGATCTTCCAACAAACATAAGTCCTGGGGCAAAAAAAAATATATGCTTAGTTCTGTAGGTTTAAGTTATTCTGATTAAAAGCAGATAAAAGTCAACAGTTGCTGTAGTGTTTTCTTGAATGTTTGGGGTTGCATTCTGCTGACAGCCGGGGATTGCAAAAAGTTATCAAAGAAATGGTGAGACTTCATTGTTGAAATGTACCAATCAGGAGCAGTATATAAAAAGGCTATTGAAGGCTCCAAATGTGCTGTTAAACACTGTCAAAACCATCATCAATTAAGAGGAGAAAAATGTGGCATCATAGAGACACTGCAAAGATCATGACAATAACACCGCAGTTGACGAGAGGACGAGGAGAAAGCTTATCAGGGAGGTTAGCAACCTGCACGTGAATGGCATCTCGTGCCTTGGCTGTGTAGGGTGGCAATACAGAAGCTATTTCTTAAGAAAAAGAACATGCAAGCCTTCTGATTTACGCAAAACAATTCATTCAGTCGCCTTAAAAAATGTCTGAAAATGTATTATGGTCTGAAGAGAAAAGGTTCAGCTTTTTGGTCATTCTAATGGACAGAATTGCAAACAAAGTATCATCTAAGGAACACCATATGGACAGTAAAGCATGGTAGTGGTAGCATCATGTTTAGGGATGCTTCTCTTCAGCTGGGCCATTGCTGCGTTGCAGGAAAGAAAGGGAAATTAATAACTCCAAATACCAAAATATTTTGGCTCAAAAACTTTCCGTCCACCATAAAGCTGAAAATGAAGAAGAATTGCCCATTCCAACACGAAAATGACGAAAAGTACACATCAAAATCAACAAAGACATAACTTCAGAAAAATAAAATCAAAGTCCTCTATTGCCCAGTCAGACCTAAGAGAGTTGGACATCGCCAGGGCTACCCTTTGTCACAAAATCTGTTTAGAATTTTTATGTTCAAAATTTCTAGGTACAGCCAGAGAGTAGGGGTTATCTGGTTTGGTGAGCTCAGAATTAAGTCTCTGCTTTTTGCAGATGATGTAGTTCTGTTGGCTTCATTGGGCCATGACCTCCAACTCTCGCTGGAGCGTTTTTTTGAGCCGAATGTAAAGCAGCCAGGATGAGAATGAATGTCTAAATCTGAGGCCATGATCTTCAGGTGAAAAAGGGTGGAGTGCCCTCGCAGGTTCAGGTCCTGCTCCAAGAGGAAGGAGTTTAAGTAGCTGGGGGGCTTATTCACAAGTGAGAGAAAAATGGAGTGGAGATTGTCAGGCGGATCAATGCGACTGCGGACATCATGCTGTTGTTTTAGCTCAGATCTCAATTTACCAGTCTAGTTCCTACCCTTGCCTATGGTCACAAGCTGTGGTTAGTGAAATTAGTTTCCTCTGCAGGGTGTCTGGCCTTTCCCTTAGAAGTAGGGCAAGAAGCCCAGTCCTTCAGCATGGGCTCAGATTATAGAAATTATAGCCAAATGAGGTGACTTGATCATCTATTTAGCATGCGTCGTGAGGTTTTCCGGACACATCCAATTGGGAGGAGACCCTAGGGAAGACCCAGCTGGAGAGTTAATGTCTCTTAGCTGGCCCGGGAAAGCCTTGGGAATCCTTTGAGATGAGCTCGACAAAGTGACTGGAGAAAGGGAAGCCTGGGCTTCTATACTTAGGCATGCAGGGGATGGATGGATGGATGGATGGATGGATGGATGGATGGATGGATGGATGGATGGATGGATGGATGGATGGATGGATGGATGGATGGATGGATGGATGGATGGATGGATGGATGGATGGATGGATGGATGGATGGATGGATGGACGGACGGACGGATGGATGGAATTAAAGATCGAACAAGGCTGACATTTATGTTGTAAATGTCATACTCCACATGCACCATTATTGTTTATCATGCAAATGGTTTCATCATAAATATTAACATTATCTAATGTGACAGATGCCTCTAGTTTTTTAGAAGTTACCCTATATTAATTTGTGTCTCTACAGACTATTACACATCTTGGTCTTGGAATTCTCTTTATTGGTCAACCACTTCTGGGCAGGGCAGCAATGACTTTCACATGTCTCTGACTATAAAGGCAGTTTATGTATTTCTTTATCAACAGTCAAAGAAATGTCTTCTTCACATGTCTTGATGGACTCTGAACTCTTTAGATATGGTTTTCTGACCTTTTCCATTGTGATGAGAACCGATAACCCTTTTTCTGATGTCCCCAGAAGCCTTGATCCATACCAAGGTCCACTCAAACATGCTGTGAAGATTAGAACAAATCCCTCTACTTTTGTGATTAACAATAACAGTAGGTCATCTTTCTCAGTAAATTAATGACCAAAATTGTTTTTTCTTTAATTGTTTAGCACGCTTCTCCTAATGCGCTTTAAGACTTTTGCGAAAATTAACCTGTTTTTTGCAAAAATATAAAGAACTTCAAAGGCTCCACAAACTTTTAACCTCCTATGTATCTACACAGCAGCAGTCAACAAACAGCACTCTTTGCCACAAATATTGTTGCTGTAGGTTCACCAAATCACAACTACTACTTTAATCAGTGGATTTTTATGTATGCATCATAATTGGCTATGGCTTACTGGAGCAAAATGCTTTATGGTGTAATTAATGGTAAATCTCTGGGTGCTTACCTGTGAACCTCTGAACTCGATTTGATTGTCTGCTTCTCACCACTTGAATGTGAAGTGGTGCTCCATCAGTGTATAACCCTCCTTCATTCTTCTCCTCTTTCCCCCTGCTTCTGATTTATATTTAGTCTTCTGTACTTTCACTCCATGTCCACTTTATTAGTGCACTGCCACATTCTGTGTTTTGCTCTGTATTTTTCCAGCCTGCTCAGAAAACAACAACACAGCTTTAAATGACTTGTTTGCAGGGGCAACTAGTTTAACAAATGTAAATTATATTTACACCACAGCACATGTATTGTGGTTATTTGTCCATTAGGGGATGCTAGGGAATCAAAGTAGAAAAGCAGTAGGGAAGCAGCAAGATGTCTTGAGAAGTAAGCAGTAGAGTTTAGAAACTGTTGAGCTTTCCCTCAACATGTTAAAGGGCCTCTAACGCCATCAAATGAGTGATATGACATGGATGCAAAACTGATTTTTGATTGTAACCTTTGTTTTTTTCCACAAAAACTTTCTTTAAGATTCAAGTATAGTAAGGAGCAACGCTAGTAGCTACACACATTTGGACAACTGCTCTAACACCATAAACAAAATATAATTACACGTCAATGTAAACTGGCTCAGTGTTGTGCCAATCCACAGAAATATGAGAAGCTGTTACTGGTCAAATCCAACTGACATAACTCAGTACAGTAGATGTCTGTTGCTAGGTAACAGAGATCGAAATAAAATGCTAAAACCACTCCAGTCAATGTTGGTTGAAAGCTTGTCTGCAATTATATAAATGCCCTTCAGAATGCTGGAACCAAGTGCTTTCTTCCCCTATATAATGTACGTTGTTGAAGATTGTTTTCTTTTCTTTCAATGTACTGAAAGTTACTGTTTTCTCTACGCCCTCACATGTAATAGTTTGTTTTCTTTTTAAGCGAAAGTGAAGCAAATTCAGAAATATGCATGTAAATGCAAATCAGGCCACACTTTCTTAAAACATATATATAAATATATATATATATATATATATATATATATATATATATATATATATATATATATATATATATATATATATATATATATATAAATATAAATATATGTATGCAGTTGCATTGGCACAATCAACATTGTGGTGGTGGTGGTTGACAAATTCCAGAAGAAACCATTGGTGATAGATGTAGCACTCCCAAGAGTCAGAAAACATTAAGACGAAGATATATGAGACGCTTGAAAATTACCAAGGGTTGAAAAAAAGATGTAAAGGTGAAGGCAACAGTGGTGCCAATTGTATTTGGAGCACTTGGAGGTGTGACTTCCAAGCTGGGAGAGTGGCTCCCAGCTTGGCTCCCACAGATTTCGGGAACAAAAACAGAGATTGAAGTGCAGAAGTGCCCAGTCCTAGGAACAGCAAAATAATGCGTAGAAACCTTGAGCTCCTCTTTTCATATTAAAGTCTGGCCTATTATGTGTATTTATCCTCAGATAAGACAATCCTGCCTTTCAGCTGTTTACAGGGCATCTAGCTGACCATTCTGCATTAATCACAGAAGTGAATTTTCCCTCAGTGCCAGAATTAGCAGACTTGGAATAATGAGAAGAAGAACTGGATTTAAGTTGTAAAGAATGAAGTGATGAGTAAAACCAACCTCAGATGTCAGAGGGGCTACACACAAGCTCACAGAATCAGACCTACAATCAGCGGATTGAGTTTAAAATCTTGTGCAACGAGTATCAAAGGACTGTACATGTAAGTAGTTATTGGAATAACACATAACCTGTGAATTATACTGTGTTTTAATTTTCCATGGAAAGGCATGCATGTCATAAGCTTGAAGGACCTAAGATGCACCGCAGAGTTCAGAGGGCTATGCACCTAACCAGAGAATCCAAGTAAAAGGTGTATATTGAAGCTTGACAAAGTTGTTGATATAGAGCTGAGCTGAGGATTACTGCGAATACGCTCATCATTTTTCTTCATCTACAGAAGAAAACCCTCCAAACTCTCAGCGCAGAGAGCGCTGCTTGTTTTCTTATTATTTTGTAACCTAATGTTCTATATGTGGCTTTTGTTATAGTCTATACATATTATAAAGTGAAAAAAATTAAATAAATAGTTTGATTTTGAATCTTATTTGCCATTGTTGCTAGCTTCATCTCATTGAGTGTGGTTAGGCATACTCAATGAGATTGGCACAGACCAAACGATAAAAGGTCTTGTGATATTTTACACAGCTATTTTCGTAAGCCTTCAAGAAAGCTGCAAGAAAGAGCAGAACAAAAGCCTAACAGCCTCCTCAACGCATACCGCACCTGGTAATCTCCGCAGCACTTTGGCGCATCAGTGTGTTGACAGTGCTGCACACAACTCTGTCAGTTTCCCTCTTCAAGATGTCCAGTGACCCCGATGGGGAGGTGTTTGCGCATGTGTGTGTTGGGAGAAACAGATTTCTGTAGGAAGAGGTTGCTCTATTGTGCAACATGGCTTTTGTTGGCAAAAATGAAAAGAACAGAGCAGGAATTCAAGGGAGCTATGTCGCTATGGAAACGACAAGAAAGAGAGGGCTAGAGGCACAAGCACACAGAGAGAGATATGTAAGCTACCGTTTGCAGAGATGGACAAATACTTTTGTTGGTCAACACACAAAGAGGTGTGATTTCTCAGTAATGACTCCTTGTTTTAAGAAGAAAGATAGTGAATGTGACATGCACGTGCTGTATATACAGTGTTATTGGTTAGCAAACTTTTAATGTTGTCTACTATGATAAACACTGTATTTATCATCTTTTTGGTGTTTGTACATTTTGCTTTTGATCAGAAAAGGCTATGTTACATGAGGTGACACGCCCGCCTGCTTCATGCAGATTAGGAAGAGGAGGCAACAAAAGTCATGGATGAGTCTTTGGAGCTCAATTAGAGCCTTATTCATTGATCCTGTTAAATGTTTTTCCCTTCTCCCCCAGACACTAACTTGTTTGCCAAGCATTTTGTCACTTTCTCTCTCTCAGCTCATTTTCACAAGCCCCCATATAAGAGCTTACAGGCTGCCTGTCTGTCTGCACTGTACGATACCTGTGTTGTCCCTCTGCAAAGCGGAGTCTGACCGGGATATCAAGTGGACTAATGCTGTGGTTTATTTTAATTTTGACAAATAGCTGCCTTGGAAAGGAAACAACCCCGGGCTGAATAATCTCCTATCTGTGGGGGCTGAAGTGGTCATCCTCAGGAAAAAGTGGGGAGGGGGAGAGGAGCAGCAGATGGACTGAGAACGCCCAGTTGCCTAATGAGGTCTCACTTACTGAGTGTGAAAAGACCCTGCTTTCTTCTACTTTCCCTCAAAAGGGAGCAGCCCTAAGATCTATTTCATGCTCTATTTTTACTCCTGACTTTTACTCCAATATTAGCACAACGGCCTAGTTTTTAAATGTTTTAATAGTACAAGTGTGTCTTCATTAATGAAAATATGACAATAGTGTACAACTTTGATATAGTGAACACGTTTAAAGGGGGGAACTAAATCAAGCTCATTTAAAGAGATTCTTCATTAACACACTTTGTCTAGTTTTTCACCTTATTTCATTTAGATTTCGCACCTCTCTCCTTTTCCAAAGCACCCACCGTTATCTTTACATAATTTTTTTAAGCACATACCCACACAGCCTGGTGTATACACATATCTTCTTTTTTTTTTAGCCGGGGGGTGGGTGGGGGTGTGTATTCATCCTCAACAAACTCTAATTGCTATGGTAACAAAATATATGTCCCTCCTCTCCATGCAGCTTTCATTCAGTTGAATTTTGAAATCGCCATGAAATAGCACTGTGGGAGGGGGCTGATGGTTTTCCGGCAGGTGAGAGGATTTGAATGATCTGGGCTGTTCCAGCGACACAAAACCGAGACTGTGCGCGCAGATGCGTTAAACCGGGTTGCTTTCACGTCGTCTTTCCGACCAGTTTATTAAGTCCAGAAGACGCACAAAGTTTTGGGAGACTTCCCTCTCTGTGTGAGGAGCGCGCCTTAGTTTTGGATCTCCACGATCCGCGTGATCACAAGGTACTTGGATGTTAGTAGAACATTACAAGGAGAGAAAACGGTGTAGATTTGTTCTTCTGGTGTCCGCGATTAAAGGTTGTTCAGAGTGGATGGATTTTTTTTTACAGCCTCTGCACTTGAACTATCTTTAGGTACATGGAAGAGTTTCCCGAAACACAAGTCAAGCGATATAAGCATTTTCTTTTGGATATGGAGTGAAAAGGATTCTGTAACTTTTTTTGGGGGAATCTTGACGCTCGAGAACCTGACAGTGGATTGAAGGTGGATGATTTTTTTTTTTGCTTGTTTTTTTTTTTTTTTTTTTTTTTCCTTTTGCTGTACTCCACATTTGCGCTCATTGTAGGAAAGCCCTCTAAAGGCTGATTTATGGTTCCGCGTTACACCAACGCAGAGCCTACGGCGTAGGCTCTGCGTAAATTTAACGCGGAACCATCATTCAGGCTTTAAGCTGTTCATATCTTTCTAGAATGGCTCGGTTTGGAGACGAGTCCGCTCCGGCCGCGGTGGACTCCGGGGACGGGGATGCGGAGCGCGGCGACGGCGCGCAGGACGAGGCGGCGGCGGCGGCGGGACTCACGGCGTCCATGAAACAAGCCACGGCGCAGCGCGCCCGCACCATGGCTCTGTACAACCCCGTCCCGCACCGAGACAACTGCCTCACCGTCAACAGGTCGCTCTTCATATTTGCCGAGGACAACATCATCAGGAAAACCGCAAAGCGAATAATTGAATGGCCATATCCTTCCATAAGTGGTTGTGTTTAAAAGATGTTGTGATGAAGTTGTTGGGGAGGGGCTGTCAGTTCAGCACCACGGACAGCGATAGTCATTAAGTACAGGCTGCAGTGTAAAACTTCAACTTCCATTTACTCTTACAGTGTAGCTTCTTATAGGTATTTTCTCTTTTTGTTCTTCTTTCTTTGTATATAGGCGACCTAAAACTATACGTCTTTGCTTAGTGTATTTACATCTCTATAATTACCTTCAGAATTCCAGGAGTTGCTTAAACAATATAATAGAAGACACAAAATCTTCCTGTAACTCTTCTGCAAAGCTGAATTTTCCTAATTTTCCTTAGTAATTCCTTTACTCGCATTTTGACTCCTTATGATTTAGTGGTGGCACAAGACAACGATAAGCATGTGCTGATTATTAGAAGCAGTTTTGCTCACTGTGGGGGTGGAATGTAGGCACATCTCTCCTGCCTTAGTGCGCTCATTGGAATATGAACCTGGCCATGAGTAGGAGTCAGTTCAAATCCATCAGGCAGCATTTCTCTCGTACCCTGCTGCAGTTCTGGGAAGCAGTTCCTTTCTCCAGAAGTTATCAGAAACTAAGTGACTAAGAGGCTTTTGAGGTGGTCCCATCCCTCCCCCCAACATATGGTTCAATTCGTTTTTTCTGCTAAATTCTGTCCCTATCAAATGTTTTGTAAATGTTTTGATAGTGTCATTAGTTCAGCGATATCATTGAGCTGCCACATCTGCCCACTGCTCCTCCTACCTTACACCCCCTACATTGCAGCGTGCCAGTCTCCCACTGTTACCTAACCACAGGCTCTCTGTGGGTGTGTGGGAGTGGGACTAGTGGTCAACACTAGCTGGCCACTGGCAGCACAGTAATGCAACTGTGGATATCAGAGATGCAGAGGTATGTGGGAGAGAGCTGGGCAATAGTAGATCGTGGGTTTTTGAAACAGCACGTGTAAGAGTGTTGACTGAGTGAGACTCATAATGTTCAAATTCCGAAATTTTAGGTGCAAACAGATTCATGTCCACTTTTAGGCATCAATAGCATTGGTTACAGCATATTTATATCACCACCCTTAATTCCCGTGTTCTTATATTTACTCTGACAAACTGAATTTGGCTCCAGTTAGTTGCTTAATAGTTATAATGAACTATTCTTAACTGTTAATGTGTTTGACATGACTTTCATTCAGTAATTTCCTTGAATTTTGCTGCTTTACAAAATAAAGATTCAATACAGCTGCATATGTCATTCATCAAACTAGATTAATTACTGCCAAATGTAAAATCTTAATGTAACTTAAAAAAAAAGAGAAGCCACACTGAGAAGCCATTCACCAAGCAACTTAATATGTGTGAATTATGTGTTGTCAGGTGTACAAAACAAATTACTCGAGGTGCTAGACTTTGAATAATAGGCAAGAGACAAATTAATAAGCAGTGAAAATAATTTGAACTGACATTTTTAGTTGGTTGTTTCTCTGTAAATGAACTGTTTTATCCTCTGACTTCTAATCAATAAGTAGGTTTGGTTAGTTAATTATATTTAAAAGATTTAATAGCTGCATGATGTGTAAACAGAAAACAGGGAATGTAGCTTGGGATAAACGAACTAAAACTTGCGTAATGGCTGGTGTGCATGGTTACAAATAACAAAGTGGGCGAGATTTATGAAGTATTTCCCACTCTAGCTATTTTCAGCCACTTTCAATGGCCATATTGTGGTCAATGTGATTCAGTGTGGGTCCCAGAGGGCTTCATCTCAGCACTCCTCTGTGAGTCAGTGACCTCATTTCACTCAAGGCAGGAAAAATTAATAACGACGAGTACATTCCTCACGGGAATACTGCCGAACTGAAAGTCACAACTGTTGGGGGCTCATTTTGTCAAAATGTTGCAGTCTTTCACCATAACGGCTCAAAATTTTACAAAAAGAAAATGTGGAGAGAAATAAAGACACTTTCTGGTCTCCAAATTTACCTGTAATTTGGATAAAGTAAAACTGTTTTTCTTCACAAACTAAAAAATGTTTTAGTTAAAAAGCACTTATAAAAGTATTATTGGGAGATGGATGGTGGTGTAAACCTGGACTGGCATGCCAGGCAACCAATATGGAAGCCTGTGTGATTTTCAACTTCACTGTCACTCATTGCTGTGTAAAGTTAGACATAAAACAAAAAACATGGTTAACCCTTTACAGGACAGGTGGCCATATTTGGAAATTCAGTAGAACTACATTCTATGATTACTTCTACTACAAAAAAAGTTACATTGTTAATAATGGTCCTCTAATATTCTCCAATAACCCTCTAGAAATGAATGTTAAAAATTCAAGTATTTTATGCCCTATAAAAGGTTAAACGTATTAAATGCATGTTTACAGTCTCATGTCACATGAACTGTGTCAAAACCATATTTTGGACATTGGGACTAATGTACCTATTATTATTTTCTTGTTACCCTTGGCTGATACAAAATGTTTCAAATGCTAGAAAGTCTATAAGATTCTATTTTTACCCAAAGAAAATCTTGAAACATGAAGCTAAATATCAAATGTCAATGCACCTCCACTATTTTCACATAAAAAAATAAAAATAAAATCCTCTCTAATTATCCTATGGAGGCTGTTACTTTGAAAAAATATATATTATTTTAACTTTTTAAGATGAAGACTCATTGGATGGACATGGTTTAGTAGGGAGAGTTCCAACATGAAGCCTGTAAAATCAGCCTACAGCCTCATCACGTGCCAAAGTGGTTTTTTGTAGTGTTCTCATAACGCCAGCCCCAAGCTCAGATAAATGAGGGTTGCATCAGGAAGGGCATCTAGTGAAACCTCAGCCAGATCAATATGTGGAATTCACTGATCTGCTGTGGTGATCTCCCAAAGGGAAAAATTAAAAGAAGTTATTCTGTTTTTACTTAAAAATGTCTTATGTAGTTACCATTACCAAACAATTACCATATCAAAAAAGATGATTTTTCAGCCAACTAATTTATTAATATAAAATATAAAACATTTTGTAACAATATGAAAATCATCATGAAATATAATTGCAGAACCACTGAAAGAAAGCTTTTCATATTTAATAATTACCAAATAATCTTAACTTGATCTCTTAAATGTCTTAAGACTTTTTTGCATATTGAGTGTAGTTTCTGAGAGTTTTCTCAGTGTCAAAGTTGATATCGTCAAATAAGTTGCTTTCTTTGACCAAAACTCCAAATTGGATTTTAAGCTTTGTGACACTAAAAGATTAAATTCAAAAAGTTAAATATGAAATATTAATGTATTTGGTGGATAAAGGACCTGCTGTAAACGACTGAACAATTATCAAACTCATTTTCTGTTAACACATTGTGCAGTATTGTTTCATCTACATATTGCTGAACACATACAGTATTAGTTTTCCTCTTTAAATTTAGAGTTCTGAAACCGTCATAGCCAAAGGAACAAAAACCTGCTTCTCTACATCTTTGAACACAGAGTCAGAGGCACTGACGTGTACGTGTAAAGTTGACCATCTAGTCTGCTGTTTTCTCAGCAACTGGCAGGGGAAGGAGCCATGACAAGTGTTTGCCTGTAGTTTTGTGCAGTTACACCATCAAGCCAAGGTGACTTTACAGCACACTCATTCCCTGCCTAACCTGCTCTCTTTCTCTTCATGAAAAGCACTTTTAAAAGCATGTTGCCATGGATACTGCAACCTCTCTAACAGATTGCTTTCAGTGCCAGAGGATACGAACCATGTCATAATTCATCTGTCAGTTATTTATCCATCCATATATTTTCCCTTGAATTCCACTAAACCAAAATTTCAACATATATGTAAACCAAACATCAATTTTCATCAGTGTGTTGAACATTTTTAAGCTATACTTTAGAAAATGTGTGACTTGTTTAACAGTAGTATGATGTTTTTATTTTTTTCCTCAAAATTATTGTAAAAAAATATGAGCTACATTGTGTAAGGTTTATTGATGATTATCACTACATCATCATTATGACTCATTCTCCAACTTTGGATGTTTTCTGTGTTTTCTAAATGTAGTTTGTCTGTCTTTATGTCACTAAGTTGTGATGAAAAAGCTGTCCTTAACCACGCTGCCTTTACACCGTTTGAGTACATGATCCTTGCCACCATCACTGCTAACTGTGTTGTCCTGGCCTTGGAGCAGCACCTCCCTGGAGAGGATAAGACCCCCATGGCAAAGAGACTGGTGAGGACAAAGTCTGTTTTCAGATGTTTTTTTGTGACGTAAACACTTGAGAAGGGTAGAAAAACAAATATGTGAGAGTTCAGGGTTGTTCTAAGGCTTTAATCTGCAGTGTTATGCACATGTACAGGCTGGCAAGCCACTAAAGTCTTTTGCACAAAGGGATATCTTTCCCACGCTACACAGTTAAAGCGATTTTCATTTGGAAATTTTGAAGACCAAAGTTAACAGCTGTTCAGAGTGAGTCAGAGAGGAGCAAATTGTTACTACTGAAAACGAGTCAATCTTTATGAACGTTATAGTGGTTCGGGAGAACGCTACCATGTGAATTTTAACTCTTAGCATCAGACAGTTTCATGCATTAGGTCTGTTTAAGAAAGAATATTTAGGAATTATATGTCTGTAATTTGAAGCAAATGGAAATTAAGCAACACAATGTGGGTTTGGTTGCAAGATTTATTCATAATAGGGCTCTCAAAAGAGGATGTGGCTTTGTTGTACAATACCTCCCATCCATGAACTATTAGATTATGATGTCAAGGAAAAAATTGAAAGATTAAAATTCAATACATTTCTAAATACTTGATTTACATGATTTAATAAAATAGTGAATCACACAACCAGCAACAAAGAGATTATACGTGCATGTGATTAGCAGAAAAAATGAAAAAAAAAAGGCTTTGGTACAGGTGACTAGTTGGTAAAAGGCTGAGCGATGCATTTCTCATTTCAGAAGTAAGACAGAGCTGACTGATCTACTGGCAAGATGGCAATTAACATTTTATCTGTAATCTGAGTCTTAGTAATAAAAGGTTAATGTGAATAAAATGTGATTGCATCAACATGATTTTAGCCTTAGTCATAGATTTTAATCTGGAAAGAGTAAAGACATCTCACATGTCATTAGGTAATTATACTACTGTTATAGGTACCCAGTCTCCAGAAGTAAATATATGTTGAGATTTTATTTCTTGTTGTCAGGAAACTAAAGTTATGTAAATGTCCTCACGCATTATGTTCTTATTTCACCTACTTTTTAGGACGTACGTATAACTCTGATACGTCCGCTGTGAGTTCTTGTTGGAAAGCAATTGTTCTCTTCTTCCTTTAAAGGGGCCTTGTTTCACTCTTTATTATATCCACCATCTCCCCCTCTTTATTTATGCAGTTTGGTGGGGCATAAGAAATTAAATACCTGGATAAAGTTAGGGATGGAGGTTTACACCTGCATGTTGTTCAGAAACCATCCCTTTGTCAAATGGTGTTAAAAGCGTCTCTGCTTAGTGTTACAGAGATGTGGTGGAGAGCATTCTTACAGATGGTATCAGTCTGGTGTGGGAATATTACTCAGGCAGAGAGGAAAGCTCTTCAGAGGGTCATAAAGACTGCATAGAAGATCATAAAGACAAAACCTCCTCCAATAGATGCCATTTACACACAATGCTGCAAGAAAAAGGCAAACTATATCACCAGAGACCCTCGCAGCCAACACACACCTTTTTGAGACACAAACATTCCACTTACAACCTCAGACACAGCAGAACAGACAGTATTATCATTCAAAAAAAGACCATTACTTTGCCCTGTCTACCTCTGAGCATAGATATTACAAAAAAGAAGGGGATTGTGCAAATCTCGAATTGCCTTAGTTACTTGTATAATAGTATTTATGAATTTATTTAATTACGCATACTATTTAGTAGCACTTATTTATTGATTGATAGTGTATTGTTTCTTTTAATCCAGTACATTTATGTTACTTTTTTGTCTGTATTATCGGCTTTTATCTCATATTATCCTAATCTTTTTAATCTTTTAGGATTGTACTCTGAGAGTGTAGAAATGGCAATAAACTTTATCATTATCTTTATCTTCAATATATACAATTTTGGTTTCCAGAAACATGAAAATGCCAAGATATTCTTCCGGTGACTTGGGCCCTGGTGTGATACATTAAATGCTGTGCATTAACCTTTTTTAACACCCCGCTTAAATAGTTATACTGTCATTGTTCCCACAGGAGAAGACTGAGCCGTACTTTATTGGGATTTTCTGCTTTGAGTTCGGGATCAAGCTGGTGGCGCTTGGCTTTGTGTTCCATAAAGGGTCCTACCTGAGGAATGGCTGGAACGTCATGGACTTCATTGTCGTGCTCAGTGGGTGAGTGACAAATCATTTCCTTTGTCAACCTCAGTAGCCATCAAAGTGAGAAAAGGTTTCAAACATTATCCATTGATTACAGGTTAAATAGAATGATGAAATCTTTTTTTTGGAACAGTATTCTGAGAGCGAAAACAAATGCGAGCGAAACAGTGCAGCTGACAAGTAGACAAGTTATTTTTCTAAACCAATCAGCTGTCCTGTAAATTCAAGTTGTTGTGACTGCTGTCATTTTTCTGTGAAATCTTGTGTCATTTTGATGTGGCGCACAGTGACTAAGACAATCATACCCATGAGCCTCTTCTTTTACTGCCTAAACCGCATTTCTTTACTGTTATAGTCAAGAGCAAACTAAGGGGCCATTTTTATTCTGAGGGACGATTGACCCAGAATTCAGAAGTGAAAAGATTTTATGCTGCACTTTATTTTCACTTTTCACAACCTCATCATCTTTAGCTTGCACTTGTTTTTAGTTGCGGCCATTGCTTCAGTTAAGCCTGTTGGCTGGAATTTTCTTGATGGAAATCAATTAGGTGTCATATGTCTGCCTGAAGGTTTTCATTTACGTAGGACATTGACCTTTTGTAAAAGAAGCTCACATTTTGTATTTTGAATCTGTTGTAGGAATTATTAAACCAAGAGACTTTCTGTAGAAGTGCTTCAGCTGTGAGAAATGAACAAGACTTTTACTTCTGAGACAAAAGTGTGAACCAACTCCTTCTCACCTCGCCTAACCTGGGATACATGACAATAGTCAAATGTGAACGTTGAGTCTTTAAATAAGTGGCCTTTTCACTCTGCATGAACTCTGAGCAGTGTTTCTATGTATGTAAGTGAAACAAGGGGCCTCACAGTGAAGCCAGCCTGATTGATCATGGGGGTGGGGGGGTGTATGTTGTGTTTGTTTTGGGTTGATACACAGATATGAATTCATACCTTCTTTCTTTTTCTTTGTGGATTGTGTTTGTGTTATGCATCGATGATGCATGATCAATGACAAAGTTATACCAATATCCCAGAAGGGAGACTAACAAGGTTCTAGATATTTTTCCTAAGAAAACACATACTGTACTTGAGGAAACTTGAGGATTCAGTTGAAAAGGTTTCTATCTAAACAGGGTCTCGAAACACATGGGGATCCTGCCACATAAATAAATAGACTTTAGACTTTACAACAACACAATGGGGAGTGAGGTTCCGATATGGTGAAGTCTATAGATTAACAGAGTGATGGAGACTGAAGTCTGCAGGTGTAGGAGACACTGGTAACACTGGTAACACTGAATACAGAGTAGGCAGTGAGGAGGGAAAAACATTGTATTTGGAGGCGAAATGTGGTATACAAATGTATGTTGTTTCAACCAATTTATTTCATATGAATGTCCTTAACATGGAAACTTAGATGCAGGAACATTTGCAAGACATTGCACTTACTAGTGTATCATCAGTGCACAACTCAAACAGGGTTTACAGATTTGAATACTCTGTAGAGTCCTTTGTTCCAATGTAAATTATAACAGCTTTGGGTGTTTCTCTCCCCTGATGGTGAATTGGCAATTCAGTTTTAAGACAGCCGGAAGGAATCTCTGTGCGCATGGGACAAGGCCAAATATTGGTATTGGATTCCCATGATTATCAGGTCCTCACAGGACGCTGATTTCACTACTGGAAAATGACAGCATGGACTCAGGAACATTTGGGTCACATATGTGGCAGACGTTTCTCTGTTTTCCATCAAGTGTGGCAGAACACAGTTTTAGGGGTTAAAGTGCTATCATGCAAAGAAGAGGCCAAATGTGAACATGATCCAGAAACATCACTGTCTGGAAATCAGTCCTGTAAGCAGATGAATTGAAATTTTAAACTTTTTGGAAACCGCTCATGCCATGTATTGAGGGTGGATTAGTGCCTATAGAATGGGAAGCGTGGGAAGCACACACACACACACACACACACACACACGCATGATCATATACATACACACACACACACATAGACATACACACTGGCTTGTTCACCTGCATGCTGGCTCTCTAGTTTTTGGGTCTAGGTAGCGGTAGCGATAGCTTAGCTCAGACTGCGATCAGATCTCAAGATTTAGGTCGATTGCTGTTCGTGTTTTGGTTGGCTCCGTGCCGGTTTCGTGCTTTGTTTGTGGTTTTTTTGTTGCAGATTTCCAGTGCTTGACGTGTGTCTCCGTGTGTTCCTGCTTCCTGGATTGGCAGCGGATGTCGTCACCCCCCCCCCCCACCCCCTCCCCCCCCAAAAAAAAAAAAAAAAAAAAAAAAAAAAAAAAAAAAAAAACACTGGGTTTGTATGTGTATGTTTATGTATGTGTACGCATATGTGTGCGTATATTTATGTATATATTACATATAGTAATAATGCACATATATACACTTTTGGTTTCTACCGTCATGGTATAATTCAATAATATGTGTGCAGACAAGGTAAAAAAAAAAAAAAAAAAAAAAAAAAAAAAAAAAGAAAAAAAAAAAAAAAAAAAAAAAGAAAAAAAAAAAAAAAAAAAAAAAAAAAGAATGGGAAGCGTGGACTTCTGGAAAGGAAACATCTGTGTTGAAAGGTATACACACGTTTTAGTCTTACATATGCTCCCATGCAGCCTTTCAATGGAAGATTTTGTATTTTACAGCAAGACAATTCCATATTGCACACTTGCTGTCAGGATCTGTGGTGGGCTGGATCCACTCGCAGATACAGTATCGAAAGAATCCGTGAGTTTCAAAAAACCCAATCCCTGCCGTCGCACTGAGGCAGGGGAAGAAAACACATGAAAAAAGTAACAACAGAGAATCACTGCAAAGCAGGAGAAAAAAAACTATTAACATAAGACTCTGCTTATGCAGGCAACTCCGGGGAAAACTACGGAAATCTGAAAAGTAATCAAAGTACAAATAAAATGTTAACAAGATAGGTTACTCGAAATTGACTTGAGAAAAAAGTGATGAACACCGACTCAGACCGAACATGCAGAATTATTGGCAAAGAGCAGATGCCACAGATAGTCTTTTTTAACACACCCTGAAGACAGGCTGCAGGTGTGGGAATCAAGCCACCCTACCTTTCCTGCAGGGAACACAACAAAAGAAAGGAAAAAGGAAAATCTAACCACCCAAAACCAGAACCTAACACTTGCATCCATTTACAAAAGCATGAATTGATACTAGAAGAGCCACAGTGTAAACTTACCTGTCCATGCCTGTTACTAGTTAAAAAAAACATTTGGCACTTGACATGAAAAATATAACAAAGAAGACTCAGGACTGCTAACCAACTCTCAACTCAATCCTAAATCTGACAAGAATGGAATGACAGGAACCGGTCTCCAGTTCGCAGATGCGTATGAACTGTTGTTAAAAGAAGAGGGGATCCTATACAATTATCACTTATGCCAACCTTTTTGAGAGTTTATGTATTTTTATTTATTTAGTCCATATTTTGGGGGTATTGCAGTTGTATTTTGAGTGACTGAGTGACTATGGATTATTTTTTAGTTTATACATATACTGTATGTGTCTATTTAATGACAGAGCATTATATTACTTATTAAAATAAGTTTGCTCTCAAAGCTACATACAGTCCATAGCTTTGCAAAAGTAATTTCTCACATTATGATTGAGCAACAAAAGCATTTGGGAAAAAAATAGTAATTGTATCCTAAACTGAGTGGCAGTTTACTAAGTGGCAATTATTGCAATGGCCATTAATGTACATATTTATTGCTAATTTTGTCAGTTGCAAAAATTACTGTCCACTTTTTTTTTTCGCTTAATTTTGCCAAAGTCATATTCGGTTCAGTTCAGTTCAGTTTGATTCAGTTCAATAATACTTCAATAATCCCCGAAGGCAAATAATGTAAAATAAATGCAAGACTTGAACTACTTTAGCTGTTACTAACAGTGAGCTTGTCAAGTTCATACTGCTAAAGCTGGTTAGAATTGAGTTAGAATTGAGTTTTGAAGTTACCTTTCGAGTCCCATTTATCCATTTTTATATACCCACTTCTTCTTGTTCAGGGTCCTAGGGTAGGTGTCATCAGCTGAGAGGTGGGGTACACCATGGACAGGTGGCACATCCACCACAGGGCTAACACGGAGACAATTCAGGCAAACAATTATGCGCACTACCAGACTACACAAAGAAAACCCATGCAGGAATGAGGAAAACATCCTACATAGAACTCTACATGAAAAGATCCCAGCCGAACCTGGAACCGTCTTGCTTGCAGCACTAACAACCACAGCACCTTGCTGCCCACCTGTTGACACAGTTTAATTTAACTACTGGGAAAAAATGGAAAGTAATGAATGCATCTTCAAAACAAGTAAAACCCCTAAAGTAAATATAATATCATAGTAATCATAGCCATTTCTAATTAACAAATCAATAGGTTACCGGTATGTGATGTGCTTTTTATTGATAAGAATCTTATGGATAAAGCAAGGGCTGCATTCACTGTGCTTCCCTAATCTTCAAATGAAATTTTGTAAACATTGTCCAAATCATAATTACTAGATTATAATATATGAATGTGAAAACCAAGTAAACAGAGTTTTTCTGCTTAGCCTAACTTGTTTACATGAAAACCAAGTAAACATCGATACAAAGGCCTCTGCTCATTGTAATTGAACTTAAATTCAGTGGAGATGATGTAATTATGCCAGTGTATAGTTTTTCAGAACCCACACTACCGGCTCGGAGCCAGTTTACTCCGAGATCTTGCACCTTTGTCTGTTCCTCCTGTATGGTATGATTGTCACATTATCCCCAAAGCCACAGTTTCATTCTCTTTTCATTTTGAAAGATTTTGTATCTTTTGAAAATTGGTCACAGACAAACATTTTGGATTTCGTTATGCTTACAAGACGGCTCAGTTATTTCCTACAACAGCAGGATGTCATAAGCTGCATAAACCAGAGCAGCCACCCACAGGAAAACAGCGATTTTGAGTCCACAGGCAACATTAGTTATTTGTTGATTTTGGATCTTATTGATTATAAGAAATATATTTGATTACTCCTTACACTTTCTCTCTCACACATTAATACATATATATATATATATATATATATATATATATATATATATATATATATATATATATATATATATATATAAAACAAAAACAGAATTTGGAAGTACACTAAATCATCAGAGTGGATCTCTCTTTTCCCTGAAAGTGTGCGTGTGCATTTGTGTTTGTAGGTACATCAATCTCAACAGTATACGACAAACCTTGCTCAAGTACGAGATAGAGAAATGTTTTAAATTAATACTCAGCAACTGATTCTCCAATTAATTTTGACAGAATTCATTTTTATTTTACCAGGCTGTGGCTAGTGAACCAAAAGATTAATTTTAGGCGCTGATTGTCAAGTTGTGTCATTGCAGTCAAGCATGTGCCACTGCTTATGCTGACATTTATCAATATTTTTCACACGCTTCCTTGTGCTGCAGTTGAAAAGCTTTCTAATGCTGACATGTTGTTCTCCGTGTCCAAAGTGTGCTAATCTATGATTTGCTGACCTTATGGGCAAACATTCTTTTGTATGCATTTATTGCCCATGGATTTAAACACAGTGTATATTCACAAGAAAACACAATCCATAAATGCAGGAAGAAGAGTGTTTGCGTGGCACAGTCAGGCTCTACAGTCAGCAATAGGTGGGTGGATAAGTGGATTGGCAGCTCTGTCTTAAACCTGCTTTGGTTCGCCCCCAGGACCTCTGTGAATTAAATGTGAATGCAGCGCTGGAGATGTTATTCAAAAGCACAGAAAGAGCAGATGGACGGGAAAGAAAGGACAGGGAAAGAAAGAAGTAGAAAATGAAAAATGGAAAGACAAACATAATGAGGGTCTTAATTTGTTCCCTGTAGGACTGGCTTTAGTGAATTAATTGTTCAGGAGTTATTCATGTTACCGTTGGTATGCTGTTTATGGTGCAGTATGCAACATACAAGGAAGATTGCTGTTGGCATGTTGACATCTCATTTCAATCTAACACCCACAGCTTTCTTTTTCTCCGTATTTCTTATTTCTCTGTCCTTCTATCTCCCTGCGTCTTACATGAAAGGGACATCAGCAGCACTTTCACAGACCAGTAAATACTGAACAGCTGTACTGTTGACAGATTAGCACGCGATTTAAGATGTTGTCTGAGGTCAGTTTTTGATAAACCATCCTGAGCAGGTATTTGAAATGTGTCAAAGTTTGCAATAAATTATTTTGTTTTTATTTGGTTAGTTTGCACTGGAAAATGCAGTGTTTGTAAAGCATTAGTGGAGCAACATGAAGCTGTCGTTATCCAAAACGTTCCTCAAAAGTATCATTGTCCACTAATGATTGAGGCTTGGTTTCAAATTGCACACTTGTCCACTTACACTTACTGTTTTGAGGGCCGAAGTGCATTTACACGGACAATTCTGTCATCATGCAATATACTCATGCAATATACTCCATATGGTCACAATTGTGATACGGTTGCCTTTTTTTATTTTGCTGTTTCAAATCTAATTGCAACAAATGAAACACTTACAGTATTTATGACCAAACAGGCATTTGTTAAGAGCAGAGTCCAGGAGCTGTTTATAACGTATGTATTGACAATAGTTTTTTGTCCTGCTATTTGTTATCGACTTCTATGGACTTCTGACAAGGTGACAGCGACGCAGAAAGAGATTCCTACGCAAAAAGCGTTTGGGTCCACACCAGACGTGACAATAGGTGCCCTATACACATTATCGCTTAAGTTGAAGGACATTTTTGAGTCTTGTCAAAGGCTTAAACATATCTCTGTTGCACCTAGGGCTTACGTTTAAAGTCATTTTGGTGCGACTTATGTCTTATAACTCAAAACTACTTTAATTTACTTTGTTTTAAGAAACAACTAAGAAACGTTTACAATCCTTACCTTGTTATTATAGACTAAGTAAATGTATCTTTGACAACAACAATGATAATACATTTTTTAATTGCTTGCACAGGAATGCCACTATTAATTGGTTAAATAACTTCAGTCACAGTCATTTAGACCAGTTTCCAACACCCCCCATCTATAAGGGCTCTATTCCACCAATACAATGTAAAGATCAGTTGTGACAAAGGGTCCAGTTGTATCTCCTTACATCACCACTGTCTGAGCAAACCTCTTGAGCACACATAAAAGACAACATCCCTTTAACCAAAAGAACATACAGCCTTTGCCTTATTTTAGTACTCATCATACTTCTAGCACAATCTTTTAGGATTCGGAAACCTACACTTTAATTAAACTTACACATAGTATGGAATATTGTTTCACATTCATGCGTTTAAACTTTGTTCGGCAAAACAAATGTCGCTGACGTTAACATTCATTAGGTTGAGTTGCCAATTACAGCAATCGCTCTCACTGACAGGCAAAACACATCGACGTCGTCTGACAGAGTCGACGGTGTGCTTCACACAAAAACACAGGGGAGATAGACATTCACCAACACTCCCAAAGTTCCTGACAGCCTTTTGTCATCTAAGTGTATAAGAGCCAAAACCATCCCAGATTATGGTGTGACAAAAAAACTGTACAGTTTATAGTTAATTTTACAGCACATCAATGCAGTGAAGTGGGGAAAAAAAGCTTCTGGAGGTCATATATAAACTAAAAAGTTGAGTTAATCTCCCTGGAAGCAGCTGAAATCATGTCAATTACAGTATGAAATGCACAAAGTTGTGAGTTTCGGCAGCCCACAGATCTCCTTTGTTATAGTTCCAGTTGTGGCTGGAATTGGAAACAGACGACCTGATTTCCTTCCACTTATCTGACACATTTTTTTGGTGACACATATGCTGCATCTCTCTCTTCACTCACTGTCTCTAAGACAGACACACAGACACACACACACACACACACAGATGCTCACACTGACACCAGTGACACATTACAAGTAAGTCAGACTTAAAAGAAAACACACATGTGTCATAGAGGCCGGCTGGGAATAAAATCGAGGCCACTGGGCCGGTGCTGGCGGCAGTCATTCCATTTCATATTAATGAATTGCTAGAAGCTAATCTGCTGGGATAAGAAGGTCAATTAAAACCCTTAATCTGAGTGAGGAGTGTGTGGCAAAATGGGACTTCAGCTACAACAATTTACCCACAATCCTATTTAAATCACCGGGATTCCAAAAATGGTCAATTATATCCTGCGGCAAACAAACATGTGGTGGTTTGATTAGCAGGGAAACATCTCCCGAATGACTTATGTGTGTGTGAGGAGGAGGAGTACTTATTACTCCAGTTCTGAGGTTGCAGATACAAATGAGGATACAATAAAACTACATGTATTTAGGTAGTGATTATTTAGCAATTTTGATACGCAAGCAAGGATTCAGATCACCCAAAAGGCAGACAATAAACAAGTCTTATAATTTGCCGTCTATGATATATAAAAGATTGGGTAGGATATGTTTTTCTGAAGCATTTCTGTTGTTTTACCAGAAGTTCTTTTTACAGAATGAGAACAAAAATGTAATTAAATTCTTTCTCATTCTCATGCAAACAGAAAATATTAACCACCTATGGGAGTGACAAGGGCTCTAAAACCCCTAACGAAGTCATTCACCCGTTGGCTTTGCTGTTAAGCTCTCATTGTCTTTATTTTCTTCAGTAAACAGTCTTTGCCGTTTGTGTACTTTGAAGGTGTGGGTTCAGAGACAAGTCTGGAGGAAGAGTGTTGTACTTTTTGATTGTTTGTTTTCAAAATCTCCTACCATCTCCTCCAGCATTTTGAGAAAGAGGGTTGTTGAGTCTCACTTTACACATTAACATAACATAATGTTCAAGTCAAAAAATGTAAATGTAACTTAAAGTTGTTTAGGAGTTTCTTTGGTCACTCGGGCTAGATGGATCAATCCACGTCAAGGGAGAAAATACTCATGGGGGCTTTGTCAGATTGGGTTATTGGGTGCCCTTCTCTAACTCAGAGACTGATGGCAAAATAAGCTACTTCCTAAACTGCTGGACAGGGCCGCCGCAAGGGGTGTGCGAACCGTGCGACCGCACGGGGCCTCGCGCTCCAAGGGGCCTCGTGCTCCAAGGGGCCTTGCGCTCCAAGGGGCCTCGCGCTCCAAAGGGCCTCGCGCTCCAAGGGGCCTCGCGCTATGGGCCATTTTTGGGAAAAAAAAAAACAAAAATTATTTTTTTTTTTTCCTTTTTTTTTTTCCTTTTTTCCCTTATAAATATAAGGGAAAATAAACCTAAATGTGTACCAGTCTGTGCATATCAATAAATATATGTGCAATGATGCACATATCTGTTGTTCAATACAACTGCGTCAGACCAAGCGCAGACACAAGCTGCTCTTAACCAGACGGGTGGAGTTGGAACAAACTGTCACACAATGTCGAGAGAACGAGACAGATTCAGGAAATTTCCATCAGGGGATGAAAAAAGAAAAAAACTAAAGAGAAGGGAAGAGTTTAATGCCTCTCTGAAAGGCTCGTTTGATAAATTTGTTACAAAAATCAACGATCCGACCGGGTCTCAAGCAGCCGTGGGGCCCCGCGTCGAGGGAAGCCCAGATGATGATGAGGCAGGGGAAGGTTTCCAGTATTTTGCTAATTGAACAGTTAAAATTGAGCATATAGTCACCTTCGAGCGCTCGCTACGCTCACGCGCGCAAATTTTTTGGATTTTTGGGTCACGCGCGAGGGCCTCCCCCGGCCATTTCGCACAGGGCCTCGCAAATCTCCCAGTCGGCTCTGCTGCTGGAGTATACGTTTAAGAATTTATGAAGAAACTCAAACTGTCAGCTCAAACAAAATCACAAAAGAAAACTCAGGAATGCTCCAAAATTAACATGGAGTAAAGAGGTAACTGACTACCAACAGGATTAATGCAAAGAAGTAAAGAAGTACAGTAACAGCTGTGCAGGGTGGAAACAGGGAACAGACAACAACGACAAACAAAAAAGTGCATTGAAACCTGGAGCAGAAGTCAGACTGACAAAAACAAAAATAACATGATCAGAATAAGCTGTCACACATCTGGCATCAAGACAGACACACAGGAGTAAGACAAGCCATACATGCATGACTCAATTAACCAATTACAGAATTAAGATTTATTGTCTCTTACTCCATCAAGCATGCAGGCAATTACCCCACCTACAAGTTTAAGTTTGTTTGCAAATAAAATGAGTGCACCAAACAGTGACAGTGATTGACTCAGTCTTTGGAGAACGTATCAATCCTGGAGTGACTGACTTGGGGTGTGAATAACAAATGTGGCACCGAAATGCTTGAATGTGTCAAGTAGTTTTGGACATGCAGCTTTTGGTAATTTCAAGGGTTTTTAAATAAATCTCTTTTTTTGCGATTGCAATCTCTAACTGATGATTTCATTAAGTGAAGGAAAACAATTTTGTCTTCTTTCAAAAACAATTAGACAAAATCAAATAAATAAATATCTCCCTTTATTTTCTTAGGATGAGTGCTCAATCACAATTAGACCTAAAAAGTGCTTGTTGTTCAGAATTTATTTTACGCAAACTTTGATCCTAGCGCATGAACATTTTGAAGATATGGGGAACTGGCGACGCAGACGGTGAGGTGGTGAAATGGCCCTGCCCCTTCTCAACCTTTCCCCGACCCTGAACCTAACCTGGGGCTTGCTGATTGGGCCAGAGCTTCGGGAGCTGCTTGCTGGCCGGTTATCCCGTTGCTGCTTCCACCTGCCTGCTGTGTGCTGTTGACGTCCCCGACCCCCCAGTCTGGCCCTCGGCAGGGGGGCCCCCCCTTATGAGCCTGGTCCTGCTCAAGGTTTCTTCCCTCCTAAAGGGGAGTTTTTCCTTGCCACTGTTTGGCTTAAGGCTTTTCTCCCACTAGGAGAGTTTTTACCTGCCATTGTTTATGTAATAATTGCTCAGAGGTTTATGTTCATGTTCTGGGTCTCTGGAAAGCGTCTGGAGACAACTTTTGTTGTATTAGACACTATATAAATAACATTGAATTGAATTGAATTGAATTGAATTGAATTGAATTGAATTGAATTGAATTGAATTGAAATGAAATGAAATGAAGCCAGATTCATGTCATACTTTTAATGTCAACACATATCAGACTTATAATATAATAGCGCTGATCGTGTCCCTCTGTGTTTGAAGCACAGCGTCAGTCAGGACGTGGCCCCTTCCAGGTGCGCCATGCGCTTGTATCGCTCTGGTGCTGCTGCTGCTGCAGCCGCGGTGCCAGGACACGCCGTGCCGGGAACCTCCTCGTCACCCACCGCTTCCAACTGTAGAGTGACTGAGGATATAACAAATAAGTGCCGGGCCACTCTCCTCTTGGCCTCCACTTTCAGATAGCACCACTTCTTTTTTATTTCTGCCACAGATCTGTCCGTGGCACTCACGGCGTTTACAGCGCAGTAACGACGTGCTGCCACTCACTCGCCTTTTTTTTGTTAGTGATGCCACTACTGTGACCACCGAATAATGTCGTTTTCCTGGCCTCATCCACAAGCATCTCGATCTCGGTCTCTGTGAAATTTAGTGGCACGGTGGCCTGGCTCGACACATGTCTCATTCATCCTGACGCACAGCAGAAAGGCTGCAGGCAGCCGCTGTGCATGCTCAGCAGGCTCATTTATATGCAAATACAGTCATCAAGTACTTTGCATTGACCATTCATGGTAGAAAGTGGGCGTGTAGAGGGCGGGATATGAGGCAAATTCACGTGCGCAATCTTCCAGCTGGACTGTGATTTATAAAGGGAACATTGCGTGCAGATGTGCATGCACACGGTTTTATAAATCAGGATTTTTTTGTGGGCACGCCATTTTCGGCTTTTGAGCGCACGGACACTTTTAGTATGAATCCTACGCACTCTTTTATAAATGAGGCCCCCGGGGACGTTTGGAGGAACAGCAAAAAAAAAAGTTTAACCCTCTTTCTAGATAAATTCACTTCCATTGCATCAATAAATTATACATTATTAATGCTATAACACTGAATTTATCATAGCATTTTGAGAATTCATGTATTTAAATGGTCCTGCGCGTCTATAGCTTCTTTTTAACCTCATTCAGGTTTTACAGAACACTTTACTTTTTTCTCTCATTTACCCATTCACACCAACACACCCACACTCCAGTCCATCTGATAGAAAGTTACTCTATGTACAGCAGCTCTTTCATTTTTGGACTCATGTCCCATTGAGAACATTCACAAGCATATTCAATGCATTACTGTATCTAGGGTCTAAGGATCAATCTGCTGACTTTCTGGTCAGACGACAACTGCCCCTACCCACTGAACCATGGCCACCCCTGTACTGTGAATGTAATATAACTCCATTTACATGATTGTACGCCCAAAAATGGAAAGCCAACAAAAATGGAAAGCCAACAAAAATACATTTTCAACCAAATCCCCAAAACACTCTAGAAAATCAGGTTTTTCACAAGTGTGCAAGAAGTTTCAATGAGAAAACACATGATCAAATCTGGATGATTCCTGCAGTGTACACGAGGCAGGAGATGATACATAAAACACAGCATTTCGGCATGACAGAAAAGGATCCTTTTTATCTGTATTGATGACTGATTTAGTGCTAACATCAACATGTATAATGGATATTCTATAATAAAGATGAATGATTGGTAAGCATAAAAACGTTTCAAGCAGCAACCATGGTCAGGTCATTTATCTGGAAAAGTAGCTTCTGCGTATCCATTTTAGTTCACCTTGGCACAAACTTGTGTATGTGTGTGTTTGCATGGCAGTTGTACAAACTAAGTGCTTAACAAACCTGTTCGTGATACTAAGAAATTGTTGCATTTAAAAACATCTTAGCATCCTTTAAAATTGTGGCAAATTATAAAGCAAACTCTTGAATTTGGGAGTCAAATTAGTATCATGTGAGTTGAGGGTTTAACCTCAATCAGGTATTTTTCTGTAAACCTGTATCCAGCCATTAAACCTATGACTAATAGTGACTTAATGCCTCCTTTCATGTGATAACAATTGAACAAAAGAGTATTAACATCAATGTTAAATTTGTGGATTATGCTTTTCCAGATTTAATTTAAAGCCATTCATTTGATGATGCATCATGTTGATATTTCAATTGTGTATTACCATCTGCAGAGCTGTGCTGAAATGTTGAACAACGTGATGCTCCTGATTACTGTAGTTTTTGGTGGCGTTCTTCGTGTAGGTGGAGGTGTGTGGGTGAAGCTGTATTCTGCGACTGTAATGAATTCAGTCTCTCCAGAATCAGTTTGTTACAATACTAAGCAACAGCGATTCTCTTTAAGAGCCTGTGAGGAAGAGATGAGCCTATCCGTGAACATTTGCTCACAATTGTCACTGAGCTGGATCTTCAGAGTGCCACACACACAAACACAAATATCACAGTTTCATGTCTCAATGCCTTATTGTTGATTTGTTAAGATGGTCATATAAGTACTACCAAAAAATATTTGTATCTTTTTGTTTCATATCTTATTAAAGAAACAACTATATAGGGAAAAAAAATTAAGATCAAGAAACCACAAAAAACTGAAGATTTTTTTTTTTTTTTTTTTTTTTTTTTTTAAAGGTTGAAATGGTTTCAAGCCTGTTATTATTTTAGATAAGGTTAAAGTTTCTAATGGAAGGATGTCACGGCGAGAGCTTGGACTTGCTAGTAAGATGATTCTGATGATCAAGATAAACCAGGTCACAACTGGACTACACCTCTTGTATGTTGCTGGTCAAGTGTGTATGTTAATTGGATAGGGGGACTACCTGTTTATCATGTGCAAACAAGTTAATGGTAAACAGCAAATGCTCTTTGTGGATACTTCTGTCTTTTAATTTTATCTGGATTCAATAAAGTGCTTCTAAAACTGTTCTGCCCTGTAATAGTTACAGTGGAGAAAATATTTTTTTGGTCCAAGAATCCAGAAAACCTTAATACATTTTTACATTTGATTGTTTGAAATACCAGAACAACTTCTGGCTCCTCCAGACTGTTTACGTGCCTATGAAACACAAAGTTTACTCCTGTTACTTTAAGAAAGTACTTGTAATTCAACTCATTATGTATATAAAAAAACACCTGTCCACTGAATCCATGTCTTTCCTTCCTACCTCTCCTTCCTCTTTGGTCCTCTCCTTGGAGGACCAAAGAACTATCAAAGAATGTCCCGTAGACATACAGTACATAAGGCTGGAATGGGCTACAAAGTCATAAGCAAAAAAGCGTGGTGACAAGGAAAAAACCATTGCAACGATAATTTAGAAATGGAAGAAATGTTGTATTTCTTCCTAAATTATCGTTACAAAATAATCATTGCCCTCAGTCTGACGCTCCATGCAAGATCTTGCCTCTTAAGGATGATTATCAGAAAGTTCAGGGAACAGCCAATATATACATAGGAGAAGCCTGTTGATGATTTCAAGACAGCCAAACTCACCAGGAAAAGCAATGGTCCTTGTGCCATACAAATGCTGGGGTGCCCACAAGGTCCTCTTGCTCAGAGAGACACATCTACAAGCCCCTCTGAAGTTCTCCAATGAAGTCAAAATGACTCAGAGATCTCTTGGGAGAACATGGTGTGATTAGAGAACCCAAAATGGACCTGTTTGGCAACAACTCTTTAGAAATAGAAAAATGATGACGACAACACTTTCAAGCATGTAGGTGGAAACATTATGCTTGACAGGGTTGAAATTGGGAAGGAACGCACCCAAAAAAATATTCTTTTAAAGAAGATTGAAACAAAGACTGAACCCTGTGGAACTCCATTAGTGATGTTGAAATCAGTTTTAGAGCAAAAACCTTTAATCAGAACAACTTTAATTTTCTGTCCTAAAAGAGGTTGCATGCAATTTGGAGTTCTTCTAATATCATATCCATACATGCTAACTGAATTGAAGCATCAACAATGACAGTAGCATCTAACCATTTCTGTGCATTTCATTTTTTTCAGAAAAACTATTTCTAAACTAAACAGAAAAAAATGACCTTTCTCTGTGTGTAAGGATGATTCACGAGCTGCCACAAAAAGACAGAATATTTGCTTTAGTTTTGAAGAAGTCTCCTCTGAATTGTTTGCGCTCAAAGTGAAGCCTTGAAGGAGCTGCTGCAGCTGCTTGCTTTTGTTTGGTGTGTTTGGTTTGAAGGCTATTTCCACAGACTCCCACTCTTGTGCTCCCTCTCAGTCCCACTGTCTCTCGCTGTGTCATCTCTTTGTCTGACATACACTCACTTGGTAAATTCACATGCTCAATAAAGTCTAATTAACTGCACTTAGTACTGGCATCAAATAATAATGATGTCAGTTATGCGGCAAAATGAATAGAAACAATGTTCATGTCTAAGAAGCCATGTCTTGTGGTAGTTGTAGCCTACTCGTGCTACTGGGGTCGCCAGACAGGAAAGAGGACACGGGGTTTAGTGGAGAAATTGCTGGTTTTTATTATCACGCAGACCTACACGTGTATCAGCACTCGGCAGCTCTGTGTCATCCCTCTGAGCCCCTGCTGGTGTGCAGCTGCTCCTTAAGTACCCAGGCAGGGAGGAGAGATTGATTGGGCACAGGTGTGCCCAATCAGCTGGACCAGACCCGCGCCACCTGTGTGCTGCTCCCCCGCAGACCACGCCCAATCCTCCACCCTGCCACAGTAGTCTATTTTAATTTTAAGTGAAATTCCACTGCACTGGCTGTACTGTTATTTATATATGTTATATGTAGCAATGGCAGCACAGCTCTGGCTACACTACACCCTGTATAGCAGACTGATTGGTGTACTACTATGTGCTAGAGCCCTCTGAAAGGTGACAGGTGTAGTAACTGACAAATATTATTGCAATCCATTTTGTGTAACGTGTTCATCTTCACAACAGCCAATAAAACAAGTTTGTCCTAAAATGTCAGTTCAACACAGAAACAATAAAAGGACATTTATAATGTATATTATTTCTATTATTTATGCTTAAAGGGGACCTATTATGGCATCTAATACCTATTTTAAACAGGCCTTGAATGTCTTAAAAACAAGCTTTTGATTTTTTTTGCCAAATAAATTAGAAATTCAGCCTCTGAGGAAAGTCTTTAGCATCCCAGTTTCTAACCTCATTATCTATGCAGGATTCTGAGTGGGCGGGGAGGCTATGATAATGAGGCACTGTGCTGATTGGCTGCCTGAATGACGCGATACACCGCTACGAAAAAATGGCGGAAGCTCCGGCCGGCGGAGTTAGTTGTGGGCGCGGTTTCACGCATCAGAGGCCAACCGATGTAAATCGCAAAAAAACCTCTAGGTTAATGTCATTCTCTTACTGGCTAAATATCATATACACTGTTGTAAGTGGAGAAAAATGAAGCCCTCTTTCCAATGTTTTTTAAATGATACCTCATTTTTTGTGTATATGTCTCTTGTTCATGATACCTCCCAAAATGTTCTATTTTCTTATATTGTATTTCCTCTACTAGCAGCTTGAATAAATGTGTGTTCTTGTTAAAAAAATACCAAAAAAAAACCTCTGTAAATCGCATTTTGGTTACGTAACGAAAGGGAGCAGAATCTGAACGGCCACATCAGACTGGATGGCTCATCCGGGCGGCTGTACAGACACTGCAGAATTTGGTTGCTTTCCTCCTTCTCTGAGTTGGCAGGCTGAGGGGAGACCACTTTATATATGTTAAAGCAAGAAAAAACGTGTTTTTCATAATAGGTCCTCTTTAATTACTTGCTATTAGACTTCATCTCTGCAAAAATGCTTTTAATGACACAAAGGCTATAATGCTCTGCTAAGAGGCTGTTGTTTTTTTTTTTTGCAGTGACAATAATTAAAGCTGTAATGTTCATGATTTTAGTGTACCTTCTTAGCTTGGTATCTTTTTTTGATTAGCACAACACACAACGTGTTTTTGACGTGGATAATAATTTGGGCCTTGTGTTTACATGGCATTTGAAGTGCTGAAGTATTTGTTCTTCTGGTCTCAGTGAAGAGAGACTTAAGTTTATATCAACATCTAGAAGACAAGTCTTTTAAGAGTGCTTTGTCTTTTAGTGCAGTACACAAAAACTATGGAAACTTTAAAAAAGTATGATTTTATTTGTTTTTAGAAAAGTACAGATGTTTGCACTGTTGTTTTCTCCCACGAACCTGGTTATACTGTATGTTTAGACAGATGATGAAGACGAAAAAGATTGTAAAACTCATTTCGGTGAACAGATTGGCCTGATAGTCAATGCTGCTGGTGTTGATAATAAATAATGTTACAACAACAAGGCTTTAACGATCTGCTAAAAGGGAAATGGTCCACTGTCTGTCCCGTAGGTGACAGCAGAACAGACACCGTCATTATGCAGGGCTAATCATCTCCCTAAATGTGCTCAGGAGATGGCTTTGCCAGTCTGAAAGAATCCTGCCTAAAATTGTCCCATATTTAACCTAAATTAACCTGGAACTGGATTCCTTCTAATAGTAGGTCTTTCACAGGAGGATGATACTCACCACTTTGCCATCTCTGATTAATTAACTAATAACCTCCTTTCAATACACGCAAATAGACATATATTGCCCATATATCATATAATGTATATCTGTTTCATGTTTTTTATTTTGGAAAAAATCTTAAATACAAAGAATAATGGCAAATAGACAATATCCAAAAACAATAATGCTTTACCATAAACAGCTATCAAATGGATACATGTTGACAAGAAAGTTGCTGTAGAAACAGAAGCAAAATAAAAGTGCTGCATCAGAGCCCTTTTAGGTGAAACATGAAACGTGATTTATGCTCCTCAGTGTCTTCCCTTTGTGGATCCGTACCTTTGTGGACATGTTTTGGAGTATTCAATTATTAATAATGTATTTTTCTAATAAAGATGGGCAGGACTGAAAGTAAGGGTGGCTTTGGCTCTGTTATGCAATGGATAAGAGGCCGGGTTGAAGGCTGAGGGATGCTCACCGTGATTGTTGATTGGGGTTAGGGGTTATAGGGGTTGCTTGTTTGGTGGAAGCATGGGTCCGTCACTCCTGCTGGTACAATCTAGTCTTATTTCTCAGCTGAAGTATTTTTAAGCCTGGTGGTTCCTGTCTAACTTGTGAAAATCTGTTTTCCTCAGTGATGCAGGGCTTTATCTTTTGTTCACATTGTGCTTCCATTCAACTCCTTTATACTTTGTGCTATTCAGAAAGTGAGAATGAGTTGTATAACATTTCACTTGCATGCATCATCTTTTTCAGCATCTAGAGATGTATTTATGGCAAAGACTTGATTCAAATTGTAAATAGGATGTATCCCATGCCATGATCTTTTCCCTGAACTTAACCAAGTAGTTTGGTTACCTAACCTAACAGTGACACAAAGGTAAACATCAAACTAAAACGTCAAATCAATTGAAAAGTCATTTGTCTTTGTCCTCAAAATATACGCCCACCAACCAACTAGATAATTTACTTCACTACCCTTAATGTTAAAAAAGAACAACACATCGAAGTGGTATCCAAAAATGGAGCAATAAGTGTGAAGCATATTGCTGACCAAGTTGTGAGATGAGTTGGGAGTGACTGTGTGTTTTTTCAATTTTCAGTGTGACATTGCCTTCATTGATTCGCATTAGAGATAGTAGAACTTCATTAGATAATTTAGTGACTTAGTCGCTAGATTTAGTCTCTTTAGTCTCTGGTGACTCAAAAACCTCATCTAGCGACGTAAGCGACTTTTTGGTGGATCTGGCGACTTTTAAAAACTCATCTTTTCAGTGACAAAAACATTGTTTTTCAACATAATTGTAACATCAGATGCATTTCCCATGGTTAAGCAGGGCTGCAGATTAGCTTTGATCTCCAAAAAGTAGCACTGCCCTTTAGTATTATGAACGTAGCTATGTGGGCACATTTTCCAGAGATCTTAATATCATGACGCCAGCTGTATGAAGACTATGTGGCAGAGAGGATCAATGGAGATGTCAGTGTCTGGGCCCCAGTGAAGGAGAACAAAAAGATGTTCCTGTCTGGGAATAAGAATACAACAGTTAAGCTCCGAGACAAGACTGTAGATCTGAAGGAGACCAAGGACCTATATGGGAGGCTGATGGTACTTGCCAGGTCAAACAGAGACATCAACCAGAAAGAGGCCATTGGGAACTATGAATTCACTCTAACACCAAGGGCACTCTTTGCTCCTGATGGAACAGTCCTGCCATGCCATGACAAGTCAAAGTTAATCCATCTCCTGGATAAGCTGGCAAGAACAGACATGCCTGAGAAAAACTCCCAGCAGTCTCAGAATGCCACCAGCCAAGATGCAAGGGACATGGGAATCACAAACTCCATATCTAATGATCCCCCAAGCCAGAAGATTGCACTTGTGGATGGGATGGTACTTGTGAAGACGCTGACCAAAAAAACAGTGACTTTAGTAACAGTCAAGGATCTGAGTGGCTATTTCAATGACCGCCTGATGTCTCTAACACAAGATTATGATGAGATAATTCTCGTGTTTGACACCTACAGAGAAGACTCTCTGAAGAGTGCTACCAGAGACAAACGAAGACAAGGCAAAGCTGTCCAGTACCAAGTCAGAGATGACACCAACATCAAGCACATCCCAATGAGCAGGTTCCTCTCTCATGAGAAAACAAAGGCCGACTTGACCAGCTACCTTGCTGCCAAAATCCTAGAGTACAACATGGGATCCACCAAGCTGATCATCACATCTGCTTCTGGGCACACAAGGAGCAACAAAGACCTGCTCTTTGAGGACAACAACTACGAAGAAGCAGACACACTGCTGATCCACCAGGCAGTGCTGGCGTCACAGCGAAACCCACCTGATGCACAGCTGGTGTTCTTCTCACCAGACACAGATGTCTTGGTGCTGGTCATAGCAAACTATGATGTCCTGTTGAAGAACACTTGCATTTCTATGGCATCTGGTGTTGTGCAAATTGAACCACTGTGGCGTGCTTTAATTCCAGAAAGAGCAAAGGCTTTGCCTGCCTTCCATGCCTTCACAGGGGCTGACAACACCGGGAGGTTCTCTTGCATAGGCAAGACAACATGGTTCTAGGTGTACCTCAAAGCTGATGAGGATGTCATCAATGCTCTGCAGATGCTTGTGGAGGAAGCATACGTGACAGAGGGAATGCTTTCAACACTGGCTACCTTTGTATGTACAGCCTACACACCCAAGGGCATCAGCATCAAGACAATCCCTGACCTACGTTGGCATCTCTTCTGCAAGCACATGGCAGAAGGTGACAAGCTCCCTCCAACAATCGGAGCTCTGAAACAGCACATCTTGAGAGTCCATATCCAAACACGGGTGTGGGGACAGGCAGCCATCGCTCAGCAGGTTCCACAGTTGGATGCTCTGGAAAATGGGTACTTCAAAGACTCAGATGGTCAGCTAAAACCTACCACCACAGAGGTCCTTCCAGCTCCAAAAGCCATTGTTGAGATGGTGAGATGTCAGTGCAAATCAGACTGTTCCTCTGCTAGGTGCTCTTGCAGAACAAAGAACTTAGCCTGTACAGATCTCTGTCAGTGTGGCAGACACTGCCAGAATGTTGAAGACTCTCAAGACATCACGTACGAAAGTGACAATGATGATGATGACGATGAGGTGTAGAGACTGTCAAAAGGGCATGTTCCTTCCTATGTGTGACGTTCCATTACACTGACCATGTGCGCATGTCTGTAGGACAACCAATAAAAGAAAAAATCTGTATTAAAATCCATTTTGTTAAGACCTATCCAATGTATGTTGTTGCCATTGGATTCCTTGTCCCTGAAAATGTAGGTTTAGAAGTTACTATCAATGTTCTAGCTTATTCAGAAGCTGAGAAATGTCAAAATGTAGGTTTTTTGGACGCCATTTTGAAAAATCCAATATGGCCGCCATACAGACACCTGTGCAAATGGAAACATTGGTTTTCTGATTGCTTATACAATATACTTTTCAAAAATATATAGTTTTCCAACTCTCCAAAAAAATCCAGCAAAAATACATAGTGAACTTGACTAATGATGTGAGGCACAAGTGTAGCAGTTGTGAAATGGTTGCATGGTGTTGTCATCCTTCAGCCTATAAGCAACCATTTCACAACTGCTACACAAGCTCATGATTTCTGTGCTCACACTGTACAGTGCGATCCTTGGGTACGACGTCATGCAATGCTCACACTGGCATTAAACAGGAACATTTGCAAAATTTTACTGTATTCGCATCGCTCCACTTCCAGGCAATCATCATAAAGTGAAACATGAGCTTACCCATATTAATATGAAATTATTCCCCAACTTATGTCCAAAAAAGTCAGCAGAACAAAAATACAATGGATTTTTTTACAGGATAGGCAATGTGTCTCATAAATCTAAAAGGAATGAACAAACAAGCAATCAATCCATAGGCTACATGAAAAAGATGTCTGGTTTACTTAAGTCGAGCCAGGTTTTCAATCATACTGAAAGACTGAGGTACAATTTAACTTTTTTTTTTTTTTTTAAACAACCTGAGCTTTAAGAACATGCATGCTGTGGTGTCATGAATGTAGAAAAATTGATATGACCAAATAAAATTCACACATATGGTAAACACAAAAAAAATATTATTAAGTTGTGTTCTTTTAGGTCTTTTAGGTCTTAGGGCTCTAACTATGATATAAGATATTATTTACATTATTTGCGGCCGCTTTCAATCAAGCCGTAGGATCGGGTGTTAAATCCTCCGCTGATTGATTTTTAACCACTGAAAATAAGCACGACCGGGAGGTTTACCACAGTTGCCCTTGTGTTATAGGCTGGCCTACTAGAGAAAAGTTTTAATGTGGCAGCAAAAACATTGCTGATCTGTACGAGACCTAGATAACAGACCCACGTGAACCGCAGCTCGCGCTTTAATGTTATTAAGAAGTCCATTAGGATCAATTAATCCACTAAATGAAATGACCTTACCTTCTCCTTGACCTGCTGGAAGCCCATCCGCCGAAGTACTGTTGTGTTTGAAATCGAGGTTGATTTGCTTGGTTGCAATTAGAGGACCCGCTCTGCCCGGATACACCTGCAGCTCCAGGTCTGAAGAGCCGCAGCATCTGCTCATCCACCGCGCTGCCTGACGGCTGTTGGTTGCGGTTCGAAATTTCCGACATTGTGGTTATCACATCTGAACGGGTTAAAATGTTATTTAAAAGTCCAATTGCCACATTGACACGGTCCCGGTCGACCATTTTCACATGTTAACCTTGTCATTACCCGATGTGAGTCGCTATCCGATTTGAGTCACACATGCGCAGTCGCTTGGACAAAGTACAGTTACGTCGCCAGACTTGATAGACAAGATCTAAACACACACTTGTTTCGATCTACACTACTCACAATAAGTTAGGGATATTATTATTTACATGATTGCTTTTCCTATTTGGTCTGAATTTTAATGAAATAAGACAAGTTCCCTTTGATATTACTAATGATGAATGAGAAGAAACACCATTTTCATTAGTTTAATATTCCCCCAAAAATTTAGACAATAAAAATAATATATAGAGATAGAGAGAGATGCATAGATATGTTGGGAATGGTATAAACTAACACATTTTTAACATTACATTACAATCATTTTACATTCAATGCGACTGTGCATGTGTGACTCAAATCGGGTAGCGACTCACATCGGGTAATGACAAACCTTGTCCCACTGGAGAGACACATCCGGTACCGACACGTGATGAGCCAATCAGAAACTGGAAATTCAAGTTGACTTCCATTTCAATCAAACTCTCACACACATACTAGTATACTTGCACACATCACATATTATTCTCTCATACATTCACTATCATGTTTCTCATGCGTTCACTATCATGTTGCTCATACATTCACTATCATGTTGCCCATGCATTCACTATCATGTTTCTCATACATTCACTATCATGTTGCTCATACATTCACTATCATGTTGCTCATACATTCACTATCATGTTGCTCATGCATTCACTATCATGTTGCTCCATCCATAATAGCGTGTAAGAGAGTATGAATAATATTAAATAATTAAAATTAATATAAATATATAAATAATAGAAATATCAAATATATATTGTAAAGTCAACTCCAATTTTCTCCAACTGGACAACAAGGACAACAACTCAGCTTCTTTCCAACCTCTTCCAACTTTATTTTTCCAACTTTTCAAATCAATTTGTTGGTCTTTGTTGGGGGTCTTCGAATAGTAGCGTAGTTAGGTTGTTAACCTTAAAACAAGAAAACATATGATTAACAACATTGTCAAAATAAACAATAATTTTTTAAACAAAAAAGTCCTGTTTCAGTAGTTATATTTTTAAACATTTCTAAACAAATAATGTCTCTTAAATAAACAATTTGGTTTTAAACAAAGTATTTTTAAACAAACTCTTTAACAATTATTTTAGAGTATTTAAGTATTTAAACAAATGTCATTTTGAACAAACTAACTGTTTTAAACAATTACATTTTAAATGGTCGAATTAAATTACAATAAACCATCTTTTAATTAAAGTGCCTTCAAACACATTAAACAAAGTGTCCTTTAAACAATAATTTTAAATAAGTTTTAACAATAAAGTTTTTTAAACAAAGGCATTTCTTTAAATTACTTTTACTATGAAAGGTAGACACTTTTAAATTAAAGTCATACTAACCATTTACCAAAGTCAGTTTTAAATTATTAACCATATTTTAAATTAAAGCAATTCTATCCAAAATCATCATTAATTAAATTCAGTTGAAATTAAAGTTAATTAAAGTATTAACTTCAACTATTTAACCAATATATAAATTAAAGTCAGCATTTTAATCACATTATTTTATAAATTATAAAGTAATAATGTCAAGCAGCATTAAAGCCAACGTGCTGAAATGTAACTTTGACTAAGTTCACCTCTAATAATAATAATAATTCAAATTAAAGTATACTGCAAGCTTTTAAATATACCATATTAACTTTTATCTAGATAAGTCAAGTATAATTATAATTAATGTTATACTAACAATACATTCAGCCACAGAGGAAGATTTGAACAGAATAAACAAAGCAGTCTTCACCGACCATTAGAGCCTTGGAGAAGAATTCCAGGAGTAAACTTGCTTGCTTGTCGTTTGGTGGGTGTCTGCATGCCCATGGCAGCAGCTTTCTCAGGTGTTCTGGGTTGGCCAAACGAGCTCCCAGCAGCCACCTTGCTGCTGGTGCATTGTGGGAGTTGTAGTCTTCTGGGTGATTGTCCTGTTCAATATAGAGATCTTTGCTCTCCTGGGTTAGGACTCAACACCTCCCACTTGAGCTCTTGGGTTCCACACAGAGAGGTCACTCAAGTCCTTCACGTTTCTGTTCTTCAATAGGAAGTAGAATGACCAGTCGCCTGACATCTCTATGCAGAATTGTGGCCGGGATTTTTGTTTTGTCACTTCCATCAGAGAATGTGATGCCCCAAGGGTTTCCTTTCCAGTCAGCAGGTGTGAGGCTTCTGTGGAACTTCACCTGGCCAAGCTGCACATACTCTTCAAAGAGCTGTATGGCTTCTTCTCTGAGGCTTTGTGAGAGTGGAAGGTCCCAGGTTTCTTGGGTCAGCTTGCCGCCACCTCCCTCTTGGAACGCCTTTCTCACAAGAATTGCTCCCTTCTGTTTGACCGGTGCTGCTAGGCCAATCGGGTCGTACAGTCCAGCTACTTGGCTTAAGAGAGCTCTTCTGGTCAGTGGGTTAGGGGTTTCGGTTCTCACCTCCTCTGTGAGAAGATCTTTGCCAACTCTCATCTTCTTCTTCCTCTTGGAGAAGTTCACTGAAGTCAATATGTAGAGCTTGTCTTCGTCAACTTGATAGCCGATGCCCAGGGCTTTGTTGTCTTCTTCCCTCATTTGGTTTGGGAGAATGAAGGTTTGACTTCGTCCAGACTTGGTGGCCTCTGTGTCTGTTCCTTTCCTCCCACTTTGCGCCGACCGGACCCATGGCTTGAGGAAGAAACCGCCGGCTTTCAAAATCTCTTCAACTTGCGCCGTGATTTGGTCAAGTCTGTCCAGGTCGTTGTGGGAGGTCAGAAGGTCATCCACATAGCTGTCTCGTTCAATTACTTTGCGTTCATCTTCTAGGTGAACAAAGTTGGGCAGGTTTGCCGTTTCCCTCATGGCCAACTGTGCAATGCAGCCTGCAGGTTTGTCTCCGATGTTGACTCTGGTGATTGCATATTCACTGATCTCCTCTTCTGGGCTGTCTCTCCAGAGGAATCTGTGCAGGTGCATCTCACACTGCTCCAGCCACACAGAGTTGTACATCTTTATGTCTCCTAGAGCTGCATGCACACCTTCGCGGAACCTCAGCAGAACAGCTCGAATAGGGTTGAGTACATCTGGTCCCTTCAGAAGGATGTCATTCATGCTCACACCTTTGTACTTCTGGCTGCTGTTCCACACAATTCGGACTGGTGTTGTCACAGAATGAGGGTTGGGCGCCACCAGGTGGCTCACATACCACCTTGGGCCATTCCACCTGTCAATTATTTCTTCAGTGAGTTTGATGGCTGCTCCTCGTTCAACCATCTCACGGATTTGGGTGGCATATGCAGCTTTCCATTCTGGCTCTTTGCACAGTTGCTTCTCCATCCTCAAGAAACAGGCCTGGACTGCACTTTTGTTGTTGGGGAGAGAGGCAGGGTCCACTGTCCAAGGATACCTTGCATCCCAGTGTGAGGATTTTGTGTGATCGTCCTCCTCCTTGTAGGTGAGGCCTCCTTTAATGATCTCATACTCCCTCTCCTCCGCCAGGGTCATTTCCTTTCCTCCAGGTGGACAGTTCCCGCATCGACATCCTCCACATCTTGGCTCACATGCAGCTCCGATGCTGTCCCAGTGCCACCACTCGAGGAACTCCCGGTTGCTGGCAGCTGTGAGTGTGGCCTTGATGTCATCCACTGGACCTGGGATCTCTCTATATTTGACTGCTGCGGTTCTCATGGAGCGGGCAAAGTGAGTTCGAGATGTATATGCCTCTATCTCCACTTCTTCGTGCAGGTCAGGATGCGCTCCGGCCACCGTCGTCCCCAGTGGACCTACCCACAGGACGAGGTCATCAATGATTCTCACACTTTGGGGAGCGAGCCTTCCTTCACGGTGACTGATGAGGAGCTCAACCTCTTCTGGCCTCTCCAGTTCCTCGAGTTTGACTTCCGGGAAGAATCTGTGCAGAGTTTCTGGCTGAACAGCTTGATGCACCTTCGCTATTTCATCCAATCCATAGCAGACCAGTTCATGAGCTCGTACAGTTCCTTTTGGTGTTTTGACTCGGACTTTCAGGAGGTATCTTAGGGTGTCCACCTTCATGACCATACCACCGACTCCATGTACCACCAGGGTTATCTTCTCCCTCCTCAGCCGCAGTCTGTCAGCAGCCTTATGGGTGATGTAGTTAGTGTCGGATGCTAGGTCAATCAGGGTCCCGATCTTCTGACCAGCGTTCGCCGTGACGTTCATGAGCATCATGATGACAGGTAGCTCGGTGAGACCACTATGCCGCAGTAGTTCAGACTGGCCAGATGCTTTTAGTGTCATCGTGGTTTTGTTGGTGAATGCCTTCCTGCAACGTTCAGCCATCTCTGGGGGAAGATCAGCCAAGCACGCCTCTTGTTCCTCCGTAAGAGTGCCTTTGTTGCTGCCGCCTTTTCCACTTCTCCCATCTCCACTCCGTGGCCTAGACTCTCCCTTCGGACAGAGAAAATAGTGGTGGTCCGCAGCACTTCCTCCCCTCCTGCAGTCCGAATTTCGGCACAGGAAATTGTCTCTGCAATAACCGCCCTCCTCATGGCATCCAAGGCATTTCCTGCATGCTCCAAGCTTCTTTAAGGCAGCCGTCTTCTCTGGGAGCTTTAGTCCCTTGAACATCTTGCAGAAGAATATTTTATTATTGTGACCGCTGTCACCACAGATGACACATCCATCAAGCTCTTGTCTCTTGGTGGCTCTGGTGGAGGCAGACTTCCTTCCATTCTTCTTGTCTGCTCGCTCCGGTTTGTCACCCTTCTCCACAACTCGGAGTTGCTCAAGTCTCTCTAGTACGTCTTCCTGATTTTTTAGGAATGTCAAGAGCTGGTCGAAATGGTTCTGAGGTGTGACGTTGTTTGTGGGATCCACCATGAAAATCAGCCAGTTGGTCTTGATGAAATCGGGCAACTTGGTTTCGATGGATTTGATGACAAGAGGGTTGTTTATGGCCCCGGAGTTCCCCAGCTCAGTAAGGTCTGCTAGAGCCTTTTCCACGGACTGTATTAGGTCAATGACCTTTCTGGGCTGGTGCCCCTTCACATGTGGTATTTTGTCAAGTTCTTCCAGGATTTCCACAGTGATGCTTGATTTGTTGCCGTATCTGTTCTCAAGGACTCTGAACATGTCTGTTGCCGTGGTGTATGTGGAAAGTCTGAGGTCTTTTGAGATTTTCTCATCGATGCTGTCTAGGAGCTGTATCTTCTTTACTACAGGCGATCCAGATGGTTCTCCCTGCCGTTGAAGGCTCTCCCAGTCTTTTTTCCATCTGTGAAAGTCTCTCTTGGAACCAGTAAAGGTAGGTAGGGTGGTCGGCTTTATCCTCACGACTGGTGTTGTTGGTTGGGGTGTTGGTGGTGGTGTGACTCCTCTACCAGCGACCAGCAGGGTCCGTGCACCTGCAAACTCAGGCTCTCTCATTCTCAGTGTGAGAAGAGTTCTGTCTATGTCCCTGAGCCTTGCCTTCACTCCATCCCTGTGATCCTCCGGTATCCATTTCTCCCACGTCAACATTGCAGTGGTGGCCTCGTTCCTCATCTTCTCAGAGAGGGTTAGGTGCCTTTCGAATCGCTCCAAATTCTCACTCGTCACTGGCAGATTATCCGCAGCCCCATTTGCTCGCTCAGCCCCACGAATGGCAGTTTCGAGTTCATAGCCTCCATATCTTGTCCACAGGATTTGTCGGACTGTGTCCTCGATTGCGGTCATCTTTACTTTGGCCTCTTTCAGAGTGTTCTCAATGTCGGCTTCTTGCTGTTCACTGAGCTCTGCCTCTTCATCCTCCTCCTCCTTTTTGACTTCAGCCTCCAGGCTGGACCTGTAGTCATCGTTGGAGTCTTGCACAGCTCGGAAACAGTCTGTGAGCTCCTTGTACTGCTCAAGAAGCTCGGATTTGAGCATGCCATCTGCTTCTCTCACAATGAAGTTGGCTTGCCTTGTAAAACGGCTCTTTGCCGTGGTCCTTTCTTGCTTACAATCCTTGGTCGTTTTCTCCGCCATTTTTCCTTCTTGTCCACGGCTTTCCTCCTAGCCGAAGCCCTTTATCCTCAGCAAGGGGGTGTCCGCAGTTGGTTAACAACTGTAAAGTCAACTCCAATTTTCTCCAACTGGACAACAAGGACAACAACTCAGCTTCTTTCCAACCTCTTCCAACTTTATTTTTCCAACTTTTCAAATCAATTTGTTGGTCTTTGTTGGGGGTCTTCGAATAGTAGCGTAGTTAGGTTGTTAACCTTAAAACAAGAAAACATATGATTAACAACATTGTCAAAATAAACAATAATTTTTTAAACAAAAAAGTCCTGTTTCAGTAGTTATATTTTTAAACATTTCTAAACAAATAATGTCTCTTAAATAAACAATTTGGTTTTAAACAAAGTATTTTTAAACAAACTCTTTAACAATTATTTTAGAGTATTTAAGTATTTAAACAAATGTCATTTTGAACAAACTAACTGTTTTAAACAATTACATTTTAAATGGTCGAATTAAATTACAATAAACCATCTTTTAATTAAAGTGCCTTCAAACACATTAAACAAAGTGTCCTTTAAACAATAATTTTAAATAAGTTTTAACAATAAAGTTTTTTAAACAAAGGCATTTCTTTAAATTACTTTTACTATGAAAGGTAGACACTTTTAAATTAAAGTCATACTAACCATTTACCAAAGTTAGTTTTAAATTATTAACCATATTTTAAATGAAAGCAATTCTATCCAAAATCATCATTAATTAAATTCAGTTGAAATTAAAGTTAATTAAAGTATTAACTTCAACTATTTAACCAATATATAAATTAAAGTCAGCATTTTAATCACATTATTTTATAAATTATAAAGTAATAATGTCAAGCAGCATTAAAGCCAACGTGCTGAAATGTAACTTTGACTAAGTTCACCTCTAATAATAATAATAATTCAAATTAAAGTATACTGCAAGCTTTTAAATATACCATATTAACTTTTATCTAGATAAGTCAAGTATAATTATAATTAATGTTATACTAACAATACATTCAGCCACAGAGGAAGATTTGAACAGAATAAACAAAGCAGTCTTCACCGACCATTAGAGCCTTGGAGAAGAATTCCAGGAGTAAACTTGCTTGCTTGTCGTTTGGTGGGTGTCTGCATGCCCATGGCAGCAGCTTTCTCAGGTGTTCTGGGTTGGCCAAACGAGCTCCCAGCAGCCACCTTGCTGCTGGTGCATTGTGGGAGTTGTAGTCTTCTGGGTGATTGTCCTGTTCAATATAGAGATCTTTGCTCTCCTGGGTTAGGACTCAACATATATGTATATATAAATATATACATTTAATAATATTAAATTAATATTAAATTAATGTATATATAATGAAATATATAAAATAAATAATATATTAATAATTATATATTATTAATAATAACATAATAATAATACTATTATTAATAATAATAAATAATAATTTGATTTATATATCATATATAATATTATATATACATTTTATGAATTTCATATTGCATTTAATTATTATGTTATGTTATATTATTATAATAATATAATAATATTAAATAATAATATAGTATTAAGTGTGTGTGACTATACTAGTGTATGTGAGAGAGTATGATAGTATGTGTGTGTGACTATACTAGTATATGTGAGAGAGTATGGTAGTAAGTGTGTATGACTATAGTAGTAAGTGTGTGTGACTATAGTAGTAAGTGTGTGTGACTATAGTAGTATATGTGTGTGACTATAGTAGTAAGTGTGTGTGACTATAGTAGTAAGTGTGTGTGACTATAGTAGTATATGTGTGTGACTATAGTAGTAAGTGTGTGTGACTATAGTAGTATATGTGTATGACTATAGTAGTAAGTGTGTGTGACTATAGTAGTAAGTGTGTGTGACTATAGTAGTATATGTGTGTGACTATAGTAGTAAGTGTGTGTGACTATAGTAGTAAGTGTGTGTGACTATACTAGTATATGTGAGAGACTATGATAGTAAGTGTGTGTGAGTATACTAATGTTTGTGAGAGAGTATGATAGTACGTGTGTGTGTGTGTGTGACTATAGTAGTAAGTGTGTGTGACTATACTAGTATATGTGTGAGAGTATGATAGTATGTGTGCGTGACTATACTAGTGTTTGTAAGAGAGTATGATGTAACATGTGAGAGCAAATATGAATTATTTTCTAAACGGCCTCTCATACTGAATGCATCCCATTTTTAAAAAAAATTATACTTTTCATCACAAGATATTGTTCAGCGGTGAAAACAAAAGATGGGCGTCTGTTATATGAATTGTTTCCACAATGAATATGCTTGATGAAGCTTAACAGAAGCCCGGTAATGATTTTACTGTCGCAGTAAGAATACAAATATGTTTTACTCAGTAGGGTTATAAGATGTGTTTAACCCAAATTTGATTTTGTGCTAACCTATGTAAAGTGGCTACTGACTGGAGGTCAATCTCAATGACATACCCTGAGAGGTTTGACCTGTGAGCTGTGTTCTACTTCAGGAATAGAGGATGCATGTAGCCACCATAATGTCACAGACCGGTTCTGAATAGTTTTTGAGCCTTGAGCGCTGTAGGTCAGATTTTCTTGAACTCTGGTCCACAAACTTGCAAAATCTGCCACAAACTTGTGTAAATGATGCCGAAGGAGGCTGCTTTGGTGTAATTATATTGTAATGATCCTGAAATATGTTCCAATATGAAGATTGACTGCAGCACCAGCCTTGCACAGTGTTCAGGATCTACAATGAACTTTGAGAAAAGGTTCTGAACATTTTGAGAGCATTTTGAGATGTATCTGCATTAGTGTTAACATGGTCTCACTCATTCACTCACTCACTTGGCCTCTCTCCCTCCCACTGCTTTCAGGAAAGATTCTGCGTGGGTTTACACTTGAGTTTCTGCCATGTGCTTTCTACCCCCTGCTCACTCACACACACATCCATACACAGCTAGATGCACACACAAACACACACACACATCCGTACCCTCCTCCACACTTCCCAACAATATCCAAAGATTTAGTAAGTTTGTATTATGCATCTATGTGTTATCTGTGTGTGTTTGTGTAGAGAAAATAATCATGATTCCTGGGATCATTTCCGCAGCTGTTTGGAAACAATCCCTGTCTATGTTGACCCTCTCATCAATAAATCATTGTATCAATTATGACAAAAATGATGTGGTGGTAGCTTCTTCTTACCTGAAAATAGTGACATTTTGCTCCTGCTATCTTATGATAAACATCCAGATGTGGTTTCTGTTGGAAGCTACTGCTTGTCAGTTGCTCCCAATGCGGTTTTCCAGTGTTTGTGTGTAGGTGGAGGCATATCAATGTGTGCGTGGGTAGATGTGAGTAGAGATGCCTGCCAGGTGTATGTGACGATGGGTTCTTTGTCTCTCACCGTGCAGGTCTGGTACATTTTAATGGATATACTGTACCACTCCATGTCTGTACAGTTGTCTGCAACACCTAAAATCAGTTTATCATTTGCAATATGTTTTTTTTCCCTTCAAAATGAATTATTCGCCTCCAAAAATTGTCCTGCAGTGACATTTATTTCTTGCTTTTGTCTATTTTGGGATAAAAATGTTCAGACATCACTGACAGAGGCCATTAATCTCGAGAAAAGAAAGACGGATTTGCTTCCAGATTTAGCCGCAAATGGATGTGTTTTATATGTCCCTGGTAAATGTCTTTAAACCCAAATATTTTATTTATTTTTTTGCTTCTGGGCCAAGAGGAAAGTAGCTGTTACAAGAATACAAAAAAAAAAAAACTTTGTATATCCTTAAAATCCATATAATTGTAAATAATGTTTGTGTCCACTAGGATCCTGGCAACGGCCGGTGCCCACATGAACATCCCAGTCGATCTTCGAACCCTAAGGGCCGTGCGAGTGCTGAGACCCCTCAAACTCGTCTCTGGGATCCCCAGTGAGTCAGATGCTGACCATCAGCACAGCCATTGTTTACAAAACCCACATTGGTAAAATGCAGAAGAAGAAAAAAAATTTAAATGCTAAGTTAGTACAACATACTTTTCTAAAGTTAGCCACTGGAAGTTCTTTAAAATCAAGGATTAGTATTTTTATGCCTTTTTCAAAATTTTGATTTATTTTATGCATTTTGTTATTTTATATTTTTCATCCATATTTTTATGAAACGAGGAGCTCCACAACTGAATAGCTCCAAAAGGCCAACTAACTTTCATGGTTTTTGCAACTGAAGAGTAGATAGGAAAGCTAATCTGTTGTGATAGCTGTTTGTAGATGTGTCATAATCATATTTTAACTCCTTCATGACATTTTGTTATGTTTAGACAGCACACATTCATTATGAAGAATCAGTAAAGCCTAACATATGGCCAAATAACAATAATTAGTAAATAGATTGCAATGATTACAGAACATGAAGGCATGTTTGTCCTCATTGCTGCAACAGCCAGATTTTTGTCGTCATACATTTTTTGGACAGTAAAATGATGCCTTTTCCTGACAAATCTGAGCACAAATTTGAGTTAAATTACCCTATAATAATAATAATAATTTAAATACACTCCTACACAAATATTTTCCCCTGAAAGGAACACTCCAATCAATACATATGCAGAAGGGCCAGGCACAAAGATTATTGTGTCACCACTGTTCAGGGACGACTGTACCTTTTTTTTTTATTGTTAAATGCTCAATCAGAATTTGTGCCAGGCACAAACCTGGCTTAAATCTGTACTTGAATCTTTGGAATGGTTCAAGCTAAACTACAAGTGTATCTTTTTTTCTTTTTTTCTAAAAGTAAGACAGATATCTTTCTAAGAACAAATAGTTGGCATTTTAAATTGAAGTGGAAGTTCTTTCAAATGAAAACATTTATGGTTTTTACATAATTGTGTTTTACGTTGTTGGGGAAAAGTCCTTTTTTGTCATCATGATTTCTTTGTCACCACTTTTAGGCCTGCAGATTGTGTTGAAGTCCATCATGAAGGCCATGATCCCGCTGCTACAGATCGGCCTTCTGTTGTTCTTTGCCATCCTCATGTTTGCCATCATCGGCTTGGAGTTCTACAGCGGGAAGCTTCACCAGACCTGTCTGCCATCGGACGAACTCTTCGGTAGGATCGGCACCTGTTACGAGCACTGAATGAGAATCTTGGATTTACTCGGATAGCACTATGAAACATCCGTTTTAGTGTGAAAGGATACACAAGAACTGTTTGTTCTTAAGTGCATCCTCTTTAATTATGGTGCTATAGCATCAATAATAGAAAATTATGTTTTTGACTATTTATTACTAACTAATTCAGCACCTTGTATACTGAATGTGTAGTTTACTCAATTTTCTCAAAGAGAGGGTGTGATTTTCTTTGTTTGATGGTTTCCCAGATTACAGTATAAGCAAGCTCAAAGGTATTATTAGAGCAGTTGCTGGCTGAGTTAGCTACTGCTTAATTAGTCAACAACTGCTCTGTAATCATGCACCACACCATTGCATTTACTGTCATTGCCCGACACAAGTCTGACATGGATTATATGCAAATGCCTGAGGAAATTCACAGAATCTAAGAGCAGGAAAAATAAATCTGTCCAACATTTTATTCTGCAGTGGTCCCTCAGCTGTTTTAATGTAGTGGTTTCTCTGTTTATTCAAACTAATTTTAATAAAACATAGTACATTTAATTTCAAACATTTAACTGTCAAGCCCTTTCGGTCATGTGCTGTTTCTCATTTTAATGGCATGCATGAGCACCTTGTCATTTTGAAAACTGGCTTTTCCTTTGTTTATATTTAAATTATATTCTTTCACTCTAGTGTCTAGATTAGTGTTAACTCACATATTCTTGAGGTTCACTTGTATTTTTCCTTTTTAACATGAAAACCACTAGTATAGTCAGCTACAGTAGGCTGGTTATGCTCGTGGGGACATTATGCAAGCATCACAGCCATGTTTTATTTTTGTAGATAATGAAACCCTTGACTCAACTGAGCTGGAATTTGCATGCGGTGTGAGGAAATGTCCAGAGAAGTATGACTGCAACGACACCTGGATTGGACCCAATGATGGCATCACGCAGTTTGACAACATCCTGTTTGCCGTTCTCACCGTCTTCCAGTGTATCACCATGGAGGGATGGACGGCTGTGCTCTACAATGTGAGCTGAAGTAGTCGGTTAGCAAATGAACCGCAAAGCATCTCAGTGATTGCTGTTGAATGTTTGACGATGTAAATGTTACGGATTGCAGACCAATGATGCCTTGGGTCCTATGTGGAACTGGATATACTTCATTCCTCTCATCATTATTGGCTCTTTCTTTGTCTTGAATTTAGTGTTGGGAGTTCTTTCAGGGTGAGTTTGTTGCTTCTTATGTTAATCAACTTGATGGTTGTCAGTGATTGTGTTATGGAGAATGACAGCCGTGTTCATGATGCTCTCTCCAGAGAATTTGCAAAGGAGAGGGAGAGGGTGGAGAATCGGAGAGCCTTCATGAAGCTTCGACGCCAGCAGCAGGTGGAAAGAGAACTGAATGGCTACCGAGCCTGGATAGACAGGGCAGGTACTGGCCAGCACGACAACAGTACATCTTATATTACACTGGTTAACCAAGTGGGCTCCTATTGATATGCAAATGATGGACAGATTAAGATCAGATTGATAAAGGGTAACTTCAATCAGGTGTCCAAAAATCATCAAAATCGTTTTTCCCACAATATTCAGATGGTGCAGAAATAATCAATGGTTATGGCTATTTTTGTACTTAAGATCTGGAAACATTTGAACACTGACCTGTTGATAAAGGTTCTATTAAATGACAGTGGATATATATACATATATATACCGGTATATATATATATAAAGTTCCTTTTCAGGCTGCAAAGAAAAGTTTAGTACATTCTGAAAACAAGATAAAAGGTTGCGCTTGTGATTGCAGCAGCATATACAGTATAAGATAGATAGATTGTAAAGGGGATGACAAGCAGAGGTGGAAAAAGTACTGAAAAATTGTAATTGAGTAAAAGTATCTTTACTTTGCTTAAATTCTACTCAAAGTAAAAGTAAAAGTACTCATCTAAAAATGTACTTGAGTAAAAGTACAAAAGTACTTCATTTAAAATGTAATTTGAGTAAAAGTTACTTTCAGTTATTTAGTGCAAAAAAAGGATGAGTCACGAATCAAATCCAACACAAGTTGTTTTAATCAATGATGCTCTGGGGCCTCCCATCATGCCCCGGGGCAATGACGCGAGTATTAATATAATATGTATTAATATAATATATTAATTCATGCATATTATTACATGTATAGTATTACATATATTATTAATGTATTAATATAATATAATTATATAATACATATTAATATAATACATCCGTGGAATGCACGGACACGGCTGTGACGTCAGCCGTGACGTCACGCCCAGAAAGAGACTTTTCTTTGACTTTTCTGGCCGTTAAAAAACATTTTTGACGGATATAAAGTCCATGACTTAAAAATATAGAATACAAAGATTAGTAATTAACGGTGATTACAGCTGGAGGTTCCTGTGAACAGTTTTAGAGGCTTCTCTTTTACTATTGCGGTCTATGGGAAAAAAGCTTTCTGGGCCCCATGGGATTTTTTGTTGCAGTACCGCGGCTGGCCACTGGGAAAAATCGGCACACCTTCACCATACATTTTGTACTCAGTAACGTGAGGGGGTTCAAATGTAGCGAAGTAAAATACTTGGGTGAAAATGTACTCGAGTAAAAGTAAAAATTACATATTTCAAAAACTACTTAGAAAATTACAAATTACTCGTAAAAAGTACTCAATTACAGTAACGTGAGTAAATGTAATTCGTTACTTTCCACCCCTGATGACAAGCAGCTTTCCATGGTTAAAAAGCGTAACAAAAAACTACTTCATCCAGCCAGTTGATAAACACTTTTTAGTTCATGTTTTGAAGAGCTTCACATAGAGCCAACAGGGTTAATTTGAGGGGGAAGCCATTAAAAAGCCTGCAAAAGATCTTCAAAATCCAGAATGGTTCTGACATAATATTCTTTGGACACATAAAAGTAAGCTCAAGCTGCATCTGAATGACGTGGAGGATGCGGAGGATAAAATCATCTATAACAGACATGGATGCAGTGTGAGAACATGAGTGTACATGGTTTCCATTAGTACTGTAACTACGTAGTGAAGAGGACAGAGGAGTTGGAGGACCTCTGAGTACAGTCACACAACGTCTGCTCAAATGCAGCAGTACAGATGGGAAATGACCTTAAGCACACTGAAAAAAACAAACCAAGTCTTTTTTGAGGGTAAGAGAGGTGGGATATTAGGTAGACATGAGTCATATGATCTCAACTCCTCAGCAAGTTGCACTTAACTTGCTGTTGTAGCACCAAGACCAACAAACAACAACTGAAAACAGCTGAAGTAAAAGCACACTGCGTAGGAGATGATAAAACCCTCTTTCTTTGTCCACAGGTTCCACATTTAGGGCTCTCCCTGAAATGTTGGTGTAAATCTCCTCCTATTAATGCAAAAGGGCTTTAAGGACATGTACATGTACAGAGTTCATTACATACCCTTCACGTCAGTGTTTGTTTAAACAGGTCAAATAATAAAAAAAGAAGAAAAATCCAAGGCACTCTTCTGCAAATATAAAAATATTAAAAGCCTTTTTATGTTTGCAGATGAGTGCCTTGGATTTTTCTTCTTTTTTGATATCCTTTTTCCCACCAAAGAGCACCTTCGTCACACGACTTAGATGAACCTTCTGAGCACTCTGGACTTTCTTTTTTGTTAGGTCAAATAATAACTTTTGATTATTCATCACATTTAATTTGGAGGGATGGAAAGAGAGGCAGCTTTTCTGTTTCAAAAAGCTTTGCTACAGACACTGTCAGAGTTTGAGATCTTCAGCTGAGCAGCTGAGCTGAGAAGCACAAACACACAGTGCTGTAATGGGAATTGCTATTGCCAGTCTCCCACGCAAGCAGAGGGTGAAAAAAAGGTGATACTGACTCACTAGCTTAAAATTGTGCACATGCATGTGTGTGCACACACGTTTCTCTGTTTACATGCATGTGTGTGCGCGCGAGAGCAGTGCTGTGCATATGTGCATGGAAGTGGGAGCGTGTGGGAAGAAGGAGGGGGGGTATCGTGAGAGAGAATGAGAGCTCTCTCTTCAAAGGTCACCTCAGCCTCTCAAAGCAGCACTTACATCAGTTACAGCAAATGTTTGCAGACATCCTCAACATCTCAGCCTTGACAACTGTATATTTCCCTGTTTGATCATTTAAATAGTCCTTTATGTGTAACCTCCAGCTTTATTGTTTTACAGAGGAAGTGATGCTTGCAGAGGAGAATAAAAATTCCGGGAGATCGCCATTAGATGGTAAGTCCACACACTAGGAACCAAATCTTTTCAATTTGACTTTCAACAAGTCAACATGTTATCCACTTCATTGCATTGCAGCTTTATCAGTTGATAATCATTTGCTGAAGAAAAAAACACTTAACAATGCTGATCTGTATTGATAAGTGCCAGTGGACATTATTCTTTATTATGACAAAGAAAATGATTATTGTACTTCACTTCAACAAAGAATTTAGTGTCTGTTTTTGATTCTACTGAATCAGGAAGAAGTAAGGTTTTGTTTCTATTTTTTTTTAAAGTTGTGGTTTTCTGTGTTTTAGTGCTGAAGAGAGCAAGTAAGAAGACTGGTGCACGAAGAGGAGCACCAGGAGACGAAAAGTATACAGATATGTCCACTGCCAGTGAGTGAAGGCTGTTTCGGTCTCTCCACCAATGCTCCTTACCCTTCTTCCTTTTTCAGCAGGAGATCTCAAAGTCATCCTGACTGAGGACCAATTTGAAGAGTCAGTTTGTGATTGAGCAGAATTTATGCGTCAAACAACCTGCAAGAACTCTATATAACTGAATGCACTGCTGCACTTTGATATGTAAAGGATACACATCTTCACCAATTTTTGCAAGATTTGTAAAGGTTGACTGGAAGTCAGATGAGTTTAGTTGTTTCTGTTCAAGGGCAGCATGGTGACATGGTGCTTAACACTGTTACCGTGCAGCTAAAAAAGTTCTTGGTTCTTGGGAACTGTCAGCATCTTCTCCATGTGTGTGTGAGTTTTCTCCAGGTTCTCCAGCTTCATCCCACTGCTCAAAAACATGCAAGTTAAATGGATAAGTTATTGTAAATAACAATAATCCTGTCCAATGGTTACCAAGCCTCAGCCCCCCCATGACCCTGAGTAGGACTGGAGGAAAGAAGGTTCTCTTTAGCCTTACGACTCTTTTCCTGACCAACAAACTGTGTTGGCTTCTCCATTTGACATCAGCTAGAACTGCTTTACTTAGCTTTACTTAACAGCAACTGTAATAGTGATATAACCTAATTTGTATCACAATTTGTTGTGACCCTCAAATACTAGCAAACAGTGACACAAGTTATGATGAAAATGTAAATCGTGTTGTTTCCATTCCTCATTTTTCTGGACCGGGTCCCAGGGGTAAATGGTCTGAGCAGAACATCTTTGAATGCTTTGTCCCCAACCGCCTCCTCTAGCTAAACCAGACAATCACCACAACATTCTCGAGCACCTGAGAGATGTCATCTCTTCTGGTTGGAAATATCTGGAAGTCCTCCCCTGGAAAGCTTCCAGAAGATGCCAAAATGCCCAAAGTACTTTAGCTGTCTCCTGTTTAGGCCATGGAACCCTGGGACTTTAATCTGAACCCCTCCTGGATGACTGAGCTCCTCCTCGTGTCTGTGAGGGTTAGCCCAGACATCCTTGAAATAAAGTTAATTGGCAAATTGTTCTCACATTCTCATTCGTCAGATCACAGGTCACGACCATCTGTGAAGGTTGGGACATAGATCTAAGTTTGATGTTTTACATATATGTATGTTTCTGTATTATACTTGTTGTATTTCTTTTTTCTTTTTATTTGCTTATTGTTTTAGGACTGTAAGATTATTTGTGTGAATATAAACTGAGATGGATTATTTAGTTCCTTGCTGTTAGTTTTTATTGAGGCCTTTAAGCAATTCTAGGTGTTTTGACTGAATGAACATTGATTGTTCGGAAAACACCAGAAGTTATAGGAAAATTTTATTTTATACTCCACAGTTTATACTCATTTCACTTGCGTTATCACAATATGATACTATATAAAATGACTAGCCACATTACATATGAACAAGGGTCGTTATTGGCCTGTAACATTTTGAGAACTTCCATAACGTGCAAAATTTAACTTCATACTGTATATAATTCAATAATAAATCATAAATCATACTGTATATATTCACCTGTATTAAACTAACTCTTTCATTACCTTTCTTTCTTTGTGTAAGATTTTTATCTTTTAGGTATTGACTTTACTTCTCTTTTTCCTCAAGGCATGTCACGATCAAGAATGAACTTTCGCAGTGGTCGTCGTGGCCCAGCTGCCTATCTGCGGCGTAAAGAGCGCATGTTGCGCATCTCCATCCGCCGCATGGTGAAGACAGACACGTTCTACTTGATGGTGCTCAGTCTGGTGGCTCTCAACACCGTCTGCGTGGCCATCGTGCACCATGACCAGCCTGATTGGCTCACCATTTTCCTCTGTGGGTTTCACTCGTGAATTTTATTTAATTTTTTTCTTGACTATTTTATTTATTAGATAAAAAAGATTCTTTAGTCTTTTTTTTTCTAATTTCCAGACTATGCAGAGTTTGTTTTCCTGGGGCTGTTTCTGGCTGAGATGTTTCTAAAGATATATGGTCTGGGTCTCCGACTCTACTTCCATTCATCTTTTAACTGCTTCGACTGTGGGGTGAGGTCCTCCATCTCTTATTCTGACTTGAAAAAACATTTCTCTGTTATACATCAAACACAAAAAAATGTAACCTACCTAATCTACATGATTAAGCTTGAATGAAGATTACTTATAACAATTAATTACAGCAGTTTTATTTAGTTTTTAATATGTAAAGAAACAATATGAACAATTCAATAAGTAATTCAGGCATATTTTCTTGTTCTTCATACGTGAAATGTTTTCAGGTCATTGTTGGCAGCATCTTTGAGGTGGTTTGGGGCTTCTTCAGGCCTGGCATGTCCTTTGGGATCAGTGTACTGAGGGCGCTGAGGCTCCTGAGAATTTTCAAGATTACCAAGTGGGTTTGGCCATCCCTCCTAACTTCTAAACCACAACATTCCTGCCTAAGTTTAGAGAAGTTGATATTTGATACTTATTTTTGTTTTTCCAATGAAAAATATCCTGAGGGTCCATCATATCTTTCTTTCCAGATACTGGGCATCTCTCAGGAACCTGGTTGTGTCCCTCATGAGCTCCATGAAGTCCATTATTAGCCTGCTTTTCCTTCTTTTCCTCTTCACCGTGGTGTTTGCTCTGCTGGGGATGCAACTTTTTGGAGGGAGGTACGTAGCATTATCCTTAATTCAAGGAAACAAATCCCTACTTTTTCTGTAGTCAACAATCTATATACCTGAAACAGTATCTACTTCCTGTGAGATCAACAGCAATTTCCTCAATGGCTTATCTTAGATAATGAGTAGAGGAAACGTTACGTCCGGATAAGAATATCTTTTTGCATCGCCCTCCTCCTCTTCTTCCTCCTTTTATTCTTCCTTGGTCATATCTGACCATGTTCTGTATCTGCTTTCCCTCTAGGTTCATCTTTGAAGATTACACTCCCACCAACTTTGACACGTTTCCAGCTGCCATCATGACAGTGTTTCAGGTTTGGCTCCCACAGATCCCCTCATCCTGCTTGCTCTCAATGACACATTGCATCCTGGGATATTTCTCACCCCGGGCACAGATTAAACAACTCTGCTCAATCGCTCTTCGCCCCCTGCCTCTGCTATCATCCCACGCATCCCATGCACACATATGCGCACATGAATATCAGACGAGGGAAACGGGAACAAGTCCACATCAGATCTGCTTGAAACCAACTGCACTGTCAAAGAATGTTTTGATCAGGACACATAGTAATTATGTTGCTACATTTTATAATACCATATTGTTCACAGACAGAGGGCTTGTCTCCTGTTGGGTGTATTTTTAAGCCAATGTTCTCTGGAATCCGGTGTGAGACATGTAGTTATTTCTGCTAAATGTTCTGTGCCTTTAATTACCCACAGATTTTGACTGGTGAGGACTGGAACGAGGTGATGTATGATGGGATTCGCTCGCAGGGAGGTGTTCAATCTGGCATGTGGTCATCCATCTACTTCATAGTCCTCACGCTATTTGGAAATTGTATCCTTGTTGACCTCAGAAGTGGTCAGACAGTTTGTATATAACTTTAATCCCTTTACATGATCAATGTGGAAGTTGTGTTTTTCCAGCTACTGTGAGTTGTTTCGCGACACACACAGGCTCAAACAGCAGATATTAAAAGTTTCCGTCTTTTCCACTCTTCTTCAAGAGAACCACATTAGTCATTTGGAAACACAAAGTCTGTAAGATGCAGGTCTTTCCTTTTTTAGACCTTAGCACACTACTGCAAAAATAGAGGGAGAAACTAATTAGAGCTCTATTGCAGCAACTAGTTTCTGCTGGCAAAACTTTCTCCACAACTGCCCCACTTTTTTCCAGTTTTTCAATATGTGATTTTACATGTGAACCTGCATGTAATACAATCAAAAATGTTGTAAGCAAAATGAATTAAAATGACCCGGGTCAGTGGTACTGCTGAATATTAACCCGCTGGATTATAAATATGCATCTAGATGGTTGTCTTCCTATTGAGATTTTTCAAATGAAATGTTTTTGCTTTATAACCTGATAATACACGTGTTTAGTTTTAGATTAGCATCTGGACTCTTTAAGATTCATGCCAATACTGTTATTATTTCTGTATGGTTTAGCATTGACTTGCTGATGTGAGCAAAGTCTTCCCTGAAAGAGCAGAGATAGAAAAAATGTTGCTCCAAATGTGTCATTTGTCATTAACTGCCTTCATGACAGACACACTGCTGAATGTCTTCTTGGCCATCGCTGTGGATAATCTGGCCAACGCACAGGAACTAACAAAGGTTTGCATTGATTTACCTGTGTCCTGTTTACAGATACAATGCTACTTACCGGTACTTTGAAGCCCAAGTTACATGTGGTCCTTCGTATACATCAATTGTATTTGTGTTGGTTCCTCAGGATGAAGAGGAGGAAGAGGAGTTCTTCAATCAGAGATACGCCAGGGGAAGAGACGGCTTAATATCTGAGTAAGTTACTGGTTAACTTATGAAACACTCACCTTTTTTAATGACATTTTCAAATCAGGTTTAGCACAGCATCTCTCTGCCACAATTCATCTAATGTGTTGACCTTTTCAAAGCAAAAGATGGAATGAATTGACCTAATTAATATATGAATAATGTGGGTCAGATACGCCAAAAAGATAATTATTTTCCAAAAGATTATTATTAAGAGTCACTGCAAATGAGTTACAGGCATACTGGTAGGAAATTTTAAACAGTGTGTTTTAAACTTTTCAAATAGTTGTCAGACTTAGTAGGCTGTTGTCAAAATGTTTCCTTGATTAAAAGTTTGGAGGTACGGAAGAGTTTTCCTGCTTTTCTTAGTAACCTGGCAGCCTTCCTGTCAGCCTGAGTTGAGAAGAGGTTTGGCTTTATTTATTTGTATTATTTCAGTTTGTTACTCACTTTTCCCCAACTTTCTCTGCGTGTTTTGAATCTGGAAAATTGGATTTGACCTATGTGAGAGTGAGTAACACTTTTACAAAGCATTTCCATATACTTGAGTGTCCTGAAAACACACATGAAGTCTCTCACTGAGAACTCTAAAACAGCTAGATTAGATCAGTTTATCGTATATTATACAAAAGAAAGATTCAGCTGCTGCTTCGGAAAGGATAACTCACCAAGACTGTACAGAAAGTGCAGTATCGCCAATGGCCCCAACTAATCTCTGGCTCCGATAAACACAAAGCATCAGCGGTAATACCATTTTAAATGGGTTTTTCACAAGGCATTACACTGTTAGTAGCTGGATTGGCTTCATTCTTTTGAAAGGTTACCTTGGTTTGTCCATTTCTCAGTATCAAATATGTTCAGTTATATATTGGCTCTGACTCTCCTCCAGGTGGGACACTGAATGTATCATTTGTCTGTTGCATATATGAATGTAAGTCTTGTAAGCGTTGCAGCTATCAATGATTTGATGTGTTTTACAGAGTTTTTCTGGCTCCATCATGTTGTCTTGTTTTATAATTGTCATGTGGCACTGAACAAAATATTGTGTTTGATTATATTCTATCAGTTTTAGAATCAGTTTTTCTCAAGACACCTGAAGTTAGAGTGTATTTACCACTGAACTCATTTAAACTGAGTTTTACCTTTTGTGAAATCTTTACATTATGACTCATATAAGCTGAATTCAGTCCCTTTTGCTTCCCTGGCCATATTTTGTTCTTTGCCACAACTAAAATTATGTGTATGTTTTAAAACACTAATGTCTTGTTTTCAAATGATCACTCATTGATTACATGGACAACTAAAGGGTCTGAATACCAGTAAGTATAACTGTATGCATTTCTGTCACACAGACTTCGCTCTTGAGTTTCCCTACTCGATTCTTGAGATTATTTTGTAGATGGTACACAATGTTTGCACTTTTATCTTGCACTTTACCCTTTTGTTCTTGTGGCCTGCCCTTTCCTCTTGTTTTCTTTTTTACATCATTTTAGTTTTGAATGTCTTTTTGCACTGTTTTCCATAGGAATAATTTGTGTTATCAATTACGTAACATGATAAGTCCACAGAAAAGGGTTGTCCTTCTTTCTTTTTTCTTTTTTTTTACTGTTTTAATTTGATTTTTTTCAATATAACTGGTTTGCTAATGCACAATTCTTGATGTTTCTTGTCACTAAATCCTTATCTGTTGCTGCCCCATATTGATGTGCATATTATGATGTGGTCTTTAGTGGCAGAAGAAGACCCTACCTGTACAGGAAACGGGCGATCCACAGAGGGCGACCAACCTTCCCAGAAGAAGCTGACGGTGCAATGGCCGCCGCAGACGAGCAGCCACCGGTTGGCAATGCCTTTGCCAACCGTCGCGACAGAAGGAGGAAAGGAAAGTCCTCAGTGTGGGAGCAGAGAGCCAACCAGCTGCGCAAACGTCGTCAGATGGCGAGCAGAGAGGAGCTGTTTGCAAGCCCCACTGAGGACACGGCAGAAACTCCCACCATCCCCCACCACGCTCCGGCCCTTTCCCCGGAGGTCAGCCCAGGTCACCTGCCGGAGTCCCCCATGTCAGTAGGGATGCCAATACCTGAACCCCCGATGTCCATCTCCATTCCCATGCCTGAGCCTCCGGCGGCTGAACCTCTGGTAAACCTGAGTGAGGAGAAAGCAGCGGGAGCAAACCACCGGACCACCGGCGGCGGCAGACACAGGGTGGCTCGGAAGTTCAGGTCCAGTCAGGCACCAGAAGAAGGCGCCCGGCACAGACGTCACCGTCACCGAGAGGCTCGCACTGAGGTCAAGAGTCTGGACTTCACCAAGTCGCCACATGAAGTGCTGCATGTCAGGCGGTCGCTCAGCCAAGAGAGGAAGATACTGGATGAAAGGGAGGAGAGGGAAGACAGAGAGGATAGAGAGAGAGCAGAGGGAGAAGGAGGACCAGTCCAAGATGATGGAGGAACCTGCATTACAAATCCATACGCAGAAGTTGGAGAAGACGGTAGACGGTAAGGCATTTTTCATGTATTTCTTAAACAGAACATGTTTTGTTTTTTTTTTCCATTCCTACAGTGTTTCATGTTGCTTTTCAACGTCAAAGGTCTCAAAAGTTACAAGGCCCACAAGAAAAAGGGAGATATAGCCTGAAATACCGTTTTTATAGTTCAGGCCTTTATTTTCACCCTGTGTCGCATGTTTGCATAACGCCTAAAGAGACTAATTTGACACTCTGTTAAAGAGAGCAGCTGCCTCACACTCTGCCATTTTCAACCATTCAGCCAACTCATCAAGACTGGCTCTCACTGTTCACATTATGGACTCTTGAACTAAAATATTTACAAAGAAGATAATTAGCTTTGGAGCTTGTTTCTTTGTGTATATATCTGTTAAACGTGAAATCCATATTTAAAAAAAAAAAAATGAAAAAAATGTGAAGAATTACTAAGAATAAGTACATTGGAGGCAGCACAGTGGCTTAGTGCTTTGCCAATGGAACTACATTGCAAATTGTAAGCTGTAGTTTTTTTGCATATCTCTCTGCCAAGAAAAGTTTTGTTGTTATTGTGTGTCCAGTTACCTTAAGAGCAACTGAGTCAAACACTTGGAAGGCATTGTGTGTCTTGTCCCGCATATCTTCTACATACCGTTGCTGAAATATCAGTGTAGAAAAAAAAGAAAGAAAATGAAAATAAATTAGCAACAAATTGATAATAGGGTATGTTGAGGGGTTTACAGTGGCAGTCTCAACAATGTAACATTAAGTAACTGCCAAGTTTATCAGTGTAAATATTTTCTAAGATTTACATAATTAAATAAATATTAAGTAAATATTCCAATCCCGTAACTTTTGTACAGACTCATATCTGGCACTTTAAAAACCCCATATTGTAAATTTCTGTTTATACATTTTATCTGTCCTAAGTCATCCTAAGTCACTTTTTGTACAGACTCATATCCGGCACTTTAAAACCTCATATTGTACATTTCTGTTTCTACATTTTATCTTATCTCTTATATATTTGTTTGTTTTTATATTTGTATTGTATTGCACCAATCACCACATCAAATTCCTTGTGTGTGTTAACAAACTTGGCAATAAACCCTTTTCTGATTCTGATTCTGATTCTGATTCTGATTCTGATTCTGAATTGGTTTCCTTTAAAGGCAGTGTTTTTTTTTATTTCCTGTGACAGAGATGCAGTGCAGGACGGTGACTGGTCACAGCAGGGTGAGGACGGCCACACAGATCAGTTCAGCCCCGTGGAGCCGGCTCTAGAGGCCACGGAGTTCACCGTGTGTGCCATTGAATCTGAGAAACACCAGGCCTCCATCAAACGTGAAAAGTCCAAACTGGAGGGCAGCGTGGCGATCGAAATGTCTGCACAACCACTTCTGGAGCTAACGCCCATGACAGGTAGCTCTATGATCCGCCTGTACTGTGGCACCGCACGTCATGAAGATGTGTCAGCGCGGCTGTTCTGCCCTGTGTAGGTGTCTCTAAAAGCTACTGGCAGCCACTAGTATCTTGCTGACGTACCGGTGACTCAAGTTGTTCTGTCTTTGTCATAGCTGTCCGTGTACATCTAAAATACTATCCTTTTTCCCCTCTGTCTGGGATTCAGTGAACAGTAAGGAGTTGGAGTCATACCAGTCTGACGAGATGGAGGAAGAGGATGAGACAGAGGATGAGGAGCCCCCGATACCTCCTAAACCTGTAGCTCCAGACAGCATGTTCATCTTCAAGGCTTCTAACCCGTAAGATGCTATACATAATGATGAAGCAGCACATTTAATGAAGAGTTTTCTTTCTCTTTTGTTGTAGTTTTTGCATCCAAAAAATCACCAATGACTAGTAAACCCCATATTCTTTGTTGCACTACAGTATCAGGAGGATTTGTCACTATGTGGTCACGATGCGCTATTTTGAGATGACCATCCTCCTCGTGATCGTGGCCAGCAGCATTGCGCTGGCGGCCGAGGACCCCGTGTGCACCAATTCAGACAGAAACAAGGTGAGCTCAGCGTGCACCCTTCCTTGAACTTTTTGAGGTTCGGGTAAGGATTTATAGGTTGTGTTAGGTTGACGTTGCCCTGTTCCCATGAACACTTAGGTTCCACAGCTGTTCGTTGGGGATGAAAGAATGAAAGTGCCGCAGGAACTGAAATAAACGAAATTTGTAAAGTAGAAACCCTGCTTAAATTCTAATCTACGCAGGTCTGATAAGGTACCGTGTAAATGCTACACAAATCTGTTATTAAAATCATTAAAATAAAGTGTAAATGCTACACACAACTGTTATTAAAATCACTAAAACAATGTCAGTGTAAATAATAAACATGCTTTGAGTGAGAGTAACTAACATGTGCTGGGTTGTGATAATGATGTTACGCTAACCACTTGCTGATGAAGTAATCAGCTAATTTGATTAGTGAGGCGACCCTTTGGGTGCTTGCTCATGCAGGCGTCTCCAGGTAGCGTTTTGTCCTCCGTCTCACCCCTCTCCATTCTTTATTGCAGTTACGTAAACCCACGTATACGTCTTTTAGAGCTATTTTTCCCTCACATAGCTTGTGATGTCACGCACTGAGCTTGCTGCGGCTCCTGAAGTTCCACCTCCTCTCCAGCTTCCACCTGTGGGGTCAGAATCTATGAAAGAGCAGGACGATTTATGTTCATCTCCCCCGATATATCCCTAAGGAGTGGAGATTGGTTCAACTGCCACAGCTCCAGGCTTTTATCTGTCAGAGCGTAGTCAATATACAATACTACAGACGAAGTTTTAGCTCAGCGACTGTCAGGTTTGAGTTGTAGTTGACATGACACAGTGTCAGCAACAATGTGTCAGAACACATTTGGTTTCACGCACATGCAAGGTGAGAATCAGTAGCTCTGCTTGGCAAATCGTTGCACAGTTTGTTTTTCACAACTTTTCCCTTTTCGCGGTGTTGTGGAGTGTGGCAGGAGTACGCAGAGCACACATTAGTGCGCTAGGAATCACTTAAATTGATGATAGACCGAAAACAATTGAACCACGCTGAAACAACAACCATTCACCACACACATCACCACCTTTCTTAAAATAATTCAACCAAATCATCCACCCATTTGTGTGGACTTGTAACTGAGAGTGAGAGTGCAGCATCGGAAAAGCCTTCATTTGTAAAAACAAAAACATTTAAATGTGCGGGGACATTTTTCAACATGTTTTTTATATTTTTCAGGTGTTGCGATACTTTGATTACGTCTTCACTGGAGTATTCACTTTTGAAATGATCATAAAGGTGTGTGTGTGTGTGTGAGAGAGACACTTTACTCAAGATTTAGGAGATTTTGCCACTTACTGTACTTAACTGAATTGTTTCCATATTCATTTTCCAGATGATAGACCAGGGTCTTATTCTGCATGACGGCTCCTACTTCCGAGACATGTGGAACTTGCTGGACTTCATTGTAGTGGTGGGGGCTCTGATCGCCTTTGCTCTTACGTGAGTCACTATACAGTGCAGCCTGCCCATGACTAATGGCTGACTCACTGCAGCAGATAACTGTCTTAACATACAGTACCGTTATAAACGACCCTCCCTCAAAGACAAACCAGAGGAAAAGATGGAGTTCTGCGTGACTTTGGGGGTTTACACAGGGCTGGAGCGCGTCATGACTAATATTAAAAAGATATATTGTCACTAATTTATTTCTTTTTTCTTTTATCTTCCCTGGTATGTATGTGGCAGATACCTAACTAATCCTCTTGTGCAGCTTGTTTTATATTGATTTCGCTGTTGTGAATATATCTGTGATCCTTTCTGTGTTGCTCAGAGTATAACTCTCTTTATGCCTGAATTTTTTTCTCTGTTGTTCCTGTGGATTTTATCACTGTTGGGGCTACCAGGAATGTGATGGGGTAAAAATTTCAGTCAAACTCAATGTAAACTCCCATAAACTTCCCACGTCATTCTTTTACCTCCATGCATCTTGATTTCCCAATTTTTTACTGAACATGTTTTTTTTTTTTTTTTTTGTCCGGTTGTTTTTGGTTCACAGAGCTGAGGAGTCTGGCAGACATCAGGAGTGAAATTACAGATAATCGAGCAACCACAGAAATTAGATGACACTTCATTGTTGATTTTTCTTTTATTTGCAGCAATTATGTTCTTCAAAATGAAACGATTATTTCAAACTACATTCTGTCACAGATCAAGCTCGAGTTTAACGCAATTACAAAGTATGGCAAGTAAAAAGCAGAGCAGGCATTGTTAATGGAAATGCATTGCCTCTGTATACACAGGTAGCTAATTTAAGGATATAACATTGCATAAATTAGCAGGAATCTTCCTCCTAAAATTTGCCAGCCTCCAAAGAAACACTCTCAAGTCGAACCTCTGTGTCTCATCATGTACCCCCTTTATACACTGTGGTTGGCATTTTGCTTTCACTGTGTCCTTGTTTATTCCAATCTTTTGTTAAATCTTCTTGTACAATGGCTTTTCTTAGTTTTGTGTTGAAATGTCAACAGTAACAACAAAGGCCGGGACATCAAGACAATAAAATCCCTCCGAGTGTTGAGAGTTCTGCGGCCTCTCAAAACCATCAAGAGGCTTCCTAAACTCAAGGTCTGATGTTAACAAGTGTTTTTTTTGTTTGTTGTTTGTTGTTTAGATGTCTGGCTTATTTTATCCGCTTTGATCATCTCTCTCGCCTTTTCTCCTCCAAAGGCGGTTTTTGACTGTGTGGTCACGTCTCTGAAGAACGTCTTCAACATCCTCATTGTGTATCAGCTCTTTATGTTCATCTTTGCTGTCATCGCCGTGCAGCTCTTTAAGGGGAAGTTCTTCTTTTGCACTGACAGCTCCATGAATACAGAGAAGGAATGTCAGTAAGTAAATATCTGAAGCACTTTCACAGTCTCACACTGATGTTTTGAATAGATATTCGCTGTAAATGTCTGAAAGTCCTCCAACACATTGTCACTCAAAAGTGAGCATATATTGTCACACTATATAATGTTTGAAGTGTCAACATAAAACCTTAGTTTGAACAGTCAAACCCCCTCTTTTTATATGTATTACTTTTAAATGGAGTTATATGATTTTGACAATATATTCTGAAAACCTTCCACAGCTCCCATATCTTCTAGTTAACGCCATGACTGAAAGCAAAGCAGAATAGCTGTCGGCTCTGTTCTGTACGATAAATCTGTTAATTACATTCAAAAATGTGCAGTTGTAGTTGTAACCAAAGCTTCAGTAACTTTTCTTTTCATTAAATGTGTGGCTTTAATCTGTGAATTAAGTGAAATGGTGACCTCTAGTCTGTTCTGTTCCCTACAGAGGCTTCTACATTGACTACAGCAGAGACAAGAAGGAGGTCAAGAGGAGAGAGTGGAGGAGACATGAGTTTCACTTTGACAACGTCTGCTGGGCCCTGCTCACACTTTTCACTGTGTCGACTGGAGAAGGATGGCCTCAGTACGTGCAAATGGAATTTAAAGCTGTTGATTGTCCACACATGCTGACATTGCTATGAAATACCAGCTGATGGATGATGAAATGAATCAATTGGGCACAGAAAAATAGAAGAAAACAGGATCCACTAGAGCCGCAAAGACACAAAAATAGACCATCATCTTTACAGTATGAACGTAGTTACCCATGCAGCCTCCACAAAGAGAATTAAAATACCCAAAACGAGCTTAAAAAAAATTAAACAAGTTTCAAAATGAGACTTAAACTATGATCAAATCAAAATCAACCATAATGAGATGTAAAACGGTTTCAACTAAATGCAAAGCATGCACAACCACACCATAGACTGATTAAAGATAATAATGCGTACACCCACTAGAAGATGCCAAATAAACACAAAGATATACTAAAATGTCACTAATGCTTCTGGGAATCTGGCTCTTTTCTATGAGGGATCATCTGTTTCATCACCTTTTTCTCATCCAGGGTCCTCCAGCACTCTACTGATGTTACAGAGGAGAACATGGGGCCAAGTCGCGGGAACAGAATGGAGATGTCCGTCTTCTACGTGGTCTACTTCGTGGTCTTCCCATTCTTCTTCGTCAACATCTTCGTGGCTCTCATCATCATCACCTTCCAGGAGCAGGGTGACAAGATGATTCAGGAGTGCAGTCTGGAGAAGAATGAGGTGTGGAGCAGTAAAACACTCCTGAACTAACAGATTTCTTTTGCAGTAAAGGATCATCTTTAGCCTTGTTTGTCCAAATTTCTCCCCATCAGAGGGCCTGCATTGATTTTGCAATCAGCGCCAAGCCGATGACCCGCTACATGCCCCAGAACAGACAAACCTTCCAGTACAGACTGTGGCACTTTGTGGCGTCGCCCTCTTTTGAGTACACCGTGCTCATCATGATCGCCCTCAACACTGTTGTTCTCATGATGAAGGTAATTCATTTCAAATCGCAGCTAAACATTCAGCTCTGGAATCACTTCTTTACTTTGGAAAATTAGATTGACTTCCTTCCCGTGTTTTTATTTCATGTGACATTTTAAAATCGGCTCACAGAGACTTGCACCCTCTTGGGGAGGTCACACGGTAAAAGCAGGGGAGTGTTTTGTTGGAAGAAAATCCACCACATGAGCAACTGAAATATGGTGTTGATACATGTGAAAATTTGAGAACACTCCAGGGGGAAAAGACTCGTGTAAACATGGGAAAGAAGATAATCTGCAGATTGGGTCAACGTGTTTTTTACTAGAAGATACTATAAACATGTATTATAGTAATGGAAGTGCATGGAGAGCAACTGTTTCCTGTAATCTAACATTTGAACAGAGTTTTCTCTTTGTAAGACGTATTCAAATGCTGTAAATTCAACTTGATTTCTAACAAGAAGTTCCCAAATGAAAGATTATAATGTCAGACCGGGTTCATCTGTTTGTTTTTTTTTCAGTATCACTCGGCCCCGACAGCTTACGACACAGTGTTAAAACACCTGAACACGGCCTTCACCGTGCTCTTCTCCTTGGAGTGTATACTCAAGATCCTGGCATTTGGTCTCGTGGTGAGTGTGACTGCAAGCAGAAAAGATTTTGAAGCAATTTAGAAACTAAAGTTGCAAATTCTTGCCACTGCTCATCTACAGCTATTGTTTTTTCCCCCTGCAGAACTATTTTCGAGACACGTGGAATATCTTTGATTTCATCACTGTTCTTGGCAGCATCTCGGAAATAATTGTGGATCTGCAGGTAAGACGTAGTGTAGATGGTTCTTTTCTAAAAGAAAAAATGTTGTGACCCACAGGCAGCATCCTTTTCTTTGCAAGGTTCCTCGTACGTTTCAGTCTGTACTTGCACACACAACTTAAGTGCTGTTGTGTTAAATTTGGCCATCTGTGATTTACATCCTGTCTGTCTTGTCTGGCTGCCACGCTCTCCCTCTGTGTCTGTGTCACCCTCTCTAACTGCGTGTGTTCAAGTCGGTGAACACCATCAACATGAGTTTCCTGAAGCTCTTCCGGGCAGCCCGGTTGATCAAGCTGCTGCGGCAGGGCTACACCATCCGCATTCTCCTGTGGACCTTCGTGCAATCATTCAAGGTTCGACATTTTACAATTGAAAGGATGATGAAGTATTTGTGTTAGGGTAAGACGTTATCAGAAGTTTTGATCACGTGTTTTCTGTCTCTTCTCTAACAGGCTCTTCCTTATGTCTGCCTTCTGATCGCCATGCTTTTCTTCATATATGCCATAATTGGAATGCAGGTATAATTTTCCTCTTGGAAAAGTTACTTTTTTGCGGTTAAATGTGATTTTTATGAATTCTGTTGCATGCCATTGTAGTCACAGATGTATTTTTTTCCCTAACTTCCATCAGGTTACTCATCAAGCATAGGTGTTCATGTTGCCTAGTGACAGAGGTGACAGCGGCTAACAACTCTCAACGAGCCTCAAAATCATACAAACTTACTTCCAAATGCCCTCAAACTCAATGCTGCTCTTGCATGCATCCCCAGGTTCACAAGTATATCAGACTAACAGCTGTATAGACACACATTCCCCCATGTATTAACTTTTGTTAAGGATGGTGGTTATGTTTATGTGAAATGAGAAACTGAGAGTTGAGTCCAAACCAAACCAAAAGGGAAGGAAAAAAGTTATAACGTTTGTGTTTGCCAATAAAAAGGGATAATTTATTCTTCAGGACAAATTAGTTTACATAGTTGATTTGTATTTGGGAAAACTGAAATGTAAACAAAATAAGCATTTATCTGTGATTAGTGCAAAAGGTGAAAAAATCAATTTGATTATACCATCTCTCTTTATGATTCTCTAGCGAGGTAATACTTGGATAAAACAAATCAACATAAGAGATGATATATTTTGAAATGATGTGTTATACTACTAGTTCGTACTGACTTTTCCAACATTTTGGTATGCAGGATGCAAACAATTGCCTAATCCACAACTTGCAAAAATTGCCTGGACGGCGTGCCACTTCAGAAAAATGTTCAAGCCTCAGTTTCAAGACTTGAAAGTAGGGACAGCGTGCAACCTATCGTTGTCATCATTCTCATTCTCTTGGTATCATGGTCCAGGTCTCCTGTTTAACCTGGTAATAACTGTCCTGACCAGCATACTGTTACAGTCCATTACCAGAGTAGTTGTCACCACCATGATGGGTGGCCACTCATCACATGGGGCCACTTGAAGCAGGTTATGTGACTATTGTGACCAGGTTAAAGTAGCTAAGTCACTTTTCAAGGTGGCAGACTACTTACTAATGATGACGGCTGTGCTAGTATGTACTTTGAAAACAGCCAAACTCTCCTTGAAAAAGAGCCATTTTAGACACCTTATGTGAATCCATTTGACTAGAATAAGTTACCAAACACTGTGAAAGAGTCAATAGTGTGCACAGGTTTAAGAAAGAAATGTGATCAAACTTATGCTTTAATGTTTTCCACAGATTGTAAATGTATCTGTATTGTGATTTGTACAAGTATTTTGTCTATTTTAATTGTTATCCGTTTTTCTTTATGATGCTCTGAGGTTTTATTGGACATTTTGTGATATGTTTGCCATGTGGACCCTGGAGAATTAGCACCTGCTTGACCTGTAAAAATAACAAATTCACTGAAGCGGCCTGTTTTCTTCAGGTGTTTGGAAACATCAAGCTGAATGATGAGAGTCACATCAATCAGCACAACAATTTCAAGACCTTTTTCAGTGCACTGATGCTTCTGTTCAGGTGAGCTTCTTCTAATCGTGTGGACAAAGCTGCTATTTCAGAGAAGTCTGTTTTAATGCTTGTTTTTTGTGAGGGAGGCTGACTGTTTCTTTTGTGATTGAACCTCAAGGAGCGCTACGGGGGAGTCCTGGCAGGAGATTATGCTCTCCTGTCTGTCTGGACAGGAATGTGAGCCAGATCCCTCCATCGCCCCCCTCACCATGTCTCCAGACCATGAAGGAGGATGTGGGACCGACTTTGCTTACTGCTACTTTGTCTCCTTCATTTTCTTCAGCTCATTCCTGGTCAGACATTAAAAAAAAATCTATATATATCAAATATTAATAATATAATATTATATATATATATACCGTATTTTCTGGACTATAAGCCGCACCTGTATATAAGCCGCATCTGCTCTATTTAAAAAAAAAAAAAGATATGCAAGCCGCAGATATTTATGTTGTTAGATTAGATATTTACTACATGTACAGAAGGATTTTGAACTGTAAATGATGTACATGTTTGTACCTAAATAGATCCTTTCCTAACAGTGTCTTTTAACACAGCAGCAACTTTGCTGATTAAAACGGGACAGAACCAAGAGAAAATAACCGGTATTTATTTATCTATTTATCTGTTTGAAATCTGCTTCTACCTACTTCTATCTGTTAAAGAAGAAGTAGCGTATTTTTCTTTGCATTTATTTTGTCTTAGTTTTGATTCTGATTCCGGTTAGAGCGCCCCGAGCGGTGGAAGAAAAATCCACAGAATAGCCGTACCTTTGTATAAGCCGCATGGTTGAAAACCTATGAAAAAAGTAGCGGCTTATAGTCCAGAAAAAACGGTATATATATATATATATATATATATATATATATATATATATATATATATATATATATATATATATATATATATATATATATATATATATATATATATATATATATATATATATATATATATATATATATATATATATATATATATATATAAAAATGCATTCCCTCAACATCTATTCATCTTACTTAAATTGTCTTTGCAGATTGTCTTGCACACTACCTCTCCTCTCAGAGCTGTATCTTTGTCCATTTAGATGCTGAATCTGTTTGTGGCTGTGATTATGGATAATTTTGAGTACTTGACACGAGACTCCTCAATCCTTGGTCCCCATCACTTGGATGAGTTTGTCCGTATTTGGGGGGAGTATGATCGACTGGCGTGGTGAGCCTTGACCTCTTTTATACTGCATGCATGTCAGTTTTTGACTGACCTCAACGTTCATTCCGTCCTTATCCAGCAGGGGGCGGCCAAAGAGCGTGAAATGATAACTCCTAACTTTCCGTGCAGAGAGCGATCATGTAGAGCTCAGTTCAACATTAAAATAACCCAGCATGCTAAAAGCAAACGCTTGTAAAGGACAATTAAAATCCCCTTTTTCATTAATCCCACTCTACTTTCTGTCTCCACTGTTTTCCCTCTGAAGTGGGCGTATTCACTACACGGCTATGTATGAGACGCTGACACACATGTCACCTCCCCTGGGCCTGGGGAAGAAATGTCCCGCTAAGATTGCCTACAAGGTAAGGGCAACCTGATCACTTCCGTGTTCTTATAAACAACAGGACCAGATAGACTGACAGTTGGAATGAAAAAAGTAATAGGAGATTATTTATTGTAAAAGGAGGCTGGCTCATTTTAGTGAATATGTTTGATCTATTTTTTCATTTCATTTTCATTTCATTTTTATTTATTCCATATCATGGAAATAGTTCACATATGTTCCATTCCATGATGGAAAAGGGGCAAGAAGAAGAAAGCCTTATACCAAGCCCCTTTCTCAAAAAAAATAAAACAATTCGTATGAAGATGGTCTGTCCATCTGTTCAACAATCACTACTTATATAATACCAAAAAAAAGAAATAATGAAAAAACAAAACAAAAAAATAAGAAAACATACACACTAACTCACCAACAATATAAAAACAAAAACAACAAAATATATTGGTCCGTGTATCTTTTGGTCATTGGATTTTTCCATCATGAGTGGGAATCAAAAAACAAAAAACGATTGGTTTATTTGATTTTCCTTTTAAAACAAAAAACAAATATTGAATTACACTGCATTTTTTCTTTTTCTGTGTTAATATGATTTAACAAAGATTCAAAATACGCTTTTATTTTCGTTTTCTATTTCATATAAGAAAAATGAAATCACTAGTAAACAGGAACGAAAAACGAACCAAAAACAACCGTTTATTCATATTCAGTGCAGTGTTTGGCGGGTGTGCTTGTGAGAACTGGGGTCCCTGGAGGTCCTGGAGAGCCAATGTCCCCGTAGCGCGAGGTGTCCCCGGCGAGCTGCAGTGTTTGGCGGGCTGTCTGTGAGTGTCCTGGGGTCCCTGGAGGTCCTGGAGAGCACAAGTCCCCGTACCGGGAGCTGTCCCCGGTCCTGGCCGGGATCAGTGCAGTGTTTGGCGGGCTGGGTGTGAGTGTCTGGGGTCTCTGGGTGCCTGGGTCCTGGTCCCGGGACTCGTGGGTCCCTGGGTCGGGTCCCGGGACTCGTGGGTCCCTGGGTCGGGTCCCGGGACTCGTGGGTCCCTGGGTCGGGTCCCGGGACTCGTGGGTCCCTGGGTCCTGGCCACTTTCGCCCGATTTTCAGACACTTTGGCCGGCTTTCGGCTTCCTTCGGGCCCGCCTGTGCGGCGCTGCTCCCCCCGACCACCGGGGGGTTTGCAGCGCATCCCTCTCGGTAGCGAGACCGAGTCGACCCGTCCGCCCCAGGTGTCCCCCCACGGAGCCTCGCCGCCGCCGGGCAGGCCGACCTCCGATCCACCAGCAACGGGACTCGGGTCTCGGCAGCCCCGTGCGGGGAGACCTCGGGAGCGGCCGGAACCTCGCCCCGCCTCGACGCACCGTTTTCTGGGCGGGCGGGTGGGTCCGCTCGGGCTGGGGGTGACCGGCAATCCAGGGCCCGGTTCAGCCGTCTGCGGCGTGGTAGGGTTTGAGAAACATTGTTTTTCCCGGAGGACTAACACCACCGCCAGAGCGGCAGCCGACGTCGGAGGTCGGCCTGCCCGGCGGCGGCGGGGCTCCGTGGGGGGACCCCTGGGGCGGACGGGTCGACTCGGTCTCGCTACCGAGAGGGATGCGCTGCAAACCCCCCGGTGGTCGGGGGGAGCAGCGCCGCACAGGCGGGCCCGAAGGAAGCCGAAAGCCGGCCAAAGTGTCTGAAAATCGGGCGAAAGTGGCCAGGACCCAGGGACCCACGAGTCCCGGGACCCGACCCAGGGACCCACGAGTCCCGGGACCCGACCCAGGGACCCACGAGTCCCGGGACCCGACCCAGGGACCCACGAGTCCCGGGACCCGACCCAGGGACCCACGAGTCCCGGGACCAGGACCCAGGCACCCAGAGACCCCAGACACTCACACCCAGCCCGCCAAACACTGCACTGATCCCGGCCAAGACCGGGACCACGTCCCGGTACGGGGGGTAGGCTACTTGGGCGTTCCCTTTGCCTCCTGGACCTCCAGGGACCCCGGTTCTCACAAGCACACCGGCCAAACACTGCACTGATCCCGGCCAGGACCGGGGACAGCTCCCGGTACGGGGACTTGTGCTCTCCAGGACCTCCAGGGACCCCAGGACACTCACAGACAGCCCGCCAAACACTGCAGCTCGCCGGGGACACCTCGCGCTACGGGGACATTGGCTCTCCAGGACCTCCAGGGACCCCAGTTCTCACAAGCACACCCGCCAAACACTGCACTGAATATGAATAAACGGTTGTTTTTGGTTCGTTTTTCGTTCCTGTTTACTAGTGATGTCATTTTTCTTATATGAAATAGAAAACGAAAATAAAAGCGTATTTTGAATCTTTGTTAAATCATATTAACACAGAAAAAGAAAAAATGCAGTGTAATTCAATATTTGTTTTTTGTTTTAAAAGGAAAATCAAATAAACCAATCGTTTTTTGTTTTTTGATTCCCACTCATGATGGAAAAATCCAATGACCAAAAGATACACGGACCTATATTTTACCCGTTAAATTCATATTGTCTAATTGTGTGGTCTTTATACAATTTCTTGAACTGTTGAATATTTTTACAATCTTTTAAATCAGTTGTTAAGGAGTTCCATAATTTTACACCACATACGGAAATACACATTTGTTTTAAAGTGGTGCGTGCAAACGGATGTTTAAAATCAAATTTCCTCCTATGGTTCTTATCTTCTGAACTAAACACAACAGCTGATATAAGTTGATTTTTTTTTTTGTTTTTTTTTTTTATAGTCAGTTTTAAAGTTAAAACATAGCTTAAGTTTAGATTAAGCAAGCTTACCACATAAAAAAAGTGTAAAATTATAATACTTTGACTTTGTATAAACATACAATGTTTATGTGTGTGCTTTAAAATGTTGTTGGAAGCATGGTCCGAAATTGCATTTCACATTGGAGGGGCAATAATCAGAATAGGTCTCTCAAGAGCAAATGCTGAGGGGGAAACTGCCATTTGAAGTCTCTGGCTTTCTTCCTGACTCTAATCCTTCCACCTTTGTCGATGCATCAGAACAGTTTATCTCTAAGAAAACATGCAAGTTTTTTTTTTTTTCCATACCGTGTTTATGTTTTTAAAATTGTAAATCTGAAATAGCTCCAAATTTCCTCAAAAGATCAACACTCTCCTCTGTTCTGTGTTCATTTTTCCTGATGACGCCACTCTGTTCTTTGATATGACTGGAGACTCGCTGTGTGTGTTGCTGGACTACGAAAATCGACTGGAAGTCTCTTGCACCTGTTATTTGAACTTATATAAATGAGAGAGAAACACACGTATACATCTCACATGGTGGCAGGAGAAGCAACACTCCCTAACTGAGATAAAGTAAATTAATTAGTTTTAGTGCGCTCAATGCAGCAGGTCTCTCATACTCTAAAAGTCCACAACGCCATGAAACCAAAGTTACTTCATGTTTCAATCTGGACCATATTTGTCTTATTCATGTCAAATATTGTTATTTTTAAATAAATATGGAAACTTCAGAGTGGCATGGCCATATTATGTGCTAAATGTCCCTTTTTACATCACTCTTTTCCTCTCAGAGGTTGGTGCTGATGAACATGCCTGTGGATGAGGACATGACCGTCCACTTCACCTCCACTCTGATGTCACTGATCCGCACAGCTCTGGAGATCAAAATAGCTCGAGGTCATCATTTCACATTTTGTCCTAAGGACAGTTCAAAAAACAGACAAAGGGATGTTTTGTTTCGACAGCATAATATATAAAGTGAAAGAACGTGGATGTTTGTTGCAGGTGGCGAGGATCGAGTTGCTCTGGACACAGAGCTCCAGAAGGAGATCAGTATCATCTGGCCGTATCTGCCCCAGAAGACTTTGGACCTCTTGGTACCTATCAACAAAGGTCTGGCTCAGACTGTGAAAGCAATTTTCAGCGTGCTGCTGAGAAACAAGCGGTGCGCGTAATGTACTGTGTCTGCCCTCCCAGATGATGACCTGACAGTGGGGAAGATCTACGCTTCAATGATGATAATGGATTACTTCAAACAGAACAAAGCGAAGAAACTCAGACAACAGTTGGAAGCTCAGGTCAGCTTGGCATGCTGATATAAACATCTATCCATCCATTTTCCTCACCAGTTTTCTCACGGGGGTCTGCTGAAGCCTGTCCCAGCTCATTACAGGCGTGACTGATATAAACATAAACGTTTATTATAAATATGGATTCCTCACAAGAAAAAGTCTTCCTTGTGTTCTGGACATCAGCATATATTTTCGACCAGGACTTGTGTATATTGTAAATATGTGTGATTAAGCATTTCCCATGCCATGCTGGCTGCTACAACATCATACCATTAGAAACTACTGTACCTTTTGAAATGTGTGCTGATAACCAGCTACTGTATCTGTCCTCTCTCTCAACTCTTGTGTGTGTTTGTCTCATTTCAGAGGAGTAACTTGATGTTTAAACGTCTGGATGCCTCCACCCTCCCCGAGGACATTCTGTCAAACACCCAGCCGCTGCCAATGATGGCCCACAGCGCTGGCTCGGCCCTGTGAGTCCCCAAATGTTTAAAAAATACTATATCAATGGGCGTACGTATTTACTTACTGTTTTCCTCTAACCCTCAACTGCAGGACCAGAGGAGGCTTCGTGGCTTTGAGTCCCATCTCTCCGGGGGAGCTCTTTCTGCAGCCCATAAGCTCAGAGGGGGATGCCAGTCAGCAGCAGAATCCGGTGAAACAGAGAACCGAAATGATCCCACATCATTCATTCATTTTTATTCTTTTGAATGTATTTGATATAGAATTCACAATAAGTACAGCACATTTCTCATGTTATATATCCTATATTTTTACTTCTACAGAGTCTAGAGCTCCAAAGATTTTTATTTGAAAAGCTTTAAACATGGCATGTTACAAATAAGTTCTGACTGACATGGTTCTCTCAGCACCTTGCAGAGCACTGCATCGCTGCTCTCTGTGCTCCTGTCTTTTAGTCCTGTGGAGGTTGGAATAGCGGAGGCAGATTGTCAAACCGCTGGTGTGTTACTGTGTCTTTGCTGTCTGGTTTTACTGGTCTACACTGCCTGCCGGTTGAATAATATCACATTTCTGAAGTACTCGGGTGGTAGTGCACAGAAGAATCTTGTTCAGCACCTGGCCAGATGTTGTCTGGCTCTGTTTGTGTAGCTGTTAAGACCTGATCATGCATGAATGAATGCACATCCAGATTGAAATATAAGCTCCATGTTTCCCTGTAAATTGTCGTCTCCTCCCGTTTTCCTTCCTTCAGTGTTCCACTTCTCCAACCTCACTGTTTTTTTTCCTCCTCGAAGTCAATTTTCCTGTTGTTAGTTATAATAAATCTGTTTGTTCTTGGCTGGAATGGCTTCTGATTGGATGGCAACTGAGATGGCTTTGATAGAAGACACTTAGCGATGATAAGCTTTGTTTGCCCCCCCCCTTTCCCGAGTGGGCATCCTTATAGAGAGACGGTCCGAGCAAAGATGAGCTTGATGGGTGCTCTGTCTTTCCTTGCCCTCCTCTCTTGTTTCTGTACACACCTAGGTGGGCGAGTCCAATTGGGGGATTGAAGCCCCACTGGACCTTCCTGTTGGGAGGGGTCTGTGTTTGCGGGCCTCTTCCATGCCCCGTCTGGCTGTAGAGTTGCAGGTACACACATCTTCCATGACACGGGTTCTGGGATGAACCTGGCGGGCCTCGGTGGCTGCATGGGCTGTCAAGCCAAAGTCTTGTTCCCTACTGGCATGGGTTGCTCACAGGTTTCCTTTAGTAGTTTTGTTTTGACATTTGCTCCTCTTGGAGTGTGACTAAGGTTCAGTGAATTGCTCGAACTGGCCGTGGTCCTTGAATGCCAACCCTTTTCTTGTTATGTCCACTTCTCCATCCACAAAAATAGAGGCGAGACAGCTCAAACACCTACAAGTCTTTAAGGATTCCCTGCACTTCTCTGGCTTGCTTTTAAAGCATGCAAAAAGACTCTTCACTGCTCTTTTAAATCATCTGAATGTGACTTGCACATTTGTTTCCTTTTTTGTTTGTGTTGGTTTTGTGTTGACACACTAGCAGGCAGAGGTCGGAAGTGGCTCCATGAAGCGCTCGGTCTCCACAGTTGCAGATGAACGTGTGAACGGACTCTGGCAGGAGGAGAAAAGTCCTGAGCGAGTGTACCGGCCTCGTCACAAAAGCTACAAGGCCGCAGGTTGGTCCTGTTGTGAGCACACTGGGTTGTGCACATAGGGCCTGATTTACTAAAGGTTTGCGTGCGTAAAAACGTGTGCAAACTTGACATCACCCGCAAACCAATGTGCAAGCTGATCTACTAACAGCGTGCAAAGAGGACTGCGCCTCTCAAATGAGCAAAATAGCACACGCTGTTCATTTAGTACTTTTGCCCTGATGAATAATCAATATGGGGCGTACCCGCCAGAAAGCGCTAAATACTGGGAGGGGAAAATGCAAATAGGTTAATTTACCACACGCAATGAGATTTACCAAGCCTGAAAGTTTTTGCGTGGATTGTGATTGCGTCTGTATTTAATAAGTTCGAAAGGAAGGTGCTAATCTGCCCAGCATTACGCACCGATGGCTGCTGTTATTGTGGGAAGGAGGCGACATCGCCAAAATCAAAGAATACGCAGAGAGTCTTTATTCTGCTGCATGCTATTTTAATAATGGTTGCACAAGTTTTATTAAAGGCCACTTTTTCTTTAGTTCTTCACCTTATATCTTGCCACCTTCTTTTAACCTCATCTGCCGTTCTTTTTCTCTTACCAACTGCATTTATTCTATCGCAGATTTTCTCCCATATTGCGTTTCTTTTGGTAATGTTTAAATTTCTTTGCTGTAGTTCATGAATGTGTTTATTTGCCTCTTCCACTAATATCTCTAACTCCAACTCGTCAAATTTCATTTTGGGCTTGCGACTATCCTGCTTTCCATCCAGACTCTCCATGGCGCAAACCGTAAGACACGCAACACCTCATTTAAATACTGCGGTTTGCGCCTGTTATCAATTGCGCAAGCATTCTTAGGAGATCACCCGCAAAACACACAACAACAGCACGTGCAAACTTTTTCAGTGCACACGCAATTTAGTACTCTTTATTTAGGATCTTAGTAAATCAGGCCCATACTGTACACTGAGCAAAGTTTTATTCCTGTGCATGAAAAATCACCTTCAGCCTCAGTTTCTCAGTTAAATCAGAACACCCCTTTACTACCCAAACCACACCAAAGCAAACCTTTCTGGATTTCATTTACATGTGAAAGATATCTTTGAAATAACAGTAAATGTGATTCTAAAGGAATTAACACCTTTGATTATGAAGTGCAGAGCTGTAGGCAGTTTCATCTAAGGTAAAATGAGCTCAAAAAGATATGTTTTTGAACAAATAACTGAAAGACTTTGTGAAGAAAAGTGGCTGTGTTCATAAATTGGTGATTAGAAATGGTTGAAAAAAAATCGTAACATCATTTGCTCTTTTCTTCCTGTCCATGATTCCTCGAAGTGTCTCGCTCCGAGCACAAGGAGCGCGGCCGGTCCAAGGAGCGCTGCCACCTCCTGTCTCCAGACACGTCTCGCTGTAACTCAGAGGAAAGGAGCCTGCAGCCGTCGCGCTCGTCCAGCGTAGACAGAGCACAGCCCCAGGACAAGCAGGTAGATCAGAAACCCGCGGAGAAGACAGAAGTACACGTGTAAAACACAAATACCCCTTGAGAGCCATAAAACCCACTGAGAACAGATGCTGCACGTTAATGTTTTCCCATCAGTCAAATTGAACGTTTAAATCAGCTTTATTGTATTTTTTAAGCAAAACGCTAACATACAAGCTCCCATGTCTGCTGGTAATTATCAGCTGCACGCCCGCCGATATGGTGGGACAAACGGGTCTGTTGTCCTGGGCCCAGGGTAGGGGTGGGGGCCCAGAACTGAAAAAAAAAATATATATATATATATTCTCATTAAATAATGGAATAATTTTTCAAAATGTTTCAAAATATGCCTATTTGTGGAAAAAATATGTAGTATTTGAGTTACATAAAAGCTTGTTATTTGTTTTCTTCCTAATTGTCCTTGTGGTCAAGAACCCCCAACACAAAAACCGTTTGGCCGCTGATCAAAATTTGATGTTATCATTTAATTCAACCATTAGAATGGTCAAAATTCTGGCGAACCCTCACCATCCTCTTCATGCTGAGTTTCAGCTTCTACCTTCCAAGAGAAGGTACACTTTTCCCTGTAGGGCCAAAACAAACAGGTACCTCAGGTCATTTATCCCATCTGCGGTAAAGTTTTTAAACAGCCTATAGGGGGAACAATGTGATGTGATGACTGTTTTTATTTATTTATTGTATTGTGTGTTTGAAGTGGGATATATATGTATGTTGTCCTGTGGTTGCAAACCAAATTGCCCTTCGGGGACATTAAAGCTTTTTCATATTCATAAAATGTCCGGTCAGCACAAGTCCGGTGCTCAGAAAAGAAGAGAAAAGAGAAGAAGAGAAGAAGAAAATAGAGGCCTCATAGATTCTCTACACAAATATTTTAAAAAGGGTGGTGACGGTGAAGCTGGAATGAATAAAGTCAGCGTAGATGGTAAGAAACAGCGCAGCCAACATTTACCAACCTTGTAACTTAACCTAACTGGCTAGCTCTAATGTTAACGTAAGTTACGGATGTAACTATGGTTCTGTGAATTCCTGGATGACTGCCAGTGGCAGTAAACAGAGTGGATATGTCTCCTCGCGCTCCGCGCAGGTCGAGATTTAATAACAACAGTGTCACGTGAGTGACGTGTAGGCTACCTGTGCGTCTATAAATACCGCCCGGTAGACTACATCCGGCCTCCCAGAATCTTCTCGCAGGAAGTTCGGAGTGACCGGTGTGACTGGCAGTCATCCAGGAATTCACAGAACCATAGTTACATCCGTAACTTACGTTCTGTTTCATTCCTTCCAGACTGCCAGTGGCAGTAAACAGAGTGGATGACTCATACCAGCACTGTCACGAGGAACAACACCCACCTAGTGGTCAGCCGCAGAAGCCAAGGGCAGAGCGGCCGAAGCCAGCGTGGACCCAGAGGCCACGTTAAGGCGATAGAACCTGGAGAAGGTGCACGGCACCGTCCAGGATGCCGCTGCACAGATCTCAGACAACGGTACCCCTCTCATTGCCGCCCAGGAAGTGGCCACACCCCTGGTGGAATGACAGACAACGCCTGAAGGGGCAGGTCTACCTGCCACGTCATAAGCCTGTTTGATTGCTTCAACAATCCAGTGGGAGAGACGTTGCTTCGACAGGGCACGGCCCTTGTGCGCCCCCCTGTAGCACACAAACAACTGCTCAGAGCGTCGAAAGCTCTGTGTTGCCTGAAGGTAGAGCCGCAACGCCCGGACTGGGCACAGCAAATTAGCCCGCTCCTCCAGCCGGGACTCAAACGGGGGAGGATGGTATGCTGCCAACTCTATGGCCTGATTGGCATGGTCAGGGGGTAACACCTTTGGCAGGAAAGCGACATTTGGCCACAGGGTCACTCCTGAGCTGTCTGCCTTCCACCGAAGGCACGTAGGACTGACTGAAAGGGCGTGGAGCTCGCTCACACGCTTGGCAGACGTAACAGCCAACAGAAAGGCGGTCTTCCATGACGTCGTCCTCAAGGACCCCCCTGCCATAGGCTCAAAGGGTGCCTCGCCCAAGGCCTGCAGGACCAGCGGCAGGTCCCATGCTGCTGCACGCTGCACTCTGGGGGGGCGCAGTCTCCTGGCACCCCGCAGAAACTGTGCCACCCAGTAATGCGCACCAACTGGTCTACCATCGATGTGGCCATGGTGGACAGAAATAGCCGCTACGTGCACCTTCAAGGTCGAGGCTGCCCGGCCCGCCTCAAACAGATACTGCAGGTACCGCAGTACAATTTGTAACGGACAGGAGATCGGGTCAAAACCCCCGTCCCTGCACCAGGAGGAGAAAGCGGCCCAGCAATGCGAATACACCCTTCTTGTGGAAGGAGCTCTAGCATTCTGCAAGGTCTCACATACCGAGGGCTCAAGGTGCGTCAAGAATGACCCTTCCCTCTCAACGGCCAGGCCCAGAGTTGAAGGAGGCTCGGAGAGGGATGCCATACCTCCCCGCCCAGCTGGGACAGGAGGTCCGACCGTACTGGGAGCTGCCAAGGCTCCCCGTCCAACAGGCTGAGGAGCGTGGAGAACCAAATCCTCGAGGGCCACTTGGGCGCCACCAGGAGGACCCTGTGACCCGATAATCTCACCCTGTGAAGCGTGGGCATCACCAGGGGAATCGGAGGGAACGCATAAAGGAGGCCTCTCGGCCAAGTGTTGGCGAGAGCGTCCATCCCGAGCGGGGCACTGGTCTCTGCCAAGGAGAACCACAGTGGACAATGAGTCGTACACTCCGAGGCGAACAGATCCACACGGGCTTCCCCGTATCGATCCCAAATCATTCGCACCACCTGGGGGTGCAACCGCCAGTCCCCTGGGGGCAGCTGCCGGCGTGAGAGGGAATCCGCCACCACGTTGGCTCTGCCAGGGAGGTGCATTGCCCTCAAGGAGGCCAATTGAGGATGAGCCCACATCCACAACCTCCGGGCCTCGTTCAGGGAGTCCAGCGACCTGGTTCCCCCCTGGTGGTTGACATGAAACACTGTCGAAGTGTTGTCTGTCCGGACGAGGACATGCTTGCCCCTGAGAAAGGGCAAGAAGTGCCTCAGCGCCAAGTAGACAGTCCGGAGTTCTAGGACATTGATGTGCCGTCCCCGCCACAGAGGGCCCCAAACCCCCTGGACTGACCTCTTCTGCCATACCGCACCCCAACCCTGAGGTGAGGCATCTGTTGTCACCACCTCTCGCCTCGAAGGGACTGAGCCGAGAGGAACACCGTGCAATAGAAAGGTGCTGTCCCGCCACCGGTGGAGATGAATAAGGCACTGGTGGGTAACGTTGACCTTGACCCACCTGTGAAGGCGAGGGTCCATCTGGAGGCTGTTGAACCACATCTGCAGGGGGCGCAGGTGCAGCAGCCCCAGAGGTGTCACAGCCGAGGCCGCCGACAGCATCCCCAGCAGTCGGAGCCATGCGTGGACGGGCAACCTCATCCCGAGGCGGAAGGACCGTAGCAGGTCCTGAATCCGCTGTGCCCGCTCTGCAGTAAGGCGTGCCTGCATTGACACGGAATCGAGGGACAGGCCGATGAAGGTGGTCTGCTGCGTAGGACGCAACAAGCTCTTCTCCCAATTTACCGACATGCCCAGAGCCTCGATATGTGTGAGGACCCTGGATGTCATCAGCTCCGCCTCCTGGAGCGAGGGGGCGCATATAAGCCAGTCGTCCAGATAGGGGAGAATCTTTACTCCCGACAGGCATAGCGATGTCAAGGCCGCCCTCATGCATCTGGTGAAGATGCGAGGAGCCAGGGACAGGCCGAAAGGCAGGACGGTGAACTGGTAGGCGTGGCCTTGAAAGGCAAAACTGAGAAACCGTCTGTGGTCTGGGTGTATTGGGACGTGAAAGTAGGCGTCCTTGAGGTCTATGGAGGTGAACCACTCCCCTGGAGTGACAGATTGAAGGGCGTCGCGTGTACGCAGCATCCGAAATGGGAGGACCTTCAGGTACTGGTTCAGACCCCGAAGGTCCAGCACAGGCCGAAGAGAAGTGTCTTTCTTCGGAATGAGGAAGTATGTTGAGTAAAACCCACTGCTCTGTGTATGTGGGTGAACTCTTGTGATGGCCTTTTTGTCCAAGAGTTTGGCTATCTCCTGTGACAAACACAGGGCCCTCCCGCGGTCTCTGACCGAGGTTTCCCTGAACCCGGAGGGTGGTGGGGGCCGGCGGCGGAACTGCAACCTGTAGCCCTGGGACAGTGTTCTCAAAACCCATACATCTGGAGAATGGGCTGCCCAATAGGCCAGGTGCTGATGTGAAAACCTGCCCACTGCCGGCCCGAGGCCCTCATAGAGTGCCTCGAGGATTATTTGGGGGTTTGGGGGGACGCTGGTGTTGCCCCTGCACCCGCTGAGACCGGCGAGGTGGAGGGTGTGCGCCCCTGGGCTGACGCCCACCACCCCCAGCAACCCGGCTGTGCTGCCAGGGCTGCGGAGGGGGGCTCGGGGGATGTGAGCGGCGCAGGTCTTGTGCGCCCCGTCTCCTGGAGTGCTGAGCTGGGGGTCCCATGCTCGCACTCCGACGACCCCAGGCCTCTGATGCCTGACCCGACTGCTTCCTGCGCTCCAACGCCTGTTCTGCCTCTGGCCCAAACAACTGGCCCGGCACTACCGGAAGCTTCCGTAGCGTCTGCCTGCAATCATCAGACATGGGTGCCTGCGCCAGCCACACCTGATGCCGCGTCACCACCAGGGTGGACATCAGGCGGCCAAGCTCTCTGGTCATCAGCCCGAAGGCTTGGAGCGCAGCGTCGTTAGTGTCACCCAACTCCCCGCCCTCATGCTCCGACTGCAACATCTGGGACTGGGCGAGGAGGAGCACGGAGAGGGAGTTCCCAATGCGAGCCATGCGGCCTGCCGCATCATAAGCCGTCGAGAGAAGGCTATCCGTTACCCGGCACTGAGGCCTAGGACAGCGGGCCTTATCTTTGAGCGCCTCATCTGGTGAAAGGACCAGTGAGGCGATACACGGGTCCACGGGAGGCATGTGAACCAGGCCATGTTGCTCCGCCTGGCGCATGGAGGCCAAAGTCCTCGCATCCTTGCCATGGTAGGCAAACGCCTTTGGATCTGCCCAGCAGCGCCGCAGCTCCTGCAAAAAAGCAGGCGAGGGCGGGACATCAAAGGGCGGGGCTACAGGAGTCCGGCGAAAGAATGGGTTGCTCGCCGGTTGGGCAGCGGGCGCATCATCCAGCCCGACCTTAGCCAGGGCCGCACGCAGTGTTGCCTGCAAAGGGCAGGGGCCCTCTCCCAGCTCAGTGCTCCCAGAGCTCCTGAGGGACGTCTCCGAGCCAGCCTCTGCCTGTATGCTAGCTGGGTCAACCACCAGACACGGCAGCTCAGGGGAGGGATACTCGCCAGAGCTAAACACACTGTCACGGCCTTGAAACATGGAGTTTGAAGCCCTGGTAGACATAGCATCGTCTCCACAATCTGACTCCCAGGGGACCGCCAGAGGTGGGGAGGGCAGAGCCCGCTCCCTCACTAAGGCCTTAAGCTGCTCCAGTTCAGCCCGTAAATCCTCCATCTCACTGCGTGAGGGAGCATCCTTCGTCTTCTTCTGCGTAGGGCCACTGCGCTCGTCATGGGGCCCCGCTCTGCGCTTGTCCCGGTGCTTTTTGCGGGAACCTGCACTGACATGAGCGGGCCCAGAGGGTGGGAGGTCGCTCCTAAAGAGGAGGCTTTCCACCTGACGCAGCCGGTCCTCTCTCACCGAGAGCGGCAAAATGCTGCAGTTGATGCAGGGGTCGGAGAGGGCCTCCCTCAGGTGCCCCACCCCCAGACACTGGGGGCACAATTCATGGCCATCCTCTACCGACAGTAGAGTGCCACATGATGTACAAGCCATCATCGCTTCCTCCAAAAAATAAAAGGGTCAAGTTAGGAAATCTGGGCGAGAACCGAGACTCGATCAGAACATCTAACAGACTCCTCACACCACTGTTCTTAATCCAAACAATTCAGTGTGGAGCCAGGCAATCCAAGCGAGAACTGTGGCCGCCACAGAACGCGTCCGGAACCTCTGGACTAGCTTTTTTTTTTTTTTTTTTTTTTTTTTTAATATATATATATATATTTTTAAAATTTATATATATTTTTTTTTTTTTTTTTTTTTTTTTTTTTTTTTTAAAGCTTAAGTAAAAAATACTCACCAAGCCAGGCTAGGAACCAACAGACGAGAGCAGTGGGCGGACCACTGAACGCGGCTGGGACATCTAGCATGTGGAGGAATCAGCTCAGCACAAACAATTCAAGACCGTTTGTGTGGCTGGGGAGCGAGCCAGCCCGACACACGGGCGCTCGGATCCTCCCGATGGAGAAAGGGAGAGGTAAGATGGCTTGACAGCCACAGCCTTAGAGGGCACAACGTGCGCTCCGACCAAGAGTCACAGGCAGGCTGTCAAACACCACCAACCAGAGTTGAGCTTACCTCCCCGAACCTGCAGAAAATATAGATCCGAAACACGGATCTACGGAGCGATTAACCAGCGATGTACGTCAGGTTAACAGCGAGAAGATTCAAGAGGCTGGATGTAGTCTACCGGGCGGTATTTATAGACGCACAGGTAGCCTACACGTCACTCACGTGACACTGTTGTTATTAAATCTCGACCTGCGCGGAGCGCGAGGAGACATATCCACTCTGTTTACTGCCACTGGCAGTCTGGAAGGAATGAAACAGAACGTCCATTAGCTTGTATAAAAACCTGAAGAGCAGAGGGAGAGGAGAGGAAGAGGGAGAAGGAGAGATCCGGGCGCAGGGGGGCCCATCTTAGATTATTTTGTCCGGGGCCCAGGCAAGACTGTCAGCTGCCCTGATCAGCTGCATAATCTTTGTCGACATATGAGGGTCTCTCAAATCATCATAAAATCATGGCGTTTTAGCCACTTCTTATGCAGTTACATGACGAGGGACATTTTACCAAATGATGAAGATAATATGTGACTGAAAGTTTACTTCTTTTTTCTCAGGGCAACAGTTCGGAGAGCCCAGTGCCCTCCACCTCCGAGTCCAGCACACCCAGTGGCCGTCGGCCTCTGTCGCAGACCCCGACCCGCTCCCGCCCTCACATCTCCTACTCCCCGCTTGTGTGTCGCACACAAGCCTCCGCCGGCGAAGACGAGGACGAGCAGGGGAGCCCAGAGGCCATAAGGCGGAGCAAACCCACGTGGGAGACAGAAGAGGGAGTCGAGGGCGAGAGGCGGGCCGAGACCGGCCTGCACCCGTCCCCGCCTCGGCGCTACCCCTCCGAGCCTTTCCTGACCTCACAGGAGGACGACCACAGCCCGGACCCCTCTGGTCCCATGGAAACGTTAACCTTCGAGGCGGCTGTGGCCTGCAGCCTGGGACGCTCAAACACCATCAGCACAGCCCGCCCGCGCTTACGGTCCGGCTGGCAGGTCCCCAACGGACACTTTCGGAAGCGTCTGGTGCAGACGGCCTCGGCTGCAGCCTGCGACCCCCTCAGTGACACAGAGGAGGACGACAGGTGCTAGGGATGGGAAACAAGTCCTTAGCACCGGTTAGAGGAAGGTGAACACCAGAGAGCCACTGGAGGACCCTCTTCGACAGCATCCAGAGTAAAAAAAAGTTCATTTGACTCTTTTTGCATCTCCAGAGGGCTCCAAGCGCTCCGGATGTTTGGAAAAAAACCCAAAATGATGAAGATCGATACTTCCTGAAACTGTAGTTGCCAATTCACACAGAACACTGACAATCAATAAGGTCTATTTCCTGATTTGTACTTGATGATAGAGAGTAATAATGTGTCTCAAGTAGTCACTGAATAAAGAAAATAAATGAAATGAATGACCAGATTATGTCATGTGTGTCACTAGGTATTTCCATTTCGAAAGATGTTTTTAAAAGATTCGGTGTTGCTCTAAGCAATATTTATCCACGGGGTGTGTGAATATGTAACTACATTTTCTTAGAAATCATTTTGTAAATACACTCAGATCATCTCACCATTGACATTTACCAATACAAGCCATCGTGAAGAGGCAAATCTGATGCTTTACCAGATAATGTGGATTCTCTCCAATGCTGGATTTTTCTACAGTATGAATGAATGTGCAGGGGAAGAACTGCTTGATTTCCCCTCGTCATTTTTCTTTTTGGTATTGAGCATACTGAGTTGTGAAATATGGTTACAGTTATAATAGAACATAGAAAAGATGCTTATTTGTGATTTCACCCAACATTATTGTTAAAACACGCCTCCACCAAACTACAGACCTTCAACATTTTTAATTATCCTTTGAACGGTATTTCATTTTGATTGATTTATTTGTCACCTCTCAAACCCCTTTAAATAAGAAAGTTCCCTGCAGTTATTATTAATCAGCGATTTGATTTTCAGAGTGTTTTTTTTTTTACCATCAACTCAAAGAGATCTTTATTGTTTTCATTTTTCTTTCTTCCTTTTTTATTTACTTCCAAAGTTGTGAATATCTTATGAACCATTATGGATGATTACTGTAGAAACACTGCGGACATGCCATGAAAGTCTCATTACTCTATCACTTGCTAATAATGTACAGAGAAAATATGTTGTTTGTAACATTTAGAGAGGGGAAAAATAACAGTATATCAGCTGAAGACCTTTAACAGTGAAGGGATTATGAAAATATTGATATTAAGGTTGGTGTAATTGTTTTATTTGCCTGCAGTAGGCTAAATCTGTGAAACTCACTTAACCAAAAACATGGAGATTTGTATCATACGTTCCAGGAATGCAAATACTTTGTGGGTTTTTATGTGTAAAATAGCTGTAAATACTAATAAAGGTGTCCTCAAGTTGCCATTGTTATTAGATGTCTGTTTTGTTGGGGTGTTTTTTAATTAATCCCAGGAAGACGTGAAAAAGCTGGGAAATCATTGGATCTGGGGATAACAACCCCAAAACAATGACATTGGAACGTTCAATATCTGCATTTACTCTATAGTTGCGCTTAAAAGTTTTGGTCCCATATCCCACAACTCTTCACTGCACCTTAAAGAATCATTGACCACGTCGTCAAGATCTTCAAAGAAAGAGGTTCAAGCCTGCAATGAAGAAAGCTTCAGGTTGTCCAAGAGTTTACAGCAAGATCCAGAACTGTTTCCTTGAGAGGATTATGCAAAGGACTTGTGTCACCACCAGTGAAAAGTTTCCTCTGCAGTGGCAGCTGGTGATTGTGAATACATCAGTGGGGTGAAAACTTTAAAACAAAGACCTAGTGTCGAGAAGGGTAGCATTCCTCACCATCAAAAAACATCCAGGACAGGTTGAAAATCATGCAGAAAATGCAAAAATTGAAGAGCACAAAGTTAATTTCAGTCATCTAAAGACAAAGATGTAAACGTTAACATGAGCCCTGCATCATGCCAGCAGTGGAAAAAACCTTAGATAACCCACGGTTGAGGTTGCTTCTAATCTGAGGACGTAGACGGGTTAACATCACTTCCCCAAAACACTGGCGTGAATAAAGAATGGTTTCATAATGTTTTCCAGGAGCAAATTTGACCAGCGGTCCTGTGTGATGATCGGATTTTCACGCATACTAAATCACCATATCACAGAGCCAAAATGATCACAAACTGCTTCAGAAATGAATCCACTGAAATTTTGGATCCGTGGTCAAGGAACTTCCCGGAACTGGATCCCCTTCAATGAACTATTGGTCAAGCCTGAGAAAAAAAATTATGAGTGGATAAACAAAAAATGACATATTATGATCACATTGATAATAGACCTTGATCAGTCAGGATGAAGCTCAGAAACTGACATACAGCAAGTCAGACTGAGCTGCAGGAGTTTTGAAGGTCACTTTTTTGAATACATCCTGTAGTATATAACCTAAGACTGTCAGTGTCCATTCCTTAGGCCCTTCTTCTGTGGTGGCAGAATTAAATTAAATTAAACAGCTAAGAATATAGCTGCAATTAAAGTGCACTGTACAAAAGAATATGGCAGCAAAAGAGTCTAAAAGAGTGGATGCAGTTTAAAGTGCAATGTGCAGAACAAGGGTTAATATACAGTAGCAGCAAGACATGACATCAGCAGTCCAAGTTAAAAAGTCTGGTTGCTGCAGGAACAAAGGACTTCCTAAATCTCTCTGTGGAGCATCTGGGCAAAAGAAGCTGTCTACTTCTGCTACTTCTCGAAAAGAAGCTGTACAGGGGATGATCGTCTTGGGACAGGATAACTCTGAGCTTCCTCCTAGTCCTCCTCTGCTCTGTTATGACCTCCAGAGAAGAAGGGCTCATACCTATGACAGATCCGGCCTTTTTAATAAGTTTATTAATCCTGTTCCTGTCCTCCAACGTCAGGCTGCCACCCCAACAGACAACCGCATATACTGTATCTATGTGTCCCTGCAATAGACTGGTGACCTGTCCAGGGTGAACTCCTACCTCTTGCCTGAAATGAGCTGGGATAGGCTCCAGCAGACCCCCGTGACCCTGCAAAGGATAAAGCAAGTATAGAAAATGGAAGGATAGTAAATGTATTAGGCTTTTCTTCGGTCTCTCCTTAATCAGACTGAATGTGGATTATAATCCAACTATTTGCTTAGGGCCCTGTGAAGAGCGAAATACTGATACTCTTGTATCAGGAAATGCAAAACAGGACAAATATTTGTATTCTGTCAACAAGCATGTTTTATTTTTGAAGAACGATTCCCTGCCATCTTATAAGACTTTCATAGATCAACTCACAGCATTTCTACAATTAGAAAAACTAACATTGGAAAAATATAACCGTGGCCATCTTCTTCAAGAATTTTGGTTCCCATTATTCTCTGGTTTAGAGAACTTCATTGTACGCTGATTGCTGTTTTATTGCTGTCATTTACTTTATGTATTTTATGTATCTGTAGGTATTCGAGTTTTGATGCCCCTACTGTTACTTACTGATGTTATTTTCCCTATTTTTATTCACTCTTTTTTTTTTTCCCCAGTTTATTTATTTTGATTTCTTTCTTTCTTTCTTGTGTATGTTTTTGTGCTTTTTTTGGGCGGGGGGGTGTAGGCGGGAGTTGGCATGCGTGTACAAAAGAAAATTAAGTTAATGGTCTTAAAAAGGGATAAACCTTTACATAAAATGTTGGTTTTTTTGTTTTGTATCTTCCATTCCACTCCAGTCCAGTTGGCGGCGGTAATGCACTTCTGACATAATGTAAAACTGATACCAAGGCATATCCATTAAGAAGAAGATGAACAGCGAGCTAGTAAGGAAGTAAATTGTGAGTTACTCACGAAGTTAAAATGCGGAGCTGTCCTTTCCTTTTCCTCCTCAGACAGCTCAGTGTAACGCTCAAAGCTGATGCTGAGGTGGACATTGTGTAAACATTGTTCGACCTAGGAGGGAATCATTGTTACTTATCGATGAAATCCCTCAACTAGATAAGGAAAAAGCAGTTAGCTGGGTTGCTAACTGGCGTTAGCAGTTCTTTGTTTTCTTCCCCAGCTGGGCTGCAACCATGAAACCAAACTAGTGTGGACATTACCAGCTCCTCTAACATGCGTGTGGGATCCTAGACGTGAATACAGCTGCGTGTTCTGTGGGAGATCCTGAAAGAGAGGTTTATTAAACCTTACCTAAATAAACATTAGCTGCCGAGAGCAACTTCAGCACCACTGGGTTTCTGGGTGTTTTGATTCGGGCCAGAAAACTGCAGAAGATATGGGCAACTGCCTGAAATCTCCCACCTCCGATGACATCTCTCTGCTGCACGAGTCTCCGTCTGACAGGGCGAGTTTCGGGGACGGGTCGGACCCGGACCTGGAGCCGCCTCCGCCCTACCAGGTGAGAGAGACCCGACACGGCTCTGCTGGGGGAGGATCAGGGGTGCAGATCTATGTCAGGATCGGGGGGGACACCAACGTGATTTTAATTTTTAGCCAATATGCAACTCATACCATGCCATAAATTGGTAAAGGCTCGCCAAAAATACTGCACAGTAGGGCTGTTCGATTTTGCCCAAAAATAAAATCTCGATTTTTTTCTCTCAAAATCCGATTTTCGATTACGATTATTTTGTGAATTGACAAAAGGCAAAGAAATGATTTCAAATATGCTGTTTTTTATTGAACATTTGCCCCATTGGGCTTTAAGTGCAAACTTTGCTCTTATTAAACCAAAAATGAATGAATAAAGTGCAAAACTCTGTAAAATAAGTTGAAAAAAAGTTTTAAAAAATATAATAAAATATAAAGTTTTATCTCTGGAAAAAAAAAATCAGCAAATCAGCACTTGCAAACATACAGTAAGTTATATTTCCAATTAAATAAAACAAGACATTTTCTAATTAAACTAAACTGGGTCTTTGCATGCTAAATAATAATCAACCCATGAAGGAGGTAGAGGTGTGTAATGTCACTCATTACATTTGCTGTTCACATTTGCAAGTTTTTTGCAAGGAACACGAGCCGGTCTACCCGGTGGCATGTTACAACGCCCCCTCCTACACTAAAGAGCCTCTCCCATGGGGCACTTGTCGCAGGTATTGACAGGTATTTCCATCAATCATTAATATGGTATCAATCATTACTATGTGTGCAGACAAGGTAAAAAAAAAATAATAATAATAATTAAAGCTGCAAGCAGCGATGAACGGGCCCTCGCACTCACGGCCACCACCCCCATAAGCATATCAGAAAAGACACCACCCACGACTTCCTATGTCAAACCATTCCAATGTTATAGCAGAAAATCGGGACAACCAATCAGAAGAAGGGGCGGGGCTAATTAAGGCCAACGAAGCTTAAGAACTCATTACAGAGTCCCATGACACCACCCACGACTTCCTATGTCAAACCATTCCGAAGTTATAGCAGAAAATTGGGACAACCAATCAGAAGAAGGGGCGGGGCTAATTAAGGCTAACGAAGGTCAAGGACTCCATAAAGAATCTGATGACACTCCCCACGACTCTCTATGTCAAACTATTCCAAAGTTATAGCAGAAAATCGGGACAACCAATCAGAAGAAGGGGCGGGGCTAATTAAGGCTAACGAAGGTCAAGGACTCCATAAAGAATCTGATGACACTTCCCACGACTCTCTATGTCAAACTATTCCAAAGTTATAGCAGAAAATCGGGACAACCAATCAGAAGAAGGGGCGGGGCTAATTCAGGCCAATGAAGGTCAAGGACTCCATAAAGAATCTGATGACCCTACCCACGATTCTCTATGTCAAACCATTCCAAAGTTATAGCAGAAAATCAGGACAACCAATCAGAAGAAGGGGCGGGGCTAATTCAGGCCAATGAAGGTCAAGGACTCCATAAAGAATCTGATGACCCTACCCACGATTCTCTATGTCAAACCATTCCAAAGTTATAGCAGAAAATCGGGACAACCAATCAGAAGAAGGGGCGGGGCTAATTAAGGCCAACGAAGCTTAAGGACTCATTACAGAGTCCCATGACACCACCCACGACTTCCTATGTCAAACCATTCAAAAGTTATGGCAGAGAAAAGTTTTCTAGGGGGCGCTGTTGAGCCGTTAGGCCACGCCCATAAATGCAAACCATGAAATATCAAATTTATCGCCAAGCCTTGCTTGCATGCCAAATTTCGTGCCTTTTGGAGGACTATCAAATATGGACCAATCAGATGAAGGGGGGGCGCGCTTTTCGGCGTCTAGCGTCGCCACGGTAACGCTTTTGACTGAGAAAAGTAATGCGTGTTGTCGCAGGATGGAGACGCACATTTTGATGTATAACACACCTGGGTGCACGTTACGGTTCGGGCTGAATTAACTGCCGAAGGAATGGCATAAATTGCGCCAAAATGACACGACTAATTCAAAATGGCTGACATCCTGTTCGGTTTCGGGCATGACGCCAAGAGACTTTTCTTTAAGTTGTGCCATGATACAGGTGTGTAGCGATTTTCGTGCATGTACGTCAAACCGTATTGTGGGGCTTGAGGCACAAAGGTTTCCTGGGGGCGCTGTTGAGCCATTTTGCCACGCCCATTAATGCAAACCATGAAATATCAAATTTTTCGCCAGGCCTGGCTTGCGTGCAAAATTTGGTGCCTTTTGGGGAACTATCAAATATGGACCAATCAGATGAAGGGGGGGTGCGCTTGTTGGCGTCTAGCGTCGCCAAGGTAACACTTTGGAAAGAGAAAAGTAATGCGTGTAGTCGCAGGATGGAGACGCACATTTTGATGTATAACACATCTGGGTTCACGATACGGTTCGGGCTGAATTAACTCTCGAAGGAATGGCATATATTGCTCCAAAATTACGCAATTAATTCAGAATGTTCAAAATGGCCGACTTCCTGTTCGGTTTCGGCCATGGCGCCAAGAGACTTTTCTTTTAGTTGCGACATGATACAGGAGTGTACCAATTTTCGTTCATGTACGTCAAACCGTATTATGGGGCTTGAGGCGCAAAGTTTTTTCTGTCTGAACCAACCAGATGAAGGGTGGGCGCGCTTTTTGGCGTCTAGCGTCGCCACGGTAACGCTTTTGAAAGAGAAAAGTAATGCGTGTGGTCGCAGGAGGGAGACGCACATTTTGATGTATAATACACCTGGGTGCACGTTACGGTTCGGGCTGAATTAACTGCCGAAGGAATGGCATAAATTGCGCCAAAGTGACACGGTTAATTCAAAATGGCCGACTTCCTGTTCGGTTTCGGGCATGACGGCAAGAGACTTTTCTTTAAGTTGTCCAATGATACAGGTGTGTACCGATTTTCGTGCATGTACGTCAAACCGTATCGTGGGGCTTGAGGCACAAAGTTTTCAAGGGGGCGCTGTTGAGCCATTTTGCCACGCCCATTAATGCAAACCATTAAATATCAAATTTTTCGCCAGGCCTGACTTGGGTGCAAAATTTGGTGACTTTTTGGGCATGTTAAGGGGGGCAAAAAGGCCATCACTTTGTCAGAAGAAAAATAATAATAATATTAATAATAAAAATTCCTGCAAATACAATAGGGCCTTCGCACTGCAAGTGCTCGGGCCCTAATAATTGGAAAAAAAAAAGTGAAAAATCGATTTTACGAGTTTCACGTTTTAACATCGTTCTAATTACATAATCGCGATTACGATTTAAAATCGATTAATCGAACAGCCCTACTGCTTACTTAACTGTTATATTCGTAAATCATAATTTTAAGGGTTTTGGGCATGTAGTGTCTACTCATCTTATTCTCTGCAACGTGCAATTATGTAAATAACATCTGCAAATATCCATCTGTTATTCTTTTTATATACTAGTATTTCTTATTACTATTTTTATTCTCCTTCTTCCTATTATTATTATTATTATTATTATTATTATTATTGTATATACTGTTTATAGTGTTTTTATTATCATTGTGTGATATTGATGCCTCTTGTGTTTTGCACTATCCCCTTTGCTGCTGTAATCTGGAAATTTCCCCTCTGTGGGACTATTAAACGATTTCTTATCTTATCTTATCTTAAAGGAAAAAAATACTGCACAGGGAATCATTTATTGTGCTTACCTTTCTTGTTTATTTGTCCTAAACAGCCTACAGTGTGTGTCACTGCTTACTTAACTGTTATATTCGTAAATCATAATTTTAAGGGTTTGTTATTATAATGTTATTATAAGGGTGGGCATGTAGTGTCTACTCATCTCAAATTCTTCTCACCATCTTCCTTTTATCCTATGGGACTACTTTATGCACGATCAATAGATATATGGATGAAATATGGAGCCCTAAACAAGTTGCTTAAACTAACTGATCATGTTTTAACACAGTTATGGTGGTAAACAGTTCTAAAACAAAAAAGGAAAAAAAGGACCAATTGCTAAGACCACAATAAACACAGCACAAGTTGACCCAACATCACATTTATTTACATAAATGTCCATGTTTGTTTTCATCTTTCATTTTCCAGGACTCCCTGGAAGAAGAGATCCTGTATCTTAATAGGCTAACTTTTCTTGTCTGTATAAATCTTCTTATCTGTATCTAGACAACTCATGGATAATACAACTTGACAATAAATTCATATTCATTCATTTATATAGTCATTCGTTTAGAGAAAAGACCACAAAATCATGAAATTTATCAACTAAATGTACCCATGTTGCCCTTTTTATCATCAATCTGACCAGTAGACACAACAACATTTTTTTAGAAATATATTTTTAATAAATATTCTACATATTCAACCTTTAAGTGAAAATACATTTGTTCAATTTTGAATAATTTAGGGTATTTTTATTGGGGGGGACAATTCGTGTTTTTCAGAAATTGGGGGGGACATGTCCCCCCCGTCCCTCCCGGGATCTGCACCCATGAGGAAGATGGTGCAAACTCTGATTTGGAGAGCTCAGGTGTTAATCTGATTCAGATGTTCAATATTGATAATAATTACTAATTTATTTAAAGCTGCAAGCAGCGATAAACAGGCCCTCGCGCGTGCAATTTTCACCAATAAAAGTCAAGGACTCAAAACCGAGTCCGATGACACCACCCACGAGTCTCTATGTCAAATCATTCAAAAGTTACAGCACAAAATAGGGACTATCAAATATTGACCAATCAGAAGAAGGGGCGGGGCTAATTTGCACCAATTATGTTCAAGGACTCAATACCGAGTCCAATGACTCTTTATGTCAAACCATTGAAAAATTATGGAAGAAAGTAGGAACTATCAAATATGGACCAATCAGATGAAGGGGTGGGGGCGCGCTTTTTGGCGTCTATCGTCGCTATGGTTACGCTTTTGACTGAGAAAAGTAATACCCGTCGTCGCAGGATCGAGACACACATTTTGATGTATAACACACCTGGGTGCACGTTACGGTTCGGGCGAAGAAACGGCTGTAGAAATGGCATAAATTGCGCCAAAATTACACGATTAATTGAAAATGGCCGACTTCCTGTTCAGTTTCGGCCATGGCGCCAAAAGACTTTTCTTTAAGTTGCCACATGATACAGGTGTGTACCGATTTTCGTGCATGTACGTCAAACCGTATTGTGGGGATTGAGGCACAAAGTTTTCTAGGGGGCGCTGTTGAGTTTTCGCCAGGCCTGGCTTGCGTGCAAAATTTGGTGACTTTTGGGGCACGTTTTGGGGGGCAAAAAGGCCCTCATTTCATCGGAAGAAAACCAGAAAAAAAAAATTCCTACAGATACAATAGGGCCTTCGCACTGTCAGTGCTCGGGCCGTAATTATAAAAAGTTTTGAAAAGTGTCAGGTTTGACTGTGGGGGAAACTGTTTCTGTGGTTGTTTTTCTTTCATTTCCACATAGTGTTACCAGTCAGACCACATTGTGAGGTCAAGGTGAGATCATAACTCTGGTGCTTGTTTGCTCTCTACCAGGAGCAGGCTCACATGCCCATGTTCCACCCGACACCCAGCCAGGCCCGCCTGGCCACCCAGCTGACAGAGGAGGAGCAGATCCGCATAGCTCAGCGCATTGGCCTCATCCAGCACCTCCCAAAGGGCGTTTATGATGGAGGGAAAGATGGCTCGGAGAAGAAGATCAGAGAGTAAGCATTTTAACTTACTAGCTTTGCATAATGCCCCAATAGATCAAAGTTTGTGGGCCAACACACTTCTCCTTGATAGAATTTTAGCTAATGAGTTATAAATGTTATTCCTACCAATCATTTCCTCAGATGTGTGATAAAAGCAATACACCCCTTAGCTGCCACAAGGCATAGCATTATAATAACAAAATGTAACCAGTATAAGCTTACTTTGTATGATTCCTGATAAAGAATTCTCTCTGATAGTAAACACAGATCTGCAGCAGAGAATTTTGTTGACATTGAGAAATGCATTTTGTTTTGTATTCAACTTTTATATCAAACCCTTCCCAAGTCTTTCACAACAGTTGTGACTGCAGAGTAGGTGTTTAGTAAGGTGGTGTGTTTATGTGCACATCTTACAAATTTCCATAGATTTTAATAATGCCTCCCAGTGTCTATAGGCATGAATGTTAAGCTGCAGTTAACCTTTTTATTGTTTGACATGACAAAAGAAGCTCAATAACAGAAAAATCAAACAAGTTGGTAATCTATTTAGTCTGAATTGATTTTGAGCATAATGATTTAAAGTAACTTGACTATCAAGCAAAAATGCCTGACAAATTACATTTCTAGCTTTTATGATGTTACAAAGTTTTATAGTTTTTTATTTTAGAATCCATGTTACATTATTTTACATTGGATATATTTGGTTTTTGATTAGAAGACATTCACAGTCAGTGCAGCTGTGTTGTCCTGCAGCCGTTAGAAGCACAAAAAGGGAGCAGAAATCTTAAATACATATTAAGATGACATCTGTCAGCTGGAAATCGTGTGTATTTATCAAATTTATTTCATCCACTTTCAGGTGCGTTATCTGTATGCTGGACTTTGTTTATGGGGATCCTATTCGATTCTTGCCATGCATGCACATCTACCACATGGACTGTATAGACGACTGGCTGATGAGATCCTTCACCTGCCCCTCCTGCATGGAGCCCGTGGATGCTGCCCTACTCTCCACCTATGAGACCAACTGATTCCTCCAATTCCTCCCCAGTACTTAGATCACACTCAGCTCCTCCACCACTCACACCTAACAGCTACCCTCTTGACTGAGAGGAGCTAAAAATGTGTTGCACTTTCAAGTTTCAAAATTCCCCTCGTCCAACTTTGGACTCTTTCTTTCTTTCCCCACCCCTGCAGTTCTGATGCTCTATAAGCTGGTCTTAAAGCATCAATTATGAGTCGGTAAGAAACCATGAACACCAAGTACATTATATTTGAATCTTTTAAGACCTGGTGAATGGGCATTTCCATTTGAGCTGGTCTCGGTGGTGTTTATGAATGCAGTTCCCATAATTCCAGTTGATCATGAATCAAATGAAACATTTGCTGAGGGATGATGCTAGATATTCTGGCTGACATTCAAGTTTTCCTGTGCCCACAGTAATCAAAGCAATTTAAAACAATAATCTTCAAGACAAACAGCCCTCTGCTTATGTGATATAATACACAGCTGATACTTACACTTTTTGTGTAGAAAAAAACTTCGCCTTATAACTCTCCTTTTGGTCAGCGTTACAAAAGAAATATTGCCCCATGCTATAAATCACCCCAAGTGGAAAAAAGTATACAGTGTTCTATATCATGGATATCAGAACAGCATAATTTTCCATGGCCAGTTTTTTGAGTTGAAGGGAAAAATTGTTTGTTATATGAATGTTTCACCTGATGTGTAAACTATCTGCCAGCCAATATAAAGGGCTTATTTGTGCATGGGCAGATGGGTCAGTCAGACATTAGAAACGCTTGCACAACTTTCCAACTGATCCAGAATTTGCACTTTACTTAAAGGATGTTATGTAAAACAATATATTAATATATGTACCTTATAACCTTGCACTATCAAGACTTCATTCCTTTCTCTCCGAGATGCAAAAGTTATGTAACTGATAAAAGATATTTTCCCAAATTGTCAGTAGTCATTTAACACGTTGAGGCAAGCCTGATGATGCATTTCACAAGATCTGTGATTGAGTAGTGTGAAAACCTGCTTCTTTTTTTTAATTTTTTTGCAATTTTTCTTTTATTGCTTTTGATTCTCCCAGATGAAGGGACAGAGGCTAGCTCAGAGTTAAAGGAATATTTTAACCCTTTTCGCATTTGTCTGGTTTTAAGAGTTGGACCCCAAAATTACTCAAGTCTGGGCTTTAGGCAGCAAAAGGATAAAAAACTGAGCTGGCTCTCTTTAAAGTCAGAAAGATGCTTTTAATGTTTATTACCAACACATTCACATGTTTTTGAACTCTGGACAAAGCTGCACAAGCTATCTCATCTGTCTGTGTTGTGAGAGCTCTTGGCGAGTGGAACTGTTCCTGTATTTAACTGTTTTCTGTATTAATTTTTCGTTTTTTTATTTAAGATTTAGCATTATTTTATTCCACTTCACTATAGCAGTAGCTAACAGTCAGTGTTTTCTTTTTAATTTTTGCATTAGTTGGTAGTTTTTCTGGTGTGTTCTTTTTTTGTGTTTTGTTTGTTTTTTTTCTTTTTTTGGTCTCATTTGATTTTGCTTCACATTTTTACACATTGTTACATTTATGTTAATCCACTGCATTTGTTTCAACTTGCGCAAACCTCTGTCCCATTTGTGTGAGACATCTCTTGTCGTGTAAAAGAAAACCTGAGATGATATAGTTTCCACTGAAATGTCCTTATGTTGTGTTTTTCATTTAATATTTCATGTAATTGTGTTTTTATTTCTTTTATTTTTCAAGGCTAAGCCCTCGTGTAAACAATAAAGAAGAGGAGAGTTATATGTGGTTTTATTTATACTGTATAAATATATCTCCAGTCTGGCACTGAACTGCACTAATTCACACAGAGATTTATTGCCATCATTTCTAAATTTTGTGATTACAGAATGTGTGAATGCCCAACATTTTCAAAGCCTTTTTTTAATGAATTATCCTGCATTGGAGTTTAAAGTGTGACTATATAATTGATGTTCTGCCGTTCGAAACACGTGAATGGAAATGCCTTTCTTCATGTGTCCGGCTGTAGGGCCTACAAGTCATATGTTTATCTTCTCAACATTAAAATGTCAAGACATAAAAGATAATCATCGTTTGTAAAGAAAAGACACAAAATCTAAGAATGTATGCTTAATATCACCACATCAGCTTAGAAATGAATAATTGAAGATCTGATTGTATTAACTTTCGGCTTTACTTCAAAGAGTATAAGAAATAATTGTATTAAGTATTTTTTTGGTTGCAAAACATTCACACGCTCTGTTGAATAAAGTGTAATTGAATATGCAAGAATACATTACAAATAAATAATGTTAAAGATTTTGTGACATCTCAGAGTAAAATTTCCAACTGGGCTGTCACTTCATTCACTTGATGAATAAATACTGTGTATAATCCAGAACTCAAATGTCAACCACTGTTGAGCTCACACCGTCATGTTGCGCACTCATACCATACCTTTGTTGCAGTTGATGCTTATTTGTGGGTCTTTGTTTTCAGTCAGTGAAAACCAAACTTCAGTTGCTGAGGTCTGATGACTTAGCTCGTCATTTATGAATATTGCATTACTTTGCTTTAAGTGGCCGTTAAAAATATTTTAAAAAACTTCTACAAATTCTGTTGGCCACTTTCATGAACAGTCACATCATCAAACAATATTGACCTAGTCCCATAAACATCCTTGCTTTCCTAAGGCATTGCACTGTTTGAGTATATGCCATACTTCCAGTTCTATTACATACTTTTCCCATCACTCTTGCGTGTGTCTTGTTTTAATGCCTCCATGATAGTAGATACAAAGAAAGTAACTCAAGAAAAAAAAACCCTGTTTAGCCAGTTTCAACCACAGAGTAAAACAATTTTGACAAGAGAACATAATTGAAAGGATCTTGAAAGGATCTTAAAAGGATCATTGGCAGTTCTATCCCTGTTTTGTTTGACCTCTTTCACCTGCCCTGGAACTTTCAAGAACCAACCCTCCCTCCTTCTGTGGCATTGGTGAATGGTCTGCTTAAACCTTTCCTCACTTTATTATTGTTTTTGTTAGGCAGTGCTGGTGGTGATAGTACGGTGAAAATGTGAGGGAAAAGTGGTATCTTTAATGTATTTACGGTGGTCAGAACTCAAAGGACTTTGTAAAACGGACCGCCAGCCTGTTTAGACGTCAGACACCATCATTCTTAAACTCTATTATTCTCTTATTATTTTAATACATAAAACCTTTGTGTCACAGTTCAAAACTTATGAACCTGCATAAGAGGCTGTATCCATTCTAATGAACTTAAAAAGAACAGTTGATTTCAACAGGGCCTTTGCTTCATCCTTTCTTCAGATTACAAACCAATGCAGTTAATCAGCTTTACAGTGCAGCATGATGTGTGTGCTTAAACGTTTCAGATTAGATCCAGAGAGGTCTGGTGTTGAAAGGTTATTGGTCGAAATATGTCCCTGATGAGGTTTTGTGCAGCTACATATTAGATCTCTGTAAATATGTCAAGTATTTAGGCCGGAGGATTTGCCTTAGTGTCAGCTGATCAATCATTTCTCAAAAGAAATACCTCTGCTAATAAACTACTTACTCGTCATAAAATAACAAATGTGTTTGTGTCTCACTGTGCAGTCCTGGAACTGCTGTAATTTACTAAATCATTTTAAAACAATAATGCCATTTAGGATCTCTCCTCATGTAGATACACTGATAACAAGTTAGGAACAGCAGCATTTATTGATATTGATTCATTATATTTTGCAACCACAACCTGTTTATATGACAGATGTTATGAGCAAATCCATACAATTATACTTCAGGATGCACTTAACTTACACTTAATGTACAGTAAACGAAGACATACTATACCTTTTCAACTAAAAAAACTTCATCTTTTCTGCAGATTGATAGTTCTTTTTTTTCTTTTTTTTAATCTTTATCATCATTGTAATACTATTTGACAGTTGATAAGATTGAACTGGATTCTCAATGTTTGTACATCCCATGGAAAGTAACAGGAATGCTGCAGTCCACTTCTGCTCTGGCAATCTCGGACAGGTCTTTGGCATTGAGGATGAGGAGGTATGCTGGTTTCTGGGAACCAGGAGCCGCCACAATGGTGAGCAGCACTCCTGCACAAACACCATACACCAGACTCACTTAACAATAGTCCCAAATTCAAAATAGTTTACCTTAAAATGGCTCCCGCGTACCACCTTTTACTTGAATTTCTGTTGACTTACCATCGTCCTCATCTATGCCATCAGGACTCTGCACAAACAGGGGCTCTGATGGGTAAGAGTCGGGCTCTTGCCATACCCAGGTCTCTTTGGTCTTCACATTCAACTTGCAGATCTACATGAGAGTTAGAAAATAAATCAGCAATAGAGCCTACAGTATATTCCTATATACTCAGGGTTATGCTTTCTTACCCTGTCTGGTATGAAGTGGTTGAGACCCAGGGCATAGGCGTATGTGTAATTCTTCCCACCAAACCTCTTGTAGTTGATGTTAGGAAACTCAAATGCTACAAACAAAACGATACAAAAAACACACACAATAAAGGCATCCACAGCATTTATCAAAAACTCATATGTGTTCATGAGTGGGTGTATTGGCACCTTGGCGAGGCGCGGAAAATAGCACCTCGGGCTCCAGCCAGATCGTCCCGTCGGCATGCATTACAGCTGTAGCTGTAGTGTATGGCAGGCTCACAAGGTTTTTCCCCTGCTCCTCCTGCATCAGATACACAACAAAGTGAGTGACGATAAGGGACTTTGGTTCTGTAGGAGGCAGGTTTATGCCTCTGGTGACTCACCTTGTGGACATCCAGGGGAATGACATATCTGCGCACCTCCGGCTGGGGTGCCATCATGGCTGCCTTCTTCACTTCATCCCAGTTGGCTCTCAGGTTGGCCAACCAGAGATAGTTATAAACAAACTCAAAACTGGGAGGAAGAGAGAGTTGTGAGTCTACATTAAACAGATCTTCAATAGGCTTTGAAAAAAATAACCGTTTCAGTTACCCTTTCCATGAGCACAAGTCGAAAACGATGAATCCATCATCCTCATAGGTGTTAATGTGGTGAAACATGCCGATGGGGGCTCCTTTAAACTTGTGGTCGATGTATTCACCTGGATCCTTCTTGGCAATGTGGAAAAGGGTCTACGAAAAGCACATTTAGACAGATGTTAAATTTGGTTGGAGTGGCTATAATGCATAACAAAGTGGATCTAGCCCATCATCTTACTCCTTGGGCCTCATTGGACTCAAAGCAGTCCATGTAGTTGGAGCCTCGGATGCTCCAGGCGCTCAGGAACTTCAGGAGGTTGATTTTCACTGGAGTCTCCACAAAGACAAAATAGTTGTCTGACATACCAAAGCTGAAATTGAAGAAAAGACAACAGAACTGAAGACTTAATCCAACTGTATTTGTGACATATTTGCACACAAAAAAGAAAATACAAAAAACACACACACCTGTGAACATAAGAGGGTTTAAACCTCTCAGCACTCGGGAACTGCACCACCACCTTGGATTTCTCAATGGGATCAGACTTATCTGAGAAAGAAATATGGATATTTAGAAGACATGGCTGTGGCGTTAAAGCCTCTTAAAATGCACTTCCATCCCTTCGTTTACCTGCAAAGAGCATGACATTTATTAAAATCCCTGTCTCTCACTGTCTTAACAGTATCAGTCAATTCCAACCCTGTATAAAATGTTGATATTGTGTACACACACAAAAGTGAAAATAAAAAGTTGCAATACAGTTGTGTTTCATTTGAACGTGACATAAACAGTACACATTTTTTGATTGACTGTCTTTTTATATACAGTAAGCACATTCAGCCTGGCGTTTGTTTTCAGTTTGATACAGTGCTATTCCAAACCTTTCTGTGTAGGTGGGGTCTTGACAATGTTGTAGGCCAGTGTTGCACCTTTTCCCATGCAGTTTCCAATGTTATATACGGTGCCATCTTCCTCAATATGAGGATGTGCTGTCACTCCGTTAATGTTGACGTAGTTGCACATGTCAACCTGCACAGAAAAAAAGGGCTTTCATTATTCCAAACGTACATTTTTTGAGAATTAAAGAAGTTAGATCACATTCTTCCTCCTCAAATTGTACTATTGTACTGATGTACCTTCTTGAGTGTCTCCAAGGTCTCGACATCCACTTTAGTGATGTAGTTGGTCTCTGTACACGCATAGTAATCTTCTCCAATAGGATAGACATTCACCAAGCAGTTGTCTGTGACCTCAACTCCTTTGAAGTATGTGAAAAACCTGTAAACACAGAATAAACGAAAATACTCTGCAGATCAGTGCAACAAATTGCATATGTAATGAATCACCAATTTTATACACTTCAACTGTTTTGAACAAATAACAGTGATAGAAAAATTTCCATATCCAACCAACCTGGAAAAGATATTTTTGCAGGGATCTGGGTACGCAAATGTACCAAACTCAGTTATCACCACACGCTTCTCTGTAATGGCTCGTACATACGCATCTGTCTTGACAAACCTGGAAAAAAACAAAGAAAGATTTTCATCCCAAAATATGAGAAACAAAAAGATGCAGTCAAATTAATTCCTCACTAATCTTGCATGATTTTATCCTATAAATTGAGGTAATTTGTTCAAATGACTACTACAATGTGTATGCAGCAAGTATAACATTTTTCAGTGTGTTCTCTCTAAATAAGCGTGTTTTGAATTATACTGTTCATGCAGTTTCAATTTCTGAAGCTTGATTGTAATTATTGTCAGTTATGCACATCCTGAAACCAACAAAGCTGAAATACTATCCTTGAAATCTTACTTATTGTAATATGTGACTTGGCCATTCTTGAAGTCGAATTTATGCATAAAGGCCTGGCCATCAAAGAGGTGATAGAAGGGCTCATCTCCAACCTCAAAAAGTCCAGGACCCAAACGGAGAAGACTTCCCTTCAGAAAAGAAGGAATCCTTCCTGCAGAATAGACACAAACCGAAAAAAGGTTTTGAATGTTTTACACGGAAAAAACACATTCAATAATAGATTAGAATAGACTGGTAACTAAATTCCCAAGTAAACACACTGAAAAGTCCACAGTGTGAATAACTGTATTGTCTAATTCCGAGTGAAAGAACAAACCTGTAATCGTTGTTGGCAGAACCTCAGCTAGCTCCTCACAGGTCTCAAAAATCTTCTTGTAGTTACCAGCTGGGTGCTCAAACCTGTTATCCAATAGTAAGGACACATGCATTGAATTTGACAAATTTTCAGTAGGTTAAATGTGCATATCTGCTAGTTTAAGTAGAAGCTGCATCTTTGACATGTTAGGACTTTCTTTATTTAATACTCACCGGCTGACCATGTTTCCTTGTTGTTGTTGCAACACACAATTGAAACTGTTGAAAAGCCTGTGGCCACTTCTGAAATGGAAGTCTCCAGTCCCCCAGTAGCTTTGGGGTATTTATTTGTCCCGTCCCCCTCAAACGTAAGGCTCTGAACAGTAAATCTCTCTTCTGGCCAATCGTGTCACACATGTCACATGAACAAGAATACTATTGTGCCTTGATGACTCAATGGCTGCCCCTCTGAAGCCGGATTTATTGAGGAGAACTCGTGCTGCAGAAAATAGTGCTTGGCATAAATGTTGCAATAATGCATGTGATTATTTTTTGTTTGTTTGTTTCCCCAACTGTTTGTTTAGGGCTCTCTGTTAAGGTATGATTATGTTGTATCACACATAGCAAAATCGATTTCAGATAATGGGATACAAAATAGCATTTAGAACAATGTTTAAGACAATTTAAAGCAGAATTATTTTATAATCTGTATAATCAGCATTGAAAGTCAATAGAAATGAATAGCATTAGCTTCACATATGTGACATCAACACATTTAGACCTTTAAAGAATTAACATGAAAAAGGAATTGTTGAAAACAAATCCACATAAATAATAAATGAAATAAAATAAAAAATGTCTTATAGAATAAATATTATAATATCTCTTCTCAGTGAACTGCCACCGTTATAATTAGGCGATATATAACAATGACTGTTACATGTAAAGCTAGTTAGATAAGATGTGCCCTGCTTTTTGGCTGCTTTCAATTCAAAATGCCTGGACTTACTTGTCTCCTTGCCACTATAATCTAGGTGCAGGGATAAGCCTGAAAACAGACTCTGCATTGTTTCTGCTGCAAAAAAACACCATTAGAAAAGAAAGTTTCACCAGAAGCAGTTTGTGACGTTGTTGGCATGCAAAAGCTTACATGTAACTAAATTCAGGTCCTTGAGACAACAATGTTTGCATAGTTTAATAAAGAAATCCCTGACCAAAGTGAACTGACAAGTTCACTTTTTTTTGGCTTTATTATCATACAAATCCTTGGAGGATGTATCAAAACCATTATTATTATTATTATTATTATTATTATTATTATTATTATTATTATTATTATTATTATTATTATTATTATTATTATTATTATTATTATTATTATTATTATTATTATTATTATTATTATCATCGTCATTTGCACACAGATGCCTCACTTTACATTACCTATTAGAAATAAAGTCTTAAAATATAATCAACCAGTATAAAAAGTACTAGCTTAGGTTTAAAGAATAACCCTGAGTATTGTCACAATACTATTTATTACTTTGATTTTGCATTTGGCTCACATGATTCTCATTTTAACTATTTCATGAAATGTATAATGAGTAAAATGAAATGGAAATAGGAAAGAAAAATCCCTAGACATACATAAAAAACCTAATACCATGTTCAGATTTTAACTGCTGTTTTTATCTATTGTTCTTTTCTTTCTTACTTTTTTGTTTATATTTTAAATCATGCTTTTGATTTTCGGCTATGTGATGATGTTTTAATGTCTTTAAGTAAAGCACTTTTAATCACCTCAATTGTCCTATATAAATCAATCAATTGATTTAAATTGTCAATCAATCAATTGTCCTACATACCGTTAATCAACTTGCCATTGCCTTGCCTCAACTAAAAAGAAAAGTAAATAAAATGCCCAAAGCAGGCTATGTATTACGTGAACATATTAAGTCCAATGGGCATACATATACCCCTTAACAGATCATGCAAAACACAATAAGCGATGTGAGATAAATGCAGAAGAACAACCAGAATACTTAAAAAGACCATTTTTTAATATCTATAGATGTGGAATTGTTCAATCAATAATCATCAGAGGTGTCAAGTAACGAAGTACAAATACTTCGTTACCTTACATAAGTAGAAATTTCTGTTATCTATACTTCTTATACATTTTCTCGTAATTATCTGTACTTTTTACTCTTTACATTTTAAAAACAGCCTTGTTACTCTATTTCATTTCGGCCTTTAAAATAAAACTATCCAGTTAAATTGCTCCATCCGGATAGAGGGACTTTGGTTGTGGTTGTGGCACAGATGTTCTTGTCCAGTTTTGTTCTTTCATCCGTTCCCTCAGATTCCTGCAACTAAACTTGGATGTACATTCCAATAAAGGTTAGGATAAATGATAACATGCCTCTGAAGTTTGACTTTTTGCACCATTACAATACTTATAGGCAACTAGTCATCATATCTCCTGCTCTCTGAAACACATGTTAATGCTCAATAGTACACATATATGGTTCTTTAATATATTTGCATTATACTTAATGGCTTTTCCCCCCCCTTACATTACTTTTACTTTTATACTTTAAGTAGTTTTGAAACCAGTACTTTTATACTATTACTCGAGTAAAAAACTTGAGTTGATACTTCAACTTCTACATGAGTATTTTTAAACTCTAGTATTTATTCTTCTACCTGAGTAATGAATGTGAACACTTTTGACACCTCTGATAATCATGCTGCAAGGTTTATGTGCCCTGATCATAGGTCCTGCTGTCACCTGGAGGGCGACCTCTTATGGTTATTGGGGGCCAAACTTTCTTTCTTTCTTTCTTTCTTTCTTTCTTTCTTTCTTTCTTTCTTTCTTTCTTTCTTTCTTTCTTTCTTTCTTTCCTTCCTTCCTTCCTTCCTTCCTTCCTTCCTTCTTAAATAAATCCCTTTTCCCATGGAATTAGCCGTCTATAATCTCGTAAACACGTGAAATAATTACATTTTTTAATTTTTTTTTTACTCTATTTATTTATGAAACACGTTTTCAAGCAAACAACAACTAAAGGTGCATTGCACATTAAAAACTCAATAAAAATACACCTTTTGATGACAACAATGTTTGATGCAGCTTCACAAGCAGACCAGAGATTCAGAGCGATGGTCAGTTTTACGCATGCGCACTTCCTCGGGCATTACCCAATATGGCGGCGAGGCTCAACCGTCGTTTGTCGTTGTCGTCGATGAACAGAGCTTAGCCAGACGATTTACTTAAAAAAACCTACTTAATAACCAACGGATATCGGCTACGATAGTTAAAAATTCTCGTTTTCTGAATTTGTTGTTGCATAAACGGTTTCTGTCGCAAAGATGAGCTACACTACGAAGGTGGTCCAGGTGACTAATGTGTCGCCGAGCACCACGTCCGAGCAGATGAGGACATTGTTCGGTTTCCTGGGAACCATTGAAGAACTCAAGTTGTTTCCTCCAGAGTGAGTAGTAAAATGTCTCTCAGTTGCTTGAAGTCGACGTTAATTATAGGATGTGGTTGGTTTTACGGTTTTTTGTAGCAACGCATGCTTGTTTTCGCGGAGGGCAGGCCCATGCTAACCAGGCTAAAGCCTGATTTACGGTTCCGCGTTAAATCGACGCAGAGCCCTAGGCGTAGGGTACGCGTCGACGCGCCCCTTTGCCGTAGGCTCTTCGTTGGTGTAACGCGGAACCATAAATCAGGCTTAAGAGCTGGACCTGACGTAGTCTCGTGTTGCACCATTAACTTATACTTTTCTTAGAATTTATCTATATTTAGTTATTAAGTATCTGATCAACTGTTAAAGGTTGAAACCATGTTTTTATATATACATATATATATATATATATATGTATATATATTCATGTGTGTGTGTGTGTGTGTGTGTGTATATATATATATATTGTAATGTGTGACAGACAGGGAGGAGACGGCTCGTACTTTCTTGCCAGTTTATTACCGAGCAGGAAAACAAACAACCAGGTTCTCTGACAATCCCAACGGCAGACTAACACTCTAACGTCTAACGTCTCCGGTAGAACTTAAAACAACCCCTTAACAATAACAACAGAAGAAGGAAACCCCGGAGTTCTAAACCTCCCGGTGACAGGCAGAGAGGATCGCTACAATATATATATATATATATATATATATATATATATATATATATATATATACTCACAGACAGACAACTGAGAGAGGAGACGTGTTAAAAGTTGATCTTCTTGTTATCCAACTTCCCCCATCTTGTTTTGGGCGCAAATTGATGCACATTTCAGTGTTCTAACATTACTTGATGTATAAATCATTTTTTGAAAAGAAAAGATAAAGCATACCGTATTCTAGATTGCAAAATCTAAATATTTTAATTGGCGAAGAAACACAAATATCACTTTTCTAAATCAAGAATCTTACAATGTTTGTTCGGCTGCTTTGCAGTTTCTCTCTACTACAGGCAGCCACACAAATTGTTGACCTTTGGATAATGTTTTGACACTATTGTTTCCAGTCTGTACCAGATTTTGCATTAAAGAGGGCTTTTTTCCAAGCTAAAGAATCAGAATATTTTCAATTTTATTTATATGGCGTCTATTACAACAGAAGTTGTCTCTAGGCGCTTTCCAGAGACCCAGAACATGACCCCCGAGCAATTATTACATAAACATAACATTAAAAATGGAAGGTAAAAACTCCCCTAGTTGGAGTAAATCCTTAAGCCAAACAGTGGCAAGTAAAAACTCCCCTTAACTCCCAATTTACAGATATGGCAACTGTTTTGTCGTTTGGCTTTTGTAACTGTAATTTTTATGACATTTTACTTTCATCCATCTCAACAGTGATTCTCCGATGCCAGTTACATCGCGGGTCTGCTTTGTGAAGTTCCAGGAGCCCGAGTCTGTAGGAGTGTCTCAGCATCTGACTAACACTGTGTTTGTGGACAGAGCCTTGATCGTGGTCCCATTTGCTGAAGGTTTGTCTCATCGTTTTGTCTGTTGTGCTCTTTATTTGATTGAATGGCATGACCTGTGACAGTGTAAATTAGTTTAAAAAAATGTTTATATATTCCATTTGTCCCCTTTTTTTCACACCAGCACACCCCAGTCTACATCTACATTTTTTAAAGATAATTTGATTGGAAGCTACAAGTGTAATTCCTCCTGGTTATATGAAGTGTATACTCTTTTCTTTTTTTTTTTGATAACACATTTTATATGCATCACTTTGCATTTATCATTTAGTGTATTTTACTTTACTGGAGCAATACAACAGACCTTTTTTCTGGCCTTAGCATAGAATCATTTGGATTACATTCAAAATGTACACAAAATGTGCTTTACATGTGAGAAGCTGAATATTCCCCATCATTGGGCACAGACGCTTCTGCGTTCAGAGGTGAAGTAGAAAGGCACTTAACCAGATGCATATTTATTTTCTCCCCCGTATTGGACTATCCACTGTTAAACCTCTCTTTGTTATTTGTGTGTGTGTATGTATGTGTGTGTGTGACTTTTATAGTGAAGAAGGCAAAAGCAGGTCCCTCGTTGATGGCTGAAAGTGGTCCTCTGCCTGCCAACAGGGAATTGTAGACATTTGCAAGGGCCAACAAGCATTCAAGCCCCATCCCTCTCTTTTGTCCTCTATTCTGTCTCTGCCTGGTCTTTCTCTTTTCCTTTTTTCTTTTTTTTCTTTCCTAGGTGATTTTATTTAAAGCAAAAATGTTACATATGAGGGCTATTCAGATCTGCTGCTTATAATGCAGCTTACTCAAACACTTGAATACTGGGTGGCCAGTGATTTTTATTAAGATTGTTACTTTTGTTTTTTAAATGTAAAGTTTCTCAAAGACAGAATGACTAGAAACTACAACATATTTGGATTCTTAGACATTTGGAGAACCAAATGTCTTAAAAATCTGTAATTGAAATGCTTCCTCAAAACATCAGGTTTTTTTGTTTTTTTATCCCTGTATTTTCCCCCTTTCCTCCCCTCCTACATTACTTAGTTTTTTTTTAGGATTTAGCTGTTTTTTTTCCTAAGATAAACAATTAATTTGTATTTCTGTGACCTGATTCCCTGTCTAATATTTTTTCTTAAGGGATTGACAAAAATAACTTTGAAATACTGCTAGTTATTTGAGTCTAGTGACAAGGGGTTGTAGAAAAAGACTACAAAAATTGCAGTGTTTAGGTAGCCTACACTTCAGGCTATATTAACAAAAAATCACCTTATTTTCTTAATAGTATGAGCTAATCTCGGACTTAAAAAAGATGAATGGTTTTCATGTTTTGGGCAAATTATTAAACAACTCATTGTTATAAATTGTTTAAGATAGCCAACCGACATGATATAGTGTTGGTGCCATATTCTCTTTTAACAGTGGTCTCCTTTTGTTGTTGTGTTTTACAGTTCTTTTTCCTGGCTCAGCCAGTCCTGTATACCAGGCCCTGCTGAAAATACCATCCAACAGTTTTGTGTCCTGCAGCAATTTCTCTCTCCAGTGTACATTTGTATTTAAATGTTGTCACTGTTTTGTCCATATTTAGGTCATTTCATTTTGTGTAAAGGTTTTATTGGGATAAGATTATGGGCGAAATGATTACGAGGTGTCTCTCTTTGGGGGGAAAAATAAAAGAACCAAAAGGTAGTGCACATTTCTTCTGAAGTTTAATTTTATTGTAAAAGGGTTGCAAAAAAGGAAGTGACACATATGTAAGTCAATTGATGCAGTGTGAAGTAAGGATTTTAAACTAATGATGCACAGCGGGCAGGCTACCTACCCTGAAATTTATTTCCATTTAGCAGACAAACCATTTAACCCTCCGAAATGTGTTTCTGGTAAGTAGACACTGATAGCTTGTATAGTGTTCCTGGCAATTCCCTAAAATTCTCTCTGTTGTTTGTATCTCGATTTTTCTCTGTGTGCTTTTAGTAGCGAAGCCGCCAGCGTGAGTCGCTTGTTTCAGTAAGCATCTAAATGAAAATTGAGGGCTCACCCAACTGGAGAAGCAGCTGTTCTTGCTAACGTTTGGTTCATGACTTAAAAAACACATTCAGGTGATACATTTTTGGCAGTGTTCATTGGAGTAGTCTGATTTATTCCAGCAATAGTTATGTCACTGCAATGATTATTTTGAATAGAGGGAACTCTGATCTGTAAGGTAACCATTTTATTGAAACTAATTTCAAGAAATGCAGTGAGAAGACTTTTTTTTCTGACTTTTCCACAGCGTCTTCTGTGTATGTTGTGTTTATACATCCCTTCTTAATACCTGCTTTGTATTTTCCTATAGGATCTATTCCAGATGAGGCTAAAGCTTTGTCCCTGTTGGCACCGGCCAATGCTGTTGCAGGAATTCTGCCTGGAGGCGGCCTTCTTCCAACACCGAATCCCATGCCTAATCCAGGTGTAAGTAGCTCAATGTTCATTATTACATGTTCTGATCACAACATGTTCTTTATCAGCAAACACATTATTCATGTTTTTTAAACGTCTTTATAACCTGGACATATTGAAAATTGGATTTATTGCTACAAACAAGAAATAAATATATTTTAAAAAATAATTTAAGAGAATTTTGCTGATCAAGACAACTTGTTGCATAGAGCAACACTTGACCCAGGAATAAGTTTGCTTTAATTGAAAAGTCCACCAGGGAGCAACTTTGGTGTTGCAGGTTGTTAATTAACATAATAGGTGAAGCTAACATCCATTTTATTGAGTTCATGGAATTAAAAAGTTTTAAACGGTAGTGATTAAGTTTGCATCAAGATACTTTTTAATAATTTGTGTTGAGAAGAATAAGCGACTTTTAACTTGAAATGTAAACCATGACTGTGTTGGAATAACAAGTTATTTGTTCATTTCAGCTTGGACAGAACCCCTTTGGTGGTCCAGGCATTGATCCAATGGCAGCATTTGGATTCCCAGGACCCAACATGAACCCCCAGGTTGGAACCTTTTATCGCTGTGCTTTAAATACAGTTTTTGTTTGTCAAAATTTCCTGAATATTCTGTGGAATTAAGCGTGACCATCTTTTTCCTTCTGTCTCCATACAGGCTGCTGACCAACTGTTAAAAATGATGACGGATCCAAAGTAAGTTTCTGCAAAGATGTTTACCTCTTGCAATTTGGGGGGAGATTTGACAGTTTTTTAAAAGTTATCATTAGTCAACTAACTAATATTTATCCATAAGACTTAATCCCTTGGCTGCTGGTCTAAACCTGAGTGCAAGCCTGAAAGCTGACGCATCTAATAAAGAGATTGAAGAGGCCATGAAGAGAGTGAGAGAGGCCCAGTCGCTCATTTCTGCTGCTATTGAACCTGGACGTAAGTGGAAGTATAAATTCATAAAAAACTTAATTAAAATTCTAACTTTTAACTTTTCATGTCTTTAAAAATGATGATGCACATGTGCATGACTTGAAGCTTGAAATGTAAAAACATGCATGTAGCTCTGGTCATAATGGGTAAAAGATTACACACTATTGTGTGATAGGTTCTAAAGTTTCACACACAACTTTGTCATTCATTTAGACATTTCTAATTTATTTCTTAATTCCTGATGTTCAGATATTGTTAAAGATCCATCAATGTACCCAGAAAAATTGTCTAAGCAAATTTGATTTTGATATGCTGCAGACAAAGACAGCAAAAAGAAGCATTCTCGCTCTCGGTCCCGGTCCAGAAGACGAAGATCCAGGTCTCGTTCAAGACACAGGTAATTATAACTGGAACAACTTGTATGCAGATATTTTGTAATGTGCGTTTAACTGATATGCTCTGAATGTCGAATCGCAGGCGAACCAGGAGCAGATCAAGGCGTAGATCAAACTCAAGAAACAGAAGGCGCTCCAGAAGTCCACGTAGGAGACATACCCACTCTCGAGACAGAGGACGAAGATCTCGAAGCAGGTCCAGGTAGTTTAAACTATACTCTGAAAGAGTTGTGCTTTGTGAGATTAAAGCCTTCTGACATTTTAGTGCTGGGTTAATCTACAGAGAAAGGAAGAAGGATGATGGTGGCGGGAGAAAAAAATCCAAAACACCACCCAAAAGCTACAGCACAGCCAGGCGGTCTCGCAGCATCAGCCGGTGAGTACAGATCATGTCTTCAAGTACAAGTTATTTCACCATTGAAGTTTAAATGTGGTGAACTTAATCACACAGACGATATAAATACTGACTTGGCCATACTGCTATGAAAGTCAAATGTGGAGTACTTTTTTGTGTATACCCTGCTTTAAGAACAGTATTTTGTTTTTCAGTCATTTGGTCTGAATAAGTTATATTTTTTCCTATTTTGCTACACAGGAGACGCAGGAGAAGTCGCAGTGCCAGCAGATCTCCTCCTAAGAAGTCTCCTAAAAGGAGAACCTCTCCAACTCCATCTCCTCGGAGGTTTGTGTGTCCATTATTGAGTGGTAGTATTGGTTGTTATAACAAAATCCTAGTGTGAAGTAGAAACGGGACCAAAATTTGACGTGCTCAGTTTCTACCATTCCTCCTGACTGGGGCAGCGTACTCTTGAGTGATCTAATGAGATAGAAAGATAGATACTTTATTCATCCCGAAGGAAACTAAAGACATTCTTATGTTCTGGCAAGGCCCCAAATACCAAACCGTAATGCTCGAACCTTAAAGAAATTACTTATTTTTTTCTTCCTAATATGTCTAATTTTAAAATGTTTTCTTTTTCACCTTGTACAGACATAAGAAGGAAAAGAAGAGGGAAAAGGAAAAGGAACGGGACCGCAGGAGTGATAAAGAGCGCATCCGTGAAGAACGAGAGCGTTCCACCAGCAAGAAAAAGAAAAGTAAAGACAAAGAACGGGAGCGAGAAAGGAAATCCGATGGAGATAAAGCAGATGTGAAGGTTGGTTCGTTATATTTTCAGAGGATGTAAATTATGGGTAGATTTGTGGGAAATTTACATTTTTATCTGTTGGATAAATAAATCTGACACATGGATCTAATAAAGTAATGATAATGGTGACATTGCTGGCTAGCAGGTAGTGCCTTTTTAAAACGGGCTGTTTCGCTCATCACATCGTGAGCTGCGCTTCCCTGGTAGGACCCATGTATGGCACTGTATCTGCCTGACTGGAAATGAGCGTTGGCATCACAATACTGGAGCTAACACGTCTTCACCAGTCTGGTTGTTTTTGTCAGATAACACTGCTGCTGATTTCAAAGAAAGCCTTCTTTTCACACACAACCAGTCTTGAATCTCACACAAACGGTCATCATGGCAGCAAAGCTGTATTGAAAGAACCTGAACTAGCTGCTTTATAGTATTATGACTGAAACGATACCATGAAGTATTGGTATTTCCATTCAGCAGCTTTTGAGAACTATAAAAAAGATTTGTAAGTTGTATTCACTTACTGTTTGGCCATAGCTACTAAAATATTAGTTTTTCATAACTGTATCTTAGAATGTTTTTTTATTTATTCTCCTGGATGCACACACTGCAGATCGCTTGCAGATATCAAATATAAAAATATGAACTTAGTGGTTATCGGTACCGGGCCATACAGAAGCAGTTAACCGTAAAGAAAAATGATATGGTGCACCCCTCATATTTGCTGTGCACTTATGTCTTAGACGGCAAGGGCGTCACTGTTCTGACGATCTCTAGACTGTGCACCTTAAAAATGTCACATAACCCACTGGTGTCAACTTCACAGATCACCAGAGATTATGATGAAGAAGAACAAGGGTATGACAGCGAGAAGGAGAGGGAGGACAGGAAGGATTCAGACGATTCTGCTTTGTCTCCTCAGTCTGTAGAAGGTAACGGCACGTCGCGGCTCGTGAAGCAGGCCAAAGTTAACGGTGCAGATGATCACCATGAAGAGGACATGGATGTCAGTGACTGAGTGGTCTGCCCCACTTTACCCCCCACATTATCCCTCCAGTTTGTTTGTAAATATACTATGTGTTTTTTTTTTTTTCCAAAAATCTAAAATGTGAAGTGTTGGAGAAATAAAAAAAAACTGTTAATTGTGCTGATGACAATACTGTTTTTTGCAGAATTGTTTGGCTAATGACTTTTTCTCGGTTTGTCATAGTAAGTATTCAGTGGCTCTTTGCCACCACAGCTGTGATTAGTAAAAACTGGAATTAGATTGGACTTGCTTCTGTCGAGCTCGTTATCAAACTTTGTCACTTCTTGTATTGTATCTTGTGTTTTTTCATATGTGTTTGCTGTTATGTCGGGTCTTTTTTCCCTCCTTCACATAGAAGTTGCATCTTGCTCATGTGGAAGTGTTTTATCAAGGATACCTTTTTATATAATAAAGCCTGTTTAAAGAGCAATGACTTTGATATTTTAATTTTTTTTTTATCTCAAGTGACAAGACCTGTAGAAAAATGGTAATAGCTATAGACAGAATTAAGCAAGAGAGACGGACAGAAGAGAATGTTTGAAGGATGGCTGGATTTTTCTGAATTTTGCATGAAAAATTAGGCATTAATAAAATACCAGAGTTTAATTTTGCATCAGTACACCATACCGACTCTAAATCAATTGTCATTAAAAACTGCTCAGAATCCTACATTTCTAAAATATTCAGCGTTTCCTGTTAAGGATGGTGGGACATGCCTTTAAGTACACTCAAGTGCTACTTATACTGCCTGGTGATAAGTACTAATGGATTATTTACTAAAAATTGATTAATTAAAATTAGACACTGCTTTTGAATTGTGGTTCAACAAAAAAAAAAAAACTGACACTGAGCAGCACACAAACGGTTCCTAAGCCTGTTCCTGCGATTACAGTTGCAAATTTCAATCACAACTTTAGGGTCCACCGGACTGTAACCAACCTCAATAAATGTGGATGTAAGAGGAGAACTGATGGCAAATTGAAGAGACAGCTGAAACAAATGACAACAAAAGAACCCAGAAGACTTTCCAGAGATTCACGTGAACTCTAAGGCCAAGGTCTATCAGTGTCGGACCGCTTTGTTGCTGTTTAAAGATAAATTGAGTGAATGGAAGATGTCCAAAGAGAGCTCTGCAGTTGAACACTTGCAGTTGATCCAATTCAAAATGTGATTGCGTATAAAACCCATAACGGCCTAGTCCCACAATATTTGCAAGACCTAATAGTAGCTTATATTCCTAATAGAGCTCCACGTTCTCAGAGTGCAGGTTTACTCGTAGTTTCCAAATGTAGATTTGGAGGATGGGCCTTCTATCAGAAACCGTTACAATGGAACCAACTTCCTGTTTGGGTTAATGAGGCTGACACCACCTCCACCTTTAAAACCAAACTTAAAATGTTTGTGTTTAGTAAAGCTTGTAGTTAGTTTAAACTTTAATGTGTTAGGGCCAGTAGTCATCGCAGCAGCTACAGGTCAAGACTAACGCAAAGCTTCCCTATAGACCTACGCTGCAGGGGGACACCAACATGATCCACCTAATGGTGCCAATCACTCTTCTCCTCTCCTCTTTCCTTTCCTCAGATCAACCCTCAGATATTAATTAGAAGTATCGCTTCACCATAATTGTTCTTGTAGTTTGTTGTACTGGTCCCTCCTTTTCTCTTCTGGGCATGTTTGCAGGCCAGAGCTTCAGGAGCTGCATGCTGCCCTGCAGTCCCCCCCTCTGATCATCCCAGTGTCTGCTGTCTACATCTGTTTATGTAGTCATCCCTGTAGTACACCAACTCACCATTGTGTCTTTGTCTCTCCTCTCTGTTCTTCATTTTCTGTCTGATCTCCCTTTTTTACCCGGCTGGCCTCCGGCAGGAGGGTCCCAACTTATGAGTCTGGTCCTGTTCAAGGTTTCTTCCCTCATAAAGGGGAGTTTTTCCTTGCAACTGTTTGGCTTTAAGGTTTTTCTCCCACTAGGGGAGTTTTTGCCTGCCATTGTTTATGTCATCATTTCTTGGGGGTCATGTTCTGGGTCTCTGGAAAACGCCTAACTTGTCAACTTGTATTGTAATAGATAGTACATGAATACAATTGAATTGAACTGAAACATGCAGTCTGGATAAGAAACCGTTCAAATCTGAGACAACTGGAGCAGTTTACTCATGCAGAGTGCACCAAAATAAATCACTTGACTGGAATAAATGCCTACATGGTTGTGCAAAAAAAACAGAAAATTGAGGTACCATTTAATTTGTCAAGGCTAGTTTCATTAGGGTTTTTCTTTCTTTAATGGAAAGGTGACACATATTTGTCCACAGCTGTGAATGTTGGTCCGCCTTTTGCTTTGATTGTGGCAGAAGTTCACTGTGGCATTGTTTCTGTGACCAAATCCAATGTCACATGTATTTCTATTTAGAGTCGCACCAATTTAAGATTTTGCTGTGATGATGGAAGAATAAAGCTTTTTCCAGCACATCGCAAATATTTGCAATAGGGTTGAGCTTTAGACTAATCCATGTATGGTTAATCCATGTGTGAAAGTGATGTTCCATGCTTCCTGAACCTCTCGTTTGCAATTTAAGCCTTATAAATCCTGGCATTGTCATCTTAAAATATGCCTGTACCACCAGGAAAGGAAGAAAAATGTATTGATGGAAAAACCTGGGCATTCAGGTAGTTTACTGGCCTCAATCCTGAATCTAGACCTGAACAACCGAAGCAAGACCAGATTATAGTAGACACTCCTCTTGTAACGTGATGCAGGTTTGGGCTCATCAGCCCACATGACATTTAGTTGCCAATCTTTATCCTCCCCAGTAAATAAAAGTTTAAAACGCTTACTTAGTTAGTTAGATCAGCTGGTGACGTGTTCCTTTGGCAAGGCAGTTCATTAAACAAACAGTGGCACATTTCTTTTCCAATAATGTTTTTCAATTGTTAACACTAAGCTCTTCTTGGAATAGTCTTAATGATTCTTGCACAAGGTCAGTTGAATTGTGATGCTGGTGCTTTATTTAAAGGGATGTGAAGTATGGATGAGGTGCATATTAGCTGAGGTCAGCAAAAGCTCAATGGATCAGACCATTTCCTGTCTGTACACGTAGAACAGCCAGCTACATCAACTTCTCCGCTCAGTTTCTTCTCCTTAGATTTGTGTGTATATTTCCAACCAAAAAAAAAAAAAAAAAAGAGGGGGGAGGAAAGTATACACAAACTACCATCACAGATATCATTTATGAGCATTAAAAGTTGTTTCAAATCTTAGTGTTACAATTTTCAGTTTGTCTTTAAATACCAGTGAATCTGCAGGTAATATAACTAAAGTTTAGAGAATATAGCTTAAAAGATGCATGTGATCCAACAGGCCAACGCAGCCATAGCATGCCTTAAATATCAGTGCAGTCATAAACGATAAACAGTTTACCTGATATCCCCGTTTGGGTTCTCTCCCACACAAACGTACATAGAAGAAACCTCGATACAGTACAATTACTCACTCACACCGAACACAGAATTCATACTATCGTCACAAAACATGGAGACAGTTGAGAGGTAACATGAGCTAACCTGAAAACACAGGAGACTGTGTCCTGCACAAGGAAAAGGCTTCAATAATGAACTGTTAATGTGGTTTTTATGCTAAAGTTTATCCCAGCTGGTTAAAAACATTCTTAAGTACTGGAAATGTATTGCTACACAGTGTTACTCCTTTTGAGTTTATATTTATACTTATAGAGTATGTAACGTACAAATGAATAAGCTCAGTTTGAAGATATAGCTATATCTGTGATTCTTTTTCGTTGTGAAATAAAGAGGAGACATGTATTATTTACATGATGGTGTCAGTGCAGTTATAAGAATGAGTGTTCACTCACTGACTAGAGTAGATATTAAAATAGTCAATGAGGTGTACGAGCCGTTTCATTTGACAGCTTTCACAGTAGAGAACAGCAGGCATCACTCATTTCATAAAAATGACAGCCTATACTCATCTATATATCTGATGGTGCTCAGTTATATCTTCTTGCATTGCTTTGCTTTGGATACATCAGCAGAATGAACGATGTGCGATCGACAAGACCAGTCCCCTTCCTCTCCCTTTTTAGACAGCAAATGTACTGTATACAGAATAAGACGATTCAAGCGTCCTCAGCGTCGGATCCACCCTCCCAAACCTCGCTAGCCATTTCCTGTTTGTGTCAGAAATGTCAACGGTTCAGAGATCAGGGAAGTGACAGGGGTCTTCCTTGTATTCTGCAGGGATGAAGAAAATAGACTCTTCAAAGTCATCGTAGCGGAATTCCTGAAAGGTGACGGTCGCTGTGATCGTGGGGAAGACGGGGATGTCTGCAAAGGCAGGAAACGGAACAGGAAAGCATGTTATTTTTCTGAACCTGCTCTTGAAAGCTCACCCACCCAGGACCCGAGCGACACGCTGACACGTACCGAGTTTGACTGGAAACCCAGGTGGCAGTTTCATCTGAACGAACTCTCGAAGTTTGCTGAAATGCTTGAACGGGGCTACGACTTCCAGCACGTTTAATAATCTGGAGACAAAAGAGAAGGAGTTGTCAGCTCTGTTGTTTTATAGTATCGTATTTGATAACAATGGTGACATATGGAGAGAGATGGGGGAGGACAACATGCAGCAGGAAATAAACCTGGGTTCTTGACCATTTTCCATTTACTTGAAGCCAAATGTAGTGAGATGACGCTGTGGTTAATTCGAAGAAGAAATAATAAATCAAGGAACCCCAAACATGCGTGCCTCTTATTAGAACAAAGGACAAGATTCTTGTCATGGCCTGTTATGAGAGTAGTTTGAGATTAGCTCTGGATAAACTTTTCCTTCAATACGTTTGTCAAATTAATCTGGATAAAAAAAAAATGCACAAGATGTCACTATAAACTTGATGAATACTGTTCAGTTTCAGTGAAAACAGCCTAGATGTATATAGTTATGGTAAAGAAGGTTTATAAGACGCCCTTTAATGAGTTTACATTCAATAATGACATTTTTGCAAAGGGTTTTCACGAGTCAGTCCTGTGCTCGAGTCACATGACCCTCAAATGCAATGATGAATACTTTGGTTGCTTGAATACAATAACTAGTCTTAATCAACTACACAGTGTGGCGTTACACCAAGTGTGTCTACGACTTCTTGATATCTCACTTTAAAGAAATTGTGTCTGCATAAACAGTTAGGAGTGAAATCTAGAGAATATAAACCACTAGGATCAGACTTAATATTATACAGGACTGTCTCAGAAATTAGAATATTGTGATAAAGTTATTTATTTTCTGTAATGCAATTAAAAGAACAAAAATGTGTATGTACTAACTGTATGTTATGTCTCATGTTAAGACAATTGTCTTCTTTCTTTCTTTTTTTTTTTTCAATATTCATAGATTCATATTCGAAATAAACACTACTACTAAAAAAAAAATGTCCTACATTCTGGATTCATTACAAATCAACTGAAATATTGCAAGCCTTTTATTATTTTAATATTGCTGATTATGGTTTACAGTTTAAGATTATGATTCCCAGAATATTCAAATTTTTTGAGATAGGATATTTGAGTTTTCCTGGTAAAGCACTACCGCTTTTGTCCAAAAGATGCCGCCAAACTCAGAAAAGCTGAAAGTTACGTTGTGCTGCTTTAAACTGTAAGCCATGATCAGCAATATTATATAATAATAATAATAATAATAATAATAATAATAATAATAATAATAATAATAATAATAATAATAATAATAATAATAATAATAATAATAATAAAACGCTTGCAATATTTCAGTTGATTTGTAATGAATCCAGAATGTATGACATTTTTGTTTTTTTAAATTGCATTACAGAAAATCACAATATTCTAATTTTCTGAGACAGTCCTGTATGCTACTAAACGATGCAACACTGGTCTTTTCTTTTCTTCCTGTAGGTGATTATGATATTAAACTGCACATTATAGAAGTAGCAAATATATTTTTTACCAACACAGAACATAAAATGCAACAGAGAAAGTTACATTAAAAAGACATTAGCTGTGACGAAGAATGCGGTTTTAATGTTGTCTCTATTAATGGTCATTCAGAGGAGGAGATAAAGCAATTTACTACAATAACAGACCCTGATGAAATCTTACATTATCATGTGCACATTTTAACATGTGTGTTTCTTTTCAAATGCACTTTTACCCAAATCCTGTTTGTTTGTTGTCCATAAACTCTTTCACGACCACGAGTCAACACAACACAATCTTTACTTGAAAATGAAAATAACTTATAGATTTAAAAAGCCATAACTTGTTGTTTGTGGTGTATTACAACTTTAAATTATAAAGCAATATCCCAGAAGAAGAAAAAAAGAAGAATTGGAGTTGAAACATTTGGTGCCAACATTTGGTCTGGGATTCACTCGGCCAGTTTTGAAATTGAAGGAACTGATGATTCTGTTTGTCTTTTATGAACAGAGTAAAAAATCTATTTTCTATAATAAAAATAAATAAACAAGTCTACCTAAATACTTCATCAAAGTTCAATAAATTTTAAAGAAGTGTCATGCTGCTGTGCGAGAATATGACATGACAGCAAGACCATAAAACAAGACTAAAGTGAAGTTTAGTGAATTATAAATATGATTTTTTTTTGTAGTCCTTTAACAAGTAGACGAGCTGATTCAATAAGCATTCGCTCTCTCTTGTCCCTGAAGAAGCTGATAAGTGAAACCCTTTTCACATCCCAGGCCTTCTTCGTTGTACCGTTACATCTGCACTCAACCTTTTCCTGAAATCCCAAGTGTGTTTAACCAAGAACGAGCAGCACGGGGAGCTTCGTAAATAGTGTGACGAAGGACAGGATGTACTTACGACTCGATGCCCAGAGGGAAATCCTGGCTCATGGCTACAGTAGCTTTGAAGTTCTTTTTGCTTTCCTTACACACAAGGTCCCGGCCAAGATGAGGAGGCCTGGAGGTGGGAAGAGACGGAGATAAATGTATAAAGGTGTATTACACACTCAGCAGATGCATTTGTGTAGCTGCCGTGAATAAATTAGCCAACGACTGATGAAATCACTCTAAATACGAGGCGCTTACTTTCCGCGCTCTGCGCTGATGTACTCCTCCCAAGAAATGGTGTTGGGGGCTGGAGCTGTGAGAGATTGCCTCCTCACAGGCTGCAGAGTAAAAAACATCCATCAGTTGCATAATCAACACGATCAGCATGTAAATTTAATTAGCATGCTAATTTTCCTTCATCACCTCAAAGTTCTGCTCACTGATGCTGCCTCCTTTACTCAAGCTCTCCATGATGGCTTTGTTCCTCAAGATGTCCTCCTCACTCAAGTGTTCCCGCCGCTTCCTCGACTCTAGCATCAGGCCGTTCACTGAATAGAAGTCGGCCAGGAAGTTTCCAACCCTCTCCTGCGAAGGAAGCAAACAGATGTGGGAAAGCCGTCCCGAGTTACACGAGTTATAACATGAATATTTATCTGTACCAACTCATAACGCAAGAAAAGTACAACTATAAAGATGCACATTTTTTTAAAGTCAGAAGATAAACTTGACGTGTTGTGAGATTAGTAAAAAGATGTTGCGGCTCTGAAAGATAAAACCACTGCAGGTGAATGTGGATGTAAGAAACAAATGATTAAGTGGTACCAAGCTGAAAGACTGTGGTTTTGTTATTGTTTGCTAACTTTCCTCCTATGTGCATTCACAAACCACTCGGCAACTGATTGTGGTGACACTGCTTAACTAGAATAACAATGACTGCGTTTACATGCAGTCAATAGCCCTTTTAAAACCTGAATATTAGCAATAAACCGGTTTTGCACAGCCATGTAAACACCAATAACCCCTTTGAATAACTGGAATTTGCTCATATTCCGGTTAAAAAAAAAACCTGAATATGACCCCAGGGTTACTCCTTTTAAAACCCGAATATTCGGATATTGGGATATCTCGATCAAACAGAACATGAATTTGTTTTTCTGCGCATGCTCTTTTCGCAAGGAATCTTGGTCTTTTGAGTCCAGGAAGTTCTTATAAACATGGAGAAACGCAAGACCATGCCACACTTTTGGAGTGAGGAGGAGACTAATCATTTTATAAATGTAATGAAGGATATGAACATTTATGCCACTTTTGCACTAGTCTTTACTCGGCCCGACTCGGCTCGTCACGCCTCTACCCGCCTCTACCCGTTTTGTCCCCGTTTGTTTTTCCACAGCCAGGGGAGAAGTGGGGGGGTTGGGGTGAAGCTGCTGTGACGTACTCGATTGCGCAACCGCTTTGTTCATGTCAGCGCTGATCAGAAATCAGCTGGAGCCGCGAGCGGCTGAGAGTAAAACAGCCTGTCTACATCCCTTTTTTAATTTTCTCGACAGCCACCAGGTTTATGAACATCTGCACCTCAGATTTGGATCACCAAACAGACGTTTTGCGCTTTATAATAAAATCGCCACGAGCCGCGAGTCGCGCTGACTCCCGCTTCCTGATTCAAACGTCTGACCGCCCCGCCCCCGATCAATCAGTGGCGCGGAGGGTGATGACGTCAGAAATAGTCCCGGCTCAGCCCGGATAGAACCTCGCCAGAATGGTTACAGAAAATGTATCGGCTTGGAGCGGCTCTACCCGTCTCAGTCCTTAGTGCAAAAGCGCAAGACGGGGCCGTGGCAGGTAGAACCGAGCTGAGGCAGGACTAGTGGAAAAGGGCCATTAGAAAGACCCGGGATAGCTAGATTTACAAGAAGGTGAGCGAAAAGTTGCACAAAGCAGCATTTGTTTTGAATTTGGATACAGGAAGAAGAAGCGGAAATGACGGTAATTGCGTCATGACGTTCTCCGTGCGTCGCTGGTTTGATCGGGATATCCCAAATGATTAATTACCATGTATACAGGGATAACCCGGTTTGCTCACGCATGTAAACGGAATATTCTGAATGTTTCAGTAACTGGAATATTAGCAATAACCCGAATTTTGACTGCATGTAAGCATAGTCATTGAAGCTACCTAATAACCACTCTGGAATACGACTACGTGTGAATGCTGCAGGAGCATCTACACGTGAGTGAGTGTGTGCTGGCAATAGTTTGTCCTTGAGACTTCTTGCCGTCAGCATATATACTGCTTTCCACTCGCTGAATTGTACTGCAGATATGTTAAAACGTATATATAGCGTTAAATTCCAAATATAAAACTAGACATCAATAGAAGAATGTATTTTCTTATAGACCGTACATAGTCTCAAGTTATTATTTTGTCTGTGATAATGAATTTATTTTAATTTGGGTCATTAATAGTGACTGGTGTCAAACTACAACCGATCAACACGCTCGTCTTTAGTTTCTGACTCACATCAACAATGAATTTCTCTGAACGTTATGTTCATTTAAAAAGGAATCACAACATAAAGAGAGTGCATGCAGCAGCTGGACTGCAGCAGCAGCAGAACAGCCCAAGGTTGTTCATGTTCATTCAATAGGCCTTTTATTCTGCATTGAAAATGTGATGTTTAACCAATATCTTCCTGAAGGTCCCAGTTGACTTTGTTGAGCCCATCAGGGCGGGACAAGGACCAACTTTCTTATTAGTAAAAGGCTTCAAGTGATGCTTGAATTAATGCAGAGGTTTTAATGCAGGATTTTTAGCATAAAGTAGCGTCACTGTGTCCTTTCATACAAGCCTTACTGTTTTATCCTCCCTGAAGAGCCAGCCAATCTGACTACGAGAGAAAGTGATGGACTTGGTTGACAGAGTTGCAGAGTAGACGTCGCTGCTCATCAGAATATCCACTTCTTCCTCAGTCTCCATCTCTGACTCCTTGGAGGCGGGGGGAGAAAGTTAGGGCTTCTTTTTTCATATCAAACGGATGACAGAATAAATGAACGACACGGGTCTGGTCAAATCAGTCACTAACCTCGTGGTGTATTCTTTGGTAAACTTTTGCCTCGTTGTCCAGAACCACGAAGGACTGGGCGGGTGCAGCATCACCATTAAAAATGAAGCTCAGATCTCCTCGCTGACACTTCATATCATTGAAGTCTATGAGGGTGGTGTCAAGTCTAAATCAAGATAGAGGACAGAGAATTGAGAGGCTGTGAAGTTTGTTACGTCCTACTTTTAGATCTAAAAGGAGGTTCTTGGCCTGGATATCAACTATTTGATGCATTTAACACTCATTCTATTTTCCTCAGGAGCAAGTACAGCACAGCCTTTATACTCGTTGTGCGGCGTCTTACCTGATATTAATGCCCTGCTTGTAGATTTTACAAGTGTCAGATGGCAGCATTCGGGACAACAAAGGCACTGAAACAGACACAAGCTGGATAAACTCATCTGTGGTAACTGAACAGTTAGTCACAGCAGAAAATAGACACGTATATCTAAAATGACAATTTTAGCCACTTAAACAACCCGTCTGAGGAGAACAAAAAAGCATTACATCTAATCTTACCAACTATCTCATGCTATTACATGTACGTGAATGAGGATTATATATTATATATGGGCTATATATTTGTATAAAAAGGAAAACTCACCCCAGCTCTGAAAATCCCAATGCAACTCCAGATAAAAGTCACCGAGCTGCAACAAACAGAAACACGTGTTTTAAGGATATTACTGGTATATGCAACAGAAAAAAAAAAACACAATATGCAACCTCAAGGGCAGCCAGAAGTAATTTATGCAAATTGATGCTAGCAGAGGTTTTCCAAACAGAATAGACTGAATGTTCAATGATGCAGAATGATACTGGTAACCCATGAGCAGCCACAGCGGCGTCTGTGGAAGGGACCCTGCTCGTGATCCTCACCTCCCTGAGAGCTTTCAGTAATTTCGGCCTCTTATCTTCCACACTCTCCCTTGACTGCTGCTTTAACTTCCGCAGCACTGCTGTAACTGAGGAAAAAGAACAGCAATGATTCAGATACATGAAACAGCAAAGGGCAGTAGCTGACTGAGCTGCATCCACTGTCTTAAAGTACATGTCCAATTTGTACTAGCACAAGCCTCGATAAAGGAATACAGCTTCACTGAACGCCTACACTCACACAGATCATCAGTGTGTACCAGCATATTTCAGATAAGTAGCAAGTAACAGCAGGACTGAAATGCCAAGATAAGTAAGTGGAGGTGAGTCAAAAACACACGCTTGCATTTGGTCCCAAAAGGAGGCCGACAGAAATATGTATGCTTGTGATAAACTGTTAAAGGTCAAATTTGATTTCAATTCCATACCTGTTCTGCCATAAATATTGCCTATAGAACACTTTTGATAGCCTGCTTAACTGCAGTTATGAAAATGTGTTAACAAAAGAAGTTAGAGTAAAATTTAACCTCGGTTGCAGTTTAACAAATAGACATTATAGCCAGGATCAAATAATGGCACTTTAAATGATAACATTAGTTGGAAAGGATGCGTTTCATTAAGTGCCCACTAAGTGGACATCATTATCTTTTTAATATATATATATATATATATATATATATATATATATATAATATATATGTAAAAAATGCATCAGTCTTTTTGGATAACTTATCATACAGAGGGAGAAAACATTTACAGGCGCCATTTTCTTCACAGAGGACTGATAGATGGTTAAGAGCTCTGCTGTGTTTACATAAACAAAACAGGAGGAAGAACTGCTTATCTGCTTGGGCTAATTAAAACATACCATACTACTGTACTGTCAGGCAACAGCCTGGATCACCGGCTCAGGGAGAGACTGACCAGTAACCCTTTAATGATAGCAGGTGGACCGCAGCGAAGTCAGCAGATCTTAGTGTATCGTGGTTTTCTCAGCCCTGGGAAATACTAAACTAAGAACAGTTGTCACTAGGAGGGCTACTGCTGACGAGGCGCTCGCGGCTCCTCACTGCGCACACGCATATACTACCCGTGAGCAAGCTGCTGACACAACGTGCACAGGTGGAAACGCAAGAGGTGATGAGTAATGACATGGCTGCAGTGGGTTTTAAAAAGCTGCAAGCCCCACACATAAACACTGCGTAGTAGGCAAACCTTATCTACCGTTTCTCACTTCCACTATAAGTACTACAGGCTGTCTAGTGCAAAAAAAAGGAGAAAAAAATCTAAATACCCTGCTGTGTCATTGGTGTATGACTTTCCACGTCCTTGCTGAGGATTTAAATGTGCCCAGCCCCCACCCCTCTCTGCTCCCCTGCTGTCCCCTGTGAGAGATATGACCTTCTCAGAGCAAAGCTGCTGGTTTCGGTCCCCGTCCCCAACCAGCCTGCCATGACAGGCGGAGATAGCGGAGATGCATACCAAAAAGGTTCAGGGTCATTTGTCACAAACTAAAAGGTTTTAAAGCCTGTAAAGCAGAAGATGCTGATAGGTCAGTTACGTCATCTTTCCAGCCAAAGGCAACAACTAAGAGCACGAGCTTAGCACAACTGCGAAAACTGATTATTATTATGGATTCATAGTCCTTTCTCCCTGCAATTTCATCTTTTCATCTTTCCCTGCGCAGAAACAAAACCACATCCAGAAAAGGGCTGTGCATGTATTGCAGAAGTGTGAGCAGGGACTTTTCAAATGCCAGAATATTTCATTTCTCTAGATATCACATCTAAAACAGCAATACTGTTAGGCGGAGTAGTGAACACGCTATAAGCTCAGCACTTCCTAATACCATAAGCCGTGGCACTCGCTGCTTTCAAGCCCATCTGGATGACAGGGACTCGGAAAAAAATCCTTACCTTTAACTTTTGAGCTGGGCTGACCAGACGACCGATTCTATCATTTGAATAATTCATTAATAAAGGCATTTTATACCCGACCACTCATCCAGTAGCCTCACCAAATTATTATCTCTTTTGACTACTAATTTTAAATGATATGTATCTTTATAATAACCGTCAGCAACAGAGACATTATTATCACTCTTGAAGGTTTTTTTCCCATTGAAAATAAAAGATCCAAGAGCTGTAATTCATATTCCATATTATAAGTTCTCAGCCACTAGAAGGGAAGTCAGCTATGCTCATAACAGGAAAACAAAGTTAAATCCAGGGGAATCAGACTAATTATTTAGATTGTAGAGGAAAACAACTGGCTGAGCAGGCCAGTATGACAGCAGTTAAGCAACTGATATTTCCATAAAAGAAAATAGGAAATCTCAGGGACAAAAGCCATTCTCAGCAGCGGTGTGATAACTTACTCATCTGCCTGTCACCGTAGCTGATGGCTTCTGCGAGGGGACTCCATCCCTGTGCGTTCTTTATCTTTACAGGTGCATTGTGAGCAAGGAGTAGGAGAGCACACTCTGAAAAAAGAAAAACCATAAATCATCACAGAAAAATGAAAAATTCACTCTGGACAGGTAATGGTCCATTTGATGCAACCTTTTTTTTTTTTTTACCTGGAAGGGTGAAGCTTTTTGTCTCACCTGACAATGTGAACCTTCATATCCAGACAAAATTGGTATTTTAACAGAAATTTCCCCAACTAACATCAATAACTAAAGTGAAGTAAGATGGTGTGACTCAGTAATTAAGGAATCTGGGACCTCAGGGGTGAATCAAATACATTTTAGAGTGAATTTGGAGATTTTCATTTTGATTTTATAACATAATGGGGATTAAATATCTATCTCTTGCACTCTTTTTATAATGACGTGACATTTCTATTTAATATACTTAAAATTCAACAAAATCCAGCGTTTAAAGACATGTTTTCTAAGTTCAATACAACATGTCACCAAAGATGACAAGGGATTTTTTTACTTTTCACTCAAGTTTTTTTTTTCTGTGGTGTACAAATTGTAAATATCATTGAAGAAAAATTTGAATTTTTTTCTGTCCATTAAATTTACAAATGCAAGCGTTCATGAGTGAACACTGATCTTTTTGGATTTGTCTATTCATGTATTATATCTAAACTATAGTAACCTAACTTGACAGAAGTCTGAGAAGCCTGATAAGCCAGGCCAGTACAGCTATGTTTGTAAGCAAATATTTAATTATTTACTAGATATATAGTTTAAGTTTAGTTTATTTCGGTCATGACATTACAAAAAAAGAATAAAAATAAGACAAACATCAAAATAGCTTTTACAAAATTAAAAATAAAATAAAAATGACAACAAGGAAACGAATACACCGTTCAAAGAAAACATTACAACAAAGTTTCCAATATACAAATAACATCTAGACCGAAAAAGGTGTAGGCTGACGCAAAGCTTATTCATTGCTTACCCTCAAAAGGATTATTTAAAGTAATGAAATAAAAGCAAGAAGTAAGAGATAAGACTGCCAGTAAAACAATTGCCTCCATGGGGATAACAAAGATTCCTTGAAAAATAAGAAAGAAAAAAAAGGTGCAGTCTACATGTTTCCTTCATCCTTGAATAATCAAATCAAATCACCAATTAAATGAATACCCAAATCAACATAGTAAGCATTACCACTCATTACTTTGGTATAGAGAAATCATCCTTCTTTTCAATGTTGTCTCAGAAAATTAGAATATTGTGATAAAGTCCTTTATTTTCTGTAATGCAAAAATGTCATACATTCTGGATTCATTACAAATCAACTGAAATATTGCAAGCCTTTTATTATTTTAATATTGCTGATCATGGCTTACAGCTTAAGAAAACTCAAATATCCTACATGTATCTCCAAAAATTAGAATATTCTGGGAATCTTAATCTTAAACTGTAAGCCATAATCAGCAATATTAAAATAATAAAAGGCTTGCAATATTTCAGTTGATTTGTAATGAATCCAGAATGTATGACATTTTTGTTTTTTTAATTGCATTACAGAAAATAAAGAACTTTATCACAATATTCTAATTTTCTGAGACAGTCCTGAATGTATATATTTGGACTCATTTTTATTTTGCCTTACCTTTGTGGCCCATCATTATAGCCAGATGTAGAGGTGTGTTTCCTGGAGAGAGAGAGAATTACATTAACTCTTGTCCAGTTTAACATGTTAAAAAAAAATAGAGTTAACCCAACTTGTGCAGTCATTGGTTGTATTTGGTATTTGTTTTCCACTTTAAAACAATGTTGTGATGAGAACGGAAGCCTTTGGAACATTTGTACATACGTTTTGGGAATGTGATCTTTTAATAAGTTTCTGGAAATCAATTAATTCCTTCACACAATCAACTTCAAACATCTCAATTAATTTTGAGTTAAGCTCCAATTTGTATTTATTAAATGACACACAGGATCTTCAGTTAGACCGGAAAAAAAGCAGGATATCAATTATGATTACATACTTCGCTAAGAAATGCATACTTTTACTTTGGAAAGATGATTCCCCTCCAACTTTCAAGTTTTTTTTGGATCAAATTTCAGTTTTTTTACCATCGGAAAAATTTACTTTAGAAAAATATAACCGTGGTCATATTTTTCAAGAATTTTGGTTCCCATTATTTTCAAAACTGGCTAATTTTTCCAAAGGGGACCAATGAGTATCTTTATTTTCGAACTTGTGCCTTATATGTATGTATGTTTGTATGTATGTATGGATATATATATAGTTTGATATCGCTGTTGCTGCCATTATATATATTTTTTTTATTTATTCATTTATTTTTTAATATTTATTTAATTTTGTTCTCCCTTAATGTATGTTTTTTTTTTCCCCTAGGGTAATTATGGGGAGGGTAGGAATGTGGGTATAATAGAAATCATGCATGTGAAAATGTGAATTGTGAAATAAAAAGATATTAGAAAAAAAATAGAGTTAACCCAACTTGTGCAGTCATTGGTTGTATTTGGTATTTTTGTTTCCCACTTGAAAACAATGTTGTGATGCGAACACAAGCCTTTACCGTGCACATCTTTCAGAGAGATGCTGTGGGTCCTGATGAGAGACGAGAGCCGACGCACATCTGCTGTGAACACGCACTCGTGAACTGGAAACTCGGACTCCTCGCTGGTCAGGATGATGGTGTTCTTGTTCTGATCGTTATCGTTGATGTTGTTGGCATTGAGTTGCTGCTGCTGCAGCACCGAGCCTCGCAGAGACTTCTGGAAAGCCTTGTTAGTCTTCAAGCCGGTGCCGTTGTTGGTTTCATCGTAGATGTCCGTCATGGCTTCATTCTTGTTGGCTTTGTTGTGGTCCTTCCTCGCAGCGGTGCGGATCTTCTCCCCGGTCATGATGACTCCCACCGTGCGGTGCAGGTTTCAAGGCTGGTGAAGGTGTGGCGGGTTAATGTGTGCACTAATCAGCATATGAAAAGCCTACATATAAAGGAAAAGTAAAACAATCCCGATCTCTTAGCTAGTTCCTCGGGGTTTAAAAAAAAAAGGTTTCAGATGCTCATCATCGACATTAGCTTTCAGACCGCGTTAGCTCGTTAGCTCTGAATAAGAAACTGGACATGGTGGGCGCGGCGAGCAAGGCTGGAATTAACACTAAAAAACAACAGAAGACTTACTCACTAAACAAACAGAAAGTAAAGAATGACATCAAGTTGTCGGCGACTACATCGTCGTCTCTTCTGTCTCCTTCCTAACACACGTTTGACAGTGATACTGGCTCAAGCCGTGCGTCAAAATTCAAGTCGTTAGTACAATAAACCTCCGTCCAGGGACGAGCTGAAGCTCGCTTCCGACACGACGGTCCTGGTTTGCGACTCAGTGACCTGTTTTTTTTGTTTTTTTTTTATGTAATTATTTAAAAATTCATGGTTGACCACACACATATATTATTATTATTATTATTATTATACATTACATTATTACATATAAATCTACACTTTCATTTACCTCTTTGTCGTACCTCCAGTCACCAATCCTTTATCAAATTTCATGGCCCTCAACTCTGGAACTGTTTAGATAGATCTCTTAAGTTAGTGTCATCCTTGTTTACCCATGTTTAGGACCAACTTAATGGGGTATCTTTATATAGACAAAATTAACAGGCTATTCGTACTAAAATGAAATTGCCATTTCATAGATATTTTGGTTTGGGTGTTTATTGTATTTTTCTTTGTTTCTTTTACCTTTTCTTTTCCTCTCTATTCTTTTTCTATTGATTGATTTGTTTTGGTGATTTTGTATTTTGTATATTTTCCTCTCCTGCACAAATTATTTGTCCTTGTATGATAAAAAAAACTTTACTGTTGTCATTGTGCAAATAAATAAATAATAAAATATAAAAAAATAAAATAAAAATATACATCATTTTATTATACATTACAAACACACTAGTTCTTGCATGAAGGCTATAAAAACATTTAGTCAAACTTTGTCTTTTCGTGTGGTTGTTATTATTGTTTTATTCTCTTGTCATACTCGTTATCTATTTCTGTTATTGTAAACTTGTAATTTTGTTTATTTGTTTGTTTATGTATTTTTGAGCATGTTGAGTCCATGCTTGTAATGTGAAATGTGCTTTATAAATAACTTGACTTGAAATAACATGACTTGACTTGACTTGTCTTTTCTAGTACTCCTGTTTCTTTTTTCCCTGATTGCGTTATCTTGTTGATAAATCACAAATTGGGTGTTTACTGGGAAGCAATTAAAAATAAAGACTTATTTAGTAACTAGGCTTTGTCTTAGTTTCTTAGTCTTGTTTTTAGTCTTCCTTGTAAAGCGCTCTGAGATCTGTCGCTCCAGGTGAAAAGCGCTATATAAATTGAAACTATTATTATTATTATTATTATTATTATTATTATTATTATTACTATTATATAAAAACCATATACAACCACATACTCCTCCTTTGGCTGAGGAGTCAAAGCAACAATAAACCCCACCAATCTTTATCGAAAGTAACAGCAGAAAAGTACAAATGCAGACATATAAAAGTAAACTGCTTTCTATTATTTTATTTATTCCTTTTGTCTTTGTTATTATGGAAACCCAAGAGTTGTTATTTCCAACAGTTAAAATCCACCAATCTGGGCTGTAACGTACCAGCGTTAACGAATCGAGAGCTATCTTCGGCTTCTCAACGCTAAATGACGCCGCTTGCGGGTCGACATCTCGCGAGATTATTCAACTCGCTCGAACCACTACGTCATCAATGTGAGGCTGCGCGCAAACTAAACTAGCCCTGAAAGCTGCGTTGTTGTCAAGAATGGCAACCTCCAAGAAGGGGAAAAAGGTGGTGAACCAGGAGGAGCTGCGTCGATTGATGAGGGCAAAACAAAGGCAAACAGCAGACAAAAAGCGCATTGAGTCTCCCTTCGCCAAGTACAACAGTCTCGACCACCTGAGTTGCACCTTGTGCAACGTTCAGGTGAAGTCGGAACTACTGTGGCCCACGCACGTCCTCGGAAAACAGCATAAAGAGAAAGTTTCCGATCTCAAGGAAGGAAAAATTCAACCACTTGTGCCACAAACTCAAACGGTGAAGAGAAGGGCGCCGGACAACGAAGAAGCTACTGGTAAAAAGGCGAAACCAGGGTCGCCTTCAGGCCACGCTGCGCCGGGACTCCCGGGAGATTTCTTTGAGAAACCCAGCAGTAAAAACCCAACTGTTCCTGCAGCTGCGTCTGCAGGCCTGAGTCTCCTGGCTGGTGTCTATGATGAGGATGATGAGGATGAGGAGGACAACAACGAACAGGCCGGTGAGTAGGCTTGCCACCCGTCCCTTGAAATACGGAATTAAAAGTTGCATTCCGTATTGAACCAATACGGGACATATATTATGATCTTATTTATTGATATCATAATATACAGGTGAAGGTTTGAATTTGAAAAATTTGAATATATTGCAAAACTTCATTAGTAGTAAATTCAACTAAAGTTGAAACAAATATATTATTTCCCACTACATTCAAAGTGAGATATTTCAAGCCTTTATTTGTTATAATTTTGGTGATTATGGCTCACAGTTTATGAAAACCCCAAATAAGAAATCTAAAAAAAAAGGAATATTTGATGATTTTTTTTTCTATTTTTTTTTTTAATTTTTATTGGCTTTGTCTCGAACACAACAAAACCCAATCAAATTAAAAGCAGCAAAATATAAAAAAAAGCAAAACAATTTAACAGTCTCATTCAAAAATAAAACACGGCAAAACAATGTGTTCGAGAGGGAACAGGAGGAAGCAGAACGCTTATTTAGTCCTGTCCCTTCCTCACAATATCATATCATATATAACCTATAAAAATTAAATACAATTAAAAGAAAAGAAAGAAAGGAAAAAGACAAAATAACAAAAAATAAATAAGTACAACACAAACAACCAATAAGCAATATCAGTAATTATAATCATAATTGAACCGGTCTCCTACAATATCCTAAATTCCAGAGTCCAATCTCCCAGTCACCTCTACAATGATCCACGAACAGCCTTGAATGCCAACAGTTATATTTGTATCGTATATAATCCATCCACAATGAACAAAATAATAATCAAAGAAATACATATGTAAAGTAAATTACTTTCTTTAGAGGTCCCCATTTTTATACTTATCAAGAATTGCTTTCTTGTATGTGTTTTTAAACTGTATAGAGTTAGTGCTATGTTTGATTTCATCATCCAGACCATTCCACAAAGTTACCCCAGACTGATGTGCACATGGTTTTAAGAGTAGTGCGAAATCAATAAAGAATTAAATCATCAAAATGATAACAAAGGTATAACATATATTGCTTTGCATGTAATGAGACTATGTAATGTATTAGTTTCACCTTTTAAGTTGAATTATTGAAACAAATGAACTTACACCATATTCTAATTTCCCGACCTTCACCTGTAGCTATATTCTACATCTTGGCTGATGTGGACATACATAACATAGGAGGATATTTCAGTTGCTAGTATGGTTGTCTGTCTGTACAGTCATGCAAGTTCAATGCTATTAAAGCACTTTAAACTTTAAATCAAAGCATTTTGTTTTTTCCATATAAAATAGATTTCTAAGCAGTTTAGAAGTTTGGGCAATGTCCCTTTTTTTTTAATGGCGCCTGTGTTGATGAAATCGGGTTGTCCCTTATTTTTATTTCTGAAAGGTGGCAACCCTACCGGTGAGGCTGATCCTACTGCTCAGAAAGCTGAAGCTGCAGGACTACCAGCAGACTTCTTTGACAGCTCCATCCCGTCCGCGCCTCCCATCACTCACTCGGGATCCGTCCTCAAAACAGACGTGGAGGAGAAGAAGAGCGGAGAAAAGAAAGACAACACGGCCGAGGTGCTTCCGGAGGGCTTTTTCGACGACCCAGTTAAAGATGCCAAGGTGCGCAACGTCGACGCACCCAAGGATCAGATGGACAAGGAGTGGGAAGAGTTTCAAAAGGAGATACGACTTGTGAACACGAAATCAGACGCCATCGTGGCTGAAGATGACGAGGAAGGACGCTTTGAACGGCAGATTGATGAAATCGATGAACAAATTGCATGTTACAAAAGGGTCGAACTACTGAGAGACAAACGGGATGAGGCGAAAAGCAAGCCTTCCCTCAAAAAGGATGAACAAATGGAGACCAAGGACAGTGTCGAAGAGGAGGATGAGGAAGAGTTGCTGGGACTTCTGTCCCGGGACTGGAGGGCTAAAGGGGTTCTGGCTTAAATGTCATCAATTCAAAAATTGTAAATAGGTTTAAGACTTTCATCACATTGTTTTGACATGAGCTTATACAACTGTAACTCTGTCCATGATATTAAAAAGGAAAAATAAAAGGCAGACCACAAATAAAACCTTTGTCTTTATTCATTGGTGCTCAGATGAAAACATTCATAAAATCTTCCATGTACAGTAGCAGCATGGACCCAAAATATCATGGCCAAAACCATTACATTTTTTAAACTTGATTAACCATTGTCCTGCAAAAACAAGCAGTCGACTGTTAAGTTTATAAATAATTTGTTCATGTTACATGAAAAGCAACATGCAAAGCACAATTAAAGGGAAGAAAATGAGATTGAATAACTCCCCCTTTTCAAAAGATAAATGGTTGCAAATACACTTTTACAGAGTACATTTAAGTCTGAATTATTTTTATTTTCATAAACTATACCATTAATTGGCCAGTAAAATTAATCAAGTAAAAAGTGATAGTCAGTGCTTCTTATACTACCTGTTAGATATTGTGAGCAAGTTGTGCCTTCTATCCACTGCAATTCTCAAGGAAAAAAAGGTAAATCTTTTAACCATTTCATTATTGCTATACATGCCTCATGAATAATCACTTCAAAATTCAGATTCAAAATGTTCATAGCCCTTCAAATTTTCAAAATATTGATAAATGGGGGACAAAAAAAGAACTACAGGGAAACGCACGGATGAACTAACATGATCCTGATCGTAAGTCAAAGTAGTAAAGAGAACAGAAATGAAGCTTGAGTTTTAGCTTAGAAAAGAGTATACAAAAGACGCATCTCTTACACTCATGTTTAAGATAAATTAGGAAACTGTCTAAAAACACAACCAAAACCTGACAAAAACTATATTTCTAGTAGTCATTTGTAAACATTCATAAAATTGTATCTACAGTCCCTATAAATAAGTGAGTTGTACCTGGTATTTGTGTGGACAGGTGGGTACATTTACAACAGACAGACGGTTGTTGCCTAAAACAGTAAAATTATAACATCAAGGTGACAAAGGTATCCCAAAAAAGAAAATAAAGACAAATACATAAACACAGCAAGTCAAATATTGATGGTGGAAGATGGAACTCAAAATAATACACAGCACTCATTATCCATGGTTTACTAATATAAACCAAGGAAATGGCAAAAGGAATAGGTAGGTACACATTTTACATACAGTTTATCATATATTACTGTTTACTGTTAAAAATTTTAACAATGCTATGTGGCTGATGTTACGGTGAAATGGGCCTGGGAAAGGGGGAGTGAGAAGGGGCACACCAGTGCCACTTATTCCACCATCAGTAGGATAAATATTCAGTTCACAAAAAGTGCAGCAATTACAGACGAGTCGAGGAACCCAAACCTTATTGGGAATTCAATACTGTTCACTGCTGTCAGATGGTATATTCACAAACCTACAGCAACTCTCAGCTCCGTCAAGGAGTATGTTTGGTCCCCATCATCATCAAAGCACTGCATGGTGAGTTTGCTGGGAGCTGATGTTCCAAAAACTTCCTTCAGGTGTTGGTAGGTAAGTGCAAATGAATCACGCCCAACACCGGCCCGCTGGAATATGTCGTCTATATCTGTAGAGAATCAGAAACATAATTAAAATAATAACAGTAATAGTTATTATCCATAAACTGAGATATTTTCATTTTGATTCCTGCTTTTAGCTGAACTGTATATAATGTCCTGTCAAGGTAATTCAACAATACAGTTCAACTCATTCCAAATTAGTCCAATTAATACGAAGTCAATAAAATAACAATAATAATTATTGATTTGCTAAGGAAGTCCACACAAAGAATAACAATAAAGAATGGTATCCTGTAAAAAAGGGGCTCCCAATGTTTTACATTACCAACCCTTAATAAATAGTTTGTAGTAGTTGTCAATGTCATTCCAGATCAAGTGGATGGCCCACGTTACAACTATAACAACAGTGACCAAGGACATTGCTGGGGTCACGTTTAAAGCAAAAAAAACAAATAAACACAGTATATCATACATCTAATAATCTGCAGTGCTTACATAGGACCAAGGTTGAATATCATAATTACTCACATAACTATACTCTGTTGGTCTGCGATGTAACAATACAAATCACAGAGACTTACTAGACTTGACCTTTTTTTTTTTTTTTTTTTTGACAAAATGGGGGGTTGCATTATCCCAGATATTTTGATTTGGTAATCATTTTCAGGTGTCAAAATACATGCTCTCAAGCCCAGAAAGTTAATTATTTTTTTTCATAATTTGTCAATTTAGGAGCCACTAACACAATGAACTATAAGACTAAGCATGAGATAGTTGCATTTATTGTTGCAATTTAAGTATGCGCCTTCACTTTAGTAGTTAGCTCTAGTTGAGTAGCATAGTTCGAGGTGTGAATAGCCCATTATGCTCTTATCTGTTTGTTAAACATACATCTACCATCTGCTATCTCTTATAGTTTGTGATTAAAAAAAGAACAACTGGCTTGGCTGTCAGATACATTAAACTCACCTACCAGATCCCCTTTAAAGCACATTAACATGTCTTATTTGTTGAACTGATGGACAAATTTCAACTACATGTATTAAATGCTTGACTGCTGTCCACAAGGAATCATTTAATTCTTATCAAAACACAGTTTTAAGGCCACAAGTAGAGACTCTTTATATCAGTCCAGGGTAATTTTTTACACTTAATGCTGCTGCTGCAAAAAAAGTATTTTCCATAAAATTAAATTGCATCTTTTATGATTAGTAAGTTGTGCACCTTTCAGAGAACTGACACCAGGCAGGGAGACCCTTTTCGGACATTTCATGCCAGCGATCCACCGATACCGGTTTAGAGATGCAAAGCGAGGGCGTCTGCTTCCATGTGGCTCTGTCAGTGGTGTGGACAACTCTGTCAAAAAGAATGGGGAGTAAATGCAGCAATGAAACATGGTGCAAAGAAGGCTATTATTATTACTACCATTATTATAATTATTATCATCATTATTATTAACTGCTGTATTCTACACTTTACCCGTCACATCTCCCGGTGCTGCTTTGTTTGAAGTATCTTCTTTGATTATTGCAGTTACTGGTTGCTGGCTGCCGATTTCCAGTGGGGCTTCATCATTTTTCTGTGACTGGAAAGAAGAAAAGTGACAATTAAATGTAAATATTCCCGTATATTCACTCTCTGAAGGCTTGACTATTGTAATTTTGCATTTTAAAATCAGAAGCTCTGCCCTTGCAGGGCCTTGGCTAGTTCAGTGGGTCGAGCGGGCGCCATTTACAAAAGGACCTAGTGTAGCCCGTGCAGCTTCGAGTCCTGTCCTGCACCCCCTACCCATTTCCTGTCTCCATACTTTCAAAAAGGCCACTAGTGCCACAAAATCTGTAAGAAAAAAAAAGAAGCTCTGCCCTTGCAATACATACATTTGAGTATCAAATAGATGGATTTGGGTGGGAAAAGTTAAGTAAATAAATAAATTAAAAAGCCTCACACGGTTTTCTTTAAAGGGCCAAATTACAAAACCAAAACCATTTTCTATACAAAGCTGTAAAGTTGTTTTGGAGTCAGTCCCAAATGGCCATTTAAAGAACGGCAGCATTTTTTAACTTCAATTTACTTTTGGATCCACCAATCCTTCCATCGCCACTAATGAAAGGTGACGGTAGCAAAAATTAAATGATAAAACTTAAGAAGGTGATCAAACTTTGTGCAGACCTTTGATATTTACATGAACACAATAATGCTTATAAGTTGTATAAATAAGAATGCAAACAAGGCATCCTGGCTGCAAATCATTCTCACAGCCTAATTTTTAATGCATAAATCTACTTTTGTATACCGGGTACTTGTTATTTTATTTTACTACCTCCACCCGTTATAATCACATAATAACAAACACTCACAGTGTGTTTTGACCCATTCTCCAGTGAGGCCACTCTCTGATGAAGATCTGCAACAGTAGAGAGAAGGATGTGGATCTGCTCATCAGTCCATGTGTGGTGCTGCTCCTCTGTCTTGTTGACGTCTCCCATGGCTTTTCGAAGATCTGTTATGTCCTATGAAAAAGTAGTGATATTCCAAATTATCTTACATATACACAGGGTCAAATGTCCTGACAGGTTTGTGTACAAAGCAATCCACATTGACACAGCAAATGCAACAAGGCTATGAAGATATGAACCAGTTAGGTATTCATTAACAACCACAAAACCACTGAGGTCATGGTAAAAGAAATGCACCTGGGTATATTAATTATTTGGTGATGTGTAACCTTATTGCACTTGCAGAAGGGGGGGTGTGTGAAAGGGAGGAAATATTCTGCATTCTTTTCTATATTTAAGTTTTAGCCTGTAACCTAAAGCATCCAAGCTCCCAAAATAGATCGCAACTAGTTTCATGCATTATGAATGCACACCCAAGGCACTGATCCAAGAAATAGCTGGGCCTCCTATCACAATTACATCTCCTTCAACAGCAGGCTGACAACAGCTATCAAGCATGTTTGCATGTATTTGCATGTTAACACACTAATCAGGATGTGGAAATTGTCTCAACGACTCTTGTTCGGTTTCACGCCACAATTAGCCAGATTGATGTTGTAATTTATGGTTTGCTTAAACACTAATCCTGACCACATGTAACTGTATTTCCCTTAATTCAGAAATACGATAAATAAAGTTACAAATAAGACAAATGTGCAAATGCAACATTCTGTTAGGATTCGAGGGAAAGTACATCTGCTATGAAACATTTAGTAATGCACAACATAGAACTAAGTTCTTTTATGTACAGTCTTGATATATTCATCCATAAATAATTAATTAGTGAAGCGGGTTCATGTTCAAGTACATGTTTTAAGAAGTGTGCTAAAAAAAAATAAAAATGTTTTAAGTGAATTCCAACCCCAGAATCAGTCTTCAGTGCTGTTTGTCAAAAAACCGTGTACCATACAGTGTAAAGAACAGGTATACAGTAAATTTGTATCTGATTATTTGTCTTTACACGGCAGTCATTTAACTTTGTAATGGGAAACATTTGTAGAGTCATTCCACTCATCACAATAATTGGAAGACTAAAGTGAGCTAAACAAGTAGGAGTAAATGTTAAACTTCTGAAAGCAAAGCATAGGTGATACATTTTAAGTGTTTAGGCTTTCAAGGCCTGACCTTAGATGTGACCTCAGCAAGTTATTGTGTCATTGGTCACATGTTCAGAGGGGCCAACTATGAGAAATTTCTCTCGTCTAAAATTACCGTCATCTTCTTCGTGTCGACATCTTTCTTCTGATTTTCTACAGCAGCTTGCATAGTCTTCACATCGTGTTGTACACTTGTTAGGGTGCTGCCAATTGTTGCAACACTCTGGAAAATAGAAAGAAAATACTTGCATCGTCAATTACAGAAATCAACACAAATCATCTTTTTGTTCCGTTTTTTTTCTCCATTACCTTTTGAAGCTCTTCAACAGTTGTTGGAAGACTGATTAAATCAGCAGCTGATTTCAAGCTGGTTTTTAAATGGTTAACAGCAGAGTCCAACAAACTGATCTGTCCCAGTTAAAGCAAAACAAACATTGAGTTAGGGCTACAATAAAACATTGTTTACCAACTACTCAAATTCTCTGGGTTCATCTGGCAAAACCAAATAATGCTGCATGTTAATATTATTTATTTTGGATCATCTATGTGATGCTGTTTAACTGTATTTTGCTATGCTAATAGATGTTTATATTATTTTGACAACCATAATGTCTACACATTTGGTACACTAATATGATATGTCCTGCCAATACATCATAATGTTGGGAGAAAGCTGTGACTCTTTAAAGACTTCATTATTATACTTCAGTTGATAAACTGAACGATCTCATATGAATAGCAAATACTGCATGCAAACCATCACTTCAAAGGCAAGTCTGAACAAAGTGGCAGTAACATCTAGACTCAAGAAAGAAAAAAAAAAACAACTAATGCAATCATCTTTGGGAATCTAGACATTCTCTAATGGCTTGCCATAGAGATCTCTCATTTGTATGATTCCACATGCGTTATGGAGGATTCAAAATGTAGATAATGACCAACCTTTCGGTTCATTTCTGTTAGGTTAGACCAAAGTTTGCTCAACCCCTTGTCCCCATTCTCGATGTCATCAAGCTTCCTGTCCTTGCTCTTCAAATCCTCGCTTAATTTTGGTATTTCACTTGATGACGCTTTCTGGCTAGATTCCACTGTTATAAAAGCAAAACAATGTTAAACATAAATTACCGCATGACTCCTTTTCTGGCATATAAACAGGTTCAGACGTCCAAGGGGCAATGTGTTTTTTTATGAGCATCATCAGGTAACCGTTTGCATGTGAAACTTACTGCTGTGCAGTTTTTCTTTCAGTGAGTCTAGATCCTCTTTCAGAGCAATCTGCATCCATATGAGTCCAGCACAGGCCATCACACAAGCAGCCAGGATGATGAACAGAAACAAGGGGTAGCACACATTGCAGCACTGTGTGTAGCTTCTTCTGTAAACAGAAGGATGTGGTAACATTAGACATTAGAAGTGCACGAACGCTTTCATTATGAATGAAAGAGGTATTGTCAGGCGGTTGCATGACATGTCATGGAAACTATGAGGAATACTAAAAAAATATATAAATATATATATATATTATATATATATATACACATGTGTTGCTACTTATTATCCATTTATATATCACTCAAACCTGACTATTTGCCATTCAAATATATCATAGTTATACTTTAGCATGTGTAGGAAACGCTAAATAAAAAAATAAAGAATCTTGCAGGCTTAATTAAAACCAGACTCACATTTCTGCATAAAGTCTTTTCAGAAAAAGGTAGGTACCGTATTTTGAGGGTAATTTTGTTTGTTAATGGAATAGCTTTTTTCTAAGAGATTATTGATCATTGTATACACACACTAATATATATACACTTATCACGCACGCACGCAAACACAATAGAATCACTTGATGCTGGTCAATGCTGCTCGCTCTGAATGTACAAATGACGTCAAGTGTCAAATGCATGAGTTTTACACTGAATGCATGAGATGTGGCAGTCCTGTGGTGCCTGTGTGTTCAGAAGCGTTGCAGTTGGAGCCACACTTCATCTCATCAGGTTCTTTTGCCAGCTCTATACATGTGCAAGCTCACTGAATTGTTTGTAGAGGTCTTTCTCCACACCAGTCCCCATGCAAGCTGTGTCCATCCATCCACACAGCACTCTTATAGTCTATAGAAAGGAAAATATTTCTACGGAGTCTTCGACTACGCAGAATATGTAGTTGGGTGTCTAGTTCAAGGACGCTTAGGTAGACTATGTGTCAGAGAACTGAACCCCCAACCTTACGATGGCAGACAACTGCTCCAACCCATGAGGAGCCAATATTTGACCATTTTGCAGGTCCAGATGGGAGCATTTTAAAGTGAAATAGAGGAAAAAAAGGCCATTCCCTCCACATGAATAATGTACTAACCCAAACCTCTGTCCCAAAATGTAATTTCCTTTTAAACTTCGATTTCATTTGCTTAATTTGTTTCTGTAGATAATGGTTTATTTATGCTGGTTTTTTTGTCTCATTCAATACTACTGTCTAAAATGTGCATACAAAAGATCTGTCTATTGAAATATATTAGTCATATAGTTCCATTTTATATATATAATAATTAGGTCTTCTTTCATATGGGAAAGATGCAGTAATAATTGTACTAATATTTACAGGTCACTTACTTTACAAGTTGGCTCCACTGTTCAGATGGTAATAACCTAAACCTCTTGTCCCAAAATGTAATATCCATTTAAACTTCGATTTCATTTGCTTTGGTTCTGTAGATATGGTTTATTTATGCTGTTTTTTTTGTCTCGCATTCAATACTATCGTCTAAAATGTGCAAACAAGAGAACTGTCTATTGGAATCTATTATTCATATACTTATACATATACTTTATTAATAATTAGGTCTTCTTTCATATGGGAAAGATGCAGTAATGATTGTTATAATATATACAGGTCAGACATGTTTTTTTAGAAACATATTTAATCAGACACCTGAATATTTTTTCAACCAATTACGAAATACTAGAGACGGACATAACCATGACACCAGAAATGCCAGCTCCGGATACCTGATACCTCCAACTCCGAGAACCAATCTACTCAGACACTTAGTTTATCTATCGTTCAATAATGTCCTGGAACTCTTTACCTCCTCACATCTCGCTCAGAAAACAAATTAACTTTTAAAAAACGACTTAAGGCTCACCTAATGCTGCAGACCATATGACTGGGAATTTATTATTGATATTGAAATTAGTAGAATTATTATAATGATAGCAGTGACTGAAAATATATTACTAATGTATGGTATTATCAGTGCTATTAGAGTGTATTAGTATAGTTATAGTGTTATTAATATATTATATTAATAATATATTATTAATATATTATGATTTTATGCATATGGGTCAATGACGTGACGCCTACATTTTCTGAAAAACTGATTTTTTTTCAATTCAAAAAAGGTTTAAATGGATAAAAAAATACCATATATATGACCTACCTGTCCCACATATGGACTCACTTGAATTTTACAAAAAATACTAGTTATTTGGGATTTTTTTGTTGTTTTAAGCATCAAAATGTCATGTGGTGCGACCGTCCGACCATGACTCTTGTTTTGAAATCACTCTAAATGTATTTAAATCAATCTTCTGCCCTATCTGGCACGATTTCCCAAATGTCTTGTAGTGTGTAAGATTTATACTCATTTGTATATTTCCATCATAATATACAAACAAAGTTTGACTGATGTCCATTTTATGAAATATCATGTGGCTCGACCATTAAAAAAAACAACAATTTCTGTATAATACTGAAAACTTGTAAAGTAAAAAAAAAAAAAAAAAAAAAAAAGATGTCAAGATGTTAAGCAAATTAATTTTAATATGAATCATGGTTGTACCACATGACCTTTTTTAAGGCTAGTGCCAATTCATCTTGACAAAAAAACTCACTTAATTTAAAATGTTTATATGAATGTATGTGTACACAACATTCTTAATGTTTGAACTACTGCAATAGATATTCTTTTTTTTATTATTTTAAAATTTACCTGTTGAAAATCCTCATTCGTCATTGACCGAAAAAGTCTGCCCTAAAAAACCACCTACAGGAGGCTGCTACTCATAACTGGGAATAATCAAAGCCTCTACTGCACATCCTGCTGTTTCCTTCTGATTATTGTTTCTTGTTTTTGTTTTCTGCTTTTGTTTTGTATTACCTAGCTTATTCTATTTGTCTCGTCACCTTTTTAGTCTCTCTCGGGGCAAAATAACAGTAATCCCCCCTTTTCTTTTTTTTTTTTTACAATCTTCCCTACAAAGTACTGCTTCTTACCTGTATGTCATTCAATGTTATATGAGTTAAAAAAGGTCTCCAATGTAAACAAGTGTAATGCTTTCTTGGAATAATGCCTTTTAGTTGACTTTGTATCAGCAAATCTGTCAAAGTCATGAAACTGTACCTGATCCTATGCAATTCTCCTAATAAATTCTTCAATCAATCAATCAATCAATCAAAACCCATATATAACTGGTGTGTGTGTGTGTGCGCGCATGTAATATAGATAGATAGATAGATAGATAGATAGATAGATAGATAGATAGATAGATAGATAGATAGATAGATAGATAGATAGAAAACATAAATACAAAGTTATGTTGCAATGTTGTAATGGGGATCCATCCACTAAACAGAACAGATAAATAAACAGACGTACTTCCCGAAGGTTGCCCCGCTGTTCAGGGAGTTGAAGTCGTCCTCCTCCGAGCTGGAGTCCGACTCCGAGCCCGGCGGCTCGGTCCGCAGCAGCCGGTGCCCGGAGCCCTTCTTGGTCTTCTTCCTCTTGCTGTCCCCCAGGCCGATCAGGGCGTTCAGCTCCTTCCTCTTCTTCATCTTCTTCTGAGGCGTCAGCGAACCCGCCGAGCCCGAGTTAAAGCCGACTAAATCCAATGTTTTGTCCAGTTTGGTGGCGGTGCGTTGTTCGTGTCGCTGCTAAGCTGCCGCTGTCTCGCTTGGCCCGGATTTCAACCACGCAACGCAGCAAACGGGTGTAAACACATCGGGCTTTGGTGGTTGCCCGCCGTGGCAATATTGTCCCGGATCTCAGTCTTCAGTAACTCACTGGCATTGCGTTAACCTCCCAAAACATCTCCTCTGTGAACAACTTGTTATCGCGTCCGCTAAGCTAGCTCCGCTAGGCAGCAGCTTGCAGACATTTACCGTCGTTTTACTGCTCTAATGTCTAATGTCCACTTTTAATAGGACTCGATCCAACGGGATTCGTTTTAGGAAAAAACAAACAAAACAAGTGTTCAAGTAGAGGAATTAAACATTCCTACAATATGACCTAATAATGCGGCTCTGTCTCCAGAGGTTTGTCCTGTATTGTTTAGGCAGGATGTTCGCGGAAATTACAAACATACAACTTCCGGCGTCTGGCTGCAACAGGGAGCGAAACACCGCGTCACACCCCTGCCTCTACCCCCAGAAAGCATATCTGTCAAGTCTCCCGTTTTGGCTGGGAAACTACACTATTTTACCCCTCTTTCCCGCCGCCCTCCCGTATTAACATTTTCCCGTAAATTTCCCGTTTTATAAGATACACATTTTTAAAAAGCATTCTTGTGCGTATCCGAAGAGAATTGTCACTAACCTCGCGAGAACTGTCACCTGCTGTAGCCTGTTTGGCAGTTCTCGCGATGTTAGTGGCAACACTGGAACAAACTCGGAACAACAAATCAGGTGGATGGATGAAACGAGAGAGAAGGCATTTCCGCCCAAAAAAGCAAAGACTTTGCGTAAATATCTGTAAAAATGGGATACCGAATTTACTTTCCTAAAGAGGAGCAGGATGGAGCTCAGACACATGCGTCTGTGTCATCGGCCATTAATACAAGAGAGCCACATGAGTGAAAATGACAAATTAAAAAATGTAAATGTTTTAGTTGAAGACAATCAATGTGTATATAAACTGAAAATATTTAAAATAAAAAAATAAAAAATTTGTGTTTTCATTTAGGCTCTATTATAGGAATTACATACATAGGAATGTCCACAGCATTTCGGTGTCAACAAAGGTCGGCCTGTCAGATTCTGAGCACCTCTACAGTTATAGATTGTAAGTGGTTGACCGGTAGTTATTTTAGATTTCTCTTAAATCTGTCTTAAAATGTAATACTGGACCTCGGTCGGGCTGCGGGTGGCGGAAAATTTCCCTTATTTTTAAATCCAAAACTTGACAGATATGCTAGAAAGACGCCACTTCAACTCAGGGACATGTTATTTATTCATCTAAATAAAGAATACCGGTACAAGATAAAATGCATTAGACTTTAACGTATGGAAAAAATCACATGTAAAAGATGAACATGAAATTAGGAAAAATTAGAACAGATAGGGAGAGAGCATTTTGGGTTTTATTAGTTTCTTTTCTTTTTGAAATTAAACTCCCTTTTAACTGTGGTTAAGTAAGTAAGTAATTTATTATTTATATAGCACCTTTCACACACAACGGAATGTCACATGGTGCTTCACTGTCTCTATGTTCTCTGGACTCCATCGATGCTTTTAAGAGCAGTGACTTGTGCAGACTTATGACAATGTAGAGGCAAACAGAAGGACATTCTTAAACAAACAACTGTTTTTAATAAACGTTTTAGAGACATACAAGTTAAAAAATACTTTGACTCATCTGTAGGGACCTTATTCACATGATCAGCTACATGGAATTTGTGAGTCCTGTCAATGGCTTAAAATAGCAATTTATTCTGACATTGCTACTTGTCCTCTTATGGTAAGGTAAGGTTCTTTATCTGTCATTGAGCCAGCGTCCCGACACAACGGTATACGATTCCAGTACAGCCCACAGGACATGGGTAGACAGGTGCCTGAGGCTGCAGCCATGATAGGCAATAACAATTATGCTGCAAATGTATAATAAATCAGAATCAAATAAAAAATCCAAATATTTTATCAATTTGGGGCAGGGGTTTGATTATTATGCAGTAGTTTCCAACTTGTAAAAATATAAACTACAAAAAATAGGCAAAATAGAAAAAAACGAAAATATATGTGTGCATATATAAACATACATACATACATACATATATATATATATATATATATATATATATATATATATATATATATATATATATATATATATATATATATATATATATATATATATATATATATATATATATATATATATATATATATATATATTATATTATTAGTATTATTATATTATACTGTATTAGTATAATTATAGTGTTTAATTTGACATTCAGTTATGTGATTCATACAAATAAACGTGAGAGCTCGAAGTTGAATGTGACAACTAAATTATAAATTTCACTTTGTGGCTTTTTCCTGTTCTCTCCTTTTTTTTCAAAAACAAAAAATTGCAATCCGTCAAGTAATCTATCCACCCATCTTTTTGCACTATATCATCTCTGTTTGGAATCGAAGGGCCTGGAGCCTATCGCAGCTGTCATCTAGTGAGAGGCGGGAGCACCAAGGAACAGGTTTGTACTGCATCATAATGTAGTATTATGATATAGAGTGAAGTTATGTTCAGAAGTTAATAAATGCTATGTTATTTATTTAATTTCTAATGAAAATCTCCATCTGTTGTAGATCTTAGTGACGTATTAAGTCAACATAACTTCATAACAACAACAAGTGTCCAATTATTATTTATTTAACAAATCTGAAGGCAAAGCAAAACAAAATGATGGAAACACTAATTAGAACCGCCTTACTTACTGCTTCCATAGGATTTAAGAGGGTAAGTCACAGCCTGGCCCTGCTAATCAATAGCCTTAGATGAGGTGATTATCAGCAGATGTGTAAACTTCGATGGAAGCAGACTTTTTAGGAGTTTGCTGGTCCGGAGCAAACCCCTAAAGGGAGATAAAGTTCTGGCTGCAGCATAGTTGTATTTTCCTGAAACACTTCCATCCATCCATTATATCCACTTATTCCAATACAGGGTCACTGGGGTCTGCTGGAGCCTAATCCAGTACTCTTTTGGGCAAAATGAGCACCAGTCCCTCACATGGATAGTTCAATGAAAATTACTTAGGAAAATAATATAATATAATCTTTCTTGACTTTAAAGAACCTAGACATCCAAAATACTTTCGTGAGACACAGGTACCTAAAAGTGCAACTAAAAGCATTTATTGTAACTGCAGAAAAAAATCAGTTTATGTTTCTTATTACCTCTGTTCAATTTATTTTCTCTGAAGTATTTGTAAAAAAGGGTTTCATTAAGTTTTCTTGTGTTTTTCTGAGCACAGTACGTGCCTGTTTTTAAATAATGCTAACGGCGTATTTTACAAAAAAGTAGGACAGCTGCATTTATGATGGAGGCAAGCTTTATTTGTCTTCCTTGAGTTATGACATCTCCTGCAGAAAACTTCAGTGGTCGTTTTGTCCCATTTCACATCAAGTAATACATCTTTTTTGCTTTTATCAATGCAGGATAGTTGTGAAATGTGCCATCAGAATTTTAGCATTAGCATCCTGCCCCTGTCCCAGCATTTTTGAAATACGTTCAAAATGAGCACATGTTTTTTAAGAGAAGAATATAAGTTATCAATTTCCACATCTAATATTTTGTCTTTTCATGTTAAGTGCTTTGCATATCATTGCAAGCTCAAACTAGCCAGTGTTTAGTGTAATTCCATGATAAATTATAGAATGATTTACTCCCTTTACTCTCTACAGGCAAGTCCTTAATTACAGTGTTGATATTGTAATGAAATCAATACATTATATTAAACATAATTATTTATTTATTTATTTATTTATTTATTTATTTTTATTTCAGTATTTCAACATGAAATCATAAATCCTATTGACCTGTAGGGTTGTTGGCTTACCCAGCAAGACACATGCGCTGAGCAGAGCGTGATAGCTGCAGACTGGCCTTTAGCTCTTTTTCATTGAAAACAGACTCCCACTGGCCTGCTCTTGGCTTTGAAATATGTTCTTTTAAGTGTCTGGCACCCCATAAAACCACAGCACAATGCTAATAATGATGATGCACAATGAAAACCCCTCACTAGATGAATTTACAGACACACAAAGAACCCGCAATGCTCCTCAACATCTCAGTATGAGTTTGATTATTGAGTTGCAAAAGATGAGGCCTACTGCTGATGCCTTATTATCTTCAGTAAAGAATTCCCCAAGGCTACACTTGTCAGTTCACAATAATGGCACGATACCACCCACAGCAATGCAAAGCTAATATTATCATAGTTTAGTCAGACTGATCTGCCTCGCTTTTCATTTCAGTGCCTTGCACGGGAAGGGAGCTATTGTTTTGAGGGCATTTGCTCTAAATCCTTCAGTATCACCTAGGTAGTCAAGCAAAATTCAATCAGCGGCTGATCTCTACTTAGAGCACCTGGTGAGCGGACAAGCATCACGCTGGGGGCCTGTGTGGTGCCATGCCAGGATGAGGCTGCAAATCAAAGCGTTAGAAGTATTTCATCTCTTCACTGGAGTCTCTGCTTTTTCATCAGAGGTTAAGATTTAAAGGATGACACTTTAACTTCCGATTCCTCACATCTACATCCATAAGATAGGGAGCATCGGGCATTGGAAGCAGCCGTGTCTGATTTCTGCCTCACATTTGTTGTTGCACTTTGTTCACAGCAGTGTTAGATTCTCATCCAAAGTGATTCCCATGGCCGTGGGCAGGAAGCAGCCTCCAACTCTGGAAAAGAATGTAAATAATGGTGGCATAATATAAAATACCGAATAGAACTGATGGCTAAATTAAGGTTTTCATCTGACACGACAGACCGTGTGAATACAGATTATCATCAGTAGGAAGCAGGGATGTTGTGAGAATACTAATTTCTCTCACCAAGCATTTTTATTGGCAGAAATACTAAGTAAATGATGTTGGATATCTGACACAAGTTTATTTGATCTTTTTTAGCTTTATTTCTGAGTGATGTGCTAATAAGAATCAAACGTATAGTTTACAGTAAAGGACAGGCTTTTTCTTTTTTAATTTTCACAGTTTTCTGTTTTATTTCCCTTAAATATTGGGTGGAGAAGGAAATAAGCTTTCAATCTTTTTCGATGCTTTGTTTAATGATCAACAGATGTGATGTTATCCAGAAATCGCCTCTTCTCTTTGTTTGGCTTGAAGAAGGTGTACAAGCATGAAGTTGATTCTTTAGTCCTTCTGTAATAGAGCAGAATCACAGTTAAACTAAAGAAGTAATGATATTTTATGAATTGGAAGATTCGCAAGCCAAACTGCTTTCATAAATACAATTGGCTGAAGGACTTTTTGGATTTATTGTCAATGGAAAAGGCAACCTCAATCCTTAAAGACAATGAAAATGACCAATTTGCCCCATGGACTGTCATTAGAGAACACCTGAGAATAATAGAACAATAATATGACCTGTTGTGTTGGTCACATGCTTCTTATTTTATTTTACTTATTTTTCTTTTAGAGCTGGACCTGAACTGATGCTAGAGGCACCATCATTCCTAAAGTTTATCTGTACCAACCCTTCCCCCCACCCCCTTGTCTTTTTTTTTGTGTGTCATTGTAATGTTTTCTTTTTGATTATGTGAAAAGTGGTGTTGTTATCCTTTTTTTTTTTTTTTTTTTTATTGTTTCTGTCTTCATTTTGAAAAATAAAAATCATAAATAATATAAGAAGTAATGATATATGTTTCGCCAAAACTTTCATTTAGATTTTTGCTTTTTTAAGTCATGGATATTTCATGTTATCAGGACATAAAGTTTGAAGCCTAATTATCGGGAGTTTTAATGCTAGCGTGCCAGGACACACTCACTCAATTAGAGTGCTTTTCTCATTTTATAAATATTTTACACAGTGAAGTTAATTATTTAAACCACTTCAACATTATTACATGTGATTTTTCATGATTGTGCTCTTTTAACCACCTGGCTTTGATTAAGCTAAACACATTAACAACAGCTTATCCAGAGTACAAAAAACCTGCTTGCTTGTAGCAGATAAAGCTCACTAGGAAATTACACCATGGTTATAACACAAGAGCAAAGTGAATACATGAAAAAGCTTGTCGAAGCTAACAGTGATTGTTCTGTGTCATTTAAGGGACATCAGCCTACATGTCTTCTGACAGTCAGCTGCTGGTAATATACAATTGGGAATCAGCAGGGGGCAATGTTCTCTCATCAAAGAATAGCAGGCATGCAGCATGAAACACTTGAGTCAAGGACAGATGAGCTCAGAATCCCTGGCTTAGCTATGGCTTATGAAAGCAGTGCAAATATTGTTCCTATCTAGCACAGTGGTTATCACTGATCCTGTTTATACTGAAATATTAAATGCAGTATCTTGTGCAAAGGTCCTACAATCATAAGGGCTTGAATACTTAGATATTTCACACATTCACAGGCTTTGAAATGTCAGCACTGGAGACATACATATGAAGCCAACTGCGTTCAGTGAACAAAAATCATTTGAGGTCATGTTATGATAAATAATTAACACAATTGTAACATTCGGCATTGTGCCTGGAAGCAATTTTTTTTCTTTGAGTGTGAAAGGAAAACCAGAGAGAAAGAGATGACAGTTTGATGACTACTGGCGGGTTTCATCCCTAGCTCCCTCTGTGGAGTCAGTTAAACGCCTTAAATATAAAAGAAAATGCATCGCACAGGGGCATTATGATTCAGTGAATAATCCTCTGTCTTCAGCCAGAACTCACACTGAGGCAACACTTAACCGTATAGGCGGCCACTGCAGGGGCACAGAAAAAGTCTAATATCATCTGAAATGGATAACAGAGAATAGATTAATATATTAACAAAATGAAAACTGCGCAAGAGGGGAAAAACAAATAGTAAGAACAGTCTTTGATTGAATTATATCAAAAGTTCAAACCAAAGTATGTAGTAAATTCAAAAGTGCCTTAAAATTAATTGGACAGTGTGAAACATATATTGCATACCACTTGTAAACACATGCATGTAAATAGTCTTGGAATCCTTGACCATCCTGTTTTGTGTTGCTAAAATAAGATAAAATATATTTTTCTTTTGGTGGTTTCCAAGTCTTGCAGAGTACAGAATTTGAAATTCAGTAAGATTAAGAATTGGTTTCATAGACAGATAGAACTTTCTAAACTTAAATCCAGGCCTCTGAAATAGGCCCTTCTTTTTCCTGGGAATGTCTTTGGTTCACTAGTATTGTCTTGCCTAAATGTTAACTTTCTTTCTTTTTCTTTTTTGTCATTTACTGAGTTTAACAAAAAAAAAAAGAGTAGAACAATTCAATCATTTGTTTTAATTAACTGATTATTTGGTTTGGAAATGGTTCCTAGTAAGTTTAGGTATTTTCCAAATAGAGAAGAAGGGACAAAATAGGAATAATGTCGAAAAAAACAGAAAATGAGTGAAAAGGCAAAAAGGTGAGTGAAAGGAAACAGCTAATATGTAAAGAAAAATCAGAGAACAGGAAATGGGGGTGAAAGAGGCACATGAAGAAGAATTTGTAGAAGTTTTGCAGATTTGATTAGGAATGTTTACATGAGACATTTAACCATGACAGCGGGGAATTGGTTTATTATTGATGGCAATGCACCCTGAGCCCAGAGAACAGAAGAGCAATACTAATTTTCCACCACTTTTTTTTTTCTTACCATAAGGTGGAACAGGATTTCACAGTTTTTGCACCTGTCTTTCTCCTCTCTGGTTGCATGCTGTGGGTAAACAATGGTAAACAGAAAAAAAGGCTATGGCCTAAATTTCTCCCACACAGCATCTTTTTTCTTTTTCTTTTTAATATATACAGTATTAAGTACACCCAGACCGCCTCTACTGAAGCTCATCTATGCCAAGGGGCTGATAGGTTTTCTGCTGTAAAATGCAGCTGTGAATTTGCCTGAGGCATTGTTGTAAAAAAACAACAACAAAAAAAACAACAGGTTTTATTGCTGTTTTGTGTATGTAAATTGTAGTTCATGTCATATGGATATGCATATTACTTTTCGTAAGTCTTCCTTGTGCAACATTTTCCACAAAATATACCGTTGATGGCTTACATCTGTGTGTTACACTCCAAGTGGTTAAAAGAATATCTCAAAGGCAAAACAGGGAGTTATTTTTTCCTCAAAGACGGAGTGAAATGTGACATCCAATCCCACACACTATAATTTGTGACTTGTATTGGCAGTTGCGTGAACTTAATTTTGTGTGTGTGAGGGTGCGAGCTCGAAAAAGTTTACAGCAAATGTGATAGTTTCAGTAAGAGAACTCAGATCTTTTCCTCAGAGAAAACTACCACTCAACATGTAGGAATATTTCAAGTCAAAAAAGTTGTATTTATATTTGTTGTCAAGTGGGTTGTAGGGTTAGCCCTGAAATATGCTCGGAGTAGTCAAATTAAAAGCACTTGTATGCCAAAGAACTCCTATACTTCGTACTCTCGTTGGATATGAGTCATACCGCCAATAGTCGTCTCAAAGTTGTAACAAAACTGCATTCATGAGGGAATGAATTAAAAAAATTGAATGAACACTTTTTCTTTAAAAATATTTCCAGCTCTAACAAAAACAGCGTGACAATCTGAACTATTCCACTCATTATCCATGGTGTTTGAACTCTGCCTGTTTCACTCACAAAGGCTTTACACATGTGAGGTTTGAACTGACAGAAACATCTGCTGGGAGTTAAGGAACCTGCACCTGGTTGGAGAAACTGAGAGTTTCAACTGCACTGAACTAATACTCTAATCACATCCATACACGTGGCCGGGGCTAATTTCACTACATTGCATTATTTATTTATCTTCTATATTAGAACCCAGACTAGAATTATTCTAAAAAGTTTGTTATGTTAATTGACTTGAGACTTTTTTATGATTAAAAAGAGGTATGAAAATGACCAAATTGCTTTTAATTTTTTGATGTGGAGATTGCTCAGTGGTTGATGAGGAACTTAGCAGGCTGCTTTAGCTAAATGCTAAAAGGGAAAAGACAGATTCTGCGTTGTGCGTGTTGTGTTTGTCTTCTTAGTGTCTCATGCTGGCAAAGTAGGATTTTTAGAACAAAAAAACAAAAACAATAGAAGAAGAAAAAAACAAACCTAAAAAAAAATAACAACTATCTATTTGGAAATCAAGGGTAATTCTGTTGATAGCTGTGCTGCTATTTGGTTGTTTACAGTCCACCTGTTCATCAAATCCTGCTAACTTCCCTTGATCTTATCCCATCAATGAGATCTTTTTTTTTGGTTCTTTGTGAGCGAGAGTGTGATTGTGCGATTTTCTTCCCCCCTAAGAACCACTGCTAACTCTCCTGGGTTATGTAGTACAGGGAAAGCAGAGGCGGGTGTCTGTTTACCAGATACTGGAACCACTAGCTTGCCAAGGACAATCCCAGCAGCTCCCTCAATGTCGCTCACTTCTGGAAAACCTTGTCTGTCTGCTTCGTCATGCAAACCACAGCTATGTGCCTCTGATTTACTGGCTGTTGATTGACTTTAATGAATGACGCCATGTGTCTACTTATAATATCAAAACATGTCCTGACTTTTGCATGGAGCAAAGAAGTGCCCCAGTTATGAAACATCAAGGTTACTTGTGTTATTTTTAAATATGATGTCTTCAAGTCTAAATTTTGCAAATAGCTCTGCAAAAGGCGCCATTTCCTCTGTGCACACTGCATGCTAAATGAAATGTGCCTCATACTCATATTGAGGTGCAGGCAACGCTGTTTAGCCTGTTTCTGCTTGACTATATTCATCCACTGTCAAGTTGAGGTTGATCTGCAATTCTCTTTGTACCAGATCCTCTTCCATCTACAATCCAGACACACAAGGGAGAAACCTTGACGAGGCGTACAAGAAGAAAAACAGCACATATTCGGGTATGACTAAAACCTTCAAAGCATTCTCTGTTAGCCAGATCTTTTTTGTGATTCAGATACAGACGAGAGGCACATAGAAAAAGATATTTTGTGTTTTCTGCAGCATATGTTGTTTGCGTTTCTGTGGACCTTCTTGAGGTTACTGGAGCCCTCCCAAAATGAAGTGTGATCCTGCAGCAGCTGCCAGACATCATGTACCGTAGTCTAGAAATCCTACCACCTCTGATTAGGTCGAGAGGAAAAGCTAATTTCTAAAAAGAAGAAAGGAAATAAGAGGATTACGGCAGATAATTTGTGTGCAGCCTCTCATGAGGAAAAGAGTGCACTGTTGCAGAATACCTGTGGTTCATGTACGAGTTAGTTACAATGGTGTCACGCATTCACTAGACAAAAGGGGGAAGCTTTGATTGGTTGGTGGAGGCTGTGCTAAAGACAGATGTGATGTGAGCCTTCATCAAAAAGAATACACCAAGATCTAATATGGGCTTTCATGTTATCTCAGGCAAGTCTGTAGAGGAAAATTTGCACATTATGAAACACAGTGATACTCAAGCTTAATGGGAAAAAAGACAAGGGTAACTTTGAAAAATCCTCTGTTATCATTCAATAATCTATTCAATGAAAATTGCAAATAAATGTTGCCAAATCCAGTGGTCGCAGACGGAGTCTGCAAACCTCGTAAAAAATATTTATACAAGACATTAATGACATTAATAAATAATTCTAAAGTGTGAAAAATCATCAAAGAGATGTTCTTATCAAAGAACACTTTGTGAAGTTGTAAATCACTTCTTTGTGTTTCTCACCATGTGTGATTGATTTATTTGCAACTCCGCCTTTGGAGTGCTGTCAAGCTAAAAGAAAAAAAGGAAAAGAAACATTCACCGGGGGGGTGGGGTTATATATTTTCTACAGTAAATTCAGTGAAGCATGGGTTTATTTACGTTAACAAACCAAATAGAGTAGGCAGATGTATTGGAAAAATGCCCGAAACAAAACTAGCCCCACATTTGCCTTATTAGCGAACCCAGGTAATAAAAGGTTTGATTGATGAAGATGTTGGTGGAGCAGCAAAAATTGCCCTATTGCCATATTTACACTTGCTAAATCACCGCCGGCAGAGTGAGTGATTTGGCATTTGTGCCATCCGCAAAGATTAACAAGACATAAATAAATGAAATGAGGGCAAGGTGATTTTTTACGTCTGTGGGGGATTTAGTAGTTCTAACAAAAGTGTTCCAACATTATGTATGAGTTTCCTCATAAAGCCTGCACTAGCTTCCTAAGTCATATCAGATGTTTGGGCTTTATCGGGACTTGAAACAGTTATTAGCCTGAGCAGCCACCCTGTTTGATTTATCTCTGAAGACAGAGCTACACAATAATAAGCCCTGCTAAGAGTTGCATCAGCTCCTTCACTACTGTTCTTTCTTTAATTAAGAAAAAAATAGTTTTAGATATATGATTCTAGGTGACATGCCATGGTAATTAATACAGTATGTCATACATCTCTTGAGAGGTTGGTATGCTCGGATTCTGAATAAATACATTTTCAAAGCCAGTATTATTACAGCTAAGCTGCTAAAATGACTTCTTCAGTGATTGAAAGGAAACCTCTATTAACATGGAAAGTGTCTGAATAGAATCCTCATTGCAGTGCGAGAGTGCAAATGGTTTTCTCAGTCTGTTATGAAAATCTTCATCTGGAAGGTTTTCGAGGGAGGGTGGAGCACTGATGCAGTCCAGTGCATGTTTTCTAAATTACACTTTGCAATCATTTCCATAGAGGGGGGGAAGTAGGCCTGCAGCATAGCTAATTTGTCTGTAATATGAGCAGAAACAGAATCTCCTGCCAAGCAGCATCTCACTTTTGTCTGTGTTTGACATCCTGCGTTGCTGGAATTGGAATCTGTGCCAATTATCTGCCAATATTCTGCAAAACCAGAAAAAAAACAAACAAACAACCAAACAAACAAACTGATCATCCAATTGCAATCCTTTTTGTGGGACTTCTACTTCTATGTTTTGCAATGTGGAGGCCATTTAGTCAGGATGTCTTTGCACACAATGTGTGAAAACATAATATGTATATATTTTGTATTTATTTATTTAAAAATGTATATTTTCAGTGGGCTCATATGTGGGCAAACCCTTTGATAGGATCATACGGTACCAGTGTAATGACCCATGTATATTTTTTAAACTAAAGCTATATATTGATTTTGATGATAAACTGTAGCATTGTTTCAAAAAATAAAATAAAATTGTGAAGCAAATTCTGATTGTCTTCTGAAACTATGCTGACCAAAAAAAACAAAAAACACAACAAAAATCATACTATGTTAAAAACTTTGTTCAAAACGAACTGAAAAAAAACTGTTGGCTAAATTTTGACTGAAGAGCTAACGTTTAGCTAGTTAATAATAACAATAATAATAAAAAATTATCAAAATTATCAAAATACTGAATATCTCTGGTTCCTGACTCAAAAGTACTTTAAATAAAAAGGTGGAGTTGGGGTGAACTGACTTTTGTGAGGAACAAGGTTGAGTCCAAGTTGAAGCTCTCCACCAAAACCTCTTTCATGAGCACCTTACAGCTGGTAGTTCATTAAACCTTTTTTTTAGCAAGCATTGGGATTGATGGACTAATTGATGTGACTAGAGATGTTGTTGCAGTTTGTGAAATGAAGTGAAATACATTTATTTGTGCTCTTAAACCTAACTTTTGCTTTTTTCTGTGCCTTCATGGATGTGGGAACATATAGTAGCCTACGGCCTCACGGCATTTCTCCTAACTGTCACTGAAATACTAGTTGTATTAAGAAAAAAATCACTTCTGCATAAGGACGCGATGGTGGAGATCCATTTTTGGCTTTTTTAAAAATCAGTTGCTCATTATTTTCCTTCTCACACTCTGTTTTGTTAGGTTTAGGATCCAAAATCACATGCCTTCAGCATTATACATTTTGTGGGGAATGGCTTTTGTTTTGTTCCTATTTTACCTGGAGATTGTTTCATTTAAACTTCAATGAAAGAATTTTACAGAATTAACATAACTGGGAAGATTTGTGTGACTGGTTGACAACATGCTTTTGTGAGATGTGACAAAGAGCACATTATTAACTCTTCACAAAACTTAATTTTCCCTTACTATTTACCTCAGTTAGCAAAATTGCTGAAGACTGGCAAGATTAAAAAGTACTGTAGAGAAAAAGTTTTTCTTCTTCTGAGAAAAAAAATCTTCTGCATATTCAGAAATACTGATTTAATTTAAAACTGGATGAGTAAGTACCAATACCAGTACCAGTACCAGTGGTATTTTATAATATAATAATATCTATAATAATATCTATAATATTGCTACTTTTAATGTCTGTTTTTCTATACCGTTGATTAAAGTTTTCCCTCTTTTGCTTTCAGCTGGACCCAAACCGCCAGTGCTGAGAAGTGTTTACCATTCAGGTGCTGGTCAGAGAGCAAGAAGTCTTCACTCTACCAAATTGATTACAGTGTGAAGGATGGCCGGCAGTACCAAATTTAGGAAAGCTTTCACATGTGAGATCAGAAGATTTTTCATATAGGCTGCAGTCTGGCTGCTTGCTGTCGCTCTGGGTTACAAGCTGCCTCTCAGCTTTTGTAGAGTTGGGCTCAGAGATCACACTGATACAAAATGACAGGAAAGCTAGAGGTATGTCAGGCTTTTCTTCTTGATGTCAAAGTTCTAGCGTTTGTAATTTTCTAACTATGTTTTAAATTTAACTGTCTCCTCTTTAATGATATTACTGATGCTACATGTTTTTGCTGTCATGGCCCTAAGCCACAATTGAAGAATAACCTTTGCTTGATGAGGAAAGATTAAAAACAGTAAGAAGAAAGTTATTCCTTCTCCTCCTTTTCCTGTGGTGCCTTCTTCATTTGTGCCCTAGTTAACATTTATATTAAAAATAAAACCCACTAAAAATAGACAAAATAAACGTTTCTTCTGTCACTGTTAAAACCAGTTAGGATTTAAAGACCCATAATTGATTTTGTTTTCCATCATTTTTTTCCATCGCTTTTTTCTTTAAAGGCTCTGAAATTTATTACAACTTTTACTGTGTTGCACAATTTTTTTTGTTATATGGTTGCTAATGTCTTTCCTGTTTGGCATGGTGTTAAAAATCACCTGAATGCTCAAAACTGAAAATTGCTCATGAGCAATCAGTCAAGTGCACTTGATTAGTGGGATTTGGACTGGCTTAGTCTGCATGGAACCAATATGGATGTATTGAGATTTTCCACACACAGCTTTTGCCTTTTGGCTTATTTTATGTTAAAGGGAAGGTGACACAACATAATGTGTCAGGTTGTCTGAGGATGTATTTACCCAGTATTAAGACCTGCTTAGGATGGGATGATTTCTGTTTTACCCTGGTAAATAAAACCTCAATCATACTATTTCAGCTGTCACCAGGTGAGGCGGTGGCACCAGGGGAATATAATCCTTTGTGAAAAATAATAATGATAATTCAAAAGAAAAAAAAAACTAAAACAAATGTAGACTCAAGATAGCTTATTAGTTAGACATAATTCTTTCTACGTGAGGGCTATAATGCTTTGTTTTTGTCAAAACAATTTAAGACAGGTGTTGAACAAACTCAAGGGAAAGGCTCTGACATTTACTATTTTGTGATGTAGAATTACACCCAAATCTTAACATCTATATATCATATTATGTAACAATGGTTGATTTGGCTTAATTAAATTCTTGATTTAATCCCCCAAATTATTGGTGCTTAACCTAAAGTACAACGGTTCTCCTCAGGTGGAACTTTAGTTTTTGAGTTTGTGTTTTTGTACTATTTTTATTCTTTTCTATTTGGGGGGCGACACCCCTATAAAAGGCTATGTCCCGCCTAAACTTTCCATCTTTTTTCTGTGATGTCTTTGGGTTAAGGTGAGCTACTATTTTGTTCTTTTAATTTAGCATTTTATTGGTTTTAACTAAATATTTTATGTCACTGGGCATTTCCCATGTATATTTTTTGTGTCTATGTTCATATTACATTATTGTGACACTCTTTTTTCTGTGATGTATCCGGAGAAAGGGATCGGAAATAGAATTTGATAATTGAATGGCTTGAATCGCAGAAGGTACAATTATTTAACCAAAACTATGTGATATTAGGGTATTCACCCAAAAATATTAGATGTTATCATTCATTCTGGGTCAAAACAGCAGAAAATCACAGATTATTTTTCTTTTTAACAATCTAAAACCTTTTCCACTTTTTTTTATGATTTAGATGATCTTTCGTCAACCCAGTTGTTTTGTTACTGCAGCTTTAACAGCAGTCACAAAAATGACAGCAGCTGTGACTGAAATATCTTTTGACACCCATGTTTGGGGCAGTTCTATGCCATAATCCTTGCCCTGCCTACATTTTTAAACATCTTGCTGCTTCATAATTTAAACTGCTTCATACTCCCATTTTACTACATGCCACGCTGATAACGCCACATTGCATTTGTCATTTCACACCCTTTAGTTTGTCCCTCCCATCATCCAGAATTTGGATAAATAGTATCTGTGAGCACTATAAACTGTGTGGGGAGGCTCAACACTACTTAAATAAATTTGACAAGTCAAGGGGTGAACGCTATCTACTCAGAGCTGGAGCAAGAGAGCAACTCAAAAACATGACTGATAGTAGTGTCAGACCTCTTATTTAGATATCTGTGGTGTTTGGCTTAGCTGGTATGTTTAAAAATCCATATTTCTGCATGTTGACAGATTTTGTCTTTTTTCCTCAGCAGTTTAATTCCTGGAAACCTTTTTTTGTCTTCTGTATTGATTGCACCAAAACATCCTTGGGTGCTTCGTATATTGTGTACACTAAAATGTACATTGTTGGCTCTGTCAAAATGTCAAACCATTGCTACTGCACAACCTTCACTTTCTGAATACCAGAATACCTACTGAGGATTTCTTGAGCTGAAGAGTGAATTTTGTCATACTGAATGGTGCTTCAAAACAAGAGGTCAGGAAAACATAACCTTCTTGTTGGGTCGGTATGCTGTGCAAGAAGCCGCTGTTTCTGCTAATTCCCTGTGCAAGAAAATCCAAACAACATGTCAACAAACTCTGTCAGTGCAATAAAATTACACTTTATAGGATCTTTTTGTACGATACACTCAGTACAGATGGGTAGGAAAAAACATAATGCCATGTTTAAATAAAATAACCGGACCCAGAAATTGAGCAAATAAATGATCTATCATTTTGTGTCTCAAAGGGTGATATGATTTGAAAACCTTACAATAACCTTAATGAAGGTCTGCAAAGCACAAATGTGGACAGGTTGTTGTTTGTGGTAGAATAACAGATAACTCAGGGAAATTATATTAGGTTCACATTTCCAGTCTTCTCTAATATTACATCTGTTTAGAAGTAAAAATTTGAAAAGGCTTAAATGTAATCTAGGAAAAATCGAGTGAAAGACAAGTTTAAAAATCGATGAATATTAAATAAATGTGTTTATTATTATTATTATTATTATTATTATTATTATTATTATTATTATTATTATTATTATTATTATTATTATTATTATTATGACTTATCAAATAACAAAAAATCCCAAATAAATCTAAACACTTCCTTTCACCATCTTATTTGTAAGGGGAAATGAGGACCATCCAACTAAAAATTGGAGGAGTGTAATATTGAAGGAAATAAAGGAAATTAGTATTTATGGGAGAAATAGGACAACGTCTCAGATTAAGTTACACATTTTTGAGATAATACATTTGAGAAAAAAATGTAATTAGTTCATTGTTTTTCAAGGGGAGAACACAGCATCACTTTGCAAGACTGATTAAAGTAAACAGGTAGCCTCTCTGTTGGAACACCCCCACAGAGGGCAGCTGTAAATTTAGATCCATCTGGAAACCTCGAAGTTCCTAGAAATTTACAAGTAATGTAACCAGTGACATTCTTACAATTGTCCTTTGCATCATTAATTTTAGCAAAAGCAATCACCTCATATAAATACATTTCTCATTTGTTCCTTGAATAGATCATGTCACAGTCTTCAAATTCATGCTGGTGTTATTTTGGAGCTATAATAAGGATCCTTTCCTTATTTCTATCTTGTTATTAAATATGTATGTATATTAAGCCTTAGGCTACAGCTTGAAGCTTTGTAGTTCAGTAACTGTGTCTTCCAATTTGAATGTATCACTTTATTCTCAGTGAAAATCTAAGCAATTGCTGTGTATTTGTTTATTTTACCGTTTTAAATGGTTACAAAAAAATAAAAAAATAAAAATTTTATATTTAAATATTTTTTTTATAGCAGGAATGTGTGTAACACTTTAAAACTGTAATGATTTGTTCGCTGAGGAGATTTTCACCAGCAACATATTCCTTTAGTTATATATTCTAACATATTTAATTTTTATTTCAAGTTAAAAATATCGCACACGATATCGCCGATGTTTATAGCCGGCAACCTTGAAAACACTATTCAGTCTTGAGCAACGTTAAAGCTGGGCTTAAACCGGTCATGCTGTCAGATCTGGGCCTGAGGAGCACCCACTAACTGAAAAGTTGCATCCATGTAGAAACCTTTGAGCATTTCCATGGGAGAGATTAACCCAGTCCTCTGGTGTTTGATGTGGTTGGCTCATGCAAAGCACCAGAATCAACGCAAACCAGTTCCCAAACTAATGCTTGGAAGTTGGTGTGTGAGGCATGTGGACGTGCTATATGAAGCATGCACTGTGCTAGTCCTCTTAACAGCTTCCAGCCAAGGATGATGTCACTTTTTGCCCTGCAGAGGAGTAATCAGTTTCCTACAAGCCTGAAGGGCCCCTTAGGAGTTATCATTCTGTAATAGTTGGTACTATCGCAGCTGATTCAATCTGTAACACTGTTTCAGGCCCCCAGTGAACATAAAACAAACATACTTAATCATATCCGTAGCCTGAAATGGAGTAAATTCTCTGTGAGTCTCCATAGTTATGTTCTAGTTGCAAGGCATTAATATCAGAAGAGACAAAGTTGTACGCCTTGCAAGAGGTACGATGACATACACACATGGCAGAGGAAGACAGGGAGCGACAGAGAGCAAGCACAGATTCCCATGCACCGGCACCCGCAGGCTCAGAGACTCACACACAGCTCAGTGTGCCACTTCCTCATCTCCTGCTGCTCTGTCCTTAAACCTCTTCACCCTCCATGCAGGGAGTAGACACTGTGCTCTTTTCTCTTTGTCATGGTAATAACACTAAGCCTAACTGTCCCCCATATTGCCTGTCAACTTGCATTTATTTTGTTTTCCTTTTTCCTTTTCTGTCTTCGCCATGTACTGTCAGGTTTCTTGGGGTATGTTTAAGTCCCTCCTTGCAACATTCACCACTCCTGGAACCAATTATATTATCCGGTCTGCCTATTGAATTCCAACAGAGGGAAAGGACAGAGAAAAGGCAGGATCTCTTCTCCATGCCAGCATCACACCTTACTTACCTGAAGATTTTTATTCCTCGGGCTGCTTTCGCTCTCAAACTGTTCACTCTGTAGTTTCTCATTCTCCCCATGACGCCTCCCCAGAAAGTGCGAATATGGTTTAGTCGTCGGCGACACCAGAATACTGCTGTGTGACACATTTTCTGGTCTAGTCTGCCACTGCAGCAGAAAAAAGTATTGTCTGAGCTTTCACCCCGCCACTGGTTATCCACTGTGCTCTGGCCTCAGGCTTATCCTCAAGACTCTGCAAAGCTGCTGGGCAACCGTCTCAAACAACTTCCCCTTTGTATGATGTGAGAGCTGCTTTATGCCAGTATTTGCTGTCCATCTATCTATCCATTTATCTGTGCATCTAAAATATCTGATAAAGTCAAAGCAACATATGCCAGCTGTATGGAAACAAAAATATGAGTGAATTTAATGGTGATAGTATGTCCTGGTGTTGAGCTACCAGTAGGGCTGGGCGATATGGACCAAAAGTCATATCTCGATATTTTCTAGCTAAATGGCGATACTCGATATATATCTCGATATTTTTTCTGTGCCTTAATTGGGGTTTCCCCCAAAGCATTATAGCATAGCATCTCTGTTAGCTTCATTTTTTTCGGAGGCAAAAAACAGTCAGTTTTAATACAAAGCCTCGTGCCAAATGTCACACAGGTTCCTTTATTAACAGAGGTCTGCACAATATCAAAATGTATAAAACAAATGAAATAAAAATAAACTGCCTGCATATATAGAATAAAAATGCTTATTGAATAAAATAAAACAAATATCCCTTTCCTGCATAACAATTAAATTAAAATACACTGTGCAATTAATACAATGTAGACAGTAACAGGCAGACTTTTCCACTGAGGTTGCCAGTTGTGCAAATAACAAAACATTTGTGCAAATCTCAAATAAAACAGTCAAGTCAATTTGTCACAAAATAAGCTATATCAAAATCATTAAAAAAAAAAAAGTAAAAAAAAAAAAAAAAAAAAAAATTTAAATCGATATAAACGATATTGTCTCGTACCATATCGTGTTTGAAAATATATCGATATATATTAAAATCTCGATATATCGCCCAGCCCTAGCTACCAGTATGTCCTTATAATATAGGATGGATGACATCACCATGTATAATTGATTCATCAGTTCCACACTGTTTTAAAAAAATCTGAAAGTGTATGACATGTTAAGGAGGATTAATACAATTATTCTCCATGTGAAAGATGTAATGTAACAATAACATGACATCAAAAGTTTATCTCTCTCAATCTGCAAGAGCTTCAAATCGAGTTCGTCTGTTTTGTGTTGTAGCAGCTGTCTGGCCTTGCACACATATGAGGCCCCGCCATGCAGTCCAGAGCAACATTTTCCCTCTCCTAACACACGTTGTTTTGTATTGATGGACTACGTGTTTTTGTGTTACGTACATTTTATCTATTTGTTTTGGTGGTGGTGTAATTCATGTATATTTGTTGTGAGGCTGCTATAACAAGAGCCTTTTATAATGACTTTCAAATCTAAGTGTTTTTTTGTGTGTTTTTTTGTCTTTTTTTTAATTCATGAGGTGGATTTTGAAACCTTGTACTCTCTAAATCAGCATCTGAAGAATATTCACTCTGACACAGTCACTTATCTTCAGTAAAAAAAAACAACAACAACAGCAGTCTAACACTCTGGTACAACAGGCATTCAACCTCACTGAGAACATGTCAATTGGACCAGACACACTCACACACACTGTCACTCTGACAAAAAACAGAAACATTTTGACCATTCTGTTTTCATAGTCATAGGAAACTCATATTTTTAGCAACGGCTTACTCTGTAACAAATTCACTTTATTTTCATACATAAATAATAGGTCAGTTACAGTCTTTTACAAGTTAATGTTTTCCTAAATGTAACAGCTGGTTGTGAAATACATATTTAGGGATTTAAAATCTTAAAAAAAAAAGGAATACAGAAATTCGCCAAAGCAACTGAGAGGAACGGCAAGAGTGAAGGCAGCCAAATTCCCATAGCACATTGCTTCAATGTCTGCTAGAGTCATCAGACTCTGTGAAGCTAGTCATTGCAATTCCTTTGAGATTGGTGTATCACCAGTTCTTTTAAAGAGGTTTTTCTCAGCTCTCTGACATTGAGTTTTCTCTGCTTGAAATGTGATCCTCAGATTAACACAAATTTCATATGAAAAGTTCATTTCCCCATCTTCAGCATGGTTGCTCTGACTCCACAGCTGGTGACCAGAAGTGTCTGATTTTAAGCTTCACCAGCAGATCAGGCTCTCAGAGATCAGATGAGTGTGTGGTTTGTTTTTTTCTTCTGGTTAAGGGAACACATCATGGGCATAATGGCTCAGACACTGTCTCGTCTTGGGTGGGAAACCTTTTACTTTGTTGGCATGGCACAAAGTCGTTTTCTTTAATATCGGTAAGGTGCTAAAAAAAGTAACGTGAGAGGAAATGTAAAGTGATGCTCAACAGAAAAACCAAGTTTTCTAGTATCACTGACTGCAACCAGGAGAAGCATGAATGGTATATAATGGTATTTAGTTTACTGGTCAATAATAAATCAGCTACACTTCTCCACTAGCAACAGCTGCCACTAAAACAAGTGATTCAATTAAATGCATCTATCCGTTTTATGAGACATGTAATGATTTTGTACTTTAACTTTTACAACTGTCCTGTCCAAATTTGCTAGTTCCATCGTAAGGACCTGCTGCAGCTTTAAAATAATGTGAGCATTGAGCAACATAGTGGCCTATATCAGTCACATCCACGTATCCATAATTTATTAACTTATTTGTGTATATATGTGTGTGTGTGTGTGTGTGTGTGTGTGTGTGTGTGTGTGTGTGTGTGTGTGTGTGTGTGTGTGTGTGTGTGTGTGTGTGTGTGCGTGCGTGCGTGCGTGCATGTGTGTGTGTGTGTGTGTGTGTGCACGCACATCTGCATGTTGATTCGTGTCCACCGCGCTGGGAAGCTGTGTCCTGCAGTTGGAGTCAGTGTTTGAAAAATACAGACAGAACGAAAGTGAAACACATGAAGAATTGCACTGATTGCATCGACAGAAGTCTGCTGACAACTAATGATTGTTGAACAAAATTATGACCTGTGAAAGTGCAAACATATATGAACTCATCAAATGCATAGATGACAGAAATATCTTTTATTCATTTATTTTTACAGCAAAGCTTTCTCCAAGGCGCTTCAATAACACATTCCAATATAAACCAAGTAAAACTGTACTTGCAATATTTAAAGAGATCTAGATATTTTTGGATAGTTTTTTCTTTTTTTTTTCTTTTTGCTACACGAGAAGCATAACATTTTACTGTTGAAATATGAAAAGTGTATCAAATATGATCAAATAAAGTATTTAATAGATGTATATAATGGAAAAGCAGCATTCAGATACTACAGGTTGTGTTGTTAAAGTATTTTCCTTACTAGCTGCAGTCTCCTTGTGGAAATTTATTAGATAAAATGAAGGACTTAACAATCCAACAGATCTCTCAGGATTTTTTTTCTTTCCTTTTTCTTTTCCTTTTTTTATTTGAGTTTCCTCCAATAAACTGGTGACTGGTAGTTGGGTGGATGGATTGATGTTGGACACTGTTGCTCTTTTTTCAGAGATGTATTTTGAGCTTTGAAAAAAATGAATAAATGAAGCATTAATACCTGAGCCATCATTTTTTTGTGAAATTAAGACAATAATCTGTAGCCCTTGTGGGTTATTATTTTGTGAGTGATTTCATAGTCAATACAATACAGAGCTACATTCTCTATTCAAGAAAATTAGAAGAGATATTTTATATTCAGCCATTTATTGTTCTTAGTAAGAACTAATGAAATCAGACCTAAAACTTAATAACTTTACAAATATCTAAAAAACTGTAATCGTAGTGCTTCTAAGTGTCTGACTTTTCAGAGGTAATGTACAGCCCAGGAGCCTGATTGAAACCCCAGTACTGCATTTAAACTTGTCCTCGGGTTTCAACCTAAAGTAGTCATATATAATTTTCCCAATCGTACATTTAATATCAGTACAGCTGTCAAATACTCCCATGCAGGATAATGCACATAATAGCTGAACAAACTTGTTAGGGGAACTCAACAATATGTCAGAAAAGTTTCTGAGTGAACAAAATCATTCAACTGTTGTACTGTGACACCTGTGACAACCTTTTACAGAGAAGCTATAATCAAATACTCAACGTAACAGGATACATGGGAAATACTAAAGCTAATGTTTTTAAAAATATATTTACTATGGCTTATGATCTGTCCTTTTGGTTTTGTTTGTTAGCCCAGGCAGCAGGCATCTTGTCCAAAAGAGGATTTTTGCTTCTTTGTAAACTTTAAGATATAGATTTTCAGCTTAATACAGAAGTAAAAGCATGGAATAGAATATGCACAAAAATAATAGCACATGGAGAAGGAATACAATCCTTCACAACATCACAGAACCAAAGCAGATTGTCTAACATACAGCAATCATTTGGAGGCTCTTAGAAGCCCAGTGTAATTGCAACACAAAATGCATATTTCTATAGTGCTGTGTCCATAAAAGTGCTTCTTGGGAATGCTTGGCACGTTATTTCATCATTAATATTCCATTAGTTTTTTTTCCCCCCATAATTCAAACATCATCAAATTCCAATGTCACTGCTGTGTTATGTTACTGCTGTTATGTTGTTATTATTAATGACTGTAGACCCTGTTTGTTCGATGTATTGTCCTCCTCTGGAGAATCAATGTTAGTTGACTCAAAATTCAATATCATTATGAGAACATGTGGATTAATACACAATTGGATAAGTGCTCACAAACATCATTGTAAGGAATGGAAAACGTGAAACGTTCTCAGTTTGTTGCTACGCATATGTTACTGCGCTTTGATGCAATTTTGTCCCTAAAAATTGGCTGTCCAATAAAGAAAGTAAGGAAACAGCAACACATGATGTAATGTTATGTTACCATGACAGCTGCTCTTCAAAAGTTACTCTTTTCATTGGGCCGTAAAAAAAAAACCCATATAAAATCAGCTTTAAATAGTTACTGCTGAAAAACTCCTTCTATCTGTTGATAATCCAAACTCACATGCTTTTGAGTGGATGCAAAAAGTGAGCAAACAGGTGTGTTGCTGTCACTGCAGGCTTAATAAAGCCCTTTGAGAAACATTTCTCACAGTTGGAGTAGCTGCTTAAAGTTCACAGTCCAAACAAAGCAACACATTATTGGCTCTATTTTCTAAAAGACTTCCCTGTTTTGCATTGTCCTCTGCTCCAGACGACTAACGAGGTGGACAAGACTCGGATGATAGGGACATTGTCTTTCAATTTTAATATTATGATTTGATCCTCAACCCCTCCGAGTGTCAGAGTCTTCAAACAAAACACTGTGCCCCGCATGGACTCCTATATACTCAGTGGTGTGTAATGATGAAAGTACTGCATTTAAGGAATACATTTAAATTAAAAATGTATAGCTGTGTGAAAGGATGAATGACAGACGCATTGTAAAGCTCTTTGTAGAAACAACCAACAAAAAGGATCAAAAGCACAATACCAGTGTGAGTCACTGAGCATTTACCTCGAGCTCTCTGAAGGAATTTCTAGCTTTGACCAGGGGCAGCCATCATTGAGATGCAGAAAAGATTACCCAAACCTAATGTAGTCAGCGGTAGCGGTTATTTCCCTTTTCATCATTATTGAATGTGGGATTAAAGTCTTTCACTGAGAAACTGAAGACTATGTATGTTCATATGCAAAATCTAAAAGTATCTAAAATCTGTTCCTGGTTTCATTATGAATCGGAAATAAAAAATTGGTGCCACTAACATTTTTTTTTTCCTAAATTTTAATATGATTCCCTTTAGCGGGGCTGTCATAGTCTCCAATGGTAGAGATGGAAAAACAGATGAGAAAAATAGACAGGTATGTGTAATAGACAAATGCTATGCAACTCAAGTGCTCTGTCCCCAAATATCGTATGATATGCGATTAAAATTAATATGAAAAGAAAAAAAAGGCAGTGGTGTGGTGGTTGCGAAGAAGTTATTGAATAAAGCTCGGCTGCTCAAGCAAGGGTCCCATATTTGCACAGCAGCCAAGCGAGTATTGATCTGAAGGTGAAAATGTTGTGATTGCAGATGTTGTCATGAGATTCAAGGAAGCAACAATTTTAGCGGCCTGGGCAAAAGCACGATGCAGCACACAGAGCTTCAGCAGGAGACGCTTGATACTTACGTTACTGACACTTCAGGCTCCCAGATTTCTGATCTGGTAGCGTGTGTGTGTGTGTGTGTGTGTGTGTGTGTGTGGTAAGTCTGTTAATGCTGGGAGGAGGTGCAGATACAGACTCAGAGCGCTGCAGGCACAATCTTATTTATATTCATTATATGGATTCACCCTGACTCATCATGAAGCAGGAGAAGTATTAAGACTGCTGATGCATGTCGCTGGATGAGAAAAAAAATCCTCTTATAAACTTTGTCAGTGATACTATCATAGAAAATCAATCACTTACATTTGACAGTTGTCAATATGGCTTCTCTTTCATACACACACATGTTTATATATATATATATATATATATATATATATATATATATATATATATATATATATATATATATATATATATATATATATATATATATTTCGCCATTATAGCTACAAAAATCTAAAATGAATAAAAGATCACCAGATTCCATCAAAATCACTTCAGAGTCATCTGAGCGTCTGAGTGTTCGATTGAGTTTGCAAACCTTGTTGCCAGTCCGCTGCCATGTACTCCGAGAGATGAAACGATGCAGCCACACCATACTCTGTAGGGATGTTTTATCATATCGGAATAGCAACTGCTCTTTTTGATGCCACGAGCCACAGTATAGAAAATTCACAGCTGCCTGTGTTTAAGGGTCTATTAATTCCAGCCATGACTGCTGACAGATGAAACAGCTGGCCATAAACTATCTTGACAACCTTGTGTGTTGTGTGAGAAAAAAATAAAAAAAATGAGAGAGGGAGAGAAAAAAGGACAACCATAGTTAGGCAGCCGGATTTGTGTTTCCTCTGTCATCACTTGTGCTCAGTTTCCCAGCTCTGTCAGACACATCACATCAAAAGAGGGAAAGAATATTTCATTTCTAACTATCTAACTCTTCACTTAGGACGTTTTCTCAGAAATCCTGAAGGACCACAGGTAGACCTTTTTCAGGGGTTTTTATGCTTGCGCTCTGCTTTCACTGACATGAAAAATTAAACAGATCCTACACGAAACAGCTGGGAGTATACCTCCTTTCTGGATTTCTATTCCTAAAGCTGTAAATAATTGTCTATGTGGGCAGCATTGGTCAATCCACACTCGTCGGCCAAATAATATAGTTAATGTAACATGCAAGTTATTAGTCTGTTTTTGAACGTCAGCCTTGAAGATGCTTTCCCTTCTCTTTCATGAAGCCAGCACCTCTTGGGGGCAGTAGAGGCATCAACACTTCCTTTCATCTCATCCCAGTAGCATGAAAGTGGCAAGGTCAAAGGGGATTTAAGCTTGGCCCACCACCACATGTTTTTAGCTTGCCCAGGCTTGCTTAAGGCACAGATTATCACTATATACTGGCTACTGTTAAAATCTACTTCATGGCTGGGGTGATATGCAACCAAAAGCTCCTTCCTTACTTCACTGATGAAAATAAACACAAACATCATGACATTTAAAGGACTCTTTAAAGTGTTCCCAGCCTAAATATACATCATGACAGAGCTAAAAGCCTTTTAAAGAGCTTTAACATGAAACACTTTATCAGTGAAGACGGCATGTCATTTTCTATTAGTAAAGTCTAATGTTTTGTTTTTATATTACATGCTCTCTGGTTGATATAAATTGGTCTTTTGGGAACCACTTCTTGCACTATTTGTTCGGTTGTTTCTACCTGAGCATTCAGCAGAACAACCCTTTAAGGATTTGATGTTTGCAATATAAAGCTTTGGGTGTCCTTTCAAGAGTCTTTGATGCATGTCCCCTTCATGGTCTGAATTTGTTTCGATTGAACAATATTCATTCTAAAAAAAAACAACAACAAAGGCTTTCTGTTATAGTCTCCAAATGACTTATACGTGGCATAATTTTAATGATGATTTTGTGCCGCATTAAAAGCATCAGGCAGAGGGTGATTAACAACAAAGAAAATAATATGTTGGAAATAATAAGCAGTAGATGTGTTTCATCTCAAAGTTTCTTAACATTGAACTCAGTCTTTTTCCTAACTTCACACTGTAATGCTCTGGATACCTTTTATATGTATATTTTTCAATGTAAATGGTGTGGTATTTTTTTTAAACTAAGCCGCGATGCTTCTCAACCCTGCTCAAAGAGGTTTTGGTGCTTATATCTAAGTTGAATCAAAACTGATAAAAATAAACATCTCACATGAAGTCACAGAAGACTTGAACCATGTGGATATGATAGATCTAAGTTAAAGAAAAAAAAAAAAGAACAAAAAAAAAAAACAAGAACTGACAAGAGACTTCCAAATCTCCAGGATAAAAAGGTCCCGAAAGTTGAACATCTAAACACTCAAACTCTGTCACTCACTCACAAGTTGAACAGTCCTGCATGTTGCCGGGGTGCTAGTTATATTTGAATGGGCTCTAATATGGCAGAGTCCATCTTTTGCGAGACTCATGGTTGTATTGGACCAATCAGCATCGTGTACTGGCAGTTGTAAATGGGGACTTAAGGTGTGATGACAGTCAGCTCCTGAAGAGATAAGACAGACACAGACGTCGTCTCTTATAGCCAGACAGGAGAACACTACTCTAATTAAAGCAACACGAAATGAGACGCTGAAAGCTTTTCATGGTTGAGAAAATACTTTTTTTCATTACAAATCTTCTTTCCCCCAATAGCTTTGACAAGTTTGATTCACTTGCAGTTTTCTTTATCTGGTTGGTTAAAGACAAAAGACAAACAGATCGGTCGTTGTCTTTTTTTGAAAGCACCTAACCCTTCTCTAACAGTTTTCAACAAAGACTTCCTAGATATTTTAGTGTGACTAATGTTCTGGATTGTCACGTTACATGAGTTTTATAATTCAAAAGGTTCAAAAACAGGACAGTTAATAAATATTGTTTGCATTTTCTTTTTAAAGTGACAACTTTTAAAAACCTTCCAAATAGAAAATTAATACTTTTATCATTATTTGGAATTGCACCTATTTATTAGAAGAACATAGAAAAATTGACATTGAAAGTGGACCAAAGTTTGAATGGTGTCTCATTTTATTCTTAAGGTCAATATTGGCACCTATATTTCTCTCAGTTAAAGTCAACAGACTTGAACTCTGATGGCCTCTGAATCTTACTGATTCCCCCATAACAGATGCAAAACTAAATACCATGAAACCATTATTGTTTTATTTAGGCTCGAGTAGGACTCCGCTAAGACTCCCAGTACGGCGAGGTCGAAGTCATTCAGCAGTGGCCTCTGTCTGGCATTTTACCCAGAGCACATCCTGTGGGAGTAGGAGCTTTGGAGCCGGCTGCGCGACCACATCAAACAATGGCTTTTTGTTGTAAACAAAGCCAGGGCAGCTTTCCGGGGGCCCTCTCTTTCTGTCTCTCTCTTACTGCTCAAAGGTTGGATCCAGTCTGCCTGCCATTACTCTGGACTGTCAGACAAGTGTGTGCCAGTGCACCACAAGTCTCTCAATTACATTTGTATTTGTACATAAAGACCACATCTCTGGCAGGACAACAGACAAAGTCATGTTCATCAACAAAAGTCAAGCAAAATGAAAACTAAAGGCTCTCCTCCAGAGGAAAACAAAATCACCTGAAGAGTTTTATGACTTTGTGTCCTGATGTTTGTTTATTGGTAGATTTAACTGCTGTTGCTGCTTGTGTCTGGAGGATAAAGCACCAGTTGTGCATAAAACAATTCATGTGGAAATATTTTCCTCAAATAAAATATTACATATGCTCGCTCATGTTCTCAAGCATTTTCTTGAGATGACAAAACATTTTATCAATAACTTCTTTAACTTTCCACATTTCTATTTTTTGCTAAGGATAAATACAATTGTATTTCTTGATAACATTGTAAAAAGAGATAGCAGTACAGTAAGGCAGTGAAGCTTTCTGTACACTTAAAAAGTCATTTTTCGGACCCCATTTACACTATCTATGAAGTGGAATGAGATTTTTAATCTTGTCAGAGGCTCAACATAGCATTTTATAGTACTGATGTTCATTTTAATTGCCATTTTTGTATACACTTATATTCTGTTCTAACTCAAAACTGATTCAATTCACTTTGTTTTGGCCTCTAAAACAAAACTTTACACTGCTTAGCATCTAATAATAGACCTAGAAAATGATCTAACTCCAGAATGTTCTTTTAACTGTTTTCCTTCAGTGTCCTAGATAATACTTTTAAAGAAAGTTATCAGAATCTGCTTTATTCCTCCTTTTTACGCACTCTACATCTCCACCGAGTTTCAATGAAATTGTTCTGGCGGTGCTTGCATGATCTGAACACAACTGAGACAGAGGAGTTGTAGCTTCTTCTTCAAATCACTTCCTCCATCGTAGTTTCTGTATTTGGTGAATGAATCTGTATAACCCAGTAAATATTAAAGAAGAATATTTCATTTAGAGAAACCAGTCAGACGAAATCAACATTCAAACTAAGTTTTAGTCTTAGGCCAAGGTTGCCATCTCTGCCTCACCAGTTACAGCTTTCACTTGCTACCGCACAAAATTACTCATAACTGTGCTTCAATTGTTTTTTTCTAATACTGAAAAGGTGATATTGAAGTAATAACTCAATTTTTCTCAAACATGTTGAAACAGCATTTTGCTTCTGTAGGTTAGAATATAGATTGCCAGCATGATGGAGCAGTTAGCACAGCGACTGGTATAGCTAACAAACCACACGCACCATGAAATTACACTTAATAGGTGCCCAAAGGTTCTAAACTGCAGAGTCACATTACATTGAAAAACCATTTCAGGGATCAGGTACAATTCCAAACATGACCTAATGCTGCAGACCCTGCTGCCTCATGTTAGAGCCTTTGCCTTTCGTGCATCTGGTCTGTGCTTGATCAAATGTGACAATGCAGAGTGTTTTCATAGGAGAGCTTGGGCTTATCCGAGTGATTATCACCACATTATCCTCAGGGGTGTTGACGGCACATGGTTGTTATACACCAGTGATCGTGCCTTAGCTATGTTAATGAAATATTTTAAAACCTCTGTAATTGAAACAGTGGTGCGAGGCAGCAGCTGGGGTTCCTACTCGGCTGTTATCGCTACTAATAGTTGTGATTGGAAAGGCAAACAGGAAAAGATAGGGGAGGTCCATCGATGTGTCCCAGGAGCCCTGAGGGCCCACACAGGCTATCTCTTGTCTGTTTTGTTCTGCTATATATGACATCTGTGTGCCTATACACTTTAGCCAAACTGATATTCTGTCAGCAGCTCGTGCACAGTTGCAGAGAATACGGAGAGCTGCTTAAATGCAGGGTTGGCAGATAATTGTTTCATTAATTTGAACATACTCCCATTGTTCCTGGCCAGGCGCACGGGCCCAAACCTATGCAAAACTTGGCAGTAGTTTTTAAATGAAGGGGAAATGGAACAACCTGCTTCACTGCCCCCGCTGATCCCTGGGGTTTCAGCTAGTTTTTCTTTCCTCTCCCTTACCTTGTGTGTCAAGGGCATTCCCTATTTCCAGGCTTCTGGAAACATGCAGAGGTCAATTATTCTAAAAGCTGGCGGAGGCGCACGGCAGGGGAGCTGATTTAAGTACTCCCCTAATATTCTCTCTGACAAAGTGACCAGGACGTTTGCTGTTACAAAATATCACAGCTGGAGCAGTTCTATAAAAATCTCCTCTTTAAAGAAAATGTACGCCATAATGTTCAGGCATCATTTGTATTGTTTCTGACAAAGGCAGATTAGCATCCTGTTAACATTTATATCCTGATTCTGTTACATATGAAGTAGAAATTATACTGGATTGAATTCAAACCAAAAATGCGCATGATAATCATGCCACTTTGTTATCTGAGACCCACCATGGTGACTGCTGAAGGGGAAAGATGCTCCTATTGATATTATTTGAATCCATTGTTGAGCACATGTTTCACTCTCTATGCTGAGGACTAGGGTTATAAAGTGTGGCGATGGGAAGAGCTCCAGAGGGCGGAGGCTATTGGTTTTACTGCTATTTGGAGCACTGCTGTGTGTCTTTGAGGTTTAAAAAGTTTGAATTAGATTTGCTCCAGCACTTCTCCAGCTGGGTCCTATGTAAAGTGACAGTAAGGGACTTTGCTGCAAGAGTTAAAACATCTGCCATCAGCTCTAAAGCCAACGATACAAGCATTTTAGGTCCTCTATGGGTTATTTACAATTTACAATTCAACATGTACCAGCAACTGAATAGGTTCCTCTTATCTGGTGGGCATCTTATGGCAAGAATGCAACCATATGAGCATATCCGGCTGATAAAATCTGCTTCCAGTCTTTTTATTCAAGAGAATTATTCCAGCATGAAAATATTTTTCAGCCTGTTTTTGTTCTTTGAGCAAAACAGGATGCCGGGGCTTTTCATTCAAGAGCAGTTTTACAAAATATAGTGAGACTTCAGACCCATCAGTTCCTCAGCTTTGAATCACAGCGTAATTTCTGTGTACTGCCACCAGGATCATGGCTGTCGGTTGCCTGCTGTAGCCTGTACACCCTGGGCAGTGCTTTACTGTCAGAAACAACAATCCCCCGTCGTGGCTTGTGGCCAGTTTTTCCTTGATCTGCAAAAACCTGTGAGGAGTCGAGGCGCCTTCGCAAAGCAGAGCGAGGGAGGAAAAAAAAAAAGGCAATCATTTATTATTCAAATGAAATGAGGTCCAGCAGATGGTGGAAGAAGGGCCACGGGCTTGCGGCAGAAAACCTCCTGCTCTCTACCTCTGTGATTTCAGTCAGGCCGTGACGATGTAAAAAGTTCAAAGGGAATCAGTGATCGTGACGAATCTCATTAGCATATTTCCAATGAGCAACATTAGAGGCAGAGGAGGGGGAGCCGAGGGTTTATCCTAGGCAGGAACTAATCAATGTGTGCTGTGTATACATGATACTGCGGGCTTTACTCTTCTGTACATTTACTACTGAGTGCACAAGAACTTCATCCTGTTTCAGACAAGTAGAGTCAGTGATGAAGAAGTGTTCCCACGAAATAGAAATACTCATCTGCTGCGTAGCTAACAGCGGGTACAACAAAGTCCTGAGTATACAAGACACAAAGACTTCTGTTTATAGAACATATTTGGCTAGAATTAATTCTCTGAAGTTTCTGAACATTCTTAGCCATTTTTTCCATTATATAATGTGTAAAAGGAGAATTTTCAGATTTGTATTGTATTTGAGCATTTTGATGAAGGGATTTTCTATTTGCCTACTTATTCAGACAACAAAAGTATTTGTAAAACAACAGAAACACAAAACAACTTATTTTACATGAAGAACGTTACACTGAATGATAAAGAAAAAGAAATTAGAAGGAAAATTAATGAATAGAAATATGTGCTGCAAAGCTGCAAGTCATGATCGGCGGTTTTATGTACATATATTGCGGTTTGTGTTGTTTTTTTTCTTTTACTTTTGTATGTTTTCTTATTTTAACGCATTAGATTTGAGTTGGGAAGATGTGTGTGAGGTGTTGTAATGAGGAATGAGGATTCAGCTCTGATGAACTGCAGTAAAGGAGACCAAAGCCAGACGCATAACACTCTTTGTAGTTTCGACACTTAAAGTGCATGCACACGCAAATGCCGAAATGTGCATGTGCATTCCTACCGCGAGATTTACAAAGCTGTGAGTACATTTAGGTTTCTTTTATAAATCTAAATCATTGTGAAATTATATGCACATGCATAAACCTGATTTTCACTCCCATTTTTAGTCACAAAAGCATGCATACATTCTCCTACTTAGCATATAAAACCATTGTTTGTTCCAGAGCTAAATAAACACAAGAATGAGAAGAAACAGAAAAAGTGCGATTTTATTGACTGGGATACAGAGAGTCACATTTCAGTGAAGTAAAGAAAAAGAAATCTATTTTATTTGGTGATCTCAGTTCTGGACTTAAGGAGCAGAACAAAAAAAATGCTGGATGGAAAATAACAGAAGAGATCAGCTCTTCAAGTTCAGAGCAGTTGTCTTAGAAACGAGAAACCCAAATGTGCATCAGTTCTCACTCCTCGTTTTATAACCAGCAGTGAGATGCAACTTATGAACGCATAGCTTACATATTGGGTCATACGGCCTTGCATGGATATGATCAAGAGGGAGACGCAGAAGTACAGAGGACGTATGGTATGCCGGCTTTCTGGAAACTCAAAGCAGTGCACGGAGCAACTATTGTCTGGTTCCAAAAAAAAAATTAGAATGATTTATGTTTTATGATGTTGTTTTTTTCATTGTCTTTTCAATATATCACAGCATTAAGGTGCTCAGAGTATACTCGTATGGACAGGCAACATTCTTCTTTCAAATCCATGTTGATGTGTAGAAAAAGAACATGTATGATCTCATGTTTTGGTGTCCAGAACTGTTGTTTTGTTGGCCACTGTTAATGCCACCAATTCAGGCGTTTGGATTGGATTGTCAGACTGTTTGATGCTGCAACTTTGTTAAAATTGGGATACTTAATAAACACTGTACAACAGATGCAGTAAAGGGTTTTTCGAAGAAGTCCAGAACGGCTCTATTCTTTCTGAGAACTCTATGTATTATGGAGGAGCATTGTGTCGTGCCATTTGCCTGTGAACTATAAAACACTGCCATGTGTGGGGTCAAGCAACCAAGGCTGGGCTTGTAAAAAGCAGAAAACGCTTAAGCTGCCCTTCAGACACATAAGACTTGAGCACCTGTCAAGGGGTTGCTTAAGTGTCAGCCTGTAACCAGGTGCACTCAGGAGCATGCAGCTCCACGATCCTACAAGGCGCTCCATGTCATTCAGCGCATTATTCTCCAAGAGACCATTCCCCCTTCTGTTGAGAACAGTGAACCACTCCATCTTTGATTTGAAATATTGGTCCGGGAGATGTTCTCGACCGCTAGGCTTGACTGTATTTCAAAAAGTGAAATCTGAGGGAGTTATTCTGAAGTTCCCTGTGGTGCTGTTCTTGTGGACTATGACAGCCCACAGATCTGGCAGCAGAAGGCTTTTCTCAGAGAAAATACAGAGGAACATCCACCCATTAAAAAGCACAAGAGGAATTTGGTCAGAGAAAGAATGCAATAAAATACAAAAAGAAAGCCAAATTTGACTTTATACAAGGGATCTAAGACGGTCACAGAACTAAATGAGGGATATAAAGGAACAAATAGATCACAATCCTTTTCATTTTGGGGCTATAAAGAAAGGGATGGTGTTGGTTATCACATGGCAAAGGAATGTTCTGTCTGCACAGACTGGTGCTGGATATAAAGTCATGCTGTTTGTGAAACCCTCATTTTAAACTGATTGTGGAAATAGTAGCCACAGTTGGCACTTCTACAACTTGTTTTAAGCACATCAATGAATTTAATAGAATTAAAAAAAGGGGAACGGTCTTTCATTTTGAAGGACTGGGAGAATCATAATGAATGTCTTTCTAAATAAACTTTTGGTTATTTGGCTGAGCACTACTTTGCTTTTTTGTTGTGCACAAATGACAACAAAGCCTCCCATATTGCTTTATTGCTCACAGTCATTGTTGCAAATGATTCGTTTGAAGATGAATGGCCAAAGATTTTGAAAGCAGAATAAAGCCAAAGCAAGAGGGTGGTGAAATGACAGTCTTGACTTAGAAGGTAGATGATGGCTGTCTCACAGCCACTTCCTGCTGCCAGATAACCAGAGCTGTCACTGAGGGGTTTTTGCAGCTCACCAGACATTCTTACAATATCAGTTTGTGAATCCTGCTCCTCAAGCAGAAGCACTTTGCAGTGTCACCTTGTACATTCCTTTGCTCTCTTTCTCCATAGAATTTAGTGCATGGGAAAAGAAAAGACCACCATGTGTTTGGAACATAGCTCTGCTCACAACAGGTTCTTCTTCCTCTCCCTTTTTCCCCTTCGTTTCAGCCAGAGTCCCACCCAAACACGTAGTCCTCTCCGACCAGAATAGAAGCAGCCAAGTGACATTGACGAGTCCACTGGGCCTGCAGGTTGATGTTAGCCCACCCTGGGATGAGGCCGGTGAAGGACCACCCCGGCAGGCAGCTCAGCCCACGGTGCCTGGGACAATTTATGATACCTACAACGGAAGAGTGCACCGTAATCAAGTCACTGGGTTCTGGACGTGCACCGCTTCTGCCTTCCTTCAGTCACAGCTGCACTTCTTGTTCTTTTATATTTATCACACCGACACCTTTCCTTGTTTCCTCTACTCCTGTGATTTCTTTCTTTTTTCCTTCAAAGCTCAGAAGCTGTTTGTGATACAAATACTGTTGATTCACATGGCTATGAATAATGAGTGGATGGATGGATGGATGGATGGATGGATGGATGGATGGATGGATGGATGGATGGATGGATGGATGGATGGATGGATGGATGGATGGATATTACACCACTTATTTCCCACAGTTTTATAAACAGAATTTATCTCAAGCACAGGCTCGTGAAGGTTATTAAAGCCTGAACAACTCATGCTCTTGGATAGGACATTTCTTTTTCTTTATATGCATGATCATAAAAGTAATTACATATCGGAGGATGGAATTTTGTCAAACTGTCATCAATGTAATAGTTATTTTAGGTGATGAAAAACTGTGTTTTTCTGTCATTCAGTTGATCCAGCTTTGTTTCCCAACTTACCCAGTACTTCCAACACTTTATTTTGTTTAAACTTCATCTTTGTTTTTACACTGTTTGGTTAGATTTAAGTATTCCTTGGACAGGGTTAAGAAAACAAGGCTTGCCTTACTTACCTCTGGCTTACAGAGTGACATTTCCCACACCATCTGCAAAAGACGGAAAACATAGTGCAGGCAAAAAAAAAAAAAAGTCTGTAAATGATATTCATTACTTTGAAAGTTATACTGAGTGCCATGAAAAAACAACAAGGAAAACCCTCAAAAAACAAAAACATGCCTTGCCTTACTTATTTATGCCTATGGTGCAAAATACTATAACGTCATATGCACAAGCAAATGATTTTCTCAATGTATATCGTTGATTGTTGCAATAATGATTTATATGATGTACACAAGTTACAATACCACACATCAGATTTATGTCTTATTTATAGTATTAAGTCCAAAAATAATTCATGTTTACTACACATTAGTACGGTGTATATAGCAGAGGATAAAAGCAGCAGCTGGTTTATGTATTATCAACCAGCTGAACCAGTTAATGTATCATGTACATGGTTTCTGAATTTATATTCCACAATGTTTTTACATTGTACAGGGGGTTGTGATGTCGCATGTGGCCCAAATTTAACTATACCCATGACATATTCCACTCATATGTGAAAATTCTCAGGATGGCTTACTGTCAGCTTGAGCTCATGCTCAGTAGAAAAACATGTTTTAGGTTTCTCCACATTTCCAAAATGTAGCACTGTCACAATCCAGGATAGGCAACTGCGAGATGGCAACATATCTCAACACTGTTGGTTTGTATAAGGCAGAGTCCACAAGAGGTGATGAGAAAGCTTACCCACATTTTTCTAACTTTAACCATCTATTCTGCGATATGCAAACATGTGCAGTGCATTAAAGAGGAAATAACAAGATTTTTTTCAACCTCTTCCTTCTGGCCACCTCCAAAAGCCTCCCAAATTACACATCACGATGACGGTTGTGAAATTGATGAGGTTTAACACTGAAAATAATTTCCGTTCGAACCCTGGTGTATGGGTAGATCATTCAAGCCCATTTTAACTGTGTTAAGCATGATGCAACCGAAGGCCAATGTTCCAACTTCCAGGTCAAAGTCAATGTGAAAAGAGAAAAAAAAACGTGCAGTTCCTCTACTAACCACTGGGGACTGGCTCCAAACCCGAGTCAATTTCTACTGACCCTCCATGTTCAAATGACCAACTATGCAGCAGAAATAATTATATTCATATCCTGGTTCAAAAAATGGTTTTGGTCTTCATAGCTAGATTTCACAACTGTCTGGGGGATGAACAAGTTCAAAGTCTTGCTGACTGGCAGAAAGGGTAATCAGCAAGACTCCACCAATCATATCTGGGGTTTTTTTTCACATTAATCTTTTACCACTGATCACTTGTTTAAGTTTTTATTAGCGGAATGTAAAAAAACATTTTTAACAATATATTAAAAAACTCTCTTAAATTGATCACATATTCCACCTTTAACCCTAACTCAAAACATGTACAGTACTCCCAATCATTTGCAAGTGAAAGGTAGAGAGAAAAATGACAGGACATCTGTTAAATGCTTGGTCTTAGTCTTGGTCTTATTGTTCTGTTATCATTTTATTAGACATCTTAGCTTATATTTACTGATACTTTAATAATTTGTGGCTTTTATATTATTTTTTAGCTTTGTTTTGTCTTTATTTTTTAACATGTGTAGCACTTTGATTGGCTGAGGTTGTTTTAAATGTATTATAGAAATAAATATTGACTTAACTTGATAGTGGAAAACATCATAAACCATCACAATCAATGATGTGACTCATATAAGTTTGTAAATTAACTCCTCCCACCTCCTTTTATTAAGTTTTTGTCATAAAATCAAATGTGCCAAACATGTACATGGGCGTGATGATGGATGCCTGTGGACGTGTGTCATGACATAGTAACATAAGCTGCATGTCTGTGGGGAACAAAGTAAGGAAAAACTTGTCAATGTATAATTTCACACACTTTAATATACAGTATGATCTGGTTCCGTCAATAAAGTCCATCGAACCTAAGTTGTCTTTGCATCTCTGTCACTGCAATGGCAAAGTCTATATAACATAAAACATTCTCACTATAGCAAAGTAAATAAGTGTTACTGAGACCATTCAATTAAAAATCAGACTTAATGATTTTTTTTAATGCAGGAGGCCCATTCACTTGCATTATTTTTATAATTTAGTATCTCCATACATTTGAAATGCTTTTTTTAACTTAATAAGACTACTTATTATTCACTTAGTAGATACAGACAATCTCATCATGATGACATGAACATTTTTTTTGTGATATACTGTTGCATTTAAGTCTAATGTAGGTATACTTTAAAGTCTCCATTAACTTTGATTGTGTCTATAACTCAGTTAATATGTTTAGGCTGTTTGGATTTCAAACCATCATAAAGCAATCCAAAAATAATGCAGCTTTTATTATCATCGACTCCTGAAATTCATCACGTGAGTCTTCAAAGGTATCGGCAGTAATCAGAAGCACCCCTCTAGTGTGAGCGCACAAAAGGACTAAAATTAAGACCAGACCAGACTGTGGACAAGGCATAATCCACAGCAGATTCTCGCCTCAGCTTGAATAAAGCTTTCCAGCGAGGCGCTCTTCTAGGTCTCCTTGCTCTGGTAACAAGCCTCTTCTGTGACTGGAGAATTCATAAGCGAGGAAAAGGTAGGGAGAACCTCCCCTCCCTTCCTCTTCAAACAGAGGCACACTGAGCTTCAGTGGAAATGGTGGTTGTAAGGGAGCACATGGGAGCATTCGAGCCTCTCTCCCCCGCAGCCCACGCTTTTTTATCCAGCCTTTTCCACGACTCAGTGTGCATGTGAGGCAAGCCAAAATAGATAATCAGGAATGTCAGCTTAGAAACAGAAAATCACCTCTGCCAAGACCAAACTGTTCCAGAGCACTGGCTTGCATTCCACAGCAACTGTGAGTGATTTATTACTCCCCAAAAAAACAAGCCCCCGAAAAGACATCTAGCTACACAGCTGGTTAATGCCAACTGGTTGTGACTTGTGATGAGTAATGACATCCCTTTGACTCAGTTGCTTTGTTCTGTCGTGTCTGGATGATGGATCATTCTTTTTAAGTCATTCCCAAGAAGAAGAGATTATTCATTTCAAAATAATTATTTTTTAAGAGAGCCGAGAACTATAAGAAGTTATTTCCCCCTCCATTGGGTCAGTTGTGTTATCACGTTTCTGCGGAGTTGGAGCAGCAGTTGTCCACTTTTCACAGCGCTCATCAACAGTAGATCCAGAGTCCATACAAACCCGATTAAGAATCAATTTGAGCTAGTGTCAGACAGTCTGGCGCCTGGAGAGGGGTAAATGCTTTTAATATGAACATTTTATCGTTGTCTCACAGTCTTCCATCGTCTAACAGTCTGGCATGTGTAACGTATCTGTCATTAAGCCATGGGCCTGAATACTACCACAGTAGCTCATCCACAGACCTCAACATGGCCTGCACATGCAAAGAAAGGTGTATAAAAACTTATATGTGGACCAATCCCATCTGAACTGCAGAAATCCCCCCAAAATCAAGGCGAATGGGACTTGGTTGGCCAACATGATTGGCATGTAGATTCTGCTTGCTGCTCAGTTTTTGTTTTAGTCCCAAGACAATTGCCATGGCATGAAATTCACTCTTGATGCACGTCAAACATGTCTGACGTGGGCCCGGAGTGTTGTGATATCCATAAACGCTTTGAAAAACTGACACCTTCGCTGCCATTATCTATGCTTCCTCCCACTTCATCTACCACAGCTCAAGCAACAGAGACACAAAAAGAGCTACAGAGTATATTTATATCTGCACGTCTTAGAGTTTGTTTGTTATGGATATAGCTCGGTCTCAGCTCTTATCGTAAGAAAAATAACATCATTTTTAAGACCAATTGCATGTTTTATGGCTGAGGTTGTATAAAAATGCAACAAGGTCAGGCTGAACAAACATGTTGAGCTCTCCGTCTGTTTTTACAGCAGACATATGCCATTTATAGTGGAGCTATCAAAACAATTTCAGGCTATGCTGTGTGCCAGGTTGCGCACTGCAGATGTAGTTTCCATCAGCCCAACATTTCAGGTAACAAGAGCCTGCGACAAAAAGCAGACAATGCCTGTCAAATAAGAGCCTCTTCAGGGTGGCTCTCTCCACGCTGACATAACTGTGGCTGTGAAGTGCTGTGATTATCACTTGAGGCAACGCTGTGCAGAGACGATGGCTTCTAACAGCAGAGTGGCAGTCAAGAAATGAGTAGTGTTTTCTGAACATGTTCAACTCAGCATAAGGGTGATATTTGCACAAAGACCCTCAAGAATGGCCATAGTTTTCCATGTTTTTATTGATTGAGAAATTAAGGTTAGTTGTGCTGTTCTGGGGGTCAGTGAAGAGAACTAAGGTTAGGCCAGTTATTGACAGGATGAATGCTTTGAAGCAGCATAAACAGGCAGTGCCTCGACAGGTGTGACATTGACATTGCAAAATATCTAACTCTGCCATGGCAGCATATTGGACCAGAAATGTTGCCCATGCTTGAGATTCTTTACAGGTAGACACTGAGTTTAGACTTAACCTCCTAAGACTAGAGTTCTGTTTTCAATTGATTTTTTTTAATTTTTGCTGGACTTTCATTCTTTCTGGTGACCTAATGCACAACAGTGTTACTCTGCTGATATTCAGCTCTAAGTTTTCAATAAAAATAATTACTGCAGTAGCAAATAAAACCATGTTAAAAAATAACCATGAATTAAATAATATTGTTGTGTTTTTATTCAGCAACATTTAAAAGTCATTGCACCGGTAACTTGATTATGAGCATCTGAATCATGAAAGCATGCTGTTAGACTGGATCAAGCTGAAGGGCATAGCCAGAGGGATCCCTGTTATATCTGATGTTACAGGCTTAGAAAGAAATCCTTTGAGGAAAGTCTGACTCTGACTTAAAATTGCCTCTGGATAATCATTTCTTAATGATTAGACCATAAATATAATTAAAGCTGCAAGCAGCGATGAACGGGCCCTCGCACTCACGGCCACCGCCCCCATAAGCATATCAGAAATGACACCACCCACGACTCTCTATGTCAAACCATTCAAAAGATATAGCAGAAAAAAGGGACAACCAATCAGAAGAAGAGGTGGGGCTAATTCAGGCCAATGAAGGTCAAGGACTCCATACAGAATCTGATGACACCACCCACGACTCTCTATGTCAAACCATTCAAAAGTTATAGCAGAAAATCGGGACGACCAATCAGAAGAAGGGGCGGGGCTAATTTTCACCAATTATGGTCAAGTACTCAATACCGAGTCCCATGACACCACCCACAACTCTTTATGTCAAACCTTTCAAAAGTTATGGCAGAGAAAAGTATTCTAGGGGGCGCTGTTGAGCCGTTAGGCCACGCCCATTAATGCAAACCATGAAATATCAAATTTATCGCCAGGCCTGGCTTGCATGCACGATTTGGTGACTTTTGGAGAACTATCAAATATGGACCAATCAGATGAAGGGGGGCACGCTTTTTGGTGTCTAGCGTCGCCACAGTAACACTTTTGAAAGAGAAAAGTAATGTGCGTAGTCGCAAGATGAAGACGCACATTTTGATGTATAACACACCTGGGTGCACGTTAAGGTTCGGGCCGTATTAATTGCCGAAAGTGGCATAAATTGCGCCAAAATTACACAATTAATTCAAAATGGCCGACTTCCTGTTCAGTTTTGGCCATGTCGCCAAGAGACTTTTCTTTAAGTTGCCACATGATACAGGTGTGTACCGATTTTCGTGCATGTACGTCAAACTGTATTGTGGGGCTTGAGGCACAAAGTTTTCCGGGGGGCGCTGTTGAGCCATTAGGCCACGCCCATTAATACAAACCATTAAATATCAAATTTATCGCCAGGCCTGCCTTGCATGCAAAATATGGTGACTTTTGGGGAACTATCAAATATGGACCAATCAGATGAAGGGGGGCACGCTTTTTGGCGTCTGGCGTCGCCACGGTAACACTTTTGAAAGAGAAAAGTAATGCACGTAGTCGCAGGATAGAGACGCACATTTTGATGTATAACACACCTGGGTGCACGTTACGGTTCGGGCCGTATTAATTCTCGAAGGAATGGCTCATATTGCTCCAAAATTACGCGATTAATTCAGAATGTTCAAAATGGCCGACTTCCTGTTCGGTTTCGGCCATGTCGCCAAGAGACTTTTCTTTAAGTTGTGTACTGATACAGGTGTGTAGCGATTTTCGTGCATGTACGTCAAACCGTATTGTGGGGCTTGAGGCACAAAGTTTTCCGGGGGGCGCTGTTGAGCCATTTTGCCACGCCCATTAATGTAAACCATTAAATATCAAATTTTTCGCCAGGCCTGACATGCATGCAAAATTTGGTGACTTTTTGGGCACGTTTAGGGGGGCAAAAAGGCCCTCCTTTCGTCAGAAGAAAAAAGAAAAAAAATTCCTACAGATACAATAGGGCCTTCGCACTGAAGGTGCTCGGGCCCTAATAAATGACAATGGAGAATAGAGAATACGGTAATAACTTTAGTTCTAGTATCCATTGAAATAAGCAAAAAAACAAACCATATGTGCAAAATTATCAATTGAATCTAATGAAAACGGCAGACTGCTACACATGTGCAAGGTTTTCCGTGGTGTTTCACTATTTTTATGGCTTTTTTCTGAGCTCTGTGGCTTAAGTGGTCATTACTAACTGGTATTTCTGTAAATGATATCCATCTTTTCCATACATTTTCAATGCAACATCACAGTTCATCCCTCTGCACCAAACTGCTGTGAACCTGTGAAGATAAGTGTATCAAAGCACTACCATCACTGCTGTTGCAGGATTCTCCCACTGACTTCTCTTCTGGGTAATCAGGTCTCCCCTTTTTGCTTCTGGTTCAGACAGCTAGAGTTAATCCAGTATAAACCATTGGAAAAACTGTTCATGTCACTTTCACTGGTAATTCTTTGAGTTGGAGATAACAGAAATTGTCTGGCTCAGACAATACGTCCCACTCGGTGAAAAGACCTGCAGACACGTCCGCAAACTGAACGGCTACAAAATTCCTAGCCGAATAATTCTCCGCAGCTGCACAGCTTTTTTCATCTTAAGCAGTAAAAACTGAGCTTGTTAGGTCATCTGAAAAGGACATCCATCAGCCGCCATCAACCACAGACCAGTGTGCTTATCGAAGGCTAAAGTTTAGTCTTGCTCTCTCGGTTGATCTACTAAGTGCCGGAAAGAGCCACAAGGAGAAACCTCATTGTACCTTTTAAATGTCCTTACATTTGTATCCTCTCAATTTATTCACTGATTTAAAAATGTTATAACTTGTATTAAATGCAGTTTAAGGTTTCAGACAAGCTTATTTTTTGGGCATGCGTCTGATGGATGAACTCGTCTCAGGTTTTCTGGCGCTTTTGTTCTTCCAAAGCACAGGACAAAAACTTCAGGCATGGAAGCTTTTAGGTTTCTGTCAGATTAGTTCATCTTAGAGGCTGCAGAAAAAAAATGTGAAAAAAGGAACATTTGATGTAACTTTTCATGCATATAATCATAATGGTAACCTATTTGTCAATCACCTTTAAAGCTCTTTTAGTGGCACTAACTTGTGCAGAATTTGCTAAGTAAAACACACTGACATGACCTTTCATAGAACTTATGCGCATCATTTTTAAAAAGATACTATTTTAGTTTTTATTTGGTCTCACTTGCTAATCGACAGTGACAAACTCATACATCAGACAAGGCATTCATTTAGACAAGGTTATCACCGGGACTAAAAACCATAGAATTATCTTGGAATAATGTGGAAAAAAGTGTGTGAAAGGACAAGATGGAATTATGATAGGTGTTAATACACAATTCTATAAATAATTGCTTTCTCCTTTTTCGCTTCAGCTGAATCATCCATTTCATTGCCGCTCTGTTTTCTCCATATTTTATTACTGGATTACAGAGTGCAGCATACTTTTACACAGTGTTATCGTGTTATATTTGTACCCAAATATAATCTGATTATATCGTTTTACTTTAAAAGACAAGAGAACAGCCGCCAGGAGAACTGAAAAGTAAAATAGGGAAGAGTTTGTACACAGTCTTCGTAAAGGGTTTAATCAGCCAGCCGATGTAAACGTTATGAATTGTTTTTTTCTTGATTAGAATGGAATCGAGTGTGGATTTATTATATGCTGCAGACTTATAAAAGAAACCCATTTTGAAAAATAAATTGTGGACACTAATTGAGCCGAAGCTCGGAAAGTGACAAATATAGCCTCAAAGTCCCACCTCACTTCAAGGCTTGCTGTGTTCTTCTCACATCTATTCCACCATGCATTTTTGCATAATGGGTTTACTGCACCCAATTTTCCCACTGAGCTGCTTTGCAAATTATTGACTTCCAACCAACCCTTGAGTGGATAATATCTTCCTGTTTGGCACATTTATTATTTATTGTGTCTGTGTTTGTGTGAGGGTTAAACTGTATAGCATGTGTCTGCATCTGTGCTTCAGTTACTAAAAATAGAAACAGTCCCAAGACTCATGCTTCAGTGACAGGATTCATTTCCTTGGCCCTATTCCTTTTCCCCCAAAAAATGTCACCCACAATAGATATAGGTAGGTATTTCAACAAGTGTACTTGTACATTTTCTAAAGCCAAACAACCTAGTTCAGACCAAATTTTAAAGATACATTTCTTTCTTTATAGTGAATTCTCGTAAACATAATGTAAAGAAAACTTAACTCGGCTCAAGTCTGCTACTGTTCAATGGCACCATCAGACTTTTTTTGGGGTCTTTTTTTCCCTTTCTGACTTTTCACACTGGAACAATGAGCATCTGTTTCCATTTTTCTGTGTTTCGGCTGTGGAAAAGCTCAGACTCACAACAGCAACAACACTTGAAACTACACGCAGGAGGAAAAACCCTGGGCATCCGAAACCAGATTAAAACAAATGTTCCCAAGTGCCTTAAAATGTGCAGCTACAGATTGCGATGCCTTTTTCAGATAAGCTTGTTTTGGGGCTGAGATGCAGTGATGTTTTTGGACCAAATCACACAGTTGCAAAGCAGAGACTCTGGTACATTATATTTATTTGTTCTATGCTTTTCTCCATATAAGAGCATTTTTGCAAACGTTCAAGGACAGACGAAGGGGAATATTCTTAAAGCCAGAAAAGATCTAGAAAGGAGACAAGTCTAGATTCATGTTGCCTGTCAGATTTTATCCATTGTAGGAAACTGAACGCTCTTTCTATGTGTTATCTAACTTCTGTCAGTGGAATCTGCTGTTCACACAAATCTCCAGAGACCATGTAACCTAGTTTTAAGAGGATATACTCTGCTTCCATGAAGAACATAATAAGATTCTGAAAATCAAAGTGTCCTCCAAAAAAAAATTTAATATATATATATGAACAAAAAAAATTATATATATATATATATATATATATATATATATATATATATATATATATATATATATATATATGAACTGATAATTGGATGTGCTGTTTATGCTCTGACTCAGTGAATGTTCCTCTTGGTTTTGGTTGTTTTCACTTTCATCAGTCTTTTTCAAAATCTGCCTCAGCACGATTGCATTCAAAATGATTTATTAAGGGGAAATTTATTCACAGGTACATTATAATGGCCTAAATTTTGAGATCTTATGCAGTTTCTACCCTTTCTAACCAATTGCCTAACAGTGTTGCAAATAGTTTCATTGTATAAAACTGCAGTTCATTTCATTTTTGTGGAAATATAACGAACCAAACAGCTATACGAGCCAAGACAAAGATCATTTTTTCATATTTCTATTCCTTTAATTAGGGGACTGTTATTGTTTAATGGAACAACTCCCCTGGCTGTCATTCTAACATGTTTAGACATGATTAGAGTAATAACTCACTTCAGCTGTAAGAATTATTTTTTGCATTTTGCTGTTTTTTGAGATTCATAGTTAATTGTTGGTGTAGGGGACAATGTTAAATAGAAATGTAAGTGACCATTTTTAATTTCCTCTTGACTAAAAAGCACCCTAAAAGGTACTACCAGTACTCTCTGTGCTTCTTCACTGTTTGTTGAAGAAGACAGAGCCGACTTTCTTTATAAGACCAGGCTGAATTTCCGGCCAATAATGCAATGAAGTCTGCAAATGTGCAAATGGGTCCCGGAATCATTACTTTTGCACCAATATAAATAGTAGATTCACTTTCAGTAACACCTTCTCCAAATACTGTGAAATGTGACTTGTTTTTAACACCCAACCCAGTAACTGCTTGGATAATTAGTTGGCTAAAACTGTCACAATGTTTGCAGCATTGGAGGACCAACACGCAGAATAGAGGTTAAGGGGTGCAGTTGTGCAGTTGCAAGAATCTGCACAAAAATACCATTAGCAAAAGCCAAGGAGTAGATAAACTAAACAAGCAATCAATGGAAAACTAGATGTGTATGACAGGAACAGAACCTAGGTGAGGAACAATTCTCAAAAGCCAGAACATATGTGGAGAAAGCAAATACAGGAAACAATGGTAATATAAATGCCCAAGGGAAGAACTGCTTTGAAAATATGACAGGAACTTAAGATAATCAAAACACGGAACCTCCAAATTCCCCCCCAAAAAACAAAAGACTAAGTTCAAGCAAATGTCAATTCTACAAATGACGACATCTAATACTGAAAGAGTGAGATGTTGTGTAAAAGGTCACCAAATATAAGAGGACATTAATGAGGTTAATTTTCATGAAGATATTCAACATGATGATATTGACACACACCTGTTAATTTCCATTCACTCCAAAGCAACACAATAGTTTCTTGAAAACATGTTGTACAGCTTATTTCACACATAAAGTTTGGAAAATGTCAGATGCTTCTAGCATTTCCTCAATCAATGTGTTTTGCTAAATTTCAGTATGACTTCTGCAGGACTTTCACAAGCACACGGATGCCAGAAAACTCAACAAAAGAGTGGAAACAATATACAGGAAAGCAGAAAAGAGAACAAAGCTGCAGGACTCATTAGCATGCACATTGAATCTCTGAGAAATCTCTGAACAGTTGACTGCGCACAGCCTCTGTCAGACATTACCCAGACTTTGTACAACATACATGTAGGTAGCTGCTTGGGTGAGGTCATTGTCTGGTTTAAAAGAAATTGATTTTTGTGTTCATGCGTGGAGTTGCTGAAATTATATTCCTTTAATAATGGAGGCCACTTATAAAAGTGATATTTACATTTGCAGATTGTGCTGAATCTTAATGTTTTTCTTGTTCCGTAAAGCATTTTTTGTAAGTCATGTGTACGGATTTTTCTTTTTTCATTCTTGATTTATTTGCTCTCTACAGAAATTGGCTTAAAATGCATTAACATATTTGTGTAATGATCTTTTTAATTTTAATAGTGCAACCCGATTTAGAAGTGAAACTAACCAGTAGGCTAAAACTTTAGAGTGGCTGTACACATAATTTAAGAGAAGATGTGTAAGTAACACAAACCCTCATTTTAGTCAGAAATTAGTTGAGGCATTGTCCTATTTAAAAAAAAAGTATTACATTGACCTGATCTGAAGGACCATGAAGACTACAATTACAACAGAATCATGATGATCCACCACAACCCCCAACTGCCACAGTTTTTTTAACCAATACCCAACCCTGCTGCTTTGTGAATATAAAAATACAGAGAGCTACCCCAGTAAAACTGATGCCCAAAGAATTTGCTTCATCTCAATGCTAAAAGAATAGAGAGAGCGTCTTTCTGCAATGAACAAGAGCACTTAACAAATCCCATGGAAAATCCTGAAAAACTCAAATCCTTTGATTTTACTTTTCTTTTTTTTCTTTATTTCAATAAATAGCTTTCCCCTCCAAGGTTTGAGATTGCCTTTGAATTTGTGGCTTTTGATCTTAATGAGTAAAACCATCTAATAGTGACTCAAGACATATTTGCCACAGCGTTTCAAGCTACCCTCTTTTTTAACCGCACGGATGTTTGTTGAAACGCCTCATATTATTATGAGGTTTTCCACCATTGTGTGAGTGGCACATTTGGAGCAAGAACACACACAATGTGTTAGAGTATAAAAAAAGAAAAAAGAAGACAGAATGCAGAGGTGAAAGAACTTGAATTATCTGACTGTGTATCTCTGTGAGGTCGCTACGTTGCAGCAAAGCAAGAAAAACGTTACCACAAAGACATTTTTGATCATAACTCCTATGATTTAATGAGGCCTCTGAAAGTTGCATTCACACGAAGAGGATGTGTATTCTTATACATATGTTACTGTTTTCCTCCGCTTGTGGACCTAATTTACATGTCAGAATAAAGCGAAACATCAGTACGCATCTAAAGCAATAGATAAGTCAGTGCAGAGTTTTAGGTTCAGTTTTAAATTTGTATTTAATTTATTTCCTTTATTTTATCTGCTATATCTCAAGGGATTTAGCAAATAAAATAACACTTACCTCTAAGGTAAATGTTATTTTACTTCTCAAGAAAAGTGTAAAAAAAAAAACTCCCTTGAGTCTCTTTTCCTAGATTGAACTGACAACAATACCAATTAAAATAAAATGTTTAAATATGTTGTAAAACCATACTAGTAAAAATAACACTATACTAGAATCTCCAAACAACAAATTGTCGTAGTGTTTCACGAAAAACAGCCACATCTTCCTCACCATAGCCTTTATGATACCCACAAACTCATCAAAAAAAGGCTTTTTTAATTTCATTTCTTCCTGCCGATTATTTCATGTCCAAAGAGCACAGTAGGGAATGTTGTTTTCCCTAACACAGGTACGGTCTGGGTTGCTCTGAAAAGCAACCACTTGGCAGAGCCGATAGTTGTAAAGCTCAGGCGAAGAAGGAAGCAGAGCTGAGCTGGACTTTTACCCAGTATGGCTTTACAGACAAAGACATTCCAGTACTTTTGTCAGTGAGCAGCCCACGAGTCGTACTGTACCTCACCGAGTAATGAAAATTACAATAATGAGCATAAAAAAAAGTGTGCCTTACCAATGAGACGTGAGGATGCATGAGTCAAGGAAACATGGGTCAATAAAATAGAGGAGGCTGTGTGCAGGTTTATAGTATCGCCTTAATTAGTCGCAGGCACAAAAGCTGCTTCCTTATCTTCTTTTAAACATTAAGAGTAAGACAGAATTTCTTTCTAAAGAAAGAGTTTTTTTAATAAAAAAAAAGAGAAAAACCAAACTTCACTTGAACCTTTTCAATATGAATATAGGTAAAATGAGAGCTTGCTTTAACAGCAAGTATGAACTAAAAATTATGTTCATACAATATAAGCAAAATGTATAAGCAAGTTTTAAATGTGTCACTGACTGAAGCCAATCAGCAGGGTGCCTGTCTCAGCCTTACATCAAGCCAAAATGGCGCAAACCCCAGTATCCTAGCAACCACAAGCAATCACAAGTGATATAATGTGTATGTATGGATGGGAGTTATTCATCCTATTTCTAATTAAAACTAATTTAGCAGACATGTGGAAGTTAAGCTAAGGCAGCGAGTGAGAGCAGTATAATGGAAAAAGAAGCATGCTCTTTCGGCGCAGCTATAATTTCAGCTTGACTAAAAACTCTGTGTTCTTAACACCTACTATTTACGGCATTGTGGAGTGCGTTGGTTATCTGCTCTTGAGTCAGCAGCAAAACTGAGGATTGCTTTTAGCCGTATGGTGATATTACTCTGGATTTCGATTGCACACTGCACGCAGACGAAAATGACAAGCTGCAGTGAGAAAAAGCAAACCCGAGCATATTTTTGACCGCTTTATCAAAAAAAAGAAATAAAAAAAGGGTAAAAACAATAAGAGGAGAAAACAGAGACAAGGCCCAGCTGTGTGTATTAACATATACAGTACATTGACCACAGTGAATAAAACACAACAAGTGAAGCTCTCCCGGGTCAGTTCAGATGAAATAGAGAGTTTACACTTTCAGTATAGGCTGTGCATAAACATTGTTTCTCTAAATAAGGATGTGAGCCAGTGGATCAGCAACATGACATCTGTTTTCTTTTACTTGGCTATTCTTTATTAAGTAAAATACGCCTCAGAAAACATGCGAGCGCTGCACTTAAGCCTCTCACTTTCCACCTGGTGAATTTGACCCAAATTCACATTTCCCTGCGACCAGAGGACTGTTTTTTCTTTCTTCGTTCTTTATTTTTATTGAAGCCATATGTAACAGAGACCGACCTGGCTATGCACTTTGGCACATGAGTTGAACAGAATGGATATTCAGAATATTAATACCTGATCAAGTGTTTGTTCTCAGACTTTTCTCAAGAAAATACGTCTCTTACTTGAATTTTCAGCACTGAGGTAGCTCTTTTATTACAATGCTGCAAAATAGATATCTAAAAATAGGAGTAGTGTTAGGGGAGAGTGAAAGCTCCTACTAACTGTATAATATCACGTTCAAAGGAAAGCTGCATGTGGCTGAACTTTAGAAGCTGGAGGAAAATGTTACCCTAAACCTGCCACCAGCTGTGTGGATCTCTTTCCTTCCAGTACATTGATTATTGTGAAATGAGAACACAAACTTCACATGATACTTAGAGGAAAAATGACAGAGCTTAGACGGCCTATCAAAAATGGCAGATTCTCAAAGAAAAAAGGTTGCTGTGCAGAGACACCACAGCTTGCATTAAGGACACAGCTGGTAGTACAACTCAGGTAGACTCTGCACATCCCATAAAGTTGCCTGTGCTGCCTCGGCTTATCAGTGGTGTAATGGTTTTAAATAATAGCCTGGGTGTACTTGCTGAATAAATCAATGCATTATGAAATACATTTATGTCTTCATTTTTTTTCTCCTGTTTTGGAACACAAAACAGTGCGCAGCCTGCGGCTGCCACATCCAACACGGTCAACAAATCATGACTGAATAATTAGAGATCCACGGTGCAAAAAAAATGGTGCTGTCCAGTTTGTCATTAAGATTGTATCATATATCTGCAAATGGCAATTTAATGCTAATGTTTTGCAGCTTACAGTAAAATCCTAATGGACTTTCAGCTTTGAAGTGTAGTTTCATCGTGAAAAGCCAAATCATTTTCACTAAGCTCGGTTATAGTTTCATGATTTTGGGGTGCCAAGTTACTTACACTTCTGGTCTCTATTCGTGACCATAAAATTGGGATTCAAGTTTCGCCCCCTGCTTTGTAAGCAACAGAGGAGACATGGTGTGCTTTAGAGATGAAGCAAGGATCATTGAACCAGAACATTCCTGCATAAAGGAGAGTTCTGACTCAAAGCCAAGGGTCTGTGGTTGCAGTAGCAACACATTACACATGACACATGCATCTTCTTTTCAGGGAAAATGGTAAAGACTCCCTCTGAAACTCCATCTTTCCAAATTATTTTACGGAAGGCTTGTTCTTAATTATAGCTATACTTGAACAATAAGATACTCATGAAATATCACAATATTGACTCTCTATTCTGTTCTTATCTCATGTTTCAAAAATATGCTCATAGCATTCAACGGCATATTATGAATTTGTACCACACTGATATTAGCCTCAATTTGAAACTGAAAAAATCAACCACTCAGCATCATCCAGTTCCAATCACAGACTGTTTCAGAACAAAATAATTAGAGGACCCTATCTCATAGCAATTTGTGTCCCTGAATAAAATCTATTAATTTGTGTTCTTGGGCATGATTTCTTCTTTTCTTTCATTCACATGGACCCAAGAGGAGTTACAAGCAGGCTGGAAAGAAACATTTGGGGGAACTGATTTTTGTTTTCCCATTTGAGTCAGCAAACTTTTTTTGTGTTTTACAATCCATTCATTTCACTAGCTATTCAGTTTTACTTGCTAATTGGTTGCTTTTTACACAACCACAATAAGTCTGAGCATTACAAACTAACCCACTCGATGAGCTTTTAGAGACTGTTACAGGAGAGCTGTAAACTAAACCATTTCCTTTAAAAACCTGGAGTGGGTTAAAAAAAACCCAACTAATTTTGGGATGATTTTAGTAAATGTAAATAGTACATTTACAACAGGTACAGTATATGTCAGTTTTCCTCAACACTTATTGTGCACATGTTGATATACACATTTCCAGAGGTGGGTAGTAATGAGTTACATTTACTCTGTTACATTTACTTGAGTAAGTTTTGGGAAATTTTGTACTTTTAGGAGTAGTTTTGAATCACTATACTTTTTACTTTTACTTGAGTAGATTTGTGAAGGAGAAACTGTTACTCTTACTCCGCTACATTAGGCTACGTTGATCTCATTACTTTTCTTTTATCCCTTTTATCCACGTACACGTCAATCTCATGACATCACTGAGTGATTCTTTGGGAAAAATGTTTGTTTTTGCATGTTTTGTCACATTTACACAGACTCAAACACACACAGAGTTTCTATGAGTTCATGGGCTTGTTCTAGTTCTGCCTGGTTAAAAAAGAAAAGTACAAAGGCTTGAAATTTTGTGGTACTTTTGCTTAATTTATTTTTTTATTCTGTTATTATTTTATTTATTTTATTATTTATTAAAGTACTTGAATTTACTTTAAGCTTATTTTAATTTAAGCTATTTTTTATTAATTTAAAATAATTTTATTATTTTATTGATTTAATTTGCCTGAATAGGATTATTTTGTACTTTTGTCTGTTTGAATGGTTGCGTTAAAAAAATAAATCAGACGTTACTCAACAGTTACTCAGTACTTGAGTAGTTTTTTCACCAAGTACTTTTTTACTTTTACTCAAGTAATTATTTGGATGACTAATTTTTACTTCTACTTGAGTCATATTATTCTGAAGTAACAGTACTTTTAATTGAGTACAATTTTTGGCTGCTCTACCCAGCTCTGCACATTTCACAAATAACACTAGTTATGCAGCATCCTTATTGTAAATTTAAGTTAAAAGGGATATCAGAGATTCTGTATGATTTATCATGTCGATCACAGATATGTGAAGTGTGCTTTTTATCAAAGATAATAAATAGGCATAAGACCTGTACTTTAGACAGCTGAATGAGGTCATTCAGATCTTCTAAGAGGCCACTGGTTTTAATTCAAAAGCTTTTATTCCAGCACATTCCTGGGCCTCTTTTGTATGGAGTTTGCATGTTCTCCCTATATCTACGCGGATTTTTTTGGTTACTCTGGCTTCCTGCCACATTCAAAAAACCTGCAAGTTAGGTTGTTTGGCGATTCTAAATTGACCGTAAGAGTGAGTGAGAGGCTGCGAGCTTGGCTGTCTTGTTTGTCTCTTGCCTGATGACAGCTGGGATAGACTCCAGACCCCCGTGACCCTGCATAGAATGAAGTGGGTATATACAGAACGCATGGACAGATGGATAAAAGCCAGTTGAAAAGCCCATGAAAGTGGGTTCCTTTGCCTCTTTTTATTCAAAATCATCTGCATGAGGCTCTGGTGCTGCACAAGAGCCAATAAATCTGGCCCAGTCTTTTCCAAGCCAATTTTCAATGCTGTTCTTAATTCAGATTTAAAAGTAAAAGAAAAAAAATATCAGAATCCCCCTGACTATTCTCTTTCTTGGTATCCACTGTGCCACCTAATGCCAAAAACTTTCTTGGCTTTTATAATATTAAAAAGTTGAACAAATACCCCCACCCTCTCTAATGTATCTAACTCCAGAAGGCATTGTTAGCTGATTTTCATTCCGTGCAGGGATGAGGAAATAAATAAATAAATAAATAAAAATAATGAAAAAAAATCAATGGACTTCTGCAAAGTAAGTGTGGGTGTTTGTGTGTGTGTGTGTGTGTGTGTGTGTGTGTGTGTGTGTGTGTGTGTGTGTGTGTGTGTGTGTGTGTGTGTGTGTGTGTGTGTTTGTGGGGGGGGGGGTTATTGGTAGCCTGAAACTTCCACTAGTTAAGTTTTTTTTTCTATTACACGACTTACATGGACCCTTACATATCTGCATTATATAAAAATAAATAATTATTAGAGAACTTAAGACATCTGCTGAAAAGTGAGCTTATATTGTTTAACATATGAAAGAGACTGAAAGTGACCTAACACAAATATGAAGATGTCCTAATTAGTTGTTTTTGCAGAATCATATTTGTGCATCTGCAGTTTCCGTGGAACACCATAACATTTAAGCGTCTAAATCCTGTTTCAGATGCTTTTTGGTACTGAAAAGCATAAATGAGATGCCGGAAATTCAAACATCTTTCCTTGAACATATGGGTGGATACTAAATGTTTGCACAACATCTGTTCTTAAGTACTGATTGAACATCACTGTCAGTGTACCAGTACTGTTGGTGCGTGTTTGTTGGAGTTTTGATTGCTGGATGTATGTTTGAAGACATAAGGGTTACGTGAAACTTTTCACGAGAAGGCACTTTGAAAGTTGAAGGAATCTTAATATCATTTTACAGTGCACCCGCTTGCTGGACCTACCATTCAAAAGGGTTTCTGGAGTAACTCCACACAGATTTTGTGGTAGATACCATAGCTAGATAATTCATTTGTTCTGCACATGTTCTCTGGTTTACTTAGTTGCCCTCATAAAATTTCTTGAAGCCTCAGTTTTTTTTCTGGCAAGAGGTGAGTTTCTTATCACCTTGTGGCATTTTGTATTCAGTGCTGCATTCAAAAAGTCTAAAGTTGGCCTCAGCCAATTAGGCTAAACCTTGCTTCAGTCTCATTATTTTTGTGCTGATATGTGTCTTTTTATTATTATTATTATTGTTATTAATACTAATCGTCTAGGTGAAACCCTCTCTGCCCACACTCCTGGAATTTTAATGGGGTTAAAATGAGTGTGTTATTTACATGAACTGCTTTTGAGTGAGATGGATTTTTGGTAATTAACTCCCTTCGCCCTGCCCTGATGAAACCAGGGGATCATTGCTGATTAAAATATTCCGTAGCGTGGCTCGCGTCCATCACCTGGAGACAAAAACAAAAAAAAAAACAGAGTACAACTTGTTTGCGCTTTTAACACGAGCGTGAAATGTGAACACAAGTCAGATGAAGAAGCTACACAATGGCCCTAATTAAGGCTGATTTATGGTTCCGCGTTACACCAACGCAGAGCCTACGACGTAGGCAGTGGTGGACAGTAACGGAGTAAATTTACTTGAGTACTGTACTTAAGTACATATCCAGAGGATTTGTACTTTACTTGAGTATTAGATTTCTTTGGTACTTATTACTCTTACTTGAATACATTTCCAAGACAAATATTTTTACTTTTACTCGAGTAAATTTCTAGGAAGGCTGAAAAGTACTCGTTACTTTCAGGTCTGCTCTTTTTTCTTCTTCCCTAAAATCCTATTGGACACAAGCTGTTTTTGTCACAGGAGGAGACCTATCACAGTGCACGCTCTCCACTGGGATGTACGTAAAGCGGAAATATGTCAAGCCTCCTCAAAACGATACCGCCAAAGTAGCCTGCGTTTGTCAAGACAGAGCCGCAACAAGTCAAGACATACTGTAGCCGCAACAATGGCTACGCCTGCGTATGATCCCATTCATTTGATTTGTTTTTGGTGTTTCTGCAGGTTTTATATAACATTGTGGTTCTAAAAGCAGCACATCAGTGCAGCTGGTTTCAAAGAGTTAATTCTCAGAAACAAGAGTTAAAAGATCCTTAAATTAATTTAGAAAAAATATAGTAATTTACTTTTGGATACTTAAGTACCTTTAAAAGCAAGTACTTTTCTACTCTTACTCGAGTAATATTTTGACTGAGCTACTTTTACTTGAAACAGAGTAAATTTTGACCAGTAGTATTTGTACTCCTACTAGGGTTGCCACCCGTCCCGTAAAATACGGAATTGTCCTTTATTTGAGAAAAAAATGGACGCGATTTGTCCCGTATTTTCATTAATTTTTACACCATATTCTAGTTGAATTATTGAAATAAATTAACTTTTACACCATATTCTAGTTGAATTATTGAAATGAATTAACTTTTACACCATATTCTAGTTGAATTATTGAAATAAATTAACTTTTACACCATATTCTAGTTGAATTATTGAAATAAATTAACTTTTACACCATATTCTTCACCTGTAGGCTATATTACATCTGGGCTGATATGGACATACGTAGCATAGGAGGCTATTTCAGTTGCTATATGGTTGGCTGTCTGTACAGTCATGCAAGTTCAATGCTATTAAAGCACTTTAAACTTTAAATCAAAGAATTTTGTTTTTTCATATAAAATAAACACATTTTTATTCAGTTTAGAAGTTTTGGGGCTTTTTTTTGGCTCCTGCGCTGCTGAAATCAGGGCGTCCCTTATTTCTATTTCTGAAAGGTGGCAGCTAACTCCTACTCAAGTACTGGGGTCGAGTACTCTGTCCACCTCTGGACGTAGGGTACCGCGGCGACGCGCACCGTACGCCGTGAGCTCCGCCGTACCCGACGGCGTACGCTCTGCGTCGATTTAACGCGGAACCATAACTGGCTCCGCGGCGTGCCGGGGATCCGCGCCGGGTTTTGCGCGCCGCCGCGCCCGGCCAGCTGCTGCAGAGCAGAGCTCCGCTGCGCCGCTCCTCCTCGGCTCGTCTGCCTCCAGTCCGACTGCAGCTCCGGCGGCTTGTCTGCGCTGCGTGTGGGGGAAAGGAGACGCCACCAGCAGACGCAGGGCTGAAGAAGTCCCATTCCCGGTCCTTTACATTAAGACTTTACGCGTCCAGCAAGAGCTGACGTTGCTTCGGAGTTCCCATCGTGCAGCAGCCACATCGGGGCGCATCTAAGTCTCCTTGAAGTGATCCCATTTTTATCCGTAGAAGCGCTCCCCGTCGGAAGGAGTCTGGGTGCACGCACACGAGGAGGGGGAAGAGGAGGAGGAGGAGGAGGAGAAAGGGGGGAAGCAGCGATCATTACTTTTGAACAGACCCCTTTTCGGTATGGAGCTGCTCGTCCGGGTCCCGGGCGCACACACCGCTGAGAGATGAACACTTACCTGCGTCTGGAAACCTCCTCATCCGTCCACCGTGAGCGACGGCGAGACTGCAGCACAGCTCCAGCTCGATTCTGTCTAGTTTTTGGGCGCTTCTTTTAAGGAAAAGAAGCCCGGCGTTCATCAGAATCTGATCACACTTCACGCCTGGATCTACGTATTTTTTTTTTTTTTTTTTGCCACAGCACAGTAAGTAGCCCCTTTTTAAAAGCGCATGCTGGAGTCTTTTTCGTGGGGAGATGCTGCCGAATCGATACCGTTTATTTACACTCCCATGGTAGGATGAGGCAAATGTCCGAAAACGGTGCTCACGGGCTCCTCCAGCAGTTTGAGCTGCTTGGATGAGATCAATATAGAGCTCAGGGTGAAGGATGTTATTGTGTGGGGGACCGAAGCATCCACACATCAAGTTAATAGGAAGTTTTTCGCCTTCTGGCATCACTAGTGCTCATATGAGTGTATAGATTTTGCATAGTGCATAGATTTTAATGTAAATAAAATTAAAATAAAGTATACCAGTGGATGCATTTTTATTCCACAGTCAAACTAAAATTGTTGTGATTTAATATTTTGTAAATTGGATTATTGTCTAAGATGCAGTATAGGGAAGGGGGATATGACCTTTGATTTGATATGACCTAAAATCTTTTTTAAAATAGATACTCCTTGAAAAATATTGAAATGGATAAAAGGACTGAGGAAAATAATAAAAATAGAAAGGAAATCAAAAAGCCTGCCAGTCCAGAACATCAAGGAGCTCAGGATGTCTGTTGCTGTCTCCATGTACTTCTCCATTTTGCGGCTGTAGAATAAGATCATTTCACAGGACATGTATAATTCACAGACCTGAGCCAGCCATGTGTGATGATGGGACACACAAATACACACACACTCACACTCACACCAACACACAGTTTTTACTGGCTGAAGGAACCATATTTCATTCTTACGTGAGGCTTTTAGAGATTGGGCCGCATAGACCTCACCAAGAAATCACAGGGGACCCCGGCTGTACCGGACCGTACTCCAGCTTAATAACATTTGCCTATAGTACATACTGTCTATCCCAAACCAGGATAGTGGTGCAGCATTATATAAGCCAAACAGGCAAGTTAGAAAACTGAAATGCTTCCTTGGCATATGCTTATATAACGGCTTAATGCTGGAAATTATGGATGACTTTATGGTCCTGGCAGGCTTTTTTTTTGGTCAGTACCTGGCTAATTTCTCTGTCCAGTTTGTAAGAAAAGCAGAAACATTATACCGGCGGCTACCGGAGTGCGAGAGACCATCTCACCACCTAAGAAGTCCCATCATACTTTGACTGGTGAAGTTGTTTTTTGTGCGCCAGCCATTTTAGAAGACAAAAAGTCTCCTCCATTGGAATCATGTTCTGCCTTTTTGCTGAAAGCTGATATTTCCATCACTGATTCCTAATACCTAAAAGCCCCCCTCACCCCCCACCCCTGCCACAAGCAGGATGCTTTATTATTAACCACAGATTATATATTTTTATGGGGAAAAGTGACTCCAGAAATGTTTATTGGAACAAATACTTGAACAGTGAGACGTAAGGATTCAAGTTGTTGAGGGAGTGGCGGTGGTGGTGGTGGTGGTGGCACTGGTGGAGACAAATGGTCCGTTGCCTCTTCCTCTCACCCCCCACCCCACCCCTTCCCCAATACTCTTTTTTTTTTTCTTTTTTTTTTTTTGTACCTCAAGTCCATCTCTCACCCTCCCAGGACATGCTGGTTTGGTCCATTTGTCTGGGCTGCAGTCTCGGGAGGAAGTGCCACCCCATCTCACATTGCGCAAATGGTTCCAGTGCTTGCTAGTGTGAATTCTAGCAGGTTTTTGTAACTGCCAATTTCCATATCAAAGTGTCTGCATTTCAATAGGGAGAAGTTGAGCTACCAGCCCCCCCTTGCTCCGAGCAGTTTTGTTCTGATGAAGAATTGCGGCTGCGGCGGCGGCTGCTGCTGCTGGCGGTGGTGCTGGTGGTGGTGGAGGAGGCTACTGACAGGATTTCTGGATACGGCAGTTGGTTGTGTGTGTGTGTGTGTGTGTGTGTATCTGTGAGGAGCAAGTGTTTGTGTTGGAAGCAGATTGGGGGAAATTTGTTGGCAATAATCAAACACCAAAAGCTATGTTTTAAGTGAAAATTGTGGATGCAGCTCAGGTCATGTCAGAAGAGATTTTTTTCTGTTAAAACATTTTCTGAACTATTCTTCTGGACGAGTAGAAAACTTCAACAAATATTTTATCATCGAGAAGAAAAGGGAACCCACATTGTTAGAGAAAACAACAAAGAAGTTGCAGAAAAACAGTTTTTTATGCATTGTAGTGATTTTTGGCTGCAGCAGAAATGAATTTGTTTTCAAGTGCTTTCTTTCACACCCAACGGTTTAATTTGACATTGATTGAGTGAAGATGTAAAGACAAAGCTTTCATGCTTTGTGGGAGACGCCGCGTGCCTCGTGGTGTCTGATTGTTTTTCTGTCGCAGAGATAATATTTATTCCCAATTCTGTGCAGCTGTTGTTTGTCAGAGAAAGAATGCAGCAAGACACTGTTTATTTTGATGGATCCTTATTCTCCGTCCCTCTTTGTCTGGTGATACGCAGCCTAATGCTCTTTTCACTTTCTCGTGCAGGTTAAATGGATGAAAATAAACTGTCTGACTCATTCGCACAATGCACAAAGAGAAAGGCAAAAACAATTTCTTGCCTTTGTGCATGCCCTCACTATGAAAATGAGGATCGGGGTACTGTAGGTTAATAGTGAAGGAGAGTTCGCTGAGTGAAATGTTGTTACACAGACAGGGAATGTAAATGCCATTGGAAGGGCTATAAGGGTCGGTGGTCCCTTCATGGTCATCCCGCTCCTGAGTAATAACACGAGCCAACTGCTCCCCAGCCGGGTGGAGATGGGAGCTCTCTTTCCTCTCCTTCCTGTCTTTCCTTTGTTCGGACAAAGTAACATCACAAAACCACGGTGCGGCAGGTCAGTTTCCAGTTTGAAGTCCAAAGAACAGGATGCAGGAGGGGGGGGGGACTTCACTTCCTATCCTCAGTCAAGAAAGGCAGGTTGACAGCTGTCTGGTTGAATTCCACCAATTCATTTGTTGTGAAAAGTTGAAGGCAGAGATGACTGCGTAATGGTAGATGGGTTTAGATAAGATCGATCTCAGAGGAAAAATGCTGGTAAGATGCAATGCACGATGAGTTTTCTCATGAATGGTGCAGTTCCCTCCTGTTAGTGATTTCTTATGTTTCTCAGTTCTGACAAAGCCCCGACACAGGCGGCCTGCATTCTTTATGTGTAGGAGGATAAGGCAGGAGCAACTGTGGTAAGTTTGTCGAGTTGAAGGAAAAAAAAAAAGTGAAGGTGGAGAGGAAACCATGCTGTGGTGCTGAGCTGAGCCCGGCCGTTCAAATTATTAAAACGCTGCTGAGGATGAGAGGTACATGCATTCTACTCTGGAGGCTGCTGTCAGGGAAGTAATTGGCATCAGTGCTCCCTCTAAGGTGCATTTCCTGCTTCTCTCTTTAAACCCATGTCGAGTCGAGGAAGTAGTCGCTACGTCTGAGAGAACGACACAAAACCTGATGTTTGAGGGTGATGCTATGACGACCTCCCCCACTTTAAAAAAAAATGTTGTATTTATTTAATTAAAGGTGTTTTCTCATTTTGCACGTTGGGAGGAGAAAGAAGATACATGTGGAACAGGAGCATGTTGGAAAAAAAAGAGGAAAGGGCGTTTGGAGTACTTAAATTGCTTGAGAGACTTCCTCGTTCACTGCGAAGCTCGTTGTAGCCATTTTGTGGCTTGCCTCAAAACTAAAGAGACAGATGAGTGGAACAAATGCTTGTGTATTGGGGTAGTTAACCCCAATTGATGGATATATGGCCTCCCCCCCCTAAAAAGTACTTCTGAGGAAGAAAAAAAATCTTTTCTCCACATCACCACCTCCTGTGTTTAAAATGACGGTTAACTTTCCCCCACTGCTTCAAAATGGATGTTTAATGATCAACAGAGGCTCTGAGCTTAGGATCTCGCAGTCACACTGGCTCTGTGTGTGCACTCGGCTAAGAAAGCTACCCCCTCGGTGTCGTCGTGGGACGCTCCACTCGAAAGAGGCTAGTTCTTGAGTGATGGATCATCAGAGGTCTCTTTGGGATGTGTGTTAACCCTTTGGAGTGTGCAGATCTCTCTCGGTCGGGGAGCCGTCGGCCGCGGATGATGGATGTGTCCCGGGTGTTTAGGCTCCATATATCAGAAGATTAGCACTGACCTGCGAGTCGTCTGGGCCGCCCTCGGAGCGTCTTGTCCAGTGCCGGCCGATATTAGCATGTGAGGACACTGCTCTGTCTCAGGGGGATACAAAGATAGTGTTCTTTATTCGGTTCTGTCGTACTACAGGTCACAGGAAGTGTGTAGATTAAAGGCTGAAGGCTTTGTGGCGGTATTAGGTGTATCTGACAGGTCATCTGTCTTCAGAGCTTGTCTCTTCCTCAAAATACTAAATAGCACCGTTCAATTAATCTAGAAATTGAAGTTCAGGCCATGCTTCACTGCAGTTCCTGTTCTGTGGTATTCATGAATCGTATAAATATGTAAATTGTTCAAATGATATGGCGCAATGCTGTTATTTCTCATTGCATTGAAAGAAAAGAAAATTGAGGTGTCCATCCATGTTTTATGTTCCAAATGAGTAATCTGCATAGCCGCTACATGTGATGGATGGCTTGATTTCTTCTTTTAAGTGCTTTCATATGAACAGCATAAGCCCATTTGCCCCTTATGAAACCAGTTATTCAGGGCTTTAAAAGGCTAAATTAAATCCTACATTGGGACTTTTTCACTCACCTCAGTTTTCTGGAGCTCCTTTCAAATGATCATGAAATCTTTCTGCATTTACCGCTCTCACGCAACACTTTAATGTCACCTCCCACGGTATCGTTGGCAGTTGTTCTTGTTGTCTCTTCATGTATAGAAATTATACTTCAATTGCCAGCTTCAAAGAGCCGGTTTGTGCATCAGTGAGAAAACGGCACAGGATCACCTGTAATCTGCAGATTCTTTGTCTGCCATGTCGAATGGCTATTTGATGCCTACTTGGTGTCACTCGGTGTCTTGTGATGAAGCCAATCTGTTTTCAAGGTGAGGCGATATTGTCAAAGCCCTTGAACGGTGCCCAGGCTTTGATTGGCAGGCGTTGTCACGGAGGATAAGGAGTGAGAGGAGTCACAATACAAAAAGAATCTATTACCTTGGGTAGCAAAGGCGTGCTTTCACAATGTGTCAGCGAAGTCAGCCATCTTGCACGCGCTTGGTGTCTCGAATAGTCTCTTGTCGGGGCAACAAGGGAGCAGCCTTCAAATTTAATTTTTGTATTCGCCATAAGTAATACTACTGAGGTTTTATGATGAATCTTCCTGTAAAACCTAAAACATAGAAACGTTCATCAGTGTCAGCGAGTAATCTGTTTTGTGATCACTGCCAACATTAAACAAAGCAGTGTTGCAACATAAATGGTACTGTGATACAAAAAAAAAAGGAAAAAAGAGACAATATAGAACTCCAAAGTAGGCTGAGCTCTTTCTCGAGAAGTTGTGCTGATTTCCGTCACTTCAAAAGCCTCTTTAGTGTCGAGAGAAAAAGACTGCTGCCTCTGTGAGTTTCAGCGAGAGAAGGAACCTTGTTGATGATCAGCCAAGCAAATCAGATCTTGATATTTGAAGAGTGGAGTTGTGATTGCTAATCACTCCACTGCTGGGTTTTAATTAGGAAACTCATAACCATTCCGGTATTTCTCAACACATCATAGCCAGGCATCAGATGTACTTTAAAGAACGAATAATTAGGTGTTTTAGTAGCACGGGCCACACTTATTTTTTACTCCATAGATGGATTTCATTCTTCAGTGATTGAAAATTGTAGTATAGCTTCTTTTTCATACAACGTGGTGTTCTTTGCACATCCCCAAACATTCACGACCTTATTACAATATAAATTAGACTTGTGTGGACACCTTTTTCATGTGCTTATATAACCAAAGGATGCCGCCATCTAATCTTGAGCTTTTTATGCCCAGATTTTGCTATAGATCGGGCCGAGCTTATTTTGAATGGGTTGGTTTCTGTCCTGTGCTCCTAAGACCTTTGTTAGGACATTTTAATTACAGCAGAGCCGGGTGTAATTGATCTGGGCTTAGAGGGATTTCACTGTCAATGTGAATGAGCCTGGGCGTTAATACAGCCGAACAAACGCTTCCACCTCTGTGCCGCACCAACTTACACCCACGGTCAAGCAGAAAGCTGGTGGAGACCAGAGGAGCTGCGTCTTCTCATTGGCTGTCCTTTAATTCAACGAGGCGTCTTATCCTTTATGTGTAACCGGCTAGTGCAGATGAGTCCCCCTCTACCTCCCCTTTAACATATCCGTTGCCAACATTGTTGCTACCTGGGGTCTCCTCTTACGAAGCGCTTTCTTTATGGTTCTAGGTTGTCACCCACAATGTTCAAATTTTTATAAGGCTGTTAGATAATGCTTCCCGATGACGGTGAATTATTGATGGTCTTGTTCGTATGAGTGGGACAGGCTAGGCTTTTAACTCTCTGAGCTGCATGGTCTCTTATCCGGTAACTAAGGGACACCGCACAAACACCCAAAGGAATGATGTCCTGGAGGAAGGAAACAAACGGAGGCAGGGGGCTGAAAATAAAATAAAAGAAACCTGCATCCTTTACGCTGCTTTTGGGCTAAACATAAACACAAGGAAAACTTTGGCAACAGAGAGATGCTTTGCATTGACATTGTTGAGGCATTGAGAAGCTGTGTGGCCGGCGGTAGTGCATGCGTTGCTTATGTTTGTTTATGCGCACATCAGTCTGGCTCTGCCTGCTCCTATTGTGTAGGAACAGAGGTTCAGATTTTCTGCATATTAACATAAAATTTTGGAGAGTTGAGTGGACAAGTGAGCTTTGTGGTCACCAAATGAGTGGAATAGGTTGATGAGCTTATCAGATGGAAATGAATCTGCATCCTCTTTGCCTGCAAACCGGTTTCAAGTCCACCTTCAAACAAGTACAATCACTTTTAAGTCTATTGTCTCTGGTTGGATTTGAGGTTTTCCCTGTCTTTGAGATTAATGTGTGCACTCTTTGAACTGCTGGCATGACAAGTCAAACAATAAGAAGAGATGCCACATTGGCCTCTGGGATTCAGGGACAAGTGCATCTCTCTAGTTTCTGACATTTTACAGAATAAATGAGCTGTGAATGAATCACATAAAGGGCCAACAGATGCAATGGTAAGGAAATTAATCATTACTCTTTCAAGCAGGAATTTATAGACCGAATGATGCAGAACATTCACAGTCCATTTGGTCTGAGTTGACTGCTTCTTAAATTGAAGCACATGCGTCCTTCCACAATTAGTGGATTAAAGCAGTTACATAAACCTTTTGTATTGTTTTGTAGTTAATCCAGTGCTGCATAGAGAATTTCTGAACAACATTTTCATCTTGGAGGAAAGGAAAAATAACCCACATCCTATTGGATCTATTTCTATGGTGAAAATGAAGTCTGAGTTTCTTTTTTGACTATGGGTGATAAATTGTGTATCAGCCTGCAGAGACACATCATTTGTCTATATCTATGTTGGTTGCAGAAGGAGCCCGGTTTTCATGAAACTACTCCTTAACTGTTAATTCTGGGCGTGCACACCCTGACAGCTGTCCTAAGTCTTATTGCATATGCTCTCATCATTGTTCAGATTCACTCTTTCTGCACTTGTATAGGCCTTGTGTTTGCATTACAATGGAGCAAGGAGAGCAAACTCTTGGAAATACTTTTTACGTGAATAGCTTAACATGCAGAAACTCAGCTGTGTGGTCCTTGAAGCTTTTCCTTGGGTTTTGACATTCATCCAGGTTTACAGCCAAACATGTTTCACTTGCTCTTGAAAACAACTTTTCTTCATTATATGACAACTTTTTTCATTATATGTGGATATATATATATATACATATATTATATATATATATATATATATATATATATATATATATATATATAATTTATCTTTTTTTTTTTTTTACTCATTTATTTTGAATTGATTTGAACATTCTTTCATTCCCCATTTAATTTGACATGTAAAAAGTTATGCTTCAAAGATTTTTCTTTTTAAATTTAGCCGGGAAAATTCAGAATAAACATGTGAAGACATAGATACTAGACACCCTAAGCCAGAGGGTGTCTCATAAGACAGGAACGGCTCCACAAAGCAATTATGTAAAACGAAACAAGAAGATCGAGTCCAACCAGTCTCCGTTTCCCAGTGGAAATGTTGTAGACAAATGTTTCCTTTGGAAACCCAGACAAGAGCCAACAGAAGAGGTTAACAAAATAGAATAAAACCAATATTAGGAAAAAATAAGATTGCAGAATTTATAACAAGGAAACTTGTCCAGGCCTACAGTATATTACTTTCATGGCTCATTTCCAAGTCCATTTAAACAAATAGTAGACCTGGGTAATATGACTAAAAGATATTAACAGACAGTGTAAGTCTAACTGTAAGATCGGATCTCTACATAATGATTTTCCCGCTAATAACTACTATTATGTAGAACAATCAACCTTTTAATAATTTCTCTAAAAACAAACCAAAAGTATTCATGATCGCCAAGAATGTTAAATGTTGCTTTAGACAAATTAAATTCAGTCCGAAATTGTAAAAGTGATCATGTTCAAAACTGTACTTTTGCAACACATAATTTTCCAGGTTTGTCTCGAGCTCTCACTGAACCTGCTTTATGTCAAGAAGTTCCCAGAAGCGAGCTCCCACCTTGCCACATCTAACATGCCATTAGTCATGCCCAATTTTCTCTCGTGCTCTTTCATTAAATGAAATATAAATACATTTCTAGTGCTTTTTTTTTGTTAACTACCTTGTTGAGTGCCCCATTAGGAATAAAGGAGCTAATCAGCACATTTCATCATGAAATTACGAAAGCCCCAGTCTAAATCGCTTTTTGTTTTGGGAAACTAAAACCCTACTGTTTTGTATTTGTTTTTTGTTTTTTTGTTTATTTTTATACTATACATATTTAAGCGACGCCAAACAAATGTTATAAACGCAAACAACAACATGAAAAAAATGGCCAAAGTGATCATCGATATCTACATTTTGTTGGAAATGGTTAAAACTACGTAGATAAAACGACTACATGCAACGGGAAAGAGTCCAGTCATACTTCTGAAACCACTCAGGGAAACAAAAAAAAAAGAAACTCTGTAATGCACCTGCACATAATCAAACACCAGACAAACAAATTTAGCGACTAGCTAATAATGCAGTACTTAGGAGATTAAGAGCCAGATATTTCCCCCAGGAGTTTTGAAGTCTGCAGCAGAGCTAAAAGTGAGTGCATACTGGCCAGAAAAGCGTCTCCAAATGAATAATAATTCTGGTGTAGAACTGCTGGATGTGTAATTAGGCCGTTGTTTGCGAAGACTGTCTGAAAGCGCTTGGTAATAATGTGTCATTGTTGTGTTTGCAGCTTGCTCTACTGATCCTAATCCTCGAATTAAACTGATTTAAAAATAAAAATACGAGCAATCCCGTTTGATGCAAACCTCCAACAACTGGTGCAATAGGATGCATGAAAGTGAACGTCTTAAAGTCACACACACACACACACACACACACACACACACACACACACACACACACACACACACACACACACACACACACACACACACACACACACACACACACACACACTATTGCCACTGCTGGAGGAACTTGATAATATTTCGAATAAATAAAAAAAATATATATAGGTGATATTGATAAACATATATTTACCATCTCTCAAAAGTACTGATTACTTGTCAATTCTCGCCACCATGAATCAAGTCTGCAGAGAAAAACAATGGATTTGAATGAGAACTCAACACAGATTCACAAGTCTCACCTTTAAATTGTGGGGATCTGACAGAACGTGAACTAATGCCTGAATATTATCACTGGTATTAATAATGACCTTCAGAAAACACTTTCATCTGAGTCTGAAGTTAACTGGCGCTGAGACTCTGAAAAATGAGCACAGTGTTGAGTGTTCTCAGGGTTCACCTGCGGAGAAAAGCAGGGAATATCTGCTATCGACTGTTAAACATGGTGGTGTGTCTTTAATAGTATTGGCAGCCCTCTCGTGGGACTCATTAGCACCGAGGATTACTCCACACAGTGCTGTTATGGCCGAGGTGTGTGGGGCAGTTTTACGGGACCACTGTAGCTCGTGCAGCAGCGGTTTTATGAATTAAATCAAATCCCGGGGTCTAATTTCCCACTGTTACCAGACCCAAACTTCCTCTAACATAATGGAAAATCCTGGAGCGCAGAATAAGTCTACACCCAGATGCAATGAGGCTAATGTGAGTTATTATTGTCAGCACAGGTGAAAATGAACATTTTTGACAATTTTTATGTAGAGTTTCATGGAGTGCTTTATTTGTATTATATGAGCACAAACTGGAAAATTGTTCTGTATTTCAATATTAAAACGAATATCAGCTAGAAATAATCTTTTCTATCCTTCCAAATCCCAGAGTTTTGCTTTAGCAGGATCTTGATTTATATTTTTTTTTTTCTTGCAATTTTGCTCCAAAATATTGAAAAATGAAACATTTCCTATATTTTGGGTGATGCTTTCAGATCTTTTATCTGCTTTGTTTGGAAAAACAAAAAACAAACCCGAACAATAATTTCACAAATATCAAAAATCAAAAATATATTATTTATAGGAACATACAGTAAATGAATTATTTCAGCTATTGTTCTTGTTTGGGCTAAAATACATTCACAGAAATAGTCCCTGCAACAATTCTTCCTTAACCTGTTTCTAGTGTCATCATCAAGTTTGCAGCTTCTGCTTGTGCTGAATGGTGGTGTGTGCTGATTGAAGCCTTTGAATAGAAAATGAATTCTATCCTTTCACTACAATATGCATGTTTTATAGTTTCAGAAACACCACTTTTGTTTCCTTCTTATCCTTTTTTTGCGTGTTAATGAGGTTGGCACTTCTGCTCAGCCTTGAAGTGGATCAATGTATGTCAGTCACTGAGGTGAGAACGCTGCATTAATTGAGACCATGCAAACCGACAGCAGCCTGATTGGTGCGCCAGTAATGTGAAGCTGGCCAAAGTTTGTACAAACATTTCTGACAATCCACTCTAGGAATGTGTTCAAACCGAGGGGATGGATGTACGAGCGTGTTTGAGTGTGAGGCGAAGCATGAAGTTGTCATTGCAGAGGAAATAGTCACTGCAGGAAATTGTTCCCGTGCAGCAGAAAGAATTCATATAACTTTAAATAGCTTCTAAAATCTGTATGAAGGTGCCGTGAGCGCGAAGCATAGACAAGGATGTCAGGAAAGCCTCACTGCTCGTCTGAGGGATGTAAAATCCCTGATTAACAGGATGTTTTCATGAGCAAAAATAGTCTGCGTATGTGAGAAATATTAAAGCTGTATGTAAGGCTGAAACACGCAACGGCAAGACTGCATTACAGGCTGATTTGAAGAAATTATAATTAGTGTTAATGAGGTTTGTCCAAAGACACATGATTTTGTCTCATTTGTGCTCAGTGATAATTAAACAAATTAATAAAAATTAGTGGCTTTGATAGATGGAAAACAGTACATTTTCAAATGGTGTCTTTCTTTCCAAAATGTAGTTTTTCATAAACTTTACTCGTGTATTAAAAACACGGATGTTATTTCAAAAATGAAAATGGACATAACGATGTATACTTGCTTTAAATCTGCATTCGATTTTCTTAAAGCGTCTATTAACCTAATTACTGGTTTTACAGAGGCATGTTTATTTTGTTAATTGCAGTTGTTGTTGGAGTAAAATAGACTGAAAGTTCATGATATTGTTAACAATCCAGAATGGCATCTGAACCGTAATCAAATAAAAAAAATTTAGAAATGCAGTGAATCTTATTTTCATTTAGATTTTAACTTTTTTATCAAATTCATTTCAATTGCCGGTGTACATCTATTCTCATTGCAGCCTCTCAAACAGAGTAATGATTAGTGAAGTCCCGATCTGATCACATGGCTAGAAATTGCAGCTGATCACGTGATATCTGAATGATTGGGATCGGCTAGATTGATTGGATATTTTTCACATCACTAATTTACATTTTTAGTTTATTTATTGTCGATCAATAAGTTTCACCGTTAACAGTTTCTATCAGACAGGGAGTAGGCTTAACCTTCAACCAAGAGTAGCAGTTGTAAATTGTGATTGATTTTTTTTTTTTTTCTTTCAAAAAAGCAACTTATTAAATTAAAAATAAAAGAGCAATTTTTTTCAAGTGCCTTTGAAGACTTTTGTGCTCTCAAACTTGAAGGCTCGTATTGTTCTCACTCTTCTGAGCGAGCAGCCGGTGCTGCTGTGCGCCCCGTCCCCGCACCAAAGCGCTCTCGTGCAGCCCAGTCCTCGGACAGCAGCCGCTGTGAGCTGCAGCCAGAGCACGAGACGTGCAACTCTCTGCATGCAGGCTGCAAATACATCTCGGGATCCACTGCTGGCTGATCTGGTACTGGCCCAGTGCCATTCAGTAACAATAAATAAGTATTCATATATAATTCTAATTTCATTTAATGGTTAGAATAAATATTCAACGGTGCTGCACTGCCTACATTCAGGACAAAGGAGGAGAGTTGCAATTGTGACTTAAAAAAAAAGAATTGACAAGGTAAATTTGTAGTTCTAAACTTTTGCAGTCTTTTTTTAAATCCCTTTTTATCGCTCCCACGACTTGTTTCCTCTCTCCTACAGCATCCATTACAATTATGTGCAAATTGTAGAGCCAATACTTTCCGTACTCCAGGGTTGGCACCGCCGGCCGACACAAACCTAGAACAAACTTGAAGCAGCCTCCTCGGTATTTCACAAATTGGAAATATTTCATGTTGGACAGTGAATGCGCTGCTACAGCAGCTTTTACTGTTTGTAATTTGGGAATTAGTTGCACAGAAACGACAGAACTGCTCCTGTTTTTTTTCCTTTCTTTCTTTATTTTTGATTGCCAAAGTATCTGATCAGGACTTGTTATCAACTGATTTGTTTTTGTTTTAAACTGATTTTGGATGCAGCATTGTTTTTCCTGTGCTCCTGTTGAGCTTTAGTGATTACATTTGCCCATTATTCTCCATAATTGCTCATATTTTTATGCTTTTTCCTACCTTTTTAGCTATATTTTTGGCAACAAACATAACTTTGTCATTAAGTGACAGCATCCCATTTAAACAGGATTACTGTTCGCAGGATGGTGGCAGAGAAATGTAATGGAAAAGGGAGCCTGTGCCTAAATTTGAGCTCCCTCTAAAGCTTGTCATGTCAGTCACTTGTGTGTATTTTAGCAGTCAGTTCGCCCGCCCCTAGCAGAAATAACCTCTGATAAGACCCCAGTTACTCTCATCTGAAATGACAACCCTGTGATAGTTTTTAAATAATGTGTCACGTCCTTTGAAGAAAGAGGGACTTTGGGGCTCTTCTGGCTTTCACCCTGGAACATGAGATCATTACAGTCCATATGTAATAGGCCTATTTCCATTGTTTAATCAAGTTGCCATCAGTTGCAGAAATTATGTTTGATTATTTTGATACATGCAGCTTTGGTACGATGGCAGCGCATGAATGGAGTTGTGTAAAGCTGGAGACTGATTAAACGGTTTTGTCCTTGCCTGCTCACTGTTTATTAACATCCCAGATGTTATGCATTAGCTTTATGCACTCTCCAGAGCGGCTAATCCACTCTGAACGGGACTCCGGTGTGTAAAGATTTTAACATCACGTCAGTGCATTTTTCTCCCAGAAGGTGCGAACATCAACATTTCGCTCGTTGGTAAAGCGGCGAGGGTGAATGATTCTGTTGTGCGTTGATGTGCCGCTCACGTTTAGTGAGTTCAGGTGGGGCTGACATTGCCGAGCCAGTTATGGGGGCTTGTAAAAAGTGCAGTTTTAACACTGAAGAGAGCCAAAGGTGAGAAGAGCATGCGTGGGTGTGTTTGTGGATAAATGAAGGGGAGTGTGAGAATCGAGCATGGGAGGAGGTGAGAAGTTAAGCTTTCAGAGAATTTATGAAGAGACTGATTGAAATGAGAAACCTTTCTTTTCCGTGCCAGTGTCAAGCTGCTCTCTGCTCCTCTCTGGTGACCTTCCCGCTCAACCAACTGCTCTAGGGGTCAGTCTTTTCAATTCGGTGCAAAATTGAAACTGCAATAGAAAATAGCCTCAATATTAGTAAATAAAACTGGTGCTCAAGTAATTTACTCTTTATTTTTAATACATTTTTTTTTATTTATTAAGGTGCAGAATTTGTATTATGACTCAAAACAATAAAGTCAGGTAGCTCTGATAAGCAGAATTATAATATTCAGGATTCTGATAATGTATTAGTTGCTTTTAAGCAAAGCACCAACATGCAGTTTATAGCCTCTCAGATGTAAGTATTAATTATGATAGCGTTATTAGCACAATCTGTCCCCTATAAACAATTTCAAAGCTGCCTTTTCCTGAAAACCACATTCAGAGATTTCACAATCCCCAAAACACCCAAATAAACCATGTAATATACATGGGGACTGAAGCAAAACATAATGTTCTGTTTCTGTTTTTGATGCTCTGAAATTACACATCAAAAACCCGTAAAATGGGTTGTTCAGGATATTGTTTTCCTCATAAAGCACAGAACTGCTCTAAAATCTATTCATGACATTTAGAAGTCCCCGCTCTCTCTGTGAGCGCAGCTCCAAATCAAAAGCTGCCTCTCGCTGTGAATCCAATATGTTTGGGTTTTGGACCAAACAGGATGCTCGAAGATGAACTTTTAGGGCGATTTGAATCACAGGTTTCTTGTGATGAATCATTTCAAGTAAATGGTGATGTTTCTTTTTTTTCCCTTTTCTTTTAATTTTAGACAAACCATGCTGAGTCCTAGCAGCAAACATTTTTGACACGATTTATTCGGTCATCAGATTATTTAACTCAGGAAATTGTCTGAAACATAGTGTTCACTCGACTACGGAGCTTTTTTTCATCTTATTCTGCTTGACACTAACGTGGTTGTTCAGCTTTTAGTCTTCTTTGTTCTTTTTACTATACTAAGCTTTTTCTGCTCAACCCTCTCTGTTTCAATATGTCCATTTGCCCCTTGGCACTGTATCGTATCTCCTGCCTCGATCATTTGGCAAAGAGTCTCCGAACACACCAACTGTTGTGTGCACTCGGTAAAATAAAGACCCATTTCACCTTACAGGTGGTTCCCGTGTGAGCTTTGTGAGTTGTGCTGAATGCTATCCCACCTTTAAAAGCGTATTTAACTTCTCCAAAGTCTCTAATCTAGAACCACTTTTCCAAAGAGAAACGTTTGTAGTTTTGTATTCATCTTATGCTCATTTTGGCCCATACCTAAATGCTATCCAATATTTTATTACTAGTAATGTTTTTCTTATCATGCAAAGTGGTGGAATAAGTCACAGTGTGAGAAAATAAAATATCCAACAGGGCACTACAATCATATTGCATCTACCCAATATACTTTTTTTTATTAGTTTTTCAATAGATGTTTTGAATATTAGAGGTGGATTTGTAAAAAGTCTGTTATTCCACATAAAAGGTATAGATTTATAAATACCGTATTTTCTGGACTATAAGCCGCTACTTTTTTCATAGGTTTTGAAACATGCGGCTTATACAAAGGTGCGGCTATTCTGTGGATTTTTCTTCCACCGCTCGGGGCGCTCTAACCGGTATTACAATCAAAACTAAGACAAAATAAATGCAAAGAAGAATACGCTACTTCTTCTTTAGCAGATAGAAGTAGGTAGAAGCAGATTTCAAACAGATAAATAGATAAATAAATACCGGTTATTTTCTCTTGGTTCTGTCCCGTTTTAATCAGCAAAGTTGCTGCCGTGTTAAAAGACACTGTTAGGAAAGGATCTATTTAGGTACAAACATGTACATCATTTACAGTTCAAAATCCTTCTGTACATGTAGTAAATATCTAATCTAACAACAGAAATATCTGCGGCTTGCATATCTTTTTTTTTTTAAATAGAGCGGATGCGGGCGGCTTGTATATCTTTTTTTAATTATTTTTTAAAAAATAGAGCGGGTGCGGCTTATATACAGGTGCAGCTTATAGTCCAGAAAATACGGTAGATATTACCAATGAACATGTAGTATAGCAATTAAAGTTTAGGAATTTTGCCTTCTGGGCTAATGTAAATCCATTAATCGATGAATCAGAAAGCATTTAGCTGTAGTTAAGATTTAGCAGACATATTTCAGTGTTCCAGAGTGTGCAGCTGTTAACCCTCCTGCCTATTAATCATAATAGTGGGGTATCTTATCAGCTAAGTGTTGATAAAACTCTCTTGGCAGACTGCGCTTTGTGTTGGTGCATTTCTGCTTCTGACAGCTGGTGGCAACTTCTCTTCATCACCGGTGGAGCCAAGGAAATGACATCATGTCCCTGCGGGGCTTGAAGGCGCGGACCTGACAGGACTGTCATGACAAAAGAGTCTCCAGGAACATCAGGGTGCAACCAGGACAGAAGAAAGTGTCTTGAGGCCATGTTTTCTTAGCTCTCGCTGTTCCCATCCACCATTTCTCGCCCATCAACCATCTTCTGGTGTTTGAAACTCCCTTCTCGCATGCGTGTCTTTTTTTGGGTCTTGAATGTGGGACGTGGGGGTGGGGCAGAAAGTTCTCCAAATTAGTAGTTATTCAGAGAGTTGGAGGACGATTCATTGTGCTGGCGAGAGATCCAGCCCTACACAGCCACATCTCTATTTCACTTGTAGGTTTTCAGCTTACACTTGGACTTGCGAATTAGTTTTGTTCCCGTCTTATTTGATATGTATGTATGCACTCTTTAGCGCTCTCTTCTCGGTGTTGACAATTGAAAATAAATTAACATTCCTGGGGCTTTATTTTTGTCTTCTCCAAGCTTGTGAAGAAAACGCGGAGGCGAGCCCACGAGGTCAGGCCATACTCACAGCCTGTCAATCCTCCTCTGTGACCCCACTGCCCCTTTCTTTCTCCCCCATTCCATTCTTCTCCTCCTCTGTTTCCCCCCACTCGTATCTATTTAGACCCTCCTGGCTTAGAAACCCCGAAACTCGCCCCTTTCTCTCACTCTTTCTCTGGACGCCCCTCCAGCTTGAGTGAGGCAGACACAAGCTTTGAGGAAGGAGCCTCGCATTCATTCAACAGGCTGTTGCCCACAGCTTTGTATTTCATGTTAAGACATGTGGGCTGTCTCCCTCCGTCCATTTATTTTAATTATGTTATAATTGCCTGCTGTCCTTTTATTTTAAATCCTTGCTTATTATTTCTATCACGCCGATGTGAAAAATTTGCTGTGGACTGTGATTTTCTCCATTAACCGAACTGATGATAGATCTCTCTGCTCCGGTTTCCAGTGTCTGTCTGAAGAGACGAAAGAAAAACAGATGTCATGAGTGTTTGTGAATCATTTTTCATTTCACTGGTGGAGTTTTATGTCCCATTCCAGAGAGATGTACCGTTAATGGAGAGAAAACCGTTGGGAATATACAGTATATCCTTGTATTTTCTTTAGGAAACGGAGCTCAATGCACAGATGAAAATGAAGAGCTTGTATCAGTTATCCTCTGGTGTATATTACACGTTCGAGCCCATTAGATATAGTCACACCATAGAGTGTAGGTGGTGACAGTTAGTCATAACTGTGTACATTTTTTTTTTTTCACTTATCTGCCTCACTTGAACGTCATGATCATAATGCGGAAATCACTGGCCCGGTAACAAATAACCTCAATTCCCAGGCTTAAAGGGGGCTCAGTGTAGATAATTCCTTTGCACAATATCTAAGGGGTTAACGATGCCTCACTTACCTCTTGAAATAATTTTTTCTGCCTGAGAACATTGTAGCCCCCCCCCCCACCCCTCACCCCCCACCCCCGTTCCCCTGGTGTGAAATTATGATGCATCTGTCAGTACTTGTGTAAAGCATCTTCACGTTAATCGCCTAATCCCTTTATCTCAAGTCCGGACCGATGCAGTGATGAAATCCCACTAAACAAAATCATGTTTTTAGGAAGATGAGCATGGCTGTTTCCTCCACCAGCTTAAAGGAGAAAAGAGGCATGTTTCTCAGCAGGGCCATAACTGATCAGGAGAAAGAACCCCGGGGTGGAGAGGGCAAGACTTCATTTGCAAAGGCCGGGCAGGCTCTCGCCTCCTGGTGTCTGGAGGGGCTGAGTGGCTCAGCAGGTCCCGCTGGCCAGCAGGGCAGGGGCACGTCCCCTCCCAACAGTTTCCAATCTCCTCCTGTCAGCCTACATTATGGTTACCCCATGGCCCCAGGCTTCATATTTGGGGGGATGATGAATGGCTGTGGGAGAAGACCCGCATGTCTCTGGAGATTTGACGCTATGCCCCACTATCGAACTGGTGGCAATCTTGTTGGAAGACTGAGGACCAGGAACTGTGAGACTTCCCGTGCAGGAGAGCGAGCCCCCCTCCACTTTGCTCTTATCTGATTTGCTTCGGCGCCACTGCCAGATAAACAACTGTAAGGCAAATAAAAGCTGCAATTATTACGAAGCCACCCATGTTTCACTGATAAATCACAAGTTGGCTGCATGTGTCACCTTGGCAGAGACTTTGCTGCACAACTGCTTGATGGCGGGGGAACTCCCAGTGTAAATAAATACTATCAGGGTGGGTGGAAATCCAAGTTTTTGCACCACTCCTATACCCGACACAGATCACGTATACAATAAATCTAATAGTGACATGAATAATGGCTTGGTATGTTAATGTGAAAGCACTCTGTGTTTTGTGGGTTTTCATGTTGGCAAAAATAACGGAGTGTGCTAGCAAAGGCCCGGAAAGGGATCAGAGCTGACTACTCTGCTGCTCAAATTTAGCTTCATTATAAAATAATCAGACTGGTGGACGGGTGAAGCACCAGGAAACATTCACTCTTCTCTGCATAGCGACGGATACCAAGTGACCGATCCTGCGTGCGTGTGTGAGTGCGTGTGTGTGCGCACATTGAGGAGATGCAAGATGGTAGCCACAAGAGAATAAACAAGATACTGATGTTTCTCTGAGCTTCTGATTGTGTAGTTTTCTAGATGTTGTCTTTGAATCTGAATCCACATCAAAGGGGCAATATTCTGACTATATGTTTTCTATGCCGGTGTGTTTGTGTGCGTTTGTGTGTGTGTGGCATTTCACGTATGATGTGCAACACATTCTCCTCTCCGTTTCACATTGGTAAGCAGCTTATCTGTCTGGTGTGTTAGTCTGTCTCAGCCTCTAACCTTTTGCTGCTTTTGCAGACAAAAGGCCTTTTTTTTTCTTCTTTTTTTTAATGTGCCGCCCCTTGATAAGGAAGGAGACAAAAGTGGCTCTCAGAGCAGCCATGTCTCTAATGGCGTCTTGTGTGAACTTGTTGCCGGAGCGACAAGCTTTCTCCCGCGGGGATCTGGGAGTGAATGGGGAAGGTGGTACATACAGGAGTGGGAGAATGAGGGAGTGTAAACATTTAGTTGTAACACGCAGCGGAGTGCTAAATAAGTGCCGAGCAATAGGCGCAGTGCATGCTTTGTTTTTATAATGAAGCCCCCGTAAACATGTGATAACAGAAGCTTTAGTATTTCCATCAAATGAGCTCACTTGAAAGTGCTGTGGCTTGCTTGATGGAAGTGCAGTTAGTAATCAGACATTTGTTTGGGGACATCACAAATGACTCACACTTGATTTCCGCACTTGCACTGCAAAAACATGCTTCTACTTAAGAAAAGGAACTTTTTTCAGGAAAATTAGAAGACTATTTTAGACTACATACATAGTAAACTATAGTTTTCAAAATTTTTGTAAAGAAAAAGTAACTTTTTTTGCTTTTATTAAGATCATTTTGATTAGATCTATGGAATATTACGCTTTTTTATAGAGGGGCTGTTTTTGCAGTGTGTTGAATTCCGATACACCAATTAAACCAGCAAAGGTACTTTAATATTATTGATAACTGCCCTTTGTTTTTAATGCAGTTTCTCCTCTTTCTGTTTCTCCAGATGAAATGATGAGTGGTGATGCTTCTCAGAGAACTACTGATCGTTGACGCCGTTCCAGCTTTCCATCCTCCCACTTCAAGACGTTGAACCGCATCGCGCCCCTGGATCATTTGCTTACAGCAACACAATGGCATCCGCACAGTGGCGGCGTCCAGTACTACGCTGCCTCCTGCTTCTTCTCTGCTGCTTTCACTGCTCGCAAGGTGAGTTACCATGGAGTTGCATTTCAGAGAGCGGCGTTAATGTGATTCTAGAAGCTCTTTATTATTCAGCCCAGAAAGTGTTGAAATTATTAATGCACATTGTTGTGGCCACTTTCAAGAAGTAAAAAGCTGCTGCTGCGGCTGATGCGGTAAGGTTGCCACGTTTTTCTTTGATGTTTTATCCTTGAAGTTCCTGAGAGAGGTTTTTTAGATTCAGACATTTGTTGCTGAACTCACTGAATATTCCTTGCGGCACATGGATCCTGACATGTGTCTTCCCTTTCGTGCCTGAATCCTTCCCTTCAACATGTCATGACTATACACATTCTGCTCCAAAAGAGCCACAATATGAGTGTGCTTTTAAGCAGTGCTTTTACTGATAATGTATGCCTTTTTGTATTTGATCGTTGATAAGATTTCTCTGAGCAGCCAGTTTACCTGGAAGCATCAAAAGCAGTGGACCAGAGTCAGGAACTTGGAAATCATGTGGCTCTGGTTTATATCTGTAATGACATCCCAGAGCTCTCATTCTTTGAGTTCCTTCTTCCTCCCCTCACTTTTGATTAGTATGTTTAACAGTAATTACAAGTACTGTGTTTTGCCCATCAAAGCTGATGTTATACGTCTGCATTAATGATGATCATTTCCTTCTTCCCCTTTTCTCTGTCCCATTGTACACGGAAACAAAGTAGACCAAAATCACATGCTTGTGTGCCAGGCATTGATTACAGATAGATGTTGAAGCACATTATTTTGGGGCTCTCTTAATTTGGATATTTTTTTTTCTCTCCCTCGCTGTTTTGTTCAGTGACAGATTTCTTTCTTTTATTTTACAGTAGAGTTGGCTTTGGCGTACAATTTGTTAACAAAGACAGACTATGGAGCAGGCAACCCCAGCAGTCTTTCAGGCAGAGACCCTTTTTTCTTTGACTTTATTATTATTTTTTCCTATTAGATTAGCAATTTTCGGCACATGGAAGAGCGTCTTGCTGAAGCACTCGGAGAACAGACCTCTGATTTGGCCCGGCTTAGAAAACTGAGTTGAATGGTCCTGTTGAATTTCTAAAAGAGGAATACTGCTTTGGCATGCAGAAAGCGGAGGTTTTAGGTTTCAGTTGATGTGAGGGCTCTCAGGTTCAAGAATGCATATTTGCCGATCCGTCAATAAAGGAACGTGTGTGTGTGTGTGTGTGTTTGGGGGGGCGTGCATGTGTCCATCTGAAAACAATATCTGATTCTGTCCACATGCCACTCACCTTCAGCCTGTCCAGCCCTGAGGGCCCGCATCCCGGCGCTCATGATCTAGTTTCCATCGGAGTCCCTGCAAAGCAAACTCCACTTGATAATTACCTCCTGTCTCTCACCAGGAGAGGGTTTAATCACGTTAAGATTTTTCACCCAAAACATTCTGAAAGCTTTGAAATCCTCACTGACCTACAGGAAAGGGGTCTTTTTTCTGTTTCTTTGACTCTTGCAAGGAAAGAATGTGTATGAATAGAAGATGACTCTTTTCTTGAATATTTTAAGAAATATTATTTTTTTATTCCCGTCTTAGTTCCAAGTGCAAACAACTTGTTTGACAAGTGTCACAGTTTGCGAATGCATTTGTAAACATTTATACATTTTTCAGTCCTTGTGGGGATTTATTTTTTTTCTCCCTTTCTTCCTGTAAAAGGCTTCCAGCTCCGGGAGTCTTGGGCCATCACTCATGCATAGTTGTTTTGAGGTCTGTCCACCGATTTTCTATAACCTGTAGGTCCAGGGACTGAGAGGGCCACTGCAAAACCTCTTCTTGCATCCACAGCAAAAAATCTATTGCGGATCTGAGCTGTTGTAGGATCATTATCCTGTTGGAATCCCACTGTACTCCCCCCCCTCAAACATGTTTCCTTCCAGTAGTTGCTGTTTTGTTTTTTTTTCTTCTCTTTCTTACCAATGCGAACGGCAGCACACACAAGCTTAAAGCATGATCGATCCACCGCTGGGCTTACCAGATGAAAATCTGTTTTTCTTATAAAATTCCACAATCTTTTCTCCTTCAACGTATTTTCCGCTCATTGCAGCCAAAACTATTTCAATGTCATCAGATAAAGGGCTTTTCGTAAGATGTTCAGTTTGAAAAGTTTGTGGTGAGGAGGAAGAAAAGCTTTCTTTTGTTGCCGCTCCCATGAAGGTTGCATAGTGGAGGTTCACGGTTGAGCGGACTACCACCTCGGAAGTCTACTGAAGGTGTTCTGCACTCCACCAGGCGCCTTCCCCTCCTTACAATCCTAGTAGCTGTTCTTTCGGAAAATCTTCCTGGTTTGCAGATCTCAACTTAACCTTTACTGTTTCTGTTAAATGCCTTTTCTTAATTAGATCACATGCTGAAATGACTACCTGAACACATCTTATATCCTTGTTCTGCTTTGTGGGCATCAATTATTTTAATTACCAGAGTGCTTGGCAGATGCTTAGAGAAGCCTGTGGCTACTGATAGTTTGGACGTGGTTAAAGGAGGATAGAAATAAAGGTTTAAATTTGCATCACCTTGGCTTGCTTAATAACCGTTGCCCTAACAGGCACATTAAGCTGTGAGACTTTGGTGAATGCTCTTAGAGCATTTTTTTTTTTTAATCTTTTTTTACTCTGCAAGTATAAAGACACAAACAATACATTCAGGTGGAAAACATTTTTTAAACATTTTAGTTTAAGCTTCTAGAGACCAGGAGACACATTCTTGTTCCCACTTTTGTGTACTGTAACAACAAAACTAACAACAAACTCAAATATTTAGACTCAGATTGCTTTTTATAATTACCATTATTAGCTATTATTATTCCTGTCTATTTGACAATGAAATATCAAATATCAATGTGAAGAGGGCTTTTCTCGCCGGATAATGAACCCACACAGAATTATCGCCTAAATCTGCAGCTCTGTTCAGCTTTGCAGAACTTTACGGCAAGTTTAAAGAAACTTTGATAAGCACACTTTGCACTTGCTGACACGGTAAACAGGAATGGATGGCAGTCATGTGGTGGACATAATGGAGCACTTAGCATGTCCCACAGGAGCTGGTCAGAACCAAAAAAGAGAACTAAAATGACAGGAGGTGTTGGATTTACATTCTTCAGAGGAAGAGGTAAATAGATAAAATTAAAAACACTAATGCAGGATTACATGCATGCACCATTTTTGGATCCCCTGTGTGTGGAGAGGAAATTTTAAATCTGTGTTGGATCAACGGAGGGCCCCTCACAGGGATGCGACTCTTTAGGTAATCCGGTGTTCGATTCAAATTCTTGCAGTCACAGTTGAATTCACAGTTCTCCGTTGATTTATTATGAAGGAGTGCTAGTTTCTGTATTTGTTCAAGTCCGCCTTGAGTAAAGAAAGGAGGAGTGAGCTTGACAGCAGAGCAAAGCATGTACATTGACTGGCCTAAAACAAAAAGAAAAACGGCCACCTGGATTAGTAAATAATTAACTGACTCCCATTGCAGCAGTGCATCAGGGACTAATGTGTTTCAGGTGTCAACAAGTTTTTAACCCTAAGCGATAGCTTCCTCTTCCTTTAACGACCACTTCTGAAGATGAATCTTGTGATCATGGAAAAGATTTTTTACTCTGTTTCAATTATTGGTCAATATCAAGTAAACAAAGCGACTTCGCTGAATGATGGCGTCAACCTTCTCCTGTGTCAGCAAATAAAAATCTTGAACAATTACACTTCAGTCAGACAACTCATGCAGTAAAGACTTCAAAAAGTTTATTAATGATACAAACTTACATGAGTTTGTGAGAATAGGCTCACATTGATCCTCTTTTATTGGGCCTACATAGACATATTGGGTGTGATGTACTAAGTTTAACCCCCTTGTCCATAAAGTCTTAGCAAAAAGGTGGAGGTTGGGTTTTTTTAAGAGGGACAGCGAGCTTGGCAGATGAGAAGTTCGGAGGTATCTGGGAGACACGTTCCTCTTCCTCTATAGAGCGTCTAGAACGAGATGGAAAAATTGGAATAACCATGCAGAGCGGTAGAGGCAAGCTGCTGAGATTGTCTGCCTGAACTGACTCCTAGGGGGTCCTCTCATTTGGAGATCTCTTAAATGTTTAATGAAATCTAATAGAAGGAAATTAAAACTAGAACTAGTGTGTTTAATCGGCAAAGTAAGAGTGTTCCCCACAAACATATAATTCAAAAAACGGTCAAAGTCTTGGGACAAAACAGGCATGTAGCCTCATAAAAAAACCACTTAATATAATGGTAAGACAAATATTGGGGGGTGCATGGGGGTCTTTAGTTTGTTAGAGACCATAAAGATTAGACTCTGGAGCAATGTAAAAATGTCATGCGGTGCGATGTCCAGATTTATCCTGGTCCAGCGGCGCATCTGAGTGAGAAGAGTGAAAGATGAAGTGAAGCAACCATCACATCTAGCGCCACGGTGCACGGCACGCCTGTGGGGACAGTATTATGAACTAGGTTTGCTGCAGCTGGTCATGCGGTGCAACATTATAAATGAGAGGAATAGACCTAAGCTATCAGTAACTAGCGCTAGAGTCTTTTCCATCAAAATAAATGTCACAAAATACAAATAAAAGGTTTATTGAATATAAATAAATAAAAAAGTGCTACTTCATCATGCCTCTTCTGTGGAAAACAGTTATCAAAAATATTGCAATGTTTAGAGGGCTCATGGGGATATTTTATAAAACCTTGATATTGTATTGTTATGTATGCATGTGTGTGTGTGTATATATGTGTATATGTGTGTGTATATGTGTGTGTATATATATATATATATATATATATATATATATATACACACACACACACATATGTATACATTTACCTCAAATAGGTCAGCAGAGGTTTGGCTTTCAGTAAGAGGTATAAAATGCTTTAGTGTGACTCCACTATACAGGTGTAGGTGATGGATGCAGATTCTTCTGCCTGTTAAGAGTTTGCTTGGACTTGATAAGTCATGACACATATGTCATGTTGTAGTTTGGTGACACGACACACTGTTCAACTTTATTTTTTAATTTTGGTTGACTGTAACTAATGTTAAGACATTTGAGGTGTTCATGGGGTAATTGGTTTCACTTTGCAGCCTTGCTCGAGCTTTGGTTTTATTTCATGCTGAATTTCTTGCTGCTCCGTTTCTTGCCATCTCACCATCTTCTACAACTTTAATAACAACTTTAATAACTTGCATCTCCCGTCTTCCCAATCATGGTAAAACGTCATCATCATTAACTTTACCCATTTTACCGAGGACGGACTAATTTTAAAATGAAAACCATGACTTTTACGTGAATAGTTTTTCTCCTCGTCCCTCCAACAAGCGAGATAATTTAACCCAATTCATTTATTGCTGCAGAAAAGAATGACCGAAAGCCTTCTGATATCTGCTGGGAAAAAAATAATTTCAAGTTTTGTTAAAAACGTAGCTTCTGAGCTCTTTGTATGCTCACGCCTCTTCTGCATTTCTTCCACAATCTTGCACTAATGTGTGAAATAGGGCTTTTGCTTGGGCAAAGTAGAACATGAAGGTATTAGATTTGCTGTAGATCTTTTAACATCCTTTTGTAGCAATATATAAAGAACTACGACCTGAATGGAAATGAGCAGCCACAAAGGTGGAGCAGTCACACAGCAGGCATATCAGCTGGGAATGAATAGCTGTTATCGGACTTGTTAATTTGAGGAAAATCAATGTCAACACCTTTTCTTTTTTGCTGTGTTTATTGTCAAAAGGAGGGCCGGCTGCTCAGCTTTCATATCTAAATATTGCACAAATGTCTTATGTAGAAGATTAAATTGTGCTTGAAAGCTGTGTTTAATCTCTATAAAGTTGGGGATCAGTGCAAGGAGGCAGTGTTTGAAAAAGTCCTATGCAAGTTATTCCAGCATAACCAAAGTGTGTGGAGGAGAGATAACTATCTGAATTTTTAATGAGGAAGTCAGTTGGGGGGGAAATAAAAAATGTCTAAGGAAATGTAGCGATGGACTCCTGAATGGAGGTTTTTTTGAACATTATTTCTGCCGGCTTTTAACCCCACACAGTGTAAACCTCTCACCGAACGAGTTTCTGTTGATTGTGAAAGATTTCTCAGTTTAACACACCAGCATGCTTGTGTTTCTCCCGAAAAGGTCGCGAGGGTTAACACCACGTCTCGGCACAACATTTGTCTCAAGCAGTGCCATACATTGTGCTGATGGAGGACCCTCCCTCGTGCCATGCTGGTATTTCCAGTCCCGGGGTTGACTGAATGGGGGAGGCTATTATGCTCTAACTCCTCACTGGCCCCGGGCCATACACATCCAGTCTGTCATCCATTGATATGCTTGGCTTGCCATTTTATAATTCATATCGAATGCTGCGGGTCCATGGTAGGGCGATCATGAATTATCTGCTAAACCGTGGGATATTCACAGATGACTGGTCAATCTGTTTGGTGAGAACAAGCACAGGGGAGGGGGGTAAAATGTGATATATCAGTCTTTCACTGAAATTCATCCCCAACTGGAAGTATTTCAAGAAATAAGGCAGGGGTTCATCATCTGGATTGAATGGACTTTCCCGCAGTTTGGGAGCCACGTGGAGACAGAAAAACCATCTCATTTCTTTTTTTTTTTTATAAAATTTTCTAGGGCAGTATTGTCAGAGTTCTGCCCATATCTGTGCCTGCAGAAGCCGCTTCCCTCTTTCTGCATCGTGCCCTGGACGCATTTCTGTATGACGCTGCGCTGCAATTTGCTGCTTTAATAATAACCTGGAAAGTTTTGAATCATAAGCGAACATGAAATTGAAATGAGCCAGACCCACATCACTCTCCAGGATCAGGATTTCACTTGGAGGAAATGAAATACAATATCACCCTTGATGGGGTCATCCTGGATTTATTGCAACAGCGATTTCCTGAGTGGAGTTTTTGGTGAAGCGAAAGCAGCAAGAAATGTTTCCATCCAGAACTTGAGTGCTAGAATACAACTGTTTCCCCTCCAGGAAACTAGCTTGTGCATGATTGTGTTTTTGCACATGATTCTAAAGTTGCAGCTATGTGGTAAGCTGATGAACAAGGACTTAATTTAATGGGTTTGGAGCTGCAGTTGCCTGGCAGTTTGATTTAATTTGTTAAGTGTGCCTTAAATCTCACTCGCTTGAAGCATCTCAATTCACACCCCCTTATAGCAACAAGTTGTATAAACATTGGGCCACATGCTTACCTCACTCTTTCCTTCTTTAAATGATGTCTCCACATGTTGTTTTTTTTTCTTCAGGCACCCTAATTTAAATAATAGATGAGCCCAGTTTACAACCATGAGGCAGCTTGCCTCAGACGCTTACATTTTCGAATTTGCTTGCCGTAAGGCGCTGTTTCACAGAAGGGTTCAGCTGTCATAACAAAGCAACGCATTTAATCTTGACAGGAAGCAGAGGAGTTTCGAATAAAATCAAGTCTATACTATAGAACGCTGCGGAGTTTGTGCCTTTCATTGTGTCTCGGGGAGTGTTTGCCAACACCATAAATGAGCTTTGGAACTCAGACAAAAGTATTTACGGAGAGAAAAACCTGATGCGTTTTATTGCGGTTCAATGTTCACAATGCTTTTAGATAGTTCGGAGGCATGTGAGAACAAATATACTTGAGTTTAAAGCACAATAGCTGAAAAGACACGCAAAAACAAAAGCAGGTAGCTTTATGACATTTCTGTGCTAAGGTATATGAAACAGGTTGATTCCCTGCATACCTGCACCAGTATTTTCTAAAGCACCACCTCTCCAGCTGCTTTGTCTTTCCTCATAACATTTATTTGAAATAGTAATTTGTCGAGGAGAGCTGGTACACAGAATGAATGCAAGAACCCAAATTCCATTTGGACAAAAATCAGCTTCTTGTTATAGAAGAAAAAAAGGAGACTAAAGCTCTAGTGTGTGTGTGTGTGTGTGTGTGTGTGTGTGTGTGTGTGTGTGTGTGTGTGTGTGTGTGTGTGTGTGTGTGTGTGTGTGTGTGTGTGTGTGTGTGTGTGTGTGTGTGTGTGTGTGTGTGTGTGTGTGTGAAGATTGCTCTAAAATGATGCATTTGTCCTCTAATCTCTTTCCCGCTCTGGACCAGAAATGCCATAACCGATCTCAGATTGGTGTAATTTACAGTATAAGAAAAAGGTAGACAGAGAATGGTTTTTAAAAGTGGGGAAGGGAATAGCAATCAATAAAAATATTGTGGTGCATTCAAAAGAATGTGCTTTATGTGACTGAAGTGCATGTTCTGTACTTCCAGATTTTCAGGCTAAGGGACTGGTGATTAAATATAAGACTAAACTGGCTTTATTGTGGTTCAACAAGCACTGGTTTCTGTTTCCCTCGCTCTCGCTTGGCTAATGGTCATATATGATGTGAGTCAGTGTAATGATGTGTGTACGGTCTCTTTTCTCTGTGTGTCTGCTGGCTAGCTCTCACTACAAGCCATGAATGTGGCTCCATTGCATTCGCTGCTTTAGTAATCTCCTCGGGCTGAGTCTGTGCCATAGAGCATGACCACACTTCTTTTTTTTTTTTTTTTTGTCCAGGAATTAAATGTCACCTCAGGGCGGGTCACCTGCAAACAAAAGGCCACCAGCCGATTTGCAGGTATAAACAGTCTCAGATAAGGAATCCCTCTCCTGCCGTGCAGGAAATTGAATAAGTACAGAGCAAGAGAAAAAGTCAGCGAAACAGCCAAGCACAAAGAACGTTTTTGTTTGCTTTACGCTATCAGCATTGACCTCTTGTAGCGTTTATCCTCATTGAGTGTGCACGGCACAATGGTCTTATCAAATATGAGGAGCAGGAAGCTGTCTGTCATCTTGATCTCCCCGTATGGGTATCTGTTATCAGCGCTCCTGTTTTCTGCTCACATTGACCGGAATGCTGGTGGAAGGGAATGGGGCAAGGTCATCACGCTCAAGTCAATCAAAGTGGTCAGTGTTGCAGAGATAGCAGAGGGTTATTGCCAAGGAATGCGTTTTTTTTTTCTTCTTCATTGACTTTCCCGGTAAAGCTCTCCGAGACTCCAAACAGAGCTGTTAAAATGTTCACAAAGGCTGTAATCCTGCACGTTGCGTCTATTTGGATTCACCAGCTCAAAAATGAATGGTAGTCAGAGATTGGAAGAAATGCATGCAGAAACTATTTTTTTTTCTTTTTCCAGGCTGTTTATGTTCTCAGCTTCCTAACAAGCTGGGGTCAGAGCACAGGGTTAGCCATGATACGGTGCCCCTGAAGTAGATAGTGTTATGGGCTTTGCTCAGTAGCAGTGCAGGGGCTTGTACATCCGACCCTCTGATAAGTACCCTAATGGTGTTGTTAGTACTGCACTCAAATGTGTCCTTATTAAAATATGTAAATTGAAAGCATTTGCTCATCTAAATTCCTGGCATAACACTTCAAACCCTCAAGACACCACAGTCTATATCTGAAACTTGTAGAGAGTATACATGTATCAGCTTAAATGTCCTGAAACCGGACACAAGTGCAAGAACACGCTGGTGTTGACCGACACGTTTTTCTAATTAGCTTGATGCAGCGCTCGCAGTCTGGAAAAAGGACTCCTGCAGGATGTACAGTTAACAGGAGCCCAAGATGTATCCTGAAGACATAACTGATAAAAATCACCCATTACTCTAAGTCAGCACACACTCTGCCTTAGTTTTATTGAAAAGTAGAATTTTAATGTGCAATGAAATGTACACTAAATGAAAAACATGTGTGCGATCCAAAGAAGCACAACAAAAGAATATGTGACATGGAAACATGAACGACAAAAAAAAGTCTTGTGTGGAAGATGAAATACAGCAACACATATTCAGAGTATCAGTGCTGAAATTAACTCTAACCCTAACCATCAGTTACCACTTTGCAAATGGGGGGCAGGAATGTTTTTTTTTTTTTTTTTAATTAAACAGACAGAAATACCAAAGTGGTCAGTGGAAGTCTTAGGGCCAATCCCAATACACCCCCTACTTTCTACCACTACCCCTAAAAAAAGAAGCCACAGATTTTAGGGCACTTGAAATCTTCCCAGGGGCCTGTCCAAATACTCCCACTACCCCTACTTTTCAGCACTACCCCTAAATTTTGCGTGCTACGTCACTTCGTGGTCACGTTCGGGTACGTAAGCGACGGCGTAGTTACGTTTGCACATACGTCACACCATATCAGGAAGCTGTAGCGCTGTTAATATGCCACTTTATTAAGTTTTAATATTTTTTCAGGTGTAAAAGTAACCGTTAATATCCCCAACCTGGGCTCAGTTTATCCAAATAACGCCTGTTAATAAATTTGATCCGATGTTTTGGGCGATGATAAGAGCCGCTGGTCCGGGGCGCAGCAGCAGCCGGAGTACAGACGTGATCGCCGGGTCAACCTGCGCCGTTGTCCCGGGGGAGAGACCTTAAATTTAAAACCGTAAATTACCGTTGGCTCAAATAAATCATTTAGGAAGATAAATGTTGGTTTAATAGATGAAATCTAACAGTTGTAGCTATGCCTGTTAAGAAATTAGCTCCGAAAATTTCGGGATTTCTGCCTGCCTGCTCGGGAGCTGATTTATGGGTCAGCGTTAAATTGACGCAGAGCCTACGGCGTAGGGTACGGCGTAGGGTACGGCGTAGGGTACGGCGTAGGGTACGGCGTAGGGTACGGCGTAGGGTACGGCGTAGGGTACGGCGTAGGGTACGGCTCGCGTTGGTGTAACGCGGAACCATAAATCAGCCTTTATTCTGGCGAGGTTTGAAAAAGACTTCGTAACAACGGGCAAACGAGTGATTATGTACACTGGGTGAATATTATGAAAGTAAAATATATTTTACACGCATATTTTAATACATTTTTATGCAACTCAAAATATTGATTTTATTCACAAAAAAATAAGAAATGTCCGCCATGTTTTTTTTTTTGATTCAGTCCGCAAATGACGAGGAAAAGCATTCTGGGACATTTTTCTAGCCCTCGGTCAGCTGGTGAGCATCTGAAATCCCTACCTGTGTAGGGCCAGATTGATAACCACTCGCCCTCGATATCCCCACTCCCCCTAGGTGAAAAGAGGAATTGGGACACCACTACCCTCACAGGAACGCGCAAAATTTAGGGGTAGGGCTGAAAAGTAGGGGTAGGGGGAGTATTGGGACAGGGCCTTAGTGTGCCCGTGTTAAAGAGCCCTGCAGGGTCTGCATCGGCAAGCAAAGTAAAGTCTGTGTTTCTTATCAAAGTTGGCCGTTCATTATCATCTCAGGGCCCTGATTTCTTCTCCTAGTCATCATTGTAGGCGCTTGCTCATTATTCATGTAATCCATGATCCAGCTGCAGCGTCTTCTGACAATCTGTCTGTGCTCTGTACAGGCAGGCCCGGGGGAGAGATGCTGGGGGCTGATTAAGGGAAACTGTGCCCCAGCAAACAAGAACAGAGACATGAGCATGTGATGGAGTATAGCCCACATCCTCCACCTCTCCTCCACGTTTCTTGGCTTCATCCTTCTCTTTCCTCCTCCTTTCCTCTATCCCCACCCTCTGGGAGACACCTTACTTATTCTGAGACGTTTCTTGCGTGAAAAATCCAGCTGGGGTTTAAGTGCAAGGGTAAAATATGGGCTTCAAGGGGAGCTAGGCATCACTCAGGATAGATCAAACCTGTGAAGCTGTAACCCCGCTGCACTCAGGAGAACTGCTTTAACTCACCTCTTTCTGCGTGTTTCATCAACTTCCCTGAAGAGATGCAATAATATGTTAGTTATTGAACAAGCAATGAACTAAATCTGTCAAAGTGGCATCCTCTCGGGGGCATATAGGAGGTTTTCATCTTCAGAGGAAAACATTTTTTTCTTTTAAATGTTTAGCCTTTATGACAGTTATTTGTATTTTCATGAAAGGGCTATTTTCTCAGGAGATTATGAAAGGTGTCGAAAATATAATTTCCTTTAATCCAGCTGATGTGTCTGTGGGCCAAACAAACCAGAAGATCACAGAAATAACATCCACAGTGGAATTATTCCTGTCATTACTTATATTAAACATCGACCCTCTTTGCATTTAGAGGATTATATGTATTAGTAATGTAATGATGCTCATCTCTTTCCACGCAGCCTTTCTTTGATGTGCGCCCACAGGGTCGGAGATCTTGCCACCAATCGATGGCGGAAAAAAAAAACCCCAAAAACTTAGATTTTTGCAGTCAAATTAAGACATAGTCATTATAACTTCAGCTTTATGGCTTTTTTATTTTTTATTTTCCTCTGTCTGCTCTCATGTGAGAAATTTCTTCATCTTCAGTCCTCTGCAGTTTAGCTGGCTGTTTTGGAGAGCCAAAAGTAATCCACCATGTCCACTCGGGATCTCTTGTGGAAAGCTGTAAACACTTCCTGTGTGTGTGTTTTGTAATCCCAGAGAATTATTTCTGCAGCATCCAAAATGAGGTGCACAGAAAGTTTCAAGTATTTAGTATTGTTTAATAATAGGTTGCTGCATTTTTCAGATGTGTTCTCTAAGGTTGTTTTTTCCAGTGGGCCACACCTACTCACTCATTTTGAAATAAATGCAAAAAACTTTTTAAACTTTTCTTATCGATACTTTATTGTCCTGAGCGGTCCCTCTTTTATCATAAATGGCATTTTATTAGTGACATCATTACAAAATCCATGAGCTGCGAGTCAAATGCTATAATTGATTTTTTTCTCTCCTCCTCAGCTGTTTACGATCATGATTTTAGCGCTCAACATGAATGCACCTTGATGTGTTTGCAGTGCAGTGCAGCCACTCTGGTCTGTTCTGTTTGGCTCTTCAGTCTCACAGGAATAACAAGATTACAGGAAATAGTTACAGCCTCCTGGAACTATAAAATGTAATTTTCTTGTACGAGTTAAAGAAGTGATATATACTACCAGTCAAAGTAGTACCCCTTCATTCTTAAACTCACAACTTTTGGATGATATATGATGTTCCATTAATGCTTTTACTTTAAAATGTATAATGTGTCAGGAGATTTTGGACCAAGACTTTGGACCAAGAGAGGCTGTTTTCAGTGCCGATAGAGCCCACTAATGGTTTCCAGCCTAAAAGCTGTGCTAAAAACTGGCACACAAAACCACCAAATACAAAGATCAATATTTTCTTTCGTATTTTGCACACCTCAGTTGGCCTACGGTGGTGTATTATAAAAAGAAAAGTAGTTGAGGCATGTCTAGAAATCCTCCAAAAGCAGACCACAGAAGCTAACCGCCACATCCCACATCGACTACAAAGTCATTTGATGACATCATGTACGGAGGCCATCTTTATATTTTAGCAAAGCTTATTACAAGTAACTTACCACGAGGAGAGCCTGCAGAAAACTGTTGACAATGCATCTTTGCTCATTTTACTTTTTTGTGCCACACGAAACCAGCCTGAGGAAGACACTTCTGACTTCCATCAGACTGGTCCCCATCTCTCTTTTTTTTGCCTAGCAACCCATTCACGTTGTAAAATTTCTGTCTTGTGGAATCGGCCAGTCACCCCTCCCATTCACAGCAATTTCCACTGGTACAGACTTTACCAAAGCCATTGAGAGGCATGGGTGCGCCTCATGCCATGACTCATACGGGAGGATCCAAAACAACCAAAATGGCTGCAGAACTGCTTATAAAATCCCATGATCAGTTTTTAAATGCAAAACTGACAACAGTTTCTCATTGGCGCTCCTTTTCCACTGTATGCCATTTTGGATGTCTTTTGTTGTCTATTTTTTTTAAATTGTTTCTGTTGTCAAGTCTACTGTAGTTGTGACACTACCCAAGTCAAATATTTCATTTCATTAACCGGTTGTACGCCTATTCGGGTGACATCAGAGGCAGTTTATTTTAGTGTCCGACCGATCAGCCTTTTTTTCGATTATTTCGATCACCGATTAGGGGGAAATCAAAAAGACCGATAGCCGATATCAGTCGATACGATTATTACCCTTTTTTTTACCTTTTTGGGAGAAAACAAATTTCAATACAAGAATTCATTTAAATGAATGGTGAGCAATTTATTGCTTTAACTAGGAAGGACAGCAATATTCACTTCGCACGGCTCACACATCAAAAGTGCAAATTATGGAACATCAAACAAAACAAGCAGCATTTCAGTTATTAAAAATAACATTAAGTGAATTTTCTCTTTACATAAAATAAAAAAGCTGCCTATAAAAAATAACAAATTAAGAGGAATAACAGCCTCAATTTTAGAACAGTCAGGCACAATACTCCCAATTCCCAGACCCAAACCACAGCCAGTGCCTACTTGGAGGTAGTAACAGTAAGCTAACTAGTACACATGACAAACAACCAAACAGTACAGGTTGTGAAAATGGCTACACAGGTTGTTTTTTAAGTGCAATTTTTACTTAAGTTTACTTAAGTTTGAGCATGTTGAACATTCTTAATACAAAAAGAAAATGCAGTATTTCAGTAAATCTCTTAATTTTTCTTTAAAAAAAAAAAAAAAAAAAAAAAAGAAATCGAAATTTTTTATTTTCGATTTTTTTTTGGGCGGGCCGATACCGATTATTAATAAAATTATGAATATCGAATTCGATAATCGGCCGTCGCCCACTAGTTTATTTTGCATCTGTAGATACTGAAAGTTGAATCCAGAGATACCAGACCAATTCTTGGTATCAAGATGTTTTACTGGCTTAACCAGGCTGACTTTTACCCACAAAACAGAATTCAAAACCACTCAACTGGATGCAAATCCACTTTATCCGCCAACACCGGCTGATTTGTGATTCACAAAAACCTTAGAGATATGTTATCAATTTTCTTATTTAACTGGGAATAAAGATTATATTTACATCTTAAAATGTTTAAAATATTTACTAATATTTTACCCACTTTTATTATTACTTACAATTATTAGACAGTTATAAGATGTATAAATACAGCATATTTAAATGTTTTACTACTTAGCTAATGGAAAATATTATCGGCTCCATGTGATGTCGTAGCATCTAGTTTTCTGTAAGTGACCCACCTGAGGAGTCATCAGGCAGCAGCAGGATTTGTGACTCTTAACTTCTGCACAATGACAAATTCTTCTCCTTAAACCCTTTCAGTGAGACATGTGTCAACTCAGAATAATTGATTCTTTCCTCATGTATGTTTTTTTTTTAAGTTGGAACATATCAAGGAGGAATTCGAGATAAGTTTGTGGTCATGAATACAAATTGTGGCTTTGGAATTTGAAACTGCGATGCTGAATTCGTGTATCACCAAAGAGAAAAGGGATACTGCTCAGAGAGCTTTATCCAGCCACAAATGGAGTCGGTTCTATATTGCCGGTTCCTATTTTAGCTTTCTTATGTGGGAATCAGGAGTGTCTGATAGCAGCAGTCTGGGAAAAGCTCCTGTAGCCCCAGGGTTTGTGGTTGTGTCTGACACTGTCTTTAGAAACAATTCCCAGCAAGGTAGACCAGAGCGGGGACTAAAGTGTCATGGGAAATGGTGCCACATGTCCAACTTGATTTCCAGTGTTTCACTACATTTCGACGGTTGAAATGAAATACAAGTTGCTGCGGCTTGGGGTGTTGTCTGTATTTGAAAAGCAGGTGTTACTTTGTGAATCCCAAATCTCGGCTCTAATCTCCCACCTCTCTCCTGTGTGCCTCTCGCGTCTGATGGGTGGTCAAGTCTGGCATCTGTAAACATTTTGGGCTGCATGTTACACAGACAGGGATGTAGACTTGGACATTTTGCATTTTGTGTGTTTTGCAGTGTATTTGTTTTTTTTTTTTTTTTTCTAGTTTACAGACATTCAATTGTACATTGTGTTATATTTGGCTTCCTCCTTGACTAACAGCTCCACTGAACACTTGAGAAGTAGAGAACAGGGAGTGAAAACAAAGAGACAGACCACTGATAAAGCCTCGTTCTGAAGGGTTATGGACTCAATTTTGATTTTAAGTATTTCTACTGAAATTCTTTAAACCACTAAATGAAATGGGCTCTCCGGATATGGATTATGGAGGCATCTCCCACCGTTGGAGGAAAAGCTTGACTCTGAGATTTGCTCATTCTTCCAAAGATGTCGGCTACCAGCAGTATTGGGAACGAAACAACACAAAAAGACAAACAATCTTGAAGTACTCCTGCTGTGACCACGGTGGGGACACTCTTATTTGACTAAAGGCTACACCCTCCTTTATGCTGCAGAAGAAAGCGTCTCTGTCAAACCAAAGCCAAGAACAATGGGGGCCAGCTTCGGGGAAAAGGGGCCATTTGCATGCAGCTGTTTGCCGTTTCCAGGACCACAAAGGCCAATCAAAGGGACCTTAATGGAGGATGACAAGCGTCAACCAACGCCTTTGCTTTCTGTCTGTGCCAGCCCTCGTCACTTTCTCTATCCTCCCTAAAAAAAAATGTCCTTTTTTTTTCTTCTTGTGGTCAAACATTCCTTCGTTTTTTTTTCCTCCCACCGTCTGAAGTCCCGAGAGCGCGCAGTTTGAAGGGTTAAAGGTTGGTCATGACTGCAGTATTGAGAGCTGACACTAGAGATGGGCGGTATGGACTAAAAAATGTATCACGATAATTTCTGGCATTTATCCCGATAACGATAAAAATGACGATAAAAAAAAAAACAATTCAACTCCACCTTTAACTATAAATCAATCTCGCTCTCAGATCCGCCATGTTTGTTACACAAAAACGTCATCAACGGGAATTTATCCTTCCTTCTTTCTTTCTTTCAGGCTCATTTTTTTCTTTCTTTCTTTCTTTCTTTCTTTCTTTCTTTCTTTCTTTCTTTCTTTCTTTCTTTCTTTCTTTCTTTCTTTCTTTCTTTCTTTCTTTCTTTCTTTCTTTCTTTCTTTCTTTCTTTCTTTCTTTCTTTCTTTCTTTCTTTCTTTCTTTCTTTCTTTCTTTCTTTCTTTCTTTCTTTCAGGCTAATTTCTTTCTTTCTTTCTTTCTTTTACTTTCTTCAGCTTTACACAAAAACGTCATCAACGTGAATTTATCGTTTTTACCACGAGATGACAAATTCTTACCGTGGGGAATTTTTTTTGACGGTTTATCGTGAACGGTAAAATATCGCCCATTCCTAGCTGACACACAGAGCCCCAAAAATGGTTATGTGTGACGTAGTCCGACGCCTGCCGTTGCCTCCTTTGCAATATCTCCGCACCAAACCACCATTATCTTTTCATTTCATCTCCAGGGCTTAAACAGCGCTGAGTGTAACCCTGTGGATGGTTACACATGCACCCATCTGAGCCACAGTGGCACTTCCAATTCAAGGGTGTTGATAGAAAACAAAATATATATTATCACGGGAATCGTCGCAAGTGAATTACAGGCTGTCAACCAGAGGGTGAAAAAGGAGAAGAAAACTCCCAGAATGTAACGTATTAAGCCACCATCCTGGCCTTCCTTTGCTCCTTTGAGCTCAATAGACGGCTTAGCAAGCAGGTCAGGGGGGATGAATCTGAAAAGCTACTTTCCACGCAGTCACTCACTGACCAGAATGCATGATAAGGCCTCATGTCAACAAGGGCAGGAATGAGGATCAGAGCCAATTATCGCTAAGTCAAAGTGGTTACCATAGTGATTTGACTAGATGGACTATATCAAGCATACGAGTCCCTCACTGATTTATGTAATTCAATGTTAAATCGAGTCACTGATACAGCAAAAAAAACACCCCGTTCCCTGCACATGCTTACACTGGGGTTGGTGTTATGGATTTTTATCCTGCCGTTTTCTTGAAAACATTTCCCCTGCAGCTGGCGGTCTTCTGTTGCAATCTTTAACTGCTGCAAAGTTGAAAAGTCAAAAAAAAAAAAAGGAGAAAAAAAAGGCACAGAGCGTGAGATGAAAAGCTCTTCATGCCTCCCTAGGACTCTCTGTGCACACAAACAATCTTTGCTTCTTTTCAAAACCTTGCAAAACTTGTTTAAACCAAGGAAATCTACTCAGGAAAATACACAAATCCAGAAGCGTTTGTTGTCGGAAAGTTTTTCCTTTTTAACTGTGTCTAAATCCTGAGATCCTTAGCAACATCCTGTTAAGTTGCCAAAACTATATCCTCTTGAGTTTCATCTACCACACATAAAGAAAGTTACAAAAAAACTGATAAATAAATCCTTAAGCACAGTTTATTTTAAATTCTAAGACAGATTTGTCATGCGTAATTACCAGTTGACAAGGCAGTCATTAATGAGACCACAACTATCTACAGTTTGGAGAAAAAAGCTATTTGTTATTGAGGCCGCCAACACAGTCTAGATACTCCCCCTAATTGATGTAGCGTTAGCCTATGACCAGAGAGATCTATACCAATGAGGGGAGAGGAGGCCAGCAAGGCACAAGCCTAATCAATTGTTGGGCTTCTGTTGATAACAGCATGCCATCATGCCACAGCCCTCTGATAGATGGGCAGAGCCGCCGGTGGACAGCCAGGGAGAGTAACAGTTAGAGAAGGCAGATGGAGAGTGTGTGTGTGTGTGTGTGTGTCCGTGTCCAAGAGGGTGTTTTAGTCGAAAGAGTGTCTCTCTCTGCTCCGAATTTTAAAACCACATGAGATGCATTCTTTCTTCCTGTTCTCTGTAGCTGCTGTGATAAACCCGTCACTCCTTCCATGATAAATGGCAGACGGGGCCAATCATTATTCTTTGCAGTGAAGTTGACGATGTCTGTCTGTGTTTTATCATCCACCATTCTGGACAGGTTTCCTAAAAGGCTTGGGTAATTGTCATGCTCATTGGAAATGATGGAGTCCTTCACTTATGGTTGGGCTACACTGACGTTCCCTAATGAGGTGATAAACAGTCCAGCTAAGCAGAATCTACTGGCCATTAGGTGGATCATAGTTTTATAATCAAAAGTGTCGTTGCAGAATGCCAGAGAATTAATGCCGCTGCTTTCACGTTTTGTACCTTCTAACGCTGCGAGCGTGTGTTGATGTTTCTTCTAATATGCAGTGACTTTAGCATTATATTCTTAACTGTGAATATTTTGCAGATGTTGTTTTTGTACATATGCTGGTGTGGCACGAGTGGACTTGCATAGAATATCATTTCAAGTGAGCCGGGTGGTGCAGGCTGAAATGACTTGCAGACATGTGGGTCGGCTTTTAAGGGTAGGAATTTCAAGCCGGAATCTTTTCAACTTTGAGTAGTTCAAACAATGTTAATTGCATCAGGCCGTGACTGTCAAAAGTGTAAGGATAATTAGAGTGAGGGGGGAAGTGAACCTGGAGTGGTAAGTGTTAGTACATGACAATGCTCGGGAGCCAATGGGAGCATGGAAAAGGTAACAGGCTGAAAGGAGGGCTAATTAGGAAAGAGCAGTGCAGAAAATACAAATGGTAGCTGCTCCCTCAGGGGCCCACCAGTGCTGAAAACAACGCCGATTATTGACAGTTCGTGCAGAGCTCTGCTTGCTCTCCTTTAATGCGGCACATTTCCATGTTCTACTCAGTTTTTACCGAAATTGTTTGCTCAGAATTGCTGACAGTTTTCGAGGCTCATTTTAACTCATGTTATTGGAGTTCTCATTGCATTTCCCCCCCATTTTTTTTTAATCATCATACACTCACCGGCGACGTTATTATGTACGACTAGCACACATTAATTTTTCTTTTTTTATATATATATATATATATATATATATATCCCATTCAGCTCTGCTCTGTCCATAGACTATTCCTCCTATGTGGATTCCAGGCGCCCCCCTGTTCGATTGTTGGCACTGTAAAATGGATTATACTGCCCATCGTTCTGCTGGGATTCTGCCTTTCTTTGCAGAGGAAATAAACCAAAAGAAACAAATGAGGAGGGCTCATACAACTGCAAAGCAAATGTTTTTGGTTCAAAAGGATTTGGCCCCGGTGGTGAATGCTGTCCATTGATGAAGACCATCCTGAGGCAGTGTGGCCTTTGTATTTGCTTAGAAATTTATTAGATAACCACCAGTCTCCAATGAGTCAAAATATTTGACAGCCCTGACCGCAAAGAGATGGAGAAATTATTTTTTTTTTCTTATTTTCTCATTTCTGGATTGCGTGTTATGGTCCATCTGTTTGAAACTGTGGTAAACATTGGGCTGCTGTTGCCTGTTTATACTGTGGCTGCAGATTTTTGTAGCATGATGTGCGGTCTCATTGTATTGTTGCAGTTATCCCTTCACCAATTAATTCTGCAATGCTCTTTCTTCTCTGCTTTGTGTGTGTCTCTCCCTCCGTCAGGGTTCAGCCGTGCAGCCTTGCCTTTCGGGCTGGTCAGGAGAGAGCTCTCATGTGAAGGATATGCAATTGATCTCCGCTGCCCGGGGAGTGATGTCATTATGATCGAGACGGCCAACTACGGCCGGACCGATGACAAGATCTGTGATGCTGACCCTTTCCAGATGGAGAACGTCAACTGCTACCTCCCTGATGCCTACAAGATTATATCACAAAGGTATAAAGTGCTGGGGAGAGATCTAGTTTCACAAACATGACCAGGAGCTGGGGAGGAAAAATATGGACCTCCTTTTTTTTCCCCTCTGTCTGCTACTGCACCCAAAAGAACTGGTTAAAGAGCCAACTTTATGTTTATTTCCCAGTTTATAATAGTATCTCAAGAATGTATTACAACATATGGACATACTTAAGTTTTCTGGTAGTTTTGTGTGAAATGTAACTTTAAAGCTCCTCTTCCTGAAAGGATCGAAGCGATCCAATTGGTCAGCTAACTTGTCAAAAATGTAACAGGACCAGACATATGATCATTCTTTAATTGTAGTATATCATCCTAACAACTAGGGATGGGCGGTATGGACTAAAAAATGTATCACGATAATTTCTGGCATATATCCCGATAACGATACAAATTACGATAAAAAAATACCAATTCAACTCCCCCTTTTTAACTATAAATCTATCACCACATTCAGTCTTTGGAGCCCCCAAATCACTGCTCTAAAAGAATACTAAATGCTACTAAACGTCATCAATGGGAATTTATCTCTTTCTTTCTTTCTTTCTTTCTTTCTTTCTTTCTTTCTTTCTTTCTTTCTTTCTTTCTTTCTTTCTTTCTTTCTTTCTTTCTTTCTTTCTTTCTTTCTTTCTTTCTTTCTTTCTTTCTTTCTTTCTTTCTTTCTTTCTTTCTTTCTTTCTTTCTTTCTTTCTTTCTTTCTTTCTTTCTTTCAGGCTCATTTCTTTCTTTCTTTCTTTCTTTCTTTCTTTCTTTCATTCAGGCTCATATCTTTCTTTCTTTCTTTCTTTCTTTCTTTCTTTCTTTCTTTCTTTCTTTCTTTCTTTCTTTCTTTCTTTCTTTCTTTCTTTCTTTCTTTCTTTCTTTCTTTCTTTCTTTCTTTCTTTCTTTCTTTCTTTCTTTCTTTCTTTCAGGCCCATTTCCTTCCTTCCTTCCTTCCTTCCTTCCTTCCTTCCTTCCTTCCTTCCTTCCTTCCTTCCTTCCTTCCTTCCTTCCTTCCTTCCTTCATGTACGTTGTGCGTGGATTTAACGTAGAACCATAAATCAGCTTTACACAAAAACTTCATCAACGGGAATTTATCATTTTTACCGCGAGATGACAAATTCTTACCATGGGGAATTTCTTTGACGGTTTATCGTGAACGGTAAAATATCGCCCATTCCTACTAACAACTAGGCTGGAACTGTGGATACATAGCATGTTTATGCAATGATGTCATTAAATGTTGAGAGAGAAAAACAGGACTTCAAAAGAGGCATTTCAATGCAGTTCAAGGTCAGTGTTTTCTGGGGGGAGTAAGAGGTTTTATAACTGCAGACCTTTTACACGCACAAAATACCATATGAAAAAGTGGAAAAAAACCAGTATGATATGTGCAGACAGATGAACAATTCCAGGTAAAAAGGCATCATCTGGAACTGTCCTATACCAGAATACATAGGTGACATTTGAAATCTAAGAAGACTGCGGTGCAGATTAATTCTTGACAGGCAGGAAAGTGACTTCCATGCAGCAGAGCTCTTCACAGCAGCTGTGTGTTGTTGCTTCCGTTTGAATCCTAATCAGTGTAGCTCAGAGAGACCGCGAGTCACATGAACAACCTCTTAGTTCCCTATCTGGAACACTGCGCTTGCTTTGTTCAAACACTTGTAGAGCATTGAAGAGGTTTTGCCTCAGGTAGTGAGCAATGCCCATCATCGCGCTTTTTCATCCCGGTAACCCTTTCTCACGATGCTGCCTTGTTGTCAGGCGATGGCACAGCAACACTTCAGCTCGACTGCTGCTTACCCCTAGAGGTGTGTGTATTTTTAAAGAGCACTGGATGAACTATTCAGAAATAGTAAGCAGCACAGTTCACTTTCTAATGCACCGCTCTGTCTTAACCTGCCTCCCATTTAAGGCTGACTGCCGAACGTCATCGCCCACATTGTCAGACCTCTGGGATTTTCTCTGCCTCATTCTCTTATGCATTTGATCCCAAGAGATGCAGCTCGGCAGAAGACTTTCATTTATACATGAAGTCTTGATGTCTTTCTAAATTTACACCACAGTCCCCCAGTACAGTGATGTAGGAACATGTTGCAAATAGTGTCCATGCCCTTCGGTTTAACTGCAAGCTGCTGTAAATCTACTGATACGTCAGTTTCACACTCAATGGAGCTGCACCTCAAACTTATCTCCACTGAAAATTCCCAGGAGGAAGAAGATGAGCAAAGGCCTTGTGAAGAGCCTGCACCACCAGCCCTTAATCAAAATTATTGTAATGATTCAGATCAGAGGAAATGGGCTTCTGACTGTAATTAAAGACGACACGATAACAGGGAGTGTTAAAGCAGTGGCAAATTTTTTGAAAACCCTGATCCGTCTTCCATCAGCGTGCAGCAAAATAGAGCGAGGGCATTCAAACTCCATCACAATACATTGTCAATACTGTCAAGATTAACGAAAGGCAAAAGCCCCACGGAAAGATAAATAAACATATTGAACTAGACAGGGAGGGAATGGAAGCATTTAGGAGAATGCTGAACAGAGTGGTGGGTTAGTTTTTTTTGGGGTTTAGAAATTGTGTCAGGAAGTATTTGGGGAGCAACGTTTTTCAAAACAAAAACAAGAAGATAGGAATTATATAGTCTGATTTTCCACAGCGGTTTTTCAAAATGGTTTGTCAAGACAAATGTTTGGTTGTTAGGGAGGGAAAAAAAAGTGGGTGGATGAAAGATGATTGTAAGGATTGGTGGAACCCGATGTTGATGTTCATATAGTCGGCTAGTACACCAACTAACCGTCATGTGTACATAACACCCGTAGTTCTCCAGCTAACGGATAATGGCTACAAATTAATCTTGACTTTTGTACCATTTACAATATATCTTTGCCTCTCTCCTCTCTGTTCTTCATTCTCTCTTTCCTATCTCCCTTTCCTACTCTGCCCAGCTGGCCTTCGGTTTTTCCTTGCCAATGTTTGGCTTAAGGTTTCTTTCCCACTAGGGGAGTTTTTACCTGCCATTGTTTACGTAATAATTACTCGGGGGTCATGTTCTGGGTCTCTGGAAAACATCTAGGGACAACTTGTATTGTAATAGACGCTATATAAATGATTTGAATTGACAATTTAATTGAATTAATGGGTCTACATTTAATATTCAGGTGACTTTTCCCTTAGAGATCCACTGCAAATGGATTTTTCTCTCTTCTTTTCACCTTTCAACTAGTTCATGTACAAAAACCCACAAACATATCCATATAAATGCACTATATTTCCTGCGATCCATGACCTTATTTAAAAAAAAAACACAAACACTTTTGTCTGGTCCAAGGCAAATGTGAAGCTTGTTGACAGTGAGCCGGATTCACTATCGTTAAATTGTGCTCGGTGCAGTCGCGGTTACACTAAATGCCGCAAGTACCTGCTGTGAAAGACAGACTGCTTAGCAACAACACCTCCCCTTTCTTCAAAGCAGAAAGTGTCTACAAATTACAGTCGAACAAAATGCCACAGGGGCTTCTTACGGCTGGAGCAGTGGTGAAAAGGTATTTAGATTCTTACTTAAAGGCGAAGTACACTAATCAATATTTAGTACTTACAAAGGATCAAATGATACATTATGAAAGGTTTTCTCTCATAACGACGAATCCACTGAGAATTATCCCCTAACATGTTTGATCTTTTTTTAAACTCGCTGCTCTGGTTTTCCGGGCTGCAGCCTAAATGTTTTTGATTTGGTCTCACGTCAGATTAGCTGTGTGCAGCCTGCTAAGCAGCAGTACACAACCGCCAGCCGCAAAGAACTCGCAGATAGCCAGACTTTTGATGATATCTGGACTTGATAGACACCAAAACACAAGCTCAAAGTTGAAAAAAATGACTCATCAGGTCTCTGTGTGTGGTATTGTCTCCTTCTAGATGCCAGCGTGTCAGTGCTGACAGATTCATCTTCTGTTTACAAAGAACCAAAAGACCAAACTTCAAAAAGATTTAAAGCTTAGTTCATCCAAGCAGTGAAAACAGGCTTTTTTTTTTTAGAAATTGTACTATTAGTGATATTACTGATGTAATAGTGCAAATTAAATTGTTAATAATGTATAGGTGTTTTATGTGCTCTAATAATGCTCTCTGTGGGTGAAATATTAGATAGTATGTGATGTGTATAATACTACTCACTTATGGTTCTTCATGAACTGACAGAATTGGCCAAAATCAAGGAGATGAAATGCTCCCAAGCTTATGTCATCTGCCAATAGAGATAATGCTGCATCAGCGATACTTCCTGATTCTTACACAATGTAACCTCAAAATTCTTTATGTTTAAAACACATGCATCAGTTTGTCAGAGTCTTTTCCTCTCTTTCTGCTCCTAACTTTTTATGGCTTCCCTCGCAATGATTTACATTGAGAATAAACCTGATAAAATGCATCCTCAATCAAGTACTTATTTTTTCAGGGTTTTTTTCTGGTTTAGTCTGGAGAAAATTTGCGAAATAGCAACCATACCACTTATCTGACACTCAAATGATGAGGAGAAATGAGAAAAAATTACAAATTTATCAAAAGTGTAGACAGAAAACATGATTTGCATTCCATCGCTGGGAGCATAAAAACTCTCATGGCTCAACAAAATTGAATATTTCTGAGAGCGTTTCAGGTAATTTCATTGCTCTCACCTGGTGGCAGACAGTTCACGTTTTGTTGCAGTGACACTTTTACCTTGCGGCAGCTCTTTTGACCATTTGCTGCAGTGCAGGCACAAAGGTAGCGCTCCTAAGTGCAGCTGGCACTGCCTTTTTATTGAAGTTTAAAACCGTTGCTGATGGAGCTGATAATTTTTCTTGCCTTCATAAAGGCCTCTGCATGTTTTATACATTAGTTGTAGAAGTTGGGTGTTGGTAAGCAAATGCATATCACCTGCGCAGTAAAGCCTTATGCTCGTTACTGTACTTTTTGAATGAAGTATTTTAGACTCCTGCTTCAATCACAGCATTCTGTCTCTATTTTTTTGTGCAGCACTTCATAGTGACAAGGCATCTAGAATCTCTAATGGCTTGCCGTCCACTGTGCAAATCTAAGTCCAACTTTCATCTCTGCTTTTGCCCTTCTCAAATACACATCTTAGGCTTGCAAACTGTGAAATCTTTCTGTTTAGGTGCCAGTTTTTTCCTTGTTTGCCTCTCTTATTGCTAACACCATTCTCAATCCTTTTGCTTCAAAAGAGCTTGATTGAAGTGGAGCCAATTTCACCCTATACAGTATTTACGCAAACACAAGTCTTGTGCTGTTCCCTTTTTTTTTGTCTTTGTTTTTTTTTTTTTTACTCTGCTTCTTTTCTTGAACTATTTCAGCACCCAGAAAAACATATGCCAAGGCAACAAACAAGTGAAGACACACACTGTCTGCCTTTGCAATTCACACGTCAGACTGTTAATTCGCTGAGGGACACCATTTCATACTGGAAGGCAAATAACCTTTCAGAACGATGGCACATTCACGTCTTGTTCAGGCGTACATGCAGAGGGAGACATACTTGAGGCTACCCATTCCAGTCCACTGCATGCCACCGCCACCTGTTTGAGCGTGCGTGCGTGCGTGTGTGTGTGCGTGCGTGCATGCGTGCGTGCGTCCGTGCGTGCGTGCGTGTGTGTGTGTTTTAATGAATGTCCTTTCTTTCAATAGCAGTATGAAGACAGTAATTCCTCACATGCCTTTAGCTGCTCTCTCACTCTGTCATTCATTCCATTACCTTCATTTGCTCGCCCTTAATGCTTTCATTCCTCTCTCCGTTTGCCAAGGTTTAAGCTAAGATGCATAAGTGACAGTCCTGCCTGGGATTTCATCAGTGTCAGTGTGACTGTAACAATGAACTTTTCCCTCCTCTTTGTTGTTAATGTTCTCTCTGCGGAGTACTCTTGCTGTGGGTACTCATGATGAAATCTCTGGTCAATCTTTTTCTTTCTAGGTGCAACAACCGTACGCAGTGTGTGGTTGTCACTGGCTCTGATGTCTTTCCTGATCCATGCCCTGGCACCTACAAGTACTTAGAGGTCCAGTATGAGTGTGTTCCCTATAGTAAGTATCGCCATCCGAATCTCCTACTGTGTGATAGCAAACATGTGTGATGTGACTGCAGCCTCTCTCCATTTTAGACTATCTCACTGTTTACTTTAGAAATACTAATGTACAAATGCACATCAGCTACAGTAGTGTATTTGGAAGAATATTTAACGATTTAATAGTAGCAAGTTAGATAAAGCTTTAGTTCACGCGTGAGTAAAAAAAGCTAATTTTCTTAATTACCTCCAATCAAATCAGGTCATCCGGATAGTTTAATGGATTCAGTTTCTCTTTTTGAATTTCAAGACATTTCTCTTTAGGCTGGTGTTTCCATCTTGGATCCAGATCGTGGTAAATTCTTGGAATAATAAAGTGCCAAAGCTAACAAATGTCTAATCCAACTACTTCTTTCTTCTCCCTCTTATTCTGAAAGCATTCAGGATGCATTCTTCTCATTTTTAGTCGATGCTGCTTGTGCAAGGGCATAGCTAGGTCTTTACGAGGCTGTGAACCATCTCGAAAAATGAAGCCTTTGGCGAGGATGCTGGTTGCAGAGCAAAGCTGCGACCTTGGGAAGCAGTCTTTAATGACTTTATGGTCTTAGTTTAATGTCTTATTTAACAAATGATTGGGTTTATTTAGTGAATTATGGTCTCATTTATAATCACTTAGTAAATAACGCAATGTATAAACTTGGACAGGGGTATGTTCTGATTGACAAGCTTCTACATAATGGCTGTGTGTAGTTTCCATGGTACCAGTCTGATCCAACTTTCCCCAAGATGACTTAAAAATGAGTACACAAACCAGTCTGTTTATTTTATTTTCCACAGCATTTTTAGATTCTGATACAGACGAGCTGCAGTGAATAGATTGAAACAAAATGGAAAAAGTCATTTGATGTGCTTTTAATATGCACAAGGAGGGGTTAGAAACTACAGCCATTTGTTTCAAAAAAATTATGTAAAAAAAATAATACTGAAGATGTCTTTTGTTGTCCTCTCTGTGGTTTTTCTTTCCAGTTAGCAGCAACAAGACCTTCTATACTTCCTCCAGACATGATCTTTTTTTCTTCTTTTTTTTTTCCCTCAAAAGTTCACATAAAATTTGCTTGACAGTTATCTAGAATCACAGCTACTGTAAGCCATCTGACAAGCCAAGTATCACTCATGGGAGATTAGCTTCAGCTAATTAATTGTAAATCTCCACCAGCAAGATTAAAACTTGGGTTGGTGTCACTTAATGTGCCTTCTGTGACTGTGGAAGCTGCACACAGCAGCACGTATCAGTGTTTCGAACCCATCAAGTCCTGTGAAGCTGTCAACATCTGTGGTTGTATCTTCTCAACTTATGGCGAACGTTATTTGGATACACCATTGCTGTCAGACATCATAAACGTTGGTGTTTTTTAGCTTTTGCTGAGGTGATGAATCAAATCTTTCTGTTCTTGTCATTTATAATTCAACTAGAAATGAAAGCAGAAACCAAAATGGATTCAAAAGGTGTCTCAATTTCTACCAGAGGATTTAATTAAGGATTTGGATGTGGTATTACAGTGTATGCCTGTCTATCTGAGATCCCTGGCTCAACAGCAGTAAACGTAGCCCATATGATTTGCTTGTCATTCTCGTGTCATTTGAAAATTAAATTTTCATATATTTTAAATATTTTTCTGACATCAGAGCAGTTGCTTCTCTGGATAATTCCCATTTCCCATCATGCATTTTCTTTTCATTTTTTAAAATAAATTATTTTTCTCGTATTGTGTGCTGATACGGCAAAAGAAATTATGCATTTCTGAAATGTTTATCTGCATGATTACATGTCACTCATACTGAGTAACTAAATTTAATTTTATTTTCTATCTTATGTAGATTTGACATCTTTGACCAAATTATTGTCCTTTTTTTTTTTTTTTTTAGTGCTGTGCATTCACTAGTTTCCTGTGGTAATATATATGATTTCAGTGCGAGACGGGGTAAATATCCCAAATATAAATTATGAGATACTTCTGCATTTTCCATTAGATTTAGTCAAATTGCTTCAGTGTGAGTGATTGATCACGTTTGCTCCTCCAGTGGTTTAATTAAGTGTACTGCAGAGTTGGTTCAATCCAGTCCTATTTTAAAGTTAATCTACCTTAAAAGGGTGTTTCAGAGTAGTTTATAAACACATCTCAAGGCTTCATTCCTCTCGGTTAAAGTACTCAGTATTTAAATTGATGAACTGTAAACATGTTCAGAAATATTCACTTTTTCTTTTCTCTTTCTTTCAAACAGACCTCCCTTTCACCTAATTCCTCGTTCCCTCCGACTAACCTCTTTGCTCTCATTTTTTTCCCCCCAACTTCCAATCTTTCACATATTGTCTCCAGCCTCCCTCCCCCCTCCTCCTCCTCTTCGTATATGCAGCTGCAACAGTCCACTAAAGAAACGCCATATAAGGGAGACTATTCATCAGTCATCTCATGTGCTGTTGCTCTCGTTGGCTCATTTAAGAGTCGGCTCTGTAACATTAGCACTGTGTCATGTTGTACGTGTGTGGGCGAACAAGTCTGAAATCAAGCTCTGATTTGTATTAAGAAAGTTTTGAACAAATTCCACCCTCAGCCCAGACATGCCAAAAATAATTTCTGTGCTTTTTTCTTTTAAGAATGTTATCCAAGTAAATATGACCAGAATTTTGAGATTTTCCTCCCTTCTCCCGCCACTTAGGAAAAGCACTCTTAGAGGGATTTTTCTCTGCTTTTATAGTGGCAGGTGTATTATTTTGTTGGCAGAAAAGGACAGTAAGAATGAAAAGTGCAGAGCCCTGGAAAGCATGGCACATAGCTTGTCTTTTGCCGTAACCTGTGTGTTTTTATGTCCTAGGACGAGAAGCCGTCTCGCTAACAAACATCCCTCTCTTTTTCCCCCTCCAGTTCTTCCTTCTCCAAGCAGCCCTGCTGTTCATTTCATGGTCATACCCTCCAACTAATTCTCTCTCCTTGTACCTGATAGTTGACTCATGATAATCTTTCTCTCCCTTTTGCACTCTTTTTTTTGCTTTCTTTTCCAATGCCTGAAATAGAAGTGGAGCAAAAAGGTAAATGAGTGGTCTGGTCCTTCCCTCCCCCTACTTCTTCGGCTCCTTGTTCTGTGGTGTTGAGTACAGCTCCCTTCACGTTCCCCTTTCCCTCCCCTCCTGATTGCCTCTCCTGTCAAATGCTAAACCCATAGGAGGATTGTTTGCACCCATGGAATTCAAATGATTTGCAGAACAGAATTTCAAATGACAACCATGGTCACCAAACTTTAGTAGTTCTTTGCACTAAGAAAGAAAACACCAACTTGCTGCCGTTGATTCGCTCCTGGAACCTTCCCCTAGCAATATGACCCGTGAAGAATGACTAGTTGTGTACCTACTCTTATTTGGCTCAGTCTTTGCTTGGCCCTAATTCTGCTGCACCCATAGCACGTGATGTGAAATAGCAGTGATGGCTGAGTGAGTTTGGCACTGACTGAAAAAAAGTTTGAAAAGAAAAAAAAGAGAAAAAAAAATCCCAGTGTCCCTTTTTATCCAGAACTAATTTGTTTAAATGGGGATCATGCCATGGCCTCTCTCACCCATCAGTGGTTACTCTTGTCTGTCACCACAGAGGTAGTTACAAAAAAAAAAAAAAATCCCCTCCCACTGTCCTATCTATTCTTCAACCTCCACTTTCATTCTACCTCTGCTTTGCTGCCGCCACCACCATCGACAACCTGTTGTTCACTCTTATCACAAGATGTGAAATCTGTTGCCTTTTATCATTCTACTTCATAACCTTGGTCCTGTAAGTATGCATGTGCAGTGTGTTCATATCTCCAGCTCCTCATGTGGCATTTGACATCAGAGACATGCTGGTAATTGGTAAAAAAAAAAAAAAAAATACTGACTATTCTCCTTCCTCCATTCCCCATTTCTTTCATTTGCAGGATTGGTATATTTCTCATTTTCTTTTGTTTTCGTTCCTTTTACGGTGTAGCAGCAGACCGTTTAAGTGCAATTTCTCTTAACCTCTCATTTTTCATTCTGAATAATCACTATGACGCATACATTTGTTTTCTTTTTTTCCCCTCCTCATGACTACAAAAGCACTAGTCCAAACCTTCCTCCAAACTCCAACTTTTTGTCCTGCACTTGAGTTGCACAGCAGCGACAATTATACCTGTCGATTGTGTAATGTGTGTTTTTTAATCTTTTGCTTTGTTTTTATTTCCTTTCGCTCTTGTCTTTGTCACTAGTTTTCATTTGTCCCGGGACTCTGAAGGGAGTGGGAGACGCCACCTTCCTGTTCGAGGCCGAGCAGCAAGCCGGGTCGTGGTGCAAAGACCCACTGCAGGCCGGCGACAAAGTCTTCTTCATGCCCTGGACGCCGTACCGCACGGACACGCTCATCGAGTACGCCTCTCTGGAGGACTTTAAAAACGGTCGCCAGACGACCACCTATAAACTCCCGCACCGCGTGGACGGGACGGGCTTCGTCGCTTACGATGGGGCCATCTTCTTTAACAAAGAACGCACACGCAACATCGTGAAGTTTGACCTTCGCACGCGCATCAAAAGCGGCGAGGCCATTGTGAACAATGCCAACTATCACGACACCTCGCCCTACCGCTGGGGCGGCAAGACGGACATTGACCTTGCAGTAGATGAGAGGGGATTGTGGGTAATCTACGCCACGGAGCAGAACAACGGGCGCATAGTGGTGAGCCAGCTCAACCCATACACACTCCGCTTTGAGGCGACGTGGGACACGGCGTACGATAAGCGCTCGGCCTCCAACGCCTTTATGGTGTGCGGTGTGTTGCACGTAGTTCGCTCCACGTATGAGGAGAACGAGAGCGAGGCCAGCCGGAGCCAGATCGATTACATCTACAACACCAAGCTGAGCCAGGGCGAGGACACCGACATCCTCTTCCCCAACCAGTACCAGTACATCACGGCTGTGGATTACAACCCCAGGGACAACCAGCTGTACGTGTGGAATAACTTTTACATCCTGCGTTATGACCTGGAGTTCGGGCCTCCGGATCCTGCCGAAGGTGAGAGCTCCTCCTCCTTTCTGCACAGTCCGTCGTCTGTGTGTAATTCTTCTATTGTTTGGAATGTCACAGATGGCTGACTTTTAATTTTGAATGCAATTCAGGTGTGATAAAGAAAAGAGGGCTGTGTTATTGTCGAGGAAAGGCCTCATTTGCAGACATAAATTACAGATTCACCTTGGAATGAAGGATAGCTCCCTGTGGGGTTTGCGCTGCTACTAAAAGTGGCTTCTTTATTACCTAGAGGCAGGCAGAGGCACTCGATCCCGCTGATGCTTGAACCCCATCAAATTCTTCAATCTCTGGCCTTATCCAAAACCATTATGAACACTGCCCTCCTGAACTTCCCTCTCATGCTGGGGACATGTCTGAGATGCATAGTGCACAGTATGACAGAGGTGACCCCCCCCCCCCCCTCAACCTCAGGTTTTCAAATTGTGTTGCCATAGTTACCATTTCAACTGAAACCATTTTTTTTTCTTTCTGTAACAGATGAGGCGATAATTGCCAACCTATTGTAGGCTAATATTTTTCAAGGGTTGATATATGCATGAGTTATAGACCGCATGGTGAAATTGTACAGAAGAATCACTGGAAAGAGATACCTATTACGGTGAAGAATCTTGTTAGGCCTAAATTAATCTGTGAAGTGCTCCGAGGCGACACACGTGTCATCAGACAGGGGTGTTACATCAGGCTGATAATGGTTTTAGTGACATGACAGCAGCCAATTTATCCAGTGCAACCCAGATAAGTCTCCTGTATGGAGTGTCGAAACAAGAATCTTGGCCTAGCTCAGTGACACGTAAGAGGCTCAGGTTCCCCCCCCCTGAGCGCTGGTCCAGATTAGGTTATGATTTTTAACTTCTGGATATTCAGCAGGGGGTTGCCAAGCACAGAAATCTGATTCTTAACCTGTGCTGTCAAAGGGAAAGGGGGTTGATGCTTCAGTGGAGGCTGCGTGCTTCTGAACTGTGACCTAATGTCAACACGTCTGTTTGTTTTCCTGCTGTTCGCTGGAATCTGCCCGGCATGATAACTCGACACCCATGGGGGGGATGGGGTGTGGTAGGGATCACAATTTTTTGTGTCTGTTTTGCTGAACAACCAAACCTCTCAATTAAGAGTACGTTTGGGGAAATATTAAAAATGCTCAAAAGTGAATGAGTGGATCATGCACGCAGACGCCTAAATGCCTCCGCTGCTCCCGTCCTGATGTATGTAAATGTAATTAACCACTGAATTATCATAATTACCCTCCTTGTCTCTAAAGAGTCTCTGAGAGAGAAGTGAGTGGCCATCGCAGAGCATTTTTGGTTGTGGGTTTAATGTGCTCTCAGCTACTGTAATGCCTGGGTAAACATAAATGCCACATAGACTTGATGTGACTTGCTGCAGTAACAGAACTCCGTTGTTGATTTCACTCATTACTCTAAGTGCCGGTTTTCTGCCAATGATTTGTCATTTGAATTAAATCAGAAAATGTGCCTTTGCAACAGAACTTGTCATTGTGGACCATTAAGTGTGCTTTATGAGAACATTTCAATATATTCTGTGCTAAACAAGGACGTATCTCGAGATGCCAAGTCCGGCAGCAGCAGCAACAGCCGCCGCAGCATCATGCAAGAGTCTATGAATGCCACTGAAAATAATTAGTTCTTGTTTATTTATTTTATTTTAGTTTTTTCAGATCTACACCTTTAACACTTTTACGATGCAGCTATAAAGATTTATTGCTGCCCATGATATGTTGTTGAATTAAGCAACCTATTCTGTAGGGTAATCTAATGGAGCTGAAATAATGTCTCTCTCTGAAACTGGGGGGCACTTGAGGCGTAAAAGAAATTAATTGTGCCTATTAAGATTCACCGACCACAGAGGGAAGTTACCTTGAACATCACATTCAGTGTATATCCTCTGGTTTTCAGGATATGTGTAGCGAAATTCAGTGTTGGTGTCCTTTCCTGTCAGGAGCATCAACCTTGGCTGTGTTGCCTCTGCTGGAAAAGGGGCTGAAATAGCAACAAGATTATAGGTTCATATTAAGGGAGTTTTGACAAAGTGATCAAAGCAGAAAATCACTGACCTTAGCAACATGTCTTTTCCTTTTACTTTCGAAAAAAAGCATCTAAAACATTGTGTGATGCTAAATTCTGGTCCCCATCATTCCCCCACATTAATGTATCTACTTACTGTCCCAACCAATTCACCGATTCAGACAAAAACCACCAACAACAAACAAAAAAAAAAAAGCAACTGCTCCCCTAATTCACTGTGAACACAAACCAATAATGAGGAGTTCAGATGTTGAGCTTAAAAGAGCACATACCAATGAGAAAAGCACACCTAAGTTACAAAACTTAGAGCAACACCAATAATCCATTCCCATTGATGTGCAACTACATTTACTAATTACCTAGGTGGTAATTGCAGAGAGCATTTCACACTAACAAGTACAGAAAGAAGAAAATGAATTTGTCTTTAAGGTAACATTGATTCAAGACCTTAAAGACAAAAGGGTACCATTGATGGCTTTGTCCAAAAGGCTTAGCTGTTTGAAATAATTTGGTAGCAAAGAGTGTTTGTGTTGCATGTGTTTGTGCATGTGTTTCAAGCTTATTTATTTTGCCGTCTCTCTACACTTCCCTTTGCTTTTGTATCCTTGTACAATGACTCTAGGTGAGCCTTCAAGACGCAGGGTGTTTATAGATGTATCGTGCAATAAACCTGTAATCCACCCTCTGAAGCATGACATTTTAAAATAAAGGAAGGGCATGATTTGGAAGAGCTTTAGTTTTTCTGCTTGTGGGATTTTGGCAAAAAACAACAGTTTAAGTGGACCTCATAGGGGCAGGTGACAGAGTTTTGGAGTGTTGTGGTGCGAGTGTCATTCTAAATCTGTCTGCATGCTTGTGTCTGCAGCGTGAGCTGCTTTCCCATCTCCCTCTGACTCAGACCGTCTAGTTGTGACTGTGCTATGCCTGCTGCTCCACAGTATTCAGTTTCAGACCTCATAAATTACCCCACGAGGACACAAGATATGTCGGCTAGAGCTTTTCTTGTCTATTGCTCTTTAAAGAACAAGCATCAATAAAGCTGGCAGCCCACGCAAACATTTCTATACAACTTTCTCCCTATTTTGCAGGGATAATGACATCTTCTTCCGCATCAAATTAGAGGGTGCACATGAATTGTTTTGTGGCGCTTTCCTGTACAAACACAAGTCACGTAAGCCTGAATCGAGTAGAACAGCATGAGTGTACATAAACAGCCTGATGCAAATTTCATGTCTTGTGGGATTTATTTCTCTGCCATTAATTATCAGAGTGAGCTCCAGGTAAAAAGGCAGAAGTCCAACTGTAGCTTAGCTCTTATCCTCTAAGACAGCCTTGGTTTGAAGCTAAACAGCGCAACAACTGGATTTTGGTGGTTACACATAGATACTCAACCAGGAGTCTGTCTCATCCGTGGTGAGCTGACCAGCTGTTGGGGGTAGCTTTATATTTACCACACCATAAAAAGTATTTCTCCCCTTCCTGTATTTGGTTATGTCCATTGGAAAATCCAAATTTCCCTGTTAATTTTAAGTGATGATTATAATTTCCTCTAAGCTGGATTTGTCTGTTTATTAGTCTACTGGGTGGATTAGCCTCGTCAGTGATTAGTCTACAAAACTGAAGCCAATTAAAAAGCTTGATTTTAGCAGGAGTTACTTTTAATAGCAGTTAGTCATCCTTTGAGCGATATCTATTTTGCAATGGTCTGTATAGGTTGAGTTTTGTCTGCTCTGTTGTTTGAATTAAAAAGGCTGTTAATGGAGCACCCTGAGCCATAAAAGCAAGGACAAACAGAATATGAAGACCTCTCATCATCTGATTATGGCTTAATATTTTTGTCATCTTCCTCTCAGATGCATGAATGACTCAAGGGGGCTGCAAAGTGATGAAACTAATTTTGCCTCATCTCCAGAGTTTCGACCGGTGATCTTGCAGGATAATTTCCTTCCCCTTAGCTCTGTTTTAATTTACCCACTCTGTTTTGACACTGGTCACAGTCATTTTTCAAGTGCTCAGTCTCAAACTCTGCCATTATTTACAAGAGGTATTATTCGCCATATGGCAACAGTATGCCTTCGGTGTCAGATTTCCCATAAAGAGTGACTTCACTGCCTCTTGAGAGAAATGGAAGCTAATTGGCGCGGCCCTCTCTTAGATGAGTGCTGTCAGAGGACACGAGGCTCTCACTGGAGGGGAATTTGCTCTTTGCAATCAAAAGAAAATTGTAGTGTGCATGGTGCAGTGGTATTAGTACAAGCCTGCAGATGCACTGCCATCTGAGCACATTACTTTACATAATGTAAAGTAGATGTGATTCATATCTGATGTGCTTGATGTTGCCCGCACTGTTAAACTCAACACACGACAACTACAAACAACCACAATGATAGCATCTTGTCTTTGATTTTTTCTTTTAAATCCCTCGGTTGACATCTGAGTGCCCCTTCCAATTAAAGCAAAAGGGCAGAGCCTGAAAAAGCGAGCAAGAAAGTCAACAACCAAGTTTATTAGCATGAACAAGTAATTGGAGATGCCAATGTCATTAAAGGATTTTCAGCAAATGATTTTATTTGAAAATGTTTACGCAGTCATGTTCAAGAGTTAGTACCCATTTTTTTTTTAATTTTTCAGGTTAAAGGTCTTGTATATCAGAACATATATCCATCCATCCAACCCCCCATTATCCATACCCGCTTAATTATATTTAGGGCCAGGAGGAACTGCTGTAGCCTATCCCAGCTTTTTTGGGGCAACAGGCCACCACCAGTTCATTCTAAATTCTGTTAATTGTTTGTTCCTTAAAACTATGTTCAGATGTTTCTCAGTCACAGAACTAATTGCAACCTCAATTATAATTCCCCTAGTCACCGGTAATGAATCCGACTCACTGCTGGCAATGTGGACCAAACTCTTTCTGTTTGTACAGGAACTCCATTGACTGTAAAAAAAACAATGGGCTTTAATCACGTGACACATTGGTTTGTGAAAAGTGGTTTTGAAGCCTCCTTTTCTTCATATACCGGGCTGCCATGTTGCCCGGCAAGTCAACAGCAGCATACTGTCTATGAGCTCTTTCTGCTGGTATAACAGTATAACAGTTTTGCATAATAGATGCAAAGCTGCTGGAAGAATATACCGTTTAACATAATAATTCAATGGTGAATTCAGAAAATACTGTTGTGTTTAGCCGACGCTGAGTTAGTACAAACTGCTGATTACTTCGGCAAGCTTGCTAGCATGATGATTAGGGTTGAGGAAATGATAATAGCTAGTTATTGGCTGAGCCGACTCTCAATCAGTCATACTAGAAATACATTTATTGCTTTATATATATTGTTCTGATTTCTTTTTTTTTTTAAGATTTTTTTTTAAAGATTCAATACCCTGGCCATTTTAAAAGAAGAACCGACACGATATATTTTTGAAGCTAAATGATTTATAAATTATCGACAGATATAGTTATAATATTTCTTTCCTTGCAGCCCCAAAGGAGATGAATGGAGAAATATATATTATTTTCCTTGTAAATTAAAATTTACAATGTTCTTTATATCATATCTAACTCAACAGATTCTCTAGTGAAAAAGTGTAATTAAAATAGTTTCCTCCATCTATCCACACATTATCTATACCTGCTTCTTCCTACTCAGGGTCAGGGTCAAATATTTATTTTTGCCAAAAGATAATTCCACAGAAATATGTGTTAAAGTCTCGGATGGGACAGAAACGGCCTTGGGAGCAGGTTAGTCTAGTGGTGTAAGCACCATGTTACAGACAGATGCATATTGGGGTTTATATCAGCCTGTGGAAAAAAGCAGAAGTTTACTCAGGTATGGAGAGGTTTAATATTCTCAAACCAAATTACACTTGCCCTTGTATTGCATTATGTGTGTCTATTGAATCAATCAAGCCAGCCTGTGACTCCTCTCAGTTTTCCTGAGTCAATGAAAAAAACTTTTCCTGCATTGCATAATATATCCCAAACTTTTTGATCATTTTATGAATGTAGCATTCATATACCTTAACAGCCTCAGAGCCTTAATCTATTTATCAAGAAATGTGTTATATAAAAATCAGTCCATTGCACTTACAGCATGTCATGCTCCACAAATAGATGGCTATGTTGAGTGTTTTTTTCTTGCTCTTAACTAAATTTTAAGAATGCCATGACTGTGGGTGATGCCTCATTAATGGATGGTAATTCAAACTGCACATCAACTGTTAGCAGTGCAGCCAAGCTGATGTCAGTTGCACATGCCATTTGTATCCACAGGCCAACTCGTGAAATTGTGGGTAATAGGCTCACAATGACTGAATGACTGTAAGCTAATTACCCAGGGCTCCTGTCAGGGGGGGGAAAGGTCACTATGTGAAATGCCACAATTCAGCCACACTGTACCCCCTACCGCTCTCTCCCCCTCTCTTGCTACGACTCCCGCCTCTCTTTCTCTCTCTTGCTGTGGCCTCCCGCCCTCATCGACAGTTATCAGTTTTGCAACAAACTAAAGATATTTTATGTGAAGGAAAAAGGAAATCTCTTCCTGACTTGCTGATTACTGTGAAACATGAAATGTCAGCTTTGTCACTATGCTCTCTATGGAAATGGAGATGGGTGTCTTATGATAGTGTGTCAGATAGCATCGCATTGCATTTTTCCAAAAGCACCCAATGAACCTGAAAACAACACTTTAGTGCCTTTCAGATGGGCACACCTCATTGTGGGAAGCTTCTTTTATCTCAAAAACACAATCAGGAGAAATGCAGGCAAAAATGTGTGGTCCATCCCCCAGGACACGAGTAGCCCTCAGCATCCACACGCGCACGTACCCACAAGCTCTCACTTTGTTTTTCCATTTTATCCACATTGCCTATTCATACTGTATTAAATTGACAGATTTCCCATTTCTGCTCTCATTTCCTTGCTATCTTCAGGCTCTCTGCAACAGATATCAATCTCCAAGCAGGCAGTGACTTTAAGCAGGAACACACCTGTGTAATGGAGCAAACAAAAGTGCAATACCACTCACACATGTCAGCTTTCACATACGGATTTGCTCAATGGGCGTGGACTGAATATGGTAGAATCTCATTATTGCTGATGTGTGGTTTTTGCTCAGGGCAGTGCAGTTCGCCTTGTGCACACCAGCTTTATCAAAAAGAAAATAAATGAACAAGGCAGGGAATAGGGTAAAATCTAGACAGCCTTTGTCTTCATTGCTGATATTTAATCAGCTCTATACACATTGCTAGAGAGAAATCACTGCTTGTCAAAGATTGCCATGCTGCTTTTCGTTGTCTGACTTATTGGCTTAAGTAAACCAGAAATAGCTAGGGAACGTATCAGTTGGAAGTGAAGCATGCACAGTCCTTTTATTTCCAGGACTTATGGGGTATAATAATGTTACCAATACCACTGTGCAACATAGAAGTCAAAACGACTGCAATTCCCCAAGGTGATAGAAACTCAAAAAGTCAAAAACAAGATCAGTTCTGACTCAAACAAGCTCACTGTTCACTGTTCTCTCACTCTAGTGGCAACCATCGAGGAGATCTCCGTTTCATCACCCACACCCAAGACCACTATGACGTTCACCACCACCACCGAGCCCACCGTGAGGGGCCACGGTGACACAACGGTCGCAGGTGCAGATCCAAGAGAAGGAAGAGATCCGTTTGAGGACAATCATGGCGCAGGAACAGCTGAACCCACGGTGCCCGAGCTGCCTCCAACACCCAGACGCTTCTGCGAGGCCACCAGGAGGAGGGCCATTGACTGGCCTCAGACGCACAGCGGGACCTCCGTCGAGAGGCCCTGCCCCAAAGGGACGAGAGGTAAGGATCAATTATGGGGTTCAAGGTTTTCCTTTTTGTCACCACTTTAGACATTTCAACAAAATTACGTGTACATTTGAGCCCTTAAAAAAAGTGGGGACTATACATTTTGTAACAAAATAATTGGATTTAAGGAAATATTCTTTTGTGGAAGTTTAAATCATTCATATTTTAAAGCATTAACACTACAGACGGTATACTCAAACTTAACTGAACAGCCCAAAAAAGCCTACCTCTAAAATTCTATTAAGATATATCGACAGATATGACAGTGGTGTCAGTTTTCTCATCTAACCTACAGCAACAAAGCAAAATTAATAACAAAATAACATTGGCTTTATCAAAAATGTAATTATTCAATTTAAAGGTTAATTAATTTTCAACAATGTGACAGCATCAATATTTTGATTATAAAGCCTGCTCCCAAATGTCTTAAAAGGAAATAATAATAAAAATTCTAATTCAGTACAAAATTCATTTTGGAGTACAGTAAGACCTAATCCACTGCAACTACACCACAAGCAACAGTCTTAGAAATGTTATTTCTCATGGACATTTTCCAGTTTACAAAAAAGGAAAGACACATGTTGCAAGGATAATTTGCATATTGATTGAAAATTGACAAATGTCTTATGTTTTGTTCTTGCTATTTTGAATGACCTTGAACAGCCTTTCCTCTGAATAAAAATGCCAGAAACTGATCCTTAGCTCCAAGCAACCTGACAAAAGATGTTGAAACCGTCCCTATTATGTTCATGTCAGTGTAATTTTATATTTGACAACATTTCACCTAAGCATGAAGTCTTTTTTTTTTTTTTTAAACCTTGGTTTACGATAATTAGAGGCTTTCACTTTCCCCGAAATGGAAAAAGAAGAAAAACCAACAAAAAAAACATGAAATGAAATTAATAATGTACATTCCTGCTGTTTGCTCATCATTTGAAAATATTATATTTAACACGATTTAAAAGCTACCAGAAGCTTTTTGTGATGTAGTGATATGAATTTTTCCAACTGATCCCACTGCAGTAATGTTGCAGAAATTAGCTTTGCAGACCATCCCAGAATCTGTCAGTACGATGGAAAAATATAAAGCAGGTTTGTCAGAGAATTAAATCACGAAATAGACTGTAGTAAAGGTCTTATTCATGTATTTTAAAAGTAAGGGAGAATATAGGATGGTTAAAGCTGTGCAGTGTCTAGGTTTGTGAGAAATGATAAACTGTGGTTGATCCTCTTTGTTGTTACTTCTCTCTTCAGGTAAGTTCAAGCTATGTAGTATAAGTTTTTTACATTTTTCCTTTAAATGCATTCTGCACAGTTCCTAAGCTTTCAGATCTTTTGAAATCATTGCTCCTGCTGAACGGTTAGCTTCCTGCACAGAGGTATCTGTGGAAATGGGAGATCAGTGGGAGACACGGTATCGGAGCAAGATTTTGGCTCTCCTCCAACAGTTATGTTTCTCTGTGCAGGCATCGCCACTTTCCTCTGCGCCGTAGCAGGGACCTGGTGCTCCAAAGGACCAGACCTCAGCAACTGCACCTCCCACTGGGTGACTCAAGTGGCACAAAAGGTAAAATGATAGTTTGTGAATTATGTTTGGCCCGAATCAAACAGGGTGCATGTGCAATAGTTGATCCCGTCGCTTTATTGGTTTATTTTCCAAACAGGTACCCTCTTTTTTTCAAGTGCATTTAATTTTTTTTAGGGAAGTTAAAACCATGTGACAGCAGAAAGAAATGTGCTATCTAAAACATCAAGAGCTGCAGCGTTCTGCTGGGAATCAAAGGCTCGGCTCCTTTCCTCAGCTCTTCAGTGCTTTGATGTTGTGCAGGTAGAAATGTAGATGTGCTGATAAGAGCTTTGGTAGCCTGAATGCACAATAATGCAACAGAAACACAAAACATATTGCACCCTGGGAGAGGAATTGACTAAAATAAAGTGTCTATGGAAAACAGAAGTCTGTTTTTTCATGTTAGACAAAAACATTTTTTTACAACGGTTACCATGATTCAAAAAACTTTAGTATGCAGCATTAACTTGGATACTTTTAGCACGTTGGACTGTCCTGTTCTTCATCCTCCCTCAAGGCAATATGCAAATAACAAATAGTACAAAATGAATAAACAAATCAAAGTAATTTATTGTAACATTTTGAGCTGCATTCACGCAACAATGCAAAGTTGTCAGGAAAGTGAAGCGCTATTGTTGTTGCAGTTATTGTCAAATGGGTATACTCTCTATTTATGTGACAGAGCACTGACAGGAGCCTTGGTTATCTTATTTATTTTCAACATATTTTGTCTTTTTAAAAATATGAAACCAAAAAAAAAACGTGTATTTTACTGCCTCTGTTGAGAGTATTATAACAAATATCAGGTCTTGCTTACATTTAACTTCCAGTGACTGGGTTTATAGCCATTGTACTATGGTTTGTTTTTAAACTAAATAGCCAATACTGAAATAAAGATTGAATTGTATTAATGCTTTTCCCCGGTATTTCCTTACAGTTTCCTTTTACAAATCAATTTACACCAAATGCAAGTGACTCCCCAGTCAGGATATAAATATAATCTTTGAAATGTGCTGTATAGCAAGGCGTGTTATAATAGTACCTCCTGGTTTATGCTGGTCACAGTCAAACGTTCATGATTGTTAGGCACAGATTTATTTTTTCTTACTTTTCTTAAGCTACCCGGTTACGTTTTTTTTTTCTTCTTTTTTTTTCCTTAAGTCAGGTTTCAGTGGATTATAACTGAGGCGTACTGTATGTGGAATGAATTATTGAGGTTGGCGTTACAAAGCCATTATCTCAGGCCTGCATCTCTGACATTTCCCTTACACCTCTTTGCTTTCCTCTCTCTCTTGTTTTTTTTTTTTTTAGATTCGAAGTGGTGAAAATGCAGCCAATTTAGCCAACGAGCTAGCACGGCACACGCAGGGACCGGTGTTTGCTGGAGATGTCAGCTCCTCGGTGCGTCTGATGGAGCAGCTCGTGGACATCCTGGATGCTCAGCTACAGGAGCTGAGGCCCAACGAGAAGGATTCAGTTGGACGCAGCTTCAACAAGGTGCTATGACAATCCCTTTTTGCCTCTTATTGAAATATTTCCCAATTCTGAAGATAATCATGAGCAGGATACTTAGAGGTTACACACAGAGCTGCCTTTGCGCTTTCACATGCCTAGATATCACACGCATATGTTCGGTGAGGGGGCTAAGGGGCTGGCCTAGCCCTGAAGGGAACCTCATTCCCCTGCAGCTCCAGGGTAATTATGGGCTTTTGGAGAAACAGGCTCACTGGGAAGTTCCACCTTGTTGGAGCTAATGGCCACAAACCCCCCAACAACACAGAGAATAACTCTTCATTGCTGACAAGTGTGGAACTGCTCTGTCCTGCAGCTTTTGCAGGCACCTACTGAGAAAAGAGCAGGCTCAAGACAAACCTACCTCTTTCAGCTGTTGGCAGTCCCATGGAGAGATGAATGACAGCTTGAGAAATTGCATTGCTATTCAAACTTTGGAGACAGTAATTGCTCGGTAAACAAGGGAATTTTCACCCAAAGTTTTCACCATATGTTTAGATACATACACAACTATTACAACTATTGAAAAACAACCCCGTGCAACTCAGAACATCCTGATTTCTTTATATCTGCAGCAATGTAAAGGTGAATCCAATGACATTACGGATTTATGTTGTTACAGCTGCAGTGAAACCCACCTCACACATGAGGCAAAACAGAAGGCAGTGAAAACCTACTTTCAGTTATTAAGTTACTCTTGAAGCCGCCTACTATGACTTGGGAATTAAATTATTCAATTATCCTTCCATTCAGATGGTTGCACCTCTGTAACCGTAGTATTTTCTCTTTCTGTGCACTTTGTCCCACATGTAGACTTTTCAACATCTCCATCAGTGGTTAAGAAATGCAGGTTTTCATGTTGGAAAAGCAAAGCACAACGGCATAGAAGGAAAGATTTTAAAAAATGGTGTGAAAGGAAAACATAATAAAAGAAAAATGTAGCCATAACAAGATATTTAAAGAAGCACTTTGTCACATAATTTTACAAAACACATTTATTTTTCAAATAATATATTTAAAAGAAACACACACACACACACACACTGATTGCAGACAATATGTTGCAGCCTGCAAAAATGTAAATGTAAAAATAATTTAGGCTTAAGACAAGACAAGGATGTTCCAAAAGTCCAGAATGTTTACTCAGCTTGCAAAAATAAATTCAAATAAACAGCAACAAAATACTTGACATCCGAACCACTACATAGATGAATTATTAAGCCTTTATTTGTAAGCTTGATGTGTATTTGGGAAAACCACTAAAAACTTGTTTGATCACTTTAGGTTTCTGCTGAAACACGTCATTTTTCTGCCGTTTTACTCCGTTTGAAGGGAATGTGGATTTTCCGAAGACCAACAGATTACCAAAGGGTTATAAAACTGGCTAGCGCAACATTTTCTGCATGACGTGAATTAAAACTGGCCTCATCCCAAATTGTTTATTTTCTTGTGTATTTTGAAGTGCCACTAATGGGGAGCATCAAAATGTGCTCACAGCATTTTTTTCTCTTTTCTCCAGTCTTGGTGTATTTTTCATCTCCTCCTTTCACTACTGTCAGATGTATATTCTGAGTTCAGACTCAAACTGTTGACTTCCCTTTGGACTTTTCAGGACTGTCACTTTGTCTTAAGCTTATATTTCAGAGACCGATGCCTTTCCTTCTTTTAATTATTTTTGTAATTGATCCTAACTCGCAAGATTTAATGCTTCCTTTTCTCTTACTACCTCTCTCTGCAATCTTTCTCTTATGCTTAATTCTCCTGCTGTGTGGAAAAGCTACAAAAAAGAGAGAAGACATGCCGAGCATACATGAAGGTATAACTGCCAGGCTTTTCATGTTGCTCTTTTACCCCAGTTCCTGACGTCTGACTCTCAGCATGCAGCATTGTCTGTGTCTGTCTTTGGCTGTGTATGTGCCAGGTGACCTGCTTTTTACAAAATATATGTGCTTTGTCAGCTGTCTCTGCTGTCTGCTTCTCTGTCACTCTGTCCGTCCGAGAATGCCTCTGTAAATCATCCTGTTTTGCCTCATTCTATTTCTCATGTGTTCCCTTGGTTCTACGAGCGTCTCTCATTTTTCCTCTTTCCTGCACTCTTTTTACGCTCTCCATCACTCTTGTTGGCTTTTTACGCACTGCGTGAATAATTACCTTCTCACAATTGTTATAGCACTTCCCTGTCAGCCAGGAGTGTGATCAAAGTGGCGGTGCGCTCTGTCACTTGTTTCAAAGGTATCTCTAGTCTTCCCTGGCCTTATAGCCCCCCCCCCCAAAAAAAATCCCCTCTCCCCCTGGAGCTGTTTCATCTCAGGGATTAATTCCTGAGCTCATTGTTATGTTTACGTTTCTGTCTAATTGTCACTTATTTTTTGGTGGAGTTTATTTTCTCAAGTAGATTCAGTTGAAAGACAACTGCAATGTGTAAACACATGAGACAAGATGGATTGCACCGACTTAAACAAATGATGCTATTTTGTGTTACTTACACTCGTGGAGTTGTAATTCTGGTTTCTTTTATTTTCATTTCACTGACATGAAATGGTTTTACCATCTCCTTCCACTCATTTAAAATGATCTTTCTATCTCAACTAACAGTGCTAATAAAGGTGCCATTGCATTGTTAGTTGAGCTGCTGTCAGTTTCTATTGACCCCAAACATGGAGCAGATATTGATATTGGTGCTGAGAGGTTGTATTATGATAACTGGTCTAACTGTTGCAGGATGTGCAAGAGCGTTGCAACAAGCAAACCCATCTTAACAGACTGTTCACTATTCCACAATTGCTTTAATGAGTTAATTTAAAGAGTGACAATAATCAGCAACGGCACATGTTTAAGATACTAAATGCTTGAACAGAAAGCAGTTGGACTTGTTTATTGAAGCAGTCTAGTCAATACCTATTAATGCACTTGGAATTAGACCAGTCCAGTCAGGAGCATAGGCAGGGAAATCTTTTCCACTTCTGTTGGTTTCTGTATCTAATTTGTTGAAGTTATTCATTGATAAGATAGATAACTCATACAAATTGTCTGAAAATAGATGGTTGTTTTGTTTTTTTTGTTGTTTCTTTTTGGAGGGGGGTTTCAAATGGTCCCCAGCTATGACCTATGAAGTGCAGCGATGAAAACTGTGGTCATTTTGCATTTTTCTTTTACTCGTCTTCACGCTTGCCCCATGGAACTGTTGGGTCATTTTTCAAAATAAGACACAAAATCTTTTATTTATAAAAAATTGCCATGAAAGTACGTGTTTCAGGCAGTGCTTTCTGTGTGGCCCAATATGTCCAGGGAAAACTAATTTGCTGGCCAAACCACAAAGGTTAAATATGACACTCATAAAGAGCATCAGCAGATCGACACAAACTATCCAGTGACAGATGCACTGAACTGCACTGCTTCTGCCTGCTCCGTTTATTAAGGAGGAGCCTGCTAATCTGCAGGATGTACTGACGGGGCAATATAACTCAATACGCCCTGCCGCAGCATCAATGAAGGGCTGTGATTCAGTAAGTTCACGGGTAATGTTTAAATCCAGTTGGTCACAGAAATTTTGTTTAAATGAATCCCTCTACATCAATGTGTAGGACAAAACATTATAACATCTTCTTTTTTTCCCCATCAGAGGATTAAATGTTTCTAATGAACAGGTAACTTAAAGTATTACGACAGTGCTGTTTTATTTTAAAGGAAAGGGCATTGTTGAAGAATTTAAGATGTAATAATATAATATATAATAATATAATATATTGTAATGTCCACATACCGATATTATGACATCATTAAAACATTAAGATGGGGTCTCGAATCATGTCATTTGATATTTACATGCCCACAAACCACTGATCATGTGAGCCAACAGGATCATGATCTTCCATTTCTCTTGTAGTTAGAGCAGCTTAAATGTTGACTGTTCAGTGAACTCTCACCATATGCTCCTGTAGCTACAGGCAACCACAGAGGCTCCCTTCGTCGCACCCCTTTGATTTGTAAAGTGACCTCCACCCAGGCGTGAATTAAAGTTCCAGCCAGAAGACAGGTTTCTTCTTTGCAACAAAAATTAAAGACAGACTTTTTTTTCTTTTTCTTCTGCTTCTTCCTCTTCTTTTGGATTTCTTGCATCCTTCGCGGATGACTTACCTGTACGTAGGGGAAGGCTTTCCTGCTGTAATGGTTCCAAATCTGTAATCACCTCTGCTTTTTCTCCTGCCTTCTTGCTGTCTCTCGCATACACCAAACACACCTACTCCAGTCGCGGCACACACGCTTCCAATTGCCAGCAAGGTCACGGCCACAGAGATTGATTTTTGTGCTTGAACCCGAGACGCACAGGCACACGGAGAGCTCTTTGTCTGGATACAGTTATCATTTTTGTGGTTACCATGAGCTCGGTGGTTAAAGCTTGCGGTTAATCATATATCAGTGCAGACTTGGGTTGATCCCTTTTGTTTTAAGTCCAGACATATGGAAAATCCTCTCATTGGTCAATTAGTGTTTGGGATAATCAGAGCTGTGACTAATTGGTGCTGTGAACTGGGACTTGTTTTGGTTAATCACCATTATTTAGCCAGGTCGTGCGGTTAATCGCACCAATGGTAAAATTGTCACTCTGCAACAGGCGGGAAAGGCTGCTCTAGAGCTTTATGCAACTGTCCTGTTTTTGTGGGATTACAGAACATTAGTCATGTTGTTTCTTAATTTTGCCAGTCCAGATTCATGAACTCACCCGTCCAAGGTCAAAGGGAACTTTTGTTTTATCAACATATCATACTTGTGTGGTTTTGTTGGAATGTTTTTCTTTCTTACAGCTTATCAGAAAGCAGGAAATTAAAGGATTTCTATTGAAAACAAGCAGAATTTCTCCCTCCCCAGTTTGAGTGAGACTTCTGGTTGGTCATGCATTTACTGATAATGTCCTCTTTTCCTCCTGGAAAACAGTGTCAGCAGTTCCTGTCGTTGAAACGAGAATGGACCATGAATATGATTGTTCTTTTGTCTGAAGTTTTATTCAGTGAAGGAGAAGCGCGCGGGGAGTGGAGGGGCATTCATTTTATTTATTTTTCTTCCATTTTAGCTCTCAAGCTGGTGTATGTTTTTTAGCATTATTAATTCAGTTATCCGTGATGAGCCCTCATGCCTGCAGTCGGAGTGAATTTGATATTTCCATTTCAGTCTTGCTGCTGTCAGTTTTGCCCACTTGTGTCCCTTTTTATATTTTACTCACAGTCCCCAGCACTTTGTTATTAAACTCAAGTTATGATGGGAGGGGACAGCGACCTGACATTTCACTTGTCTCCATGGATACAGGCAATCGTGGACACTGTTGACAACCTCCTGAGGCAGGAAGCGCTGAAATCTTGGAAAGACATGAACTCCACAGAGCAATCGCATGCTGCCACAATGCTCCTGGATACCCTGGAGGAAGGGGCGTTCGTCCTTGCAGAAAACCTGATCGAGCCTGCGATTGTAAAAGTACCTGCGGAGAATATCAGTAAGTTCATGTAAACCAAAGATAACTGCGTTTGTGCATCTGTCAGTCAGGTATTATAATGCTGATGGCTTTTCACTTTGGCTGCGCTCAGCTGGGTCGCGGTCTCAAGAACAGTCACGTCTTATCTTGCGGTAGTTACAACGTAAGATCTGACATGACACAAAAGAAAAGAGAGCAAATTTGTCCTGACAGGCAGTTTATTAGTAACACAATCTCATTCATTTCAGTCACCTTTGTACCGTGAACTGTCATGTTTCTACTTGTTGGGCCGCTAGATCTCTGTTGTTGTAGCTATGGGTTCTCACTCACCCTTTTTTGTCTTATCCCGCTTTGATTTATGATCTTTTCTTTGTAAAGACACCTCATTGAATGCGTGCTGCAAGATGAACTTTCCAGACCTCTGGGGGAAAACAAAGACACCAACTGAATGGCACTGTTCCATTCAAACGGCTTTCTATCCGCTTTCCAAGCCTTTCTCATTAAGAAGCAGTTACCCAAGCTGATAACGGCTAGATCTCTCTTCATCAAAAGCGCTGATTAATAGATTTGTGCCATATGCTGAACATTGACTATTTAATCACTGCAATCAGGTAGAATTCATAAGCTTGTCAAGCTCTGCTTTTCCCATGAAGGAGATAATTTTCCAAGAAACATAAATACACCCACGCAAATAAAAAACACAAAAGCAGCTAAAACCTTATCTGACCTTTTGTGGCAGAGTTGAAAAAGCTGAAAATTATTGTTTTGTTTTCGTTTTTTTTTTCTAATTAGCACTTTGTTGAAGCCCAAATTCTCCCGGTGAGAATCAATGACAAAACAAGGAGAAACAGAAAGTAAGCTGCAAATCTAGACAGAGGGTGAAAGCAAGCGCAGAACGATTTCTGATCTCTCCCTCCATCCTCCATCTGCGGAAGTGAGTTTGTTTCTGACGGGAGGGAGTGTGTCGATATGCACGTCCTCCTGACCCTTTAATAATTTCATACATCAAAGGGAGCACCACCCGGCATCTGGCGTACCAGAGAAGACGGCTGCAGGAATTTGGAGGATTTTCAGAGATTTGCTCATCATGCCCCGAGTTATGTGAATCCACAGGGAGAAAGAAAGTAAAAGTAAAGCTCAATTACATGTTGGGTCCTATGAATATTTGACATTCACGCTGCAGTGGGCTGTGTGCTTGCAGTCACTCATCCTTGATCGCAGCACTTGTCAATACTTTTTCCTTTGCTCTTGCCTCAGAGGCTTCCACAATGCCAGCCAACAGCTTAGTGACATGATTTTTTCTTTATGTAAATGTCACCCCACGGGATTCTGCCAATACGATTTGACTTTTGTTACTGTTACAATGGACATCTAGTCTTTGCAGACATGCCACCAGGCTTCACATTAGAGCTTTATTATACACTGTGTGAAGCTTTTGAAATCTTGCATATAAGTAATACATCTCCCTTTTTACCTCTTCCCTCACCTCCCACCTTCTCTTAGTGTTGGACGTGTACGTGTTGAGCACCGACGGTCAGGTACAAGACTTCAGATTTCCACAGACGAACAAGGGCGGGGCAACTCTTCAGCTGTCCGCCAACACTGTGAAAGTCAACAGCAAAAATGGTGAGAAGATGCTACATTGGCAGATGCAACCTTCTTTCTGTCTTCCACACAATTACTATATCTTTATGTCTTTCAAATATTTCCCATAACAATTAACATTTTTGATTTAATTAGATATTTCAAAAGAATAGTAAGACGTCTGGTGAATAGTCTGACTGGCAATGCGTACAAGGGGCCGCTTGATGTACGTGTTGTCATAAGAGGGTTCTGCGTTGATGAAATTATTGAGACTGATGAGGTCTGCTGACATGATGCAAGTGCTCCAGAGATACTGTGTATTTACAGAAAACAAACCTTCAAGCGAACTCTGCACAGGTATTATAATGAGAACAACCGTGACTGCTGTGCCCGCAGTTGTCCTTGTTCGTATCAGCAGCCAAGTATAATTGGTCCCTCAGAGCTTGGGCTATTCACACAAAGAACTATAACCATAACAATAAAAAGATATCTTTAAATATAATTCCAATTTAAGTGGTAAGCAGCATTGTTGGGATCACTTTCAGAGCAGTTTCATAAACAATTAAAAAAAACAACTGCCAATCAAAATACACAAAAAGATTCCACTAGATATGAAGCACATAGGTCGGTCTTTGGTGCTGAAGGTTTCCCATGGTTCTTAGCTGATGTTCTCTTGACAGTTCTCAGGATAACATCAAACATATATTGACTCATTATTGATACATTTATTTCCTTAAAAGATAACTCTTCTCATACTAGAATGGTCCTCGAACTCCTCACGTCTTTGAAGAGTTTAATTCATCTAGACCCGGGTCGCCCACATCTGGCTCTCGAGGGCTGCTGGATTGAGAGGTTGCCAGATCATTGCAGGGCCACACATAAACAAACAATCACACACACGCCTGTGGGTAGTTTAGAATCAACAGTTAACCTAAGGTGCATGCTTTTGGATTGTGTGAGAAATCATGGAGAAAAAAAACGTATACCATCCGTGGAGGCTGAGGTGAGTGTAAAGACCACAACCAATTTTTTTTTTCAGCTTGGCAGGGGGAAATGATCTGTCACCCTTTCTGCCAGTCAGGTTTTACTGCTTGCATCCATGTTATTTGCTTGCACTTGTCTCATACATGTGCTCAGTGCACACGACTGGTGTTGCACACATGCAAGTACAGAAGCACCTGCCATCAGTTGTGTAGTGAATGAGCTCAATGGCCAAAATTGGTGTGTGTTGAAAAATAAGGTTTTTATTTGACACAGACTGCATGCTGCAAGAAGTAAAAGTAAAGTTAACATTGGTGCAAACAAATGGCAATGAAAGGCGATGACATGTTAGCCATATTTCCGTTACGTATGATTCAGATGGATTGTTGGTTCGCCGCTCAGACAATAGGTCAGGAAAACCCTGTTCAACCTTGGCTTTCAGTTAGCCTCTCGACATGGACACTAACATAAACAAGACTGCATCAAATCCACAGTGCATGTAAGTTAACTGCTAGTGTGTACGTTTGAATATATTTCTGTGGGGAACATCACGTAAGTTAATTGGTACCCAAACAGACAGACAGAAGGAACGTGAGGAAAGAAACCCCTAAAGAATTTAAAGGGGACCTATTATAAAAAACACTTTTTTTCTTGCTTTAACATATATAAAGTGGTCTTCCCTCAGCCTGCCAACTCAGAGAAGGAGGAAAGAAACCAAATTCTGCAGTGTCTGTACAGCCGCCCGGATGAGCCGTCCAGTGTGATGTGGCTTCTACGAGCCGTTCAGATTCTGCTCCCTTTCGTTACGTAACCAAAATGCGATTTACATAGGTTGGCCTCCGATGCGTGAAACCACGCCCACAACTAACTCCGCCAGCCGGAGCTTCCGCCATTTTTTCGTATCGGTGTATCGCGTCATCCAGGCAGCCAATCAGCACAGTGCCTCATTATCATAGCCTCCCCGCCCACTCAGAATCCCGCATAGATAATGAGGTTAGAGACTGGGAAGATAAAGACATGGCTCAGAGGCTGAATTTCTAATTTATTTAGCAAAAACAATCAAAAGCTTGTTTTTATGACATTCAAGGCCTGTTTAAAATAGGTGTTAGATGCCATAATAGGTCCCCTTTAAGTATTTTGTATATTAAGATGCATTTGTGCTTTTTTTGCTCTTTCCTCCAAATTTTCCAGGCATCCACTACTCCAGCTTTGGGGTTAGGGTTTTCCTCCTCACTTCTAAAGTAATAATAATAATAATAATAAAAATAAATTTAATTTATAATGCACTTTCCATTCGGAGAATCTCAAAGTGCCACAAAAAAAAAAAAAAAAAAAAAAAGTACAGTTATTGTAGCCTGGTATGAATCTGAGGTATGAAGTTGGGGGCCAATAAAGCAGAATAATTCTACACTGATCTGGGTCTGTGACGTCATAGTACCCTGCAATCAAATCTTCAGGCCAAGGCTGCCTCCACTACTTGAGTGCTGTGATATCAGAGTACTTGAGTTGATAGTAACTCCCCAATAATTGTTTTTTAAGAAAAAGTGAATATAAAATACTACTACTAATATCTCCCCATTAAACAACCAGCATCTTTAAAGTAAATTAGCCCTCAGTTATTTCATTCATGTTGCCTTCAAATGCCTCTTTCAGCATGTCTGTTGGTTCTTCATGCTATTATTCTTCGTTTTTTGTTGTTTTTTTTTCCTCAAAAGCAATCTATCCCATGCAAGAGATAGAAACACTGGAATGCTTTGGTTAAATATGAATTTGAAAGAAAATAAATAAATGAATAAAACATTTATTTGGGATCACAGCTGTTTCTTCAGAATGGTATATTGTTTTCTTTTGTATGGCTATTTCATAGCTTTGCCTTTGATAAGCCATTGTGTTTATTATAATTTGGTGACTGAGGATTAAAAGTATTTATATAACTCAATGCAATAGTAAAGAATGATTTGATTATGTCATCAACTGTGTGCATAGAAAAGGAGTATCTGTGATATGATGAAGTGTCTAACAACACAGAAATGCATCTCATCTGTCTCCGTACTCAAATGAGCAAAACATTAATACTATTAGCGCTATTAGCGCTATAAGAATCTTTTTAATCATTTCTAAAGTGCAAATTCAAAGGATGGCAAAGAGCCTTTTAATGCTTTGAATATACACTAAGCAGTGACCGAGTAAGTGGTGTATTTTTGTTGCATTGTTGTGAGTTTTGCTGCATATCTGATGATTTTCTTAATTTTTTTCCTGCAGGTGTGGCCAAGTTGGTCTTTGTGCTTTACAAGCACCTGGGTCAGTTCCTCAGCATGGAAAATGCCACTCTGAGGGGAATGGGGGACCTGAACAAACACAACCTCTCTCTCACCGTCAACTCCCACATCCTGTCGGCCTCCATCACAAAGGAGTCCAGCCGCGTGTTTGTGGCCGACCCCGTGATCTTCACACTGGAACACCTGGACGTAAGACCCCTCTTGAGATTCACCCAGAGCACATTATAGAGCTGGGCTGTGGCAAATGCTGAAATGATTTCACTCCCATTTACAGTGATGGTTAAATCTAGCACTTTGTGTGTTGTGGGGAAAAAAAGAACATTTATGAGAAGGCTTTCGTGTAACTTACACTGATGAGACATGTAGATAAAAGTTGCTGTTTTGTGTTTTGCTTTGAACCTGAAATTATCATGATCTCATATCTCCTTATCTTGTCAAATTTTGATTGTTTTTAACGTTTATTTTTAATCCTAAGCAATTATCGCTAACCAAATTATTTTAACTGCTTAGATAATAATAGGTCAGGCGGCGTAATTATCATCTAGCACTGACATCCTGTAACTTTAGTTAAATATAAGAACATATAAAGTGTGTCTGTCCACAAAGCTGTAAGTTTAATAGTTGTTTTTCTTTGCTTTTGTAGAAGGAACACTATTATAACCCCAACTGCTCCTTCTGGAACTACTCGGAGCGAAGCATGATGGGATACTGGTCCACTCAGGGCTGCAAACTGCTGGAAACCAACAAAAGCCACACCACTTGCTCCTGCAGTCACTTGACCAACTTCGCCATCCTCATGGCTCATCGAGGAAATGTGGTAATTGCACCTTACCTAGTGTTTTGCATGGGCTATTTTCTCCTTTCTGTTACTTCTTCTTCCTACTATCCCTCCGAGTGATTTGTGCACTCACAGCCAGATGGAGAGTGGCATTTCAGAGGAGATAATTTGATAATAGCTGGGGGAGAAGGTAAAGGTGGAGCGAAAGGTAGGAAACAGGCAGGAACTGTCATTTTAAAAGAGGCAGACTGTAGATCAGGATAGGAAGTGGCACAGCATTATCGAAGGCAATTATACTTTACCTGTGGTCCGTGTCTAATATTCTTCCTCCATGCACGTGTCCCTGATTATCATGGGAAACAGTGTAGCCTCGGCTTTAACTTATGTTTTCACCCTTCTTGAAGTGGTGCAGAATCCATTTGGTCACAAAATGCAATTATAATCCAATTACAAGATAAGTAGTATGTATAGCGCGAACCTAGCCAGTAATAAATGTAGAGGATAAGTTTGTGGTTTGTTTAATAATACATCCCAACTCCTGAACTCTGTGCCTGTCATCTGTCTAAACCTCAATCTTAACCACAGTTTGAAACCAGAGCCCAGCGGCTGGGCTTGGCCTCACACCGATCACCCCTACACATCGCCTCAACTGTGACTCCTGGCCTCAATAAAATTACAAATATCACAAGAGGAATTACCCCTTCTTTTAGGCCATCATGGCTCAGAGTCATATTTTGGTCAGGTCCCCTTTTTTATATTTGCCTGAGGGCCATAATGAAACACATTCAGGTTTTGATCTTTTAAAATACTGCATGGTTTTACCTCACAATGCACAGATTTGAAGCAGCATGAGGCAAGTTTTCTTCTGAAGGCACTTTCTGTAAGATGTTCTGCTTGAAATGATGACTGATCATGTTCAGTTTGAATACAGAATGTCATCAGGTTCAATTAAAGCTTATTAGTTTGTAAAGTTTGAATTACACTAATCAATCAAATGTCCATAAGAACACTAGCGTAGATCCGACTCTGACAGCAAGTTTGCTATTGAACTCAACGAGAATTGCTTTCCATAATTTAGTGTGTGTAAATATGTAAGCTTTAGTTTAATTATAGCAATTAATAACAATTATGTCAACATTCAAAACATCAAAAGGCTTTTCCTTTTTTTTGTCTGCATATATATCAATGGTTATTGCCTATCTGGCAAAAACCTTTTTGTTAGTATATATGCATTTCAATCTTGCAGCAGTTTTATATTGTGTGCAGGTGTCTGTGATTATTAGAGTTCATATTGCAAGACAAAAACACACAAGACAGATTGTGTGTTTCCATTTTCTCAGTAAAGATTTATATTGTTTCCATGAGGGCTGAGTTTACACTTCAAGAACGATTATGTGCTTAAAAGGCCTGCCCCGATAATGACAAGTGCAAATGTGAAGGTCAGCCCTTGCTTTGTTGTGTGACCCTGCAGAGGGAGGGGAGCCTGCATGAGGTCCTTCTGACCGTCATCACCAGGATGGGCATCGCCGTGTCTCTGGTGTGTCTGGCCATCAGCCTCTTCACCTTCTGCTTCTTCAGAGGTCTGCAAAGTGACCGCAACACCATCCACAAAAACCTCTGCTTCAACCTCTTCATTGGCGAGCTTCTCTTTCTCGTGGGCATCAACATGACGGAACCAAAGGTACAGTGGAAATTGCACTGCAGCAGTTCTTAATTTTCAAAGTGTCATCTGTTGTAATTAACCTTTGTGACTGAATTTCCTGCTCACTTTTGCATCTAATTTGCAAAAAAAAAAAAAAGGGGAATAAATTAACAAGAATCTGATTGGAATAGCAGCACCTTTTTCAACTAGAAACATTATCATTATTACCATTATTAGGTTATATTATTATTATTTTTTTTTTTTTCACAATACTTTAGTAGAGGTAAGAATGGAAAAACGTAGAAGTTTAGAACTGTGTGTTTGTAAACCCATCAATGTCATTGTCAATACCAGCAAATCAACAAAGAAAACATTAATTTTCAAATGATTGACTAAACGGTGTGTTTTGCTGCTAGCTGGTGTGCTCCATCATCGCGGGGGTCCTCCACTTCTGTTTCCTGGCTACATTCACCTGGATGTGCTTGGAAGGCGTGCAGCTTTACCTCATGCTTGTGGAGGTGTTTGAGAGTGAGTTCTCGCGCAGAAAATATTACTACAGCTCTGGCTACCTCATCCCGGCACTGGTGGTGGGCATCTCGGCAGCCATCGATCACAGAAGCTACGGCACACAGCAAGCGTAAGTGTGGTTCAAGTTCTTCTTCTTTGCAATGGTGGGATAAAAAAAAAAATCCTGAGTGTTTCCACTGAGATTCATTCTCACATGTGCTGCATGGTGTGTGCTAATGAAAGTGATATCACAAACGCTTGTCCACGTCTGCCCCTTGGCAAATTTGCAGCCTGTCACTGCTAAAAGAGGAGCCTTTGACTGTAGCAGCGGCATTAATTAATGTCCTGGCTATCTGCACTGGCTTGCCAGTATTTTATTCTTTGGATGTAGATAATTGCTGCCCTTGTCAGTAAAAAAGTTTAAACACTTTTCTGTTGGTCTTCATCCAAACAGCAGTCTCTATGATTTGTAGGAGTGCAATGCTCCTATTTACTGGATTTAGGTAACCTTCCTTTTCCAATCTTGTTTTTTTTTATTGCTATACTCTTAACTTGGTTTCAGTTTCAATTTAAACACAGACCAAGATGCAATTCATTCTTGTCTAGTATATATTGTTTACTATTCAGAGTCTTAGGCACACACAGCCATCTCACATTTGCAGACTGTGAAGTCATGAGTCCAATAACCACTGTCTTTTACATTCTCATGGCACGAGGCCAACACTCCTTTAAGGTTGGGTTTTCTTCTCTGCGGTCAGGGGAGACACTATTCAGTTGCTGTAGCTGATCATCCTCCCTGCTCTTCTGGACACTGATCGATGAGACGCAACTTTGTTTTGGCCCTGAGATGATTTAATGAACTCAACATTATATTCTGCATCTTGCAGATGCTGGTTGAGGGTGGATAACCATTTCATCTGGAGCTTCATCGGACCCGTAACCATCATAGTAATTGTAAGTTTTGTATAATCAGTTCTTCACTTTCAAAGGGAGCTTTGAAAAAGTTGATAGATTTTCAATCCGTGTGTGTGTGTGTTAGGGGAGTGGGGGGCCTCTTAACTCTGTTTTCTCAGATCAATTTGCATGAAAGAAAAGTGGTCCCATTATAGCTGACACAAGGACATCAGTGTCCACTCAGCTATGAAATCTTCTGAAATCAGAATTGTTGAGCAGCAACAACTTAGAGCTGTTTGGTCCTCTTTGTGCATCTAGAGTATACTCCCTTCCTGCAATCGAGAGGAGAAATCGTTTCAGGCATGAAGGTCATTTGCTCAGTGGGAAAACAAGGATGATGCTGGTGGGGGGTGAACATGGAAGTAATGAGTGGGTGGGCCAGACATCTATTTCCACAGCTCGTATCCCTGCTGAGGATCATGATGCATCCCCAGCCAATCCGAGCGCACGGACATCTCCATCTTCACCTCTTAATATTTCATGCAGAGTGCAGGGTGTTCATAACGCGCATAGACAGGCGCGCAACATCCTTGCACACGGGCCTGAACAAATGACCAGTGCCTATACACACGGCAGCACGGATCTAAATCTGTCCGAAGGCTGTAAAACACATTAAACGTTGAGACAAGCCACATTCGTAGCACTGGTTTTATCTGCCTTTTTTGGCTGAAAAGTGAGAGACCAGAAAACTGCCAAAGTTGTTCCCTTAGAGACTAAGCATATGGGGGGGGGGGGGGTAGTGGCGAGTCCACATGCAGGCAGCCTCAGCTTTCTGCAGAGTGCCTCCCAGCTTTTCGCCTCACTGTCCCTCTGTCTGTCTGTCTCATTGGATCTGTGTCATCACTTAGAGCTGTGTTAAATGCATCTGCAGCCACTCGACTCATGTGGACGCAAATTGGCCCCAGTGGCTAGGAGACAAAACTCTGATCTAAAAGCCTCTTTTTTCATTTCTTAGTCACTCTTTTCTACCATCGTTGCCCCTCCTGTTTTTGGTTTACAAATGCATTTCGCTTAGACTTTTGTTTCTATTTAAACACGGTGGTCTGTTGCCTTGTAGTTTTTCAGAATGAAACCACATGAGGTAATAATAAATAATAATAATAAAAATTGAGAACAAAGCATTTTAGAAACTGAGCGCTACTATTAGGTTGTTATGTTTTCTTGCAAAGTCTTTGCCTTTATTTTTCCTTCACATACAGGATTTCCTACATTTTAAAAATGCATGCTTGGGAACATTTGAAAGGTTAAATATGGTATCGAGCCAAATTGAAGCTCATCCCCTCCCTCCCCCTTTGTGGCTACGGGCCCTGCAGTGCTCGCAGAGAAACATCTTGAGAGCATGGAAATCTTTCTGGATGTATGGACTGAATCACTTAAATGTTTTTCCTGGCCCCAGTAAAACTTGCTTTTAAAATATGGAATTCACCTCCGTGCTTTCCTCTCTCAACGCGTCTGGGGATTCTGGCCGTAACGCGTTAGATCTGTTTGGACTTTTTTTTTTATTGCACACATATTCTCATATGTTTTTTCATTTTAAGCACTCAGTGTTTGGGATTGACTTCACGACAAACATGAGAGCAGATGTAAACACTGAGCATATCTTAGGATGAAGCCTTGAGCGGCGTGAAACAGATCAAAATGAAAGCCATGTCTGCTGTTTTTTTTGCCATGAAAGTCAGCATGCTTCGTGATCATCACAGAAGCATCAAATTTTCATAGGTCTCTCGCTGAAGGTATGAGTGTGTTGCACACTATATGGCCAACACCATAGCATGAGTTAGTAATACATTCTGTTAAAATCCTTATGTTTTAATATATTAGTAATGGTAACCCAATTATATAATTATATATATATAGCTGTCCCATGTGTATTTATTTCAATTTGAATTCTGAATACACCTTTCCTTGTTCATCCTTAAACATTTTTCTGAAGTAATACATATATACAAGGTTTTTACTTAGAGTATCTTAGTGATACACATAAATAACATTTAGTGCTGGGGCTGTGGCGCATTGCTGAGAGTAGGTCGTCCTCCAATCTGAAGGTCAGTGGGCCAAACAATTCATAATCCTGCCCAAGCAACACTCCGCCTGTTCAAGAGGCCTTTCAGTCGAGTCTTGCTTTCCATTAAGGTAGCACATCTCGGCGCACTTACACGCCGTCTAGTCAGACATCTGCTAATAAGACATGGACCGTTTATCTTGAGATAAAAATCATCTTCCCTAAAAAATGTTCAGAAATACTGAACTCATGAGTCTACAGAGGAACAATAATATGGATTTAGATAAACTAATATAGTTATCTAACCGTTTGACATTTTTATTACCTTCTTTTCTTTGTCTTGAGTCTTGCGTCTCATTTAGGATTAAATTTACATAGAAATGGAGAGGAACTAAGAAACATGTTTGGCATTTATGTTGAATAAACTTTAGAATCACTTTATCGTTGCATTCATCATGTGCAAAAGTGACAGTTTTACTCATAGATTTAGTATTATATTTTGTCATTATGAGTCCAAAATGTGTGATTTATGCACAGAAAGGTAAAATATATGCATTCAATCATTTCAATCATCACTTTGGAAATTCTATGTGTTTTGTAAATGTTTTATTTATTTATTCTTGTGTTTTGATTTATATTATACACATTTCCAGTGTGTCTTTCAATAATAAAAGTTCATCTTCTTAGTTTTGCCCTGCTATGTGGATCATGCAGTGCACCCTACTTGGATATGTGATGTCTCTTTAGGTTAAGCTTTAAAAAAATGTGTCTTACAATGGAACTGCCTTGAGCAAAACACAGAACCCAACAAAATACTATATAGAGTACATGTATATAAAAACAAACAGTGTTTACGTGTTTACATTAAGTGGTACGCTCAAAAACCATTGTAAAATTCTTCCTAAAACCTAGGCAAGGTTAAAAGAGGCACCATGCACGTATGGATCTGAATACCCTTCCTCTTCGCTGCTGCCAAAAGGAATTGAACGCCTTCCTAAGTGCAGTCCGTTAACCCTGACACACATCTGTTTTGACAGGTCAATGTCATCTTCCTGGTGGTGACAATGTACAAGATGGTGAAGCATTCCACCTCCATGAAACCCGATTCGTCCAGGCTTGGGGGTATCAGGTGAGGGGTGTCACTCTAGGAGATTAAGAGGTTATTGCTGCTTGCTGTGAGACAGTGTTTGTCTGTGTCTGCTGAAAGTATGCAGGGGTTGGGGGGGACGAATCATTTATGTATGAGTGTGTGAGAAAAATAATATGCATCATCAGTGCATCTGCCTTCACGTTATCTTTTCAAAAGCTGGATTTGATCCACATTTATTAGATTTTTCAAACCAGACCAGCCGTTTTCTTGTTCTTATTTTAGTGCAGTCAATCAATAGAGCCTCCTTTTTAGCTCAATGCGAGTATTATTGGATGAATATAGGGGTATATTGCCTCTTTTCTTTATGACTTTATTTCTGACCTTTGGCTCTTTTTTTTTGCTGTGCTCATATAGTTTTTAAGCATCTGTGGAAGAAGGATTCTGACAACAAGCCTTGTAGATTTCAAGATTTAAAAAAAATACGAACCGGGGTCTCCATCTTGCCTCTCGTCGTCGGCTGCATGCGGTTGATAAAATGGAAAAATCCTTGACCATTTCTCAGCTTGGCGCCTTGTTCAGCAGTATGTTTGACGGCTTGCCAGCATATGTTATGTGGGTGTTTGATTTTAGGCAGCTACTATGATTTTGGTTAAAAAAAAAAAAAAAAGGCATTTAATTGGCTTTCAGGTTTGTTTTTAGGACAGAAAAATGCCACATTTCTGCAATGCTAGAATTTTAAATTATAACAAGCAGTCAAAACTCATTAACTCCCATAAAATTACAGTCTAGTTCAAATTTAGCTGTATTAAGTTTATACTGTACGGTATGTTGAGTTGTAGAGGAGGAAATAATTGGCTGCATTTGGTGTGATTTCTTTTTTTTTTTTTTTTTTCAGACAATGAAATGCCCTTGCACATAAAATACACAGAGACAGAATATCTGATCCAATGTGATTTTTTTTTTGGGGGGGATTTCTTTTTCAGTTCATCTTTACAGCTTTACCTTATTTCTCCCAGGGTTCACCGTCTCTGTCTCTGGTTGGCTCAGCTCTCTCTTGTGCATCAGTAACAGCGAGCCATTGTCTCTGTTAAGTTACTTTATATCATCTAGGATCTCCCCAGAAGGCGAAGAGAAAAAATTGCTGTGTGTGCATACTCTACAGCCAGCAACTCAGAGTAAGACTAGGGAAATAGTTTTTGACTCATATTAACTCCAACAAGTGGAAAAGCATATGAGGATGTGTTTTTGTGTGTTTATATGTGTGTCTGTGTTCGTTTGTGTGTGTGTTTCTTTTTAAAGGTGTAGTCCAGGAGTAGTGAAACATCACACCAAGCAAAGATGTAACTGAGCACAGTTTTCCTCCTTCACTTGTCAACATCACTCTTCCTCTTCGTTTGCAGGTCATGGGTGTTGGGAGCATTTGCACTGCTTTCGCTGATGGTTCTGACTTGGACCTTTGGCTTGTTCTTCGTCAACGAATCCTCCATCGTGATGGCCTACCTCTTTACCATTTTTAACACGCTGCAAGGGATGTTCATCTTCATCTTCCACTGTTTACTCCAGAAAAAAGTAAGATGTTTCCCTGTGTGATTAATAAAGTGCTTTTTCCTGTGTGATCAAGGACAGCTACCAAACATTGGCCTCTTTAATGACCCTTAAATTCATCCAGTTTAAACATCACTGGTTTTTAAAGGAGAGGACATAGCGGTAGTTTTAGCCAATCTTCTACTACTAAATAATAATACTTAATAATACTAAATAAATGATTAAAAATTATGAATTTATCAGTCGGTTAACAGAATCATTGATCATGCTGTTTTGTTAAGTTGCTTTTCATGCATGAATAGAAGTTTCTTCTTTCAGCTTCTCAGGTCTGGAGTTTTTTACTTTTCTTTTTTTTTGAATAAATAAAATAATAAGACATTATTTTAAGTTTACACTATTAAACAAAAGAGAAGGAGGACAATCATTGTCAGTGGACATTCAGCAAAAAACTGCCTTTTTCTTTCAAAATCAGTTTTATTGCAGACACAGATCATTGATATTGCAGTATTTTGATAATTCTCCACTGATACTTTTTCATATTCCTAGTTAGCAACACCCAGATCAGTGTGCATCCTTAATATTTGTTGCACAGTTTGCGTTTCCCAGTCTTAACAGGTATGGCATTTAAACTGCTGTCAGCTGGCTGCCATTTGGTAACGATTTGGGATTTGCTGCTCTCATGAGGGAAGAGGAGTCACAGTCTGAGTCTGTGTGCTCACTGTGTCCTGATATTTCGCTCCTCTGCAGGTTCGGAAAGAATACAGCAAATGTTTCCGTCAGTCCCAGTGTTGCGGCGCGCTACCGGTTGAGGGTTCCCACAGCTCAACTAAAGCTGTCACATCTCGATCCACAGCCCGCTACTCATCTGCTACACAGGTACGCCAGCAGGAACCAGATAAATCTGAGTTTAGATTCAGAAAGGCATATGCAACAGAGCCACATAGTTTTATGGTTAATATCAGCTTTCTACAGCTGTGCGTGTTTATGGGGAGCTCTGCTGTAACAGCACATAATTACTTATAATTTTTAGGTTTTTGAAGTAAAAGTCTAGTCATTTTTGAACAATGTCGGCCAACTCCATGAAAAGATCAAAAGGGAGAGTAAATTGTATTCATGATGCTTCTGTACTTAGAAGATTATTGTTATTATGCACAAATAGCTTCCAGAAAGCTTCTGACAGAAGTGTGTTGGCTACAAGACACAAAAGTACCAAACTGTTGATTTTGGTTGTTGATAAAAGAGAACCTAGAAGATCATGTTTTTTCATGTTTTCTGTCTCTTTGATATTTGATATTTATATTTATCTCTATCTTGTGTACGGTGTCCTTGAGTGCAAGAAAGGCGCGAACAAATAAAATGTATTATTTTACTTTTATTTTACTCGCAGGGATTCTTAGAGGCCAAAGTTCCATCTTTCTGTCTGTGAAACCAATCTCCTTAGGGGTTCCATATGAATACGGTCATATTTTCAAATAAGTGACACTGCGGCACAGTGCTTAGTCACAGTGCCTATTCAAGCTTTATTAAAGCTTTGATAACGGCTCCAAAGAAGGGACACAACTCAGTTTTCAGGAATCACAAAATGTTACAGGACAGGGTGGCTCACAAACTGTCTTTGTGAATTGAATTTTTTCTATCCTGCTTGGTCAGCAGGTCACATTTCACATGGAGAAAGCAGGTTTTGTTCCATCTTAGAGATCATAGGGGGGAAAAAAACAACAGCTTCTCTGGAGTGACATTTTATTCTCTTCTTAATCCTTCATCATTTATTTATTTACTTCATAAATAAATGCTTTTGCCACCATTTATAACCAATAGATTTTGTGAAATATTCTTCAAAAGTAATAAGAGCTTGCGATTAACTCTGATGAATCAGTTTCTCTGCAAGACCTCATAACTTCACAACATCAACCTTGAAAGAAATTTTGTACACACCAGAGAAATGTTGTTTGGCTTCATTATGTTTGACTATGCGGTAATCTGTTATACAAACAAGTTTTCTTTTTTGACTTACAAGGTTTTCATCCGACAGCGGCTCTTGCTCTTAGTGTGAGAAAAAGAGCTACTCGGGACCAGTCTCTCAAATTACAAACTCAAAAGATTCTCGGCGCATCCATTTTCGGTAGCAGTTGGATCAATAGCGCATTGTAGCACAAACACGCCGCCACGCAGCGATTGGGTTGACTCTTGTATACGGCTGCGTGTTTGAATCACAAATGCACACAGCGACTCAATAACCTGGGGCCAAGAGCCGTGGAAAACAACAGCACCACGTCGAGTCCTGATCAGTGACTGTTTTTTTTTCTCGACGCAGAGCCGCATTAGACGGATGTGGAATGACACTGTGAGAAAGCAGTCGGAGTCCTCCTTCATCTCAGGCGACATAAACAGCACCTCCACGCTCAACCAGGGTAAGCAACCTTCTTTTTTTTCCCCCCCATCATCAATGAACCGCTAACATGAGAATCAATCTTTTTGTGATGACGCTCCCTTGTTACAATTGTCACTTCAATGGACGGATCATCAACGGCTCTGAGGTAGCTGAGTAAAGAGGAAGATTAGACCTGATTTCATGTTGCATTTCTCCCAGCGGCCAGCAGTCATAAATTACAATAAATACTGTCAAATTTTGCAGCATTTTCTCACATGCTCCTGCTAGCCTGGAACGTCTTAAAGAAGAAAAACCGGAGACGGGTAAAAAGGTGCAAAATTTAGTGAGATATAAAATGTTATAGGTAAAGACTTGAGTTCTTGTAACGACCCTGGCTGGAGAGATTGATTGTGCGGCAGCCTCCTAAATCATCTTCTTCCCAAAGTGAATGTCAGGGTGGAAGGAAGGGGAGGGAGATGAGCAAAGTCAGGTGGAGGTTAGAGCAGGTTTTTGGGAGTGATCCCAGTGTCATGAAGCTCAGTCTCCGGACCGTGCCAGTACAGATTTGGCTTCAGTTCTTTTTCCTTTCTTTTTTTTTTTTTTTTTTTTCCAAAAAGAAACTTGCCAGTGCAGTTTCTCAGCAATCCTTCCAAATAACTGAGGATAGTTATTATATTCCCCAGGGCTTACAGAAGCACGCTGGGGTTGATGGGGATACTGTGTTATCCGTGGCAGGCCACTCAGACATGTTTTGTCTACTGCTTGGACTGGAGGAGTTTGTTTAGATGAATTTGTTTCATATACACACTGCAGCTGATTGTGTTGCTATGGTTTGGTTAACATTTGTCGCTGTAATATTGTTTGTCAGTTACATCAGCACGCTGTTTGAATGATAGCATCACTTTGACCAGCGTTTCCATGTGTGCTTTGTCCATGATAGAAGGCACACGGCACTTTGGTCATAAGTCTCCCGCGGTGTCAGACTACAGAGAGTGGATATCAGTGTTTGTTTATGTCCACAGTCACCCAAAGCAGCACCGCAGTCGCTGAAAGAAGGGACCTTTCACTCTCTTCCTCTGCTGATTTCCGCCTTCTGATTTTTCTCCATTTCTGTCTCTCTTCCTGTTATTTCAGGGATGACTGGCAACTACCTCCTAACTAACCCTCTCCTCCGAACCCACGACACTAACCCTTATAACAACCTGCTGGCAGAAACAGTGGTGTGCAGCAACCCTTCCCCACCGGCCTTTCACTCCCCAGGTGCACATCCACCCTCCACTTTCCTTTTCTTTCTTTCTTTCTTGCAGACATTTGTGGTTCTTTTCAATCACACATGCAGCATTTTCAGAGATTTGCATGTTCAACCAGTGGATAGAATTAGCTTAGCATAAATGGTAGAAATAAATTAATATGTTAAACTTAAAAAAAAAGGGGGGGGGGAAGAACGAGCATAGCTCTGGAAACAAAATCCACCTGTTTTTCTAAAACTCCATAATTAGCATGTTTTATCTTGTTTTTCTTAAAACAATAGGTTGTGGGGTTTAACAGAGATCACAGTAGCTGTACTAACATAATCTATCAGCTCCTCAAAAGCATCTTAATTAGCATTTGTTTAATCCCTACAAAAACAGCAATTTGCCACTTTGTCTGCTAGGTTATCTGCCACTCTGCCGCTTGGATTTGAGTAGTTCTCAAGCAACCAGCAGAGATAGGAAGAACGTTACTGGGCTTGTTCAGTGAATTATCATATTTATACAACAGTACTTGTACAATAAATAACACAAATACATGTTGAATATTGGGGTTTAAAGGTGGCTTCAGTGGGATGTTGTTGTTTTTTTGGGGGTTTTTTCCACAGTCGGATTAATGGTTTTACTGCCGCCATCAGACTGCACGTTATCTTGAGATAACCTTCTCCTGGCTCGGGCCTCGTATTCAACGGACACAATAGTGATAACAGTTTTCTCATCTGCTGTAATGCTTGGCCAAAAACCAAATTCCTCTCAAAATGCTCAACTACTCCATAAATGTCTTTTAGATTTATAAAAAATATGAATGTTGTTGGTGTGAAAATACATGAATGATAATTGCACAAGACATACTGGTCAGTTTTTCTTCTTATTTGCTTCTTCTCCGTATTGTTAATCAAAATCTGAATCATTGATTGGTCTTATCCATGCAACTTCCTCTTTGCAAATATATTAACAGACATACTATAAATGTTAACGCTTTATCATTAAATCTACTTGAAAATCGTCCCTCTGTTAAATTCAACTCCTGTCTCTTGGTCCATATCATTTATCCCGTTATCAAGTATAAAATATCTGAGATAGTGACAACTTGTTGAAATCTTTACATTCACTCGAGATTAGACGGGAGTTTGAACGGCGCTGGTGTTTTTGTGACCTAGTTTCTCACTTGAAGAGCAAAAGAGACCCAATCAAAGGAGAAAAACAGAAGCACATGACGCAACGCGGGCAGAGTTGCAGGCCTCAGTTATTCACAGGCATTTGATCATAAAAGAGAATGCACAAGAATGGCGTTATGGCAAAAGCGCGTACGGAGCGGATATGCCGATTAACCTGCTTTACTCGCTGTGGTGTTGTTTTGTGCTGCGAGCTGGCTCACAGCACATTGTTAGCACTTCACACTTGGAGATAATGAAGCAGAGCTGGGACCAAATGATGTCTGCACAGAAAAATCAGCGATACTTTTTAATGTGATTTTTTTTATTTATTTATTTCTTCATTCTGTTTGGGGGGTTTGGGAGCAGTAGGGATTTAATCCAAGTGTGGATTTAATGCTATAAATTGTTTACCTGCTTAATCTTTTTTGGATAAAAACATGTTAACCCTGGAGCATAGAAGACGGTTACATGTAAAAAAAAAAAAAAGAAAATAATATTTAATTAGCAGATCATTTTCAGTGTGAGCATAAAGCTCTCCCTTACCTGTGGAAATGCTTTTCTGTCGCCCTGGAGCGAACTGCTGGAGTTAGCTATGTTCAAAGCAGGCACAACAGAGGGACTGCTACACATACTTTATTAAACAGCAAATGCAAATGTGGTGACTGAAAAAGATTTAAAAAAAAAAAAAATTGAGGATTTAACATATGGAATGTCGTTTGAGTGGAGCAGGAGCAGCGTGACACACAAATGTCAAAACCTGGTGTGAATATCACCAGCTAAGTATGACATATGCGTAGAAACACTGTCAAATTTAACACAAGCTTCTTTTATAGTTGCCTGCCATACTGATTACGTTTAGTTCCTGCAAAAGGACGAGCCTGTCTTCTATTATAAGTGTATTAATACTAAGTAATACTCTGCAGATGTTCATCCAATGCAATAAAATTGGAAAGGGGAACATCTTGGATGAATCTCTGCTGGAACGGTTCCCAGAGTGCAGCTGTCGCCATGTCCAGTTGAATTCTGTTCACATCATTTCCCTCTCTCCCAGTAGACAATACCTGTCTGCGGAAAAATCACAGCCTGTGCATAAACAAATGCAAATTTGAAAGAAGCATCCATCGAGAGATGTGTTTAATAATCGCTCCACCAGCATTACCACATCCTCGCCCTGCCCTTTTGCTCTCTGTGCTCTTTTTACTCTTTTTAGAAATGTCTTTGATATTGTTGCAAGAGCTTTTTTTTTTTTTCAGTTACCATCCATTTTTCTGACATACGTTTGAAACCTAACACTACAGCTAATCCCCTTTTGTGTGCAAAAAAACCGCCTGCAATGACACCACCCTCACACTATAAAATGTCACTCTTCACTGTCGCTTAACAGACTTGCGGCGTAGCCAGTAAAATCCTCATCAAATGAAATCAGTCTTTTTTGCTTTCATCCCGCTATACTTCAGCTTAGTCACAGAGCTGCGCAAACAGTCCATTTTTTGCAAGTATGTGTTTTGCATTTTGTTCACATAAAATCAACAGATGAGTTAAAAAAAAAAATCATATTTTATCATTTCGTTTGAAAATATTCTTTCTTTTACTGAAGACTTGTTTAAACAAAAGATTGTGCTTGCTACTGAACTTTTTTCACCTGCAGAGTCCTGGATTCAGTTGTCCTTGATTTGGCTTTTAGCAAACCGGTAAAGACGTATTCTTATCCTCTGAACAGTTAAAGCAGACGTGGGCTAAATTGTAGTTTAAGTGCAAGAACAAAATCCAAGTTGGCTCAGCTGAATCCAGGCTGAATGTTACAAGCTTCCACTTTTGCCTTATTTTACTGATTTTGTTGTTTCTGCTGCAATTGTTTTACTTTTGTTTTGTTTTTTTCTTTTGGCAAATCAGCTGTTCTTAGGCCAGATAGCCTGAGCAGACACACTTGATGTGAGTGGTGGCAAAGTGAGTCATTGCACGGTGCCTGTGTGTCGTGGTGTGTGGGGGTTGCTGCTGTGCTCATGGGACCCCCAGAGCAGTGAGGTGGCTGGCCATCTGTGTTTGACATTATCCTATAGTCTTGCCTTCTTTTAACAGGTGGAATGTTTTATTCATTGCTAATGCCACAGCATTTCCTCATCAGCTTGTATCCATCTATGCCTTTTAGTTGCTTCATTTACCATTTCTCCTGCTGCTGTGTTGTTACATGGTCATGAGCTGCTTTATAATATGTTGCTGTACTATATTCTTTTTTACGTTTGAAGTCATCTTTTGTTCTCATTTCTCTTATATTGTTCAGGATAAGTACTTACATTGGCTTTATCGACAATATTATTCAATAGAGAACTAAAATGATGGAAAGCTAATTGGGTACTCCTTTGGAGTTTTGTGAGTTCAATGGATGAATTTTGTACAAAATGCAAATTAACTTGGGGGCTAAAGAGCCCAGGCATGACGTGTCCTGAGCAGTATCAAGTATATGTGGATGTGGTTTAGTGGAGATTGTTTTGTTTTTCTCCAAATGCGAAAAGTGAGATCTTACCTGCTGTTCTTGCCTTCTTTCCAGGACAGCACTCTCTCAACAACAGCAGGGACATCAGCGCCATGGACACCCTCCCCCTTAATGGTAATTTCAACAACAGCTACTCCCTGCGTGACGAAGACTATGAAGCTGTGGGTGTACGAGCCCCAGGTGACCTCGGGGGCTTGAACCTGGATGATGCGGCCTTTGAGAAAATGATCATATCTGAGATTGTCCACAACAACCTAAGGCCCCGCGGGGCTCCCAAAGTTCGTGAAACCCCAAGGGAGAAGGACAGGGCCCTGCCCCCCCAGTTGAGGGTGACAGTGGACCAAGGCGGTGGAGGGAGCGGAAGTGAGGATGACGCCATTGTGGCGGATCATGCCGAGGCCTCGTCCCCTCAGAGAGGAGGTGGAAAAGGAGGCCACACCACCCTCGAGCTGCTCCTACACCCCCACCATAAGGAGGTGCTGGACGCCCCCCTCCTGCCCCAGAGGACTCACTCTTTGCTCTACAGCGCCCAGAAGGCCCCCAGACACCTGGAGGGACAGAACGGCCAAGGCTCCGAGACTGTTACTGCAGTGGAGGACACGGGCTCTCAGTCACCAAACAATAATAGAGACTCCCTATATACGAGCATGCCAAACTTGAGAGACTCTCCATCGCCTTCAGCGTCACCTTACCCGCCGGAGGAGGAGGAGGTGCTCTCACCCTCACCTCAAAGCGACAGTGAGGATGCATATCATAAAAGCATGCCTGAGCTCGGCGATGCACCTCAGCCTCTGTCCTACTACCACATAAACCGAGGCACCAGCGACGGGTGCATCCTCCCACCCAACAATGAAGACTGTGCGCAGGAGGAAGAGGCGCCCAGTGACGGACAAATGCAGCTTATCACCAGCCTCTGATCGAGCCATTTTTGTTTGCACAGGTTTTAACAGATTGGTGCTTTCAGCTGTTGTCAAAAGACCCTCGCTCTGCACATGCCCTTCCTTTCAGAACAGGAAGTGAAAAGTTGCTTGTTGGAAAAAGGAGTGAATAAATGACCTTTTGCACACGGATATTGTTAACACACAAAACACATCTAATGGAGGCCGGGAAAATGTGGGCGGTGGAAGCTCTGCAGTTGGACTAATGAGGTGCAGTGGACAATACAGAGGCCACAGTTTGATGGTCGAGCATTTTCGTTGTATTGGAAGAAAAATTGAATAAGTGTTATAAAAAAAAAAAATACTCGAAGCAAAGAACCATGAAACTTCTGACATATCCCTGGGGGACTCTGCTTATCCAGGGTTTTTTTTTTTCAGTTTGTTTTTTTTTTCAGTCAAGAAGTACAGAATTAGAACTAGTGTGGCTTCACTACACCGTAAGGACCGTCAAGTTAAGAAACCACTAATTCAGACTCAGGCCTTATATTTTCTCTATTGCACATTTAACTGTTGTCAAAGTAACAGCTAAAGAAGATATATTTTGCTGTACCACTAGTGTAAAAAGTAAAACAGGAAAAAAACTAAGGAAAAAAAAATAAAAAAAACAATGGCAACCATTCAGTAGTGATGCCCTTCCAATGTTAGAATTCTTCAGACAAGAATTATAAAAATGGTGGAAAATGTGCTTTTTCCTCTCACACTTGACTTGTTGTAGTATGTTTGACTATGAAAACAAAACGTTTTGAGAGATATCAGTCCATATGAAACCATGCTCATGTCTTTACTTGTGAAGTGCTTTTGCTTTCATGAATGATGAGTTTTTGCCAGTAGTATATTTGTTAACACCAGGCCATGCACAGATTTGAAGTGAATTGGATATTTGTGTAATTTATTTTACTTGAAAGAAATTGTCAGGTTGAAGACTTATGTTCATGTCATTGCGATATTGCAATTTTTGCAGACATGTTTCGTCCTTTGACACTAATTAATTTATTAACTTTTCAGAGAAAAAAAAGAACATGGTTTGGAAGTGAGAGTTGTATTGTTGCAGCACTGATTAGGTTCATTTTATTTCTTTTGTAAGAGCCCATCATCATCTGATATTTAATTCAAATCCTGTTTGATATCAAATAAATGTGAAATTTTTTTCTTGTTCGCAGATGGCTGCTTTTTCAAATTAAATTTTGTACCGTAAATCGGCAGGAGTGGAGAAAATGAAGTGGGAAAAGAAAATTACACACAATATTTAGCTTTATAGTATTATACTAATTTCAAACTATTTAACACTAGTGAGCAAAATATAAATTCACGCACCATTTATTTGGTTTTTTTAAATATCAACATATGAGAGGGGATGGTGTTTCATCTGAATCTGACCTTTCATAGCACAAGAGCAAATCCCTTGTGGGTCCCTGCCGTGACATTCTCATAGCAACAGTGTGTCCCTGTCTTGTGTTTTGTCACACCCTGCATAGACTTCCTCTCTTCTGTATGAGACATCTGTTGTCTCTCCTTAAAGTCATTTAATGTCCAGCTACAGAAGTGCCTTTGTGGAAATCCCTCGCACTCCCTCATGATATAGATGCACTTTGAAAAATGTCCACTGAGAACATAGAAACCAGTTAACACAACATGTGATTTGGTGAAGAAAAACAAAACAGACCTTTTAATCATCGATTTCTCTGTGTCAAGAAAAAATATGGTGCAATTTTTTGTGTTAACAGTTTACTTAATATTGTGTAAAGTAGGGTAAATGAGAAATTAAGGGAACATTGTGGGCGTTTGTGTTTTGTATTTAAGACACAGAAAAGAAACATCCATATGCAGACATGAGACTTTGGGGTCAGTATAATACTTATTGATTGGTTGATAGGTTTTAGCTGGATACCATTTGTAAAGTTCAAAACCGAATTGATACAATCTAAACCATTTTATTCTTGCATCTTATTTTTTTGTTTTTTCTCTATTTTTGTTTCTGAGTAAAAAAGATTGAAAACTGAAATAATGATTTATTAAAAAAAAAAAGTGCTTGAGCGTCATGACAATTTTCTTTTAATTTAGTATGCAGCAGATGCCTCAAACTCAGGTGATGAGCGTCAGTCGAGACATCTTGAGCACACAAAGTCTAATGAAGGACACAGAGCAGTTTATGATTTGGGTCTGCAGGTATTTGTATGCAGCGTTCATCCAAATGTTAGTTAGTAATTTGAAAGTCCCATGAGGTCTCCCTGAAATAAATCTCATTGTGAATATGTTAAATTCGTAATTGTTATACATCACTTGTTCACGAGCAGCCGGCCAACAACAAATAAGTTCAGTGTTTCATTTACTGCATTTGCTGCAGGAATAGACACATTTTTCATCAAATCACATTTTCTCTTTATGTGAAATGTAAGCAGAGCAGATGCAGTGTGGTGGGTTGTGTTTGCTGGTTTGTTGAAAAACTAATCCCTATCAAGACTGATGGTGTGCAATTACACATAAAACACTAAAATATCCATGTGTTATTCTGTTCAGGGTCACAGGAAGCTGGAGTGTTTTCCAGCTGTTACAGGATGATAGGTGACGTACACCCAGGACAGGTCACTAGGACATATGGGAGCAAACAACATGGTGCTATGATTGATACATACTACAGAGAGTATCCCTGTGACAATTTTCACAATTTTTCTGACAAGTGAATATACTGTACAGTATGTAGACAAGTCCAACTGGCTGGAAGAGCTTCTAGTATGGAGCCAACAATTATCATCATACTACACCCTGTAACAGAAGGGCAAACGCTGAATGTATTTTCCATATGTACCCCTCCCCCCAAAAAAAGTCCATACTGCTGCTCAATACGTCCTGCATATCCTATACTGTCATGATAGATATCCAGTTGTTGAAACACTGTGCACATTGTTTCAAATCCCCAGATTTCTACACTTTTATTTCCTACGGCTCATGTCTTGCTCCCTCGTACCTACAAGTATGTGTTGGCATGCTCTGTACACACAAAAATGTGTATTGTGAGTTTGAATTATTTTCATTCTACCTCGCCGAGTGTAAATCGAAGCCAAACTCTTGGTTTCCAAAATGGTGACAGTTGGCTCAGATACTTTTTAAGTGAGTGTTTTCGCTTTGAGCGCCTTCATTTTGATGCATATGAGAATATCAGAAATATCAGAGAGCAGTTCAATCTGTTACGACAAAAAGATCCTCTAACCTAATCCATCACTTGGATATTTTTATATTGTGGATGAACTGTGGATCAAAAAGAAAAAAAGAACTGTAGATTTCTGTAGAGTTTCACACAAACGATTTTCATTTGACAATCAAGAAAAAATGGTTATTGTTTTTCAAACAACAACAATGATGGTCCATGCCACAGAGGAAATAACTTTTTAATCTTCTTTAGAATCAGTTAATATTTTTTTTTTGTTAGTCCACAGCCTTTGACTGCCATTGCAAGAATGCTGTGTGTGAACTGGCACAACATCAAGATTGTAAATGAGTCTCCCTTGCAGATTTAGAAGATTTAGCGTTAAAGTTTCATCCTGGGGTTACCAAGAGTATTCCGCAATAGATGACCACACACACACTTGACAGGACGACAGTCCCAACAGTCGCTGCAGGATCAGGGTAGTGCACTTTATTAATTGAGCTGGATGCCAGTTTCCTGCCAGGAGACTAATGTGGACACCGAGCCGGTCCACTACGGCTCTCAGCGTAGTTGTTTGAATGTCCGGCTCTCAGATTACACAGAACCCTCCAAAAAAACCCTGAGACACAAAACAGAGCTGTAAATCATACTAAAACTTGGCTTCCCTTCAGTTATAAATCAAATTAAGTGCAAAGTTGATGACCTGCTCAAGGTTCACCTTTAACGGACCGTTATCGGTGCTGAGCGTTTCCTTGTTATTGAGCTCTGGAGCTCAGGACGGGCCACACATGAGTCCAACCCTTCAGGACATGTATGATGTCACTGCGAGGAAGGTTTCCCTGTCTGTATGATGAGTTTCCTCATCTCTGTTTCATAACAGACAAAATGTGATGATACAATGCAGTGAGCTCCTTTTTCCACGCATAAGAATCAGTTTTGCATGATGCATATATATTGGGTCATTATCACTTAGTCACCTGTGCTCCGTATTAGCTGTCTCGACGTACTACCTTAAAGAATATTGGGTGATAGAACTGAACAACATATAGATGATCCCACACTTCCCTCCCCCCAAAAAAGATTGGGGGGCTGTTAGAGAGAGACGATTGGATACAAAGAATAACATTTCCTGGGCTCTCCTTGTCCTGCTGCGATTATTTCAGGGCATTCATCCTCTTCAAAGACCCTCCTTCCACCTCTGACTTCTCATTGAGTTGCTGACATTCCCATCTGTCCTTATCTGATTATATTAGGATGCAGAATATTAGCTGTGCAGTGTTTGCAGTGCAAATGAAAAAAGTTGCTAAAGTTTGTTGGAGATGAAAGCACTTAATTTATCAGCTCATCTTTTATCTGTCTGCACTCAAAGCCCAGATTCCATGGGGCAGTGGCAAATGAAGGCGCAATAAGGCTCGGTCCAAGAAGACATTACTCTGTTTTCATTTGAAAGCGTTTGATGTTCCGGCCCCTGGTGATTTGGACATTATTTCATGTCCATCATCAAAAAAACATCAAACAAGATGCTGCATTTAAAATCAGATCACAGCACCAGGACCAAAAATCATCCACATGTACATGTGCCTGAGTCGAGTGCTCCCTGCCTATACGTTGTACTGTAACTGAACTTTAAATCAAGCATACATGTTTAGTTTCCCATGGATTCTTCTAACCTACTGAAATAATTATTATGTTTACAGAATCTGCCTCCTGACCCACTTCACTAAGGTCTTGCTTTAAAAAAAAAAGTAAAAAAAAAAAAAGCATTATTATTAAAACTAAGAATCAGTCTTGCAGAAAATGTTTATGTTCTTGGATAGCAATCTTTTTTGAGCTGGAACAGGATCTGTGCATAATTATACAATCACAACCATATTGCAGAAGGAGTATTATGTATCCTGAGGGCCTCAGCTTACATTCCACTACATTTCTCTCTGCAGCTCGAAGATAAAGAACATCTGAATCACTCGTCGCACCAACAGCACGGCGCTGTCAAGGCTGGTTGGTGCATTTAACCCTTTTGTAAAGGCAGCATAGTCCTGTCTGCCAAACAAGGCAAATGCAAATTCATCAATATTTTTTTATAGTTGTGTTATATGGTGAATTTGAATTACTTTTATCTCATCAGCTCCCTATGCAATGGCTGTTATGCTACGAAATTAATTCTTTCAACCACGTGACATTTTTGCTTAGTGATTTTTTTGTTTTGTTTTAATAAACCTGTTAGGAAATTACTTCAACTAAGCAAATCAGCAACAGAATGCAGTTCATGAAGAAATATGGCTTTTGAGGTCAAGTTATTTATGAGAAATTAGGTCTTTAGGCTTAAAATATGCTCAAAAGCTCTTTTTGAGTCTGTCATTTGTTGCCTGTGTGTGTGTGTGTGTGTGTGTGTGTGTGTGTGTGTGTGTGTGTGTGTGTGTGTGTGTGTGTGTGTGTGTGTGTGTGTGTGTGTGTGTGTGTGTGTGTGTGTGTGTGTGTGTGTGTGTGTGTGTGTGTGTGTGTTGGGAAATAAAAGACAGAAACGGATTTTTTCACAAAGAGACCAAGAGGGACCAAGTAGGAAAAAGAGGGCAAAAGAGAAGGGGATAGATTGCAAGACAGACGGTAAGCAACAGCAGCCTTACATGTCAGAAACGATCTGAGTCTGAGCCCCACAGCTGTAAAAATGTCATAGCTCGTAGGAAACACCAGCAGTGACCTCAGAATTAGGCTAAGGTAGCCTGTCACACCCATTATACAGTAAACACTCTCCAAGGGCCCATGTTTTTGTTGGGTTGTCTCTGTTAAAATAATGGCAATACATTCCCGCGAGACACAAAAATAACATATGACCACTATTAGTCAAATGCTCAGGAGAAGAATTTTCCCATATTTAGCGTTTGGTCCAGCAGTTTTTAACCATTTGAGACTAAATGTTATGATTGTAATGTTTTTGAAAATGTAGGACTGGAAGGAAGAAAAAAGACGTGTGAATAAACTCAGTCAGATGTGTGAAGAACATGTTAAATTGGAATAAAATCATGTTTTCATGTTACATTCCATCAAGTTCTTTCTGATGTGACAACTCAGAGGAACAGCATTAAAGGAACACCACATAGACGAGCATCTGTGATAAATGAGACAGATATTTCCCTCCTGGATTGCGTAAAATGGAAATGGCTTGTTTTTGTCCTACTTAATGGCGTTTCAGGATGATAATTACAGTTCATTTATGTGAATACTTTCTATATGTCTCCTCCACTGTGCTTTCATCATATGTATATATGAAAACCCCTGCTACTGAACTAACTCATCTGGCCTATTTTGACTTTGAAATGTACTACAAAAATGTATCAGTAAGAGAAAAATAGCTGAATGAGGCATTCGTGGTTTGATTCTTTTTGTAAAACTGAAGGATGGCCATTACAGCAAAGGTTGCTTGGTCATCGTCATCTTTGCAATCACTTTCATGCACCACTTTTTGTTGCTGCCAACTTTCCTGTTGGCAGGAAGAAACAATTTACAGCATTTAAAAGGCTTTTATTCACAGCTTATTTACTTACAGCTGCTATAATCACTCTTCCAGGATGTTCTCAGGCTCGCCTGAATGTGAGCGCTACAGTAACATGTGGAGATAATTATAAAGCCGAGATAATCAATGTCATGCTTGACGTCGCAGTCAAAAGATACCCAAATCAACGTTTTCCTGAAACGTTGGTTTAAAATCCAAAGTGACAAGTTTAAGGGGGAAAAAAGCTTTGGGACTGCAGAGACGTAACAAACTTCATATCTAACTAAATGCACTGACATGCTTCATTATTCCCTTCTTGTAAACACTTGATGACCTGTACCATGTACTACATGTCCAGCAACAAGGTTCATGTTTCAACAAAATATTTAGTTTCAGAGTTACAACAGACATGCATTATCCAAACCACCAAGAAACAGTATAAAACAAACGAGAAACGAGGACACAATAAATAAAATGTTTCACTGCAACATTTGTAACTGAAATATTTTGTTATCTAAACTTTCTGGCAGGGGGTAACTTGTTTGTGTACTTTGATGCTCTGGGAAACTTTTGAACTATTTTATAGAGGCATAATTTGAATTTCTGAAGTAAGCCTCCCCGAGGTCATTTCAGCTGACTGTAAACACACCGTAGGTCTCTTTCTAAGTCTGACCATGTATTTCATGTCTAGGACTCACACAGTGTGTACCTTTTCTAGTAGCTAGTAGGCAACCTTTTATACCGCTGCAAAAAGTAAGAAAAAAAAAAAGCCAAGAAACTGCTTTTGTAGTTAATGTAATTCCTCTCAGTGAGAGAGGGAATATCAGCTGTGTAATGAATGATCAGAGGTTATACTTGCTTGATAAAACTTAAATCTCTTTATGCTGGGCTTTTATAAGTGACATTAAGAAGGAGAGGGAGACTGTATTATCCTGAACTCACAAGAGGTGGAAACTCAAACATGTCCACTAATCACCAGAGGTTTGGATTTTCAGTTTTATTCCAGAAGACATTAAAAAATCCTGTATGCGAAAAGCGATGGTAAATATACTTAAACTAGCCCCTGAGGAACCAAGGTTTTTCTCTCAGGTTGTACATCTTCTGCTCCCAAGCAGTGCATACGTAAAGATTAACAAAATGTATCTGCAACAGTGGATTTTATAATTAATTTTAATAATTGAGTCAAAAGGTATAAGCAGAAAAGTTAATTATTTTACAGCATGCAGAAACAGAGACTGCCAGCCAACAGGAACGTGCAAATGAAATATCAAAAATGGTGAAAAAGAAAAATTGTTTCCATTCATATAGAAACAAGAGTCCATCCGTCCATCTGTCCGTCCATCCATCCATTCTTCTTCCATTTCAGGGTCACGGGGCTCTGCTGCAACCTAACTCAGCTGTCTCCAAGCAAAAGGCAGGGTTACACTCTGGACACGTCGCCAGCTGCAGCGAGGAATAAGATTGTAAAATGAAAGAATGAATAAAAAAATATATAGATAGATAAATAAGAAAGAAAGAAAGAAAGAAAGAAAGAAAGAAAGAGGATGAATGAATGAAAAAATAAATAAATGTATGAATGAGCATGCAAGTGAATAAAAAATAAAAGCAGTTTGAAAAACATGATGGAGCATTTTGAATTCAGGGTACTAGAATTCAAGATGGTTTTAAAACTGTACCAATTCACTGTCTATACTTACTGATATCTGATATTTTAAAGACCACCTTAAGGTTTCAGCATTTGGTTCATACAACCAATGATGAGCCAAGTATTCACTTTTACTTGATTTGTTTACAAGTAAATCCTTAAAAAGCAATTAAAGCATTACCTTTTACTACTGTATTTCTTAATTAGAAAGGTTGTATTCTACTAGCATGCACTCATAATGTTTACCTGTGAACTACATCAAGACGTTTGCTATATGGATAATTAAATTGAGAATCCTGTCCTTGAAAGATCTAACAACTATTCTTCAGAAAAAGTTCAGTACATCAACAAAATATTTTTTCTCCTTTTATATTTCTTTGACATATTTTTGGCTCAGCTCAGCTAGAATCTCATTATGGAAGGATGCCAGATACCAGCGAGAAACTGTTTAGGAGGAAAAGATCATAATCAAGATCATCATGCAAATGAGATACACCATTATTTACACAAGTCATAGCAATAATTATGTGGTTTGAAGTATTGGAGTAGAGAACCAAATACATACGTTGTAAGACTAATTTACTTAAATGTATAGTTGACCCAGGATATAATTGATGTTGTGATTTACTCTGTAATTAAATTTAAATCCACAATCATGGTCTAGAAAAGACATAGAAATACATTATCTCTTCTCTTTTCTTTTCTTCTCTTCTCTTCTTTTATTTTATTTTTTTCTTTAAGTAATTTTAAGTAACAAATATATGAATATTTTTTAACTATCAAACAACAATATGAAACATGTGGAAACAGAGGAAATTGTTTAGCTTGTTGGAAAGTATGAGCCAAAAGAAAGAGCATGCTACCACTTTAGCTAAAATGATTAGCCAGCCATTTGGAACAACTGACAACATGGATTAAGATCTTAAATTGATACCTAAAAATATGTATACAACGCTGAGAGTTATTAGAAAACATTATAGATTAAACATATATCATTTTTGACAAAAAATGAATTTACCGTTTAAACCAACAATAGGAAGTCTCCCAATGAACTGACCTACCTGACCTGTATCTTTAAAGTGAAATTAATCATCTTTTTATTTTGTTACAGAATACCAATGATCAGGAACTACTGAAAATAAGATTAAATTAAAAAAAAGAAGAAATGCAAATGGCTCTTCAGACAGCAAATTAAAGTTGCATGCAGTAACTAAAATATCATTCCAAAATGTTACCTCTCTTATGTTATTACAGTTCTCAGACTGAAATTCCACTGCATGTTGGTTTAGTTGAGCGAGTTAGAGTATATTTTGCAGTTATGTCTAATTTTATTATTTACAAGGGGATCTTGTTATTTTCAAGATAGGAAAGAGGCAAACAAACAGCAGCGGCCGGTGGGATATCTGCTTCTCTATTTCTGCTGAAACTGTATATAACTGCCAAGTTAAGGGTAAAGCGAGAACAGTCCAAGTGCAGTTTCAGCTCCAGTTAAAACAAAACAAGCTCTTGAGCCTGGAGGCCTGGGGCGTACCCACCTGGGAGGAAAAGTGTTGCGATGCTGACATTGCGTGCTCACAAATATTTTCTAAAAGTTTGCTGTTTCCAAACTCACTATTGTGGTCGTCTTCCTGAACAGAGATACTATTATAGCATAAAATAAATGATGAATTCAAGGGCAAATATTTTCTGTGTTCTTTGAGGCCGTTCTTTCATCTTTTTCTTTTCTTTCTTTCTTTATACCGTGAAGAAAGGAAAAACTATTTGAAGGTCTGCTATGGAAAATGTAAAGTCACCCTGAGCTGCAATTCTGTGAGAGATCCAGGCTTCCCTCGAAACCTCTTCAGCCAGAACTTACATACTTCTCTGACATCTCAGTATATGGAGCGCACGGCGCAAAGCTGGCTCCTTCCTTAGTCACAATTTTACACTTCATTTAAAAAACTTCTTTAGGAGGCATATTATGAACTAATAAGCTGCATTCCAGGAACTCACGCCCTCTTCCAGAGAAGATGTGAGTGCAGGAAAGATTTTCTCACTAAAAGAATAAAGTAATATTGGGCTGAGAGCTTTTTTCTAACATTAAAGAATCTCTATTATATTGCTTTTTGAACACTGTGAAATGTCTTCACCCAAGAGCCCTGACAGTCTGAATGTTATGGTGGCATTGAAGTTTTCCTGTCCTTTGTCCTAAAAAAAAAAAAAAAAAGGAATCAATCCATGTCAGACATACACACGCACAGAAAAAAAGAAACATTCTCCCCATAAAATTTGAAAACTAATTTAAAGCACTATGGTTCCAAGCCAAGAGGCACCTTCCAAGCAGTTTAAAACCAACTTCAACAACAACCTTACGCACGTAGAAAAATTTCCTACCAACACACGCCCAAAATCTAGCTTTCTATCTACAGTATTGTAACAGAAACATAGAGTTTCAGAGCCAGAGTTGTTGTTTCCTGGGATCATAATGTTAACTGCCTCTTAGTCCAGATGGGAAAATTTCAACGACTGCAATAAGACGATTATAATAGATCTGTGAAACCTTTCACAGGCAAGATGGTCCTGAAGGGCAAATGATTGTTGATGGTATAAGAATAAATCCAGATGTTTGCTGATTTCTTTTTTTTTTACTGTAAACATTTGCATTTTCACTCAAGGGAATGGTCATGTGAAAATGATAATACACACTCTTTTCAGAGTAAACTTTTACACATCATCATGTCATAAATAAGCTGGTCCTCACAAGAAAAATATTGATAAACATATCTTCAGAGTGACACAGTGGTAAAATGTTATGAAAAACCTCTTTCAGAATATTTAAGGGGTAAAGTAAAGTCAGGTGGTGCTTTCAAATGCAGCGGATTGATTGATCATCAGTAAGTGTGAACGCCCTTAAAAAAACAGACTTATGGCAGTTTGTTTGTGTTCACACAGTGCATAGAGGGAAAGATATTAGCAATGATACTAGAGCAGCAGTTGTAGGTACCCATAAATCTGACAAGGGTAAGAGGACCATTTCTAAATAGTTTGCAGTGGATCATTCAACAGTGTGAAAGAATATTTTCAAGAAGAAAATATTCAAGATGTTCCATCTATCCTCTGTGGGATAGACTCTCCAGCGAACTCACCCCAAGGTCAGTCCATGAAATGTTTAAAGAAATCGAGGGGGAAACAAAGAAAGAAAGAAAGAAAACCTAAAATATGTCAGACTCCATGAGCCTCAGTTAGCATGTTAAATGCTAAAGTTCATGACAGTATAATAAGAAAAAGACGGCCTGAGTATGGCATGTTTGGAAAGACTGATAGGAAAGAGTATCTTCTCTCTAAAAGGAGCAGCATGGCTTAAGTTTGCAAAGTTGAACCTAACCAAACCACAAGACTTTGGAAGGGGAAAAAATGTCTTGGACAGACAAGACCAAAGTGGAGATGTTTAACAAAAACTAAACACAGCATGCTAGCACAAACATCACATACCAACTGTCAAGCACAGTGGTAGAGGGGAAATGATGTGGGCTCACTTTGAATCAACCGCAAACTCCTCTAAATACTGAAGTATTCTAGACATGTGGCTGTATCCACCGGCTAAGGCTTGGTTCAAATTGTGTAATGCAATAAACAACAACTCCAAGAACAATAGAAATGTACAACAGAATGGTTGAAAAGGAAAAAGGAAAGAAGGAAGGTGCTGCAATGCCCCAGTTAAAGTCCAGATGTCAACTTTATGTAATGCTGTGATGGGAAATTTAGAGCGCTGTATACACACAAATGCCAGCAAATGCCGAAAGGTTTGGGGATTTTTTTCCCAAGTGATTGCTGCTATAGGTGGTTCTATAAGCTACTGAGCCATGGGGTATGCTGCTTCAATTTTATTTCAAACTTTTAACAGTGTAATATCTGAAGTGTTGTACTTCATCTGGGGATATGTTTTACTTATTTCAAGATCTATGAAGTGATATGTGAAGCCTGAGCACTGAGAGTACTTTCTTTTTCTTACATGATGACGTTTGGATTAGTATTCTTTTTCATGGACTTTTTATTCTTCTATTCACTGCATCGGCGATAGAGGATCGTAACACGACCCATTTGGACTATATTTTCCCAGCCATCCTCAGAATGTTTGATAACCTCTGCTGGAGACGGGGGCTGAAGATATTCTGGACAGAGTCCTTTACCAAATGTTCCTGGCACATTCTCATATGATGCTTGATCCAAGTCACCACCAGGTGGTGAACAGTTGGCAGCTCAGGTCGTCTCGCCCCAAGTGTCTAAAGCCCCGTTCATACAGCCAGTTTGTTCCACCGCTGTAGCACCTTTATTCCTCTCTGCTTTACTGTGTGACAGAAAAGTGTGACATTGACATCTGTCCCTGTTTCACCTCTCTTCCCTCTCCACCTTGTGAGGCAGAAACAGAAGTATTACTGGACTGGCCTTTTACAAACGCTGTCACTTGAGAGAGCCACTTTAATGTATGTCTGTGTTTATTCGGCACTGTGCTTTATCCAGGGCCATCTGAATAGTAGCGTGACCGGAGTCAACAAGGACTAGTTTCTGGCAGTGAACCACAAAGATGAGGAAAAGGACCATCTTCAGTTCGCGGGACCCTGAAATTAGGGTTGCCACCTTTCAGAAATAGAAATAAGGGACGCCCCGATTTCAGCAGTGCAGGAGCCAAAAAAAAAGCCCCAAAACTTCTAAACTGAATAAAAATGTGTTTATTTTATATGAAAAAACAAAATGCTTTGATTTAAAGTTTAAAGTGCTTTAATAGCATTGCACTTGCATGACTGTACAGACAGACAACCATATAGTAACTGAAATAGCCTCCTATGCTACGTACTGTATGTCCACATCAGCCCAGATGTAATATAGCCTACAGGTGAAGAATATGGTGTAAAAGTAAATTTATTTCAATAATTCAACTAGAATATGGTGTAAAAGTTAATTTATTTCAATAATTCAACTAGAATATGGTGTAAAAGTTAATTTATTTCAATAATTCAACTAAAATATGGTGTAAAAGTTAATTTATTTCAATAATTCAACTAGAATATGGTGTAAAAGTTAATTTATTTCAATAATTCAACTAGAATATGGTGTAAAAGTTAACTTATTTCAATAATTCAACTAGAATATGGTGTAAAAGTTAACTTATTTCAATAATTCAACTAGAATATGGTGTAAAAGTTCATTTATTTCAATAATTCAACTAGAATATGGTGTAAAAGTTAACTTATTTCAATAATTCAACTAGAATATGGTGTAAAAGTTAACTTATTTCAATAATTCAACTAGAATATGGTGTAAAAGTTAACTTATTTCAATAATTCAACTAGAATATGGTGTAAAAGTTAATGAAAATACAGTACAAATTGTGTCCCGTATTAGTTCAATACGGGACGCAACATTTTTTTCTCAAATAAAGGACAATTCCGTATTTTATCGGGACGGGTGGCAACCCTAGGCCCAACACCAGCTGCCTGGGTTCATATCATGTAGGATGTTTCTCCCCATTACATCTCTCCAGGTTTTGTTGCTGTTGTCCACATGAGCATCCCCTGGCACCAGACGTTCCAGTAACCAGTCTAGTCTTTATGAAAACTGGGTACTCTGAATCTATCATTGGATGCAAATTTGGTTGTGTTTGTTTGCGGTTTTTGTTAGTAACCGGTTTGAGAGGCAGGACGTTTTTAAATGCCAATTTTTAAGTGTCAAAGTCCTCCTCCACCCCTAAGGAGCAGAATCAAAGTTCAAATTTTGAGTGGTAAGCCCAACCATCTTACTTTGGGTCTCATGCAGGACTAAGTTTCATTGCAGTTTCTCAACGGAGAAGTAAAGACTGGCTGAAAAAGTGACTCAATCTCCATTGACTCTCATGTTAAAATATCCAACTTTAGAGCAGAAATAAACATATCTACAGCCTGGTTCACAATATCATTTCGGTCTTAATTGCTTGATTTCACACCCATGACAACTCCGAGGGGGGTGAATTTTTTTGTACCATGCCAGTTTATGTCAATCAATACATTTATTTCCAACATGATTAATTGGCAGTCAGCTCAAATAAATGGTAGTCGTTATCACTTCCTCATCTGTAATTGTCATGCCGCCGCGCTTCGTGGAGCAACCACCCGTTTGTATTAACCAAGCCTCGGTGAAACACAACAGTCATTTTTAATTTCACCAGCGAGTCAACATGCTTAAATGGTATGTCCCACTGTAAACGTTTGACAGCAGCTCTGCAGATATTCAGCTAAAGGAGCTGGGAGCAAAGCTAACTTTGATTGACATGCAGTGTGTGTGTTCCTGTCGGCTTGCTGAACATCATGACTGCAATCTGTATGAAGAAAAATGGGCTTCAAAACTGGTCTTCAAAAGCCGACGGGTCACGTGACAGAATGCTTCGTCCATTGCTTTACAGTCTATGGCCCACACCCTCTCTTGTCTGTTTTTGGTATTGGAGAGTCTCATGGGGTCAGACCTCCCCAGCAACATGGCTCCGGTGATCACTGAGGCACTCCTACTCCTCCAGGAATCGACTGATGGAAGTGCATAAGTGTTATATGTATTTAACATCTATAACTCATTCTGTCAATAAACAGATAAAAACTAAAAAGAAAATAAACTGTCCCAAAGTGAAGATAAGGCAGATGTGTAACGGCGTAAAATATGTGTTTTAATATAAGTTTTAACTGCTGACATATGCTGTGCATTAACAAAAATATTTTTTAAAGCGCAACTGATTTTTTAGTGGGTATTTCTTGATGACTTGTAGGTTCCAAAAGTCTTTTTTATTTTTCATCTAAAGTGGCTTTAAAAGTGTATCTGTTTTTTCTCTTTGTACATGAACAGTGCCAAAGGATTATTCTTGACCCTCACTTGATTTTCAGACAACATTTCTTGTTCTCCCTGGTGGTTTTTCAGGGGTTAACTGTCGTTTAATGCACCGTTAAAAGGCTACAGCTGGAAAAGTGAACAGGAACATTTTTAACAACCTCACAAAGCCCTACAGCCTAATCCCTGAGCTGTCTCTGAGCGCCTCACGCAAAAGAAGGAGCCGTCCCTCAAACTGCCAGACTCCAAATGCTGCACGTCAGTCTTCCATGTTGTTGGCAGTGGTGGCAGTGGTCACTTTGCTTCTTTTTTTTTCTGATGACGCCTGTCGCCTATTAATTTTTTAAAGCATCTTCTGGCCATCAATGAACTTTACTGACATAATTCAAATGTGGGTTTAATGAAATACAGTGAAGACCTTGAGGTCGTCCAAGAGAAATGGAGATGGCAGGGCTTCGACTTAATTTCGAAAGATGGGTTGTATCCTGGATGTACTGAGCATATATTTGCTAAAAAAGAACAAATCTTGAAGGAAAGTAATAGTCAAAGAAGATCATAAAGAGAATATATGGCCTGGCTGCAACCTTAAATCCTTCTGTTGTGTGTGGGGAAAAAACTTAACTTGCTTTTGAGGTAAATAGATAAATACAAATTACTACTACATGTCCTTGGGTATGATAGCACATATAATTTCTCTCCAGGACATTAACGAATAGAAGTCAGGACATAGGGGAAATATTGAGTGAGTGAATGAAACAGACACGCAGATGCACACAACTTATTAAGAGAAACTGTAAATATGTGACTCACAGAGGCGAACGATAGTGTGAACGCACAACAAGAGGTGCTACCATTTATATTAGATCTGGTGCCCTGGGGTATCATTTTCTGTTATGCATTCAGCATTAATTGCCGCCTTTAGGAACGTTTTTTCTTGATGTAATTACTTGTCAGAGGGAGCGCTGACTCCTGATGAAGTATGAGCAGCTGAGGAGCGTGTTTTGTCACAAATAATTCAGCTTTTTAACAAGACAGATATGATTCACAGCAGCACTATATAAAATAAAATCTGCCAGGACTGTTTTTTTTTTTCTTATTACAGTTGCTTTAAAATGAAGAAATGTGATTAGTTGATCAAGGTAGCGGTGAATGTCTGAAACATCAAATTGTTTTAATTACAGTAGGAATTGTGTTTTTTAATAAAAATATTGTTTTCAGGTTGATATCTGATACCTGAACATAACAATTTATTTTGACATTGTGCAATGTAAAGGATTATTCAGTTACAAGGAAAAATTCTGTAATAAATCGGTCGAGTTGCAGATGAGTACGTTTTTAAGCTTAGATTTTCTCTCATCTCGTTCACTTTTATTGCTCTGCTTGACAGTTTGACACACATGCGCATCCACATCAACACTGGAGCATGCACTCATGCAAATGCACACACATTCACAGCCACACATGCCTTGTTGGACCTAGAAGCTTTGCGACCGTCATGTCCATCTTTTCAAACACTGTCCAGACAGGAGAAAAACCTTGGCCATCAGCTCTCCTCTCTGAACCTGTCTATCACTGTCACTCTGGATCAGTGGTGCAGAACTCATCCTTCCTCTCCCGCTGGTCCCCGCCGGACTGGACTTGTTCAGTCTAGCCCCTCATATCGCTGTCAGAAGTCCCAACTGACAGCCTGCTGCTGCAGCTGATTCCAGTTTGTTGGCCGTGCTATGGGCTGATGCCAGCAATCTGTGCTCTGGCAGTGGGTGGCCGTCTGTTAAGAAAGAGCTTTGATAGGTACATGATGGAGTTACTCATATGGGCATCTTAACACCCCCCAAAAGCACTATCATGTGCATGAAATATGTGCATTGTTAGAATGGTGATTCCTGACTTTGACATGAGAATGCTTAAATCCTGCAGTTCACATGGAGAGGTGGCGACGTGGGTAAAACACGCACACATGCCGCAAACGTCTCAACTGTTGGAACAGGCCGGATGTCACACCAGTCTTGCGTCTGTGCATGAGCCCAGGCCTTTTCTTTCTCTGTCTGCACCACATGTGTGAATTCTATCGCAATGGCCGGGGTTTCCAGAGATCTCTGGATCTTTCAAACAAACCACAACAAGCGGTAAAAACCCAGCTTCTCAGCCTCCCGCAGAGACAGGGACAGTGGAGAAGTGAGAGTGGGGCTTGGAATTTAATTACAGCCTTAAAGCCCTCAAAGTCCAATATGAGAGAGAGGGATGAGACATAAATCTACAGGGGTGCCTTTGTTTGTATGGTGGCTACAACAAGAAAATCATTCAAAACCCACTGTGGAGACACTGAAGTCAGTAAAGCGGCACTTCAAAGTTTGACAAATGAAAAACTACGCCTTCAAATGCTGCCATTCACTCAGTTATCCCAGCTTTCTTTAATTAAAGTGTCCATTCTGTTTTTCTCATAGAAAATTGTCCTTTGAATAACACACTGGAAGTCACAAAGACAAATACAGATTTGATTATACACCCTGGGCAGTGCGCCCACCAGTATATTTGACAATATATTAAAATTAAGAGGAAATTTCAACAACTGACAAAACAATGAAAATTATTTAAGTGTTTTCTAGCAGGTGAACCACCAGAGAGTTCACTGATTAACTACTGAAAAGGTTTAATAAACTATAGCTGTCTTGAAATCTACCACTTTAGTGCTGAGATTAACTACAAAAATCAATCTATCTTTTTCCACATTGCTTTATATAAACACCATTCCCCAGTATCCAAGGGATGGAACATGGATCCACTATTACAGGGGAACTCATGGCCTTATGATTTGATTCAAAGCTGCTTTGGCCGAAACATCAAGGGACTTTTCTGGGCTGTAGATTGCCCAGACTGGCGGCAGGGCATAGAATCTGCAGAGTGAGTTAAAAGTCACAGGCCTGCTTGCAATCCATTGTATTTCAGCCAGGGAGGGGCACCGAGGATGAAAACCAGACTGGGTGCTGCACATACTGTTCCTCGCATAGCATATCGACTAAAGCCAGAAACACGTTGTCTGTCTCTTCCTCCCTTTTTTCGCATTGGTCTCCAAAATATAGCGAGGAAGCATTGCTTTAGAACATCGCCTGGACCTTGATAGGTGCAACAGAGACCACTAAAGGCTTGCATTCCCAATTGTGTGGCTTGCAGTGTAATTCGGAGAAAGAGAGAAATCTGGCTTGCGGCTCAGTGAGTGGCTGTCAGAGGGTGGGGCACCCTCTAACGCAGAAATCCAGATGTAGGTCACTGCCAAAAAAATTCCAAAATCCTGATGTTCTGGCCAAAAGTGAGGCTACAAAACCCTTTCCATATAAATAACGTCAGCAAAACACCCCCTACAATCCATCCCCTAAAAAAATCTGGAGACATTTAAGCTGAAGCAGCCATGAGAATACAAACCCCATGTCTTCTGCTGTTATGGTTTCTTAAATCACCTCAGCACTGTTAAAACAAAATTTCAGGGTATAATTTGACACATCAGGCAGTAGATGTATGGGTATGACGTTTGTGGGGCTTTTATAGGAAAAACGTTGGGAAATAATACTGTATATGTCAGCAAAGATTGCTTCTTGCACTGATATCATGCTAATATGTATTTTGAAACTGACTAGGTTTACTCAGCAAATGACTGCAAAATAAATCATTTGGACCAGTGTTTAGTCAGTCATAAGCTATAAGTGGCTTTACTTTAGAAAAGTCTTAAAATTCAGTGTTTAAACTAGGTTAGTTAGTCTGACAAGAGAAAATGGCGGAAGGGGCTCTGCAAGTAAGGCAGCATAAGTGATTTAAATAAAAAAAAAATCCTAATGAAAACAGCCTATAAAAATGAAAGCAAAAAAAAACCTGTCTGGTGGAGAAATGCAGATTCAGCCTGTTTTATATGTTTTTTTCTGATCACACCCATGAATGCATCATAATTCCTTCATTTCAGTTTGAGAAAAATTCCAGCAACTTGGTATCAATTTTCCTGACATATGAAATCTCTTTCAACAAATACGATGACTGTTTGTCTTTGTCCAGAAGCTGGGTGGTGTTACTGACCAGCTGTTTAATGCTCATTTCAGTCAGAGATGTTTTGTTTTAGCATCAGCAGACCTGGTTGGAACGTGTGTGATGGTGGTAAGAAATGCCAGATGTAAATGTTCAAAACTTAGCGAGTGATACACATAAATGTTTATGTCACACTGTGGGCTTCATAGTTACTTCAGGGTGCCACTTCCTAGCCTGACATTTTCTCTCCATAAAATCACAGAAGAGTGACATCTGGACCTCATGCAACAAATCACTTTAATACTTAAATGTAAGGATGGTTTTTACCACCTATCTACATTAAAACTGCTCTCAGGCAGTATAAAGCAATAATGTACTCACTCCCTAGGCTTCCCTGAAACAAAATGTTTCAAATAAAGCTGAAAAATACCCATCAGAGCCCAGACCGATATTTTTAAAATTACTTTTTTAAACCATCGCTCCAAACCCAAAGATACATTATTAAAGAGCCTTTAAATAGTTAGTAATGCATCAAATATGTATTAATATGATGCCAGAAAGTACAGTGAGTAAGACATTTGTTTTTTTTTTCTTTCATGAGATTTTGCAACAGCCAAACCAGTGAGTATTGCATTACTGTTAAAAAGAAAATCAAAACTGTTTAATTTAGTATTTATTAAGTCACTAAGTACTTCATTATGACTGAAGGGTACAGTGTCTAAAGCTAAGCTGTTGTCTGCTTCAAAAACATATGAATTATTCAGAATAAAGATGAAACGTTGGAGAAAAAAAATGTTTTTCAATGTTTTAAATGGGACATGAGACACTTCACTTTAATTTTTCTAGGATTGATGAAAAGAAATTGAATTTCTTAAGCAAAATAATTAATATGTAGTATATATATATATATATATATATATATATATATATATATATATATATATATATATATATATATATATATATATATATATATATACACATACACATACATATATATATATACTGTATATATAGATATATGTATAAGTTATGTTTTTTTTTCCCCCATTATAATTACAATGTGGTAGCTTTTTAAAAATGTATTTTTTAGAATTATAAAATAAAGGTTGTATCACTAGTTTAAACAAACACTTTAATTATGGACAGAGTGACTTCTAGTCAGTTTGCATAACATAACGGCTACGCACCGGCACCGTTTTTCCCTCTTGATGAAAATACCTTGTGAACTCAGCTCCAAACAAAGTGTAAAGCTTGGCAGTGCATACACGACATGTATGAACTTTGACATGACAACATGACTGGTTGTATTTAGCCCTGCACAGGTTGCGACTGCCCAGCCACGCAAGACGCCTGCGCCAGTCGCTGAGGTTAATTAACTATCTGGAAACTATTTTGGCTCTGCCAAGTCTGTGTCACTTCAGGTATGTCTCCATATGATGATTTCTGCTCTAAATATACGTGGCTGGCACCGACTCAGAGTGCTTCTCAATTGTGTGTAATTATACTGACAGGACAGAGAATGCAATAATTAGGGCACAGACCCAAAAAGGTTTCACTAACAGGCTCCCCAAAGAAATGTGTTTAGGTTAAAAGAAAAAAAATGTGGATGTTAAACTGATAGAGACCCTCATCTTTTTTGCATTAGCATTTTAACCCAATATACAGTACACCAATTCCTAACAAAGAAAAAGCAGTGTCAACAGAATTAAAAAACAAAGAAAGAAAAAGAAAAAAAAAATGCTCAAAATTTAGTTAGGTCCTGTAGGTACTGTTTACAGCTGAAACACATTACATTTTTGAGAAAACAAAAACTTTGAGTATCTGGAGTCACTTAAAAACAGAGCTAAAACCAAAATGATAGAGCTGGGGCCAACCTTAGGTAGGACTAAATGTATTTATTGATTTAACCTCAGTCTTGCCTGTAATTGAAAAACATAAATTTTCATGAAGTGTGTTTATAGTTATCTATGCACTGCATCCTGCAAACATTCCCCAATTTCTGCTGAGGTAAAAATTGGAAATCATTAGGTGAGCTTGTACTAAAATGCACCCTCTGTGAGGGAAACCAGTTTCTCAAATTAAATAAGTTTTAAACAGAAACACCCCACAAACCACAACAACAGCACAAAACATTCTCTCCCTCATTGTATCAGTGCTAAGGTATGCAAGTTGTCTGTTTTTCATAATATCCAGCTTAATTGTCACGGTTATATCTTTCATTGGAGTCATAGTTTGTGCCTGGACCATATCTGTGTATTTTAGTTTTCGGTGAGCCAGAGAAAGGAGATTTCTCACACACAAACAACTGCAAGCCATGATGTTTTCTGATCAAGTTCTTCATAAACCTAAACCTAATCAAGTTGGTGACTAAACCTAACTAAGCAGAAATGAAAAACAGTTCATTGGTGGTGATTTGGTATTGTCATGAAGGTGATGAGAGTGGGAGTTCTCCCCCGTGCTTGTGTGGGTTCCCTCCGGGTACTCTAGTTTCCTCCCACAGTCCAAAAACATGCATACCGTACCGCAAGCAAGAAGGGGGGACTCGGAATAGATAGGAATGTCCATGGAAAATACTTATAACATAGATCTGGAAGACTGTATTATCAGCAGATTATTAAGTGGCAGGTAAAGGTGTAAAAATTGGGCATAATATGAACATCTACCAAAGGTTTTTACAGGCAAGTACACATCATTGTTCAGTAATTTATGCCACATAAAAAATCACCACAAAATTGCAAATAGATCTTGCAACATCTACAGTACATAATATTATGAAAAGATCCAGGTAGCATTGGAAAGTCTTAGTTTGGAAAGTGGATGACTGGACATCTCTAAGTGTGCACACTCAGGCAGCACTGCATTAGAGCCATTCATGCCACCATGTTCAAAAAAGCCACATGGTCTCGGGAGTACCGTGGAAAGCCATTGTGACTTAATGCCTTCTTCTGCTGCATCAGGAAATGTAGCCTTAAAGTGTTTTATGTGATGTGAAGGCTATATAACAGCTTTCTGTGCCTGAGCTGTTCCTACATGGACTGAAACTCAGTGGACACAGATGTTGGGTTCTACAGGCAGACAATGAGAGACTATCTGCGATATTAACAGCAAAGGAGCAAAAACCAATATCTGTGATGGTATGTGGGGTGTGTTCACACTCATGACATGGGTGAATTGCATTTGTGTGGAGGTACCATTGATGCAGAGGCGTATATTGGATTTTTGGGGAGACATGTGCTATCGTTTAAGCAACTTCTTTTCCAGGAAGGTCCTCAGCTATTTGAGCAGCACAATGACAGACTTCCCGTTGCATAACTTAGAACAGTGTGGCTTCATAGTTACAGACTTGGGCTTGACAGGGCTGCATGCATCAAAGACATGTTTCTCATTGAATATATATATGGCACATCTTATAGAAAAGAACCCGATCATCCTCATAGGGCTGCAGAAATGTTAAAGTCAGGAAGAATGGACGCAGATTCCTCTTGCAAAAATGCAGTAATTAGCATTCAATATGCATTTCCTAGTGTGTTGCCGGCATCGATAATTCCAGATTTATTAACATATATTATTGGTCAGTGAAAACACAAGAAATGCTTTTCACACTTGTTTCTTAAAGTAATACTCGAGGGAACTGATATAATACAGGCTCAGGTTTTTGTTGCATTTGAGAAAACCTCCCTTCTTTTCTCAAAATTCAATTCAATTGTATTTATCAGAGGTATCAAGTAACAAAGTACAAATACTTCGTTACCTTACTTAAGTAGAAAATTTTGGTTATCTATACTTCACTGGAGTAATTATTTTTCAGACGACTTTTTACTTTTACTCCTTACATTTTCACGCAATTATCTGTACTTTTTACTCCTTACATTTTAAAAACAGCCTCGTTACTCTATTTCATTTCGGCCTTTAAAAAAAAACTATCCAGTTAAATTGCTCCATCTGGATAGAGTGAATTTGGTTGTGGTTGTTTCAGATGTTCTTGTCCAGTTTTGTTCTTACATCCGTTGCCCTCAGATTCCTGCAACTAAACTTGGATGTACATTCCAATAAAGGTTAGGATAAATGATAACATGCCTCTGAAGTTTGACTTTTTGCACCATTACAATACTTATAGGCAACTAGTCATCATATCTCCTGCTCTCTGAAACACATGTTAATGCTCAATAGTACATATAAGGTTCTTTAATATATTTGCATTATACTAAGATGCATTCATTTTCAATGGCTTTTGTCCTTAATGGCTTTTTTCCTCCTAACATTACTTTTACTTTTATACTTTAAGTAGTTTTGAAACCAGTACTTTTATACTTTTACTTGAGTTAATAACTTGAGTTGATACTTCAACTTCTACAGGAGTATTTTTAAACTCTAGTATCTATACTTCTACCTGAGTAATGAATGTGAATACTTTTGACACCTCTGGTATTTATATAGCATCTATTACAACAGTTGTCTCTAGGCGCTTTCCAGAGACCCAGAACATGACCAAAGTGTATGCAGCACCTTGTAAATAGTGACGAAGTGAAAGATGTAACTCCTCTATGTCTATACTCATGCCTGAGCTCATTTGTTTGGCGCACTAAGACTCTCAAATAATGTATAATCACACATTTGTCACTTTTTTGCATCACTTGCGCCAGTTGTGCGTTGATGTCATCTCCTCTGCTGAGCCACGGTTCTTGCAACAGGATCCGTCAGGGGACATCAAAGCCTCTGGGGTTTTTTTTAATGCGAAACAGCAGCAGGCTTTAGTCTGATATGCCACTTAAGAATGAATGTAGAATTTCTGCCACACAATGGAAAGTGAGAGCACATCATCAAATCAATCTTGAGATGCAGCGATTTTCTGAAAACATAAATTGATTATATTACAATAAATGAAAAGAAATGCATTAAATATCTCTTTATGAGAAAATCCTGTGATACATTACCACCTTGTGTGTGTGTCTTTCTGTAAATTAAAAAAAAAGGTTTGATATTTCACATCAATAAATGATTGAATTTTTTACCTCAGCTTGAAATTATTGATTGACAGCAGTAATTTACACTTTTCATGTTGTGCTTAACTCATTCAAATGCAGAAAACTCTTTATCTGACATTACAATAAAGGATTATCCACCTTTAAAATGATTTCTCAAAGATACAAGCTAGCAGTGAGAGGTAAAAGTCGCTATTCACAGTGATTTTTGCAATCAAGCATGTTTCAATAAGTAGGCCCATAACTAGATTAAAATCAAAGAAATAGCACAGTATTGTTATGGTTTCCGTGGAATAATCTTATGTTCAGCACTCAAATTTAATTGTGTGATGTGATCAGAGTGAGGAAAGCAGATAAATTCTCATACAGCAGTGAACCAGGATGATTGCCAGTAAGTTCAAATTTTAGACTATTTTTGCATTGTTCGCAGTGACTGATTGCCGAGTGCGAGCATTAGTTATGCTGGCTGCAGAGCCATAAATAATATTTCACTATGGTAGGGATGTGTGTGTGTCTTTTAGCATGACATCTGGGTTTTAATTCTGTGAGAAAAATCCCATATCTGCATGATCCTGCTAACGCAAGTCATCTGAAGAGAATACAGATGAGAAACGGTCCCTCTATTCTCCCACAAACTCCTTCAGCAACCGTGCGGGGAAACACACACGGTGACCTTGGCTGATTAAACATTCCTTTCTGGTATGTTTTTTGAAAACCCGCCCTTCACAATATCTCTAAAGTGTGTTGGTACTGAGCACCTACAAAAGGTGCTGGACTGTGAAAAGGGATTTGAAGTGAAATATTTTAATGGCGCAGCAGTTTGCACTGCTTTTGCAGGGGCTTGTTTGTCGGAGCAATATGTATGCATGCGATGAGGGAGAATATGTATGTTTGCCAATCAATATGCCTTCATTTCAAGTGGCTTTTGGGATTTATTATCGTCACTCATTTTAACAAGGTAGCGAGCATGTTCCACTAGAAGAGTGCAAAGGCCGCCACCAGATGGTTTGGTTGGTAATGACTAGAATACCAAACAGGTTTCACAAACAAGTTTTTTGTTTTTTTTGCAGTGTAAGGTTAGGTAGAACAATTCTGCTGGGTTAACAAAAATGGGTTGCCAAAGGGTTTTAGCCAAAAATGTCAAAAAAGTCCAAATGGATGATATAGCACTCCTAAGTTTAAACGACACCCTAAAGAAACACAGCTCCTTCCAGCTAATGCCACTGTGGACTAATATCTACAAGAAAATAATGTTGTTTAGGGATTTCTGCTGAGGGCATGCTAAATGTCTTCATCATAACATTTCACACTCCATCACTGAAGATATACAGTATCCCTGGCTTAATTTCATAGCGAATTGCCAGCTCTTTGAAGCCTTGGGTTACCACATGGTGACAGTGGAAATGGTCCATTTAATACCTGTTATATTGACACCAGAACCACCAGTCTTTCAGCTGCTTCAAGCCCTCTGTGAGATTGGAAAGGAACAAAGAGAATATGAATTAAATCTGTGACAGATCTCGCCCCTGGCACATGTCTGAATTCAGCAGTGCTTTATGAGCCCTTCATTTGAGTCTGGGCTGATAATTCTTGGTCTTAATTACAGTGGTAGCTTGCAAAACCAAGGGTAGAAAAAGATGTTGAACACAGGAAGCAGAGCTATCAAGAGAGTTAAAAAGAGACTGAAGCGAGCTCAGAACGCCCCTCCCACATTTGAGCTTTATTAAGGGAAAGTTGAAGTCAGGTACAATACGGAATGATCACAAAGACCCCCTAAAACCAGCTACGTCTTGGGCAGTATGTGTAAGAAGCCTTTGCAAACTTGTGAGCTCAGAATTTGGAGCTATTTAACAACCCATTCCCTGCTGAACATTGGTGCCTTAGGCCAAAACTGTCTCCCATGTCCAAGACAAAATTTAGAGCCATTTGAAAACAGCAGTAATGTGAAGAGAACTTAAGTCCAGAGAGAGTCATATCTTATTAAAGTGGACACATTGCATAAAGTGTGTGTTGTTTGCAATGGATAAATATTTAGAGCAGAAGCAGTTGACATTTTATTGGCTAGAAAGTCCCAACTACAGTGTGTTGTGCTGTTGCCAAAGAGTAATTTATTCAGAATTCAAAAAAATGAACAAGTGAGAAACTAGAACAGTGCAGAAGATAATAACAGAACTGACACAATTGTTGAACCACTATTGATTAGCCTGTTAGTAAAAATAAAACAATGCCATACTGAAGATAAGAGGGGAGCGGTGGGCTGACAGAGTAACTCGTGCAAGCCTGAGAGCAACTACAGAGATAAGATTAAGTAAAAACAGAAAAATAATAACGGTCTGATAAGGTTACTGTCATCTATAAGATCATTTTTGTGAGCGATACAAACCAGCAAATGAACCATTTACCACGCTGTTTGACACAACTGAATTGTACAAATATATATAAATTCTTACAACACGTTTGCCCTTTATTCCCATTTATCCACAACTGTACGAAATATCCAAGGATGCATAGGACAACAGAATTTTGCTACCAATCATTGTAAGCTGTGCAAGAGCGCACCTAAAAGAGCAAAAAGGGGACCAAAACACTTCAAACAGATTGACGAAACATAATCCAAATAAATATTTCTCCCTCTGTGCACTCAGCCTTGCTCTCACAGACATTACAGGCACTCCAAAAGATGCCGTCAGTGCATTGACAAGCAGGGCCAGGTTGGGTGTTTGATCTCAATCATGACATTATGATGCTCTTAATTGATAAGCGTTCGTTCCCTAACGGTGGAGAACCAGGTGAAACGTTTGATCCTTGCTCCCAGGGGAAGACATTTCACAGTGAGGTGCCTTTGTTTACTATATCATTCACCTCTGTCCCTAGGGTGAAATGAAACATTTAGTGCAGGATCAGATGCAGAGTCTATAGACATTTTGTACAGGAACACACCAGGGTTTGCCCATCTACAATGAAGTGTGCATATTGAACCCAGCTGCCAACTGTTTCCCAAAGTACACAGTAGATTTTTAGAAGGATCAAAGAGTTTCGTATTCCTCGGGGAGGCACTGTTTACTGTTAAATGTCGGTTCAATTGGAAATTGAACTTTCCAAGATTTGAAACTTGCTTTGGTTGATTAATAATGAATAATATTCTGATACATAATTTGTAAGTTATTTATTTTTGTTTTTATATCATGGCATAGTAAATCAAGTGATACAGGGAAGTCCTGAAGCATAAGTCATACATGCAAGCTTTGATATAAACCGGAAACACAATCATAAAGTTATAATGAAAATAAGATCCAATGCAACTCTTTGTAGGAGGTCTCGGATTTGTTCTCACAACCACACTTATGGAGTGTGTTATCATCATTGCAACATAAGCTAAAACTATAGATGTACCAACTGATGTAATATTACTTTACATTCATTCTGATTGAATCTGTCTGCCTATCCTTGTTTCAGTAGCAGCACCAGACTGCCAGAGCTCCAGCCAGGCATCCGTGCATCTAGCTGCACTAGCTGCAGGGTAGCCGTGGTCTGACTGGGTGACAGCGATCAGACATCAGTTGCGGCCTGTGCCCCTCCAGGCCAGCCTGGTCGGATCCAGGGGAACAAGTGGCTCAACGGTTCAGCTGCCAGCTTGATTCTCAGCCTGAAACTGCTCATTGGGTGGTGATTTTCGTGCACCACCCAATGATGAACATGGGTGGTGAACATCGATGCTTGTGGGCCGAATTTTAATGCTAATCAATGTTGAATCTTGAAATATGCTGTTTCTCGCCGGCCAGGCTTCAACCATATTTTAACATTGATTCACTCATATTTTGCTATCTGGGGATTGTTCTTTTTTGCTCCATACCCAATTTCTTGCCATTTAGAGCACAAATACAAGTCAGAATATTTTTTTTCTTTGAGATTCCCAGGTATAACTTGGAATTAATTTATTTAATCAACAACAGTAAGCTGTCCTAGCCCAGATGCAACAAAACAGGCATGATATCACCACCAGATTTCACAAATTATATGAGGTTCTATGGTTCTCTTCTCACTCCCCACAAAACATTTTCCAGGAGCCTTCTGGTCTGATTGTTTGATCTTTAACAAACTGTAGAGAAGCAATAATGCAACTCTGTGTTCAATTATGTGTTCTCACGATGACGAATGTTATGAATATTAAGATAAATCAATGCACAAGTGGACTTAAGTTGGTTTGAGGTTATTACTGGTTCCACTGTGATCCCATGGACTCACATTGCCTTCAAAGGAGAAAGGTCCTGAATTTATTCCATTTATACAAAACCTTTCTGACAGAATTGGTGGAGCAGAAGCACAAACATTTTAGAAGTGATCTTTTTCAGCTTGAAGAACATTAAAAGCTCTTCTTCTAAGGTCTTCGGAAATCCTTGTTCATACCCTGATGCACTTTCAAAATATCCACAGTAAAGATCCAACTTTGTTAGATCCTTGTTTTTGAAATAAAACAGGCCACGCACTCACACATGATTGTACTCTCATTAATTGAAAACATCTGACTTTAATTTTAGCTTCAAATGACCTGTGATGAAAAGTTTCACGCTCTTTTACCACTCCCAGACATGAAAAATTAGATATTTTTCCTCAATCAACAACTGACCAAGTGTAACACTGCTGTGTAATTTATTTCAATGGGTTCTTTTTATCAACTTTTACAAAAATCTGATGATGTTTTCAACCAAATTTATGAAGAAAAAAAAACAAACACGCAATTCAAAAGCATTCACCAACTTTGAAACATTACTTTACTATTATCTCAGTTGGGTGGGACACTTGAAACAACCATGTGCTGAATAAGCTCCATGGTTTAACTCGTTCATGTAAAACCATACAATAGTCAAGATAAATCGTTTGTCATGACGTTCTCATACAGTCTAAATCCACACCATAAATGATTATGACGAATGTCATATCTTATCAGTACTAGCATTACACAGGCGCTGGAGCACAATGGCTCAGGTTTAATATCATCATAGGTCATTTAGTGTGCTGTTTGCATTGCTTTGAAGGATTTATGTTCGGCCTACTAGCTGTCCAATTTTCAGGCAAAAGGGGCTTATGTCGGTCCCAGAAGTGGAAAGACTGGGGATGGAAACAGTTGAGTTGAGGGTAACGCTTTTGCTCAGTCGGGGCGGGGGAGGCAGACATTTAAAAGAGCTTACTGCTGTAGCTTTCACTCTGGCTTTGATTGTCTTTGCTTTGATCTGGTTTGTGGCGGCCATGTTGTGCAGTGTTATCCACCCATAATCTCTGCCATCTCTGAAACTCCGCGGCGGCGCAGTCGAAAAGACACCGATTGGGATTCTCTGTCACTGCAGTGGCCGACATTTTCACCCCTCACTGTAAGCACAAACCTTGCTATCTATGAATAAAACTGATAAAGAATATACCGGAGGCGCATAGTTGAAACGACCAGGGAAGACGGTAATGTAGTTCTTTTAACTGTATTGCACAAGGTGACCCAGACTACTTTCTTCCTACCATTTGTACTTCCTCATGCATGCCCTGTTTTGTTAATGAATCTACCTTCTACCTTAATCAAATGCATCATCATCTTCCTTTCAGCAACTAAAAAAAAAAAAAGCTCTTCAAAGAAGCTGTTATTTGCCATTTTCTAGAGGGAGAATTTCAGAGTGCAAGCATTAAACAAGAACTTCAAAGGGATATTGTGCATCTATCCCAAATTAGCTGCCTGTGCAAGCGTCTGAGCACTTCGACACCATCCTCTGTTGGTGAGAATGTATTATCCTGCAGTTGTGAAATTACAGGCATTTTTGTTCACTATTGTTTCCACCAAAGGACAAAAATATCATGAATATATTCTGCATCGAGCCATAATAGAAACCTGTAACAGTGAATAGAGGCCGAGCTGAGACAAACCCTTATGGTTTTCAGATCAACATTCCTGGGCAGACATGCTGTAAATATGTGGTATCTCTTCATGCTCAGTGCTGCTTGGAGCTGACGTGGGAAGACGGGTGCCAAGCTGAAAATATGAGACTCCATACTTCAAGGCCATAAAATAAAAGTGGTAGTGAGGGTACAAAGCATGTTCTGTTTGCCTTTTGCCCATGTTTGCTCGGAATTTGTTTATTTTCTGCCAAATTTCAAACATCTTCATAAAATCTCACTAAAGTACATGTTAGTTAGAAAATCAACAGGTCATTTGAGCCGCTTGTCTGAAGTCCAAAACACATATTCAACAGAAATATTTTCACCAGGAGAGCTGTCACATGTGTTGAAACACACTTGGAAGACCTTCAGCAGTTTGCACATGATTTGTATCACCTGCACATCATTAAACCATGAGCATTTGCTAGCGATGTGAACTATAACAAAGACAAGACCTACATCATTCTGAAATATCTAAACCAACTGCAGCTGAGGACAGTACAACACAGTGTTCTGGACTGTTTTTTAAGCTTAATTACATAAACAAATGCATGATTAAAAGTTGTGCTGAAGCTCTACGCCAGCTGGTTGAGGCAGACTGACACAGCTGTATACATGTGTCTTTGCACACTAAATCAAATGTCCCATTGTGTTCATCTGGAGTGAATTAGGGGCTGGAAGGAAGAGAGGGGGGGCTAAGGCTTTGATATACAGAGGAGGAAATGGGTAATGTCCTGGAACCACATGCAACCTCCTAATAGAAGCTGGTGACTGATAAGGAGGAGATAACCACAACATCACTGTCTGTTTGCAACCTGTAACCTTTTCTTTCTCACTTTGAGCAGCTTATAATTATGCTGATATCAAAAAGTTAAAGCACACACATTGACCACTTTACTATTTGTTTTGTAATTGGCATCAAATAATGATTAACAATTTAAAAAAATATTCACACAGCTTGTGCCAAGTTATTAAGTCATGCCAACTGCCTCAGAAATTAGATTTTAAAGCTTAATGAATCCAGTAATAGCTCTCTCCAGGTGTTAGTAATCCTCAAATAATTGCAGTAAACTTGCTGTTTTTTTTTTTTTTTTTTTTTTTGTTGTTTTTTTCCTAGTGGATTTAAATCCCAGCAAGATGGAGAAAATGTTGGGAGTCAGTGAAAAACAGAGACGTGAAAGCTGCATTGACGCCCCACTCCCTATAAATTCAGCTGATGTGCTGTGGAAGAAGCCACTCAAGCCCTAACCACTGGAGTAGAATTGGTTGGTAGCCAAGAGAGGAAATCTGTGGTTGTATGAGGCAGCTCCTGTGTGAATGTGAAGCAGGGTGTGTCTGGAATACAGTCACTGACTAATATTTCAATTGGCTGGACAAATAAATGGTTGCCAGAGTGATAAAGCGATCACATGTTTAACACCAATAATCAAGTGAACATATTTTTGTGGCAAAAGCAATACTATTATAATAATTAACATTTTCTCATCATTTAAACAAGATAAATATTATTGTAATGCAGCACATAGAGATACTGCTGTAAACATACCAATTCAGAAAACAGAGAATTAAAAAAAATAAAAAATACAGCCTTTCATTCATTTAAGACCATGAATCATTCCCTTTGAAGCACAGCCGAGTCTGTTTGCAAGAAACATAAGAAAGCCTGTATGGAGAGCAGCTGGTCATTTGGGATGAACAGGACCTGCTCTTTGTTGAGAAGAAAACAAAAAAAGTAGAAATGAAATGATAAAATAGTGAAAACAGATGACTGTTCCATTCAGTAAGAACACAATATTTCCTCACATACATGTATAATTGTCTATATATATATATATATATATATATATATATATATATATATATATATATATATATATATATATATATATATATATATATATAAAAAGCATCTTGGTTTACTATCAATCCACAGAGCGCTCATCATTTAACCATCAAAAATGCCACAGCTCTCACTGGACACCGTCACATGTTCTTTAGAAAAAACTGAAACTTACTTGAAAGAGAAGGCCTCGCAGTCCTACATTTACATGGCAAACTTACGTAAGCCCAATCCAATATAAGGAGATGTACTGAAAACGGTTTAATAAACTAACCCCAGTTAAATTAAATCAAGAAATTAAATCAGCTCCTTGAGAACGTGGTCAAGACACAGCACGAAAGTGCACAGAAATTGGAGGAGCCCCCTCTGCAGGAGATGCAGCAGAGATCTGCTGCCCTCTTGTGTACAAAAGTATAATAACATGTCTCATTGGCATGAGGAAAGACGAGAGAGGAGACAGAGCTTATATCACACAAAAGGTTAATAAGACGCCTAGGGGGCGAGCTGAGGCAGAAGTTTGTTTACAATGTTTGTTTGACAGTAGGTTGAGAAAATAACGATCAAGCAGGGTTGCATTTAACTATATGGTTGTGTGGAGGATGGACCATCTTAAACAAAGGAGGTAGCTGCGGATCCCTAGCTCTTGCACTCTCTCTCTTTCTCTCTTTCTTTTCAATAATTGTGAAAGTGAGGGATTCACCATGACGGACTAAGTGCCATTACTGCCATTTTAGTTTTAATGCTTCCATACCTAATGATTAGGACCTCCTTCGGGAGTTTGATGGTCCACAAAACAACTAATTGGATAAAGAAGAGAATAATTCATGCCTTAATTTTTAATGCCATTTTATTCATTTGAGATAAGTGATTTACGTGGTCCAGGTTCATAGTGGGACACAAATCATACTGGCGTTCTGTAACATTTCCATAAAAATTAGACACCAATTTTACTCCACTGGCCTTTACATACTGGCCCCAGGAAAAGAGAAAAAATCATTCCTTATGGAACCTAAGTGTGACTCAAATAGTGTGCATGAAATGAGGTCAATCACGTTCATCTGATAATAATTAAAAAACATAGCGGAGGAGAAGATGCTGTCAGCTTTCTTCATATTGTTACAAGAAAGTGTGTTGGCGTGTATGCACAATTGCGCAAGAGAGGTGTGTGCACGACAGTGATTGTGTGAGTGCGCAGCGCGCTGATGTGGAGAAGATGACCAGAAAGGTTTGAACAGTGTAACTACAGAATCAGTACAGAAAAAAATGTTGCAACCCTTCCAGGTGGAAATGTCCGGGTCTTCCTCACTAACTGGAAGTGTCCGGGTCTTCCTCACCAGCTGGAAGTGTCCGGGTCTTCCTCACCAGCTGGAAGTGTCCGGGTCTTCCTCACCAGCTGGAAGTGTCCGGGTCTTCCTCACCAGCTGGAAGTGTCCGGGTCTTCCTCACCAGCTGGAAGTGTCCGGGTCTTCCTCACCAGCTGGAAGTGTCCGGGTCTTCCTCACCAGCTGGAAGTGTCCGGGTCTTCCTCACCAGCTGGAAGTGTCCGGGTCTTCCTCACCAGCTGGAAGTGTCCGGGTCTTCCTCACGAGCTGGAAGTGTCCGGGTCTTCCTCACCAGCTGGAAGTGTCCGGGTCTTCCTCACCAGCTGGAAGTGTCCGGGTCTTCCTCACCAGCCGGAAGTGTCTGGGTCTTCCTCACCAGCTGGAAGTGTCCGGGTCTTCCTCACCGGCTGGAAGTGTCTGGGTCTTCCTCACCAGCTGGAAGTGTCCGGGTCTTCCTCACCGGCTGGAAGGGTCCGGGTCTTCCTCACCGGCTGGAAGTGTCTGGGTCTTCCTCACCAGCTGGAAGTGTCCGGGTCTTCCTCACCAGCTGGAAGTGTCTGGGTCTTCCTCACCAGCTGGAAGTGTCCGGGTCTTCCTCACCAGCTGGAAGTGTCCGGGTCTTCCTCACCAGCTGGAAGTGTCTGGGTCTTCCTCACTAGCTGGAAGTGTCTGGGTCTTCCTCACCAGCTGGAAGTGTCCGGGTCTTCCTCACCAGCTGGAAGTGTCCGGGTCTTCCTCACCAGCTGGAAGTGTCTGGGTCTTCCTCACTAGCTGGAAGTGTCCAGGTCTTCCTCACTAGCTGGAAGTGTCCAGGTCTTCCTCACTAGCTGGAAGTGTCCGGTTCTTCCTCACCAGCTGGAAGTGTCCGGGTCTTCCTCACTAGCTGGAAGTGTCCAGGACTTCCTCACCAGCTGGAAGTGTCCGGGTCTTCCTCACTAGCTGGAAGTGTCCGGGTCTTCCTCACCAGCTGGAAGTGTCTGGGTCTTCCTCACCAGCTGGAAGTGTCCGGGTCTTCCTCACTAGCTGGAAGTGTCTGGGTCTTCCTCACTAGCTGGAAGTGTCTGGGTCTTCCTCACTAGCTGGAAGTGTCTGGGTCTTCCTCACTAGCTGGAAGTGTCCGGGTCTTCCTCACCAGCTGGAAGTGTCCGGGTCTTCCTCACTAGCTGGAAGTGTCTGGGTCTTCCTCACTAGCTGGAAGTGTCTGGGTCTTCCTCACTAGCTGGAAGTGTCTGGGTCTTCCTCACTAGCTGGAAGTGTCCGGGTCTTCCTCACCAGCTGGAAGTGTCCGGGTCTTCCTCACTAGCTGGAAGTGTCTGGGTCTTCCTCACTAGCTGGAAGTGTCTGGGTCTTCCTCACTAGCTGGAAGTGTCCGGGTCTTCCTCACCAGCTGGAAGTATCCGGGTCTTCCTCACCAATTGCTGTTTCATTGTTTTGGTCTACTTTAGGAGGCAATAAAAAGAGGTGATCAGATTGTATGCCTTTCCGGAAAACGGCTCTTACATACAGGCACAGTGACCGGAAAAAGGGGGAAATGTTCCGCAAAGAAATGCCTGTAGGCTATGTAAGGCCTACGGGGCGCTTTCATACTTACATTTCTGGTATTTCTTACATACAGATACAGACTCTCACACTCAGGTCTACAACCAAGGTCACCGGCAGAGGCCAATAAATGTATTTGCAGTGAGAGAGAAGACTCCAGACTTTTTGTCTTTACTATGTTATATAGTGTAAAACTTTACATTGTGACACCTCAAAACTATCCATCCATCCATCCATCCATCCATCCATCCATCCATCCATCCATCCATCCATCCATCCATCCATCCATCCATCCATCCATCCATCCATCCATCCATCCATCCATCCATCCATCCATCCATCCATCCATCCATCCATCCATCCATCCATCCATCCGTCCATCCATCCATCCATCCATCCATCCATCCATTATCTATACCCGCTTTATCCTTTGCAGGGTCACGGGGGTCTGCTGGAGCCTATCCCAGCTGCTTTCAGGTGAGAGGCAGGGGTTCACCCTGGACAGGTCGCCAGGCCATCGTAGCCTCAAAACTATATCAACTAAATACAGCTCATATCTGAACATAATTATGAGAGGTTAGAATAGGTAAGAATACCTTCTCTCATATGGTCACAAAGCTAAGAGGACAAACCAATGATATCTAGAAAAGGAGCAATACAAGTGCTGCAATAACCTGCTCTTGAAATTACAAAAATTGATGGACATTGCAAATACGGTAGGTGTAAAGTATTTAAAAAATATTCTAGCAAAGTTGTTGTTTTTTTTTTCAATAAAATAAAAAAAGGAGTTGTGAGAAATTTGGTAATATAAATGTGTCTATAGGCTCCATGTAAAGGCAAACTAAAAGTCAAATAGATACACATAAAATGCACAACAAACAGTTGCCACACAGGATGTGAGTTAAAATATTCTTGAAGTCTACACTCAAGCAGGAACTCAGTAATCAGATTCCTTATCACAACGTGACAGCTGGCTGAGTCCGTCGGTGAAGAGGGGCCCTCCCATCCCACATTTTGACAATATTTAGACCCATGATATGTAAACTGGGCTATGCAGTGAGCTCTGTCATCTCAACCACTTTAGTTTACGCAAACTTTTATTAAGTTACACACATTTTCTCAACTTGCTATTGGCCTTTATGACAATGCAGAAGAAACTGTTTGGTTTAATCATTAAAACTACCCCAAACTCAACACAAGGGAAAGAGGCAAGAAGATTAATGGAAAAAAATTAACTTCAATAGCTTAAGCACAGTCTACACAGTGTGATTTATCAGTGGTCGCATATGAAAGATACCCAGCATATAAGAATCATGGTGACATCTTTGATTATGCTTAAAAAGAAACTAGCTCAGGGCAGTGGGAGAGGTTTAAAGATCTCTATTTTAATTGTGTTGCAACCAAATATATCATCCTCCCATCTGATAACTTCAAACATGAAGTGTAGCCGAGTTCATTAGAAGTCTGTTGCACAGTGTGGCTTGCAGTGAACGCACAAGATACCTCAAATTGCACAGTGTGCAGTTGCCTTTACTTAAAAAGAGCAAGAACAGAGCTTTGCAGGAGCAAGTATTTCAGTGAAGTCAAGTAAAAAACAGAATCCTGGATTACAAAGAAACAGCAGAGCAGACAAACAGGACAGGAATATAACCGGGGACTGCAACAGATGAGCTTGCAAGGAGAAAGGGAAACCAGGCACGGTACACACTGAGTGAGGTGATGACTAACAAAACACAGGTATGGCAGTCAGCAGCTCAAAAACAAGAGCTGGAGGCCAAACACTGCTGAATTTAGAAGTGATCAAGCTCTTATATAGTAAAATAGGACACAAGCTAAATGCGGAGCATGGAAAAGGACACAATCAGCTTTGAACACAAGAAAGGAAACATAACAAAGCCCATTTACCATGACACATGAAACAAAGAGCACACAACATGAAAAACACAGTCCTTCAGTATGCCATATATCACAGTAATAGAAAGAATAATGGCATGCATACTTGCATAGTAACACAGTATGACATGTAAAAATAAATCATGCACTTAAGTGACTTTTCAGTTGGAAGCAACAGAACAATCACATTACATTACCGTATAATGTTTATGGTGAGTTTTTTTGTTTTTTTAGATGGGTATCGTTATCTTTACACTCAAACACTTTTTCAGCCACAGTATGTCTTGCAAAGGGGTGGATACAACATCTAATCTCCCTATAGCTATCATAATCAAAATGCATCTCTTTTAAAGTTTCTATAATGTACTCTTATAGAATATGTCCTTGAGCAATTGAAAGTTAGCCAAACTGATGGCTCAAGACCAGCAGATGGTGGATGACCCTCATCACTGGCCACACTCAGCGGTCCTCCTGATAGGAAGGTGCCAGGGGTTCCTGTCCAATGAGCCGAGGATGTGAAAAGCTTCTGTGAGAAAATGAGCCAACTTCGAACTTGAACACCACACTGCTGAACACCAGCAGTGTTTTGTTGTTAGATGTATGTGCTCGTCACGGTTTGTCTCATTACAAACACCGGGTATAAGCATGGGGGTGTTTAGAAGTGTGGACATTAGTATGCAAGCCAGTCTGTTGACAGTGTAGACTTTGTTAAATTTAAAGGAATTAAAACAACCCCAACACTCGGTAGTTATAATAGCATAAGCTTTCATTAGGGACCAAAACGATGTAAATCAAAGCAGTTTTGAACAGAAGCGATTAATGTTAGCCCAGTGAGCAATAAACTTACATCAAAATAAACTGTAATTTTTATTCCTCATTAGTGACAGTGGGGATAAGGGCCCTACTGACAAGCTGAGGTAAACTGAGGCCTTATAAAATAATAAAATAACAAAATGAGTAATTAAATAAAAAAAAAAACATCAAAAAATGTTTATCAAATTGTTGAATTCTGATTTTAAAAAAAATGTATAAGTTAAAATCTTTTTTACAGTCTAATAATTAATCATTAAATAAGTGTTGAGATTAATATGGAAAACATCTGTCTTCTGTGGCTGGGGCTGCAATAAACACGGTCAATTACTTTACTTTTTGAGCCTTGTGGCCCATAGAGCCAGTGTTTATCTCCGGTTTCTGTAGCGCAAACGAACAGGTGTTAACCACCCCCAGGATAGGACGCTAGTCTATTGCTGGATACTTCCCCTAGCAAAGCTAGGTACCTATTCATACACCTGGGTGAAGTGAGGAAAGCCGAGAGTAAAGCATCTTTCCCAAGGATGCACAGAGTGATGCCAGTGCCAGGGTCCACGACCTTCGGATTCTGAGCCCGAAGCCCTAACCACTAGGCCACTCCGCTCCCAAATTTTTTACTTTACTTGAGCTGAGGGAAAATATTCACCCTTTCTGCCAATGAACTTGTCTGTTTCTGTGGAGCCACTGGCACTCATCTCATCAGTGCATGTGACTGGTGTTGTAGTTAAGCTGGTGGAGACAGAGGGGCCATTAATTGTTTGCAGGAATGCCAGTAAAAGACTGTATTTGATTAAAACAAAAACCTTTAGAAAAAAGACAGGTTTAGTTGCGAGTTAACAGCTCTTCTCCATAAACTTCATTTTAAGGCTTTTTTTCAGTAATATAGACATTTTCTCCACGCGTTCAACATCAGGAAATGCATTTCTTCACAGTCTATAGGATTTACCAATATCATTGTGTGGGAGAGGCTAGGGCTGTACAATACATTGAAAATGTGTCATGGCTTTCAACATGTGCGATACTACAGTAATATTGCCAGCACTGATATATATTACAGTAAATTACTATATAAATATATTATTTCCAAAGTGCCATTTATTCATGTATTCATAATATATTTGGCCAATACGATAGGCCTTTATTGCATGAGATTCTACTTTAGATTACATGAAATTTGTTGTTGTCGCAGGCTGCAGTTTTCTATTTATTCATTTATTTTTAATAAATCCCTTTTGCTGGAAAACAAATTGGTATCATATGAGGATTTATATCGTGCAGCTTTACAAATAATGCAAAAGAAGAAAATGTGTGGAAGCTGATCTGTCCAATGTCAGATCTTTTTTTTCACAAAGGTTTTTATCCAAAAAAGTAAAAACTCGTATGCATTCAAACGTATATACACATGCAAGACACAGGTCATGGGAATGAGTGAACTGCAGGTTCATTCCAGGATGTAATATTCTTAGATTAGACACCACAGGTAAGAATGCACTCTGAAAGGCTCAGGTAGTCTACGTGTCAGTCTGAATGGAATGCGTGAAGATATATCAGCTTTGATTAATGCCACTGTTGGACGTTACGAAATGAAACAAACTGTCATTGGTGGAGACAGGATGTTTACAAATACTATTCTTATCTTTCACATCAGTATATGCGTGTGTGTGTGTGTGTGTGTGTGTGTGTGTGTGTGTGTGTGTGTGTGTGTGTGTGTGTGTGTGTGTGTGTGTGTGTGTGTGTGTGTGTGTGTGTACACTACTAAATTTATACCTATTAACCCTATAATGCGGGACGCATATTTGATACACAAATTTCTGACTCTATAAAAATAGTTTTAAAGAATAAAAAACATAATAAATAAAATTATCCAATGCATTTTTAATTATTTAAAATAAAAAGTATTATTTGGAAATGCGTTTTTAATTTCAATGTATAATAAAAACTTTAAATGAATGGAAACGATGTTTGTGTATTATTTCATATGTCAGGCTTTAAAAGGTTAATGGAGGATTTTCATTTCAGTCTAATTTATTGCCCAATCAGGACAGTTAAGATGATAATGGGGCTGATATGAATTCAATATTACATAACTTGCTTTTGTTTTTCAGTTGTTGTTTTTATTTTATTTTTATTTATTTATTTTTTTTTTTGGGGGGGGGGGTCTACGGAAGAGTATCAGGGCCAGGCAGGAGAAAAATTAAAATAATTTTTAGAGGAAGATTCTTTTTCCATTATGCACTTTGAGAAAAAAGTTGAAATGTCGAGAAAAAAGTCGAAATATCGAGAAAAAAGTCGAAATGTTGAGATTAATGTTGAAGTACAATTTCGAGAAAGGTCGAAATGTCGAGAAAAAAGTCAAAATTTCGCCTTTTCAACTTTTTTCAAGAAATTTCGACTTTGTTCTCGAAATTGTACTTCAACATTAATCTCGACATTTCGACTTTTTTCTCTAAGCGCACAATAAAAAAAAAATCTTCCCCTCTCAAATATTTTTTCTCCTGCATGGCCCTAATACTCTTCCCTACGATTCGCATGTATAATCATATTGCAATGTGACGTTTAAGTGCAGGAAGTGATTGAAATAAAGTGCGGGCTATCATTCCCTGAACGAGCCATTTCGCCAATTATCCCTTCGTAATAAGGACGAGACAATCACAAAGTCAGGCAGAGCAACTCAGATATCAGCCGCTATCTACGGACCCGTGAACGCGCCAGTGATGCTCCAACGCGGAAGCAGCGCCGGATGGACCGGCTCCTTGTCAGCGACATCTCGGGCCAATCCGAGCGCTCGCCAGCCAGCTGGGGGGGCTGGCGAGGGTTTGGCGAGGGCAGGAGGGAGCAGCTTAGTCACAACCAGCCAACACAAGTGACCGCTAGCTCCATGTCAACCGCGCAGACATCAGCGAAGCAGAAGCAGCGGAAACCTGCCTTTCTCAGGGGGAAGGAGGAGGAGAGGGCGAGGACGGGAGACCGGGCGCTATTCCCTCTCGTTTAAACCCGAGTAAAACACCTAATATCGATTTTACTTTACGCACCTCGGACGGGGGACCCGAAAAATAATAATAATCTGGAAGGTTAGCTCGCCTCCGACGCCGTCATCTCCTCTCCCGCAACATGGGCAACGCTGCTACGGCCAAGAAGGGCAACGAGCTGGAGAGCGGTGAGTGCGGCCATGTCTCCCCGGGCAGCTGCTGCTGCAGGCCGGGGCCGCCCGGCGCTCAGCCCCGGGCACGGCTACGGTACCATCCAGCACCCCCCCGCAGGAGGTTAAATGTGCAAAAAAAGGAAAAAAATGCGCACATGTTTGTGAGGCTTTTATTTCCAGATAAAAAAAACCCGCAGGTCCGTGTGTTTAGGTCGCAGAAGTGCAGCCGGAGGAGTGTTGTGCCGCGTTCCATTTGTCCTCGGAAGTGGGGATTTCCCAGTTCCCAGTTGGATTTTTCAACTGGAACGTCCTTCGAAGTGGGATTTCCCACTGGGAAAGTGGGAGAGTCTTCACCACCCCCGAGTTCACATTCCAAGATGGCTGCCCCGGTTGTAAACAGTAGAAGAGAGCTCTGTAAAAATTCGTAGCACTTCATTCTAGTTTTGGTCACACTAGATCAGTCGTATACAAGTATTGTTCGGCATATATATGCTGCTATAGTGTAATTTACATTTTTCATGTGGTATATGCGAATTACAAACTTGTTTACCTACTTTGTAACTGGAACGCTGATAACTCGGCTGTGACGTCATTCCCAGTTCCCAGTTCCGACTTCCGAGGTAAATGGAACGCAGCATTGTTGTCCCTGGGAAGGGGAAGCACCGCCGCCTGCCTGCACAGGCTTTACAAGTGTATGGAGAAGCGGATGCATTTTCAATTAATGTCAGTTTTTACAGTGTTAGATAGTTGTTTTTTTGCGTGTTATTTGCAGCTCAGGAATTGGATGAAGTCGGGAGAGCAGATAGCCTGCTAACTGTAGCGGTGATGGGTGGGATTAAGCCTGAAATCGACGCAGAGCCTACGCCGTAGGTTACGCGGCGAAGCGCACCGTACGCCGCAGGCTCTGCGTTGGTGTAACGCGGAACCATAAATCAGCATTTAGCCCTCACAAGGCCCCTCTTGATGCTGATGGCTGCTCGGGCCTTAGCATGGTGTCGTGTCCTGGTAAAAACAATCCCTGGGTATTTGTGGAGGAAAAGAGCTTCACTTTAAAGCGTCACCTCAACAACCCTTTTATGTGGTGTTATTTTACAGTTATAACCATGTGGATGTGACTCTTAATCTGTCTCTGGCTGCAGGCTCTCCCCTCAGCACAGGCAGCTGTGTCAAACAGAAACTTTGCACTGATGATCTTAAATCTGCAGCCGTAAAACCACAGAGCCATGAATAATTGGCATAAATAGGCATTAAATTGTATTTGAAGTCAGTGTGGGACTGTTTCTGCCCCAGGCTTTGCTGCCACATTTTATTCTTAGTTACATAAACAAAGCTTTCCCTCTGTCGAGCACCATGACCAAATATGGTGAAGAAATGACAAATCCCCTCTTTCCATTCATAAAATTGTGACCAACTATTGACTTTCTGGCATATGCAATGTACACTTGCGTAAAAACACCATTGGATCATGCGACCTGTGTTTGCGTAGCACCCCTACTCTAATCTTGATGTGGTAAAAGTCCATCAGGGCTCACTTGTCACACTCAGCTTGTCATTGACTGGAGCAGCTTGTCATCGGACCTTCGTCAGAGGATGAGAGGGTATTACAAGCTTTGAAAGGTTTGACGCAACTCGGCCCAGGCCAGCGTTACTTTCCGCTCATATACTCTGATGTGTGCATTGAACACGCCCTCTAATAAATCATAACTGTTTCCCCATACCTGGTTGTAAACACAAAAGTTGTAGGGGTTTATTGGGTTTTGTAATTGCCCAAAACATTGGCAACTCATAGAAATAAGAAACCTTTTAATACATTTTCATTATTTTTTTCTGTAAAGAAAACAGAAACTAATTAGCTGTCAAAGTTATGTTACTTTACAGCCCAGTCAGTACATTTCTTTGGCCTTTTGAGAAATACCGGTCAGACACAGTGAGTGTTCTCAGCCAGCAGCTTTCAAGCACACCGAGATGATCAGATAAGCTATAGCATCTATACTCTCCAGCATTTCTTTTGAATGCAACTATGATCCCTAGATCCTGGGCCGTGGCTAACTGTTAAACCCATTTAAGCTGACACAGTGCCCTGAGCTGCAGATTTGTCTGGAGCATATCTGGTCTTGACAAGACAACCTGGTTACCTACAGTGCCTCATGTTGACTGTGTTTCCCGTCTATAGATGTCACTAGCAATAGTTGGAAGAGCACCAGCACCGTCACACTTGGAAGGGGGAGGGGTTAAACACTTGCTGTCTTGATACCTATTTTATTTCACAGTACCCATGCACTGTGTTCACACTGTAGTGTAACAATATATGTCAACATAACTCGTCTGTGTTATGCTTGGATGAATCTTGGCATTGATCTTGGAGCGACGTTTACTGGCTTTGCACATTTTGTTTCAATGAAGTTTTCACCTCTTGACACAAAATATTACAGATAAGTTGGTGCATACTGTACAAACGGGCCTCGTATTTTTGAGCAGCTAAAATTGTTTAGTCAGTGGGATCATGATGTTATTCCAGAGTAGTTATTTTCATTGGTGATTCATTCAAGTCACATTTTAAGAAAATTGTTAAACATTTGATGTTGCCAGCTTTGCAGATATGAAGATCTGCTGTTTTTTTTATCATAAGAAGAAATTGGATGTCTTTTTATGATGAATTTATTATAATTTCTACATTAATGTAAGAATAGAAGTCAGATTAAGTAGCCGGATAAAAAGTCATACATGTTCCAGTCTAAAGCTTTGGAATGTGCTCTGTGTAGATTTTGAGCATACTTTTTTTCTCTGATAGTTATCTGTTCAATCTGATCTAATGTGCATGACTGAATTTCTGATAAATGGCATTTTGGCACACCCGTTTCTTCGACTACCTCAGTAGACAGTTAGTCTCCGTTCAAATTCTTCAGGTGATTGTCAACTGTCTTCTCATTCCTGTTGCTTTTAATCACGACATGTGCTTCATGTTTGTTGTTGTGATATACTTGTTGTTATGTACATGAACTCTGTATTTCTCTCTGTCTTCTCTTCTGTATCATCCCATCCATGTGGGTGATTGTTCCTGCAAAACCTTGGTGATCAATAGAGACTTTTGGTATGGCGATTATTCAAACGGATGACAATGGCAGAACAGCATTGGGTTTTTATCATGAAAACCTGCTTGATGTGCTTGCTTTTATTTTTTGCTTTGATAATAAGTCATCTTGTCCTTTTTTTTGTTGTTGTTTGCATTCTCTCAATCTGGATATCTGCGGTTTGCTGTGTTCCCCATACATATTGGTTTGTCTTTGCTCACCATTTTTAAGCTGTGTTCAATAGCCTTTCCACAAGCTGTATTGCTGTCAGTGATGCACAAGATGCTCAGAGAAATCTAACCCGTAGTTTCTGAGTGGTGTTGTCCTCTCACCCCTTTTGGAATAAAGCTACTAAATTAAGTAAAACATATTGAGTTTCTTGGCATGCATCACTTGTCTGCCTGTCGTGGATGTTGTTTTGTGTCTGTGTTTTTCCTCTATTTAGACAAAACTGTTTTATTTTTTATGATGCCATTTATTTAATATCCAGATGAGAGTTGACTCTGCTTGTGTTCTTGTCCCTGACTTACTGTGTACTTTCTGTTCCCAACATTTCTCCCTTTCCCCTTTTTTGTATGATTAGCATTTGGTCTTTTTATCAGTTTAACCAAAACCCCAAATATGTTTTTGTCCCTGTGACCAAAATAGTTTTTCTCAAATAGAAAGCATGTGCCAACTATCTCTCTCTGCTTTTTTTTTTTTTTTTTTCTTCTTCAGTGAAAGAGTTTCTAGCGAAAGCCAAAGAAGATTTCTTACGGAAATGGGAATGCCCACCTCAGGTCAGAGAGTTAACATGTTAAACATGACATTCACAGTCTTTGTAAACAAAGTGTACTAATGTGATGACGTTTCCACAGAGCACAACATGCCTAGACGACTTTGACAGAATAAAGACTCTGGGTACCGGCTCGTTTGGGAGAGTAATGCTGGTGAAACACAAAGGGTCAGAGCAATACTTTGCTATGAAAATACTGGACAAGCAGAAGGTCAGTGGCAGCTTGTATCGGGCCTCATGGGAAATTTTCACACAAGTATTAATGTTGACATGAACAGTAAATGTGAAGGACAATAAAGTTGGGTGGTACTTACTAAAGCCAGCAAAATTACAGCTTATTTTAAAATAAATACCCTTTAATCTATTCATGTTGCATTAAAATAGTTACTAGGAGTACCAAAGTAAAACATATTCTTAATACCTTAAATCTGCCTTTTTGCTCTCAGAGTTCTTGTAACTTTGTTGTGAATCGAAGTGAGATTTGCCTTAACAAAGTCATCTTATCTCTTTTATCTACCAGGTGGTAAAACTCAAGCAAATAGAACACACGTTAAACGAGAAAAGGATATTACAAGCAGTGAGCTTCCCCTTTCTCGTCAGACTTGAGTACGCATTTAAGGTATAGTGTGCTTATTTTAAAATTCAATTATTTTATGTAATCATCTGGGGAATGTACATGTGTAATAATCTGGAGAATGTATATATGTTCTCCTTTTTCTTTTTTTGTTTATTTTTTAGGACAACTCCAATTTGTATATGGTAATGGAGTATGTTCCAGGAGGGGAAATGTTCTCACACCTAAGAAGAATTGGAAGGTTCAGGTGAGCGTTATTTAAGAGCAGCGGTATTTTGATTTGACCCCTTTTATCTTATGGACTGATCCCTTTCAGAACTTTTGGTTGAAAATGCTTGTCTCTTCTTTGTTTCCAGTGAACCACATGCACGATTTTATGCTGCCCAGATAGTGCTGACATTTGAATACCTACATTCGCTAGATCTCATTTACAGAGATCTGAAACCTGAGAATCTTCTCATTGACCACCACGGCTACATTCAGGTGAGCTACAGTGCATTAAATTCATACGCAAAGCTGTTGCATGCAATGCACAGAACACTGCATGTCCCTCTGACTTGCAGGTGACAGACTTTGGATTTGCCAAGCGGGTAAAAGGAAGAACCTGGACGTTGTGTGGAACACCGGAGTATCTGGCGCCTGAAATCATTCTCAGCAAAGTATGGACTTTAAGTTTTTCTGATGATTTTCAGCAAAGTAATGTATAGTTTTGCATTCTGATCCCTAATTCATTTTAGAGGATGCTTTAAATGTTGCACAGGTTTGTTTTTTTTACAAACAGTTGACGATGTCACACGCAAGCTGAGCTGACCCAAACTAAAACCAAGGCTGTGACCCTGTCTTGACGAGCAGTGAGCGAGCTGCTGCTTTAATGTGCTGCACAATCAGCACTGTCTGGTTAAAATAACAAAGTGTTAACCAAATCATCAGGAGTGTTAAATATATTTCCAAAAACTATCCTGTGCAATTACTGTGCCTGACACACACTAGCTTATAGCTGATAACTTGTTACCAATTTTGGAGTGAAGAGTGAATGAGTAATGTTGTCTTGCCTCAACCAGAACTCTTTTTTTTTCGGGGGGGGGGGGGGGGGGCTTTAAAGGTAAAAAGCATTTACAACAATTATTCTGAAACGTGAACCTTCATGGGTGCATAATGACTGATTATGGGCAATGTAACCACTTATGTCTGGATACATTCCTCAGCTGCATCAAACGTCCCAAACAAGCGTTACCATATTCCACATTGAGTCTCATGCAGAACTAACTTTTGCTGCAGTTCCTCAACTGACCGATAGAGGCTGGCTCCAAAAGCAAGTCAATCTCCATTGACCTCTATAATAAAATGTCCAATTTTAGAGCAGAAATGAACACGATTACAGCCTGGTTCTAAAAAACTATTTTGGTCTCAATCGTTTGATTTCACACCCATGACAACAATGAGCGGGGTGCATTTTTTTGTACTTTAGAGGATTTTATATTATGCAATACGTTTATTTCTAATATGATTGATTGGCTGTCTGCTCGGCCAGTCGCTAGCCGTTATCACTTCCACATATCTAATCGTCATGCTACCACCCATAGCGAAGCAACCAGCCACTTTTATAAGTCCAGGGTCTCATCCAACATGTTGAATGGTATATCCTGATGTAAATGTCTGACGGCAGCTCTGCAGATATTTTGGCGTGGTTAATCTGAAGAAGCTGGGAGCAAAGCTAACTTTGATTGACGTGCAGTAGGTGTGAATGCTGATCCCGAATGAAGATGGGCTGCAAAACCGGTCTTCAGAATCCAATGGATCATGTGACCGAATGCTTAGTCCATTGTTATATACAGTCTATGGTATAGATATATATAATGAAGGCCTTTATTATGTATGTCTATGGTCCCAACCTATGCCAGAACCAGATTACCCACAATTCCATTTTCCTAAAGGGGAAGGCTCAGCAAGTAGCACATGGTATTTTTTTATTTAAAACTTTCTCAGTTGAAAAGTCAGGAAAAAACAAGAGAGGAGACCGCACACTCCTGCTCCCTAGTTCAGATTTATTAGCACATCAAACGTCGTAACGTTACCAACAGTGCCCTCTTTCAAAAGCAGACTAAAAACGTATCTTTTGCACAGGCGTTTGAGTAAATTCTACATGGTTGGCTGAGTGATCGCACTTTTGTTAAAATGGAATTATTGTTGTTATTGTTGTTTTTCTCTTGACATACTTTTGTCTGTTTCTGTTATTTTAAACCTGTAATTTTGATTGTTTGTTTGATTATGTATTTGAGCACATCGAGTCCATGCTCATGTGAAATGTGCTTTATAAATACATTTGCTTTGCCTTAGCATCATCCACTTCACAAGACGGCCTCCTGCTCGTATGTTTTAATCTGGATTGTGTCCATGTCTAATAGGCTTGCCAAGATTCAGTCATTTGGTCTGAGTGTTGGTTTAACAACTGTACATTTTGAATTTGGAACACATGGAAAAGTCAGGAAATCCTAGCCAAATGAGTTTGGCAGATTTGTTTTACAATCACGTTGCAACACTGAGTTTGAGCACATTTGTGGTGGTGAAACATGTATCTTAGACCGAAACCAGATTTAATAGTAAGCAAATTTATCACAATATAAGAATAAATACAATATGAATCACTTTAATTTTAGGAGCTTTATATGCAGTTATATTTCAATCTGAAAACTCTTTGTTATATACTTATTTTAATATATATTATAAAAGTATTTGCTGAAACGGACTAATTTTGTGTGTCAGTGTTATCACTGAGTCTCAGTGGAGCTATAGGAACTTTTTGGAAGTTCCCTCTAAACTTTAAAAGTTGCCTTTTTAAGGAGGAAATTCTGTATAGCTTAGGTATGATGTTTAAAAATTGAGAGTTGTTGAAGTGATTTTTATTTCTTTTTCATTGATATCAATGTCTGTCTTGTCTGTTTTAGGGATATAACAAAGCCGTGGACTGGTGGGCCCTCGGAGTCCTCATCTATGAAATGGCAGCTGGATACCCCCCGTTCTTTGCAGATCAGCCAATCCAGATCTATGAAAAGATTGTGTCTGGAAAGGTAGGGAAGGGTTCATTTAAGACAAAAAGACTGGTACTTCAGAGTATCTTGTGCCTTAACTCCCCATCCACTTTTCACTGTTAAAATTAAATTCTCAAACTTTGCCAGGTACGATTTCCCTCCCACTTCAGCTCAGATTTGAAAGACCTGTTGAGAAACCTCCTGCAGGTGGATCTGACTAAACGATACGGCAACCTGAAGAACGGAGTCAACGACATCAAGGGCCATAAATGGTTTGCTACAACAGACTGGATCGCAATCTATGAGCGAAAGGTAGGACAAACATGCAAAAACAAAACACAACTGAGTATTACTTAATCTTATTGCGTATTTCTTGAAAGAGGAATCACTTTTGCTTGTGTTCTTTATTTGACAGTCTGCAAAAGCTACAAAACTAATAATCCCAGCCAGCATTCAGGGCTCACAATTCAGGTGTCTTGGTTTGCACACAAACATACCTTATGTTTCTGTGTCCGTCTGGTCTTTGACCGCCAAACATAATCCATTGTTTAGTAAATACAGAACTGGTGGAGGTAGTTTGATGCGTCTCAAGAACTGATTAAGAAGAAGAACTGTTAAGATTTAGATTTGTGTCCAGTTTTTGCCCTGCGTTGTTCGCTTAACTGGTTATAAGTTACTCCTTATGAGCTGTAATGTTGCCTGTAAAAGAAATGTCTTTCAACTGGTTTTCATTGTACTAAAGCTTCAAGATATATTTGAAATTATTTGAAGAGTTTCAGCGAAACACAGAGTAACAGAGAGGCCTATCGGGGATATAAAGAAACAGTGTTAATTTTTCTTTTTCAGCATATGTATTTAAGAACTTGTAACAAAAAGGGTAGTGTTAGGTTTTAAATGAATGCATAAATGCATTGAAATTTTTTTGTACATTTCAGCTTATTATTTTTTGAAAATATGTATACCCAAAAATATGTATACCCAAAATAAATGTGTCAATATGGCATCAGTCTTTCACCCTAAAACAACCAGACTTTTTTTTTTTTTTTTTAAGTGAGCTTTATTCCTTCTAATAAAAGCTGAGTCCTGTTGAGATGTTTTGGGCAGCTCCTGGACCACCTTCCTCGGGAAGCGTTTTGGTCATGTCCAACTGAGCGGAGGCCTCGTGTCAGAAGTTGATGGATTGGGTTGTCTTGACTATTTGTTGTCTGTTTTAGCTAAAAGTTCCAAAATGTAGTTACTGTCAACTTGGTCTCCTCTAGTGATGCACCGAAATAAAAATTTGTGGCCGAAACCGAAAATAATAATAAACACAACAATAATAAATACCGAACAATACCGAACATGGTTGTTCAGCAGTTTTTCCATTTATTTTGCCAATTTTTTCACCATTGCATAAATCAAATACATTTGATTTAGGCATGCTTTTCAAAGAAAAAAATCTTTTACAAAATTACAAGGTAGAAAATATTTATTGAACATAAAAAAATTAAATTTTATTAATTTCCCAGCATTATGTTGTTTTGGTTCCACCTCCTGGTGAATGTTAGGTAAAATTCTTATGGGGTTTAGTTTTTGGTTGGCCAACGATTTATTACGGGAGCGGCCAGTCTATTAGGTAAAATTCTTATGGGGTTAGTTTTTGGTTGGCCAACGATTTATGTAGTGCGCAACGTTACGGGACGGAGCGGCCAGTCTATTTCCTTATTTTACAACGCCGTTATTAATTGTTCGGTTTTTTTCCCCACTTATTCCACCGAACACAGAAAGTGTTTTTTTGCCATTTTCGGCCGAACAATTTCGGTTACCGAACAATCTGTGCATCACTAGTCTCCTCTTAAACTCCTCTTGGTCTCCAACAAGTGCAGGCAACAGGTATTAAAACTGCTGTCTGAATGATCACCTCAGTTATCTAAGTGTGAACATTTAAAGTTGCTTTTTAGAAGTCACACTTTACAGGTATGTGGAGGAAGAAAAAAATCAGTTAGACTCAATAACTTTCCAGTGCTAGGCTTGAGATGAACTCGTTTCTACAAATTGTTCAAGGTAAATGACTGCAGGCGCAAGCTTTCCCACCAGTCTCAAATGGAGCTCTGAATTTTAAAAATGTTATTCTATTAAAATTAAGGTCAATATGCACAATTCTGGACCATTTCAGGAACATCAGGATGTTTGTGCTTCACTCTGCTGTAGTTTCTAGAGGAAACCCCATACTGTTGCCTCTCTACACAACTCACTACATCAATTATATAACTGTCAGTTTCAAAATGTTACAAAAACAGCTGGATGCAGCATAGCAGCATGTTTCAAACATGTCAAGCTGAGAGTGCTTAATGTTTTTCACATAATGCTGCTTTCACACAATACAAAAAGTATTTTTTAACCTCGCACAGTGGATATTATTCTCTGTATTCTTGTTCCCACGGTTTAAACTGTTTCCAGGTACACTTCACTGTCTAATTCTCTAAGAGTCAGTTTAGTCATGAATCTAATCCTTCCTTGTGTGTCTCCCTCATGCAGGTTGAAGCTCCATTCATACCAAAGTGCAGAGGCCCGGGGGACACCAGCAACTTTGATGACTACGAGGAGGAAGAGATCCGTGTTTCTGTAACAGAAAAATGCGGAAAGGAGTTTGCAGAGTTTTAGGACGTCATAATATGGATATATCAGGGAAATTTAAGGGGATCTTTGCACTCTTCAAAAAGACTTGGATCTACTACATAGTCCCTTCATTCCACAAGGCTGAATGAGGTCGCCATGATCCTTGGGTGCCGATAACCTCTCACTGTTGCGTACACCTGCGTATTAAAGCAGACACATCACTTTTTCTTTTTTTTTTCCTTTTTTTTTTATACATGTTTTTCTTTTCTAAACTTTGGAGGCAGTAGTCTTGGATGTTTTTAATCCTCACTCACAATGTGATATTTTTTGATTTTATGAGGGAAAAACAGACGGTGGTCATAACAGTCCACACGCTGTAACTGACTTTTCTGTGGCATTTTAAGAACACAGCTGAGTGGGTTTATACATTTTTTTCCCTTTGTCATCAACAATGTACATTTAAAGTTGACATCACTTTTAGTTCTAGCCAGCAAAAAGAGGTAGATTTTGTCTTATGTGCATATCTGTCAGTTTGGAAGACATTTGAACACAGCGAGTGTTTAAAGCATGACCAAATAGAAAAATTCTGGGTGACACAAGAAGAGAGGGCCTTTCCTTTCTTTGCTTTTTGCCTTAGAGAGCCAAGTCCTCAGATCTCCCACAAAAGCATCCATTCACTGTCTTTTTGGTAATTTTAACCCAGGCACAGCAAAGCTATCGCAGAAAATGACAAACCTTGCATTGGCAAGTCCACTTGTTTGTTTGATCCGTTTGGGTCTATTAGTTACATGTAAAAACGATCATTTGCAACCTTAACTGTTTTGTTTGCCACCGTGTTAACATTATAGTCATGTTGTCCCTAGATTTCAGGTCTGCTTAGGACCCTTTGTTACAAGTCTGTGGAACAATGTGACTTCAGTAAACAGAAAAGAGTGAAGTGAAATCCTTTTATAGGATTTTTATTTTATTTTATTTTTCTTTTGAGTGTTTTGTAAATCTGCAAAAATCAGTGTGAATAGTGTTGGGGGTTTTCGCCTCAACATTGTTAGTTAAACCATAACAAGAATTCAGATTTTATTTATTAAATGAAAGACATTTTAAAAGTTAATTAAGAATCAGAAAGGCAAAACAGGATATCCATATTCTTCCTGTCACCAGCCCCAGGCAAATTACCTTTTTCATTCTTGTCAAAGAATGTAGATTTGCAATTTCTAGGTATGCATATTTGAAAGCTTGATTTCAAAGTTGTTTTTGTTTGTTTTTCTTTTTTTTAATTATCTTTTCCTCACAATACACTGGCTAAAATGAAGACTGCTCCTTTGTATCACATGTAATCCCGTTCTTGTTAAGCTCATTACATTATACATATATGCATTGTTTCATATATGTTTTTATTTATACACATTAGAGATGCTAATAAATTTTATTTTTAAAAGTGTTGGAAGTTTTGGGATCCATCTTTATATTGTGACTTTTGTTGTGTTGCATTTCAAATTTAATTTCTTTGTTGATGAGTGGGTTCTGATGTGATTTCAAGAGGTCTGAGGGGTTTTATAATAAGACAGCTTCATATTCAATTCAATTTCAATTCAATTTTATTTATATAGCGTCTATTACAACAGAAGTTGTCTCTAGGTGCTTTCCAGAGACCCAGAACATGACCCCCAAGCAATTATTACATGAACATAACATAAACAATGGCAGGTAAAAACTCCCCTAGGGGCCTGTACTACGAAGCGGGATTTGAGGTTAGCGAGGTAACTTCAGGTTTAACCCTGGGTTTTCAGGACTACGACGGTGGTTCACTTCTTACCGGGGCACATCGCCATGGTAACTTATGCTGAACAGCTAACCTGCTCCGGAGCAGGTTATGTTCGAGATACAGATCGCCGGGTATAAAAGCACCGCCCACTGACCAATCAGCTCTCTTGGAAAATGGCATGCCCTTTCGAAGAGAATCCAGTGGAGCTCGGTGCGCGGATCGTGAGAGGATCCCTCCGAAGAGAACGCGTATTCAGGGACCACCAAAACCCCTTTGCTTTCCCTGATGAGTACCTATGAACGATCCAAAAAAAAAGGAAAAAAAGAAAAAAGAGGTGGAGGAGAAAATAAAAAATAAATCAATCAATGAATAAATAAAACAAATCATCACCCAAAATCCGATGTACAGTCAATCCAAAACTAATACCAATTAAATAAATAAATCAAGAAGAAATGAAAAAGAAGATGCATTTGTAAGGGGATAGCAAAAAAGGGATTTTCAATTTCGTCCCTCGAACATTCTGAGAAGTCACTTTAAAATACTAAATACCCCCCTCCTGAAAAAATAAAAAATTAAATAAAATAAATTAAAAAAACCCAATTCTTTGGTACAGCATCAGCACAAGTTATCGGTCAACAACAATAGTTATAGAACCAATATATACAGACTGTCTCAGAAAATTAGAATATTGTGATTTTCTGTAATGCAAACACAAAAACAAAAAAAATGTCATACATTCTGGATTCATTACAAATCAACTGAAATATTGCAAGCCTTTTATTATTTTAATATTGCTGATCATGGTTTACAGTTTAAGATTAAGATTCCCAGAATATTCAAATATATGTTTATATCCCTATGAATTTACGCATTTATACAGTCAGCGATCTTTTGCCAGCTGTCTTTCCTGCATTTTGCAGCTGCAACTGTGTTGCTTTTTGCCTGTATTATATGCCTATACTCATCATATTTCCGTAAAATTATTGTTTGCTCTTTGCTACTGAAATAAGCGGCTCTGACAGCGGACTTCTCCATGCTTGCGATTGGTCATGCGCTGAAAACACCGCCCCTTTTATGTGCACGCGCTCATATCCAGATTGGAGAAACCTGGGTTGATATACCGAGTTGATAACCGCCGTCGTGTGACCGCTTAGCGTGATTGCAATTGTCCCGCTTAGTGAATCTGGATAAGGAAAAGATATCCTGGATATGTTGAACTTGCTTCGTAGTACAGGCCCCTAGTGGGAGAAAAACCTTAAGCCAAACAGTGGCAAGTGACATATTTAGGTTCTTCAAAAACAAAACAGACTTGACATTAAATTTCACTTGAGCAAATGAGAAGTAAATACATTTTCAGGACACATGGCAGGAATATTAGGATATATTAGATATGGAAAACATTTGTTTAGCATTCTGGTGCTGGGAGGAAGGTGGGCGGGGAAACAAACCCCTGTCACTGAAGTCAAATAGAAACAACAAAGGAAGTACAAAGTCTGGCTAGAAAGGGTAAATATTTTCTTTTTTATTACATGCATTACAAACAATGCTGCATGTTGTACCGTTTCGTACTCCAGGCCGGTTGGTGGCAGCAACGCGCCTGCAAATGAGTTCACCACCAACATAGAAAACAAGCAGGCTCGTGTTCGTCCTCCTCTGCGCGGGTGTTGACGGAGACATGGCGGGTCTGGAGCTGCTGTCGGACCAGGGATACCGTCTGGACGGGAGGAAAGCCACCGAGCTGCGGAGGGTCCAGGCCCGCATGGGTGTGTTCACGCAGGCCGACGGGTCTGCGTACCTGGAGCAGGGAAACACCAAGGCTCTGGCGGTGGTTTACGGTCCCCACGAGGTGAGCAGACACCAGGGAGCTGCAACACCTTTAGAAACAACACGGAGACACGTGAAGACCCTCACATTCACCTGATAAACACGTCCAAATACGCCACACTGTACAGTCTATCTCAAGTAGCTGACGAGGAGCTGTAGTTTAGTTGCTTTTAGGTTATTTATGTTCTGGTTAAATACAAAACAGCGCAAATAATGTTCAAAGCAAGGAATAATCTACTACAAAAAAATACCAGAAGGGGAGAACTAAACTTTAGAAAACAAAGTACGAACAACAATGAAAAGCATGTGCATATCGAACTGTGGAGTGACTCTGTGGAACAGTTTGGAGCAGAAAATGAAACAAAGTAATAACAAATCTGTTTTAAAAAGAAATACAAAAAAATATTTATAAACAGGTATATGGAAGAGGAAATGGGTTGACGGGGAGTGTGAGAAACAAATAAGGTGGGGAAAAATGGTATATTATACTTGCTTAGGATATGTTTAGATATTTATGTAGTATATATTATCTATTGAGAGAGATAGTTGAAATGATGTAATGTATGTTATATATTTATTGGGTATGTAGCACATATATATTTATAGGGATATTTATGTAGTTTATATAGTGTATATTTATATAGATGTATATAATAGTTGTATTTTCTATATATTGATATAACATTTATGTAATATTTATATGGTCTATATACTTATATGGATAATTATGTAATAATAGGTATGTTTACAGAGTATTTATATAGATTATATTTATATTGTGTAGATATAATACTGTAATAGCAATTAATGTAAATCCATAGTGTTATAAAGGGGTAGGAACTAGGGAAAAAGTGTACACTTCTTCCTACTCCTTTTTTTCGAACATATATTTATATGAAGATGTAAATGTTTATCTTTTTTTGTTATTATTTTTACTTTCATTTTATATACATGTTCGAAATAAAAATGAATTCATTCATTTATATTATTAGTAATACAATTACATCAACATATAATGTTATAGCATACGTTAAAATATAATTACAGTATAATAATGTAGCCCAGTTAAAATATAAGCCATGGTTTAAATAATAACTTTTGAAAAGGTATTTATTATTTTTGGTATTTTAGGCAACAACAAAACTTTTGAGTGTTAATTAATATTCCTGAAAGAATAGGGGTATTTCTCATCTAAGGTTTTCAACCTACAGTGTTTACAGCCCATTTACTATTGTTTACATTTTACTATTTTTGTTTGTTTACTCAACATGTGCACTAATCATTGCAATAATCATTAATACATGATTGATTCATTATTTTATTTTTTTTATAAATACTGACTGTTGTGATTTTTTTTTTTTGATTGCCTACTTAGTATAGAGGTTCCATTTGGGTACAAATAGGTCATTACTACAGTAAAACTGAACTTTAAAAACGGTCTAATACGTTAGATTTCGGGTAAAAACTGCATTTAAAAAGTAAGTTCATGATAGTGTGGTTTTAAAACAGTCAGAGCTTTTATTAATTTAAAAGAGATACAGAATAATTAATATTAAGTTATTCAGAGTTAAGTAAGAGAACTCAGAAGCTCTCCTCTCATTTACCTATGCAACGAGAGGGCCGCTACAATAACCATGATAATGAAAATTAGAAGAAAAAAAAGCATGAAATGATGCAATGGGAGTCTGTTTTGTTTATGAAGCTGAACATCAGGATAAAAGTGTCAGCAATAAACCATCAAAGTAGCACTTGAGTAAGGATGCTTTAAAAAGACACTTAAGTAATAGTTTGATTAATTTAATAGTAATTTATTCCTGTTACAAATTCCCAAACATGATCTCTGCATATGGCTGCTTGCAGTTAATCTTTGGAGGATATCTTAACTCTGTTTACCAAAGTGTTGCATATTGCATCAATGTCTTTCGCTTTAAATGGGATTGGTGTGAATATCTATGTCCCAGTTTATAATCTGTTCAGAATGCAGTTTTTACATTTACTTCAAAGTACAAACCTTCAGCACTGATTTGGTTTGGAATTTTAAGATGTGGTGGCACATATTACTCATTGCTCCTCTGTCACTCTTCAGATGCGAGGTTCTAGGAGTCGGACTCTTCACGATCGAGCTGTCATCAACTGCCAGTACAGCATGGCCACCTTCAGCACGGCAGAGAGAAAGAGGAGACCTCATGGAGATCGCAAATCCACCGAGATGAGCCTCCATCTCAAGCAGACGTTTGAAGCTGCTGTGATGACCCAGCTCTACCCACGCTCTCAAATAGACATCTATGTCAAGGTAGAGGTTAAACAGAAGCTGCACCGTGTCCCACATTTTTAGAAAAGGAAATGTCTTGTTTTTGACAAAACAATTTTTCATATTGCAGATTTTGCAGTCAGATGGCGGTAACTACAGCGTGTGTGTGAATGCTGCCACGCTAGCAGTGATCAATGCAGGAATCCCGATGCGAGACTACGTGTGCGCCTGTACAGTAGGTTTTGTGGATGAGACTCCCCTCGCCGATCTGTGCTATGCTGAGGAAAGCGGTGGAGTGAGTTCTCTGGCTTTAGCGCTGCTTCCCCGGGGAGGACAGATTGCTCTGCTTCAAATGGACGCAAGGCTGCATCAGGATCACCTCGAGACTCTGATTGAAGCTGCGATGACTGCTTGTAAAGGTGTGAGCAAGGTGCTGGATGATGTGGTGAGACAACATCTTAAAGAAGCTGCAGTACACACCAGAGAGTGAAGTGGGACCAGTGGAAGAAAATCTGGACTGTTGGACTGAGAGCAGCTCTTTTTTTGTTTTTGTATTCACTCATGGCATTTACTGTATATTTTATATGAACCCAACAAATAAACATTTGCATGTGCATTGTCATTTCTTCTTCATTTGCATCTAATGAAAATTAGAATGACACCACATATGTGTCTTGTGATGCTTATTGTTTGGCAATGTTTAGCAGAAACAGAGGAAGCCACATATGAATCACTGTAAAAAAAACAACAAAAAACTAGAGGAACACTGACACTGTACAAGAATTGATGAACAGACTATATTTTGAGGTAAATTAGCTTATTGTTCCTTATGGACAATCCAATTCTCAAAGCAAATATAGATGGGTAGAAGAGTTCACTTTTCCAGGAAATTCAGTTTGGTCTTCAAAAGGAATATTTTAGGGATTCTTTTTTACCTTTCACCATCACAACAGCTCTATTGCGACAGGAGTGAAGGATGAGACTTATTTTTTTACTGTTTTTAATCATAAACTCATGTTTGTCCAATTTGTGCATGTTTTAGCCTGTTTTGTCGTGCAGATTTGCAATTCTGCGTTTATTATTCATCTGGTGTTAATTATATTGTACTAATCACTGTTTAAGTTGTGGGTAAATGTTACTGTTCAAACAAGCTTTTATTAACAGGACATATATTTAGAAATTATGACCATTTTATTAACTGAAACCTATTTCAGCATTATGGAAATTTCTAAATAGGTTCAACACCAACTTATTTGAGCCAGTAACGATTATCGCATCATGCAAATAACTTAATTGTCCTTTTATGAATTTATTATGATAATTTACTCCAAACATGGTGGTAATGTAATATTTAAATAGAGTTGCGACATTTCCATTTATTCAATTTGTCATGTAGTAGCAAGAGGAGTAACGTGATTTGGGTCATAACAGCTTTCTAGAATTTCGTAACACATTATTTAGTTCTCTTAAAATCCTGTGTTTGTTTTATTTTGTTAACTGCTGAGCGGAAGTCGGTCTCCAGTGTTTGTTTTATTTTGTTAACTGCTGAGCGGAAGTCGGTCCCCAGTATCAGCGCTCCGACAGGAAGAAGGAAACGTGCAGAGAACAAGCCCCACCTCTGCAGGTGAATGAGACCACTGGACTGAGGTATGCTTTCATTCATTGAGTGATGACAGTAATATTTGTATAATTATAAATACCACCCCCTCTTGATTGAGGGCAACATTTCGAAGCATTTATGATTTCGCTAACACAGACCGCAAACTAGCTACCTAGCTATCAGGATATATATGATAATCAGTGCCAGAAAACCGCTCGAGTTTACATACAATGGTATGACGTGCAGATATTAAACTGTTCTGTGATGATAACATGGGTCATATGGAGATATCCGGCTGTCCTGTTTAGCAGTAATTGACCAGTCTTCACTGTGTAGAAATGATAGTTGCTGTGCTTGTGTGTGATGCCTTCAGGGTCCTGTGAATCCAGACTTCCTTATTATATTGTAGAGGACAACAACATGGGACTGCTGTCTGACCCCAACAGAAGAAGGGCTTTGATTGGCATGTTGACACGCCTCAATGCTCCAATCTGGTGAGCTCCACATATTAGTGAATGTCTTTTAATCACATTTTTTGCTCTTATGTTTTGGACCCATGCTTCATCAAATCTAATTTCTCCCCCTCTCTCCGTGTCAGTGTGGTCTGCTATCTTGCCGGAGTGGCTTGGTTCATGGGCTTGGCCTTTGAGCCATTTACCTTGCGGACGTACATGTCAGAGAATGCCATGGGATCCACCATGGTGGAGGAGCGATTCCCTGCAGGTGAAAGGGCACTGGCCACAGGCAGAGAGTTTGCTGCTCACAAGAGAAAAGTTGGGCAAGTATTGTTTGTTTTTTCCCTCAAGCAAAAATAATTTCCAATAATTTTAGTCTTTTCCTTTAACTATCAACACAATTATAATTGTATAACACTTTTATTATTAGTTTAATTGACTTGTATTGCCCTGTAGTGGGATGCCAGTGGACTGGCTAGTGAAAACCATGCAGGCTCGAGGACTGGAGGTTTTTACCCAGAGTTTCTCTCGCAAACTTCCCTTCCCTGACGAAAACAAAGAGAGATATGTGAGTTTGTGATGAAAGCTTATTACATTTGTCCAGTTTTTTTTCCCTGACATCGCTGCTCTCATCTAGTGACGGACTGTTATATTGATATTTGTTATTTATTGTTGGTAGCTTGTGAAAGGCACAAATGTATATGGCATCCTTCGGGCCCCTAGAGCTCCACGGACAGAGGCTCTGGTGCTCAGTGCTCCCTGCAGCCTCGGCGATAACAACAACCAGGCTGTGGGGCTGCTGCTCGGCTTGGCCCAATACTTTCGGAGTGCGTACAGTGTGTTCACACAATTAGACAACGTTAGAACGATATTTTTTATGGTGCTTTTCATCATAACATTAGTTTTGTCCTTACAGATCAGATTTTCTGGGCTAAAGATATCATCTTCCTTGTGAATGAGCATGATTTGATTGGTATGCAAGCCTGGTTGGAAGGCTACCACCACACCAATGTTACAGGTGATCATCTGCATTCATCCAGTACCCATAAACAGTTACAACTAAACTATTAAATGATAAGTTATTTTGTTCAATATAATTTGCTAAGCGTCTTGCAGGACTGTCTTAAAAATGGCATCATTTTTCAGAGGTTTTTTTTTTTTTTTTTTCTGGTACGGTTTATCTAGGTATGGACTGGTCTCCATTACAAGGCCGCGGTGGTTCGATCCAGGCCGCCCTGTCCTTGGAGCTCAGCAGTGATGTCATCACCAGTATGGACATAGTCCTGGAAGGCCTCAATGGCCAATTACCCAACCTGGATTTGACAAACCTTTTCTATGCTTTCTGTCAGAAGATAGGGATCCTTTGCACCATCCAGGGCAAGGTAAAAGCTTCTAAACCCGTGTGAAATAAGATTTTTGCAAAGCAAACATAATATTCTGGAAGGAATGCATCACATTAGTTTGCAAAGCCAAAGTTCCACCTTTCTTTTTCTCTGTGGATGATTGTGCAGCTGCAGAGGACTGACTGGGACAGCGTGTCCGGCTACAGCCATGCAGTCCAGACCATGATGCTGATGGCGATGAAGCAGGCTAGCGGGCGGCCGTGGGGAGACCACGGTCTGTTCTTGCGCTACCACATTGAGGCCGCCACCATCAAGGGCTTCAACAGCTTCCGTCAGTATAAGACTGATGCTACCACCGTTGGCAGGTCGGACATATTGCATACTCACTTTGAATTAGAATGTTTATTATGATTTTCAGCTCCATAGTGATTTGGGTTTTTTGTTTTTTTTAGACTGCTGGAGGGAATGTATCGTAAACTGAACAACCTCCTGGAGCGCCTGCACCAGTCCTACTTCTTCTACCTGATGCCGTCACTTTCTCATTTTGTTTCGATTGGATACTACATGCCAGCCTTTGGCCTCCTTGCTGTTATCCTGCTGCTTCGTGTATCCTCACTCCTCAATTCTAAATGCAGTTAAAAGTCGTCCTTCATGACATGTGGAGAAGTAACTGAAAAACAGCTGATAAAATAACCATGTAGTCTTTAAAGTTTCTCCTTGACTACTGTACAGGCCTTAGACCTATGGGTTCAACTTGTGACTCCACCAACCAGAACTGAGGATGGAATTGCTGATATTGAGCAGGTTTTTGCACAAACACTATGATCAAAATCTAACAAATGGTTTACTTGAGCCTGTTTAATTTCCTCTCTAACAATCTGCTTCATTCCAACAGTCCAGTCCGGGAGTGCTGTCGGTGCTGACTCCTCTGGTGATCAGCCACCTGACCGGAGTTGCTCTCTACATGCTGCCAGTCTATTTTCAGGAGATGGCTGTCGAACATTTTCCAGTTTCTGAGACTGAAGCTGTTGTCCTGACGGCTATTGCTGTTTACACAGCAGGACTAGCTTTACCGCATAACACAAACAGGTAGCCAGTCTCCATTTTCTAGCTCTAAATCTCTTTTATTTATTTTATTTTGTTCTCTCCTACAAGCTTTGTTAAGATGCCCAGCTCAGATCTATTTTTGGCATGACTAGATTTTATTCTGATTGATTTTTTTTTTTTTTAGAAAGTCTCGATATTAGGAGACATTTTAACAAAATCCCTGATGAGATAACACTGATTCAGATGTGAACCAAACCGCGCGCGTAGATGGTTTAAAGTGCAGCTCTGATCAGATTTCTGTAGCTGTGTGCCACTGTAGCGGCTTTGGCAGCTCAAATTCAAATTTTGTTTTTGTTTGTTTTTTGTCTCACGCACAAATGGACAAAACGGCAAATCCAGAGCAAGAGCCCTTTTGTGCAGAATCAATATGTTGTCTAGCTGTAGGTTGTAGAGAACTATGTGTTGGGCAAGACTGCCCACTTATGATATTTAGGAAATATTTTAGGTAAAGTAGGAAGAAATCCACATCTACAAAGCTGGATCCAGTGTGGGGCAAGGCATTTACTGATGTTTGCACAAATCAAATGGTCATGTGCAGTTGAATGCCACACCTTGTTTTAACAACCTAATTGGAGAAATGAACCCACATTGATTGTAGTCTGAACACAACCAGAAAGTTAAATGATTGATCTATCGTAATGTCCACACTGATTATTTCAAACGTAGACCTATGTCCAATGGTTGAAACAGTGTGGATCTCATCACAGAGCTGCAGCTGAGCGAATCATTTGTGCGTTGCAGACTGCTGTCCGGCGAGGGGACGGAGCAGGGCTGGAAGGTGCTGAAGCTCGTGGCCGTGCTGTACCTGGCTGTGGTGCTGGGATGCACCGCCCTCATCAACTTCTCCCTGGGATTCATCCTAGCTCTCACGCTGGTGCCTGTGGCTGCCTACGTTACACCCGACGTGCCCAAGTAATACACCTGCATGCACACTTTAGTCACTGCCTCTCTGATGTGGTTTTTGAGTCATGATGAAGTTGAATTTCACTGTCCTTTTCTTTTCTTCTCTTCTCAGATTTCTATCAGCTTTTGTCTTTGTCCTACTCAGCCCAGCATTTACGCTCCTCTTCTCAGTATTTTTCTTCCAAGAGCTGCAGGAAATGCCTGTCAGCTTCCTAGACGGTTGGTTGATGTACCTGTCAGTCATCTCTCAGGGCATACTGGACCACTACCTGTATGGGTCTCTGGTATTCCCACTCATCGCCTTGCTGGTCTATCCATGCTGGCTGCTTTTCTGGAACATCCTTTTCTGGAAGTAGCCTGCAGGTCCAAATAAGGCTTGTGAGCGTCCCATCCCCTTCTGAGTGGATGTCAGGCTTCTCTGTATTGAGGGGAATGTCAACAACTACTGTTTAAATCAACTGGAAAGAAGACTTGCCTTGGAAAGAATGATATTGCTCGCTTGTTGGACATTTTGTTGGTGATGTAATATTAACTCCACGTATTTCACTCTTTTGAGAGTGAAGCAATTTTGGAACCGACAAAACAGTTTTTTAAACTACGAGGAATGAAGTTATTGTACCTCACTTTTCGAATTGTGTGATTTCATAAAGGGGACGGGGCAGATCTTAGCCTGTTATGTTGTGTTCTTTCTGCCAAGACAGAATGTGATTGAAGAAATTTCTTTCTGCATTGTTTAGTTTGTGGTGCATGAAGAACAGTATAACAGTTTCTTTTTATTTTTACTTTTGTTAATGATGTATATCAGAGTGGTACAGTTAGACAGCACTAAACAAATGGTTGCAGTTGGCTGCTTCCTTTTAAGATCTCTGAACAGCCTCTTTACACACAGCACTTTGAAGGTGGGACGCTGCGCTGATGTCCCTCCCTGTTTCCTTTGAAAGATCCAGAGACGGAACAGTGGGGCATTGCTTTTGTTGTGCATCTTTTCTGCCTCGGGAGGAACAAAGAGTCAAAACACTGGTGAGCCAGGATGGCAGAATACAGCGCTCCTTCCACTCAGATGGTGCTGTGTGCAATCATAGCGCTGTGTCACAGCGGTCTGTGGGAATATTTTAAAGGGCAACAGTGGCGGGTCAACAAGAGCGGCTTTTTTGTACCAATATGGTGCAACCTCTGTGTGAAAATGGCTTATATGTACATCTGTTAAATAAGTCATCCATCCAGCTATTTCTTTTTTTTTATACCCGTTTTGATACATTTTCTTTGAAACATGTTTGTCATATTTATAACCGCCAAAATAAAAAAAACCTGAACACTGCCTTTTACATTACTGCCTTTTAGATATAGCACATTTTTAAACATTAAACACTTTTGGGAGCCATTGATGCCACTTAGTTTTTATAGACAGCAATTTGCAGTCTATATTTTAGTGAAAAGATTACACCAAATGTTCAAAAGGGGACATTTTGTCATTAGACACATTTTTATTCTAAATTTGATGTCTGAAACAGTCACATAAGTAACTATGAAGAGCCTCCTCAACAGACGTATTTGTATATATATATTTATATCATTATTTTATAGCTCACAGTGATTCATACAATCTGTCTTGTGGTCTGATCAAATATGAAATTATTTTCAAAACTTGTTGACACCATATTGCACAAACTGAAGAGAAAAAGAACCACATAACTTACTGGCACAGAGTTCAAAGGCCGGCATACATGGTGATTTAAGGATTCACTGATGGCATAAGGGACTTTGGCGAAGCCACGAAAGAGGCTGGACATTATGTTTATACATAAGTTTTGGAGAAGCATACCGTCCTTTTTACTTCTGCAGGACAACGCCAAACTACATTCTGCGTTTAGCATCATACAGCAGCATCATTCCCAAGTAAAGGAATCCTGGTGCTAAACTCACCTCCCTACAACCCAGTACAAATATTGTAAGGTTGTCAGGAAAAGGCCCCCCGTGTAAAAGAACATGGAAGCACAACTGAGGTTTTTAGAGTCAGATTTAAGTCCGTCTGTCCAACAGCTAAATATTGATTGAACTTAGGTCATGACATTGGACAAAGATCTGAAACAATCTGAAAAAATTAAAATGGCTGAAAGATGAAAGGTGTTGGAAGAGCTTTGTCAAAGTTCAAACATCAACCCAAGTGAGATGCTGAGACAGGGAGAAGTGTATATAAAGGAATACGTAGAAAGCTCAGTGAACCAAAACAATGTCATAAAGAAGGGATCAAAATCACTCCAATGTGATAGACTGATGAAGTAATACAGGAAATGACTTCATAATTATTGCTGCTGAAGGTGCTGCTACAACACCTGAATCTTGGTGGTACTTACCCAGTTTTCTCCTCAGAAAACGTTAGTTCAGTTTGCACGTGCCTAACGTTGAGACCCACAAAATCAGAGGATTCTTTAAAAATTATTTTACACACTTTACACATAAGCTACATCAATTTCAACATATTTACTTTGTATCATTGTCACAAATGTTAAGTCATCAGTTCCTTATTCAATCTTTGTGAAAAACTTCTGAAAGCAAAAACGTAGGGCACAGATCTGAAATGACACTTTTTTTCTTTTCAAGAAAAACAAAGACTATACAGCACATTATGTACAAGCAGGCCATTCATTTGCTGGCACAATTCAGAGGGTATTGAGTTTATTTATACCACTTGCTGACATGAACATATAATACTCAATGCATCTTGGTAGAAATAATACACTAAATACAATGTTGTTAAACATAAAAACAATAAAATACAACCCTGTAAACCACACATTCCTTCTTGCCTTTCCACTCTAACATTATTTTGGCAACAACAGTTGATGACACACTAACAGAACAGGGTATTGCTCAAGGCTTCACCGCTTCTCTGTTCACAGTTGGCAGATGCTGAGGATTACATGAACTTATCATTAGATGCAAAGATATTACATCACCTCTTTCTCCCCTAAAATAAATATGAGGCTGTTTGTGTTGCTTGCGCCACAAGGACATACCTCCTAAAATAAATAGCAAAAAGGTCTGGTCAAATGCATATGTACGTCACGGTCGTGTTGTCCATCCAAACGGAAAAGATTCTGTCAGCAGTTCATCGTCTGAGCCTCGGCGGATGCAGCTCCCCGTTAACTGCAGTGCTCAAGTCTTCAGCAGCCGACCAGCTGTCAGAGGACTCTCAGTGCGCTTGACTTTCTTTTGGGTGAGTATTTTGTCAACATGTATATGGCAGATTAGCCTCCTCTTCCGTGTATGCTCTCTGCAGATGCATGAGTGGAAGTGACCTATAAATGAAATCCAGACGGCGATGAAGGGCAGTCAGCTGCTACTTAAGCCACACTCTCCGTGATCCTCTCTCCTTCCTTTTTCCTTTATGAGAGATGAAAAAGATGACCGCTGGTGAGGGGGAATGTTTAGATAAGGACTTTCACTGTGCTGATTGCTGTATATCATGCGGTACCTGCTGGATGCAGCTCTGCGTGTCGGGTCTGGCCGTAGCGCAGATCTCACAACCAGGGCGAGACGGCTTGTTGATAAAAGTGCATGAAGGACAAGCCCACTCTGTCTGCTGGGAGAGGTGAGTTTTCACATTTAAAGTCACATTTACCATTCAACCTACCTAAAAGGCTTTAAGAAAATACTTTTAATTCTCTTCAACTACAGTCTTTAAAACAATGTGGATTGGTGAAATACCTGTGCTTTACTGGTTTTGTTGGTGTGATCATTCAGCTGCAGCTTCTCAATGTCGAGAACATCTTTCATGTCAACAGGTCTTTCACTTCCTCCACACGTACCTGTTGAAAGAAGCAGATGGACATAAATCAGAGAAATAGATTTACACCAACTCATTCGATAAAATTACAGTTAACAATATTCCAATAAGCTGCTTGGGAGGAAAAAAAAAAGATGTGATGATCATGAAGGCGGAAGCAGATTCCCAGCAACAACCACACAACACTCATTTTCTTAAACGAGAACCCCACAGGGGAGATTTTACCAAATTCGATAAAACGTGAAATAATTTCAGATTTATCAACAGTGTTGAGCGTCTTAATTTTTTTTATTTGTACATCAGAAAATAAAAGGTCATAGATATATTTAACTGTCACTGTCAGTGGCCCGTAAATTCTAAGTAATTCTCTTAATAACATTTCATCATTCATGGAGGGGATACATGGGGAACGGCTTGGATGCGTTTGTTTTCCCTTTTTTATATGGAATTAGAACAGCAAGAGTCATGGAGGACATAAAAATGTGATTATAATGTCAACTTACTTCAGAAGATCAGAGGAAGTAAGAAGAATGTTTCACCCCAAGATGAGCAAAGGTCTACATTTCGCTAATCATAGCACCCCCTACTGGCCAATTTGTGTAACAGCTACATTTTTTAGCATTAGTTATTTCTAAAATGTTATACTTATTCATTTTTATTTTTTGTGGCACTAGTGACCTTTATTTTGAAAGTGAATAGACAGGAAACTTGGGTAGAGAGAGGGGTGAAGGCAGTAAAGAGCCACAGGCTGGGAGTCCCCTCAACCCACTGAGCTATCAGCCACAGCTTTTGTTATTGTGAACAGCATAATTCTTGTGTTTTATCTCATCTGGATAATACATTCTAGACATGTGGAAGTGTTAGCACACCCGGTGACAAATACTTCACAACATACTGGTGCACTTCCAAGAAATGTCCAAGTTTTGTTATTACGTCACAAGATACAGGCCAAAGAATGTCCTTGGGTCACGTCCACAAATTTGATTGGTCCATAGTCAAAAAAGCTTTTAGTCGTAATAGTCAATAGGAGAAGTATCTCAAATGATCTGACTTTCCTTCGGAGACTCAGAACCAGAGCTTAGTAGGAAAAAAAAATCTGGATGGAAATAGAATATTGTGACAGCACATAAGAGTATAGAAATGATGCCACACCAAATGTGTGCTGTAATTAAAGATAAAGTTTGACAAACTATGTACTGGTTTCAGAGCCACTTGAGTTTTGCCAAGAGAATAGAAAGTTTTTTGTTTTACATTTCGTTTCCCCACGTTGATATCAGCAGTATCTTTCATTTTCTAATGAAAATATTCTTCTAGATACAAAATACATGTATTTTAGTTCATATTGTCAGCAATGAAAAACAACAACAACAAAAAAAACAACTGGTAAGTGTCTTTTTTTGCTTCATATTTTGTCACTTTCATTTTTTCCTGAATCGGGGTTGCACATCACACCCCACAGACGGAGGTGGAGTCCAAAGAGAAAATAACATAAAAGTGAGGATAATTAAGTACTGGAGGCAACTTGAACCATAACATTTTGGCTCTGCTGACCCTCTTATCCTCGTTGCTATTAGGATTATTCACCCTCCAATTCAGAGTTGTCTATATCAAACAAATGATTTAAGAGATGAAAGTCACTTGAGTTTCCAATAACATCTAATTAGGACACTGGCTGTGTTTTTCTGAACCTCTTTCAAACCTCTGCTATTTTCTTAAACCGACTCTCCGTCTGGTTTGCCAGAGAAAACCTGTGTGAAGCAGCACTACTTTAAAGAACATGGTGTATAATCTATGTAAACGTTGCCAGGCATGTGCTCAGCTCACCCTGATTGTGGTTGGGAAGCCTCGAGGGCAAGGTGCTGTAAGCCCTCCAGTCTTGGGACGCGGGGCCGTTGCCTGGGGGGAGCGGCGGGGCGAGAAGGGCGCCCTCCAGGTCCTGCTGAAACAGCTGGCGTGTGATGCGGGCTTGGCGGGCGGAGATCAGGTAAAGATACGCAGTATCACCGTCCTTCTGGACCCCGTAGGAGGCTAAGGACCTCGGTTCCGTGCACAAACACTGACCGATCACCCAGCGCTGAACACGAGGATGGAAGCCGTACTCAAGAAACACCTGAAGGAGAAGAGCAGTGGAAATCAACTGATGAGAATCAACCTCGAATACTGCTTTCATTAAATGTCACTCTTCTGACCTGTTGCTTTAGTGCTGCCACCGTCATGTAGGGAAAAACTTTCACTGTGACACAACAGGAAGATGAAACATCCTCCACCACCACAGATAAACTGGAACACACATTTGTCAGTGTAAGTTGACACACACAGTGACCTAAAAGACTTTATTTATTACTCATACATTACTCATGCAGAACAAGCCCCGGCTTTCTTCATTTCCCACCTGATTTCTCCATCAGCATAGTTTTTTTGGGACAGTTGTATCGTCAGTGTTGCTTTCTGCCGAGCCAGCGCGGACGCGTGCTGCGAAGCAGCTTGAGCATCGCCCGCTTCGATCGCCCTGGCGAGCTCCAGACACAGCTCCTCTGAAAAGCATCAGTAAGCACTCAAAAACAGACCCTTTTTTCAGAGCATGTGGAGAAAGTGCTAAAGCAGTGCAAGATGCTCACCACAGAGCGGCAGCGAGGTGGTGGCGCTCCACTGCTCCGGTGCAGCAGTGATGTTCTGCTTTCCATCCGATTCACACACGTTAATGTTTGCAACTGTTAGCAGGGACACGAAGGAAAGGGTTAGTAAGTGAATTAAAAGATGCATGTGTTAACACAATAAAAAGGATAAATGTGCAATGTCACAATAAATATGACAGAAGTCACCGGATCACTAAAGCATCTTAATGAACTAACAAATGACCAAGTAGGAATGCAACTCCCAACAGGACTTTAATTTGTGCGTGTTTTTTTTGTTCTTTTTTTCTTGTGTGGCTGTTTGGTTTTTGTATTGTGAAGTGATGTTTGCAAAATGTGAAAAATCAATAAAAAAACAAAGTTAAAAAAAAGCATCTTAATAGGTATACTACTATAAATGTTCTATATTTATATTGTGCTTATCAAATTCAGAAAAAAAAGTACTTTTTCTTTGAATAAATGTCTAATTCGTAAGTCTGAGAGCATAACAGAGGCTGACAGAGAAACATTAGAGGGTGAAATTTATAGAAAAAGCAATAAAAGTCCCGATCAGAACCAGATCACAAAGACTATGGTAATTATATTCCATATGGGAGCTCTTTGTAGTGCAGCTGTTCTATATCTTCCGCTGACTATTAAAATCGTAACATCCATTCCCCTTTTTACTAAAACAAAATAAAAAAAAAAATTTGTTGGCTGAACTTTTACAATGAAAATAGTTTGAAATGGTTTAAAAACACAAAACAACTGGGGTTCAGCAAATTCATTTGAATGTTTCGGCAGAGTTCAGGGAATACATTCAGCATTCACAGCTGCTTTTTGGTTATCTTCAAGGTTTGGTCCATCATTTTGAACAAGGGTGAACACACATGCACGCACAGTAAAAACAGGAGTTGTAAAACACACCTCTGTGTGCTTCTCTTAGTGACGACATCACCACGGTGGCCCACTCCTCAGCCTCTCTGTCACAGCGGAAGTTGAAGCGGATGCAGTCATGCGGGGGGGCAACAAGACGCATCTCATGGCAGCGAGAAGATTTGACCTCATAAAAGACCGAGCGCAAGTCAAATTCTGCAATGAACTGAGGGTAAAAACACAAAGTGATTAAAAAAAAGAATGTAAAATCAGGAAACATTTGTGCAAATCAAGCTAATGTTTCAAAGCCTCAAGTGTGAAAAGCTGAAAGTGAAAGAAGTTTGATTTTTTTTTCTAAAAACAAATTTAAGATCCTTCTTTCATTAAAATAACTGCATAATAGTTTTCTGCTGAACTAATAAATTAACCAACTGTTAATTTCAGCGCTAACAGTTTTTGTCAAATTAGATCTAACAAGTGTAAATCTAAAGGCAGCCCCATGAAATTGTAAATTACTGTATACTCTGTATATTACTGTAAATAAATTTTCCATGTACTTAAAAAAACCTAAACCACCAAGTGCAAAATGTCAATGGGAAGTAAGGTTGACTTTCCACAAGAAGAGAAGGGAACTTCTCCCGTGAATAAGGCAGAAATGGTGTGAAACTCGACTGACACTAACAGACCGTCATCAGGGAGGGAATTTGGCAGCTGAAGATTTCTGTTTTCTCCTGTTCACTGCAGCATTGGAGTTCACTTAAAGGTCTGCTGCTGGGAAACCAAGGCAGCAAAGGATCTGCTCCTAGCCGGAAGGAATGCATATGAATTCTCTGAATTGACTTTGTACAGAAAAAGCTTACACGATCTAAAAGAAGCCGGGCTCAAAGAAAAAACATGCAAATCAGGGAGCGTCTCAACCGTCAGGGGAAAAGTGAGAAGAAAAACAAGACTTCAAGCTTGTGAAATTGTAGGAAGACGTCATGTGACGAACTGTGATGGCTTTGGACTGGAAGTGCAAAGCAAGGTCAACTTAAATCACGATTGAGCTTATACGTCTACTTTTTGACTGGATAAAGATTCACTTTAGTCACAGTTGAAGCTCAGACACTGGACATAAAAAATTGACACTGAAATCTCTCATGATGTTTAAGCATGGAAACACATGCTGACCTTAAACTACCTTAATTCAGTTACTGAGAAAAATATATTTGGCTGCAACTAATGAATGTTAAATCCTCTACTAATGCTTTTAATCTTCTAAAATTATTCTCTGATCTCAAAAATTTTCAATTTGATTGCTTCACTTTGCTTACCGGACCAGAGGTGCCAAAAATACCAGTTAATTGTTCTACTGATGCTCACGTTTAGTCAGACTAGGCAAGGCAAGTGTATGGTCAGGTCATTGAAAATCAGCCCTGAAGCGACAGATTAAATCTCTGTGGAAAATGAAGAAGTGGTTCTTACCTCCTCATCATTTAGTACTTTATGTTCAAGCTCTATTTTAAACTATGTATGCTGCAGTTATTCAAACTAGAACCGAAACAATTATCTAAACAATTGATGGGTACACATTAAAATATGACATCCTCGGGTTTGTCAGTCGTGACATACTTTGTGTGTGCATGTAGTCTGCATTTTAATATCCCCACCCCCTCTTAATTGTAATTTTTCTAAAGACTTGCATGGTTTTGGTCATAGCTCATAGCTCAAACAGTGACCACAGTTTTGAATACCACTTTCAGTGCTATCAGCTAATAACCCCAGTGCCACCTTCACCAAATCAGGAAACATGCAATATACCCTGCAGACGTGCATTAGTCATAACTGAGGGGAAAAAAGAAAAATTAAGGGATGTTTCCCAGTAATGTATTAAATAATGTAACATCTTTATATTAAACAAACATATTTTAGCTGCACAATTAAAACCATGCAGTCTTCTACAAGGTCTATACACATTTTGACAGCTGTCTTAATGAGTTGACAGAGTTTTAGTCTGGATCAAGAACTCATCCTGCGTCACATCACATGAAACTCAGGATTTCTTGCTTACTTTAATCTTTTTCAGATTTAAAAGCACAAGTTCATTATCAGCTGCATGCCACAAAAAACCCCAGGTGAAAAATATGAATGTCACTGTATGCTTTTTGAACAAATCTAAATGTTTCCACATTATTCACCTCTACACTTTAAACATCAGCGTTCTTATTATTTCTCAAAAATCTGAATAAGAATCAGGTTTATTTGGCCAAGTCAGGTCAAACATCGTGAGATGGGTGAAACTGAAAGTGGAACTAAAAGCTTTTCTTAACTGTAACACCAGCGACTCAACTGGCATTCTACAGCACTTTAAGACAAGTTTTACCATTTGTATTTCAGCAGATCCTTAACCCAAAATAAGAATCTGTCAGGCTACCTGTCTCTGGATGAGGGGGCTCCTTTAAAATGGCGTGTAGAGTGCAGGCCTTTCCTGGTATGAATAAAGGCTGATTTATGGTTCCGCGTTACACCGACGCAGAGCCTACGCCGTAGGGTACGCCGTCGATTTAACGCGGAACCATAAATCAGGCTTGATAGACGTGATTTAACGTGATTTCCCTGAGCAGATGACAGCAGAACTTCTCCTAAAGACCCGCTGTTGTGCCAAAAAGTGATTGCCTGCCAGAATCTGATTTCTGGCCGCGGGAGCGCGCACAGCAGCCCGTTGAACGATAGCGCTAAAACGCCAGATTTTCAGATTATGAAGCTCAAGAATGAGATCAAGTCATATTTAGGCATAAACAACTTTTCATTAACTGTTTTTGGCCTTCAATCAATTTTTGGCAGGTAAAAATGCCTATTTTGTGTTGTAATGGTCCTTAAAAGAGTTAAAAGCAATCCTGTGAGCTCTAGTGTTTATATTATAGCTCAAGAATGAGATCAAATCATATTTAGGTAGAAACAACCTTTCATTAACTGTATTTGGCCTTCAAGGCAAGGCAAATGTATTTATATAGCACAATTCAACACAAGGTAATTCAAAGTGCTTTACATTGACATTAAAAGCAGCAAGACATAATTAGACAGTAAATAACAAATAAGATTGAACAAATTAAGAATAAGATGATAAGAAAAGAAGTAAAATAATAAAAAGCACACGCTGTTAAAAAATAAGGGCAGTAGAATACAGCAAGTAAGTATTTAATTTAGGAGTACGCTTGAGTAAACAGTAATGTTTTTAACCATGATTTAAAGGAGCTGACAGTTGGAGCAGACCTCAAGAGCTTCAATCAATTTTTGGCAGGTGAAAATGCCCATTTTGTGTTGTAATGGTCCTTAAAAGAGTTAAAAGCAATCCTGTGAGCTCTAGTGTTTATATTATGAAGCTCAAGAATGAGATCAAGTCATATTTAGGTAGAAACAACCTTTCATTAACTGTATTTGGCCTTCAATCAATTTTTGGCAGGTGAAAAAAAGACTGCGGTTGAATTGGTTTGATATTGGATATTGGATATTATGAATTCAACACCCATAAAACTTGTGATACATACCACTGATTTTGGTCAAACCACTTGTGATGTGTTCATGGTCATAGACTATATATCACAAAACACAGTAATTATTAAAAAATCATATGGGCATATATATGGGCATATATATGGGCTGATTTAATGTGGTTTAATGAATTCAACACCCATAAAACTTGTGATACATACCACTGATTTTGGTCATATTGCTTGTGATGTGTTCATGGTCATCTAGACTATAAATCACAAGAGAGTAATTATTATAAAATCATATTATGGGCTGATTAATGTGGTTTAATGAAAACAATCGGTGTTATGTATTACAAGTTTTATGGGTGTTGAATTCGTTAAACCACATTAAATCAGCCCATATATATGATTTTTAAATCAGCCCATATATGCCCATATATATGATTTTTTAATAATTACTGTTTTGTGATATATAGTCTAGATGACCATGAACACATCACAAGTGGTTTGACCAAAATCAGTGGTATGTATCACAAGTTTTATGGGTGTTGAATTCATAATATCCAATATCCAATATCAAATCAATTCAACCGCAGTAAAAAAAAAAGAGCCATTTTCAAGGGAGACATCAGATTCTGGCAGGCAATCACTTTTTGGCAGACCCCGGGCTCCCGTGTGGAGCACAGACACAGACACATATACTGGTGCGGACCTACCACGCTGCGGTTCCCGCTAGTGTCCCGGAGCGCCAGGCGGAACTCCCCGGCGCGGCTCGGGTCCATGCTGAGCTGCAGCCGCAGCGCCTCGCTGCCCGCCCCGGGCAGGCACAGCGGTCTGATCCCGGAGTGGGACACCGACACCCGGACCGACATCAGGACGGTGCTGCAGCAGGCGGTGGTGGGCGCGGGCCCGCCGCACGCAGCCTGCTGAGAGGATGCGGAGGCAGAGACCGGGGCTGGAGGAGCCCAGCCGCCCGAGCTGAGAGCCATGTCTGCGGGCAGCGGGGCCGGAGCGGTGCTGCTGCTGCTGGTGGTGCTGGTGGGGGCTCTACAAGGGCCGCCGAGGTTTAAACAAAGCGCATAGGCTGTGGCTAACTCCTCGCATCGCAAATTCCCCCATTTCTACACCATAAAGTGTGAATAGATGTGCACAAACCAGCAAGACGTTGAGACGAGGAGCGACAGAAAAACAAAACAGGAAGTGGGAGAGTACGTCTCTTATTATTCTCCGTGGGGAAACAGGTTAGCCGTGAAACCAGATACCTAGTTGAGTTGCCACCATGAGATAAAACAAATGATAATAATCAAATGAAGGTTTAAAAAAAGAAGTAACTATAGAGAGTTAATATTGTGATTAAACAGTTATTACACCGTCAGAACACACAGTAATATTGAAAAACTGCCAGATATTGAAAGTTGAAGTTATCTTGGGGAAAAATGGACAGGAGCACTGACTCTTTGCACATTTGACAATTCTACAGTCATAAAATCAAAATAAATCCAGGCGGCCTGAATGTAATTACAGATATAGGAGGGTTAAAATCCCAATAGTGGCCGTAAAATCCCAATAGTAACGCTCCCCTTGGCTCCATGTCATTGACAGCTACAAATCAAGCCAGAAACCTGGGTGTTAATATTGAGTCAGACCTGAACTTCAACAGCCATCTAAAGTTTATCACTAAATCTGCCTATTACCACCCAAAAAATATTGCTAGAATTAAGGGGATTCTGTCTAAACAAGACATGGAAAAACTTATTTATGCATTAATTTTCAGTAGGTTGGATTATTGCAATGGCATCTTTGCAGGCCTTAAGAAATCAATCAGGCAGCTGCAGCTGATCCAGAACGCTGCTGCCAGAGTCCTTACAAACACCAGGAAACTGGACCATATTACACCGGTCATGAAATCACTACACTGGCTTCCAGTGAGTCAAAGGATAGAGTTTAAAATCTTACTGCTGGTCTACAAAGACCTGAATGGTCTTGGACCAAAATACATGGTTGATCTGTTAGTTCCTATGAAGCTCCCAGACCCCTGAGGTTCATCTGGATCTGGTTTGTTGTGGTTCCCAAGAACCAGAACCAAGCAAGGTGAGGCAGCGTTCAGTTATTCTGCTCCTCACCGGTGGAACAAACTTCCTGTAGACCTGAGGTCTGCTGCAACTGTCAGCTCCTTTAAACCAGGCCTAAAAACATTACTGTTTACTCAAGCGTACTCTTACCCTTATTTTTAACAGCTGGTGCTTTTTATTATTTTACTTCTTTTCTTATCATCTTATTCATAATTTTATTCAATCTTATTTGTTATTTACTGTCTAATTATGTCTTGCCGCTTTTAATGTCAATGTAAAGCACTTTGAATTACCTTGTGTTGAATTGTGCTATATAAATAAACTTCCCTTGCCTTGCCTATCGTTATTACTAATAATACCACTACTACTACTACTACTACTACTACTACTACTACTACTACTACTACTACTACTACTACTACTACTACCACTACTACTAATAATAATAATAATAATAATTATAATAATTATAATAATAATAATACTTTGTTAAACTTATATGTAAAAGCAAGTTCTACATTTTCTTCCAGCTAAAAATCTTTTTCAAAAGAAGCTGACATATTTTCAGGCAACACTTATAATACATTCTTAATACCCTTCTTAAAAAAGATCAAATAAAAATGTCTTTCTTTCTTTCTTTCTTTCTTTCTTTCTTTCTTTCTTTCTTTCTTTCTTTCTTTCTTTCTTTCTTTCTTTCTTTCTTTCTTTCTTTCTTTCTTTCTTTCTTTCTTTCTTTCTTTCTTTCTTTCTTTCTTTCTTTCTTTCTCACATGTGTAGTAGGGGACCTTTTCTTACACATTCATGACTTGATGAAGAAGGACACATGGAGACATCTAAATAATTCTTATTATTTCCCAGTGTGCTCTGTCATCCCAGTGAACTAAACAGTTTGATGTTTCCTCAGGTCTTTACTCATGCCCATGCAGATTTTAATAGGATGGAAACACTTCCAGCTGGCACTAGATGAAAGATTGGTTTAATCCAAATCAACAACCCATCCAGAGCAGACACAGACAGACAGGCAGACAACCATGCAGGCTCATAGAAGCACATACAACCAATTCCAATAAAATCAGTTAGGATGTTGGAGGAAACATGCAACCTATAGACAGAAAGCTTCAGCCAAGAAATAACCAGAAACAGATGGCATTTGTTTTTCATTGATGTGACTGTCTTAAAGATAACAATTCATGTTACTTTCAAACTTCTACATCACAATGCCAATTAATAAATTAGTGCATCCAGATGTGATAAGAAAAAACACTTGTTTTGTCAGAAAATGCATTGTCAGAACTAAAAGTAAAAATATAACAAAGACATTCGTTGCAAGGTAAATGAATACAGCATAACGCCTTCCAGCATCAGGAAGACCGTTCTCTCTGTTAATAAGTGATTGATATTTCATCCAGGTATATCTTTAACCAGAAAAACCTTTTAAGACAGAAACTGCTCAGCAACTTCGTTTCAGCCTGTGGTCAAACAGAAGTGAAGACAAATCACAGAAATATCTGTCCTGCAGGAGATCAGTTCCAACATGAAGAACATGAAACAGTTGGAAAATTCAGTCCTCGTTAGGCGAACTGACCAGATCAAGGAAGAGCTCAGAAAGGTAAAGACACATGCTTATTCTCATAGATCTGCAAAGAATGGATGTTAAACTCAAATTTGCATCCTGTTCACAGGGAGTGAGAAAGCCCTACAGGGAAGTGATAGATGTATCTTGGGGTGATCCTCACAGCGGAGGTTTGAAACCTCTGTCATTTGTCAGACAGGTAACCTGTGATCATCAGCAGGCTGTACAAGACTGTAAGGTCTGTTTTGACTATAAACCTCTTTGTTGTTCACTGTTTCACAGGTTCTTGCAGCATGTCTTCATCCTCAGCTTATCAACAGCAACAAAATGCCCATGGATGCCCGACAGAGGGCTCAAGGGCTGCTGAATAAATGCCCTGGAGGGAGTGTAGGTGAGGGGCATCTTTGTGGTTGTCTGATAAAAATATAAGAGCAAAAGCATTTGAATACCACATAAAAAGATCAAACATTTTTAATTTCCCAAGTCTTGATGATAATTTGACATCAATATCTGCAGATGCATGTACAATGATTTCTTTGTAACTTGCACAAACTAAAACTGTAAATTGTAAAAAGTTTCCAACTGATTTAAACCTTTAATTATTCAATCAGCGTCTCAAATGCAAGAGGTCATGTTTTTGTAATCGGTTACGTAAAGAGGACTTTAGTGTGAACTGTGTGGAAACTGTGTCATGCAACACATACAGTAATCTATGCGCAGTGATGTGCAAAAACTGGGGCAAGTTTGGGTCAGTATGCCTGTTAGTGATTATAGTTGAATCAGTAAAAGATTAGGGGCAGCACGGTGGGTTAGTAGTTAGCACTGTTGCCTCACAGCAAGAAGGCTTCCAGTTAGGCTCCCGGTTCCACTCCTGGCCCGGCGGGAGTTTTTCTGTGTGGAGTTTGCATGTTCTCCCAGTGTTTGCGTGGGTTCCCCTCTGGGTACTCAGGCTTCCTCCCACAGTCCAAAAACGTGTATGGTAGGTTAATTGATGATTGTAAATTACCCGTAGGTGTGAGTGTGTGGTTGTTTATCTCTATATGTGGCCCTGCAATAGGCTGGCGACCTGTCCAGGGTCGACCCCTGCCTCTCGCCTGCAATGAGCTAGGATAAGCTCCAGCAGACCTCCATGACCCTGTGAAGGATACAGCGGGTATAGAAAATGTATTGAGTAAAAGATTAGTATTTCTTTGATATTTTAGTCCATATTTTTTAATCTAAGTATTGAACAGTTTAGAAATAATAATTAGAAAATGATGGGAAAAACTTAAAAAAATAATAATGAGAAGAAGGAAAAGGGTCCTGAAGCTAAATTTTGAATGATGTAGTCAGTAGTCAGTAGCAATCAATTTAACAGACATCACAGCTTGAAAATGCTGTTTGTAGTCATCTGTGAGTTTCTGTTTGGGGGACTTTCTCCCATTTTCATTTCAAAAGGTTTCCAGCTCTGTGAGGTTTTTTTTAAGGCCGCCTTGCACGCGCTATAATGATCATCAACAATGATGAATAGTTTTCTTCATCTTCGTCTTTTTACAGATGGTCTAATGTTTGCCTCCAGAATTTTCTGGCGTTAAATTGAGCCCAGTCTTGTCGCTGGCTGCAACACAAGCCCCAACCATGATCAAACAGCTGGTGAACCCTTTATACTTCAAAGATATTTCTGCACATCATGTTCAAAAACTTCTGTTGCATCTTACTCACTCCACAGGATTCATTTCCATAAAGGCATCAAGACTTAATCAGTTCAGATGTTTTGACAGGAAATATGGGTTTTGATTAATAGGAATCACATAAGTTTTCCTGGTCTGTCAGATATCAACTAGACCTCAACAAACTCAAAAAGTAAGAACATTTGTGTTTGGTAGATTATTTCTTTTTTGTAACAATGCTTCTTGGCAAAGAAAAACCTGTTTATTTCTCTTTTAAATGGTGCCACATCTGTCAGGAACATCGATTTGTGGGATGAGCAGCAGAGCTGAGTTTGTGGGTTCTGGCCATGAAAAATTGGCCAAATCTTCCCTGCCAAAGCCACATAGCTTTGACTCTTGTTTGGTGTTTGGTGGATTGGATGACTGAAGTTTGAAGAAACAACACATATTGGCAATTGAACAATATATTCCTTCAACAAACAGGAGCCTCAGTAGCATGAAGAAGAACCATACACAGCCACAACAGCCTGGCACCTCCTGCTCATGCTGGTCACCAGCCTGGTCACACACTGCTGTAGGATGTCCCATTCTTCAACCAGCCTTCGTCGCAAGTCAGCCATCGTGGTTGTGTTGTGGCACGGACAGCATGTCCCAGCCACAACCCCTACACTCAGCTCTGCCGCTCATCCCACAAATGCATTTTCCTGACAGATGTGGCAACATTTAGAAGGGAAATAAACAGGCTTTCCAGCAGTATAATATTTATCACCAAGAAGCATTGTTACAATAAAGACATAATCTAACAAACATACATTTCCTTACTTTTTGTACTAACTTTATTTATTTGAACTGTCTTTTCTTAATCAGTATACTAAAGAACCATCTTCCAAAAAAAAGCGGTGCTCTGTTATTTTAAGAGCAGAAAGTCAAACATCCCTGTACTTAGTTTACTGTTAATTATCGTTTTACCATGTTTTGTATTCCAGTATACATGAAGTTGGGTATATGGGCATAGTTAATAAATGCACACTCAATAAACTAGCATTTTTAAATTCTTTTATCTTTTTATCTTTATATGGGTGTTTGGTTTTTGGGGTGTTTGATTTGTATATGAATGAGTGTGTGTGAGATGGAGATGTCAATTTCCCTGAGTCAACCTCCCAAAGGGATGAATAAAGTCGTCTGAATCTCAATCTCAATCTAATAGTTATTAAAGTATACGTAGTGCATTGTAGAATATGTCCTGCTAGATGCAATGTAACTTTGGCAACAGGAATGACCCTTGTGACGACCTAAACAGACATACCGGTACCATGCGATTAAAGTTAAAAGATTAACCATTATATGATAATTCTGAGTTTTGCTTATCCATTCATGTGTTTTCCTAAGCATTCTTTATATAATGTTTGATTTTTCTCCAGGTTCATATACTGCTACAGCAGGTATACCAGAAATAGTACACAGAGTCTCCGAATTCATAACGAGGCGAGATGGCGGGGTTCCATCTGATCCTGCTAACATTTACATCACCTGCGGCTCACAGTGGGCTCTCACGGTAACATCACTGCCAGCTTTGTCTCTGCCCCCAGTTTGTTATCAAGTTGAAACTACATGTGTTTTACTGTGTTTATTAGAACATTTTAAACATCTTGGTGAACCCGGAGGCTTCATCCAGAACAGGAGTGTTGACTCCAGTGCCAGGCTTTTTTGTCACCAACTTGTCTGTAAAGAGCCTGGGAGGAGTGACCGTCCCCTACTTCCTCAATGAGGAACAAGGCTGGACTCTGCAGGTAGAAGAGCTTCACAGAGCACTGGAGTCTGCAAAGGGCGTGTGCAATCCTGTTGCTCTGTACGTCGTCAACCCTGGGAACCCAACAGGTTGTGAAATCCATCCAGCAAGGATACAATCTCCGTGGTGTTTCTTTGTACTAGAGGATGCATTTCATATGATTATTTTCATGCCACATTACCTCTGTAGGTCATCTTCAAACCAGGAAATCAATTCAAGAAGTGATCCAGTTTGCTGCAGAGAACAGGCTCTTTCTTCTGGCAGATGAGGTAGGAGGTTCAGAGAAATCTCAGCTAAGAAACGGTAATGCGCCTGTGTGAAACAATTTAACGATTCATGTGCTTCTTTTTAGGTCTATCAGGACTGTATTCATGGGGAAAACAGAGGCTTTGTCTCTTTCAAAAGAGTTCTAGCCGAGATGGGACCACCTCTGTCAGACACAGTAGAGCTGGCGTCATTCCACTCAGCATCAAAAGGCGTCCTGGGGGAGTGAGTACTCAGTCTTGATATGTCTGAAGCGTGTCAGGTATTTTTTTTGCTACCTACAGGCTCTCCCCTGAGACAAATAAAGACACTTATGCAGTAATTTATGGATACAAAAGCCTGATCGTTGAGTTTCATTATCAGCCTGGACTTCAAGTTGTCTATAGGACGTTTATATATTCCTATTTCTATCCACATTGTTTGTTTTAAAGAATGTATTAGCCGTCTATATTTCTTGAAGATGTTTAAAATAATCCTTAAAGTGCTCAGATAAATCTTATACAATAAGACAACTCCAGGAAACAGATGAGATGATTTAGAACAGCTACAGATAAAACTATTGTCTTTACAAACTTCATAAATGTCTTTTCCAGGTGTGGCCTGCGTGGTGGATATGTTGAGCTTGTAAATCTGGATCCCGGTGTTATGAAATACATCTACAATCTGTTCTCCATTGACTCCTGTCCCCCTGTGTTGGGTCAGATAGGCCTGGATGTGATGTCCAAGCCTCCACAGCCAGGGGAGCCCTCATACCCACTTTATAGTCAGGTGACACCTGAAATTGAGTGCATTCATGTTGCTCAGTGTTAATTTGCATTTGCACTAATACATTACAAATAATTGGTCATTACTCCACAGGAGACTCAACACATCAGAACCATGATGGTGCAAAATGTGAAGAAATTCTCGGAAGTTGTCAACAGTTTGCAGGGTTTTCACTGCCAGCCACTGGAAGGAGGAGCATTTGCATTCCCCAGACTGCATCTTCCACCTAAAGCCATTGAGGCAGCCAAGGTTAGAGGATAAAATTTGCTGCTAAGCTTGAGCGACATGATTTAATAGCACAGTAGTCCCGAGAAAACGACCTCCGGCTTCTGATGTGCCATAACGCAAGATGTATGTGTCTATTCTAGGAAGTAGGAATGCAGCCAGACACATTTTACTGTTTGAGGCTGCAGGAGGAGGCTGGAGTGATAGCCAGACCTGGCTGTGATTGTGGACAAAGAGAGGGCACCTACCACATCAGGTAGGAGCCCAGTCTAGAAAAGTACCATGAAATACTAGATTTAAAGAGCACATTTTCTAACATAAGTGGTAAGTGTTGAACACTAAATGTGACTTTTTTTTGGGCAGATTTTGCATTATGATCACTCCGGACATAATGGAAGAATTACTAAGACGCCTGAGTAACTTTCACCGAAAGTTTATGAATGATTTTTCATAAACTGCACCATTTTTCAGTCAGTTTAGACACAAAAACTAAGAAAAGAACCACAACTACCTAAGTAAGCCATGTAAATGTTTAATACAATAAATATTTAATTACATACAGTCCATTTCAAAAGGCCTCCGTCTTTATTCTGAATTAAATCCAGCTTATGCTTTTCAATGAGCATTTAACCATTGGGCAAAACAGGAAAAAAAAAAGTGAAGACTCAAATGATTAATTCCCTCATGCTGAGGAAACTTTGGCTTTCCAATGAAAACAAGCCGGTGGCTAACAATCCACTGTGGATTTCTGCTTCTAAAACAATTCCTGATTAATTCAGCGTGTTTAACAGACTTCACTCAAAAGTGCTTACAAAATCAAATCCTTTTCCTCTTTGGTCCTTCTGTACCAGCCAAAAGATGCGACAAAAAAAGAAAAACGACACATACACATTCATTTTTAATCTACCTCACTTTCTCTACTGGCACTGTGAACGACAGGGTTTGACTCTGTATTGTTGAGCAGCTCCACGATTAAGGATATGAGCTTTCCATCTTGAAAAGTGTTTGCGTTCCTGGGATTGTTGAGGTTGCGGTATAGCATGGTCTGAATGGAAGTACGCAGCTCCCACAGAAACTCCCACGTCTCAACTGACAGTTCGCAGCGCATGAGACCACGTCCAGGAAACGATATCTCCACTCTGCTGCCATTCACTGGGGAACAAGAAGAAGGAGGGGATGCTTAAATGTTTGGTGCTTCCTAATCTATCGCCAAACTATGGTTTAAAAAAAATAAATAATACAGAAAAGCTGAGCTGCAGTTTCTCTGTTCTGGGCAACTATAGTAATAATATGGACGGTTGAGAAGGGAAAACTGCTGCCTTTTTGTTTGTCAGTTTTTATATCCATTCTAAGGCTATTCTTTCATTGACGCTTATTTCCTTGCAATTGAAAATGAATTTACTCTGCATACTGGAGTATAACACAGCAGACTGAACTATTACATCCAAATGTCCTCTAGTCCTGAGCCCCCTCAAGCATTACTACCCCTCTGTGTTAAGAATACAAACAGCAGCTAACATGCTACCTGTCTCTGAGATGTCACAGTCTGTGAGCAGCAGCAGGGCCAGTGGATGGACTGTAGAAGAGTCTCGAATGAAAACGTTCCCATTAGACTTGACTGCACTGAAGAATGTCAACCAGCGACTAGGGAGTTTGTCTTTTCCCCTGCAAGAGAAAGGAAGACCGTGTTAATGTTCACACCATACAGGTCTGTAATGTTCTAATAAACATTTACAAACATTTTCAAACCTGTTCACGGAGGAGCGATGAAGCAGCACCGGCCCACTGAATGTGCGGAAAGCTAAACTGTTGGGACGAAAGCGTCCTTTGTTTACAACACCTTTCTTTACCTATGAACAAGGGAAATCAAGATAAAACAGATAAGATATCTCAGCATGTATTAATAATGGTCATCAGGATCTTCACTCTTTTCCTCTACTGTTGCCCGATGGTGTATTGTCCTACCAAACTCTGTCCGGACTTCTCTGCTCATCAGAATGAGTTAGATTTGTCCAGCTCTTAGCATGACTCAGCACTGAGAAAGCTGCATGCACTTATGCCAAGATGATATGAATTTAAGACCTAGGTTTGCTGAATAAAAAGAGACTGTTGTGTTGGGTGGGAAGGGAACAAAAAAAAAAAAAAAAATCCCCAAATTAGAAAAAAAAATAAAAATATATATATATATATATCCCACAGCAGTCTGACCAGCACTTATCCATGCTGGACCCTCATTTGTGATTTCTTGCTTGTGTTCTCTCAGATGTAAGTTGCTTTGGATAAAAGCATCTGCTAAATGACAGTGTATATCTTGATTAATTCATATGTACCCTAATAAATAATTTCAAGTATTTTCTCACTGAATAATTTGAAAACAGACGTCGTGTTTGACTCATTCTTAAAACTGGGAGTTGCATACAAATGTGTTAGTTCTTTGAACATGATCAGCACAAAACAAGTTGCATAAACTTTATTTTGGAAAGTTGTAAGATACCTGGATGAGGTTGGGATACAGTCCAGCCATCAGCACAGCTTTGAGCAGCTCAGTCTCGTTGCTGTGCCGATTGTAGAGAGAGGCACGATGCTGGCAGTCACTGCTACGAGAAACCAGCCCCGCTTCATGCAGGTTCTCGCTGAACTGAGAAATGAGACCTGTAAGCAGGAGGAAACAAGACCAGAAGCTGGCTTTTACAATTCCAAGTGTATTCAGCCTGGAACGGGCAAATACAGTAAATCAAGATGGAATACAAAAGTCTCTGATTGTATTAAAGTAAATACGACATTTTGAAAAGACTAAAAATACTTTTCTCAACTATGTTTCTATATACAGTGGACTAAGTGGACACAATTTCTTCTGTTTTTCTCATATTAACCCTCTCTTTGTTCATTTGAGTGATGTTACGATTAAAGACTGCTTTTTTCCCGCCACCCACTGACGTCAGGCTGTAAGTAGCAACATTTTCTTTTGGGACAAAAACATGAAAGCTCAGCTGAAACTGAAGGATGTTTCAAGCGTTTGCCAAGTCAATGAAAGTTCTGAACGACGATTCAAATGCTGCATGCATCCTCTCCTCTGTTATGTCATCTTATTGACCAAGTATTTATAAAAAACAAAAACCCTCCCACACACACTAATTCATGGATGTGAATTAGTCATAAATACCACCCATTCCTGGACTCAGCAGTGTTTAAATGAGTGATTTTCAGACAAACCATTGATGAATCGGAGACCGGCTCTGGACAAAATGTACTCGTTCAGATATTTATCTCTGTCCTCTCTGTCACCATCCTGCTGAACTCTCCTCCAGCCCAGAACCGCTCTACTGAACGCCAAATAGTCACTGCAGCTCGAGCCACTCAGAGCCTCCTTAGCCTGGACAGACAGAACACAAATTAATCAATGGTCTGATGCTTATTAAAGAATTCAGTTTATTGATATGGACCAAAATATTTAGAACTGGTGTAACTATGAGGAAAAGACACGACAAAATAAAAACACTAGAACAACTCTGTTAAGACATGACACCTTGCTGACGAGTGATCTGTTCTGCATGCTGTTGTAGAAGGGGTCTCTGGTCAGACTGGCAGCTATAGCCGACATGGGCAGAACACATCTGAACATGGCGCCGAGGACCAGCACTTTCCCCAGCCGTGGATCACATGACATACAGGAAACACGCTGTCCAAGAGGAGTCAGGCTTTCGGTTTGGTCCAGAACTCCTGTCAAGAGAAAACCAATGTAGTAAATTTAGTCATACCCTGATTATATCTGGTATGTATAAGGTATACAAACCAGAACAGGTGTACACACAAATCAGCCTTTTGAGTGACTCTAAGCCACTCACCTATATCTTGAAGAATTCGGACGGCATCTCTCACAGCATCCTGTTCTGGACTGTCCAAAACCTGGGATAAGAAGTCGACAGCCTGCACAGAAAAAAAAACAACATGGTTATGATAGAGTTGAAATGCACACAGACATAAAAAAAAAACAAAAAAAAAAACACACACACCACATATCCTCTTAACCCTTAACCAGACAATAGTAAAATTATATTAATAAAAAAAAAATGTGTGTGTGTGTGTATATATATATATATATATATTTTTTTTTTAAGTTTTGCAATATTCTGTAGAATTGTTTTGTGTGCTCTTATTTTTAGTTTCAAGGATCTAAGTGACTACTGTATAAAGGGTTAAAGTACCTTGGAGTTAGGACTGTGGATTTTAGCCTGCAGCACTAAATTCTCCAGTGGAATACGCAGTATCTCGGGAACAGGGAAGGGAGTCATTGATTCCAGTTGTTCTCTTGGGAACAGGTGGTAGGACTGTCCTGGTTGACAACGTCCTGCTCGTCCTTTTCTTTGCGTGACATTTGAGCGAGATATCCAAACTGTATCCAGACAAGAGACCTGAAAAACATAACGGATTAATTTTTGGTTTTATCATGAACTACCAGATAGAGCATGCATTGATCCAAGGGATAATAAATAAATAATCAAACCTTTGTCCGTGGGTCATAATTCTGCTCTTTGTGAGTTCCTGCATCCACCACATAGATAATATCATCTATTGTAATGGAGGTCTCAGCAATATTGGTGGCGAGTACAATCTTTCTCTGGCCCGCTTGCGGTCGCTGGAACACAGCCTGCTGGTCCGCCACCGATAAGCTAGAGTGCACTACGATTAAAAATGAATTAAATTATATACATTTGAATTCGTTTGCTGAAAATTAATGACCAATTTGTCTGGACTTTTCTTACATGGGACAATCATGTGTGAGCCTGAGGAGAAGTGGGATTTTCCATTAAGTTTGTCTTGAACTGCTTTGATGTCCTGCCACCCAGGGAGGAAACACAGCACTGCACCTACACGAATGATGGGAAAACGGTACTAAAAATATAACTGAGGCCAAAATTCAAACAGTAAAGGATTGTTGTTTAAGATTGTGTGCAAGTTACCTGGTTTTCCATGTCTGTCAATGTGCTCTATAAGATCAGCAACTAAATCCATATCTGGGGCGGCTTCATCTAGCCCCTCCTAAAAGAGAGAACAAATGCCAACTCATGAGAAAGAGAAACTATTGTCTAAAATGACTGATACTGAAATAAATTATTAGTGACTCGTATCACAAAAGCAAACAAATCATGAAATTTTGAGTTTCACCTGCTTGTCTGGCTTCATTCTTTGTGCTACCATTGGAGGGCGTCTCATCTCTCTGAGTATGTCCTCTAGGTATCTGTCTTGTACTGGGTACATAAACCCCGGCACCTTGACAATGGGGCAGCCTCCAAAGTATTCAGCCAGCTTCTGGTTGTCCCCTGTAGCACTCATGAGCACAACGCGCAAGCCAGGGTTCTCCTTTAAGCTCGACCGCAGTAATGCCAGCAGCAGATCTGTGTTTACGTCTCTCTCGTGGACCTCGTCCACCACAACGTGACTGATTCCCGTCAGTGTTGGATTTGACTGCAGCTTCTTCAACAGGACTCCCACTGTGAGGAATAGCATAGCTCCTCCGTTGCTCTGTGGGGGCCGGCTCTCAAGTCTCACCTTTGTGCAGAATTTACAACAGATAAATTAACAATTCGTGCATCGTTTGATCTGTGAGCTGTGTCAAACTTGGAAGAAGTTTCTTTCATGCAATATGCAGGTATATTGCTTCAGTTTGTACAAATGTCCAATTTCAGCCTCCCAGTGCACCCATGCAGTCTTCTGTGTAGTTGCAAAACTTTTAATCTTGGAATGTTACTTATTGCTCTTCGATTACTGGAAAAACGAGTGTGCTGGTGTCCCTTACAGACAACTACTGGTTGCTCAGCTGAAACCGATTAAAAACAGTAATCCAAGAGTTTGCAAACGTGTCTGAATGCAGAAGCACGATTTAGATGTTGAGCAGCAGCAAAACACACTTGAAGATGCTAACATAACCACGGATAACAAAAACAAGAGTACCTCTAGATCAGGGGTCGGCAACCCGCGGCTCTAGAGCCGCATGCGGCTTTTTAGCGCCGCCCTAGTGGCTCCCTGGAGCTTTTTCAAAGAAAATGTTTCCTTTTTTCCCCCCTTTCTTTTTTTTCTCCTTTTTTCTCTTATTTTATTTTTTAAAATTTTTTCTTCCTTTTTCATCTCAACATTTTGACTTTTTTCTCAACATTTTCACTTTTTTCCTCAACATTTTCACTTTTTTCTCGAAGCGCATAATAAAAAAAAAAATCTTCCCCCAGTTCTAACTAATATAGAAACATGCAGCATGTGTTGTCTTCATTCTAAGGCTGATACAAGACTTTTCATTCTTTGCGGCTCCAGACATATTTATTTTTTGTGTTTTCGGTCCAATATGGCTCTTTCAACATTTTGGGTTGCCGACCCCTGCTCTATATATATATATATATATATATATATTTATATATATATATATATATATATATAAATAAATATAAGACTAAAACTGAGCGTGATCTTGGAAGATATTTTTCTTTATTTAAAAAAAAAAAAAAAAAAAAAAAAAAAAAAAAAAAACACTGATATTTTCCCCATCTGCAATTCAAGTAATTTGGAAACTTTGTTTTTTTTCCCCTTTAAAACTATAAAGTGATAAACCTGATTGGAAAAACAAAAACAAAAAAACAGAAAGCTGAAAAGTCCTCAAAGCGACTGAATGAAATTAAAATAATTTCCACTCTGCCTGCCACAAAAATGTAGTAGTAATTTGTCGATGCGTCGCTACCTGATATCCAATATGGTGTTTGAGGGTGGGACCCATCTCCTGAGCAACACGGTGAGCCACAGACACAGCGCTGATCCGACGAGGCTGGGTCACCAAGATGTTGCACTCTGCACCCGATCCACCCGTCACGTGATCCTCCAGCAGAAAGCGAGGAATCCGTGTCGTTTTACCACATCCGGTCTCCCCAGCAATCACCACCACCCTAGAAGAGCAAACTGCTGAGACCACCCTCTGACGGTGGGTATCGACTGGTAGCTCCACACTCAGTCCAGGGTTGGCCCGTTCCCATTCCTTCTGCAGGTCCAGGTTAAGCTGCTGAGCCTGATGTTCAGACAGAGGCCTGTATGTCCTGCCAGTGATGGCATCAGTAACAAAGTCCTCCTCGTCCTCATTGTCATGCTCAGGGTTCATTGCTTGCTGTCCCTGAGCCGCCTCTTCTTCCTCCCAGAGTTTCTGTACTTCTGTTGCCACTGGATACTGTCAGAGAGATGAGGTAATATTGATAAAAGATACGACACAATCATTTCATGCCCAAAGCGGTTGTTCATAACAAAAAGACCCCAAAAGAGATCTGAGGTTACCGCAAAAAAAACAAAAAACCACCATGCAGTGAACTGGAAATTACTGTTCATTTTCCACTTAAATTGGAAAATTATTTTAATAAACTTAGTTTTTACTCAAATAAGGAACCAAATTCTATCAAATTTTTTTTTTTTTTTTTTAAATTGAGAATAATTTTCTTGGTTATCAGAGCCAGCTTCTGTCAACTTCGATTTCTCCGTAAAGTCAAGCCTTTTTTAAGCCGCAGTGACCTTGAGAAGGTTATTCATGCTTTTATCAGCTCTCGGCTTGACTACTGTAATGCTCTTTACTTTGGCGTCAACCAAACATAACTGAATCGCTTACAGCTTGTCCAGAACGCTGCTGCTCATCTGTAAACACCTGGAAACATGACCACATCACACCTGTGCTGCATTCTCTTCACTGGCTCCCAGTGCAGTTTAGAATAATTTTTAAACTTTTACTGTTTGTTTTTAATGCTCTTAATGGCCTTGCCCCGTCTTATCTATGTGAGATTTTAAGTTTTCATCGACCTAGAAGAGCTTTACGCTCCATTGGCCAACATCTGTTAGAGATACCACGACTAGATCAAGGAATTGGGAGGACTGTTCTTTTGCAGTCGCTGGTCCAAGACTCTGGAACACACTGCCACCGGAGTTACACACTCCCAGCAGCCTCAGTTCAAGTCAAAACTGAAGACTTATCTTTTTAGGAGGCCATTTGACACCTAATAATTTTATTGTTTTTTTTATTTAACCGTGTGTGTTTAATTATTACTGTGTTTGTTTTAGTATCCATTTGTTCTTAAACTTCTGTGAAGCACTTTGGTCAACCTTGGTTGTTTAAATGTGCCATACAAATAAAGTTTGATTGATATTTTCTGTTTGAGTATGTACAAGCATCTAGATTCAGCTGGTTGATGAAGAACCAAGAGGCCTTTTAGGAGCTTAGAAGTTCATGTGACCATACAGTTTGTTTAAGTGTATATGCTTCTTCTTCATAATCATCATCATACCAACTATATGAGATGAGAACCCACCTGTGAGAGGTACTCCCTGATATTTTTCTGCAAGTATTCTGGGATTTCCACTGGGAGTGGGCGCCTCTCCCTCTCTCCAGCCTGTTTCACCTTTTCTTGATGGTACTTGGCATGAGTCAGTGGGTTGTTGTCTTTATCCAGCAACTCCAGCTCCTGCAACACACAGCAAGCATTTACGCATATTCAATACAATCCTTATATGTGGGTATAGGCATGACGTTTTACTAAAGTTCCTCTCACCTTGAGCTTCATGCAGGCGAGCGCTGCAGCTTTCTTTTCTGCAGACAAGCGACTGTTTGCTGTGGCTGTGAATGTCCTCTCTTCAGGCCAAAGCAGAGTCAGCACACTTTTCTTTATCTTCCCTCCACTTGTTCTGAACTGTATGAGCTCCTGCAGTAGGACATTACAGGGTAAATATATACAACACCTGACAGGTTACATGTAAACATTCACTGAAGATGTTTACTAACCTTGGTTCTGTTGGTTGATGTGGCCACCTGGACGACCCTTGTCAGGACTGATTTAGGATATGGAAACATGGATAGAGCTTCGGAGACATCCTGGGAGTCTCCTTGAGGAAGTGACGGTTTATCTGCTCTGGGCAGGTGAGCATCATCTGTCCAGCCGTTTTCCTCATCATAAAGGGAGGAATGTAGCCCTCCTCTCCCCCGGCCGACTCTCCTCTGGGGAAGCTCGTTGTTTGGACCAATCACACCCATATCCTGTGTGAATAACAGTGACAGAAACCGAACTGTCAAGACAAAAAACAAACAGTGCGCCACATAGTTCTGTTACAGAAACTTACTCTGAGCTTGAGACAAGCAGCGGCAGCAGCAAGTCGCTCTGCATCAATCTTTTTGGAAGCATAGCCCTCTGCTTCAATCTTGCTGGGCCACTGCAGCGTGACTGTGACTTTCTGCAGAGACACAGTTTACAAAACGATATTAATAACTGAAATGTAAAAAAAAAAAGACACTGGCTGAAAGATGCACTTGGTGAGTACAGAAACAAGCTGCCATTATGACAACTCTGACCTTGGTCCCGTCCTGTTCCGAGCAGCTGTACTGGATGAGCTGGGACAGGTCGTTCACTCCCAGCGAACGGGAAATTGTGTTATTCAAGAGGCTTTTGGCATCTGGGAACTCCTTCAGGATGTTTGGGTTACCATTACCTAATTATGATCAACATAAACAGAGGAATGCAGAAAAGTCAATAGTGTATATGTATACATACCAGTAAAAAAATACATTCTGAAATACTGACCCAAGACAAATAAATCCAAAATGCATTTAGTCTGTTTCTTACATGATGAATGCCCTTGAGTTGCTGCTCCTGCGTAACTGTCACCTGCTATGTAACGAGCTACCGGCTTTTTTCACTCACCTCGCTTGTAGTCACAGTTAGATGTGCTGTGCTTCTGAAAGGTTCTGGGTCTTGTTCCATACCACCGCATCTCTTTGCCCCAGTTGAACGGTGTTTTTGCTCCAGTTTGAACGCATTTGGCAACATTGCCCAGCGCTCTGAGTCGCACGAGTATCACACCGGGTAGCGCCATCTTTAAACTACAAACTCTTCTTCTGCATCTTTGCGTTGTAGCAAACAGTCCGTGTCACAGCGACCCCTGCTGGCGGGGAGGATGTAGGGACTTCTTAACCCTTGTGCTGTCTTTGGGTCAAAATGACCCAATTCTTCTATCCTTCTTTACTCCTGCTCTCTCCTCCCTTCTTCCTTTCCTCTTTTCCTCCTTTTTTACCCCCCTTTACTCCTTTTTCTTCCTACCTCCCTTCCGTCATTCGTTCCTTTATTACCTTCTTTGCTTTTCCTTCCTTCTTTCCCTATTTTATCCATTCCTTCCTTCTTCCCTCCCTTCTTTCTTTCCTTTTCTTCCTTCTTTCCTTTCTTTCTCCCTTCCTTCCATCTTTTCTCCCTTCTTTCCTCCCTTCCATCTTTTCTCCCTTCCTTACTCCCTGTCCTACTTCCTTCCTTCTTTTCTCCTTTCTTCCTTACTTCCTTCTTTCCTTCCTTCCATCTTTTCTCCCTTCTTTCCTCCCTTCCTTACTCCCTTTCCTACTTCCTTCCTTCTTTTCTCCTTTCTTCCTTACTTCCTTCTTTCCTTCATTCCTTCTTTTCTCCCTTCACCCTCCCTTGACCCAAAGACAGCACAAGAGTTAACAAAAATCTTTATTTTGTTGTAGACAGAAAATAACGACTATCATTCTATCATTGTTTTGTTTCGTGGCCGTTTGCTTAGAGAGAAATCTTGTTTCCTTACACCTTCGGCCTGCCCCTATGTTTCATTCATCTGAAATATTTAAGTAGCCTTTTAATGTCAGCTAAGGCTTTAACTCAAAGGGTTCTCAACTTGGAAAACATGCAGTCTTTTAAAAGAAGTCTTTACATTTCATCAATAGACAACTTCCATTGGAGACAGTTCATATATGTTTATATATTTGAATACGACACCCATAACCAACACATACATTTTGAATATGAATTGCATTATTTAGCTACAAGTTAATTTCTTTCTTGGCTGTTTGATAAAATATTTATTGAGCCGTGAATGAGAAAAACCCAACTCTTTGGAACCCTGGGGCAATTAGACAGCAGAAAAAATAAGAATAAAGACTTGAAAATATAAAATAAAAATAAAATCTGTCTTTAAAATGAAATCTATATTGAATAAATGCCCCTATATTGTCTTAAACTGACAAAAACCCCATACATGTTGCATAATTTAAAAATGTGGCATTTTTCACATTTATTAAGCTTACATATTGATTTTAAATGTCTTAAAAGTCTTTAATTCTAACTTTATTGTTTAAAGCTATTTCAACAAACACAGACTAAAGAACAGAACGTACTTTACAAGGTACACCTGGTAAATGTTATAGGGCTTAGCTTCACCTAATCTAAACAGATTGAATGTACAGTGGCATTGCCACCTGGAAAAAAGAAAGAAAACTCCCAGGGTGGCTGGTCAATTCCCATAAATAGCTCATCTGGATAAGTCAGTTCTTTTGGACAAACAAGAGATGGAACAGGCACTTCTCTTACTGCTGCTCGTCACAACTGGTAAGCTGCTTTAAAAGCTTCTTTTTGATGAAAGTGTACCCAACAAAAATCAAAGTGAAGCAAGCTGATGGCCTTTATTTTGAAGATATTTCTTTATACTTGAGGGACGCTTTTAAAAGTCCTTTGTAAGTCTTGGTTTGTCCTTTACTTTCTTTCAGTATCTGGGTGTGGTGTGCCCAGTTACCAGCCCAACACTGGTCGTGTGGTGAATGGAGAAGAAGCCCGTCCATACAGCTGGCCATGGCAGGCGAGTCAATGCAAAAACATGTCTTATATAATGCAACACATTTATGTTAACATATAAGATATTGTGACAAAGTACACTGGGTTTACTGCTCCAAACTCCACCAGATATGCTATTTCTGTATGGGTACAGGATAAGTTATTTAAGTTATTGAAACTGACTTTTAGACTACTGCAATGTGGTAAACTGCTAGTAAGCAACTGAAAAAATCTATTTCAATGTCACTCTTTGAATACTTTTTCATTATTCATTTGAATTTCTCCTCAACTTTAGGTTTCTTTGGAGTCTTTCTACCCCTCTTGTGGTGGAACACTTGTTGCTCCTAACTGGGTCTTGACTGCTGCACACTGCATCACGTGAGGAAAGGGTTTTAGTAGCATCTGCAGCTCAAATGAAATATGAAATATATCAATCAATATGATAACTATCTAAGATTCCCAGACTGAACCTTCTCAATGTAATGAATATTTTATCTTGCTTTGAAGTGAATGAACAAGGTTTTTATTTTCCATATCCAGCTTCCACACATACAGGGTGGTTCTTGCTGAGCATGACATGAACAAGGAAGAGGGACCTGAGCAGTCCATCATGGTGGAAAAAATGTTCATTCACCCCAAATGGAACGACAACTGTGTGTCTTGTGGGTAAGCTGACCCAGTGGGTCTATTAAGGAATACAAAGTAACATTTAATATTGGGGGGGGGGGGGGGACTGTTAAAAGAAAATCAAAGTGCTCACATCTATTGAGAGATTTGATTACTGGTGTCACGTAGGAACGACATTGCCCTGCTTAAACTCGAGAAGGCGGCAGTTCTCAACGACAAGGTGCAGCCGGCTTGTCTGCCGGAGCACGGTGCCTCGCTCGCTCACAACCAGCCCTGTTACATCACAGGCTGGGGCCGTCTCTACTGTAAGATCACTCTGCACGTAATCTGAAACAGATACTCATTCTGATGCTCTCAGGATGGATCAAATGTTATTCAGTTATTACTATGAACAATTCATATTCTTCTTAGCCGGTGGTCCCCGGGCTATTACACTGCAGCAAGCGCTGCTTCCTGTGGTGGGTCACAGCATCTGCAGTCAGAGTGACTGGTGGGGGAGCTCAGCCAAGACAACCATGGTCTGTGCCGGAGGAGGTGACAAGTCAGCATGCCATGTGAGGACACAAACTGAACTCAATTGTGTATATGGAAAAAAAAATATTGTTATTCATTAAGTGATAATGTTCTTGTATCTCTGCTTAAAACCTGCAGGGTGACTCTGGAGGCCCTCTGAACTGTAAGGGCCGAGACGGTAAATGGTACGTGGAAGGAGTCACCAGTTTTGTGCATGGAGGTGGATGTAATACTCCCAAGAAACCTTCAGTCTTCACCCGTGTGGCTTCATTCATCCCCTGGATCAGTGAGGTGAGAGTAGCCCCCCCCTCGGCCCCAACTCTGACCCAAAAAAATCCATCACTTCAGATAAAGCAAGTTCTCTGTGAAGTGTACCATCTTTAACCTGTCACATTTCCTTCCAGACAATGGCCAGAAACTGAAGAAACCTTCATATCTGATGAAATGAATTTGCAATAAAACTTAATTGCATTTTTATTATATATTTGTGTTGTTTTCATTGAAATACACAGATTATTAGAAATATATAGCATTATTCTTATAAAACAAAGAATATTTCAATTATTAACAATGTAGCAAAACTTACAAAGAACAGGACAGAGGGATATCTTGTCAACAATTTCAGTGCTGTTACTGTAATACAAGGAATTAAGACTTTAGACTAAATATATGTAGTAGAAACTAGAAACTGTAGCTAAATCAGGCCTGGATGACTTCAGATCAACAGCTAAAATTAAGCGTATCTATAACAAAAGGCAGTTTTTCTTCAGCAGCTTTGCTTTTCGGCTTCAGAGTTTGCAAAAGTAAATCACTACAGGAAATACTCAAGGGTCTGAAGGGGTCCAATTAAAAAAGTTGATTCCCTGCAGTTCCTCAGGTAAGTATTCCTGCTCTACGGAACCATTGAATGCCGGGTTGTATTCATAACCCTTGGCGTAGCCGAGCTGTTTCATCAGCCTGGTGGGGGCGTTGCGGAGGTGCAGGGGGACAGAAGGCAGGGGGCCTTGGTGGTTTCTCAGACAGGCCTTCACATTGGCATACGCCTTGTAGATCTCCACAGACTTGGGCGCTCGAGCTAGGTAGATCACACACTGAGCCAGAATCACCTGACACAGATGACGGAAAACACATTTTTTTAAAATGACCAACAATTTCAAAGTGATGCAGAGTGGATCGTTGAGCATACCTCACATTCAGGCATTCCTATGAAGTGACAGGCTTGGAAAGCAGACACAGCCTGAGGGAGGGCGCTGGGATCTGCCATACCTGGAAGAGGCAAAATGCACAGCATATCAGTCACACTGAAGCATTAAAATCATGTGTGGCTTTTTTCCATGACACACTACTGATGTCCTGCGTAGGGCAAATATATTGCACAAAACAGTATAGCAACAACTACTTTAACCTGTTCACCCCTAGAGATTTTGAACGTGAATTTCACCTGAACAGGCCTATCCGAATTAAATCAACAATATCTCCACAATTATAAGGACAATATGCATAATCTTTGTCTCAATGGATAGCTAAGACCTCACAGCATACATTCCCAGTGTCAGAAAAATTGTGAATGTTCACATGCCTGAGCAAATTGTGATAAACAAAAGAAAAAAAAAGACATTTTTATGCTCGTCTAATTTTATTTTAGTGTGCACAGTGGAAAACACCATGATAGCAATGCATATAATTATAATGACACCACTGTCTGGATTCAGCAACTCCTTGACTACAACTGTACCAAGTTACATGAAAATAGCTTAAAGCACATAGATTGTATAAAGGTTTTAGTGTGGATAGTAACAGGCGGACTCTATTTGGGCACATGGATACCTATACTGTGCCAAATGTGTTTTTTTACCCTTTTTGAAGGGAATATGGCTATAAAATACTTTGATGATTTGATGATACATGATTTCGTAAATGTAATATCTCAATCCAAACATCCCTGCACTCTGTGTGAGTCTCGCGGTGTGTTTCGCTCTCTGCGCTGTGCAACTGTGTGTCACTGATTCAAGATGGCCGCCGCGCTCCAGAGTTTATGCTCAACGGTAGAGGCCTGATGGATGACGTCTCGTTCAAGTGTAATATATTGTTTGAAAGATTGCGACATGTAGAATGTCGACAAAGTTTACGTAAATTCCCAAAAGCCACGAGAAGTCAACAAAATGGCCGCGACCGGCAGGATATGAAATGACGGCGGATGAAGCAGTTTCACTACTATGAAGGATTAAATGGTGAATTTTGGTCAAAGAACAGTGTGGATAGACTGAAAATGACAATTAAACGGTAAAGAAATAAAATATACGGCTTTTGGTCAGAATAGCTTTGGGATTTGCTGACGTAGTGTGTGATGAACACGCAATCTGATGTGCTGGCTGTGAAATGTGAATTTTGGCTTTTGGTTTGTTTTGAGATTGGCATGCAGTGGTCGACCCAGAAAAGATTATGTTCGGTATCATCTGAAAGTGTAGCTTTTCTAGTTTCATATGATACCTACTACGTTGGGATGGAGAAAATAGATCTTGCGTTCTGTTGCGTTTTGTTGCAGGTGTTGGGGGCGCCATCTTTGTTGCATATGTATTTTTAAGTTGTTATAAATCAAATACTTTGTTGACAAAACGTACTTGGAGTTTTCACATATTGGCTTTAGGGCTTGTGGTTTGAGTTGAAAGAAAATACCCTGACAGCAGTTGAGTAACTTTTTCCACACATGAACTTTTGCATCCAGCTGCTGGACCCGATACCGGGTCCGGGGGGTTAAGTTTAACAATTTGAAAAACACTGTAAAAACAGCTTTTTCATCAAATAAAATGAGTGGTGTGAACATAGTAAGACAATATACATACAAGTATAAATGAGCTTTGGCTCAGAAGATAGGAAAAGAGAAAGAAAGAGAGAAAAAAAAAAAAGAGTATTTAACTATAACAATGTTTTATGAACCTCTTAAAAAAAAAAAAAAAAAGTTCTGTGTGAATATAATCTGCCCTATTGCTCAAATGAAATGAAGCCAACTGAATGAACACCACTGATGTAGCCATGGATACAGTCACGAGAGGCTACAAATAAAGACACTGAAATGTGATCTTCAAAGCAGCGAGTAGTGAGAGATGCCAGCTCTGTAATAGGGGGTTTAAAAGAAATGATTATAAACGATAAAAAAATAAAAGCTGGGATGACAAGAGGCATAAATTCACGTACCCACATCCTCACTGGCAAAGCGGACCAGTCTGCGAGCCACATAGAGGGGGTCCTCGCCGCCCTCCAGCATCCGGCCCAGCCAGTAGAGAGACGCATTCTCGTGGGAGCCTCTCATGGACTTGTGCAACGCTGAGATACAGTTGTAATGTTCTTCACCTTCAAGTAACACACATTCCCATTATCACATGTAGTAAAGAAGACCGTTCTATATGCTTATTATCTCACTATGTTGGTTAGAAAGAAAAATGACAACAAAAGTCCTAACAAGTTGACATACGCTGCCCCTATGAAGGACTTATGCGGAGCTGGGTTACACTTCATCCCCCACTGAAGCAGGGAACAGTAAATCTGTAAATTAATCCCTAAATCTTATCTTTTGGGACAGCTGAGTGTTCTGTAACAGGTCAGTGGAGCGGCCTCGAGTCTTATGTGGGGGGATGCTGGGTAAAAGGGTGTTGAAGGTACATACCGTAACTATGCTGTGTTGACTTTTAAAAACTCTGACTTTTAATGAACAATTGTGCTGAAGTTGTGACTCAGCAAGCAAACAAAACATACAATCTCATTAAATGAGCTGTCAAAGCTACAAAGTCACCAGAAACAATTTCTTTCAATGAGTTTTACAAGAGCACATCACAGTATTGAGCTAGTTAGGTCTCCCATTTTGAAAAACTGACAATAAAACATAATAAAAGTTGCACATTTTTATCCAAGTGTCATCTGTTAACTGCCACTTCCTGCTAGAGGAGAACGCTACAACATCATGAGGGAACGGTACTAAACTGCATCCCACCCCTACTGTTGGTTCCTAAGACAACAGAAGAAGTTCATATGATCTTACCAGCTTTATCATAGAGAATATGGGACCTCTGCAGACCCTCCTTGACGTGCGCCTCTGTCACCAGTATCTCTTGAGGAGAAGAGTGTTGTGCTGACAGCTTTGACTGTGTTGAGCCAATCTGAGCCTGGACGGCCAGCTGGAGACCATTGAGGCCCGTTCTTGCATCACCGTCGCACAGGTAGGCTATGGTGTCGAGGGCTTTTTGTTCAATGAATATACTTGGCCTAAAAAGCAATAACATACATGTCATCGCAAATGTAAATATGACAATATATAGTATAAAAGTCCAGGGTTTATGATATAATTATAATAATAATAATAATAATTCAAATGAAAGTGCTGCAGCAGCAATTAAGTTTAAAAAAGAGAATTTCATTTTTCAGAGAACTGACAAGTCAGAAGAGAAAGTAAGTTTTTCTAACATTTCTGTCCAACTCTCAAAATCAGACATCCCCCTTTGCTTGTGTCGGCGTAGGTTGCTATGGTGATGTGCCCAGAAAGAAAGGCAGTCACTTTCAATCTGGTTTAACCCAAAATGAGCTAATTCATTCTTTTACATCAATAAGTGTTAAAGGCTCCAATTTAAGTTCATCCTAAATAACACATAAGGTAACAGCTGTCTACTACTCACATATGCAAAACGTTTTTTCTCACGACAAAGCCAGACATCAAGAAACTTCAAAATCTTCCCATATGCTGCCTGAATGAACCTACTAAAATCAGGAACAGAACAAGATAGCAGAGTGTATAAGGGGTGAAGATAGCACTTACTCAGATCCATCAGTCTGGTCTTGATCCGTGGGATTTTCTGAACTTTGTCCCCGGACACCGATTCCAAGCGTGGCCACGGCCCTGTTCAAGATGGAGCCCATGGCCTCCACAGACAGCTTCTCCAGAACCAGCACCCTGCACCTGCTAAGCAGGGCTGCGTTCACTTGAAAGGATGGATTTTCAGTGGTAGCTCCAATCAGAGTTATCGTCCCACACTCCACATGAGGAAGGAAGGTGTCCTACAGACGAACACGCATAGAGTTCAAAGAAGAACGGCAGCAAACAGTGGAGCAAAAGAGACAACACCAATTAACTCGTTTAGATGGCACGTCACAAAAAAAGGCACTTTGTTTAACATTTCCAATCCCTGTAATGTCAAAAAACAGGGATATGTAATGATCAGATGTTATCTGATACAGGGATTTACCATTAAATCATTCAAGACACCACAGAATCCTAAAATAGTTTAAAACAGCCAGTTTTCTAGCACTGAAAGCAATTAAATGCTAAATGGTCTACGCTTATATAGTGTCTTTCTTATTCCCAGGTTCTGAGAGGAATACAAGAGGTCAGGCTCCAAGTTATAAATGCTTTAATTTTTTTTTCTACAGGTTAAATAGTGAATTGACAAGAAGAGTTTAACAGAACATAACGGGCCTCATTCATGAAATCTTCATAAATCTGTAAGTAGATTTTCACATAAATCCTGTCCTTATTAAAAACTCTCTCTATAGTTATGAATGCCACATAAAATCTGGATCTGAAAAATGTGTTTATGTTAACAAATATTCAACAGACCATAATGTTGCTGCATATAATTGACACAAAAATAGGGGAAGGGTGCGAAGTAAAGCTTGACCACCTGTGTTGTGTTGCCCAAGTCATATTGATTTGTGCCTTTTATTTTTCTTCTAAAGTTAACACTGTAAACTTGGCTCAGAATACATTTTCTCTGGGGTAAATACTCCACCTGCTGGGATTTGTTGAAGCGGTGAATTTCATCAATGAACAGGATGGTCCTCCTTTTGCACAGCCTGAGCTCATTCTGCGCCTGCTTAATCACTTCTCGGACTTCATTGGTGGATGTACTGGTGGCAGACAGCTTGACGAACCGAGCTGTCCCCTTCTTCTTACTGGTGCTGGCAATTATGTGCGCTAAAGTGGTCTGAAAGAAAGAAATCAATAACTAAAAATGTGTATGACACGTAGCCAGATCATTTAAAGCAATACCCCCATTTCTAAGCACGTTCTTAATCTTTTCACTGTTAATCTAAACCAGGGGTCTTCAATCCTGGTCCTCTGGACCGCTGTCCTGCATGTTTTAGCTGATCCCTGCATCATCACACCTGATTCTAATTAACGGTTGTGTTCAGCTTGTCATCCAGGTCTGGACAAGTCTGTTAATGACACAGTCATTTTTATCATGGTGCAATGAAGCAGGGAAACATCTAATACATGCAGGACAGGGGGGTCAGGGGGTCCTGAGGACCAGGGTTGAAGACCCCTGCTCTAAACCAAAACACCCAAATTAATCTCCGCTCTTTTTTTTTGTCTGAAAAAGGGATATTTATCAACCCACCAATCATTTTCTATTGTCCACAGCAGCTTTTAATTTGATGAAAAATATTCAAATAAAAAACATTAAAATAATCTGAAATATTATTACATGTATGCATGTGTATATATATGTATATACATATATGATTCTGAGATATATATATATATATACACATACATTGTAGGTGTGTGTGTGGTTAATAATTAATAATAATAATAATTAATAATAATAATAAAAAATAAGTAGATATATTAACATAGCTATAGAGCACAACAGAGACAGTATAGTGTAAATAAGTATATCTATATGGACATGTGTACAATTATATAGAAATATTCAACTATCTGTATGTATGTATAGGTATGTGTGTGAGTATAATTGCAGTATATAATAATAATAATAATAATAATAATAATAATAATAATAATAATAATAATAATAATAATAATACTGTTATTTAGCAGTGTGAGCACAGTGTGTGAGTATTTATAAATACGGGTTAAATGATTAGTGAATGAGGGTAGGATTAAATAGGTTTACACTTCTTCCTACTCCTTTTTTGCACATGTAAATATAGATATCAAGTGTTAAAGGATGAAATTCTTGGTTTTTTGTTGTTTTGTTTTCTTAAACTTCTCTTGAAGTGTTGTTTTTTTACATGTACAAAAATAAAATAAATCAAATAAAAACAATAATAGTAAATAAATATACAATAAAATAAAAAGCTGCATCATCATCATCATCATCATGAGTTTGTGCACACCTTCCCGCATCCAGGCGGCCCCCAGAGGATCAGGGATGGGATCTCCTGAGAGTCCAGCAGGGACCGGATGAGAGTCTGCTGGCCCACCACCTTACTCTGCCCGGAGTACTCCTCCAGGGTGTTCGGTCTCAGCATCTCCGCCAGAGGCTTCTCAAACGTAAACGCGGGTCGTGATGATAACGGTCCATTAGAGCTGGGTGTGTGTGACAGAGACGCAGCCTGCTGGCTCTGAGCAGTCTCCATGTCTGCCGAGTCTGAGTCCGCCTCTCTCAATCCACGTTTCACCCCCGTGCTGCTGACGGGGCTCCGTTTATTGGAAAACATACCACTTCGTCCGCTTTGAAAAGGCTGTTTCCCCTTGTTGGGCTGAAACATAGAAAACATGGCTGATGATGATGCTGGAGTGCCGGTGGTGGACGAGGAGGATTCGCTGACAGTTTCCACGTTAATGCGGCTTTTCTTCTCAGGAGGTCCGTTCTCAGCGACTTCTGACGGACTGTTGTCCGAGACACTTTTCAGCAGACACACGTCTAGATGTACGTTAATTGCTGCAGGCGTGAAGTTTTTGGAACAAACAGGACACTGGACCGAATCAGACGCAGGAGACGACATCTCGCTCGCCATGTTTATTCCCGCGTACTGTCAGGTTACATCACGTGACCAAACACGCTTTCGTTATCAGCTTTTTAAAAAAGTTTTTTTTTAATCTTAAATATTATATCCAAATTTGACTACCCGTTCTTTTTACAAGTGAGTATGTGGAAATTAGAAATATTTGATAATCATTTAAAAAGTTCCTTTTTTTTTTTTAGAAACTTTATTGAAAGGTCAGACGTTACAATTAGTGAAAACACATTCAGGTGTTCCCAAGGCAGGTAGTAATGTACATGTCCAATTACAACAGTAGTAATAAACAACACAGCAATAGAGCAATACAGCATTAGAAATCCAGAAGGAGTAACAAGGGAACATAAAACTGACCCTAATGTGACATATTTTTAAAATGCTTTAACCTAAAGTGCAACAGACTGAATACAATAAATAATAAACAGACATAATGAAATATAAGGAACTTATATAAATAAGTAATTAAATTATGAAAGTAATTAAAAAGTTCCTCCACATCGTTCGCTTTATTTCCTGTATGCGGGAGTGCATTTACGTGCTGACCAGAGTGTCCGTCAACACAGTTTTTATTATGCTTATCTGGAATATAATCTATTCTAATGTTATAAAGCGCATTAAAATTATTTCAACAGTATAAGCATCACTAATTACGAGGAACCTATGACTGCAGTGTAATCATGGCCACATCAAACTCAATTTATACTCCAGAAACCAACTTGCCCTGGCATTATTTGATTTTCATGTTTTCTTCTGTAGGCCTACCTTCAGATATTGCAAGCAAAAAGTAGTTAAAAGTTAAAATACACATTGCAAAATATCCCGTTGTTAATATGGGGTACTTTACTTTACAGGCATTTCTAAGCAATACCTTTGTTCCACACAAATTACATGAAAAAAATATTACAAATATAAACACCTTTACATAAAGATTAAGCTAAAACATTTGTTTGTTTGTTTGTTTGTTTGTTTGTTTCTTTCTTTTTGTAATTTCTTCTTCCTTTTTTAGATAAACCTTATCATTAGCTCTGGTTGCCAAGTGTGGTAAAGATTAGGTGATCATTTTAATATAGCATTTGTGTCTGACTGCATATAGCAGTCAGACACTATTCTTCTGCAATTCAAAAAAACAATGAAGGGTGAATATTGGAACTGAATACATATATTACAGTATATGTATCTCTGTAAAACAGATGATGCAATACCCTCCAACTCGAACTGAAAATGCCTGAACTTGTTTCATTTGAAGCCTTTCGCTCACTTCTTAAAAACCGACAACGAGAATCCTTTCGGCAGTGCCTGTGTTTTTAAACTACATGTGCCCGTGTTCTTAAATTTTAAATTATTTCTGAAGTTGTTGTTTTTTACATAATATTGAAGTCACCACTATTGCACTTTATTTGCTAAACAGTTTGCACTCTCATTTTAATGTTTATTACGGGATTGCTGTTAATTGTGTGTGGACGTGTGCTGCTGCCTTCCTTGGCCAGGTCACCCTTGGAAAAGAGGTCTTGACCTCAATGGGTCTTTTTTATCTGGTTAAATAAAGGTGAAATAAAAAAAAATGATACACAAAGTGCAGTTCTTCAAAAACGTATGATGCATCGTTTTAAGTTACTACTTTATTTGCTGTGTTAGTTTCAAAGTGATTCGAACCTGTGTAATTTTTATTTGTGCTGTTTGGACTCTGACTTCATGTTATGACTTAGATTAATTATCTGAAAGAATGTCATTAATCATGCTTTAAGGAAATAATGTTTAAAATGTATGTATCAAAATACTCAATGGCACCTTGTGCATATATTCAGTGTAAAAGATAGTCTATATACAGAAAGTCAAGTCAATGCCAGGAAATAAAAAAATCAAAAAACAAGCCTCCCTTGGATTTCACAACTTTCTTTTTGTTTTCAGCATTTTATGAGAAAATTGTCAGGATGTTAGATCTTTTCCTTTTCTTCCTAGTTCAAAGTCTTAATGAAATGATGCTGAAGATGTGCCGATATAAATATTCTGGAGCTTAAAAAAAAAACACTGCAGTGATTGCTAAAGTATTAACTTAAACATGACTCCATGTTTATTGCCTAATCAACGCACAATAGATGTGCCAAAACCCGATAGTAACTTTTATACTGTATGCCATTTTGTCAGTTTTAACCATTGTCATTCAGTACAGACGGGTACTTTGAGATCTCAATCACATTGCAGTGTTATGTAGCTCTTGATAATACTATAAATAGTTTACTGCAAAGCAAAGTGAAACCATAATTTTCTCTTCATGACAGCAAATAGATCCGTTTAAGCCCTGCAAGCTCTCCTCCAAAAGCAAGCCCATTATTGTGTTTGGCAAAGCTGTTGGTGGCGTCACATGAGACTTTCCACACATACTGCGCATAGCTGTGATTGGCCAACACTGACCACATGATGCCATCTTGGCATCATACTTTATATATTTCACACCCAAGTGTCTTTGTAATGATTATGCTGTAGATCTTAAATGACCTCAGAGGATTATTTTCTATCCTGTGTTCCTAATTTTGATTGTCGATTGTAGTCTATACATCAGTGACTGGATGTTGTAATGTAGGAGGGCAGTGAATAAATGTTAATAAAATTTGACTCTGCTTAAGAGTGGAACCCCCCCCCCCCCCCTTGGGATTTTCATCGTGACATTTGAGGCAGTAATCCAATAGTGCAGGCTATTTATTTACTCCATTTCAAAGTGTCTGTTGACAGGGAGACTAGACCCCCTATTGCCATTCTCTCACTTTTCTTTGTCAGCGTTGGGTTTCAGATTGATTATGTTTTTGGACTGTAGTTTCCATGTTTTATGAAAGCAGTAAGCAGGACACAAAGTACATAAAACGAGAGGTTACTGTCTAATGAAGAAGTAGTGGCTTGACAGAGTGAGTGAGCCTGTCTCTTGTTGGCACCTGTCACTCTTTTGTCATGAGGACACACTGCCCGTCCTTCGGCTGCAAAGTGTTGATTGGAATGTGGGAGGTCGGCAGAATTGACGCTGTGGAGGATATCTAGTATTAATGTTTGGGCGGTCCCTGCCCTGAGCAGCTACTGTCGTCTGCTGCGCTTGAGGCACTTCTTTTTAAGCTCATAAGAACGTTGCATAGTTACACATAGGTCAAGCAAGGCTGTATATGAAGGATGAGAACTAAAGTGAAAGCTATGGAGAATTTTGTTACAGTGGGAGACTTTTGGCTTGTCAACAGCATGTGTGGGGTTGTTTCCTACCTTTGGCACAGGCTGTGTGATTTACTCAACTGCAGGAGGAGGCACAGGCCATCTGCCATCCAGGTATGTATAAAAAACCAAAAGATAATTTAGAAATAAAAGCAGCTCATTTAAAAAAAAAAAAAGTGTCTAAAACATTAAACAAGCAACGACGGGGACAAAGTTTTACAATTCTTGTTATATGTGGAGCATCTGGCTTTGTTTTGGTTGATTGGGAAAAAAATGTTTCACCTTTGAAAACATCCGTCTGTCTTTATATTACATTTTCAAAAATGTATTTCCTTTAAAATATTGTAGTTATAAGTACTAATGAGAAATCACACAGAACAAAAGCTCATTTGCTTTAAGACGTCTCTTGATCCATGAAGACCTGCACAGGATGCCTTCAGGATGCAAGACGATGCTGCAGCTATGCAACCGTGAAAGCTGCTGAGAGGAAACATTCCTTGCTCATCCTGTAAAGCATAATATGATGGGTTTATGTAGGCAGAATAACAAATACCTATTTTTGTCTTATTGCATTATTGAAACATATTTAATTTAGACATTTTTTTCCAAGTTGAAGCAGCTGTATTATTGTTTCTAGGGCATCTAAACAGAATGACAAACTAACATCACAATTTCTTAAAATATTTGGCAGCAGCAGGTTGGACTGTGACATTTTATTACTGCCATAACCTTTAACAACCAGCTGTTTATTTTTTGTTGAAGCAGAATCCCCTGCAAAAAAAGTGATCTTTTAGTGTTTACTGTCACCTAAGGAACAGATTCTTCTTTTCTTTTGAGCATAATGTCATTTTCAGTGTCTACTTAAGCATTTATTATATGAAATGAACCACAATGGAAGTAGTCAGTTTTAACATACCACAACTTAACACAATACAAACTTGTAAAGAGAAAACGGGAATGAAAAAAAAAAAATATGTTCCACTAAAAAGAGACACAAGGAATCAGCCTGACTCATGTTTATCTGTTGTACCAGTGTAATGTCCATTGCTGCTGTCAATGATACTTCTTTGTAACCCTCAAAGTATGGACTGCTATTACCAAATACCAATTTACCATATAAATAACATTTGGGTGAATAATAACTTATATTCACTGACAAGATTGCATTGCACAGGACACTCTATCATTGCGTTCATTACTCCTTGTTACAACCTCTTTAGTGGATCAACACTTGTGTATTCAGCTAAATTGAGATTCATGTAAGGACCCCATGTTTCCCACAATACCTCCTTTCTCCTGCTCGTTTTCAAGATGAATTGTTCATCATTTTAATAATTCCCTCTCACTGTGCATTAAAAGGGATGGCAGCATTGATTTTAAAATATTTTGCTTTTATAACAGGAACATACTGTGTCATAGCAAAGAACCCGGTAGTCAAAACTAAAAGAAATAGCATTCGTTTATTCAGTCAATGGATAAGGGATCTATTATACAGCAGATTTAGGCAAATCTAAAGACAAATTCAAGGAAAAGGAACATAGATGGAATCAGAACACAAGGAATCTTAGTAGGCATACTGAAGCTCCTGTAAGGAATTAAAACAAACTGGCTTAGTAGGAAGCAAGCAAATTTACACAGACAGGCAGGTGTGATTGATTAGGGGACGATATCAGGGAACAATTGAATGAGACATGACAGATTATGAAAAAGCAACAGAAACAAAAGCTGAAAAACATTTATGTTCTATAATACGGGCAACCCATGGAAACATGAAAACATCACAGTTCTTGGTTCTGTGGTTGCCCATATTCATTTGTAGCACCGGATGTTCTGGATGCTTGCAATCGGTCCAGTTTTGGCGTAGTTACTATTCTGACTCAATCAGCTTTGATTGATCTTAAAGAAAATATTAGGCATTGAAACCTTTGAATTCCAACACAGCATGAACTGTCAAAGCAGCAGCATCATCATGGTGATGTGATGCAATGAAGCATCTTCAGGAGGAATTTCTCTCAGTCACTTGTGATAGAAACAAAGACATAATGGAAATCGGTCTCCTCTTAAATTATATTGCTATAATTATTTGTCTGTGGACAACAGACATGCTTTTCTTGTGGTTGTTTGTTCACTTTACATAGATAGATAGATATCAGTATAATTGAGGTGTTCAATAGGCATACAGTTATAATAGTATCTTTCAAAAGTTCTGAATAACTGATGGCCAATTTGGCAATGGAGAGTTTATTTACACAGCCTGAATATAATGCATTGTTTTGTTTTGTAAAATACCTAGCTTTTTTTTTTGCGCCTTTTATTTCATCCATCTGGATGTCAAATTAATAATCATATTGTAGGTGGTTTATCCTCTTAGCAGTAATGTGATTTTTTTTTAAAATATGGACTTGATATTAAGGATAGGAGTGGGAAAGATAAAGCATTAAGTGGTGTTTATGAGAGCATGGTTTAGAGAACTTGCTGCAATGGCAGAGTGAACTCTCGAAGTAAATCTGGACAGGGGTCGTGCAGAATAATATTGGTTATGCTGCCATCTAGTGGCTGCTGGATGTAACGCTACTTTACATGAGTACAACTGCGACATCGCTACCTGTTTAATGTTTTCATTATTAATGGTCAATACAAGAAGGCTGTGAGATATCCGCTTTCAATTTCTGAGGTTCCTCATATAAGGTCAGTTTTTCTGATACGATACATTCTCCAACTGGTCATTGAAACTACAAGAAATATGTCCTCTACTTCAGAAAGTTCATATATTCAAGATATGTCTGCACCGGAGTTAATATAGGCTATATATATATATATATATATATATATATATATATATATATATATATACATACATACATACATACATACATACATACATACATACATACATACATACATACATACATACATACATACATATATAGTTAACTTATATACCATATAGCATGTATGTATATACTCTACTGTGTATATAACACTACTATAAATATCCACACTGTGGTGGTCATTTAATGCTGTGGTAGTATACATCAGAGACTAGTTGAATCTCTCCCACCCTCTCTCGTTTCAGTTCCTCTCGTGGCATTTAGGAGATCCACACTGACATTTACTGTGGAAGATCTACAAGCATGCAACTAGGCTTTCTTTGCATTCTGTCACCGACTTAACACTCTGTAGGACATCTTCAACGCAATGCACCTCTTACATTTCCATTTTGATAATAATAGTGTGTCTGGGAAAGTCTTACCCCCAGGCTCTGTGCTTGACTCTGATGTCACAAAATACAATATCTGAACGTTAACTTGAGCTGAGTGGAAATAAAAGTTGTGTTTTCCAAGGTTGGTGGCCTATTTACTTGTTCTGACATGATCTGTGTCTTTGAGCAAGATATCAAATCCCTGTGTTGCCTTTTCATATAAAGTAGATTAAAAAAAGTGAGTATTTGTGTGAATGGGTGACTGAGAATAACATTGAATATGTGCTATATAAGTGCAGATGATGTCACCACCGATAATTAATTACAGTCAGCGTACATTTATTTATTAACCTTGCCAAAAGTGTGTATTTACTTGCTTTCCTAGTCCTCTCGTACTGTAAATTGACTGTATTTTCCGAACATGTCCTGTTGGAGTCAATAACAAAAATATAGAGATTCTACTTATAAAACGGCTTACTCACCAATGAGGAGTCAGTAGCTCCATCCTGCTGACAACAAAAGTTAAACTCACCAACCTCTCAATATCGTCACCAATCAATATCTGAAAGTGTGAGAGATTGGTCTTGTTTGTGAGCAAACATGAGCCCTGAGTTGTGAACAGTTTAAATTCAACTGCTGTGATTGTGAGGAAGTGGTCACAGCTCATTTGACATGTTTCTACATGCATACTGCACCACCTTAAAATACACGTATGCTAAAAGCTGTTTGTTTTTTCTCAGATTTTTGCTACATTTGCTAAATCTCCTACATTTTTAATGCGCCAGGCAAATGGACATTTATGTAGTTTGTTTCTTTTCAGTATGCCCAGTTTAAAAAAAGCATCCCTGCATAGACTGTGAAATCTCTCAATATTTTAACACTTGGGCATGCCTCTGCAACATGTATAACACTGTGCATGTGTTAGTGGAAAAATCTTGTGCAATGTGGCTTTATTACATTATATAAACACGACCAAGAAGTCTGTCAAAGTGCAGCCACAAACTGTGCTCAGATGCCAAGAGAAAACCTGAGATGACAGCGAAAGAACAGTGGAGACTTCTCAGACATTAGCGCGAGGAGTTGAGTTTCATGGCTGCCACACACACTTAAGCCTAAAAGTTTCCGAGGGAAAGTAGAGCCAGAGCCGGCTGGCAGGGTGATGTGTGAGTGGAGACGGCAGAGGTGACTGGACAGTAGCCACACAGCACATGGACCCCCGTGCTCCTTTGGACATTGTGTTCTGTCTCCATTTTTAACAGCTGGCCTCGTCTCACTGCCAGACAAATGGCCCACAGGTCACGCAGGTCACCACATTCACTCGTTTAGCTTTACAACTACAGAGCCTTTTAAGAAAGAGTATGCTGTCTAAAGATGACACATTATTGCCTTTAAATGAAGCTTTTTCACTTCTGGTCTCCTGTATTTGTTCGGTAAAGGGTTTCAATGATTAGCGTTCATTTAGTTTATTTACTGTAAAGAATCTGCTTTGATTACAACTTCATTTAATCAAATGGGCTTTAGGTAAGACTTCAGGATGTATATCTGAATTCAAAATATTCTCATAATCACCAGTTAATAATTTACTAATGATTTTTAATTTTCAATCCTCAATCAACGCATGACAGATATAGTAGGAAAGAGACCAAAAGGAGTCCTCCAGTTGTTTTGATCATCACTGACTTGAATCAAATATTTTCTCTTTTTGAAGAACAATTATGTTCCAGGTTTACGATTGATGAAAAACCTCACGCCATGTTTTATTTTTTTTGCAGTTGGGTCTAGAAAGTAAACACAGTGACCTTAAAATACTACAAATTGACTATTTAAAGGCGGCATCCCCTGTGGTGTATATCAGTTTACCTTTGCGTTTTTTCCATTCTTGGAGTCCTCAGGTTTTAGCTATAATGTCAGCATGGAAACACATGTGCAGAACATAACAGCCAAAGGATTTCCTAGGTTTACAGGCTTTCTGAGCATTTTGATGCAGCTGCGTTATGTTTAAACATCTTGATAATTTCGCTGTCACATTAAGTAAACAGCACTATATCACGCACCGGTGGAGCGCAGAGAGATTTCTCAGCTTCCACCTTGTGTGTACACATCCTAACTCTTGGCAGGTGAGACAGGACTTTGGTCTGCTGGCATGATGCTGTTACCTTTCTGGCTTCAGTTCCACTAAGTAATGTAAACTTGATATTTGCTTTATGTCATCGGCTTCAGAGACTTCAAGCTCTGTTTATATCCCCTGCAGAGTTTGACAATTTCAATGTATCTCCCGCCTCAACGCAATGAACGATGTAATGCAATAATAATGCCAACTTCTTTGTATGCTTGAATATAGTGCAATGATGCATAATCTATTTCTTTTCATCATTTTGAAATATTTACTGCAAATGCTTTAAAATCTTCTCACCATTGTTGTGGAAAAACCTTGTCTGTTCCATGCACGTCAGTACATAATACAATTGACTGTGCGTGCCCAACAATTTGCCAGCACACGCCACAAATGACCTACGTCGTCTGTCATCTGGGGGCATCCAAACACAGGTGTGAGCATGAGTTATCGGTGGCTGGCCTGTTTCTCTCCCATCTGTTTCTGCCCTATCATAGTTCTCTATTCCATTTTGCCCCTGTAAGCCCAGGAGAGAGTAGAAAACACTCAGTGGTGGATGAGACTTTCCGAAGACTTTGTATAACACAGCTTGGGTCTTGTCCACACATGAAGGAGTTTAATTTGCATCCCAGTGTTGTGACTCGTCATTAAATCTGGGCTGACAGACGAAGTCCTCCCCTTCCCATCCAATTATCCCACTTCATTGGCTGTTGCTCCTATGAGCCCAGACTTTGGCTTGGGTTGCTGGAGTGTGGCGAGTTTGGCTGGGTTCACTGTGGCCCAATTTATGCTGTGTTCTGCTGTTGTCAAAAGTATTTTATGGTGGCTTGAGCAAAGCTGGATTCTCCCTCAGTTCAATCATGCTCGAATTTATGGGGACAAAATGAGTTTAGGAAGTTTGCAGAGGCAAAGTTACAAGAAATGGCTTGATTTTAGTTAGAGGATGTGTTACCTGACTCGCATGGCTGTTTGAATACACCATATATGATCTATTTTGACTTATAGCGAATGTGGATTACAGTCATATTATACAAGCTCAGTCAAAGGGGATCTCCTCCTCTCTCTCTCGAGGGAGGTTATCGGTGCATGTTTTTGTCAGTGAGTAAGCATCCTATAAATCATCTGCGTCACCCAGCTCTTCTTTCAGCCTAGAGGCTAAACTTCTTACTGTAGGGCTCCCCAGCCCGTAACTGCACGCTTCTTCTCATTTACCATGACACTGACTGGATGTCACAGGCATTCAAGAGATAAGGAGGGAATTTGCATTGCAGCATGGCTCGCATTCATGGCTGGATGCACACAGAACCACGATATGGATATGGGGAATCACTGTAGTGTGCCTTTAGACTTGCCAATGCCATGAACATTTCAAAACAACAAACTTCTTTTTCCATTTCAATTTAAGAAAGATCTCCTCCTCTGCTGGCAATACTTTATTTGTGGACAGTTCACTTAAAATTGTGGACCACATGGATTAGTAGTTTCAGGTTAATTCTGCTGTTAGTTGCACAAGAGCAGGGGTATAAATCAATAAGCATTGTCCTACTTGTCTTACACAGAAGGTAGTGTGTACAGTGATCATTTTGACACCCAGTGAGCAAGTGGTAGAGGTGGGCTTAGCACTTAAAGGCTCTCAAATGTCTGGTAGCCCAAGTACTGCCAAGCCCCCACCCCGAATGCTTGAAACCCTGCTGACGTAGGCTGACCATTTACATTTAGGCAGGCCGACTCTCTATTCATGATACCACATTTAGAGGAGAGGAGCAGAAGGCTGACTTCATAACAACTTAGAGCTGAGTATTATTGTGATTATTATTATTTAGATTTACAGTTTTAGAGATTCAGAATCTCAGTTTCTAGGATTGATAATCGGTTGGTTTTTGAATGTCCTTTCTTTTGTTTTTCTCTCCCTTTTGATAGAGCTGGCAACAATTTTTGAGAAAGTGTTTTGCACTGTTTGACCAGCATTTTAGGTGCTATTTTTGGTTGGTTTCTCAATGTGATTTTTCCATAATCAGAAGCCATGAGTTCCTTAGTAATAAATGCAGTGAAAGATGGCAGTAGCGCAGGCTTTGACCTAATGCAAAACCGCATCGAGTCTCTGAGCAGCAAGATGGACACACTCATTAACATTCAAGAAAAGGTCCTCGTTCGACTAGATGGGATGTCTCATGAGATCGGTGGCATTGAACAGGATATGGAGACTTTGAAAGTGGACAAGGAAGAGATCCATATTTCGCCCAGAATGAACCAGACCCATTTGATGGGGCAAGAGGTGAAAGATATCTGCCAGGAGATGAGCACCATAATGTGCGCTGTGAACCAGCGGTCCGAGCAGCAGGCTCAGAAGCTGGAGGGGATGGAAAAACTGGTCCTCAGCATGCAGCAGGTGATCAGCTTCATTGGGGAGATGGTCAAGAATTCCAAGGTTATGGAGATGATGTTCAAAGGCCCAGCAACTCGCAAGGCCTCCAAACTCAAGGACAGTAAAGGGAAGCAAGCTATTAAGAGGAAATCATCTTCAGATACAATAGCAAAGAAGACTGTCAAGGTGAGACAAGCTCAAACAAATGCTCAAAATATGTGCTTCAAATATGGCCTGCTGCTGTATGTTGTTTTGGCCGTCCTGACCAATATGAGAGGATAACATTGATATTTAAAAAAATCTGAATGTGTTTTTGTGACAGATGATCCATCGTTACGAATATTGAGTATTGTTTTTGTCATTGTTGCATACAGTATATTTTCTATGCTATTTTTTAATTTATTAGGTCTTAGTAGGATCTTGTTGCTCTTGGCAGAACATGTGAAAATGATCACGGCGTCAAAGCTGACCAACAGTTCTTTTCCTCATTAATGCAATTTGGCCTGTGAGCTTGTTTTGCACATAAAGTGGTGGGGTAATCAGCATTTTCTGGATGTGGCCCGTTCAAGGTTGCCAACTGCTGATTGAGGTTAAAATAATTGGTAACATTCATATTAATAGCTACTGCAAAATAAATATGACACTGTTCCCAATTTAACTCACACTTATAGCTGTTGGATCCCTCCTCATGCTGGGGACAGCATGGCCTCCTTGGCACGAGGCCCACTCTTGCTTACTCTTGGAACCTTAGCAGTACACGAGAGGGCCACTGTTAGGCCTGGGGTGAAACACGAGTGGCCCAGTTTGCTGTTTTTTGATCGGGGGTTGCGGTGTTTGAGGGGATTTACCACACGTCCCCCTCCACCAGTGTACCATGAGCCAACAATTTATGATGAGTCGAATTTCCATCTGTCTGTTTTTTTGGTCTCTGTTTCTTTCACTCACGCACATTTCCATGGATCTGTTGTGCAAGTACAACTAGTCTTACTTGTCCCAGTATCCTAGTTCAGCCTCTGCCAGTTAGGGGAATGTTTTTTTTTACATGAGGAGCTGTCCCTAAATGGCAATACAGGTATTATCTGAAGCCTATGCTAATGATAGATCACTTGTGGTGCAAAACAACTCTTCATAAAACTTTAAGAGGAATAAAAACTTCCAGTCATATATATATAAAAAAATAAAAATGAAAAAAAAACCAGGTGAATTAATCTCACGAAGCTCAGTGTTGTCCAACAATGTGCCACTCAGCTGGATTTCCCAGAATTAATAAAATAGTCAAATATACAATTTTTTCTCGAACTTTCACACCAAAAAGCTATTCCAGTGACAATGCTGTGACCTCCATAGCCAACCATTTTACATATTTTAATATTACATTATTAGACCATGATGACTATTAAATAGTCACAAAGGTCCTGTTTGGATCTTACATGATTGTGCGTCCTAAGAAATCCGATCACAGGTGGTGCTTGGTGTGTGCCTGTTTACACCTGGCATTACAATGTTTACCCAAATGTGTCTTGAGTGATTGAATCTGGCCTCCTGCTCCATATGCAAATAAACACATGTCGTTTTTGCTTGCTGAAATGAACAACGTAACTCACGGGAAGAAGAAGAAGAAGACAAACAAACAGATACAAAAATGAGGCTGGAAATGACAGCTTGAGGAAGATCTGCCGCAATCTGTCGTTACTCGTCCCTCCGAAACTTTATTCAACAGAGGATACATACAATACAAATCTGGGTATAAACAAAACAGGGAAAGCTCCACCACAAAAAAGTATAAATTAAATGAGAAAGAGTCTTATTTTTACCATAATTTAAATAAGTTAATGCTTACAACAACGATTTTAGTTAATTGGACTGTTCCTGAATTTGTTCCAGGGTGCTGCTTTTTTGTTTTCATTAGGGATGTCCCGATCAGGTTTTTTTTGGCCCCGATCCGATTCAGTATCTGCCAATACCGAGTCCTGATCCGAAACTTTCGCAAGACATTAAAAAAATTAACAAATGCAAAGTAAATAGATCCAGGTTGTTCCCTATTTTCATTTTATTCCCCTTATTTTTATCATTTTGCACTTAAACAGTGCAGTTCTCTTTGAGGTAGCTTGAACAATCAAGTAATAATAGTGCAATTATTAATCAGAATCAGAATCAGAATCAGAAAAGCTTTATTGCCAGGTCAGACATAGTAAACTATGTTATCTAAATGTAACTAGTAAAAATAATGCAAATTTAAACATATATTTGAATAAAATGAAAACAGCAGCTCAACTTAAAATACCCAGCAGATATGTAAACAAATAAGCAAATAAAAGTGCAACAGAGTCATAAAGTAAGGCCAGTAAAGTGCTTTTTAGACTGTACTCTTACTTCTTACTGTCCTTTTCTGGCTTTAAAGAATAACATTTTTGTGTTTGAAGTGACCTACAATCTGCCTCACGGTAGCCAGGGTTTCCGTAACGCTGCGGTGAGAAAGCAAACCCTTGTGCACGCAAATCGGCAAGAATGCGCAACACAACCTGTGGCGTTTCTCTGAACGCTCATTTTTGGAAAATGACACAGACCACAGCTTCATTCAGCTTTTGTTGTAACTTAACTAGTATTTGTTTGCCTCCGCTGTACCACTGCTGTGCGCATATCACCACAAACAAACCACTTTATTGACACAACCCACACTCCGCACCCCACCTCACCCATAGCTTTTTTATTTATTATAAAATTACATGGACCCGTTGCTTGTTGATATACCAATTTTTTTAGCATTTTTTTCATAGTCTGTTTGTTGCGCTGATCAAAATGATGAGAGTAAAATATATATCTGATGCTGATCAGGATCCACATCCGATTTCGATCAAGTCTGAAACAATGTGATCAGCCCGATTTCCGATCACGTGATCGGATCTGGACATCCCTAGTTTTCATACTACAAAGAGAAAGTGGACACAAGTGTCCCAGACTCCCTTCAGAAACATCCTGGGTGACTGAATCGGCTCTGTGTTTGAATGTGTTCAGACCTTGCATTAGCATTGGCCACTTGTGATTGGACTTCCTAAGATGTGTTTTACTGCAAGGTCTCAAAAGGATCTAAACAGTCCTTTGGCGCCATTATAACATTCTTCTCTCTTGCATTGCAGGAGTGTGATGTTCATGTAGCATATGTCTTCCTGAAAAAGAGACGGGCAAACTCATCAAAGTTGTCGTCTTTTGATAACGTTATAACGTACCTGAAAAAAAAAAGCTTTCAAGATGCATTTGGCTTTTTTAATACCCTTATTTCTGGTGAATTAAATGACATGATGGAACTCAGTAACTTTTCTGATAAGAACATAGTAGTATTTGGATCCCCTTTTTGGTATTTGAATTTGTTATACATCAACCTGAAACAAGCGCCATGGTTCATTCTGATGTCGTCAGAGAGCTCATCAGCCAGTTGTTTACGCTTCTTTCATCTCTGGTGGTGTGAAATACTTAACATGCAATTCATGCTACTGGTGGTCTCTACACGGACTTTCCAGCCTCCCAATCAGACTTTTGAACCGTACTACTGTCTCTGGGGCAGCACTGCACTTGAAATATCTTCCCTGCTGTTTACCTCACAACAGGGTTCAGAAACAAGTATGCAACAAGTACAATGCACCTTTTTCCATGCTTACATTATTAGAGAGTGTTTAGTGGGTCTCTTCGACCTCAGCTGAGAAATTTGAACAACCATCAATGACTTGATATTTTCCACTTAGGGTCAGCACTGCATTCCTTAGCTGAGTGTGACAAGTGATAAGCTATAAATTCACTGTCCCGCTGCCGTCTATCCATCAGCCGTGAATAAGCAAAGGCATGTTCATTATATAAGTCAGTCTCTGCAAGGTGACGTGCAGTAAAAGCACCCAATTGTAAGGTGATGGGTGGGGATGGATCACCCTTGGTTTGTTCTTTCCATTGGTCTAGCTGTCATTATAAGAAAGTGCAATGCAATGTTTAATTGAATTGTTTTTCTTTTCTATATTCAAGTTTGCAACATGTATTTTCTCTTTATCATGAATTATTTTCTTTATCATGTTGATTGTATTTCATGTGAATCAAACATCATGATTTAAATCTCTCTTTTTTGGTTATACATAAAATATATGGTCTACTTTCTATGTGCATTCATTTAACCCTACTAAACATTTCCATTTTGTCTTTTTGCTAGAAAAATACTTCTAACAAAGCCAATAAAAGGAAACAAGACATAACCGCTGCATGTGAGCCCAATTGTCTGAAGCCTTCTCACAAGAAAAAGCTCCGTGGACCAAAACATTACCTCGCCTCACGTAAATGTGGAAATGTTGTAGGTTTATTTTGCTTCTAGACTCTATGAATACTATAACTTATCTTTTAATATGGACCTTGTATGAGCTTTTGCATTTCTTGCCTTGTGCAGAATTTTACCTTATTCTTCATGTTTTGAATCTAAAATACTGTTTTCATTTTGTGAATAGTTTTTTTTCTAAAACATATAACAATTTTGGGATATGTTCATCACTGAAGAAAGAAAAAAGAAGTCCTCAGCTTCACTGATTATATTTCTTATTTTACAGTTCAAAGACCACAAAGGAAAGGATGGGGCAGACAAACCCTCTTTGAGTCAAAGGGATCTGAAAGCTCAGAAGAAGACGAAGCCTCCAGATGCAACAGGTGCTGGCACAACAAATCAGTTTTTCTACAAAATTAGATGTCCCTTTTCTAGTTAGATGAATCTCAAACACTATAATGTATCAAATAAAGTATATAAATAGACTCATCTATTTTTTTACTTAACTGCTCTAAGCAAGTAGCTACATTACAGGAGTAATGTAGCTACTAGCTGTGACAGAAGCCAAGTTCAGAATCTGAGGGTGGTATAGGACGAGAATGCTAAATGTTTCAAAAGAAATAAATATATGTTCATGGTTTCTGACTTATTCAACAGGTAGCAAGAGACTAAAACCAAATGCTGTGTTGATTTCCTGTAGGTATCTTCCAGAAGAAGCCAAGTTTGCTTCTTGAAGAGGTGCAGATACTAAACAAAGAGAATGTAGAGAAGTCAGGCCCTCAGACCGAAGTGTCCCCTGAAGATCAGCAACTTCTCTTCCCTGTTTCTAGCGAGGTTGACTGCCTGCGGCAAGACTCCAAAGAGGCTTTGGTGGAGGAAGATAGGCCCGTAGAGGTAGTTTCTAAAGAAGAGGTCAGAGAAAAGGAACCTGAGGAAAAAGCTGAGGAAACAGAGAATGAGACCAAGCCTGATGTGGAGGATTTAGTGCAAAATAAGGAAGAAGAGCTTAAAGTTCCAGAGGAAGCATTGGAAGAAAAAGCCTCTGTGGTTGAAGGGGTTGCTGAAGTCCCAGAGGTGCCTGGTCCTCATGAGGAAGAAAAACAAGCAGATGTTATTAAGGATGCACCAATCAGCCAGTAAGTTTGTTTTTATTCAAGAACAATTCAGCTTAACCTGGTTCTGAAGTTATTTTACATGTAAAAATGTCAATTTTTTATTGCTTTCATGCTCATACTGTTAAGATGAGCATGATTTTTTCTAATATTATAATGAATAAAAATCATTGTCACTGTTTAGGTGCAAACGAAGCTATTAGATGAGTTTATTCAATGTGCATTTGTGATGTTTTGTGATGTTTTACTGAATAACATGAACAGAGCTGGGATAAATTATTAGATCAGCAGAATACAAATGATTCCCTGTGGAAGCAATTACTGTGATTTAAAAAAAATGTGTTTATGCTTCTTGTTTTGACTTCCACTGTGCCAAAGAAGTGTTACGTACCTTAACGATATACCAAGCCGTGAAGTAAAACCAAACAAACAAAATCCACTTTGCCCTACAGTGATGATCATATTGACTCCACACCACGTGAGGAAACTGAACAGGAGCAGATTGTTATGACCCAGGACCACCATGTAGTGGAAGAACACACAAAGAGCCAAGTTGTGGTGGAGGAGGAGAAACATGAGGAGCAGAAGAAAGATGAAAACAAGGAGGATGAACAGAATCTCGAGTCTGAGGGCTGGGCCATTTTCAAGGCAGATGGAATTGAATTCCAACTGAACCTTCAAGAAAGGGTGGAGAGGGGAAGGAAGGAAAAAGACGCAGAAGATGATGAAGAAAAAAGGGATGATGATGATGATGATGTTGAGCGGTTCTTAATAGGTGAGTTGCAACCTCTATTTTTTGAATGGGTGTTAGAAGGGGTGGAAGGGGGTTCCATTGAAAGGTGTGATGAGGTCTGAGCCTATCCCCTGAATTGTAAATCTTTTTAGAATAATGAACATTAATTGACTGAAATGCATTTGTCAAAAAAGCAAACAAATTCAAAGGCTATAAGAATCTTAACAATTGTTTTTGCTGTAAAAAAAAAGGAACTGGTATTGGAGTAATGAGTAATGATGAAATCAAAAGACAACTAGACATTTAAAGCAGAAGGTGTTATCCACTATAAGAGAGTTAGATCTGAGATCAAATGTAGGGTTTTCCTGGAGGACAAAGACCTAAAACACACATCTGACACCACAAAAGATAAACTGTTTAAACTGGCTAATGAGTCAGTGAAAACCTCTGTAAAGGGGTTCATCTGCTATTTCAGACAAGATTTCTGCAATTTTATAAGAACTTCAGCACACAACAGTGGGAGAGTTGGAACTGTGCAGGCAGCCAGGTGGGTGCAATAAAATGAGTGAAAACTACCAGGGATGTGAGTTTCATGAATATGCAAAGTTGTGTTTTCTTCCTTTTATTGAGTAAATCAATTGATTTCATGAATAAAAGATAACTGTCAGAAAATGTTAAATGTATGTGTTTGCATTTGTTTCTGAGCATATTCTGAATTTTGCAAATAAAGGAATCACAAAGGATTTTTTTTCATGTTGAAATATCAATTTCAAATTCATTTGAAGGAGTGTTTGCCTCTGAGCAAGCGTCGTCTCGCCTTCAGGGTGTCCCATCCCTGCTCTTGGCTAAAAATCCTTAGTACCTTTGGACTCCCACCCTGGTCATGTCTTGAGACAATCCTGTATCAATTTAAATGACCATATCCCACATCAACAATGATAAAACCAGCTCAAAAAGCAATACGGTAGATATATAACTGCAGAGGCAAAAGAGACTCCATGTAGTAATGATGGAAGAGAAAATGAGGAAGTAACTGGGCAGGAGACCGAACAAGAGGATATTTTCAACAATGCCAAAAAAGCAACTTGGTTTTCATGCCTATTGGTGGATATATAGTATGTTAAACATGTCAAAAGTAAATGTTTCTTGCTTTAAATCAAATGGTTGCTGCATGTTTTAACAGAAACATTTCTTCGTTAAGAATTACAGAAGACCTTGCTGTGAATTTGACAAATGAATAACAATATTAGGCAGTACAGTCAAGTGAAGTTTTCCTCTGTCATACCGACACCATTCTATCTATACTTGATGTTCACCACAGCATGTCACAACATAATTGTGCTAAGTTAATTATGACAACCTTGTACCATTTCAGAAATCTCACATCTGCTAATTAGCAGTAAAGCGTGTATGTTCTCGAGTTCTTCATAACTAATCAAAACACATATTTTCTTGTCTCTTACTGCAGACACCACACCTCCTCCGGCAGCTCCTTTTAATCACCGAATTGTGTCGGCGAAGCCCAACCAGATTAAGAACTTCTACACCATCAACTGGCAGGAAGTTCTGGGCGGGTGGGTGCTGAACTTCCCCCCCAAATATCCACCACATTTATTGATTACAAAGTTATGAATAGTAGATCGTAGACATAAATACCCCATTAAAGCTTAATTACAGTAAACGTCCCTCCCCCTCCTCCCCCTCGCTGCTTTTCCTCTCCTCCATGTTTCATAACTTCAGAGTCACGACAGTTATTTTTACCTTGGAACTGACTGGTATGTGAAACTGTACCCGCAGTGCCAGCTGGTAGCTAATCACTAAGTGTTAATCCGGGTCTTCAAAGAAGGGACGCAGGCCAGCTAAGATTTAGTGAAGAAATAGATTACTCTGCAGAAACAGCCCTGTTTGAAAGAAAATCTGCGCTTCATCATGGTAGCTCTCATACTGCACTGTCACTGTCTTAGTTCCCAACTGCTTCCATACTGCTGGAACGTACAGCTGGAGCTGACAAAGTTTGTGACTGTCACTTTGCAGCTACAGAAAATTGATTTTGATCTGTTTCTCTCATTTCCAGCGGTCGGTTTGGCCAGGTCCACAAATGTGTGGAGAACTCCTCTGGTCTCACTTTGGCAGCAAAGGTCATAAAAGCCAGGAGTCAGAAAGAAAAGGTACAACTGACAGGCTGTCACGACAATGAATTATTCTATTTGGATAGCTAGCATGAGAGCTAAGCCACATATGATATAAAAAGCAAGGGTCTGGTTATAGTTTTTAGTACTTACTAGAACGCCACAAGGCCTCTCTTGGAACAGTTCCGGCTGAATGCTTCTCACCAAGGTGAGAAATATTTGACCTAGAAGCAAAGATGCATAGTCTCTGATAGCAGAAGACAGCTGACACCTCTCATCGTGTGCTCGCCTGTCCATGTATCTGTCTTTGTGCGTCCTGCATCTGTGTGTTCATGTCTGCCTCTGCGTCTATCTGCACCTCTGTTTTTGGTAGGAGGTGGTGAAGAACGAGATCCAGGTCATGAATAATCTGGACCATGCCAACCTGATCCAGCTCTATGCAGCTTATGAATCAAGAAATGACATCATCCTTGTACTTGAATAGTATGATCCTCCTTTTATATTTCCAGTATATGTTTATTCTAAGGGACCAAAGCAAAAATCATGAATATTAGTAATTCATACAAAATAGTAATTTTGTATGAACCTTTTTTATTGTTAATAGAATCATTAGTGAAATGAATCCTTCCTTCATTACTTTGAATTTAAATCAAATATTACTCTTGTGTAACAGTTTTTCATGTATTTGTCTGTTTGATTAGCGTTGGTGGAGGGGAGCTGTTCGACAGGATTATTGATGAAAACTACACTTTAATGGAGCTGGATGCTGTGGTGTTTATTAGGCAGATCTGTGACGGGGTGCAACACATGCACAAAATGTCCGTTCTGCATCTGGACTTAAAGGTAACAAAGACACACACTGAGTGCTGGTCGAAATATTGACATTCTTAAGCTGCAAGCACAGAAATGTTGACATTTTGAGAAATCCCAATTGATCGTGGTGGTTTTTAGCCAATACAAAGCACTGCACACTGACTCATGATGCATGGGTGAAGACCTACATGGACACCACTCCTGACAAAAAGGCACAGAAAGGTCACATTATTTTTGGGATAGTCCTATGCAGAATTATGCAGAATTACTAAACAAACTAGTTTTTTATTTTGTATTTATTTGATGGGGTTAATAAAATTAACTAGGACACAAATCTTACCTACTATAAAACACGGTGGAGGTATGATCATGCTGCTCAGCTTGTTGCCTCTGATGTTTGACTCAGTGTATGTAAAGAAATATGAAATTATATGAATAACAGTGCATTTTAGCTTGAGTGAATTAGGTTTGACATGATGGTCTTGGGTTCTTCAGCAGTACATTGGTAAGACACAACTCCAAGATAACAAAAGACTGGATGAAAATTATACGATTAACTGTTTTAAACTGGCTAAAAAATTGTCCCGTTCAAAATTTCACTGAAAACCTAAGAGATGTTTAAAACTGACTTAAACTGTACGTCTAGCTGTCACTTAAAGAAGTAGGCTACATGATTGATTTAAGCACTAAATAAAGGCTTTGAAAGCGCTAGCATACCAGGAGCCTCTGCAACCCCCAGAAAACAACTTTCGCTTTACGTATGAAGATTGGTCCTCTAACCTTCGAGCTCAGGCCATGCATCTATCCCCAAGTGGGGTATTATTAACATCCATCCTGAGTGATCTTATCACAAGTGGATAGTTTTAAGTAGAGGTGTTAACTACAGGATGGACTGAGATCCGAACCACGTTTGATGTGGACACATTCTTTTAGTGTAAACACTGGCAGCGAGGATGCACACATTCATGCGGCGTGAAACAACAAGAGTAATGTATTATCAGCACCTCAAACATCTTGATCAACTTGGCCTAGAATTGGTGGTTTTCAAAAAAAAATGTATTTGCTCTCTCAATTCCCTGTGTTCTTTTAGTTTTCAACTGGACAGGAAGGTATTCTTTCTTTCTGGGTGACTAGAAGTGGTTAAGTGCATGGGAGGAGCGGGGGTTATATAAAAACTCAAGGCAACACATTTGATCTGTACCTGCTTGTTGGCATATAGGGTGGGGGACTGAGAACCAGCTGCCAGCTGTCTCTGGATGTGGAGATGTATGTTAATGCCAGGTGTGAATATTTCCACTTGTGATCAGATAACTCAGGGCGGGGATGTCGACACCAGGCTTAGGTAGGGTATCAGATAAGCAGGTTTAGGTCATCACCACTGCCAAAATTTGCAAACAAATATTGACAAAGGGTTGCAAGTACCTAGGGTCATTTTTGTGTTTTTGTGTTATCATTATTGTTATTTTTCCTGTTTCACGATTTGTTTTAAGTTGTCCAATAACTGAATATTTTTTTGGCATTGTATTATTCCTTAAGATATTTGAAATACTACTCTCAGGCATTTCAATAATTCTGCCCATCTGTATTTATTGTAATGTATTTGAGCTATAAATGGAATTACAATTCTTTGTTTTCTTAAGTAAAAAAGGCCTGTTTTCTTTCTTCTTCTACTTTTTCAGCCAGAAAACATTCTGTGCGTAAACAGAGCCACTAGTAAGATTAAAATAATCGACTTTGGTCTTGCCAGAATGTAAGTGTGTGTTTGCTTCAGATTTGTTGACAGTTTTACCTTTTGCTGCATTTCTAAAAATGTTAAAATGTAACTTGCATGAATTACAATCACCTTTTAGATACAAACCAAGAGAGAAGCTACGAGTGAATTTCGGAACGCCGGAGTTTCTTGCCCCGGAGGTCATCAATTACGACTTTGTGTCGTTCAACACGGACATGTGGAGCCTTGGAGTCATCACGTACATGCTGTACGTAAACAAACAGGTGTATGCAAACTTGCACACAAACTGTTAGTAACGTTTTTGTTTTTCTTCTGCTGTTAGTCTGAGCGGTCTTTGTCCCTTCCTTGGCGACAATGACAGTGAGACTCTGAACAACATCTTGTCCTGTAAGTGGAACTTTGATGAACCAGAGTTTATTGATACATCACAAGAAGCCCAAGACTTCATCACCAGACTCCTCATCACAAATAAAGGGTAAATGCACTCCATGTCTATCTATCTACCTGCCCTGAGACGATGTCAACATCTATTGAAGGTGGATGAAAAATATTAATGTGACTGTGTTTCTAATTAGCTGGAGGATGGGGGCATCTGAGTCATTGAGACATCCATGGCTTTCTGACTCTGCCCTTCATCATCGTCTTCATACAAAGGTACAGTATGGAATATGAATATCGACATATATTTTACATTCTCTTGCAAACCCATTTATAAAGGTGTCATTTACAAGAAAAAAATATGTTTAAGCAGGTAACATCTATAATTTATAAACCCAAATGAACATTTAGGAAACATTGCAATAGAGCTATATAGAGTTTCATTGTACTTTACATGCTCTGTTGAATGTTTGTGATGATCTTTTTTTTCCTCATTTAACAGAAAACTATGTGCCGATCACGTCGATCCTCATGTGTGCCTCCCACAGATAGCTAATGTGAGTATGCAGGTTCCATATTTCACCAATTACAGGCTGCATGTTTGCACAAAAAGACATCAGAGTATAATCATAGAAATTGAATCCAGAGAGTAAAGATTTCAGATTAGCCACAAGGGGGAGGCATGTCTCAAATTTTGCACTGGGCAGCAGATGGTAAGAGCTGTTACATATATGGTCCTCTGAAAGTGACCCATCTCGATGTTTCCTTTTAGAGCTCCACGCTGGTTGGACGGCCCCAGCTGTGACCACTTGGACCAACCCATCTGCCCTGTAAATCACCTAAATTCCAGTCTGTGCAGTAGAGACACGGATAGAAAATCCTGGCTACCCCACAACCCTCGTCCTGACATGTGATCCATTAATGTAATTAATATACCACAGCAAAATAGACGTGGTTTATAATGATGCAGTAACCTTTAATCTAAATTTGCATTACCATGTACTTTTAAGAGAGTAAAACCTAGAAAATCCAAGAATGAGCGAAGTAAGACCATCGTCATGGAGTTAACAATGTTCAGTGTTGTTGAAACAGTATTAAGGCTATGAAATCTGTAGTACCATTGTTCTACAGCGGTTTTATATCATGTGTTACCAGGTAGTTCAAAAGGGTGCTATGAGAATTAAGTTTAAGTAGACACATATGATCATATACTTGAGATTTAAAACTGATTGTGTTTTCCACCTTTGCTTTGGAGTTGACAGTACACATTTAACTCTGTTATTCATTTTCACATTTTCACTTTACTCACCTTTATTTAGGTTTTACCAAATACACTGTTCTTGTTTTGTGCCAGTAAGGTAATGAATCCTTGCTACTGCTTTTGTATAAAGGTAACGTAAATACACACACTGCACAAATGTAATAATCTGCCTGGCATTTCTCCGCTCTTAGATATAAATATTCTATTTGAGCTGTACATAGGCGATATGTTGAACCTTTTACTAAAATTAGGATGAACTGCACAAAATACTGGATGTTAATTGTGTGTATGGACAGAAAGGAATTTTCCGTGACTGGCGTCAGAAGAAGTAAAATGTGCACTTTACAATGTTATATATTTAAACAATAATAATACACAGCCTACTGTGGTAGACAGACTTGTATGGTTGATTCTCTTCATGCCTCCTGCATCTGTTTATATGTTTTACTTTAAAAAGAAAGAAAAAAAAAGCTTCAGGAACACAATCACAATACTATATATGTCTTATCAATAATGTTCTATTGAAAGTGTTCTAGCATGACTCTAGTTTTACGTTTGATCAGCCCCTAAGGTTAACCTGAATCATATAGATATGCTTTTTTTTTTAATTCAATTTAATTTTTTTTTTTTTAATCTTACTGTGCTGTATTATTCTGCTTTCATATAACTTGGCTGCAAATTCCTGACACTGTAGATCCTTTTTCCTATGACATGCCTTCTGTGAAGGTTCACCAACTGAAACAATACACTACCTACGTACTGTTACCTACTGTAGCTGCTGGAGCTGACTTTCTGCTTGTAATTTACCTTCAGGATGAATGTTATGACAGTTTTTTAGAACACTGAGTGCTAGTAAACAGAAGCTGAGCTTACTGAGTGTAAACTAAGTCAGCATGCATTTGTGAAGTGTGCACACGTCTATTAAACAGCAATTTTAAAGGATTGTTTATTTTTTCTGCTTTTCTGTGTTTTGAAGAACGTTCCTTTAAAAGGAAAATACAAATGTTGGATTTCATACAGCTGGTGTTACATTATATGGATGGAAGTTGTTATCTAAAAATTAATTTTTAAGATCAAATTAGTCTGTGTTATTAAATCAAAAAGGCATATTTTTGTAATGCTTACAACTTTTAGTTTACTTTTGATTATAAATCAAAGGGAAAATCTTATTAAATCCAACAATTCCAGGAGCCTAATTGAAAGTATCTGAGGATACTAGTCTGATCAATACGGTCACTTAAAATAATTTGTTATACAGTGATTCTGTAGTTTTAAAAAGATAGTTTTAAAAGTTGCATTTTAAAAGAAAAATCTATATTTTTATATATATATATATATATATGATAAAGAATAGGCTTAAAGACCTGGTGGATATTTTCAGTTCAAGCTAGATTCCCAGAAAATCAAACCTTAAATTTCCGCCTGCTTTATTCGTCAAAGGTCAGTGAGGTCTTATTTTACAGAACCCACATGGTTCGTCTGGGTTAAATGCAGACTGCACATGGGGGAACCATAAGAGACACGTATTTAATTGTACAGAAATGCCAGAAAAGCAAACTATCCAACCAAAATGCATAGAAGACGACTTTTACGTCCACATACTTTAGATGTTTAGGGCTGTAAAATTGTACGGGTTGGGAAAATAATTCACAGTTTTGATTTACCGTTTTTAGCAGTTGTGATCCACAGAGCGGACAGTAGCGTGAGATGATGGAGCAAGCGTGAGAGATGGATGACAGAAAAGACCTGTTGGTTCTTTGTGGGGGGGGGGGACAAGAAGATAATTATGCAGAAAAATAAAAACTACACATTATGATTATTTACAGAAAATCATTTATCAAATACTACTAGAAAATATGATAGACTGTAATCAATTAGATATATTTTTTCATCATTGTTATCAATAATATACTACTTTTTTACAATAGAAGAATCAAAACATATAATCCGAACTGATTTGTAAGACTAAACTTTTGCTCTAGCTTTTGCTGTATAAAGTGAACTCATTACTCCTTGTTTTCCTCAGTGAATCACATTTTTCTTGGTTGGTATGTTAAAAATTTGGCAATAACCATCGAAACAGTCGAGTCTACCCGATCCAGCATCTCAACAACAGCGTGGCCTCTATGATTGACTGTTGGGATGTGCTTCTTGCCCTTCTGAAACTGTGCATACCGCTTATCCACGGATCTAAACAGTCCCAGTTTACTTTTCCTGCTCCATTAATCTAGACTCCCAGAACCCTAGAAGCCTGTGCAAATTTTTCGCATATTCAGTTTGACATTCATGTGCTGTTTGGTCAATAATATACTGCGCAAAGGCATTCATGCATGAAGTTTTTCTCATTTAGTGTTTTCTTTCAGTCAACAAGTCTTTGGCAGTTATTGCTTTCATACATGTGATATTCCTCTTGGAGACACTGTTTCCTGCGTGGACAGGAAAGGCTTGCTGTTGTAACATGAGATAAAACTTGGAGCTGCCAACCTGGTGTCTTGGAAATGTTTGTCTTTTGAATGCATTGTCCTTTTGGCTTACAAACCTGTTGAGGGCTTTAATTTTGCTGGTCATTGTGTATTGCAGCTGAAGAGCGTTCAACGCTATTTCCACAGAGTTTCCAGGAGTTTGATTATGTTGCATGTCAGTGTGATAGCCTGACATCCCAGTCAGAGATTAAAAACAGCTGTTTTGATGGCTGAGACTATAATACATTATAGATTTGATTTTTTTTTTCCTCACTGCACACAAATATAATCCACGGAAAGTAATTTGACAATCAAGGAATGCTATATAAACTTTTACATACTTAATTTAGATTTTGGAACAATTTATTCCTGCTGGAAACGATCAACATTATATGGACTATTGGAAGGCTGCTCCTGCTGTGGTGTACATGAATAAAAACAAACATTTTTACAATTTAAATATGACACTCCAAACATAAATTTCAAATACTTTCCACAAAGACTTCCTACCTAGAACTGACTGCTTGGTTTAGTCTGCAGTTTATCTGTTTTCACACATCATTTCATTCATCAGACACAAAAGGTTTCATGTATGGGACGGTTCAAAGAGAGTTCATACATTCCTGTATCGCAAACACAGGCAGAGACAATCTGAGCCAGATAATAGGCATTACTCTGAACATGCAAGTCGTTTGGCAAAACAGGTGATACTGATTTCTTCCAAGATCTTTTCCTATTCTTTGTGCCGTTTTTTTTTTTTTTTAAGTTTGTTGGAGCCTGAGGGTTGGAACCAAAATGCAAGCTCCCACTCTATTCATGCTCCAAAGCCCGGGCTGAAATGGTGAGAAATTCAATTTAAGACGAGTGAAAAGACTCCAAGAGCTGCCCCTCCACCACGCCGCCTCACCCTTAAGTCCCCTCCATCCACGTCTCCGGGGGCGATCTTGAGAAGCCAAACTAAAACCAGATGGACTTATTGGACCTAAAGATAACAAATAGTGCTTGAGTTCCTGTCAGTTAGAGACCACCGGAGCAAAGAAGCAGGCAGTGGGAAAAATAATAATAATAAAAAGAGCTTATTGACAGCTTTGTCTTTTGGTGCAAAATGTAACCAATATTGAAAAATATTAGGAAATATAAGGATGAATATAAGGATGAAGTTTCTTTCATAGCTGTCCGTGCTGTAGTTTTGCTGTCAGCGTCTGAAACAGAGGGGGTTGCATTTAAAGACTTGCTGCCATCCTGGTTTTCGGAAAGTGTCAGCAGTCACCCAGATCATAGGTGGCACGCTCTTCGGTTTGTTAGTCAATACACTTACCACCCACACACTCAGCTAGAAAAGGCCGAGAGAAAAAAAAAGGAGAGGGTGACCCCAGAACTCCTCACAGCCTCCCTCCAGATTCACTAAGAAAGTGTCCTTTGTAACAAGAGTTTCCTGGATGTAATTAAAAAAATACTGGGCCCAGCTCAGAAGGGAGGAGATGAGGCTCGGGGTTGAAGGAGGCTATGTGAATGGTAAGATTCCCTTCTCTTCTCTTCGTTTCATGTAAGAGCCCCTGGAGCTGGGCCTGACGTTTGTCCAAACAAGAGGTGCTCTCTCTCAAAGGAGGTCCAGGGAGAGGACCAGCCAGTTCTCAGGACCTGCGGCAGGTGGTTCTGATTTGTGCAGGAGGGGAACAGACCTCGTTTATGTTCAGTTAATAGCAGTACACGTGTCGTCACGTCCAGTTGTGGGAACATGCTGGGTGAGTGATCTGTTTTTTACACTACTGAGGTCTGCCACCGATATGAATGTCCGAATTATCCCTTCACAGCTTTCTCAAGAGCAGCCACACCTTGATATCCCGGCCTTATATCACTGTTTTTGAATTACAGATAACATTTATTTATATTAAATACATGTATTAAATCATAGCAATGTAATTTAAAAAGAATGTTTATCTCACCAATGAAAAAGCTCCAAAACATTCAGTACTCTGGTTTTCTGGTTGCAGCCTGGTATGACCTGCTTTGGGTAACTTTTTCATATTACTCACATTACACGGTTCTTGTGTTTCTTTAAATTTGTTATACTTTGTTTCAGAGTTTCCAACAACCATCCATCTGTAACTTGTGGCCAAACCTAGATATCCACTTTATGATAGCTAATGACCAATGAACTGGCCAGTATAAGTTAATAATGAAAATATGCATAAGATCAAAGTCAAAGTCAAAGCAGATTTTATTGTCACAGTTAGGATAATAATGGTGGAAAATTAAATGGATAAAACATCCATCATTAAATGGAAAAAATATCCATAAAAGACATCCAAAAATAAATAAACACATTAATACATGAATAATAATTCATATAAAATTTACAAGAAGACATCCAGTAAAAGATATTTAAAAAAATCCAACATCCAGTTATAATTTAAAGCCAACTCCTAAACATATAGTTGACAAGCAGTAAACATCAAAATTATTTGACAGAATGTTTAATGATTAAAGTCATTAGTTATCCATTTTTATTTTTTAAATTTTTTTTTAACATTTACAGCTATTCAACTCATAATCAGAATCAGAATCAGAATCAGAATACTTTATTGTCAGTGTACCTGGGTACAGTGAGATTTGAAGCAGCATCACCTCTCCAGTGCAAGACAAATAACAGTAGTGCAAACAATAAGAAATATAAGAAATATAAATAATATAAAAAATATAAAAAAGGTTAAGGTGCATTTGAATACCGGTAGTTTCTTTTACAGATGACAGTATATACACATGTAGGAATATTGCACAGAGTCCGGGAGAAGTATTGCACAGTTAAATAGAAAAACAGTAACGAAGATAATTCAGATAGACATATAATACACTGTGTATTGACACCAGTAGTCAACTGACTGGTTGAAGAGATGTGGGATATCGCTGATGTAATCAAAAGGCCGGAGTGGTGCTGATATTTCAGATCCTTTTTCTTTCCTCCCCCTTTCAGATCCTGAAATGGTTCTCATACTTTGGTGTTTATTTGATGAGCTGCTGGAATCCTATGTGGAATATTAAATAATAAAATGTGTTTTACTTGGAATGCTTACTTGTCCTGTTGTCACTATTATAGTCTGATTAATTTAAAAGGGTTTTATATTATCAGGGATTAATGGAATCTCAGCAGCCGATAAAAATCAAGCATTTACCCGGCGCTGTTAGAGTTTCTGATAACAGACAATTCCCCACGATTTTTGTGACTGAGAAAGTCACTCATGAACAAGAGATAATCAGTTTATGTAACTTGTCTTAATGGCCTTCATGAATTGATATATTAATTGACATCTACTCACAGGGAATGTTAACGTATGGCACTGAAGGGATCATAATTAGAAAACAAGGCATAAAACCCCAGTAACAAATAAGAAACGATAAAGTTGAGTGAAGCTGCTTCTTTCTGCTTTTCACACACAGTTTAGGTTACAGTTACAATTTTAGACGTTTGATTCCGGTCAGGGCAGCACGGTGGCTTGGTGGTTAGCACTGTTGCCTCACAGCAAGAAGGTCCCCGGTTCCACTCCCAGGCCCGCCGTGGGTTCCCTCCGGGTGCTCCGGCTTCCTCCCACAGTCCAAAAACATGCATATTAGGTGAATTGGTGATTCTAAATTGCCCGTAGGTGTGAGTGTGAGTAGGTCTGGTTGTTTGTATCTATGTGGCCCTGCGATGGACTGGAGACCTGTCCAGGGTGAACCCCTGCCTCTCGCCTGAAAATGAGGGTTAGGCTCCAGCAGACCCCTGTGACCCTGCAAAGGATGAAGCGGGTATAGATAATGAATGGATGGATGATTCCGGTCAAGTTTTCACGTTCATGATCTCAAGGATAACTTGTTGAAAAGAAGCCACATGAGAGGAGATAACCATATATTTCTTTACAGTAGTTTCCATATTTGACAAGGATGGCATTGCCTTGACTGACTGTAACCACACTATAAAAATGGTTCATAACAATAATCATCCTAAGTATGGTGTTGGTGCTGCTTTGCATGATTTCTGGCCACAATGGGCAGCTTTCTAAGGTGAGAAATGTTCAAACAAACAAACAACTTGATAACATACACAGTTAGAAACTAGATGCTAATTTGCAATGCAGAGCTTCCGGCCACTGCAGAGCTGTTATTCTTTCTAAAGTCGAGGATGATTTCAATGGGTGAATTCAGACCTTGTCCACATGACTATATACATTTATTTCTCAAGCATAGCTTTTATATGATTTGGCCTTTCATCCACGTGGACATGAGGTTTTTAGGTCACTGACAGTTGATCAACATGTTTTTCCCTGACGCTGTCACAAATAGGCAACCAAATCCCTGACTTGTGTTTACAGGGGCACGCATGCGACCACTGCTTGTGAAGGGTCATATATCATGCTGTTTCATATAAGCTAGTATACATAGAGATTACTCCTAAAACTGGGAAACATTTTGATCTAGTTAAAAGCCTCAAGGGATTTTATTCTATATGAAATAAAATATGTCAAATGTCCGATGAGTGAATGACATTATTATTATCTAAGGGACTATTCAGAAGCTTGAGGTCAGTATGCTATGCTAAGTCAGTCAGCAGCTTCATGGTATCACTGCTCAAACCCTGTAGCAGTGCATGACTTTTTGAAATGAAAAGAGCTCCCACCCACATGAGGATTGATTTCCAGATGAGGGGGGGAACACAGCAGCTTGCTTTGTCCAGTGTTTTCATTTCGTGGTTTCTACTCTGATCAAATAGCCACACTGAAACATTTAATGATCTAAGAGGTTCCCCACTGTTGGGTCATCTACTTGGCTCCATATCACCTGCAGGCTGAGCCCTACCGCTGGTCAGGCAGCCCCATAATGGGGCTCTTTCCTTCAGATTTGTATTTACTCATCACTCTGGCTCACCCCTGGGCCCGCACGGGGTCTCTGTTCATTCTGCCAACCCTGCAGAGAGGCCTCTGAGACCCAAAGAGGCACCATCCATCAGCCCTGTCTGTGTGTTTGCTTCGGTCTTTTATGCTTTACTATTTCATACTCAAAAGCTTTAATGGATGTCCTAAAGGAGCAAAGCATTTTGTTCAAATAAAATGAAGATGCATGCTCTACACGTCTTGTGTGTTTGAACATACTGCTTTTATCACTTTTGAATTTTATAGCCAGATAAATAAAGACTCTCTTGACCCTTTATCCATGCCTTAATATCCATGCCTCAATCTGCCTCTATAATATTTTATAAATCCCATTTTTCTTGTCCCACACACTGTATGAAAGTTACCCCTAGATACATACATATACTTGGACATATTTCACTTGTTACTAGATGCAGTATACTTGTAGTTCATAAGCTTCATACATATCCATATTGTACATGTCTCAGTTATGTTCTCCCATCCCACCCACAGAGTTTGTCCTCCCTCCCAGCGCATAGTGATCGATGAAGGCCCAGGTCTCGTTGCAGTAGGGGTTGTACTGAAGGGAAAAGACCTTAAGCCTGTTCTCTGCCTGACTCCCAAAAACAATGACCAGGGCCAACAAAAACACAGCACAAGGCACCCGAATGGCAAACCGTACGGCTTCTGCTATAGTGTGGAATGTTTCCCACGACGGAGCTCGAGACAGGATAGGAGGATTAGACAGATGACACAACTTTGAAATTAAGAGACATGGGTCAGACCGAGGTGATGCAAGAGATGTAATGATTTAATATTTGCATCTTGTTGAAATATTAAGTACAGCATTGTGAACACTTATGGAACCATATATAACCACAAGAGCCTAGACGCTCACATTCTGTTTAGCATCTCTATTGAAAAGGAAAACATTCATTTGTCAGTCAAGAGTTGGGGGATCACTGATACCTGACCTGAGCTAAAAATTCCTCACTGGTTTGTTCTTGGTTTGGCATTTTCGGACTGCCTTCATTTAAAGCCAGTCTGCTTTTAGACAGGGGAAACAGGAAAAGAGTCACAGTGCTGCGGTTCATTCTTGGGGCCATATTCACTTGACCACACAAAGAGCCCATTTTGAGGGAGAGATTTTATGTGTTGTGTGGCAGGCAGCACAAGCAAGAAGATTTACTGTGTCTGTGTCTATTCAGGGTGTTTTAAATGATGATCATACTCTCACTGCTGGGATTTGGAGACTTATTGCCACATAAAAATACCATGAATGACATTGTTGAATTACTAATAAATACTTACTTTTACAAAATATGAAAATCCGAATTAAAACCTTTCATTTAAAAATGGCCAAGGGTTAGAATTTTACAAATATTTCAAAATATTTCTTGATATGTTACCAGTTAAATAAGATGATGGCACAGGTTGGTAGTCCTTATAGATACAGTTTTTTTTTTGTTTTTTTTTTTGTTTTCCTGAGGCATGTGGGGTAGATTTCATTCAGCACTGGGAGTTTAGTTCTGATGATCTTGAGATACCGGTGCAACTGATATACCATAATGAGAAGCAGCTGTTAAAATCCTTGCTCTACAACAGTTGTAAAAAATTACCTGCATATTCTGTGTCAATCTGCCTTTTTTTTTAAGTGACCTGCTGTGCCTTCATCACCTGTACATTTGTGTTTATGGTCCAGGGGAAGTTCTGAGACATGCATTTCTCTTTCCACACTCTATCCATTGATGGGGACCTGAGTATAATCCACAGTCTAAGAGTTTTCTTAGGTTTATGACAATTTTGTTGGTCTTCACTATGTTCATGGTGTTTGTTTGTTAGGACAACAGTGACAGGCAAAGAGAGAGTTGAGCACACATCCCTGTGGTCTGCCAGTGCAAATGTGTGGGGGGCCCAGGCTGACCACCTAAAAACGCTCTGACGGGAAAACCTGGATCTAATGGCAAAATGGTGAGCTCAGGCTGAGAAGGAGAGATTTTTTTAACAGTTTTCTAGGTATGATGGTATTAGGCAAGACAAAGGTAAGTCTATTTGCATAGCACATTTCATGTACAAAACAATTCAAAGTGCTATAAGTACATAAAAACATTTTTTGTGTACCAGAATTGGTCTTCAAAAAACAGTTATTATTGGGGTAAGAACCACCAGACCGTAGTTAGTCATTCACACAGATGATATTTGTTTTCTATGGCACTGGTACAGTGGTGGCTGATTTCAGGCATTCATGAACGTGTTGCCTGGCACAGAGACAGGTCAGAAATGTCAGTGAAAACGTATAGTATGATACATGCATAGATGCAGTACTGGAGTTGAGGGGGGATGAGGGGGGATGGCATCCCCCCTGAAATAAAAATTGTCAAAATCATCCTCCCTGTAAAACTGCCATCCCTTATGTCATTTCATCAATGAATGTGGTATTAGTGCTATTTCAACATTTGGAGTCATCACCAGAAAAATAACACCAGAAAAATAACTTATTTGACAATTTTCACCTGTTTCAAGTAAATTTTCACTTGAAATAAGTAGAAAAATCTGCCAGTGGGACAAGATTTATCTTCTCATTACAAGCAAAAAAATCTTGTTCCACTGGCAGATTTTTCTACTTATTTCAAGTGAAAATCTACTTGAAACTTGTTTTTTTTTCCAGTGATGAGTCTTGTTTTAAGTGTAATAAGATTTTTTACTAAAATGAGACATTTTAACTAGAAATATGACAAATATTCTTATTTTGAGTTTTTGCAGTGATCCATTTTACTTATCCTGTGAAGGACAGAGTCATATCGATAAGTTCAGAAAACTGTTTTTTATTTTTGTGTTTTGATGTATTTGATGTAAGCCCAGTGGATATTTAAAGCTTACAGAAGGCTGCATTTAACTGCTGCTATGTCATTCCTGCAGTATTTCTGCAGGTGTTTTGGTCAGTGCTATTATTTGTAATATATTATATTATTTGTAATCAGCACAAATTATCTGTCCCCATATGATAAAATCCACCATCCCGCTGATTTTATTTTACAACTCGAGTACTGCATAGATGTATGCTATGTATTTGCAGAATCTGGGTGTAGTATCTTGCTAAAGCTTTGCTAGTAGAATGGTTTACACATAGTGAGCAGCAGATATTTAAATCTAACATGAAATATAATACATTTTCATGTTATTTTGTGGTTATTTTTTACAAGAATAGGAAAATGCCTTTAACATGAAAATCTAAAATGAAAAGAATTAAATAAGCTTAGAATGATTAATTCACTTACATCTCAAATTTCTAATAAAGCAGTTACAAATCAAAAACAAGAGTGACTGTTGAAGTTCGTCAGCCAAATATAAATGAGAATGATAAAAAGAAAAAAATCTGATGTATGCATCCCACATCTAAAAACGTGTGTTCGTAACAGGAGGAAGCTGTATCACAGCGGTAGCACTCAGAGTGACTAACAATGGTCCACACATATCCTGTTGCTGTCAAAATCCTGAAGACCCTACACAAACACTTTGGAGTCAGAAGCCACCATACCCCCCATTTCCCCCGTAACCATCAGTGCTCCAGTTTTAAGGAGGTTCTGTTGAGATTTGAAACCAGTCTTTGGAAATAGCTTTTGTCATTTTTCCTTTATTAGGTGGAGAAACTGTTACTAAAGTTTGACCCATACTGCCTAAACTTTAAGGGACGTACAGGATTATTGAGAGAGATGTTTATGAATAGTAATTGTTTTATGCAGAGCCGTCAAAAAATTTAGAAAGTTGGGATGAAGCCCCGATTGCTATAAAAGACATGTTAAATTTTGCGTCTTCTTTTTCTTTGTCTCTTTTTCTTCGAGTTTCATGCTTCACGCCCCTTTATTTGCCATGTCAGCAACCCCCCTCCCCCACCCCCTCCCTCCAGTCAGAATGGGAGAGGCCATCTGAAGCTGCGGGCCACATCAGCACACATCAGCACACATCAGCATGGGGAAAACACTGCTGATTAGCTCAGAACGGGAACCTACTTTCCAGAAACTCAGCAGAAAATTAGGAGAGTGGTTTCATAGTCTGTCTAATACACACACACACACACACACACACACACACACACACACACACACACCTGTATATTTGGTGTTACGGTTTTTCTCCCTCCAGTTGTCTTACCACATCCAGTTTATGACTGATCCCTCATATGCAGCCCTTGAACACCAGGTCTACTATGTGTCTCTCGTCACTCCACAATGGTTGCCTTTAGCAGAGAATACAATGCTCAGCCAGTGAGCATTTTAATAAAACCCCCAGTAATGTAGCTGCACACGCTGCTTGGCCAGTGTTGTTTACTTTAATGGGTTGCTGACAGACTGACCTAAGCAGAAATCTTTTTACCAGACACAATTGCACCATTGCTTCCATTTGAAAAAGCTTGCTGTGACTGAGCTACAAAAATGTAAAGAAGCCCACACATGGAGAAAAGAAATGGCACGATGGCGCTTGCTGTGTTTGGTATTGTGGTAGTTCTGCACAAGTAGACCACACTGTTACTGACAGGAAAAGGAGAATAGTAGGTCACCGCTCTGACCAACAGAGGGCAACCGAATCTCTTGAAAGAATCCCAAGACATTTCTAGGCCAGCAGGCACTCCCTCCCATTTTCTCAGAGTGTCAAAAATAACATCTACCATTACTTTCATGGCTATAGAGGAAATTTAAGAAGGATGGTATGAAAACCTCCTGCCAGCCAGAGCTAGGACTAAATGTAACATTAGACTCTGAGAGGATTTTGTTCCTATCCAATGCCTGTGTGACTAAAAGGTGCAACATCATCTTAGGATTTCTTCAGCGTCACTGTAAGATGTCATTTATTTCTCATAATGGATTAATAGTTTTTAGCTGGCTATACGTTTATACAAAGCTCATAATTTAAAATTCCAGTCCTATTTTGGAGAACTGTAAGAGTTCACCTGGCAACAGCATACATTTTGAATGCAAAGAACTGACCACTTTTAATCATATCTTTTTCTTCTTTTTATGGTCCTCAGCAAAAAAATAAAAAGTCCCCACCACTAAGTTAGCAGCAGTGCCACCACCCCACCCACTGCAGCACCTCTCCCTGCTGTTCCCATGGTGAGGACCATCAACGGCCAGTCCAAGTCAGCCGCCAGGACCTTGGTGGTCTGGAGAGTCTCTGAGGTGGCACGGCCGCAGGCCTGCGGAGAGTAAACAGGACATTGGGGGATGGAAAGATGGAGAAAAGGGATTGAAGGATGAGAATGTGGAGTCAGCAGCTTCTCCGCCCTGCCTGGGGAATAGAAAAGCCTGTAAAGCCCGCAGATTCAGAGCTCACACAAACAGAGGACTGCCTGGAGATGCAGCTTAGAGGATAAGGATTTGGCGAGACAGAAGAGGTAGTCAAATATCTGCTGAATAATTATTCCTGAGAACACAAACTTGTATTTTCCCCATAATTTTGGTCGGTTGCATTTGAAATAATGAATAAAAAGAATCCTTCTGGTTGAGCACTGGTGTATTAAAGTATTTTTTACTGAGTGGATATTATTTTACATATTATTGTTGCTGTTGGTTAAGCTGTTAAACCAAAACCAAAACATAAATTGTCGTAATCGAATCAATATTTTTAAACAAATATGTCACTATTTGTTACTTTTTGGTCGCTTCCCATTACATATAATATAATGCCTCTTACTGAGCATTTGGTTATCAATTGGACATATTCTTTTGAAATGCCATGGATAAAATTTCACAAATTTGGTTTTCTTACCAGTTTATTTTGGAAAATTAAATCTTAAAAAAAAAAGCAAAGAAGGTCTCTCAGCCATGCCAACAAGTTTGATTTGAAACTTGAAGATATTAAACAACAACTTTATCATAAAACCGAAATTAGATGATGTAATATGATTTAATGCTTTAAACAAGAAAAAAAAAAAGCCTTCACAATTCATTCTCCTTAGTCTAGGACTGCGAGGGAAGAAGGTGATGATCTGTATGATGGCAATTTAAGGGAGGACATAAGTAAGGATTGCCAAGACGATGTGCAATCCATCCCGAACAGTTGCCAACAACAGCGCTTAGTGGTCTGCACATTCTTTGCGGTTCATCATACAAAATGAATTGGTGGGGGAAATATTTTGAACAGTGCAGAGACAAAAGCGACAAAATTCAGCACTTTACCTCTTTCCACCTGAGGGCTAAAGCATACACTGAAGGCATAATAAGGAGCCAATCACAGTGTCACTTCTGCGAGCAACACAATGTACAGTATACATAACCCTCCACCATGTTTTAGTAGTCACTTCCTTGGATCTGCAAAGCCTAAATGCTCTCCTGGATTCCCGGAGTTTGTGGAAGTTATTAATAGTCTCCTCATCAGTATGACTAACACGACTGTTTAGGTTAGCAGATGAGTCAACTCAACCTGTAGTGGGTCCTCCATTTAAAATATGGTCTACATTATATCTGGACAACAAGACCCATCATTCTGCCTCTTGACTAAAGCAAATTTTCCTTACATCAGACAAAGGTCACCATTAGGATGACTCAGATGTGAAGCTCTTTTCTTATATCCAGGTAGCAATCTAATGAAGAAATAGTGGACTGCCAGGATTTTTGGAAAAAGCATGCAAAGTTATTCCCACTATTATGTAACTATGTCAATTGTTCACTAAATTGAATTGAAATCAAACTGACTACTGACTAAAAGAGCTGCTTATGGCCATAATTGAACCACCAACTGCACCAGCAGAGAGGGAGTTAAAATGCTCTGCCACAGGGCCAGGATAAGTGGATGGACACACACTGTCAAACTTAATTTAATTGTTTTATTAACAACTAGAAACTTGTAAATATAAATGTCTTTGTTTAACTTAATAAACTAGTTTAAGACTCAGATGTCCTTAGAATGTGTTGCTTAAATTCCAGCTCAAAAGGCTTAACAGATTATTAATTATTCTATGAGTGTTAGCTTCTGGTTTTCATCACTGTTCCAAACAGCTCCAGTGTTTATTGATTTAAAAGGAAACTGGATGTTTCTACTCCACCTACCCCTTTACTTTCTGTAGTATTATGTAGACACCCTCAGTTTTGATTGTCTGAATGGCCCTGGAGGTCTAATACCTATGAACTGAATGTCCAAAAATCTTTTGGTTTGATAGAAATACAAATACCTGTTTGAATCCGCAGTAATCCAAAAGGGTTTCACTTTTTTTCTCTCTTAGATGAGTAAATGTTTATTTTCAGTCCCCAGGCAGTTTTCTGATTTGAAAAGGGAATATCCCATGAAACATACCCCTTCATGCTGAGGTTTTATATGTTCATAATGTGATGTCACATTGATATTGTAATTTACTTCACAATGAAAGGTTTCTTTGTGTGTATTTTTCCATGCAAAATTGTAGTAGTTTGATCAAAACAGTCCTATAGCAAAAATGTATCAGTGCTGCTCCTTTACACTTTTAGATAAAAGAGTGTTAATGACCCTGTGCAAGCTTTGAATCTATCACTCACTTTTGCAAATACTGGCTCCTGAAGGTTTATAGGGCACTTTACAGCCACACACAAAAGTTATCCGGTTGTCACTTTGCATATTGACACGGAATTTAAGAATTTCAGGTCAGCTAGTTCATGAAGTGTACCGTGTGTGTTCTAGTGCCCCCTGTGATCGTAATTTTCATGATCATTCCATCTGAAGATACAGACCAGAGTATCTTTGGACCACGCCCACAAGCTTGACTGTTGCATGACCTGTAAGTGGGATGTCAATTAAACTCTTTTTTTTCCAACAATTTTTCACCATTATAATGATGTTATGAAGTATACCAAATCTCCAAGTGAGTGAGTGGCTAAAGAGTGGGTTTTGTCACATTTACTTCTAACTTTTTTTAAAAACACCGGGAAAATATTAATGGCAGAAATTGGCTGGAATGGGCGGGTTTCATTTGGGAGCTTCCCAGGAATCAGAGGGGAAAAAAGTGTTTTGTTCCAACCTACAAAGTAGCCAAAAATAAAGATTTTTATAATAGCGTCACCTAGAGGCCTGCTACGTTAATTATAATTGTAAGAGAGGATACTCAATCTATGTAGCAGGTTTGGTGTCCGTATGATGTATAGTGTTTGCTCGAAACTTTTAGGGCAATAAAAAAGAAGAGGTAAATAATTATCAGTTAAAAAAAGATTAATGGTGGAATAATTATCCAGGAATATAATAATGCTAATAGGGGTATATTTTACATAGAGCATTTTAATTAAATCAATGCATTTTGCAATGAAAATGTTACTTAAGTTAAACACAGAAAAACTATCAATTAGTGACATATTGAAGTAGGATATTTTTGCATAAAATTTGAAAGGATCTTTTATTGCTGTTGAGGAAACAAATTGCAGCGTATATAAAGCATACTGCTAATTTAAATTCAAACATGAAAAAAGACTAAATCTCTGGCAAAAAGAAGGTCTGTCTATAATTTACAAAGAAGTGTGGAATTCATCAGTGCCCAAGTCTTAAGGGGCCGTGAAATGAGTAGCCAATATCCACGTGTTATACACCCCACCTGTTTCCAATAATATTAAACCTGCGGGTGATGACAGGTTTAAAAGTGATTTACCTGAGCGGGCTTTTATTACAAATCTTTCTTGCACCATTCCCTCTGCTACTAAAGGAATCAGACTGGCCTCATTGTGGAACTGAAACCCATAACTAATAAGCCCATGTTTCCAACCAGCTCTCCTGATAAAGATATATGAGCTGAAGTGGCACACATGATTTTAATTGGTACTGTCACTTAGAAATGATTTTCTTTGTTTACAAAGAAACAAAAAACCAAACACATCAAAGAGATATACTCTCAGAATAGTTCTCCAATTGTAGTATATATAAAAAATGAAAATAAATCAGGAGTAAAATTATAGAAAAAAAAGCTAAACCAACTACTGCTGCTAACCATAACAGAAAACAGAGTCTCCTCTGTTGAATTGTTCTTTGAAAAGCATTCTTTTTCCACCTGTGGCTTTTTCATTATTTTCTTTCAGAATCCACTTCCAAAGCAGTATACTTTGTCCTTGTTTTTATAGATTCAGAACCAGTCACCTGGGTTTTGTCTCTCTATTTAATGTGCCAAAAGTGAAGGCAGAGATGAAGGCTGTTCCACCAGGAAATATAGGTATCTAATAGATCTACTCCCCTCTCACATTTTGACAGCAACGGCAGGTCTGGTGAACTAATGGCATACTTTTCCTTCTGCCAGGGGGGAGAAATTCACTGCCACATGGGAAGCCGCAATCCTAATAGGCAGCTGGAAAAAGAGAGGCAGACATAAACTACAGCACTGCCGGCTCCAGGAAGAAGGAAGACACTCCATGTAACAAATAACCTTTACTGAATTAGGACGGACTTTTATATGATTCATTTTATGCAAGAGGTTAAAATGGGGCAAAAATATCTACAGATAATCTAAATTCGATCGTATTTCACCAAGACATGTGCTTCCTCTTTCCTGGATTGCTGAGGCATGTAATAAAACCCACAGTGTTTGGCCCGCTTCCTCTGAACCATAAAGCTTCAAGAAAAGGTGTTCAAGTTGATGTGAATGCTTCTGAAATTCATTTTTTGAGTAAAGGACCCTGAGCAAGTAGTAAAGAAGATGTTTAAAGGAAAAATAAAACCGAAGGATTGCAGAAAGCTTTTTATTGCAGCATTAAATAATAGATTAATGGAAGTCATATCAGTACTTAAATACAGCTGTTGGTATAAGGATTGAGGCATCAGTTTTATTTTTCTTAATTGGTTAAGAGAGATGGAAAATCACTTGTATGCTTTCCATCCATCCATTATCTATATTTACTTATTCCCATTCAGGGTCATGGAGGTGTGCTGGAGTCTATCAGGCTCCTTCCAGGCAAAAAGGCAGGAGGTCACCCTGAACAGGCCCACATATAGACTGACAACCACACTAACTTATTCTTATGGACACATTTTAGAATCACCAATTAGCCTGACAAACATGTTTTCGGACGCATCCCAGCACGGATAGAACATGCAAATTCCACCCCTGCCAGGAGTCAGAGCAGGAACCTTCTTGCTGCAAGGCAACAGTGCTAACCACGAAGCCACGATGCTACCCTCCAGTCAAGTTTCCAAAATAACATTGTAGATTTCAAGGCTGTTACCTTTATATGAAACAAGAGTGGGCTTCCTCCATAAGACTTTGACACAACACACAATATGTAAAGATTAACGCGAGGCACATCTTTGGTATATAACCATAAATTATGATGATTACGATAACAACGACGAAAACAACAAAAATAATAATAGCAGAACTGGGTGACTAAGTAAACCGTTTAATTCCTAATATAGTTAAATCACCATAAAGAATAATTTAAAATCCAAATATTAAGTGTAAAATACATCTGACTTTATGTGCTGAAATTTGGTGTCTTGTGTTTCAAGGTATTTTTCAGTAATTAATAGTCTGCAGATTCAGGAAATGACAGGAAGACTTAAACATGAAGAAAGAAAAGAAAGGAAAACAGCTGTGTTTCATAAAAAAAGGGCCAGAATTTAAAGCCTGTCTGATTCGAAGGCCCATGAATTACTTTTTTTTTTCTTTGTTGTTGTTTTTTTGTGTCTGTGTGGCCTCGGCTCTGGCCCTTTCGTGTGCTGGAGTGCAGAGCATGAAATGGCTCTAGATTAGCTATGTTTGTCCTCATAGGAGCACTCTTTTGAGATCATATCCTAATCCCTCAGAGAGGGCGTCCACAGGGTCGCTGCTTATTCAATTAGTCTGAAGCCAAGGCTCTAAACATACTAGGGTGAGAAAGAGTGTGAGAAAGTGTTCAGAGAAAGGTTGATGTCCCTGTGTGTGTGTGTATGTTGGAGGTGATGGTGTGGGACAGTAGAAGAAGCTGCATTCCTTTCCATTTTCTCTGACATTGATTATGTGTCGTTTAACATGCTTCACTGAGTACGTAGGAATCAGGAGGTAAGAGGATGAAAGAAAACTGATTTGGTGATGTTACCTTGCTGCTAAGCGCAGATGATATGTTTTGCCAGAGGGTGGCGCCTACATTACATCTCATATGCGGTATTAACCATCATTAGCTTGGCAAGACGGTATCTGTGGCACATCCATGAGCTGTCATTATTGCAGACAAAATATCTCAATCTGACCGCTGTATAGCTAGCTGGAACTCTTATTTTAACCAATTCTTCTTCTGGAAAAAATAAATAAATAATAGAGTTGCATTTGTAACTTTTGCATTATGCTGTCTTGCATGGTCTGAATGTGATGAAATAATACATTATAGTCTGAAAGAAAATGACCCCCACTCGTAAAAAAACAGAGAAAGTTGCACTTTTTATTATACATTTTTTTTAAATGATGAGGAAAAACAACACAAGTGTAAGACAAAGGGAACATTTTTAACAGGCAAATGCAGCAGTATCCAAATTTTGTTTCAAATCCGCAGATATGCAGTATACACGTTCAGATTTAACAGCAACAGAAGCATAAAATGAGGTATGAAACATGCACAGCATTTCTGTTTTAAGACAGAACTGTTGACGCAGAGTACCCTTGCTTCAAAACTGAAAAGGATGGGCATACCTGTGGCTTTCTTTTCTTTCTTTTTTTAAACATATGAACTTACAGATTGAAATATGCTATATTTATGCTTTTTATTTTGAAAGTTCATAATGGTTTACAGTATAACAATGGTGCAGAGAGAAGCAGTTAGAACAACAGAACCCAAAGTGTGAGAACGGTAACTTATCTTGTCATGGACTGGAGAAGAACATTTTTTTTAACTAGAGAAGATGTTTTGTGCATGCAGACTTATCTCACATTTCTGTTCGTTCGTGTCATCTAGTAGCTGTTACAGGCTTCTATCACGGACACTGACACCACTCCTTCAAGGTTGGAGTCAACCAATGTTGAATTTTGGGCCAAACCAAGAACTTAAAAAAAAAAAGTTGCTCCTTCAGTGTCGTTGAATGTCACATGGGATTGTTGGGTTTGGGAGTCGGACCGATGGTGGCTGTCGTCACCGCCACTCCAAATCAAGCTGACCTCCATGCAGCTCTCTTGATTTCTGTGGTTTCCCAAGTGGTCCAGATGAAGAGACATTGGAATTGAATGAGCTTTTCAACATGTTGAAACACTATGGGACAAAACTGCATTTCTCTTAAGTTCTATCCTCACATTTGATCATTGGGTTGGTCAGCTGAACAGACTTCATTGCATACAGTCCATCTATAGAAGAGTTGCATCTTTCAACTCTAACCTGTTTTGGAACGGCTATGGTCTTTTTAACAAAAGCAGCCAATTAAACTTACGAACCTCTCACCTCTATACACTTTCACCAGCTCATCAGTTTATTAAAACCGCTTTCAGCATTAGCTTCGCTATTTTAACTTACAATATACCAGTGATCTCATAAAAAATTGTTGTGTGGTCATAGACATTAGAGCAATCAGAGAGCGTCTGACTATCAGTGACGAGGTATGTGAACATAATTCACTGTTGCTCAAAATACAGTCGTGTGTAGACCTTTAGACAAAGGAATCAATATTATTTATAACATTTGTGGCAATAAGACAGATTTATTCTGGCTAACTGAAACCTGGCCTTAACAAGATGAATATGTAATTTTGGACATATGTATCACCCTTACTTAAAGTAACATTCAAAACTTCTAACGTTCTGCCAGAGGAAGAAATTTCAGCCAGTTCAGGTATTCCATTTAATCCAAGCATTTCAATGAGTATAACACTGATAAATCTCAGACTCAGGCCCTAATATTGCTTCTGTTGGTTGCATTATATTTCCACCTGGTTCTTGTCTGGATTTTCTGACTTCTTGCACAAGTTAGTTAATTCTGATAAAGTCATTATATTGGGTCATTTCAATATTCATGATGTTGTGTGGGACAGCTTCAGTTCTGCATTGAGCCCTCAGAGAATCAGTGGACTTTTGTCAAACGATGGCATAGAATTGGAGCTGCTGTTGATATTTCCAGACAAAACTCTGTTGTCTGGGTTATTCTTACCAACATTACCCTGGAAGATCCTTTCCCGAAATGTCAGAAAACCGGTCCATGCCTTTGTTTCATCAAGGCTGCATGTCTGCAATGTCATTTTAGCCACGAATACAAACAGTTACTTGAAAATCCTCCAGATGATTCAAAACTAGTAATGCCAGAAGAGACCACATTTCCGTGCCACCTACTCTTCATTGCATCACCTTAAAATTTAATTTTAAATATAATTTAAAATCATACGTGGAAAGCCCTAAGGGTTTTGCCCACTCCTGTCAAAACATATATATTGGGATGTACAACAAAGCAAGAGAGGTCAACTTGTACTCTGGAGTTTATTTTTTGACTTTCAGATTAAATTAACTGCAAACTCCTTCACTGATACTTTTTGTGACTGACCAAATTACTCTGAAACTGGATGCAGGCAGAAGTACTGAATGTTGATGTAGCTACATTTTAACCAAAGTGAAAGTGCTGAAGCTGAATCAATGTACCATGTCAAATGATTTTAATCTAATAATTAAATCATTAAAATTCAAATAATTAAACCATGATCTTGAAAGTCAGTCAGTGCATTTATGTGTTCATGTAATAATTAGAATTTTTATTGATTCTTTTTTAGTACTCAAACTAACCACCAAGCCCCCATGCTGCCCGATAAACGGATTGTTTTCAGAAAATATTATCATCTTTAGCAAAAGTGAAGCTGCAAATTTTGCTGAATTAATTGATTTCTTTGAATGAATCTGTGGTGATGACTATGAGAGCTGATTGTTACTGCCTGTTACTGTAAAGGACAAACTTTTTCAATTCTCTATATTTCCTGCTCATTATCGTCATACTACCCCTTCCGCTGAAGATTGGTGGTGACAGTATCAAGTGAAAAAAACTGCCCACATATAACCTGCAATATTGTATATCCATGAACCTGTATGATGAGTGCCTTTTTCCAGCATTGTTATTTAATTCTCAACATGTTTCTCTTACAAACATAAGATAACTCAAATGATCAGGTTGCTCTAACCTGACTTGAAGCTTGGCCTCAGGACAAATCATTGAAGTAGACACATTTTTAACCCAGCTGAATGTAACATGAAAACCACAGTCAGATGAGGTACAAATGAGCGTGGCACAACAGAGCCAATTGAAAGTGTTTCGTGCTGTGGTGGGGGCCGACCTGCTGCCAACAGTATTTCAGCAAGCCAGTGTCTGTCAGACCAGGCAGTCCAGAGTACATAGCTTACCGGAAACCAGGGCAGTTTGATTGAGTTCCTGTTATTGACTGCTTTTTTTGTGGAGCGCAGACTTCTGCCAGGTTATTTTTTTCCCTTGCCAGCTGTCAGAACACAGACTGTACAGAACCACACGCCTAAGCACTCAAGGCCCAAGGCTTTCAACTCCAAATAGTCATTAGTCACCCCATGGCAGGCATACAATATTTGATAAGCAATAAGTGTCTGAATGTGGGCTTTTCTTTGTAATTTGTACCATTGTGTCAGAGGACATCTGTCTACATGCTGTTACATAGTATGGCTCCTGTATACTCTGGAGCAGGAAACCTGTAGTATCCCTCAGACAGTAAATCAGCCCCGGCACTGGGATGATCCTGTTCAGAGAAGGGCTAACTGGAAGCAGTGGAGGTTAGGCGGTGAGGGGTAATGCATTGTTTGGCCCAAATCCCAGGCCATATGAGGCCGGTGCTGGCTGGAAAGCCTGAAAGATGTATTTATTGTACAATAAGTTGTAGCACCATTGCCATCTGGGTATAGACCTTTGGCCAGTACTGCACAGACATGTGTGCGGCTCCCTGTGCCAGAAATAATAATAATAAAACAAAGAGGCCCATTCATTCTTCCTCTCCCAAGACGTATTTACTGCAGTAATGATATTAGAGATTTGGTGAGGATTAGCAAAGCAACTTTCTCTTTTAATGTCATTGCAGAGGGCATCCAACATCCCTAAATCCGCTGAAAATGGCATCTACTGGATAGAAATTAAACATGCACCATGTCTTTAATAGCTGCCTACGCAGAGCTACCTATAAAGACAATGAATCTTTCTGTTATGTTACCCTGAAAACCACTAACTGGAGTTAGTTGTATGGATAATAGGATGGTGGTAATTCAGGTTTCAAATCCCTCTGTATTTGTTGTTATCTCTACCATTGCCCATTCTCTGTGGGTGGTTGCTGTCTTCAAGTTCAGGTCCTATACTTCATTCCAGGGAACTTGAGGGTTCTATGCAGTATTTTTGCTTTTCCTAGACTGCAAACCTCTAGACCGAGGTCTCTGGCGTCGATCTCAGGAATCTGCTGCAGCCAGTCTCCCAGCTTGAAGTGTTCCAATTACCAGTGGCACCATGCTGGCTTCATCTTCCAGGTCTTTTCTAATTCCTTCTTTGGTATTTTTCAAGCTTTCCATGTCCATTCTTCTTGGTGTTGCTGTCAGTCAGAATCTCTACATCTGTTACATGCTTTATTTTAGAGTTTGTTGACCACCACAAAGTTTGCTTGGGTAGTCATCACCAGTTGATCAGTCTGTGTCTGGAAATCCCACAGCATCTTTGATCCTACATTCTTCACCACACTTGGAGGTCTCTCCCACCTTGATTTTGGAACTGTATTCATATGGAGAAAATATGTTCCTGTACACTATTGCAGCTACTTGGTTATAGGGTTCCATGTTTGCCTCACCTGTCTGTATCTTACATTCCTATAATATGTGCTGGATTGTCTCAGACTCATCTTTACAGCTGGGGTCTTTTCAGTTGTGGTAGAACCTGGCCCATATTTCTCTTGTACCCAAGGCCTGTTCTTGTGCTGCTTTCATTAATGTCTCAGTCCTGTCCTTCAGACCAACCTTTTCCTGCCACTGGTAGAACTTATCAAAGTCAGCCGCTTCTTCAATATGTTGGTGATACATGCAGGCATTGGCTTCTCTTTCCATGATGGTTCCACCTCCATGTCTTCTTCTTCCTTCCTCGATTTCTGCTGCCTAAGACATTCACTACTTCATCATTTCTGTCCATCCTCAGGATGTATTTCTGATTCTTTGCTGCTTCATCCTGGCTGGTGCCTTTGACCATCACTAAGCCATGGCCTCCCTCCTTCTACTTTATGTAGAGTCTCATGGTGCAGGACCTGGGGAGAAATTCTCCATGCATCTTGAATAATTTACTTGTCTTGACATCCATGGATTCCACTCAGTAGCGGAGCCAGAGGGGGGTCAAGGGGGCGGTCGCCACCGGGCCCACAACATGGATGTATTATAGAACTGGATGGGAGATTGAAAATGGCCGCCCATTCATTTCAATGCATTTTGCTCAGCCAGCGCATACGCCGAAAAAATTTCTGACTTCCGGGTTTACTTCCGCGTTAAGTGGCCCATAGAGCATGCGCAGTTGAGTCACCTCCCATGATGCTCTGGGGTCTCCCATCATGCCCAATGACAATGGGCAATGACGCGAGTATTAATATAATATGTATTAATATAATATATTAATTCATGTATATTATTACATGTATAGCATTACATATATTATTAATGTATTAATATAATATAATTATATAATATATATTAATATAATACATCCGTGGAATACACGGACACAGCTGTGACGTCAGCCGTGACGTCACGCCCAGAAAGAGACTTTTCTTTGACTTTTCTGGCCGTTATAAAACATTTTTGACAGATATAAAGTATCTGTCAAAGTAATTGCTGGTGATTACAGCTGGAGGTTCCTGTGAACAGTTTTAGAGGCTTCTCTTTTACTATTGCGGTCTATGGGAAAAAAGCTTTCTGGGCCCCATGGGATTTTTTGTTGCAGTACCGCGGCTGGCCACTGGAAAAACTCGGCGTGCCTTCTGAGTGCCAGATTCGGGGGCTGGCCCACAAGCTCATAGGGCCCCGTTTTGTGTGATACGTTCATATATAATCGTAAATTGTAGGCTATAATAACGATAAAATGTGCATTGTGCGGCCAGTGGAGGCTAATTCTTACTTTACAACTGTCCTGAACGCATCAGGGCCGTGAGCCAACGCTGATTGGCTGTTAAGTCTGATTTATGGTTCCGCGTTAAATCGACGCAGTCCCTACGGCGTAGGGTACGCGGCGACCCGCAACGTAGGGTGCGCATGGCTGCTTACCCTACGCCGTAGGCTCTGCGTTGGTGTAACGCGGAACCATAAATCAGCCTTAACAGTTACTCAGCAGCCATGAAGGAGATGAATATTGAATGTTACCCTGTTTTCCACGTTACCTGGATTATTTTGTTCGGGGCAAGGGTTATGGAAGAGTCAACTGCCATTGGTGAGTCAGTGTAACCTTCATAAATAATGTATTTATCAGAATGTGTCTTGACCACCTGCCTATTTGAATGTGCTTTTTGTTGTTGTCAACGAGACCGCCGAGTCTATTCTCTATTATAGAGCTCAGAAATTATGTTATCAGCGCCATGTGATTGACAGCCGTCAGGCCTGTGTGTGTGTGTGTGTGTGTGTGTGTGTGTGTGTGTGTGTGTGTGTGTGTGTGTGTGTGTGTGTGTGTGTTCTTCTGAGCAAGTTTGTGACTTTACTCTGCTTTCTGCAGCATAGGCCTATAGGCTTGCTTGGCTCAATAAAAGTGAGAATAAATGTTGTTTGATGGGTGGGATGAGGTGTTGTTGAATGTTAAAATGACTATCTATCTATCTATCTATCTATCTATCTATCTATCTATCTATCTATCTATCTATCTATCTATCTATCTATCTATCTATCTATCTATCTATCTATCTATCTATCTATCTATCTATCTATCTATCTATCTATCTATCTATCTATCTATCTATCTATCTATCTATCATCTAGTGAGCTACAGTAATTCTTCAACTGTAGCAGTTTCTAAAAATCAATGTTTTTTTTGAAAATCAATGTTTTTTAGGAACACGTTTCTGAAAAATATAAAAGATATATTAAAAAAAGGATTACATTTTACATTAAGTATGACTTTTATGATGACTTATTGGACAGTCAGTCCTTACAAAAAAGTATTACATTCCAACCTTTCAAGTAAATTTATGTTGTTACCATTTTGTTAATCCTTTATTTGCCACAAAATACCAAGGCAAATTAGCACAAAGTCAAGTCTAAGCAGACTTTGAATTAATCATAAAATTTGTGTCTCAGCCAATTTTATGATGAGAAAAATCCTTACTGTGACAGAAAGAATGCTGCATTTCAACATATCATAAAAGAAACTTCTAAATCAATTTTGAGCCACCTCTAAACCACCTGTCAGCAAACACAGCAATCCATTAAGCGCTACCCAGTGGTGCTGATTGGTTTGCCCCTGACCCCGGCTGCTTGTTTACTCAGGGCACAGTTGCCAGTGGGGGATGTGAAGGTGGAGAGGAATAATTTAGATTCCGTAGAGTGGAGCTGTGGCGAAGGGTGCAAACACCCTGTATCCCCCTCCACCTAAACTCACACAAACACCCAGTCAGTCTCTGCTGTGATGGGCTGAAGCCAGGCTCCTGACACACCACGGGCCCACTGCCTGCCTGCGCAGGGCAGAAGTGGGATGTGTTGATACAGCTGGGGGAGGCAGAGGTGCCGAGAAGTCAAGTGACTTGACCGGGGTCAAAGCACCTCTCTCAGCCCCGCACACACACACACACACACACACTCACAAACACAGTCTTGCAATTACGTGTGCACAGGCTCATAATCCACAGTTACACACATTGTCTATCGTCGTCTTTGAGGGGATTGCCTTTATGTCTCCACAGAGAAATTTATAGTCAGCGTTACTTCGGCTCTACTCAGGAATGTGTTTATGAAACACCCTCAGATTGCCTGTTCTTCCTTCCTCTTGTGGATAAGACCAACCTTTCAGCATAGGCACACTTTTAAGTCTACCTCAGGTCTCACCTTTCTTGTTTCTATAGCTGACTTAATCTGTATAAGAGCCAAGAACAGCTAAGGAAGGCAAACAGACCAAAAAGGACGCCAATATCCTTCTTGCTGCCTGGACTTCTTAATGTTTTTCTTCAATATTCGACCAGCAGGAGGTGCATCGTGAAGTGAGTCACGAGCTTTCATCAATAACTGCAGCTGGTGCTCAATTGTTGCTTCCTGTCTTTAGAATTATTTTCAGCAGATCGACTAGTTCATATGCTAAGCTATTACCGTCATTTCAGCGGTGGTCTGGAAAAACGAACAATATTAACAGTATTTAAAATATTTCATGGATCCCCTAGAGTACCACAGCACCAACCATGATCTGTATCCTCCACTGCCTTTTTCCTCTGTCTGAGTGAGGCTGTGTTAGACTGAGCACTTCACTTTTCTGACAGCGCAGGAGGCTTTTTCCACCTCATGAGTCAGCCTGGCGAGGCCCAGGTGTTTTCAATCCAAACTCCGAACAGTCCCTGAAGAAGATTGATGAGCCTTGTTACATGTGTCCAGACAAATGGTAATAGGGACTACTCTCAGCTGTTCCAGACAGCGCACACACTCCCTAAAATAGGTGTGCATGAGTGAATTATTGAGTGAATGAGCATGAGAATGAAAGAGTGGTTGTATGTAAACATGTATATGGTGGAGAATTTTCAGGGTGTGTTTCTCTTATAGGTGTTGGTCTCTTATTGAAAAATGGGACAGATAAGCATAACCCTATCTCTTAGATCAGGGGTCGGCAACCCAAAATGTTGAAAGAGCCATATTGGACCAAAAACACAAACAACAAATATGTCTGGAGCCGCAAAAAATTAAGTCTGGTATAAGCCTTAGAATGAATGCAACACATGCTGCATGTACTGTATCTATATTAGTTATAACTGGGGGAAGATTTTTTTCATTATGTACTTCGAGAAAAAAGTCGAAATGTCGAGAAAAAAGTCGAAATTTCGAGAAAAAAGTTGAAATGTCGAGATAAATGTTGAAGTACAATTTCGAGAAAAAAGTCAAAATGTCGAGGAAATAGTAAAAATTTAGTGAAAAAAGTCGAAATGTCGAGGAAATTGTCAAAATTTCATGAAAAAAGTCGAAGTCGAAATGTCGAGATTAAAAAGGAAAGGAAAAGGGAAGAAAAAAAGAAGAAAAAAGAAAAAAAAAAGAAAAAAGGAAAAAAAGAAGAAAAAAAGAAAAGAAAAAAGGAGAAAAAGAGAAAAAAAGAGAAAAAAAGGAAAAAAATGAGAAAAAAAGGAAAAAAAAGAAGAAAAAAAAAAAAAAAAAAAGGTCAAACATTTTTGAAAAAGCTCCAGGGAGCCACTAGGGCGGCGCTAAAGAGCCGCATGAGGCTCTAGAGCCGCGGGTTGCCGACCCCTGTCTTAGATCAAACATTATCATAAAGAAAAAGTATTAAAGACATTTGCACACACTGCAGTCCTGAAAGTACCAGGAGGAGCAATATATTAGAATTCCACATCCAACTTACTGGATACTCCACCCCATCAGTGTCGTAGTACAGAGTTGAGGTAATCTTTAAGTGGTTCAATGAGTGATATTCGTGTTATGGACTGTACTGCTGGGGAACATCCCATGGTGCACTGATCACCTGACCTCACTCTGATTTGTTTTCCCTTCATCTGAAGAAAAAAGCAAATTAGAAAAGAGATCTCAACATGTTTATTTTTTACCTTGAGACAACAAAGAGTTAACTGTGGGACCAAACTAAGACTTATTTCTTCTGGAGCTCTTTTTTTCCTCTTCTTCGTAGTCTAGAGATGCACATAATCTCAGTTTACACTACTTCTAGGTTTTAAAAGAGATATCATATCTGACTCTGATCTAATTCTCAGATTTTCTCAACTTTCTGAACTCCTGTTAATCTCAGACTGAGAAACCAGAGAGCTGCTTTATGAATCCAGAATGATCTCATTTCAACTCAAATTACAGATTCCCACCATAAAGGATTTATGCACCAAATCATACAAATGAAACTACACACACACAAGTTTTTTACGTTAATCAGTTTGACATATACTTATTCAGGATAAACTTTAATGATAATACATCTGTGTATTGTACATGGATTATGATAAGGACAATGATTACCAAACAGTGAAATATCTTCCTACATAAATCAAAATGAGGATATGATAGTGTTAAGCCCCACTTAAGTAACAAGAATGAAATCCATTCACTGGTAACTGCTGTAGGAACATTCTTGACAGTTTTATAACGCTATTACCACTTTGTTGAGGATGAATCTATGGTATTTCCTGATTCACTGCTGTTATTTAATGAAGGCATTTGTAAAAGTTTAATATGCTATTCTATAGCTCTCTTCAGGGGAATAACAGGTGTACACCCTGAATAGGCTAATATAAGAAACTACTTTACAGACAAAATTGAGACTAAGAGATGGAAAATTGAGATTAATGATCTGTCAGGTAAAGTGTATTGAATAGCGGTAGTTTGGAGCCCTCCTTTAGTATGTTTCTTTATGTCTTCAAGAGTACTTCACAAAACTGCAGATTTACAGCCTCGTAGAGTTTGTGTTCCATTTTGAATGAACTGTATGGTGTATTGTTGCAGATTCCTTTACTCTGTCCAGCCACCTGTAAAAACTTGTGCAGTGCATCCTTCATCTCTCCGGTTTGCATTCAGGCTTGTCATTTTGTGTTGTGAACACCACACTACTCAGTGATTTACTAATACAACAGCTCTTCAATAGTTTTCCTTTATAAATAATTATTGTCAACAATTAAGCATGAATTGGGATTTATTAATAAAGTAGCTATAGACAAAAACTTTGAATATCTGTCACCTACAGTACTCTTTGTGAAGTTAGCGTTTAACTCCTGAAAGCACATCTTACTTTCTCTCCTTTTCCATATGACAAGCAGCAGATTCTGTGGACTGCACAGCAGCTGCAATAGACATTTATGTGGCATCATCCTGCGGCTTGTTACCAAGACTGAGCTCCATCCCCTCTAACTTTCTCTCAGTGTGTAAGTGATCATTTTACATATAAATATAACCAAACTATTTTTAGTATTGTGCATGTGTGGGTGGTTTTTGTCAGGCCTCGTTGCACTTATGTAGTCAGGATTTTAGAGGCGCAGAGCCAAAGCTTGGTACTTAAGAAAGCATATATATTAACGCTAAACAAAACTAAATAAATAAAAGAACATCCACTAAAAAAAGTTGGAAACCAGTCTGTATCCATCACAAAAGTTGAAACTTTTCACATGAAATACAGTATTACCTTTTTTTCACTGTATGACACCCATTTTGATGATATTCAGACTATTTGAAATCAGAGTAAGTGAGAAGCTGACTTGTAAAGGCTTCACACTAAGATCTAGGAACATTTGGCTACTCCTCTGGGGTTATTTAATATGCCATAAAAGTACTTCTTTCATTTACCAAATCACACATAGTGTTTATTTTCTACAGAGAAAGATATCTGAGAGCTGCTTACATGTTTTAAGGTTATACTTTATGCTTTGCCTTTATTGTTTTGAATTTGAATGTTGTTGCTCTTTTGTTTGGCTAAAGAACAGACAAAGTCCAAAATTAACAAAATTAAACATTTGACCAATCAACAATTTGACCATTAAATTATTGTATTTTACTTTATGTTAATATCACAATTAAGCTCTTATTATTTGTGCATGAAAGCAACTCTTCCCATTCTCTACTCAATGTTACTCAAGTAACATTATTTAAAAACAGTGGCATTCAAATAAAGTTTCTTATTGTGATTCTTAATAACAGCACTCAGCAGTAGTAGCAGCAATAACAGCACTAGTAGCCAATATTAATATTAATGTGGTAGTAAAGATGTGGCACGGTGGAGGTCCTGTTTTGCATAAGTTAGAAAAAAGCAATCTTGCATCATAGGAAGGATTTAGGTACCGTATTTTCACGACCATACGGCGCACTGTGTGGAAAGGCGCACCCTCAGTTTTGTGTGTCATTTTTGGTTTTAAAACACACATACGGCGCACCGACCCAAAAGGCGCCGTCTACGGAGACGGAGCGCTGCAGAACACACACGCGCTGGAGAACACACACGCGCTGGAGAACACACGCTGGAGAACACACACACACAAGAGTGCTTATTTAAATAGAGCAGGAGCAAAGTTTGATATTTTATTTCACTTTTCACATCAATCAAACCCTTCAAAGGTTCATATTCTGTTTCTGCATTAAAGAATAAAAAAAAAAAACACCGGGTTGCTGCACATAAACCTGTCTCAGCCACCAGCCCTTTTCATTTCACTCTGGCTGGAAAAGTCTGTTTAGGCAACGCTTTTCTTTTAAAAATCACTGTCCATCAGCGTGGCAGGCAAGCACCAGAGTAAATAAACTTTTCATACCCCGTTGTGCTGCGGATCCCGACCGCGCTGGACCGGGTCCCGGGTCCCGGTCCGCTCCCCCCGCGCTGGTCCCGCGTCCCGGTCCCGCGTCCCGGCTCCCCGCGCTGGTCCCGCGTCCCGGTCCCGGTCCCGGGTCCCGCGTCCCGGCTCCCCGCGCTGGTCCCGCGTCCCGGTCCCGGGTCCCGCGTCCCGGTCCCGGCCCCGGTCCCGCGTCCCGCGTCCCGGCTCCCCGCGCTGGTCCCGCTCACACACGCGCATGTCGGGGAGCCGGTACCGGGTTTGTAACCGACAGATATTGCTGAAAATTTCGGAGGGTGAAGCTGATCAGACCTGAGACAGACCCCAGAAATCTCTGCTCGTAAAGCGGCCGGGAACCAGGTCGATCGGACCGCTTTGGGAACCAGGAAGTCGGCTGCAGCAGCGCCCATCACCGACATGCAAAACACACGCGCTGCAGAACACACTCACAGTGTGCTTACAGTGTGCTTATTTAAAAATACAGCGGGAGCAAAACTTAGTTTGATTGTATTTTATTTCACTTTACACATCAAGCAAATCCTTAAAAGTTTTCATCATCTGTTTCGCATTAATCAGCTCAGTGGAGTCTCATTCACGTCGCAACTCACTGGGGCTTCACCCGCCCCTTCTCTTTTTACCATTCTCATGGTGGCCGGCCTGACATTACCGTAATTCAGCTAATAGACACGGCGCACCGTTTCTTAAGGCGCCCGGCACATTTAAAAAAAAAAAAAAAAAAAAAATGTGCGCCTTATGGTCGCGAAAATACGGTACACATAGGTTCAAATGGCCATAAAAAACATGCCAGCAAGTCATATTGTCTCAGGTTTTACTTTCTTTTTGAATTGTGTTGTTGTTTTTGACTTTGTATGAGAGGGAAGTGCTGGCACCAGGATCCGGGCACCACAGGGGCCTCTGGTCTTATCAGCATCCAGGTCAAATGGCAGACTGACAGGGCATAAAGGCAGGGGCACACACTGGAACAGAAGGAGCCTGAGTCGGAGAGAGAGAGAGACGGAGGAAGGAGAGGTGGACTGTGGGACTGCGCCATACTCTCACGACTGGATTTGTTCTCCCAAAAGACCCCTGCTGTGCTGAACAGGCATGTAGGGGTCAGATAACTATGATAGAGGGTGACGAGACGTGAGAAAAAACAAAAGAAAAAGGACAAACAATACAAGGTCGTCGTGCCTACTTAACAAAAAATGTCAAATAAAAAGAAGCATTGTTACTTTTATTGATGCTTTTGGTGACTAAGCCTTGCTTAGTAATATGAAAAAGGTTTTAAGGCTGAGTGCATGTATCAAGGATGGTATTAGAAGAACATGTAGAAACATTTAATGCATAAAATGCACATAAGCATTTGTATTTTTAGTGTTGTTGCAAAAACGCACTAGATTTGTATGCAAATTATTCCTGGGTGTTTGTAGTGTGCATACTTTACTGGCACAGCCTGGTTCTCTTCTGGTCTCACTCGTTATTTTCCAGTCTTTCCTTCGAATGTCTGCAGTTCCTCAGGTTGCTGCAACAGTGAAGGACAGGCCTGCAGGGAGTCACCACTGTAATAGTAAACTGAGCCGCTCACCACTATGTGTCTCTGTGTCTGGTGCCAGTAGACCCAGTCCGCGCACACACACACACGCACGCACGCACACGCATACACAGACACACACACACACACACACACACACACACACACACACTCCAGACAAGATATCCTTTCCAGAGTTCAACTTACTGTGCTGCCTAAATGCACCCACCACCTTATTCAATTAGAGCTTCGTTAGGAGCCATTTGAGGAGCAATTTGCTTGATTGTCTGAATGGTGATTTATGGTGCCGGGTGTTCAATTTTCCCTCAGTTTGCTCTCCTGCATGTCTGGTAGATATCTGCACGTATTTGGTACATGATTTACATTCAGAACCATGACAACCAGGTGTGGAAAATAAGTGATGAAGTGAGTGGAAAAGAAGGCAATGGGGGTAGGTTGATGGAGACTATGGAAACAGAAACAATAGTTGGAACAAAACAGCGGGCAACCTATAGAGATACAGTAAAGGCAGCAAAATATCTAGGCGGAAATTGAGACGGCCTGTTGATCATGGGTTGAGTTGACTTGGAAACCTAGTAAGACAGAGTGTTAAATGAAGAGAGAGATAAAAGCAGAGAGGAAAGTATTAATACGTTCGGATCCTGGCTCACTTTGATAACCTGTTGGTGGAGCTCGTCTCTGAGGGTTTGCAGCAGAGGGGCCAGAGCAGCACAGCTTCCTCCTCAGGATGTCAGTAAGGAAGGGCCACGCCTTGTTTGTCTGGCCTGCAGCCTACATCTTATCACTTATATCCTTCTTCTCCCTCTTCCTTGATATCATACTATATGTAAATGTTTTCTGTCAGAAACCTTGAAATGCTACCCCTCAGAAAAAAAGTTGCAACATCGGCAAAAAGTTGTATCCAGATGAGAAACATAAAAATGATTTATGCAGTGGGAAAAAATATAATTAAAAAACAAAAAAACAATGACATGCTTCAGGTTTATGAAAAAAATATTTTATGTGTAAATATCACATCAAACTTTACACAGGTAAATACTCTGATCATGCATTGTTGTTTCTCATTCTCTGCCTGATTGGGCCTGTGATGAGCTAGTGACTCTTCTACCTCTTACCTCTAATTCAGGTATAATGCTGCAGTGTGCAGAAAATTAACAAACTGATTAATACTGTGACTCTTCGAACCTTGGGCTAAGTGGATATTTAGCATTCGGAAATCTAAAATAAGCAAACAGAAAAGTGTTTTGTACAGCCACATTTGCACAAATATGATTGTCATGGTAGAGCCTCCATCAAAAAACCTTTTTATATCCTTCCATCAGCCATAACATTATGACATTATTAGGGCCCGAGCACTGACAGTGGCCCTATTCTGTATCTGTAGGAATTTTTCTCGTTTTTTTCCTCGCTTTTATTTTTCCGACGAAATGAGGGCCTTTTTGCCCCCCTAAACGTGCCCCAAAAGTCACCAAATTTTGCACACAAGCCAGGCCTGGCGAGACATTTGATATTTAATGGTTTGCACTAATGGGCGTGGCCTAATGGCTCAACAGCGCCCCCTAGAAAACTTTGTGCCTTGACGTACATGCACGAAAATCGGTACACACCTGTATCATGTCGCAACTTAAAGAAAAGTCTCTTGGCACCATGGCCGAAGCCGAACAGGAAGTCGGCCATTTTGAACATTTTGAATTATCGTGTAATTTTGGCGCAATTTATGCCATTTCTTCGGCTGTTTCTTCGCCCGAACCGTAACGTGCACCCAGGTGTGTTTTACATCAAAATGTGCGTCTCAATCCTGCGACGACGCGCATTACTTTTTTCAGTCAAAAGCGTTATCGCGCCCCCCCCTTCATCTGATTGGTCCATATTTGATAGTTACTACTTTCTGCCATAACTTTTGAATGGTTTGACATAAAGACTTGTGGGTGGTGTCATCGGACTCGGTTTTGAGTCCTTGAACAAAATTGGTGCAAATTACAGTAGCCCCGCCCCTTCTTCTGATTGGTCGATATTTGATAGTCCCTATTTTCTGCCATAACGTTTGAATGGTTTGATATAGAGAGTCGTGGGTGGTGTCATCCGCTAAATGTCCAGGCCTGAAGACATCTACATGCAAGTCATACAAGCGCTTCCACTGCAGCACGCTTGCTATTATTTTCTTTCAGGCGAGTTCTGGCCAGTAAGGGTCGGGACAAAGAATATCTGTGGGTATTCTGGAGTCTATGAGTGTACCAGGATATCAGCAAAAGATCATTCATTCCCCGTGAGATGAAGGGAAGGGTCTTTATTGATTGCTTTACATATTGGGATTTTTCATTACCACTAGAACTGCGCAGAACCTAGATATGGCAAATAAAAACCTTTAAAAGGAAATTCCTAGAATCCGAAAAAACTGCTAAATGCTGCAAAAGCATTTTTACACTTTCACAAGGTGTTTTTTTATCTGTGTACGTAGTCCAATTTAGTGCAAAAGTGTAAGGGAACCCGTTTTTAACATTTGTACATCTCCGGCATCATTTGATGTTATGTAGTTCGTCTTGTAACCAGACCGTATGACCATCTGAATGATCATCTGCTGCCTTTGTTTTCCATTGACTATTTTTGCAACACGAGTAGTTAGTCACAATAATATGTCCTAAACTAAAGATATTTCTGTCTATTTTCAAAGCGGAATTCTTCTCTTCTTTGTTTTGAAGAGCAGTCTCGCAGTACAATAAATAGGGGGCAACATTGTACGAAAATTCTGCTCATTCGCAAAATACTGTTCAATGGAAAAATTGCTCTCCGTGCAGCTTGTCACATTTCAGAATCATCACTTTTATTTTGCAAAAAAGTGTTATGGAAATCCACCTGCAGGTAGGTCCCAGATTGGTAGGAATTTGGAGACAAAATGAACATTTCAGACTCTTTTTTTTGAGCGTTTCCAAAAAAAAAAGATAAATATCCTCTCTAGTCCACATATGTCTCATTCCAGTAGCTCATTTCACATCAGTATGCCCTGATACCAAGGAGGAGCTGGAGAAGATCTGGAAGGTGAAGACAGCAGTGGTGATGATAGTAGTTGGAGCAAATGGAGCTACAGTATGTCCTCCAAGCTGGGAGAGTGGCACCAGCAGATTCCAGGTACAATATCAGGAAGCTGTCCACTGAGGAATGGGTGAGGGAAAAGATTTTTATATATAAAAATAACATTTGGCAAATTCTGCCATAACATAACATGTCATGTATATGACATTTCTAAATCACCTAAATAATAAAATCATAAAAATTATATTCACTGTGTTTAATTTGTTTGGTACAATTACTTTCCATTCTGAGTTACTCATGATGCAGATGCACCCCTCTGCGTCATGCTCCACTACAAAGGTCCATGACTGGTAAACAATCCAATCAAGTGTAATCAAGTGGCCCAAGTGTCCTCGGTAATTAATCATTCAGTACGAAACCATGCACGCACCAGAATATTATCTCTTAAGTGTTTGTCCAGGGCATAAGGTCAGGAGATACCAGCATGTGTCCCTCCCTGTCATTCACAAAAACAGATAAACTGAATTTAAGGAAACTACAATTAATTTAGCATCTTTGCAAAGTACTGTGCAGTGCAGATTATTAGATTGTACAGTTATTAAGTCATACAACTCCCGTTCTATGCTTCTCTGCCATATCTTTATCAATCGGCAAACAAGTGAAAACAAGTGTCTGCCTGCTGTTCTATAGAATTCCAGCCATTCCCCTCACGTCCCATTTTCCTGCCTGCTAATGTAATCGGAGGGAAACAGAGTCAGCTTCCCAACGGCACAATCTCCAGATAAGACCTATTTATCACATGTCGTTCCTCTGTGGTTTGCACTGCTCTAGCCTGACCAGATTGGGTCCCAGACCCTGTCAAATCACTGGTCTCCAGAGGACCAAGGTGCACAGCGTCTGGCTGAGGTCTGGCGTTTGGCTCACATGTAATGGAAGAAATGATAACTGGAGACATCTCATTCAGGAGCTGAGCTAATACTTTGTTGGTGTGTTACTATAGCTGTTTCAGGGTTGATTTATTTATCTATAATGAATTGCAAAAGGATCCAAAAGGAGCTTTAGGTGGCAAGACATTTTGGATCAATAATAAGTAAAGCACATAATGTGTTCACACCAAATTTTGAAAGGTGGGCTCACTTTCTATTTGAATTATTCCGTATTCAGACGTTATGTAAGTGGTTCCCTGAAGGGCCCAGTGTCTCGCCTCTAATCTCAGAAGAGTGGTGTTTTGATTACAAATGATGGGATTTTCCTTTGAATTTGCCACATTTGCCAGGGGAAAGCATGATGAATTTTACTTCAGGATCAATCTTTCAACTCAGCTGGTTGACAGTGTGGCAAAATGCCAGATGTCTCTCACTCAGCAGACCCATGCACACAAGAATGCAAATGCATGCGCTCGCTGAGGCCTATAAACATAAACACAAGCGTGCATCACGTGGCAGAGTCCAGAAACAGGAGGCCTAAGTCTGAATGGTCTGTGCCTGCTTTTTACCATGCTTGATTGAATCAAACAAGCTTCAGTGTCATTAAATGTTGTGGCGAACCCTAATCCTCTCACCTCTTCGGTTCCAAGACAGGAGAGTTTTAGTCCTGCTGCCTGTAAAGACAGACTACATTAGTGCTGGTCTTGGCTGAAAAAACTGCTTGTATTTCAGGAGTAAGGCTGTGGTCTTTTCCCTCAATGCATGGAAATTCTTAAAACACTGGCGTAACTTCAGGAAAACATTACCTGTGGCAGTGTTTGTGGTGAAGAGGGTACTGAGTGCCAGCCTTCAATGGCCACGGGATCTGCAAGGAAGCCTGACAGAGTAACCCATTTGAGCTTTCCATGCATGCCCACACCAGGCACCCAGTTTCAGCAGCAGGGGATCCAAATTGCTTGTGACGGTTTCGCTGGAAATAGAGTCTAAAGTCCTGCAGCGTTCTGAAATACCAATCATGTCTAAAAAGACCAGAATGCAAACCTTGGAATGGAATCATAACCACACACGTGACACCAAACATGTCAATCATCAGGGTCTGTGACTGGAGCATGAGATTTGGCCTTGTCTGCACCGGAAAAGACTGAGACTCAGGTCCAGTTGCAAAGTTAAGTAAACGTGTTCATAAATAGAGTTGGATGCACTGCAAAAATCCCCCAATATTCACTCTTTAAATGCCATATGCTCAAAGGAAAATATGGTTAACTGTAACTGGCCTTTGTTTTTGTAAACCTGCTGTCAGATCTACTGGTAATGATAAATCTGTTCTCACCAAAGTTGTTTTCACCTAAAAACATGTCAACTGGTAGACTTATAGGTCATTCACGCCAAGGATGATAGGCATTACAATAACTTTAATGTTATTACGGTATGTTAAAACATAGGAACTCTGGTGCAGAAGAATGGAAAGGGGTGCACAGAACTAATGAGTCAAAATTTGAAATATTTGGCTATAGCTATCCATAGCATACCACCCACTTCATTGAGGTCACCTGAATGCCTGCATTTAGGTATACTGATATGATAATATTGTGAATTTCAATCTGACGATTAAAGGGTTAATAGATGTACCTAATAAAATGGTCAGTGATTGTAGTTTACACTAACTGTGCTTTCAATGCTAGTTAACAGCAGCAAGTAATTAGCCATCATGCCATACTACCAGGAAGCAGAGGTGGACAGAGTACTCGACCCCAGTACTTGAGTAAGAGTACAAATACTACTGGTCAAAATTTACTCCGTTACAAGTAAAAGTAGCTCAGTCAAAATATTACTCGAGTAAGAGTAGAAAAGTACTTGCTTTTAAAGGTACTTAAGTATCCAAAAGTAAATGCTTTTAAATTTAATTTAAGTAAAAGTAAGAGTAAGAGTAAGAGTAAATGTATTATTTTCCACATCAGTAAATTACTATATTTTTTTTCTAAATTAATTTAAAGGAGCTTGAGGCCGGATTGTGGCAAGATTTATGAAAAAAATCCGTATACATTTTAAGTTTTCTAGTAATAATGTCAGATGAAGCGTTCCAAACCAAAAGGAATGAGTCCTCTAGTGTATCTCTCCTTTGCCTTGAACAGGCTGTGTGCTGCAAAATGTGCTGCAATTCTGTCCCGAATTTCCCGCGCTGGGCTGCGGATGTGACGTCACATGACGCTGCATGCACGTTCTCCCCGTTCTCCCGTGCCGGCTTCACTGTTGGCTGCAGTACCCCCAACAGCCGTCGTGGTGAAGGGTGGCGCTAGAGAGTCTCATTTCTTAAAAGGAGCCTCAAGCTCCTTTAAGTTGTAAAGTTTAAGTTGTAAATGTCTGTGGTTTGTCTGTGCCCTCGTTTTTTACTCGGTCGAACTCAAACATTGAGTTAAGATACGGCCAAGGATTTTGTGAAAGTCCCTGCTCCGAGTACGGCTCATTATCAGACTCAGACGACTCAGCGGATTGTCTTTCTTCTCCTGACGCAGGCGTAGCCATTGTTGCGGCTCTGTCTTGACTTGTTGCGGCTCTGTCTTGACAAACGCAGGCTACTTTGTCGGTATCGTTTTGAGGAGGCTTGACGTATTTCCGCTTTACGTACATCCCAGTGGAGAGCGTGCACTGTGATAGGTCTCCTCCTTTGACAAAAACAGCTTGTGTCCAATAGGATTTTAGGGAAGAAGAAAAAAGAGCAGACCTGAAAGTAACGAGTACTTTTCAGCCTTCCTAGAAATTTACTTGAGTAAAAGTAAAAATATTTGTCTTGGAAATGTATTCAAGTAAGAGTAATAAGTACCAAAGAAATCTAATACTCAAGTAAAGTACAAATCCTCTGGATATGTACTTAAAGTACAGTACTCAAGTAAATTTACTCTGTTACTGTCCACCACTGCCAGGAAGGTGTCTGATTGGCGAAAAACCCTAAAATTATTCTGCAGCAAGCCAACAACCTCAAACTTGTAACCATGATCTATGTTCAGCTCCCAGGAATGAAGGTTTGTCCCTCACCTGTTTGAGGGGCAAAGAGTGGTTACACCAAATACTAGTTTTATTTTGTAAAATGATACAATTACTATTTATTTTTTGAAAACATTTCTTTAAACCTACTGTACCTAAGACCTTTGCACATGTGTCCTTTCCTTTCCATCATGGCTTGATGCATACATTCCATAAACATTTTCAAGTCAAAGTCCCTCAGACTAAAAGGATTATTATGAGGCTAAAGCTTACAATTTAGAAAAAAGCAGGTTAAACCTCTCTAATCATTTTAATATGAGCTCTGTAGCATCTTCCGAGGCTTTAGTGGATAATGTTTTCCAGAAAACCCTCAGATTTTGGATGGCTTTTTTAAATGAATCTTTCGGTCATAATGAGTTAAGGGTGACAAAAACCATTTGGAAAGATCCCATATTGTGCAGGAATGCTATAAAAAGCAACTGCAATTACTCCTTATGGGCAAATTTATTTGACAAAGTAAAAGTGCTTTTTTGGACATTGTGTAGGTTTGCGTTGTCACCAAGGTTAATTTGTAGTTTGGCATAAGTGTTCTGCTAACTCTCTGAGGAGTCGTCCATCCATGATACTTGCTGGCTCACATACCTGCTACCATATTCTTTGGTTCATGCCTGTTTACATCTGCCAGGCTGTGTATTTCTGTCCAGCTAGTGTATATTTGCGATTTGGAAGTAGTAGAATAGCAGAAGAAATAGATTGTGTGCATAAGTGTCCAGATTGCATAGCATACATGACAAAATACAAACTTTGTAGCTTAAATCACAGTATGGAGAGCTAAGTAGCCCCACTGGTCTAACGCAGTGAAACATAATTTCCTGTATCACACTGTTATAAAATTCATGAATCTGCCAATGACAAAAACAGCAATTTTGGAGAAAAAAAAAATACTTTGAGTTATGTTTTCTTCCAAATATGTCATTATAAATTAGATTTCACATGTTGCTTCAGTAAAGCACATGTCAGAACTATTTCTTTATTACTATTTCACATTTCATTGTAGTCATTGCAGCACTAATTGTCTGGGTCATTCTCAAGATAGTAAAAAGGTGGAGGAGACAAAGGGATATCTGCCAGATGACTTCAACTCTGATTTGGCTCTCCTGTCCAAGGAGGGTCTATACTCCATCACAGCTGACCACCTGACCTCCATCAGGCTCTAAAACTATAGATCTTCTACACAGTGATTTATTTTTCCTGTGTAACACCCTCTACACACACTGATGAATGCTACATACAAAAACAGCCAAGTTTTAAATTCAGTGGCCATTTGCCTGTGGCAATATGACAGACAGAGAGAGAGAGAGAAAAAAAATTGTGTCAACGTGACATGCTGCAGCAGTCTGATGAGGCTTGGCCTGTGGTATCCGGGTGGAGTATGGTGGTAAGTTGTGGATGGAAGGGCCTGTGTTTCATCTCGGAGACAGAAAGAGTAAAAGCGAGCGAAAGAGAGCGAGATAGAGTGACATAGACTGGGGAATAGAGGGAAGAACTGGGTGGTAGACCAAGAGAGGCCAGAGAGGTGAGGGAGCGCAGCTGACAGGAGCTTCCTCTGGGTCCGGTGCCTGTTTTCCAAAGGAAGTGCAGGAGGCCTAATCTGTGGCCCCCAGAGGAGGGGGACCCGGTGGTCCCCGCTTATTGTCCACTTTATCATCTCCTGCTTTTGATGGGCTTTTTCTCCATATGGACAGGGACTTATCGTAAAAAAGAGTCACTGCTTGGAGTGAATGACAAGCAAGTCTCCATCAAAATGAGTAACTATAATATGATCAAACTCAGGGCTATGCATGTATGTGCAGGCGTGTACATGTACAGATAGAAGCAGTATTTAGTTTATGATGATGATAATGATGTGATGTTCCTGACAAGCCATGAGTGTAAGTTATTTTCCCGTCTTGTGCGGCTTCCAGGTAAAGTCGACCAGGAAAAACACTGTGGTTTGAGGGGTCAGGAAGTCTGTGCAACCATTAGATCCACAGTTTGTCAGACTGTCACATCATAATGAACAGCTGAGGAAGTCACAAACATGCACGCACACACGTGCACACACACACATGTCCTCTGTGTGCTCTGAAGTGCTTTTTCCATCAGTTTAAAGGATATTACAATGACTTACATTCATTTCCTCCAAAGCTTTAGCGTAACCCCCATCTTGCTCACCCGAAGCCTAACAATAACCAAAGTCTTTCAGCTACAGTATAATGATTTACACAACGAGGGATGGGTTTGAAAAGGAGCATAGGTCACGTGTTAATCAGATACACAGAATCAAATGCATGGAAAACATAAGAGGACAAACAACAGTGATTTTTTTTTCTCTTCACATTCCTCAATTTCTCTCCTTTATGGCATCTTTATATGTGGAACTTCCATCACAAATAATGACAGAGGCCATTGTCAAATGGTTTTTGACAATAACTGAAACATGCATGAAGAAGCTGTGCTCCAGATTCCTTACATCCTTCCACTCCTCCTACTCCTCAGTCTATTTTGGAGCTGTTACACACCCTCCCTCCTTTGTTTCCACTGATTAGCGGGTGTGCAGCAGGGAGTTGGCCCTGCAGCAGGGATGTCCGATGACCAGGACCCTTCCTCTGGGGGTTGCCAAGACACCCAGGTGCTTGCATGGACACACAAACACATGCACACATACACACACAGACACACACACATACACACACACACACTGAAACACTTCCTCTGTCTTGAATCCCCACCTGCAACTGTGTAATTCGTCTGCTGCTGGAGCAATTATGGTCATCATCATCGCCACCATGACTATTATGACTAATGTTAAACTAACCACCATCTGTTGAAGACTGTCAACACTACACTGCTGGCGTGGGAAGTCTGGTGTACTTGTTTTCAAGTTTTTCAGAAATTATTTTTTAAGGAACAAAAAGACAAGTGTTGCTGTTTTTGGTCAAATGCGGTTGGAACTCTGTGGCGGTGTAGATTGCTTTCTGTCACGAACCAACACACTGGTTTTCTCTGTGCAGGTACAAACATGAACATTTCTGACCCTTGTTTATATTGTCATGTCATATGCGTGGGGGGTTGCCCACGAGTTTTTCTATGGACCCATTCACAGCTGCAAAGGCTGTGAAGTAACATACACCACCCTGTTTTCCTGCCTCACTTGTTTGTACCTCACATGATTAGGACAATTGGTCTTTTGGGAGGACTTTTCCTGTCACCACTCCTATTAGAGTAAGGCAACAAGTGGCTACGTCCCTTTTTATTTGATTTAAGAGGGTAATTCAAGCCAGTGTTCTTTTGTATACACATACAAATGTTTACATATACAACACAGAAAAATCAACAATGCCACAAGGTTTGACATTACATAACACATAACGAAGCATACAGTATTTCTTTAACAATTGTTTCAAAGAATTCTAAAAACTGCAGCCTAATGTTGCTGCATCTGGAGCAGGGGTGTCAAACCATAAAGACCATAAATGACCTCGAAGGCCCGGTTGTGGCAGTTAATAAGGTTTCTGCATTGCTTTGATTAGTCATTTATGACTTATAATCTCTAGAGGGTCACATACCGGTAAATAGTTATGGTGGCGCGAATTTGGCCCGCAGGCCTTGAATTTGACAAATTTGATCTAAAGTATTTAAAATATGTTCATATGAATTAAGTATGGCTCCTTTAGGTTCAGCTGGGTTTGGAATGGCAGCAGCCTTTTCCCAATTTCAGTTTGGACTTTAGGTACAGTGAAGAGAATCACATCTTGGGAGCTTTTTTAGAAGAATGCAGGTCTGTAAGTAGGATAGCAGGACACCAAAAACAGCTTTGTAAGTAAATATATTGCATTGTCCAAGTTCATGGGAGGACAAAAAAAGCCATACCACCAGCCAACCATCAACAGCATGGACGTAAAAGCCGTATAACTTGGTGATGAACACACTGTGTCCAATGCATCTAGTGTGAAAAAGCAGGCAAATAAGTAACTATAGCCCAAGAGACACCTAAAAACAGAAGTGACAACTATGTTTTTCTTGCTTAAAAAAAAAACTAAACTTGATTTGAAAAAAAACCCAACTAATTTCAGCTTCAATCTTTCTTAGCCAGCTGGTGAATGTGTGGCATAAAGAAGTGCAAGCATCATCAATCAAAATTATCCTTTGAATGAGTTGAAACTTTTAGTTTCAACAAGGTACAATGAACACTGTTGAAAGCTTGTTGCAGCTGGTGCAGTGCCCAAGCAGATGTAGAGGCAGCACAGTACATTACAAAATTACCAACATTAAAAAATAAAGAGTCTGTTTTTATGGTTGCTCTGTAATATTTTATACTCAATCATTAAAATTACATTTAACTGGTTGGTGGTGTTGTATGTACAAGCATACTGCGTAGAATACCAGCTACTATTGGGTATAGTATTGTATTTGATCTTTTATCTTATATTATCTTATCTTTTTTTTTTGCTTACTTTTCTGTTTTTCTTGTTCTTGAGCTTTGGCAACGCACACATTTCCCCTTGTGTGTTCAATAAAGTCCTATCCTATTATTTTACCACTTTACTTTGCAACAATTTTAATCACATGATGATAATGACTCTGACTGTCCCTTCATCAGTGACAAAACATCCATAGAAACATTTTGTTAAGAGAAATTGTCCGCAGTATCCTGCATTTCTTATTGTTCTTGAGTATGTTCTTCTGTTCCTGCCAAGAAAACATCTAGTGAACAATGAAGTTAGGAAGATCCGATTTCAAATAATTCATAATTATTATCAGGAGAAATTCATTTTTAATGAAAAGATATAACTGGAATTCACATTTTTTAGTAATTAAGAAACTCTATGACTTATGTCCTGGAATCTTTTGCATTCGAGAATGTTTCAGACTCGTATAAAACGGTGTAAAAAAATCTCCCTAACAGAATTGTATTGTTTGATATGGAAAACTTTGACCTTGGAAATATGAAAAATTACATGACATTTTAATTTGTTCATAATTTATGGGACTTCTAATTCCCCCAAATCCAAATTTTTGTATGAAAAGCACAACTCCAATGCCATTTTTGCTTCTTTTAACATTTATATAGAAAGCCTGACACTCAAGTGTTCAAATTCTAATACTACTAGTCATTGTAAAAAAACAAACATACAAAAAAACTCTCAACTCAATACACAAAGCGATTGACAACAATAACAACAATGTGATATCCATGTAGCAATGGTTTTTACACCACTCGTGTGAAGTAGGATATAAAAGTGTTTGATGACATAGTTGCAAGCAACGTGTTTCAACATGAGGACATTAGAAAACCTGATGGGTCAGGTATTATTAACTTTTAATTTGTCTTCTCCTTTTGCCAACAACAGATAAAACTGGTGGCAAGAGAAGGGTGATAAAATTATCCCCACTTGAAAAAAATCTGTTTGGAATGCAAAGCTTATTCCCAAAAGTGAATTATGGTTTTCAGTGGTAAGTCTACCTTTATTATCCACACAAACTGCTAATGAAAACTCACTGTATGACAGCAATAGATGAATCAGAATTATGACTATGTGCCTCTTTCTCTTTTTTCCTTCTGGCTTTTGCACGCACATGCACACACATTCCTGCAATTAATATCCGGCTCTTTCTTACTCTCTGAAGCTATGCACGAAGCAGAATAGAGAGCTGACCTCAACTCCTTTCAAAAAGAGCCTCTAATCCAGCATTCTTAACTTGATTATAAAGTGTCAGAGGGATCAGAGAGACACTGTCACCTGTCATCTGTCAGACTGATGGAACAAATCTCTGTGCTCTGAAATCCTGCCAGACATAAAGGGAAAGCAGACGAGGAGAGACAGCATGCCTTTCTACACATAGAAGCAATCCCAACTTGTATTGTTTGTCTGTTGTATCATATCTGCTGAGTCCTGTGCTCATTTTCCAGCAAACAGCATTTGAGAGCAGACATTAATGAAAAATTGACTCTACACAAATTTTTTATTTTTTTTTTATTGCACAAATTCCCAGTAAAAATCCTCAGGCCATCTTTACACAGAGAGCAGACAAGTAAAATTTGATAAAACTGTCATGTTTAATACATTTAATTTAATTCATTTAATTAATTTCCCTTGCTGAATTAATACAATATTATTGAATTTCAAATGAATTTGAATTTCAAACCAATGCAGTTAGTATTAACACTTTTACCTAATGTTCTGTGTTGGAAACGCAAAATGAAATCAAAAATGGATATTTATTAATTCCTTAAAAAATATTCCTTGCACCTTTATTTTTGTATTTATTTATCCTTCATCAAAATGTGACTTTGCTGTATAAATGAAGCCCTCAGGATACCTCGATGGCTGAGCCGTGTCTCTGCTGACCTGAAAGCGGAGAACAAGTAACCACCACCCCTGCAGCCCTTAAAGTTAATGTGTTAACTTGCCCCCTCTTCCTTTCACTCGTTCCTGCCTGGCTCGTTGTTGAAGGCAGGATAGAGCGGGATTCAGCAGTGATTCTTTAAAAGCCATTAAGGACAGCGCACAGACAGGATACGGGTAGTGAATAGAGGAAAGCAGGGCAGGGCTGAGGACACTGTTACTCTCGCTAGTGACAATCCCCCCGCCTCTCCCTCCTCTCCTCACATACACATTCACACACTGTTATCTTCTCCACACAGCACTTCCTATGGCCCCACACATATTCCAGCTAGCCACTACTCTTAGCTGTGCCAAATCATGTCTCACACCCCTTCTGACCCAAGTGTGGGATGAACAGGGCTGGCAATAACACATTTTTCACTTTTTCTGCCCCTGCTATCTCTTTGTCTGACACCTTATCTCTTGTTCGGTCTCTTTGTTTTAATATTTGTTTTGCCCTTTCTCACCTCAGACCCTCCGTCTCTTGTGATGGTAGTCATCTTTTTCGTACAATGTGTACAGTGATGAACCGGAAAAGCCTCTGTAAAAGCAGAGTGGTCCAATACACAAACTGGCGCACCGTCTGGGGCCTCTGGGTCACAGAGTTATAAAAAAAAAGGAGGTCTGCTGAGTTGAGATCGTGGCCCTGTGGCGTCAAACAGAAGCTCCACCTCTATGTAACGAGGGCCTGTGAGGGTGGAGGTGGTCATTATCAGCAGTCTGGACTGGGAATGATAGCTAAATCACCCCTATTCACTGGAAAAATATTTCATCAGATATATGATAATGCTAGTTTTCCACGATTCATTCCACCCTGGTGTTTTCACTTATAGCTGCTTGTGGCAGAAGTTAAACAAAAACAAAACTTTTGTAGAGAAAAAATTGAAATCCTAAGGGAAGGAAACACACAAATGTAAATATATATATTTGTATGTGTATATATATTGTGAAGCTTTTTTTCAACCAGTGAACATTTTCTCATCTAATCAATGACATTCTTTGATTTATGTACAAGATGTTTTGTTTAAGCCAATAGCTAGAACTTCTTGCTTTTGTAAACTCATGTACAACTTTTAATGTTAGGATTTTGCTTGGACAAAAAACAAGAAAAAAAACAAAATTATCCACAGGGCTTTAAGCAAATACAACCTTAGATGAACAACATCGTAATGATATTTTATACTCTATACTCCTTTCTATTCGTTTTTTGACATCATTGTTATTGATTGGCATCGCTGACGCTGTAGACCTTGACCCCTCCATCGAGTAATCATAAACTCTTGACACCATTGACCCTGTAAGTATTTGGAGGCTCTTCCGTTTCACTCTCCTCTGACACTACTCTCACGCTGGTTCAATTTAGACAAAAAAGCTGGCTGAGGTGTCGTTTGCCAAAGACAAATATAAATATAGAACTCTCCTCATTGCCGGCAGTTAATCAGGATCATTTTTCCCTCCTGCCTCCACGTGCTGTTTGAAGGTGTTGCCATAGCAACTAATCTTGTTTTCTCAACTGCACCACTCTCGTTGACTGAAGTTGCACTCTGGAGCTTGCAGGGTTTAAGGAAATCAGTTGGAGAGAACCACACTGCAAGGCATGATGGTAGTTTTATCACCCAGATGTAGACTGTACTTAATCCAAATGTGTGATTGTAAGGTGTCGTGGGAAAATCTGTATGGTTGACAACATTCAAACTGAAATATATGCAAGCAAAATACAAATATGAAAAGAAAGAAGTTATATTGCAGGTTTAGCTGGACACCAGTCCAAATGATTATCACAAGAAATCCTGTCTCAATCATGAGGATACTGTCTGCTACATCTCACTTGGCTGTCAAACAGGTTCTTAGAAAGATTCAATACAGACTCAATACAGTAATACTCTCACAAGAACACATTGGAGAAAATCTGTTGGAAAAAAGGGGGGTGGGTAAGTGATGATAAGATGCGCTGACAGATATAGCAGCTGACCGGATCACATCCTGTAAACATGTGGACACGAGCTGCCGCAGTCCGCCAGATGCAGTAGAAATGACTAGAACATCAACTGAAAGGTTTTGGTTCAGAGAAACTATAAAACCTTCATCTATAAAGCATTTGTTACCGCGGTTTGAGCAATCATCTCAATATGTGATAAGTTTGTCTCCTGTCATTGTCTCATTTCCTGTTTCCTAAAATAAGGATCCATGTTTCTTTTTATCCACTACTTATATGGCAACCGCTTAAACCGACTGGATGAGGACACTCATTCCAAAGCTATTTGTCAAATGACTAAATCAGTGCAATATGTTGCCTCGTTCGTCTGTTTTCAATGTTTAGTGGTCTGGGAAATGTTGTCACATGCTCAGACAACATTCTTAGCTACTACTGTGTCAGTCTGTGCTGGCACAATGCCTGTGAATTGTGCAAAGCACCGTTTGGTGGTGGGGAGTAAGGTTTTTACTTAGAAATGTTGCCCCTTTACCTTCTGTGTGGATAGTGACCTGTCTGCACAAAATCTCCCACTAGGGTAATACTGCAATCTGTTTGTGGTTTGCAGCTGGATGCAGGTGATGGACCTCAGCTTTTTAGCCTGGACCACAGCCGTGTAAGTGGGACTGGAGGACATATGAGGCCAACAGGCATCATACAAAGCCTGTAAATAAATCCTGCAAAGAAAGTGGACAATATTTAATATCTGAACTGTTGTAATAAATAAGAGATGATCTGATATACAGTATCTGCTCAGTGTGTCAAAAGAGGAGATGGCGCCTTAAGAGATCTAAATGAGCTTTGGAATGCTGATATTGCAAATTGAAATGAACTAGGTGAATAACAAACCGTCAACAGTTCGGGACCTGTTTCTCAAGGTGCGTCGGTTTGGTCTGTACATTAGGAAGGAAGCAATTGCAGCATGTTTTTTTTAGTTTTTTTTTTAAACAACCTCTGCTTGGTTTGCTCAGGACCAGATTACTATTTATATTTGCGTTTTAATGGCTTCTTGCTAGGGTGTCAAACCGTTCATAGCAGGGGTTCCCTCTACAAACAGTAAGTGTGAATGCTCTTTTCAGATTTGTTTTCTTATTGAACGTTTTGTCATTATATTCTTTGATTCTCAGGATGGTAAAAACATTTCACTTCATTTTTTGTTTTGTTTTTGATTTGTTTAATTTAAGATCACTGAATGTAAAACATTGTTTTTTTATTTTAATTATTCAAGCTTTATGACAGTATAACTTGTCAGTAAAATCTATGAACACACAAGAGTATAAAATTAAAGTACATTTCTTCCAGGTTATCCATCATCCTGGTGAAAATTAAATCTAACAGTTGATATTACGCATAATAAGAATGTTATGACGGACAGCCAAACAAGTAAACATTTGATCTCCTGATGTTACTCAGCACATTCTGCAGGGGCAGCGGCTCTTTTACTGTCTAACACACAGACAGGTGGCAGCAGAGAGCTATGAGGCTGCAGCAACGATGCCCCTGCATCCAGCTACACAATTAAGATGTAGGTGTCTGCTCGTCCATGCCAGCTCCATTTGGGTATCACTACTCAGAATGTCCAGAAGGTAAAAAAGTACTTGTCGCGAGCAGATGTGACACATAAAAAAACCCCAAAGAAATTCAGCAAACAAAGGATGAGGAAAATGATGTCAGTCATGGGATCAAACGCTGGACAATACAGTAAGTTATTATATTTTTATTTTGTCTGTTTAAAAAAAAGAGAATACAAGAAATGTGACAATATTAAATACGAGGGAATAATGTTAATAATTGAGCTGAAGCCCAAGCAAGGACTGATAGAGATAATTGGTATGAATGATCTCCCTCATGATTCTTTCCCTCTGTGTGTCTCGACTGCGGTAGGGACATAACAAATGTTTTGTCAGGATTCTTGCTGTGGTGTCAGCGTTTTGGCACAGGGGAGTGATTTAAGGAGGCATGACGAGCTCGCCATGCCCCCCACGCCTGACCGTTCCAGTCTGCCCTTAGAGTGTATGCAAACAAATAAAACACCCCAACCTTTTTAATTAGCTTCAGGGCAGAGATTGACAGGTTGTAGTGGCAGTGATAGCACAGTAACCAGCTATTACTCCAAATATTTGGTGCGTTGCACAGTTAACACCGTCAGCATGGGATCTGGTGGCAGACTAAATTACCTTAGTCTTAGTCTTCCTTTCTTCTTCTTTTTTTTTTGACTGTAATTTGCCTGACGACTTGCTCTGTGGCACCTTCAACGGCAGAGCAATAAATTATGATAGGGCAGAAGCAGTTAATGAGAAATAACTGAGGTCATAACCTCAATTTTTGCCAGTTTAATGAGCAGACCCAATGTTTCAAAATGCTTTATTGTGTGACAGCTCACCCTCACGCTGACACCTCAAAACAATGTTGATGTTGACCATAAGGTTACAAAGTTCAGCCTAAATCACTGAGCTGCAGCCTGAGCGAACAAAACACATCAGACCATTATATATTTTATCTTTCTAATTAAGCAGGGGATGATAACATGTCTCTGGAAAAAAACAACTTTGATCAGCTCTGCTTTTTGTGTTCACAGAATTTAAGCTGTAAAAGATTTGATACAACATATACTTGATTTGCTTCAAAGTAGTCATTTAATTTGAAAATGAATGCATTATTTATACTTACCCCAATCCTTTTGCTGTTATAGTTTCTTTCGATTGTGCAATCACTAATAATAAATGTTTCTCACTGAAACACTGTAATTCTTCAGTAATGCATATCTACAAGCTCTTAGAGGTTTATTACACTGTCGGTTTTGGCCCAGCATCAAAGGCAAGCCGGGACAGATGAAGAATAGAAATTCCATGACATGTGTTAGTTATCACATTTCACTTCAATGGAAATCCTGCAAATGTCTCTGCGAACAGCACATTACTCGCTCCAACAATTAACGCCACTGTTTTCTCTCAGAAACAATATTTTCAATCTGAAGGCCACCTAATGTGATATTTGTTATAAGAAAGCCACTGCAATCATTTCCAGTTTGATGATATTATATGTTATGTTATGCTACTGGACAAGTAAAAACACGCAGCTTCCTGATCTTTCCCCAAGCTGAAACACTGGCATCTTTTATCATGTCATACTCCAAGAATGATCTCTATATTTTACTAGCAGGGAATAAAGATTGAAGGTGTACCAAAATAATGATATGCTGCATTTTCTGGTGATTTAATAATTAAACCACATTTAATAAATCAGCTTTGAATAGCATTATTGTTCTTCACATACCCTGATCATGACCCTGGATTTCTGTGCTCAGGGCCATGAGAGCCATTATTTACAGGGCGACTATGCATGCGCATATCTGACTGTGATGGGGCTTGTGTTTATTTAATGCAGCTTAAATGATGGGGTTAAGGCCTACTGCTTCCTCTGCTATATGTAATTATAGGAGGATTCCTCATGTGCACATAACATTTGACAACTCTGTTGAACTATTCTCTATTCGTGGTACAAATTATATATATATTCCCGGATATTCTGCATCGAGTGTGGGAGCTTTTATTTTTTGTCCACGAACAATTAAAATCCATTTATCCTTTTCAAGTCCAATTTAAACTCTCCTGTATTTTAAATGAGAGCAGTTTTACATTTAAGTGCCAGGAGGTCTTAACTTTTCCCCTTTTCACTTTTAGGTGACATGTTAAGCTGAGATCCGTCTCCACAAAAGCCGGACTTGAGTGTCGCTTGTGGACGGGGAGGACGCTGATCCGGCCTCAGTTACATGGTTTTAGTCAATGTCAATTGTACGTATGTGATCTATTTATGGCGTTCCTGTCATTTCTGCACAAACCAGAAACAAGAAAGGAATTAACTGTGGCCTCGGGAAGTATGTCGACAGCCTTAGGTGTAGGCTACAGTATGTGGGGGTGGGGTGCGCTTCAGCACAGCACCACGGCACCCTGCACTGAGCCATAACAAGGTAAGTTTGAGTACAAGCGTTGTAGATTATAATTGTCTTTTTCATTTCAAAGTAAAGTTGTTAAATTGATTAAGATAAATTTGTTATTTTGAAAATAAATCAACCAGAAATGTGTATTTCTAGACCAGACGACTAATATTCAATACACATAATTCTAATTTGCGTGCAGAATTAAAGAGGTTGCAAAATGCAAAATGTTACTTTTTTTCCACAAAAGATGAAAGTTTAAATTATGAGCCAATTAAAAAATATATACATAACAGTTTGCTGGCTAAAAAATATAGATGTTCCGTCAAATGTGTGTTCAAAACAATTCTTCCATTATTGATATTACAATTTTTAAATGCTAGACTGTTTGAAATGCTAAAAGTTTCTTTAGTATAATAGTGATCTAAATAAAATGATCTATACTATATTTTTCTGCTTACACTAATGTTTTGTGGGAAACATTTAAGATTAAATTGATTATTTCATGTACTTTTCGTCTTCAACACAAACATCACAATGGAAACAGAACACCAAGAGAAACATCAGAAATTATGCATTCCTCAGTTGGCCTAATTGTGCTGCTGCTTCAAATCCTTTTTCTTAAAGTCTATTTTCATTTTCAAAGTTTCCTTACTTTTCTTTGCTGTGTGTAGCTGAGAAAGTTAAACACGGCAGAAACACAGGATATTAAAAACAATGCAATTAATTCTGTTCAGCAGATTGACTTATTGTTAAATCACTGGTTCCCTCATAACGGCAACAATAGACATTTCTCATAACAAACCACATTCATTAAATACGTATTTCTTGGTCCTCATTTACAGTAATATAAATATTACAAACAGTATTATTGAACATGTGTATGGGCATTTGTGGAATTTAGTGTAATTAAATTTAAGGCCCAAATGTTATTGTGACACACTCATAGCTATTGATTTTTGAGAAGTATTATTTAGTCTTTTTGTTTTGTGTCTCTATGAGACACTGTAGTATATTATCCTTTAAGTGTATTTTTCCTGCCGTGTCAGTAATGATTTTTAAATGTATTAAAATGCACAGTACACATGCGTTCCTTCCCAAAAGGTCACCGTTCTGTGAAAAATACTGCAAGAAGAACATAAAGGTGTCGAGCTCATCCTACTATTTACTTGTGTATAAATTTGAATGTGTGTGGCTGTTGTTAGGATCTGTGTGTGTTTTTATGTGGGTTCATTCCTCTACTTGTGTCAGAAAGAATTATAGAAATTATAGCGTGAGAGGCGGGACGGAGAGTGTCAGCATGGGTGAATTTATGAGCATGTAACAAAGAATCTCTGAGATAGACATGCTAAACAGAGACTGCTGGCTTCACACACACACGCATCTCTTCAGATTTGATCTCCCTGTAAATGCAGAATGTGGCAATGTAAAGGCAAGTTGCGAAATAAATCACTAACCCTCATTTGTGGAATATCAGCTGCTTATATCTGCACACTACCTTGAACACAGAGGACTATCCTTACATAGAAAAAAAAAAGTATACTGTCAACAACTGAAAAAGTAATAGTCCAGGCAAAGTCCGTTTTATTTTTACAGTTCAAAAACACGGGTCATAAATTTGCCGCAGACCTGCTATACTTAGACTTTTGGTTCAGATAAAACCCCTCCTTCCCTTTTTGGACTTTTTATGGAGATTTTTCCTCTTCCCTGACAGAGGAGAACGCTGTCTGCTGGACGAAACCAATCTAGTACTATCTGATGTCAGGTGACTTTTTCTGGGAACAAGCATTGTACATGGTGATATGGAAGACTGGGCTTGGATGAGGTTCTTCACTCCCCCCTCTTCAGTTTTGTTTTGACTAGCATGCCAGCTCTCTGACTACCAGTGAAGCGCCGACACCCCTGGAGTGGATTCTAAGCATACCAAGGATGAGATGCCTTTGAAAGGACAGATGTTCCTGGGTTTAACCTGCCTCCTACCCAAACCGCTACTCTCCTTCCATTGTATATTTGCTTTTGCTCTATAAATAACTGGCTGGTGTAAGTCACACAAAAATGTAACTGATGCTCAACTGACCTCTAAGCCCCTCATCTTTGGGAGTGAAAGAAGCAACAGAGGTTGAAGAATAGCTGTCTGATAGACAGTCTTAGTAAATGGATTTGTACGAAGGGATGTAGTGAACACACCCGTTATGTCCACAAGGACGAGTCTCGATGTCGGGGCTGGGCTCAAGCCAGTTCAAACACAATATTCACAAATACATAGACCTTCATCCTGCATCCTGGTGGCCTTTTTAAGAAGAATAAAGAATATATATATATATATATATATATATATATATATATATATATATATATATATATATATATATATATATATATATATATATATATATATATATATATATATATTATTCCCCACAACATATGTAAAAAAAAAATGTAGCTGAAAAGAAAAGAAAAAGAAAAGAAAAAGAATATCCTAAAATACATTGCGTATTTAAAAGTGAGATTGTTTTAAGTCGTTTTGCAAGGTCCTCTAGACTGCATAGCGTTTGCCCCCTTGCTGTGGCTGCAGGGATGAATGGATGATTGTTCGTTGGCCCTTGTGACGACTCTCCTGGGGCCCATCAATTTAGCGAGGCTCCTGGAACATCAGGTCATGGCTAACCAGGCTCTGAGGCTGCAGCCTGGCCTCGCTGTGCGGATTCTGCCCCAGTTACAGCTCAGGACCTCCAGGGCGCACAGCTGAGTCCCTTAAAAAAGGCCCAGCTGAATGGTTTTAGAAACAGTGCAGCTCGTCTTACCCTGCACTCACCCTCCACTGAGAACAGAGCAGATATCAGATACTTTGTTTTTTTACTTCATATGTTCATGTTTGCTTGCCAAAGCCCCTGGAAACCATATTAAAGTATGTGTTCCACAGTTTTAACCAACAGGACTCTTCGGTTGAAGATTTTGACCAAAATTTCCATCATCCTCTCACTTTCCTCTTCTCACTCTTTTCGCCGCAGCTCTGTTTCCCCATCTCTTCCCCATCATGCTCACACACATCTTAATTTTCTCTCTTTTCCCTCCTCCAGCGCTGCAGCGTTGTATCAATTACAGTTGACCACCAGTCAGGTGGGTCTGCGGGACATTTTAGAACAGAGAAGGACAGCCAGATTGCTGTGTACCTCCAGCCTGCTCCCAGACTCCAGCCCCAGGCCCCGCTGAGGCCTTGTCCCGGGCAGCTCAGAGAGACACCTGGCCAAACCGCAGAAACACTTCCAGCTGCAGACTGCCTGATGCTCGCCACGGAGAGTATTCAGGCCAAAGGTGGAGGAGCTCACCGGGAACTACTACATTACCGCTGACATTTCTTCTGGCTTTTATCCATTTAGCTTTTTGTTTCACTCACAGAACCAAGAATCTGTTCACATTAATAGATAGAGTTTTTTGCTCTGTGCTAACATTTACAATGTGTCACAATAAAAACCACTTTCCCGCTAAACAAAGCTGACTGCTAAAACTGTTAAACAGCTCTCCCTTGAAGTGAAAGTGGAAGAGCACAAACTTAGGGGGGCGAAAAAAGGCAGAAGGAACAACAGCTCCCTCTTCTCTCCGACCAGCTGACATGAAAGACCACATTATGTCTGAGATTAGAGGCAATTACACTGGGAGTGCGCTTTAAGACCTTTGTTTGCCAACATGACAGGAGGGAGCAGGGCTGTAATTTGATGAGGGGGCTGCGTGAGTGAGAAACGCTGCATGGCAGGCTCCCGGCGGGCAGCAGCAAAGAGAAGCCTTTGTCCACAGCGCAGACATGGCAGTTGGCAGAAATATGAATATTTACAGGAAGATGAATTTATTTGTGAATTAATTTCTTTGCAGAAACATCATTATATTTACGATGGAAAGAGCGGTTCGGGCCAAAAAAAGAGACTTTCCAGTCTACAAGGAAATACTTTCATCTCTGCCTTTTGCTCCAGATGACACTTCAAAAGCCGCTATCTATTGTTCCAGCATTTATATTAATCCTAATGCCACAATTGTGCAGGTTCATTCAAATGTCACAAATACTGTAAACACATGATTCAGCCTGAACCTGCGGTCACACAAAAGCAACATACCAGATTTTCAAGACATGACATCTCCTGCATTCTGGCCCGGAGCATTGTTCGAGCGCACTGAGAGTTTCAGGACAGGAAACGAGCAGCTTGTTCCAGACCGAGCGGCAGAATGGAACACGTCTTTATTTGAGGGAAGTCATTCCGTTGATATATAAAACACCAAAGCAAAGTTTCCTTCCCCCTCACTTTCCTGGTGCTATCCTCTTCAAAAGGATAGGCTCCTTTTGACTGGGCTCACATGCACACACGGGACCAGAAGAAAAACAAACAGAAGCCATTTAAATATCAACCAACCTGACTTCTGTTTGAGGAGAGGGGCTACTGCGCAGCTCAGCCCGAGCTTGCCCAGCGGGCTGATGTGAAGCCTCCCGATACAAAGCAAACTGAGAAACAATAAACAAATAGCACATTGTAGTTTTGTAATATTAAATATGTGTTATTTTTTTAACTGTAAAAGAAGAACACATGCATCACCAAATTCTGAAAGTGTTATTCACAAAAGGCAGGAATCCTTTAACTTTTGATTATTTGTCGTTCAGGATCATAACATTTCTGAAGTCTTGACATGTGGAAAAGCGATTACTTTGAGAAAACCATGAATTTGTAGTGGGAAATATTCAACCACACCTGCAAATAGCTCCATGTGTCTGTCAAAGACAAAGAAATACTTTAAAAATACTGGAGAATAAATGTTAAAGTAATACAAAAACAAAAACACAAAGATGTCAGGTGCAATAATGCCACCTGAAGCCATTGTCATTATTGAAGATATAAATCAGTCTTCATATAAAGATTGTTGGTCAACATTTTTAGTAATACGTGGGTCCTACATTTCACACGTTTGACTTTTTCTTCTTTTTGGCCAAATCAAGGGTGTGTGAGAGGAGGAAGAGGACCACCTATTAAAGTGAAATCTCAGGCGTGATGGATGGGAGCCTGTTGAAGGGGAGCAGAGCAGCCTGCTTACACCTCAGGGGAGTGGGATGATGAACAACGAGGGGAGGGGACGGGGGAGAGGGGGTGGTTAGGGGGAGACTTCACAAAATCCAAACTCACACCTCTCTCTGAGGGAAATGGAGACCTCCCATGCTGTCTGATTATGAAATTGCTTTGACTTCATCCTCCGAAGTACTTTTGCCTGTTTTCCCTCAAATCTTTTACTTTCATCTCAAATGTTCTGGTAGAAAAGTATGTGCCCCGAGGACATTAGAAATATGTTAGAGGGGTTTACTTGGCTTCCAGGCGTTTAGATCACAACAGTAGCTCTGATAGTTAGGATTTTTGTTAAATAGTTTGCAGATAAAAGCAAGAAAGAATTAAAAAGCATGGTCAGTCAGTATGGTCTTATATTTTTATTGTACTGGCTCTAACGCTTGGCCTGTATGTTTCAATTTATTGCTGTAAAATTACTATTTTTGGAACCACGTGAATCTTTTATAAAAACAAACATGAACTCTCGGTGCTCCAAACATTTAAATCCCAGCTAAAATCAAAAATAAAGCTTAAATACGCATGCATGCATTGTGTGTGTTCATGAGTTCAAATAACTATCTAAGGATCACCACATGACGACGAAGAAATAAATGGTTCACACAACACATTCTCATGACCAATAAACTTGTGGAAGTCAGCTTTGTATCTTTATAAAATCATTTTTTTTATCCTCAAGTGACATTTTCGGACAATAAACCTATAAAGAGGCAAATGGAGCGGCTGCAGCTTTTGCGGTTTAATGCTTGGTGTGGAGGAATTACTGCCGTAGTAGTTCGCCTTTAACTGTCAGGAAATGACCCATAATCTGCAAGCGTTTGACTGCTGCAGCATTCCTGTGAAATGAGACAAGTTGAGGTAGATTAGGGGTTGGGTAATTAGCTCATTAGTCAACATAAACACATGGCAGGACTCCCCCATTTCTATACACCCTGCCACCCCCCTCACTGCCCACAGCTGGTGGCGAAAGTAAGTTCTCACAAACACACATGTACACACACAGGCACACACACACAGCTTCTCTCTCACACATACGTACCTGTGCAGATACATGCAGACACACACTCTGCACCCACACCACTCCATCATTAATTCCACTCCTTTCTTCTGCAGTACTCCATTTCTTTGAATTATGTTTTACATTTTTTTCTGGCCTCATCATCTCATCTGTTCTACTTTGCTCCAGACAAGCCACTCTTTCATATTGCAGCCCTGGGGGCTGAGGGCCAGCAGCTTTTCACCAGCACCTCAGAGCTTATCTGAGCACTTTATCAGCCTGAGGGAAAGACATGTGGGTAAAGCTCCTTACTCGTCTGCTCTGCAGCTCTGAACAGCAGCAGGCTGTCAGCAAACAAATATTTGTAAGCCAGGGCTCAGAAGCGTGTGCCTTCTGACAAAGAGAGCAGCTTTATTGCTCTTGTGTTTCAGTGTCTGGTTCTCTGTCTCTCTGTCTCTCTCTTTCTGTGTGTGTGTGTGTGTGTGTGTGTGTGTGTGTGTGTGTGTGTGTGTGTGTGTGTGTGTGTGTGTGTGTGTGTGTGTGTGTGTGTGAGTTCACGCGCAAAAACACAGTTGTGCAGCAAGATACACTGGTCAGCGCACAGCCTTGGATATTGCATAAGGGACAGATGCTTGAAGACGGGCCTTGGACAGCTCTTGACACCTCCAAAATAAGGCACATTTTTTTTCCTCCGGTTGGTTTTTGGACCTCCTGGTTTGTCCTCCCCTCCTCTCCTAGCCACCCTCCTGGAAATCTGTATTTTTTTTTTTTTTTTTTTTAATCAGTTGATCAAAACATATATGAAATATTAAATTTCAAATGTACCACACTGGTGAAAACCTTCAAGAGAGAATGTGAACCCACAGAACCCACATCGCTTTTGCACCTCGACTTCAGGGCACAAGCAACTTTTCATTCCAGAACAGGACCGGGTGTGTTTGCTTCAGTGCCAACAGAAACAGAAACCCTCTTTGATGGTATTTACTGTTAAAATGTATGAATGAACATTTGTGGGACTTTTCACTGTGCAAGGCTTGTTGAGAAGCAGGCCAGCCAGGAAGCAGTGCACCTTGATCATGTGGCGCTCCAGAGGTTTTGGAGGTGGAGCAAAACGATGACAGAGAAGGAAGGAAAAAGGATGAATGAAGCGAAAGAGAAAAAACTCTACATGACATCAATAAGCTGTGGTTTGCTGCCAATTTAAAATAGTAATTTGGGGTTTAGATACAGCCACTTAATCAGGAGACAACACAGCTGATGAATCCATCCATCATCGCCTAGGGCGACAGTGCGCATAGTGATCCACATCATTTTCTGGGTAATTTAAAGTGAAAACACACATTGAGCCCTCACCTCAGGTTTAGCTTCAGAGCTATAACTTTTAGATTTAGAACTAAAGAGAATCACTAATTTGTTTCATGGGTTTGGATTTAATTAATTTAAGAATTTCAATTTCTGCACCTATTTATTTACCATATAAATATTTGTGGGCCAACTACTTATATATTCTGTAACTTTCAACAAATGCATTTACATATAATATGCATTAAGATTTATTAATCTATGAGATAATAAGTACATAAAAATATATAAAAAACTGTTAAATCACTTTGGTCAGCACCAGGATTAGTAAATGCACTACACTGCAAAAACAAAGAAAAAAAAAAAAAGTTTTAAGAACATTATCTATTTTGCTAGTTTTAAGAATTCTAGTCAAGTAAATATTTCTTACCCCACTGGCAGTTATTTTTGCTTAAAATAAGACAATTTGACTAGATTTAGGAATATTAGGCTTATTTCCAGAGGGGCTGTTTTTGCAGTGTAATGCATCTGTACAACTGCTAATATACACATCTCCTAACTTTGACAGTTTCAATTCTTCATATTTACATGCTTGTAAGTTTAAATACGATTTGGTGGAGTTACTATTGTATGTTTACAAAAACATTTAACTTGAAACACATAATATTTCTGGTTATACATGTGTTACAGATGTGTCACCCTATCTCTTCCATGAACCAAATATATAAAATTTCCAACAAAAACTTCTTAAAAAAAAGAGTTATTAATATTTTCACTGATTAACAGGTAAATGATGTTTATACTGGGCTTTCTCACTATTATTAACATTAGTATTATTAGCGAGAGTAAAATCAACAAACGAGCTGTGAGGGATACTACAGTGACAGTGATTGGTGAGGGAAAGTGCCACACCTTGCTCTTTGGCAGCAGGCCATGGCCTTATCAGGCTTGATGAATTACATTGACACCCAAGCTATCTTAATGACTTGTCTATCTACCCATCTCCCTTTCCTTCCTCTCCCTTTTACCCAGCCCTTGGCCTTGCTCCTCCATCCTCCCACTCTTCAAATATCCAGGGCTGTTTTCAACCATGAGGTGTGTGTATTTCTGTGTGAATGTGTCTGTATGTGCTGAACTAGATGGGAGTACTGAGCCGGTTTACAGTTTGCAGTAATGTGTGAAATATAACTGAGAGGCTTGTCATTTATTGACAGCCAGTGTCAACGGCAGTGGATGACTAATGGTAGAGGAAGAAAAAAACAGGCTATGTCAAGTTGTCTTGGAAACAAATGTGCTACAGATAAAAACATACCTGTTCTGACTTGCAGCACATCCAGATGGGAAGATACACGTGTAAAGCTGCTGTCTATTCACTTTCCTTCTTTGACCATGTGTGACTTGCTGCTGTGTCTGACTTTTGTTGGTATTAGGTGTGTTCTTTGACAAAAGGTTAAACAGACCCTACTGAGTGAGCAATGCCTGCCAGGGAGCAGTTGGCATCCTGAAGACTCATTTCCTGGTTTTTTAGGGGGGCATCCTTCCTTTTTTGGCCCCGACTTCCTCTGCTTTAACACCCATTGTTGCTTCGCAGACTCTCCAAATGTATATTAGTGGGTGCTCCATGTGGCTCTTGGACTCTAATTTGTTGGCAAATGGCAGCTAACTGTCAGTGGCTAACGGTTGTTCACACCAGGGTGAGAACACTGAGGTGACGGTTGTCAATGACCATGGCTTTAAATGGAGAAACTTATTCAGCCCAGATTTTGCAAAGTGGTGCGTCCTTGTTGGGAGGGTTTGTTAATGTTTACTCTTCTACTTGTAAATGGATCAAAATGGATGACGTGTTAGTGATAGAGGAGCAAGGCTGTTAGGTGTTGCTGTTTTAGTGAATGTAAATATTATTTTGCTGATTGCAGCAAGGTTGAAGGTGAGGAAATCACATAATAATAGTTAGGTCTTTAGTCGGGGAGAAGTGTTGCTTGTTGAGTGAAGTGGTTTAGTGGGATTTCTGCTCTGGAAGCATGCAGTAGTGTGATGGCGTAAACAGAGAAGGTCTCAGCTGGGTAAACAAACAAACAAACAAACAAACAAAAAAACATTTTTTGCCGTTTTTGATGAAGAAAAAGGACATTTAAAAATAAGACCATTACTGAATAGGGCTCAAGACTGGAAACTCAACCAGTATGTAAAACACATCTGTGATGAGATCGGAGAACACAGTGGTCGTCATTAATGCCATTTGTGATATCCGCTGTAAGGTATACAGCTTATATATACATTTGTACAGTCTGTAGTGCTTTGTCTCTATAGTTAAACACCAATGAGAGCATTAGGGGTGATGCAGAGTTTCTTATTTTTGCAGCACATGGTTCTTTAACAGCCCTGTCATTGTATTTAGCAAACAGCCAGGCATATTGTACATTTGGTTAGAAGGGGGTAGGTTGGGAACTTTTCCCAGTGCTCTAATATGCTTACCCACAGCTGAACCCCACTCGTAGTTTGCCATTGGCTGACTCACATGGACACCAATTAGGCGTGATTCAGGACTGAAATACAGCTGATGCACTTTTTTAAGTGAGGACCATTTTTTTTTTCTTTCCCTCACAGTGTCAGAATGGGTAACCGGTGTGCGGTCCAAATATTCTGGTCATAATAGCAGCTCAGTGTTCCGGGAACTCTGGGATAAAAAGTGAAAAAATATAGCGGTAAGGTTTTCTGGATAATAACTCCATCTTTCTGCATTGCAGTGCAGCAAAGAAGGAGGAGGAGTGCTCTTTCTTTTTTTCTTTTTTCTTTTTTTTTTTTCTCTGGCAGGTTTCAGAGCATAGCCTGTCCATGGAAAGCATACTCTGCACATTCTGCAGACAGGGGTCTTCAGGGAGGAAATCGAGAGGAAATTGTGCAGAAAGTGTAAAAACTCAGTCTCTCCTTCTCTTGTTCTCTCCCTCTCTTGGCTGACTTATCAGAAAGAAAGACTCCTTGTTTTCAGATCCTTTCTAATTACTTATATGTGTCCGTCAAGGGACCAGTTGAGGTAAGTATTTTAGAGAAAAACAAGATAATCAATATATGATTTAATTTATTAAATGAAATAATTGAAAACCAAAATCATCATTCACTGAAACACCTTTAACGGTTGCTAGTTTCTTATGTAACTAAGTAATTGCCCCTTTGATAAAATAATCATCACTTAACACAGTTTGCACTGGTCTTATACGTTATGTAAATGTAGTAGAACTAGACGTCTGCTGTCTGAAAATTATGTTGATTTTTCTTATAATCACAGGCTTCAGCAAAAATTTTGATTAGATATATGATAGAGAGGAGCATGAAACCTTTGCAGATGTAGGCCCCGTTTACAAAAACGGAGGCGTTTTCATGCGTTTTGGCCGTTCGTTTACACGAAAACGGAGCTCAAAGCCCCCAAAAACGATCATTTCTGAAAACTCCGGCCAAAGTGGAGATTTTCAAAAACTCAGTTTTCACGTTTGCGTCTAAACAGAGGAAAACGGAGGAAACGGAGATTTAGGCTCAGAACGTCACATTATGCAACAGAAACGTCACCAGCATCATTTGTGCGACCTGTGTTTACAATTTGTTTGGCCACCGTCAATATTTTCTTTTATTTTACCTGTTTTAAATTCTAAAGTCACACTTAAAAGTAACTCCACTTCTCTGTCACTCCAAACGAAAGACTCTCGTTCCGTCTTGGAAGTAACTGGCAGTCAAGGCTGATTTATGGTTCTGCGTTACACCAACGCAGAGCCTACGGCGTAGGGTACGCGGCGACGCACACCGTACGTAGGCTACGCCGTCGATTTAACGTGGAACCATATTATTCAGGCTCCACATGTATTGATGTGTTGATGTTTTTTTCCAGGATTCCGATTGGCGTGCATGACTTTACGCTTCTCGTTACACTGCCCCCTGCAGGTTTGGCTGCTCATAGCACCTTAACAGCGTTTTCATACGGGGCTCGTGTAAACGAGGATATTTTTGAAAACGTAGAGGTAGTAGTGTAAACGTGGCTGTAATCATCTGGCAGAGGCCATCTACATACACAGTTTGTCCCTCAAACACTGGAAGACAGTGCCTTTTTTCTGCAAGCAGTGATAAACATGGAGATTTAAGGGATGGAAATTAGCGAAGGAGGAGACCAGAAGATAAAGAGTTCATAGTTTGGGCAGTGAGATTTTGGGGGAGCTCTACCACATGCTTTCACCTGAATGTGACATTACTGAGCAGGTTCTTTGAAAAGTTCCCCAATCCCTAATGGTTGGGGCTACTTCACAGAATAAGACATTCTGGACTGAAAAACAAATGTATGGTATTTTTAACATTATGCATATATAAATATAGATAATGCATCAAAGGAAAAAATACCTTTTACAATAGATTGTACTTACTGTTTTGCTTGGAGCCAGACAGGATTGTTCTTCTGGTTCGATACACTAGATGACCATTGGCTTTTGGCCCATATGTGCTTAAATGTGTCAAGCCAGATGCATCTGTCAATCAGTCCAGAACAAATTCAGGTCACTTCTTATTCATACCATGCCAGAAATATAACTATAGTCAAGTGATCTCTTTGTAATCAAATGCTTCTGATGGGATTTCGTTAAAAAGGCTATTTATATCATTTGTTTTAGTCTGTTGCAAGTAGGCATGCGGGCGTGAAGAGCAAACAGGAAGGAAAGGTATTCATTGTCCGTGCTGGTCACTGATGAAGAGGATTTGAATTAGTGGGTTTGGAAGTTTGTGAAACAGCTAAGAGGTTAAAAATGTCATCACCCTGGACACAGGGTTAATAAAGCAAAGAAAAAGGGGAAAAACTTCAAAGAAACTTCTAAGTAGATTTGGCAGTGGGGTGCCTTGCCACAAAAGACCATGTTTGGGAATGAATGAAAAGGAGCATGTCACCGGAGGGAAACGTGGCCAGGCATTTTCTACGTATCAAAAGAAAATAACTGATAAATAAAAGGAGGATGGAGAGGTTGTAAACTTCACAGCCTGTGTTAAAGAGGGAAGAGACCCCCTACAGTCTCTGATTATTTAAACACAAGTCCAGTTTCTGCAGGCTGCATCCGAATAACAAAATCACACAAACACACACACTCATACAGAAACACAAGGTGATTTGTGCAGCAAGTGAGTCACACAAACATGGTTAGGATTAAATGTAGCACACAAGATTGGCCGCTGTTTGATTACAATTATTCATGATATATGCAGTACTGCCGTACTACTTCCCGGAGACGTTTTTGGTTGAATAAAGCTCCAAAAGACGATACTCTAAACAATTTTCTTCAACACACAACATCAAAATGCCGTTGAAAGTGGGTGAGTGTATTTGTCAGCATAATCAGGAGCACACCAGAAAAAAAGACAAAGGTTTACGAAAGAAAACACAGTCACGTGCAAACACTCAATTTTGTGAGGTATACCAACATATAGTAACATCTCTGAACCACGTTAAATAAAAAAATAGCTAGTTATACGCAGAATAAGCAGAACCTGTTTCTACTTAAATAAAAATTAAAAAATCACTAACTAAGGTTTTCAACAGAAAATGATGATATGCCAAAAAACTGTAGGCCGCTGTGATAGTTGGCAATTAAATAGTTCCCCTGCGGTAACAGTGCCTGCATATCTAAATGTGTGACTGTATTCAAGAAAGCCAGGCTCTGCAACAAAAGTAGCACCGAGGGCTTTGCCAGTCAGCTTACTCGCTCGAGTTACTGATACATTTTACTTTCCAACCCATGTGTTTCAAATGTGTCAAAGAATAAGAAAAAAGCAACATGGATTTGGAGGAGGAGCACCTGGTAAAAACACACTGGCATGGGGAGAACATGCTGCATAAAATATGTGCAAGCGTTTAAATCAGCAGGCACATTACTACTCTGCTTCTTGTAGGTTTGTTTCTGCCATCAACTGTCAATCAGAGGATTAGCAGGAAACCATGAACTTGCGGATCATGAAACGCAAACTAAATGAAGACCCAGTCATTAACGTAATGTCGCATATCATTAATAGTGGGCTAAATGTCCACAGGCTACATTTAGATTAAGCTCTTAATTTTCAAAATGAAACCTCTGAGATTCCGGCTCATTTACTCCAAGATCGGAGAGGAAAACTTGATTGGACAATGTTCCCTTCAAGCGACCCCCCCCCCCCCCCCCCCCAACCCCCTTCTCTCTTTAAACTATTCTGGCTCGGCAAACATGTCTACACCATATGTCCTGTAACAGGCAGTCAGGGATTAATCTGTGTGTTGTGCCATGACTTCGTTAGGTCAGACAGTAATGAAGCGTACTAAGGCTCCAGATTCCTCTACAGGTAGAGAACCCGAGGCCAGGAACTTTTCAGAAACTCAGCTGATTACAAAAAAAGGTTACTACTTCCACTGTTGGCTTGGTAAAATAAACAAATATGGCATGGAAACCCATCAGTGGTAATAGAGCTGTAGGACAGACTTGGAGAACACATTATTTTCTTTCTTCAAAGGCACAAATGAAAGGGAGAGCCTTTTGCTGGATTGCAAAAGACGGAGCTGTTTTCCATGTCAACAATAGAGTTATTCATCTCTGGGAAGGTGAGCAGATCTGGGGGCCCTCACTGAATATTCGAGGAGAGGAGGAACTTAGAGCTGTGCTCGAATTTGAGAAGTGTTAATCAGGGAAAGGTTGCGTGCCTTCTGGCCTGAACCTGATTACCACCAAATGGGTGAGCAGAGGCAGCAACAGCTGGGCCTTACAACAGAGTGGGGGGTTGGAGGTGGGAGGTAATCATTGGGAGACACCACAAACTGGATTAAGGGACAAAAAGTGCAATTACATGTGGGGACTCTCTAGGGCTGGGCGATATATCGAGATTTTAATATATATCGATATATTTTCAAACACGATATGGTACGAGACAATATCGTTTATATCGATTTAAAAAAAAAAAAAAATCTTTTTTTTTTTTTTACATTTTTTTTTTAATGATTTTGATATAGCTTATTTTGTGACAAATTGACTTGAATGTTTTATTTGAGATTTGCACAAATGTTTTGTTATTTGCACAACTGTCAACCTCAGTGGAAAAGTCTGCCTGTTACTGTCTACATTGTATTAATTCCACAGTGTATTTTAATTTAATTGTTATGCAGGAAAGGGATATTTGTGTTATTTTATTCAAGAAGCATTTTTATTCTATATATGCAGGCAGTTTATTTTTATTTCATTTGTTTTATACATTTTGATATTGTGCAGACCTCTGTTAACAAAGGTACCTGTGTGACATTTGGCACGAGGCTTTGTATTAAAACTGACTGTTTTTTTAAGGGTTTGCCTCAGAAAAAAATGAAGCTAACAGAGATGCTATGCTATAATGCTTTGGGGGAAACCCCAATTAAGGCACAGAAAAAATATCGAGATATATATCGAGTATCGCCATTTAGCTAGAAAATATCGAGATATGACTTTTGGTCCATATCGCCCAGCCCTAGGACTCTCCCTAATATTAGAATCAGCAAAAAACACCAGAGAAGTTTATTCAGTTTCTTCTGTAACTTTATGGCATATTGTGTTCAGTTGTTAATTGTGGTGCAGGAAATGGGCACACTATTTAACCTTCTTTATTTCTCATGAACTGTTATCAGTTGTTGCCCTTTGCAGGTACCTCTAACAGGGTTTGTCAGTTCATAAATCCCAGCTGCAGTAGAAGAATGCAATTTTTCTCTCCCTGGATGATTGGTACTGACAGTAAGAGTGAGCCAGTGACTGTTAACACACTACATCATTTTTTTCCCCCGTCTGTCCTATCCTCATCTGAGCGCAGCACATTGCTCACCTCATGCTGCCAAGATGTCTCAACATGGTGACATCTCCAACCAAGTATGAATCTCTGTCTCTGTCTTGCTCTGCTCTTTTGTGTCTAGTTCCCTCTCGTTAGTTTTACTCCCTCTGGTCGTCAGAGATATTTTTACACAGTCCAAGTAGTGCAGTCATTTAAAGGTGAGTGGTTTTTACAAGACAATAAAAAAGGAAAACAGGGTCCATTTGGCTTCTCATGTGAGTCTTCAGTCACCTAAATGATTGGCTGTGATACATGGATGGACAAGACTGGCTTGAGAACAAATGAGAACTAATTGGTTGTAACAGTGGACACTGCATCTTTTCCTGGAAATGTTTGGATAAAAACATGTCATCTCTCAAAAGGGTCAGTTGGAGATAATGCATTTTTATCCAGCATGTTATGAGGACTTTCAGATTTCTATTGGCAGGCTGATGTCCTTGGCAGATGTTTGTATGAAAATTCAAGAAAAAAACAATTCCTACTTTTTGTGTCAATAAAGGTGTGACAATCTGTCACGGTTCATACATGACTTTCAGCTGATTTTGTCATTGTGTCACAGCCAAATATGAATTAATTGAAGCCCTCTGTGTTTTTCTGTGTAATAGAAGGGTTGTTGCAGTGTTCTCGTAATAAAAACCTTTCCCCTAAAATTGTTGTAATGAATGAATGCAACTATGAGCACATCTGTCAAAACATGAGGCTTGGCATTATTATGTGTGACGTTTCATTATGAAAAACATGACAGATCTGAATGGAAACTGTAAAAATATACTGGAAATAGTTTGTGAATTTAAGGGATCTACCTGTATATCAAAATGCTAATTTTGATTTGAACACATGTGTATATTTTTGACATTTCTAGCTTTTTGCTACATTTTGCTTTTTTAATTTGCTATTTTAATTTGCTTTCTTAGCTTCATAGCTGCAGCACACATAACTTTGGAATTCCACTCATCAGTACTTGAAAAATAGAGAGGCTTGAATTACAAACACTGTTTGTAATTAAAATCTCTAACTCTTACAGCATTAGAAGAAGAGAAGGCCCTTAATGAAAGTTTAGGCAAGATTAAGCAAAATCATTTTTTACCCAGTCACAGGAGAATAAAATAGATGACATGGCGACCCAGTAGAGGGAAATCAGATACATTTTACTGAGCACTCCTGGCTCCTGGAGCACTGACGCCACTGTGGCTTGATATTGTGTTCAGTGCTGGCAGGATGTTGGACTCTGGTTGTTACATGACAGGAGTATTGAGGGTTTACATCACTGAACTTAGTTGCTGGCAATGGTGACTTAAAAAAATATCTCGTCTGTCTATCTATTTATAGAACATTGCTGTTTAGAGTCATTAACATCTAACTTAAAAACAGCCACATGAACTACATGAGCTATTGTAGTTTGTAAACATTTATTTGTTAAAATGTATTAAAATACTTCTGTTTTCTACACTTTGGTCAGAAATACGTTCATGTTAATAAAATCAAACGTTTAGCTTCACATATGAGCCTAGGCCTTCAAGTCAGCTGAAGAAATGTACACACAATAGCAATAGTCACAATAGCCCATCATGTCTTGATTTGTTGAATTTGATTAATGACATCTTATATATATATATATATATATATATATATATATATATATATATAAATCAGAAATCACTACATCTATCAATTACACAGAAGAATTATTTAATTTATCTCATAAATAAATATTGTATCAAGAATACATTTAACTTAATTTTTCAAATAACTAGGTATCTTCTGTGCTAGGTATATCCCCATTAATGTGGCTAAAACATATCATTTTAAAAGCTATGCTTATTAATAAATATGGTGTTAAGACAATCTACAGGGAGCCCAGAGGACTGTCTGTGACCTCATAAAGATCAATGAAAGGCTTTCACAGCAAGACAAGGAAATGTAACAATGTAAGAATATGTTTGTTTTGCACTTCCTCTGACATGAAAGACACGCGGAAAGAGACAAGCCTATTCTGAGCCATTAAAGGCTTATCTTTGTCTTATTTTAAACCTGTTTATTTCTGAGCGGAATATGAACAATATTTTTAGACTAAATGAAAAGTGTCCGGGGCTTGTAAAGGAGAAATGTACTTGAACTGTGCAGATGTTTTAACACACAGAAGCACGCACACATGCCATCATACGTTATAACAATGCATCACGTATGAGGCGATATCAAAACATCCGGCTTTGTACTTTGCAACCATACAGCGACCCCTCAAAACACCTCCACCTGTGAAGTGGAGGTCCTTTTGAAATGATAATAGAAGTGAGTGAAGTGGTTGATTCTGTCATGGCTGCCTGAGGCCAGGTGAACTTATCCTTTCCTCCCTCTTTCCTGTTCTTCTTAAACGGCAGGCAGGTGAGGCAGGCAAAGCCCACTTAAGATAAGTGGATCACGTAGCCTGTATCTGAAGCCTTGCAGTCACCGTATCAGTCAGCAGCACAGACACACGGCATGTTTTTGTGTCAGACTTTGAGCTACATCACGCTGTCAAGCCATTCTAGGACAACTCTTTTCACCATAGGTTTTATTGATAGTTCACATTTTTTCCTCATTCTCTCCTATGACTATTAGAAAAATATTTTTCCCCACCTCTTTCCACAGGCTCATATTATGTGATTCAGCGGGTGCTCCAGAATGGCTTTTTAACATTTTTCTAGGATGTATAAAATCATATTTAAATCCTTATCTTTATTTCTATGTGCATTTACCAGGGATACTGTTTGCATCCCAAATTTATCTACAAACAATATGCTAAAGCATCTCCTATGAAGATAAATGTGCTTGTGCAAAAATATAACCGGGGTGACTTTTCAGAACAGGAGACTGAGATACGATGTGAGGGTGGGAAAAGTTTGTTTTGGGAAAGCTTAAGTGACCTTTTCTAACTCCCTGTCCAGAATAATTGTATTCACTGCCACAAGAATAGCAACATAATTGCATGGAATGCAAAAATCTGTGCAATTTCTTGCTTTGGTTCCTCTGAGTACTGTCAGATTTATCCCGTTACTAAGCTGTGATCCTCTGACAAATCTGTGCAAATGATAAAGTGAAAGAACGCAAGTGCGTTGTTGAGTTTGTTGAGTGACGCATGTGCACAGGAAATGAAGACAAACGATCACTTTTACAGCACAATCGAAAGAGAAAATAGAGCTTTGGTTGTATGTATTACATTCAAGTTACTGTGATTTTAACCACTAACTTCCAACTTGTTCCACCTTCTGGTTAAGTTATTTGTACTCAGAAGCCAAGCTAATCTAGATTGTGCCTGTAATACACTAGTGGAGATAGAAATAGGGGTGCTTCATAAATTAGCACGAGCACATTGTTTTTTCCTATATAAGGATCTCAGTTTGTTATCGTTAAAAACAAATGTGTTCTCTTAGTCACAACCAGGAAATCTGCATCAAGTCGCATGGAGAGAAAAGATGGACAGATCTGTGGGTGGAAATGGCATTCTTGATTTAGGGTGGCTCTTTTCCTCTGCAAGTGTTCTTGTAAGGATGGTAAAAATAATAGCACGGTGTCTTGGTGGGAGCTCTTATAACAAGAATGTTTTTGGTACGAATCCCCTTCTGTGTGGACTACACATGTTCTCCCTGAGTTTGGTGGGCTTTTGTTCGGGCACTCTGGTTTCCTCCCAAGGTCCAAAAATGTGCATGTTAGACTAACTCATTATTCTAAATTATACATAGGAGTGTGTGCGTGTGGTTGGTTGTCTATTTGTGGCCCTCTCATGGACTGGACCCTTTTCCAGGGTGTACCCCTGCCTTCCGGCAGCTAAAGAAAGCGGGGATAGGCTCCAGCAGACCCTGGTAACATCCAGTAGGACGGTTACAGATGATGGATAGATGCCTGCCTTAATAATTCTACTGTTAATTGATTTCTCTTCAGGGATAAATAAAGATTTTTTTAAATGAATTTGAATTTTGAATTCAGATGATTCAGAAAATAAAACAACTTTGGATTTAGAAGGTGGTTTGTGGTGGAATTTAATGAGCTTTGATTAGTGGAAAGTTTATTTTGTTAAATTTCATAATTTATCTGTTTACTTGAAACACTTTGGTTAAAGTTTTAATATGGAAATGATTGTTAACTCAGGACTTACTGAAAGATACGTAATACATTACTGTACAAATTACCCGGAATTGCAAGTTTTATTTTTTTATCTTTTTAAAAAAATATTTTAATTGCTTTGCCTTGTCAACGTGTTGGAGAATCAGTTGAATTTGGGATTTTAACAGTATATTCATTTTTTATTATAACAGTAATAATACTTTTACTTGATTGCGGTATCTTGCAGTCTACCTATCTTTGAAATGAATTCAAACTTAAAATAGATAGACATCATCCACCCTAAACTAAACAGAAAGTCCTGCACTGGTCACTGTTAATTAAGATGTATTCTAGGAAAATCTGTATTAATTACATATTAAATCTCTGTTTAGGAGTGTGTGTATCAAATATCTGCACTTCCCTGAATAAATGTGTCAGTGAGACATTGAAAAACATGTACCAGACTTCCCTTTTCTAATAAGGGAAAGTATGACAGGCATGCTGCCTCCCACACTCTATTTGTTGTCCTTTATTCCCATGTCGCATATAAAAAACGGGAAAAATGAATGTGATATCTTTCTACATCTCAGTCTTTATTGCTCTCTGGTGGCCAAGGAAGCCCCATATTTTCCCCTTTTCCCCCAAGAAAAAGTTTAAAGCTTCTCGCTCAGCTGGGTTCTCCCTTTGTACAGAGAATGTTCAAAGTATTACACTGTCACTAATCATCCATGTTACAACATCTTGAGCAGCGAGGGCTCTCACTCTGACTCCACCCAAATGGGGTTGAAGGAATGGTCCACTTTGATCTCCTCACAGGAGAGCTATGGAGACATCTTTCAGCCTCTCTCTGCTCCTCTCCTCAACCCCTCAACACGCCCCCTGATCGCCCCGCGCCCTTGGCTGCCTCTGGTGAGAGACTTTAAACAGTAGGCAGGAGGCTGTTATTTTGGGAGGACTGAGGTGCTAGGGGGCGAGTGAAGAATAATATCTTGTACTCCAGGGCATGGACTGCTCCCCCGGCCCTTCAAATGAATAACAAATGCAGTTACAGACCCATAAAGAATAAAGGGAGGGGAGGGAAGAAGAACGGGGAGGCAGCATTTATCTGACACAGTTTTACAGCTCTGCTTATTACAATGAACAGTTTAAGTTCTCCACCATGGCCTACTCAGTTCACCTCCTCCTCCATCAGTCATATCTGCACATTCCTGCAAGGACAGAGAGGCACAGGATGGAAACACGAAAAGGACAGTGGTATTACTTTCCCTACTTATCGTAAGTCAGTGCCTCAAGTCATAGCACATAAAAAATATAATGATTTTAATTTTCTTTAATAATTCTTTTGAAATACAGATTTGTGTTTATATAGTATATTTTACCTGATAACATTTATTTCACAAGGAAGTAAAGCTATGTGTTTCAGCAACACCTTTAATATCATTATTAATTATTCATTATTATTATTATTATTATTATTATTATTATTGTTATTATTATTATTATTATTAATAATAATAATAATAATTAAAAAAAAGTTTGGTATGTATACACACACACACACACACACACACACAAACTATGAAGGAAAGACTTGTTTGAGATAGGAGATATATTGCTGAAAATGTTCAAATATCCTTTTTTCCAACAAAAACCAAACAGGGAGGGAAAAAATACTTTCATAGAAATAATAAAAGACAATGAAAAATAGAAATGCATTCAAAAGAAATTATAAATTTAATATAAAATGCTGTATCCATCAAATTGTGATGCAAGACAGAAAATCCTTCTACCCAGATTAAATGAGTAAGTCAAAATGTATTTGTATTGGATCTTACATGATTAAAACAATAAAAGCAAACAGGCAGTGATCTTGTATCGATGTTCTCACTATTAATAATTATGTTGGTTTATTCTGTGCATGCTGTTGTTAGGAGTAAAGACATGTTACAGATAGTGTGAGTAACAGTAAACTTCATTAATTATTAAAATCTTATTTTCATAGTCAGGGTTTAATAAATGAGATCAGGGTACAAGAATAACAAAATTATTATTATTATTTTTGATTAACTTTGTATTTTTATTTGGTCTTTTCTTTGCTGAAAAATTGCAATTGTGTATTGACTGTAATGCTAAATAATAGGTTAGGAGTAAAAACAAATCCCAAAAAACTATTCTTTATTTGCAAACCTTTAAAAAGCATTGACAGTGTGTAAGCTATAGAAAACATTATTTAAAAGAAGGGCTTAACTTGACAAAAACTAACACCAGAAATCACAGAATAGTCTAAACCCTCTGAATGTGTAGTGCATATGGCAGTATTTACTGAAAAAATATCAGACTTCAAACAGCATTGAAATCCAAAAATTATATTATAACCCTTTATCAGACTGTACAGCTTGTAGCCACTTGTTTCTTTGTTACTATAACTCTCTGCAGTGAGTGAGAAACCCAAGAACTTTCAATAACATGCTAACACTATGTGAACTTGAATTAGATCATTTTTGACTGGATGAACTGCTCAGCCTGGTTTGTTGACAGTGACATATGAATACGGAGGATGGCTGGACGTCTTGCTCACTTGAAGTCAATCCCTCATCCTGCACGTTACAGCCCCTCCCTAGCAATGACTTAAGTATACAGATACATGTAGAACACAACAAAATTACCAACAACGAAATACAAATGTAAATCACTATTACACTATTACGCATTACACCATTACACTTTTGTAGGTACTAAACTGGACTATTAACATGTTGAAAAATGATCTCATGGTAGCCAAAAAGTTATTTTTTTACAGATTTACAGTTTTAGAGTTTGACAGTTTGTTCGAATTCTCTTTGTTTCCATCACAGGTTTTTATTTGCAATATTTAGACTTAATGTGACTCAAGTCTAATTGTTCTTTGTCAAAGGATCTGACTGTACACAATCTAACAGTTCTGAATAATGGTATGTAAATATACCAAAATAGAGTGCTGTTGTATTTTTAAGACTGATGCAAAAAACTGCATCGATATTTTGAGACCAAGGGTTCCTCACGGACAGAAAAACAGTAGGTGATGATGTTGTACTGTTAACTACTAACTCTGACTATGGTAAATTTGAACGTGCTCTTATAAAATATAAACATGAACAATTATTATGTCTCGTGAATTGAAATTACTTATCAAATTTAAAACTTTTCATGTCAGTGCCAATTGATGTTTTGAGGAGATTAACCAGGAGAGACATTTGAGTTTCGTATTCTTTGTGAGCTAAAAACACCACAAACAGCAGTGCATGATGCCATATGACATGTCTGAGACGGCTAGGGAAGAGCAGAGTGTGGGGATAAAATTTCCACTTGTTCATGCAGTTGTTATCGTACACCACTGTCACTCACTTTGACTGCACCCAACCTCAATAATTAAATCCAGCCTTAAGTGTCACTGCTGGTCACAGTGGAAGCGTTTAAAGGAGTTTGAGGGCTTGTCTGACACTGAACTGGAGTTCAGATTGAGTAAATAGGGATGATAAGAATTTGCTGATCAGCCATGTAAATAACAACCTCCCTGCTCCGGTGGCATCTCCTCTCAGTTTAGATGAGGGGTCAGTGACACTCTGTAGAGGGTTTGGTTCTTCTCACAGGTGGATGTTTTAAAGACGTATGACATTTTTCTTTAACTTGTGAAATATTATCACCTGGGTCGTCTCACACAAGAGCACATCTACGAGTGAAAAAAAAGCCTGATAGCTCTCTTGTTTCACTCATAGACGTGGTGGCTTGCCTGTTATTTATACTCTGTGTCAGTCAGTCTATCGGTCTCTTTTGACATACATGCATAGGTTAAAGGGAAATTTTCGTTCCCCTCCACCCACCTCTGCCTTCTCCATTGCTATTGCATCAACAAGAGCCCATACAGTTTACTGTCAGAAGTCTGATAGAGTTCTCTAAGATGGTTGGCAAGCAGCAGGGATATGAGGAAACCCTAAACCGTTTATTAGAAGCACTTTACACCCTTCAAGCAGAGTGGAGCCATTGTTAATAATGGCAATAACAGCCTGGATCAGACCAGTATGATAACTCAACGCACTTTGGGAATTTGAGGGGGAGTCCAGCCTGTGCAAATACTGGAGAGAAGTCTTGCTCTGGCTGAACATCATACTGTATATGCAAGTAAGGCTTCTAATTCATAGTCCTTTGAGGGGTTTTTACTCCCCAGCATTATTCCAGATCAGCACTGCTGGGGTCTTAGTTATTTCAATTTGAAGCATGACAGTATCAACAAAATACAGCTGTAGGTGGAGGCTGTGGTGAATGGTAGAGTAGTTTGAAAAGCTGCTGGTTCAATCCCAACTTAGCCTTCACACAAGATACTAAACCGTACATTATTCTCTGATGTCCAAATAGCTTTGGAAAGTGAAAGTGCTCAATTCATATTCAAGGCTACGAGAAAAATGTTTCACTTTATGTGAAAATCAACATTTTTTTTGTATTTCTCTATTATGAACAGAAAATAAATGAAGGCAAAGGACACTGAGGAGCACCAAAACATAAACGAGTCAAGAAATGATGAATGCTGAATTAATTAATTTAATTAATGGACTGGTGTTGCTTGCTTAATCAGACTTCATTATAGCAATTACTGCTGGGGAGCCCAATTGCTAGACTGACAACTGCATTAGACCCACTTCTATAAAAAAGTTATAAGGAGATTAAATTACATTGCATTACTTTTACATATGCTTTTATCCAAAGCAACTGACAGCAAACAAAAACAATAAAACTACAGTAAAAATTGTAAATTGCAATACGTACGATTGAGGCACCATTAAGATGTGGGGTTAGGAAGGCAGCGAGATAAGCCTGATTTTCTATATGTTGTAAAGTGCAAAGACGCATGAGAAGGAGACAGATAGTGTGGTCAGAGAAAAATAACTGATCATCAGTCATAGCATCCAGATCCGTAACCTTGATAGGAGTAACAGTATAGAGGTGATATTTATGCTGTTGTGGCGGTTAATCGAATGATGGGCAGGAATAACAAGGAGTTGAGTCTTAGAAAAGTTACATTGAAGGTGGTATTCCTTCATCCGAGTGGATAGCTTGGAGAAACTTGTGGAGAGATCATCTGGCAAGAATGATATGTAGACTTCCATATCATCTGCATAGCAGTGATATGAGAAACCATATGAGTGGATAATCTGGCCCAGGGAGGTGATGTATAACGCAAAGAGAAAGGGCCCAAGCACCAAGCTTTGTGGCACCCCTGTGGACAGGAAATGAAATTACAGTGACTTGTACTTGCCATGCCACTTTTACGGATCAGTGTTATGTCCCCAGGTCAGCTATGTGATTAGGTGGATTTATTTTATATCTGCTACAGCAACTATTTAATCAATCACTCTACTCAATAGAAAGTACAGTAAGGGAAACCCAGCACCCCCACTAAGAGCAATCCACCTAATGTCTTTATTTATAAACTGATTTGGGTTCTAAAACATGTCTATTTTTTTTCATTGTCAAGTAGATGTCAAGTACCAATGTAACAAAAGTTGCACAGTTTCAAATGAAAGTGCACTAGTGTGGATGTAGCTTAATTCACATTTAAACATGATATGTAATTAGCAGAATTGTGACAGTTTAATTAAATGACTCCATACAGCACAACTCTAAATTTAAGAACATAGTGGTCTCAGTTTAAGAAATAAAATTCAGGTCTTGAGAGAAAATAGTTATGAAAGCCAGGATATTATTACAGCCCAACTGGGGCCACTAGTGATGCTAACAGTCACCTGCATGTGGCCTCACTGGTACTTTACACCACTTAGCCTGTGGGGCTGAAGTAACAGCTATGACATCATTGTCTCCAGAAATGCTGGGGAGGTACAATACGACACAGTTGCCAGAATTCATAGGCCACTGGAGTGGGAAATGACTTCATCTCAGTTGTCACACATTGCCTGTTTACCAGTTTCTCACATGGGAGGTGGTCAGCTTGAGGCTGGCACATTCAATCACAGCAAAAGACATTTACTATAAATAAAGCCTAAATTCTTAGCTCTCCCAGGTCTGCTCACCTGTATTTTTATTCCAATGCCAAGTTGTCATGGGAACTGTAACCACAGAGCGAGTGCAATATTTAGTTTTCATTATTTATTTTATTTTATTATTTTTGGTTTTTCCAAAACCTAATTAGCTCTCTGTGTCACCCCTGGTGTTACTAATAAATATGCTACTGAAAATATTCCAATTATCACAAAATGATTTAGTCTATATAATGTTATTATTTATATATTTAAATGTATTTATTGATTTTTAAGTATATTTAAGTATTATGTAAATTGAGGCCATTAACAGAGGCATACATTAAAACCAACACCGACAAAAAGAACAGTGACACAAATCACTGCACCGATATTATAAATATAAAATATACATATTGGCAAAACAAGTGTTGCCACATGATGACTTTTCAATGATATATATTGTTTACCAATCCTGTTTTGTTTTCAGTGCATATGTTTATATTAGGGGAGGAAATATGTTCATCTGAAACTGAAATGAAATTGTGTTTGACTTTATCAGACTGTGCAGTGAAGCTGAGCCTTTTTTTTTCTCTCTATCTCTCATACCCTGTGATATTTCTCCATATCACATGGCATGTCTTCCAACATGTTATAATGATATTAATTACAACAATGATAATAATAATGAAAAAAATTATAATTAAAGAGCTTTACTTTTATCTGCTTTAGAATAGCAGAAAAAAATCCTTCTTTGGTGTTTTATTGCTTGGGATTGAACATGTATCCACTGCCTTTTTTCCTGGAGTTTCTCAACCATCACGATTTGCAGCTGGACGGCAGCAGTTCGTGAATTTAGATTTTTATATCCCACAGGATATTACCTCTTTCATTGTCTATCACCTTTGGAGGTATTGCCCATTCTGACTTTGGAATTCCATCTCACAGTCAGCATAAACCATCCTGCATATTATTACACTTACTTGGTTACAGTGTTCCATGTATATCATACCAGCCGGCATATTTCACCCTGCTCCGTGCTGGACTTTCTGGGCCCATATTTGCATAGCCTGCACCTCAGCAGTTGGGTGGTTTGGTTGTTTTCTGGCCTGTGGGTATGCTTTAAAAGCTTGAAAACCAGGGTGGTCCCTCAGGCTAACAGTAATAAAGCCTCTGATTTACTAGCCACTCAACAAAGCCGTTTGTGTAACTTTTCATGTTTTCTGTTGATAAACTCGAATTCCAATGTATTTTTTTTTCACAATACGCCAAAATGGTGATGAAAATTGAGACGTAATAAATATGTGTTGCAATTTTGGATAAGGATCATGGATATTAGACAGTGTGTTCAGAAGATTTTGGGATTTTCTCTCAGAAGTGGCCTCAGAAACAGATGATGTGTAAGATGACTGCTTTCACTCCTTCTGAAATATATTCATTTTCTCCTGCAGCAAAGGAGCTTGTTTGGGTTAATTTAATCAAGAAAATAATCACAGGGTAAGAGATAAATCCTTTTGGAAGAAAATCTGAAACCAGAAGGATCTGAGACTCTCTGAGACCACCACAAGTTACAGACAAATAAAGTCTTACACTGAACAGCTCTTAAACACACACACACGCACACACACACACACACACACACACACACACACACACACACACACACACACACACACACATCCTTCAAAGTGCACACACAGTCTACACGCCCACTTTTAACCACCCAGTGGGTATATGTTTTTCTAGATCATTTGAGACCGAAATATTTGAGCTGCATGAGTCCTCTTATGAAGTTCTGCCAAGAGGGAGTTCAGAACTGCTGAGACCCTCAGACAACAACTTTAAAATTCCCAGAATTCAGCAGGGCTAAAAACATTCAACTTTTTTTCTAGACAGTGATAGTTCGCTTCACTGAATGTTCCGGGGAATAAAGCAAAAATATCTAAAGAGTCAAAGAGTATTGCTTTTACTTACATTTTTATCTATCTATCTATCTATCTATCTATCTATCTATCTATCTATCTATCTATCTATCTATCTATCTATCTATCTATCTATCTATCTATCTATCTATCTATCTATCTATCTATCTATCTATCTATCTATCTATCTATCTATCTATCTATCTATCTATCTATCTATCTATCTATCTATCTATCCTAATATTTGATATGTACAATTAATTAATATATGCACAACATGTTCCTTTGTAATTTATATTAAAAAAAAATGAATTGAGCTTTGTTCAAAATCATAGTTTGGGAATTCCTAAACTGTGACTCCCTAAATTGTCGAGGTTATCATTTTGCTCCTTGTTCCCGTCTGCATAATTTCATAAGGTGACAAAAACACTCATTTTTCAGGACTGCGTTAATGCTTAGCCATAAATCTGTCTCTTCCATTGCTCCGTTTAACCAGATAAGGAGTTATTCTAGGTCTCACACAAGTCTGACGCTAGAGTCATAAATGAATGTGCTGGCTTTCTGTGTTTTCACATACATGTATTCTGTTAAGCAAAAAATGACAACATATTCAGATTTATGGGCTGGTGTAGGTTGGCATTTTTAGACATTATAAATTTGACAAATGTTACCTTCAATTTTATTCAAGGTGCAAAACCGTGCAATTCATATATCTTATATATGGGAAGGACTTTCCACTGAAATATATCATTTTACATTATCTCTAGATTTAAAAAAATGCTGGGTTGGCAGTAGTGTCATAACATTGGTATGTCTGTGTCACCTTTTTAAGCTGTCAAAACATGTCTTCACTACTTCACTTGTTTACTGATAGATTCAGGTTAAATATTCAATGTCCATTTCTTTAAAATTACTGTAATATTGGTTTGTTGGGCCCAAAAAAAACAAACTAAACTAAACATAAGAGCACGAGCGTCAAAAAGTCTTGACCGTAACCTGAGCTGAGTTTAAGCTGTTGCACAATAAACCCTGGGCTGTAAAGTTAAAGCCTCCCATGTTGGTGGGCAGTTAAACACATGGGGTCTCACCGTCCACCAGCTTTGGTTCCAACCAAGAGCCTGGATTACAGGTAAACTCCTCAAGACAATACTTAAATGTGGATGCTTTCACAGAATTAGATTTTTTTAAAGCTTTTCCAGCATTTCCCCTAACGTGATTTTAGTTACTGGCCAAGAGCATCATGTGATCTGTTGTCATCTGGAAGTAAGCCATGCAGGCTTTGAGCTGAAATTGGCCTTGTCATTGTTTTTTTCCAAGGAGGCCTCTAAAAAGTGCTTTTCTCAGCACTGGCCTGTCTGGCTGCACTTCCTGTCCCTCAGCTCTCGCATTCATGTTGCTATTAGGCCCACAAAATGGCCCTGGTTCACCGGTGGTCTCCTCTAATAATTGCCACTGATCGACAGGTCTCGCTGCTAGTGGCCTTGGGCTTCAATAGACATCGAGCAAGCGGGCCAAATGCGCTTCACTGTAACATACACAAGAAAATGCTTAACTGCTGTAACATGAGCACAGAATGAAATAGTTTGTAATGACCTAAAACACATCTAATTAAGAGAAAATATTATAGGGCCACTAGTTGCTTTGGGGTTGGTCTCCATAACCCCACTGTTGAAGGATGTCAGAGAAGTGAAGGTAACCTGATCCACAGAGTTAATCTGGATAAGTAGAGACATGTTTACACCACCAATGAGGTCTGAGTATTCTCCAGTGCACTTACTGAATTCAAGTTTTAGTTGTAGAATGAGTTGTATATGTTTTTTTAAATGTGATTTACACGATTTCTCAAGCATGTAAAAAAGAACTAAACAGAAATATGATCTTGGTAATATTGTAAGGAGCAAACCATGTATTTGTACAGGCTGTTACCTAATTACTATGAATAATTATGGATACTAGTACTGTCAGGATCTAGTAGTAAGTATAGTCTAGTTAGCTAAAGCTATCATTAAAGCTCTTTAATGTATATATATTATATTCATCTGAGCAAAAAGGTCTCTGTGCTGCTCTGAATACTTTCCCAATGTTTTTCTACACCCTTGTGCCAATGTGCATAATGTCAGGCCATCAAAAAATGTCTTTATATGCTCATTTAGTCCAAAAACAGCAACCTCACGGTCAAACTTGGTAAATTAATTACCGACATGGCCAGGTAAAGAAACATATTCATATATGGCCTACATCCATGGTAAAGGCACACAATGAGCCAGAGCTGTAAAGTATTTCAGTTAATTTAAGTCTACCCGGGATGTCGTGATGCACAGAGCCAGGTATAATCTTTGTAGCACTGGATGTTCATGCTAACCATTCACATAGGGAGGATCACATTTGCAAACATTTCTTCAACGGAGATGAGGGTGGAATAATTGACCAATATAAGATAAATGAACTGCAACACAACTAGAGTGGAGTTCCTGCATTAAAATGTGGCGCTAAAGAACCCAAAGAATTCCAAAGTCACAATTTAGAATTCTCACATAGAAATAATAATGCAGCTTTAATTTAAGATGGCAGTGTAGAGCCAGTCTGGCCAACTGTTGTAATAGAAAAACATTTAAAGAATATTAAAATAACAAATGACCTTCTTTTGATTCAGGTAGTTTGGATCCCCACAACAGAAAAACACATATTTTGTCTGTTCTGCTTTAATGAATCACACTGACCCATTCTACAAAGCAAGCTTCTCTTATGGAACTCTTTATTCACACAGGATTTTTGGTCATTTCTACTTGGATACCATTCATTGTCCCCTATGCAACTGAGACTTGTAACGTCAACTGATGCATAAAAGTGGCCTAATATTTGTGGCCTGAGGAACCAAACGGTGTTGTAGTAACCCAGAGGACCCAGTGTGTCACAGGTGTCACACTGCCTTTAAATGTCCTTAAAAGGTCCTGACTCATATGGGCCACTTCGTCCGTCTGTTGCACTCAATATTTTTTTCTTCAAGTAGAAAGTACAAAAAGGTAAGGTACTGTAAATTTCTCAACAACTCATAATCTCAACATGGTAATTTTTATTCAGTTAGAGCAGTATCAGGACTCGACAACCGCTATTTAAGAGAACAGAGATTTGGGTGAAAAAAACAAGATTTTTATGAATTTAATGAATTTAGGTATGGAAGTGTAAATTACCTTTGAATATTTCTTCTAACACAGCTATGTTGTCAAGACGTAGATTTTTTTTTAAACTAATCTCTGAAAGCCTTTTTTCTTTAGCTTGCTGACAATATTCCTAATTCTTCTGTTTTTAAAGTTTCAAATTGCCCCAAACTAAACAAGAAAATAAAGTAACTTCAAAAAGACCTCCCTCTTTTTCTTTCTTCTTTTTTTTAGCATTCTCTATTTATAAAAAGCACATTCCATGCAATATTAGACATTATATGACTATGAAAAGAGGTCTTGCTTAAAAATATGTACCTAGGGGGTGGCTGGGTGAATTCCCCATTCCCCATGGGTGCACTGAAAGTGGCCGACTCTGGCTCTATGTGAAGGAAGGGGATAGGGAGGGAGATATGAGCCTGCGGTACTCAAACGCCCCAGTCCCGACCTTACAAACAGCCCAGACTCATTCCAGTCTTGGCAAGAGCTTAAAACTCTGTTGCTCCCTTTTCCCTCTGGCGACTGTGAAGTGCTGGCGGGAAGATTCAGGACATTATGAACCCTGTTGGCGAGTAGACAAGATTTCTAATGCAGCAATTCAGGTTGTGGCCACTGGGTTGTACTTGTTTCTTTCACTTGACTCGCCACTTACTTTGATTCTGCTGCTGAAGATGATATCTTTAGCTAGTAATAATTTTATATAACCTTACTGTGGTGTTGCTGCAGAAACTAAAAGATGTTGGCAGTGATATATCTGTTCTCTGCACTGAGGGTATTTCCTGTTTCCCATGAATACCTAGTTCATTCTCCAACTTGCCTCTGGCCAACTGGCTTTCATGCATTAAACAGCTTGGGAGTTTTTCCAAGAAAGGATTCAATTTTACTCACGAAATAATTAAATAAATAAATAAGATAAGATAATCCTGCTCATATAAAACGTTATCACCAGTGAACTTAAGTGCAGAAGTTGACTTGAGATATTCTAATGTCTGGTGGGAAGAAAAAGTGTATGCCTTAAAGTTTAAATCATAACTGATAATTGCAGCATCAGCACCGATAGGTTTATATTCACATGAATTCCCTTTTTGGAAAAATAGTAGTTTACAGATGTCACATGGGTAGAAAAAAAGACTGCAGTCTAAGCATGAGAGGAGAAGCAGCAGCAGGAACAAACCAAAGCAAGAGTAAATGCCTTATAGCACTCATAAGAGTTCACTTTTTTTATTTTTGTATCTAAGCCAAAACAATATATTTAAAATAATTTAATGGAATGGGTAATGGGTTCATACCCTTGACGGCAGATTAAAAGCTCCTGATTATCTGGATTGTTTGTTTTGTGTTGTATTGCAGATTGCTTTAGAAATTTTTGAATCGACCTGGTGATTCCTTACTTTGACGCAGTTTTAGGATTTCAGCCTTAGAATGGGACATGTCAGTGACATTTATTAAGCTATATGTGATTTACACATGTGACCTCATGCAAATTTGCTCTATTTTAATGCAGGATTAAGTTGTGGGTCATCAGTACAGATAGTACTAGTGAGTAATAGGTGAGTTCTGATTCTGAGATATGTGGTCACAGATGGAGATAAGGTTGTGAAATTGGATTCATGCAGCACTATAGCATCAGACTATGTACAGACACATCAAAAAAATAATGTAGGTTACAGCTAAAACGTATTATAGCAATCTACCATATCATTGATTGTATTACAGTTTACATATTCAACTTTTCTCCCTCTGTTACTAAAAAGAAACCATTGATTTGGGATTCATATCCAACCAATAGTTTTACTGTTCAGCTTCAAATGCACAGAGTTTCTTCTTTGCAGAAGCAGGGATCAGCTCACTGCTTCAAGTGAGGCTAGCCAAGGATTTTGGGCAACTGGAATACATCACTCTGTAACACCGCTCACTGTGGTCTCAGTTTGGCAACAAATGGAGCAGTAAAAGAAGCTGGTGTAAGAAACATTGCACATAAAGTGTAAGAATAAGAAAAGTAAAAAAGAAAAAGGTTTACAACCGTTATTTTGCAGAAAAAGGTAATTTTGTTGAGGGGTGAAACTTATCTCGGAGGACTTTGACTACATGTCTTATTGCAAATAGAGCAGGTAAGTGCATGGTCATTTGATGGGTTTAAAAGATTAACAAAGTAACCCTTTGCCATATGTAAAGCTGATTTGGAGGTGTCTTAAATTCCAGTGCAGCTGATGGGTGCCAGGGTTTATCCGTGGCACATCCCCAATGGCTCCAATGGAAGATGAATGCATGTTTAACGTGCGCTGTGCAGCGTAAATGCAAGGCGTGTTATTGCCTCTCCGGTGCCTGAAATCGAGTTAACGGGAGGGAACACGACTCAGGAGGAGTTATCGAGTGCTACGTAACGTGACAGCCCACCGTGTTTGGTCGGCCTAGCTGGCTTCACCAATATGAGAAGAGCTGGCTGGATGTAGGAGATGGAGCGGATGGCGGATCCATGCTGAATTCATAAAGGATTTGCCCACTTCCAAATCACATTGCACAAATATTATATGATCAGCAGTTTCCCTCTGCCACTCCTGTTGTTGTGTTTATTGACTGCAAATTACTTCTTTCTGGGGCTCTTTAGGTTCTTCTATGCCAATTGAGTACCGGTATGTCTCATTAGTGCTGTTCCCTGGAAATAAAAAATAGCAGGCTAATTCCTTGTACCAATGAGGAAATGACTTAGCCAGGCTACTTATAGACTGATATTAGAAATTAGTCAATTTATTTCATGAAATAGAAATAGCTCCAATTTCTTGTCCAAGTATGGTCATTTCTGAGTCTACAGAGAACAAGTTGGTGATACCAAAATGCTTACGGTTTCAGAGTGGCTATTCACAAACTACCAGGTGATATCATAGTGGATTTATTTATATCATTCTGTCTATATGTCACAGATACAAACTAAAATGTACACCACTTTCCACTGCTTTTTAGATCACCTATTGACATACATGTATGCCAATACCAGGTATAAACATGGCCAGACCGTGGAGGATGGAGTTTGCTTACTTTTGTTGAATTGTATCATTGTTCAAAAGCACTTCGGTACGTATGTGCACCAGAGGGTAAATGCATCAGCATAAATGTGGCAATCTGGATTGATTTTGGCCACATTTAGGTCTGAAGTATGTTACGCTTATGGGTGGCAACTGCTCTTTAAGTCCAAAAGTTTGACTGTTGCTGTGAGGAGGTGGTGGCCAGCTGCCCTGTAAAAACAAAGATGTGTCCTTATGCCTCATGGTAGTTTGGGAATTCACGTCTAGACGATAGTGCTAAAAAGACCCATTAATCACAGCAGACTTCTGGATTTTAAAGCCTGTCCCCAGTTGAATGCAGAGGAGCATAAATGACACGAAGGAGCGTAAGAACGTTTTAAAACATTGTCCTGAATGGCTTTGAGCTTTTAGAAACTAGAATCACTATGAACCTCCTGTGAACTCTCCATTAGATTTTGATAGTACTATTTTAAATGCCCATTTGTTTTCACAAATTAACAACAGAAGTAAAAGAAGAAAAAAGAAAATCCAGATGACAATTGAGTCTAGTCTAGGTTAAATGTTAATTTTCTCAGTTATTACGTATAAAGTTCTTATCAGAAGGAAACATGCTGATGCACATATGAAGAGGAGCTCATAAAAACTCAGCCACACTGAAAATATTGGAAAACATTAAGTGATTTAACCTTACTCATACATAACCCCAGACATAAACAAAAACACATGGCTATCGAATTCCACAACAATGGCGCTCATTTGTGGCCAACTGATGCATGTGTTAGATAATAAAATGAACATCCTTTCTACATCCTCCTCCTGCTGCCTAGCGAAGAGGGCTAGGGGGGAGTGAGCAGGAGGAGTAATATACTTTCCTGTGTTTTGCTGAGTTCAGATGACTGTCATGATTAAGTCAAATGAGCAGAGGAGGATTTACGGTCCCCCAATGTAGAGAGATAAGGCGAGAGGAGTTGCTCTGACTGACAGCACATGCCTGGGAGGGAATATAACCCATCTGATCGAGAACGGTTTTCAGCCTCCATAATCTCTCCCTCTTCCTCCATTGCATTCATCATCATCTCTCTCACTCTGTCTTACCCAACTTGAGTGCTTGTTTTCTTACCAAAAATAATAATGATAGTAACATTTAAAAAAAAAAACGCCCTGTAGAAGCCTGCCTTCAAAACAATGTGCAACAACACCACCTCCCCTGTCTTCTCTCCCGGCCTATCAGTGCACTAGTCACCTTTCTCATTCAGTCTAAAACTTCGCGTCTCTCTTGTCTCAGTTTAAACACCCACCTCCCAGTCCACTTGAACACACCCCCACACCTCTCTCATTTCCTCAGTCTGAAATAAATCAATGCTGGTTGGAGCTCACTTGTAATAAATCAGGTCCTGTCCTGGACTGGAGCCTGTCCAGTCAGCCTGTCACTGCCTGGCCTTCACTCAGGATTAATTAAAGGCCTGATATAAAGCCCAGATGTGCTGGAGCAACGGAGCCCTTAACCCTTTTGAACAGCATACGGTTCTTTGCACAGACACACGCACATACAGGCTAACACACATGCACTGTGTACGTACATGTGATCCTGAAAGGTAACTGAAGAAAGTTGCATACATCATTTCAAGGCACCCTACCCTCTGCATACTTGCAGACTCAAGGCAACAAAAGCCTCAATAAGTCTTTCTTGTAAATTTGATGCAGTCACATTGTGCACAACATGCACTCTGTCATGCTGATGCTTACTGTTAAAAAGTATCTTGATATTCTATGCAGAGGTGGAAATACAGGTGGGGCAACGGGAGGTTTAGTTGTAGTATGATTTGTCTGCTAAAGAATGCTTCTGTCCAAAGAATCTCAGTGCACATATGTTAATGTAAAATACTCTGAGAGGGATAACATATCCGAGACCTGTGTACTCATGCATTAAACAGAGATTTAAAAGGAGGTAAAAGAGTAAATAAAGTAGTGTAGGTGGCTTTATTTTCATCATGGAAAACTAAAAAAATCCCCTCATATGACATAATTATTCATATTATGTACCATTATTATTACTATCATGTTAACATCCTTCAAAGTGCACTCCAGACAGAAGGAGGTGTTGGACATCTCAATCATAAACAACTATATAAGATGCTAAGTACTTCTTCAAATTCAACTCATATGATTGTTTTACATGAGTAAATATTATTCTCAGGTTTTTCCTTTAATAAGCCACAAAGCTCTCTTAAGAGGTGGGTTTGAGGTGGGGGGAGGTCACACTATCGGTGTCGTTGCATCAAAATTTACCTTTCAGAATTGCTAAACACTCCTTTCATAACAGTTTCACAAAATGTCATGAGCCTGTAATTACAACATGCAATTATTTTTCGTAACTAAATGTACTAAAATAAAGACAAAACAATGACCATGAACATGAATTAATAGATGGACATTTGGGAGAGGTTCATAAACAGGCATGGGACTATAAAGGCAGTCAGAGGGCTTTACAGGTTTGATTGAGCGTGAAAGTCTCCCAGCTGCATCACCAGTACAAAACAAATAAGCATCTGGTTCTTGGAGAAAGTCAGAAAAGATTCAGTCAAGATAAGTCTGGACATTTTTTTTGTTCCTTTTTCACAAGCACCATTTTATACCCGCAAATTTTAAAAGCAGCAGAAAAGGTTGTTTTTTTCTTGCTTTAAGTGTCCCTACAAGTGTTTAGATTAACTTGCTTTTACAACAAGATCCAGGCTTCATTCATGATTAACTAATGTTCTCTTTCTCTCTCTGGTTCTCCATAATTACTGTCTTAATAGTCGCCTCTGCCATGATGTCCACTAAAGCTCTGGGAGATAATGTTGTTGGTGTGTGATATAGTACTGTCAAGCTATATGCAGTTGTTGCTAGAGACAACTGGGATGTGGGTCCAGAGTTACTTTGAGTAGTTTTTGCTGATAGTAGGGAGCATTTTAGATTCATTTATCGTTCTTCTATAATCAACATTTTGAATTTACTTTAGCTTTGTTGGTTTTTTTTGTGTTTTTTTTACAGATGTCTTTACAGCTGAACAACCTGATCAGAAATCAAACTGAATGAAGCAATGTTGATTAAAAAAAAGAAAAGAAAGAATGGCTAGAACAAAGAATATTAGTTGTAACATTCTGAAACATATTTAATTAATCCCATAAAATGTAATTGATGAAAATATATGAAAGAGAGCTTTTTATATCATTGACATTATTAATCTTTTAATTGTATTATGTATAGGGAACTTTTCAACTTGGCAATGACAATCCGTCTGAAAGTGTTAACTGTGGTTTCAACTTATGTGATGTGTTCCGGGTTGGTGTCAGTGGAGGACTGGTTGTTCTGAGCTACAAGGTCAAGGGTTGAATAGCATACTTTACGCCATGATAACTGAGAGGGGGATTAGATGAGTAAGATATCACTCTGTTTTCTGGTCATGGCTGAGCAAGGTTAACCCGCAGTGGCCCAAGGACTTGAGCTGAGACAAAAGAAGGGGAGTGAGAGGGACTATTGGGTTGGTTCTTGAAAGCTGCAGAGCGGTCTAGCCTTCCCGTTCTACAGCAAATTCTTGCACAGGAAATTAGACTTTTGCCTTCCCTTTTCACATGAACTCTTATTGCACACAGGTTTTTGCTTTTATCTTTGCAGATCAATATGATGTAAAACAATACACAAAAGGCAGTCTTGACGTAATAAGCAGGCACTCTCTTTTGACAAAGAAATAAATACATTTAAAAAAAAATAATTGTATCAACATCTGCTGATGTTTTCCATCATGAATGGTTGGAAATGTTTGTACGCCACTATCCAGCTCAAAAAACAGCATCCCAATCAATTTGTCTCAGTCATTGCACATCTGCACCCATGGCACACTTATAGTTTAAGGCGCTGAAATATAAATGACTATCATCCCTCTTAATATCTCTGGTTCCAGAGGCCAATCTGTGGATGCGGGGCCCCATTTGCAGTCACAGATCATGGCTTAAACAGACTGAGGCCATTTTCTTGTGTCAGACATGATATAGCCGCTCCATGCCTAATGGGGCTGGAAAAAGAGGTAAACATGTCCACGACCCTGTGAATTCCATTACATAAAGAAGTTGATTTACAAACAGCAAACAAGGAGCTGAAGTTCCCAGATAAGCAGGAGAACTTAAAAACAGCAAATGTCACAAATTCACTTAAGAAAAGCTCCATATTGGCAAATAAACAAACTTCACATCCATTAAATGGTTGCTACGCAAAACATAAACGCGTTTCACTGTTTTATCAGATTATCGACAAATGACTCCACAAAGTGTTCTCACTTAGACCTTAAGATACAATCAACACCCAGGATGAATGTAACTTGGTATTCAGGCGTTAAAGCAGGAAGAAAAATAAACCCAGAGAGTAATTGCTGATATGTTCCTAATGTGCCCCCTCACCCTTACCTCCCCTTCCCTGTGCCTCCTGCTGATAGGCCACCCCTGATGGCTGTCACACCTGGTGTTGAAGACGGTAGGGTGTATTTTATCTGCTCAGGGCCCATTGGGGGGCTATTCGTCTTCCTTCCAGACTGGTGTTGGGAGGTCAGGGACAATCCCTGTGTTTATCCCCCTGTCCGTCAAAGCTGCACACATCCCAAGGGTTTCTTCTTCATCTCCCCCATGAAAGTGATGCACACTTGCACTGCATGGCTGGAATGTTCTTATACGGCAATCAAGGTGGTTGATACTAAAATCAGCACAAGAATTCAAGCTATTTAATACCCACACATGCACTTGTATTTAGTGCATTATCCAAAAATGCATTCTATGAGCTAAACTAACCTATAAACGTTCATTGTTAGGGTGAGTTTCCTTTTAAATGCATATATACATGTTTGTCTTTTTTTTATGTACTTCTGCATAGTAGTTAGCTTGGCATTAGTTGGATGTGAAGTGTGCCCAGTGGCCTGCAAAAGCTCTGTTTATCTGCTCTGCATTGCACTACTGCTTCTGCCTGCACACGTGTGTCTGCGATTCTGGGATAGGTCCCCTGGGCCAACAGACCACACATGTGGAAAATGTGAACTTAGTACTGAAACTACGTCCCAGATGACTTCAGAAAAAAAAAAAAAAAAAAAAAAAAACAAGAACTGGAGGTGATCAGTATAAAGTGAAATTAATGCTTAAAGTCAAGGATGTTGATACTAATGTACGCACATTTTCCTGATATTGAGGTATGCAAAGCTACACTGACAGACACAAGATAAGTACATTTTCCACATATGTAATTGCATCACACATAGATGAGGTAATGTCTTGCTTTAGCAGCATATCAGGCTATCTCCAACTACATATTTTTCTCCCTGTGAGCCAAATTCGGTTACACTTTGTAAATCTAGCGAATCCAGGCTTCACTGCTCGCTAATTCAACAAAGCTTTGATTCCTCTGTTTTCAAGAGAAGCAAGAAACATTTATTTGTATGTTCAAAGTGATAGCAGCAGAAAATAAGAAAGAAGGAAAGACAAAATGAGTGAAATGGGGAGGGGAGGAGTGTGTGAGAGCGGGAGCTGAAATTTGATTCTCAAGCTTGCACTCTTGCCTCTCTCTCTGGGACTCCTCTACTTGGCTTCGACTTAATTGCGTCCCCGATATAAACAAGGGGGTTACTGTGAGAGCAGACCAGCAGCTGAGGGGCTCAAGCAGAGGGCCAGACTGGGGATTGAGTTCAGAGGGGAAGGACTTAACGCAGAGAACTGATATAAAATATGCAAGAGAGTGAAAAGGAGAGGGACATAAACAGAGGATTAAAGATTTGAAAAAGAAATGATAGCCCCTTAACTTTGGTGAAGATGATAAAATTAGAAGTTGAGACAAAAAAAATGTGCCGACTTTACTACTTCATATCGCCACATAGTTTGCATCAAAGCCAGCTAGACCGGCGTATCAAGTGGTAATGCTGCTCTGTAATGTCAGAACTGGGGCATCAGACAGTAGTCCTTCTGGCTCCAGAGCAGTCAAATCTGCCCCTCTGAACATCTCTTTCACAGATACTCCCTACTGATCAATTAGTTCCAGCCTTCTCAAACAGACAGCAAGGGATTGGATTCCATTAAAAGCTATCCCTGCTCAAAGTCTTAAGCCCACTGGTCCCAGGCGGAGGTGCACCTCTGGATTAAACTCCTAAACTAACAAAATAACCGAGTCAATGGCCACATATAGTGTGTGCTTTACAGTAACTGCCCCAAATACCTGTGGTTCTGGACGGGTCTGAGAAGGTAAATCTGATCAGTTGAATGGAACTGCAGAGGGAATGTTTTAATAACAAAACTGTTGTCTTACAAGCTTACATTTTAAAAGGAATATTTCAGACTTTGGAGAGAATGTATGCTTAATAAAGAGCAGTTTCTGTGTTTGTTCCCAAAAGAACCAGGCAGGTTGTGGAAAAAAGACATCTGAGGGTGTCGGTGAGCGTCTGGTACCAGGATGTTAGCAGTAGATCCTTTGGGCTCTTTGGGTTGTGGGAACAGATTTGAAGATTGGGGTTGCTTCCGACAGATACCATCAGTTTGTTATCTGTTGAGTTTGGAGACCAAATTAACACATAATACTCTTTGTGGTGTTCTTCTGCAGACCTGCTTGGGGAGATGACTACTGTAGGGAACTCATGTTGCTATGCCGGGGGCTGCAATTAGCATTTCAAAGTATTTTAGGTGCCAAGTGCCAAAATAACATATGTGAATGCCAGGATGTAGGTTTTTCCAGCATTGCATTAGAACAAGATGTGCAGTGTTTACTCACATTACCTGTCAGTAGTCACAACATCATGTCTACTCAGTGGATATTTAGATTTAAGCGCAATATCAGTTTTTGTCCTTAACTCTGCACAGTATTTTCCCTAAATCCTGAGTGGCTAGGTTTGTTGGCTGTTTCCTGCTATGGCTACATATATTTTACAGTACTTGCTTGACCATAAAAAAAAATGTGAAAGAAAATGTATAAACAAAAGATGAATAAAAAGAAATACAAGCTAAACATTCTGACCTACCTTTCACTGTAAACATGCCATGACTGTCAGTCAGGGTGATTAATCACAGCTAATCTCGTTTAATTTTCTGACAAACTTTGGATTTTCCTACTCTCATTTCTATACAAAGTGGGGTACGAGAGTTCCCAGAACATTGGCTCATGATGTGGCATACTATTCTGGGACAAATTGTCCTTTGGGCAGTTGCCAGCGTGCAAAATGCCCAATTTCGGCCGGACCCATTTAGACGGCAATCATCCACAAGGTCAGGCCCGTCTCAGCACTTCATTTCTCATTTATTTTGTTTCCACCTCTGACAGCTAAATGATGGCTGACGTCGACTCCCAATGATTTGTCCATTTGTTGAAAAGACATAAGTGTACGTCCAACAGACCATTAACCATCAACTTGTGTCCTGTAGGGGATAACGGTCTGGGTCGAGCATGTGACATTATTCTGAGGTCATTGATTGTAGTGCTGACCAAGCTGTGATTTGTGTGCACAAGACACCGTGTGTGTGCATGAAACAATATGTTTTGGTTTTTGTTGTTTTTGTCCTTTTTAATGTTGGTCGTTGGAAATTTTTTTCTGCCAGTGATGTATTTTGAAGCACAGTCAAATGGATCTTTGGCAAATTAGAGATGATAAGATTCCACCGAGTTAGTAATGGATAGCCATAATGTCTCAAAAATGCTGAGGTGATTGGAGTGAAGAAAACATGTTTCCCTGGTGGGTAAAGATAAAAAAGATGAGTTCTTGCATTTGTGTCTGCACCTTCTCACTTATGAGACATGCATGTCTATAAAGACAAATATGCACCAGAGACTGTAAGGTTACACATTGTCATATTTATATTTTATGTATTGTCAAAGTTAACCTGTTTTTTTTATCTGCATAACATACATATAGTTCCATTACCTAATAGCCTATTTCCTCAGTTTGTCCTCCCTGCAGAGAGAAAAATAAAAAGCTGAAAAGCTGAAAATCAAACACTGTCCAGCAAAGCATGGCGTTACATAAACGGCTGCAACAGCTTATTCCAACTACGAGTGTTTTATTACGATTTGAAAATGAAAAAAATTAAAGTATGATTGTAACTATTTTTGTATGGTGACAGTTTCAAAGAGGGCAGTCTGACATAAGTGATTGTCCAAAATCTTTCTTAGATTTTCTTAGATTTATTAGATTTCTATGTAACCTTGATCCAGAATGCTTCTGAATCATCATGTGTGCTTGATTTATGCTTCATATTCAGATTCCCTAGTTCCTTGGCCACCGAATTTAGGTGCATTTCCAACATTAAAGACATGTTCATGATTAATCACCCCACCACCCCTCACTGATGGAACAAGGTGCTAACTATTTGAATATATTGGTGTTGTCTTTATTTTTTTGTAGATTTTTTTAGGGCCCTAGCACTTACAGTGCGAAGGCCCTATTGTATCTGTAGGAATATTTTTTTTCTCGTTTTTATTTTTCCGACGAAATGAGGGCCTTTTTGCCCCCTTAAACGTGCCCCAAAAGTCACCAAATTTTGCACCAAGCCAGGCCTGGCAAAAAATTTGATATTTAATGGTTTGCATTAATGGGCGTGGCCTAATGGCTCAACAGCGCCCCCTAGAAAACTTTGTGTCTCAAGCCCCACAATACGGTTTGATCTACATGCACGAAAATCGGTACACACCTGTATAATGTGGCAACTTAAAGAAAAGTCTCTTGGCGCCATGGCCGAAACCGAACAGGAAGTCGGCCATTTTGAATTAATCGTGTAAATTTGGCGCAATTTATGCCATTTCTTCGGCCGCTTCTTCGCCCAAACCGTAACGTGCACCCAGGTGTGTTATACAGCAAAATGTGCGTCTCGATCCTGCGACGATGCACATTACTTTTCTCAGTCAAAAGCGTTACCGTGGCGACGATAGACGCCAAAAAGCGCCCCCACTTCATCTGGTTGGTCCATATTTGATAGTTCCTACTTTCTGCCATAACTTTTGAATGGTTTGACATAAAGAGTCGTGGGTGGTGTCATCGGACTCGGTTTTGAGTCCTTGAACATAATTGGTACAAATAAGCCCCGCCCCTTCTTCTGATTGGTCGATATTTGATAGTCCCTATTATCTGCCATAGCTTTTGAACGGGTTGTGATAAAGACATGTGGGTGGTGTGATCGGACTCGGTATTGAGTACTTGACCTTCATTGGCATGAATTGGCCCCGCCCCTTCATCTGATTGGTCAATATTTGATAGTCCCTATTTTCTGCAATAACATTTGAATGGTTTGACATAAAGACTCTTGGTTGGTGTCGTCAGACATGGTTTTGAGTCATTGAACATAATTGGTGCAAATTAGCCCCGCCCCTTCATCTGATTGGTCGATATCTGATAGTTCCTACTTTCTGCCATAACTTTTGAATGGTTTGATATAGAGAGTCGTGGGTGGTGTCATCCGCTAAATGTCCAGGCCTGAAGACATCTACATCCAAGTCATACAAGTGCTTCCACTGCAGCACGCCTGAACGTGCACAAGGGTGCGAGGGCCCGTTCATCGCTGCTTGCAGCTTTAATTTCTTCTTTTTTTTTTTACAATAATTCTCTCAATAATGCGGAAACTAAAAGATATGCTGCATGTCTGCAACTTTTTAGGATTATCAGCTATCCTGTGTAAATAAACTGGCTGTAGAAACTGCAACGTAATGGACATAAAAATGTAGGCTGGTTATGATTGTTTTGTTCTAGTGCAGTTTTTTAAAACCTTTCCTGAGCCACGACACATCCTGCGGGATACCACCAGCCAAAAATGCATGTTTTGTCACTGCCACTTCTTGCACCCATCGCTGTTTACTTAAATTGACATTGTCAGTAGGGCGCGATCTACTGCCACCCACTCACATGCTTACAAAGGACATGCATGTACTTTTAGAGTATTTTTAGTTCCTCTAGAGGTCCAAATTCCATCTTCCCCACATCCAAATTCCAAGGTAAATTGTATGCACCACAAGAGCTGATAGTTTGCCAAGCAACCGGTGGTCCGAGTTATTGATGGACATAGCAAAAGGGTACACATTTTTCACTCCTTTTTTTTCCCATCCTTAACCTCCTGAGACCCGGGCTTTTGTTTGATGTGAATTTTTTATGTCTCCTTACTATTTGGGATCAGTAGAACCAAATTTTTGTTGAAATTAAATTTTTGCTTTCTATGTGCTGTTGAACTATGTCAAATCCAATGGCCTCACATGAGGACTATGGGTTTATTTTTCTCTATTTCCCTTTCTTGGTCCTGCCCTGCATCCTTGCACATCAGGTTCTAATAATAAAAATATGATACATTTTATTTGCAATATACTCAGCATTTTGAATGAAATAAAGTGCTACAGAGTAAAAACATGGGTATTAGGTTATATCTCTATATCATTTATATTTATATATCATTTTCTTTCCTATTACAAGGAAACTGGCAGATTATTCTACTTATTTCTTTTTTTTTTTTTTTTATCCCGGTTTTTTCCCCATTTTATCACCCAGTGCTCCTACCTAACAGTCCTGGGCATTGCCATCCTCTACCAACCCCGGGAGGGCCCTGCACTGAGCTCAGGTCTCCTCCTTAACCTGAGGAGTGAGCAGGCTGCATCTTTTCACCAGACAGGGTGGGGTTTCTCCGGCCGGACGTAGCCGTGGAAGGATCACGTTATTCCGGCCGGATCCTCCCCACCCCATCTGGCGACCCGGTTGGCCAGAGGGGGCATGTATAGCCCAGGACTGCTGCATGTTTTTGTGAGGGTAGCTCCCATTGCTACCCAAGGGAACACGAGGAGAACATGCAAACTCCACACAGAAAGGCCCTTTCGCCAACCCCACCCAGGGTGTGGGCACCGAAGTCATGGGGGAACTAACACGCACTTCCGCGCCCACAGCGTCCCCGGCGGGAATCGAACCCATGACCTTCTTGCTGTGAGACGGCTGCACTACCTGCTGCGCCACCGTAGTGAAAATGTGCTTTAAACAAATGGAAATCTAAAAACAAGTATTTTAAGTGTAATGAGACTTATTTTGACTAGAAATTGGACATTTGGGCAAGAAATAAAGACAAATGTTCTTGGAAAGAATTTACGTGTTTGCAGTGAAGATAGACCTGATGTCCTCAAACAAGTGTTTCATGTTTACAGACGTTGTAGCTGGCTAATATTACTCAAATATATCAAAAAAGCATGCCATGTGAAGCTGCAGACGTTATTGGGCATAAATATACTAGTTTCAATCATAAAATTAGGTTACGATTTTTACCTTGTCCATATTTCTGTCGGGAGCTGCCATAGAAGACTTTCATTGAGATCCCAGCCATCTTGTTTTTTCCCAAATTAGTGTAATTTCATTATCAGACCACTAGATGGTGCAGGCCCGGGTCCCGGATGAGGACAATGGATCAATGTTCGTACAAATGAAGTAGCATGGCGCAGAACAGCAGAAATGTAATGTCCTCATATGAGAACGCAGGGTCTCAGGAGCACATATTTAAATTGCATATCATCTTTTTAACATCAAAATGTTTTATTTATAATTACTATTTGAAACTCTTTCAGTATCACAGAAATTACATCTTGGTCCACTAATCCCCAAACTCTCTCATTTCTTATGACTAATAAAAAAAACATGGCTGAAGAACTTTCTTTTTGATTCAGTATTTTCATCATTAAAATCCATAAAGGCAAAGCCAGAGTTCACAATGCCATTAGCATGTATTTACTGATGTCTGCACTGTACAGATCATTCATACTTGAACATATATTTATGAAAAGTTACTGTTTTTAGAGATATTTTAAAGAATAGAAAGCAATAGCTAGACTCTGGAAACACATTTTCAAAACCAAACTTGAAAGTACTTAATATCTTCTGAATGATAACAGTTTAAATACATACATAAATAAATAGTCACCTAGTGCACCTTGAAAAACATTCTGATTGAATATTACATGTTTGTTATCATCTTAATGAGCATTTTACATTGACAGCATTTACTAACTACTGTGGCCAATATTGATCTAAAATCCTCCTCCCAGCATGGAACTGTTTCAGTCTGAGTTAATTGTGACATAAATGCTTCTACTCATGTGGCATCCAAAATAGTTATTTTTTTAAGTAACAGCCCATGTAGAACGGTTCGAGTTTGTTAAGATCATACACCGGCAAAAGCAGAATCTATCACTTTAGGCCGTGTCTGTACACATTAAGCTTTTCTCAGATAAATTCAGTGCAACAATGGGCAAGTGGCTATTCATTGGCCACCAGACAGTAGCATAAAATCACCTCATTGAAAGAAAGCTAAATATTGACAGAGTGTTTAGACTTGGCTGACTGAAAGTCAAAATTTAACATATTTGAACTGCATTTCGGGTTTGTGTTTCTAAAGCAGTTTTGAAATCAAGAAGTAAATAAATAAAAATCAAATTTTAGAAAAATCCTGGGGGGGGGGGGTTTTCAGCCTCTTTACCGTCACAGATGAGTTGCGAACAGTTGGCTCCAATCTCCCAGGTTGAATATTTAGCGATGTCTTCCCTCAACACCCCACCTTCCCTCACTGACCACCTCCTTTCCCCCCACAGACCACCATTCTCTGGTCAGATTTACAGCAAAATGTGTGTGTTCCACCATATTTGCGAAATTCCTCATGTGTCAGCCTCCAGTTCCCCAACACAGGGCTTTGAACCTGCCCACTAGCTTGAGAGCATGCATAAATCCAGAACTCTCGATGCAGAGGAGGAGGCCTTCCTTACATAGAAGTCTAATTGCTGAACTTTGCACCAGCCAAGTTTGCAGGGCTGAATGATTCGTCAAAATTCCTGTCTTCTGGTAATAAATTACCAAGCCAGTCTAGCTAGTTAACATTTTAATAAAATGGTTCTCATTTGGGCTAGATCTCTCTCTCTCTCTCTTTTCTTTCTTTTCTTTTTTTTAAGGTGCCACTGGGAAAACTTGCTTTAACACAGGAATGTTTTTGACGTTTTCAGCTGCTCCTATTAACATCATTATGCATTGGCAGCAGAGAGCTGTCATGTCATCTATCATAGTCATTCTGTGAAAATATATAAATTGCTTCACATGCTGCACGCTGCAGGAAAACATTTTCACAAAAAGTAATTGCATCTGGACCATTTTGTTGTGATCAGCATGACCACCTAGTTTGAGACACGTTGAATTTAAGTTGTTCTGGAAAGTTGCAGGGAAAAGTGAGCGTGCTGTCCCATCAGAAGCTTTCGGTGTTTGTTTTCATATGGAGTTTTCCTCACACAACCAGACTGACCCTCCACTAAACTGACTTTGTACAGTAACAGAGCATTGGCTCACAACCGCACTTCTTTTTACGTATTTTCTAGTTTGTCTATCCCTGTTCAGTGAGCCTCTTAAGCCTTTCTGTGAATTTTCATATTCCTGCACATTAGTGCTGGCAAAGCACATGCTGTAAATCTTCACTCAACCAGGTTCCCTTTGATGGTAATGTCAAAAGAAACATTTACTAAAGTACAGTACTTATAGTGTAAGTGTAGTATAATGCAAGACTTCATATTACAATAACACTGTTCTCTTTTTTTTGGAGGGGGTGGGAGGATGGGGGTGGGGAGGTTACAAGGTCAATGTATCTCATTCATGAAAGCACACATAATCACCTGAAAATTTGTATACAGTGATGTTTCCTACTGTACATGTTGATTTCTATGGTACCTCATCAATTATTTAAGGTGAAAGGCTCATTGGCTGTAAAATCCCTCAAACGACAGAAAATAAAGCTTACAAAGATCTTGTGATAGTTGATTTTTTTCACTTTCAATCAAACACATGAAAGAAGTTCCATTGCCAATCTGTTTGCCTTTCAATCTCGTGTGTATGCACTCCCTGCAGGGCTAATCTGTGGGCCTTCAGGTTTTTCCACCCACATCAAACTGGGGGCCAAGATTCTTCACCCTGAGTACCTCATGAGTGAACCACTTTGTACTCTGAGCTCAAAATAGCATACAGCTCCCAATTATTGGGGAAGGAGCAAACACAGGTGTGGAATCCCGGTCACCAACACCACCACCGGTGCCCCTGCTGCAGAATAAAGACACTCTTGTCCCAGAGAGCCTGAGTAGGAAGGCCAGAGTCATGCCAGGCTTTGAACTGCAGAGACCACTCAGCCTGTTTCACGCTGGAGGTAAAAGGGACCTTTTAAAGGGTGTGGAAATGAATCGTCCCACATCAATCAAGCATTTCCACTTCTGAATTATTCAGCAGTTACTGTTACTGGCAAAACCTTGTGTATGAGTATTTTTAACAGTTTGTTGTGTCATTGAGTCTCTCTATTATCAGCGAGTTGATGCAGTGAAATGATAAGAAAACAAACTGTTCTCTATTGAGTGATCAATTCAGTTAAGTAACATAAAATACATATATATATATATAATCTTGAATATTATCCCCTAGAAATGCCAAAAAAGGCATTTGAAGTCATAGTATTCTCACTGAGCCACGGCTGCAGTGAAGGACAGTATGCATGGAGGTGGATGGGGGCGACAAAGAGCAGAGTGTGGCGTCTGCCTCACACAATGACTGCTCTGTTCGCCTGGCTGCGATTCTGCTGGTGCTGTGGATCCGGTGGCCTCTCTCCTGCTGCTCTGCTTTTCTCTTCTCAGCACGTTCTTTACATTTATTTGCCAAGTGGATCGGTCCGACGTAGGCTGACCAGGTTTTTCACTGATGAACTGCTGACTAATTGGCTTAGATTTATAAAAATGTGAACTTTTTTTTTTTTTTCAAAGAACCAGACAGATGAGTAAGAAATCTCTCCCGAGCACTCACTCATGTACATTACTGGACAACTTAGATAGGGAAATAATCCATCAGGCTGCCTTGATACTTTAATGTTGAAAAATGACAAAAAGATCAGTCATCACTTTCTCTTGACTGAGTCAACATAGATTCACTGGAGAATAAAATGTCCAGAATGAGTTACTGGATGCTGACAGTCACTAACTCTAAATGTATTCAATATCACTTAAGTTCTGTTTGTATATGCAAAGATGTGGTTTTGGATTTTCCCCACTGAGAGGGGAAAAAACTATAGTCTTCAGAAATGTTCTGGGCACAAAGGATCAAGTATTAAGTTAATTATTTTGTTAACTTTTCATAAGTGGGAGACAAAGCCCCTTGCTGAAATCTATTTTTACAGTAATAATAATGGCAGCAAATCCTGCATCTTAGCTCCAGAGTGCAGTCTGCATCCAGAGGATCTGTGCAGTTGTGTGTGGCCCACACAGGAAATTAAGAAACCTCTGCAGCTTTAAGAATATTTGTGTCTGAATTATCTTGGAACAGGGGCTTTAAACAAAAGTGAAACAAGGTTCACCATGTGATCATTCAGGCATGTTTGGTCAGTAGCAACTTTCAACTAATTGTGGATCTTACTTGGGTTAAAAGTTCATATGTAAATGATGCTCAGTGCTCGTGAAACTATTGAATATTATTTTACATTTTAGCAGAATTATATTTTTTCTTTGGTTTGGATTAGATATACATGCGTAAACATGGAATTAAAAGAAAAAAAAACAATAACCACAAATTGAACCACATAGGTAAAGCATGTTTAGGAATTGTGTGTACCTTTAAACCTATTAAAATACATGTAACTATTTTAATTGTGAAAGACAGCTAACGGTGAACGATGAGATCTGTTCGCTTCTGTCAGTGAATGCATGCGGTCAGCCGGTGCAAAGAAACAAGAACTATTTGTTTTAAGGAGAAATGCTGGTCGACAGAAGAATGATGAGAGAGAGATCCTCTTTTTGAATATTCTGAGCCGTGAGTCCACCACAGTCTTCTCACTGCTGTTCATGGCAGATACAGTGCTCTGCAGCTAGAGAGTGTCCATCCTCTGTGGGCATACATTTACACAGATGGTTCTTGTATCAGTGGATTAGAGAGCATATTTCCTCAATAAGTGGAAAAACAAAGGCTTTACTGAATTTATTATGTCTTAATTGAGGAGACCTACATCAGTGTATATTTGTGTGTGAACAAACCTGGATATTTTAATATTATTAGCTTTTGAGAATCTCATTTAAAGATTGTTTTCAGTGCCGCTTTCAAGGGGTTGGATAATTAGAAACAAAAGTCTATAGGTAAATTCTTTCTGCATTTAATATCATGCTTATTTCACACTGTTCTTACATATTTTGTCTAATATGCCATTAATAGTTGTCGTCTGTGCTGGAATTTAACTTTGGATGGGTCGAGAGAAAAATCTACAACATATACTATCATGCAGAAAAACAATGTAGCATCATATATTTATATAATTTTTTTATTTTTATATTTACCACTTGTAGCATTTTATGTTTATTGTAATTTGAATAGTTCTTCATAAGCATCGATTACAGGTATATTAAATTAATACACAATACTATACCGAACAGATGCAGTGCAAATATATTCACTTTGAAGACAATTAACTTGAAAATAAGTTATTAGACAATATATGGCGTAAGTGTTTAAATAAATAAATACATACCTTGCAATTTTAACCTTCATGTTTTTTCACACATTTGTGTTGTTTTGGTAGACATGGAGAAATCTATGAATCTGTGACAGTGATGGATTAAAAGTAAAACACTGAACACCCACTTGTAAGTAAGCAAATGAAAAAAATTCCAAAGAGGAGTGAAGTACGATGTATACAAGTCGCTGTTACGTGTGGCAGAGTGTTAACAGCGCCGGTGCAGCAGTCAGGGCTCCCGAGGCCCTACAAGGTGAGCTCTGTCTCCGCCAGGCAAAGCGGACCATGGGAAAGCTCACATACCGATTAATCACAGCTAATGAGCTGGAACAGTGTTGCGCGAGCTGACTTCCATGACCGTCTAATCTCACACACGCACAGGCAACCCCCACCCACACACACAAACACACACACACAAACACACACACACACACACACACACACACAGTTCAAATCAATTCTATTTATACATTCAATACATTTCGAGATGCTCTAGCTTTAACAACATTCTGTTTTAAGTTCTGAATCAGCCACATTTCCTTCTTTCACACTGTTAAGAAAAAAATGCTCATAACTGGGTGTTCACACTTCTTGGCATTAACGTGACCCCTGCAACCACTGGGTTGTGATGAACAAGGTTTAAACAAACATGAAAGCAGAGCGATGAAGGAGAGAAGGAAGAAAGCAGAAATAAGTGATGTCATGTAGAAAGTGACGATGACACACTTGATATCCATAAATATACTACACGCATATTTGGGAGCTGAAAAGCTTGCTGCACTGAAGTGTACTGTATATTAATTTCATTCCAAAGTTTTTTTGGCATGCATAAAATGTTCCCACATAACAACACTTTTATTTTGTATTCTTAAACTACTTATCTCTTTTGAAAGCACATCTAAGAATGTAAATGCGCTCATTGCTATAAGCATCCAATAAATAATGAAGCCATCATCCTTGTAACATCTTACATGGTGCAGCTGTTATCATTTCATGTTATGGCCAAGCGTACATAATGTGGTTTCTCGACCTCATTCTGGCTACTGAGGAAGTTACAGCTGTGGGCCTCTTACTGTAACCGTAATCCTTGTGGCACATATATCTTAACTGACCCCTGTGAGTGCAGATTTCAGTTATCTTTCGTGGAGGCACATATGTCTTTAGACATGCTTCTCTTTGCTGTGTCCCCTGACCAGGCACCATGGCAGCTGGTGCAAGTGAGAAACTCTGTCATTTAAGTTCTTCTCATTAGGAAAACAGATCCATTTGTGACGTGACTGGGGTCCCTGGATGTGAGGAGAAGGAGGGTGTGGTTGTTTCTGTGCTGTGGAGGGCAATTTTACAGGCTGGGAATCATGATTACCAATCTTGTGGTCGATAAAACAGTAAGACTGAGGAGGTGAGCTAATACCACACAACAAGTTCCTTTAATCTGAGATTACATGTTTAAATTGTGAGTTGATCCTCAAATACTAAAGTAGGACTCTGAACTTGCAGATTGTATACCTGAGCAGTGAAATACTGAATAACTTATACCTACACACACTAGGAATGGGCAATATTTTACCGTTCACGATAAACCGTCAAAAAAATTCCCCACGGTAAGAATTTGTCATCTCGCGGTAAAAATGATAAATTCCCGTTGATGACGTTTTTGTGTAAAGCTAAAGAAAGAAAGAAAGAAAGAAAGAAAGAAAGAAAGAAAGAAAGAAAGAAAGAAAGAAAGAAAGAAAGAAAAAAGAAAGAAAGAAAGAAAGAAATGAGCCTGAAAGAAAGAAGGATAAATTCCACGTTTTTGTGTAACAAACATGGCGGATCTGAGAGCGAGATAGATTTATAGTTAAAAAGGTGAAGTTGAATTGGTATTTTTTTTATCGTCCTTTTTATCGTTATCGGGATAAATGCCAGAAATTATCGTGATACATTTTTTAGTCCATACCGCCCATCTCTAACACACACTCCTGCAGACACTTACTTTTACTTCAGTCTCCACCATACTGTATGTGTGGTAGAGGTGTCCGTATGCGTGTGCCATCCAAATAAAAGAGGGTTTTATTCAAATCCACAGGATGCTTATGGCACATATCCCATCTCCAGGAACCAGAGCCACAGAAAGCCTCCCGCCGTAAGGCATGAGATGCTTTGGTTAAGCTGTTATTCTGAGTGTGTAACAGTTTCACAGTCTTGAGACTTTATTTTGGTTTAGGGAGTAAAACTTTAATTTGAGGGCAGTCACAAGGGTTTTGTCCTCCAAATACTCATAACCTGATTGTGTTGACTCAGCCACAAGCAAACTTTTTGAAAACATTTCCCGCATCCACATTCATTTGTAATTCACAAATCAACCCTAACTTTTGTGCGCTCCTTGCGGGAAAGACAGAGGGTGGAGTGACCTTCTTGGCGTGTTTCTAATATCTCCCCAAAAACTCCCCGCAGGCAGAATCATCTTGGGTGTTCCAGGCTGGACTTTAGTGTTGTATTTGACGGGTTTGCAGTGCAGAAAGCATGACAATGAAGAAAAGAGAGGGAAAAAGGCAGCTGTGTGATAGAGAATGGAGTGCAGAGTATAAGCTTGACCTGAGGGAAAAAAGCCCCCTCTGCGCATGGCTCGGGGTAAGATCTAAGTTGCCCTTTTTCTTCCCTTCTCACTCTCCTTTCTCTCTTTCTTACTGGGGAGAAGTGATGTAGGTAATGAAGCTTAAGTGAGCCTGGTGTCTGGTAATGTAATATACGCAAAGCCCTTGTCAGGTCTGGATCCAATAATGTGTCATTTACCACGTCTGGAACAGATTGGCCCAGATGATCGGAATGAACCTTTGCCCGGGTGAGGAGTACACAGCATCCCTCGACCTAAAGGCCTTACAAGCAGTCCCTCACCTCACCCAGGCTCCCTTGCACCTTTCGTGCACCCCTTCACTCCTTGTAAATGCTACTGCATGCTTCAAATTAGTTTCTGAAATGATGTCTTTATGGGACCAAATCAATTTATGTCAGATGCACCGTTGTTATTTTAGCCACATCCCAGTTTTAGCATTGTTTTTAATTCTCAGACAGTAGCTGACCTATTAGCCTGATATTACAGGTATTTTGAAACTCAGTACAGTATTTAAAGAGTGCTCTCTATATTTAAAAACTCGACAAAAGTTTCAACTTTAAACTACTTTTTAAGACTTTCAGGGCCAGTCAAAACAAACCCCAATTTAAAAGAAAAAAATAACCTCAGTGGTTAAATGAACCACTAATAAATCCAATACTGAAGAAACATCCAGATTTCATCAAACAGAAACAGGTGTACATGAATGTCATGAAAATAATTGCACGTTTTGAACACTAAATATAGAGTTTTCTTTCCACTGGAGCATTTCCGTAGCAGAGAGGGCAGCCGTCTTGGTGTGGAATAATGTCAACATGTTAGTATTGTGTGATGAGATTTAAGAACTCTTTATTGTGGTTAGTCTAATATCATAGGTAAGCTTGGTACATGCATCACCATAAACACAAATACACTGTGGTGTTTTCATTTAAGAATTGAAATTGATTGAGAGGATCATGGATTACTGTGCAACTCCTAAGAACGCTAGGGGATGTTTGCTACTGGTTACTGGACGGTTTCCCAAAGCTCTTAAATACATCGTCTATAGGCTCTAGTCTGTGGGTCTCAAAGGGGGTCTCAGAGACCCTCTGAAAAGGTTTTTTTTTTTAATTTGTAAAGAAACTCGACTTTTTAGTAATTTCCCCCTCATTTTTAGCCACTTTCACACAATTTCAAAAATATTTCAAAACTCCTTTACTTCTAATCACGGCTGTCTAGTTGCCTTCTGTTCAAATGAACAGTTGAAAAATATGCAAAGAAAAAGAAAGAAAGAAATTCTACGCATAAACATCTGGAAACGGTCTTGATAATTGATCCAAATAAATCAAGCAATGATCCCCCCCCCCCCATGCAGTGATCTGGACCAAACAGAATCCTTCTTTTCTTTAGAAAAGCAATCTTTAATTTTTTTTTTGTAACCATTATCAAGAGTGGGAGTGACAATTAGTGCTGATCTTTCCATATATCATCAATTTATTGATGGTAAAGGAAGTGCAACTGAAGTACTCCCTTATGTTACACAACTCTTTGCGCCAAGATGGCGGTAGCACTCAGATGCCCTGTTCAAGATAAAACAGCGTCCTGTTTAATGTTTTTTTGTTGTTTTTTGGGGGGGTATGTGATTCCTTTTCTTAGACACAACGACTGTGGTTTCGATAGTATCATAACGCAGACTACCAAGTATTCTAGAGAGCAGAGATTTGACCAGCAGAGGCTGAGCCTGATCCTATACATTATCTTTTATATGTCATAATCAGCAGCATCACAAACTTGGTTAGATAAAAAAAAAAACATTTTGAAAACCATAAAATGCCTCGTAGTGGCTGCATTTACACTGCAGGTCTTGTTGGCTAATTCCAATGTATTGCCGGTATTTTTTATTTTATTTTTTTTACATGAATTGTTGACATCGTCTCTTAAAAGTGACCCATGTCTGATACCTGCTTTTACACTGGTCAACACCCGGGAATATAAACTTGCAAAAAAGATGAGCTTGGCTACTGACCTGGAAAAAGTTAGGCAGCAAGGCTGAAAAACAGGATTTTTTTTCAGTGAACACAGGTAAAATAAGCGTGTTGTACATAAACTTGTTTCCATTAGCGCATTGACAGAGTCCCTCCTCAGAGTTCCACAGTATGTGTGCATTTGTTGTCAGTTGGCTCAGTAAAAGTTAATTACTACAACGGAAACCCAGAGTCTGCTTCATTATTTCTGAGGTTGTGAAAGACATAACAGAACATTTCATCCAAGCTGTTGCCTTCTTGGAGGTCAGCAAAGGGTTGGGCATATTTTAAAGGAGAAAAGAAAAAGGAGAGCCTGTCCACCTGTATTTACCTCACTCACCGTGCTCACATTTTCAAATATGTCGGACTTGCATCAGCAGAAAAAATCTCATCTGTCCGCCAAAGATGGCAGATGTAAATGCATAGATCCAAGCCATATCTGATTTATATCCACATATGACTGAGGCTTGGAACCAATCTGAAAATATCTGTATCCATGTGCTTTTTAACTGCCTAGACATATACTGGTGATATCTGATCTGTGCCAAAAAAAATGGGAATTTGGGTCACTTGAACCCTGCAGGCCAATCATTTGGTTCCAGAGTAGCAGAAACTCTTTGTGCAAGAACTGATTACAGTCTGGGGCACCAGGGGAAAGGATGATCATGACCAACAATACCAAATCAAATCTTGTGAACAACATTTACATGTAACTTTTTTAAGCCTTCAGTCTCAGTCTAACCCAAAAACCCCAGTTTAATATACAGACAACATCATTGCAGCTTCCATACAATTCAGGTTGACTAATAACATGGCTATGATGAAGTAAATAAAAGAGCAACCCAGTTATCTGAAGGTATTAAAGATGAACTCAGCCATCACCACTAGCTCCCTATCATGTTGGTTTGATATGTAGACAATTTCCAGATTGGTAGGAGTACTACGCTTAGCTTTATAAAACTTCAGTCATGGGACTTGCATTTTGATAGAATCTAGCTTGGGCATTCAATATAAGATGATAGTTATAGACAACATTTTTAAAAAGCAGCTTGTAAGCTGTTTTTTTTACCTGTGGGAAAATGCATTAGCGCACACAGTGCTAATTACAAACACAGGGGCCAGTGGAGTTGCAGGAGAACAGGAAGCATGGGGCTAAAAGGGCATGTGTGTGAATTTACCACTTTGTCCCTGGTTGCCTGAGTCTTGGATCCAGCCCAAGGGCCACACAGAGCGGCCCTGGTGATCTATGAGAGATGAGCAAAAGATAGTATGGGCGTATAAGTTTTCCAGGATGTAGACTTTTAGCCCCTTCGATTATATTTGTCACTGTGGAGGCGTACATACCTTTTTCTTTCCTTCTTTCTTTTTCCTACACTGGTTTCCATTATTCACAAAGAAACTGTCCTGGCCTGTGAGAAAATGAACCGCAAGAAGACAAAATAGGCAAGAAAAGGGCTGTAGATATTTAGAGCATTCCACCTTCTCAGTCTCAGAGGAAATTCCTAAAATTAACTTCTTGCACTCTGCAAAAAAAGGATAATAAAATTAAAAGCAAGTGGAGAGAAAATCTTTAAAAAAAAAAAAAAGAAAGAAAGAAAAAAAATCTGAGTTTAAAACTCCCATTTCTCCTATTATACACTCGAAATGTGTAATGGTGTCCTCACTCAGGTGGAGTCATTCTGGAGCCTCCTCAGGAGAATTGTAGCTCCCCTCCACCGAACAGGCTCTGATTTAGTACTGTTAATAAACATGATGTAGTGCTTACAGGGATTTCTAAGACAGGAATGTTTCTTTTTTTGCTTCTTTTTTTTCATACCTAAACACAGTTTCACATGTTCACATGTGGCGCTGAGAGAGAAGAAAACGGGGTTCCACATGCTTTATTTCAGACCCTTTCTGCTATAACTATTTAAGCAGAGGACACAGGTTCCCATGGCGCAGGTTTGGCACCATAAAGTGCCACCCTATTTTCCAGAGTTATTACAGGTGCTGTGACCTGGTACTTTATGAAGCACATCCAGAAACTTGTTCGATTAGAATTTCTCTCATTTTAATGATATCACATCCAGATCACATTTTACTGTGGTTCTATAATTCTGCTATGTTTTTAGTATGTTTTTTAATGAAACACAATTTGATAAGAGCAAAATTAACACCAAAGAGACAAAATCTTTGAAAAGGAGCTGAGAAGGAAAGCAGAAGGGATTTTATAAATCAGACCTTAAATATTCCTTTACCTAACTTTAGTTCATGGAGAAAAATCCATCACTCTAATCAAATGCTGTATATACTGGTGTATATATTGAAACAAAGATTTGTTTTCCTAAGTCCCAATATAGCAACCATACCCAACAAGTTGGATTTATGCTCTGCCTGCCAGCTTCTTCTTGGCGCAAATCTCCCAGCAACACGTTCCCGGCGCAGAGCCCACATGGCCGTTCACAGCTGGCTCCTATTACAAACCCATACAGTAGCCATTCTTTTCACCCACCCTCCCTCCCTGTTTGGTGACGCTTGTTAGAAAAGTAACATACTACTCTGGGAGTTTGTTACAGATTTATGTATCACAGGTGTTACCTTTAAAAAGCAAATGCAGAGGCATGGAAATGTCAGAGACAAAAGTGTGGCAAGTCTTTCTTTTTTTTTCCAAGGAAGGCTTGTGAAGTGAAGTTTGGCAATTGAAACACAAAGTAGGGATTTTGCAAAAGATTAATGATTATAACTGTAACTTAGTTTAAAATGACTTAAAACAAGAATTAATGGATGCTTACATCATGTACATCGAAAAAATATTTATACACCAAGTGACTATGATATGTATTAATTCTTCCACCTCGATCGCATAACATAATGCACAAATAATATGCAGCTTACATCACATTGCAATGGTTAGATTTTTAGTTTATAGCAGCATGTTTAATAAAGAAAAAAAAGTTTTTTTAAAGGATTTGAGAAGACTATCATAGTAACAGTTCAGACAGAGAGTAAGAAGAGCATGCACTCTTAACACTGAAGGAAGATTGTCTACATTCAAATGAATTTCCAGAACTGCTTCTTGATGGACTTTGACTGGTACCTGGTGTGTCTGTTGCCTGTCTGTCAACACCAGATACCCTGAGCGTGAGGCTCCGCGCCGGCAGACGCTTTCACTTGGAGTCTGTGACTGCTGCCTGCTTGAAACACACTCCTGCTCAGAACAAAAGACGTGTAACTGGGACCTGACGTTTCTTATGAATGATTTCTAGCTTTAAATAAGCATGGTCACATTTAAAGAACAGAAATCATTCTTATCCAACATGAGACCAAAGGTGATTAGTTCATAGGCTATGCTTTGAGCCGTATGTTAGGGTTCTGACAATGTCCCTTTCCATCCTTGTCAAGTTTCACAGGCCGCTCTTCTTCAGATGTGTCCCTCCCCTGCCCCGGTCCCGACTCCTCACTTTTGTCTCAATGCTCAGCTACACCTCTCCAGTTACGTGGCACCGCAGCTCCTGGTTGTTATCCCCTCAGCTTCTCTCCTTTGACTCCATCACCACCCTCTCATGCTGAGGGGTGACACTTGATTCCTTTAATGTGGCCTTGGCCCCATGTTCCTCCTGTCTGTCGGAGTCATCTGGGAGCAGCGGGTCCCTGCTCCAACCTGCGTGATTGATGGTTAGCGTGCCCTCTCCACTCACCCTCTACTCTCCACCCTTGGCTGGGTGGACAGCATAGCATTTCATGAGCTCATCTGTGTGGCGCCCAGGAGCTGCACCTCAAACGAGGGCACTACTCTTGTCTCGCCCTGTATGACTCCCTGGGGGACACAGAGCTCTTGTGACCTCCCTTTACCAGGCCGGCAACCTCATGTACACATGACCCCTTTAGTACTCTCACTGTACCCTCAGCGTCTCCGTGCTAATTCCCCTCGGCAACCAGCTCTCAACATTGATTAAGCATTTATTTTGTTAATCGTTATCTACCACTGAACCCCAAATATTCCTGGAGATGGATGATCAGTTCTATATCTTAAATCACACACACACAGCGGAAAAGGCAAATAAAATAAATTATAAAAACAAAAAAAAGAAACAGTTGTCGCATTGGGGCGTACGGCAAAACTCCAGTATGAGAGCGAGAGAAAAGACATATATATGTTGTGCTTAGACAGGCTTTGTGGCATGGGTTAGTAGTACTATATTGTAAATAGGGAGACCACTGTCCTCGTGGTTACGTTAACAACAACGGAGAGGAGTTGTGAATCCAAAGTGGCCTGTCAGGTGGAAACAGGAAACAAAGTGCCATCTCTTGTGTGTAATAGAAAGGCATTAATGAATCTTCCATCATCTTCTCTTTGCGCTATTTTTAAAAAACATTTTTAACATTTCAGTGTGATAAATCACTTGACTTCTTTCTTTTGTCACTTCATAATTTATGTGGTTAATTAACCTAAACATGTTGGTAAATGATTTAAATCAGCGATCAAACTTCTTAATGGATTCTGATGTATCACAGGAAGAAGAGAGTAGGGTTTGTATGTCAGATGTCTGAACTATAAAAACAGCTGAACAAAAAGGAGAAATTCTATTCAATTTCTTATCTTTTTATTTATTTTTTATTTTTATTAGTGTTTTTTCTCTCGGTCTTATTAATACTCTCACAAGATTAATCTATTAATTGATCACCAGATATATTTGATAATTTCTCAAAAACTCTTCAGTTTTATCCTGTTAAACTGTATAGGTAGTAGTTAAAACTTTGACCAGCGACAACAATAACATGATGATTATACACGAATGCTTCAGTTTTAACTCTGCCAATCTATCATATTTGATACATGCATTTCTGAAACCTCTGTAGCACTCCCATTATCAAAAGGTTTTATACAATAAATAAATACAGTCAAATTAGCCATTGTATTCATAATGATACAACAAATTATTATTATTTAGAAACTATTCAAGAAGAATTAGATGTTTTAATTTCAATACATAATAAAAACATTAAAAAAACAAAATCACAAATAAAATAATTTGTGTTATTTTATATATCAGGCTATGAAGGGTTAATGATCTCATGATGTTATAATTGAAACAAAATCTCCTGTGCAAAGTAAACTCTGCTTACTTTCATATTTTAACCATTTTGCTGTTATTAAAGCGTATATACTTAAGAATAATTTTTCATTAGAAATTTTTATCCTCTGATGGTATATTTTCCCATTGGTCAATTGGTATTTTTACTTTTATAAAACAGTATTTTCCCGACCAGTCTGATTAATCCCAAACTCCTAAATTATCCGTTCACTCAAACCAGAAAAAAACTGAAAAAATTGAATCAGCTTTAGTAGGAAATTATATGTATTTGGATTTTTGGATTTTTAAACGGTGTGATATGAAATCTTAAGTGGTAATTTTTTTTGCCAGATAGTCAAATAATTTGTGTCGTAAATTATTTAGTAATACTTGATTAATATATATATATATATATATATATATATATATATATATATATATATATGTATATATATATATTTTTTTTTTTTTTTCACATTTACATGCCATAGTAGGTTACTGTTGTAAATAAAAATAATAGGAAAAAAGGTCCACAGTGGACAGACATCCAACTGCAACTATTTTTGATAAGATATAAAAATAAATAAAGCTTTTTTTACATGAAGTCAAGGATCTGCTAATTCAGTTTTTAGCATCATAGCTCAGTCATTTGCCCTAATGTGTCACAACCCATAAACCTGTGATTCATTTCAACTTAAAACTGAAATAGTTTTGTTCTCTTTTGCACTTTTTATACTGTTAAGATTCTTGTATCTAAATAAAAACTAAAGTCAATTTTTCATCAATATAAAGAGCTCATGTATACACTGCATAGTCATGTCGAATCAGTTGAGGAAAACATTGACTGGGCCCGACAGTGGCGACAGTGCTTGGCATGCAATAAAGGCGAGGGGGGCAGCCGATGTTCCCGACAGCCGACTGCTGACTGGTGTATAAGGGCCCTTTCCCTCCCATCAGGAAGTCTGTCCTCCTCTGCATGTGGGACATTCCATCTGGGTAGGAATCTGAGGACAGTGAGCACCTAATCTCTCCAACTGAGGCAGCACCTGTTGGGACATCACAGAACTAGTGGGAAACATCCAGATCAGTCACAGCTCCGTGTAAACCTGATACACCTCCATCAATATCATTATTAGCTGCTTTTTTCATTTTCCACAATTAACCTTTACCCCTTATGCATCCACTCTATCAACCACATTTTGTATGAGTTTGGGGCATATTTATGTAGAAATGATTCCGATTAAAGCAAACATTAAAGGCACCTGATTGCTGTGAGAGCATTGCTCAGGGTGCCATGTGACTCAATTGAAACCAGATCACTCACGTAAGAACAACGTACCGATGAAAAGAAACACAATAAAGTCTACGAGTTCAGCCTGACTGCCAGTCAAATGTGTCACTCAGCTGTTCAAGAGGTGACCATGTGCTGAGAAGCACCCTGAGAGACTTTGAGCAGGGACATAAATCACAGAGGACGACGCTGCAGTTGCTGTGTGTGTCTGCATGTGGTGAAGAGATTGGAATTTTTGCCATCGCTGCTTTGGAAAGCTTGTCATTAGATGTGTTTGTGTTATTACTGGGTTTACACACAAGACCTCTAATGTGTCTCTCTATGTGAAAAAAAAAAAAATCACTTGCTGCCTTTAAACACGCCTGCTTCTCAAAAGAAACCCATCATAATGCCAAATAGATTAGTACGACGGAGTATTAGGGCCAAACTAAGACAAAAAAAAATTGGAAATTACGAGAATAAAGTCATAATATAATGAGAATAAAGTCGTAAAATTACGAGAATAAAGTCGTAATGTTGCGAGTATAAAGTCATAATAGAATAAAGTCCTAATATTATGAGAATAAACTCGTAATATTACGAGAATAAAGTCGTAAAATTACGAGAATAAAGTCGTAACATTACGAGAATAAAGTCGTAATGTTGCGAGAATAAAGTCGTAATACTATGAGAATATAATTTATGAGAACTCTAACAGGAAGAGCTTCTTCTCCCTGTGTTAAAATGAGGAATATTGAGCATCTTGTGAAGTTATATTTATATATTTATAATATATTACGACTTTATTCTCGTAATTTTACGACTTTATTCTCGTAATATTATGACTTTATTCTCGTAATTTTACGACTTTATTCTCATTACATTATGACTTTATTCTCGTAATTTCCTTTTTTTGTTTTTTTGTTTGGCCCTAATACTCCGTCGTAGATTAGAACTGATAGAAAAAATGTACAAAAAAAAATCATAAAAGGTCTGTTTATTTCTAACAGTAGATCCCATGATTAACTTCCACCTCTGGCCACTGAAAATTGATTTTGCAGTAGAAGTAATATGCGACATGAGAGCTTGCCTGAATGTCCACATGTGTTCTTTGTGTAAGCTACATTAAGAGTGTATTCATGCTGTAGTTCATCTTGATAAATGATATGGATTGCTCCTGGAGTGAAATTGTTAATGTGGCCAGAGGAGGTCTACTTTTTCCTTTTGTCCAAGGTTATTTAAACTAAACCAACCATTCCTATAAATGTCTCAAATCCCTTACAGCATGGGCCACAGCCTAAATGCCTGACAGAGGAACGCTGCTTTGCATGTAGCCTGATTATTATCTGCTACACAAATTGCTAGCAGCTGGGTTGTTCATGGCTGATGGCCCCATAGTTTATGTATTGTAACTGCTGGAATGTGGACAATTACCACTTTCACTTTCTCACAAAAAACTTTAATACAGTTTACATAAACTATTCTCTTGAAAATCCCACTTTAAAGGACTTTATGAGCCTCCAGGGTCAGTTCAAGTAGATAAGGAATTTGCTTCCCACTTTGAGCTGCTCTCTAGAAGCAAGGAGAAATGAAGAAAGAGACTATTTATCATGCAAAAATGAGATAAGTTGATCACGTTTTACTTCAACCAGTCTAGCCTATTACATGATTGTGATTAAAATATGTTGTCAATATGTGGTGAATTAAGGGTCACGGAGAGAAGAAACTACAAAAAAGGTTAGTCAGCGAGGTGGGAAAAAATATCTAAATCAGTCGGAGTATTTTCCCTGTCATTCTTGGGTAGATGCTCCTAACGATGGATATGGACAGTCTTACAATTTCAGACGCAAGTGTCGAGTGTGGGGGGAAAAAGGGGAGAGGTGAAAAAGACTTAAAGAAGTCAAGTTGTCCATTTGTTAAAAGCTGCTGAGCACCTTGCGAGTGGTTGAACAGTTTAACCCATAATTACGGCAATTAAAATAATACTCATATTAACAAAGAAAAATTGCTTCCAAATGGTATTTCACATGTGCAAGAAAAGAAAAACAAAAACACATGGCACATGGCACAACCTGGCCTCAGATTTCTGGCACGAGAGCGTGACATGCTAATTTTGACCATATTTTACATTGAAATTAGTAACTGTAGCTGGTTTTATGATAATGTACCACGTAGAGGAACCACTCCGTGTGTGTGAAAGTATACGTTTTGTTTTGTGACTCACTATTTCAATTTCCAGAAGCGGAATTCGTGTTTCCTTCTTGATTTGCAGACACAATTCTCGTTGCTGTGCTCTCACAATGCATTGTGAATTCCCCTGTGTACTCTGTTTGGCGTGCCTACAAAGTCGAATGCAAACCAAACAACTTACTGTGTCCTGAACAAGAAAGAGGATTCAGAAATTTACTCTCAGACCACATAACTGCATGATCAAGGAAGGGAGTGGAAGACAAGCTTGGGTGTGAAAAATGGAATGCATTTGTCCACTGGATTAAGGAGTTACGGTGATAGATCATTTCCATTATAATACCTCTTGCTGAAGTGGTCTCTCAGGACAAAGGGTGAGGTACATGAGAGAAATACAGTAAATATTACGCATACCACCCTGATGTGTCGCAACCTTTCTTGCAAAGAAAATCGCAGGGGTTGACATCAAAGTCGAATGCACACTGCCGAAATCAAAATGTCAGCCGCATGGCCTATAAAAATCATTGGACCCCTCACTCCTGTGATGAAAAGAAACAAAGGAGTCTCCAAAATCAACATCATTTTCCCTCCTTTTGCAGAAAAAAAGCCCACTCGCAGGTTTTGTCTTTTGGCTACTCATAGACTGAAGAACACTGTTAAAGAGTCCACTGGGGATTTTTTTTTTCCTAACTCCTGGCAATAACAGTCTCATGTCCAGTAAGTGCCCTCCCAGGGAAGAAGTGATGTAAAGGGGCTGTTTTGCTCAGGAGTGATGGAGTGATCAGAGGAATCCTGTGGATAGAATCGCATTGCTGACCCTGTACATCAGTGATTGATGTCAAATGTGACCATGAAACACAACAGGGGATGTAGTGCTTTTGATTTTATTGGCCACCATGTCAGTGTGTCTGCGCTCTGCGGTAAGAAGACCCACGCTGCTCAGTAAAAGGCTATGAGGAACATTTACAATAATGTGTTAGGGTTTGGTCACTCTGATGTTGATCTATTTGTAGAACAATAGACAATAGACATTTGAATATCATCTGATAAAGATCATATATTCTATACTCAATGTAATCTTCATTATATCATTCAGCCTTTTGTAAGTTTAACATCACAGAATCAAAGAGAATAAGAGAAATATTTTGCAATTTCAAAACTGATTTGTAGGAAAGAGAGGACTGTAAAGATGGTATTTTATCATAACTGTGCCTGAATTTCAACCTTGGTGATGTTCTGAAAAAAACAATGGTAATACTATCATAGAGGAGCAGGTGAATTCATATCCCCACTCCCACAATACACAAAAAAAAAAAATGTATTTATATATACATACATATGTATGTAAGTGAAAATCAAATCTTTTAAATGACATTTTTAATTTAAATGCTCTCCATAAATTCAATAATTTAAGCAAAATATAAAGGTGCATAGTTTAGCTTTTAAATGTCTCCTTAAAAACAATGTTATATGTACCCTCTCTTTATGACTTTTCTAATTAATTGGCAGTTTATTCAGTTTAGCTGACATAAACTTTTAATGAAGCGTATTATCGTATATATCATTGTGTTTCAAAAAGGTGCTTCGTCAAAGCATATATGCATGACGAGCAGCAGAGAGAAGGCTCCTAATAATGTGCACAAATGTAACATGCCTCAGGGCTAAAAATTGCAATTAGCTCTCAACACTAACAAACCTTCACTTTCTTTAACTACAGTCACAACTAGCTTTCCTTTCATCTTGTCATGAAAAAAGCACTCACAGCCAACTTGTCACAAACTGACGCCTGCTCAGGAGTCTTTCAGCTCGGTCTTCTGAATGCATGAGGCACCCCTTTTAACTTCACTTTCAGAAACACAAGGAAAACAAATCTCAGAAGTCACTCTACAGCGTTGCTTATAAAAAACTGACATGGATCACTTGAGGAGGTCAAAGGAGGATAGTCATTGGAGTCCCAAATATGGGACAAGTTTTCCAGCCCAGTCTGGGCACTGTTGTTTTTAATTTCCTCTTTTTTTTTTCTTCTTCCAGAATTCAGTTTGATCATTTCTTTACATATTCATTAATTTTCATTCTATCTTTATATTTAACCTGCTTTAGTTCTGGACAACTTTGTTACGGATTAAAATGATTTTGATAAGTGTGGGCATTAAAAAAACTTGGTAAAAGTAAGGAAAACAGCGTTCCTAATCATTGGAGAAAAAAAAACAAAAGAAAACAAACTCTAATGCAGAAAGTTTTTATTGATCATTCTTCACTTTGCAAAATCAGCATATTCCATTACTGATCTCCTTAATTAAGACTATGATTTCTTAACCTTGACATGTGCTGAATTTAGCAACTTTCTGTCAGTCTTAGCTACTGTTTGCGGTGCAGCTTAGGAGAGACAGCTGTGAGGTCATGTGAGTTGCTATCAAGCGTTAACAAACCTCACACATTTAGCTCAAACTTTTTCAAACTGGGATTTTCTTTAGGGCTTTTAATGCTTCTGGATGTCTGCAATTTAAAATGAAAAGAAGACGGAGGTTGATGCATTTTTGGTCCTAGTGTCGTCTTCTTCTGTGAATATGGAAAACCCACTCTCACAAACGTGGGTTTTAAGATGGACAAGGTTATGATCTCTGGACAGCCAGATCAGTGTTGTGGTGAAATCAAGTTTATATCTGCTGAGCCAATTGTCAAAGATTAGAAATCAAAGGGTCACTTTAAAAACAGTGATCCACGGCTTATTACAACTCAGCTGGATTATTCTAACTCTTTGTAGGTTGGCGTAAGCCAGTCCTCCCTATCTCATCTTCAGTTGGTGCAAAACGCTCTGTGCATCTTTTAACAGGAACACAGACGAGAGAGCACATCACTCCTGTTTTATCCTCCCTGAACTGGCTGCCTGTCCATTTTAGAGATCATTTGGCATAAGTTTTAAAAATCTTTGTTTTTAAATGTTTGAATTGTCTATCTCAAATACTTTAAATTCCTCAATACATTTTGTTCCATTCTTTCACATGGTATTTCCATATTGAACTAAGATTTAGTTCACACCTGTATAGTGGATATCCATGCATCCGTCCATTAACTTCTGATTATCTTTTTTTGCAGGGGCAACAATCTGAGTAGAGATGTCCGGACCTCCCTGACCCTGACAACGTCCTCCAGCTCCTGCAGGCCAGCTGATGCATACAATGCCAAGCTAAAGTCTCCTCTGTTGTTCGTCCCCCTACTCTTCTCCATAAACGTTCCCCCTACTCCTTAAATGCCACACTAATATTAAGTCTTGTTTTACTTCTTGCAGCATCCAGTGTTTATTTGGCAGTAGCATTCTTGGCCATTGAACTTGGTCCAGGATGAATGGGAGGAGTGCAAAACTGGTAGAAAGGGTGACAAATCATTTTCCTTGGTCCAAGTAAAATAATTCTGTGTTTTTTTTTTATAGTGCCCCAGTCTCATTTGTCATTGCAGAAGACAGATGTTTCTTCTATAGTTTAATAATAGATATGTCTTACTTTCATGGTGTGAACCATGACCATCAATTCAATTCAATTCAAAAATACGTTTTTAATCTCTGAAGGGAATTTAAGTGTTCACATAGGTGAGCAAAGGAGCTTAGATCAACCGGTGAAGGGTTGTCCTCTATGGTTCTGGCAGAGAGTCCAGATTACTGCAGACACCACACCATCCTGCCTTTTGATCTCCCTCCCTTTTGACGTGTAATTCATTAATCATGAGCAGGCACAGACCTGAGTGGTCTGATGCATCAACTTGCCTTAACTCTTCCTCATGTTTGAGTCCCATACACCAAGGTGTTTCTGTATTTGTGTTGAAGTGATCTGCATTGATTGTGTATATTTAAGTTTCACAATGTAGCAGTGTTGATCTAGAATGCTGTGAACCGTTATTGCAAATCTTGTGTTTAAGTTAAAGTTTTAGCTTCACACTTTTTTGATGGGACAAAGTTATATTCCAATGGGGCAAGTAACTGAAATAGGATACACACACACACACACACACACACACACACACACACACACACACACACACACACACACACACACACACACACACACAAAACTGTGGGGAAGGTAGGAACACAAACAGGAGCAAGAAGATAAACACTCAATTGTAGACATCTATTTTAAACAGAATTTGGTCTAGATCTAATTAAGCTGAATCTCAGACTCTTTCAAATATGTGCCAATAAATATATCCCTACCCCAGTTAGTCCAGACTTAGCAGGTTTGTAAACAAAGGAAAGCTGTTTGCAATTTACTGACATCATGTTGCACAATTTCTGGGATCCAAAGTTCAAATTCAAGTTCACACAAGTTACCCCTCGCTGCCATTTAAAGCTTCATGTGTTGACATCGTTGGCAACAGGTTATTGTGTGTCTGTGTGTGAACAGTGTGTGAACCACAGCCATTTAGTGGTTTGAGCAACAATACAAAGCGGTCTGTGCAGATTGTCAGTCATTCAAGTCATAGTTATCCTTAGTTCTTCAAAAGAAAAATAAATCAATAAATAAGTCGACTGGATTTCCTTTATTTGTTCCTGCTGGACCCATTTTATCTCCCAGCCAATTCAGTCCTCCTTACTGGTGTTAACGGATGTTTACTGGTTTCTAAGCTACACGGGTAGCAGGAATGGAGTTCAGCAAGCAATAGATGCTTTTCAATCTTTTCTTTAAAACTGATTCTTATGCTGGCCGATGTGAAAATGTGGGTACCTGAAACAACTGAAAACATTTACTTGCAGTACTGCTCCCCCCACCTGCTTCAGCTGTGCTGGCTCCTCCACTGATGTGCTTTACAAAGCTTCTTTTTAATCATCTTCCCTTTGTTGCCCAAGTCTGAGTCTTCTAGATTTTTTCATCAGCGTGTTTATTTTTTGGCCCTGTTCTGGCTTAGCGATGTGCATAAACCCAAACCAAGATTAGCAGTCCTGGAAGATGAGTTGGCAGCACTGTCATCTGTGGCATAATTTGTGAGTAAACCTGTTTGCATTTCAGATAACACATACACTTTATTAGGCAGAGCACTTACAGTGTGAAGGCCCTATTGTAGTTCTTATTCTCGTTTTTATTTTTCTTCCGACAAAATGAGGGCCTTTTTGCCCCCCTAAACGTGCCCCAAAAGTCACCAAATTTTGCACGCAAACCAGGCCTGGGGAAAAATTTGATATTTCATGGTTTGCATTAATGGGCGTGGCCTAATGGCTCAACAGTGCCACTTAGAAAACTTTGTGCCTCAAGCCCCAAAATACGGTTTGACGTACATGCATGAAAATCGGTACACACCTGTATCATGTCGCAACTTAAAGAAAAGTCTCTTGGCACCATGGCCGAAACCGAACAGGAAGTCGGCCATTTTGAATTAATCGTGTCATTTTGGTGCAATTTATGCCATTTCTTCGGCCGCTTCTTCACCCGAACCGTAACGTGCACCAAGGTGTGTTATACATCAAAATGTGTGTCTCGATCCTGCAACATTACTTTTCTCAGTCAACAGCGTTACCGTGGCGACGATAGACACCAAAAAGCGCGCCCCCCCTTCATCTGATTGGTCCATATTTGATAGTTCCTACTTTCTGCCATAACTATGAATGGTTTGACATAAATACTCGTGGGTGGTGTCATCGGACTCGGTTTTTGAGTCCTTGAACATAATTGGTGCAAATTAGCCCCACACCTTCTTCTGATTGGTCGAAATTTGATAGTCCCTTTTTTCTGGCATAACTTTTGAATGGTTTAACATAGAGAGTCGTGGGTGGTGTCATCTGACTAGGTTTTGAGTACTTGACCTTCATTGGCATGAATTAGCCCCGCCCCTTCTTCTGATTGGTCGATATTTGATAGATCCTATTTTCTGCCATAACTTTTAAATGGTATGACATACAGAGTCGTGGGTGGTGTCATCGGACTCGGTTTTGAGTCCTTGAACATAATTGCTGAAAATTAGCCCTGCCCCTTCATCTGATTGGTCGATATCTGATAGTTCCTACTTTCTGCCATAACTTTTGAATGGTTTGATTTAGAGAGTTGTGGGTGGTGTCATCCGCTAAATGTCCAGGCCTGAAGACATCTACATGCAATTCATACAAGCGCTTCCACTGCAGCACGCCTGAACGTGCACAAGGGTGCAAGGGCCCGTTCATTGCTGCTTGCAGCTTTAATTTGTTTTGTCATTTCATTGTCTTTATGTCCTTTTAAGTCTGTATGCTGAATTATTGATGCTTCCCTCAGCAAAAGAGGAAAGATAATAGAATTCAGCCCTCATGGCATTTGTCCAATTAGAAATCAGTTAGTCAGTCTGTCACTCAGTACTAGGGCTGTAATCAACCAAATAAATTCTTGGTCGATTGAAACCCTCTGTCACGTCTGGTGTATGGTGTGGACCCAAACGCAGGAAAGCAGGAGGCAGGAGTTGCAAAAACCAAGGATTTATTCAGAAAAGGCAAAAACAAAGCTCTGCTTGGCAGGATCAAAACAAACTAAACAGGGATCAAAAAACTTGGGGAGGAAAAACGTGGAAGGAAACATGGGGAACAAAACAGTATGGACCAACAGGGAACAAGGGAATGACAAGACCAGATATACTCAGGGGATAACGAGACACAGGTGCAGACAATCAGGGCAGATGGGACACAGGCGGGGCAGACCAGGCCAACACACGGCCAACGTTCCGGGGGCCGACCTCGGGACTGGGCCGACCGGCAAGAAAGCTCCGGGGGTCGCCCACGAGGCCGGGCAGACTGGCAAGAAAGCTCCGGGGGTCGCCCACGAGGCCAGGCAGACCGGCGAGACAGCTCGGGGGGACGACCCCGAGGCCTAGGCCTGGGTCTTGGCGTGGAACCTGGTCGACTTGGCGTGGGGCTTGGCATGGGGCTTGACGGGGACTCTTGACTTGACGGGGACTCTTGACTTGACGGGAACTCTTGCCTTGACGGGGACTTTTGACTTGACGGGGACTCTTGACTTGACGGGGACTCTTGACTTGACGGGGACTCTTGACTTGACGGGGACTCTTGACTTGACGGGGACTCTAGGATACGAGGAGCTGGCTGAGGGGATGCCCGGGTCCGGGGCGCTGGCTGCGGAGGTGTCCGGGTCCGTGGCCCTGGCTGCGGGGGAACCGGGTCCCTGGTGCTGGCTGTGGGGAGTCCGGGACCATCACCGGAGCAGGGGCTGATGCGTCCGGGACCACCACCGACGAAGCGCCCAAGACCTCCGCCGGAACAGCGGCCAGCTGGGGCTGGCGTCGACGCCGTCGCTCCAGAGCCTGGATGCTCCGGGGCCCGACCCGAGCCAGGCGTGTTCCCAGAAGGGGGACTCTTGCTCCTTGAGCCACCTCCTCTTTTCCCAGAGGGAAATCCAGAGGGAAATCCACTCTCCCGCTGGGTCCATTTTCGGTCGGTCCGTTCTGTCACGTCTGGTGTATGGTGTGGACCCAAACGCAGGAGAGCACGAGGCAGGAGTTGCAAAAACCAAGGATTTATTCAGAAAAGGCAAAAACAAAGCGCTGCTTGGCAGGATCAAGGCTTGTTTTTGATCTAATGTTTTGCACTGAAATTAATTACACACCTCAGCCTGTCGAAATTAATGGGAGGCGTGGAGAGAGAGAGAGAGAGAGAGAGAGAGAGAGAGAGAGAGAGAGAGAGAGAGAGAGAGAGAGAGAGAGAGAGAGAGAGAGAGAGAGAGAGACCACGCTAGTTAAGTTAACAACAGGTGGATCGGAGTGAAAGGCTTAACATCCAGCGTGGTCTGGGTGTATCTTGGGGATGCCACCGTTGTTGCAGGCGGGTGCGCCCTCAGTTACAACTTATTAGACTAAAAGATTGAAATATGTGAATTCTGATATGTTCATATTGTCAAAACAGATGGGGCAAGTTGGCTTACGGTTTTCAGGTGATACCATGTTTGATGTGGAGCTGTGATATCCAAACTGTTTGCATTCAACTTTTTTTTCCATTGTCTATTTTTATGAAATTCTGCCACTCTGCAGATGTCTTTGACATGATAGAGTTCAACAAATCACCAGACGATGTCCTTCTACTTTACAATCTATCCCTCTCTAGTCAGTGGGTTGGGCTAATCCAAAATAGCAAAAACACTCAGATTTCTCTGAAACTCCAGTTTAATTCTTAGCTAGATTGTTGCCAATAGCTTGATTTAGATTTGCATATAGCACTGAGTGTGGTGAACCAGGTTTTGCTTGAGGATGTTTTTAGGTATAAATAGTCCTTGGATGTCCATCTGAATTCTAGCCATACATTGGGTGGCATGTTTTTTTTTTGTTTTTTTTATTGACGTGTTTTTTTTTTGTTTTTTTTTGACCTTGTGTTGTTATATCTGTCAAAAATTTAAACCTAAGAAGTAGAGGCCTTAATTGGACAAGTCAGTGGACAAGATCAATATGTTTAATGGTGTGGATGTGAAGAGTAAAATATTGACCATTTTTCAACTGTGCTACTGTGAATATTAACAAGGGGAAAAGTTTCAACATTAGCCAAATTTCCATTTTAATTTTGATGCAAAACATTACACTTTTGTTGTAGTATTTCAAAATATCCACAAAATTAAACTGTAAAATGTTTCACGTTATAAAATAGCTTCTATACTTTCATATGTCTCTCCTTCTTCATCCGCTTATTCAGGGTCAGGTGGCGGGGATAGTAGGCTAAGCAGGGAAGCCCAGACTTCCTTCTCCTCAGCCACTTCATCTAGCTTATCTGGGGGATCCCAAAGCGATCCAAGGCCAACTGAGCTACATAGTCCCTCCAGTGTGTTCTGGGTCGTCCCCAGGGACTCTCCCAGTGGAACTTGCCCGGAAGACCCCACCAGGGAAATGTCCAGAAGGCATCCTCACCAGATGCCAGAGCCACCTCATCTGGCTCCTCTTGATGCAGAGGAGCAGCGGCTCTACTTTGAGCCCCTCCCGGATGACCGAACTTCTCACCCTATCTCTAAGGGAGAGCCCGGACACCCTGCAGAGGAAGCTCATTTCCGCTGCTTGTCTCCACAATCTCGTTCTTTTGGTCACAACCCACAGCCCGTAACCATAGGTGAGGGTAGGAATGTAGACCGACTGGTAATTCGAGAACTTCACCTTTCAACTCAGCTCTTTCTTCACCATGACATATGTTGCAAAGTCGGCATCACTGCAGATGCCACACCAATCCACCTTCCCCGCTACATTTTCGATTTGCACAATTTTAGAGTAAGGGAAACAAACAGACATATACTATAGACCTACGTGAACAGACCAATATTTTTAATTTGTGTTAGCCACTGGAACACAAACTGTCTATCATCAAAAATCTTCGCCATTGGATTGAGAAAGCACTCCAAACCTGTAAACATCTGAGCTAGGCCATTATCACCCAGCCTAGAAATTTCAAGAGAAAAAAAAATTAATTAAAGCTGCAAGCAGCGATGAACGGGCCCTCGCACCTTTGTGCACGTTCAGGCGTGCTGCATTGGAAGCCCTTGTATGACTTGCATGTAGATGTCTTCAGGCCTGGACATTTAGCGGATGACACCAGCCACGACTCTCTATATCAAACCATTTAAAGGTTATGGCAGAAAGTAGAAACTATCAGATATCAACCAATCAGATGAAGGGGCGGGTCTAATTTGCAGCAATTATGTTCAAGGACTCAAAACTGAGTCCAGTGACACCACCCACGACTCTGTATGTCATACCATTCAAAAGTTATGGCAGAAAATAGGATCTATCAAATATCGACCAATCAGCAAAAGGGGCGGGGCTAATTCATGCTAATGAAAGTCAAGGACTCAAAACCGAGTCCGATGACACCACCCACGAGTCTTTATGTCAAACATTCAAAAGTTAATGCAGAAAATCGGAACTATCACATATCGAGCAATCAGAAGAAGGGGCGGGGCTTATTTGCACCAATTAAGGTAAAGGAGTCAAAACCAAGTCCGATGACACCACCCACGACTCTCTATGTCAAACCATTCAAAGGTTATAGCAGGAAAAAGGGACTATCAAATATTGACCAATCAGAAGAATGGGCGGGGCTAATTAAGGCCAATGAAAGGTCAAGTACTCAATACCGAGTCCGATGACACCACCGATGAGTCTTTATGTCAAACCATTCAAAAGTTATGGCAGAGAATAGGGACTATCAAATATTGACCAATCAGAAGAAGGAGCGGGGCTAATTCATGCCAATGAAGGTCAAGTACTCAATACCGAGTCCGATGACACCCCCCACGAGTCTTGATATCAAACCATTCAAAAGTTATGGCAGAAAGTAGGAACTATCAAATATGGACCAACCAGATGAAGTGGGGGCGCGCTTTTTTGGCATCTATCGTCGCCACGGTAATGCTTTTGACTGAGAAAAGTAATGCGCGTCGTCGCAGGATCGAGACACACATTTTGATGTATAACACACCTGAGTGCGCGTTACGGTTCGGGCCGTATTAATGGCCGAAGACATGGCATAAATTGCGGCAAAATTACACGATTAATTGAAAATGGCCGACTTCCTGTTCGGCTTCGGCCATGGCGCCAAGAGACTTTTCTTTAAGTTGCAACCTGATACAGGTGTGTACCGATTTCCGTGCATGTACGTCAAACCGTATTGTGGGGCTTGAGGCACAAAGTTTTCTAGGGGGCGCTGTTGAGCCATTTTGCCACGCCCATTATTGCAAACCATGAAATATCAAATTTATCACCAGGCCTGGCTTACGTGAAAAATTTGGTGACTTTTGGGGAACTATCAAATATGGACCAATCAGATGAAGGGGGGGGCACGCTTTTTGGCATCTATCATCGCCACGGTAATGCTTTTGAAAGAGAAAAGTAATGCGCGTCGTCGCAAGATGAAGACGCACATTTTGATGTATAACACATCTGGGTGCACGTTACGGTTCGGGCCCTAATAAATAAATAAATAAATAAATAAATAAATAAATAAATAAATAAATAAATAAATACATAGATAAATACATAAAATATTGTCATTTTATCTGTACCATGAGTTGCTGAGAAAACTGGAAATATTCCCAGACACAACATCTTGGCCCACTTGAAATCTAACAACCCCTCAGAGAAATGCTTGTTCACTCTGGGGATTAAACATAGAAAAACACACTGAGCTGTGTTGTACGTCCAGTTTAATGCAGTGAAGAGCATAATGACTTTTACATAGCACAGACTAAACAACAACTCAACATATGGCACAATACAGGACAGCCACTAAGTCAAGACCAAGTAATCTATTTGCATCTAAAGAGTAAGGGATACTTGAGGACATTTATGTACATACTGTGGACAAGAACGGTGGGTAATCTGGAATAAAGGAAGTCATCCATGTTAAACTGGTAAAAAATATCAAATTAAAAAATTTAAATAAAAAATTATTAAAAAATGTATCATATGTTGATTATGAAGGTAAATAATTGGGAGGAGACAACCACCCACGCGTAGGTGGACCAGTGGGATTTAAATCATTTACACAGTGATGTTGGAAAGATTAGACTGTAAACTCACCACTGGTTACATGTAGTTAGAATTGAATAAGGCAGATGTAAGATTTAAACAACTTCAGAGTAGAAGAAAAGAAGTCTAGATGCCATCTTTTTAAGCATTTAGACTGGTTTGCAGGGTGGGTCTTAAATTGCATATGTTGCCTGACTGCGATGTGTTTGCTCAAATCTTTTGTCCCACACACGAGAATCCATCTAATTCTTTACATCAACCCTACTGAACCAATATATATGTAGAGCCATCTCTGGAGGCAAATGTATATACACATGTGCACATAAATCGGCAGTAAACACACTTCTTAGACAAAATATCATGACATTCAGACATAAACTTTTCAGTGTTTGTTCTACAAATTATGATAATTGTACATGATTTATCTGTGAAGGAGACGAGGCACTGTAGGTTTGCGTATCAAATGATTGCCATGCCACAGAATATGTCTCATGTTGATTGTGTGTGGATTACTGCAGAAATGTGCTGCAGTGTGGCAGTGTGGAGCAGGTTAAGTGTGTCAGGTATATAAAGGAGATGTAAAATACTGGCTATATTTTTCTCCATATTTCTCCTTGCTCAGAGAGAAGAAAAATAGACCCATGGTTTTCCCTGATTTCACAGAAACGTGCATTGAAATGTAAACGAGCACAATAAATTCTGTTTTAACTGCTATACAGGGAATTGGCTGGGAAGCCCAGACTTAAGAAACTCACATAGTTTCATTAAAAGCCACATCATGCCTTGTTAAAGTAACAATGTCCATCTCATAGAGGTTTCCATAAATGTGTAGTGAAATTGTGTGATAACATCTGTGCTCAGACAAGCTGTGGTTGAAAACATGGAAGCCCCCAGTGTGTTGGGTTTTCACCACAGTCTCTTCACACGTTCCAAAATTGGCCTTTTTATTTTTTCGTAGTTGATTATTTTTCATACGGTTCTCCTTGTTTATGTAGTGCTGCTCCTGCTGTGGGCCTGCTTTCTGAAAGATGATGACAATGCCTATGCAGAAAGCCTTTGGTAATGACATTTGAATATGCAGTATAGGGGCAGCTGCATGAAACAGGCCAGACAGAGAAGATTTGGATGCATGAACAACTGAAAGCTTAAACAGTATTTTGTTACTGGACAACATGCTCCAGGGCCTACAAAATGTCAGCAAGGCATCAGTTTGACTCATTTTGCCTTTTTATTTTGTTTTCATAACAGAATATAAACTATACTTTAATTAAAATGATCATCTATACTGAGATTCATGAGAAGCAAATACTAAAAGAATATGAAAGAGGAAAGCAGTTATAATTTTGTTATTTTGAAGCCAAAACAAAACATTTGTTCTTCATCATCTGTTCTCTAAACTTTGAGTGTCATCGAGCAGTGATTTCTCCTGTTAATACATTTTGGTCTTTATAAAAAAAATATTTTTTAAAGAAACTGGCTTGCAAGGTAGCTGACATGGGTGGAGAAGTCAGGAGAGAGAAAGACAGCAGGAGAGAGCAGAGCTATGTGTAAGAGAACTGAGGAGCCACGGGGGTATAATTTAAACAGGAGACGGCTGTTGCGCAGACAGGAAATGAGAGCAAGGCTAGTTCCTGGGATGGGACTGAATTGGATGTTTCAGACCCATACCAGTATCAGAAAGAGGAGGCTTATACAGAAACGGTAAGGGTAACAGTAAGGTCATTGAGAGCAGTATTTCCTTTTCTGATCATTGACTGAGCTTGTCAGCGCCAGTATCTCGGTTCCCACATCCCTCTCAAATCATTTCAATGGGTTGGATTCAAACTCTGAAATTCAGGCCGGAGCTGAATAAGACCTCCTGTTGCTGCGCCTGTTTATAAGCATGGCTCCACTCTTATATGCCGACTGCTTTTATTTGAAGTTTGTGGGCAGTTTCATCCGATGGAAGGAAGTCACGTTGAAAAGGCATAATATCACATCAAAAAAACAAAATAAAAATATGCTTAAGACCGGTCTGAGAATGCCCAATGTGACTGGGACTTTTCAAGTCTGCGGTTTTGATTTAAAACAGACACACAATACCGTAGTCTTAACCCTGCTCCACCTTACTGTTCTCATGTCAGTGCAGTGGACGAGCAGGCAGGCGTAAGCTGCTCTGGACTGTGTAACATCTAGCCATCTTGTGAGTTCTCACTACTCAGAATTATGGAGTGCAGAGTCCAGTGCTTGCCCGCCAGATTACAAACCCTAATCAATCTGATTAGGCTGAGAGGGTGGGCACACTGCCTCACATCTGGAGTGCATGCTCAAACTCCCTTCAGTTTACTCTGACAGCTACGGGGCTGAAGCATTCAGCTCTACAGAAACTGATTGTTCGGTGGTGCTGGTGGCAGCAGTCTTTGTGTGCTTGCATGTTCACATCTGCGAGATGGAGAATAAATGTGCTGTACAGCTGTAATACAGACTACCAAAACTGATTGAGTCGTGTGATGCCTAGTAGAGTAAATACAATCACTGGAGGAATTTCTTGGATGCATTTCATTTTTACAGTTAATATACAACTTTATTATGACATATGAATATTTATGGATATGTGGGGATTGATGTATCTAGAAATATTAAAGAAAATTCCAACTTAGCTGTGCCAATGAATTAATTAATTTATTTAGCGAGATCTCATAACACTGCCTTTTGAGGTAATTCCGTCCATTTTTTAATGATATGAAAAAATGCTAGGGCATTCATATCAGCCCCAATGATTCTCTTCACTTTCTTTGAAGGAACTGCTCACTGACAAGAATAACAGCCACATAAGTCATTCCAGGCCGCTTATTTTAAACAGGTGTCACTTTGGCAATAAAAAATGACATCTTAATTCAGAGGCGAGATGCTTTGTCAAAGCGGATTAACACTTCATCAGAGGTGATTTATTTTTATTGTGCCAGCATCATTTGAGTGGAGGTCGGGCGTGTCAGTAGTTCTGGCCTCTGCCTGTCCCAGGGGGAACAAAGAAGTGACACATTCTGCCTTGATGTCCATGGAGGAGGAGACTTCTGACGGGAAATCTATCCTGGAAGGTCGCTCTCGGGAACAGATGAGAGTATTTAAGACGTGTTCAAAATGATGTTGCTTTACATACACTTAAAACATTCATTTGTGTCCCTATGCTGCAGGACAGTTTGAATCGTGCAAAGTTAGCCACACGGTGCTGCATATTACTCAGATGACCCCAAATACAGGACATTTTAAAGATGACAGCATCATTGTACTTTTACAAAGTCATGGTTGTTTTTTCAAGCTTACACCAAGGGCCCGATTTACTAAGATCCTAAATAAAGAGTACTAAATTGCGTGTGCACTGAAAAAGTTTGCACGTGCTGTTGTTGTGTGTTTTGCGGGTGATCGACTAAGATTGCGTGCGCAATTGATAACAGGTGCAAACCTCAGTATTTAAATGAGGTGTTGCGTGTCTTACGGTTTGCGGCGCAAACTTTGCGCCATGGAGAGTCTGGATGGAAAGCAGGATATAGTCGCAAGCGCAAAATGAAATTTGACGAGTTGGAGTTAGAGATATTAGTGGAAGAGGCAAATTGTTGTGCCGTATTCAGCACCCCTGCCGTGAAAAGCACCCCCTCGTATATTCAATGATAAGTAGACCAAGAAAAAAAACAACACACTGACACTTCAATATATTTATATACACAATCACACAAACACATACTTAGGAGTTTATATTATATATATTGACAAATATTATGGAAGACAACACAGTAAGCAGGCTATTAATTAATGACATCAATAACCATTTACCCGATTTTTGTTATCTGTGACTGTGATTGTGGGAAAGTATGACTATTGTGGAATCCATGAGCGCATTTAAACATGAATCATTAACACAAAACTGGACGCTAAACAGAACGTGACACAGAATGAGAATATCATTTTTGTCAGACGAGGGGGTGCTTTTCACGGCAGGGGTGCTGAATACGGCACAACACCGGGGTATGACAACTGTAGAACAAGTATAGGCGCACAATGAGAAACACTTTTTTCTCCATGAAAACACGTGATTTATTTATTATCACAAATAAAAAAATGAATGTGCCTCCTGTGGCAACCTTTTGCTGAATAATACTCGATTTAACATTCAAATAAAATATTTCTCCTTTTGCATGTGGAGATTAGCACCTTCCTTTCGAACGTATTAAATACAGACGCAATCACAATCCCCGCAAAAACTTTCAGGCTTGGTAAATCTCATTGCGTGTGGTAAACGGACCAATTTGCATTTTCCCCTTCCAGTATTTAGCGCTTTCTGGCGGGTACGTCCCATATTGATTATTCATTAGGGCAAAAGTACTAAATGAATAGCGTGTGCTATTTTGCTCATTTGAGAGGCGCAGTCCTCTTTGCACGCTGTTAGTAGATCAGCTTGCACATTGCTTTGCGGGTGATGTCAAGTTTGCACACGTTTTTACGCACGCAAACCTTTAGTAAATCAGGCCCCAAGTGTATTAGCAGTTTGTCGATGATGTATTTTGCTGTTTAAAGGTACTTTGGTATACTATAGTGCTGGTTAATCAAAAAAAAACAAAAAAATAAGTACAATTTCACAACATACATTCATTGTCATCTCTATTGTTACTATACCTAAATTTCCTCCCTTAACTTATAGGCGAATATAACTATACAACAGTCAGGCTGCAAAAGTCATTCTACATTATTTGAAAAGTACAACATTATGATCCATCCATTTTCTATACCCGCTTTATCCTTTGCAGGGTCACGGGGGCCTGCTGGAGCCTATCCCAGCACATTACAAGTGAGAGGCAGGGATTCACCCTGGACAGGTCGCCAGTCTATCGCAGGGACACGTACATACAAACAACCAGACACACTCAATCTAAAAATCATCAATGAACCTACTATGCATGTTTTTGGACTGTGGGCTGGGGAAGCCGGAGTAACCGGAAGGAAACCACGGAAGCACAGGGAGAACATGCAAACTCCACACAGAAAGACTCCCGCCGGGCCAGGGAGTCAAACCAGGAACCTCCTTGATGTGAGGCAACAGTGCTAACCACTAAGCCATGGTACTGTACCTCACACTCACGGGCAATTAAAAAATCATCAATTAACCTACTATGCATGTTTTTGGACTGTGGGAGGAAGCCGGAGTAACCGGAAGGAACCCACGGAAGCACATGCAAACTCCACACAGAAAGACCCCCGCCGGGCCAGGGAGTCGAACCAGGAACCTCCTTGACGTGAGGCAACAGTGCTAACCAATAAGCCATGGTACATTAACCATGTTGCTGCCCAACATTATGATACTTGTAAGAATTTATCTTGTCTATATGTCTAGCTGAGAATTTTGACTATTTTGCCTAAACGTTTTTTTTTTTTACAGAAGTTTAAAGTTTCGTGGGTAAATTACTTGGACTAGTCAAAGTACAAGTAGTAGTACTAGTAAAAGGCTCTTTCAAGGTTAACAAAAATTCAACCAATTCAAATGATCATGTGGGTTGTGTCTGTAACTTTTAAAAAGCACCACAAAGTCTGTCACCCCTTGCTAGTTGTGGCGGCACTAATAAATCTGGAAAAATAAATGACATTGATTAATACAGGTCATGATCTGGTTAAAAACTGACCTACATTTGGATGAGGAGAGTATATTCCATAAATGTGATGGCATGCAAAAACATCAGTGCAACTCCTTGATGAGTACAGTTATCTTTTGAACAGCCACGATTAAATAGGACATAGTAACATTTACATTTTTAGCCACACAGATCTGAACGGCTTGCAGTCACATTATCTGACAAACATGCATGGGTCTCAATTCCAATTCGATCTGCTTTTTATAGGAGTTGCATAGATCTTGTCGTTAAATAAAAAAACAATACCAATATCCAGACTATGTAATTCTAGGGATTTGCTTGGGATAATAAGGTTCAGTGCTTAAGCATTTTTCCATAGCACCTGGGCCAAATGAAAGAGCTCTGCTAAATGTTCTCTGCTGCTAAGCAGTTTGAGATGCAGCTGCAGCCTGTTTGCCTGCACGCACACAGAAAGGACAGCAAGACGTGCATGTAGTAAGTAAGTACAATTTATTTATAAAGCACATTTAAACAGATATCACTGACCAAAGTGCTGTACATAATAATATTTAAAAAAAAAGAACATTCACTGACAACAAAAAAATCAGACGAGGTGAAAGATAATGCTTGAAAACTGACAGTTACCCACATTGCTGCGTGTGTGATTAACAATAAAAGTGTTTTGTCACAATAGCTGATCAATAATTTAATCAGTTTGAAAAGTGGTTTATTAACTTGTGTCTATCACCAACGGTGTTTCACCGCAGTAAGTTTGTGAAGGTCAACATGAACTGTTATGACAAAACTGTCATGCTACAGTAATAAGTCTATCTATATTAGGACTTTTACAATTTACGCCTGTTCCCTTGTTGTAGTAATACATTATTTGTCTGTGTTTAGTAAAGACGCAAAGAGGAAAATTAACAAGCAAAACGTTTGGCTACTGATCTTTGCACATGGCCCTGATGCACATGTACTTATGGGATTTTCTCTTCTAGTATATACAATGTTTTGGAAAGGGATCGTTCAAATTGATTTGTGCAGAGTGAATGGCTGTGCAATCCACTGTTACTTTTATATTTATCACCAAATAAATGTGTTAAATTATTCACTTGTCACATTGTGCTGCAAGGAGGATGTGAGCGTGTTGCGTGACACCATTGGAGGAGAGCGCGTGCAGGAGAATTTACAACACGAAATCTGAGACGATCTGAAAACTACCTAGAAGGAGTCATGAAATTCATGGCCCAGCATGCCACTGGATCTGCTGAGAGACTGAAGCAGAAAGCCTGTGGTTCCAAACGCTGGAAACCTGTGCATCTCAACTGCACGTGATAAGTTACACTGTTTGTGTTGTGCTGTTAACGCTAAGTGATCCTAGTTGCTGAGTCTCACCTTTTTATGCTCTTATCTCACACCAACAAGAAAAAAAGATGAGTTCACTTCAGTACATCGTCGATTAGGAAAAAAAGGTGTCAATTTGATTATTTCACTAAGACAGATTCAACTAATGTTGGTAGCTAAAATAGTTTGATGACAACTTTTCTCTTTTTTAAACATTTTCATTTTGTTCACTCTTTATTGCATGCATACTTATTTTATATTTTTGTTTTACTCACTGTTTCTTTACTGCAGGCTTTTTCTAACTTCATTTTATTGCTCGTCTCACCTCTACACCTGTTTACATGAATGAATTAAGAAAAACATTCTCCTCAGACCCAAGGAAGTTTGAGAATTGCTTTGATATTATGATAAACTGAGTCTGTCATATCAAAAGAGAAAAAAAAGCCACAGGGACTATTTAATCAAAATTGAGTTGTGTTTACGTTGTATTTCTTATTGTGCAAAACAGGATTTTGCATCTTCACTAACAGGAAGACTTGTCTTTGGTGCCCAGTTCATTCATATTCTGGGATATCCAAGGCCAGTAATGTACATACATATGGCAAAGAACAATTTTTATTTCTTCAGGGATGATGCTCCTGTGACCAGAAACCTCACACTAGTTCACGAATAAAGATATATCTGGTTACAGCCACCAAAGGTCCATGAATACTATCACATTCATATAACTCCTAAACTGTTCATGATTCAGACTGACTCATGAGGAATCTGAACAACCTTTTATTGTTTTTCCCGACTTTCTTCAGATATTACGATTGGTGATTATACATCTCATAAATGGCTTAAAACTCTCAATGTATCTCAATGTATATCAAATATCCATTTTATAAGCATTTTTTCATAACGTATATCACAAATGTGCTTAATGCTCTTGTTTCCATAAATGTGCCTTCTGAGATGGAAACTGAGAGCTCTTGTGTCACATGACACACTCCAGCAAATGATAGATCTGTGGAAAGGGCAGGATGGCATCTACATGGCACAACAGGTTTCAGCTTAGGATGTAAATAACTTTGAAAATATCCACTGGAAATACATGCTCCCCCACAGAGGACAAAATAGAACTACCAGGCTACACCAGCAATAGGTAATTTCCAGTCGTACCTACTTGGCTCGGCCCCGCTCATCTCTACTGTGTTTGAAGGGTTTTCCACTAGGTGACTAGTGGTCACCTAGTGGAGGTACTAACTAGCCAGTTAGTACCTCCTTTATTCGCACCTACTTAGCCGGGGTTCTAACTGAGCTGAATCGAGCTGGAAATGTAACATCACTAGGTTGCAGGCCACTGATTAGCCAGAGAGTAAATCCTCTGAGGAGTCTTGAGAGCAACTCCTTCACATCTCCTTCATTTAAAACCCGGCAACAGTGACCACGATATTTACTTTACAACTAAACTTTGGTACAGAGAAAAATGGCAGACAAACCTACTCTGTGGTGCAATGATGAAGTGTCAAAGGAGATAGATTTGCTTTTGCAGCCAGCCCCTAGGGGTCAGTTGAAGAACTGCAACTTGTGTTACTTCTGCATTGGTTTCAACACAGAAGACCAGATGTGGCCCATTGACCATAACATGCTCCAATGGAGTGGGGAAGATAAATGGAACTACCGCGGCTCTCTCAATCTTTATTGTATGTCTAAATGAAATAATTAACTAATGTATTAATGTAAAGAATATTTTATGGTTTTGCATTTCTTTTGATAAATACTCTTGTTTTTGTGGACAGGAGCAACAAATTCAAATGATGTTTAAATTAGCAGATGTAACCATTAGGTCTCCATGATTTTCGCTTTTTTAATAGGAGGTTATTAACATCATATCCCCCCAGAGTTGGAGTGAGAAAGAATTAGAAATACTCTGTCCCTCATTCGATAATCTTACACAGGAACTGCATAGCAGAGGTCTCTGCAGACTTGCACTTGCTGTGTTTATGGACACGCCCGGTACTTACCGTCTGTTTCTTATAAAGGATATCAAAAAGGGACTGCTCCCTGAGCCACAAAGCACCTGTTTCCGACACTTCCACTACACGTGCTTGCTGCTGAGATCAAAGAGCCTTGAGAGGACGAAGACGGCTGTCATGCTGCCTTCGGAGCCGGCTCTTAAAACTACTGTTAAAACTGTTTTTTCAAGATTCTTTCTGCAGTGTTCACTAGATTTATATTTCAAAATCTTTTTTTTATGCTGCCCATAATTTTCCAGCTCTCTAAAATATTTATTTTATATGAAAATAAGCATCTAAAAATGTATTATTGATTACATTGATATTCATTGATTTGATGACTGTACAGTCACCTCCACACCCAACTAGGTGGAGATCAAACATGGGCTTTTGGTGGCACAGTACACCATTACAATGGCACTGATGTTAGAATCAATATTATGACAGTGACAAAAGATGTGTCTGTGTGTGATATGGAGAGAGAACAAATATTTTCAGGAAGGCTGCACATTTTGTGTCACAAAAATGTGCAGCCTTGTGTATGAATAGATAGTGCCATTTATAAACACACATGTGAAGCGATAAAGCTAAGCCATAGGAAGGAGAGGAAACGCTGTTACCTCCTTTGTTGTTGGAAACGGTAGGGAGTCTCAGGTAGGAAACCATTGTTTGTTTGTGTTTTTTGTGTTTTCAGATGTTCAACACTTTACAACTCATTCTTCTAGTGAGAGATACATGATTTTACTCAGAAATACTGGACTATTATCTCACAGCAATGAGGTTCCTGGTTCAACTCCTGACAGAGATCTTTCTGTGTGGAGTTTGAAGGTTCTCCCTGTGCTTGCATGTTTTTTATTTCTTTATTTTCGAGCTTCCTTCCACTGTCCAAAAACATGAATACCAGGTTGATAGGTGATTTTAAGTTGCCCATAGTAATAAGTGCATGTGTGGTTGTTTGTCTGTGTGGCCTTATGATGGACTGGTGACCAGTACCTGCTATACTCCTGCCTTCTGGCTAACTAGAGCTGTGATAGGCTACAGCAGACCCTTTTGACCCTGAATCGGAATAAGCTGGTGCAGATCATGGATGGAAGTTACATCATGTCTTTAAAAGAAGAACTACTGCAGTAGTTTCCTAGATAAAAAAGGTGAACAATACTTAAAATTGAAAAAATGGATGAAAAAGTACCATTAAACTCTTTGTTGATCAAATGTCTTCTGTTGGATATACTTTTTATTGATTTCTCCAGTGGCTGGCCTGACCTAATAAGCTCAATCGTCAGAGTTAACATGTCCACTGCAACAAACTCATCAGTGGCTTATTTTCTTATCTCCAAGTTATAAAAATTTCACACATTAGAAAGAAAAAAAAAAAGAAAAAGAAAAAAGCTGGTCAGTATCAAACAGTGTGTGCTGAGAAAGTACAGCTGGTACACCTGCAGTCACCTGCATTCAGCTGCTTGTTCATTTCCTCAGATGGCGAGTTGGAATAAGGTATCCAGATGTGTCCTCCTGTTCACACGTACTTGTCTACCGGTGACCCCCCAGGAGCAGTCTCTCATTCATTTCACAAGTATTTATGTGGTTTGTGTTATCATCCAGCAAAAACTTTAAATTATATTTAAATTACTTAGGAGCTGAATACGTTTTGAAATGTGCATCTAGACTACGTGACTTTTCTTACAGTCTGGGAAATCGACTCTACAGAGAGAGGCCTGAGTGAAGGTCAGCGGTTAATAACTGACTTGCAGAAAGAGGGGTACGTGGGTGTGGTGAACAGAAGTTTGTGTGCATTTTGCAGGGTTTAAATGCAATGTTTCCATGATTGTTCACAACGCTGTTCTGCAATTGCTTAAAACGAGAAGTTGTCACAAAAGAAACAAGATATGATGCTACAGCAGAATTACAGCAAACCACAGTTCCTTGGCAACAGATAGCTCTGTGCAAAGGGTGAAATTTGTCATCTGGATATCATCAGGAATTTCAGTCTTTGTCCTTGCAGTCCATGAACCATCTCCTCACGGGTCTAATGTTAATGGTTCCTCTGTGGATGATATGCCACACTTTTAGTGTATATAGACAGAAATATACAGAATCAGATAAAACATACACATTAAACTGCTACCTTCATTCCACCTCCTTCTTACTCTGCCTTTTTCAACCCTCCAATAATGAAAACAAGATGTTTTTTTATTCTCCTAGGACAGAGGGTAATAGCAGCACAACCCATGTCAGGACGTCATCTCCCTTCTCTTCAGACAATCTGAAAGCTTTAAACCCTTGAAACCTTCTTAAATATGTGATAAAGAAAATACATCAGTAGACAGGATTTGGGCATTCATAACCCCCTTTCACTATGTTATCAGCTACTGGTAGAGTTGAGTAAAACAAACTCCCACCCCCCTGACCGAGGTAGACAATATGACAGCTGAGCTGTGCCAAAGTCTGATGCACCGAGATCAGACCCGCTGAGAAAACTGGAAACTGTGTTTGTGTGTGTGTGTGTGTGTGTGTGTGTGTATGTTTGTGTGTGTGTGTGTGCGTGGACCACATACTGTGGTGTGCAGTTTCCACTACAGGAGGTGAGTATTACTACCAGACTCTGCACCTGACCTTCATTTTTCAATTTGTAAAACAATCTTTTCACAATTGAGTACCGAATTCAAGCATAAATATACAAGATATTGATCTCGTTTACATTATAGCCCATGAACGTCAGTGTACTCTCCTGTTCCTTGTCCTATCCTAAATAAAGTAATCATCAGCTGTCTCTGAAGCAAGTTTGTAATGACGACAAATGACACGTATTTTCTCATAACCAAAGAATGTAAATGATCTCTCGGACACATTTGTGTAAAAGCTTAAACACTCCTGTTTTGGATCTTTTTGTGTCCTGTTCCTTTAAATGGGCTTTTTAAAAGCTTAGAGAACACTGAGAATGACCCACAGTGCAACAAAAATAAGTTACTTTTTATCATAGCTCTTATTGGTCTCAGGTCTCATATTCTCTGATCACCAGATCTGAAACCTCATTTCTTAAAAAAAAACAAAAAAAACTTCCCAAACATCCAAGCAAAAATTCTGTTGCTTTAAGAATATTCGTACATTGTGCATAACGATGTGTGCTGTTTCTTTCATATGGATTTCACTTTTGCAGAGTTTCCTCAAGAGAACCACTACCACCATGTGTGAACACTCTGTTCCTCGTGAAGAAAACCTGGGTTAGTAATTAAAGCCAAAATCCCTGGTTGACAGACATGTGTACCTTCTGAACCACAGCCAAACTATGCACTGCTATGCAGAAATATTGAGTAAAGAGAAAATAAGTGTCTTCCACATATGATTACTAAGTATTTAAGTATCTCTAAAAAAAGGGGGATTTATTTTCTGTTACACTCTGCATCAGGTTGCCATTACAGTGATCCACTTAAAGACAAAATCATTGGAACTTAAAACAACTAACATCCACAAATTGGTTTTTAAACAGAGAGGGTGAGCAAATTGTTGAAGCTGAATAGACAAAAAAAAATGCAGGCGAGTAAAAACAAGGCCACTATGGATATCACCCAAACTGGTAACATTTTATAGCTTAAAAAAAACCTCAGAATACTTGATCAAGGTAAAACAAGAAAAGCCTTGTAGTTTAAACTTAAGGATTGAGTGAAACAAAAAAAAATAAAATAAAATCACTATAAGTTGCACCGGAGCATCTAAATGTGAGCATGTATTAGTGTGTGTCTGCTTTCCTTTCTCAGAGTTGATCAACTTTCATGCAAAATTTACAAATGTGCGTATGTGTGTTGTGATTGACACTTGCTTAGAAAGCTAACTCTTTCATACTTTGGTGTGCTTTGTATTTGTTGGCGCCTTTTGTGTGATTCTTGTAGGCAGTTTCCCTCAAATTCAGACCAAAATAGTTTGGGGAAAATGATTTAACTCAATCAGCAGCACATTATGCGTAGGAGTCAGTTATCCACATTGTCACAACTGCATTTAACCCTGTGGCTCCAAGGCCACTGGGGTCTAGTTTAACTTATGTCACGTGGATGATTATCTGGCCTCACATAGTCTTCAGGGTAAAGCACACCCAAGGGGCCCATCCTTGAGCACACAGAAAAACCATTTTCGCTAAATCCCTTTAACTCTAAGCAGCTGAATGTTGTTCAAATGCTGAGATATGGTATACATTTACAAAAGTGCTCTTCAAATCATGTCTCTGTTCAAGATTATAATGGTCATTGTGTATGAAAAAGGAGATTATAAGTGAAATCACCTGGTTAAGAGATTAGAGCAAGCCTTCTGCCCACATGAATTGGGATATTTTGGTTTTTACGTTCCATACACAAACAGAGTTTTAGGTCAACGTAAGCTGATATCTTGGAAAACTCCCTCCAGGATGAAGATACCCAGAAACTCAATTTTCCGGTTTACATGTAGACAGGGAAATTGTTTTTCCCTTCATTATGTTTTGTCTTGCTCAGGCGGTTTCTTTTTGTTTTTCTGGTCCAGAAGGCAACCATAACAGTGACTTCTGACAGAAAAGGGAGGCACAGGCTTTGATGCAGTGCAGTTATAGATGAAGTCTGCAAATCAAAAAGAACAAGAACTCACCTTTTGTGAAGGATTCGAGTAATTTCCTTGAAAGAAGAAGAAACTGTGAAAAAACAATGCAATTTTTTTCACGAGGTCGGAAGCGTAATGAGGCTATGAAAAGAGTGTCATTTTTTAGATCTGTTCTCCAATTTGAAGTTTCATAGAAATGTACAATTGGAAATAAGTTAAACTCAGTAATCCTACCTCTAGACACATTTTTACCATTAGAGTGGATGTCCTGAAGTCACGCAAGCACTCATATCAAACCACCTCACCCCACCACACACCAAAAAAAAAAAAGAAAAAGTCAGACAAATACTTAATAAAGAAGGTCTAGAGATTTTATTCTCAAATGCTTACATTTCTTTCATCTGCTGTTTGGCCTGGGACAGTTGGTATTTACCCAACTTCAGACACAGTCTAGTCAAAAGTCATGCTTGAACTGTTGAACTGGTAAGGGTTATTAAAACACCACACCACATATAGAAACTTAACGGAAAGGTCAGGCCAGTCAAAATCACATTGTAATTCCCTCATCACATATAGGTTGGGTGGACGTGAGGGCGCTCTGCTGGTATTTTCCAGTGTGTGTGGTGGTGTGTGTGTGTGTGTGTGTGTGTGTGTGTGTGTGTGTGTGTGTGTGTGTGTGTGTGTGTGTGTGTGTGTGTGTGTGTGTGTGTGTGTGTGTGTGTGTGTGTGTGTGTGTGTGTGTGTGTGTGTGTGCGTGTGTGTGCGCGCACATGTGTGTGTATAATAACTCCAACTATAATTGCAATGCTTCTATATATGCAGGGGTCCGTATATACATAGTTTGATTTATACTCTTTAAAGTACAAAAATCAACAACATAGTAGCTTTGGCTACATCAATTACCAAAAGAAAGAAAAAAAAAACATTTTAAAAACACCTCCAGTAGAAATGTACTAATTTGACTGAATATATTCCAATAGCTCATACACAAAAATACAAATATCTTTCTTTTTTCTTTCTTTATCGTAAACACTGGATTATTTCAAATGTGTCTTTATAATGCCAGGTCTATCATTGAATGCTGGTGCATTCAATGATAGAGAGGACATCAGAATTAACATATTCCAACTTTTGCTCATCACAGTAAATAGATATTAAACAAAGCACTAGTCAGGCATTATTAGCTCTTTTCTTTCTTACATTAGGTTAGTTATTGTAAAAAGTTAAATTCATTTATATATAATGTAAAAAAAACCGATGTTCACCAAAGGGCTTTACCATCAAATAAAATGTAACATTTAAAAACAATAAGGCAATAAATACAATTAAAGATGTAGACATAAAACCCACTAAATAAGAATGAGAAAAAAATGAACAATAAAGTGGAAAACCTTTCAGCTCGGTGTAAATGATAAAACGGTCAGATGAATCTAAAGCAGCAATCTGAATATTTCATAAACCTGAGCCATATGTGTTTCGAGGGGTTAACTGTTCCACAGGTTTGGAGCATCCACTGCAAAAGCTCAAATGCCTGTTTTCGTTTGGGTCTTGGAACATCTCAGAAAGACAGGCTGGTCGATTCCAGTGTTCAGATGGACCAAGGCAGCCCAAAAACCAAGTGACAGGGTTGTATTATTTTGGATTTTGAGTTTGTTGCGACTTTAAATATACAAATACACAATGTCAGACAAAAAGCGCTCCAAGCATGCGTATATTTATGATGGCATTATTGGTTAATGACACAGATTGACTAAAGTTCCAGCTTACATAAATCTCAATTTCCGCTTGTCAAAAGTGTAAAAATAAGGTGATACCTGCAGAAAAACGACGGAAAAAGGTGGCTATACAATACTGAAGGTGCTGAATGATGCCTGTAATGTTGGACGGTATGGCATGATGCAGTGCACTCTGAGAAAATGCTGAGGCTATATTTCATTAAAAATTTCAGGGGGATATTTAAAATAGAGAAAGGCGATCCAGCACAAATATGAATGGCTGACTTTAAGCACCTTAATGGCCCTCATACCAAGACTTGGCAGTGACTGGAGTTATGAGTAATATCGTCTGCAGGCAGCTAGTTCATTTAAGAGACGAGCAATAAATGGTTCACGGAGAGGGGGAGGAACACTGCGCGGCCCATTTTAAGCAAAAGCATGGACTTGTCCAATTACTTTGTCTTGGACTTGCAGAATGGAAATCATAAATAACAAATAGCCGGTATTTTGTGGTTTCATATTTAGCATGGAACAAAAGGGATGTGCTAACATATGATCGCAGAAAAATAAATAAATGAAAACATAAACATCCAACTGCGTAACCAGATCCAGATTTTGGGTTAAAAGTTCATAGATGCTGCTTTGATTTGAAACTCTACATTCCAGTCCTGACCTTCTAATTGAGCCAACTGCACCCTCAAGCAATTGAAAAAGTCACCACGGTGGCACCAAACACATTCTTCAGTATCCTTCTGCAGTGACACATTTTGAGCAGCATTTGTCCATTTCTCTCTTGGCCAACGTAGTCTTTGCGTTTCCTCTGTTAAGCCAGTCCTCATGTTTTTCTCCAGCACTGCTTGTCTCGACCTTGGGAAGCAGCCCATTTCCTCTGGGTTCCAAGTTCTCCCACTAAGGGACAAAGTGTGTCCCTAAGTTCAAGCAGCACCCCGGGCAATGTAAACGGGTGAGGAGAACATGAGGTGGACCAGCATCCGAGCCAGACAATACTTACCAGTGAGTGGGAGAAAATGACAGGGTTACTGACCTCACACAGAATTAAGCAAGCTTGAGAAAATACACAACAAATATCAGGCAGATCAGAATCCTCTTCATTCATGGTGCTGATAAAAATGGTCCGGATAACATGAAAGGGTTACAGCATGGGTCAGTCATGCAGCTCTAGAGGACAGTGGCTGCATTGTATTAAAGTGTTTTCTTTTCAACACGATAACTTGTTTTAAGGTTGAAGAATAGACAGTTGCAGGTAGCAATGACAACATTACTGCCTGATCTTGCAATAGTCATAGAAATTTAAAAAAAAAGATCTAATCAAACTGTTTATTGCATGTTTTATGAATTCCCTTGAAAAAAATATTTTTATGAAAGACTTGTCCAATGATAAACAAAAAGGACAATTATAATTTCTTGAAAAGAAAAATACAAATAGCAGATGTAATAAACAAAAGATTCATGTGGTCTAGCATCTGCTGTCAGTGCTATGTAAACGGAACCTAAACCACATGTGGGGAACAGGAGACAAAGACTTTGTTTGTGAGAACACAAGCTGATAACTCACCATTTTTTGTTCTGTTCTTACTTCAAATCACAGAACTGATCTGCATTTTCGGCGCACATACAGTGCGTAAACGTGTCTGCTTCCAGGTTTCCTTTGTAGCTTTTTTCTAGCACGGAGCACTCCTCAGAAGGAATATAGCTCATGTAACTGAGCTAAAATGACTAAAGGAAAATGGTATTTTGTTTTATGAGAATAACAACAGGGAGATTGTGTTAAAATGATGTGTCTGGTGGTTTCTTTTGATGGAAAGACATAAATTGTGGTGGCAGCAAGGTGGCTGGGTGGTTACCACTATTGCCTCACAGAAAGAAGGTCCTTGGTTTGACTCCCAGCAGGGGCATGTCTGTGTGGATTTTGCATGTTGTGCTTTTCTGAGTTGTCTCTAGGTTGTCTGGCTTCCCTCCGCAGTCCAAAAACGTGTATGTGAGGTTAACTGGTGATTCTAAATTTCCATATGGGTGAATGTGAGTGTGTGTGTTTGTTTTTCTATATGTGGCCCTGTGATGGACGGATGGATGGATGGATGGCAACCTGTCAGGGTGTACTTCTGCCTGTCACCTGAGGAGCACTGGGGTAGGCTCCAGCGGATCACTGGGACCCTGAATAGTAATAAGCTGGTATAGACAGTGGATCGATGGATGGTTCTCAAAATAATTACAGACTTTTTATCAACATTATACTCACATAACAAGGATCAGTGGTAGGGCTGGGCGATTTTGGACAAAAATAAAATCCAGATTTTTTTCTATGAAAACCCGATTTTCGATTTCGATTTCGATTTTTTTGGTAAAACTACAAAAGACAATGGAATAAATTGTTTAAAATATTTTATCTTTATTTTTAAAGAAAAATAGCAAACAAATTTCCCTATTGGGAATGAAGTGTAATTGAAAGATACTGTAAATCCTCCTTGAGTTTAGTAAAGTGACAACATTTACAATTTTCTTGACCAAACAAAGATGACTAGACGAGCTCTGTCTGTAATGCAGCCAGCTGCAAAAAAGGAAAATCGATTTTCCGATTTTCCTTTTTTAACATCGATTTTGATTAATAAATCCGATTTAGATTTAAAATCGATTAATCGCACAGCCCTAATCAGTGGTGTTAACTGAAACATTAGCAACCATGTATGTTAGTCTTTGAGCTGACAGAATAACTCCAAAGTTCATCTGTATGTGTTTCAGATGTGGAGATGTTAATATGGATTACTGACTGTTGATGTAAATGCATAAATAAATAGATAATAATGGATAGAAACGAACATTGTAAATATGTTTGAAGTATACAAAAAGAGATTTCTGGCTGTGTTCTGTGACTTGCAGCAAAACAACTTTTTCTCTTAAGCAAAGTGTTTGTGTTTGCACTTTAGTTGTAATATAAATTAAATACACAATAAAAGTGACGGATGGCTAAATAACCGATTAGGAAGGGAGGTTTCATCAGCGCTGATTGTCCATGAGAAGGACAGGGGTTGAAAGACAGATTTTGCCACAGGCAGAGATTAGACAGTAATGTGATGGATGTTCTGCTGCTTCTAGTGAAGCTCCTGCCTCGTATTAGCCCAGGGTGAAGGAAACGAAAAAGGAGGGAAGGGTGAGAGGCTGCAATATGGGGCCAGGAGGAGAAAGTTATCTCATGCTAACTTAGTTAGCTGATAGGCTCCAGGGATGCAGGAGGAGAAGGGTCAAGACCCCTACCAACGTTCCCCAAGGGACCAAGGCACAGAGAAGTCAACATTCCTGAGAAACTCTGAGACCTTCCTCCCCTGGAGAGATGGGGAGATGAGGGAAAGACTGATTGAATGATGAGGCAGAGCAAGCCTAAGAGAGGAAAAGAATGAGAGGACTTTGCATGTTCTTTCCATAGACCTTCCTCACAGAGGGCGCAAAAAGGCAAAAACATACATACATTTTCCAGCCCTTTTACAGTCTCAGGCATACACTCACATTGACCTTTGTACACTCATTTATTCCATTATTATGAAATATTTTTAGGCAAACTCCTAAAATAGTCCTTCTCTTCTATGCTCTCCTCCCCTTGCAATTTCCAGCAGCGGCTGGCGCCTGCAGGAATCTGTGGAGAACAGAGAATTCTTACAAGCTGCTTGGCAGAAAGGCTCTGTTGTAACGATGTCGTGTATCAGGTTTGTCACTTACATGCGCTCAGAAAGAATTTGCATAATCTGTACCTGTCCTAAACTGTTTAAACAGCTGAAATATTTAGCAGTCAACTAAGATTCTGACAAATACCTTTGGTGCTGGTCACTGTTCATCACATTGTTCATCAACCCTGTCTTAGATGCTATAACAACTGTCTTAAATGACTAAAGAGCCCTGAACTGCTGCTGCATGATGATGAGGATGAATGAGGAAGAAACATTGTAAGCAAGCACTTATGTAGTGGTCCTGAGGGAGGAAAAAAATGCAATTTGCCAAAGAAAAGCACAAGAGAGAAATGTTTAATGAAAGACCATCTTAAATCTACTTACAAGAAAGTCAAGGGTTTTGATGCTTCAGCATCACCGGGTCACTCCTCATCCCAGTGATGTCCCACCTCTCAACTCTGAGAATTGTGGTTCTGGCTTGATTCATGAGTATAACGTGGTCCCTGTAAAGGCTTTGAAAGTTTGTACGAGGGAGTGGACTGCTTACTGAGCATTTCACTTCCTCACCTCTACTCTGAAATCTATCCTGGCTGGAGGTCATCTTCTGCGAACTTAAAAGCTGAGTTACAATTTATCCAAAGGAATCTCAGCTGCACAAACCTTGCAATTTCACAAAAATACATTGCTGAATGGGTACTAAGGTTTTAATGTTCGTAATCATATTCTTTCATTTTCCAATTGTATTTTTTAGAGACTGCCTTATATGGATGCTGTCTCGGTCTCACATAGCAGTTTAACGTCAGCCTTCATTCTGGAAATTCCTCTCGACATCTTCATCCCAACTAGGATTCCTTGTTATTTGGTGGTTAAGGTGTTACTTATCACTCTCAAGAAGACATGACATGTTTTCATTGGTTGATTGGATTCCTTACCATGGCTGGCATCTTGGTCTGTGACAGGATTTTTTCTCACTAGATCGTTTGTCCCTTTGTGCCCCAGTACTCGTTGGGAATGGCTTCATGACAGCTGGCGTTATCATAGCACACATGCATTGCGGTCTCTCACTTTGTACACTCCAAATTGTGAAGAGTTCATTTACATCCACAACTACACTCTTCAGTTACATTCAGATTCCTTGTTTATGGAGGATTAAGTTGCTGTTCATCACTCCCAAATCCTCAGTGTAGGTGTTATATGTGGAGCGAGATGAGGCCAAAGCCCAGACACAAAATTACAAGTAGTGGTTATAAAAATGATTAAAAAAATAATAATAAATTCTGATTTGGTGACATCACCAAGAGTAAATGTCATTTGCATTCATGAAATATTGATATTGCTATTTTTACTGTTCTATTGGTATTGAAATATTTCTGGGTTCTGTGAAATCTTTAGTTTTATGGAGTATCATATTTGGGATTTTGGTGAGTTTATTTCTTGCTTCTATTTTTTCCGTTTTTTCTTGTCACTTCAAAGCCCACTCTTGAAGGAACTCTTAGCATGAATTTTACAGCTTAACCATTTTGGCACAGCACATTTTGTGGTCAAACAACAATTTAATTGACACACTGTGAAGGCATTTTGTCTGATGCCCGACTGAAGTCACTATCACTCCCCCTACTGTGCAAAAAGCACACAGTTCTCAAAGGAATTAAAATCTCAGACGTTCAAAATGCATATGAATGACCTATTTTGACTGAAAAGATATTTGAATACCAAATTTAAACTTACAGTCTGATAGTATAGTTGAGAATTTAATTACTCCTACATGTATACGTAGGAGTAATACATGTAATATAAAATAAGAATCAAGCTGACCTAGTACCTTTGCCTTGCCTATCATTGCCTTGGAAGTAATTGCAGAAGCTGGTATAAAGAGCAAGATAAAGTTGATAAAAACAAATAATAACCAACCCAATAATAACTCATTATTGTTGATGTTGCTCATCATCGGCTTTGGTGTGTGACATGTTGAGTCAACTGGAGGAAGATCGATACTAATGAACTAAAAAGATAACTTATTTCCATGTATTGCACCAGAATCTGAAATCCATTGATCAATAGATCACATAATTTCCTATGCTTCTTTACTAGGACAAAGACAGTAGTCAAATTTAATGATCTAGTAATCTCATAACCGTAGTTGGACTTGTGAGTGTTTAATCACGGTTCTGAAATCAGATATATTTGGGAAAAGTACATGTGATGCAGACGTTTTCAAAACCCACATTTGCAATTAACATGTGTGCAGCAGCATTTGTTTTCATGTCATCAAGCAGCTGTAGCCTGACAAGCACATCAGAGAGGCGATAAAGAATCACATGAAAACATTGCTTTGGTTTCCAAATAACTTCCCAATCCAGAACAAGCAAGCTCCAACGATTCCTGCAGGTTCTGTGCAGCAGACAGTACGTTGTCCTGTCTTTAAGAGTTTGTCTTCCTTCATCAGATCTAATACAGTGGAGCTTTGACAACCCTCATTCTGCTCTAAATCCTGGCCTGTCATCTGCAGCTTGCGCTTGACAAGCCCCCACTGCAGAACCCTCTCCAAACATGTAGGAATGTATGGGAAATATAGCGTCCCTGAGTCCCTCTGGAAATCCCTGCCAGCCTGCAAAGGAACAACAAGGCAGTCACAAGTCTTCACATAGCTTCAGACTAGCCGTAAGGCTTTCTCACTCAGCGTTAGCCCATTCCTTTTTACTTTCAGCCATGGGTTATGTGTAGTGAAATGAAATAAATGTAGCATTGCCTATAATGATATAGTGGTGTCTGGCTGCTCTGCCCTCCAGGAACCCCTTGACTGAGCTGAAACAATATCTGGCAGTGGTTCTTGGAGCTCTCAAGGGGTGAAGGGATATCCAAACTTCATCTCTGGTTAAAAATAGACTTCTCTCTCTGGCAAATAGAGGACCCTGCTAATAATCACAGCTCTGTACTGGCTGTCTGAAGCATCTGGTCTGAGAATGTGTCATTTTTTAGGAGGAGCCTGGGAAACTGTAGACACCATGCTCGCTACCCAGAATAAGAGTCATGGGAATGATTGAAGCTTCTTTTTTTTCCTTCTTATTCTGTGTACGTGGGCCACTGAACTACAACTCATCTGTTTCCAGGATTAGACTGCCTTCCTTGCCGCCTTGTGGCTGCCAAACAAGGCATAACTCACTCAATGCCTGGTGTCCCAGAAACAGACAACTTTGTACGGCATCAACTGCTAGGGCTACGATTTGACTCATGGACATGGGAATGATGGCATATGTTTCTCAGACACCGTCCTGTATCACAAAGCAGGAGAATGTTTGTGGGGTTTGTAACATGGTTGGGCAGATCCTTTGAAATTACCAGATGATTAGAGGAGCACTGTTTAAGATTTAGTGATATCTAGTGGCAAATATGCAGACTGCAACTAAATGAGTACCCCCAGCTTCAACCCTCCAAGCCTTTGGGAGAAACTACTGTGGCTGTAAAAAATATGTAAAGCATCCAAAGCCCCCTCATGTTTTGGTTTGTCCATTTTGGGCCACAGTGAACACATCACAATGCAACATGGCAGACTGTGAGGAGGAGGGCCTATGCCATCTACAAATATAAACATCCCCTTTGCAATATAAAAGGAAAAACCAAATCTCATTTTAACATCTGTACAGTAATAGGAACATACAGTACTGTGAATAAGACCACTCTTGTTGTTTTATTAAAGTTATAATGACATCCACATTTCTTTTCCAGTCTCTGTAAGATATAAACAGAAAATACAGGAAGCTGGCTTTTTTAAGCCCAAATATAATGGTATCATAATTGGTATAATTGCAAACATTTGTAAATCGTGTGCACTTTTACAGCCGAACGTAATCAACCCTGTGTGGGTTCTCAAAGCGTTTTAAAAAGTGCTTTTGAGATTTGCCCATTCACACAAACGTGCTACAAAAACTCTCTTTTACTGTATATTTAATTCATATTAAGGCATTTCCCATCTTCTCCGTATTTATTTTAAGCTTCCTGGTCTCTTGCATCATGTATAATAATCCAATATGATTAGACAACAACCTGACAATGTTAAGGTTTTCAGTTCTTAATATTGAGATGGTGCAACGGACAAGGATTTATAATCGACTCACCTCTGACTGACAAGCTTCAAACAAACAACAACAAGAATAGTGCACCGTCATAAAAATCTGTAGCTGAACTGGTTTCAAATACTCATAAAATGTTAGTGTTTTTTGTTTGTTTTGTTTTTATTAGTTTATCTATGCATGAAATGGTCTGGCATGCTTAGGTAAAACTACTAAAATGTCTTCATTTGGTGAAAAAAGCATTATCAAAGCATTAAATGGTCTCAGGCGAAAACCAGCTGAAAATCACTCAGCTGAGGTAACAAAGTTGCTGCTGCGGTTAACTTGGCTAACAATTAGCCTGTATAACAGAGAGAGGTGTTCAAGGGAAACAAACTGGTTAATGAATGCATTTGCGAAAGGACTTGTCAGGACCTGAATGTAACTTCTGAATAGCATATCTATCATTTTGAAGTTGTCAAAGTGTCAAAGTGTTACTTGCGCTCTGGTTCATTCATGAGAGCTGATCAGGCTTTAAAAAAAACAAACAAGTGACATACATTCATCACTCTCTTAAATTAATAGAGCTCACCAGGTGCACTGGGTCCTCCCAAAAGAAGGTTTATAAGAAGTGGATGCAGCCTTTGTGAAATTCACTCACCTAAGTTCACCTTTTGGTAGTAGCAAGCATGCTTCTTCAAAACCAGAAGTGACCATATTTGGACAGGAGACAGGACTGTGGAAGTGATGCTTGAAATGTCACTGGACAAATATTGAATCTAGCAAATGAAACCAAAATTACTTGTGGTGAAAAAATCTGTTTACTCTGTACCTCATTTGAGAAGTTGGCACATTCAGAATGGGATTCTTTGAGTGCAGAGGTTTTCTGACGCATGCACCTGGTGGCCATCAGTGGTGTTGCATTTTAGTTGCTCCAGAGTTGGAATTCTGTCTCTCACAACCCTTTTTTTGTCAGTCTTTTGGACAGTCAGGCATCTGGTCAGTAAAGAAAAAACGAATGCTATGCATATATATATATATATATATATATATATATATATATATATATATATATATATATATATATATATATATATATATATATATATATATATATATATATATATATATATATATATATATATATATGACTGATCAGATTGTATCATTTGTATTTGCATACTATTTTCTTATTGACATTTCTTATTTTTGGTTGTGTTACAATAAGGCAGCTCTCCTTTGTTTTTCCTCTTTTCTACTTAAAACTCAAATCCCTGCTACGATGAGAAGCAGCATTTTAAATCTAGTCACATTTAACAATGATTGTCCTCAGTCATGTGCGTCAGTCCTGTCTGACCTTTATTGCAATGAGAATAAATCACATATAAAGTTTAAATGTGTTACTCCATAGTTAGTGAATAACCACAAACCAAAAATTCACAGGAAAAAAAGAAGAAAAAACCCGGAGAAGCAACTCTGTCATTAGCTCTATTTTTATTTTTATGTTTTGTTTATAATGTTGTTTCATCTAGAGTGTACCCTGCCTTTCACCTGAAAACAGCTGAGATAGGCTTTGGCAGACCTCTGTGATCATCAATGGGAAGAAGCTGGTATAGATAACCAATGGATTGATGGATGTAAAGTGTCATTTCCGTGGTATTTTGGATTGTAACGCTTCATTTATTTGCAGAAGTTGCAGTTTACAAACTGATAACATTCCTGCAATTCACTTTAGTTTATCTGTAATATAGTTATTCTGTAGAGGTCAGAAAGATTCCAGTATAGTGAAGGAGCTGAACCCTGTGTGTGTTTGTAATGTGCATGTATCCACTTACTACCAATCAAAGCTTCATTACTACTGCGTTTAAAGGCATTAGAGATGTCAACATTGTTAAGGCATGTGTATTGTTTTCTCAGTCAAGGAAAATTAGAAAATGAATTCCTCTGGGCTGTAGTGGAGTGTGTTCACAAGGGGGGGTAACAGAGGGCTGTGCTCACGTGCAGCGTTTGGTGGGTGGGTGATGCTCCTGCTGCTGCCGTGAGAAGGAGGGGGGGGGGTGCCAAAATGTGCTCAGTCACTGACAGATTACTTGAGCAGACAACTGAATTGTGGGAGACATAAAAAGATTGCATGGTTGCTCTTCTGCTTGAATGAACTATTTTAACCTCATAAAAAGCCTCTCCCGTCACATACCCAACGTTCAATCCTTTCCCCCCATCCCCGGCGAGGAAATAGCAGCTCAGGCACAGTTGAGAGCAGTTATGGCATTAGAACAGTAGAGGCGTGGCTGGGCTTAAATGAGGGGGACAAATTGTAGTGCTAGGAGGAGGGCCGGCAGCAAGCAGAGGCACACTGGAGGTGGCCCCTGAGAAAGCTCAGTGGGGTCAAGTTGGACTCCCCACCACAGGAACAAGAGAGGTTTGTGAACTTTTGATTCATCCCTCCCAGTTCATCATCCAGCAAATGGAGCACATCAGCCACACTGGGGGAGAGAGTCTGGCCAGGGTGAGAGCGGAGGAGCTGGGTGGTGAGTTAGGTGAACACCTCACAGAGCCTCCCTTTGTGCTATAGGCAGAGGTTAGCATGAATGCCGGGGGCTGCGGTTAAAAGCATTGAAAAGAATAACAGAGTAATAGAAGGAGATGACCACTTGGTCATGAATATGATCAAACAGAAAACATCTCATTAAAGTGAAAATCTCTTCTGATCCAAAAAAGAGACATCTGTGCCTTGAGTTAATCTACTTCTACACAAATAATCTAAATACAAAAATAATTAAAGAAAATAATAATTTATTTGCAGCATCTTTAATTTTGATACATTTGTTCTCACAACAACCCCAATCCCATGGAGTTTAGTTTAGTTTAGTTTATTTTCAGTCATGACACAAAAAAAAAATAAATAAAAAACCAAGAATAAAACTGACAACAAGAAAACGTTCAATTGTTCAAAGAAAACAAAAAAGTTTCCAGTATACAAATAAACAAATAACATCTAGACCGAAAAAGGGGTAGGCTGAAGCAAAGCTTATTATTTGCCTACCCTCAAAAAGATTAATTAAATTAATAAAATAAAAGCAAAAAGTAAGAGAAAGACTGCCCGTAAAACAAATTGCTTCTGTAGGGATAACAAACATTCCTCAAAAACTAAAAAAGATTTTTAAAATAATTGATTGATTATTTTATTTTTTTATTAATTGATTGAATTGATTGTTTAAACTGTTTAGCACCCAAGGATGGACAATAAAAGTGTCTGTCACATTGTAAATTTCATGACTGGATTCATCACTGGATTCATCAATTTACCTGGAAGTAGCTCACCATCCTGCGATAGACTGGCGACCTGTCCAGGATGGACCTCTGCCTCTCGCCTGTAATGAGCTGGGATAGGCTCCAGCAGACCCACATGACCCTTGAAAGGATAAAGTGGGTATAGAAAATGGATGCATGGATGGGATAGCTCAACACCTGAATATTCACATACTGCAGACTATGCAGTTGTCCACGCTGTGCATACTATATTTTGGTAACATTAGCATGCACTGCTAATGTTGTACGCAGTTTTAAAAATGACCTAAATCTCAAAATTGGTAAAGGTGCACTCTGCATTATAAACTTCAACCATCAACTTTAGCTTTGTATTTTGTGTTTCCGGTCAGTTTAACTGTGAATCAGTTGAAGACGTACTTGCTTTGGCACTGCAATCAAATTCAACTTTGACCACAGTAACAGTCAACATTATTTAAGTACTAAAGTGCTTCTACACTAGCCACACCCCAATCAACTGCCATTGGCCCAACAATTCTGAATGATTATGTTAGATGTTAGATGTCTAGTCTAGTGATTTTGGTTTCGATGTTGCATTTTGCCCAAGTTGAGTTTTGTATCTCAAGGCCACCGTTCTGACGATACTTTATTAGGAAATTTAATCTGTAATCTAATTACCTGTCAGTGACTGGACAGAATATTGAGGGGAAAAGCCAAAGATTTTGTCAGACTCTGCGATTGATTTAATTAACTGCAAATCTTTTTCTGTGACCCCTGTAATCCTGTTTTTTTGCCTTTTTTCACCCAGTAAAAATTAAAGTTTAACTATAAATAGAGGTGGATAATGCAGTTGACCCGAGGGGTTAATTCTCAGGCATTTGGATGCTTTCATCCCCTGGAGGCCCTCTGTCCATGCTCTCCTCAGGTTACATTACTATGAACCCAAGAACTACCAAAAGGAAATGAGTTCATATGGAGAAATCAAGCAAGGATTTGGTCTGCTTGGGCACCTTTGTAGGCACTTCTAACAGGAAAGGCTGCAACAGACTGGGCCTAAGTCCTCATTAATTCTTCAATTCCACATTGCGTCAAGAGCCAGTGGAAATTCAAATAAAGCAAAAAAACACGTAAAATAAAAAGACTGACTCAATGAAGGAACTATCACACACAGGATCAGAATGAGCAGTAGCTTTCTTATTTCAACACCTGTCAGAAAGACAGACAAACACACTTGTGAGAAGAGAGAAACATGAATGAAATATTTCAATTAATACCAGATGAAAGGGCTTGTTGAGTACAGCCAATTTGAGCTGTGTCCATGCAGACCACATAGCCAACAACTTTGCTGACTAATTGCTCCTTTACATAATCCTAAAATGTTTCTACATAATCTCAGATACTGTTTACACATGAAAAACGCTCAGGATCAGTATAATAAAGTACTTCATGGTGCCAAGATAAATATACATCTTATGCAAGGGGCCCGGCCGTTGTAGCATTTATCTTCCTACATTTGTTCACCTAATCAAAATACATTTGGTTAAATAGATATATGTGGCCTGAGTACACATACAGAAGTCAAAGAGCTGATGACATGTCAGTCACTTTTTATTTCGCTGGTATTTATTTTTTCCATCTTGGTGACATTTTGAGCCTGAGGCAGTTGGATTTAAGCCACATAAATATGATAAATGCATGAATCAACATGTTCACACACCACAAACTGCACAAACTCTCAGAGAACAAACAAACGTGTGTGTGTGTGTGTGTGTGTATGTGTGTGTGAACAGCTACAGTTACACCAATTAAAAGGAAAGACAGAAAGAAAGGAAGAAAAAAAGACAACGCTGATTGCCTGAGCAGCTGAGGTCTGGAGGTTTCACTCAAAGTACTGCTGTGATACCTGCCAGGGTGCTGAGTTCTGACAAAATGGGCCACAGAAGATTTGTTACTGGGGGATTTGAGTAAGAAGACATTCCAGCTTCATGGCAGGTGCAAATGTTTAGCTTGAAGCATGTTTAACTGCAGATTGATTTATAAAAGTGTAGAATTACTTTGTAATTGTATTCATTCATACAGATGAGGTGTTTATGCTTGATGTTAGTTAGAACATAGAAAGAGGACAACAGTGGAAAAAAACAGAGCAATACTAAGAAAGAAATTATAAAAGAAAAATAGCTATCAAAGACGTTATAAAATCTGAATGGGAACATAATTTTGTTTCTCAGTAGTTTCCAGGTCCCATGTAGCTTAAGTAGCCTGCACGTTTTTCTCCGTTTGCAAAGCCGTGAGCTCCTCACAGTGTGTGGACCTGACTTGACTCAGTCTTGGTCCATGCACGGTGCCCCCAACACAACCCAGTGGTTCAGAACCCCAAAACCCCAGAGGGTATGCATTAATCTTGTAAACCCAAGAGGGAAATATTTAGCAGCTGCCAATGTATTCCCACCCAGAAAGCTTCGTCCCAGGAGTTCTACTAATTCCAAGGACATATGCATTCTTCCAACCTTTCCTTTCACCCTGTTTGGTTACCTCAGCTGCAATGGAAGAAGGGGAAGTGAGCGAGAAAACTGTAGAAGGGGACAGAGAATGCACAGCTTTCAAAAGTAGCTCTGTCGCACAGACCTTTGGCTGTGAGGTGATCTCAGAGCACAGATTACTGAGATGTGACGGGACATTTATTTCTGTTGGTGGGAGGACAGGGGAGGCCTGGTGCAGTCTCCTGAGTTCTCCCCATCTTCAGTGATTGAATATTTCATTAGTGGCGCCCAGACCCGTACCAGACATTCCTGAAATTTCCCTCCTCCTCCTCTTCCTCTGTGACCACTCTCTGGTGGCGGAAGAGAGAGACGTGGAAACAGAGGCCTCACCAAATTCTGCTGGTTTTTGCAGATGGATGCATTAAAATAAGAATACAAAGACATTATCAATTATGTATCATCTGCTTTTGGTCTATTTAAGTTTCAATTTTCTGATGAAAAAGTGTTTGTAACACCCTTTCCAATGACAGTGTTAAAGTTTAAATGCTGTTATTTGAGAAATGTGTAATAAAGTCTTTCACAGTATAAAAACAACACACATGAAGCAAAGTATGTTGAATGTGCATTATTTCCAAAAAGAAATAAACAAATTGTCATATCACATGACATTTCATCAGAAATGACTGCTGTGTTTTTTCTTTTCTTTTTGTTTTTTTATTTGCTCACTGGCAGCTGTTTTTAGAAGTACATTATTACACCATTTTACATTATTACACCATTCATGCAGTGATGTCAATATTGCTGTCTGAAAAAAGATTTCTTTTCAAATAACCAAGACATTCATTTCTGCTGTATCCCATGTGTACAGAGATTTCTCAACAATTTATTTATTTTTTTGGTGCCATACTTTGTAGATGGTGAAAATCCCAAATTCCTTGCAATTGTTCAAATGAATTGCACATTTTTCCCAATTGTTATGCAATAATTTGTGATATTTTGTTATCACCCAGAAGCAGCCAATGCAAGCACAACAGAAGGCTTAAACATGGTGAAGCTAGAAACATGTTCAAGAAAACCTTATATTTAAGTGGAACATAAATTATTTCTCAAGTCAGATTTTTACAGGTCTCACTTTCGGGAAGAGGGAGGAGGCTGTCACCGAGCAAAAGGTAGGGCACACCCAGTAATTGAATCCACCATACAGAGACAAACACACCAATGGTCAATCAAGAAATACTTAACTTTCATGCATGTATTTGGACTGTGGGAGGAAGCTGGAGGGAGAAGATGCAAACTCCACACAAAAAGGCCTCAGCCTTCTTGCTGTGAGGTGACGGCACAAGCTCACGTGTCGTCTGCAAATCGCATACTTTGTTCTGCATGAGGGAAGTCTTTTGGCCCTGTTTTCTCAACACCTCTTTGCAGTGCAGAAAACTTGTTGAAAGGATGGCATTTTTGTATTTGTTACAAGAGATATCTTCATTGCAATAAACAGCTTCTTCTGTCAACAGCATGAACTTTCCTGCTAACCTTGGATCTGCTTTGAGATGTAAAATAGGTTTCAAAGGCCTCCACCTTCCCAAATGCAAAACATAAACTTCCCACATAGGCCACAGTAGCATCTAAAGAACAAAAGTCAGTAACAAATTCATTACATACTTTAAGGAATGCTTTTATTACATAAGATGGCTTTTCTTTTCTTTTTTCACTTTGTGAACCTAAGGTTTACTTCTCATTCATTTAGTACATATGTGGTGGCATTTTTTTTCCTTCCTCTTTTTAGACGAAGGTCTATGAGGCTACTGCATTAATCATCCTCTTAATGACTGCTTGCCCTCCAGTATTCAGCAGACTCATTTGTTGAACATGAGCTGTATGGTTATAAATCCTTTTCTGAGCAAAGCAATGGTATGTGACAGCCATGGGAGAAATTATCAGGTCATCCTTAACGAACAGAGTTTTCTACAAAAGAGAGTTGCATAATAGACCATAGGAGAGGGAAAGAAATAGGTGTCAACAAGCCCCCGCATCCACTCCTCAGCCCAAGTTGGTGGGTAGTGGGACCCTGACAGTGGGAGATGAATGGGAGGGAATTATCTACTCACTCGGCCAGATAATTACTCCATTTGGCCCTGAGTTAGAGAATAGCTTCTAATTAGCTCCCTGCAGTCCGCTGGAGCTTTACTCCTCCCCCAAAAGAAAACACTCTCACACATGTCTGAGGTTTAACCAACTGGGTGACTTTGATGACCCCAAAAAAGTTGTAAACTCCTCAACCAGTTGGCATGACATATGATTTGATTTTCCATTATAATTCATTGTTAGTTTGACTCAAATTAACTTTCACGTTGTCCCAGGTAAGTCAGGAACATACAGGTCTGCAGTCTTCTCAAATAGGTTTGGCTTTAAATATCACCCGGCCCACAGACTAACGTTTAGGTTTAGCAAATGCATTTGATGTTATGCAGTCTTGGAAGAATTTGTTTTGTGAAATATAATTAGATTCAGGTTTTTCTGATGCAAAGAGGTTCGGACACCCTGCCTGTATTTTAATCGCAAATATATGTTAAAAGCCAGCACCTGGCCACCTTAGTTTAAGTGAAAACGTGGAAACAGGAAAATGTTGCTTGACAGAATCTGCCTGCCAGCTCACATAAAATATCTCATTTCTTTAGTTTGTACAAAACCTGAAGTACAAAAACAAATTGTAATTCTTGGACTGAGTTACTGACCTGAACAGTCAGTGCCCATTTCTTCTAACTGTCCCCCTTAAAGCAGAAATTAATATTTCCCAAAACTCAAGGTTTTCCTAAAAATACATTTTCCATAGGGTCAACTGTAATTTGAAGGTGATCTCATCAAACTCATTTGTGCTTTTGCTACTTTATGCTCCTAGTTTTCTGCTCATATGAAAAAGTTAAAAAATAAATTGCTTCTGAGTTTAAATTACTTTGTTATCACCTTAACATTAATGAAGAATTGAGACACCTTCTTCATTGATTGACAGATTCCCCATCATTGGGGGAGGGGGCTTTGCAACTGGACCTCACTAATTAGCATTCAACTGATTTGTTCTCGTGGCAAAACATCAACAGATCTCCACCATGTCCCTCTTTGGTGGTTGGATCCACAAGTCAGTAGTCTTACCTGCAAAACTGGAAACCAAGTCCTTGTAACAAACGGAGCAGCGGAGGTATAAACAGGGCCACAGACTGTGTGTATCAGTATGAGGCAAACCCCCTTCCCCTCGCCATATCCGTTGCAGACCCTCCGCATTTAAAGACATTAAAAAAAGCAGTGGAAATAAAAGTTTAAAAAGTGGGACAGAAGGGACGTTCGTGAGGAAGATGCCAGCGCTGGCATCAGAAGAGGGCGGTGACAGCTTTAGTGCACATGTCTGTGTCCCTGCGAGTGGACTGCACGGGGACCCCTGACATGTGGTCGCCTGCAGAGAGTGGTTCAGTTCTGGCCTGCTGTTAGGGTTGAGTGGGGTTAAAGTGGGTGATGATGGCCAGTTACAGAAGTCGCGAAAGGTTTAAAGCTTTGTGATAACCACCCTGACAACTTCTCCCATTAAGGTTAGATGTGATGTGGACAGCAGGTCACAGGAGGCATGGTATGAATGTGACACTGCATGAAATGTCGATGTGTTAATAACTGAGCTGGCAGGCTACAACATCATCACAGAGACGACTGTCAAAGTGACTACTCTCAGTATGATTAAAACAAGCACCAAGCTTCTTTGCCTCACATAGTATTCGTGACTTTTTCTTTAAAGATTTTATTTCAGGTACATATTTTCATTATTGTGAACACTGTTCTCCTCTGTCAATTGTTTTTTTTTAAATGTGATTTGAGACATCCCGATATGACCACAGGAATTAGAGGTGTGGACATTTCACAGGCAAATGGGTGGGGATAATGGGAAAGGCACCCTGGGAAAATAAACTGCAGCCAATGATCCCTGTATGCAACACAATCCTTTCTCAAACTACCCTGTTTATGGATGTTGGGATTTCTTTCTGCAAGTGTGACATATTTCTAACCCTAAACATATGACCGCTCATCCAAATGAAGATGGTATTTGTGCAGGTTAATGATTTGTCGAGCGAACGTACACGTTCAAGTGCCAGCGAACTAATGGGAACTAACTGATGGTGGTTCAGCAGCAGACCTCAGAGACAGTGATATATCATTAAGTCATTAGTCATTACTGTTGTTTGAAAACCCGAGATTTATCACTTTTTTAAGAGAAGAGTTTAGGTAAAAAAGGGTCAAGAGAACATAAAGATTTACTACAAAAAGAGACATGAAGTGTTTTCTTAAATGTAGTCGTTGTGGTTTTTTTTAATTAAATATTACAAGGATTGTGTAACTTCAGCAACATATACCCCCGGTTTTGGTGGCTAAAATTCATATAAATCACAATTTAAAGCTGATATTGGTGAGTTGAGAATGTGTCACACATCACCTCTGGGAGAAAGAACGTAGCAGAGCTCAGTGAAATGGATGGAGCTGATAAAGCTGGATTGTCTGGCTGTAATCAGAGCCAGATGTGGTCAGGCCCTCACCACGGTGGTCCAACCACATCTGCTGTTTCAGAAGAAGGGGGTGGAGGGGGAATCACAGCTGGATGACCTCTGACCCAAAGAAGGGAACCACGAGCCAAGGTTGACAGCTGCCATGGTTGAGGCAGGCGACCTGCTATCATCTCCTCCGTTCACATGGTTTATGACTCTGCTCAAAATACCAGTTCCTTTTTATTTTTCACTTTTGTCATATTTTCAAAGTGATCATTATTGTTCAGATTGCGCAGAATTCAAACATCGTGCTTACTTCGACGAACGAGGAATAAATGAACACATATGTTTACAAATTGTCACCTAAAGTGAAAGATTTTCTTGCCGATTGTCTTGGCGAGCAAGTTATGAGCAAACAGACCTCGTAAAGCTGTCAGTGCACCAGGAGGAGCGTCTGACTTGTTGTACACATTCACTTTTAACAGAGACAGGAGCTTTAGTCAGATGATGACCAAGCTTATGTTGAAGCTTGCCCGGAGCCAGTGCTAGGTCATTATACAGTTTGCATTTCTTTTTCTCTGCTCCTATTGTTAAAACCAGAACTTTGCTAAGCTGCTGAGGCCACAATCCCATTTGCAAATAATAGACATAATTGATGGGGTTTAAAATTCACCTCTTACATGCTGCATAAAATGTCAGAAAAAAACAGGAAGCAAATATTTGCAAATACATTAAAACCTATATTCAAGTATTACACAGTTACAATATGTCACCACTTCAGATTTAGAAACTGTATTCCTGTTTTGAATTGCAGGAGAAAGAAAACCATAGCAAATATAAGCACATTTTCAGACTGATGCCAGCAACACATTTACAAACAGGTGGGACAAGAGCAATGAAGACCCAGAAAATTATGTAATCCTTAAAAAAAACACTACCTCAAAGCTTATTAGCAATTAGCACTTTTGCATTTTCCTTCAGGAATATTATTGTTTTTTTTTATTTATTTTTTAGAAAGCAATTGTTATTGAAGCCCCTCTGAGTTTGTTTTTTTAAATATATACCATACTTATTTTTTCATTTTTTTAATGTTCCTATTCCTTTTCCTGCATTGTTGGACAATTTCACAACTAGAGAAATATTAATTGAACATGTTTTACATATGTCACTAGCTGCCCCCATGGTTAACACCCCATTTCAGCCAAAAGGATGATACAAATAAAGGCCTGTTGTATTGGCTCTTGATGGATAAGGTAGGCAGGCAGTCAGACGTAACTCCCTGTACTTGAGGTCTGTGTGATAGGGGTGAATCATCATCACCATGGCAGCAGGCTCTCTATCTCCCGCACTTGATGATGGAATTGCAATAAAAAAAGAGATTTATCTGTCTTCACAGCATCAGAGACAAACTAGGTGCTGTGTAAATATCCCCATGATGACCCCGTCTACTTAGTTTCACTGCTTCAGGTGCCTCATATTTCCCCTCCTGAACCCCTCATTTTACCACAGAGAAAGTATGCATTTATCAAGAGGGAGAGACTTAAATCATCTCTTGTACCGGAGCTACGGGTTGGAATGTCATGGCTGATATGGATGAACACAGACACATACACACACATACAAACAAATATACACCCATACTTGTGCGCATGTCTCTGAAGTTTCACATTATTTTGGCTTCTGATTAACTTCTTTTCTCTGCTTCTTAAGAAAGTGAAAGTAAACAACCCCTTTATTTATTTTTAATTGTAACATTTACAATTAGATGTACTATGTGTTGCTGGCTGGATACTAATTAATTAGTTTAAGACAGTTAAAAAAAGATTAACGTTAAAATTATTTTTGCCAACTGTTATAAGATTCCTCAGATTGAAAAGTCAGCACACATATTTTGATTTATTGCCGTACTTGAAGTTCTGGTTTTGCTGTTTGAAGTGAAACAGACACACCCGTGAAACCACCGACATTATATAAAGATTCAAACAGAAGAAGCCTGCTGAGGACAATTTCCTTGTTTACTCCAAGTTTGCCAAGTGCAATTACTTGTTTTGCTAGTTCAGACTTAGAAAGATTTATAATATTTTACTTTTGGGAGGCAACTGTGTGTGAACCCTCCACAGTCCCTCAAACTTTTATTGGGAATGTTGAGACCATGTAGACTACATATATACAGTTTAAAATGTATATACCATCCATATATATGTTGATATACCATTTATATTGCCACTGCATAGAGAGTCTCGCTATTTGCCAGATCCCCACAATTATCACTGCCAGATTACCATTTCTTTACTCTCTGCCACCAAAAGAAGTGAGGTAAATATGTAGGAACAGAGGGCTCTGGGATTGGTTCTTACGTTCTGTTATCAGCACCCAGCACTCCATTACATAAGAATGATAACACCCAGGACAATACTAAAAGTAATGGGGGGAGATAGAAAGCGCAAGCACCTCCTTCAGACCTCAGGCATTTCCTTCTGGGATATCCCCCTATTATGACCTTGGATAGTAAAAAGAGAGGTAGTGGATAGGAAAAAGTGAGTGTTGAACTGGCAGGGTCCATTAGGATGTGTCCTCCTGAGGGTTGATGGCTAGCAAGCTACACTGACCTTTAATAGGTTTGAGTGACAGGCAGTCAGAGTGAGATCAGCCAGAGAGGAGTGGTTGGAAAGAGGCCCTTTTTCTATTGTTCTCTCTGTGCTCCCTGCCATGCTTCAGTGAGGGCAGGTGCTTCAGGGTGTCAAAATAGGAAGACCAACGGACAGGCTTGGCTGCAGTCCATGGTCCTCTGACATATGACAAAAGCTCCACTCACTTCGGTACAAAAAGGAAAGCGAGTGCAGGTCGCTTACAAAATAGCTGCTGAAGACTCTGGGACGGGAAAAGGCTGACTAACCTTTGGACTCAATGAGTCGGTTCTGGGAAAGTTTTCTTGTCTTGTATTATATTAATGACTGGGTTTCCATGGAAGATGAGATAGAGTCATCAAATAATAAACTTAACCCTTTGTTTGAGCAAATATCCAAGAATTCCTATGTAACAGTGATCCCCTGATCAAAATCAGTTATTCACACCACACTATCAAGGAATGTGCATTGCTTTATTTAAGATCACACAAACACAGATACATTCGGCTACAAATTCAATATAATTTTATTTTTTCTATGTATTGTGTAATAACTCATGAGAACAGGACACTTTCAAATGGTGACCAAGGGAGGAAGCCAAGTTGTTATCAAAGACCAAGTGATTATTTTGCACAAGATTTTCCTGTCAGGATGTTATGAATGTCTCCATGCGCAGTCGTCAGTGATAAATGGTGTCACTTCTGCTGGGATGATGTCATTCAACAACCTGAAGGACCAACTTCCCTTTCAGTGAGGGAATTAGTTCTTAGGACGGCACTTACAATGTCCTGTCCACGAGACGGGTTTCAAGGGTGTGTGTGTGTGTGTGTGTGTGTGTGTGTGTGTGTGTGTGTGTGTGTCAGTGGGGCACAAATGGTTTCATGTCTCCATAATTTCCATCACCGTAAAAAGCCCTTTCTAACCCACATGGTCCCCTCTATGTCGAAGCCAGAATGCATTTCTGTACGGAAGCAATTGAATCTCTCATCGTTACAGCTGCTTCAGGTGACATTATTTACACTAGTTACTACATTATTGATTGCTTTTTATTCCTTGTATGTGCAATGTGAGAGTGGAATGTATTTATGTTCGCAGTAAAAAACACTTCCACCACAATAATGTATGATGTGGCATTACATTAACAAGTCTCTATGTTTTGCTTGTTTTCATAGTGTTTCTAGCCTTTACTCTGCATTTGGGGTAACTGGGGTTAGGTTTCCTGCTTTGTAAAGAAAGACATGGCAGGAATGTGTACATTTTACTGATGCACAGAGGACAGCCAACTCTGGTGCATAGGGATTTCTGCAGGACACATCACTCATTTCTAACCAAAGTTGAGACCTTTTGAATCCCTCTCCAGTCTGTAAGTGAAATTTTAAACCAACTGTGGTGCCTGGTAACTTTCAGGTACAGATTAGTTCAACCAAAGATTGTAACATAATGTTTCTACATGCATGCGAGTAAATGCAAATTGTAGATTGCTTTCTTTCATTTTCCTCTTAACCTTATCTCCTCTGTCAGTGCAAGTGAGATTGCAGGCTGACTAAGATTTTCCCAATGCCAGAGGGAGTATGTGGCCATTGTTCTAGGCTCTGGCAGCAGCAGAGTTGTCGTTAATGGACTACACAACTGATTCGCCTCTGCTTCCTGTGCAGACCCAGACACAGCTCACAGCTTCGCTGGCCTTATCATGCATGTCACCATGCCAGGAGAGACAAGAGAGGGAGGACAAGTCGAGAGAGTACTAAGCGCAAAAGAGGGGTTTTTGATTATTCTCCTTTTCTGGATAAAGAGTTAATATATAACAAACTGAGTTGATGACCTCACAAGCTGCATATACATTTTTAGTATGTGTAATATTTAAGTAAAAAGAAACACAAAAAACTCAAGAAAACATTAAGATTTTGTTTTTCCCTGTATGGGCACGATGTGATACAAGATTGTTGCTGGTGATAAGATAAGAATGTAGCAGTCGCCTTCTCTTTTTTGCTGGTGCAGAAGGAGGAAATTCCTATCTGATGGGATTTGCAAATTGAATTTTGAATGGCCAGACTGGAAGAAGAAAAATATTTACATAAGTGACATCTCCATCATGCTGAGTTGTAGGCATGGCCCCCAGGCTGTATTATAAACAATTGAAACATATAAAATTAAACAGCTGAAGTTTACAATATTTGGTGACGTATGTTGTGAGAGCGTTTGTTGATGTGTTTGATGTTTGATAAGCACTGAATAAAAACTTATTTTATTTGTATAGATTCAGGAGAATGTCAATTTTTTTCTTTTTCAATTGTCAAGTTGTGGATCTTAGTGCCCAACTCATGCCTGAGCCAAATTTGACGTCAGTTGTGCACGTCACTCTGGCTTCCTGGTTAATGGAGTTTTCTAACATGAGGCAGATGTTGAGACAGAGTTTGATGACTAAACCCAACCATGTGGGTTTGGTGAGTAACACTAAATGATATTGGAAAAAGAATGGAAAAAAAGACAAACGTAAGTATAAAAATGAAATATGCATAAAAGGTTTGGATTAATTAAAGTGGACTTTGGTGATATTGTGCCGTTACTGAGGATAGAAATATGAACTTTGAAACCTTGGTGCTCCCCAAACATGCGGTCTGATAGCACAGAGACAGGTGGGTCTCAATCTGCATCCAAACTAACTCTGGTGCAGTTTGATTGAGGATGAATATAGCAGACAAAAAAGACACACAAATGTTAAGTACCAACAACCGTGAGACTAACTGAGAGGATGATTCCTTTCTCTTTTTGGCCTGGACTGCAGGTACCATGGCCAACTGTAACTCGGAAAAATGATTGTATACTTTTCTGGATTTTTTTGTTGTTGTTTTAATTCATAATTTAGTATCAGAACATTCCTAACTGTGATGTGGCGGTATCCTCAATGGTTAAAATGATGTATCTACATGGTTATTGGACCAGGTGATGTACGTGTACAGTGATTAGTTGAATGTACAGAATCCCTAAACAAATAAAACAGCTCTTTATGCTGTAAAGTTCCTGCATATTCCTCAAATTGTTTGATAATATTATTTAATATAGCAAGAGAAATATAACATTTTAGAAATATAAGTTATTTTATCTGTTTTTTGACAAACTGAAGATATAACAAAAGGCAGAAGTTTGTTGAATGACTTTCTAATGAGATGTATTGACTCATTTTGAAAGAGTTAATTAAAGCCAGAGATTTATTTGGGTCAATGTGGCCATCAATGACATTAAAGTTACTTTAGCTTTAATTCCCCTATTCAGGCTTAACTGTCGTTTACATATGTCGGATGGCATATGACATTTCTCTCCTCTGTAGATCCTTCATACGGACCCAGAGAACCATATGGATATTTAAAGAAAAAATTGCTGAAACTAAACTTTTTAAAATAGTCAAATATGAGAGCATTTTCATTTTTTTGGGGTCCAAATATGTTACTCAAACCTCATTAGTCTGTGAATCATTGGTGACAGATGATGTGGTGCTTGAATAAATAATTAAGTTAATCACACAAGTGAATGAAACAAACACATTTGTTCAAGCTGTGTTGCTTTTATTAAGCACGGCTGCACATTGGTGAGATAAACCAACAGTAGGTTTTACAAACAGCAACACTCCCTGGCTGAACGTAAAATGATTTAAAGCTTGGTATTTTCTTTGCTTAAGGGTTTAATAGATTTGAACTTGATGGAGCAGCACAATTCAAAAACATGTTCATAAGCATTACATTAATGTGAAAAGACATACAAAATCAGGGAAAACATTTTCTCGGGTCCTAGCTCCTTATACACTAGCTTACTGAATTTAGAGGGATTGTAACAATAAATACAACATTTAGGTGATGTTAAATGTAGGTCATTTTTATTCCAGATATGTCTTATTTGTTCTTGTTCGGGTTTTTACTCTTCATACAACAAACATCACTGCTGGGAAGTGGCCATATACACCAAAACTGTAAGCTTTCTGCCCAAGTTTAACAAAAAATAACTGAACTCAAGCAACTCTAACCATTTTATTTTCTGCTATAACAGTGCAGGGCTTTCCAAATAAAACCATGCCAAAAGGTGTGATGTAATGATCAACTTCAGAGCCATTTAATGTCAATTCAGGTATGTCAGTAACTGTAAAGAGCCTTGTCAAGTGGACTGTTCATAATTTAGATGACAATATGCAGAGCACAAAATGTATTGTTTACATTACTACAAAAAAAAGATTAATTTGATTTAAGTGTGGAACCTGGATGAAAAACCATTCTGTCAGCTGACATAAATGAATCTAAAAAGCTCTTTTTCAAACATTTTTACTGAGAACCATCCACTACTGTAGCTGAAAGGAGAACATGTGAAACTGTCAGGCGTTTTATCAGACAGGTGAAACCTGTGCACAGCAAGCGGAGATATGACCCCCTGTTTCTCTGGCCTTACTGACCAGAAAATCCCCCTCCAAAGTTGTTTCTCTTTCTTACTTCCAGAGAAAAGAAATCTGAGTCATTTTGCCCAGAAAAGTAATGCAGGATGAGAAATTTTTCAAGTGAACACGAATACAATCCAATTCTGCTAAGGCGGTGTGATTCTTAGCAATAAAGAAAATCCGTGTTTAAAAACCCACATTATCCTAACAACTTAATCACTCACACAAAGTTTTTATTGTCTGTTTTCTTTAACAGTAACAGCACTTCCTCTATGCACCGTCTGCTGTTTAAATCCCTCTCGATTTCTACCAGAAAAGCACCAACCAGAAACTAAACAGTGGACTGACTTTTAAAAGACCCCATATTGTCCTCATATGGTGGAGGTAAGGCAATTATTGAGAACTGCATGAAAAGAGGACATCTGATTTTTTTCTTTTTTTTTTTTTTTTTAATTTAGTTAAATGAAGTGGAAAAACCTCCACAACACAGAATGATGGTGGTGCCGTGATAACTGGTGAAACAGACAGACTTTTCTGTGCTTCTGAGCGGCCAGAAGGCCTGGTCCTCGATTTGAAGGAGGTGCTGTGCCAGGTGGCTGAAGCACTGATGTGTTTATTTCTATGAACTGCTGGAGACTGCAGTCCTGCAAGCAGCCCCAGCTCTTTCATGTTCCACCATACCGCATGCCCTATGCAGTCCGCCTGCCTGTTATGAGCATGAAGTAAACAAAACATTAGGTCATCATAAATCACCGGCCAATGACATGTCTGGAACGGAGATTAACCGTAGTAGAGCCGTGGAGCGCAGTGGAAACCGGCCTCTCGTCCCGCAGCTCCTCCTCTTCTCCTCGGTCCCAATGTGTAAGATCATTATTAAAATTGCAGCTCAATTAAGATAAGGCTAAATTACTTTCTCTGTCTCCCTCTTTGATGTACAGGGGGATTTTTCTTCTTTCCAAAGTTGAAAAACGGGCAATTTAAAAGGAGCGGGGGAGACAATTGCTCCGAGTGCGCTTTGATGTCGGAGTCGCAGAATTGGAAGGCGGTTTGGGTTTGATTGGAAGCGTGCGTCATTATTTTTTACTAAAAAATTATTTTCAGACAAAGCTCAATTTTGAAAAGTGAATGCTACAACGTATTTGCTTCATTGCAAAGACGGTTTTATCCATCTGGTCGAATGGTGTGTAAACATGAGTGTTTCACTTTTCCTGAATTGTTCGTTTTGGTTGCCACACAGGCCTCGAGCTTTGATACACGACTTCTTTTTTTTTTCTCCTTTTTTGGGAGGTTAGCCCACGTCTGCGCTGAATCCCAGTAATTGAACATGTTTCCTATTGCTTGTGGAGTGTAGTAAGCAGACCAAAGGGTGAACTGTACATGTAGAAAACTGTCTCAGGATTTAAACTTGAAAGGTTTTATTGCCACTGAAAGGAAATAATTTAAAAGTACAAAATAATTTAAAAAAAGAAGTGAACCAGGAGGTGATTAACAAAATATTTTTCAATGTTTTGTATTTGATTTTCATGAAATCATAAATGCTATTTCATAGGAAAGTGTATGCATGAGAGCACAAGTATAATGTTTCCCTGGAACTAATTCAAGCAGTTAGCCTCTCCGTCTATTGTTCATCCTTGTTCTTTTTTGTCCTAAAGTTCACGTATTTGCCTGACTTCTCCCTGTAAACACAAAGGCAGAAACTTCAGAGGCCCGTGGACTGGGGATGTTTATATGAGCAGAGAGCCTGGAGATGGAACAGAGATATGAGTGCTGATCTGTGAAACGAACCACTGCTGTATCGCTGCTGCTCGCCATCACACACAAACACCATCTGGCTGCTTCGCGGCACATGTGAGACAACCTCACACCCGCACACCTCACACAAGAACCACAGATAATGAATTAAGCCCAGCAGCAGATAAAGCTCATGATGGCGAAGCTGACTTAAGGGCCTTGTTCAATTTTCTTTTGCCCTTTTTCTTTTGCAACTCCTCTCTCCAGGTCTGCAGATAGAATTACGCTTTTTGTGTTCTTTCTAGATTACCATTCCTCCTTTTCTTCACCTCCGTGTTTACCTTTTGAATTCTCTTCACAATGCAGCCAGGCATGAAAACAGGGAAAGGATGACTTAAAGAAAATTAGTTAACTGGCCAAAGAGTAAACAACTTGCTGCTGAAAATGTGCGTTGAGAGGAAAGATTTTCCTCTCATAGGTCAGAGGGCAGTTTGTTCGTTGACACAAGCTCAGACAGCTGACATTCGTGATACACTCCAAAAGACCTCTGCCATGCTTTACATATGCACGCTGTGTCATATTTCATTCATTCGCCTGCCTTTTGCCGCATAATGCTCTTTTAGGTCACAGAAATCCTGTCTTGTCAGGATTAACGCCGCTATAGGATCTATGTGACGACCAAGCCCTGCTCCGTCTGCAGTTCTGTTTTAAATAAACTGAAAGCCTTCAGAAACTGTGAAAATGTGCCACAGTTGAGGCTGAGGTCAGTGTTTTTCTTTTAACCGGTTTGTTTTTCGTCACCTGTGTTTCACCTTACGCCTTCTTCGGCATAGTAATTCTCCGCCGCAGCACATTACATGTGTGGACAGGGTTGGGGGACTGCAGGGGGGGCGGTCTTGGTCAGAAGGAGCTGCAGGTAAATTTCTGCTTCCTGCTGGTCTGGCTGCAGCAAATGATCACAATCTGGGTGAAATAGGAAGCAAAGTGGAAGAAAGTGGCAGTGTACTAGTAAAACCAATAAATAATTCATACTTGCACATGTTTCAAGCTTCAAATTATCTTTATTCATGATACCAATTTCCATGTCAATGACAGAAGTGTGTGGGAGAAATCATCAGTGGATGCTTCAGCAAGGTTAACCAACTGAAACTCTGCCGATGAGATAACTGGACCTCATTTAACTGAACGTGACTTAATTAGTCTGTCAGCAATACTGTAAAGGCAAGAAAAGACTGAGGAGGAGGAGGAGGAGGAGGAGGAGGAGGAGGAGGAGGAGGAGGAGGAGGAGGAGGAGGAGGAGGAGGAGGAGGAGGAGAGAACTGGACTGCATTTTGCTTATTGTTGACACTGATTAATTGTAGTAGCTCTGAATTATCAACCCTTTTTTAATCAGACAATGTCATTACCCTCCAATGGCCATTTCTGGATACTGGATTTTGTTGTCTCTTTTTTGATCTGCAGAAGTATTTGTTTTAATACATTGGCTACAATGCATTGGATTGGTTTGGTTTTAATGCCCCATGGAGCAGAAAGCTGTTGTCAGCATTGGCTTCGATGTGATACGGGAATTTCTGCTGAAAGTGTAACCGTCTTCTGAAACAATTTGAGAGGAGGTCTGCAGCAGGCCGTTTTTATGACTATTCATTCAAAACACAATCCTAAAAGATTTTTTTTTAATAATCTCCAAATACACAAAGGAGCGCATTACATAGTGTCTGCAAAATATGAATTCCCAATAGGAACTTTTGAGACTTTAGCTGACACACACACACACACACACACACACACACACACACACACACACACACACACACACACACACACACACACACACACACACACACACTGACCTCCCATGAAATAAGATTTTCGAGCTTGTTTTCTTCTGTGATTTTTCTGTTTCTATTTTAAGCAGTGGTGGCTTTTACCCTGCAGCCCAATTCATCACTGTCTCTCCCTGTGATTGCTGTGACACTCTTTGCTCCTTTAAAGGAGGAACTTTATAGGACTCAGGAGGTGAGAAGGGTCACTTCCAGCATTGTCTCCTTTTCTTTTGGTCCAGACACACCAGCCTTCCTCACTGGGTTTAAAAGATAAGAGGAGCAAGGGGAAGTCTGGTAACAACATACATATATACACATATATATATTTATATATATATATATATATATATATATATATATATATATATATATATATATATATATATATATATATATATATATATATATATATATATATATATATATATACATCGTTTTTATTATTATCATTATTTTAATCAGCCATTGCAATTATATTAGCGTCTTTTTATAAAAAAAACTGTATTTATTTATTTTTACGTCTTCTCGTGTAATGATTGTAGATAAAGAGAATACAATTACAACAAACAAAACGATTCCACATCTATCAGCAGTATATTCTCCTGCAGAACAGATCGCTTCTGTCGCGGCCTGCAGCAGTTTCTCAGAGGGTTTCGTCTTGTCACGGCCCAGTGGCCGACTTGCACTATAAAATGAGATGGGACCCGCGAAAGACACAGACAACTGCTACTGTGGCTCAAATAGCAGTAGCTGGACAGCTTTGAAGTGACACAGAGTTCAAGTTTGTTCAGCTCACTCTGCTCCAGCAGGACTGAAACTGCATTTGCTATTCAGTTTGGACGTATATATACCCACCATTTATGCACCCAGGTACTCAGAAATAGCCCACATTAGCCGATAATTAATCACACTGTCGCCCATTGTAAGAATATATTCGCTTAGTTACACTGCAAAACGTGGCTTATTTCGTGTGCCATGTGAAAAGTTTTTTCAACGTAATTAAAAGAAAAAGAGACATGTTTCATTGTATGTTTCCAAGTTTGCGTCATGTAATTTTACAATATGGATTAGACCTAATTATTCTGTTTAGAGTTTAGTATTAGCTCAGAACACCACAATGCCTTATACTTCGGCTACTTAGAAAGCCCACGAAGATCATCAGGGGAATCTGCATATTTTTCTCAATAGATTCACACATTTCTCCAACATATCTGCCCTGCTGTAATTTATTTGGTAAAACAAAAGTAATGGATATATTAACAGAGAAAAAAAATATTGGTATCTGATTTTATTACTGACGGCTGCAACAGCTGCAAATTAGTTTTATGGACGTTTTACATTAAAACACATTAAAACAGTCGTATAATCTCAACATTCGCGTCCGCTGTTCGGGTGTGAAATCTGCTATAATTGGAAAAAACCACAAGCTTCAGCTGCAGTAAAGCAGGTTTTTGTGCAACTTGAAGGCATCTCTGTTCCTTTTCGAGGTATCTCGCAAAGGCTGCGGGGTTACTCGCAGGTCGGCCGTTCCCCCTGGTTCAAATTCACACTACCCCATTGTCCCCATCCCAGTATATAGTTATGAAGTCTGTAAGGGCTTTTTTTTCTTATGTAATTAAAGATGCTGTATGGTTTCAGCATCAGTTCAGAAACTCTTTTTACGCAACACTAATCTGCAGGTCTTGCATGTTCCGATGCGGCCGAAGGAATTCATTCCCTGAAAATTATAATTTATCTTTAAAATGAGACCTGCAGGAGAAGAGGCTGCATGCGGTGGTTATTTTTCCCTCTGAGAGACAAGTGTTGGACCTCCAACCTTTCATTCGTTTGGCCGCAGCAGAGTAGACAGAATTCGCGTCTATGAGCTCCTAATTGGAAACAGATGTGGCTTGGAGCAAGCGAGAGCTGAAACACAGCATTTTCCATACACTGAGCGGAGCTGCGGTCACTCAGCCATACAGGTGCACGCAGTCTGCAGGGGCTCACTGGGCTTTTAGTTCATTTATACTTTCATAGTCTGTCTCTCCCAACCCTCCCCCTGTAAACTTGAGGGAACACGGAGTTACTTAAACACGCGTATGTGAACTTATGCATCACAACTGTGCATTCAGAAACTTTCTTGGGAGGAGAGCTGATGCTGCTAATACGGTAATTGAAAAATGTAGGCACACCCAGGTTCAAACATTGCAAATATTATAAAATCTGGATCAGGAATTCGAATAAAAAAGAAAAAAAAGTAAAAATGAAATGCCATATGGGCATGGAGCGGGTCGTCTTCTTTTATTTAATGTCTTTCAATGAATATTTCGGCTAAATATATAGTGTGTCCGTCATGTGTAAGTGATCTAAAGTTCAACTCTAAATTCCCTGAACAAGCATTTACAACTTGCAAAATTAAAATAATTAGAAAATGTAAAAATGAACGTTTGCAGTTTTATTTCCAAACCTTCAGTTTGAGTTATGCGCCATTGTGTCCGTCATGGACGCAATGAGTTTATTCTGCATTGTTTGCAGTTCCAGATATAACAGGACTCAACATTTTGTTAATGAATGCTATCATTGTATTTTCAGATTGCCAAGTGAGTTTATACTGCCCACATTTCTTGACTTTGGGCTCTAAACTGTAAAAGGCCACTTCTCTCACTAAAGTAGAGCTTCAGAAAGTCACACCGAGCGAGCCCTGGCACGAAACCCCGCAGTGAATCCGCTTCTGCAGACATTTTACTTTGTAATCGCTATTAAATAAGCCTACGCGGTCCCGATTCCGTGCATATGAAAGACAGGACCGCAACAGCGGCTTTTGTCTTTGCTATTTGACCCAAAGAGTTGAGGGAAGTTGAGCATTTTCAGGAATGTAGCGGAACGTTGCAGGAAGACGCAGAGCAAAGCTTCCACACTGCAGGCTCAAATGGTGGTCCCCAAATGTCTGCGCCTACCAAGCCCTAAAAACACGTTTGGTCCCATTTAATTAGAGTTAACCCCGAGCCCCATCTGATTGGTGCGTGCTTTTAGTGGGAAATATCTCAACCCTCTCGCATGGGATATATAGCTGTAAGCACAAAGAAGAAACTAAAACATCATTCATTCTTGCCCCGTTCCTGAAAAGAGGAAATTAAAGTAAAATTAAATTTGTACTCGATTTTGTTGTGGCAACCCTCGGGACTGATTGAGTCCCAGACCCCACAGAGGAAACTGTCGGCCCACTGCTAATTACAGTATCAGTTTAGTACGAAAAGTATACCCGTTTTTATTCCCCCGGTCACCACATGTGGATCGTTTCAGAAACATTCTCTTAACCATATTTACAGCTTTAAGAAATTTAAATCATATCTACTCTCGTGGTCCTCCTTCTCCGTGGCTTTGTTTGTGCTTTGTGCTGTTTTATTGTTGATGGAGTTCTGGCGGCCGACATCCTCCTCTTTGACCCCCGTCTGCCTCTCTGCCTTTTCCGTCTCATGAAAAACGATTCCAGCTCTCTGATTGAATTTTATTCCTTCCTGACCTGGTCCATTCTGTGAGAGCGCCATCAATCTTTTGACTAACACGACGTTTGTTTATTAGGCCTACACTTCGGAAAGTATCTAATGACTTTTATGAGTCTGATTATGGAGAAGTGGTGAACTAGAAGACGCGCACGGTTAAGTAACTTACTGCAGTGATTTTTGTTTCCTTTACAAACAAAAATAGAAAAACCTAAACAAAACGTATACAGATTTAGCTTTAAGGATCGATTGCGTGCAGTGAAAGTAACGTGATCAGCATCAACACACGAGACATTTTCTTCTTATAGTGCCCTTGTCCTGTTTAAAGCTCACTGGAAACCGTTTTAAAACAGTTTTACAAGATGCTTTTATATTACAGGCAGTTTGTTTTATTTTCTGGGACGAAATGTTGTCGTTCCAGCCTCCCTGTCTGACAGGAACTTTTGAAAAAAATATCCTCGAAAATGTTTTTCATGTGAAAGCAGAGAGCAAAGTTTGGAATTAACATGTGCAAATCATAAATGGGAAGTGTAAATGTTATTACATGTATGTACCAACGAGTAAGCATTTATTTTTATAAACAGCTAACATTATTCTCCAAGTATGGCTACTTTTGTGTAAATGCATCTATTATAATGACTTTGACTTAATGACTATTATTATTATTATTATTATTATTATTATTATTATTATTATTATTATTATTATTATTGATTATTATTTTTAAAAAAAACAAAGACTCATACAGGTACAACTGTACTATTTTGTACTGTTTAATTAATAAGGCTTGCAATAGATGGGTGACAAACAACAATATCTCTCTGGGTTGAATACGTATTAGAATTTTTCAGTAAATTGTGATGCTACGAGGTTACTTAGGATTTGCCTTTTAAGTAATTCAAAAGAGGTAATATAATATCAATGCAGCTAAGGCAACCAATAAAACCTTTACAAATCTTAATGTGTGTGTACATATATATATATATATATATATATATATATATATATATATATATATATATATATATATATATATATATATATATATATATATATATATTTAAATATACATATATATAAAGATACATTAAAGATACAATTATGATTTAAATCCACAACCAAAAAAAGAAAAACGAAAAAAAAAAATCTTGCGCACTATAAAACATGAATAAAGCACATCGCCTGCATCTATGTCGTCATCACCGGACAGGATTCAAACATCAAAACTAAAGTGACAACGGGAATATCTTTGGCACGTGCGGTATGATGTGAAGTAAGCAGCAGTATGCGCCAGTAAACACACGACGCAGTCCAAAACAAAGTTGTGCTGTGTGGAGGCTGTTTCTCAGCTCTGTGGCTCAGGCTTGGTTTCAAATCGTCTGTTATAAAGCCTGATAAAACACTGAAAACACAGATTTATATGCAGATTATATGATGTGATATATCCTTTACATGCGCTTTGTTATTGAATACGCGCACAACCTGCGATGTAATAATAATGATAATAACAATAATTGGCCTAAAAATAATCCCATGAGAAAAAAAGGCCTGAATCTTTGCAGAAAATTGAGTCATCTTTTCTCTTTTTTTTATTTTTAGGAGGTCAGATTATTTCAATAAACCTGCCTTTAAACAAATTAAAGAGTCCAGCTGTTTACACACAAGCCTAACGTGGACCAGACTGAGTGTAAAAAAAAATACAACTAACCTGTTAAAGTCTTCAAGAAATGAGGCGTGACTTTAACTCACATAAAATGACAATTTATTAAACAAACAAACAAATCCTTCAAAAAACGTTTCAACAAATGAAGAATCTTTAAAATAGTACGGTGATATACACGTTCTCTTCTTCTTTTTTTTTTCTTTGTTAATGGAACAATTTTAAGGACAATTAAGGCAATTCAATTTAGAAACACTTTGAGGTGTTTGGTCCATAATATCCGGCTACAGTTTAGAAATAAATTACTATATGCAATTTACACGTTCAAGAAAAAGTGACACATCTTCAGCATAATCTCATGACGCCACAAAAGCAAAAAAAAAAAAGAGACACTTACGTGTTATTTGCAGTAACACTGTTGTTTAGAAAAACCAAGATCAAGTCTTTTCTGTCTTTTGTTTTTTTGTCTGTTAATAGTCCATATGCTCTGGACAGGTAGGAGGAGTAAAAGGATGAATTTCTTTCTAATGACAGAGTTCAAACATCGCGGGGGGAATTTATTTCTTTTGGTCAGAACTTGCTGCAGTCATATACGAAAGCTCCAGAAGTGCGATAGATGGATTGGCTCGGGGGGAATGACATCTGACAGCTGTTATTCCCATTTACAGGGGAGTTATTCAAGCCAATTCTCTGGGATTCAAACATCTCTCGGACCGAATGGAAGTTCTGCTGCTGCGCTGGGTAAGTTGCGCCCAGGTGGCTCAGGTCTCCGGCCTGGTTGAGGTACCATGAGGCCAGCCTCCCCTGGTGGGGATGGTGGCCCTCCTGCCCTCCGGAATTTAGATTAGCGTGGGTCAGGGAGGATGAGGTGGTTGTGACTGAGTAATCTGGCAACGTTTCGTCCACGGTGGTGCTCGGTGCCAAGTGGCTGGACCTGTCCCCAGCGTAAAGGCTCATGGCTTGCATGTTACAATGATAGGTGGCGTTGGAGGTAGTGGAGATGGAGCTCTGATTACAGGGTGAACTATAGACGGATGTCTGATTCGGTGAATAGTTTAAGGACAAAGATGGAGTTATACCTGTCCTGGAGGAGGCGGAGAGACCGGAGCTGAGCTCCGAGGCCCCTTGTGGAGATCCCCGGAGTGAAGTCATGATGTTGTCCACGCTGAAGCCCTGCGTGGAGGCCTGTGCGTGGTGCTGCTGGTGCTGGTGCTCGGAGTTGTCCATGCCTATGGACCTGCCGGAGGGGATGCTGTGAGGGCTCCCGCTGGACATGCTGCTGCTGTCCGGACTCTCGATTTTGGGCACGGCGCTGAGAGAAGGAGAGTTGGCCTGCGGCGGCGTGACCGTCCCGTTCTCAGTCTTAATATCCTGGATCCGGACGGGTTGGGAGCCCTGCACCGGCTGCTCGGACTGCTCCCGGCCAGCCTGCTGCTGCTGCCGCGGCGGCTGGTCTTTCTGCAGCCGCTCCTCCTTCTCTTTCAGCGCGTCCTTCTTCTTGAACCGCCGCCTCCTCCTCAGGAAGCTCCCGTTCTCAAACATATTATAAGAGTCCGGGTCCAAGGTCCAGTAGCTGCCCTTACCGGGCTTTTTATCATCGCGGGGGACTTTGACAAAGCACTCGTTCAGAGACAGATTGTGTCTGATGCTGTTCTGCCAGCCTTGCTTGTTGTCTCGGTAAAATGGAAACCTCTCCATGATAAACTGGTAAATCCCATTCAGGGTCACCTTCTTGTCAGGTGAGTTCTGGATAGCCATGGTGATGAGGGCGATGTAGCTGTAGGGAGGCTTGACCATATCCTTGGGCTGCGGCTGCGGGGTGTAGGGTCCGTACGCGCGGGCCATGCTGGCCGGGTACTGGTCGTGCGCGGCGTGGGAGTACATGTTCATGGGGGCCGGCATGCCCGTGTATCCCCCGCCGGCCGCGGCCCGGTAGTAGCTCGGGTCGCTGCCGATGTATGGCACGACGCCCAGCGAGTTGGGACTGGACACGGAGTAGCGAGCCTGCATGTCTTCACTTGGATGGATCCGGCCGGGGCGCAAAAAAGTGGAGCTCCAAAAATTACGCAGAGAGTCTCCCTCTCCTCTGAGGGGCTGGGGCGCACTAAAGTCACACTTTCCTCGCTGGAGCTTCAAGAGAAAAAGAGGGAGAGAAAAGTCTTCCCGGTAGCAGCGCTGTGTGCCGTGTTCAAGCTGTCCCCATCATTGAGAGCATATGAAACGCGCATTGAAAAAGTTCTGGGACTTTGGACATCCGTCACCGCACAGGACTTGTGCGCAGTTAAATTCTTTCCCCCTTTTTTTTTGCTGCCAGGCAAGCCCCGCCCACGAAAGTGCACAGGTCGACCAATCAGAGGCCGGGGATGGCGGAGCCGCCGGGCTGCACTCGGGGCTCTGCAGAGCTGGAGGAGGTGTCGGTAACTCCCAGCCTCCTCTTGCCAAAACCCTCAAGCCTGATTTATGGTTCTGCGTTATATCGACGCAGAGCCTACGGCGTAGGGTTACGCGGCGACGCGCACCCTACGCCGAGACTACGCCATAGGATCTGCGTTGGTGTAACGCGGAACTATAAATCAGCCTTCAGACGTGACAGAGCAACTTACAAGCGGGCCGTCAAATCAGTGAACGCGGATTCCTGATCACTGCATCCACTATCACTAGACGAGCAGTGGATTTAAGAGGAAAAACACATCGCAGATTTCACTCATTTCACATTTACAGTTATTTACAGAGAGTTTAAATAATTTCATCTTATGTTTTTGAATTCATAGGCTATATGTTATAAATTGATTTCACAATGCCTTTAATTAGCTTATTATTTTTTTCAATAAAAAAAGGAGATTTAAAAATAATTAAGAGTAATCAATCGTGTTTGATTTTAACTAGAATGAGAAAGAAACACCTTTTCAAACCAAATGGTGTGGTTTACGTGCATTTTGACACGTCCAGAGAGTAGCTAAAAAAAGTCAACACCAGCAGCGGATCAGGGTGAGATCAAAGCAGGAAAAGGGGGCTCCCGGTATTTGCAGAGGGCGGCTGAGTGTGATTTCATTACAATGGGAATTAAAAACAGTTTGGGCTGAAACAGGCGGTAAATGTGTGAGTTTATTCAAGAAAAGCATCTTAACACATCACGGAAGCAAATGGGACCAGTAGGCCCTTCAGGGGTGTTTGCATCAAAATGTTGGAATATCTTGGGAATGTTTCTCTTTTGGCTGTTAAAGGCCCAGAAGTGAATAAAGACTGAAGATACATTTTTTTTTCTTTTCACAAGTCACTCCTTAAATAGCAATGTAATTGTAAAATTCATTTTAAAGTATCAGAGGTTGTTATTTTTTTGTTTGTTTGTTCTTTTTATCCAGCAGTCCATATTTGTAGGAAACAATGCTGATGCCTGGAGGCTAGCAATTTTTATTTTTTTATTATTTATTATTATTATTTTTAAGACTTTTGATTAAAACACAAAAAAGCTTGAACAACTCCCCCATGAGCGGCTCTCTGCTGTTGGAGCTCAGGAGCGACGACGCATGAAATTGTTAATGATCATTGCGAGGCAAAGTTACAGTCCCAATATCGCTGTAATCCTCCGCAGGTCGTCTTAATTACACGTCCGTGCAGTGGCCTGCAGCGCTCCGCCGGTTTCTCCTTACATGGACCTGGGCATGAACTTTTTCCACCGCCCTCGGCTGTTTGTACAATTCACTACGGGCCTTTTACTTAATACTACGGTCTGCCCACCCAGCCCTCTTTAACTCCTCATTAGTTCAAGTATTCAGCACTGAAGCACAATGAAAAAGCACAGCCAAACTCAAATGAACGCGCTAAACAAGGCTTACTATTTAAGTGTTAGCTATTCTTTTAACCGCAAAAATTATAATTAATTATTAATAACACAAAAAATACAATAAAAAAAATGCAACGGCGTTGCAACACGTTCTCCTCTAGAATGTAATTCATTTCATAATTCGAGTAGCATTAAAGCCATGTTATGTTCATTTTATAGCCTTTTTGTTTGATTATTTTAAACTGCAACTTCAAACTTTTCTTTCAAATCCAGTGGCATCACAGCAAGTAACCACAAAAAGGAACTATTAACATAAGTAGCACAAAAGCAACACTAAAGTTTCATTAAATATTGACTTTTATATAAATATCAAATAAGAAAATATAAGCCTCAAACAATCACATTCTAACACAAAAAAGGTGACCCAGAATAAAATCAAACTCAGCAGTGGCATTGTTGAAGTAAATCTGAAATAGAGGAGAATGAAGGAGATGTGAGGTCTACCGTCATAATTATGAACTTGGCTCCCTCTGGTGGACTGAGGAGGTACAGCATTGTAATTCAGGCAGGACATATTCACGTCGCACTTTTCAAATTTTTGCATACAGATTATTTCTGAAATGTATTAAAGTTAAGTCTTTAATTTTTTTCTAACTTTTAATATCATGTTCATTTAATAAAAATGCCCAGTCAAATAACTTCAAATACACCAAGAATGTCTTGTAACTTATCTGTTATATAATGCCCAACATGTATTTATTTAATTATTTACTTGCTATTATTATTTTTCTACGTAACGAACATGTTCGTACACCTATATGTTGAATTATATTTTTATTTTTTACTGCTCTGCAGTTTAATTTCAAAATATTGTATTTAATTAGCTCCACTGATTGATGACCAAAAATAATAATACTAATACTAGCCTATAGATTAAAAATAAAAGCAGAAATATATACAGTAAGGGCAGCACGGTGGCCTCACAGCGAGAAGGTTCCCGGTTCAACTCCCTGGCTTTCTGTGTGGAGTTTGCATGTTCTCCTCGTGCTTGCGTGGGTTCCCTCCAACTCCGGCTTCCTCCCACAGTCCAAAAACATGCTATTAGGTTAATTGATTATTCTAAACTTCCCGTGAGTGTGAGTGTTTCTAGTTGTTTGTCTCTATATGTGGACTGTCTGGGATAGGCTCCAGCAGACCCCGTGACCCCGCAAAGGATAAAGCGGGTATATGGATGGATATATAGGCTACAGTACAGACCAAAAGTTTAGACACACATCCCTATTTGTTTGAATGAGAAGGTGTGTCCAAACTTTTGGTCTGTACTGTATATATATTGTTTTTCCTTTTTCTTATACATGCATTTTCATCAAGAAATATATTTGTACTCCTGTATATCCTTTTCATTATCCTATTCCTTATGCATTCCTTCTCTTTACATTCCCTCATCTCCTCTTTTTACTTAACCTAATGCATTTCGGCTTCGTTATGCAAATGAGGAGGGGTGGGATAAATATCCCTTACATTCGTTGAAGTGTATGTAGAATTTGCTCTCGTGCTTTTGAGCCCTCACTGAAGACTGAATATTGGCTAATGGGTGCATTTCTAAAATGATGTATTAATGTTATGTAGAGTTAGTCAAAGGGACATTATAAAACCAACAAGCCAGTAACTATAAATCTGGAGATCAATATTATTATTTTATTTATTTAAATGTTTAGTTATCAGGGACAATGCACATTAATAATACATTTAAACAAATGTAAAATATGCCAGAATTAGCCAAAAAGGCTATTTTGCATCTGCTGTCCCTGGACTGGTGTAAAATAGTCAACCTAAAAGAAAAATTATTAAGATATAATCAATAAAACATTTCAGAATAAGAAGGCTACATCAGAATAAAGATTAAAAGGTAAGAGACTAAGCTAAAATACATTCACACACAGGTTAACATAAGCTCAACAACAGACAATTGCTACAAACGAAAACAGAAAAAACATGAAGCAGCAACAGTAACATCAGCATTAATAACACAAGACACAGTAACACACTAACAGGCCAAAAACAAACAAGACAAAAGCACTAAACACAGAATAAAAAGCCATGCTCAAAAAGCAACATTGTAACTAGACAAACAGGCAACATGACAGGTGACATCAGACAAACACCAACAGGCAGGGGAGCAAGCCAGGGAAATTAAGCACTGAAATTTTATGTTGACAACCTTGGCCACTAATTAACCACTTTTTTAGATAAAATTTAAAAGAAGAATAATTTGATTTGTTTCTAATCTCAGTTGGTACGAAGTTCCACTCACGAGCAGCCCTGATTGAAAATGCAGACTGGCTAAAAGCACATTTCCTAAACTGGACCACACAATCTCCTCTCCTCTATCAGTTTTAGTCTTGAAAAGAATTACTATTGCAACAACACATCATCAGGGTAAAACTAACCTGTCTCACGATAGCAGGAACTTGAAGATATCTCAACCCCTTAACAGGACAACAATCTTAATTTTGTCCAATCCTGCATGTTCCTGTTTATTAACCAATAGTAGAGGAGCTGGACCAGGAAGGGAAGCCCTCTCTTTTGCATAATGAGGCAGATATGCATAAGGTAAAGTATAAAGAGGAGACAAAGGAATGTAAAAACAAGCAATGCATATATATGGTCAAAGGAAAAACAATATATTTATATATATATTTCTTGATGAAAATGCATCTATAAGGAAAAGGAAAAACAAAATATATATATTTCTGCTTTTATTTTTAATTTTGTCATTTTTGGTCCTCCATACACTGAAGCGGAGTGAAGTTGCAGAACATCTATTTGAGTGTGCTGCCACCTCACGATTCATATGGGTATTACAACCTTCTAGTGACTGGAGAGAGAAGAGCTGCAGGCGCCATGACATGGAAAACTATCGACGGTGTCTGCATGTGTGAAATGTGCAAAAAGCGAGTGAAAGACGGGAGCAATTAAGATTTTAAAAAAAGGAACGTTTTCTCTGTCATAGCCAAAGACAAAATACTTTCATTTGCTATAAACAACAATGGAGGTAGAATAAGCAACTCAGGTATTTCATAATAAATTACTGTGTCTAAATGTTTTAATGTGTACGGATTTGTATTTATTTATTTATTTATTTATTTATTTATTTATTTATTTCCTGTGACCTTCCAAACCAGATCAAAAACACCAGAGATGTAAAAATGGCAAGAGTCTGTTATTCATTTCACTCTTACGTGGATATATCTTAATTTGATACTTTGGTTTCGTTAACACAACCAATGGTGTACAAGGGTGGGAAATAATTTGTTTAGAACTAAGAGTGAGCATCCTCATCTTCTTCTCGACAAGTTTTGATTCATCGTGTAACATTTTCTTTTGATATTAGATCAAACATTTTTTCCCCTCCATCTTATAGGAAGACAAATCATGCCTATTCACATTTTTTGAATTACGTTTGTCTATTATATTATATATATTATATTATAGCTCTCGCCTGAAAATAGCTGGGATAGGCTCCAGCAGACCCCCGTGACCCTGCAAAGGATAAAGCGGGTATAGATAATGGATGGATGGATATTTAATATAGCTGTTATTTTAATTTGATATCAAGTCAATTTAGTTAAAACTATAGACAGAGTTGTTACTTACAATATTCACTTTTCATGACAAAAAAGACAAATTTGATTTCCGTCTTCTTTTCTGCTTTTTTATTTCAATGGTTTATAAAGACGATGTTAAAAAAATGATCTGCTTATGCGCTGACAGGTTTGAACAATCCCAACAGGAGGGGAAACATTTATTCTTGCCCTTGCTATCTGTTTACGAGTCAGTTTTGAACACTATTTTTTTCTTTCTTTATTTTAACATCAATTTCTGCTTTCTTTAAACTCTAACAAAGGATTTACAACCATACCTCACTTAATCTTCTTTACTCGAATCCCAAAAATCAAAAGGGTCTACAACTATTAAACGCTTTCTTTAACCTAAATCTTTCAGATTTGTGATTCATTTTTGTATGAACAAAGGAAAATATATCAAAGATAACGCCTGCCTTTTCGGTAACACACATATTTTGCTGGGCTGACATGTTGAAATCAAAACTCTGACCTTATCAGACCACGGATATAATAAGCCATAGCGGCGTCTACAGATATTAGATTATATTCATGTATTTATCTAACATGCCTCTTAAAAAAATATATTATTGGTTTAAAGTTTTGGTTGGAAAAGCCAGAGACCAACTCCAATTTTTCACATAAATATGTAAATGATATATGAGTGTGGAAAACGTCCATAATCCACCCAGCTCATTAAATCAAAGTATCAATAACGTGGAACTGGGATAATTTACACATTGTGCGTGGCAAGTAACCGATATCACCTGCAAAAACATAAATGTTGCCCCACTTATACCGACTATAGCACACGCATGTACCTATGACTCCGTGGCTGCAACGCTATTTTGCCACATAGGGGTTTGTATGCTGCTGGATGACGGATGAACTGGTTTGGCAGACTGAATGCACGTGTGTCTAAAGCATCTCCTAAACCAAATACATGATGATGGCATTGAATGAAGCTAACAGCTTTATTGAAGCCTTAGATCATCAAATAAGAGTATTTCTAATCATTCCTAGAATCCACACTATCTGCTCGTGGGGCTTTCAGTCACTACGGTCCCACTCTCTGGAATTCCTTGCCACAGGAACTAAGGTCTGCTCCAACAGTGCTCACTTTCAAAAGCAGACTAAAAACGTTCCTTTTTGCACAGGCGTTTGCCTAAACTTATGCAGGGTGATTGCACTTTTGTTAAAATGGAATTATGGTTGTTATTATTGTTTTTTTTTCTCTTGTCATACTCGTTATCTATTTCTGTTATTGTAAACTTGTAATTTTGTTTATTTGTTTGTTTATGTATTTTTGAGCACATTGAGTCCATGCTTGTAATGTGAAGTGTGCTTTATAAATAAAATTGACTTGACTTGTTTCACAACTGGGATCATTGTAAGAGAGTGAATGCAACACAGCTGTTTGTTGTTCAATTCATGTTCATCGAGTCTGTGAAACTTCAGCCAACATTCTACTGTGCCATTTTATAAACGCCTATTTCTTAATTTGTAGTAAAGTTGCATTTTACAGCTATTTTCAGCACCATGGACAGCAGAAACTTTCATAAACGCCTTGCATGAAGCAGACTCCCGTGACTTCACTCTTCAGGAAAGGGGCAGAATAGGCTGAACAACAGGCACAATGCAGCAGAGATGGATGCTTGTGAATATACAAGTGGGGGAATGTCGCTCTACACCTGTAACATCTTCGAACTACATTTCACACGACCTGGCAGAAAAAAAGTATATCATTTTCCAAAAGCTAAAGTGGGTTCATTTTCACGTGACTGAACGAAAATCTTCTCAAATGAATGTTTGGTTTTAAATCCTGGACTGAGAGCCCGAATGAGAGGAACAATTAAACATGTCATCATGTTGTTCTGGTTTATTTCTGTAATTGATAGACGACATTTATATTTAACCGAAAACACCCCGTTTGTGTATATCCCGGATACAGATACTGTAAGAGTAAAACACTACTCTGCTATATAAACTATTACAGGTTCTGTTTAGCCTGCTTAAACTGAGTCACCACTAGATGGGAGTGCGACCAAACCAACAGAACCGAGGAAGACCGGAACGGAGCTGTGATCCACAGAAGGTAGTCTACATGTAAATGGAACTATATATATATATATATATATATATATATATATATATATATATATATATATATATATATATATATATATATATATATATATATATATATATATATATATATATATATATATATATATATATATATATATATACTCCATATCGATAAACTGGACTAAAGTCAGCTTTGCGGAGAGAGAATTAGATGTAAGTGCTCACAGTGATATTCCATGACGTATGCCCACTGAGGTGACAGTGTCAGTTTAATACGTTAATTTGACATTTCAAAAAAAGCATTTACATGTTTTTTGTCACATATTTTTATGCTTCTTATTGTCTCAAATCAGACAATTAACTTTTCAAATCCAACACTTCTAAGACCTTTGAATAAAGGGAAACAGAGGGAGTGATAAAAATCATCTACAGGTTGTACAGTTTGGAAATCTCTTACATATATAAAGAGTGATTTTATAAAACTATGTGATTTGATACAGGATAACAGGTTTTGGTTTTGTTGCAGCGCATAAAAATAGAGAAAAAAGAAACAAAGAGTACTATGTGCTCTTTCAGAGAAAATACCTATATATTCAATTTTTGGAACACAACATGTATTCCCTGCATAACACATACAAAATTATCCTTCAAAACAACAGTTGTTGCACAAACTCAGCAACAATTGCAAAACGTAAGTGCATGAATTATTCAGGTATGCATACATTTCAGACAGCCTGTAGTTTATTAATAAAGTCAGACTTGTAAGGAGAATATGAAGTGTCATAAGTTTCCACATCATAACCACTATTTGAAGAAACTGTATATTTTTTTAAATGTCAAACTTAGTCGGTGCTTCATGAGGAAAATATTTTGTAAAACTTCATCTTCGCCCGGATTCAGTTCAGATAGAAACTGTTTGCCTCTTCTTGTCACATTACACATGGCTTCACGTCCTGGTAGACGCTTTGGTGGTGGTGATGAGGTTGGGGATAGTAAGATCTTCCGGTGCTGGGATGGAGGGAAGAGATTCCGTTAAAGTTCAAAACAAATTCCTTCCTGTCACGCACAGAAGCAGCTGAGTGTCCGGAATATCGAGACAATCCCACTGTAAACAAACAGGTCACAAACTGTCAGCATGTATTCGGTTAAACTGTATGCATTGTCGTTAAATTAAATACATGGCATTTGATGTTAAGTAGTCTTTTACTTAAAATGCATGTTTGAATTAATATTTTGAGTAAAACGGTGGGTGACCTTTACAAAACAGTGTCAAGATCTGTACTCATATGTTCATGATTATAAATATGTAGCTATTGTCTTATACATTATTTATCCGACATTTGTAAAAACAAACAAACAAAAACAACTAACTGACAAAACAAGTTTGGTGATATGTTGAAAATTATTATGAGCAACAACGTTCTTGACATCTGTTGGTGAAAATTAGTAAAGCATTACATACACATAAGTATAAACGTATTTTAAAAACTATGTTTGATTATCTATTAAAGTTTCAAATTTTGAATTTTGATCACACGTGGCAAAAAAGTTTAATTTCCTGAATTTTAGAATGTAAAATAAAATGAGAAGCAGAATCAAGAAAGAAAATCAACAGATTAATTCAAAGATTGCGGATGAATTATCCATTTTTGGGATATATTGAATCAAAACTATGACTCATATAACCTTTATAAATCATATAGGGGTACTGAATTATTTTGGTGTATGAACCGGTTTTGGAAATTAAGACAATGAAAGGGGCTGTGCAATAATACCAGAGGCCCTAATACAATAATCCTGCAGGCAGATGTAGCTGATTTTAAAAGCCTTAAAAATAACCTTTGTATTGTAATTTTATATTGCGAAGTTTTATTTTCATTTCTAATAATATTTGCGGATTTAGTAGCTTACTTTTGTTGTGACTTATAGCCATTTTTCTTGAGCTATAGTTAATGAAAGCCATTGAACATATTTTAACAAATTGTGAGCCGGCCAAAACAATGCAAATTATCAATCACTCAAACCAAAATCCCCCACAGAAATATAAAAAATCAAAGAGCTGTTTTCTCAATTTATTTATATGTATATTTTTCATTAAGTCATTCATTCTTTCTTTCTTCATTCATTTCATTTTTCATCGCATGTTATTCTTTGTGTTTTTTCCGCAGGCTCATGGATGTAATATTTCATATCCAAAATAGATTTTTCTGATCAACTTATAGCTTAATAAAATTAAAATAAATCAAGATAAACATTTTTTTATACATTGTTTTCTCCCCCGCAAATGATCACTTCCACAAGAAACATCTGTTTTGTGACGTGTCTTTGCTGAGATCCGTTAGTCACATCGAGGCCTGTTTATTGAATTTAGGACTGAATCGAAGCGTATAAACACAAAAGAAAAAGCTATGTACAAGATATAAGCGAGGCTCTACCTGAAATGTCAGAAGACTCTCGTGCATTATGGTGCAGATAACCCTGATCCATAGAGTAATTGGACACAGCAGAGGAGTTGGGACTGCTTGATACCAGAGACTGCGGTTTGATGTATGAGGACACTCCAGGTGCGCTCCAGTGCGAAGCAGCATTTGCATACGCAGACTGACAGTCCATCGCCGGGGGAGACTGCAGGGGGCTGCTGCTGCTGTCCGGGCAGTAGTCTGCGTTAGAGGCCGACTGACATGCAGCCATATAAGATGTCCCGGAGCTTGATGGCATATGTGGGACGTGGTACCCTCCTCCGAGTCCCTCAAACCCACCTGGAACCGAGTTGCCCATCAAGTCTAAGTTGTAGCTGTTATGGCATGCTAACGGGCCTGGTGGAGATTGGAAATCGAAGTTCTGCGGCAGCATGGACGCACCGAACCCGATGCCATTCACCATCCTGTACATTGGCTTCAGAGCTTGGCATTTCCTACGAAATCCCCGTGGTCTGCGACGAAAGGAGCCCTCTTCGAACATAAACTCACTACCTGGGTCGATTGTCCAGTAATGGCCCTTCCCGGGTCTACCCAGCCCCTTGGGCAGCTTTATAAAACACTCGTTCAAAGACAGGTTGTGTCTAACGGAATTTTTCCATCCTTGGTATGTTCCTCTGAAGAAAGGGAATCGCGCCTGAAGGTACTGATATATTTCGCTTAGAGTGAGCCTTTTGGATGGCGAGCTTTGTATTGCCATCACAATCAAAGCTATATAGGAGTAGGGAGGCTTTTCTGGCCGCCTCAAACCTGAATTCCCCCTTTTCCCCTTGGCTGGGTTGCTGCTGCTCTCCACCACTGGCTGCGCGCTGAGCAGAGCTGCGCTCGCAGTCTGGCCGGAGCGCATGATAGGATTGGAAAGATCCAGATGTTGCTGGGGAATCTCGGTCGTCATATTTGCACTTCTTATTAGACTCCAACACGTCAAGGCGTCTATGACACGTGGGTAACTTTTCATGTACTATCAAAGTTATCTTAATACGGCATTTTTAAAAATGTAGTGTCCCTGCAGCGCGAGGCTCCACGAGATTACAACAGTGGCCACCAAAATACACCAGCCGCTGCTCCGGTTCTCTCTCCCTGTCCATTGCTGGCAATAATCCCAACAGAGAGGGGAGATAAAGCTCCTTGGCTTTGCCTGCGCGTATCCACCCGGCCAAACACAACTCGACCACCTATCAGTTCTCAAATCTTTCTCGCCCCCCCAACCCCACCATCACCGCTCCGACGAATCCCTCCAAGAACTCGATAGGAACAACGCCCTCCCCATTTGGCCGCGGTCCAGTAGGCAGCCACGGGAAGATAAATCTCCTCCCACAACTCACTTTCCAAAACCATCCCTCACTAGAGAGCTGTAACATTTCACTTTGCTACCACCCCCGCCATGGAGCATCTTTTACGCAATGAGATGCAAGCCTATAAACGTAATTTTTATTAGTGTTTTCTTTTAATCTCTAATTTTAGGGCTATTTTAGGCCTATTAAACCCAAATCAAGGGAAAGTAACTGGACATTACTGAGTCAGGTAGACCTCGAGTCTGGTTCTCTTATTTGACAGTCCACCTCGCAGCGTTGTTGAACATGTCACAGCAATATCACCTTTGTGAACTTTTCACCAAAAGCAAAACCGCAGCCATGCTCTAATTTACAGTAATTTAAAGTTTTAGAAGCCTGTTTTGCAAGTTCTGAATATGGGTGAGTTTCAAAGCTGCCCAGAGAGTGCAGCGATTATATAACATCTGCACAGCAGACTAATGCATCAATGTCAGATTCTGAGAACAAACTGCCAAAACACAAGAACCCCGGGGAATACAGTGACAGACTTTGAACGTATTTAAAAGATTCCCTCTGGCCTCGCGTGTGTTCTTCTGCAACCATGGCAGCTTGTTTCTTAAAAGCCTATACACTCCTGGGTTGTGATTTGTTTGGGATCTGCGCAGGGTTAGTGCTCTGACATGAGAAACATGCTTTTTTTCCATCAGCGCTGCCAACATACCACACAGACAGCGTCCAAGTGTCAGTAAACCTCTCAGAGCCTGGATAACATCCCTGGACACATGAATTAGCAAACTCAAATCATTGTCAATCTGGAAATTCTTTTTTTTTAAGCAGTTGCCAACATTAAAAGCGCTATAGGACCATCAGCAGCATCAAACTTGTACCCAAGCAACATCCAGGGATGCTGGATTTAAAGTCTAAAGAGAACAGGAGCAATTTGAGGACACTTCTTTCTATTTTGGATTGGAGTTAAGTTTGTGTAGGATGTGCCATTTGTATACCTTTTGCACATGTGATGATTTTGGCCAACTTGCTATTATTATCATTTAGCCTGAATAAGCTCCTGGTAATTTTACAACAAATCAGTTGAACGTTATGGTAGACAAATAAACACACTTAAACATTATGTTACAACACTGGCAGCAGCTTTCAGGTGACCTTATTTTGCTCTACAACCATAACGACTGCAAGTTAGGACACGACAAACACACTGGCCAGTCATTGAGTTGCTTTTTATTTTACATTTTACAAAAAGAAAAAAAAAAGGAGAGCATAACAGTCAAAATTCACATTTTCTCTTGTTTGTTCAACAAATAGCAACGTCAATTATATATTTTTCAGTAACAACAAATAGTTAATGGAGGATTAAATAAAGACAGTGTCGGGGTGGTTTAAAATAAAAGTCGTACCCCCACAGTTAAGTCAAATGCAAATTAAGATTTCAACATAACGTTAGGAAAAAAAAAAAGGTTTTCTTTTTCCTGCTCATCTTTGAAAGCCCAGCAGCGTAATTGTTCTGCACGCAGGGGTACAAATGACAGGATGCCTTAATGATGATTTATGGTACTGCGTTACATAACGCGTACCCTACGGCGTAGGCCCTGCGTTGATTTAACGCAGAACCATAAATGAGGCTTTATATGACGTAGGGGCTTCTGAATGACGCACCAACAGCTCAGTGTAGGGCTGCCAGGAGATGGGAGGAAATATAGGGAAATATTCTTTGTTCAAGTCCCTTTTAAACGGCTTGCTGAGGATGCTCTCAATAGCAAATGAGCTTGTGAACTTGGGAGAGGGATGAGCCGCGGGGGTCGCAGCAGCGGGCTGGTGCCCGGAGCTCCCCGGTTCCTCCGCCGGCTCGCACACCTCCTTCTCCCGGCTGTGTTTTCCGTTAATGCGCTTCCTTCTACGCCGGAACACCCCGTCAGCGAACGTGTACTCGCTGTTCGGGTTGAGCATCCAGTAATTGTCCTTTCCCCAGGGTCTGGAAGGGTCCCGAAGCACCTTGAGAAAACAGTCATTCAGGGACAGGTTATGTCGCACCGAGTTTCTCCAGCCAGTGTAGCTGCCCCTGAAAAACGGGAAATTCTTCATTAGGTAGTCGTTTATATCTGCCAAAGTCAGGCGTCCGGAGGGAGAATCACGGATGGCCATGGCGATGAGAGCGATGTAGGACAGCGGGGGTTTGGGTCTCCGTGTGTAGGGCTTGGACTTGCTGCCCCCGCACGCACTGACAGGTGGAGGGCTGTGCGCCGCGCAGTCTCCATCCGACCCCAGCTCCTCCTCTGCACACACAAACGACTGTGCATTGCTCTCTGCATCACTGGACACTTCGGTGTTTTTAATCTCATATAAGCCCCCACGCAACACCTCCAGCTTCATCTTTACAGGTTTTTTTTGTTGTTGAGAATAACAGATCCGTTTAAAGTCCAAGAGAGCTCTTCGCGGAAAGCCTTTTTTGTGCGTCAAGACGTGAAAGTCCTTGAACTATTTCCAATGCAGCGTGTTTTTTCAATCATACCTGCCAAAACACTGAAGACCGTCTCACCTATACCGTGTGTGAGCGGCAATTTATATCCGACTACCTCGCGGCCAACCCGGCAAGGCGGAGCCAGAAGATTTCAAAACATTTTGATCGTCCCAAAATATCTTCACGAGACGATTAAGATAATCGACTTCGTAATATAATGAAATAATCGCAATCTCTACATAATGTGATATAGAAAGCAAAACATGCCTTTTCATCAACCTCGCAATTAAATGCATTTTTTCTGTCCCACCTGTAAATGCGCTTTGTTAGACACCTTGAGATTGTTTCACCTGAGACAAGCAGGGGGCGTATATCTCCACTGTAAGGTGGAGGCTGCAGGTAGTCTCATTTGTTATTGTCAGAAAGAACCATAATCATTACCAGAGCTCTTTTTTTATATGGGGGATATATTATCTTATATAATGAACCACTTCTGCAGATTAAAGTGGAAAATGTAGACAATCCTGAGAAAAGATGCTCCCTGTGCCAGCAGAATTTAGACAATGAAGTGCTCCAGAAATATCTCACGTCAATGCTTATTGCTGAGATGAAAACTGCAAATGTCTGTGCCAACCTACAACTTACAGATAAATCAGTGTTATATTGTTTTCTTGCTAAATAAATCGTAACACTTGCCTTTCCTGTTGGTTTCTCTAATAGCAAATGACCTGTTTTGATTTATTTTCCTTTGTAAACAAACTGCCTTGAGGTTTTGGAAGACTTGAAGGGGCCCACTTCTGATCCAAGGAAGATGGGTGTGCAATTAAGTGGACAAGGCAATCGGGTAAATGCACCAGCAGAGACTGAACTCTGTGTTTTCATCCTCATACCTGCAGCAGCAGAAATCAGACATCACACTCATTCCACTGACATGCTGTCATCAAGGTATTCTGCTTCTGTTTATGTAAACTGCAGCTGTCAATGTGTACATTTGCATTGGAATGAATGTTTTGACTTAGAGGTAATAATCTGCTGTGTTGAGTGTGTCACTGAATCTGTGGTGAAGTCATTGTTTTGAAAGGTGGAATGTCAACGGTAAATGTCTGTAAAACACCCACACAACAACAGGAATCCAAGCAGGAGGTATTCATAATGCTTCACTATAAGCAACAGCAGCTTGCAAGGCCATCATATGTGTTCTATTGGACATCAGGGCTTGTTTTCAACAGCTTAGGCTTTTTGCAGTGACTGCAGAGATGTTAATGTATCTTCAAAGGTCTTGATATTTCTTACATTTTCTCTACAGCCAAAATTTCATCAGTCAATTTAACGAGAGGATCAATGGTCCTGCTCTATTTGTTTCATGCACTGAGGTTTATTGGCACCAGTGTGAAAGTGTTATCCTTTTTGCAGACACTACCAAATAACATGTTTCATTCTTCACACACTCAGTTTTAAATCACACAATTCAGCAAGCACTCCACCTTTAAACCCTTTACAGTATGAATATGTTTTTGTTTCAGGTGCACAATAATGATCATTTACAGCAGTTCTTTTACACTGTTGACAAACTCAACATCTATCACATGACAGGGAGTTTAATTTAAAGTATAGTTTAATGTGGGTTTGGTATTGATCTTCAAGTGTTGGAATGAGAAACACTCAGTCATGAATAGTCAGACGTACTGTGTGTGACAAACAGTCAAGTGATTGCTAATACACTGAATTCCTAACTGATGCCAAAATAATAAAACACTGCTAGATTTATGACTGCAGTAAAATTAAGTTATGCTTGTCTATACACAAGTGATGGCAGAGCAACTCATTTATTGCTCTGTTCGTGGTCATGACCCAGATCACATTGAGGAGAAGTGTGTAGATTAAAAATAACACTTTCATAAGAACACATTTAGTTGAGAAAAATGCATTCAGTAAGTCAGTAATGGCTGTTCTGTATACATCTGCTAGCACGAGCTGTGGAAATAAGTCAAATGTTAGCTAGACAAGATAAAGTTGCATACCTATCAACAGAGTTTCACTCTGAAGATTTAGTGTCCAGTAATTGTCCTTTCATGGTTTTTGAAGTTTAGAGATAAATCATGTCGCAATGATTTTCTGCAGCTGACATAGCTGTCCCTGAAGTTCAGAAACGTATTCATTCGGCTGCAATTTACATCCATTAAATACATCCACAGTGAGTACTTTGGGTGGTTATTAGAGCAGGGACAGCACATAGGGATAGCAGAGGGATATCAGGTTTTCTTAAAGCTGCTACTGGATTTCAGAACTTTCAGAACAGTCTGTAAACGTCAGCTGAGAAAAAACGTCATTCAACCCCAGATCTTTGCTTAACAACTCATCTATCATTCTCACCACAAAAGTAAGGCACACAGACGTAACAGACCAACCAAGGGTTGATCTCTTGGTGCTTTTTCCTGCCATTCGTGAACAAGATCTTGAGATACTCATATTTGTCCTCCCGGGATAGCCTCAATCTTTTTTGTCTGTGAGAAAAGTTCTTAATCAAACCAGTCAAGTGTCCTCCTCACAAGACGTCAGAATGATGGCATGGAAATCCACTACAAATAAACACGATGCTTCCTGTAAGAGGTCAAGCTTCCACACTGAAAAATTCTGAATTGATGCAAATGTACCGGGACTTGTGGAGGCTGCCGTGGAATCTATAAGCTTTCTCCAAATCTATATATGTATGAATGTATTGACAAAGTCCTCTTCTGTCACAGAGGAAGTGCTGATCTGGTTTGGACAAATGCAACATGTTGGAGCTCTGCAGCTGTTCAAGTCAGTATCTTTACTCAGCCCAGTTCTGGAAATTGTGAAACAAACACAGTCACAATTGAAACAACTTTGGTGTACCCTGTTGTCTGTGGAGGAAAATAGTTTTCCAGTCATCTGTTGGAGTGTATGATGACAAGAGTAAACAGCTTTAGTTGACTGTAAGAACAAAGCTGTGGCTGAAAACAGCTCAACACCAAACGTTGCATGCTATGATGGTAACTATAACAGCACAATAATGCCACAGTTACATCGATTTTCCTAATGCTACAGTTCCTTTTAGGAGTTATGTTATAAAATGAAACAATGATACTGTAGAAATAAGATTGAAAACTATGTCTCAAATACCATACCATACAAATACTATATGAGAAATAAGTTTACTTTTGACAAATTGACATATATTTTGGAAAGAGTAGAGCATTAAATTATATCTCTGTTTTCACTTTGTCTTTGAAGCGTGGCTAAGCAAGCAGCAAGCATGTGCGCAATGTTGAACAAGAAATGTTACTTTGAATGACATTTTTAACGGTAACTGATAATCCTCACATATTGAACTCTCCATATGACCACACACATTTGACTGTCCATGTATTTTTTAACTTCAGTTCAAAATTTAGAATATAGAATAAAGAATCAACTTACGAATTCAAGAATATTTAAGATGTGTGAGCAAACTATTCAATCTTTGCTCAGCATCTCAACAATGTAAACTTGCATCAAGTTCCACATGTTGTCTAAAAAAAAAAACTAACCCGAGATGACAATAACTCCAGCTGAAAGCTCTTTGTGCAAACAAAAGCTGTTGCGTGCAAAGCTGTGGATCATTTCAGATGTTCAGATGTTTTGTGGACGATTAAAACTTCTGAGACTGAAGGTCTGGATAATCTCAGAGTGAGAGCTACATCCACCGTTTAGAGACCATAATTAGGATTTCATGTTGATTATGAACATTCCCTCATACTGTTATGAAGCTATTTTACAATATGACCACCCCAAATGCCTTGCAAGTCAATAATTATTGTATTTTGACGACTGTTTTGAAACTATAACCCCAGTGTGTCGGTATTTAACTGGCTCATAATGGTTTTGTGCAAATGTGCATGTTCTTAGTCATCTTATAAAGACTTGTTCTTCATGTATACTGGGCTTCACATGTTTCTTCATGTGCATCTCGTCACACCCTTGAAAAGTACACATTTCTGTGTCTACATTCAAGCTGTTGTTTCTGTTTCTTTTTGTACGTTGAGTCATTGTCTTTGTCTCGTAGAAATAATAGTAGGTAATCTGCGAGACACAATTTTAAGAGTGCCTGTAAGCAAAATTCAAGTTCTCTCAGGGCTTGACAGTAAAAGTGGCAGTGGAAGACGGAATGAAGGCAAGCCCTTACTTGTTGCTGGTTTGAGAAATTTCTATTTTGGTCATGAAGCAAATGAGCAACAGTACAAATAATAGGAAGTAAAATGTATTGGAGAAGCAATCAAGCAATCCTTGGGCAATAGCATGTTAATTATATAATAAACAAATAAAAACATAATATAGTGATTTGTGAGTTATTTAAACTCACAAATCACGATTTTAATGGGAAACTGTTTAAATACAATACATTGAAAGCTGAAATCGAGACATGCAATTGTATTGTTTTTTTCTTCTTCTGAAAGGGATATTTTCATTTTCAGTTTCCTGCCACCAAAACGTTTTCATAGAAGTCGGGACAGAAACAGAAAAAAAGGGGGAATACAATAAAATCCCATTGTTTGACAACAGTGTGACTCAGCACTTTGAGTCTAGGTGCTACTTAAACGGACCTGCTTTCAGTCCAGACGTGTTCCTCTGTGAAACATTTGGAGTATTATGATTCGAAATGCAACAGAGGAGCACCTGAACTATGGAACGGCTGAAGATCTTTTTCAAGCAAGAACAGGAAAACATTTCAATGTCAGAGTAAAAATCAGCTTGTTTGGTTCCCAAGACTTAATGAGTGATGTCAAAAAGAAATTGCCACGTCATAGTGATAAACATGCCTTTTTCCAACATTGCTATCTTTAAAAAACAGATATTTACTTCCTCCAAGACTTTCTTTTTGAGTGCGACTTTCAGCTTCTTTCAACTTGTTTATACATTATCTTTACATGGAAAAACAGGAAGAGAACGAGAGAAACTGCCAAAGACACAGCAGTGTGGGGGTGGTACAGAAATGGGAGAAGAAATTTGCATACTGTGAAGAGAGTTATGACACCATAGCAGTTTGAGTGATGATAGAAAAACATTAAAAAAAAAGAGGCCAAGCCTTTCTGCAGTTCTTTTCTCTGGAAAATCTCCAAAGACACGTGTTAAACTTTTCCATAATCTTGTCACATAAATGGACCATGTCATAAGTTTCTACTGTTGTAAAACTGCAAACATCTTCACAAGGTCGGTAAAAATGTTACAGTCTGGCTGTGTAGAGGATGAATGGGAGTAACGGAGAAGGCACAACAGCTGAAATAAAATACTGGATGACTCACGTGCAAAAGCTAGTATAACAAGTATATAGATTGACCAAAAGAATCCTCTAGTTTTACTTCTATTGATAATTAAGTCCACTAACATTTTTGATAACCACGGTTTTAGTGCATCTTTAATATTTTCTTTAAGTCTAATCCAGAGAATCCCCAAAGACACGGGTTAAACACATTTTTCCACTTGAGTCATTCCCATATTATCCCATTTTTCACCTTGCACAACAGCAGCATGTCCTGTAAATGTTCTCCACAGATTACTCCAGCAGCTGCTGATCGCTTATCATCTCCACTAATCTCGCAGTTCATGAACACGGTGTCTCAGAGAGAAACACAAATTGAAATACGATAACAAGGCAGGTTTTTCTTATTATGGACTTACAGGTTTTTGGTTTCATTCATTTTGTTGTCTTTCCTTTATAAGTATGTGTTGCTTCCCATGAGGTAAGGATTTTTATGAAATATGATTGTTTTTCTCTGAGTGTTTTCATTCTTAAAACACTGTTAATCTATGTTTGCTCTGTGGGGGTTTATCAGTCTTACTGCATTCTCTCCTAGAATCTTTGATTTGTATCATAACAGAAAAAAAAACATACAGAGAAATATAAATACATGTCATTGGAAGTACAGGAATCCAGCGATAAAGCTGATCTGTAATTCAAGTCATAGGTGTGCTGCACTGCATGTGATGTTTCATTTAAAACGTCTGGTGTTTATATGAGGAACATCATCACCTGCAAATAGACACATGACTTCCTGTTTGTTTAAAATGTGACCACCAAGCTTGATTTTTGTTTTTTCCATCAGAACATGGCTGAAACTGAAACAGAAACAATTTACATCTGTAAACATGCAGAGATGCGGTCTTTATTTCCATCTTATGCATGCACTTATGCTGCCATAGCATCTGGCAAGTTCAGTCAAATTCAATCATATGAAATATGAAAGTTCAAAAAGGAGGCTAAAGCCTTTCTGGACCACAATAACCAAATCCAAGATGTTATTAAATTATCAAATTGAAATGTTAAGGTGACTTGGCTCATCTTTACACAGAGTCTGTAAACTGAAACAGGATATTTCTAAATATTTAATTACTTCAGCATTAGCTTGCTATTTATGTTACCTTTATATTGACTTGATTTCTCTCTCCGGTCTTTGCAGCTTATACAATGTATATTTACTCTCACACCCCAGCTACAAAGATAAACAAATGAAAAAACAGACATTTTGACATCCTTTAAAATGACTGAATAAAATGTGTTTAATCTGCTGAAATCCTCTGATTTATTTGTGATGAACAAATGAAATAAGAATAGAATTTCCATAAATTATTCAACAACCTCAAACAGCTTTAAGTCCCTGATTGGTTCTGACAGTTTGGTGATGTTTGACCCCACTCTGAGAGCACAAAATAATACATCTGTTAGTTTAGAATTTAACTTGACATTCAAGACACCTTTTTTGCATTTTGGATGTCCAGAAAACCAATCCTACAATAAAGAAATTCAATTTAAAGGAACCGATAGCTCAAATGGATGAGAAAACATCTAATATACGACAAAATATCTTTGCATATACAGAGAATATGTCTTCATGGTAGTGACCCTTTGCTGCATGTTGTCTCCCCTTTGTCTCTGCCCTCTTTCTCAGCATGTCCCTTAATTTCAATAAACCCTTCTAGTGCCCAGAAATATTTTAAAAAAGAAACAAAAGAAACACAAAAGGTGACATAATGTAGCAAAATATAATGACTGCAAAAAAGATATTTGGTTCTGAAAAAGGAATAGCAAATGTATTCAAACTGTAACAATAATATTCATCTAATCATTCTCAGAGCCAAGCTAAGCCATCATTAGGGCCCGAGCACCGACAGTGCGAAGGCCCTATTGTATCTGTAGGAATTTTTCTCGTTTTTTTTCTCATTTTTTTCCTCGTTTTTATTTTTCTGACGAAATCAGGGCCTTTTTGCCCCCCTAAACGTCCCCTAAAAATCATCAAATTTTGCACGAGGCCAGGCCTGGCGAAAAATTTAACATTTAATGGTTTGCATTAATGGGCGTGGCCTAATGGCTCAACAGCACCCCCTAGAAAACTTCGTGCCTCAAGCTCCACAATACGGTTTGACGTACATGCACGCAAATCGGTACACACCTGTATCATGTTGCAACTTAAAGAAAAGTCTCTTGGCGCCATGGCTGAAACTGAACAGGAAGTCGGCCATTTTGAATTAATCGTGTAATTTTGGGCAATTTATGCCATTCCTTTGGCAGTTAATGCAGCCCGAACCGTAATGTGCACCCAGGTGTGTTATACATCAAAATGTGCGTCTCGATCCTGCGACGATGCGCATTATTTTTTTCAAAAAAGCTCAAAAGCGTTACCGTGGCGATGCTAGACGCCAAAAAGCGCGCACCCCCTTCATCTGATTGGTCCATATTTGATAGTTCCTACTTTCTGCCATAACTTTTGAATGATTTGACATAAAGACTCGTGGGTGGTGTCATCGGACTCGGTTTTGAGTCCTTGAACATAATTGGTGCAAATTAGCCCCGACCTTCTTCTGATTGGTCGATACGTGATAGTTCCCATTTTCTGCAATAACTTTTGAATGATTTGACATAGAGAGTCGTGGGTGGTGTCATCAGACTTAGTTTTGAGTCCTTGACTTTTATTTGTGAAAATTGCATGCCCGAGGGCCCGTTCATCGCTGCCTACAGCTTTAATTTCTGACTTATTCCTTATCTACGACAAAATGACAAATGTTACACTTCAACGAGGGCACCATTCAGAGTGTGGAGACCTGTAACACCAATAATACACTTGTAAGATGAAAGCTTACAGATCTCTCAACTGCCCACTTCATCACAACATCTGTATATATTTTTAAGGACAAGTTGAGTACTAAAAGGCTTAAAAAAATAAATGAAAAAAATAAAGACATAAAAAAGTTCTTGGGTAAGAACATAAAATTCCAAGCGATTTTTTTTATTTGACTGTGATGATCAAAAACTTTAGAAGATCACGACTAAATTTGGTGACATGTGGAAACTTGGACTGAAGAGCTTTTTTGCCAACCTTACTGAATAAAACTTGTAAAAACAATAATTTTATAAAATCTAATGTGGTGGAAACTTAAGTCAAAGATTAATTTAAAATATGTGTTTCATCGCCATCCAATCTAACTACACTTTATCCATAAAAATTCAGCTCATTGTTCAAAAGTCACACATAAAAAGAACTCAAAACACAGACATAATTATTTGATAGGCTTTAATTTCGATCATGATAGACCTTTCCACTAACATTCAAAAAAATGTAACTGCTTGAGGTAAATAATAATTACAACATGAGAGTCTGAGAGTGATGTTTTTCTTTCTTCTTGTTAAAAACAGGTTTGTACACCTGTATGACCTCTGACCACCAAAGACCTTTATCTACAAGGACAACAGTTGCGTGAGGCCATGCTCTGCTGCCCTGTACCAGAAGGCAGCTTTTGTAAATCAACAAGCGGGATCTTGATAAGAGTTAAGATACTATCAACATTTTAATCATAATGTTTTTGAATTCCTTTTTTTTAAAGGTTTAACAGAATAGGTTTAACAGAATAAGGACAGTTAAACATCTTTTCAAAATCCCTGAACCTGTATTTGATGTCAGCAAATTATATCCCAGGTTCAAATTTTAAGGTTTTTACTTCCTCGTGCTTCTTTTTTGTTTTAATGTGCACTGATTGAAAGTGTCTGACAGCCCATATTTAACAGATGAAATCATAGCAGCGTAAAAAAAAAAAGAAAAATGTGAAAACTGTAAGCAGGATTTAGTCTGCCATAACTGCAAACAACCTCTTTCAACTGCCTCCTGGCCTTTGAGTCTTATTTTTAAAGATGGAAAAAAAGAAAGAAAAATATTAATAATCTGCATTCTGCATCTTGGGATCCCCTTCGAGTGAAGTATGTTCAGATATTATCAGACCTACTACATCGACAGAACTTGTTTGGGTTACTTTCAAATTACGGAGAAGCAGACAGGGAAAAAAAAAAAAAAAGGTTTCATGGACAACAAAGGCCCTGCGTGCAAATGCAAGAGGAACTCCCTTCAGGTGAGTGCCTGTAAATAGTTGGCTTTGCACGAAACCGGTACAGATCTAACACACCCCTTATTTACACCCACTCAAGCAGGAGTCAATCAGCGGGCAAATGTCATCCTGTCAACGTGATTTAATGTTATATGGATCAGGGTAATGTCAACCATCACATTCGTTATTTTTTTTTACGTTTGTTGGCTATATTCTGCATTTGTTGCTGTAGTTACCAGGGCTGTCTTGACAAATGTTATTGCCGGATCCCTATTAAACACCACAATTGAAAGCTAAAAATATTTTCCATCTTACAATAAACCATTAGGAAATAATCCAATTATATGCTTTTGCAACAGTGATCACATTATGACTTTGTATTTCTTGTTCCGCATTGACACAACTACATTTTGGGAAGAAATGATTGAGTTTGCTTGAATTTTTGGTGGATAACATAAAATATAAATATGCCTGCTTCTTGTGTAGTTCCTGTTGCGTTTTATAAACAGATCTCCCAGGTGGTCTCAGTGAGCGTGGATGTCTGGGTGAGCTTGCATGGACTTTCTGAGTCTCTACTTATCCGTTTCTGTGAATGAAGGCTATGGCATGTTAGAGTGCATGTGTTTGAGAAGGAGCAAAGAGGAAACCAGTACCTTTGTGGAAGAAAGCCAAGAACTCATGGATGGCAGCACTCTCAGTAAAGCCAAATGCAATCTGGCAGCTTTAATGAAGTTTAATGATATTTATTTCCATGAAACACATTTCCAGACCTGCTCTGGATCTGTTCTCTCAACTGGACCCATCTCAGTACAATTTCCCAAGCCTGGTGTGAGTTTACTCATAATGTCTCTGAATGGGGAATGTTTATAACACGTTTGATAAGTGTGTGTATGAACTACATGTGTGCGGGCATGCATTGCATTTCATTTGTGTATGGATTCCTGGTGTTATTGCACACATGCTGACAGCAGTAATGGATCTTTTGTGACAGTTTGAATACACAAACTATCCTCAAGGTGAATTAGCCTGCTCCTACCTGCCATCCCATGAAGATTAAACACCTCAGCTGCAGCGCTGTTACTTCGGCCCCACCACGGAGCCCCATAAGGTCTTAAATCAGTTCGGCACAAGCTTAAGATCAGACACAGACTCAGAGACTGAAGCAGCAACACCAGATGCCATTTTATTACTCTTTACCACTCTTTAACCTGCAAATCTACTGGGTACTCCTTTATTGTTGAGTCAAAGTGGAGGTTATCTTTTTTAAAGCTAAATTTGGGTGGACTTTGGGTGATGGGACAAATGAAAGCTCTGAAGTACATCAGCAGACCAGCAGCAGAACAGCTGGAAAAGAAAAACATTGACATTGACATTGAAGTAAAATGCTCGGGCTGGACTTTGAGAGCTATGTATAAATGAATATAAACATATGTAAAAAGAAATTAGCAAAATTCTGTATCCATAATAATGGGAGACTGATACCAACATATATAAAATGTTTATACCATGCTTGATTATGGGGTGCATTTATTTTTTTTCCACACACAGCTTCTGCATTTTGGCTTTGTGTTCATATTATTGTGTATAATAATAATGACGAGAGTGTAATATGTGATCCTGGTCATCTGAGGTCCCATTTAGCTCATTTCAGGACTGGTAATGAACATATACATACATTTTAATATGTTCTCATACATAAACTCTTCAAAAGTTAAAAAATCATTTAATGCTGTTGTAAGAAGTGCAGTAGCACCGATAAATCACGTCACACAACACTTGGGATTTTAATTTTTTAAGGAATTACTCATTGAAACCAAGGCAGTCACAAAGTAGAACCAGATATCTATGTGCAGATTAGAGTATTATAAGCACGTTTATGAATACAATTTATTTAATTTCATGATTAAAGTATTGTTATTTTTTTTTCCCAAAAGGTGACTAAACTTGTAAAATACTGCATACTAAACCAAATCGACTATAGCCACATTTATAGATGTTTATTTTCCTAAAAGAGCGTTAGCAATGTAATATGACCTCTTTCCAATGGGAGCAAGCACAACAAATGACACAGCAAATGTCCTTCCAAGTGATTTATTGTGAAACACGTGCTCTTTGTAAGACACTTGCAAATTTGATGAATTATATGAAATGAAACAGAAAGGACAAGAGAGACCATTTTACCAGAATTCCTTGCGTAACCTAAGAAATTGTTTTGCTTTGAGGGAATCTTACATTATTCACCATTTTGTAAAACAACTGTCAGTTTGTTAATCCGGGAAAGAACATTTCCACACCTTTCTTTATTGTCCTCACAATCTTAGGAAAATCTTGGTTGTATGTCTGGTTGCTGATGTCACGGAATGTCGCTGGTCCAGAATGACGCTGGTGCAGATGTCTCACCCATGTCATGGGGTCGTGTACAACAAATGTTAAGGGAAAGTCATTCCAGTACTGGTTTATTCTATGATAACAATGACAGTTGTGAATTTAATGCGTGTCTCGTAAAGTCTGAAAGAGCAGTAGGCGTGTTCACTCTTCAGGAACGCAAGTGTGCCTCTGTGAGCGGTATGTCTACAACGAAAAGAATGTAAACTCTGCTGAAATGTGATGCTTACCTCCTTATAGGTTTGCAGGTTTGAGATCAGAGTGATTATCACATGTCACCACAGGCGCTGCAGCTAACTTGTTCTTCCTTCTATAATACCTGAGGACAAACCGGCAGTTTAATATTTTTATGTTGGTTATTTATGTCCTTCGGTTGATTAGCAGTTGGAATCAAAGGTTAAGTTAGGCAAAGCCACAAGGCCATCTGGCCAGCACGGCCTCCAAAGATCTTTCAAAGACAAACTTGTGCAACCATCCAATCAGTCAATGTCTGTTTATCAACGTGTGTGACAGACTTTGTTCCACCATCCATTCCGCCATCAATCACTCCTTATTTAACTGATCAGTAACATCAGATGAAGCTACATAAATCAGTTTTCTATATAAACATTCTTGATTATAACTGCTGGGATGGATATGAGTGGTTGAAAAAGAGCCAAGTCTGCTCATGATTCATGTGGGCAAGGCTCAAAATATGGGAGTACATAACTACCTTTAATCAAGAGCATATTTCTGGATTTGGGGCAGGCTTCATGTTTTCACGCTCAGACATTGTCCTGCTCCTCATCAAAACTTTGCCCTCTCACTCAAAAAGACCACTTGCATGCAGATATGCTCTGTTTCACTTCAAAATTGTCTTTGCACTCAGATTCACTGTTATTTATTTTTGGTTTGAGCCCTTCTCCTTGCACTTGCAGCTCCTGCACTTGGATTTTTGCTTTTCACTTTCAGATTGCTATGAAACAAGTCTATCATTAGTCTTTCAGCAAACACAACACCAGTTGCTTTATTTCAGTAATAGTTACTGATTTTCAGGTGTTCTCTGTTGACAAAGCTTAAGAAATCACACTCATATTAGTCAGACCCGTCCGCTCAGTTAACAGGGGGCTAAGGCCTGATCCATATTATAGTAGCAGCAGCACTATGTCTGTGAAAGGGTCAGAGAGATCTATTGTCAATGTCTATGTCAGGTTGCAAACGTAACGTCATGAAATAACTAACCAAATATTTTTGGCGCTAAAACCAAACGCCAACATTTAAACTTCCAGGCTGCAGCCAACACAGTGGTAAGAAATGCTGCAGGTCATAAACTAACCTCTGAAGTCTGGTTTCAAGGCAAATCTCCATTTAATTCATGTTAAAATGTTTAACTTTGCAGAAATTAACATTTTTATACCCTGGTTCCCGACACAGTTTTGGTCTCCATATCTAGATTTCACATCCATGATAATTGTACCAGGGGGAGAATTTTTTTGTACGAGATCATGTAAAAATTATACAAAGCAAGAACTTTTTTTATCATGAAGGACATAGTATTTTAATTAGGGCCCGAGCACTGACAGTGTGAAGGCCCTATTGTATCTGAAGGAATTGTTCTTGTTTTTATTATTATTTTTCTGACGAAATGAGGGCCTTTTGGCCCCCTAAACGCGCACCAAAAGTCACCAAATTTTGCACCCAAGCCAGGCCTGGCGAAATATTTGATAAGTAATGGTTTGCATTAATGGGCGTGGCCTAATGGCTCAACAGCACCCCCTAGAAAACCTCGTGCCTCAAGCCCCACAATACGGTTTTACATACATGAACAAAAATCGGTACACACCTGTATCATGTCTCAACTTAAAGAAAAGTCTCTTGGCGCCATGGCCAAAACCGAACATGAAGTCGGCCATTTTGAATTAATCGTGTAATTTTGGCGGAATTTATGCCATTTTCATGTGTCGTACTTTAACAAACTCCTCCTAGCAGGATCGTCCGTTCGACATAAAACTCGCTCAGGAGACACAAAAGACGTTAACGATGAAAAGTTATCAAAATCGTGAGTTTTCGTGAAATGGCGTGGCGCCGCATCAAACTTCAACGTTAAACAGGAAGTGATACTAGTCGCTGATTGGTCGATATTTGATAGATCCTATTTTCTGCCATAACTTTTGAATGGTTTGACATAGAGAATCGTGGGGGGTGTCATCGGACTCGGTTTTGAGTCCTTGACCATAATTGGTGCAAATTAGCCCCACCCCTTCTTCTCATTGGTCGATATTTGATAGTCCCTATTCTTTGCCATAACCTTTGAACGGGTTGACATAGAGAGTCGTGGGCGGTGTCATCGGACTCGGTTTTGAGTCCTTCACCATAATTGGTGTGAATTGCACACGCGAGGGCCAATTCATTGCTGCTTGCAGCTTTAATTATAATTGACATGGCCAATGACTGGCTGGCATCAGTTTTGCAACTTAGCATTGTATTGAGTTCTGAACAGCTGAACTGTGAAGAAAAAACAATCAGAGATAATTCATTCATTTTTTTTTTAAAGAGAATATGTTTTGTTTTGGTGTTAATTCTTTTTAACATATGGCAGGGACTGACTGTGGGTTGGCCCAGAAGGGTCAGAGGATGACGCTCAGCTAGTAGCAGACAGCTTGTGCTGTGTTGGCTAAGTGCCACAGTGATTCCTGATGTCACAACAAAAACCACACTTGAAATGGGAGGTTACAGTGCAAATGTTTGTCAGCACCTCTGTTGCTGCGCCGGCGTGGATCAGCTGTGAACTAGTGACGGCAAATAATTTTGGAACGCTGAAGGGTTCTGAAATTGAACTTTTTACTTCTGCGCTAGTTTCAACCCAGAAGTTTTAACATTGCTATTTTTTAACCCCTATATGATGTCTTAAAGGCACATTACCTTTTAAACCCTGTTGTGCTATTGGTTACACCTGTTGTTTAACGTACAGCTGAAGGGCAGAGACTAGAGATGACTTGTCCTGTGTGTTTGCTTAAACCTGATAGTGGCACTTTTTTACATGTGTTTTAAAGAGTGTTTTGATTGTTTTAAACAGAATGAGCCATTGTACTCTCTCTACACACTCATTTTGTTCACATTTACCCAGACTTGGGCCCATAAAGGGGACTACCATGCACTGAATTAAAAAAAGCATGTGGGAAATACTGAAATCTGCAGTTCTGGTCACCTTAGGCAGAGTTTCTCCTAGTCTTTATACAAGCTATTTTTTGTATACATCCCTCAGTCAATTGCGTATTACATCATTTGGGTTCATAGTGTTTCTGCTTCTTGGACTCTGTTTAATTGCAACATCATGCAACAGATTTCAGTAGTTCAGCGAAGCTGCTGGGATGCCCATTCTTGCTTGTCAGTCTTTGTGACTTAAAGCGACCCTTAAAGGGACAGTGGACGTCATCATTTAGGACACCAAACAAGACTAAGAGCTTGATCATGAGGTTGATATAAAATCATCAAAAGCTCCCTTTTAAACACTTTACAACAACCAAATGCAACAGAGGTTTATTATTTATCAGAGCAGAAAAATATTATTTTGTCAATGTTAATTCTGAACATAAAACAATTGATATAATGTAGCCTGAACTAACTCTGCACCTTGTGGGTTGAAATGTTTATGCCAAGAGCTTTTGGTCGACATGTGATGAGTCTGGTGGAAGAACAGGTCATCAGAGGACATTTAGGAAACAAACACAGCCTTAGCTAGAGGCAAAGAGGGCCTATTATTTTGTAAACACGTTGTCTATGAAACATATTGTTAGTGTGTAGTCTTTGGTGAGAATTACAGTCCACTGCAATGACTCATGTGGACATTTTTCCTAACAGGCTTTATGTTCTGAGACATTTTACAAAGGATGGCGGCAAAGCTTTCTCAAAAAACTCGCAACAGGAGATTTCATAGAAGGATGTTATCTTTGCTACACCCAGTGTTTGTCGAGTGTGAGAAGGGAAGATGGGTTACGTTGAGGTCAAAGGACAGCTTGAGTGAATTGTAATGTCTACTTCAGTCTCACTGAGCAAAGGATGCATCACTTTGAATGTCTGTGGTCCGTCTCTTAGCTTTTGTGTGATGTGATTTTCACATTTGTTACATTTCTTTTTTTAGATGCTGCACCATAGGCCTTTAAGGAGGGACATTTTAATCCTGTAATGTGTTGCACAGGTCAGAATTGACAATAAAGTTGACTTGACTTCAAATTATGGAAAAACATAACTCAAACATGCCAGAGAGAGAAAAAAAAATCAAACTGTCAATTTGTGCCATCATTTCTACTTTTGTTTGTTTGTTTCTTATCAAATGTCTATGTATTATGGATACACGTGTGATAAACTACCTGGCACTTCATATGGCTGTTTGGGAACTGGATCTGAAATCTAAAATGCATAAACACAATGAAAGGCTGGGGTCAAAGAGTCAGTCATGATGAAAGCATTTCCCATCATTTGGCCTCTTGTCTCAGCCTGCGGTTTTGTTGAGGGAGCTCAAAACAAAGTCTTTGTAATCTGATCCTCATTCAGTATCAAACAGCCTCTACCAACAAAACAACAAACGAGGTAAAAGGGCACAAAAATAGTCAGGGACAAGGGCCGCAACGCAAGGCCATTGTGAGCCCAGTCTAGAGACTGGCATTTTGTTTGCTTTTGAGGTTGGGCACACCTTTCTAGGTTTTCATTAATTAATTCTTAGGAGAGCCGTTATCAGTTTGCACGAAGTTAAAAGTGTTAAGCACAATGCCGAGAGGCTTTGGATTTTGACAAGGATCAGATGTCCTCAAAGGCAAAAAAATGTTGATGCCTCACACACTTGAGAGAACAATTAACACAGTCTATCAGGTTTCAAGAGAGGCCAGAAAACAAGTCTTGGGATGGCTGAAATTCCTCACAACACAGATGGAAACGATCTTAGCTAAATTTTTTGTACACGCACAAACCTTCTACATTATTCTCCACAATATTTCAGTCCAGTGAGAAATTATATTTTATAATAAACAGCTGATTTTTGCTTTAATTACTTTTTTTTTTCCATTTGGCCTCGTGAATATTACCATTTAGTCTATAGAAGAAATATATTGGTTTTTTTTTTGTTTTTTTTTGGTGAATGACTACATTTGCGAACCCAGTAAGACTCCGTGATTGCAGAAGACGAGGATGTCCTTATAGAAAAACATAAACACGGAATGACTCATCATCATGACACGTTGGGTCAACTTTACCAAAACATTTCTCAGCAGCTTCCCTTAGTAAACAGGCCTTTCAAATCGGGGAAGGGTGTTGTTTTGAGACGTATGAAAAGAACAGAACAATGGGAGCAGTGAAAATGCATTGAATAGAGACTGTTTTTAGTGGCCATCACATGACAGCAGGTAGTTTGGTCTGCCTGCATATACTTATTTTTGTGGCAGTATCTTAAAATAGTGAGATTTCCAAGAAATGTCTATCAGAAATCTTTTTGTACACAACAAAATGTGAAGAAGGGTGTTGCCGCCCTTATTTAATCCACTAGATCCTGAAACATAAACAATGCTTTATGCTTACTGCTGATGTGCCATAAAAAAAATAAAATAAAAAAAATAAAAAACTTTGTACCTACCATAAACTTTTATGAGTCAGCTCCCTAAAAATGTTGATGCAAGGAAAAAAAGGATAAACAAAACGGCCGAGATCTGAGAGCAGCCAGAGGTGAAGTAGATGCAAACATAGCTGGTAAGCTCAACATGTTTACAGTAATAAAAACTTTCTACAGTTGAGAAGCAAAAGATGGTGGCTTCATTTACTTTGTTTGGAATTATAGGCACAATACTCATAATACACATATACAAACAAAAGAGGAACTTGAAACTGAAAACACACAATGTATAGTTTTGGTATTTTTTGGATGCTTGCTCATAAGTAATCGACAGTCTTTGATTGTTGCAGTTTGTCTGTTTGTTAGCAAAAACAAGTGGGTCTGTCTGGTTTTGTCTGTTTGGCACTGGTGCATTGACATTCATTCATTCATTGACATAAAATTGTAAAACACAGCATTGATCTGGCATAGTTTTGCTATATTAGTTAATTAGTATGTTCATTTTCCATAAAAGGGTTTCAGTTCTCTCTTTTTTTTATTTCTTAGCTGCAGCCCCAGTTGAAGACGTCTCACCTGGAATAAGGTGTACTCACATATACAAATGGATATAGGGGTTCTGTCAGAGCCAAAGCTCACACATGAATGAAATTAATCTTAAAGTGCAATGTCACTGATAGCTTATGCCACCAAAATATCTATGGTTTTAATATAAAAAAAGGGGTCTCACGAAACATAAGGTCAGTAAAAATCCACAGCAAAATCTTTTGGTTTTTACAGCACATCATTTTGATTTACATATTGATTAAGCATGGGTCTCTGTTTCAGATGCTCTGCCTGAAACAACGTTCCCATTTGTTTTCACTGTGAGCACTCTGGCTTGTGAAACCTTCATAGCTTTTTATCCTTCTTCTTTTTCTGGAGAATGTGGAATTCAGTATCTTCCTGTGAAAACTCTGGACCATGATCTGGCAGTTCTTCTGAAAAGAGATCTTTAAATTCAAATGATAATAATCCTCAGAGGTAATTACTCAGCCAGCTTTGAAGGAACACTCAATTTTGCTCCGCCTTGTTGTCCAAATGTGGTCACTTGTGATTCCAAAAATACCAACTTACCGAAACATATGAACTCGAGGTTTCGAAACAGCAGTTCATAAAATGACAGCTGATGTCACACTGACTTCCATAATTTGTTTACAATGTTATTACTCGTCTGGCATTTTAGTAAAATGGACAGTTTTCTAGTCTGATTTTTGTTGTTATATACTGTATTTGACAACATGTATTTCATTTATTAATTTAATCTTGTTTAGAGATGGAAGATCTTGGAAAATGCTCTTATTAACAAAGGGTTATCGGAGCTGATGGAAAGAGCAGCCACCAACAAGAAAATTAGTCACAAGTTATAATAAAGTGGATTAACACCATGGTTCAGTCCCGCAATATAAACAATCTTATCATAAACTGCTGTTTTACTCTAGAGACGTAAGAACAAGGTGATGCATGAGACTTTGAATAGTACGCCAAACATTTACAGCAAACAGAAGGTCAGATGGATGTTCTGCCATAAATATCATGTTTGTAATCACCCAGCATCGGTGACAGTTTTATAACAGCTTGGGAAACTTTAATAACTGCATTGCATGAGCAGGGAATGACTTATATCGCTGTTTTTAAGCTCAGACGCTGTTAAGGACATGCTGCTCAGCAACCGCTTTTGTTGAACTAAAGAGACATTAAGTCAGCTGCAGTCACACACACAAACACCCTCTCATTGTGATTTTGGCAAATGATGGCTGTGCTAAACATACCTTTGCAACGTGGGACTCTATATTTGTTGTGGTTACTTGTTTTATCTTTATGAGCAAACTGCGATGAGGGAAAATATTGCCTGATAAAATCATATGTAAGCACATTTTGGATGAGTGAGCTTCACATGCTAGAAACAAAAAAATGAAACCTGTCTCGCACCTAAGCCGAGACACGTTCTCGGTGGTGACAGGAAAACAGTTTCAAAACAAAAGCAGTGTTGCTTCAACGATGACTGTCAGTTGGGGTGAGGCGCAAATCTAAACAATCCGATGAGAAACGATGAGGCATACATACACAAACAACCCTAAAATTCTCCAGCGTTAGTCGTCTGTTTACTTAATAGTCTATGTGATGAGCACAACACAATGTAATGGCACAATCGGTGCCCGTAGTAAACAGTAATGATGGATGTTTCTGTGGAAGTGAATTCTATGATTTGGGATTGGTGTTGACAAGGGTGACTGCTGTCTGGCACGCCATGTGGTATTAAAGACATAAACAAACCTAGGTTTTGCTCCACCTGAAGATCATCTGCCCCAACTCCCTCAAGATCTACATAGAAGCCGGTTCTGTGTGACTAATCTGAGACCCTCGTCATTGCAAATAAATCCCCCCAGAGGAGATGGGAAAACTTAAATTCATTTGAAATATATTTCATTAATCCCTGAAAGGCAACAGCAAGGCAAGGCGAGTTTATTTGTAAAACACATTTCATGTACAAGACAATTCAAAGTGCTTTAGATGATTTAAAAAAAAAATGCATTAAAAACTAAGAGTTTGAAACCTCCATCAGTAACCCAATGGTATAGAGAAATCTACAGAGTTCTTCCGATGGAAAGACTCAGTGCCAAATTAAAAGATAGAGAAGATAACTTCATGAAAATTTGGTGGCCTCTTATAAACCATTTGCCCAAGGATCTATCTGTCTTGATTTATAAAGGAAGCGATTCTTTGGATTTTAGACCCCCAGCTGTACTCTTGCAGTTTACCTTCTGATGTGCTCGGTGTGTGCTGTGTGTACTACACAATATAACTTTTTTTTAATTTACACAGTAACTGTGTTGTATCTATAGATGTGTCGATTGCCCTTTTCTTTTTCCTTTTTTTCTTTTCTTTTTGTTTGTATTGTATTCTGTTTTTGATTTATACCTTTTGTGTTAATACTGAAAATCAATAAAATATTATTATGAAAAAAAAAAACTAAGAGTTTAAAAGCAGAAGTTAAAGACAGAAATACATAAGTTAAATTGAGTAAAAGAAATTAGATGCAAGAAATAAAAGTTGTAGTCCAATATGGTGGATTACTGAAATGCAGCAGTAAATATTAAAGCAGCCCTGATGCATTCTGGGAGTTTGTTCCACAGGAGAGGAGCACAAAAGCTGAACACTGCCTCACTGTGTTTGGTTCTAACTCTGGGTGCAGGAAAGGAAATATGCAGAAGTAAGCCAGTCAGCGTTATAGTATCTAGAGACTCGTTGCAGAATGTTCTAGTTATAGATGGAAGTGTTATCTGAAAATGAGAATACTTCTGACTAAAGACAATTGAATCACTGTGCTGTTTAGATGGTGTGCAGTATCGTCCAGTTTGCTCTACATTACATGCAACATTTTTCTCTGCACAGTCCACACACACACAGGGGGTCCAGAGAAGTCGCCAGCATGAGCCAACATTCTTTATCAGCTTGTTCAGATTCTTTAGATCAGTGATTCTCAACAGGTGGGTTGGGACCCTGGGACCCAAAAGTGAGTCGCAGACACATTTTCAGTGGGTTGCAGGCCTTTGCCTCTGGTACCGGTGAAGCTACATATTTTTGAGTGTTTTTGGAGCTGCTTCTAAGATGCAGCACTTTTATATTTCATGTCTGTGCATAAAAGTATTGTTAATTCTGTAAAAATCTGAGGTTTAAACTGCACCATCTTTTCATCTAATACATTTGAAAAGGTCAAAAGTTTCACAGTTTGGGTCTAGTCATTAAGGAGTGATGGTGGGTCCCAAAGCCACAGTTGAGAACTACTGCTTTAGATGTCTGCAGGAATCTGCTGGGGAAGCAGGTTACTGCAGATAATCATCACCACAGACTTGTTCAAGTTACTTCAGCTGCACACACTGAAGGACAGAAGCTTCCCCAAGATGGACATTCTTCGTCCTTTACTTCCTCTACTTATCCACAATCATCTCCTTTGTTTTGTTTGTATTCAAGAGGATTTCTCCTGCACTATGCCACAGAAAGGTCCACCAGTTCTCTGTACTCAGGCTCAATGACACATCAGAGCCATCGGAGTATTTTTGCATGACAGGACTCTGTGTTTATTGGAAGGCAAAGAAGAGTGAGGAGAAATGGCAAGACTACAGTTGTTTGCAGTTTACAACAACTGTGACATAAGGGAGATCGAGACAGAATAAAAATTGTGAGCTATCTTTGCAAAAAAAAAAAAAAAATCTACTGAATGCTATATTAAATACTGGGTAAAAAGGGCCTATGTTTCTGATGCCTCTTGTGTTCACTGCAAGTTTCATTTTTATTCAAATCTGTATAAAAACAAGCCCAATTTCAAGAAAAGTTGGGAGTTTCCCCTGAGATGAAACTGAAACATTAAATATATCTCAGATCAGCTCTCTTCACCATCATCTTTCTGGGGGCCATTTACTCAAAGGGAAACCATTGAAAATTGTTGTCGCATAAGCGTGTTCTGATGAGTCATTGTGAGTTTATTTCTTTCTGCAGGGATATCATCACTTCCTGCATTCAGGAAATAGTTGCTGGGTTTCCAAGTGTTTCATTCAAATCAAGACGAAGAAGAAGAGGAAAAAAAGAAAAAAACCTCCTTGTTCTGGACCTTATTAGTACTTACATTTTATTTAGTGTGTACATCATTATTGGACCAATTGGGCTGTAAATCAGCTAGTATACTTAACATGACCTGCACATTTCTAATAATTCTGAAAAAATAAATCCAAGAAAGATGTACAGCCTGCATTTGTCTCAGTAGCAAAATAAATGGACGATGCAGTCAAATCAAAAGCTTAAATCCTTATGAAAGGCTTAATCCTTTATGATAAACTGAGATGCTACATCATCATTTTATGATTTAAAGATTTGATTATACGTATTTGCTATTTATGAGTCTATTTTTGTGAATAGAATTAAACCAGTTATTGGATTACACCCACAATGAATCTTGTTTGGTGACATCCGCTCTGTTGATGCACTTTTTAGAGACCTTATTCGTCTTTCTTTCTTTCTTTCTTTCTTTCTTTCTTTCTTTCTTTCTTTCTTTCTTTCTTTCTTTCTTTCTTTCTTTCTTTCTTTCTTTCTTTCTTTCTTTCTTTCTTTCTTTCTTTCTTTCTTTCTTTCTTTCTTTCAAAGATATGGGTAAGATGTGATAATTTCTCTGAGTAAAAAAGCAAAGGCAATATTACAGTTTTGATCATGCTTTTGCTCTGTTATGTCAGCTACTGTGCTGCTATTTCAGCATTTACAACCAGTGTTATAAACCCTTGTACTGTAGACCTACTTAAGGTTTATCAGCAGTCATTTATCAACATTCATCTTGAAGAACATTGATGTATTTATCTGTATGACCAGACATTACTGATCAGCTATGTGTGTATGTGCGAGTGTGCGTGTTGTTGGCCTCGTGTTCCAAGTTTACACAAATGAAAAGAGCAGAGTTTTTTCGACATCTCTTGACAGCGGTGTTCTAAGTCACGCTACAGAGGCACAGTTGAAGTCTAACTATAGGGCCCTCTAGAGTTGGACTTAAAGGTAAACACACTGTTCATAAATAAATAAATCAATCAAATTGAGCACTAAAGGGGCCCTCAAATCAGCAAGGCAGACACCTTCAGACATTCAGCGTTCTTGTCACAGCCAGAAAGATGAAATACTTTCATTAAATACCCTCTTGGGCTCTAGGGTGAACTGCCTTTAAAGCAATGTTAAAAACATACCTTTTCTAGCCAGCGTCTGGCTCTAAATCCGGCTGTAGCACGATTACAGTCCTTTTTAAAAATATTTTTATTCAATTTTTTGTCTGTTTTTTTCCCTTAAGTCAAATTGTTGGCTTTGTCTTTAATAGTTGTACCTTTTCTATTGTATTTGTATTTTAAACTTTTCCTCTTACTGTTTTTTTTCTCTCTGATTTCAATAAATGTCTTTTTTTTTAATTACTGTAAAGCACTTTGACACATGGTTTGCAAATGTGCTGCAGAGATAAAAATGTACGTACTTACTCAAGGCACACATAAAATCCTGCACATACAATTAGGTAATACCATAAATGTCAATATGGACAGTGGGTTTAAATCTAATAGGTTTTTCTGTTTGTTTTTGTCTTTTCTACTCATTGTAAATAATACTTTGATAAAGTATAATAATTTGTGTGATTTATTTTAAGAAGCAGGAGAGAGAAAGTTATGAAAAGGGAGTCAAATACATGCAGTGTAAAGCTTGAGTTACAAATATAAAACTCTACATTCAAAGTAAAAATAGGAGATGAATTGTTAGTGTTGCTCGATTTAGCTTTGATATTTAAGCAAAATGTTAAAGAGGAGGAGAATGAATTAATGATATTTGACATTAATTAAAACGTAAATCAGAAACAAGAAACTGTAACCAGTTATCAGCAACAGGATTTCAAATTTTCACAACCTGCAGTATGCATTTTTTGCACACATTATAAATCATTACGAGAGTTTTTATACCTGCTGTCATAATTAGGGCCCGAGCACCTTCAGTGCGAAGGCCCTATTGTATCTGTAGGAATTTTTCTTTCTTTCTTTCTTTCTTTCTTTCTTTCTTCTGACGAAAGGAGGGCCTTTTTGCCCCCCTAAACGTGCCCAAAAAGTCACCAAATTTTGCATGCAAGTCAGGCCTGGCGAAAAATTTGATATTTAATGGTTTGTATTAATGGGCGTGGCAAAATGGCTCAACAGCGCCCCCTAGAAAACTTTGTGCCTCAAGCCCCACAATACGGTTTGACGTACATGCACGAAAATCAGTACACACCTGTATCAGTACACAACCTAAAGAAAAGTCTCTTGGCGACATGGCCGAAACCGAACAGGAAGTCAGCCATTTTGAATTAATCGTGTCACTTTGGCGCAATTTATGCCATTCCTTCAGCAGTTAATACGGCCCGAACCATAACGTGCACCCAGGTGTGTTATACATCAAAATGTGCGTCTCCATGCTGCGACAACACGCATTACTTTTCTCTTTCAAAAGCGTTACCGTGGCGACGCTAGACGCCAAAAAGCGCGCCCACCCTTCATCTGGTTGGTTCAGACAGAAAAAACTTTGCGCCTCAAGCCCCATAATACGGTTTGACGTACATGAACGAAAATCGGTACATACCTGTATCATGTCGCAACTTAAAGAAAAGTCTCTTGGCTCCATGGCCGAAACCAAACAGGAAGTCGGCCATTTTGAACATTCTGAATTAATCGCGTAATTTTGGAGCAATATGAGCCATTCCTTCGAGAATTAATACGGCCCGAACCGTAACGTGCACCCAGGTGTGTTATACATCAAAATGTGCGTCTCTATCCTGCGACTACACGCATTACTTTTCTCTTTCAAAAGTGTTACCGTGGCGACGCTAGACGCCAACAAGCGCACCCCCCCTTCATCTGATTGGTCCATATTTGATAGTTCCCCAAAAGGCACCAAATTTGGCATGCAAGCCAGGCCTGGCGATAAATTTGATATTTCATGGTTTGCATTAATGGGCGTGGCAAAATGGCTCAACAGCGCCCCCCGGAAAACTTTGTGCCTCAAGCCCCACAATACGGTTTGACGTACATGCACGAAAATCGCTACACACCTGTATCATGGCACAACTTAAAGAAAAGTCTCTTGGAGCCATGGCCGAAACTGAACAGGAAGTCGGCCATTTTGAATTAATTGTGTAATTTTGGCGCAATTTATGCCATTCCTTCGGCAATTAATACGGCCTGAACCGTAATGTGCACCCAGGTGTGTTATACATCAAAATGTGCGTCTTCATCTTGCGACATCTACGCGCATTACTTTTCTCTTTCAAAAGTGTTACCGTGGCGACGTTAGACGCCAAAATGCGCGCCCCCCCTTCATCTGATTGGTCCATATTTGATAGTCACCAAATTTTGCATGCAAGCCAGGCCTGGCGATACATTTGATATTTCATGGTTTGCATTAATGGGCGTGGCCTAACGGCTCAACAGCGCCCCCTAGAATACTTTTCTCTGCCATAACTTTTGAATGGTTTGACATAAAGAGTCGTGGGTGGTGTCATGGGACTCGGTATTGAGTCCTTTACCATAATTGGTGAAAATTAGCCCCGCCCCTTCTTCTGATTGGTTGTCCCTATTTCCCGCTATAACTTTTGAATGTTTTGACATAGAGAGTAGTGGGTGGTGTCATCTGACTCTGTATTGAGTCCTTGAGCTTCATTGGCCTGAATTAGCCCCGCCCCTTCTTCTGATTGGTTGTCCCTTTTTTCTGCTATAACTTTTGAATGGTTTGACATAGGAAGTCGTGGGTGGTGTCATTTCTGATATGCTTATGGGGGGCGGTGGCCGTGAGTGCGAGGGCCCGTTCATCGCTGCTTGCAGCTTTAATTTGCTTTGTAATGGTTATGTGTGGTTAAAAACATAGTCATCCACACTTTATGGCACCTTTATGGTACCTTCATATCTTATGAATTTACACTAGGTCAAATTATTGCATGAAATAATAATAGAAATATTGATAATAGTATGTAGTAATATGTAATAGTACAAAGTGTGCCTTAAAAAACAAAAAAGGTACATGACTGTGTTTTTGTTTGTTTACATCAGATTTTTTAAGGCTTTTAGATTTGCTACAGTAGGGGGGTTATTAAAATTATATGTTTAGAGTTAGAAGTTATTTCTTTGGGTTTAAATTCCATCTTGACTTGAGATAAAAAAGTAAAGAAAGACTCTTTTGTGACAGTATACCGTATGCTATTTGTTGTGTGGACACAAACGGGGAACCTGAGAAAGTGAAGAAAAATATTCCTATTTTAACAAATTATACTTAGGAACACTATTTTCTAATAAAATAAAAGGGTTTTACAATATCCTAAGAATATTTGGAATATTTTTTGATGAATTACCACAGTCTTCTTAACTGGATATAATTTTGCTGTTTAAGGTTTCCCCGTGTGTTTAGGTTTGAACAAAGGTTTATAAACAGTCAACAAATGCATATCTAAACACTTTTGCATCAGCTTAAACCGGTGTTTACACTACAGCTTAACCCTCTCAAAAAACGGTTAGTGTAATATCAGCCATATGATTATTTGCACAAGTTACATTATGAGATAAAAGAGAAGGATGAATCAGAAAACCGGGCGTCGAGTTAAACAAGCTTCAGGGAAAAAACGTACTTTAATGAACACTCTGTTTTTGGAACATGAAAGCTTGTGAGTAGCAGCAGCACTACGAGAGACTGGAACGGTGTGGGTTCAGGTCCCTGCTCAGCGCCATCTAATACATAAAGGGACTGGAGATCGATCTGGTAGTTATCCAGTTGGAGGGCAACCTCCCCTTCGCACTACATGGTCACACACCTTTTTTGTCTTTTCTTTTAACATTAACATGTCCTTAGGTGTTGATCATTATTCACAAATTTACACTTTGACCTGCAAAGTGTATGAGGGACAAAATGTGATGTAAACACACACAGTCTGGTATCATTTTTTTCATCGGTATGTCTTGAGCTCGCCCTAAATAGAACATGGCAGGAGGAGTTCATTACAAAATCAAGATAAGTCATGTAGCATTTGAATTAATTTCTTGGACTAAAGAATTATGGTAAAATATAAAAGTTTACCTAGTAGGACTTTGCAAACCATTGATAGTGCTGTATATTTCAGAATAGCAGCTCCAGAAGATCGTTTTGCCATGTATGTTTTACAGTAAAAGTAGATACCGAGATCTCAGGGGAAAAAAAGATTTCTTTTTTTTTTTTAGCTCAAAGGAGGATTAACACCAATGTGATCATACAGTATTTGTATTAGTTTGTATTTATGTATTCAATAAATCAATGTATGTTTATTTCTTCCACATATTGTCATGAAAATACATAAGTAAGCAGCTGAGCGTCGACTGCTAAAACCATCTTAGAAATGTGTTAAAACATGCCCCCTATTGAGCAAAATGAGTGATTTCAATTGAGAATTGTGAAATGTATAGATAGATAGATAGATAGATAGATAGATAGATAGATAGATAGATAGATAGATAGATAGATAGATAGATAGATAGATAGATAGATAGATAGATAGATAGATAGATAGATAGATAGATAGATAGATAGATAGATAGATAGATAGATAGATAGATAGATAGATAGATAGATAGATAGATAGATAGATAGATAGATAGATAGATAGATAGATAGATAGATAGATAGATAGTATAGCTTGTGCATGTTTGAGTCTGCAGCTGGCGTCTTGTCTGGTGTTGCAGACCCTGTTACTACATCTTGTGCTACAACTTGTGCCTCACTGCTGTCCTCCAGACCGAGTAGTTTCTAGCCACTGATAGAACTTTATAAAATGACTTCCTTGTAGGGCCAGACTTTGTTCTTCCCATCCAGCTGGCTCTTCAAGAGTTGCCTTACTTTCTTCAGGTATTTGCCTTCAGCCAACATCCATTTTCTTGCAGGATCCTAAGGTACTTGTAGCTGTTTGAAACATCTGATATGGACTATATAGCAAGATACCCACGTGAATAAATACAGAAAAATAGTTACCCTTCTTGTCCACATTGAGAGCATTATTCAGTTCTCAATTTTGACTTTGCAAATTGAAATGTGTTTTACATATTTATAGAAGATTGAATTCACTGAATTCAAATGAAATTCTTGTTTTGTCTATTCCAAGTTCCTAATTTTGTTTTTTACACCTTTACCAACTTCTCTGAATGTAGTTTTCAGCAGCTGTAATAAGATGATATGCAAACTTAAACAAGATTAAGTGCAACTAAAGCATAAGATCACCACACAAGAGATACATTCATACTTCATTCAGCTCTTGTTCATCTTTTTCATAACACAGTAAGTTCATACAGCTAAGTACACCTCTTGTTCTTCTCGCCGTGTTCCTCCTCCTCCGATCTTCTCAGCGAACTGCAGGCAGTTTAATCCAACACCAGGGTGTTTCTCTGCTCTACAAGTCTGAGGCATGTTGCTCTAACCGGGGTTGTTAAAACCACCACACTGCTGTTAAGAACACATTCCCCAGAGGGCTTGCAGAGGTTTTAAACTTAAAGCAAAACAGAACACTTTAAGTCTTATTTAATGGAAGGTCAATATTAGTTTCAAGTGTTCACTGTGTCCTTCAATATTGCACATTGACAAATGTAATTGTGCCAATGCAGAAGAAATGATGCAGTGTTTTCACGTGGATTCCTGATCCTGAAGGGTTGATTGTAACTATCGGTAAAAAAATCCTTATTAATGTTGTTCGTGACTCTCAAAACATTAACCTGCATTTCTTTTAATTCATTTATTTCTGTGGAATTTGGAGATGAATCAGCTTTTAATGATCTCTCTGATAACGCTAAACATCCTCTTAGATTTCAGTTTTTAAGCTGACTATAAGCTAACAGTGTAAACATAGACCAATGTTAATCAGCAACTATAGGATGGACTACATTATTTTTAGGTGTCGGCATTTACACTTTAAGGGGCTTAAGTAACTATATCTACATTTCTTCAACAAGCTTGTCTTTAGTGTTAAGTTAAGTCACTTAAAACTAAAAGATAACTTGAAAGATAACACACATTTGTTGATTTTAATCATAATTCTCACATGAATCCTTTTGGCTTTCATGAACCATCTGACTTTATTTATGGTCCTGGTATAAATTACATCTTTGTCACTTTAAATGAAATATCTCAACACTTATTTAGGCCAGAACTTAGTTGCCCCCCCTTGCCTTACAACCACATTGTCCAAAAATGTAATAATTGATCAGTCTTTGAACATCAAAATAACACAGAATCTCTAGAAAACCACTAGATTATTCTGTCTGTCCCGGAATAAGAGTCCGTTTCTTTTCGCGTGATGGCTTATAGTTTCACGAGCATGTTCAAAAATGACCAGCCAGTGTCTCCTCTTGTTTACAGTGGGATTCTCCAGCTCAGACTCGAGGCAAAGAGGATCGGCTTATCCCTGTGTTTATGCTGCCTGTTTCCTGTGTGGCTGTTTGGGAGCCAGCGAGGGAAGAGACGTCGCAGTGAAAGACCAATCAAACATAAACACTGAACAATGAATGGTAGACTTTGCTCCAAAGACAAAGTCTTACGGTATCTTTACTTGTGCCACCCAAGGACGGCTAATTGTGACACAATGCCAAGTTTGATAAACTGTTCTGTACGAATATATGCACGGGATGAATCATAACCTCAGCAATGCTTCTCCCAGACTTTTATCTAAATGAGCTCTGCCCTTTCCGGTTGAATTATAGTCATTAAGAAATGTCATGATTGCCTTTACAAGCATATCTTGGAGTGAAAGTGACTTTCATGACACAGCTCCTTGACTCTCTAGGGTAACTACACAAAGTTCTGTGTTTACATTAACTAATAGGTCCCATGATGTTTGCAGACCAGATAGGGCTGAGCAGGGACCAGCAGGCACACCGGTCCGCCTTGGGTGAATCAATATCAGTTTTTGATTGGCAGATATAAAGCAAACCTCAGTACACTATCAAAGCACCATCTCCCCTTTGAAACGGCTTGCTTTTCTTATCACAATAAAGATCTCGCGTCTGCCTTTCACAACTGAACCACATCTCCCGGGTGGTCTCCCAGGCTTAGCTGCGTAATACCAGTGCCTTGCTTTTCCAAGACTATGTGGAATACAGTGGGAATGCCTCATTTCAACCAGATTGGAATCACCTCATAACCCTGATGGGACTGATAAGGCAAGCTGGGGTAAGACTTGGTTTCTTAAACTCAAGAACAAGAAATGGATAAAGTGATCCCTTTGCGTTTTGTTCCATGCCCATATCCGACGTTTGTGGTGGTTATGTGACTCCAGACCTACAGAGACCACAAAGTGGAGAAACACAAGGGGTGTGCACAAACAGCCAGTCTTCCCGTCAACATATCTACTGCCTCTGCCGTCTCTGACCTGGACCTGGACCTGCTCTCCTTTTGGGAGTGGAGGATCAAGAAGAAGGTTTGGTCTCTTCTTGTCTACCCCATTTCCTGCCTTCAACACAAGCTCTAATTGGAAATTTGGGTGGCCTTGTTTATTTACATGGTTGAAATGTGGCGAGGTTGTATTTATATTTTCATGGCGCGTTCTCAGCAGTACTGCATTACAAAGCCGTCCCCTGAGATCACTGTGGGAGAGGGAGAGGAGTGCAGGGTTGTAGAGTAGGCCATGTAGCGGCGGAATATGTATGCAGTTTATGTGTGCATGTAGGAGGGAAGAACGACGGGGGTTGTACGAGGTCTAATTTGTAGCAAATGATGCTACTGTAAAAACTTCTCTTGGTGGTGTCTTTATTATTTTGACGAGGTTTCTTTTGTCTTTTATCACAAACCACATTAGCAGTTTCTATTTGTCCAAGGACTTTTCAAATGGACAAAATGAACACAAAAAAAATTGATTGATTGAATGTGTTAGATTAAAATTATATAAAAGAAAGAAAGAAAGAAAGAAAGAAAGAAAGAAAGAAAGAAAAGTCAATGCCAACATTTTTGTTTGCACAGAATATGCATAAAGACTATGAAATTCAATTTCTTGCTAAATGTGACGTGAAGGAAGTGTTCCAGATTGTAACCCATTACTGTTAAGCTCCCGAACACAGCCGTGAAACGGCGCAGTAATTGCTGCATACATGGCTTCAGTTTCAGAAACTACATACTAGGCTAAGACCCTCTAATCTAAAGGTCTCTCAGGTCCCATAAGCATACGAGGACAAAAATCTTTCCCTAGCTGTGTCAGTCTGGTGGCACTGTGTGTTTATGTTTCAGAGCAGTTCTGCTGAGTGGTGGAAGGCACAGCTTTCAGCTCAATCCATGGCTACAGAGTGTCTGGACCTGGCTTTGAATAAAGTAAACACGCGAACACACATTCACATATGTACTCACGAGGCTCTACCGTCCTCCTCCCTGCCCGTCAGCTGGAGACCACACACCCAGACCACACAGAGTCTGAGAACAACCCGGCTCACTCTCACGCAATAAGGCCTATACGAGTTGTCCCTCCGACCAGGTCGTGTCACTTAAAACACAACACAAAAGAAAGTGTCTTTTCAAGACAGACAGGAATCCTTAAAACTCTGTCTTTTGATGGGAAATGGTCTGCAGAGGATCTTGATAGTGTTATTTCATAATGTTTATGAGTCCAGTTCATTTGAAGAAATGCTGTTTTACAAGTTGGCTGGTGCGGTTACATCTGCGTGGTTCAGTATTTGTCATATAGATGTAGTAAAACTATCATATTCCTTGGATATTATGAATCAGAAGGCCTCACGGATTCCTTGTTGCCATCGTCCAATCCATCCATGTCAGAGTGCAACCTTTGCGGTTTATAATTCAACTTGATCCAGATCTGAATGCTGCACAGCCAGCCGATGAGACACCACTCCCTGCTGGCTGTCTTCTTTACTGCAGCTGTGTCAATCCACAGTCATTTGTCTTTAAGTTATACAAGAAAATGTATGTTTTCTCCAAATTTGTGATATTTTAGAGTAACCTTTATCTCCCAAAGAAGCTGGCAGCCAAACTAAATAAACAGTAGAGCACAGGCGCTGCATCAGACCCAGATGATTCACCATATTGTTCTGCTTATCAGGTTTTATCTGTCTGAAGCCATCTGATGGCTGTCTTCCATTACCTTGCTGCTCCTTATCCGACAACTGTTATTGCTTTCCTGCCATCGTAATGTATTAGGTCAAGAGTATTATTATCTGAAGACGGTTGAGTAAACAGATACATCTGAAAACAATTCATTCTGATTAATTGTGCTGATAAAGATTTTATTTTTTGGTAATGAGAGTATTTTTTCCGTACTGCTTCCTGTACGTCATTCCCAGAGAATCGGTTTCACTGTTATAGCAGGATATAATCATTTTAATCATACAATGACAAACTATGTGGATAATGTAGAATAAATAATGTGCAGACAGATGGCCCGGTGTTGTTTTTTAATGCTAAATAATGTTAAAACTATCGTGTTTCCTTTTATTGTATGTAAATAATTATTGCAGTTCTGTTCTGTGTCTCTCTTTTGGACTGATCTCTCTTTGTTGGTTTCTTTTTCCGTCATTACAGACCCCCCACAGTTGAGGCAGATGGGCACGTCCTCTGAGCTGGTTCTGCTGAAGATGTTTTTCTTCCTGGTTACAAGGTACTCAAGGTGGGGAACTGCACTGAAATAAAATAAAAAATAGTAAAAAGCAGTCTGTTGGGTTCCTTAGCTAGGCGGTTTTATTTTGGAATTATATGAATTTTGGACCTTAATTGGATTTTTCCTGAATTATGATGTATTGGGATGTATTGATTGGACTGTATCCAATTTTGTGTGCTTGCTTGTTGTGTATTGTTGTGTAAAGTGCATTGAGATTAGTTTGTTGTGAATTTCAGCGTACACTACAATCGAAGTAAAGTGGATTGAAACATTTGTGAACAAAACAGACACCTTAAGTCGCCCAACTGCTGAACTTAAAATACAGCACTGATTTAATTTGCAATGTTTCTTCCCCCCTTGAGCAATTTATTTCCCTTTTCCCCGATGTCTTGTGTTGGAGCCTTTAATCCCCCCGTTTTGTTTGTTTGTTTGGTTTGCTTTGTTTTTTAGGCCACAGTAAGAACAGCCTACACTAACCAGCAGATGTCAGCAAACCACTAAGACTTCATCCTGACCCAACCTTAAAATCTTCTTATTTGAGAGCCTTGATGCATATTTACCTAATGATAAATAAACCAGTCAACATAATAAGCCTGCTTTTTTTTTTAATACCGAATGTCCCTCAAAACTGAAAGAGCAGAAGAACAAATGTGAATGCTCCCATGGCAACAGTGAAATGTGAGTTGTATTCTTGAGACATTTTTATTTATTTCTAATGGTATTTGTTTTACTTTCTTGCTTTGCTTTTATGTATCAACTTTAAAATCCAGCAGTGATTTGCTGTAACACTTGGGACAGTTTATGTCACTTCAATATTAATAATTAACTTTCATCACAATAACGTCTATGGAATTGATCCCAGTCCTTGTGTAAAGACAGAACCAGCAGAGCTGCCTTCTTTGGGCAAAGATGATGTGAGGTTGGTTTCATTTTTGCTGAAAACTTATTTTTTAACCCCGAAACAGAGGTGTCAGGTGAAGAAACTCTCTCCTCCAGAGCTTCATGTGAAGAGCACCAGACAAGTTCACTTATAGTAACGGCGCTTAGAAGCGGAAAAACTGAAGCCTGACTACAAATGATGTGGCTTCCTGCTGAGGGGGGAAACACCATGGCAAATGTGTGAATGTGTTTTTCTTTTCTTTTTTTTTTTGCCTTTTCTTAGCAAAGATGTCTTTCATTCTTGCTCCTTTCTTCACATGGAGAACTCAGAGATGAAACAAGCACAGTGTATATATGTGGTTTCAGATAAGTTTATTTTCAAACAAATCTCAAAATCCATTTTTATATTTAAAAATATTTTCTTTCAAATGCAATGGTCCTTGGAATAGTTCACAAGGGCAATATTGATTCTGTGATTTCCTCTAAAGTTTACCCTTTACTGTAACTGTAAACAGTGATGTGAGTGTCTGAGTCACAGATGTAGGTGGGGAAGTCACTTGGCTTATCCTGAGTCCAGAAATGTCAATTCCTGATAACAGTAATATAAAAACTGTGAAGGCACCCACGCACACGCAAGCATGTTGTCCATTACCACACACACACACACACACACACACACACACACACACACACACACACACACACACACACACACACACACACACACACACTCAAGTACATATTGTTGACGAAAAACAGGACATTGTACATCAGGTGTCATGATTTTTGAGTCAAATGTCTCATCTATAAAGTTGAGGGAAATAAAATTTCACCCATCATAGATTCAGGGGGCTTAACAACAACATTTTAGGGGTCTAAAGAGATTTATCATTCAAAAAAAAAAAAATATGAAAAAAAAAAACATTCCAGTCTGTGATTTTGGTCAGACTATGTGAAAGTGATGTGGTTTAAGTGTTAGGGAAGTAAATGCAGAGATCGAAACTTAGGACCACAGAAAAAAAAAAAAAAAATCTCTCCTACAAACTATTTTCATAAAAGAAAGGAAGTTTTTGAAAATTGGTTTGAACTTTTATATAATATTTTTCAGTGTCTTCGCTGATTAACTGCTTAGAGTTTAGAAAATATTGAAAAATCTAGAATTTTATACCAGTCACATGCATGATATTAAAAAAAAAAAAGTATAAATAAGTAAATAAATAAAAGCTGAAAGAGAGGCCAAGAAAGGCCAAAGCCTTGATTGATTATACGAGAAAGACATTTTAGAAAATTCTACCACCAGCATGTTGACTGGTGAAGGTGAAGGTGTCAGGATTAGGTATAAAAGTAAACTACTACTACTACGGTCATTTAGCAAGAAATCTCATAGGAGGGTCCAGCATGGATAAGTGCTGGTCAGAGTGCCGTGAGTCCAGTTAGACACAGGTGCTGTCATGCTTGTGCTGGATGTATTTCATTTTTAATCTTTCCAAGCAGTTATGAGTCATGGCTCTTTACTTTGTGTCATAAATGGTCAGCGGATCGCCAGTAAGTACAGAAAGTGTACCTTTCAAAGCAAAGTAGCAAATAAATTGGATATTTTAAAATCTCAAATATATCTCAGTTATCATATTACCAGTTTTTTTTTGCTTGTGTTGTTTTTTTTTTCATTATAATCATATGCAATGACAATAAAGGCTTTAGTTACTTACTTAATCTTCATTAAGTAATGAATGAACCCTTCACAGCAGGCTATGTTCCAAATGGCATACTTTCCCGAGTATACTAAAACGAGCTTCCTACCACTTCCACTATGTCAACACGTTGGTGACCACTGGGTGCACTAAGTGATCATACATTTTGAGTACACCATCCAGATACTTGCAGTGTACTACACAACAACAGCATTGTCAAAATTAACCCACTTATCCACTCATTGTAAACAAATTGTATGTATACATGCACAACTGGGATATGGGACACAGTCGCTGATCTTCCAGCTCTCAGACAGCACTATCCATCAAGGTGATTTTCTCAGGATATCCACGGTTATTTTAACAAGACAAACATCATTTTGCATGATATATAATAGCAAAGATCCATAGACACAAAGTGTGTGCACCCACCTGCCTACCTTTTAAAAATGTGTATTAGGAAAAGGAACAAGAACTATAGCAGCTGAAATTAAGTAATCGGCAACAAAACAGCAACAATTGGTACCGCCAGTTCACTAAAAGATTAAGGCATGGCTGTACGATTCCAGTCCTCGGGGGCCGCTGTCCTGCATGTTGTAGAAGTTTCTTTGCTTCACTTCACCTGATTCAAATGAAGGGGTAAGTAACAGACTTGTGCAGACCTTGATGATAAGCTGATGATGATCCATTCAACTGAAACAGGTGTAGTGATGCATGGAAACTTCTAAAACATGCAAGACAGCAGCCCTGCAGGACTGGAAATGGACAACCCTGGATTAAGAAGTTATGGTAAAAGAAAGTGTAATTTAACACAAAGGTAAACATGCCTCTCCTAACTACTTTGAGCATGTTGCTGGTATCAAATTCTAGATTTATTTATGTTTTATGCTTTTTTTCTGTTAAATTCACAAGTGAATAAAAAAGTTGAATTTCCTTCTTTTTTTTCGTGAAAATTGAGTTTGTACTTCAACCCAATATTTTAAGACTCTGACAACATGAGGTATAAAAGTAATGTACATTTCTTGCACAGTATTTCTTATGATCAGAAATGTCTGATGTAGCGCTAAGCGGAAGTCTGCATAGCTCCTAGTGGACACGTAGCTGTTGCTTCCTGTAAGTAAGAGCCTGAACATTAAGTACCTCTCACACGGTAACCAGTGAACTTCTGCTAGTCTGACCCTACACATTGACCACAAAGGTAGTTTTCCTTCCCAATTGTGAGGTTTCAGGTCAAGAAGAACAGGTATCATTTCCCTGTTAGTTACAGGATGACTTTCATTTTCCATGATGTGGCTCAGCCCACTTACTGTGGGTCCAGGCTCGGCACAGCAAGTATAGCCCTTGAACATCAGATTGCTCTGTACTGTACGCCAGTGTTGTTTGCACTTTTACGTGAGCGAGAAACACACGTTCCCAAGTTGCGGACGCAAATCACAAGTTTCCTGTCAACAAACCTCAATCAAGTTGGGCTTTCAAATTAGATTGCATGTTCGGTTTTCCTTTAAGTAACTTATTAAAGACTTGAAAAAGTTAAACATAAGCAGTATTTTGCAAAAAGAAACAGAAAAAGACCACAGTAGTAATCAAAGTAATCAAAGAATGAAAGAAAATTCTACTCTGATATTGAGCTATTGACAGCTTGCTGTGGTTTGACCTTGCTGGGCACTAGTGCTCCACTGCTCTTTCTTTAAAAATACACATCCAGAAAGAGTGAAAAAAAGAGAAGAATATAAAAAAACTGTTCACTGGTCACTTGTTCATTTTAGTTTTTTTTCTGTTGTTTTAGTATGTATTCATTTAAGATAATACAGTTTGAAAATGACAAAATGAGCTGCTTTGGAAGGAAGAAACATGTGACTGCGTTTAACGCTTCTTAACAAGAATCACAAGGTCAACATATACCTGTGAATAACAAGTCTCATTCAAAGTGTCTTATCTTTTCTACATACGTATCAGTGTTCGTCTTAGGGGCCATTCTTCCTGTGCACCTGTGCTAGTACTTCCTGTCTAAGTTTGCTCTCCACTCCCCTCATCACCCCCACCCTCAAACCGCATCCTTCGCACTGTCACAATAATATTTGTAAAGGAGAGGAAAAAAAGAAAAAGAGAAAAAAAATTCACTCCGGCTTCAGAGATACAACATTACATAGCATCGGTGCAGAAAGGTGTGCAAGTAGAAATGACAGGGTCTTCCCCATCTCCACCCCTCACAACTACCACTTCCAGCACACCAGACTACATTCACAGGGCAAGAGAAAAACTCACAGCTTTAGATTCACACTCACACCCTTCTGCTTTTGTGTGTGTGTGTGTGTGTGTGTGTGTGTGTGTGTGTGTGTGTGTGTGTGTGTGTGTGTGTGTGTGTGTGTGTGTGTGTGTGTGTGTGTGTGTGTGTGTGTGTGTGTGTGTGTGTGTGTGTGTGTGCTTATTAATCCTGAATATGCTGAAGAGGTCTCTGGGAAGCATAGTCCAAAGCTGGAGAGATGTTCTGTTCCTGGATGTGTTCGTAGGCCCGCAGGTAGTGAGCAGTGTTTTGCTGGTAATAGTACACCAGCTTCCTGGCAAACACGGGCTCCACCTAAAATGAAATTATGTTCCTATATGAAATATGTACATTATTTTTTCCCATCGTGCCCCACAAAGATAGAAAGCATAGCCTAAACATGCAAAAAAGCATTTAGATTACCTGAAAGACTGTATAAAGACGTATGTGGTAAGAAAGAATAAAAATTGCCTTAAACATTGCACATATCTCTGTATTATATTAACATCTATCATTATTAAGCTTAACAAAGTAAAGATTTTGGTATATTCATTTCTCATATCAAGTATTAAACTGTTGTATTTACCGCGCAGGAATCGACTTTGGCTCTTATTTAATGTATGGAATAATTATCTATACAATCAGCATGACATTTCAAAACATTTAATCAATTTCAAATAGATACATAAAATGGGGAGGGACATAAATCAATAAAATTAAGCTTCATTTTGAACTATTGCTAGTTCAAGTCATAAAGCATTCATGCTTTAGAATTGTATGTACTTAAGTTTTCATTTATTTGCATGGGTGTCATTCTTTTATGACTTTTATATTTCAAAGAGAGATTTTCTTTTTAAATTAAGCACACTCTATAGCTCTGATTCACTCCAAAGTAATCTCACACCACTCTACACAGAAGCCACTAAACTATTATAAAGTTAAATATAAAATCTAATCAATTCCAAATTATATTGAAACTCAGTCTAATTCATTGTAATTCATAATCCAAACCATAACAGGTTTCATGTCCAATTCATTCCATGTGGGTCCAAAACCGAAATTGCATTAAAGGCCAATTCCAAGAAGGAAGCAACGGTGGGAAGATATCAAGTGTTTGCCAAAAGTCAGCAAATAGCTAGATATGCAGTAAATGTGTTTCACATTGCCACAACTGGATTTCAGAAAGATGTAAAGTGCAACGGCTGTCTAATGTATTTCTTTATTTCAGCTTCTTGCTATGTGATGGCATTGTTGTTCAGCGTTTCATGGCACCCATCAATAGATTGACATCAAGATGTAAAGATTCAATACAGTTGATTCAGCCACAAATGCTTAAGAGGAGATACGAAGGATGGTTGGAGACATCAGACCACCGACTCCATTGCTAAAGAATTAAATTTGAGACCTATTTTATACCAAGTTCTTTGACTTTTTGTACTCCACTCACCAATTCTTAACTGTTATAAATGCACTTTAGGGTTTGGAATAAATATACTGTACATGGTAATGCTTTAAATATTACAAAATAAGTATTAAGTAGTTATACTGGAAACCAATAATTATTTCCTACTAGACGCAGAAACCAAGTCAAATACATAAAAATGTTTTGAATGCATTTAAAAACACTGCAGTGATTGACCAGATAAAGTTTTAGTGAATGGGTACCTGAGCTGTGATCATCTTCCTTTGGCGTTGTGGGTCGGGATACTCATCCCCAAAACATAGCACTACCTGGTATCGTGGTGGATGACGGCCGTTCTGTGCATAATCTTGCAGAGCTGCGAGATGAAGAGTAAAATGAGGATATACATCATTGGATTCCATTATGTGTGAGACAAAAATGCTTAGGCATGTCATTTTGAACATGCACGGTGATGATCTCTGGTTATGGTGGCTTTTCTGGAAACTACTGAAGAAGATGATGGAAACTGGGCAAAATGAAATGCTACAGATAATACTTTGTTGTCATGTACTGTGGTGGACCACAGGAGGTGGGTGGGGACTCCACGTGTTTTGCCCATCCATACTAAGAAAATGAGGGCCTTCTCTGTGCCTCAGCTCTGAGACAGAGGTACTTACCCTGATAAAGCACATGCAGGCTCTCCTTAATCATTATCCTGACTATCATCACTACCATTATTAATATCACCAAAGCCATGGACATGCTGACTGAAATAGCATTAGTGCAAAACATAGAATAAACTAAAGAAAAATGACTAGTATTACCTTGAAAACTGCAGTAATTACAAAATTACCCCCCAACATCTGTGTTTTGTGAAGCACATTTACATGGGATAGCGAAGTCTGTTTTACTATAATTTACAGACATAAATCCCTAAATGTATCATTAAGGCCTTGCATTTTCTTAAACAATTACTATTCAATTAACACAAACATCGAACATTGAATTAAAAGTGTCTGATCACAGTCTTCATCTCCACTTCAGCAAAAAACACATCTCATTTGGACAATTGAAAATACCCTGAAAATTACATATTGGCCTATGTGCTCAATATATAATATATACATATTCAGTTTTGTTATATCAGTTAAGTTATATTTAAGCAGAGAAAGAAGTAGAAAAAGTAATGAGAGGAAACGTTTTAAAACAAGACTCCCACCCAGAGAATCACTGGATTTATGGGATGTGCATTCACATGTGATTGAAATGATCAGTTGGTAACTGAAATGGCACATTTGCACTGGATTACAGTAATATCACAGATGTCCAATTATTACAAATTACGGCAGGTTCCCAGGTAATACCAATCCCATGCAAACAGGGTAACAGACACATCTTTGTTTCATTGGATCACAAATCAGGAGAAACTGTCTGTCTTCTGAGAGTTATTCAATTTTATTTACTAAAAATAATGGTGGATTGGTTATGTAACTCATTTTGGAGTTGCATAGGGGTATATTTATTTATTTTTTGTTTATTTTATTTCGTGTTTTTTTTTATCCAAAGGGGCTCCACCCAGACTCCTAATTACATACAGTGACACTTTCTTTGACAATGCCTTATATAAACAAATCAGACAAAGACTGACACAGGGATGTCAGTCTTTGTCATAACCTGCACTACAGTTGTATATTACTGCTTACCAACAAGGAATTGATGAGTGTCAAACAGTTTGCATGGCTGGTCCTTCTCCAGTTTGTTGGGTTTATCCATAAATGGAGCCAACGGTCCTTCCCAGTATACTCGTCCCTGACACAGGCGATTAGCATAGAGCCCGTCGGATGTCATCCACAGAAGCACACCTTTCTCCAGTATGTTAGGAAGCATCTCGGCACCCTGCCTCTGAGACTCGGGGTACGGGAATGGAAAAAGAACTATTTCTGCACCGCCGTGAAACTTCTCCTCTGGACAAGGGGAAGAAGAGGAGGAAGAGGATGGAGAAGATGTAGAGGAGGAGGTGATCCGGCAACCTTCTGGGCTGGTGATAGTAACTTCCTTCACCAATGATTCTCTATAGTACAGGGACACATGCAGGCTGAGATCTGGAGGAAAGATACAAGCTTTTAATACATGTCCAATTCACAGTTTGATCAGAATTCAAACAGAAAATCTTTTTCGATGAGCGGCTGTTCTGGATTTCAGAATAAGGAAATTGATTTTATATGGTGCTTGCAGGTTCTTATCAGTGAATGCAAGTACATTCAGAATAGTAAACATCTACAAGAACCCTGCAAAAGTTTGTGCGACTGTTAATCTTTGTGTGTCCATATTATTGTGTCAGAAACAGTTCTTCACCTGTTGTGGGACTGTTGTGCTCCATCGCGTACATAGGTGGCTGAGACTCTGAAAAGTAGGTGTGGAACGCGAGCTGAAAACCTGCAGTGAGAAAGCGGATTTAGAGTAGTGAATATGAAAGCACAAAAAGATGAAGAACCAGTGTAACACGTTGTAGGCATGTGAAAGTAAGTGAGAAAAAACAGATGTAAAGAATATGTGACATATTTTCACAGACACGGCCTTTGCAACCAAAATCTTTTTTTCACATGAGCAGATTAAATTTGTATATTAAAATACATAATGCACAACTCTGTTTTGCATTTTTGCTTAAGATAAAACTTCAAAGCTCCTACGTACATTTTAATGACTATTGGCACTTTAAATTACATAAAAAACATATATAAATGTTGCAAATGTCTCAATAAATAGTTTAAGGAAATGGCAGCACGTGATGTAACGTGTAATGTCATCAGCCCTTGCTTTCAAACAACTGAGAAGTAAAGACTATCAAAATGGAATGCTCTGCTGGAACAGTCTGCATCCTAGCATTTCCAAGGATGTTACTTTAATACTTTGATACTCCACATGACAACATCACTCTCATATGACAGCAGTTCTCACCAACAGAACAGAAACAGGTCATGCAAAAACTAAAGGCTCAAAAACTAGGACAAAAGTCTGAGGGGTTCAACTGGTCGCTAAACAGTCCACATAATAGTCTAATACGACATTGATAGTATTTGTGGGACACAAGTCCAGTCCACTACGGCCTTATACCACAGTCCATAGAGTCCAAGGATCTATTGTTGTTATTCTAGTACCAGACTCTCCTGGAGATCCTCTCAAGTTTTTTTTCTATGCCCTGATTGGTCAGACCTCTTTTAGCATCAAAAGGGTAAATCTTTTAATATTACAAGCATGTTATGGCTGGTCACTGTAAATGAATTACAGAACTATTTCTAATTTGTTTAAATAGTGTTCTCTAGCCTGATGTTGCTACTGACAAAAGGACCCACAAGATGGCACAGTTAGCTATGTGTGCTTAAAAGACAACGTCAAGGTTAATCAATACAGAGAAGAAAGCTACCTTTAATGGGTTATGTGGTTAGATACATATTCTATTCATGTATTAATGACTCTTGATACAGATATAAAACTTTTGAAATCTGACTAAAATCTAAAACTCGACACCATCAAGTTTAAATGGCTGTATGTTACCATTTTCTGTGTGCGACCCAGGCCAAGCCCGACTGATTGACGGTGGGTAGGGGCCCTGGCCGTACTGCAGCTCTGCATGAGCCCCATGATGATGAGTATTGGGATGATGTGGCTGTTCAGTTGATGCATGGTAATCCCTCCAGTCCCTCCTCTCCTGAGAAACAACAAAGCTAGGTACCTGAGGAAGGAGCCAGCGGCGATCAATAACTGAAGATACAGGTATTTATGTGGAGTGTGATTAGTTTATATGATACAGCACCAAACAAAATCTGCTGACCTGATTGAGGACCGATGCAAACGGAGGAATATAGCCAAGGCTATTTACATGCGATGCTGTCTCCTCAATACTGCTCATTTTCATTCCTATAAATGTCCAAAAGCAGAAATACATGTGACATATACAGTACATTGTCCACAATGCTTGCAATGCATTCTTAAAGGGGACCTATTATGAAAAGCATGTTTTTTCTTGCTTTAACATATATAAAGTGGTCTCCACTCAGCCTGCCAACTCAGAGAAGGAGGAAAGCAACCAAATTCTGCCGTGTCTGTACAGCCGCCCGGATGAGCCATCCAGTGTGATGTGGATCTACGAGCCGTTCAGATTCTGCTCCCTTTCGTTACGTAACGAAAGTGCGATTTACATAGGTTGGCCTCCGATGCGTGAAACCACACCCACAACTAACTCCACCGGCTGGAGCTTCCGCCATTTTTTCGTAGCGGTGTATCGCGTCATTCAGGCAGCCAATCAGCACAGAGCCTCATTGTCATAGCCCCGCCCATTCAGAATCCCGCATAGATAATGAGGTTAGAGAATGGGAAGATAAAGACATGGCTCAGAGGCTGAATTTCTAATTTATTTAGCAAAAAACAATCAAAAGCTTGTTTTTAAAACATTCAAGGCCTGTTTAAAATAGGTATTAGATGCCATAATAGGTCCCCTTTAAGAAAAGATTTTCCCAGATGAAGAAACGTCTTAAAATATCATTATTTAGAGCTTTATTTCATTTTGCAGATTAAGAGAAATATTGTGCATATATGATGCAATGTTAAATTGTGTTATATTGTGAACATGGTTAAAATATGCATGGTGCACTTGTTAAGCTGTGGTATTTTCAGAGATGATTTGCAGAGTAAGTTCAAGAGGCTACTGAATATACACCTCAATCGTGCTAATTTGAGAACCAAGTGTCAAGACAGCAAGAACTGCTCTGATGCGACCAAAACTGTTATATGATGGCAAAGACTTAGTTATGCAAGGCTGAGGTCGTCTGGTTGTGTTATGTGCACCCTGAGCTTAGTAACCGAAGCCCTCTAAAAAAAGATCTAGGGCCTTTTTGGTTCATGCTTTGGCTTCCTTTGTGCTTCCTGCCTCACAATCAACAGCAGTGGTGCAAATGCATGTTAAAAATCACCAACAGACTATTAACAGTCTCTCTGTCTAATGCAGCATGTGTGTAAGTTGCTGTAACAGTAAAGCTTAGTAGCAGACATTACTAAACCCAATCACAAATCTTTTTACTCATAACATTGTCACCCATCATGCATGCGTGACTAAATGTCCATCAATTAATTACTGCAGCCACTTTAACCTGTTGAAGTTTCTGGGAGGCTGGACCTTGTCTCACATGGCACTAGATGAGAAGATGACTAAACACAGTTTATAAGTTAAACAGCTTCACTGCATTTCACTTTGAGAACATGTAATACTCACCTCTTTTTGCTCCCTCTGGAATGATTCTGTAAACTTTGTACGGGTCTGAAATATCCAGTTGGCTTCGCTCCACTATTTCATCAAAGTCATTGCTTTTATTGAGGGCACACCGTAGTCTGGTTTTCCATGTGGGGGGGTCTGGTTTGTCAACACCTTCCTTATATTTACCCTTAAACAATGCCCACGCCTGTAATGATAATATTATAGATATTGACTCAACAGACTTTTTAAGGAAACATTTTAAGATGAAACCAGCACTCGTATTAATTGATTCAATATTTAATGGGAGGATCGTGTTCGTCATAGGGTTTGGGGGCACTGTGAGGAGAGAGCAGGTATAGGTTCTGACCTTGAAGAGTGCAGCATCCTCCTCTCTGTTGTAATCTTGCTTTCCTGCATGTTTCCATGGGATCCTAAAGATAGTTCTCTCATCGTTTTCCCACACCAGACCAGAATAATTCTTGCTGTCGATCTGGTCGATCAACCATTGTCTGAGTTTTCCATTGCCGCAACTGCCTGTCAGGCCAATGTCCTCATCATGACTCATCTGTGCGTGATAAAATGTCATCAAAAACTTTAGATTTTTACACTAGCACATTGTCTTACAATATAAATTCATTAATATGAGAGGAATTTAAAAAACAAATGTTGGTGAATTGCTTAAGAGACCAGGGTCACCTTTGGACATCTCAAACCATCCAGTTAATTTTGCTGTCCAACTTATAGAAAGGAAATAACCACGAGGATTGATTAGTAACTTCAGTTTATAAAAGGTATCTGCTGTTTAACCTAGCATTCACTTTCATTATCCCCATTTATAAAGCTATAGCTTTAACACTTTTATTGATACTCGTTTACAGTATAAAGATGAAAGCATGGAGGCTGACGTGAGTCATGTTCATCATCACGTTTAGCGGTATTTCTGTCAGTGAAAATAAATATGACTAATTTGAGGCACAAAAACAGCTAAAGTTTAATTATAACAACTGCAGGTTTGAAAATGAGTTCATAAGATACAGCAAAATATTGTCTGATAACAAACTCAAGAGAGGCTTCTAAATTCAGTTTACTAAGCCAAATAATTGTAGTCCTTTTAGTTATGTACTTATTATTTTATTTTAATAAAAGTTCTAATAAACTCTTGAATTTGAATAGATGGATTTATTATTTAAACAGAGCTGCTGCTGCTTACCTTTAAATAAGTTGCGTCCACCGCTGAAATCTGTTTGGAGTCTTTCGGGTTCCTATTTCTTAAAGGCTCGCCGCATCTTGCTGCTGGAGGGAGGAGCCTTTCGGCCTGAAGCCTCATTTATGGTTCCGCGTTAAATCGACGCAGAGCCCAGGCGTAGGATACGTACCCTACGCAGTAGGCTCTGCGTCGATTTAACGCGGAACCATAACTCCGTCTTGAGAAGTTCCAGAGGAGATGCGCAGCGATGGGTTCGTTCGTTTCTCTCAAACTTCGCGCCCACGCTGCGCCGCGCTGCGCTGCCGTGGGGAATCCCTCTAGTGACACCCCGAGCACAGGTCCACACGGAGTGGAACAATTACCTGCACTCTCACAAAAATATCCTGCAACCTGTTCATTTCTCACCGCTTGCAGGTGTGACTTATTTTCCACTGACAAACCCCCCTCGCTGGAAACATTTGACGTCTTAAACCTTCAACAACAAAAAGTTGTTATTGAGCCTGACTGAAATTGTGAATAACGACTATAATTAATGGCATAAAAACACGTGCCTTGAAATCAAAATGCACTTTATTTTAAGAGGTTTAAAGTAACACTGACCTCCAGTGGTTGTCCTTGAACATACCATGTTTTAAAGCGTGTACATCTCTCAACACACAAACCTATCATTGTGGAATTAAGGAGTTTATTTTATTGTTTAAGAGTCTAAAGGCAATAGAAGCAAAAGACTGATAAAACAGTGTGTTCTTAGTGTTTTTGATGCCACCATGCATGACCTTCCTTTGCACATGAGACAAACAGGAAGAGAACCAGGAAACGGCGCAGTAAGCAGATACAGAATAAAGTCAACTCCAGCATGACAGCCCACCGACTGTAAACCTGAAAAGGCACTTAGGTTCACACCATTTATTCACATATATTAAATCATAAAGACACAGTGAAAAACGAAATAACTTAAAAAAAAAAATCTGTGTAAGGATTTAACAACATGCTAAAAAAAATGTGTTTTGTACTATACATCATATTTAACTTTTTCAACAACACATTTCTATTATTGGTCAGTGTGCAACAAACATTCAGACAGCAGTCCACTTCTGATAGCCTTAAACTTCCACAGAGGTCCAAAATACGTCAGCGCCTCAGAAACGTTGATCAACAGCTCCGTGCTGGGCAGAGTCGGGATTTTCTGGCTCTCCTACATTGACTTTGGACGCCCTGGCAAGCAAGTCACGTATGTCGGCCTCATCATTGAAGGGGTTTTCCTTGTATTCCTTGCGAAGCCATTCCCTGAACTTGAAGAGAAAGACAATCAATATCTTTTGATGGATATTTTAAAAACAGCAAGTACAATTGATACTCTGATATAAATTTACTGTGTAATGCAGTGCTATATATTTAAGTTCTCTAATGCTCTATTTCCTTGGGCTGACCTGTCCAGCATGGGCCGCCTCAAACTCCTGGAGCTGCCGCTGGAAGCCCAGGTTGGGGCAGGCACAGGGCCGGGCCGCCCTGACGGCAGCCAGCGCCTCCTGCCAGCCGAGCCCAGTCACCGTCATGATGTAAGCGACCACCAGGGTGACACTACGGGACACTCCTGCTAAACTGTACACAAAGATGAGGAGATATTATGATCCAAAATATTAAAACACATGTATTTATGTTTAAATCAAACCCCTTACAATACAGTATTCAATATTTTCCACCAAAAGCTACAATTTCAAGCTTTCCATTTTCATTTTTTGTTGATTTTTGACAGGACTTTGTTAAAACTAAAGTCCCACGTCTTGAAAAGTCAGGATGTGGGAAGTCTATTAAGACCAAACTGTGCATTTTACTGCTTTAAATTGTTGAGAACAAAAATGTAGTGTTGATGACTGATTTGGACTGGGTTAAGTGGACAGGCTGGATCAATCAAAGAAGACATACAGTAAAATATTAGTTGATAAGACTAGATGGAGCCCCTGAGCCCTCATTGTGATTATTAATGCAGCCTTGGAATCTTTCTTTTTTAGCATTACTGTTCTTTTTACCTTAAAAAAAGAAAACATTAACATATTAGACTATGTCAATTTTTAATTCATACTCGATAAATATATTTCATTTTAGATCATTATAAAAGGTTTAAAAGTGTCTTCATTTTATGATGAAATACACATTTCTGATAAAACAAAAGTGTCAAGCCTCTAAACCAGAATTCCATGCAATGCTTTTTTTTAACAGTTTTTAGGTCAGTGTTTTAAATGACAGTGTATGCTTTTTTCTGTGTGAATTATTTGGTGGGTAAATCAAGTTTTGAAGGTGAGACTAGATGTTTGGCCAAAAAAGTTCCAAAGTTAAACTGTTTGAGGATTTGAAAAGGACATTTTAATACTGACGGATGCTTGTTGCAAAAATGGCTGCCTCAGATAACATTAGTTATTAAACCTTAATATCATATTGTGATTCACAAAAGACAAATGTTAGTAACTGTAATTAATCATTAGTGTCTATATAATATAATAGAATATAGGCCTGACTCTGACAGTAGTAACAAACACAAAATGATTGATTATTGCTCATCCCTGATCAAATAAATATACTCAGTTAAATCTAGCAGTCTGGGAGATATATACATGTATCTGTTTCCAGGGATACAATATTAATCTCACAACCAGAGCTGAAGTTGAAAATGTTACACTTACACAAACAGCCCACACTTTAGCTACATAATATTAAACTTCTACAACGACGGATGTCTACCATTCACGCTGCAGAGAATAACACATGAATAACAGATGTACAGAAAATTAAATATGGGAAAAACAAAACAAAGTAGCGGAAGTGAGCTCAGAAATGCACATCAAAAAACACCAAAAACAACACTGAACAGGCTCTGGCTGTGATTCTTTGAAGACAAATTATAAGCAGAGAAACTTGTCTCTGCAGGTTGTATAAATAGTCACATGCATTTCTGAGAAGACCCCATGTCTAACCAAATATAACTTAACCCTGTGAACACATGGTGAACTACCAGGGGACACAAACCTCGTACAATCAGACCTGCAACTGTACTCTGTTTTGGGAAGTTTAAGAATAGACCTTCCCTTTTCATTTAATCTCTTCTGTGCAGCAGTTATACAAGTTCAATTGAGAGCAGCAGTGTCAGTTTTATCCTTGCCTCGACGATTGCTTGTCAGATATCTGGCTTGTCTAGCGTCTACCTTGCTTTACAAGCCCATGCGATTGAACTTTCACTGTCTCTTTCAGGGAAAGACAAAAGCCATATTTTGCTCTCACCAGTGAACAAGGCAGCCTTCTCCTTTCAGCCGAGACTCGTGCATGAACATTATACTTTGTTTAAAGTGTTGAGTCCTATAGAACAGAAGAAAATGATTGTTAAAAGTTTGTTATAAAGAATGTCAGTCATGACAAGATTTTCTACGAAAGCTATAAATGTGTGTGACTGACTTTTTATGAATATATTTGAGTTTGCAGTGAAAATACGTTAAGAGACATAGCACATGGAGGGTTTTCACTGTTTTAGACGTATCTGAAACGTTTTCATTTCTGCATAAAAATGAACTAAAAACAAAAAAAGAGTATGATTTTCACAATAATCTTAAGCATTGATAGAGAACTCAAACGACCATATGAGAAAAAAACTATCATGGTCCTTTCATTATTAAATAAAAATAATTCATCTGTGAAGGTTTTATGGATATGTTCTTTGCGTCCCATCTTAATGGCTCAGGGTTGTGTTTCTGCATGACCAACTTTCTGCTGAAATTCAGTTCACAGACAACAAGCAATCCAGATACAACAAAGTAAGTCCAAACTGTGACACCTCCAGCAGCACATTTCATAATGGGATATAAACATTTTTTGTTTGTTTGTTTCTTGCAGCTGTACCATTAGCACCATTGCTGCTCAGTATTCTCCCAATGAACATTAGCAGCTCCTTAACGTTAACTTTGACCATTGTGAGAGTGGACGTTAGTTTAGTTACCCTGGATTACTGCCCTACCTTACAGACGATTGCAGGTTTTACTTAAAGAACAAAACATATTTATTTCATTTTAATTTTTTTGGAGATCCATTCCTGGGGAGGGTATCGATGCACTTGAATTACTGACATTTGTCTTTCTGACTGTGGATTAGTAGAGTCCAAGATCTTCATGAGATGGTTTTGCAACTTCTTGTTAATGAGAGTAGACAACCCTTCCTTTGAGCTCCTTAGAAATCTTCTTTCTTCGTACTGTGATACTCTTCCACCCTCAATCAAACCCAGATAGATTCATCTTCTTTCAAATAAAACAGAGTGCCCTCTCAGATTTGACCGTGTGGAAGAACAGCAGCCACTGGCAAAGAGCTGATTGCAGATGCATTACTGTGGTCAATGTCAGACAATTAATTCACAGTGAAATGTTGACATTGTGAAAGCATATCATTTACACGTAACACCAACAAGAATCTACCTAAGACACCCACATAGAGCAGCTTCAAATGGATGTAGTTCTCTTTGTTTGCCTCAGCTTTTCATCATTGTATGCTGTGTTACTGTGCTGCACGTTCTGGTACTTACAGGTTTTGTGTGGGCAGGTCAGCTGCTGAAATGCAGAGATAGGTCATCTCCTGGTGGACAGAGCGCATTGGTTACATTTCAGCAATCAGATTTCTGGTCTATTCAGCACAAATCAGTCAAGAGAACACTATCTTTTATGCTATAATAGTCATACTTCTCCATTTTAAAATGACATATTGGAGAAAAAAAACTGCTTTTACACTCTCAAGTAACTGAGCAACTGACGATTAAAGTCAATAATCCAGAAAAATTATTTTAATGATAAAAAAAGACGGACTGTACATTCCACACTAACTGAAACAAGAACAACCGCCTACTCTGACACCCACTCAAGCTCAAAACTCAACACATAGCCCATATCAAATGCTGTTGACTGGCATTCTGTGTGATTCTCTAAGAATCACAATGTGCAAGTGCCCTGTTTAGTGTTTACTCACTCTAGTATGCCAGTGATTTACTCAACAAGAAGCACTCCTATCGTGATCACTACAGCACTTCTTCCTGAACAACCTGACAAACTGGTCTGTTGCTTGTGCCAGACTGGTCTCAGCCAATCAGCTGCTGTACATCAGCGTCCTTAGTCGGCGTAGAGATTGATGAGAAACTCAAAATGCACACTTTTTATGAAAGTCCTTGGCGCCCAGACAGATGTTACCAAAAGAAAAGGAAAAGCTTCTCACCCCCAGGATAGGTGCTGCACTGTCATGAATGGATAGGATGTGTGTGATGTTGTTTCTGCCCAATATTTCTCGATCCCTTGCATCTGAGAAAATTAAATAAGAACAAGGATCAAAAGGAACAATCATGTGAAACCATATAAAGTTGAAAAACTAAGTTTTGACTCACCTTTGAAATTTCCCAAGTATAAGTCTGGGAGAACCTATAAGTAGAGAGAGAAAACTGTGTGCAGTGCTGGTCAAAATGCATCACTTTTAATGACAGCTGAGAAATCTTGAATGACTCAATCTGACACTTAGGAAATATGAAGTGATAACTAGTTTGCTGGTCTTATTATAATAAACCGCGAGAGAATTATGATCAGATTTCGATAAATCCAATACAATATATTTGATGTAATATCGAAAAACTGGGACGATATCAGAAACTTTTATTTTGTTAAACGACATGATGTGCACTATTTTTAAAACGTACTGTACAAGTCAATCTTCTACGCGCTTGGAAAAGCTTGAAATCCTACCTTGTTGATACCATTACCCATGCCGGAGGACGTCTTCTGAAAAATAGCTGTCCAAAAACATAAAATAAAATAAAATGTGAAACGTTGTTTTGTTTTTTTTACAAACGCTTATCTCGTGTTCCGACGGCTTCAATGTGAGGAACTGCAGCAGTTCGTGCCTGAGCAAGCTGGCTGGCCACTTCTGCATAAGGCTTCTCGTGTTGCATTATGGGAGTTGTAGTTTGTTGACGTGACTCCTGTCTGTAATCCTACTTTTTAGACAGGATGCTGGAATTTGAATCTCCTCCAATAATGTCTTGTACTTATTACAACAAGACGTCTAGTTAACCCAACCTTGAATGCATGGGTATTGTCAGGACTGGAGAAGGGAAAAAATACCTTAATCTATAATATAAATCTTTAAAGAGCACAAACAATTTATCTAATTTAAGGAGATTTATTTGGAGCCATTTGAATTAATGAATTAATGGTTTATTTCGGACAGAATACATTGAAACCTTTACATGTTCATTTCACAAAGAAAATAAAAGGTAAATAGAAATGTCCGAAAAAGGAGTAGGCTGAAGCCAAGGGCTTATTATAGCCTATCCTGTGCAGTGTATATCATTCACACAATATGGCATCCGGTGGATGATAATACACAAATAAGAAAATAAATATATAAAAAGAAAACAAAGAGAAACTGTCGTTGCATTATGTTATATAAAAATAGTAATACCAATAATGCAAAAAAAGGGGTATATAGTGGTGCTATTTCCATGTTAATCTATAATACGCTATACCAACATAATTAACAGATTTCTTTATAACTGTTTATCGTTTTATATTTAAACATTTTTTTGAAAACATAAATTGAGGTACACATTCTTAAATCCTTATCACAGCAATTCCACAATTTGACACCTTTCACGGAAACACAGTTTTCTTTACTTTTGATTTTTCCCCATGCCTTCTTAAACATACCTGTGTTCCTTTGTTCATATTTACTGTTTTGGATTTCGAACAGCGTCTGAGAACATCTTGGGAGGAGATTATGATGTGCTTTATATATAATCAATAAGGTTTGAAGGTTAACTAGATCCCAGAGTTTTAATGTATTTAAATTAATAAATAAAGCATTGGTTGGCGCCAGGTACTATGCTCCCATAATGATACGTATTATTCTTTTTTGTAGTAAAAATATGGGAATTTAGACTAAGCTCCCCCTTTGTGGGAACACTGGCTGGTCCCAGCCTCTTTGCTCTCTTCGTCTTCTCTCCTTCGGCCAGCCTCTGGATACAACATCCTGAATAACACTCACCTAATCTGCCACCCTTATTCCTCCTCTGACTCCCTGCATTGTGTTTCTCGTGGCATGGAGCTAAGGGTTACTAACCTTTTATTTTCACAGACCACCACACTTTTTGTTGCAGCACAATGCACTATGTTTGCTAAAAGTACATAGAATGATAATAATGTAAAGGTACTTTAAAGGAGCTGAATAGTATGATAATACATGATTAGAATCCAACAGTATCTACTGGCAAATGGAAAAGGGTAGTAATACAAAGGCTTGTTATGTGAGATAAAACATGCACTCCATGTGAAATGTGAATGAGACATAGCATTGAGGAAAACCTGGAATGCAAAATTCCTGGAAAAGTATCCAATTTCCACAGATCAAATTATGTAAGCATATGTTCATTAACCATTATCTTATGCTGTTTAGTTTGTGATATCATGTTAAGACTGATCATTACTATTGCAATGAGTGAGGTACAGGCTAATTTGAGTGAGGAGGAGCAGCATTGACCTGATTGGCCAAGTGGCAAGACATGTGAGGGTGAGGAGCAGACGTGGTTAAAGGAGCTGGTGAGAAGGTGCTGATCGCAGCGGGTTGGGGCTGCTGGTGGCGGAGATACTTTGTTGGGCTAAAGGGCCAGGTCACTGTAGGCAGGGATAGTGCATCTAGGAGTGCTTTCCTCTCTTCTCTAGCTGAGGAAGAGGGTCTCCTGCCATCAAGGAAGATGCTGACGCAGCATCTAATCTGAAACACAAACACTGTAGTGTCAAATAAAAGTCAGTTCTTTTAAGGGCAGTTAAATATGTGTTTTAAAGTGAGTATAGCCCTGTACCCTATAGATGAGGTTAGCACTGAGCAATACCACAGTGTACCATTAGTTTAGGCTGGTTTGTATGGTTGAATGCAGCTCTATGCAGCATCAAACCCACACTAGCACCTGCAATATCTTAAGAGGTGAAGTCACACCATGGAGAGGGTAATGAGCAGCTGATATGCAGCTCTGCTCAGGGGGAGAGGGTGATACTGTATGGTCTGTGTGAGCGGCCGGCAAGCAAATCGTCCCTGACGGCTGAGGTCAGTGTGTGGCCAACAGATGTGCCCTGAAGGATGATGTCACCTGTAAGGACACTGAGGTTGATTTGAAGAGTTTTTTTTTTTTTTTTAAAGCAACCAATGAAAATTTAGAAAGGTCTAAAGGACACCCATGAAAGGAGAAAAGGACCAGGGTTAGCCATGTCCTTAAAACTGAACACTTCCACAAACCATGCATTTAAAATATGATGAATACCTCAAAAGCATCAGTTTTGTTTTAGCTCATAGCTACTGTACTTGGCGTTGAACAATAAAGCTCTCTGGACTCAACTGTTTACTCAAAGAACTAGCACTGGCTGTCTTAATGAGTTGATTAATAATACATTTATGCCTAAAATGCAAAATCACGCAGCCAGTAACCGAAAGATCCAAAATAAAAGCTCAAAGATGTTGGACTGTTTACACCAACTTACTGGATGAAATTAACTTTTTAACACATGGATTCACATGATTGCCACAAAAAACTAAAACATGTCTGGAGAAATGTATTTTGATATGTACTTTAAGTTTTTAGGTATAATATTATAATTAATTTCTAATTTAACAAATAGCCTACTGTTTTTAATATGTTACAAAGTGACGGAAAACTTTACACCACTTTTTTTCTTTTTTTCTTTCGTTTTTATTTTTTGTGTGATTTGGAGCTAAAAGTGGAAAATTTAGCTGCTTTTCTTTTTTAGCATGAGCCATTTTATAAACAGCACCATAATGTACAAGCAACAAATCTTAAACTCCTGGAAATTATTTTATATTTGATGCATATCCAATACATTTGGATCTATCATCATTTGATAAATGTATTTTTATTATAGCTCTCTCTATCTTTTATGCCATTTTACACATGTCTAGCTATATTAAAAACGAGTTTTATTTTACAGTCTAATGCTATAGCTTTTAGTTAACTTTAGTTTCTGACCTATAAATGCATCTGTCCAGTCTGAACAAAGACATTTAACTGACATTGACCTAGTTGCCAAAGTCAAGATAAACAGCAACACAAGCATGTATTTTGTTTTCATGTTTTTAATCACCTGAAGAATATCAAATTAAAGCTTTGCTTCTGATCATTAAGACTATGGACATGGTATGTGTTTTTTTATGTAAAAAAAGGGAAAGAGAAAGCATTGGTGTCTACCACTAACCACTAACATCTCTAACACAACTTCTCATCATATTTTTGTGTCTTAAATAACAGGAAAAAACCCCTTCCACATCATCTCTGAAGGCAGAAACCAACCTGAACACATAACCATCCTGACAGCTGACACAGATCTTGAGAAGCCACTTACAAGCATTCGCAGCACGTGTTATAACAGAGAAGTGATCAGGCGGTTCTGTGCTGATATACATCGACAGGAAACTGCTACCCACTGCACACTTCTCACAGTAGGTGCACTCGACAGGCAATATTTGCTTTAGCTTCCTGGTGGTCTGTTGGTATTTGACACAGTTTTGACGCAGTTTTTTTTTTTTAATTGAACAATATGTTTTCATTCGATCAGTTTAATAATAAGCTAAAATTACTTATATCTGAGTATCTGAAATAAATGCTGTTAATGATAAAGTTGGTTGAGAGTGTACTGATGGTTCAGTTTTCAAAACAGTTCTAAGCCGTGTTATAATATGGCTTTTGATTAAAATCAAAAGAGTCACAATGAAGTTGCTTGTAAAGAAAAATCAGGTAATGCAGTAAGCAGTTTGCTTGTCTTGTTAACCATGTCCAATTACTCATTAACAGTAATTGAAATTTGGAAAGTTTTTCTGAACAACCTGCAAATTTACCAGCAATCATATGAATATCAAAGAAAAAAAAAGGAAGTTAAAAGAAGAAAAAACTCAAAAGCCACCAAACTGGCTCAGCATATGACTGATACTACTTTGTTGTGGCTTTTGTGTAAAATAAGTAGGAATTTACGATGTGGGTGATCACAGATAGGCTGCCCAGAATCATGGCCTACATATCATCATAATACATCGCCTACACAGCTACAGTATAGACTTCAAACCCGGGGTTTCCCGCTCTAGTTTCACGTGAACGCCTGTTTTATCAATGAACCTGATTTTTTTTATTTATTCATTTATTTATTTGCATTTATCTATTTTTCTCATTCAGTCATGAACATAATTTTGTGGGGCTGTGGTATTTACATAACATTTTCCTGTTGTTGTACCTCCTCTAACATATATTCTTCAGTTCGCTCCACCAGGCCTTAGGGTCTGTAAAACATCTTTCCTCTCAGATGGTTGATGCCGTTCTGCCAACCAGGAAAGATCTAACAAAAAATCAACGTCATCAAATCTCTAATAACCGTCATGTACGGGATCAAAAGTTGTATTAGTTCCAATAAATAATGTATAGTCTAATAATAATAATAATAATAATAATAATAATAATAGTAACAATAATAATAATAATAATAAAATACTACTGCAACCACTACTACTACTACTACTACTACTACTACTAATAATAATAATGATAATAATAATAATAATAATAATAATAATAATAATAATAATAATAATAATAATAATAATAATAATAAAATACTACTACTACTACTACTAATAATAATAATAACAATAATCAAATACTACTACTACTACTACTACTACTACTACTACTACTACTAATAATAATAATAATAATAATAATAATAATAATAATAATAATAATAATAATAATAATAATGCCTTTCGCCTAAAATTGTCTGGGATAGGCTCCAGCAGACCCCTGTGACCCTGCAAAGGATAAAGCGGGTATAGAGTAGAAAATGGATGGATGGATAATAACCACAAACATATGTATATGTGCAATATCTTTCACTCACTGCAACATGCAATTATGTAAATATCCATCTGTAAATATCCATCTGTTATCTTTTTATATACTAGTATTTCTTATTATTTATCTTTCTTATTATTATTATTATTATTGTATACCAGTTTACTGTTTATAGTGTGTTATTATTATTACTGTGTTATTATTTTTCTATTGATGCCTCTTGTTTTTGCACTATCCCCTTTGCTGCTGTAAACTGCAAATTTCCCCTCTGTGGGACTATTAAAGGTTTATCTTATCTTATCTTATCTTATCTTAACTTATCTTATGTAACAATGCACCTTTCAATAACCATGTCTAACTCATACTGCTGTAAAAATTGTATATATGTTAATAAGAGCTGTCTTTTGTCTGTTTACTGTACAGTGAGCGAAACAACCAGAGTCAAATCCCCTGTCTTGTTTGACCTGATTTGGCCAAATAAACCTGATTCTGATTCTTTTACCGGTAGGTGGCAGCATTGCCTCAGTCAGGGATGCAGTCGCAGCTGCATGAATCATTTTAATATGAAAAATTAAAATATAAAACTTGCATTGAGAGACCTTAGATGAAAAGGCTGTTTTGGGTCATATTTTTATGTGAATACTTTGAATATCCTGCATTGATGTTTGTTTTGTATGTCCTTTTAAGCCGTATTTGAGCGCTTAAATCTGAATCTACTAGCCGTCCTGTTTAGATTTCCTCTTCATTCCGTTATCGACTAGTAAGCCTTTACTTTACTTTAAAGACTTCTTTCACTTTTGGACACTGAGGAAACACAGGAAGTTGAAAGAAAGTGGTTTTACGAGGATTTTTAAAGAACCCTATGGTAACAGGTCCCTTTGATATTAGTAGATTAGTAGTAGAATGTTTATAATTGTGTTCTGGTAACGAGTCACCTAAAATTATGAACATTATTTCTCATTTCACTGCTGAAACTGATCAGAGTTGCTTGTGTTAGCTTAAGGCTGATTTATGGTTCCGCGTTACACCATGGCAGAGTACGGTGCGCGTCGCCGCGTACCCTACGCCGTAGGTTCTGCGTCGATTTAACACTTTTACGCTCAGGTGCCCAAGTTTACGCCCTTTACGCCCCGTGTAGGCCTACACTTTTTTATTTTTTTTTTACACTGTGTCAGGATTACTCTCTTTGTTGTGGCTGTATTTTAGCTCTACTTCTCCTGTTTTGTCCCCTCTAGCAGGGATGGCCAGCTCTTTCCACATGAGATCGGCAGATCTCATAAAGAAGGAGCCGCTGGACTCTGGAGGATTTGGAGAAGTTTACTTGTGCTACCATGCGACCCTCGGCCAGGTGGTGATGAAGACTCTGTATACAGGTCCTCTCAGGAGCGAGTAAGTGTTGTGTTTGTTCCGTCGGGAGGGACTGTTCCGGGGATTCCCCTCTCTTTCTCTCTTACAACCAGAATCATGTGTCATGTGACTCTTTGTAGAAACAAAAAACACTTACAGGGTTGTGTTTTTTTTTTTTTTTTCAATTGGGTATACCGACATTTTTATTGTGTCTTGTGAAATTTCATAGAAAGTTGTCTCTTTAAGCCTGAATTATGGTTCTGCGTTAAATCGACGCAGAGCCTACGGCGTAGGCTCTGCGTTGGTGTAACGCAGAACCATAAATCAGCCTATAGTGACTTCCTTTTAACTTGGAGAGAGAAGTTACTCCATCTGAAATGCGGATGTAGGTAGGCTTGCCACCCGTCCCTTGAAATACGGAATTGTTCCGTAATGGGAATTAAAAGTTGCGTTCGGTATTGAACCAATAAAGATACACATATTATGCTCTTATTTATTGATGTCATAATATACAGGTGAAGGTTGGAAAATTTGAATATATTGCAAAACTTCATTCGTAGTAAATTCAACTTAGGTGAAACAAATATATTATTTCCCACTACATGCAAAGTGAGATATTTCAAGCCTTTATTTGTTATAATTTTGGTGATTATGGCTCACAGTTTATGAAAACTCCAAATAAAAAATAAATTAGAGAATATTTTATGAAATTAATAAACAACTCCATCATCAAAATTATAACAAATAAAGGTTTAACATATCTTGCATGTAATAAGACTAGGTAATATATTAGTTTCACCTTTTAAGTTGAATTATTGAAATAAATGAACTTTTACATCATATTCTAGTTGAATTATTGAAATAAATTAACCTTTACACCATATTCTAGTTGAATTATTGAAATAAATTAACTTTTACACCATATTTTAGTTGAATTATTGAAATAAATTAACTTTTACACCATATTCTTCACCTGTAGGCTATATTATACATCTGGGCTGATGTGGACATACGTAGCATAGGAGGCTATTTCAGTTGCTATATGGTTGGCTGTCTGTACAGTCATGAAAGTTCAATGCTATTAAAGCACTTTAAACTTTAAATCAAAGCATTTTGTTTTTTCATATAAAATAAACACATTTTTATGCAGTTTAGAAGTTTGGGGGCTTTTTTTTGGCTCCTGTGCTGCTGAAATCAGGGCGTCCCTTATTTCTATTTCTGAAAGGTGGTAACCCTAGATGTAGGCCTGACAAAGTTTTTCCTAATCAATGTTTCTGATGATGGATTATCTACGATTGCAGCAGAAGAAACAGGGAAATACATTTTACAGTCACCAACTACAGCTATAAGAGATTCAAATTCCTCGGCACACACATCAACAATAGACTGAACTGGGACCACCACACCACTCATCTTCTCAAAATAGCAAACCAGAGACTATTTCACCTCAGACAACTAAGAAAATACAGAATCAGGAAGAATTTAATGGTACAATTCTACACTGCTATAATTCAAAATATTCTGTGTTTATCAATCACCATATGGTACAGCAATACAACCAAACATACACTACACAGACTGGACAGGATAATTAAAATGGCTTCAAAAATCACTAAACATGAACTCCCCACACTGGACTCCCTTTACAAACACCACACCATCACACGGGCAACTAAAATAATTGAGGACCCCTCACACCCTGTTAACTATCTGCCTCCGCTCCCAGAGGAGGATTATTTTTAAGTCACTGGGTAAAAGGAACAAAAGATATGACTCTTTCTTTCTCGGCCGTTATTATTACTCTGTCTTATTCCTTTGGAAAACGTTCTGTCTTTTTGTACTGCTGTGGTGTGTTGCAGCTACCACCTGCACGTGAAAGTAATTCCACCGGCCTAGCCGTGTGGCAATAAAAGGAAGTTGAGTTGAGTTGAAAAGTATGTTAAATATTAAATATTAAGTATTTCTTCTGTTGATTTGCTTCCTTTTCCATGCCTTTTATAGTATATATCCAAGTAAAACAAGTTATCAAAAGTACTAATTTGAGTGCAGCACCATCAACGGAAGGATGGCTTACAAGCTGCTTCTCCATTCATTTTTTTCACACTGTTTTTGTTATTTTAAGTTTGGTTCTATTCAATTAATTTACATTATACTTTATTAATCCCCAAGAGGGAAATTACATATTTGTATGATGTCAATTAGTCTGTAAACTGCTTGGTTGAAATAATCCAAATTTCCATCTCTAGTGTTGGGTCAAATATGATCTGACCCAGCCATGGGTTGTTTTAAGATGGCTTAGTGGGTGGAGTTGGTTGCCCTCCAACTGGAGGGTTGTTGGTTCTATCCCCTGCCGTGCCACATGTCGATGAGCCACGGGTTGCCCACATTGCCCGCAGTACCAGAGCCAAACCAGGACTGATCGGGACAGAGCCGTCTGGGAGATTTGCGAGGCCCTGTGCGAGCGCGCAAAATTTTTTGGGTTTTTCGGGTCGGATCGGGTGTCTATATGCGCAATTTTAACTCTCCAATTAGCAAAATACTGGATACCTTCCCCTGCCTCATCATCATCTCTTGCCTCGACGCGGGGCCCCACGGCTGTTTGAGACCCGGGTGGATCTGTGATTTTTGTAACAAATTTATCAAACAAGCCTTTCAGAGAGGCATTAAACTCTTCCATTTTCTTTCTTTTTTTTTCTTTTTTCATCCCCTGATGGAAATTTCCTGATTCTGTCTCGTTTTCTTGACATTGTGTGACAGTTTGTTCCAACTCCACCCGTCTGGATCAGAGCAGCTTGTGTCTGCGCTTGGTCTGATCAGTTGTATTGAACAACAGACACGCGCATCATTGCACATATATTTATTGATATGCACAGATTAGTACAAATTTAGGTCTGTAATGGAACGTGACTGTTGATATTTATAAGGGAAAAAACGAAAAAAAAACGAAAAAAAAAATGTGAAAAAAATTGTTTTTTGAAAAAAAAAAAAAAAAAAAAAAAACGGCCCACAGCGCAAGGCCCCTTGAGGCGCGAGGCCCCGTGCGGTCGCACGGTTTGCACACCCCTTGCGGCGGCTCTGGATCGGGAGGATTGTGTCAGGAAGGGCACATGACTCCTGTGGTGACCCCTGCAGAACCCATGGCAAGTTGCTTTTGAATGGGTTTTGGGCTCGACCCAGAAAATCTGTTGAGTGTTCTAGTCAAGAAATTGGTTCAAAGACAAGCTTAAGAAAAATAACTCAGATTACGGGTTGGTGGATACATAGAATACACAGCAGAAGAACAGAACAGTGTGTGAAAAAGAAGATGTAAGGAACACATCACGACAGCATGTTTTGTTTCATCAACCTAACATTTCTTGTTACACCGTTATTACACGTGGCAGAAGTCGAGACAGCTCTGATCAGGTCTGGGCTTTGTTAAAAAACTAGTTAAAAATTGTAAATAATTAGGCCTCTTTAACTCAATGAGCTGGATCAAAACCAGCCCAACCTATGATCCAGCTGTAGGAACCCAGTATTTAATTTTTTTTAGTGTGTATGTTATAGCTTTTGGCAGGAATGATCTTCTTTGTCTGTTTGTATTGCAGCAAACTCTCATTTCTCTATTTTCGTGTATCCCTGTTCTCTCTGCTTCTGCAAGTCTGTGACTCCTGACCCAGTTGCAGTAAAACATCTGTATGATGTCTTTTCTAAAATGCATCGAGAGGAGTGAGGGCAAAAGAGGCATGCTAGAGGGGCTTTGAGTAAGGAGGCACAGATATAGCCTTTAAAAGTGTTTTCAGCATCTGCAACATATGTGCCTGACACAGTATTGCAGATGAATAAAAATGAAGTGTATATACAGATTGCGACTATACCCATGTCTCTTTGCTCAGGTCACAAGTAGGAAGGGCTAAAGCTTTGAGGAGATGAGACAAGGAAAGGAATCAGTGATATAAGCATCAAAATAAAAAGATGCTTTTCCAGTCAGAACACTGCAAGGTGTAAATAGATAACCTGAGTCTGAAATACCTTCGAGCGGTTGACCACTCCAATGTGGGCCAACATTATCAATCAATAATAGCTGTCACTGCTTGAATTCTGAAATACTTTCCTTCTAAAACCAGTCAAGGGCTGCAACATTACTGCCCAGTGTTAAACTTGTTTATGTCAACATCAAAATGCTCAACTTCTAACATTAGTATATATCCACGCACTCTTATCTGGAAAATAGATGGCTTTACTTTGCTGTTGCTTTAGTTCACAAACCATGTAAGTAGTAATAGTGCATTAAATACTATATTTTGCATAGGTTAATAGGTGATGTGTAATTTACTTCCCTAACACTGCCAAGGAGGCATAATGTTACAAGGATCCCCTGAAAGGTTGAGTCTCAAATAACTTAAGTTAAGGGGAGAAAAAACGAACATATTTTTCGTTAAACGTAATCTCCAAAGGACTTTAATGCAAAGAAGAATAACTCCAAGGTCATGAAGCGGTACACAAAAAATAATTAAATTCTACAGTCAATCCACCTGTTCGCTATTTTCATGCCATAATAAACGTTTAGGAGTATTTACATAATCAGCAAGTTCCCAAAGATTCAGTTGGATTTCCAAGTAGTTAAAACGGTACAGAATGCAAGATGACATGGTGTTTTCAAAAATATATATTTCTTGAAGTATGTCATTTTTGTTTAAGAGCTATTCAAGATTCTCTTTGGAGGAAATTAACCAAGAAGTCATCATAGTATATTTAAGACCTTTCTGTCCACTTCAGAAAATTCAACATCACTAATGTTTTGTCACCTGCCTCTCTGCAGAGATAGTAAAAAGTCGCTCCTGGAAGAGGGGAACATCATGGCAAGTCTGAACCACGAGCGCGTTGTCAAGTTGCTGGGTGTGATTATGGAGGACAGAGACTGCTCTCTGGTCATGGAACTTCTTCCCAGAGGAAACCTGCTGTTGATGTTGGAGAGGGTCAGTAGGTCCACAGTCTCCACCCGTACTGAAAAGGGAGACATTTACTCATGTCTTACATCTGCTCTGGTATTTGTATCTGTATGGAGATATATAACTTACATTATGTACTGCTTGCTCCTAGGTAAGCGTGCCAATTTCCATCAAGGGAAGAATCATCTTAGAGATTTTAGAAGGAATGGTGTACCTCACAGAGAGGCATGTCGTACACAAGGACATCAAACCAGAAAACATTTTAGTGGATAAGGATTTTCACATCAAGGTACATGAAATGTGAAGACTAATGATCCATTTATGGTTTGAACATCATGCACTTATCATTTTCCTCTATGGTGTCTAGATTGCAGACCTTGGCCTGGCCACCTGCAAGACATGGAGCAAACTCACAAGACAAGAGTCTCGGAGGAAGAGTCGCGGGGGGCAAACAGCCGGGGCGAGGGGTGCTGGCACACTGAGCTACATGGCCCCGGAGCACCTGGAGAGTATACATGCACCCTCCACCGAGAAGTCCGATGTGTACAGCTTTGCAATCGTGGTTTGGGTCATCCTCACGGGGCAGGAACCCTATGCAAGTGAGCTGGGATGACTGAGCATGCAATAAGTCCTAAAGCAACAAAAAAAAAAACAGTCCTTTCACAAGAAATGCATTCAAATGGTGAGTTATCATTGCACTTCTGCAGAACCTCCAACCAACCATCTCTTTGTCCAGATGCCAGGAGTGAAGACCAAATGAGCCAGTGTGTTCGCAATGGTGACCGACCAGAAGAGGACCTCATTCCAGAAGATACGCCCATGGAGATAATTCAACTCATGAAGAGATGCTGGGACCAAAATCCTGAACGACGCCCGTCATTTAAAGGTGTGCCATCTTTGTGTGCATATATTCAACAAAATGGCTCAGATTATGAAGCAGCAGTCTTGTGATGAAGACCGTCTTCAAAAGAGCTTACAGAACCAGATGTAAAAAACAACACCACTAATTTATTATCTTTTAACGCACAGCTTGATGTATTTTTCAATTTGTATTATTTTGTTTACATTATATTATTATATTATATTATTATTATATTGTTTTTTTTATTTTTATATTGTATCTTTGAGATCTTTTAAAAGTGCTATATAAAAAAATTGATTATTATTATTGTTATTATATTTTGAGTACTTTGTAACTAATTTACATCCACTATCATAAGATTAATATAAGTATGGTGTTGTTACAATGTTGTACAGACTTTGCACATTTTAATACTTTAAGCAATTCTCAAAATGACATGAAGGTGAATGAAAACAGAATACGTGTTTTGCAGCAACATAGCAGTTAATGCAGCACTTGGGGAAAAGGAGCTTTTAAATGGCTATTTGTTATTTTCAGCCTCTAACAAGATTCAAACATGTCATTCCATTTAAGCAATAGCTGAGTCAGAGTCAGAGTCCTTTCAGACAAACTGAGGTTATTTTAAATCAAACCATTTTTTCCCACCTTTATAATATTGTAAAAGCAAATAAGGAAGATTATTTCTCAGAGAGATGCAGAATAACCCGCCTATGCATTCATTACTTCAAGATTAGACTACTGCAATTCATTGTTAGTAGGATGACCTAAAATAACCCTGAACAGCCTCCAGCTGATCCAAAAGGTTATGGTAACGAGGAGTAGCAGAGGAGATCTATTTCTCCAATCTTAGCTGCCTTTCATTGTCTTCCTGTTGATTTCAGAATGGAATTGAAATTCTTCTCCTCACATGTAAAACCATAAAGAAGTAAGCTCCCTTTCATCTTAACATACTTATAGTTCCATACCATCCCAGTAGAGCAATTTGCTATCAAACTGCAGGGTTAGTTGTGGTTTTAAAAGGAGAATGAGAGGCCGAGGCTTCAGTTAGCAGGCTCCTCTCTTGTGGATCCAGCTCCCAGTTAGTGTTCAGGATGCAGACACTGTCTCTACCTTTTAAGATTAGGTGCTAAAGTTTTCTTTTTTTTCTTTTATGACAGAGCTTTGTTCAGGATAATTTCATAGATGACATGTGGATACATGTGCTGGGGGTCCTTTGTTATTGTAACCCTAAGACAACCCTGTTGTCTTTGCCTCCTCAGTCACCTACTTGCTCAGGCTGAGGGACTAGACGGAAACAAAGATTCAGTCAGCATGGTTTCTTAGCTAGTTTGTTTTTTATGAACTGACGTTACATGAAATTTGAATTTTGGACTCATGGAATGAATTGGATGATGGATGAATTACAATGAATTTGAATATAATTTGGATTTGAGTGCAATAGATTTGTAAACTGTGTTATGTGTAAAATGCCTTAAAATTACTTTGTAATGAATTAATGCTATACAGGTCAAGTGAATTGAATTGAAATTGAATAGAATGGATAGTTTGTATAGGCGTCTTCATCCAGTCGCTGCTATTATGGAATAACTCCATATAAGTCATGTACTGATGAGTAGACACATAAGGAGGAAAGTTCACAGCCTCTGCTTCTAACGCTTGCCTATTATGTCATAAATATCCAAATACTGATCCATTTCCAGGAAAACAGAGGCCAGACACCTCGGTGTATCCACAATTTCACTTAAGGGAAGGACACTTTTGAGTCTAGTCAGAGGTTTAAAATAGCAGTTTATTTTCATGTAGCTCCATTGTCCTAAATTCTAACATTAGTTGTCATTTTGCTGAGCACACATTCTGTTTTACGGTTGCTTTAGTCAAAAATACGCTCATTACCATCTAATAACAGACCTGCGGTTGTTTTAACTCTGGAACATGACTATACTATAAAGCTATAAGCTTCTATTCATGTTTTGTTTTCTTTTACAAGACAGTAATTTGTTAGTTTTGCTGTGACTCATTAGGCTTCGTCTCTTTCGAACCAAAGTGAAATGTGATAACTTTCCTCTTTGAATTTCAAGACCAAGAATGTGATGATAGCAGTTCATAATATGGGTCGCCTCCTCATCTTTTACCTCCTTTTTGTCTTTTCTTGCAGAAGCTTACAGCTGCTTTCTTCCCTTCTACCGGGAGAAGCTTGATCCATGTGTAGAAAAAGATTTATGTGCTCTCAGGGTGAATATGTTTTCTTGAGGCTTTGATGTCATATTTTTATGAAATAATCTGCTTTGATACTAAGAAATACATTTTTAATAACAATTTTCACTCATTGGTATTCATTTCAGAGCCACTATGAAGGCCCAGATGAACTCATTGAGAAGATGAAATCATTGTCAGTGACCAATGAATGTTTTTTGGCAAGTGAGCATGGTGGGTAATAACCCCAATACACTCCCCTGTGTATAGGTTTTTATAATCAAATAATTTTATAATTTTGAAGCCAGAAAATGTGAATATTGTTGAGAAGACTTGAGCTGCTTGTATTTATTGAATCTTTCTCAATCTTATAGATTGTCCCGCTCCTTTGCTGAGTTCAGATAGAGGTGTCCCTATGCCAGTTGAAGCCAGTATCGAGGACCTGCATGACATCCAGCATGATACATCTAGAGATTGTGTTCAGACAGACGCCAGGGCACATAATAACCACTCAAGTGTGCAGGACAAACTGGATCGGGAGCTTCAGTACCACAAACATGGCAGTTATAATCGTGAAATCCCGCCTGACGTGGCCAGCGTGTATCATACCAGCACCTCAAATCCTTTCCTGCCAATAAGGCAGCCAGCACAAGACAGGTCCTCTGTCCAAATCTGGGATAAAGCTGAGCCAGTGCAGCCCATCAGCCAGGGGGAGCCTTCGTATTGGCCCAACCCTGGGCTAGTAACACCCACTCCGTCCTATTTGGCTACGTCTGTCAGCGCCCCTTCATTTCCTCAGTTTAACCAGCAACAGCCGCAGTCCCAGATATACCGCCAACAGTCTTGCCCAGTCCCTGATACCCTTGGCCCGGACTTAAATACTGGGGGTCTTTTTGCTCCTTCTTGCTCAACCCAGGACACAGGTACATAGACGCATATCTCTTGTAAATAATTTTCTGAAGATGTTTCTTCTCTTACTTTTGACTGATATATGCAATACCTCTTGTTCTACTCACTCCAGGGTCTCTTTACATTCAGAATGCCAGCGGGATCCAGATCGGTAGCAACAACAAAATGAGCATAATAGGTTATGACAAGGGTCCTGGCTCATTATGTCCATCTGGTAACAGCGCAGCTGTCTCCTCCATGCAAGAAGCCATCCTTAAATATGGTAAATTATTACATCTCATACTTTAAACTGACATGTCAATCAGTACATTAACATTACAGTATAGGAAACAAACAATTAATTGTGTTATTTTGACTTAACCCAGGCTTTAAACTAACTCGTGCAAACCTCCTAGTTTGACTGATTAATTGTCAAGGCTGGTGTGAAGTGAACTAAAAAGCCTGTCAAAATAAAAAAGAAATTTAGTGCAATAATGTATTACTACATAATGTAAATAGAAAAAAATAATTTTCTTGATAGGGGAGATAGTATCATTAGTGAACTGAAATTGTGGCTGTAGGCACCAGTGATGCTCTTTTATGTGTGTTGAAAAAAAGATTCTGGTACAATTTTTTTTTTCTTTTTTTTTAAATGGTTGAGAGGAGATCCTTTTTTTATGTTTACGTATTTTTTTTGCACAAAGCCAAAAAAATGTCTCATTTAACAAACAAAAAAAGGTCAAGATCATCTAAACCTGAATCTTTGCTCGTATTTAAACTTGTATTTAAAAAGCACTTTAAAAACAGCAACCACTGACTAAAGCAGTGAACAACAGAATAAAACTATTAGAATAATGATGAATAAATAAATCAACCTAAATAATTAACTAAATAAAATACACAAAAAACACAAGTTAAAAACAGTACATTCAAGATATAAAATAAAATCAGCTCCTCAGGGTTGAAAGCCAAGCGCCAGAGTTGGGTCTCAAGAGCAGCTTTAAAAAATACTACTGAAGATGTACAGAGCGTTATAAACATCTGGATAAAGAACAAACCAAGCTGGCAGGGGTGGCCTCCCTTTGCTGGACAGATGATTGGCTTAACATTAGTTGAATAAAAGACTATTACAGGGCAAGAAGTTTAAAAACTTCAGTCTCTGATTATTTTTCAGTAATATTATCAGATACAGTTTGAGGTGGAGAGGAGACTTGTTGGGACCTAAAGACCTTCAGGAGTACCACAGGGATCTACCTGTATCCTCTGACCCAGTTTAATTTGGAGATTAAATCAGTGGAATAATAAACGGGTGAACGGTGACGCAGCTGGTAGTGCAGCCGTCTCAAAATTAGAAGGTTCACAACGCCGGGGACGCTGTGGGTTCCCCCATGACTTCAGCACCCACACCGAAAAGGTGTTTCTGTGTGGAGTTTGCATGTTCTCCCCGTGTTCCCTTGGGTAGCTAATGCGAGCTACCCTCACAAAAACATGCAGGAGTCCTGGGCTATACATGCCTCCTCTGGCCAGCCGGGGCGCCAGATGGGGTGGGGAGGATCCGGCCAGAATAACGTGATCCTTCCACGCGCTACGTCCGGCCGGAGAAACCCCACCCTTTTTGGTGAAAAGAAGCGGCCTGCTCACTCCTCAGGTAAGGATGAGACTTGAGCTCAGTGCAGGGCCTCCCGGGGTTGGTAGAGGGAGCAATGCCCAGGACTGACTTAGGTGGGACCACTGGGTGGAAAAATGGGAAAGAAATTTGGATAAAAAATTTTAAAAAATCAGTGAAATAATGTCAAGCCACTTGCAAGATTGTGTTTCAATTCATAATACCACTTAAGGTGTAAAACTACAGGGAATGATCATTTAAAAATGTCTTAATTTTGCTCATAAAAATCCCTCAAACAATCTAGATTAATGATGACGTTAGGATAGATTAAACTAATCATTTTTTTTAAAGCTTCTGTAGTTACTGACAGGTCTTTCATAGTTATTCAATGAAGTCAGGGACTTTAAAGCTATATTTCCAGTAGTTAAATGCATCTGTATTTTCCCGTTCGCCCCAAAAGATGCAGTTGGAACAACTTTTCATCGTTTAACTCTTACTTTCTTGTTAATTGATGGTGTCTGCGGTTTTCAGAGGACCATGCCGTCAAAGAGGAGCACCTGGACCTGCTGAGGGAAAATATTGGGTCCAGTTGGAAAATATGTGCACGAAACCTGGGTCTGAGCAATGTGGAGATAGAAATCATAGAGCACGACTACTGCCGCGATGGCCTGCCGGAGATAGTGCACCAGATGTTGGAGCGCTGGAAAATGAAGGAGGGGTTCATTGGCTGCACAATCGGCAAGCTTTGTCGAGCTCTGAAAGGAATCATTAAGGTAGAAGTCATCCAGAAAATACTGGACACGTGCAGTTTTTCTACCATGGAGACATAAACTTTTACAGTATTGCAGATTTGGTTTATTCAGTTTGAGCCATCAAATAGAAAATCCAGCTGTGCGACCTTTATCCGTTGGTTGTGTTTTTTATATGTTTTTAGAAATAATATATTGTTTGTGCTTAATAATTATGGTGATTATTGTCAGAAGATTTTTAATAACTGAGCACCATGATTGATTCAATTTCTTTTTTTTCTTTTCTTTTTTTTAAAGCTTATATAGTATTTTTAAAGGATTTCTGGACTTTTTCTCCCAATCTGCTCTTGATCAGCAGAAGACATGGTCAGGGTTACATTTTTATATTCTTGTCATTTAAGAATCATTGTTGTAATTTGTGTTATGTTAATAATACTCTGCATGATTAGTTTTTCATACCATCACAACAAATGCTTTGAGCCAAATCCAAAATTATTGCGAAACTAATATATTGCTCAAAAAATATTAACGAAACACCAAGTAGCAACATTTCAACTTCCAGGTTGAAGCCTATGGAGGACCAAAACTGACATAATTAAAAATAAAAGCAGAAATATATATATATTTAGTTTTTCGCAAAGAAATGTATATACATATATGTCCTGCTCCTTCCTGTTTATTGACCAATAGTAGAGAAGGTGGACCAAGAAGGGCAGCCCTCCTCATTTGGATAGTGAGGCAGAAATGCATAAGGTAAAGTAAAAAGAGGAGACGAGGGAATGTAAAAAACAACATTTATAAATTTCTTTGCGAAAATGCACTTTTCTTTGTGAAAAACAAAATACAGCTATATATATTTCTGCTTTTATTTTTATTTATGTCAGTTTTGGTCCTACGTGGAAGCCAACTTGGAACAAAGAAAAGTAGCAGTTCCTTGACTGACCACTAGGGCCTGGTTCCAAAACTGAACTGAAAAATGAAATGTCCGTTAAAATGTCCAACTTTGCAGCAGAAACAAATTTACTGTCTGGTTCAAAAAACAATTTTGATCCTCATAGCTATATTTCACATCCATCACTGTACGTGGGGTGAACTTTTTGTACTACATCAGGTAGAATTATACAAAGCAAAAAATGTATATAATTGTTTGGGGGTGTGGTTTTTTATAATTAACAGAAGGTTTAGCCAATGGCTAGCTGTCCTCGCAATAGCTACTTGGTGCTTAGAACTGTATTGACTTCAGAGCATAGCATTTTTAGTTATTTTCTGATATGTGTTTTTATATGTATTTGGGGGGGTGTATAGACAATAGTTCTAAGCACTATATTTTTGATAAGAACTTTGTCAGGTATTGATTTTTTTAAATTTGTGATCTTAAAAAAGAGGCCATCAGGTACAGATACATGTGTTAATATCCATCCTTTGGAGAAAAAAAAGAAGAAAAACCCACAATGGTTGATTAAAATATCTTGAATGATTGTGCGATCTGAGCCTGATATACCTTCACCTTGGAGTTCACCTAGAATCACTTTTCATCTTTTCTGGGAGTACCAAATAACTTGTCAAGGTTAGTTTCATTCTTTTGACTCTTAAAAATATAAATCATTGAACGTGAATGTGTCAACTTTGAGTAAAATATCATGTATTATTACTTTTGTTGATCTTTTATTTCTTTAATAGGAGGGTATAAACTCATTTGTCCACATCTGTATGTGAATAGTTTCTCTTGTTTTATGAATGACTGTTGCTTGTTCTAATATTCATTGTAGAACTTACTGCAACAATGCCAAATCGTCAAACACATTTTTCTTTCTGTAAAATATCAAGTATTTTGTATTACTAGCTGTTTTTTCTCAGCATCTAAAATTTGTCATGTACGTGTGTTCATGTGCCTTTCAGACTATAGAAATTGAGCAGCAACATGCTACTTGACTGATAAATGTGTGTTCTTCACCTCAAACTTGGAGCATCAGTAACTATGACCTTCTGGAAAGTAATTTTGATATTCACAATAAATGCTGTACCTATGTTTTAAAATTCACAACAAATGTTTCAGGTGTCCATTTAAAACCTATTTTTTTCTTTACACATACCGACTGATTATTATAACTATATATTGTTTCCTGTTCAGCGTTTCTTATATTTTTTCTTGGTTATCTCCTGCATTTAGCAATTAGCGGCTAATTTACTGCATATTTAAAAATATTTTATAAATTAAATAAATATTTTATAAACTATTTATTGATTAATTCAAGTAAAATTAGGGCCTGAATGAAACAACTAGTCTAGACTTCAGGGGTTCTGCATGAAAACAACATTTACTTGTTAACGCAAATGAATATAGAATGTAACATTGGTGAAAGGTACGTTTGGTGTTTTCTGATATTGAAATACGTGTTTGAAATAACATTTTACTGGAACTTTCACTATAATACATCCATATAGGGGTTATACTTTGCAGATCAGACATATTTTATCAACTGAGATTAAAAGTGGGTTAGATAAACGGTGGAAAATTAATCCTTACATCCCATGAAGGATTAATGTGAGATTTCTGTTTTCTTAACCATAATTGCATCTAGTTTCTATCTGATTTAAGGAGGGTGTTTAAATGGCTTGATTAATTAAATATAATCAAGTATTTGTATTCATTCAAGTAAGTTGGCCTTAAAAACACAGGGCAATGCAAAAATAAAGCAATCTTTGTACGACAGCATTTTATTTAGATTAAAACAAAGCTTCAAATCCTCAGTATCAACTGACACAAGGAAAACACTTCTAACACGTCGTGCATGGGGGGAAACTAAAACAACTTAGAACCATTCAAAGATGGATTTAGTCCTCAATAATTGAGACGTTGCAAACAAGCAATTATGATTTACATAAATTTACACATTTATATTAATCTTCACAATTTAACTTTTCTGCAAGAGGATTGAAGATTCGTTTTTCCTCATTCTCTGTTACAGTACAGTGAAATAAGTAGTAGTCGAGAAGATTTCCTTTTCAGTTAGCATGTAATAATGACTTATAGTTTGCATAATAGAAAGTTAGAATTATGCAAAGCCTTGATGTTATTCAACAGTGTATTGTACAATGTGTAACTTACAAGCACCATGAACTGTAAACTTTTATTCGTCAAGGGTAAACCGTGCTTGAACAGGCATTGTAAAGAATAACAGCTACTATGTTCAAATGGCTCTCAGTCTGCATGTACAGATTGTTGTGCTTCTGTAATAAACACCCTGTCACGGAGTGGTTGGATGAGGACCCAGATGCAGGAGAGCGAGATGCAGCAGTTCCAAAAACAGGGTTTATTTTGCAGAAACCAAAAACCAAAGCGCTGCTTAGCAGGATCAAAAAACAAAAACAGGGATCGAAAAACTATGGGACAACATGGAGGGAGCAAACAGTACGGAACCACAAGGAGCAAGGGAAGACAAGACCAGATATACACAAGGGGGTAACGAGACACAGGTGTGAACAATCAGGGCAGATGGAAGACAGGCGGGGCAAAACAGAAACACAAACTGGGGGAAATGTCACACACTGACACACCCAATGAGAGGCCTTTTCTATAAAAACCCAAGAAAACTAACTTTGCCCCTTTGCACAACGAAACAAAGTGGATTCAGGAAGTAATTATATCTACACTTTTAAAAATTTACAGTAAATGTATTTGTTATCATTCCTTAGCGGTTTTGTAAAATGATAAATAATCTAAATACAAGTGAAACCAAAAAATACTCTAACCTCTAAAAGCCTATATCCAATTATTTTGGATATTCACACTTTTTCTATCCAACTAAATAAATAAGTGTAACGTTGAGTGTGTGTTATAGATATCACATTCTTGTAGTGAAAGTTGTGTTGAATTAGGAAATACATGTAAAACTACAGGTTCTGGAAGAGAATCATTTCAAAGCATAGACTGAAAATTTCCATTTAAGATTTGTTCAGTTAACGGAAACATCTCCTATTTCAGCCATCTTGAGTGTGGCCCAAAATTCCTTCCATCCATATATTAACTTCTGCTTATCCAGACCTTGCTCGGTTGGGCAGAGTATCCTAGACCTCCCTCTCCTCGGCCACCTCATCCAGCTCGTCCACAGGAATACCAAGGAGATCCCAAGCCAGCTGTTGAAAGATAATCTCACCAACAAGTCTTGAGTCTGCCACTGGGCCCTCTTTCCAGCGGGACATGTCCAAAACACCTCCTCAGCAAAGGCACCCCGTGACCAGATGCCCCAAACCTCTAAATCGGCTAATCTAGATAGTTGTAGAGGAGGAATAACCCTATTCCGACTCTCTCCTGTGTGTCCTGTGGGCCCACCACCTGCAGTCAGCCCAATATAGTTGGGCCATAGCAACCATTGGTTACTGAAATTGGCTCTTGAAATTGGCCCCATCTTCTATCAAAAAAAAGTAGGACTGACCTGTACCACTATGAAAACACATAAGAATGAACAGAGTAGAAAAGAATAAAGTCTTGTGAAAATATCAATGAAGTTTTTGCATATCTAAAGGGCATAACTTGCAAATATGTTCCCTGGTATCATACAGTTAATGATCAGGAAAAATGATCAGGGCCAAGCCTCTGTAGTGGGCCTTGGGAGCATCTCTATATTAATATGGAAGTTTTTTGTCTCTGAAGTCTTTATTGTGGCTATCAGGGACTTCTTTGGACCCTCGTTGTCTGAGATCTGATTAAATGTTTGAGAGGCAACAATGTCTTGATCCTTTGAATCCCTGTTGGCTGCCGGGTTGGTGACACCACACAGTTTAGGGTAGTGCGTGTAGCAGTCAAAACTGTCTTTGCACCTCTGACAGCTGTCATCCTTCACAGTCATTATAGGCGGTTGAGGAGACGACACGGATGAAGGGAACTGGCTGGTTCGTCTGTGGTTCGCACGAAGACTAATCTTTAACTTTGTCTTTGAGCAACACTTAGGGCAGACACAGCTCTTCCAACACGTGTGGCATAGTGTTCCCAGGTCTCTGCACATGATCCTGCGGAAGTTCGGTCTCATCATTAGGTAAATGATTGGATTGTAGATGGTGGAGGACTTGGCAAACATGGCTGGCATTGCAAAAGCAAGTGGCGGGATGTTTTCAATTTGTCCAAAGGCAGCCCACATGGACACCAAGGCGTATGGACTCCACGCCGCAAAGAAACCAATGCAGACTGCTACACTTAACTTGGAGAAACACAAAATTAAGAAGGAGAAGTATAATTTACATAAATTGATAAATTCAATGGTACATTTTTTTCCAATAAAAATAAAAATACTGGTGTAATTTAAGTTTTCTTCAGTTAGCCACAACTTTCTATGAACTAAATCACCACTATGGGGGATTTTATTGAAGCAGAAAATGATAACTTGGACACATATAATCTTTCATCATATTTGCTGGAAATCTCATCATCCCCTGACAGAAAAACATGAACCGGACAGGCTGCAATACAGAGCATGTTCCTATTGCCATTCCTAGTGTGCCAAACTACAAGATTGACTAGATGTCAGTGAAAATGGCCGGTGAGAGCTACTGTAAGTGAAGAGTTTAAGAGCCCTTTTTCTACAGTTGTCATGGTTACTTGGGGCTTCGGTTGCAGACTGCTCTCATGAACAGAGTTTTGCTTGGCTGTGCATCCTTCTTAAGCTGCCATTAATCAATGTGGTAAATGTGGGCAAAGCTTGGGAAAATAACTTTAGGACTTTAGGACATTATTAAGCATGGCAAAACACAGTGTGAATGACCTCTGATTGTGAAGATAGATGCTCTAAAGATTGGATAAGTATGACTATCATCATCCATCACAGTACAGTTGTAGCTAATTCCTGCTATGAAAAGGATGCATCACGGGAGGGGATGAGTCAAATTCAGGTCAACACACGGGACAGTAGAGCTATGGAGGAAAATAAATTGCTATTTTAAGCCTCTGGCAAGATTCCGAAATTTCATTGTACCTAAGTGTTAGTGTGGCAATTATCCACACGTTCAATAATACATGAACTCTCATCTTACCTTGACAATAATTATCTGAATGCTGCTCATGTGTGTCTGCCTTGAAACGTGCTGCTCCATGGTCTTGCGGGATGCTTGCACAGTGACCAGGATACCTGTGTAGGAGGCAACGATGACACAGCATGGAAGGATGTAGCAGAAGATGAACAGCACCACGGTGTATGAGCGCGCTGAGACGTGCTGATTGGACAGGCGCCAGTCAATACAGCAGGCGGTCCCATATGGCTCCGGTCCATACTCTCCCCAGTGAACCAGTGGGGAGCAAGCAAACAACAGGGCGTAGACCCAAGCACAGGCAATGAGCAGACGGCCGTGAAAAGAGTTAAACCTGTTTCCTGTGAAAACAGATGGAGTTTATTTTATATTATTCACATAGGTGAGTGATTCTAAGACAGTTAGTACTCAATGAATGACAGACGTTTATCATTTTACATTTGAAAATAGTTCTATAGACATCTTAAAAAGAGAGTTTTAGCATAGGTTTCAATTTCCATACGGTTCTGAACTCAGCAAAGAAGTGAACATCAGTTAAATGCTTCATACAGTCCTACTAAACTGGTGTATCATTCATTTACTTTATTTATTTTGCCACTCAACATGATAAAGAAGTGAAAATAAAACAGTTTCCCAGGTCTAGCATTTAAACAAACAAAAAAAGTAATAAATAACCTAAAACTGATAATAAATCTTAGAATCATAATAATAAAACGTTAAAACGAATCAGCATGTTGGGGATAAGTGCAGTTAAAATGCAGACGACAGAGTTCATGAGCCTCACAGCCTCAGGAAAGAACCTCACCTTTGTAGCCTGACTGTCCCCTAAAGAAGGGATGTTGCTCTTGGTCATTTTTGAGCTGTCATTTTTTTTTAACTACCGTCAAGGAGCAGTTGCCATACCAGACAGTTATAGAGTATGTTTATTTCATCTTCCCCACATTGATGTCCATGTCAAACAAAACTGAACAAACAAACGCAGAAACTCCTAAACAGCAATTATTCTATAAAGCAGAATTTTAGGCCAAAGGAAACTTGTTAATCAAATTCTACCTGGGTGAACTGATCCTGATTTTGGATCAGTCAGGGGGCATGTTTCTTTCTCAAATAGATGGTTCATCAACCCACATTTCTGCCAGTTGTTTAACTGATGGAAACACAGCAGCCCCTTTGTTCACCATGAATAGACTACACTACAGACGTCAATAGATAAAACTGAAGTTTTATGATGCGGCTGTTCCCAGAGCAGACTCGTGACACTAACTTTATGAGGAGGAATGTGTTGTTCACAGGATGTAGCTCTCAGTTCTGGAGCGATGTGGATGGCTGCCTATGGCCTTGTGCATCCTACTCACTCCTAACCAGAACTCCCAACGATGAAAAACACAGTCCTTGGAGGAAAGTCAAAGCACACTCATGCAACAAGCTGCTTGTGTCTCATCTCTCGGCTCTCTCAAGCACCTTTCCAAATGTGTTTTCATTGATTTAACACGTTGAACTGGTTTTGGGTCTGTCAGAGAGGAGATCTTACTGGCTGTGTGTTACTCCATAATGAGCATACTACTGCTCCCTCCTGCAAAGTTATAATATCTTGTACAGGAGTAGGTTGATACTTAAACGGCATATTTATGTTCAAAAAACTATTTTTTTTTCAGTCACAGAGCTTTGTAGCGATGTAAAGTGATGTATATTTGTATTCGTATTAATATATTGTGTTTTTTGGACAAAATAAGCCTCTTACATTACCTGTAGAGTACTACTAGTCCATTATTATGGGAGTAGTAATGGACAATCACTTTTGTATTTTAACCAAGAAAACATATTTATTTCTTTAGAAAAATTTTAAATGATGAGTGGTGCCTTGGCTGCACTCCTTTTTGCTTTTGTGTTAAAGGGACGTCAAGATATATAAAGTGATAAATGAGCAGCTTATTTAGGGCATAAAACCTGTTCCTGCAGGCAAAAAAAGCTAAACTGCATTTACAGACGAAGGAGGAGACTGAAGGACAGATAATGTCAACCTATTACATACTACAATGACGGTTCATAATAAAAACAAGACCCTCTGAATAGATTATAATTTCTTAATAATTAGTGTTATTCCTGTAGATGATGAATATTTGATGCAATTGAAAGAGACTTGGGAATCCTGAGGTTCAACCTTTAAAGCAAAAACTGAGCTGTGCATCATTAATAAGGATGCCAAAGTCACAAAAATCTTCTGTTCTTAAAATCCTAGGTAATATTATAAGCTTTCATGATTTTTTTTATTTTATTTTCTAATTACAGTAGCACAAAAATAATTTTAGGGTATAAATACATCTACCATACAAAAATACAAAGAATTAAAACCAGGCTTTAGTTGGTGAACAATGCCTACAAAAATCTAAAAACGTGTAATTCATTTGCTGAATAGTTTCTAAAGTAATCTTTTAAGACTACAATAAGAAATGTGTTTTCTTTTTGTCTTGTCTATTATTAAGTTCATGAGAGGGGAGCTTTATTACAATAAAATTCAACTGAACTGAATTTTGCTCCTTATGATTGAGTGTTTGACACAGAAATCCATTTTAGAGACTTGAATGAAGAAATCCTTTTCTCTGGGTCAAATAGAAGCTCCAGTTGCTCTGCATTAGCCAACATCACAAGTGATGGTCATCGATCTTAACCACATTCACTTGTCATTCATCAAAGAAACACTCATTTGCAGTTGTCCGCAGAGTGATGATTCTTTCAGACACTCAGCCAGCAGTCTTTTAAGGATGTAATGGTTGTGTCACGTCAAGGAGCAAGCACAGCTTCTCTGGGGACTTACCGTAGAGCGGATAACACACTTTCACAAAGCATACCATGCTCAGCAGGGTAAGCGTGGTCAGACTGCAGAGGCCGAACAACATGCCACAAAATGCATATATGTAGCACACTGTTCTCCCATACAGCCACCTGCGTGGGAGGGCAAGGGGGCGTGAGAAAGAAGACAGCGCAGAGCAAAGGCAGAGAGGAAAGATCAATGAGGGATAAGGTGTGGAATGGGAAAAGAGAGTAGTTTGAACATAACACTCTATATCTTTGAACTCACAAACAATCACACTGACCAGCCAACCATATCATCAAATGGACCGTGAAATATGAACAAGAATCTTATTTACAAGCAACGTATGAAAACCATGTTTCAGCTGAAAGTATTCCATTCTGCACAGGTTAGGAGTGTTTCTTTTCTCCTATTTTTACGCTAAGTCAAGTACCTGTGGTAGAAACTTGAAGTTATCGCCATGGGGTAAAGAGACAGAGTGAGGCCCAGGTCACTAACAGCGAGGTTGATGATGAAGTATTCAGCAGGCTTCAGGAGCTGCTTTTTCTTGTAGCAGACATACAGCAATGTGCTGTTGCCAAACAATGAGAATACTCCTGCAAAAACAAGAGGTTATTTATTTTTGCTCCAGGTTGCCGCATTGATGCTTTTCATGCACGTGCATTTATGTGGAATGTGAATTATAGAAGTGTGCAGCAGCAGAACTCTGTAAAATCTCTCCTTAAAAGTCTGTTTTGTTCCCCCTCTGCATACAAGTATTTGTTTAGTGTTTCTTTATTTATTATTCAAATAGATGATGGTTTACAAAGTCCCCATGAATGCAGTTTTTCAGGCTGTTTTTCAACTTTCTACACCCTTATGTCGCACAGGTCTTGCACTAAGGTGGATATAATTTAGCTTAGCAGTTGGCGTTGGTAACATCAAACATCTCAGTTCAATGATTTCTCCTGCAGGGAAATCTTGGGTCCTGGGATACGATGGCATAATCTCCCACGCCAACAGAGATTGGGCACTGTAAAGTGGACTGCATCAGTTTCCTCAGCCGGACAAAGACGACAGCGTGAGGAGAATCTCCAAATTACACACAAATCAATTACTTTGCAATCAGTGAGGCAGCCAGACTAAACTCTTTTTACTGATGGCGTCAATTGAAAAATCACTTCCAAGAATTCCATTTTAGCACATTTTTAATTGATTAACATACTCTTAAGTCAATCTGGCAGAAATAAAGATTTATGTCTGGGATGCAAACAATAACCAGTTTCCTTTGAACGAAAATAAATCAAGCTGATGGACAGCAATGATCTCATTTAAGTAATGCATCTAGTTTAGATTAAAATCTAAAATTTACAGATGCATGTAAATCCTAAATGTATAATTTACAATACATTTAAGTTCAAACAGAAATGTGCATATATGCGGCCGATATCCACATGGACTACATATAATGTAGAAAAAAATGACAAGATCAATGACTGAGATGAAAGATTATCAGGCATTTCCTTCTTTTTTTCCATCACATGCTCTTTTCCTGATTTCACTAATAAACTCGAGCATTACATTTGGATATATGCAGATGAACAATAAGTACATATATACAGTAAAATAAATAAACATGAAAATATTCATGGGTATATTAAGGGATTATGCCCAGAAACAAGTGAAATCAGTGACAGGTTAAAAAAGAAAAGGCTTCACAGTGTGCTGTCTTCAGTCACGCTGTGACTCATTTCCACTCGGGAAGAACTCAAGGAAAACTCATTTACAGCGTTATTAACTCAGTTGTTGGTCTGTTCAGAGTTTAGGGAAAAATCCAACTTACCAAAGAAAAGGTAGACCACAGCTACAGTTATGTCCAGTGGAACAGGTATGTTGGAGTGGAACGCAATGTCTTCAGCCAACAGCGTCATCTGAAGATGGATCATTTGTTAATATGAAAACACTAAAGCACTTGTCAATTTTTGTTCTACTACACCAAGCAAATGAACATATTTAATGAGAATAAGAGAATTCCTAATCACAAAAGAAATAATATGTTGCAGTTTCATGATTTATTCAAATTGTTCACACCAAACTGAATTATTAATGAATTGAGATCAACTGAATTTAATTAGATGATGACTGGAATTAATTTAGTTGGACTTGTTTACTTCCTCAGTTATGTATATTGAGACTAATTTTGTTGTGATAACAGTATTAATAACACGAGGTGGAGTTTAATACTGCAATAACAGTATTAAACTCCACCTCAGTAGCATTTTTTTACTCTTTTACAGAGATTGTTTATCATGCATGACCTGATTAATAAAAGTTTTGTTCCAAAGAAATTGGAAAAAAAAGATTGATATTTCTGTCTGTTTCCAGAATGGTAGCCTATTTGTTGATAGATGAAAATTTGATATTAAAACTATCGGACAACAAAAGGTAAGATAAAGAATATTGCGACAGATTTAATCCAAACTGGGTGTATTTCTTCCATGGACTGAACTCCTCTGAAGTTGTTGGACTCCTGAGCTACTGAGCAGTTTGGGGGTCACAGCCGAACTGATACAACTTGAACCATTAATGTCAACACTTTTCACATTTCCTTGGTATTATCCCCTTTTTGTGATGTTGCAGTGGTTTGGGATTTCTACATCTTTCATTACTGCATTCTCCTACAGTTTTGTAATCGCCACAGTTTCTGGGTTCTGGTTGTTAGCCACCACCATTTTTCTCAGTCGAAAATGTGTAAATCCTACATAATCTTTGCTACTTCATTCTCCTCCAGTCTTGGAGGTATTTATCTGTCTTTGGGACTTCCAACCCCCCTCGACACAGATGTTTCTATGCACTACTCCAGGTACTTGGTCATGGCGTTCCATGTATGCTGTCAGACTCTCTTACCTGCTGTACTCTACTGCCCTTATTTTTAACAACTTGTGCTTTTTATTATTTTATAATAAATAAATAAAATTTTCTTAGCATTTTATTTCATTTATTTGTTATTTAAGCATACTCTTAAATCAGCAACTTGTGCTTTTTATTATTTTACCTTCTTTTCTCATAATTTTATTTGTTATTTACTGTCTAATTATGTCTTGCCGCTTTTAATGTTGATGTAAAGCACTTTGAATTACCTTGTGTTGAATTGTGCTATATAAATAAACTTGCCTTGCCTTGCCTTAAAAATGCATGAAAACACCACAGTTTTTGCTACGTGTAAACGGGGCCTTAAACCCTGCTTGTATGACCAGGAATGTCTCAGGAGTATGTTTGCAACACCCACACTAGGACTCTTATCTTCCCTTCAAATAGTTCCACCCCATAAAATGTGATCATCTTGCCCCTCGTTGATACCGTTCAACATCATTTATCCAGCTTGAATACATTCCAGAGTTACTGCCGTCTATCCTGGTGAGGTGGCTCAGTGCGTTGATGTCTCCCTCAGTCTTGCTATACAGCTGGGTGTCATCCATGCACAGCAGCAATGTGACAGGATTAACAACACCACATGTAATGATTCACCAACTCTACTTGTTTTGATATAACTGTAAAGTTTCTTACTCTTCACTGTTGCCATCTAACCTTGATGTTGTGGTTCACTGTCACAGCTCTAACAGTGTCATTTAAACCCCAGCAGGGAGCCACGCTCACTCTTAAAAAAAGAAAGAAAAAAAGCTCCAAAACAAATCAGTGCGCGTCACCCGCTTAGCACTAAAATGCACACAGCCAGTGAGCACAATGGAGCTTTTGCCACTTAAAAGCAAAACATTTCCACCTGGAAGTTTGTAACGTTTGGACGGGTCACCAGGTGGCAACGCACACCACAGATGTGGGGGAATGCAATCATGTATATATTTACAAGAATGGGTTTAAAGAGAAAAAAATACTCACAAGTTTTTTTATTATTTGTCAGTAGGCCGACTTTAATTAAGATTAAATATCCACAAAGGATCAAAGATATTTCCAGCATGCACAGCATAAGTGCATTTTAGCTAAACTGGTCTCGTGGTTAAATTCACTTCAGGGTCTTGAAACGTAATAATATTAAATGTTTCTACTACCAACAAGGGTAAATGTTGAATGAAAATAGTTAATGTTTTGTAAATATGACTGTCTGGTGTAATCAGAGCTTTCTTACAGGGTTGATCTTCTGGGTAAACAGTAGTAAAAAACATAATTTATTGTAGATAATACATATAAGGTTAGCTAGAGCTGTGTTGTAAACATTCCCATCCTCACATGAATAATATAAATGCCATTCAGTCGTCAGATGGTCCTTTAGATCCTTGTTTTTTTCTCACTGCATGTTGAACTATTCTTGGTTTGCCAGATACTGGACACTTAGATGTCTCGAAGGTGTTCCTAACCACACTATAAATCTCTCTTCAAGATCAACGGGGTACTGGTTGCCATGACAGAGCCACACAGAAACAAGCGAGAAAAACACCTTTCCCTCTTTTCCCTACGGTTAATTAAGAATCACCCATCACCCTAACAATATTATCATCATTAGCACTATTGTGGGAGGAAGCTGGAGTACCTGGAGAAAAATTCACGTGAGCACAGGAGGGAATGCAAAATCTACACAGAATGTGTACACATATACACACACATACATATATATATATATATATATATATACACAGTTAATATACGTTTACATGCCCTTAGATATTGCAACAGTAGAATAGGTCTGTAAATCATACAGAAAATGTTAATTTTTATGAATCCATGAAGTGACCCTGTTTAAACTCTGTGAAATATGAACTTAAGATGCCCCTTCAGGTGTACTTTTACTTGGAATTTGAGTGATTTTGACATGAAATCACATCTAGGTCCCACAAAGGTGTGTAAACAGTTACGAAACTGTATAGTCCCACTTTTACATTTAACAGAGGGACGGTGCTGAGGATCCACCATGTAGGAGTCTGACTAATCCAAGTTCTCCCTATTTTAATGTATCTGAAAACTGAATGCACATGAATGCTATTGATCTTCACATATGAAGAAATCAGTGGTTTTGATAGACACTTTTCAGGACACAGTAAATGCTAACATTTCCACACATATTACAGAATATCAAAGAAAAAACAAACAAACAATTTGCTGCCTTTGTCTAATCACAAATATGGCTTACCTTAGAGAGTAGGCTGAAGTGTCGACTTGTCTAATAGTCCTTGCCCACTAATGCTTAGTCAAGTTCCCAATTAGTCTTCAAAATGACTTCTTCACCCCTTGTACATGGGCTTCTTCTAGTCTCAGATGTTCACTACTCTCAGCTGCGGCTGGAAAGCAGCAGAGAGCATCAGACTGGAGATTACCACATGTCTGTGTTGAGGGACTTCACTGTAATGAGCTGGAGAGCCAGATGCCCCAATATGCAGTCTTCTCTGATCAATTAGTGACGTCAGTTACGGCATGAATTCATAAATGGAAGGAGGCGGGCTCCTCTCCCGGGGGATCACAGGAGGGGGGTGGTGCTGAAGCATCATGGAGTATCGCTCCATTAAGCATCCTTCCAAAAAAATTAATTTTGAAGAAGATTTACCCTGATAAGCAGTCTGTCCTTCCACAGCAATGTGCCGCGTTGTGTGAGACAAGTGTTGTGCAGGAGGAGAAGCATGTCACAAATTTTAAAATTAACAATAGGAAAAGTAACGGTCTAAACCTGATTGTGCTGTGATATTTTTATTCTTTCATATGACGATCAAAGTGGTGGCTGATTATAGCAACATTTCTTGTTCAATTATCAAATCATGATACTGAGTCAATTATTTGAGATGCACTATAATCTGATTGCGGTACACAATAGCTTAATGACAGTAATAGGACTGTAACATCATGGAAGGCAATGAAATAAAATCACAAGTCAAAATACAGTTTTCATCCTCTGTTTTGTTTTGTTTAAAGTGATTTTTTTCGTGTCTTACATATCATGAAGGACAAAGCTAATGTCCAGGTGGTCACCTCCCATTTTGCAGTGAAGGTAAATTATTATATTGGCTGTTCATTTGGCTCAGGATGATACAAGGTTAATAAAACATTTGTAGCAACCTTTGTGCCACTACCATCTGCCCATACTAAGGTAAAAAAAAGAAGGTTTGGTATCTATCTACAGATTTATGTCCACTCAGTCACGTACAGTATGCATGGAGAGGGCTGACCAGGTGACACTATTGTCACATCGTCCTTGATCCATCTGCTGTCAGGTTTCTCTATCTCTGGCCCAAGATGATGCTTAGATGCTTCTCTCTTAGACATATGTGTGTCTACATGTTGAACATGATAAGCACGTAGATGATACTGGCATTTACTGTAGGCTCAGATAGGTCACAGGAGGTTCTCCAACAGAAGTCAGTGTAATTACTTTGGATCTTTCTCCAGCGTGTGGCGTTTTCAGAGGTATATTGGCAGAAATGTTACGTATTTTATTAACTACATTTATGTTTTATTGACATTTGTGTAGGATTCAACATGAGTACAGACTATGTTGATTTCATTGTCACATTAAGCAAAAAGTGTCACAATAACCCAGGCTCAGAAATGGCCACATTTTATTTTGTCTATTTTCTTTTGGAATTATTACAGTATGTTTGACACGATGGCACACCACAGTCAAGATTATTTTTTGATCTCATATTAAAGTTCAGTCTTACAAAAGCTTCAAGTCTTGCAAAACGTAGGTATAGAAATTATTAGAGTCATCGAATTGTAGTCATTTTCCAACTTGTGATCCTTCACTGTGGAAGCACATCATGACCAAGATACACTGGCCATTACACACTTACCATAAGTACATTTTCTGATATTTGTGTGAGGGGTGCAAATTTAACAAAAGATTTTCTGCAAATCTTTAAGTTTTATGCTTCAGCCCACAAGATTTGAAATGACAACATTACTATGCCTGCGGCTGAAAGTTTGGAATACTTCCCAATCAAAGAGTTTCCAATAATCTAAACAAGTTAGAAAGATTATTAAGAGACAAGAAAATGCTCTGAAGTCAGAGCTAAACATCAGCACTTTAACCTCATGGTTATTGATATGTCTCACATCCAGACTGCTAGAGGACGGAGATCCCAACATTCCCTAACGATATTCTGCCCACATGAAATGAGCAATTCCACTAGACATCTTTTTTTAAATTGTATTTCTACTTTTCCACATTAATATGTCTGACATTTCGTATTTATATTTTGAGTCACCCCAACCTCAGATAGAATTGAAATTGAATTTGTCTGCATCCAGAGTTAACTTTGTGGTATGTAAATAATTTATGTCAAAACTATCAATTACCCGGTGCAGAAACTATGCGTACCTTTTAATTGGCACTCACTACCGCACATCCTCCACACAGACATGACTTAAATCAATCACAGAGGGTCAAAAACACATACGGTGGCACTTGAAAATTAATTTTGAATTTGTCTCAAAAATACATAAAGAGAAATAATCCAATTTGTCACACCTTGAAAGCAGAGATGAATTATCTTCAAAAGAATTACACCCAGTAAAAGTACTGCCCTACATGCCACTTGCTCTCCATCTTACTAACATGCATTAATTCTGGTGTGCACGCTCACGCGCACGAGGACACACAGTCACGTAAACCGCAACACAGACAGAGGCTGGAACGGATTGAGCCGAAGCTTGAGATGAAAGCTCCATTCAAGGTGTAATGGTGTTGCCAAAGAATTAATTGTCATGGTTGTAGTGAGGAATGAATGTACATGATTAGATAAAACACAGCACAGACATCAAAGCAGTTGGGTGGAAATAAAGAATACGCATTTAACGGGAACCTCACTCCCTGAGAAAAAGCCACAGCCCTCCCACAGAGTCTACAGAGAAGAGGGTTTACTGCTCATTCTGCTTCCTCTGAAACAGTTTTCATTTAAAAAAGTAATTTGCAAAGAGAGTAATTTTATCTATGAAATATCACATTTGAAAATAATAATTCTATGCAACATAAAATGCATTGTCTTATTTTTTTTTATTTCAGGCAATATTCTATTGATTGACATTCATCAAGTGTTTCTTAAAAACTATTCCATCTCCACTTATGTAACACTGTCTGCCAATGAGCATCACATGGTCCAACTGTGTTTGATAAATAGTTATTAAATAGACTGTATGGGGATGCTATGTTCCAAACTGAATCTATATGGATAGACAGAAATGACACTGATTTAGTCATAAGTCATGATTTGTCCGGGGTGATTTTTGTTGCTGGAATTCATTTGCAGTCAGTTCTTGAATTCCAAATATCCTAAAGTTCATCTGTTGAGCTCAAGCTGAGGCCATTGGGTCAGTTTGACTGCCGTATATCAATTTGTCACAGCAGCTTATTGAACAAAGAGTATTTTTGAACCAGAGATCTGACTTTTAAGAATAACAACATACATTTCTTTTTACAATTGCAAATAAGAAAAAAGGTGGGATAAGAAAAAAAAATGAAAAGAAAAGTGGTTATTACATTTACTTTGACTATTAGTTTAATTGCATACAGTCTGTACCCAACATGTTTCATGTTTTTTTCTTCTCATTTTTATTCAGTTTATCAGTATAACTTCGTTTTTGTATTTCAGCCATGCAGCTCATAACGTCAGCATTAATTACTTAGTATAAAAGCAGTATCCATGAAAGGCTGAAATTCTAAAAAAGATTGAGAGAGGATCTCACTTTTCAACAAATGCAAGAAAAAAAAAATCATTGAATTCTTCAAAAGCAATGTTCGTCAAAGGAAGACTGTGAATCACTACAGTAAATATCATCATTCAAGTGGTTCAAATACTCTTGAGGAATATTTGCAGAAAATCCAAAAGCATCTTCTGCAAATCACTAATAATGCAGAGCACGCATATTGAAATGAATGAACGCATTTGCGTAGATGTTGATAAGTGTTATCACATCCGGTGCATCATACAGGCAATAAGCACCGGAAGAGGAGTCTCAGTGGGTCAAAAAAGGACAGTAAAGGGTAACCCAGGACAACGAAAATAATCTAATTTTGGTATACCATCTAAAGATAATCAGAACCGTCTTTATTGAGTGTTTTGTTTTACAGTATAACTATTTAAATACGAGGTGAACTTTGTTCAGTTCTGCCCCTCATGGCTGAGTGGTAACAATACTTTATCATGAATTGAACAAAGTCTCATACCATGTTCAACATGGGAATCTGCAACAACCATTCATCTACTCCACAGTTAATGAAGCGGGTGAAGTGAAGTGTTGGCAGGTGCATTTCCACCTACAGCCACCTTCTGGTGGGGTGGGATGAACAGAATGGGCCACGGACACGGCCTGGACACAGGTAATGAGGGGTGAAAGATCGACAGCAAACATTCATGACACTGCAGTCTTGATGAAATATATACTCAAAATGTATCTGGTCAGGTCATTTCAAAGTTAGAAAATAGTTTTCCTGTTAAGGAACCTCCAACATATGCTAAGACTCTTTGAATGTAGAATACCTTGACCTGCTGTGGTTAAAGACCTGTGGTGCCAGAACTGCTTATGGCTGAACTAGGAAACATATTGTAACAAACGTTGACTGAATATCTGTAAATGTAGTAGGTAATCACAATTTATGGATTACAATTTTGATACCCAAGTCTTGTCTACATGTTTTTGTGGGATGTTGACATCAAAGTGCTCAGTCTCACCAAAACATGTCAAAAACATAGTGTTATAATGTAATCGGTTTAGAAATTGGAAGATGGAAATAAATCTATATGTCACTGCTTTATGTATCAATGTATTGAATTACAGGCTATGAATGGACAAAAACTCTAAGCTCATATATGTATATATATATATAATTATATATATCAAGAAGGTCCCCGGTTCGACTCCCAGGCCCGGCAGGGGCCTTTCTGTGTGGAGTTTGCATGTTCTCCCTGTGCTTGCGTGGGTTCTCTCCGGGTACTCCGGCTTCCTCCCACAGTCCAAAAACATGCATGGTAGGTTAATTGATCATTCTAAATTGCCCATAGGTGTGAGCGTGAGTGTGCATGGTTTGTGTGTTTATATGTGGCCCTGTGATGGACTGGAGACCTGTCCAGGATGAACCCCTGCCTCTTACCTGAAATGAGCTGGGATAGGCTCCAGCAGACCCCCGTGACCCTGCAAAGGATAAAGCGGGTATAGATAATGGATGGATGGATGGATGGATGGATATATATATATATATATATATATATATATATATATATATATATATTTATTTATTTATTTTTTAAATAAGACATTAGTCTGAATCGCTTGATAAATTAGTAAACTAAGCATTTTCAGCTTGGTCTGGTCACTTTTCACATAAATAAAAATCTAAATGTACCAAATATAAATATACAAACGTACTCACATCCATCCTGTCCTGTGTGATGAGGTGATAGTGAACCTACATACTGTTGATTACTTCTTGTACATGCACAATTGGTTTAGTTATCAAATTAGCACAGTTGGTGAAGTAGGACCAAAATGCAGGAGACAAGAGTTAAAAATATTGTGATTTATTATGCCAAAATCAAACCAAAAGCACTGCAGAGCAGAGTTAACGAAAAATCACAGGAGTTAACCAAAAACCTGACCAGACACAAGGAGGGTGGAAACAGTACAGACCAGCAAGGGAGAGACAAGACAAGATATACTGTACGGAAGGCTTGATGAGACACAGGTGCACACGATCAAGGCAGATGGGAACAAGGGAAGTCAAGACATAACTTAAACACAAGGACACAGGGTTTCAAAATAAAACAGCTAAATACCAAAACTGTGACATATGTCAATTATTTTAATAGTGACTTTTTATTTAGGGTGCAATAACTACTAATTCAACACAGGATTTTGCATCTGCACTAAAAAATTGTTATTTAAGTTGAGTCGTGGATGTTTTGTTGTGTTTGAAGTGTAATTAAAGTTTTCACACCAAACAAAATGAACGGCATCTTGGAATAAAGCAAACTTGAATGTTTCAAGAGAACCAATGCCTGGAGGTGGCAAACAACAACCCTAACTCTTCTCGAATTCTGTAATGTCGATGCTTATGACATTAAACGTTAAACATTTTCCGTTGTAAGGAGTTAATACATTAGATACTGTAGGATAACGCAGTAATATCTGATTGAACAATGGAAAACACATGTTTCAGTATGCTACTTGATGAAATTCTGTCTTCTGCGATCTTGAGTGTTACTGTTGTCACCTGGAACCGCAATGTGAAACAGAGGATTCGGTTTTAACACTCTTCCAGGAGAAATTAAACGGAATGCTTTTGCTGAAATGATTATTGACTTGTTCACACCAATGCAAATGCACATTTTACATACATCCAATTATTAAAAAAAGAACATTATAAAGTATTTTAAAAAGGACCAGCTACTTTAAAAAAAAATAAATATGTAGTGCATTTATAGTCTAGGATATATCTCTCAGTTTATTTTGCTGGAGTTCTACATCAAAGGGATGGACATATGCACATATGAAAAGTGAGAGAACCCTACAGGAGTGAATTGCTTTAATTTAAACCCTCCAGTTATACACCCTATTAATGTTTTAAGGCTATGGTGAAGCAAAAAAACACGACTAAACTAAAATTCACAAGTAGTGAACTAGTAAATTGAGGTTTTGTGCTCAAACGGCCACAGTTTCCTCTGTACCATGATTCTTGTCATCTACAAACCTGCTGTGGGTTTTCCCCTGATGACAGCAGATCAAAGAGTATTAACCCACTTCTACAATATGCAGTGAACTTGTTTATTAAAACAGATAATTTGATAGTTTTTTTTAACAATGATTAACTAATAACAGGAACCCCAGGAATTAACTTAAAAACACTCAGAAAGTCATATTTGCAGGGTGCTCTCGAGTCTAGGCGAGATAAGATCTCACCACAAAGATGCATGAAACAGAAAGCTGCCCTGACAGCACTTTGGAGACACCACCCGCATGAATGAGTACACATTAACCCTCCCTGCTTAACGCTGAAGCAGCTTCTTATCATCTTAATGTGATAAATGAGATTTTACATTGTCTTAGACTGAATGACACCCCTGGCTGTGTCCCTTTCTGGGGTGTTGCTTTATGGTTTTAATTATGCTGTAATTTTATTTACAGAAAATCTTGTCGTTGGCACGCGTATAAGAGTTTTATGGTATAAAAGTTAAAATCTTATTGCTGCTTGCAAGTCACGGGGGACATAAAGCTGGAGAGTGAGTTACATCAGTTAAGCTCCATTAGTTTCATCCATCTCATGAACCCATTTTTTAAGCAATATAAAGCAGAGGGGAAGAAATATCAATAGGTAATCACTGAAGCTAAAATATATGAGACCACCAAAGTTGTGCAATCGAGTTTGTCCTAGTTCCACTAAAGTCAGTTGTATAATGAAATTCAGCCTATATATGTGTATATATATATATATATATATATATATATATATATATATATATATATATATATGTATATGTCCGAAAACGTTAAAAGAGCACCAAGATGGATCTGTGTATAAACAGGAGACGTGTCATCTACACTGTTGTTGTTACAGCAGCTTTTATATATACATTTTTACATTTATACTTAGTTTTTAGCGCTGTTGGAAAGAAAACAAACAAAATATATAAAATAATCCATCCATCCATTTCCTATACCTGCTTAATTCAATGCAGGGTCAGAGGGGTCTGCAGGAGCCCGTGCCATGACAGGTAAAAGGCAGGAGTACATCCTGGACAATAAAAAACAACAGAATAACAGGAGCGCTGCTGGTGTCCCCACAACCACCGGTGCTCGTGCAATGGGTGCAACAGTAATCTCAAAAGGAAAAAATGCAGGCACTCTGGTGGCTTGAAAAAATTAAAAAACCTTTAATGGACTGGGTTACATACTAAAAAAACAACAACGCGTGTCGGCTTACGCCTTCCTCAGGGTGTATGGAGACAAGAGACAATCAAACAAAATTAAATAGAATTCAGTTCAGCTGTGCCTCCTCAGGTCTCTGCAATGCTCCTCCAGGCCTGAAGGAGGCGCCGGCAGGAGCACCCAGATATTCTGCTTCCTGAACAATCAAACAAAATAAATTGACTGTTACAGTTTTTCTCAATTGGTTTGGTACATTTCTCACATCAGAATTGAAATTCTCAAAAGTTCTTGTTCAGTTTTCACATCATCATGCCATTTGTGCAGATGAAAAAGGCAGTTTCTCATTGCATTGAACAAATTGCAAATGCTTTTGTCCATCCATGCAAATGATTGTGTACAATTCTCAGTTTTTTCGTACATTATCAATTGCTTTTGTCATGCTAATCAAAATGCTTTGTTATAGGAATCTATCAAATAGTCTCTTTCCCCAAAACATTTAGGCTATAGTTCATCATATAAGTCTTCACATGCAAAATGATTTACCAAGCCATCATAACATGTCAAGCATATATACATTTCCATAAGACATTTGTCTGTAAATATGATCTAAATTGGTAAATTCCTCCCAGGTGAATCTAGACTTTCTCTAATGAAAAGAGTTGATCAACCAATGATCGACAGTTTTCTGAATGAGCTCAAGGGAGCATCTCATGAACAATCTACTGGGGAGTATATAGGTAACCAGAGCACAATAGAAAGTTACAATGTTTGCCAATGAAGAAGTCATTCTGTAAATGTGAATCTTGTCTTTTCCAATCAATCTTACACGTATACATTATATGAGGTCAAATGTACAACACTTGTCATCACACCTAAACCACATTTTACATCAACATGTCCCTTCAAAGTGCCTTCAATTGCCAACATGACTAATGAATTTGACTGTCTTATCTGTACACAATGACACAATGATTAAACATTCTGATGGCACTGACAAGTATATTGACACAAAAACTTGCTTTTGAGGGATGGACTAAGGATTTTGAGCAAGAGACTGGCTTTTGCAGGTGATCCACAGTGTTTTGCTATTTGTTCAAACTGTTTTGAGAAATGCACTTGATCTTCTGCAAATTGCAAGAATGATTGGAAAAATGTACCAAAGTGATTGAGAAAAACTGTAATAAATTACACAGTGTAGCAGTATAACGTGAATCATGAGTACCAAAATGAACATCCTGGACAAGTCGCCAGTCCATCACAGGGCCACATTTGGATGGACAACCGCAAACACTCACTCCTACTCCTATGGGCAACTTCATAATCATAAATCAATCTAATTAACGATCAATCTATCAAATTAAAATTTGTGGTACAACTACATTTCTAGACTAAGGGACTCCACCATAAAGATTAAATGGTGTATGCCATTAATGTTATAACTCAGAATGAAGTCACATCTGAGTGGCTCGTGATTCAGTTAAATTGTAGGAAAATGAACCTTTCCAAACACTGGATTACCTTATCCCACTACTTGCTAATATTAGCTAATTCATAGATGATAGATAGATAGGTAGATAGGTAGATAGATAGATAGATAGATAGATAGATAGATAGATAGATAGATAGATAGATAGATAGATAGATAGATAGATAGATAGATAGATAGATAGATAGATAGATAGATAGATAGATAGATAGATAGATAGATAGATAGATAGATAGATAGATAGATAGATAGATAGATAGATAGATAGATAGATAGATAGAAAAAGAAAGTGGAATATTAAAAGGCTTTACTATCTCTAAAGGGGTGGAACCTGTAACTGTGACTGTGGTTGTGATTCATGGTGTTCAAGTGACGAAATAGTTCCTGAATCTGTTAAGGAGCAGGTCAGAGACAGCTGGTGCTGAACACACTCCTCTTTGGAGTTTTTCCGGATGTATGTTTCTCTGGGGTCCTCCTTTCCGCTACTGTTACTAGAGGGCCTAACCCTGTACCCACCACAGAGCTGGCCCTCCTCACCAGTCTGTCCAGCATTGCAGCATATTTCTTATTAGTGCTGCCTCCCCAGCAAAAAGAACACTGGAAACTACAGACTGGAAGAACATACGGAGCGGTTTTTTACACATGTTAAAGGACCCCAGCTCCCTTAGAAAGTTGACAACTATCCTTTCCTGTGAATATTATCCAGGTGGTCTGACCAGTCCAGCTTCTTGTCTTCTTGATGGAAACCGGATGCAGATGGAGTCCGTTCCCTCTGCAGTCCATTACCACTTCCTTGGTCTTTACAAAGGTTCACTTAGAAATTCTGACTTCAAATTTAAACCGCCTGCAATAGTGTAAGACAGAAAAGAGAGCGTTCAGGCAATGTACTATGAAGTTTGTTACACAGTTAATATATTCTGCACACCAGCATATCTGAAGCCATCATTGCCTGATAACATTTGCTGTATTTCTGTTTGAGCAGCCTTTCAACGGAAGTTAAAAAAAAACAAATAAAGCTTCATCGGGAGAATTCACAGCTTGTTAAACGTGAAAGATTGAGCTAGATTTTGGAATATGAGCCATTTACATTAGGTTTGTACTGAAAATGACAATTAAAGACAACCAAAAAAGACAAAGGATAATACTAAGCTGATAAAATGATATAGTTGTATTTTTTGGCGCTTCAAAGCAATAACAAACAAACAAAAAAAACATAATGTTAAAATCGCCTGATTAGGGTTCAACTGTTCTTTTGGGTCAAAATGTGTTTTAATGTTGGTTTCCCACAGTCAAATGATCAAATAAGTCATTATTCCCCAAGATGAGTCAAATTACTCCCAGGTTTGTCATTACTTCTGAAATGAATCAAAAGCTGCCTACAACTCTGAGAGAAATCATTCTTTGACCACATCTCATAGCAGTTAGATGCAAATAATGACATTTCTGTGAGAACTCTTGACTGCACGTGTCTTCTTTATTGTGTCTTTTTTTAGATGAGCTGTTTCTAGTCATCGAAAGTCTAGAATGGAGAGGTGCATTGCGAATTTTCTTCAATGTCATTTACCAATGGCAAAATAAGCCTGGTGTAAAAAAGATCATAAATAATTCCCAATCTTTGAGCCCTAGACTGGATCTGCTGTAGAGCAGATGACAGGAGAGATGAACCTGTCAAGGCTTTGACTGAAAGACTAACCAAATGTTGGGTTACTGGGTTATAAAAAGATTTCCTAGGTGAAGAAGTCTTTTTGTTGTCTATCTGTTTTGCTGCCCTCAGCAAAACTGTAAAGATTTGTTGGCAGATACCACCTGATTGAAGTTGTTGTGTAACTAGGACTCTTAATGGCTCTGTCAGTTATTGACTTTTAAACATGTGCACTTTATTACCTTAAAATTTTCGCCTGAGTGTGTGTCAGACCTTCATACTCCCAACATCAGGGAGATTCTAAGACATGGAAGGAAGAAAACCTTCATGTGGGCTTTTGCTTCATATCATATGCCTTCTTTGGAGTACTGCCCTGTGCATGGTGAGAAAGTACTTCACTTTATTCAAAATGTGATCCACTATGTCATAGAAACGTAACAGCATTATTAATTAAAAATAGTAACCTTTTATATTTTATGTTTTTTAGCCCACACCAAAGATATTAGGTAAGATTATTTTACCAAACAAGCTACTTGGTGTAATTTTTATAGTTACTTTTACCTCAACTTTCATAACTCTATGTCCATTACTCTACTTTTGTCAGTCACAGACTACGATGTGGACGGTGGACGGGACCGTGACATTTTTGACATTAATGAAGGTCAGTACAAATAACTGTTTTCTTTTGCACATCTTTTTATTAAAGTGAGTTTTTGTTTATAAGCCAATTTTCTGCGTGCTCTCCATCTCTTTAGAGGCAGGCTTGAAGCTGGTAGAGGGAGATATTGTGCTTGATGAGGTATGTTAATTCAGCTGCTTTTAATTCTAACCTGCACAGAAGTAATTTGTTGTGAAGAGTTCAACCTTGGCTCATTATGCTGGTCTTATCTTTGCGACTGCTTTTACTGACGGCTGCAGAGGCAAACTCGAAATTCAATTATCGGGGATGAGTACAAGTGGCCAAAGACCATCCCATACTACATGGAAGATGATTTAGGTAAGACTGTTTGCCAGAAACTCTTAAAAGTTCTCAAAGACTATTTAATTTCAGCCTGGTCTGATCAGTGCTCACCATTGATCCGTTGCTGTCAGTGAGAGAAAGGAACTTTATACTTTTATGTACCTTTCTTGTACTGTACTTGTATATGCAGGGTATATATTGTATCCTCCTCCTTCAAAATGTTAACTTTTCAGTCAACTTTCAAGATTGCACATACAAAACACCCATTGCACAGCCAATTAAATTTTACAAGAAGCGGCTGTAGATTTCCCTTGATCAAAAGTTACATGAGCATCCTCCAGCATTATAAGAAAAGAACAAAATACAGAGCAAAATTAATGGAAAAACAAACAAGTAACCAGAAAGTGAGCTGTGTTGAGACAGACTACAACAACTTTTTGACCTCAGCAAGTTTCTAATGCAGCTTTTATCTCTTATTCATGCATATTTTTACACCTTTATGCCCCAGAGCAGCCATGAAAGGATCTTGCTTACCATTAGAAGCAAATTGGGATTTAACGTCTTGTCCATTGACTCTTTCATTTATATCAAAACATGAATAAGTTTATGGATATAGTCTTTGTGTTTGGTAGATTCTTTCTTTATTGTAACAATGCCTATTGGCAATAAATCTTATACCGTAGGAAAGCCTGTTTATTTCTAAATGGTCCCACATTTGTCAGGAACATGCATTTGTGGGATGAGCAGCAGAGCTGAGTGGGTTGTGCCCATGAACAATTTGCCAATTCTTCTCTGCCAAGGCCAAACAGTTTCATTTGCCCTTGCTAGGGACTCTTGTTTTGAGCTTCCGGTACTCCCAGTTGCTGCCAGTCAGGCACTTAGGTACCGTAGGTCGTCTTCTACAGATTTGTAGTCAAGGTTTTCTGGACGACATGGCTGACGGCTCTCTCCCCAAAGAATCTGGAACAGACTGCACATAGCCAATCTCCAGTCCCATAGGGCTGCCAGGAGGCCTGCCATGACTGCCCTGCACCACCAGGCCTCTTTGTGCTGGTGTCAGCAACACGTGCACTGGAATTTGAACATGTAGAAGAGCATTATGTTCAGCGATGAGTCCAGAATCTGGAAACGTGGATAACACTATGCTCATTGCTGCACTGACAGAGTAACATCTGTTGGTGGAAGCAGTGTGATGGTGTGGTGCGGCATCTCCCTCAGTGGGAAAACTAGGCATGTAATCATTGGAGAGAATCTCAATGCAGAGAGATATGGAGATTACATTCTGCAACCAGGGCCAATCCCATATCTCCACAGTCTTGGACTGAACTCTAACCTCCAAGATGATAACACTCATCCCTGCAGAAGGAGGTTTATCAGAGACTACCTCCAGAATTTCGGAGTGGAGAGGACAGAATGACCTGCCAGCAGTCCTGACCTCAACCCCTCCTGGACACTTGTGGGATCAGCTTGGGCGTGCTGTCCGTGCTAGAGTGACCAACACAACCACATTAGCTGACTAGCAACAAATCCTGTTTATTAAATGTTAAATTGCCAATATGTGTTGTTTCTTCAAACTTCAATCATTCAATCCACCAAAATACAAACAAGAGACACAACTATTTGGCTTTGGAAGATTTGGCAAATTTTTCATGGCCACAACCCACAAACTCAGCTCTGCTGCTCATCCCACAAGTGCATGTTTCTGACAAATGTGGCAAAATTTAGAAGAGAAATTAACAGACTTTCCAACGGTATAAGATTCATTGCCACGAAGCATTGTTACAACAAAGAAATAATCTACCAAACACAAATGTCCTTACCTTTTGTGCTTTAGTTAGTTTATATGAGTAGCAGTCCAGTTCTAACAAAGCAGACTCCATGAGCTCTTCTTCTTTTGTATCCATTGACAGTAGTTTGCGCAACATCAGCAGTTGACTTGTACAGAATGATAACAAGGTGGTAAATTGACATAGCATCTCTGTGTCCTGTGTTAACATTGTTTGCCATTTTGTTGTAAACATGTATTTCATTCTCAGTCAAACTGTGTTGACTTATGTTGTTTTTTTGTCTTAATGGCTGTTTACACTCTTTACCATCAAATAATGGATCTATTTATCTAAATACTTTTTAACTCTTTGGTGGCAATGTTATATTGAAGAGTGTTACCTGTTTCATCCCATTCAGCCTATCCCAGTGTGATGTATACTCAGACTGTTCAATCAATGTTACCCAACCAGAACATAGATTGTTTTAATAAAATGTTTTGTCAGTGAGCAAAAGATAATAATGTCAGGTTATCTCCCATTCCATGGTTTAGAGTTGCCACAGAGAAACACTGAATTTGCACTGTATGTTTGATGTTTGGTTATTGACGGACCATGCTGCGAGCAGATGGTGAGAGTTATTGGAGCTGATATTGTATTGACCCTGAACTGGCATCAATAATTCAACAGGGCGATTTCATTAATGTACACATTACCACTATTCTTAAAAGAGAATATGGAAGAAGTTTTTTTTTTTTTTTTGGCGGGGGGCGGGGGGGGTACCTTTAATGGGACTGATTCATCATCTTCTCTGCAGAGATCAATGCAAAAGGTGTGATTTTAAAGGCCTTTGAGCAGTACCGCCTAAAGACCTGCATTGACTTCAAGCCATGGAGCGGGGAAGAACACTACATTTCCATCTTTAAAGGGAGCGGGTGAGGCAAGAACTCTTTTTTGTTTTACTTTTAAATGTTTTACTTTCTCAAGGATTAAAGCATTATATATTCTGTGTGATGTTCATGAAAGCCTTGTTTTCTTTCTTTAAGCTGTTTCTCTTCTGTCGGTAACCGGCGAGTTGGGAAGCAGAGACTGTCAATAGGCTCAAACTGTGATCGTATCGCCACCATTGAACACGAGTTCCTTCATGCGCTGGGCTTCTGGCACGAGCAGTCCAGATCAGACCGGGATGATTATGTACAAATCATGTGGGACCGTATCTCGGAGGGTACCAAACCTCTAATTCTAAGGAAACATTGTATACTCTCTGTGATGTTCATGAAAGCCTTGTTTGCACTTATTTATGCCTTTTATTTACACTCACATGTTTGTGATGTATAATTAAGATAATATATGTATATATTTTTTTTTTCATAATTAATGCGGCGGGTAAAACAGCTTTTATGTCATGTTAAATCTCTTCTAGCTGGGCTCAAAAGGTTCAGACAAAAAATATAACAGCACACCACTTGTTTTATTTGTTTTATTGTATGTACAATAAGCATGCGTACATGTATTTTTCCTGATGGCAAAGTCCTGAGGAGATAAGCAAATTAGTGTGCTACCACTACATCAGGCTGATCTACAATGGCCAAAGATCAACAGATTGTGAACAAATTAAATTAACTTTATAATTCTATGATTAAAGTTCAGTGTTGAGTAAATAGTTACCCATTAAAAAACATTTGAGATCTCTAAAATACACATTTAGATTAGAAAAGAAATACTTTTTTGAATATATATATATATATATATATATATATATATATATATATATATATATATATATATATATATATATATATATATATATATATATATATATATATATATTGAAACAGCGTTGTCACCTTTCTTTGTGGTTGATCTGCAGGTAAGGAACACAACTTTAATACTTACAATGACACCACCTCCAGCTCTTTGGGCGTACCCTACGACTACGGCTCTATGATGCACTACAGTAAAAATGCCTTCAGGAACGGCACTGAGCCCACCATCGTCACCAAGATCCCTGCTTTCAGTGATGTCATCGGCCAGCGCATGGAGTTCAGTGACAGTGACCTGCTCAAGCTTCGCCGCCTCTATAACTGCAGTAAGGGTCAACAAACATCAGCCTCCTACTTTCTGTCATGGAAAACTACTGTAGTTTAGTGTCATGTTTTTTTGTGTACTTTTAACATTTAAACATTGGTTTAAATGAGGTAACATATCTCATGATGTACAGGTATATTGATGTATAGGTACATTCTTTAAATTTTCAAGGTTTTACACACCAGGGGATATGGATATTTCTCTGGTCCTCACCAGGTCTGAAGTGAGAATGAACAACATGTTACATTAGCAAGTATCGAACAAAAGCTTAATTGAATAAAAAAAAACAAAAAACAGAAGCAGTATATATAAAAAAAAAAAAAAAATGGTGTAAACCCCATGGTTCAATAGTTGATTGCAGGGATCTTCAATCCTGGTCTTCAAGGGCTGCAGTCCTGCATGTTTTAGATGTTTCTCTGCTTTAACACACCTGATTCTAATTCATGGTCATCAGCATGTCATCAAGATCTGGACAAATCTGATAACGACAGTCATTTGTATCACGTGTGCTGAAGCAGAGAAACATCTGAAACGTGGGACACCGGCCCAAGAGGACCGGAATTGAAGATGAGGGACTTATAGGACCACATTCCCGAAGAAAATCATTTTCTTTATGATGTTATCAATCTATGATATCATTATGGAAGAATTGCAGCTCATTTTCTTTCAAGCTTTGCCTCACGCTCATTGAGATGTATGCGTTTGTGTTTAAACATGGTTTGAACAAACTGTAACTACAACAGTACGTGTCAAGGATGTGGGGGGTTAGGACCCAGACGCAGTAGACCAGGAGGCAGGAATAAAAAAAAAACCTTGTTTTTATTTCAAACTTAAAGAAAAGCGCTGCTTAGTAGGATTGCAAAGAAACCAAAAGATGAACATGACAAAATCCAAAAAACCTGACCTGAAACATGGAGGGATGAACGGTACAGACCAGCAGGGCCGGGGGAAAGACTACACAAGATATGCACAGGAGGCTTGACGAGACACAGGTGCAGACGATCAGGGCAGATGGGAACGAGGGAAGTCAAGACAAAACTTAAACACAAGGACACAGGGTTTCAAAATAAAACAGGAACCCAAACACCAAAACTGACATTAACTTAAAAAATGTGACAGAACGCTGCTCAGACTGAGACTGGGCACGACATTCCTCCCAATTGATTGATTGGCTTTAGTCTAGTCTGTGCTATCTAAGCAAGGACACTTTCGCTTGGCAACCCTTTCAACCAATCAGTCGGTGATCATCAAGACTTCTCTGAACATTTTCAAGATTTGATCTTGAAGTGAATGTGAACATTATATTAACACAGACATAAAGTGTCTGGACGGGCAAGCTGTCAGAACGTCTTGTTTAACAGAGGTGAAGAGTTAAAGTCCATGCCTTTGTTAAAAACACAATAAATAATGTAATGTACTTTATTTGTATAGCACTTTACAACAGCCTTTCGGTGTACCAAAGTGCTTTACAGGAAGTAATAGATAAAAAGGAGGATACAGAGGATACAGATAAAAGTTTCATCACACTACTGGGTGTTAAAAGGAACCCTGGTTATTAAGACATGTAGTCCCTAATTAGCCACAATTGTTCTCTTATACTAAAATATGTTGTTAGAAACACATAAAATAATCTAATTGCTTTAAAAATCTACAATGTTTATCACATATTTTGACCTGCGGTAGGCGCCATGTTCTACCTGCGCAATGCATTCTGGGGGCGATGACGTAGAGCGGTGGCTCTGGGAAGATAAGCCGCGTTAGTTTAACTGGGACAGGTATCTAAAACATAGATGAGCAGCATCTCCCGGCCGTGGAGGCTGACGAGGGAGCCCATAAGACGTCTCGGTTCAGGCAAACTGGATCAAAGTTCTGTGATGCACGGGAGATCTACAAAAATGATCAATGTCGTGCGCATCTTACCAGTGCATTAGGCTACGGCGTCAACGGCGTAGTCTACGGCGTAGACGGCGTAGCCTACGGCGTAGACGGCGTAGCCATGGCTCTACAGCCTGCAGCGCACCGCTCTCCGCTCGCCGGGATGGGCAGGACGCACGTTTGGGTGGGCATAGCCCACCCCTGCCCCCCCCTAAAACCGGCTTCGGTGCTGGGTCCACCGTTTGATGACAGACCAGAGGCTGAGGGGACTGGCCCGGGACTTTGACGAAACGGGAGGCGCAGACTTTGCGTCAAATTGGCAAGAACATCTTTATTTAATTTAATGACGCCAGATCTGGCTGTGGTTTTTATTGTAGCATCGGCTATCTGCTAGTTGAAACGTGTGGTCGGTTAGTCTATCTGAGTTTTATGGTGTTTTTATAGTTCATGCTTTATGGTGCTGTACTTTTTATTTTTTATTTTTTTTATTTTTTGTAGGTGCGCCGTCACCTTAATGTTTAGCTGTGTTTTCATCTGTTTCTGGGTGTCAAAACGGTGTACGGGGGCTAGCAGGAGCCACCGTCTGACGTCACTACCCAGAATGTAAACAACAATGGCGACCTACGAGTTAAATTATATTTTCAAATTTTATAAAAACGAAGACATCAAAAAGGTTTTTTATATCACATTGTTATAATTGATACCAACATTTATCTTTTAAGACCTACATGTCTTAATAGCCAGGGTTCCTTTTAATGTCAATGTCAATGTCAATTTTATTTATATAGCACATTTAAAAACAACCGAGGTTGACCAAAGTGCAGTACAATATACATTAAAATGAAACAATACCAAAAGAAAATACAGTACAAAGTGCAGAAACAATGAAATCACTAATGTACTAGGATGATCAATAAAATAGTAATAAAAAATAGACAGTAAACAACAGACACACAAAGTGCACAATCACTTCTCACAGTAACCACAGATGTAGGCCACTACTCACCGTACACCAAAAGCCAATGAAAAGAAATACGTTTTCAAGGATGACTTAAAAACCTCTAGGGTCTGAGCAGATCTAATATTTAGTGGCACGGACAGGAAGCCAGTGAAGGGAGTTATGAACAGGAGTGATATGCACATGTCTTTTAGTGTTGGTGAAAAGACAGGCAACAGCATTTTTTTTATCCCTGATTTTTTCCAATTTTTTTCATCACCCAGTGCTCCTACCTAAGTGACAGTCCTGGGCATTGCTCCCTCTACCAACCCCGGGAGGCCCCTGCACTGAGCTCAGGTCTCCTCCTTAACCTGAGGAGCATTTTGCACAAGTTGAAGGCGATTAAGAGAAGACTGGGAGACTCCTACAAGTGCGTTGCAATAGTCGAACCGTGAGCTAATTAGGGCATGGATGGCCTTCTCCTGGTCATGTCGACTTAGAAACATTTTAACTTTGGGCAAGAGACGCAACTGGAAAAAATTAGTCCTCACCGCATTGTTGATTGGTTCGTCAAACTTCAGAGGACTATCAAAGGTCACTCCCAGATTTCTGACGGTTGAACTGATCTTTGAAGTCAAGGTGCGGAGTCAAGTATCCTTCCTTTAAATGAAGAACAATACTGGGCCAAAGAACATTGTGCACCATTTGGCTTCACTGTCAGATAGATTTGTAAACCTTCAGCATAAAAGTGAAAAGAAAGATTATGCCTGGCTATAATTGACCCAAGTGGTAACATATACAAAGAGAAGAGACGGTACCTAATCTAAGGCAGGAGTTAATGAAAACCAGGAGACTGGGCACTACAGTATTAAAAACCATTTTCAGCAGTTTGGCAGGGACAATATCCAATAGGCAATATGTGGATTTAAGAGATTTCACTACCACACAAAGAGAAGAGAGGGAAACCAGTTCAAACTGGTCGAGCACAGCAATATGAGCTGGGTCGACAAGCAAATCCTTATTTGTGCTCATAACAACACTTTGTCAATAGAATAATGTAAAAAATGATTACTGAAAGAAGTGTAATATGTATTGTTTTTCTTCTGTTGTATTCATATAATCTTAAGACCTCTTAAGGACAATGTGATTTATTTATTTTGTTTTATGTTCTGAAATGTAAAATATTAGAGTTGAAGAGCGTGCAACTCCTTACATGCAGTGTGCAGCGATTTGTTTTTTTACATGATTGTTTATTACTGTTCAAAGTACTCTTCCACCTGTGTTCATGAAATGTCTTTAGCTCAGGGCTCCACCTTCCTGGACTCATGTGACTTTGAGCGTGAAAACATCTGTGGAATGACGCAGGGACATGGGGATGAGGCCGACTGGGTCAGGGTCGCCAAAGCTGCTGGAGGGCCTGACATGGACTACTCCAACATGGGCAAATGCACTGGTGAGAACGATGGCAGAGGGATACAACACCTGACGCAAATACACACCTCTGAATGAAAGCACACACTCACATCTTCTCTGTATTAAAGGATAGTTTTAACTGTCTGTCTTTAGCTCTTCTATGATACGAGCATATCAAACTTAAAGCATGTCTAGTAACTATTCAGACATCAATTGGTGTTCTGCATGACTTCGTTCAGATGTGCCCATGAAAGCGATGTAAAGAGTTGTTTGCATGTGTGATATTTTCACACAAATCTGGACAGTATGTCATATGTATATTACCAAAATCTTCTAACACAATAAATTGTATCATGAGAAAACATCATGTGATCAGTGGCACACAGTGGCTGCATGAAACATAGTGGCAGTTGAGGGAAGCTGCTGGAAACATCACTTTTTAGGTTTAATGAATAGTTGATTTAAAGGAGCTTGAGGCCGGATTGTGGCAAGATTTATGAAAAAAATCCGTATACATTTTAAGTTTTCTAGTAATAATGTCAGATGAAGCGTTCCAAACCCAAAAGAATGAGCCCTCTAGTCTAGTGTATCTCTCCTTTGCCTTGAACAGGCTGTGTGCTGCAAAATGTGCTGCAATTCGGTCCCGAATTTCCCGCGCTGGGCTGCGGATGTGACGTCACATGACGCTGCATGTGCGTTCTCCCCGTTCTCCCGTGCCGGCTTCACTGTTGGCTGCAGTACCCCCGACGGCCATCGTGGTGAAGGGTGGCGCTAGAGAGTCTCATTTCTTAAAAGGAGCCTCAAGCTCCTTTAAAAGAAAAATCAGTTTGGGATTCTTATTTGTGATTATTTAATTACACTATAATAACAGACAGTTGTCATCAACTCAAGCGTGATGACAACTCTAAGTGTAGCAACAGGGCTCCTAAAGTAAAGTGTTGTTATTATAGCATGCGCCCCCCCAAGTTTACAGTTTTCTCTCATTAATTTGTCTCAAATAATAAAGAAAACATCAGATCAATAGTTAAGTAAAAGAAAGTTGTTACAAGTTCAGTGTGATTGCATTTAAATCACTTCAAGTAGACCGTCATTTCGCAAAATTAAATGATAAACCTGTAAATTAGCTTTTTATTATTATTGCTATTATTTCCATGTCATAGATCAGTCCATGTTGACTTTTCTTATACAATGCATTACTATCAACTACTTTCAACGACATTGTTAATCAATGAGTTTAATATCTTTAGGTTCGGGGTACTTCATGCACTTCAGCACTGGTACAGCCAACAATGGAGACACAGCTGTGCTGGAGAGCAGGATACTATATCCAAAAAGAGGTTACCAGTGTCTCCAGTTCTTCTACTACAACAGTGCTGGTCCCAGCGACACGTTGACGATCCATGTGAGAGAGTATGACCAAGCCAACCCCAATGGAACCCTGCGCTTTGTAAAAACCATCGAAGGTGACCATTAGAAAGTCATTTTGCTGATGAAATGTGACCATCATCCACTTGATGCTTTATAAAGGAAATGCTTTTGCATATGTTCTGTGACAGGATCCCCTCAGGAGCTCTGGCAGCTGCATCATGTGAGTCTGGAAGTCAAAACAAAGTTCAGAGTGGTCTTCCAAGGGGCCAAGAAGGCCTCTGGGCCTGCAGAAGGGGGGCTGTCCCTGGATGACATCAACCTTTCTGAGACCACCTGCCCAGAGTTTATATGGCGAGTAAAAAACTTCAGTCACATTCTGGAAACCGCCCCAACCAACCAATCTATCTTTAGCCCTCCATTCACCTCCAAGGAGGGTTATACCTTCCAAATGAAGCTGTACCCTAACGGTAACAACCGCCCGGGGGAGTTGTCTGCTTATGCTAATCTGGTGGCGCGTGAAGGGGACCCCGAACGGACATGGCCGTGTCCTTGGAAACAGATGACCATGATGCTGATGGACCAGCACCCACATATTCAGAAACGCATGTCCAATCAGCGCAGCGTTACTACCGACCCCACTATGAAGGCACCAGGTGGAGCAAACACATTCATCTTAACAACTTAACAACTGTTTTTGGTGTCAAATATATATATATAGACATATATGTTTATACGACCTTTCTCTACTCTTTTTGACAGACTCTGACCTTTTTTTATGGGATGATCCTCGCAAGGTCGGTGTTGAAGTCACAGATACGGATGGATCCAAGTATTTCCGAGGGCCAGGCGCTGGCACGGTCGTATATCTCACCCAGCTCAGAGCCAAGAGCAGAGACTTTATCAAAGGAGGAGATGCTATTTTTCTCCTTACCATGGAAGGTAAAAGCATCAGATTTCTACTGTATATATATATATATATATATATATATATATATATATATATATATATATATATATATATATATATATATATATATATATGCATATACATCACATCGTAGGAGTCACATTGTAAGAGTTTTACTGAATTAATTGGTAAATTCCTCAATAAAATAAGTATTTGGTCACCTACAAACAAGCAAGATTTCTGGCTTTTACAGACCTGTAACTTCTTCTTTAAGAGGCTCCTCTGTCCTCCACTCGTTACCTGTATTAATGGCACTTGTTTTAACCCGTTATCAGTATCAAAGACACCTGTCCACAACCTCAAACAGTCACACACGTGAAAAAACTAAATTGTAGACCTGCACCAGGCTGGGAAGACTGAATCTGCAATAGGTAAGCAGCTTGGTGTGAATAAATCAACTGTGGGAGCAATTAATAGAAAATGGAAGACATACAAGACCACTGATAATCTCCCTCGATCTGGGGCTCCACACAAGATCTCACCCCGTTGGGTAGAAATGATCCCAGAACCACACGGGGAACCTAGTGAATGACCTGCAGAGAGCTGGAACCAAAGTAACAAAGGTACCATCAGTAACTCACTACACCGCCAGGAACTCAAATCCTGCAGTGCCAGACGTTCCCCCTGCTTAAGCCAGTACATGTCCAGGCCCGTCTGAAGTTTACTAGAGAGCATTTGGATGATGCAGAAGAGGATTTGGGAGAATATTATATGGTCAGATACCAAAATAGAACTTTTTGGTAGAAACACAACTTGTCATGTTTGAAGGAGAAAGAAAGCTGAGAACACCAAACCTACTGTGAAGCATGGGGGTGGAAACATCATGCTTTGGGGATGTTTTTCTGCAAAGGGACCAGGACGACTGATCCGTGTAAGGGGAAGAATGAATGAGGCCAAGTATTGTGAGATTTTGAGTGAAAACCTCCTTCCATCAGCAAGGGCATTGAAGATAAAACGTGGCTGGGACCTGGAGTGGCCTAGCCAGTCTCCAGATCTCAACCCCATAGAAAAGGAGGGAGTTGAAAGTCTGTGTTGCCCAGCGACAGCCCCAAAACATCACTGCTCTAGAGGAGATCTCTAGAGCAGTGATTTACAGAAAACGTTTGACCTCTGTCATTGCCAACAAAGGGTTGGCATTGTATTGACTAAGTATTGAGATGAACTTTAGTCATTGACCAAATACTTATTTTCCACTACAATTTGCAAATACATAATTTAAAATTCAGACACAGTGATTTTCTGTTTTTTTTTTTTTCATTTTGTCTCTCATAGTTGAGATATACCTGTGATGAAAATTATAGGCATATCTCATCTTTTGGGAGAACTTTCACAACTGGTGTCTGACTATATATATATATATATATATATATATATATATATATATATATATATATATATATATACTGTATATGATACTCTTCTACTGTACATCCGTGCCTCTTTTAGGGGCAGGACAAGTAGATTCGTGTTTTGCGGTAATCTGTGCTTAGATCATTGAGTAAATTTCAATCATTAAACCCCAGCACTTGTCTCTCCCTTTTCAGATGTATCCCATCTGACAGAGACCCAGCCTCTGCCGACCACAAACCCCCACCCTACCACTCCTTCCCCTGAAGACTGCAACAATACGGCATGTCAGAATGGCGGGGTCTGTGTCGTGTACGAGGGCAAAGCTGCTTGCAGGTCAGCACTTTTTCCACTGGAGGGACGTGGGGGGAAGACAGTGACATGTAGAGATTAGTTTACAGTTGGATGAGCAATATTAATATAATTTCAAACCTGCATATACACATGTAGTACAATGAGAAATATAATGTACGTTTCAGCCTCGCAGACGAAAGTCACTGTGGCATTCAATAGTTTAGGCATCTTGGTCGAAATTAACGTGAGTGTTAAAGTCTTCGAATTGCATGACGTTAGATCAAACATTATTTTTAGCCAGCTAGATTAGTACATTATCTTCAGTAAGAAAGCACTTAGATAAGCTGAAGTCTCAGACATTAATTAAGAATGGCTTTTCCCAACAATCTGCAGCCACAGGCTGCTTCAAGCACTTGCCTTATCTAAGAATCAAAACAAATGATGCCCACAAAAACAGGGTAGAATATATGAATATTTCCACTTTTAATGCTGTAATTAGGAGACAGAGAGAACTTTTATGAAATAATTGGTTGCAGAATTGTGAGAAATGGAAATTGAAGGCTCAATTTCACTGGCAAGTATGAGTCATCAGAGGTAATTATTTGCCTAAAGTTTACAAAACCAGCCCGTTATATTTTTTTTAAACAAGTAGCATAAAATGACTTAGTTTAGAGTGTTTTCATCAGATTCAGCCAAAGTAATGTAGAAAAAAAGTTAAGCATTTCATATTAACTTTTCTCCAACTGAGTAGATCCTTCATGATTGAGGCTCATTTGTAGTGAGTGACAGAGAACATCTCATTGGTAGTGGGAAGTATGGATTCATTTCTACCCAAGCAAATATCATCGATCTGCAAAACCAGTAGAAGATAACTGGAGGATGTCTTCTACAGTAAAAGAGGTATCCTAGAAAGGTCAAGGATTTGGCATGGCCTTTCCAGTCCCCTCTCCAACATAAACACCTCTAAAAATCTGTGGCTATGCTTCAGAAGAGGAGTGCACACAAGGTGGATAAGCCACATACGCTTTTATGTTGAAAGAACAAGTGTAAAAAAAACACAACAAAAAAGAACTGGAAGACATTTGGGTCCAGTATGAATGATGTTTGCAAGCTGTGATATTTGTCAAACAGTGCATCAGATGCATTGATTGTGAACAAATCAGCTCATCTATTTACCGTAACAGACAGGGCAGGAGATGTCTAAATGTTTTTTATTTTGCAATATTACTGTGCATTGTTACTGTATAGATTTCAAAGAACTGGTGAAACTAAGGCACCTATCATCTGCTGCTGCTCAATGTGAAGCCTGGAACCAGTTAACGTATGTTAGTACAGACTTCCACAAAGACCGAGCTTTCATTATTTTTGTTAAAAAAAAGAAGACATTTCCTCACCAAATTTAACTAGTTATATACAATATATAAAAACTGCACAAATGTGTACATGTATTTACAAAAATATCTTTTATATTCCTCGACTAATGAATAGTGGGTAACAAAATATATTTTTGCATGATTGCTGCTCAACATTGCAGAGCTGCATTGCCATGGAAACCTACTGACCAATGCAAAAAAATAAAATAAAATAAAAGTGAAATTATTGCCCTCTCATCTGCTCAGAATTACTTTCCACTAATTTTGTATCATAATATGCACATGATATTTATGAATACTGAAAATATTCAGATTTTTCTCATTCATGTGACTGAGACTTCAAGACTGAAGTACTGATCGTCGGTTCAAAAGCCCAGAGAGAGAAACTGGCCTCTAAACTAAATATATATGGAGTAAACCCGAGCAAAGAGGCAAGCAATCTAAGAGTCATATTTGACTCTGATTTTAATTTCAAATCACATGTACGCTGTGTCACAAAAACAGCATTTTATCATTTAAAAAATATTTCTAAGGTGAGGCCGTTTCTCTCTCAGAGCAACACGGAGAGACTAATGCACTAAAGCCTTCATAACTAGCAGGATAGACTACTGTAATGCTCTTCTTACTGGTCTACCCAAGAATACCATCAATCAGCTGCAACTGGTTCAAAACGCTGCAGCGTGAGTTCTGACTCAGACCAGAAGGAGAGCACACATTAGGCCCATTTTAAAATCCTTACACTGGCTACCTGTTAGTTTTCGTGTTAATTTTAAAGTTCTTTCATTAGTTAATAAAGTGCTACATGGGCTTGCACCAGAGTATATTTCAGAGATGTTTTTATTCTATGAACCAGGAAGGCCCCTCAGATCCTCTGGCTCTTCTTTTCTAGCTGTTCCACAGAGTAGAACTAAAACATTTGGTGATGCTGCTTTTAGCCACAATGCTCCAAAACTGTGGAACAGCCTGCCGGAGGATCTGAGGAGCTGCAAATGTGGACATTTTTAAACGTAGACTAAAACCTCTTTGGTCTGGCTTTTATGTAGCATCAAATTTTATAGTTTTATTCTGTTTAACATTTTTTAGAGGTATTTGTTTTATTTATTTATCTATTTCTTGTAATGTTTTTATTATTATATTTTATTGTTGTAGACTGATTATTTTTTAGCCTTAATTCTTGAACTTTTATCATTATTTCATTTTAATTAACTACTGTATGTCAGTGTGCATTGGTCTCCCAGTTTTTATTTTTACTATGCTTATTTTTCAGTCAAAATTTTAAGCACTTTGTATTTCATGTACCTGGATGAAAGGTGCTATACAAATACAATTTGATTCATTGATTGATTGATTGATGTGTGTCCTTCCCCAGGTGCCGGGTGGGTGACGACTGGTGGTACTACGGCGACCGCTGTCAGTACAGAGGCTCCCAGGAGGAAACAACCACTCTCATCCTCTCCTCCACTCTGCCTGTAGTGGCAGTGATGCTCGTGGTTACCATAGTAACCGCTGTATGTTTGAAGAAGAAGTACAAGAAACGTGCTATCGACGACGGCGTTGTCATGGAAAACACTCACGTTCGTAACTGAAGCTGAACGCACACAGAACTGCGTTTGGGTGACATTAGAGCGCCATCTGCTGGCCGTTGACTGCAACATCAATGAGGAACAATCTTGTTTAAAAATAAAATATGTTGAAATCGAGTTTTCTACAACTATAAAAATAAAAGCCAGTTTTGAAGAACATCTGAAACGGACGTTATGTTGAAACAAGTCTCGGACAACTTTGCTTATATTCACAAATTTAAAATTTATTATACCAAAGACAGGAACATTTGCCTCGACTCTTTTTCCATGTGAATATATTCATTTGTATTACTGAACTTGACACAGTTATGTCGGTGATAGCAGTTCCTGTAGGAGGGAGGTGGGACTAAAACTACCTGTTAGTGTCCAATTTACGTGTCTTTGTGTGCGTGTTATGGCTGTGTGTTTATGTGTTCATGCACAGATCTATTAGTGTTCAATAGATAAGAGTGATGACTACAGGACATCACAATTAAACAAAGTTGGGTAACCCATAGCGACTTAGTGTGGTTATAGTGTACGGAATGTTGGTTTCTGTCCTGCAATTACACATTTACATTTGTGTTTGTGTATTTGTGGATCTACACTGTAATAGAAAAGGGAGGTGACGCCTCCAACAGCAAATAACACATTCTCCCCACAACTAAAACTTTCACCGACATACAGGTATGCAGTTCCTTTAAAATCTTCAGTATACAACATTTCTCTTATTTACAGTCATTGGAAAAAAAAAAAAAGAAAACAAAATCACCATTTCTCTCAGAGAAGATTAGTAAAAGTGACTGAGTCACTATAAAGAGTATGCAACTCCTAGGAGTTAGTATTGCAAATTTCTACAAAAAAATTTCTGTGTCATTTTAGAGGCAAAGAGCCATGATTTACTGAAGAAATGCAGTATTTAAGTGTCCTATCTACAACAGTTAGGTGTGGTATTAATGGTGTACCATTCATCATAGTTCACTGATAATAAAAAGATTATGTGTCTTTGTTTCCAAAAGGTTCTGTCAGCATCTTAGCTGCTTTCACATTAAAAGATATGGTAAGTTCTTACAAAACAAAGAAACCACACAGTTGTTATCCATATAAACAAGTGCTGTGACAAGCTAACGCTATTGCAAATAGACTACTGTTGATTACATATTCAGCTGGTTTGTCTAATGCAAAAATAACGCTCCGTAGTCTGTGAGAAGGGCACAACCATGGACACTAGTGTCCACGAGTAGGTCGAGTGTCATTAAAGGGTCATTTGCTTGTTTTCTGTATGAGGAGCTGCTTGCAGTGCATTTTTATCCAATGATTAGCCTGTGCAGATCATGGGAGCCCATTTATAAAAAGCTAGATCAAATTTTTTTCCATGTGCATTTGAGGGAACCCATTTATTTGTGTACATACAGTATATGGTAATAACAGAGCTGCTATCTTGCTGTGGAAGAGATGAGGCTGTAGCTAATGGTGCTGCTATTCAGAGAGGTGTGTCGTAGTAGTCCGTGGGCTGATCGCTCCCAGGCGGCTTCTGCTGTTTCTGCTGATGCTGCTTCATGATCTCCTTCACCTCTTCCTCCAGTTCAGGAGGGATGATGAACTGGTCGTCGGGGTCGGGCTGGGCAGGAGCTGTGAAGTAACCTCCAGACTTCTTAGAGGGGGCGTCGGCAGCCACTTCTATCAGGTTGTGACTCTTTTCTTGCTGTGCCACCGAGCCGTTCACTCTCTTCTTTCCTGCCAACTTTCCTACGTCTCCCCCTCCTGCTCCGACACCGTTCCAGGACTCATCCCTCTCCAGCCCGTTCTCAGCCTCCCCTTGGCTCATGTAAAGTCCCTCCTCCGAGGGCTCCGGGGTGCACGGTGGAGGAGGAGGTGGTGGTGGGGGGAGAGTGAGCGGGCCGTGTTCCTGACTGGAGGATGAGGGTACTAATGTTTGGGGTGCCGAGGACAGCTCTGCTTTGCGGCAATGGACGTCGGCCTCCACTTCTACACGGCTCCCGTTTGAGAAAACGCCAGCGATGGGCTCTTCGTCCTCGCTGTCTAGTCCATTGTCAGACAAGGCGCTGGAGAAAGTAGCGCTAGACAACTGCCTCTGAAAAGAGCCTGCGAGGCAGGTGGGATGGAGGGCACAGCAGCTGCGAGCAGAGGGCAGCTCTGAGCCCGGGAGCAGATACTGGCAGGGTTGAGTGGTGGCGTGGGCCTGCTGGTGCTGGAGTAAATGACCCTGGTGGTGGAGGTGGAGGTGAGGGTGGTGGGACTGGTCCTGCAGTACCACCAGGGAGCTCTGCGGAGGCTCGTCAGACGAGGCCGTGGAACCCACCTCGCTGCTCATCTCGCTGGTGCTGATCTCGCTGCTGATTTCACTGCAGGAGGACGGGGGGACGGGGAGGGAGCCGTCCGAGGTGCGCTCCTTGATGGTGGAGGAGGATGGAGGATAGGGCCCCAGGCCGGGGCTGGGGGGAGGCTGGGGAGGCTCGGAGCAGCAGCAGGAGCAGCAGTCCTCGCTCACACTGAGCTGCACCACCACGGCACTCAGGCTGTCTGTGCAGCCGTAGCCCTGGGCAAGCGTGCACAGCTTTTTAGCAGCGGCCAGGCCGTCCGGTACGTTCCGGACCGCTTCCACCGCTTCGGTGGGAGACAGAGTGTCCCACAGGCCTCGGCTGCCCAGAATGAAGAACTCATCCTGGGAGGTGAGAGTGACCGTCTTCACGTAAGGACAAGGGATGACGGAAGGGTAAAGAAAGGAGTAGCCCATGATTCTTGTGGAATCCGTCACTCCATTCACCTTGTTATCCTACCGGAAAGATCAGACAAATCAAAACACTGGTCAATATACATCACATTTACATCTATGTGTATTATATTGTCCTCAGTGGACTTGGTCTTTCGAGTAGAGCTGGGTATCGATTCAAATGTCAAGAATCGATTCGATTCCGATTCTTAAGATTCAGAATCGATTATCACCATTTGATTCGATTCGATCCGATCCGATTTGATATTGATTTGAGTTAGTGTTGCCTGGATTATATGACTGTAAAATAACTATTAAAATAATAATTTCACAATAATTATTGTGTCACCAGACACACAGCTTGCCATGAAGCACCCGGCATATTTCAGGTATTTCATGACAAACCGTGTCCGATAACAGAGAAACCAAACAAGCTATAGTAAATACAGGTAATATGAACTTCATTGAACTAATATAACATTTAGAAATTTAAGCTGAAATGTCCAGCATTTTCTCTAAAGAAAAGTTAATTTAGTTCAGGAGTTTTCAAAACTACTGGGACTACTTGGATTAAAGTTCACCAGGCAAAAATGTAATGATGGGAAAAAAAAAAAAAAAAAAAAAAAAAAATCTAATAAAAAAAAAAAATCGATCTTTAGACGTACAAATCGATTTTTAGGAATTAATATGAGAATCGATTTAGAGTCAGAAAATTGATTTTTTCAACACAGGCCTACTTTGGAGGATCTGTACCTCAGTGATGATGGCCCTGTGCTGCCTGATCCTGCGGTATTCCTCCTCCAGTGCCACATTGTGAAGCAGTGACAGGGACACCGGCTTTCCATCGCGGCACAAGATGACCTGGCATTTTCCCACGTTAGCAGCTGTGAGGGTGAAGCAGCCCCCGGGGTCGGTGGGGTCATGCCGAATGTGACACAAAGCTGCAGAGCCACCAAGTTTCTGTCCTGCGGTTCCAAGTTTCCTACGAAAAAGTGACAAAATACAGTGAATTTCTGGATTTAATCACAAAGGATCTTTTATGGGCAGCTTTCTGGAAGAAAGGTTTTGTATCAATCAAAAGCAGATACAAAGCAAATGTATGATGCCAAGTCTTTGATGAGGTTGTGATATTATTGTTCTAAAGTTCCAGTTTCAGATGTCCACCATCAGGCTTTCCATCATGTACATGTTTGTGGTTGTTTTAATCTGTTTAGCTTTGAGTGGTGCTCTTAATTATGGCCTCGTGTGGATCTGTTTTCATCTGCAGCTCTGGCTTAGCTCAACAAACTTTCCCTTAACAGTACAGTACAAAGTAGTGGAGGGGCAAGAAATTGAATTAGTTATTTTTGCGTATCTTCATGACCTTTGATACCTTTGGAGGGGAAACTAATAAAAGCGTAAATACACCTGACAAACCTATCCTACTGCGTACCTTTGCATGACGAGGAAAGTGTTGGTCATGTAATCCTCAGCGCTTTTCGTCTTGTGCAGCTCCTCGGCCAGCACATCGTTCATTGTGCACTGCAGAAGGTAGGGCACTTCTACATTCCTGTCTCCATCAAATACGCCGTACAGAGCCTCACGACTCCCACAGAAGCTGTTTACTGAAAGAGCTGCAACGCAGAGTCTGAAAAAGAAGGAGGTACACGCTCTATGAGGAAACAGTGAATGGCTCCAAACATTGACATCAAAATTGACCGTGACTTCCATGACAGATTTGACTGTCTGGCAGAACTTCTGTCATCACAGTTGTGAGATGTGCTTGCAGAGAATCACCTACATCTGCAGCCGTGTACAGACAATATGTGCAAATCATTTTCTTCAGTGGTGATAGTTTGGCTGTTTTGGCAAATGAATACACATGATTCATGTTTTCTACGAGTGTGGCTTCAGTACCTCCTTCATGAGTCATGTGGTTTATACAGCACACGTTCTCAAGAGGTTTAGCTTAACGATGCGTTAGTGGATGAGCATGTTGGTGGTTCTTTCATTGTTTACTGAACTGAGCTTACTTGTTTTTGACCCCCGAGGCCTCCGTATAGCCGTGACTCCACACAGCAGGCCCACCAGATGCCTCATTTGATGAAAAAGTTGGAGGCGGATCAATCCTGAAGCAGCGAATATTACTGCAGGACATGAATACATGAATCAGAATAAAGTCACTGTCTTACGTTGAGGAATGAAAATACATAATTACAGCCGCAACAAAGAAGAACTGGAGAATCAACAGAATACTTAAGAAAACCAAAACAATGACGTACTTAAGCTGCTCGAGGGTCTTGTGGTCCAGGTTGAGACGAGGGTTCCCAGTGAGGTCGAGCTCCTGAAGCTTTGGAGGCATATTCTCTGGTAAAGTGATGTCACTCAGCTCGTTACAGCTCAGATCCACACACTGAAAAAACGGGAGGTAAGACGTCAAAGAAGACCACGCGTCGCAAATGCAGAGCTGCACATCAGAGAGATGCATCGTTGCTGCTGCTGCTGCTTTACCTTCATCTCCATCAGCTGCATGACTTCAGGGAAGACCTCGATGGTGTTGGAATGGGCGATGAGCGTATGCATCCGCCGGCAGTTCATGATGGTGGTGGGGATAGTTTTCAGCATGTTACCGCTCAGGTCCAACTCCTCCAGCTCCTCCAACTTGGCCATTTTACTGTCAGGGGACAGAAAACATCACGATATAAGAAGCTGATAGTTTCCAGCTGTCTCAGTCACATGACTCTGTTCTCGCATGTCTGTTGATTGCGTTAAAGTTGCAAAACAGCTTCCGTGCTTAACAACCGATTAACACATTAACAGAAGGGGATATATGCTGTCACACTCTGCTTTAATAGTTTATACATGTAGTTGCATGTGAAGCAATATGTATGTTGAACTGAATTTATTAATCAACTTATTTTGTATATCATTTTTCATCTTTAATTAATACACAGCATAAACAACATTGTATAAGTGAAACAAAGAGAACAAATACATGAAATATAATGGAATTTTGTCCAAGTAATGAATAAAATGATTCTACACAGCTTATAAATATAGTTCAATCGTGTTCCTGTGGCGAAAAAAAATGGAGAAAGATAACTTTTGCTTAAATAATTTAACAAACTCCACAATCTGTGCAAAATCCGTTCACACCTTTGACCCTTTCTGCCTGCAGCACTGCTGCAGCAGAGCTTCTGCCTGCAGTCTCTTCACACAGCTACAGTTACGCCTTTGGTTACAGTTACAGGACATTCACAGCGTTTTGTGTAATTCAGAGGTGATTTGATTAAAAGAAAGTGAAGACATGAAACTTGCTTAGTCCTAAGTTGTTGCCTGTGCAGTTACACATGACTGGTTTGGAAGTTAAAGGAAAAAAAACTGATTTAATGTTGTTAATAATGCTTGAATGCTGACAAAAGAAAACACTCCTTCCACCATAATGTCACTTTTCTTTTTCTCCATCTTTGCATAACTCAAAATATTCTTTGGAATTCGGTCTGTTAATAATAATAATAATAATAATAATAATAATAATAATAATAATAATAATAATAATAATAATAATTTTTTATTTTTGCTATAGCATCTGCTCTTTTAAGATGAATAAAAGGTTCTGTACCTGGCTGGGAATGTCTGGAGATGGTTGTAGGCCATGTGCAGCACTCGTAGATGTGTGTGGCCAGTAAGCATGGGTACACACTTGTCCGTCAGCCAGTTGTTCGTCAGGTAGAGTTCCTGCAGGATGCTGTGGCTTTCGTCTGACAGACTGGATGGTGGCAGGTGCTCTAGCTTATTGGCCGATGCGTTTAGACATCGTAAACTGTGAGTAAGAATAAAAAGTACACTCAGTTTTGTGCTCCTTCATACTGACACATTAAAACTGGACCAAGCACTTCAGTTACAAACTCATGCACACATTTACACCATATAATCTAACTGTTAAAGCATCACATTCCACTGTGTGCTGTTTTCTTTATGCATCCTCACCCTTGATAAAAAGTTCTATTCATAATGTCTCCTCTTTATTTTCATATTTCCTTTATCTTGCTATCATTATTGAGTGCAAATTACAAAAATTAATACATAGATCAATGACTTCCACTCTTATAGCTCATGATTTATCCCACCTGTCAGATTTGAGGAACAGGTTGCAGGGCAGCTCCACCAGTTGATTGTGTTGAACATCTAAAACCTCCAGTAGAGGGCGCTCCACTCTTTCAGGCAGCTTCTGTAACTTGTTATGTCCGGCACTGAGCTTCCTCAGACTGCTGCTGCAAAGCAACCTACAGCATAAGGAACATAAAGATGGCCCGGTCAGCTTTACAACATGAAATATAAACAACTTAAACATCCAGACGTCTTCATACCGCAGAGAGAGACAGTGGGAGAGAACGAGAGAGAGAGGACAGAGGTGAAGCGGAGGGAAAGGGTGAGAAATGGAGAGAGTGGGATAGAGAGTATGATTAAGAGAGACATACACTGAAGAGGGATAATAGAAATGATATAATGCAGGATAATGATGGGAATGTAGATGGAGAAGAGGAAAAATTAGCAGCGCCTCTAGTGGATCCTGCAGCTTACATTCCTCATTCCAACACTTTCTGGTTAAAATAAATCTCAGTGAGGGAAGAAAAGAGGATGACCTGACAGAGTTGAAAGAGTTGTTGTGTTACACAAAGCAGAGGAAGAAGTACTTCCAAAGTAACCGTCTAAAATACCACAAAAAATGAAGAGAATGGACAAAGGATATGGCGGTTACAGCTATTTATATTTTGATTCGTGAGGCTCTTTTGGGAATAGATGATTTTCCCAAACAAAAGGAAAGAAAGAATAATGCAGAACTGTTCAACATTTGTTGTGAGAGACTCACCTCGCCGGGAGCTCAGTGATCAGGTTGTGGCTCACGTCTAGAACTTCCAGTTTCTTTGCTTCGACCAGCCAGCCTGGCAGCGAGTCCATCTGATTCCTGCAGGAGGAGGAGGAGTCATGAAGTCAATTATCAGAAAAAAGATACCTAAAATAGGTAATGGAAGATACATATAAATAAATGTTCTTTTACTTTTAGTTGGGAAAAAGTTTTTCTATATGATTTAATATTTCAGAATCAGGTAACTAAAGTCTGAGCTGTGCCACGTTTCAGACAAACAGAAACAAACTTTTTACAGAAAAACTTGAATGTGATCAAGGACACACGTGCAGCGCGTAATCCTTTCAAACAAATTCAGCCTAGAAAAATCAAGTTTAAGTCAAATTAGTCTAATTTCCAAGAACCGACTTTCACATAAAAATGAAAGTCTGTGATAAAGATAAGTGGTGACATGACTAAACTGTGACAGCTTTACTTTCAAAAATCTTTTTTTTGTGCACACCCTTTTCCCGTGTTATAGTTTTTCAATGTATTTTTTTTAATAGAAGAACACTTTGGGATTTTTTCCCCACCTTGAAATATCCATGTAACCAAGATTAGAGGGCACAGGACTGACATCCAGCTGTTGTAGCTCTGTAGGGAGAAACCAGACACATTAACCTACACCAAGGGCAATCTAACAAAAGCAGGTAGATGGAAAATGGAGGGGGGAACTGGGAGGGAGGGGACTGATGACACGTCAGAGAAGCAAGATAGAGACACTGCAATGACCGGAATTATTAATGCAAGTGAAAATGAAAAAGACATCTCTGTGTCTCAAGTTTAAACATTCACAACAGCCTTTTCTGTTTATTGGCGAGTAAGGTAATGGTGCAAAGTGAAACGGGGTTTGTCTGTTTCAGAGGTCATGAAGTGCAGTGGGCCACACCCACCGTTGTTGGATGCGTAGATGCCTTTGAGCAAGCAGCCCTTGACTTTGAGACTGACAATGTGGTTCCTCTCGCAGTGGAGCATCTCCAGCCTGGGAAAGACGGAGGCGTCCAGGTCCGTCAGCCTGTTATCCCTCACGTCCAGCTGGGTCACGTGCCTCAGCAGGTCAGGCTCATCTGGCAGCATGACGGAGATTTTATTCAACCTGACGGGGAAGAGATGAAAGGTTCATCATCGGAGGATCGGACTGCGTAGCCGTTCTTTGTAAGGAAAAGAACGCGCCTCAAGTGATATACGGGTCCTGATGAGGTGAAATTCAAATAACGTGTAATCTTATTTGGTTAGATCTCACTTGTTCTTTATGTGACATGGATGAATAAAGCAATACAGTATGTTTGTAGTCGTCGTTCTGAAGCTCGCATTTCAGCTAACCACTCTTTATAGTATGAAATATCCAAACATGCAACTATTAGTAACCTTATATGACACTACGTTCCCGAGTACATCGTTCTGCACTGGTTTGGTGACAAGATGTGTGTCAACTGTTCTGATTAAACTACAGGAAACAGTTTGGGATGACTGTATTTGGTATCAGCGCTGGTAAGCGTGTAGCTAACTCAACATGTACAGCAAAGAGACATTAGATAACATGACTGGAGATCAGAAATAAGAACATTACATTTTAACTCTGCAGCTATTCATATTATTACAAATGAAACTGTTCCCCAAAAAGGGGCATGGTGGTCATTAAATAAATGATGAACAAGTGTGGCACTGATGTGGGGGGTTGACAACTCTCCACACTGGAATCAAGTTTAACAAGCAGCTCAAAAATCCACAGGAAATAGGAAGTACAACTATGCGGGTGTAAGTAGCAAAACCTACGATTTGTTGGTCAATTGTTTACTCACAGATGCCAAATGATTTTTATCCAAGAGGGCAGGAAAACTGAAAAACTGAAACTAATTTACAAAGCCTGTTCCAGGATGTCTGAGGGAGTGAGGTATTAACTGCAAAAACGTGCAAGTCACGCCAGCTCTGTGTTTTTGTAGACAACGAGAAAACATCTGACAGGGCCACTGCAAGCAAATGATTCCTGTAATCCGTGCTGATAGGCTGTCTGGTCATGCAATATCTTCCTCCTAGTGTTTCTGGATCCATAATTAGTGGAATAAAGCATCAATGAGTACGGTGCTTCAGAAGAGCATAACTAGGCGCTTGAAGTGATACATGTTCTTGACAAAGTTTATAAAAATAGTATTAAACCCAAACGAAAAAAAGGAGCAAAAAAGATAGAGTGTGGTTGTCTGCATTAATGGTGCCATCACAGAAATTTGAACTGTGCTCGAATACAACCTTGCACCATCACAGATCCTGGCTTTTGAAGCTGATACTGCCCCTGGACAGGAAGTTGTATGTGCCATTATGATTATAAATCTGCATTGTAGTACTCAACGTAAGTGTCCTGAAGTAATTTAAAAATAAGATATTGATGAATGACTGTGGTTGATGCAATCTGAATTCAAACGTGTTCAGTTTATGTCATTGCCTTTGCTCTTTATGCCGCTAAATCCCACTACAATCATGACCCACTTAGTATTACCTGTTGATATCACCTGTGTGAAATAAAATAAAAAAATCTAAGCCTGGTTACTTGTCCGAAATCAACCCCATCTCAATTTATTTGCATTGTGTTGCAGGAACGATTATTTATTACACCAAATGATGTCTACTAGTCAAAACAGGAAATATCTTCTCGTCAATACCATCTACAATGTAGTGAAAAGGAAAAAAAAAGGGGGGGAAAAGAATAATTACCTTAGATCAATGTGTTTAACATGAAGCAGTCTGAAATTCTGCAGAGTGAGTGTCTCCAGATGGTTTCCAGCCATGCATAGCTTCTCCATGGCGGCCAACCGCTCCAGAACCTGGGGCACGTGGTCGAACTGGTTGAAGGAAAGGCCTAAGTAGCTGAGCTTCTGCAGGGAACCCAGCTCAGAGGGCAGCTCGTTTAAACTGTTTCCATCCAACAGGAACGTCTGCAAACTGAGAGAGGGACAACAGTCTTCGTTAACAAAGATGATGCTGTACCAGCAAGGAATACAACAGTCTCTGCACGCGTCAGTCAACTTAACGTCCACCAGGTGGCAGTAGCGGCATGACTGCCCTACTGGCTACTGCAGGAATTTACAGGCATGCCAGATCATTCCCGCAGATTATCTTCTCATTTTGCCCAGTTTCAGCTGCATACCAGTGTGTTTAGCTTTGAATGAAGTCCGACTTTGAAGTACATGTACTATCTAAATTGTCAGTGCTGATCTCGTCTCTAAATGACCCCCTCATTGTTTAATATCATGGTGGAGTAGAATGGATTTCACCGGATGATTAAGACCTTACTTGACATAGCAGAGACTTTAGATTTAGAACATTTTTAATACTTATTTAATGAGTGACTAATTGTTTTTCCCACATACAAGAAAAAGAGGTTAAGGATTTTGACCATAACAAAAACACTGTTCATTTGTTTGATGAAAAAAGTATTAAGCCAACAAACCAGTTATGCTTCATCATCTGTAAAATGTTGTATCAGGATCATACTTTTTATGTAATTATAACCATGTCCTGCTGACATGTTTACCAAGCAGATTCTTTAGAAAACATTTTTAAAAACTGCAAATTTTAGTAGAGATAAGTAACCAGAAGTTGTTTTATTCAATATGACAATGCGCACAAATATCTTACAAGCAAATAAGTGCTGAAGAAATATGCAAGTAGTCTGCAAAGAAAAAAATCTGTGTTCTTTAGGAGTGATCAGCTGTTTGACACGGTGAGAATGCATTAGAGAATACAGAAAGTAAAAAACAGCTTATTTTCTGATTATGTTTGCTAATATTTGCGACCAAGCAAAGTGCATTGTCATTGCTTCGTAATACCCAAATTTGACTATGTAAACTTTGACACTGAGACAAACAAATATGTGGTTGCTCTTATGAGACGGCGTATTGTCTGCCGAGCCCGGAAATGACATGGATGCAAAAAAAGCAGTAAAGTTTTGGAAGATATCTGTACTGCTGCTAGTGCAAGCAATAAAACAGTTAAAGAAAGAAAAAGAAACATACTTGCATAATAAAATTAACTCTACTAATGACTTATTGCTCTATAAGCTCTGATATTTAAAAGAAAAAAAAGTTGGCAGTTGTTCAAGAACATTTGAGTCTTTCTTCTTGTTGCTTACTTGGTCATGGCGCCCACAGAGCTGGGAACAGAGACCAGGTAGTTACAGCTGACGTTAACCTCTGTCAGAGTGGAGATGTCACAGATGGCCAGCGGGAAGTTACCCAGGTGGTTGTTGGACAGGTTGAGGCTCCGCAGACGGGAAAACCTGGAGACACCAGAGAAATAGGAGAGGAGAGGAGAGAGGAGAAACGAAGGGGTGATTACAGAGTGCACTTGCATCTTGTTAACATTAATATTGCAAGAGTGTATAACGTATTCATGAATAAATTCATGCAGTGAACCCAAGTGTAGCTTTCATATATTTATTTAAGTGTAAAACACACAGCTGGATTCAACATGTCCAACAGACGGCACGTCTAAGGAAGATTAAACCATCGCCATCGATTGTTGAGCAAACAGGCGCAGCGTGGGCATCTATGTTGTTCATCTAAACACCAGAGACCGGCGGCGTTCTGCGCGCCCGCCGCCGGCATACCGGCGACCTTCACAGGACGTGGCCCCTCAGAGCAGACAGAGCCAAGAAAACAAAGTGACCCAGGGAAAAACGACTCTCACTGTCTTCATTTATCCCTCCCAACACATACATACATTTTCACACTAGTTGCTATCAGCCGTCACGGAGAGAGCAGAACACCACATTACCGCTGCAGCGTGGAGATAGTCCCAAAACAGACACTTACTTACTTTGCACTATGTACACACGCAATCACACAGTAGATCATGCTGATGGAGATAAAGGCGACCGAGATGTCGAGGTTATTGATTAGGGCGGCTGAGTAATTCCAGCTGAAGGTGACTTCTGCCTGCAGTGGGTGGAAATTATGTGGGAAAATGTCATTCCACCATTAAATCAACATCTATAAGGTGCTGAGTAATGCTCCAACACCCCTCCTCAGACTCTCCACATCTGTCCCACATGCTGTCATTCTGTTTTAGAATGTTACTCTCTTTGTGAACTCGATTAAACAGACCACAAAGGATTGACTATTGCAGTTGCGATCATCAGGTGGACTGAAAAACAAAAGCTTAAAAAGGCCACCGCCTTATAGTGATTCAAAATTTGTGTATATAGTTGATTGAAATGACAAAAATAGTGTTATTTTTTTTTTTAAAGCTCACTACTTCAATGGTCTAGACAAGAACTCCACGGTCATCAACTTTATTTATAGCTGTTATGAGCAGCTGCTATCTTTTGGCTAAAGCTGTAATAAAACCATAGAGCAGGCTGCCAAGCATCACACTGCAGAAAGAAGAAGTGAGCAACGAGCCGGTGAAAATGATGGCGCCATCTGAAGCCAGAAAGAGAGACGTCATCTTGGATAAACTGCTAAAAAGCATGTAAGATGCAAAAGTAAGAGTAAATATTCATTAGTTAAATCATCCCCTACACCCCAACAAGAAGTCTTCACTCTTAGAGAGGTTTGCGTGTGGTTCCAAAACGGGACGGAGCTCCTTTTCCGAGAAAACAGCTCAGTTTGGGTACAAAGTTGGGCTTACACTGTTCCTCTTTTTTTTAAGTGCTTACATTTTACGGACTGATGTTTTTGCACACTACTCCCATTAATAGAATCCATTTAGTCTTTTGTATATTTTTAATCGTATTTCACTTTTTTGGGGGGAAAATGTATAAATGTTTTTCTTAACATGTTTACATTTTATTTAATTTCTTAACATATATCGTTCATATGTGTTGCTTTTGTCGTGCTGGGCCTAACACTTTGGGTTGCATTTCTGTTTTAAAAATGACATGCTGCCTGGTTCTACACAAACAAAAACAAATAAATAAATACAAATTCTGTCCATGTCTGAAAATTGTCTTGTGGATCCCAGAACCATGCTCTCACAATTTGTGCCTGATGAGTCCCGGCTGTGTCGTTCAGGAATACACCTCTGCAATAAGGCGAGAAGATTAAAAAAAAAAAAAAAAAAAAAGATCTTGATGTAACAACGGGGTCATTCGGTATATTCATGTAGTCCGCTGACCTCATTTTTTGAACACACCGCATTACTGCACCTCGACCTGACCAACTGCTGATACCTCAGATCATATTATTAACACATGCCTTCCAATAGAGTACAAGGCATGATGGGTCCGTTGCTTCATCCATCGCTCTACTTACACTCATGCTGAAAATACAGATAATAAAAAAAGCTACACTGATCTTCTTTATCAGCTGCATGTGTTATACTTGTTATACTTACTGTATATCACATTAATAAGGCAACATTTTAGTAAACTCTATTCTTACTGCATACTTAGCCGGACCAAGCTGGACCAAGGGGCTGTTTCCACATTATCAGTCCGATGCAAACCAGGAAGTGAATTTACTTGCAGTTCCTCGACCAGTGGGCTCTGGCTTCAACGGTGAGTCAATTTGCGTTGATCCCCGTGCTAAACGGTTCGACTTTGCAGCAGGACACATTTACAACCTGGTTCAAAAAACAGTTTTGCTCTCCACGATTAGATTTCTGCAGAGTGAGTGTCTCCAGATGGTTTCCAGCCATGCATCTATGCCAAGATCTACGATCATTGAATAAGAGTGTTTCTTTTTTTAAACCACGTCACGTAAAATCATATACGAAATCAAATTTCTTCATAATTGGGGGAGGTGTCGTCTTTTGATTGACAACTGGCATATCGCTAGCTGTTATCACTATAGCTACTTAGCACTCAGCGCACTTCTAAAATGCAAATAAAGACCTAACAGAGCAAAATCATCTATATTTTAAGGTTTTTCTCCAGTTAGTTGTACTAACAGATCTCCATACCTGCCTATGTGTCGTCCTAGAAGGGTCAGAGCACAAAGCTTAGCTAAATAGGAATCTGCGCTAACTCTGTGCCAGCTAAACAAGTGCAGCCTTGCGAATCCCCAGGGTTTCATCACAATTAGGTTCTCGGTTCCTTCAGCAGAGCCGCTGTTCAGGTAGGCTATCCTTTGAGATGAACCCACTTGGCCTGGACCTCTGCAGAGACCCTGCAGGGAGGAAGCCATGGGGACTGCAAGGCTGCCATCATTTAGCGTCGGCTTGTTGAAAATCCCACTCAATTGAACTTCCACCTATGCTTGTTTTCACTGACATTACTCATTCCAAATGTCATTAAACGGGAAATATCAGAAATGAGCATGGATTGACAGATTTTAGCATCACAGGTTAGAATGAGCTAAACCAAGCTAAAATAGCCAACTTGTGGTAGCAAGCGAGCTTGTTCCAGCATCTAGGCCTCATTGTTCCAGCCTTTTGCAACATAGCGCTGTGCAGTAACAGGGAAAAGAGACTTGAAAACCACTCTTCAGAAAACCTGTGGCTGACATCACAGTGGGTTTGTCCAGTTCTTTTTATACAGTTCGACCATAATCAATTAAAGCAACTCTAATTCTTTGACTCTGACTTAAATCCCCCAATGTATCCCGATTGTTGTGTTTCTACCGTACTATTGTCTCCCCTTCCTTTCCCTTAGTTTCTATATGTATTGTCCACATCCTAACCCTACACTATCTTCCACAAGTAAATAACCAAGCCAAAGGTTCAATTGATCAACAGATAAGACCCGCCCCCTCGAATGCAGACAAGCCAGTGGCTGCTGATTATCAGCAGCACAGAGAGCAGAACTTGGACATATGCACCTTGCAGTCCCGTAGAAAAAACACTGGATGACCCTAAACGCTCATCTGTTTTATGGCGTATATACCAATAAAATAAAAAATTAAAATAAAAGCAGAGAAAACCCCAGACAACGGGTTGGGCATATCTGATTGGCAACTATCAACCAAGCGTTTAGTAATTGGCTGGAAACAAAAAGAGAGGAAGGCAGAGGGATGCTGCGGGTTCATTGCTCTTGAAAGAATACAAAACACAGTGACTCCAAAAACAAAAACAGACTCACGTGACAGCCCACACCAAAACACATAGACCACATTTATAGAGGCTGCACACAAAGTAGTATTGTTCTTGACTGCAGCTCTTTTCACACAACTGAAAAGTGAGTACTAAAGTCATTCTGCTACATGTTTCTGCCAAAACCCCTCTACTTTAAGCTAAACTATTCATCTCTTTCTCATTACTGACCTCGTTTTCTGTCATGCTGGGTCAAACGCGGATGAGCCTACTTAGGTTTGGCAAAGCTAAATGGATGTTATCTCCCTTGACCAGCAGGGGAGCTGTTTATCAGTATATACGATTTAAAAACGGGTTATATTATTTACATCGTCTTTAAGAATATAAATACATTCAGATATACATATGACACCAGTCACTGTCAGCTTCCCTAGATTAACAAAAAAACAATGACAAAAAACATAATAATACATATATGATAATGACAAGTCAACATAAAATGACTGGCAGAGAATCATAAAATCCTGACCCCATTCATCAGAAACACACAAAAGCATGCAAGATTATACATGCACAGCCACACAGACAGATTCCCGCAGTGCATCTATCTTACAATACAAAAATGCCATACTGTATCAAGGCTTTGAATGAACTGACCCCAAATCTTTAGCCTGCAGCCACAATTTCCGTTGCATGCAAGCAAGCAGCTCTTCCTTTTTTTACTCTCACTCCATTCTGCACACACAGCTACCACATACTCGGGCATCAGTAACAGTTTACTCATAGAAGTTGTGGAATATTCCACCAATAGACGTCGCAATGCTGTAAAACATGTGTAAGTGTACAAATGCATACATGAGTTCACACATAAAGACGTAACCTGACATATGTACAGTATCTTGCCCATGGTCTTTAATCTGGGACCATGATAAGCGTGCAGCAGATGGTTCCAACAGAGAGAAGGAGTAAGGGAGGCCAGGCACATTAAAAGCTTCCCTGCAGATACATCTATCCTTCTGGGCTCTGGGCTCATTTGGCCTCGCCTGGTTCAGTCCTGGCTGGCTTTTTTGATCCCTCTGTGCCAATGGCCCAAGTCCTAGACTGCTCAAGTCGATAGCTTGCAAATTGTAGGCGAAAGCTAAATGTGTCCAAACCAGCCAGCCATGACCTGCTGTTTCCAGTGAAGCCTCACTGTGACAGTGTCTTGTCTGTGAGCTCATTCTCCAACGGCCCATCCCAGTTCCCGTTGTGGGTAAATCATCTTAAGCTTCTCTAAATCTCGTCTTCCCGCACGTTCCTTTTCGCTCTAAACAGTCAATCCAAACCACTCTGAAATGAATTCTTGACCTCTCTTTTCTCATTCCCTCTTCATTTCTTTTTGCCTCACACTTCCTTCTATTCATCCATCGGAGCTGAAGCCTAGCTGAGAGGCAGGGTGCTCCATGGGAGGATCATTAGTCTAAAAAAGACAAACATGCGTGCTTACTCTCACTCCTACGATCAACTGAGAAGTACCGATCAAGTTGACATGCAAGCTTTTAGACTGTGGGAGGAAGCCAGGCTACCCAGAGGAAACCCGCACAAACACGGGGAGAACATGCAAACACCACACAAAATGGCCAGAACTATGCTGCTGTGGGGAGATGGTGGCCCTTTTAGGCCGATTTAAAGCCTAAAAATATAACATGCTCATATTATCAATAATATATGAACTTTATCTAAGAAAGAAAAATACAACCATCTATCTACAACAGGGATATAGTAGGACAGAGCTTCCACTATTTGTTCAAGCTGGATACCAGTTCAAACTCAAAGTAGAGCCATAACAACAACTTTGATGCAATTTCTGAGAAGTTTAAGTAGTAGCTCACATAAATATTAACTGACACTAGCATGTCAACTTGCAAGCACAAGTGTATACCCTTGTAATGCCACTTTTCACCTCAAGGTGGTATGGTGAGAAGTAATAACGCTGCAAAGATTGCAATTGTCTTTTAAACAATATATGTTAACAATCTCTTGCTAATCATGATGATCAACAATGGATGAAACAATCACCCCACTCACCATCAGAGAGAAGGATGACCAGGCTAGGGTTTCATTTTAATCTTAGCAGAGAGGACTTCCTGTACTTGTGCATCTGCGCAAATCACTTCCAACATATTTCAGGCTTCATAACATTTGATTGATGCTACACAATTTTAATTACGTTTTCATTTTTGAACTTTAAACTTTTGTTAAAGCTACATCTGGCATCCGCGCTACTCTAAACAATCAAACACTCAAAAATGGAAAAATATTGATCCTAACTATTGCAGTCTAAGATTTTGGAATAAACTTGCATATTACAATGTGTACTCTAACACATCATAGCTGCCACACATATTGACATTGGCACGTTGGTCGTGCAAGTTCTCAAGAAACTATGCAGCCCATACGTGACGCAGAAATAAAAAAATATGGAAAGAAAATCGACTCAAAACATTTGTGTGTGTGTACTACTTGATTTGTGTGTGAATATTATCTGATTTGTGCGCAGTACTTGATTTGTGCGTATTATTAGATTTGTGCGTGCGTAACTTGCTTGAAGTTACGGACAAAACGATAATTACAATTTCAAAAAGCCTTCTACACACACAAATCGTTAAATACGCATGCAAATGCACAAAGCTATAGATATGCACAGATGGTTTTGAGACTCTTTTCATGCCTCCAAGAAGCCTCACAGATTTGTGCATGGGGCATTTAAGTGACTGGTTAAGTGAAGCGTTATTTCCGTCGATACTTAGTTACCTCTAAACTTGTAACGAATCGTGAAAAATTCTGGGCCTGTAAGAAAGAATGTCTCAGCACCCCATGATTATAATACATTTACTTTGTAATATTCTATAACTCCTTATATGCACAAATGTGCATTTATGAGCCTTACAAATGTAATTCGATGTTTTAAAGCAACAACCGCTAGGTGGTGGACTTCTTCTTTGGCGAGACAGTGTTTGCACTCTGCCCCCAAGTGGAGGCCACCGGTATCACATGTACTGCCAGCCGGCTGTCGAAGCGAGAAACATCCACAAAACAGCTGGCTGTGTACACCAACAGACGTGAATGCTTTATTTTGAAATTGTACCTCTGCAGGTGCTGAAGGCGCTGGTCTGCTGGCAGAAAGTTGTGTTTGAGGTTGAGATGGGTGAGGTCATGGCTATAGAACAGGTTGGGAGGAAGATACTCCAGACTGCAGCAGGACAGATCTACCGAATTGATTCTCTGGGACACCATCTAGAAGACAAAAAGAACAACGTTGGAGATGTGACCATGAAAGAGAGGAACAGGAATACCGAGTTAAACAGGATTACCTAAAGCGCACATGTCTTACTATGTGTGTGTTTGTAGTCTGTTTGAGGGTCAAATGTCATTCAATGGCAATCTTCTTAGGATTACTGAGTAAGGAGACGTGTTCGAGAGTTTGGTGACCTAATATCATGCATTTCAACATTTTGTAATCTAGTTAAATGCAGAGACCGGTTAGGCCGTGTTGGTCATTTATTTGTCAATTCACATAAATAGTATTTTGAAATCAAGTGATATCATAAACGTCTGTCGTCTCTTAAATAAGAAAATCTGCCGCCTGTGACCTCAGGCAGAGGCAGAGCGGAGGTAGCTTGAGGTTTAGCAGTCATCGCTGCAGCACGTGCTGCCTCTATAAAGCCTTCTATTATGAGTGGCCCTCTGGGTGCCGGTGACATGCATGTCCCTGTTAAAATTTAGAAAGGAGGTTTTCTGGCTATGGCCTATTTGAGTTCAAGTGGGAGACAGGGGAGAAAGGCAGGAGTGGGTATTGTTGTGTGTGTGAGACTCCACCTGAGAACACTTGTATTTTGACATTAGGCAGATGGCAAGAAAAAGTTAGTGAACCTTCTGGAATTACAAAGATTTCTAAGAAAGTGGTCTAATCTTTGTCTAAATCAGAATTAAAGGGTAAAACACTCACACATAGATCTGCGTTTGAGCCTTTCCTTTTCCCTCTTCAGGTCATGATACGACTTAACTGGGTTGATGCCATTAAAAGTCTTAGATTTATCTTTGTTTCCGACCAGTCCAGTATTGATTTACTTGCATATGCATTTTTAATTATCTATTTTGTATCCTTCAGCCGCTCCGAACTACTGCCCTGACACTGTGCTATAAAAGTTCATGCTAAAATTAATTATTCCCTCAATGACTCAATGACTTCCAGTTTTAAAGTGACACTTGTATGTTAACATTTTGAAAGATTAATTAAAGAAGGAGAAAAAAAAACACAAATTATTAGCAAAGTCAGGTAATGTTTATCTTTAATTGTGGTCCTGTTTACTTTTGCAGGTGGCTTTTTTTTCTCCGATTAACTGTACTTATAAACAATAAAGGAAATGTGGAAGGCTCCACAAGGCTTCAGAAAGAGCAAAATAAAAATGTGATGTGTCACAAACTAAAAGGAGGACATATTTTGCATTTACACCTGTCGAGTTGTGTTCAGAAACACATCACTCAGGATGGATTTTAAAAGCAGGTGTGAAAAGGATCGGTGTGTGGTGTGGATGAAGATCAGAGTGCATCTTATGAGTATACATTGGTAACTTTTAACTCCAGTTCACAAACTTTTCTTTTCAAACACAAGTGCCATATACAGTCCACTGGGCCATGTGACAATGGCTGTATGGCAGCAACAATACAGAATTCAAACAACAATCAAGTTGTACCTATGAAGGGTATGCCTTTATTCCACTTCTTTGTCTTACATTCTCTTACAAACAAACACACACACAGACACACACACACGCGGTACCTTGGCAGCGTGTCTGTGCCAGCGCAGATGCTCTGTGAAGTTGTCAAAACTGACGTAGTAGGTTTGACTCTGAGGGCCTGCCGAGCTGAAGGCCAAACAGTGATTGTGCTTCTTCACCTCCTCCACCTGCAGCCAGACAAACACAAGAGGGATGTCAATCTTGAAAAGCTTAAGAGCTCAAACCTCAGAACATAAATGAAGACATCATGCCTAGAGAATCAGAGAAGAAATGTAAAAGGGAACAGAGACGCTGCCACAAAAGATCAGTTTCCATTTAAATTTGAAACTGGTTCTTTTGAAGCAAATAGGACGATTAACACGTGCAAAGCAGAAAAATCCAGTAAACCATTACACTTCTGAAAATATGCAACGACCACGATGATCCTAAAACAGGCACGTGAGTGACACAAGCAAAAACAAATGCACGTGAAATGCCTCATTAGAAACCTGAGTAAACATTTGGTCATATATTCTCCATGAATGAATGACTGAATGATCGTCCAGTTATGGAGTGTTAATAGAACACCAGCGTGCACACACTCAAAATCACCCTGTACAAACTCAAGCAGTCACATGTGAGTAAAATGTTTAGAAACTGAGTGTGGTGGGATATGGAAGATCAGGCAAACAAACAGAATATTCTTTTCACAAGAACTGTCTCATTATCTAGAGACACATACAAAGCAACAAAAAGAAAAAGTTCAAAAGCAAGCAAGATACTGCTCTAGTTTAAATCTACAGTGATTGATTACATGAAATATTTAAGCATGTCATGAATTGAGATTAGAAATGAACAAATATGATGAAAATGTTCTGAAATTGTGAGACCTGGTTAGTAACATTTTCTTTGACCTGAAAATGTGTTAAAATGTACGATAGGTTGCATTTGACAGACATCAAAGTAATGGATAAACTTTTGTTTAAAGCAACATGTTGCACTGCATAGGGGAGGCATTTTTAGTAAGAAATAAGACTGACTTTAACCAGTTACTTCCTTGTACCATTTATGATGATTAAGATGAGAGAAGAACAAAAAAAACTGAAAAAAAACACTGTGACATTACGCATCTGTTTTTTTACATACTTTTCCTCCAATGAGTGGCAGGATGTGCATCTTTCCTGTCTGGCTCTCCTTGACAGAGGAGACGATGAGGCATGTGCCGCACAAGATGACCTGCCGGCGGGTCCAGCGGTTGACGGGCAGCTGGAGTTTCCCTTTCCGAACGTTGTAGGTCCCCGACAGTTGTACCCGCTCTGAGCTCTCAATACTATGGGGTTTACCTGCAACAGAAACAAAAGTGATGTTTTTTTCTTATCCCAATTAAAAGCTTTCTGGTTTTAATTTATGGTCATTCTGGGGAAGAGAAGTACCGACCAAATCACATTTGACCACATTTCTTTGATTGCATGCTAACAGTCCACTAAAACACAGCCTAAAACCATTGTTTATCTTCTGTTCACAATTAAAAGCATCCTAAGATGTTTCTGCATTTTAACAATGAGCAGCACAGGGAACTGCAAGTCTTGGCCCAGATATCTGTTATCTATTATCCAGTTTCTGCTGTCCATAGCAGGAGTCCAGTCTGTTAGCCACTGCACTAGTCATCTCACAACAGCTGATTAGTGTCTATACTGCTGCACACATTGTCTCAGCAGAGTTTAGGAAAGCAACTAGGGCTGTGCGATTAATCGATTTTAAATCTAAATCGGATTTATTAATCACAATCGATGTTAAAAAAAGGAAAATTGGAAAATCGATTTTCCTTTTTTGCAGCTGGCTGCATGCGTCTAGTCATCTTTGTTTGGTCAAGAAAATTGTAAATGTCACTTTACTAAACTCAAGGAGGATTTACAGCATCTTTCAATTGCACTTCATTCCCAATAGGGAAATTTGTTTGCTATTTTTCTTTAAAAATAAAGATAATAATATTTTAAACAATTTATTCCATTGTCTTTTGTAGTTTTACCAAAAAAATCGAAATCGAAAATCAGAGAAAAAAAAAAAAAATCGGGATTTTATTTTTGTCCAAAATCGCCCAGCCCTAAAAGCAACTGGTCCTGAATACCTTAAAGGACTAAACCATCACCAAATAAAATCAGTTTAACACTCGGGGAATGTTCGAGCAGTCAAGGCAGGTATGGAATACCTAACCTATATAAGATGTATAACGGCCATGTCAAACTGGTCAAAGAGCTGTTGGAATTGAATAGTGGAGTGCTGGGTTCATTCAAGTAAATTACACATATTAATAGTGTCAAATTAGATGGCAGTTGCAAGTTTCCTAAATAATGCTCTTGAGTTTATTTAATCTGTCTTTCCTCGTTGCCTGATTCTCTCACTTCAGCACCACCCTGCAAAGCCTGACAGTCACGCTTCTTATCAGGCGTTCTGTCAGCCAGGCTGTGTTATCATTCTGTCTAAATATCCACCTGCTTTCTGTCTACCTCCACCCCCACAAAACCTCCCTAGGCTGGCACGCATTGTCCTCCTGCCTATTTCATTTTTTCCTCCAACTGTCCGGCTGACTGGCTTTCAGATCTTCCATTCGGTCTATATTTTTCTATGTTTCATGCCTGCAGCATGTTCAACCTTATTGTTTTCCTGTTGTGTACTTTATGAAGTTTTTCTCTCAGAGCGAGAGATGGCCACAGGCAACGTCTTGCATCTTGTGGTTTGCTGTAAACTGGTTTATCTCTCCTGTGGTGTCTTTTTTTTCCCCACATATTTCACTTAACTCTAAAAACAGAGCTGAGCCGAGGGTTGGGAGGTGGGGGTTGGTAGAGAAAGAGTCAGTAGGGTAAGCAAGTGTGAACTTGCACATGCTCTCTTAGTTTTAAATAATTCAGGTCTTTCCCATGCCTACTGTATGGCTAATGCAGCACAGTAGCATCCTGCAGTAGTGAGCTTCACTCAGCACACACAGGGTTTAAAACAGCCCGCCTGAAAAACGGTGCTATATGAGCTGATGTATGGCTAATCTTCATCCCTGAAGTCAACACCCAACTTTAGGGTGGCAATCATAAAAAAAATGAATATTCATGAGCAATCAGGATAAGAAGATGGTTTCTTATGCTGCATTTGTGAGATAATGTTTTTCTAGGGCCGTCAAAAAGTGGCTTTTGGATAGTCAGTCCTGTTCTCATTGACAATACCGTACGGGTATTTGGCCATCCGATGGTTCCTTTGTGGGTCCCATATGATGGCATTTGGATTTTCTGATTTATTTATCTTGACCCAACCTTATTTTAGGTTCAATTATTCTAATCTATGTTATTTTAATCAGTCTGTATTTTGTACTTGCACTAAGTGCTTTAAATGTTAACCTTTTATTGTGGTTTCAGGACATTGTACAGTAGTCTGTTTCTTGTATTTGTATTTGAACACTGTCATTGTAAACCCTAATGTGTAGTATTTATGTTTGTCAAGGACTACAGATGGAAATTAGCTTGTGGCTAACTCTGGTGCAGCCATCTTTTTAATGTACCTGCACATTGTCCTTTAAATAAATAAATAAAATAAATGTGCTGAAATCTGAGATTAACAAATTCACCCAAATGTCAGCATAAAAGACTAGTTTTGTTTTTTTGTTTTTAATTTTATAGCTTCATCAAAGTTCCCCTCCCTTCTATAGTTGATCGTCACATATATTTAACAGCACTTCGGAAACAAGTGGAGCATCTGTGAAGCAAATAACACTGCTAGTTTTTAATCTCTCTTTAAATAAACTTTATGACCACCACACATTCCAGTTGAAAAAATATGGCTATCAAATAGCCGGGCATTTGTCTTGTTATGTATAACCAGTGGGCGAGCTAAATGTGCTGACGGCCAAACGTTGTTTGCTTTTACTATCCATCTTATTGTCAGACCAGAAGATTAGACCAGAATAACTATCCAGCAATAACACGGATATTTCATGGCCAACTTCAATCCATGAAGATCTTGGCAGCTGTTTAACTGTCATTTAATCAGGGATGGAAACTGTATTAATCTATGCATGCCATTCAAAGTTCAGATGTTTATTGCTTTCTGAAACGTTTCTTCTTTACCTATTCTTACAAATGCACTTAATAGCCTACGCGAACAGCTTTATAAGGTAATGGACAAATATAACAGGTGTCAGCTTCCATTTTCACTTCCAAGTAAGTGATAAGATAAGAGGTTAAAGTTAGGACTTGAAGGTGACGCATACAGAACAAAACAAATGAAGAAGACTAAATGCACAACATTGTTATTGCAAACCTAAAAAAGTTATCTCAGATATTAGTCAGATCACTTTACATTTACCTGGAATAACTAAAAAAAAATGTGGTTTAGATGTATTTACTACAATTAATGAAAGTATATATACATATACCGGTATATGTATGTATATATGTAGTGTATGTATATCTATTTATCTATCAGCCACTAATGTTTTCCAAATCCACGTGATATCCTGCAAACAGACAAACATCTGAAGCGGGGTAACGGAGCAGACCAGCTTCTCTCCACCTTCATTTCCAGCTTGCTAGCTGGCAGAGGTCACCTGTGGGAGCACATTTGCATGACAAACCCTGTGTAAGAGTTGCTTTAGACAAATTATTCACAAGCTTTTAGCCTCAATATGTCACATGGGCATATTCCTTCTATTTTTAGGTTATTTGTTGGATTGTTCTTTGTTCCATGCATGCATATGTTTAAACACGCACCCCTGCCCCCACACTTGCTCCGTATGTCAACACACTTAAATGAACCATCCATCTATTTCTACATTAAAAAGAAATAAACAGATGAACCAAAACCTTTTTTTTTCTTTTAGAGAGAACAATTTACAGACAACTTGAGTGGGTAATAAGAGTAAGCTGCGACTGTATGGATATTGGAGCTTAAAACCACCTAACATGGACATGGGATGACTCCATGGACACACCTTTCAGTGTGGGAATGTACAGTGGAGGAAACAGCGTGAGCATCCTGTTTACAAGGGAAAGCCAAAGGATTTCTTGGAAACCCAGCTGTATCTTGGAATGAAATAAGACATTGCCATATTCCGAATGTATGAAATACAAGCCACCTACACTACAGATATTTTCCAGCTGTGGCAATGTCAGTTCTGGTGGTCAGATATCCAATGATTGATGAAAAAATGTTTAAGATGTGAATTTATAAATAGTCAGGGCCTGCAAGGTGGGTGTGTGGAGAAGCCCTTCTATTCCTAGACCTACAGTACCAAGGAGCAGGAGTACTACAGTGTGGGTCTGTTTATAACTACAAATAGTTTCCTTCCTTCCTTTCCCCCAGGCTCAGGAAATAACAGTTTCCCCTCCACGCTGGGGTCCAACATCCATGTGTTCGCACCCCAAGTGCACTAACACAAACATATATATACATACACATACGCTCTCTCAGGACCAATGAACAAACCCTGATTACTGGTAATCTGATTTGTTTTGATGGTGAAAAATAAAATCAGTGATCCATATGTAAATAAACCAGCAGGTAGGCCCCCAACAACAACAACAAAATGCAAAAAACTAAATACTGTACATTCAGGTTACAATATGCGTTTCTTTAAAAAAGACATAACCACATTTTTCTGCTTCCAATCACTGTTGTAAATGTTTGTATATTCAATTTACAGAGTTAAACAGAGGTCACTTGAATGTATCACATATATGGCCCTGTTGCACTAGTACCGCCTCAGCTCGGTTCTACCCGCCACGCCCCGTCTTGTGCTTTTGCACTAGGGGCTGAGGCAGGTAGAGCCGCTCCAAGCAGATACTTTTTCTGTAACCATTCTGCCGAGGTTCTAACCGGTCTGAGCCGGGACTATTTCTGACGTCACCACCCGCCGCGCCACTGATTGGTCGGGGGGCGGGGCCGTCAGACGTTTGAATCAGGAAGCGGGAGTCAGTGCGAGAGCGACCCGCAGCGATTTTATCATAAAGCGCAAAACGTCTGTTTGGTGATCCATCTCTGAGGTGCAGATGTTCATAAACCTGGTGGCTGACCGCTCGTGGCTCCAGCTGATTTCTCATCAGCGCCGACACGAACAAAGCTGTCGCGCAATCGAGTACGTCACAGCAGCTTCACCCCAACCCCCCCACTTCTCACCTGGCTGTGGAAAAACAAACGGGGACAAAACGGGTGGAGCCGCGACGAGCCAGGCTAAGGCGGTACTAGTGTAAAAGCGCCAATAGTAGTACTGGAATACTGAAAAATGCTCTTGAACAAAGCTGTGAGTTTCCAGAAGATCCCACTTGAAGCCTTTGATACGCATCTGTAGTGCACACATATTGCCAATAATAATTAACTAAGAGGTTAAGTTAGGCTGCAAAGACACATGATTTGAGGTCATGCTCCTATGAGCTCTTCAAGTTTAGAAATCATATACTTGCAATTATGTTAGTGCAGTTGTAATAATGCATCTTGTAAAACATCTCCCATGCAAGAGTTTGCAGTTGGCACTTTTTGAAATTCACTAAATCAGTATCAAACACATTTAACAAAAGGGAATGCACATCTCCACATTTACAAAGTAAGCACCCACTAATCATGTTAACATTTTTCCACAACATAAATCTCAGATGTGTATTGCCTTGTTTTAGACCTTTTGATGACATGATACATAAAAACATGTAAATGTTTGACATAATATGAAACACCCCAGACTTTAAGGTTTCTGTAAAAAACTGATAATGATTGACCGATTAATTGGTGGTTAAATGGTTGCAAACAGATGCACGTAGTAATGTCATCTAAACTTTCAAAAACTAGCATTACAAAAAAACAAACAAAACATCCACTTTCATCCATTCCTGTGTGGATGATTGCCCTCTTCAAATTTTGTCAGAGACCTAGGGGGCTAAAGGGTTTTGTACAATATTTTCACTGTTTCTAGGCCTGTGTCTTTCTGGACGGAGACCTCTAGGGTTGTTCCCAGGACCTGGTGGAGCCACTCCCCTGGCTTGGAGGGCACAGCTCCAAGGACACCAACTACTACTGGTACTACTGTTCAGTTCACCTTCCAGACTTTCTCTATCCCCTCCTTCAACCCTTGGTATTTCTCCAGTGTCTCGTATTCCTTCTTCTTGACATTGATGTCACTTGGGAATGCAACGTCAATCACGACCACTTGTTGACTGGATAGTGCCGTGGTAATGTCACTGCCTTTGATACGAGCGACCCAAGTTCAAATCCCACAACTGGTGGGGGTTTATATTGGGGTCAGGGCATAAGCTACAGTCACATGGCTTGGCTACAGTATTGCCATGGGCAAGAAACATAATAATTTAACCTCATACCCAAAGAAAGAATATAAATGAGCTTATAAAAGAGATGCCTACTGAATGTCAAACTGCACAGTAAGACTTTTGAAGCCACGCACATAACCACACTAGCTGAAAAAAAAGGGAGGAAAAAAGCTGGCTGTCCCTTTTTAACCCCAGCAACTAAGACGTCTTAATTCATCTTCTTTTTTACACATCAACACTCCATTTCTCTGGAACTTCTCAATAATAACAACACACCCTTGATTAATCACGGTGTTCTGCTAAATAAAACCTCACATTTGCACACCTCTACTTCAGGACTGGGCATGCCACACCGCGGGGCATCAATGACCCACATAAGTCACAACGGTGCATGAGCATTCATGGACACACAATAGTTTATTTTTCTAAAGGGGGTGGCAGATGTGATGTACCGGAAGACAAGATTCATTGACTTACTTCTAACCCTATATTTTGCTCTTCAGGATACCGGAATATAGTATTTTTTTTCTCTGTCAATTTTGCAATGTTTTTTAACGCAATCATAAGAATATTTAGCACAAAGGCAGCATCTTTGATACTTGGAACGTCAGACACTGGACATTTCCTTTACAAATAAGATAAGATAGGATTGACGGTAAATAAGCGCAACCAGTTAATAAAGATCCAACTGAAGCTGCTGGCTCAATGTTAAATTCAGTGAGGCCAGCTGTTAACTCTGGGACGCAAATAGCTGCACTGTCCCTCTGGTTCAAAACACGCACAATGTCAAAATGCATTTGCTTTACCATGTGTGTTTTTAAGCAAGAAAAGGATGTACGTTCTAGATCTGATAAACTCTGTCAATTCTTTTATTTATTCCTTCATCGCTCCTCCTTCTCTATGGGTGTCTCTGGGGATGACTTAAGGTGATTACTCAGATTCAAAGTGACAGGCCATGTTAAGCCAACCGCCTGGCAGCAACTGACGAGCCATGCTAGAAGGCGGCAAAGGACATCACGGGTGACAGGCTGCTCGCTGCACTCACTTAAGAGCTCCACGTTTTTCTTTGACTTACATTCTACCTCTCTGCTCGTTTCAGAGGGAAGCATGTGTCAAACTGTTGGACCTTCAGCATCTTTTAAACCAAAAATTAGTAAATCTTAATTTGTAGTTTCTTAATCTAAGAACCCTTTTTAATAATTCCCAGATGTTCACTCATAAACAGGTCCACTCAGTAGGGGGGGGTCGTCTCTATCCCGGGGGACTGAGGATGTGCTGATGTGTGAAATGTATCTAGCTGTACTTTGTGTAGAAGTGATAAGAGGAGGCACATTAGCATAGGAAATAAATGAGATGTTCTTGCATTATCGCAACATGACAACCACATTAGCACATGCACATGACACATACGCCAGCGCGTTCTTACTTCAGCTTGTGTTCAGCATAAACACACGGGACGACTACCTGGACATCTGAAAAGTACATTTCCGCTGTTTATATTTTGACTCCCAGGAAGGCTATGTTAAACAAAGCGTTTAGTAGTCAAAATATCATACAAGGACAACTAAAGAGTGTTTGTTTAACTTACTTTGGGGTCAAGAAGTAAGTGGAAATGCTAGTAGCACAGCTTATGGGATTCGGGTTTGTTGGTTTTGTCCGGCCGCTGAAGTACTGACTACTGTCTTTAAAGGAACAGCAAATGTCACGCTCCCAAGATGATGAACCATGTAGCCATTTTAGCTGATCTTTGTTCCTTTATAAAGTCATGATTGTATTTTGAAGGTCTACTAGAAAAGATTTACATCCTATAAAAGTGGAAAAACAAAAACATATAATTTTGCTCATGCAGAAGATTTCTGTCGAGCCTCCTGATGCATTCGGTCTGAACCTTTGCATGTTAGCGCCAATCACTTTGATGTTTTTGGCTGAGCACAGCTTTTTTTCCATGCACTTTTTACAGCTGAAAACAAGGGCAAATATTTAAGACATGAAGATAGTCTCATTAAGCATGGTTTTTGTTCACAATTCAATGGCAATTTGAAAATTCTCAAACCCCGATCCATTCCTACTTTAAGGACTCCCCTCTGAAAACTCAAGTCTGTTTTGAGTTTTCATGTCCTTGATTTTTTTGTTTTGATGAATGCCAATTTAGCAGCTATGTAGGTATAGTAGTTCGGACTGCAAAAGAACTTCTTGGCTTCTTTGGGAAATGTTAATTTACAAAAAAGAAAAAAAAGAAAAGCTTAAAAAAAAAAAAGGTTCATGCTATTATGACTCTCCCACATGACCACATGATGGACAATTTTTGTTGGATCTCTAAAACAAATATCCCAGTGGGTATGTGTTTGTGTGTTGTGTCAAAATGAAAATAAACTGTTTGAACAGTGCTATGTGAGTATTGAGAGAATAATCCATGCTGCACTATGGTTATGTTATCTCTGATTAATTAAGATTCAATAACCAGTCATTTGTGATCAGGCAATGTAGAGTATGTGAGTGCAAATGTGCTTGTATGCAAGACTGAGGAAGGCTATTTCCAAAGGAGAATTTCCCTTACACAGACAGTGAACATCGTTCAGCTCAAGTGGTGCAGGCTGAAAGATTCCCTTCCCCACACCAAAAGTTCAGGAGCTGAGCGAAGGAGACAAGGGAGGGAACTCAAAGTATGTTCTGCCTGTGGCAAATGAGACTTCAACACATCCTCCTTTTCCCACAGCATGGATGAGGCAGACAATTACTAGTCTGATGGATGATCAAATTCTGATAGGTCATCTCTTTTACGCATGTCATCATGAAGGATGCAATCACACAGAAACATGTACACACCCGCAGTCACTATACAAAAACTCTCTCAGGCCAGTGAAACACATCCTGCATTAAAATTAGGTCACGGCCTGCAGTATCTTCCCTATCAGACCATTATTACCCTCTGCCCCTGGGGAAAAAGAAACCAAACAACCCTGTGATATTAAAGGCATTGTATAGTAGCAGTTACCAGGTCAATACATTACCACCCACCACCAGCAGGGGAGGTGTTCTGCAGTGAGGGAGCACAAGGATGTAAAGGAGTATTTATGTTTTGTCCTACTTGCACACTTTGTTGCACTTCTGCATATTTAATTCCACTGCAGCGCAGCAGATATTCTATCCACCTTATCATATCAGGTCACGTTAACCTCATGCAAATCCGCGTTTATCGGCGGAAGTAAAAGCAGATGCAAATGATGTATAAATGTATGATAACTTATACTTCACGCAGCTGTAATAAAGAACAAGAGCACATCTATAAGTGGCAGATAAACCGTGCCGTGCACCAACGAATTTTTAAATAAACAACTTGGGGGCTTTGTCTCATTTGTCCTTATGGGGCCTGCTAAAACAGAAAGAATTGCACTGTTGATGCATTAATAACGCAGGTTGCGATAACTATGTGAGACAAAGGGTAGATTGTCCCTGGTGATCCCCTGTTCACTGGATAGATATGTACATAAATGTCAGTCCCCCCACTTCTCTTCTCTCCCAAGCTTCTGTCCTGCTGCTGTTATGTAATAAGTGTGTGTTATGAAACCTTCCACTGGAAAACACAGGCCCACTGATCAGCTACCTCTGAGCTCACACACTCAGACACAAGAGCTCTGGGGATTGTTTTATAGCTCTTTGTTTCTGACTGACTGCAATTGCTGGATCCAGTTTGTGTGTGTGAGAATGTGCTACAGACTAATTGAATGCTGGGGTGTAAATCTGATTTAGATTGCAAGACTGATAAGGGGAAAAAAAATGGACAGGTCCCAAATAAATCTGTTTTCCTTTTTTTTTCTTCTTTTGTTTGTTTCGGGGTTTTATGTGTGCAGCAAAAATAATTACAGCATAAAGACTTGGAGCTAGAAGGTTGGTTCATAGGCATAAAAAGAAATCTCCTACGTCTATAAAATGGCGTGTAAAAGAAAACAAGGTAAGGCTTATGTGTGACGAAGAGCAAAACATGTTTACATAGGTAATCCTATGTAGGATGGAGAAGAATTAAATGTGGTAAAATTGTGTTTCTTCATGAGGAGATCTTCCCGACAGATTAGCTCACATCACGTCACTGCATATTTCTGAGTCTTAACACTGAACACTGTGTGGCACAAAAACAGACAAAACAGAGCTTTCTCTTGGGCTGCTGAAATTAGAGACAATTAGAGACTTACAAAGTGAAATTAAAGAAAATTGTCCTTTTTTTTTTGCAGTTTTAGCCTAAGATGTCTGTGAGGCATCATAAACTTCTTAAGTAAGTTCTCACAATGTTTGACATGTCTGATGAGGATTTAGAGTTTATGTATTTATACTGTGTTCATGGACATCGAGTGCACCACAAGTATAACAGGTCAATAAGCAATTGATGATAGGTAAACAGTTTGGGCATTTATTTCATTGTTCACCTGTCTGCACTACAATTGATAGTGAGTATGCATAATGCATGGTATTTACAGTCATTAAGATTATTTATGTTTATTATATTCCTCGCAATATAATTTTTCAAACTGATTAAACACTTTTATGTAGTGTTTTTAAAATTTTGGCTGGTCAACATATTTTTGGTCAGACTGTTAAAAAATGAGGATTCATTTCCTGCATCTGTGTCACATGACTTTGCCCCTGATCTGCGACAGAGACCATTTTTGGACAATCCAAAAGTGAAAGTGAACATTGCATCAGAAGAAAATATTGATCGCTCATTTTTTGAACACCATGACAAAGATACTGAGAGAAAAAAAATAAGAATAAAGCATTTTAAGACATGTGCAAGACCTGTTTGAGTCCCAGCACCACACTGATTAAAAGAAAATATTTATAGATTCTTAGGAAGCAATAGTCTTTTTGCTTCATAAAAGTGACAATGACATTCATGCTTAACGATACCATCATAAAATAAAAGGAACATAGGTAGAATGGAATCCTAATTAATACTGCAAACACGTATTTGCCTCGTATGAAACCTCTTTTGCACTGCTGGCATCCACACACCAACATCTCAAAAACAGTTCAGCTGCATCTGTTTTGGAGACCAGAGATCAATTTGAAGTAAACCATTATTACATCAAGTGAAGCTCGAGCTTCTGTTTGTAGATCTTTGCTTCGCTGCCCCCCCAGAGACGAATCAACGTGTCATTATGATACGAGCACTGAGAGATAATCTCATAAATTAACATAATGACATAACTGATGTTGTTTACGTAAATAACAGCCAAAGCAAAAATAAACAAAATCATAATTCACGTTGTAAACCACTGGATTTATCCTTTTGAACTGATGACAGGCAAACCATCCTGAACCAACAGCAAAGAGCATTGTTTTATCAAAGAGAAAAGTAAAGAGAATATCAAAGCTCGCTTTCTGTTAGGGCTTTAAATTACACAGCATCAGGATAATCTAATTTTCATTCATTTTTCCCGTGTTATTATCATCTTATAAAAGTCTTTGAAGCCCCTGCCACTGCTTGAAGTCGGGTTCTGTACATCATAACATCAAAAATCCAGATGCATTTACCATCAAATCCTCTAACGCTTTATTTAACAGTATTAAAATGTACAATAGGTCTCTTTATAGGTGTGGAAAAAGACAGCTATTGTATGTAGGAAACTAGTCAATTGACAGCGGGGTAATGAATGTGTGGGAAACAAGGAGGAGGTTACACTTTCACACAAAATAAAACAAGCCTGCACATGTGTGAAATGAGTTACTGTACGGCAGTAAACTGGTAGCAGAGCCATGGTGTCCAGTTATGTAATCCGTCTACTTTACTTCCTTGCTCTCACAGATACACACACACACACACACACACACACACACACACACACACACACACACACACACACACACTCACACAGGTTATGACTTGAAATGTTGTAACAGTGTGAGTGAACATAAAATCAATCTTTCAGGGGGCAAGGGAGGTCACTGCAGCTGTTTCTTCATTTTTCCTAATTCTCTTCCTTCTTAACAACTTCCTGCAATATATAATATCAATCTTTAATATGTCCAGCTGTGTGTTTGTGGTTTTACAGCCTGAGATTCAAAATAAGTTGCTCAGCTAGCACGCTAAGCTGTCTCTCCTCACAGACTTCCGAAGCTCGAGGCCTCTCTTGAAATATGTCAGTACAATGCACGGCTTAATGTGCTCAGCTAGAAGACAAAGGCCTCTGACCTTTTCCTGAGACAAAAACGTGAATTTTCAAAAGGACACGGTTGAGTCTTCGGTGCATTAACAGGTTTCTTTCTTACCACTGAATGGCTCACCTAGCCCCTCTGCCCCACCCAAAGGTCTCTGCATGCCAGCGGGCCCTGCCTGCAGTGTGTTCTCTGCACAGCCTGTGCCATCGTGATCAAGGATACAGTGCTGACAGCTTTGGGCCACTGCAGTCAAGACAGAGTGTGGCAAATTCTCATGAATGATGCAGCGCTCTCTTTTAGTCCGACAGCTCGCTAACTAACACATGAGCACACATAATCAGGAGAGGAGTTCACAATTAAATAATAAAGTTTAATCAGTATGCTATGCCATAGCTTTTGGACTCTGAGCACAGTAAAAGTGTAGATCAGTGCCTCATGTCTTTGATGTTCCAGAGCTGATTGGCGACATTAAATCAAATCAACCTGTGGATTCACAAGCCATTAATAGAAGACAAATTTGCTAATCATGTTAATACTTTGAAATGCAATGTTGTTTTTTCCATGAAGTTAGGAATTTTACATGTCAATTTAATAAACAAACCTAGTTGTCACAATGTCCAAGCTTCTTTTGGGTCAGTTTGAAAAATATAAAAATGTTGGAACTTACGTTCCTTAAATTTCCAGAGAAATTTCCATCCATTCGTCATCAACTGCCACTTTAGAGCATGTTACAGAAATATTTACACTCTCAAAAGCAGCAAGAGTACTATCATCAATACATATTATGTATATATAAACATATTATCTATATTTATTTACACACACTATTTTTTTATTTTATGCAACAAAAAGCAAGTTTTCAGATGGCAACAACCCTGTTTAACAAAACAGTTTTGGAATTATGAAATAAATGCATGTTTTCTATCATAAAACTCTAGCAAAAGAAGAGTCAGAAAACCTTAAAACTATGAAATTATTAAGTTTGGTTTTTAAGTTTACAATTTTAGAGGACAAATTAAGAGCACAAAAGGTGAAATTTGATTCTCAGAAAATGGGATTATCCTCAGCTCTTAAATTATAATTTAAAAAATGGGAAAAAAGTAAAAACAAAACTTTTAAAATGTTCCTCAGAAACATATCTTTGCAGTCAGGACATGAGTAGCTTCACTGTGTCACTTAACAATATCATCTTTCTGTGGAACTCTCTTCAGCATACTACAGTACCGGTATACTGTTCTGATAAAGTGCAGCACCATATACAATATGGGTGACTTAAAGAAAGTGAGAACAAGAGGAGTGCATTGCTGTCATCTTAAGTGATGCACAATAGGATCCTTCCAGACATAGAGGCTTAGGTTTACCCACCAAGCAGTCAACCATCGGTGGAGATATGTGAGAGCTGAGGTTGACAGGGGAGCAGTGATAAGAGACAGGACGATAACGCTTACCCCCGATACTGAAGCTGAAAAAGCAAGATGAGTTCTCTAATTAAGCCAGAGAAGTTTAGTGCAGTGCAGAAGGTTACTGCTGATTGTGAAAAAGACCTCACACCCATACACAGGGAAACAAGTTTGTGTGATTTATTAGATTGTAGTGACTCCCACATGATTGCGACCGTGAGCCTCACATTTTACCCGTACCACTACATTAAAGATGCTGGTGATAGAAATACAGTGGGAACATAGAACAGTTGCTAAATCTTTATCTTTTATCTCTTTGCAATCATTGGCCACATTTTAGGATATATGATGATCAATTTCCCTTTTAGTAAAGTGGACAGAAGACTCACACTGTACAAGCAACAACCAACTGAAATCAGCCTCGATATATTGAGAGGGAATAAGCAAATAGTGGACAGATTTTTCCTTTACACCACACAACACACCAGAGGTTGCAAGAATACATGTATTTGTATTGAATCGTTAGATATGAGCCTTTCGGTTTCGGAATTAACTATAAACAGAAACAATATCCCAGCCACTTTTCTTTAAGTTTTCTCAGTGTGACCCCTTCAGCACACCAACAGCTGAGGATAATCCTCTACAACTCTAAACTCAGTGACTTTAAATATGCCAGAATCAGCCATGCTGTCAAAGTGAACCCGTCTGGAAGGTAAAATGTATGAAATAAATGAATCTTTATATTTTAGCAGGCCCCTCCAGACGGCTTGGACTAATATTACCAATTAATGAAATCTAATGAAAAGTGCTGCCTGAAGGCTGAGAGAGATAAATTAGACAGAGAAAATGTAAATGTGACAAACAAGCAAACCTACCACAGACAGAGTTGCACCACTCTAGAGAACTAACGTCATGACATTTGACTATTTTCTGATCAGAGTACATTTTTATATAGCCAACAGTTGTGCAACATTCCTGATTGTGAGAGATCATCTGAATAGATACCTAAGGCACAAAAGAAACTCAACAATGATCCCTGACTTCACCTGCTACCAGAAGAATCCTGTCTCGTCATACTGAGATTGTGTGTCCATGTGTATACATCATTAGCAGTCGATCCCCGATGTAATAAACAAAACCTGCACCACATATCTGCTGATCAAGGGTGGATACAATTTGAGATTAGATGTCAAAAGGACAAATTTTATTGCATCCACTTTGCTTGCTTTCTTTCCTGTCCTGGAATGAGCTTCAAGGGCATGCAAAACAAAACAACGCTCTACTGTCCTTTACGCATTCATTTCCAACAGTGTGTAATGATGTTGGCCGCGGAGTAGAGTTAATTAACACAATGGCACAGCCTAGCAAGTAAGTATATGTCATTATGTGGTAAAGGATTAATTGTTTTGTGTTTTTAAGTCATGATCACAATGAGCCTATGTGAATTTTTTGTACTATGTGTGCACACGTGCAAGCGATCACAGAGTAGAAAAGCAGATTTAAGTAGGTGGCAGCCACATTTTCATAGGTGCAGAAAAATAATAGCATTGGAATGAGTCTACCGTACTGTAAAATCACATGTGGAGCGTGTGTGCGTGGTAGGACGAATTTAATTTCGGGGAGACTGACAACTGCAGTCTGCTTGAGGCTAGAACTTTTTACCCACAAATGAGGACATATAAGTGACGTTTTTGATATCAGAAATACACCAAAAAGCAATTCATAAATAAATAGCTGCATCTTTTATACCACTAATTGGGTGGATACCTAACCATAGTGGAAAAGTATGCCAAAGTGTATTGAAAAAGAGAAAGTACTTGATACAGCTATTTGTATTCAACAAAAACAAACATTTGTCACAAACATTCAGATAAAAAGCTCACAGCCAGATTCCAAGCATTTTAGCCTTCTATATTTCATTTTAAAACAGGTAAAATTAAAAGTACTATAGCCTACCTTCTCTGATTTGTTTTTCTGGCATCTTACATGTAATCAGTGTTCGACTGTCTTGGTACACGCTACAAATTGTGTCTTCTTCGTTGTGTTTGAGTCAGCTGACTATCTTCAGCCAGACGGTCAACGTGACTTGTTCTGTGTTTATTGTGATATCTGGAAAGATTATTCAAATGCTAAACTCATGTAGCCTAAACTTTTTTTAACAGTTTTAACGCATTGAAGTAACACGTTTCAAAATTCTGCCATAGATTATCATGTCTGCTCTCCGCACTATTACACCTGTCATCGCAATTCTCTTCCTCACAAACTTGCTTTTTGAAAGTTGTGTGTAATTTTAAGCATGCCTGTAAAAAGAACACTGATGGGATGTTAACGTTAATTCATGACAACATCTAGAAGCCGTGTGTGCGTTTGTAAACTGGATTAGGCCTCATTTATCTGTTTCAAAGGGTTTCAAAGTCAAGAGCCACAAAGTCAGACACATGCATCTGGTATGAACCCGTGCATTCGTCTTTGGTGGGAGATTTTGCTGCAACCTCACCATGGTGTCAGACAGCTGAAATTGCAGTTTCAGACATGGAATACAGAGCGTTTATACTTATTTGGAAGTACCATTTTGTATGGAAAAAACTACCATTTTATTCTCGGAAAGGCTGCAGCTGCCATGCATTTTTCCTGTTTTCCATGTAGGAAAAACCTTTCTATTAACAAAACATAACACAAAACAACAATACTGTGACATTGCATGCTGCTACTTGCAGCCTGCCAACAAATCTGGTCTTACAAACATAATGCATTATGCATGCTGCCAGGAAGCTGTCTTTTCATGTGCAGTGTGTGGTGACAATGACAGAAATTGTATCCCTGATTGATTAGCATCTAATTCATCGGGCAAGACAGTCAAACCGCTTACTGTATCTAATTTTCCCTAAGGGCAGATCACAAGCACAAAGATAAGCACATAATTTGTTTTTGTATGTACTTGACCTCAAATACAATTCATTAACAGAAACTCTAAGTGATGCTTGTAGCTTAACTAAATTGTGCCTTGCCCCCCTGTGGGCTGCTGCACACATCCAAGTTGAATACCGTTTACTCTAAGACTGCTATACTGTGGCATATCTTTGTAAGGATACAGTAATATTAATTTTGATGTAATGTGAGTGGATAAGGAAGAATAATAGTGACTGGTATGCTTTTATTCCTGCATTAACAATGCATCTGAGCTAATTGAGAGGAACGTTGTCCATGAGGACAGAGGCTACAGAGCTAGTTGTTCTTTAATCCCACCAAAGGACAGGCCATTAAATAATCAGACCTCAGATCTGTATTTAAGGCAACAATCCGTTCAGTTAAGGGCAAACATAAAAAAAAAGAGAGGGGTGATATAAGGACTTTCACACCAGAAAACCAAAGAGGGAGAAATAGCAGAAGAATTAAAGGACTGTGCTCTCCTGATGATGCCCAGGGACAGAACGAGCTGATGAATGAGATTGTGATTTTGCTGCACATTCCCCTGGCCCCACGTGCTCACTTTTCTCTTTCTTCCCAGTCTCCCTCCTTCCTTTTCCCTTTGTTTTGTTTAAAATTTAACAAGGTCTGGAACAGCGGAGGGCTGAAACGGGCATCCGGGGTGTTTTGGCTCAGCTTTGTGTCACATGCAGGGGCCATGTGAACACAGTGGCACTGAGGGAGAGTGAGGACGGGGGAGTGGGTGCAAGGCTGAACGGGCAACGAGTGTGAGCCCTGGTGAGAAAAAAAAACTAAAAGACTTTTACCAGAGGGACTGAAAAGCAGACCCGAGGTAAAAAAAGTGAGTAGTGGAAGAAATGGCGTGGGGAATAAAAGCAACAAATAAAACGACAGCATTTATGAAACAAATGCTACAAACCTAGCAGGAACTGGAGACCAAATAAGACTTGCCACTTCAGTAAGCGCATGCACATGTGAATAAGATCCAAAGCAGAATCATTGGGTAAGAAATAGTGAGAGGTAATGTTCTCATACAGCAGGTGACAGTTGTACTTTTTCCAGAGCCTGGGTAATTATCAAACTGCACAACCAACAGTCAGAGACATGCAAACTGCACTCTTAATGGTTGAAACCAACAACAACTCTGTTCAAAATGAGCTTTCTGCTTGACAGATCTCAGACATACAGGTGATGTAAACAGTGATTTTCCAACATACTGGACACACCTGTGTAATTTAATACAATAGAACAGTCCATCTTATTGTTATTAAGCTTATAAATGTGTGTTTTTGATTCAAGTGTTAAGTATGAATAAAATCAGCTCAAATTTTGGGGAATAATATGCTCATCTGAAACAACAGCCCATTTGCAATTAACTCAGTGAAAGGGGGTGGTTTTTTGATATGTCTAAGCTCAAACAGCAAAAGTTAATTTTCCTTGGTAGCAATAAGAACAATCTGTGAAAAATAAGCTTTGAATTTAGGCTGCAGTAGCTAGGTTATCAGGAAAAATTAAGCAATTATAATTTAGTTTTTCCAGCCATGTAAGAGTTTATAGTTATGCACTAGATTGCAGTTATTGAAAATTATACCACAAATTTAGCACTAGTAATTTGGGACACACCTGCATACACTCACAACATTATCAGTAATAAGTGATCAAATACTATAGACAGTGGTGTAAATACCAGAAGAAAAAAAATGCACATCGATGTATTTAGCTGCAACTTCCGCAAAGAGTTTTTTTTTTTTTTTTATGTTTCATACTAGCACCATGCTTTTAGCCAAAAAGACCGCCTACGCCTAGATTGTGTATCTTTCACAACACCAGTCAATTAAAAATAACAACCAGTTTAATTTAACAATATAAAAAAAGCTAAAAAAAATTACTCAAGAAAGCTTTTAAATAATGTGCCAAGTTAAACTTAAATTGACCAAATAATATAGAAATAATGAATGACAATTATTTCGAGCCCTATTAGTCATGTTGTCAAATAAATGGGAAAATAGCACTGGGCCACAGAAATAAAAGAAAGTGGAACCACCAAAAGAAGGAAACCCACTTATGCAGCTTAAAAAGATGGCCACAAAGAAAGGAGAGAGAATGACAACAAATAATATTCCCGTGCCTCGTTCAGGAAGCAGTCAAGTTGGGAAACACGACAAAAAGGAATCTAAAGCCCAGTTTCCACTGAGTGTTAAGAGTACAGATCAGATGACTAGCAATTACTTCTATCATCAAAAGTTGTCACGTGTACCAAAATAAGCATTCCATACCATACTGGTTTTTGGCACCTTTCTGTCGGGGTACCGAAGCCACGACAATAAGTATAAGGGGGAGCTAGAAACATTGTAGTCCTTACTGTGGTGAGAGGATCATCTCTTCTGGTTTAAATTGAGGTGAACACAATTGTATACTTGGGAAGTCTTATCTCCCACAAAGCTCAGCTTCTTCTTGCCAAAAAATGACTACAATGTGCTGGATGTCATCCACTTTTACCCCTTCTTAACCAAGTGGTGTACTTCTTCCTTGATTTTTTTCTTCATTCTTCAACATGTGATATCACACAGTTACATAGCAACCATCCAGCTAACACACAATCAGGGCCTACTTTTCCAAACTGTACTGAATCACACTGAGCTGGAGGAAATTTGGCTTAAGGTAAAAAATGTATTTCATTTTTAAAGTGTTTTTAGTTCGATCTGAAACCTGTCTGCATCAAGGCCTTGCTGGGCCGTCATTGTGTGTTTATAATTCACTGTGTTAGCAGCATAAGACAGACAATGAAATTAGGAACTTTTAGGTGATTTAAGTTGCAATGTGAACAACTACAGATGAATTACACTTCATGCACTGACCCTTGTAATACTCAACCATATCTATTAACTCCTTTGAAAGTTTAATTCAGTTAGAATAGTGATTATATGACATTTGTGTGTTTTTAATATATACCACAGATTTTGCCAGAATTTAAGATATATTATGGTCTCCCATTTTCCCATCGAACTTGGCTCAGCTCCATCCCTTCTAAAGTCTAGACACATTCTTCCCTCGTCTTGGTCTCGTTTTAGACACAAGTAACTACAAAACTGGTGAGTCAATCAAAATACTAACGCTGTGGATCAGGAAACAAAATGTAAGAATGACGAGCTGCGGCTGTTTGTTTAAGCTCTAAGCATGCATGCGGTGCGGTGGGATTCTGCAGCCTACATGGGTGTAGCTTTCCCATGCTGGTTCCTTTCCAAGCCTTTATTTTTTGCTCTCTTGCCATTGAGGAAGTATCACTATTAGACTTCAGCTTTTTGTGAGAAAGATGAACTTAAAATTATTTAATATAAGCAACCATGACCCTTTCTATTAGAGAAACAATCCAACCATCCAGCAAAACAAATGTTATCTAGCTGTATCCAGATGATGCAAACGAGGTTTTAGGGACAGTCTCCTATTACTGAGTTCCAGGGACAATACCGTTTGAAAAACACATAATCTCTTTGGCATTTTGCTTCCGACAGACAAAAAGATGACTGCTGGCTCTGATGACAAAATACAAATACAAATCCGCGCCACGACCAAACTGATCCAATCTCTTTGCAGTTAATCAGTAAATTTATTTATTTTTTTTTCAAATTGAAATGATAAGAAGCAAAAAAAAAAGAAAAAAAAAGAAAGAAAACAAATTCCCTCTTTTGAGACTCTGGCTTTATAAAAACAAATCAGTGTAAGCACCCCTGGAGTGGTTGTATTTAAAAAATCTCCCTTTCAGGAATTGACACAGTTGTGTCCTGTAGACTAACAGGCAAGTAGGCCTCGTGTTCCCTAATCGGAATTTTTGGGCCCCTTTAATGCTGAGGGTTGCAGATGTTGTCTGGTATTAGGCTGTGCTGCTGCTGATCAAAGCTGTGGATAGTGAGCCCCCGCTGGCCTGCCTCTAATCCTCCCTCATGCATGTGGTCAGGGCTAGGGCTGGGGCTGGTGCTCAGCTCGGGGAAAGTCGACCTGCTCCGTGACCCCGCTGAACAGGGAAACTTTTCACTGTCTTTGTGCTGGTTAATGCTATCGACTCCAATCCTGCTAGGTTTCTGGGGAGCATTTGGCCAAGACCATTTGACAGATAGTCAAGAGGTCGGTGGTCTCCCACAAGCAGGAGAAGCCACCTCCCCTTCCAAATCCCACTCCCTATTCCCCATGTGAGCTATGCTCGCTGGCAGCCAGTAGTAACATATCAGCCTGGAGCTGCTCATTCTAGATACAGCTGCTTGCTACAACAGTGAGAATTTCAGTTGCATACTCCCAGGTTTATTTCTTACTATTTACCACGGGGGGTGCAACTGAAATACATCGATATAACCACAGCAGGCACATCAGCTCACAATGGAGGGAGTAAACATGCACACTTTCAGGTATGTGTGTATATATATTAGGGCTGGGCGATATGGACCAAAAGTCATATCTCGATATTTTCTAGCTAAATGGCGATACTCGATATATATCTCGATATTTTTTCTGTGCCTTAATTGGGGTTTCCCCCGTAGCATTATAGCATAGCATCTCTGTTAGCTTCATTTTTTTCTGAGGCAAACCCTTAAAAAAACAGTCAGTTTTAATACAAAGCCACGTGCCAAATGTCACACAGGTACCTTTGTTAACAGAGGTCTGCACAATATCAAAATGTATAAAACAAATGAAATAAAAATAAACTGCCTGCATATATAGAATAAAAATGCTTCTTGAATAAAATAAAACAAATATCCCTTTCCTGCATAACAATTCAATTAAAATACACTGTGCAATTAATACAATGTAGACAGTAACAGGCAGACTTTTCCACTGAGGTTGACAGTTGTGCAAATAACAAAACATTTGTGCAAATCTCAAATAAAACATTCAAGTCAATTTGTCACAAAATAAGCTATATCAAAATCATTAAAAAAAAAGTAAAAAAAAAAAAAAGTAAAAAAAAAAAATAATACAATTTTTAAATCGATATAAACGATATTGTCTCGTACCATATCGTGTTTGAAAATATAAAGATATATATTAAAATCTCGATATATCGCCCAGCCCTAATATATATATATATGATTTTTTTTTTAAAAAGGTATAAACAGTATATGCGTGACCAATGATTCTTGAAATGAAAAGCAAAAACCTGGTGGAAAGGTAGAAATGTAGGAAGATAAATGGAACCTGTCAGATGGTGTGAGGGAGGAGGAGATGGAAGAAAAGGGTGAGAGCGGAGGGTGGAGGATCGATCATGAAAGAAATTGAGAGAGGAAGGAAGATTTGGTGTGAAAGGAAATGGAAAAAAGAAATCAGTCTATATTAGAGAGCAAATACTTCCTCGGTTTTAGTTCTTACAACCAAACACCACCATCTTCTCAATAACTGCGAAATCAGATACACTCATCCCACCAAATGCTGAGGGTGCCATCGCCACAATTTATTTAACACAAACTCTGATGGTGTGGCTCATGTGAAGATTGTAAATATATGAATTTCATCCTTCTTTTCCATACACTAAAGAAGACACAAAACCAACATCAGCAGAGCATGGTGACACATGTGAATTAGATTTTAGCACTAGAATGTGTGTAATCTGGTTACACAATTACATAATGAATCTGGAATGGGCCACTTAGAAAGACCATTAGCTGACATGGATGCGAGTATGGATGATCCAGCCTGTGCCTCACACAAAATAATCTTCCACGAGTCTTTAAACTCACAAGAATATTACATTTCTCAAAGCTGAAAAGGTGTATGAGTGAAAGTGATATTATATTTAATAATGCTACCAGTAAAATTCACTCAAACCATGAACCATGAACGGGAACTGTTTTCAGGATAATCAGTGATTGCTCATGAAAACAACAAAACAATGACAGAAATGTGCACAGCCTGTTCTCCTGCCTTTAAAAATGTTTTCATAGAAGTGCAAGTGTGAGAGTGGGAGCGATCTGGCGCGCTGAATGCACGAAGGGAGGAATGTGGCAAAGACAAGACAGAGTGAGTGGTTCTCCGCTTAATAGCTGCCGCAGAGTCTGCTGAAGAAAGCTGGGAGCTTCATTAAGCCTTTAAACCCTGCAGAGTCCTTTAAGTCATCGCGTCACTGGCCGCTGCCTCCGTTGACAATCCCTGAGGTAAGACTGGAAGATATAGTCCTGAACTGAGATTTCACAAAGCTTCTCGTAATTATACACATGTTTATAAATATATATACATCTCTTTCTTTTGAAAATGTTAGCACCTTGCAGCTGCGTAAATTATTGACAATTATATCAATAGGTGTCCACCAATCATGTATAACTCAAGTCTGTACTGAGATGTATTCAATTTTGTTTTCAATCTGTTCATGCATGTCAGCTGTAACTCTCAAAAACGTGATAGAGAGAAGCAGGCAGCTCTACAGAAAAGGAAGACCTCTTAGCTTCAAAAGACTTGAAAAGGCACAGTACATGTTGTTTCAATTTCTAAACATGCAACACCTGTATCATTTCAAGATGCTTTGGAGTTAAATCAGAAGATCAGGGCAATGTTAGCTGTGGAGATGGCTTGAGCCCAATGCAATAAACCAGAGAGGGTTATTGCGTATTTTTCTAAATTCTAAATAAGTGCCTCAATAACACTGAGCCAATAACCATGAAATTACCATTTGCTTTGAAAACACTTAAAAAAAAAAGTGTAATAAAAAAACGTACTATATAATCTTATTTTGAAATAACAGATCATTTTCAAGACTAAATTATACTGGCAGTATTTACTACAAATTTGCAAACCTATAATTATTTGGTAGGAGGTAGAAAGAGATTTTTGTTGTTGTAAAACCAGATTATGATTATCTGTTATTTCTATTGTGTCCTGCCAAGTGCCCTTGAATTACTTGAAAATAGGGTTCAGCATGCTGAAATGGCCATCAGCCCCCACTCTGTTTCAGAGGTTCAAGATATAAACCTGCATGAACCTGAGAGTAATTAATACGGTCATTTTCAGCCGATTATGTGCAAATGTTTGTTAACCTTACTGTTGAAGCACACACAGTTTTTACACCTCAACACGTCTGATAGAAACCGCTCTTTACACATGGGTCACTACACAACACCTCATCAAACCTTGACTACTCTCATGTAAGATGCTCTGGAAAGGAAAAAATGGGAGAATGAGATGTCACATAATATTAACCTGTCACAACAGCAGATCTGAAAGCTGACCATAGCAATTGCCCAAAAGAGGAACCTGCCACTTTTTTTTCTTTAAAAAAAAAGAAGGTATTGTATTGATGACAGGAGTCAGACCAGTGTGCTGCAAAGCCTTCTCCAACACACCCCAAAGATATCTCAGTCAGGTTGCGGTCTGGACTCTATGGTGGGGATTCCATGTGTTAAAATCACTTCATGCTTGCTGAACCACTCTTTCACTATTTGTGTCCATGAATACTGGCATTGTCATCTCTGAATGTTCCCATGCTATCAGAGAAGGAAAAAAAACTGGTCATTCAATATGTTTAGGTAGTCAGTTGCCCTCTTTAACGTTGATAAAACATCATTAAAAAAAAAAGAAAAATCCTGGTTCCATCCCTCTGGAATAGAGTAGTTGTAGACTCAACCAACATATATATTTCCCATTACTTTAGAGTCCATTCGTTGTGCTCCAAAGCATTCTCCAAAGTTTACTTTGCATGGTCAATCACTATACTTAGTTTGCTGAAGGAGTGACAAACTACTCGCAACATCAGTATATGTGTTGATAACTAGAGTAATTTTACAATGTGAGGTTCGTATTGGTAAAATGATGCGTTCCTATTAATTTGAAAGCAATAAATCTTTCATAACAAAGTCTCCCTAGGATTTCTGATAGTGAGTACAAATTTAAACCAACTACAGAAAAGCTAAATAAATAAATAATCAGCTGCAGCTTGCTAGACATTTGTTGTATGTAAAGTGGAAACCTGAAGATTTTCACAAGATCCCACAAAATTCATGTTAGATGTGTTTAAAATTTAAGGTTAGCAGCATATTTTTTTGTTTAAATGAACATAAGTGAAATGAACTGGGAGATTTGGTGAGCGAGCAGCCACGGATCGACATGTCAGCCAGGGCCTGCACAATATATCAAAAATGCATCATTATGGCAATGGCCACACATGCAATACCACTAAGGAAAAAAACAAAACAAATATGGCATGCATTCATACTCTGAATGTCAATAATAGATTTGACCAATCAGATGGAAACTCACTTTATTCTATTCGTTTCACCTTCATTTATATCAAAAGGTCAAAGGTCTATAACAGTGGTCCTCACTCCTGGTCCTCGAGAGCCGCTGTCCTGCATGTATTAGATGTTTCCCTGCATCAACACACCTGATTCTAATTAGTGGTCATCACCAATCTCTCCTCCAGGTCTGCACAGTTCTGTTGGTGACACAGTCATCTGTATCAGGGTTTACTGGAGCAGGGCAACATCAAAAACATGCAGGACAGCGGCTCTCGAGGACCAGGAGTGAGGACCACTGGTCTATAAAAACACAACAGTAATTATTAATCTGCTAAGGACACCAACAGATAGCATCAAAACTTTTCTTTGATACAATCCCCCATTCTGAGTGAGCACTTTATCTATTTATCCATGGTGATGGAGCAGAAATAATGTTTGTTTTGCTTAAACAACTGCCAAGGGACAATTTTAACTACAAAGCAGAAATATATTAGCATCACACATTGAAGTATTAGTTTATAAATTGCAGGTCATACCATCACAGTAATGTTCAACTATGATATTATTTGTTTTTCTAATATCATGCAGCCCTAATGTCAACTTTAATAAGGTCAGCAGAAAAGTCACAAGAAGTAATGGGCATGCCGAAGAGCATAGATGAGTGCATTTGCAAAGCTGAACTAGCTCATGAGCCTAAATAATTTAGTGTGCTTCAATGGTATCTTAAAGAAGTCGGGCTTCTTTTCCTGAAGGGAAACCATTTGCCACTATTTGTTAAGAGTTCCTGATGCCACATCTTGTCTTTGTACGTTTATAAACACAAACACAATCCCACTAAGTAAATGGATGTAGCCGTTTAAGCACAAACCCCGTTAGAAAGCACCATTGACCTGCAGCTTGCAGTTTTACCTAGATGGGCAATTAAACTGTGACCATGACTCAATGTAACATTGTTAGAAAAACTTCTTAAAGCCCTTATTCCCCTGAGGAAGAGGACTTATTTAGAGCTGTGGCATTTTGAGACTGTCTTCAATAGAATGTGCATGTATTGATTAAATAAGTCTGTATGTTTTTTGCCCTCTTCCTTCATACCCAAAGTCTAATAAAGCTGGCCTGGTATTACAAGAGACTCCTGTGTGGGCAGCTCTGAAAGGATCACTCATCAGCCTGCCAAAGAGGACAGGGGCCTTTTGATCTAGCCGGCCTTCTGTACATGTGCATGTGTGTGTTTGTGTGTCTAGTGGGGCAAAGTGTGTTTTTTCAACTGGCCACTGCAGAGTCGGTGCACTCAAAGCCTGACCTGACCCCTTCAAAGTCAAACTGGTCCCTGCTTTGTCCAAAGGATCTGACACGACACACCAACTCCTCGATCTGACAGCCTAATTATGCAGAGTACCTCACCTGTCACTCACATCCAAAATACAATACAGTGCGCCATCTTCCTTACTATCATATCTAGGTTACAATTAAAACCACATAGGACTTTTATATTACTGATAAGCAATGAGTCTTGGTTTGATAAAAAGGAAGTCCAATATCCAAAGGCCACTCTGCTTGCACATGTGTGAGAACAAAAAGGCCTTTAAAGTAACTGAGGTCTACAGTTGTGGCAGCTGTGGCTTTGAGTCAGCCAGCAAGTCAGCTGAGGCTGTTCCTATCCGTCCTATCTGGGAAAAAAAAAAGGAAGGGAAAAAATAAAAAGTAAAACATTCACGATCAGCTCAACATGTGTCAGCAAACTATCCTCTGTGTTACACCGCCACCCCCGCCCCCGCAAACCCTTTCCTTCACTTCCTTCTGGGCAGACATGCCTAACATTCTAGAGGAGCCAGCGTACATTCCTCACATGTTTCCATCGCATACGGAAATGACAGAGGAGCGGGCCAGTCATGTCACAAGGGCATTAGCACTACTTTCTCTTTACAATGCACGTCTGTGTGTTTTAAAGCACTCTTCATTGTTCTTGTACATAGGATTTCAGGAGAATTGGGCCTCTTGTGGAGACTGCAGCCTGGCTGTTGAGTGGTGCTCTTGGTCGTGAAGGAGATGCTGAAGAGCTCAGGTGATCACAGTTAAGTCGTCTCATTTGGGATGCAAAGGTGTTGCCGACAGAGGGGCATCAGGGTTTCTTTGCTCTCCCCTTTAGCAGTTGCTGCTGCTGCATCTCAGCTGACTGTACAGACGGATTTAAGGTTCCCTTTTCCCTCTAAATGCTCATTCATCCACACGAGGTCAAGTCATAATTTTCATACAGCCTGCCATATGATGCCATTTGAATTACATCATTCTGCTCAAGCACTACAGTCTTTAACAACGCAATAAGTCATGAAATGCATGTGACTGTGAATGAGGCCATTTTCTGTTTCCAGGTGAATAACCTCTGGTTCAACACCCCAGGCAACAGGAAGCAGTTTCTCTTTTCCACACTTCTGCCTCAACAGTTGCTCCTCGGATATCCTCTCTGAGCTTTGTAACCAACCCCATCCCACTTTAACTTCTCACAACATCAACAGTAGCAGTGGTGTGGAAGCAGTGGTATGGTGAAGAAAAGGGCTTCCTGAGCTTTGGAGGAACACTTTAACCTAGCTTTGCAGGCGGTTAGTGTGACAGTAGCTGTGCTGGATGCCAATGGGAAAAGCACTGTGCAGCATCTCAATGACCAGAACTCACTGAGTCCACAGAGAGGGTTTATGGTCTTCCCAGCCATACTGCTCCCACCCCTATTCTCCATCCAACCTCAAAGGCATTCAGCCTTTTCATTTGGATGACAATGGGGCAAAAGCCGGAAAGGGCCCCCATGTCTGAGCACCATAGGTTATGCTGATGGCTTTGTGGCAGTGTCATGCATGTCCATGGGAGAAAAATCTGTGGCACTAGAGGCCAACAAAGACAGTTGACTATGGGAAAAAACTAAAATGGCAATAAAAATTTAAAGCAAGCCCCTAAGCCAAGTTAGATTTGGACACCTAACCAACTTTATACCATCATCATTGTTGTTGAGAGTGCATATGTTTGCTGCTGCACAAGTAAATTTCTCCTCTGTGGGACTAATAAAGTGTATTCTATTCTATCCCGCTAAGATGCATTTGTACTTTGGTTAGTAAATCTTGAATGTCAACCCTCTAGTTCACAGGAAGGATGAACTTGATATTCCTGTGAAAATAATATTATTTAAAACCAAAAAGGGAAATAATTGTTTGATTTGCTCCATTAAAAAATATTATGTTATAGACCTGGATAAATGTGCATGCCTTTTTCTGGTGCACGTCTAAAAAATTGTTAAAATCACAACATTACGGATCTGGACTCTAAAGTACTGTACATTGTGTACAAAAAGGCCTGAACACAGTTAATGACCAGACATTCATCACAAATAGCTTCAATTCATTATTTTCCTTTACCTGCATAAAAGCGTAACAAGGAGCCGATTTCAGTGTTGAGCCCTTCCTCTTGAACTCTCCAAGGGTCCTTAAATCCAAGCTTAAAAAGAAAGTCATTCTGGATCTGCAAAGGCCTCTCATCAGGATTAAGTCTCCTCACAGCTTCACCGTGCAGCTGCACATACAGTGTGGGGCTGGAATCCCAAGAATCTCCACTTTGGTGTACAGTTATCCCAGAATTTACAGCACCTGGGCCACAGTCCGGATCTTGGGTGTCAGGTGTATTACCTGTGGAGCAGACTCTTGACAATGAGCTGGCACTGTTACTGGATGGCAGGCTTCCCAGGCTGTGTGGTCTGCTAACAGGCCCCATATTGTTTGTCATGTCATCTAAATGCTCCACGTTGCCCTGCTTGTAGTTGGCAGCAACAGAAGTGATGCCATTGGTGTGGTGTTGGGAGATGGAGTCCATGGTCGTGCTCGACACAGGACAGTCCAGCTCCAGTTCGTCTGAAGAGCTCCCATACATGTCTTGGCCCTCTGTGGCACTATCAAAGGAGGGACTGAGGATGGAGGCATCAGTTCCCAGAATCATGTCATCACTGAGGGAGTCCCTGTGCTCGCTGAGCCGGGCACTTGAGCTCAGATCATCAAATGCACTGCTCTCCACATCTGAGCCGGAGTTGATCCCATAGCTGTCCACACCGTTCCTGTGCTCGGAATCATCCTCATTAGGGGTGTCCACGTTAGAGTTCAAGTCCGACAGCGAACAGGTTATATTGTCTTGTGACTCGGATTGTGGGGAAAAAAGTTTCCCATCAACGTCCTGTTGCTTTTGCTGGTCATCATCATCGGCATCCTCCATGAGCAGCAGTCTCAACCTGTCACTCGCATGGCCATCCCTTCTCAGTTCAGCGGATTCCAGAGGAGTCAGCTCTTCTTTCACTTTGCGTGGATTATCCTTATATTCATACTTCATGCTGCAGTTGCCATTTTGGTCAGTCTTAGAGCTATCTTTAGCGAAAATGCGCATGACGGAGCTCGACTTGCCAACGTGGGTTTTGGAGAGCCGGAGCGCGACCTCGGCGGCCGCGGTGTCCGCGGTGCAGAGCACCGGCCTGGGGTAGGACGGCGTCAGCCGGTCGTGGACGTGCACGCAGCCCCGGTGCAGGTCCGCCCTCACCCAGTCCCGGTCCGCGCTCTGCAGCTGCATGTTGTGCCGGTGCTTGAGCAGGGTCTTCCTGTCCAGACTCCGGCTGTGCAGAGACGCAGAGGACAGGGCCGAGCTCATCTTGGAGGTGGTGTTGGTAGAGGCGGCTGCAGCCGCAGCTGCAGCGGAGAGGTTTCTCTTCAGGCGCCGCCGCCTCAACAGGAGGGAGCTGGAGTTGCTGGACGAGCCCCGGCCATTAGACGCCACGCTCCGGTCTGACGCACTAAACCTGGCGGTGGAAAGGCCATTGCCGTTGTTTGCATCTCCGCGGGAGGGGGGCGACGGTCCTCCGCCGCCAGAGCCGTCGTCCGCGGGAGTCCCCCGGGCGACCAACGGCTTCTTCATTAACTTGCCTCCATCCGCCGCTCCATCCTCGCCCACAGCCTGCACGCTCTCCATCCCAAAAAAAAGTCCCCCGCTCTAAATATATCACGGTGCGCAGTGGGTTATACTTAAAACATCTACATTTAAAAGCCTTAATGCGTGCCCATCGCGATAAATGTCCGCCAGCTGGGCGGTGTTTGGGAGTTAGTCCTCTAGTAGTCATTCACTTCTCTCTCCGCCCGAAGTCCCCGCTCCGTCCGCTGCTCTGTAAGAGAAAAGTAAAAGGTGGGGGGGGGGTAGGGGGAAACAACGTTTAACTGAATCAATTCTCTGGGAAAGAGGCTGCGCGCTCAAGTCGAGAGAGGGGCGGAGATGTGGCTGTGCCGTGCGTCCCATTTGGACCAAAAATACGGTGCTGGAATATGAAATGAACGTCGGCAGACCGACCTACGCAAATACCGAGTTGATATATATGCCGCGTTCCATTTGTCCTCGGAAGTGGGGATTTCCCAGTTCCTAGTTGGAATTTTCAACTGGAACGCCCCTCGAAGTGGGATTTCCCACTGGGAAAGTGGGAGAGTCTTCACCACCCCCGAGTTCACATTCCAAGATGGCTGCCCCGGTTGTAAACAGTAGAAGAGAGCTCTGTAAAAATTCGTAGCACTTCATTCTAGTTTTGGTCACACTAAATCAGTCGTATACAAGTATTGTTCGGCATATATATGCTGCTATAGTGTAATTTACATTTTTCATGTGGTATATGCGAACTACAAACTTGTTTTCCTACTTTGTAACTGGAACGCTGATAACTCGGCTGTGACGTCATTCCCAGTTCCGAGTTCCGACTTCCGAGGTAAATGGAACGCAGCAATATTCATGAGGACGACACAAGATGGGGGCCGTTAACAACAACGCAATGGATTGTGGGACATGTAGTCGCACCGGTGAATCTTCAGCGCTCTTCCACGTCGGGGGTGGAGCGGTGAGAGAACTACATTTCCCATGAGGCTGTGTCCGGTTTTAGTCGGACGAGGCGGGGAAGAGAAGAGAGGCGTAAACATAGCTCCTATAAAACGCTCGGTGTTAAACCGCTGCTGAGGCATGTCCTGCAGAAATGTCCGGCTCTGTGTTGTAGGTGGTTTCCCATCACCGAAGTTGGCATTTTATATTCCGACAGTCAATTATAAAAAACGTTAAAGCACCTCGCGAGATGACTCAACTGTTGAATACATGATAAAACTGAACTTTTTTCCCCCCATTCCGACCATAAATATCTTTGAAAAGGGACGTTAGTGCGTCTTTTAAAATGAACATATTACCAATGCATGGTGGAAGTAATTGTTGCCCTATGTGTCGTTACTTTAGAGCAGTGACGACGAGGGAAATAACTTCGGCACCATCTCGTCAGGACGCCATTTCACAAGGCCACACAGGCCGGCTTAGTTTACACTATTATTCTGTTGTCTTTTTCGCCATCTACTGGACTAAACCCCCACAACTTGTTCTCACTGAAGACACGACGCAAAAATGAGGCTGAAAAAAAGTAATAAATAAAATCACTAAGAATTGTCAACGTAAAAATCCTACTTAATTTTTTCGCAAGCATTTTAATATAAACATGCCAGTTAAAATGTTTATTTTTAACTGCAAAATGAAGCTGTAGCACAGCCATACCCTGCCATGAACAGCTGATGTAATACAACAGTGCACCTGTGTAAGCTCAGAGGATATATCCTCTAGTATACTAGAGCCTTGGGTTGAGACAGACTTGACAAAGATTGTGAAACTGTCCTTTTAAATGATAAATTGGTATTAGTTTAAACTCAAACAGACTAATTATCAATACATTTTTTATTTCATCTTCAGACACCATTATAATATCAATTGATAGTTTATCAATTTATTCATAATTTCTATCTATCTACTCTAAAGTGCAGTTTTCAGGTCTGACATCTTACCCTTGTGTCCATCAAGCAAGAATACGTACATCCTGTTTCAAGTGACAGATCCTCGTGTTCGTTTGTCTGGTGCACCATAAGAAAACCAGTGAACAGAATCAAGCTTTTATTATATCATGCACCATGGTTTCTAGCTGGAGGTACACTTTTCTCAAACCACATAGGTAGGAGAGAAATGCACACTGTGGTCATCAATCTAGTCATATTTATACTGAAAAAGCGGTGTTTTGTACGTTATAGGAGCCGATGTTGAACCTTATCTGGGAGGCCAACTGCAGGGAAAGACACTCAAACATGTCACACTTTCAGCCATAGCCTATAGTTTCCGTTGTCTATCTCTAATCCGTCATGCCAACCCAGCAAAGATCTACGACAACCAAAACCCAGAGAAAAACAAGAGCGGACCCATCAATCTTAAACATCTGTTCCTCTTCACCGTCCTCACCTAAAGAAGAACTAAGCTAATCAGCCTGGTCATAAAAACAGGAGGTGGTTCTGCGCTGAGAGCAACCATCAGTGTACAATCTTAGAAAAAACCCTCAACTTTTAAGAATTTCATAAAACCCTAACACAAGCCTGACCTATTAACATCTAAACTCACAGAACTTCAATACATGCTGTTTTTTTCTTTTTTTAAAATCATAGGCTCACATCATTGCCAGTTTTTCTTTACTTGTTCACCAAGGATAACATATGAGATTACATTATTGTTTCACCTGTTACACAATTTGCTACAGAAAGCAATGACAGTTTGGTTTCCAGTGTCAACTTTAAACTCTAGCAGCACTCGTTGTGGTTGAGGCCTATCAAGAGACTGCATTCTGAAATCCTTCTCACATGATTGTATCATGCCACGGTCGACTGAACTTCAGAGAAACAGAGCCACACGGTCCGTTTGATGCCCACCTAAGCAGAAATGCAGTCAGGCGAATGAATGTCATTCAACCCATGACATTGAGTCTCCGGTGATGATTCAACACAATAAGTTCCACTACAGATAAATCACCAGTTACTGCTTGTTACAATCAACAGATAAGCCCTTTTCAAAGATATAAAATAATTTAAACACAGTGAATGTGGTGAATATGTAACTATTTTTAAATGACATCTCAGTTTGTTGAAACCTATTTAACTTACTCCTGAAATATCGTTATCTGGATTTAAGTATGAGCTACCAATTACTCAATTTCACGGAATTTGATTTTACCATCTGATCTGATAAGTAACATTCCCATTGCTTTTGAATTGGGGTAAACGGAATCCTTAATGACAAACAAAACAAAAACAAAAAAGAGTTCCTTTGGACATTGAGACGAAACCAGAGCTTTTGGCATGTCCCATCACATCTGTGTTAACTGATGCATTAAGAAATAAAGAAAAGAACACATTCTGGGACAAAATGTGTTGCCCAGTGTCAAAGTCGCACGTTACCCAAAACATAGATAAAAATACCAAGGAATGGCGAAGATCAGAACCTTATTTTGGCCTGAGATTCCTGAGATATAAAGCCTGTTGAACACCTGTGGAAATATCTGAAATATGCAGTCTAGAGAAGAAACCCTTCAAACCAGGGACATCTGGAGTAGTTTGCTCATGGGGAGGGGACAAAAATACCCACGTAGAGGTACAGAAGTGTCATTGAGAGTTACAGAAATCATTTGATTGTAAGGAATGCCTCAAGGCTGCAACAAAATATTAAATTGAAGGCACCAGCTAATGTGTCCAGGCCAGTTTCATTTGTGTGTGTTTTTTTATGATTCCGTTGAAGCACAACTCAAAAGCAATGTCTGATTTTTAATAATAATTTTTTAAATAAAATATCCCTTTTGTGAGTTTTAAATTATTTGACTAACCATTGTGGGTTTTTCTTGCCTTAATAAAAAGGGTATCAACAAATGGATTCCATGTCTGTATGTATTTTGGCAAATTGATGGTTTTAAAGTGGCTACGAAACATTATATTGACAGGAAGTACTCAGGTCTCCAACCTTGTTTTGTTTCATTTTTTTATATCCAAATACTTCAGCTTTTTCTACTCCAATACATCCTCCACTACATAATATTGTAAATTACAAACTAGTATTGATGTCTGATTAAGACGAGCGTAAAGGCCAATCAGTGCAAGCAGTTTAACGAGCAAGGCCGATTTCAAATAAACAGTTTATTTTATACTTTTGGCAAAAAAAAAACAAAAAAAACAATGGATGCAACATATTTTTTAAGAGGTCAAGGTGTTGTATTTGTAGCCACCCAGTTACAGTCAAAATAACTTATAACTCCAAGATTTGTCCGGGACATACCCTCCTCCACCTCCTACGTGGCTCAACAGGATCTGGTCACCTGTAAACGGCATCAATATGAAGGAAAAGTTAAGGAATCAATCTAGCTAAAGCTGAGAGAAAAAGAGTTATGCTGAAGAGGCAGTGAAGTCTGTTATAACTTGAAGAAGATGAATTAGCATTACTGCAAAAAATGTATCAAATAATACATCAATCTTAAAAATGCATTCAAAAATGGTATTTAATTTCCATAATGTGACCTTTACATGGTATTCTGCATTTCAGAAATGAAAAAAAAAGAAAGATTCTCAGTTTCTTCACCATTCTGCAAAAAGGAACTTATTGCTGAATTCATGTCATTTGATTCCAGCAAAAGGAAAACCTCATGCTCACTGGCTCAGGTTATTACTTACAAGCTTAAAATTGCATTTGTATAATTCATTTCAATCCACTGAACCTGTGGATCAACTGAGGGTTGGGGATAAAGCAGAATAAAATTAATGGGCATGATACCCGCATCCTATTGTAAGCTGGTTTTGACACAGGAATACATCATGTGTCTCGTGTTTCCGTGATTAGATGACCCAATGAAATTTAAAGTGGTATATTAACAAAAGAACGACCAGGGTACTGATTCTGACGAGAAACCGATCACAAACACCAACACTCCAATTTTTTTTTTGCACGTACAAATCCTTCAGTGCAAATAAATCTGATGCTGCTCATTATCAGATTTTATTTGGTCAACCAATCACTGATCAATCAAATCCTTAAAAAAAATGTAAAAAAAAGAAAAATGGTGGACACGTGTTCCTTTGCAGACGAATGGATTATAGCAGACAACCACAAGCCTTTTACATCTACTCCATTTTTTAACTGGACAACAATTTCATTTGCAACTTCCAATGAATGAATATGTATAAAAAAATAATGATAAATATTTTATGCACATAAAGCTCAAAGTATCAACATTGGTGTGGGATCAGTTATCAGATGATTACAGCTGAGAAATCCAATAATTTACACATAAAAAAAAAAAGCCAAACATTCAACAGTGCAAAATATTTAAGGAATAAAAATATTTAAAAATTTTGACTCAGAGTACACCAAAATCTGGACCCATCATTTTGAATTGAGAATACATCCTATTCAATGATAGTTTTGTCACGCCTCATTTGAATGTGTTGGTAAAGCTGTAAAGAGGCAGATTTTTCAGTGGCTCAGTCAAGAAAAATGATTAACAAGTCCTCCAGAGTAAAGCCATTCAGAAGAAACATAAAAGAAAAGTTAAAATCCTCAAGTGCAGGCATCATGTATATGCACAGTAAAAAACAGGGTGGTTGGGGGGGGGAGTGGGTTCACCCAAACCTTTTCTCCAAAAAGGGTATTGCTTTTTCCAAAGCTGGAGTGACAAGTATAAAAGTAAAGTATATGCACAATGCACACCATGAGCCCATAACGCTGCCAACGTAAAGTGTTAAAAAAAGAAAACTAAGAGATGACAATTTGGTGAACCATCTCAAAATATCAGTTCAAAGTGCCCAAATGTGTGAATACATGTAACTGAAGTGTTTATGACTCTAGTGTCTCTATTAAAAGAAAAATACAACTCATAAATGAATATAAAATAAGACAACTGTTGCACATTCTGGAGCCAAAGTATATATCCGTGAGCTGTAATTTTAACATTAAATGCATAAAACTCAGACATGAATAAGCCTTGGTTAAGAGTGATTCCTTCTTTTTCAAATTTAACTTTCTTTCTTTGATAAAAACAAAATGTACATTTGGAGAGAGTGCAGGGATTTCCAAACTCTCAAATTCACAGTAAGCAACTAGATGTCAGCATTGCTGGTACAGTTAGAATTGCACACATGAGAAGAGTGGAGATGATTGCGAAGTAATGACACGAAGGAAACTCCAGGGGGTGCTATAGTCTAAGATATTCAGGAAGGGGGAAAAAAAAGAAAAAAAACATTGCACATGATTGTAATATTATAGGACTCCCTCCCTTCAACTGCTCTCTGAATGGTTTCCATAGTACCACCAGATGCAGTAAATTTGGAGCTTCTGCCGATATCATGAGCTCTGAACAATTAAGTCTCCATTCTGGTACAGGGTCGTCCACCAGAGCTCGAAGAGTCCAGAGGGATGGCATGATAGAGGAGGGATACAAAAAAAAAAGAAAAAAAAGTCCACCGGTGTTATTGAAGAACCAAAGTTGCCATAAGTTTCAATTATCTTCACACCAACACTCTTCCGCTGTCCAATCACCACGGAACTGATCGTCGGCCTGAGAGCTCGGCCGAGGCGTTTAGGAGACAGTTGGGCAAATTCCTCACTGGGGCGATCTTAATTAAGAAGAGTCATTATGTGCTACTACAGTGGATGGAGCAGAGGGTGTCTACAACTTGTGGTGTAGTACTGACTCAGTTATGTGGGTCCTGAAAAAGGCATTTCAGAAGACATGGCCTTACTGTAGAAACGGGCACCATTTATACTGTCCAGCACTTGTGGTTCTCAGTGGAGCAGAGCGCCTGGTCCGGCACCGCTCGAGACAGTGGTGGTCTACTATGGTCGGTGAAACCTGAAAATCCAGTCATAAAAATAAATATTTTAAAACATTTAAAGCACACATATTGTTGCATGAGGGGAATCGCTACTTCTTCTGCACGTTACCTGGTTAAATGGCGACTTGATTCATGCACTTCCATCTCATTGCTTTTGAAATCATTGAGTTCTTTCCGTATAGCTGCCTGCAGAGAACAAATATGAAGAATGAGACAAGCTGGAATGACTTAAACACATGAACTCCACCTTCCTTTTTATGCTTCATTATTTATGCTCATCTAAACACCATGAATAATTCTCAAGATCAGTCTCCTCTTGAGACGACTCACACTTCTAATCTGATAAACAGTCTGGTGATGGTCTAATTAGTTAAATAAGTAGTTTTTTTGGCATAATAAAGTAGTTTGTTTTGTTTATTTCACACATATTCCATATGCATAGAAACTGAAAGGGGCAGCAGACACGTATGTAGGGCTTGGTGTTCAAATTCAGAATGAACACTTCAGAGGCTTGATATTCTTCAGTTTGCAAGTCTTTATTGAAAAGAGTTGTTGATACAAAGATTCCTGTAAGGTCCCAAATCAACAATTTAGCTTCACTTATTGCTCTCAAAGTGGCCACTTTTAACTATATTGAAATGTTCATCAAAACGGAGCCTACATGTGTATTTGGATTTAGAGCAAGGAAGTGAGATCTGTGCTGTAGAGCTGCATGTGGAGATGGCAAAGACATTAAAACTCATCCCCACATGAGTTTAGTGCATGCATTAGTGATGTAAACTGTGCTGTTGTGTGAAAACTTTTTATATATATCATTAAAATGTTTATTTTATGTCTCAGAGTTAAAAATAAGCTAACTCAACAGACTATGCAAGCGGCAGATTAAGCCTTCATCACTGTATGGATTTAAATGAACTTCTTTTGAATACAACTCCCATCAACAGTCTGATGTATTTCTCTTGTCACAAAGCATCATATATACTTCCCTCCCAATCTCAGAGTTGGAATAAAACTGATTGGTGGGAGCTGAGTACCAGAGTTTGTTGTAAACACTGGTTATTCAGCTGCTGTCTCTGGGTTTCGGCATCATTCACATCTGTTTTATACACACATGTTTTATCGTAAGACCCTCAAATGCCAAGTTCCTTCATATTGTATTCTTCACCAAACTGTTTTCAGGGGGAAAAAACTTTTCAGATTCCAAAATATCCCACAAGAATCTGCATAGTTGAAGTTGGGATTTTATGGCCTTTTCTCCGTAGTTAGGCTGCAAAGGCAATCCTGTTCTTGGTCCTGGACTACAGAGCACAACTGACTGTAGAATACTTTAAAGAATTGAAATAAAGGCACCACATAAGCATCGACTGAGGACCATTTAGAATAGGTTTGTTTTTAGAATATGAAAGCTCTATTTAGGCATTGCATTCCGAGGATTAGCAGTTAAAATAAAATGAAGAAAAAAAAAAAAATCTGTGTGGAAAAAGGATTAACGTCAACACTGATAATAAGGCCTGTTGTGCTTTGATTATTTCAGTAGGGGACAGTGTGGTTATACATGCAGGCTTCCCTTTATCTTTAGCATTTTAGTTTCTATAATCCATTTTCCAGGAAGGCTTTTGAGCCCAACCCAAAGCAGTTTCCCATGGAAGATGTTAGTGAAAGCACACATTTTTGGGATGATGCCCACTGAATCCTGCCTCTCGGTGGTGCAATTGGAACAATGGTGGGGCTCAGAATCTAAAATGCTATGTTGAGGGACCTCGGACTCTAAAATCTTACATTTCTAAAATTCCAATGTCATGTGTGACAGCAACCCGGCAAGGTGATGTGACTGCTTTCACCGTTTAGCATGACTCGAAGGAACATTTCCAGCCTTCGGGAGGATGCTCTGATGTCAGCATCGCAAACAAAATTATGTGCCGGATGTGGAGGAAGGAGAGAGAAAAAAAAAAAAAGGAAAGAAACGCCAGCAAAGCTGTGCTGTAGCTGGGGGTCATGAGGCGTGGCCTATCCAATTACTCTTATGTAAGGGAGGCTGTTGCATAATCAAACGCTGAATCCCTATGATTCTCGTATGGCTGGTCCTCAGGTATGACCTGAAGTATTCAGAGCATCCCAGGTCATCACTGAAGCAAATATGGCCGTAGATCTACCCAGCAATAACCTGGCACTCATTAAAAGTCAGACGTATTATTCAGTGGACAGAAAGCAGCAGGACTGCTTCGGGGTGCTTACTCCAACATGGAAACTAAACAGCTAAGTTGGACTTTGCCAAAATAAAACTGGATGAATATCATTTCCTAGCCATTGCTTGGCTGTATTACATTTGAAGGGCAGATGTGGGAGAATGGAGCTCAACAGTGCCAAAAAAAAAAGATACTAGCCTTATCAGCTGCTGTGAGACGGGTCCAGGGCTTATCTGCTCGCCTGTCGTAGTCCTGGGCATCCGACACCTCCACATAGTCACTGAATCTGATGAGAATTTTGGCTTGTCTCAGCTCCTCCACAGTGGGCCGCTGGCTCAGCTGGAACAAGAGGAGAAAGGGAGTTATGGCATATCATTGGAAGTTAATAAACTCAAAGTTGTTCCGTCAAGAAAAAAGCTCAAGGTCAAACGGTGGTAGCATTCAGGACATCTGAATAAAATGCTGCAAATCTCAGCTCCTGCATATACTCTTGAATGGAGCAGATTGCTCTAAAATACAATTAGGAATCGAGCTCCTGTCTGGAAAAATCCCTTTGGACTCTAATGATAGACAGAACATGAAAAAAGTACTTAAACAACAAACATTTACCAATTACAAAAATCAGGATATATATATTCTAGTAAACTGACCTGCTAATTGTAGATGTTGTAAATTGTTTCCAAATGGTACACAAAGAATACACGTTGTATAACTTAAATTGGCACTGGACTGATACGATATAATTGGAAATTAAGTGAACAACACACTAACTCTGGTCTTTTTACTCACTTATTTCATTTCAGACCAGAAGAACCAGTCTCAAGGTGAACCAAAATGCTGCCGTTGGAATGCTAATAAGATTTCACAGCCGAGATCATACGCCTGCTTCTGTAGCTTCTTTTTAATTCCTGCTATTTAATTCAAAATAATGTTAAACCCCCCCCCCCCCCCAAAAAAACCTGCATTCCTCCATGTTTCATTTTCAAACAGCGGAACCCATTCTCAGACTGCAGGCTTGCTAGTGATGGCTGGAGTTTTTAAGTTAAATACTGGTCATTTTTCCATCTTTCCTATGGAAGACGATGCCAGTGGACACTTTCTTTACTTTTATGATCTGCCTTAAAACTTTTCTTTTTGATAAAGCTCATAGTTAGTGTAAATATTTTGCACTAGCTACACCACAATAGGCCAGCAGTGCTAGTGGACCTCACGATGCAGACCTCTCCTCTACTCTCTTCCTTTTGAGTCTCTCAGCATTTATGCCATTTCACATCATTAAATCTGTCTTCTCTCGTCTGCATTTTGGACTTCTTCCTCTCAATGTGCTTTTTTTTGCAGGCATCTCCAAGCTCCGTTTCTGATCAGCAGCTGTTGCCATGAGCAGAAAGCTCACTATTTTACTAGTTTATCATGATTTCTTTCCTTGCTCATTTCATCTCCTTTTTAATACTGTAATATCTTTATGTTGCTTTGAGAAGTATCTTAAATAGCTTTACCTGCAATATGTCAGGTTAATCGGATAATTTTAACACCAATTAAAACAATTTAGGAACCTCAAACGTTGTGGTTCTTTATGAAAGTTACATCAAACACGGGAGTCCTCCACTAGCTGTGCGATTTTCAACATGAGCACCGTGTCTGCAGGTGAACCAAAAGTGTTACTGTGTAATTGGAAGTGATGGGAACATGTTCAGCGCCTCCCTATGGGGTCGAAAGAGTCGGCAGCCAACATGCTGAAGGAGCAAGGACAACAAGGACATCAGTGTCTCCTGTGGGAAACATGAGGAGTACAATGCCAGCACCGTCCTAGGACTTCACACGAAAGATGAGTCAGTTCGCGTATCCTGGCCTGCCATTCACCCCCTCCTGGTGCTGGAAGAGCAGGTGTGGTTTTGCACCTTTTGCAGCTATTTCGGACTCACCTTCCTCGTCAGCCTTCGCTTTATCTCCCTCTTTTCCTCCATTTCCTCCTGCTCATTGCGAGCTGTAAAGAATGACAGTGGCATAGTTTCAGTACGGGAAAACAGTGGCCTCTGTGGAATGTTTATAAATTGTTTAAGAGGTACAAACACATTAGTTGCGTGGCTCATTGGATTCACACTAAACTGGAGTGTCTCAGAGCTTAAAATAGTTTCCATAATTGGCTGTTTAATGCCATTAGTGATGGATATGAGAAGAGAACGATTCTGTTGTTCCTTTCAAGACTTCCCAGGGTATTTGGCTCCATGTTTATAATTATGGGAATGACCCATTTAGGATGTTAGGACTATAGACTGTATTAGAACACCACCTGGGACTCTGGGTCATTTTTGTTTTGTTATGGTCATCAGTCTTTCCTCTCACCTCTGAGCGCTTGCAAGAATTCGTTAAACAGCTGGAACTCTGTGGATGACCTGTCCTGGAGATGCGCCTCTTTGGAAGTTTTTTTTTTTTTTTTTTTCAAAATCATCTTGATATTAAAAACACACATTTTTCCAAGAAAGATTTTTCCTCCAACTTTGTTGAGGCTATGTTGCATAAAGGAGTTATGCTGGGAAGTTTAGTACTTTTTATTAACCCATCTGTTATGATGAGTAACGATAATGGCAAAGTTGTTTATTCATGGGAAAAGTTGAGCTTTCTAATACTCCCTGAATTCAGAAATTAGGAGAGGGAATATCAATAAGTTAGGGCAGGAGTGAAAAGAAAGCAATTCGAGTTTTGATGAAGACAAATCAGGACCGTCAGGAATTCGGTATTATGTGATTAATGAAAACATGTCTGCAAAAATACATCCTGTCCACCATGGACTGCACCATACTGTTAATTAATTTCAAATTTAAATTTTTCTTTTTAAATTAATGCATACTACAACAATCTAACTTTCCTCTGGGGATTAATGAGTTTTGAGGGAAAAATATTTCCATTTCCCCTCAGTCAGGGATGCGACAAGAAATAAACCTCTATTTCTTTTAAAAAAGAAAAATATGAATCAGATCAAGTTTTGTGTCCTTAAACATGTCTTAAATTCACATTATGTTAATAAAAACCTAAAGCGTACTAGATGATGTGTGTAAAAAAAGAAAAAACACCATGAAGAAGATCCAAACTGGAACGCTGCCTACGTTTGCCGAAGCCTGACAAACACCAGTTTTCCTTGTGCTGAACATGTACAGTATGTATCCATAGGCAGTTCCTGTTCGTCCCATTTGTTTAACCTTGGTATTGTACATGCGCAAGTGTACTTGATACTCATTTGTGCTTTCTTCCTGCACTCTGCCAAACATGCAGGAGCCTCTGGGAAAGCAGGAACTGCTGGCAGGTCGGTCTTTGATGTGAGTGCCGAAGAGTCCTAGGCAACAAAACTGCCTCTCTCAGATACTGCTTGTGTGTGAGCTAAGAACCCGTCTCTCTAGACACGACTCTTCGGGGAGCCCTGCTGCCTGCCTGCCTCCTTCATATGAAACAGCAGATGAAGGCAGAATAAAGAGAGCGATGTGTGCTGCTCACATAACTAAATCTGCAAAATCAACATGCTGATCTGCATGAAGTAGTCACGTATAAAAGTCTGTGCACTGCAACAATGGTATATGGCAGTTTGTCAAACCATTCATACATATTCACTTCCTTTTGCACCTTTTAGATAAATAATGTTAAGTACATAAATGTTTGACACTCACGTTTGAGGATGTTGCGTTGTTCTAGTTCCTCTGCTGTGGGTCTCTGACTCAAGCGCCTGGTGAGAAACACATGAATGTGTAAAATACAACAGCAGAGGCAGCATGGGAACAAAAGAGGAGGCTTGGTATTGGGGGGAAAAATAAATAAATAGAATTAAAAAAAAAAAATGGGCAAAAGAAAGTTAATTTGTAGCTTTAAACATATTTAGTGTTTTTTTTACTTCCTTTTTATCTTACCGACGACTTTATCGCTCACTCCTGCAGCATCGATTACAATTATAGACAATTTTAAAGCCAATAGCTACTTTCCTTACAGAGGGGCTGACAACACTGGCTGACGTAAACGTAGAGCAAGCTTGAATCAGGCCCCTTGGAAAAATGTCAAATTGCACAGCAAATGTACGGCTATAGCAGCTTCTCTTGTTTGAAATTTGGGAATTGTTAGTTGTTCTTTTTTAGATCTTGTTTTGTTTTTTCTTTTTTGTAGTTCGCTAAAGTATCAGATCAGGACTCAGTATTGGCTGATACTCAGAATCAAATGACCCGGAAGCAAAAGTGTATTATCGGCACATCCCTGAGTGAAACCCGTTCTGAGATCTGAGACGTGCCCATTGGTAACATTGTTAGTGAGGTTTCTAAAGAGGTTAACAAGTGCAGTTCAGGGAAAGCTGGTTACTCCCCCATATCTTACCCAGAATTCAATTCTTTGGGTTGACAGCAAATGCCAGGAAAGTCATCTTCGCAGGAATTTGTTTCAAGGACCAGCAACTTCTACAACTGACAACACTGGGATTTAGGGTAAAACTGATATTGTAATTCTGTAAACCCAACCCGTGTTAAATATAGATTACCTAATTTTTTATTCCTTTTCCTAATGTGAGATGTATTTAATGGATACATCAACTCTGTTGTGTATCTATCCATCCATCCATCCATTATCTATACCCGCTTTATCCTTTGCAGGGTCACGGGGGTCCTCTGGAGCCTATCCCAGCTAATTTTCAGGCGATATTGTGTATCTATTTTTCTCTCTTTTTGGATCACATTCAATCTCTTGAACCTCCCAAATACTCTCCTATCAAATCAATGATTCCATGATAATCCACTCATGCAATCCAATAATTCATACCAGAAAACCCCAGTCAGCACTGAAGACTGAAGAGAGCAAATGTGTGCATGACACCTCTACAAGCCAGCTGAAGGGTTTCATAACAATCCTACCACTGTGCAAACAAAGTCGCAAGGAAAAGGGCACAACATGTTCTTATATTATGTCACATCAGAGGAGATACGATGAACAGATTAACTCCCAACAGATTATTGTCTTGTGTTTTTAGGAGGCATGAATGACTACAGCTACAAACAAAAACAAGTAACTGACAGGCCAATTGAAATCCAATCGTGGGCCATATACTGTATATCCAGATGCTGGTGTTGACTCTCGGCCATCCAGGTTTTGATAATTTTCAAAGAGTTAAATCAACGAAACTGGTCTGTTACCTCGGAGCGTCACTTGTCTAAAAAAAAAACCCCAAAAAACAAACAACGAACCTCGGAAATAATAATTTCCGATTGGAAAGTATCATAATTACATGACTTCACGTCAGTCATGTCAGTAATGTACTTTTCACACAAGACTGAAGACTTGATGTAATTCGCAGTAATCACAAAGGACATCTGATTCATGTTGGTGAAGTTTAATGTTAAATTCAGTTTGTAATGTATTGATTCAGCCACAAATTATCTACCATGACTCGAAAGACTTCGGATCATGCAACATTTTAATCCCGTGCAAATGCAATGATTTGGGAGTTGGAATCTTTCCTCCTGTGGATTTATGGCAGCTGCTGTGGATGTGGTGATATACAACATACAGTACATCTCCTTCAGCTCCTGCAGCTGTACCCCTATTGAAGATTATTTGTTCATTGGATGAAGGGCAAAGAAAGATGCTGCAACCTTTTTTGTTGTTTTTTCTTACTTTTCCTCTGTCAGGCAGGAAGGTTTCCTAAGTTAATTACTGATAAGTGGTGATTTATAGGTGTTACATGCCTGACCTTTACCAGCAAGCTTTCATGGACAGCTTCCAGATGGTTCTGTGTGACATATTCAGATACCAAGTGATAAAAAGGCACAAAAAAACCTTTATTGTTGAATTAATGCATAGTCTGTTCACTATGAACTCTACCTTCTTAGTTAAAAAGTAAAATTTTGCCCTTAGTTTCATGTCCTCCAAGGATGATATGCTTGCTTTTATTCAGCTTTAGCAAGAAAACAAGCAACTGTATACGCATATGAAGTGCATACAGATGACAAGTCTGTGAAAAAGAAACTCCTTGCCAAAGACAGATTAACTTTTATCAGCTTTCATTCTCCGGGGTTAAAACCAAAGTGCTTTAATTTGCTCCCAGAGGTTTTCCAGGGAATCAGGTCAACAGAACTGAGATGAGGTCAGCATGTCCTAGAAATATAATCATAATCAATTCTGATTAGCCCGGCACAAGCAACCACATTACAGGACACAATGCCACTGGTAATAAAGGATGATAAAGGAACATGTGCATCCGATGATACTGTACAGAGGACATTGTAACAGAGCTTTTTGGGAACATGACAGCAGAGGAGGCAGACCTTCTGGGAACGTGCACTGTGTTCCAGCCACAGTGGGGAATACTGGCTTGTGTGCCAATGTCTCTAGATAATACTGTTTGTCCCTTGCAGCAATATTTTCCTCCCTCCCCATCTTTTTTGTGCGATACAAGCCTTCATTTTAGCCCACATATACTTGGTGGACATTACTTCCCCCTATATTTAACCACATTATGTTCAAAGAAGAAAGTCAAGGCAAATTAGCAGGACAACTTTATGTTGTTTTATCTGCTCGGCTACTAAAATTTTCATTAATGACCTCAATATACGTATGCAAATTCCATCTGATTTGTGCACGGAGGGGCCTAGTGTAAAATGTGAGTGCAAAAGAGCTGGTATGAAAAAGGCTTGCGTGGTGCTGATGCTGTGTGGAGGAGTCTGGTGGAGATGGTTTGGCACATGCATCACCGTGGTGATTCAGTGAGCGAGGGAGGAAGTCAGGCAGGAGGAAGAAACAGGAGAGAGATAGTGATAGCACGCTAGAGAGAAGACAAGAGAAAGGAAGAAAAAAAAGAGAGAGAGAAAGGGAGGGGGTGCATCTCTGAAATTAGGTCAGCTGCATTTTCAGAGACTACTTAACAAGATAAAGCATTTAGATTTAAAGTGAGTCATACGGTTCCTTTAGCCCAACATAAAACAAAACAAGAGTGCTTGATTCGGCTGACGGCCACGGCGGCCACTCGTCAATTGTTGGAAAAGTGGCCGCAGAAACATCCAAATCAGAAAAGACAGCTCAAAAGTGTAGGGGTTGTAAGTGTATTTCAGGAAGGAGAGCGCACGTGTCTCACCTGGTTAGCTTAGTGCCTATCTGCTGCCTCGACTCCAGCCGCTCCTCATCTGTCTGCATGGGCAGGATGTTTTTGTCTTCCAGTTCTCTTTTGGATGGACGGTTACTCAGCTTGATGGCCAGAGAGTCTTTTCTTAGCACCTTCTGTGCCAGGGAACCTAAAACACCCCAATCAAAAACACATAAGGAGCTACAGGCAATATGTTCAAAAGCACATAATATACTGATTTACAAATATAGAGTTCTACTTTTGGGGGTCTGCATAAATGGATATACATGCTTGTACGCTGAAGAAAATAAACGGCAGAATTTCTCCTCATGCTGAACATTTCTCCAGCTCCTTAAAAACAAACTTCCCAAAATGCTCTATTTTAGTCAATGTCTCTTTAAAGGGGACCTATTATGGCATCTAATACCTATTTTAAACAGGCCTTGAATGTCTTAAAAACAAGCTTTTGATTGTTTTTGCTAAATAAATGAGAAATTCAGCCTCTAAGCCATGTCTTTATCTTCCCATTCTCTAACCTCATTCTCTATGAGGGATTCTGAGTGGGCGGGGCTATGATAATGAGGCTCTGTGCTGATTGGCTGCCTGAATGACGCGATACACCGCTACGAAAAAAATGGCGGAAGCTCCGGCCGGCGGAGTTAATTGTGGGCGTGGTTTCTATCTGAACGGCTCGTAGAAGTCACATGACACTGGGCGGCTCATCCGGGTGGCTGTACAGACACTGCAGAATTTGGTTGCTTTCCTCCTCCTCTGAGTTGGCAGGCTGAGGGGAGACACCTTTATATATGTTAAAGCAAGAGAAAACCTGTTTTTCATAATAGGTCCCCTTTAAGGTGTCCCTCTGTAAAAGCCTAATCTGCTCTAACGGATATGACTACTCAAAGTTTAATACCGAAGTCACTTGGGTGAGAATTTTGTAACCCACAGAGTCTTTCCATGCACAGAAAGCCACACACACACACACACACGCACGCACGCACGCACGCACGCACGCACGCACGCACGCACGCACGCACGCACGCACGCACGCACGCCAATCTGATTCTTTATAGTGGTGCAACTTTTAAATGGATAATTTGACAACTCCAAAGCTGCTGTCACTTACTCGTAAATATGGTATCATCATCTTCATCATCATCATCCTCCTCCTCATCTTCCACACTATCCTCCTCATCCTTGTACAAGCTGGGCAGATCTTCATAGTCACACTCATTGGGCATGTTTTCCTTGTCATCCTCGTAGTCGATGATCACGGATGGCACTTCTCTTCTGTCCAGGGGAGCGCACTGAATACCTACATGCAGGGCAGAGCTGCAGGAGTGAAAAAGAGAGAAGTCATGAAGGTTCTGACCCAAAACTCACCATTAATGCAATACCCTTTATTTTTATTAACGCATTGCAAACAATCTGGCCTCAGTAACACTTTAAAAAGGAAGAAAAGATCATCTCTATATTATTGATAGAAAAACCCTGGCAGACCTTCTCAACCCAGAGACTGGATGTAGCTTAAAACAATAAATGGACTTCTGGCTTCTGGTTCAGCACATAATGATGGCTTAGTGGGCTTTTAATCCACATCTAAAATGGACAGGAGATGTAGAGTACGATTGCAGCCAAAATACAAACCCAGCTCTGTATAATTCTCTGAACAACACGGAAGAAGAGAAGAGTAACAGAGTATGGATCTTGTATAGGTTAAACCCATTCAAAAACAATAAACGTTACTTCCAGGAGCCATCACAGGTTAGTCAGTTTCAACAAAAGCCCAGTTGAACCTTATGCTTAACTAATGATATTGTGAGCGACGTGAGAAGCATTACTTCCTTATCCTTGCTTAAATAGAAATTCTAATATAAGAGGTTACGTAATGTCCAATCCGCTACAGATTCTCTTTTTTCTCCAAACGCAAAGAAACTGGGCTCTTGTCAAGAGCAGCTGGTCATGTTATGTCAGGCCAACTGCTGGAGGGACGCCTACTCCACGCACTTGTGCCCACACATACACACATTTACTTCAAAATTAGGCCATGCTGCCCTGTGAGGCAGTGTGCCGATTTAGACCTGTACAACAGCGCAACAGAGCTGGCAGGACGCGACCTCAATAACACCGGAATATTTTCGAAGACAAGTTGCTACAAAAGTCAAAGCTTCTAAACAGGCTGCACTATCCTCAAACTGAAGGCCTCTCCCCAGAAATGTATTTTATTTCATTTCATTTATTTATTTATTTATTCAAACAGGTTAAAACAAAAACAAAATAATCAGAATGCATAAAATGTATATACCGAAAAAAACAAAAAAAACAAAGAACAACAAAGAAAACCATAAGCAAAACAAAGCAAATTAAAGAGACAAATCTATATGTAAATAAATATTTCCTGTTTGAAAGGGTGTAGGATGAAGTTTCAAAATACTTTTCTAGTCCTACCCCTTCTAATGTTCTGTTTTTACCGTTTGTTCATTTCACACAACTTCTAAAGAAAAGCATAAAAGAAAAGAAAAAGTGGTTCAGCTGAGCAAGGCACTTTGGTCATTGGTTGTCAGTTCATGTGTCCATTTCCATTTTGTATCCATTAAGAGTAGTGTTTTTAAAGATTTGTTTAAACTTACTTAGTGATTTGCATGATTTCATTTCATCTTTACAGTTATTCCACAATTTGACTCCCTTCACTGATACACAATGGGTTTTGATGTTTGTTCGTACATGTTGTTTTTTAAAATTACATATTCCCCTGAGATTGTGTTTATTTTCTTTTATTTGAAACAACTTCTGGATGTCTTGTGGCAACTGATGATGATTTGCTTTGTGCATGATTTGTAAAGTTTTGAAGTCGAAATAAGGTATATCATTATTGCTGTCTTGGTGGCACCTTTTAGTTCTTCAGATGCATTTCATCATAATAATCAGGCTCACGCAATAATCAAAAATAATTCTTTGTTGTCTAGAAGCAGACACTAAAGAAAAATCAGGGATAAAACTACCTGTTACATGAGATCCACTTGTGTTATTACAGTGTTATAAATTATTAATACACAACCACTAGGGCTGTGCGATTAATCGATTTTAAATCTAAATCGGATTTATTAATCACAAACGATGTTAGAAAAAGGAAATCGGAAAATCGATTTTCCTTTTTTGCAGCTGGCTGCATTACAGACAGAGCTCGTCTAGTCATCTTTGTTTGGTCAAGAAAATTGTAAATGTTGTCACTTTACTAAACTCAAGGAGGATTTACAGTATCTTTCAATTGCACTTCATTCCCAATAGGGAAATTTGTTTGCTATTTTTCTTTAAAAATAAAGATAAAATATTTGAAACAATTTATTCCTATGTCTTTTGTAGTTTTACCAAAAAAATCGAAATCGAAAATCGTGTTTTCAGAAAAAAAAAAAAATCGGGATTTTATTTTTTTCCAAAATCGCCCAGCCCTAACAACCACATAAGTTTTTATCAAAATCCAGCTCAGATAGAAACGTGATGTACAGACTGACAGATAGACGGAGACAAATCCATAATCCGTCTCTGCTTTCACACAATTAGGTTTAATGACCTAGTGCTGACAGCTACCAACCTTTCAAACCTCTGCATGGAGAGCGCCAGGGTTTTATTGAGCTCCTCGATGATGCGGCTGGGGGCGTGGAGGCTGCCGTACTGGAGCTGGAGCGGGTGACCGTGACTCTGGTGAAACCCAGACAGCCCGGTGAGGTGGGAGGGCAGCAGGGAGCCGTGGTGAGATGACAGACCCTGCAGAGGGGCACACTTTGGTGGGTACGTGCTGAGGGGATTAGGGGACGGAGATTGGGAGGAGTCCAGCCCCCCTGGAGGCACACAGATCATCACTTTCTTGGGAGGCAGAGGTGGAGAGTGCTTCCCCCCAGGCATGCAGGGCAACTTCACTGGCTGGGAAGAATCTTGAGAGGGGAATAACATGGACAGAAATCAGGACTTTTGAGAATTTCTACTGCATTACGTAGCATCTATAAAGCAGTTTGCCAGTGCAGACAGATAAACAGAGCTCAACGATGATTAGACATGCCTCAGACGTCAATGCAGAGGGGGGAGGAATTAGGCTAGAGTAATGCCACTTCTCTGTACTGACAGATTGACAGTGACAGGCAGCGCCCATCTGAGCCAACCACAGGGGACTTTAATGAGACTGACATAATCCCATGAACACGAGTGCCAACGCAGGTAGTTCAAAGAAACAGCACAGAGGGCGTGTCAACTGCCAGAGTTAATAAAGCCACGTCCCAATAATGAGTGCTGTAATTAATACAGTAAATTCAGTAAACACTGCATTAAAGGAGAAAGCCATTGAAGAAAAAAAAGAAAAACTCTTCCTTGGGTGATTTGAGCCAGGAAAACTTGCAACTGACCTGTGCTGTGGTTTGGGATCCGAGAGAAAGGCTTTGGCGGGAGAGCAGGAGGCTGTTTGTGGTAAAGCGGTGGCTTGATGGAGGTCTCCTGATGGTCACCTGGATACGTGACAGATTTCTTGGTGGGCAGGATCATCGACGTCTTAATAGAGGGCTCCCGAGTGCAAATGCTGCCGTCCACTGAGGATCGAAATTCAACGCTTGCTACAAAAAAAAAAAAAAGAAAGATGGAAACAAACTTGTCAGCGTCAGCACTTAAAAATCTGTCTGACCGCACAAGTACATCACTGCAGTTAAAACCATCCAACACCACCAGAGCTTTTGAAAATCAGCTCATGCCGGATTATGAAGTTATAGCAGAGAAGTCGTTTTCCAGAACTCTTTTTTTAAACAATCATATTTTAATGCTGACAAATCACAAAGTTTCCCAAAAAGTGATGCATTTCTGTGGTGAGCGCCCCTGATTCCCAAATTATATTTCAACTTGGCAGTTTAACAGAAAAACTATGAAACTAAATTAATAAAAAGGTTTATTTTATACTCTTTTTATGCAACTAGAACAATTTTTTTTCTCTTGGTTTAACTTAAGATTTCAAGCTTATAAAATAAAGCATTGCAATAAGCTTTAATACACACAGGCCATTTAAAGGCCTTGCTGTTGAGTCCTGCTCTGAAGGAGGGATTGTACATCAGTTCACTTACTGAGATGACGGACTGCAGGTTCCTGCTGTATTGAATTTGGCCCAGTTTGTAACTTAATATATTGGAGGAAAAAAAGACCACATATTTCTTTATCTCCCCCCTTCATCTCTTACCATGAGTCAGTGGACCTCTACAGCTGCTCCGACTTTGTTTTTGTTTCCTGAGGCAGCCCACTGTCAGGACTCAAATATAGATTTAATCTAACTTTGAATGTGGGATATCTTAGGCTCGTCATATTAACATCAAAAGACTTTAAGGGAGAGTTTAAGAAATGCTACAAAATCCCCTATAATGAAAGATTATATCTCTTGATGCCCCATGTCAAATCTTTAAGAGTGAACATCAGAGACTACCGACTAATGAGGAGGCGAACACTAGAGAACTTCCAATTTCATTACACTCCTTATATTCCTTTTTTTTATTTTTAAAGTATCCACTTCAATCCAGGACAGCCCCACTTAAATCACACCGTCGCAACATAAAACGGCTCACCTTTTTCAAAGATCTCCTTCAGCACCCCTCTCTTGATGAGCTCGTCTCTGCTCTGTCGCAGTGACATCTTCCTCTCCAAAGCTGAAGGTGAAAAGAACAAAAATGTTAAAAGATATCTCCACAACTTGTGATCCAGAAGACGATGCAGATAGTTGAAGGTTTCAATCAGCAGTCCATGAAGTGGGTGCAGCACTTCTTACTCCACACTTATATAATGATGACATTAAGGACGGGAAGAAATACATTTCAGTTGCAGATATACAGTATGTCCTATGGAGTAAAGAAGCTAACTGGGGTTTTTGGACCTTTCACATGTACCACATATGCAGAGGTGGGTAGTAACGAGTTACATTTACTCCGTTACATGTACTTGAGTAAGTTTTGGGAAATTTGGTACTTTTAGGAGTAGTTTTGAATCACTATACTTTTTACTTTTACTTGAGTAGATTTGTGAAGGAGAAACTGTTACTCTTACTCCGCTACATTAGGCTACGTTGAGCTCGTTACTTTTCTTTTATCCCTTTTATCCGCGTACGCGTCAATCTCATGACATCACTGGTGATTCTTTGGGAAAAATGTTTGTTTTTGCATGTTTTGTCACATATACACAGACTCAAACACACACAGAGTTTCTATGAGTTCATGGGCTTGTTCTAGTTCTGCCTGGTTAAAAAAGAAAAGTACAAAGGCTTGAAATTTTGTGCTACTTGTGCTTAATTTATTTTTTTATTCTGTTATTATTTTATTTATTTTATTAAAGTACTTGAATTCACTTTAAGATTATTTTAATTTAAGCTATTTTTCAATTTTTTATTCATTTTAATTTATTTTATTTATTTAATTTGCCTGAAGATCATTATTTTGTACTTTTGTCTGTTTGAATGGTTGTGTTAAAAAATAAATTAGCCGTTACTCAACAGTTACTCAGTACTTGAGTAGTTTTTTCACAAAGTACTTTTTTACTTTTACTCAAGCAATTATTTGGCTACTCTACCCAGCTCTGCACATATGTAGCCACTGAACATGCAGAGCCTGAATCAAAGAGTGGGACATGGCCCCTGTGAGGCCCCTCACTGGTCTGAGAACCTTAGTTTTGATCACCAGACTTCTGCAGTCTGCCGTCTCCAACCTGGAGCCAAGAGTGGCCATATTTGGACAAGACAGTGGAGATGGAGGGATTTCTGAAACCTGGCTGGACAAGCACTGGCATCTTCAAAGCTCAAAATCAATTTAAATATGTAACCCTTTTTCAAAGGGCCTCCTCAAGTACATCAATCAGAAAAAGTAAATCTAGCGACTGACACCATACTAACATCTATAAAGCGAGTATTTCCTGATATGGGACTTGGTTGGGGCTTGGGACAGATGTGTTATTAGAGCCAGCCTCTTGGAACAGCAACCCTCGCTGGTATTTCACTTCATGGCATGGCCTCCTTTGTTTGAATGCTGTCCTCATGCTTATCCGTTCATACACAGTTTATAGTGAAACACTGCCAGCATCTGAAAAGCCTAAAAAGCTAAATATTACCTCATTGTATTAAATTGGTGCTGAAAGCTCCTTGAACAGTCATAGCTGTTGGTAGCCATGGATATATAAGGAGCTTAGCAGTCAGGGAAATAGATTTGACCTGGTCAGAGCTCTATGAAATGCGCATTTATAATACTATCAACGCTGTCCGAGGCTGCCGAAGCTGACCTGACCAACACAGTTTACAGTCAATAGTCAATGGCGAGTGTCAGCCCATTTATGAAAGATATCCATTTATGCCAATCAATTTGTGATATTTGAAGTTCCCAACATTGGGCTCGCTGATCACAGCTGCCCGAGTCACAGACCTTTTGGTTTACCATGCGTTACACCAGATGATATAGTAAAAATACAGTACTAATTGTCCAGTTTTATGCATTTCAGATTAACCTTTCAATCCCTGAATCTTTTAAAGAACCAGATGCATCTTCTGAGCAGTTAAAGCTAAAAGTAAACAGCCCTTGATTAAATAAGATTAAAAGTATCCGGCAACACTTTTCCTTAAAATACAATAAATACATGTAAAAATTCTAAGCAGCTTTCCTACTAGCTGGCTGGATGAACGCAGCTAACGATCATGTTGGACATTTTAAAACTTCACCATTTAAAAGGGAACCGCTTAATAGTGAAAATAAGGACATGCAGGAACACTCGAGCAGAGTGCACAGCCGACTCCCTCCAGGGTCTGTACCTCGGCTTCACCTTACGCGGAGGATCACAGCTTCTGCCATCTGTGCTTGATATAGCCCAGGAGCCCTGACTCTCCCTGCTCAATCGGAGGGTGATGTGTTCAATGTTAATAAAGCCTCAGAGCGCTTTTGCGGAGATACTGGCACTGCAACCTCATTAGTCCTTAGTCACAACACAGATTTAAAAATCCAGAGTCCCAAAGACCAAGACATGTTTGGGACAGCAAATCTGTAAATAACATTCCTTTGCCTTAAATACCACAGCAGAGCATTGTAGTATCAAACAGTATTCTTCGTTATGAGTTCTTTAAGGTGAACAAATGTTAAATATAAAACACTGTCATTCAAGTTTTAGAGATGAGCCAGACTGAGAACAAATCTACATTAGAAATGTGTTAAGCAGCAAAACGTGTGTATGTGTGTAACTGACCGAAATATCACTAAAATCAATCAAAATCAAAGTCAATATTTGCAATTTGACTGAGGTCATGTATATCCAGTACTCGAGTTGTAAAAAAAAAATCAGGGGGGGGATGGTGGATTTTATCATATGGGGACAGATAATTTGTGCTGATTACAAATAATATATAACAAATAATAGCACTGACCAAAACACCTGCAGAAATACTGCAGGAATGACATAGCAGCAGTTAAATGCAGCATTTGTCTTATTTCTAGTTAAAATCTCTCATTTTAGTAAAAAAATCTCATTACACATAAAACAAGACTCATCACTGGAAAAAACACCAATTTTCACCTGTTTCAATTAGATTTTCTCTTGAAATAAGTAGAAAAATCTGCCAGTGGAACAAGATTTTTTTTGCTTGTAATAAGAAGATAAATCTTGTCCCACTTGCAGATTTTTCTACTTATTTCAAGTGAAAATTTACTTGAAACAGGTGAAAATTGTCAAATAAGTTATTTTTCAGGTGATGACTCTAAATGTTGAAATAGCAGTAAAACCATATTCATTGATGAAATGACATAAGGGATGGAAAGGGGGGGTGGCAGTTTTACAGGGGGGATGATTTGGACCGTTTTTATTTCAGGGGGGATGCCATCCCTCCTCAACTCGAGTACTGTGTATATCAAGGATACTAAATAGTCCTATTGATAGAGAGAGTTGTCCAAAGAACTGCGGGAACTAGGAAAAAAAAAAATCACTTTTCCACCAGGAAGTCTCCGATGTGTCTGTAAACTTCAGTCCTTTCTTACAGCATCCTCCTGCATAAAAGATTTTCCTCATATCCAAATCTGTCGATGGGGATTCACTCTGACAAAAATCTTGCCCAAATCACCATTTATGAGAGTCAGACATCCCTAATCTGCATTATAGTGATCTCCTTGAAAAAGCTCTAAAACATCGGCTCCAACTGCATGCCAGAGTGGGGAAACCCGGGACAAGAGGTCAGTACCAGACTGGCCTGTAATGTGTTCCGGGATTATACTGCTGCCTCATCCAAAAAGGAAAAGCAATTACTCAAAGCTTTATGACATAACTGCTATTGCATGGGGTGCACACACTTATGCAATGCCATTAACTCAAAAGCTTTGAGAAGAATATTCAGATTTGATGAACAATGTGTATTTATGAAATAAAGGAGGATAAATTGACTGATGGGGGAGCATAACTTCAAGCCGGGCACCAGATTACCAAATCTCTATGTTAAATTACACCAAGGTATAAATTGAATGAGCAGCGAGACTAACAAAAAGTCAACTTCTATATTAGATACTGTATATTAGATGGTTGCTTTGGCCCAAAAGGGGTCTTGGTCCAATCAAATCTGTACTAAGATGAAAGAATTAGACACTCATTGGGGAGACTCAGCTGAGAGCATATTAAATGAAACTGGCATATACGAGCTATATCAATATGAGAACACTGCACTTACTTTTTTATAATTAAAAAATTTTTTAAAAATAAAAAAAAACCTTCCACTGTGAAGTGACCCAGATAGTCAGAACACATCCAACCAACCCTGAGGCTCAGTAGCTCAAAGTTGAGGCTTTTTTTTTTTTTTTTTTTCCTTTTAACTGAGGCAATTCTCGGAGCCTCACAAAAACTACGTTAAATTCGTGGATTCTTCCATTAATGAGCAACTCAAGCGTTAAGGGGTCATGTACGAGAAACTTTGGCATGGCTGAACACGAACCTGATCCCTATAAAAGGACACGTCAGGCTTTGTGACAGGAGGACATGTGCCGTTCCTTTCCGAGAAGTATAATAATTAATTGGTAAATTTGAAATCTTTCGTTTACATCAAGAATTACTCAAATAATCAGAGAGGAGCTTTGCATGGATGGCTGCTGTTCATAAGGGAAATCTGCTAATAGGATTAAAAATAGACACCAAGATAACACGGGAGTACCAATTGCCTGTTCTTTTGATAAACTTCTGCATAGTTAGATCTCTTTCTGATACAAGCTTGCTGTAAGAGGAAAAAAACAGCATGATAAGAGAACTGTCAGGCCCTCCCTCCAACTCTCCTGAGGTGAAGAGTACAGTCTCCCAGAGCTGGAATTAATATCACACCACATGTATAATCCTCTATAGTGCTCAGCATCCAATTATCTGTGACAACATCTGCGCAGCCATTGGCTGGTCTGCTCCCTATTGATGCAGGGAACATTATCAACAGTTAGGTGTCACAGGCAACCGCAGAGGCAAAAAATAAAAAATAAACAAAATGCACTCAATACACTGGCAGAAAAGGCAGCTCGCTGCTGCTGGAGGAGAGGATGTTGAGAGAACAAAGAGCCAACAGTTGGTAAAACAAAAAAAGAAAAAGAGAGAATAAAAAAGGATGAATCTCTGAGGAGCTGAAAGCAACTGCAGAGTTTGGTGCTAATTCTCTCTGAGGGTCTGTCGCTATGATACATACATCGTCATGTGAGTCACTGATCGGTACAGCTTTACGTCTCAGTAGAAGCACCGTTGACTTAGCTAGAGTTCATAATCCCCTGCACCACTTCCTGCCAGTCAAAATCGACTGTGCTGCAGAGATGCAGGCCAGTTCCCACTCATCACAGAAGCTGCAAAAGCGGCTTTCGGGCTTCATGCTAAAATGACAGCGACAGAGTATCTTACATGTGTAACGGGGTCACTTTGGCCAAAGTAGAAGCAGCCTGAGACCACCAGTAAATTTTAAAACGACACAGAACTTAAGACACGACGCAGTGAGAACTTGCAAGTGATAATCAGCCATCAAAAAGAATCGCACAGAACAATGGCGGCAACTGGATTATTTTGGAGGCAGCAGCATTACGCAAACAAAACAAGTGGTTAACAAAAGCAATTTCTCAGCTCCGTTGTGTATTAACACCATAGAAAATGCATCTTTTGTTGCTCGGCTCTTGATTGTCTTTCACCACGACGGGGGGAGATGCTGCCAACACGGGGCATGCATAAATCTCCCAATGAGGACACGGCATCTCCATGATTGTTTTATCAAGTAGACACTCTACTGCAACACATCAAAGCGTCAAAAAGTCAAGCATCGATTTGAAAGCGGGAAAACATATTTCATCAGCTTGTTTGTATCTGACTAAAACCCCACAGTTCACAGAGAGTGTGAGGGTGAGAGCCAAAACTCAACCAAAGAGCTCAATAATAGCCGTGGCTTCTGATAAAAAGGCAACAAGATTAGGCTCAAAATTAAAACCGTTGTCACAGGCAACATGATCGAATCAGACAGAGACTGAATCATTCGGCAAACTCGCGCCATGAGACGGTTCGTTTCAGAAAGTAAATCAGAACATCCTGTCCTCCTCAGACTGGATTCAGGTCTCTGAGTAATTGCTCATCCTTCGCAGAGGGAAGAACTGTGCTTGCAGCCTGTGGCTTACAGTCTGACAAACTGCCTCCTCCCGTTAAGCACCCTGACAGCAAGATTCAGGATGTGTCACCCAGAGGAAAATAAACACAGCCAAATCGGAAGAGACCATGTCCTTCACTTGGTCCTGATGACGCTGGGCTGCAAGATCAAAGGACTCGAAAGAGACCTGAAAGCATTGAACCGCAAGGCCACAACTTTGTTTAATCAATTTACTGCATTTTCTATCAGCCCGCAGACCAAAACATAAAAGCTTCCTTCTTGACCAAAGAATATAGATTGATTACTACACCCCCTACCCACACACACACACAGAGCAAGAAAAATACTGAAAATAAAACATTAAATACCCGCAGACGTCTGCTTGAACTTCTCGCTCTTCTTCTTCCTCCACTTCCAGGGTTTGAGGAGTCGTCCCAGAGAGGCAAACTTGCTCCGTTGATGGATGGGGGGAGTGTGGGTGCCGGAGACCAAGGACTCAGAACGCATGGCCGCCAGCCTCTCTACTTCCTCAGCTGCCAGGGAACAACAGGAAAAAAACATGCATACATATTATTACTAAAAGCAGGTTCTAGTTTTTTTCGTTGAGGACGCAGACAAGGTGACATTGCTGCGATTTGTTGTAAAAACGGGTACAAGCAATGAAAGCGGCAGTCATTTTCACTGTCATAACATCCCAACAGCGTGGAAATCTGTCCCCCATAAATTCTGCAGTAACTGCATGAGGCAGAACCGAGAGCACAAACAGCCATGCATGTCGGTTATTATGATGAAGAATACACAGAGTTAAACACTTCAAGGCTGCTCCACACGGAGCGGTTGGCACTACTCGCCAAAACACACTAAACAGACTGATAAGCACCTCATTAAAAGGGGAATCTTTCTACTCCTCATGAAATATTCACAAAGCTGAGCCTTTTTGAGTTTAAAGAACTGTCTGAGATCAAAAGCAAAGAATAAAAAACTATTTTGTCCCAACGCAAACAGTTACATAGAGAATGTGATACAGATGTAAAAGAGCTACAAACTGTTCCAATTATTGATAAAGAACATAGATAGACCATAGAAAACCAAAAGTAGGATAAGTGATGGGAAAAGTACGACTCCAAATCATAAGTTAATATTGAAAATTACATCTTATTTAGAAATAACAATTTGCTAACATTGAGATTGTCAGTACTGGATGATTATTTCACAAAATCCTCCCTTTGATGATTTCCTGAGGGTTGTGTGTGTGTGTCTGATAATAGAATAGATAAAGACATTCTAATCAACATCAATCTCAGTCAAAACTCTTAACAATCAATCTTTGAGTCATGAGCTCTCGAGCACTTAGTGGACTCAGTCCTCAAGAAAATGGATGGAGAGATTGGACTGGCATCTTTTACCCACAGAAATGAAAAGACAATATTCATGTTTGAAGTTAACATTTTCTCCATGCTAACTTGTAACGCTGAATTCAGTTCCTTTACATACCGTCCAATATTAATGAACAAGCTGCAAGTGAAAATCAATCTCCCTGTATTATCCATAAATCCATCCATCTTCTTCCACTTATCCGCTTCTCCCTTTATTAGTTTAATCAAAATGTATCATCAACATGGGTTGTAGTTGCATGTCGAGTTAAAACACAATATGAAAACTATCATAAAATGATGCCCCCCTTTGTGAGACGCCTTTAACAGCTAGGTATTGATGAATATAATACAATTATAGTAATTAAATGCAGCTCTAAGTACAAATATGCAGCCCTACTGAAAAAAATAGGAACATAGTTCATCGAAAAACTAGGGAAAAAAAAGGACATGCTGTGATGTCTGACTGTGTTTCAGTGTCACTGCACTGGATCAGTTGTAGCCACAGGACCCACCCATGACATTTCAGTTAAAGAAACATCAAACATCACTTTGGCAATAGTTTGCCGCCTCAGACACCATCACTTTACAGAGCAGCCTCTTCACTGAGGAAATGGGAAAGGCATGGTTCAGTAAAGTTACAGTAGTGCAGCATTGAAATGATTCCCACTAGCTATTAGTTGCTTGCTGTTGTGCCAATGGGCTCATCCCCTTATCAATCAAACCACCACAACACTTTCAGTTCCAAACGCCTCAACGGTCTGAAGGCTAGATAAAGACAGAAACCAACTCACAGCAGAGCGCACAATGGCTACCACACAGTCTGCCATACCGTGTCACTGGGACAATGACAGCAACAACTCCCATTTTTGTAACCACAATAAAAGAAATACACAGAATTTGAATATTGACTTAAAGAAAAAATGAACAAAATCGTGGATCCTGCAACATTCTGCTTACTCTCCATCCAAGAGGGCTACAAATGCACCGAATCAGTAGATAGGATTTATTCTTGCTTTACTTTTTTTTATTAATTTGAATAAGTCTAGGAAAATCCTTGTAGAGGAGCAAAGAAATCTCTTTTACAGTGTTGAAAAGGTAAATAAATATTCTTCCAAGCATGCTATTTAGAGTGCCTACAGTGTTCTTTTCAAGATAGGAGATAATTTCCCTGACATGAGTTCATCCTGTTGCACGTAACCAACACTGCTGTGATACTATGTGGAGGGTTTTAATTAAAAACACTTGTTTGCCTACCAAGATGGCTGAGTGATGATGTAATGACGCTGAATTAGAAACGGCTTTGTGCAAACAGTCTGCACAGCTCAAACCCAACTCCTGGCATTTGATGGCTAAACAGGTAAATAGAGTAAAAAAAAAAAAAAAAAAAAACCTGTCGGATTAAAAGTAGACTTGAGTATGTTTTTGGGGAAGCAGGCCGACATTTAGAGAAGTTCTGGTCCAGTCAGATGCAGTAAAACTGTTGTTCTTGCCAGATCCTTCAGGATATCAAACGCGCACTGTGGCACGGCCAGATAGAGGATCCTCCTGGACGGCATGCTGCTGCAAAGCTGTTATGATGGGCGAATAAACCACACAACCCACTCACCGTCCTGCGTGTCGTTGCCGCGGCTGCAATTGCTGCAAATGTGCTTTATTTCTTTCCCGATGTGACAGTGGATGGTGAAGGGCATGTTGTTGTTGTTGTTGTTGCGCGGATGCTGGCCAGCTCCCTTCCTGCTGCTCAGAGACATCATCTTGACCAGGCTGAACGCCTTTTTCTTGGGCTTCTCCACGGCCACGGGTGCGTGTTCCCGGCACGCCGTGTGCAGCCACGCGCCGTGCGGGAGGACGGCGTGTGCCGGGTCCACGGCCGGGTAGTGCGCCGTTTTGAACATGGGGACGCGGATAAAAAAAAAAAAATACGTTTTTTACTACGCCGTGGCTTTGAAATTAAAGGGCCATCGCGTCGTCTCTAAACCCGAACCTGCAGCAGAGATTCGCACCTTTACCTGCGCGTCCGGGGAGCGCAGCCTACCCGCTTCATGCAAAAGGCGCAGCTGCTGAAGAGAAAGAATGAAGAGAGAGAGAGAGGAGAGAAAAACACCAGAACTGGCAGATCCAAGGAAGCTAATAATACATTGCAGGATGAGTAGTGAGTGGCAGTGACCACCTCCCTGCTGGAGCTGTGGACTGCAGTCGGTCCTGAAATCGACGCAGAGCCTACGGCGTAGGGTACGCGGCGACGCGCGCTACCATATAGCGTAGGCTCTGCGTTGGTGTAACGCGGAACCATAAATCAGCCTTAATGCATGATTATCGGAGCTGAGCAGGGAGAGCTTGTGATTGGCTGCTCAGTGCTCTCCTCTAATAGGCCAATGTGAAAGGAGGAGAAGTTCCCCCACCTCCCCATCTGAAGGATCCTTGTTGTGTAAAAGAAGCTGCAATGTGTACTTTTTGTATCTGGCAATTCTTTCGCAACTAGGTAATGGTTTTCAACACAATGTTATCGCCTCCAAACATAATAGTTTATGGCAGGGGTATTCAACTAGATTTGGCCGGGGGCCACAACTGCAAAAGGACTGTATGGAGAGGGCCGCACAATTTGAAAATGTGGGGGTTTTCAAAATGTATTTTGCACTCAAAGACGAAGACTTATGTAAATATAATACATTTGTATTATACATTTGAATATATCTAGTTTACATATGAATTATGTATTAATTGTCTCCAGATTTAGTAAGTGTGAATGTTAAATATAATATTAAGATAAAGAAATATTATTTTAAATGCAAGTTCATTTTGAAACCATGCATTGTGCAAACTTAATGAAGTTGATATTGACCTACTTTTAATAAAACACGCGTTAATGACAAAGCACCACTTTCCACCAAGATTTCCTTATTTGAATATTATATTAAGCATTGAGCACAAGCATTTTAGTCCATAGTAGCCAGTTATAAAAATATTATTAAAAAAAAATATATATATATATATATTTTTTTTTTTTTCAACAAACACCCCCTTTTTTGAAATATGACCAGGGGCCACATAAAAGCTCCTGGCGGGCCGCATGTGGCCCGCGGGCCGCCAATTGAATATCCCTGGTTTATGGCGTCACCATATGCACCACTCACTGAGGGAAGTTGAGTCATATTTTGTCTGGATAGAGAGTATCAATGGATTTCAGAATCCCCTTATTTGAAAGGTGAATTGGGGTCAGAAAATGGCATCCCATTAGTAGTGAAGTCATAATATTTCCAATAGTCAAGTGAGGAGTTTCAGCTTGAATCCCTTGGAAGTCAAAATGAGTTGAATTGAATAACACGGTATAATTCCACAAAAGGGAATTATGTAGATGTGTCCTGGAGTACTGCAAACACTCATGCAGCACCTCCGGTGGTCTCTCAAGGTCTTTCATCTGCTGGTATCATCCAGAATTTGAGAAAAGAGGCACTCGAATCTGGAACATGCTCCTGCGGCTACATTTGGATGCTCTCGCTGTCTCTCTGCCAGGGCTACATCTTGTTTCACCCCCCAGGCTTCTCACACTCTCCTTGATAATCAATGCAATAACATGGTTTAAAAGGAAACTCCTCCTTCTTGGTCATTGTTTTTCTTCTTCTTTAAATCTCTTCACCCTTTCTGCGCTTGGAGCCTTATCATTAGCTTTAATTTATTTTCTTTTTTATTATGTAAAGAACTGGAATCACTGCAGCATAATGTAAAAACCACTGGTTATATTATGCTTTTCATGATGCATTGTGGGATACAATGCATGCACTATTTAGGGTATAATACTTGGTATATGGTGTTAAACCCTTATTGCACTGTTTGCTGCTTAAGTTTAACCTGTATCTGAAGGTCAGCTTGATCTCAACATTGTGGCCACCCACTAAATACTGAACAGGTCATCCTTGTGCTCCCAAAAGAGTCTGGCCAATCAGGGTCTGGACAAGGAACATCTGTTTGTGTCCTGGAGCGTCTGGTACCAGGGCGTTAGCTATAGATCCTGCAGGTTGTGGGGTGGAGACAGATGGCATCACATTCCATCAGATTGGTTTCTGTAATGTGTTCATGCTGTGATTTGCATATGATTAGGCAAATCAATGTACAAACATGGCTCATTGTTGTAGCGCAAAAAGGGAGGAACATGAAGGAGAGTCATCCGATCTTAATTAAGCGGCACGCCGCCAATGATAATCTCTAATGAACTCTGGAAGAACAGAGTCAATGAGACTCTATCAAGTGCTTCAAGACAATTAAATGAGGCAGTCACTGTATTAAAAGCCATAAAAAAAACATTCAGATTTGGCATTTTCCTCTTGCTTTAATCATCGCCCTCTACAGCTGTCCATCCAAACACCTATCCATCCATTCTCCGCATCTGGTCATTTAAAATTTTGGCCACAAATAACAAATAACAAAACCAGAAAACATTGTAAGGGTGTATCCTTCAAAACTACCTCAACACTCACTCAACAACCGGGGTGAAAGAGGGAAAGGGAGGTTTTCTCAAAGTTTGAGTCATTAGTATAGTCGAACAGGCAAAGATAAATATAAAACCAACAATCCCTGTATTACTTGACATAGAATATTTTAACATGAGCTCTGAGAATTAATATAAAAGAAATACCGGACAGTAGAGTAAGTCATCAGAAACCCCAATACGTCAAATCCCAGGCAAAAGTATTCTTTCTTTACTTATCCCAAATAGCCACTTAATTCATTCCCAAAGTTAGTGTGCACATTCTGGGATAATTACTAAGAATAATGGCCAGTTAATGAGCCGTTAATCATGGGAAAGATAAGGGATCCCGGGGCATTTCCAAACACATTTCCTGCAGAGCAGTGACTGATTGTGGACCGAGGGCTTGTTGGGAGGGAATATCTTTGATGTTCCGTCAATGAGCTGCAGCTCATTCCTGTGGCATCAAAGCCCTCTCTGAAATGAGGAATAGAGGAAAACAGATTTACTCCCACCACTGTGCAATGCAGTACGTGCCCTCAGCTCTCTCTGCATTTTAAGAGTTTCCCTCTCTTGCTGTGACATGCATTAAAGTTATAAAAGTGACCAAAGGAGCTGCTTCTCTTTTCCAAACATTTTGTAACTATTTTGGAACAGCAACAAACGTCTTTAATGATTATCTGTCCTATTAAACAGCTCAGCCATGATGCCAACTCATATGGGTCCTTACATTCATAGTTTATTTTAATCTAATCCGTGTTAAATGTAGAATCCATAGACCAGTAAATACTTATTATGCTCATATACTGTTCAATGCTGGTATATCTTCTTGAAATGAGAGCGACTGTAGCATGACCCAGTTTTTACTAACTCTGGAACCAATGCATTTGAGGACGATACTGTTACTTCACAACGTGACTGCTTGTGAGAAAGACGAGGAGATTGAGGAGGTATTTTTTCTTTTTTTTAAACATACATTTCAAAGGTCTACTGAAATCATTTTCAGAAACAACATGCTGTTGTTTTAATAGTTTTGGTTATATTGTGCATTACTGTATGGCGATTTTCACCTACTGATTAAAACACTTTCTACACTTTCTTTAGCTTCTGGCTCCTTTAAGGTCCTCTTCCTGACGGGTCCACCCTGTCAGGAAGAAGACCATTAATGTCAAATCATTAAGCTCAGTTAACTTTTTTTTAAATTTTTTTGGCTCTGGTGGCCTTCATTGGCAATAATTCAAAAGAAAGAAGGAGAGAAATGGAGGACATGCAACAAAGTGTGACAGGTTGGGGCTCAGATGGGACAGCTGCACGGCAACAGCTGTAGCAAACACGTGTCCGTACCATACACGAGGAGTCGGTTCAAACAGGTGAACTAATGCAATTTTAAGCCACATTTTCATATCCCACATGCAAACATTATCAGACTGGAGGCAGATACACAAACCATTTGGTCTCTTATTGTTACATGTGAAAGCTTTGAAGGTGTGTACATAGTTAACTGAGACTCTGAACAAACATCTATCATGGTACGGAGTTGGTAAGGGGCTGACAACAACACTTCACTAATGAGAGGGAAAGTGATGGTACAAAGGCAAAACAGAAAGGACACATCAAATATTGTGGAGGGCATGGGTAAAAAATATATACGAGGAACTCCTTGAACTCAGACAACTGAGCAAACTTTAGCAACAACACTCATGGCTCTTTGATGTTTCCACCATGCGAAAAGGCAAATTCCTGATCACAGCATGTCCTCTAGTGTGCACAATACAAGGATCGAATAACAATCATGCAGCACGAACTTCGTTTTAGTCAACAGATTGCTCAGAAAATGCATGACCACGGACAGTTGCCCAGTCTGTGTGTGTGTGTGTGTGTGTGTGTGTGTGTGTGTGTGTGTGTGTGTGTGTGTGTGTTACATAGCAGGCGTTATGCAAATGTATTCTATGCACAAGTCATTGAGTCCAGTGCAAAGAAGTGGGACTGAAAATGAAGGAGTTCAGAAGCAGCGTTATCAGTGTGAAAGAATATCTCCCTTTGAAATGACCTTGGGCTTTATAACGCTGCAGACTTTTTAAACACGTGTAAAATTGTTGGATAACCGACTGCATCAAAGGGAAACTGCTCATAAGTGTAATGAAACCTCTTTCAAATGTTGTGTCTTGTAAAATTACTATTTCTGAACGTTTGTGCTCCATGGAAAGGGGATCCCTTATATCCCATGACACCACCTTTTTCCCTTTCTTTTTTCCTGGCAGCATCAGTTTGTTTTAGGCTTATGAGCTGAAACGGTCTTATTCCTCAGCCTTTGCTGAATTTTGAAAACCTTCAGTGTTCTTCACAGTAGGCCAGTTTTTCAAAGCAGATATCAAATCACTTCATACCAAACCCAAGCTGCCAGTGTCACCAGAGTTTAACATGACCATTAAATGTCATCTGGTTCACTTATCAATTGAAATAATGTCAGTACAGATGAACCTTCAACAGATTTTATGTCCTGTGATTTTTGTTTTGGACTCTTTCTTTTGGTTTTTGGATTTCTATGTTCTATACTTTTGCCTGCCTGATTTCCCATTTGATTTCCAAATATTTTGTCCTTTATTCATTAAGTTTTGCCTTTAGCGTTGTTTACTTCTGACCCGATTTCACTTCATTTTGTTGTTAGAACCTGTTGCACACTTGCAATTACCTTCGTCACTATACTGGTTTGTACCACTTGTTTTTGTTTGTTCATTGCCATATCAAAGAAACTGTAAAATAAGTGCTGTTTTGCTCGAGGCAGAGCTTGCCGTGTCAGTTATCTAATGTTTTGGATTCTGTTTCAAGCTGGTTTCCATGGCAGCGGTGCAGGTTTTGGGCGAAACAATCTTACAACTTCCGACTGAACAGCCTGCCACTACAAATCTGCTGGCCCCGTTCTACTTGTGTCTCTCTGTCTCTTCCCATCTGTCATTCCCTTAGCTTTATTATCTTTCCTACTCGTTCATAGTAAAACGGTACCACACTTCCTCGATGCAATCCATAAGAAATTAAAAGGGCAAAAGTGCAGCGCAATCATTTTATTGAATTTTTGTCCTGACAGGAAGCAAAGTAATGTACTCTGATGATGTACCGTCACAGTCTCAAGCATTTGTGAAACCCTGATGTGGAGAAGGAGAAGAGAAGGAAGAAAAGGACAAATGTGGCTGCTTGTTTATTTATTGTTTTGTTTTTTTAAACAGCTTGTGCTCATCAGCAATATCTCTTACTGACATCCTTAGTTGCTTCAAATACCATCCAGTGGCTCAGCCACTGAAGCCAACACAAATGTTCAGTGTCACACTGACTGCTAGGGACGATACTACAAAGCTAAGAACAGATGACTTCTCATTTTTCATCTATTCTTGTCTTTCTCTGTACTCCTGTAATTGGATTCCTGCAGTATGAGTCTTTAATTAATAGGCTAAGTTAAAATAGCATTATCCATCAGACATTGTGTGAAAGGTACCTAAAGAAAAATATGTCAAAAATCCATTCCTGAAAAAAGGTGTCTGAAAGGAATCAAATGTTCAGTGATTTTGGCCCCAGTTAAGAATTTAAATACTATACCTAAAATGTGTGATATTAACGTATGTGTACGTCGAGACTTAGGGAGTTCATGTTGCTGTCAATTTCATTTCTATTGTTCCACTCCAGTAAAAGAAAATATTATTCCTCCCTTACTCATTACCTTAATCAATCAAAACAGAGGATCTCTGTCCAGTCTAAACAAGCTTTGCTCAGGGCACTGATATGATCCCATAACCTCACAGAACCTGGCTTTTCAACTTGTTACTGATAAAAGTCTGCATGGTTCTTTTTTGTTTTTGGTGGGGAGCAGATGGTGCCCATTTCTGCACAAAAAATAAATAATAATACATGTGTCTACTCAGTGATGGCCCATCACACACGTTTGTGAGACCATTTGGTGACACAGACTCCATCAAGGATGTGTATATCCAGCCTATATAGCGGCAGAAGGAACCCTCTTCACTGCAGAGCCCCCTCACTCAATCCTACCTGACACAGTGTCGCCATCTGGTGGCATCTTTTTTAAATGCATGTTTCCGGACCACAGTAATCAAACTGAGAATGAAGTTTACAGGATGTAAACACAGTGTCAACGCACACTTTTGTGCCCCATACATCACCGAACTCCAGTGGTCCACTTATGACGACAAACTTTCTTTTACTGGTGCTATTGGTACAAGAAACTGCAACCATTTATTATAAGATCGGCTTTGTGGAGACATGAGGAAAAATAAAACACACCAAGATAATTCAGCAAATGACTGAAATCAGGTATCTATCTATCTATCTATCTATCTATCTATCTATCTATCTATCTATCTATCTATCTATCTATCTATCTATCTATCTATCTATCTATCTATCTATCTATCTATCTATCTATCTATATATATATATATATATATATATATATATATATATATATATATATATATATATATATATATATATATATATATATATATATATATATTGGCAGCAAGGAATTGTGGGCCTGAATTAGGCCCTTTGCTTTCACAATGGATCCGTCAGTGTTTTGCTTTATCAGAGACTTTGTCAGGCTCTTATCATGAATGTCATTTCATTCAGAAACTTGTTTTTCCAGCCAAAATGGACCATTTAACCGGTTTCCTCAACGAGGCTGCATGTTCTCTTGATGTGCCAAAAGGTGGTGCTGTACCTGTGATTTTTGCCAACCGTAAAAGCGTCCAACGTCATCTGAGCAGAATTAACACCCACACTGCTACTGTGGGTGTTTCAACTTCAAATAAATTAATACATGCAAAGTACATTTCTTTATGTCTGCATGCAGTTTCAGTCTAAGCCAAGCTGATAATGTTTTAATTTTAAAACACATTTGTTGACACAGAATCGATATGTCCCATTTGTGGCTGTTACAGCCCAAAATCAGATTCAGAAAGCCTTGGTGTCTTATCCAAAGTTGGAAGGTGGAATCAGTTTATTTGCAGTATATTCCACATGCAGACAAGTGTGGACAAGACATTTGTTTATCCATTCATCCATCCAAGACGTATTACTATTCTGGGTCACAGGGACCTGCTGGAGCCTATCCCAGCTCTCTTTGGGTGAAAGGCAGGTACACTCTTGTCACCCGTCCATCACAGGGCCACACATAGATGAGAAACCACACCCACTCACTCCTATGGCAGCTGCTAAAATTCAAATCAGGAACCTTCTACCTACAGTATGAGGAAAAAGTGCTGACACGTGTTTAACACGGATTATATAAATTAACCTCAAAACATCCCCAAAATAAATGCTCAACTAAAGCCAGTGTTGAAAAATCCTGTAATTTTCCTGTAGCTGCAGATAGTGATACGACTCCACTGTGTCTTCTTATACCAAGATAGACGCTGATGTAGGAAACAGGTGAGCCTTTTTTTTGTGATCCCCATGACAAACTGGAATGCTAAACATTTAACTGCATCAGATTTCCTTAGAGGATAATTAAAAATAAAGCAAACACAAACCATTTCATTATAAACGCTTGCAGTTTTTTGGAGCATATTGCTAAACGACTTACCGGTAATAGACATGGTGTGAGAAGAACTTTCCAAAAAAGTGTCCTCATGAGAAGACACTCAAAGTCATGGAGTTAAAGGCCCATAGTCCTACCGTGTCTTTGACAGAACCTTTTGTAAGGTTGAGCGAATGAGTTCAGCATTATCACAACAAAAGCCTGCCCCCTATCTTTAAAAAGTGTGAAAAAGCTTAACATTTCTTGCACATCTGGATCTGCAGCAATTATGAATAGACTGGGAAGTTTCATCACTAAAACTAAAATCTGCATATGAATTATGGTGCTATATATTCTTAAAACCCTGCATATCTTTACTTCTGTCATCCCCAGTTTTGAACCGCTGGAGACTCTCCATTGAGGAATTCTGCACATTAAAATGTACTGTAAAGTGCATCAGGACTAAACACAACAACACAAGCAAAAAAGTACAGTTTTGAAAAATGTGACACAGAAACATTTAGTGCCTCATTCTGCCTCATTTAATAATATTTGTTTGGGATATTCATGACAAAAACTGTGGAATGGAAATAAGGAAGAGAGGTGATCAGCTCTGTAAAAGCCAAGGCCATCACATATGAATATACAACGAAGAATGGCAAGACTAGTGAGAGGCAAAACACATATAAATTAACTTAAAGTTGATAACAGTCAGCGCAGGTAAAATGCAAGCTTAAGAGGAGGCAATAAAAAACAATAACACAGCAATAGTTTAAAAATGATTTACAACCACAATGCTCAATAAGGCAGAGGCTGGCCAGATTGGCCATATTACAAACTTGCTCACTCCATGTGGGTCACTAGAAACTCAGAGCATCGTCTTACCAACCTGAATGACATAAATGCGGGGAAAGGGACAGAAATGCCGTAATACTTGCCGTGGAAGTGCACACTAAGGAAGGAATGCTTTTGGGATCATTGTAATTGCACAGCCGGAAAAAGGAGGCGGAATAAAAAGGGCATCTCGGGTGCGTCTTCATACCAAAATCACAATGTGAAAGTGGCTATAACTGAGGAAACTCCGGATCCAGTTCAGGCAGGCCAAAAAAAGCAACATTTCAAATTCACAAACACCCCGGCCTCCACACGGCTTCTTCATTCATCTGTATAAATGAGCAAACAGGTCCACAACTGCCAGGCTTTCTGCTGCTCAAACATGCCAACATTTACCCAGCATCCACCTGTGAGCTCTGACACTAATAATCAGGACAAATTGTTGTTCATCTTTCCCAGAACTATAATCTGTAAGAGCAATATCAGAGCCTAATCACGAACCTACGGACATAGTTAGAAGAAGCATCAGAGTGTGAATTGACTCACTACAATCAGTATAATTACAGTAAGATGACATTTTATTGACTAAATGATTCACTGACTAACCCAGAAACGTGCTTGAAAGAATCAGATGTTATTGAGAAATTGGTTATGGAAATTATTGAGAAATTGATCATCTATTATTAGCTCTTCTGTGCCTGGTTAATCTCATTCAGCTGTGAAACAAACATAGCTCCACCAGGGAGCAGTGGAGCTCCAGGGACCGCCACAACTTCACCAACCAGACTCAAGCTTCAATCCTGTGCTTCTAATCATTTCCTTTATTCCTTTGTTTTTTTTTTTTTTTTACAAATCTTTCCCCATAACTCACCCGAAGTAACAAATGTTGACTTTTTTTATGCTTTGAGAGGTTTGGGACTATTTGTATTAAATCTTTTTACATGATTAAATCTGTTGTCCAAAGCATCAGGCATATTTTGCTCCTACTCCTTTTGTATCCGTGTTAAATTAAGTTTTTTCTTTCAGTAGAGGCATCAAGGGTATGAACTAATAAAAGGTGCAGTAAGGAAGAGAGAACTGCATGCTTATTTCTCTGTAGATGCAGCTTTTTTCTGACAAGGATATACTGTACGAAAGCAAATCTTGAGGCAATTGTACTACTGGTACTTAAAAAAAAAATGAATGAGAAGAAATAGTGCGAAATGAAAGCAACATCCAGAAAAAGAGCTGGCTGAGCCTGCAGTGTCTGCAGAGACATTTTCTCTGACAGAAACTTTCATCTATCCTGCTTTTTCAATGAGCTTGAGACTATGAAAGGGACCATCAACTCTAAAGAGCTTAAGTCCTCTCTGGCCTCTCCTGGCTCTGTCAATGTTAAGATTAATATGCCAGTTTCAGGCAGAGGCAGCCCGGCATTATATAATAATCTCACCCTCCTGGTTACCAATGATCCGTAACTGCTGCAATAGATTTTCATAATTTCAGGAATTACTACAAGATAATACCTCATAGACCATAATACAGTGATCGAGGAAAGATGATTTACGATGAAACTGTAACATCCTCTGAGTTTTATACAAAGGTGGCTCTTGAAATTATTTTAAGAGTACATCTTCTGGCATTGTGTTTTAATACTTGAGAACTACATCCTTGGTGTCGAACCAGGAACCTTCTTGCTGCGAGGCAACGCTGCTTACCACCAAGCCGTAACTGGTTATTAGTGAATAAACTAGACAAGCTAAAAGGAAACAATACTGTCTATGTATTGTTTAACACAATACTGTTGTCTGTAGAACCGTCTTCATGCAAATGTTACATAATATTTGGTGCAGGCAAAATGTACCTTGTGTTATGCTGCCACATAATAACCTCTCTTCTTCTTTTAACGAGTGTTATTGAATAAGGGATATAGTATCGCATAAGATGCAACTCTTCAATATCTATTGATAATAAAACTGAAATCGCTGTGCTTTTAAAAGCACAGCTTTCTGATACAAAAGGAACATGTGGAATATTTTCCATTTGTAGACTAAACTATGACAAAAACTGGTAAGGATTAAAAATCTTAACAAAGATTAACCTGGTATTTCAAAGTATGCTGTGAATGCTGGGTGGTGCAATGCAGCTTTGATTGAACCGAGTCTCAGGTTTGCAGCAGTGCTGAGGGGAAGCTGACTCTGTCAAGTCTCTTACTCAGCAGAAAGGTCCTAAAGAGCTGCTACACTGTGGGGACTGCATTGGTGACACTTGCATCTAATGCCCGTCTTTAAACATTCATCATCTTCGCTTGCCAGACTGAAGCCTATGCTAAGTCCCCAATGGTATCTGCTGGGTATAACATTTTTATTGTCATTGTAAATATCAGGGATTTCATCCACACATTCCCTCGGTGGTGTATTTCATTTTTACCCAAAGGAATTAGTTGCATGTCACTTTAAATTCCACAGAAGCTGCGTTTGAGAGTAGAAGGGATTCAGGCTGATTTTTGCCGTTTAGTGTAATTGCTTCTTGGCCATGCTGCCTTTTATATTACACTAAAATCTTCAACCCTCTGCTCAATGTGCATTCCTACTTACTATAAATAAGACCCTTAAGCGTATCTTGCAGCTGTCTTTAGCTTGGGGAGGCTTTTGGAAATAAAGCTATTTTATTTTTTCCCTTTTGTGGGGAAAGCACATCGCAACCACTAAACCTCTGACTTTTTTCAAGTCTGACCGAGAGAGATGGCGGCTCTCATAAAGATATATAGACACACAGTATTAAGGAAAAAAAAAAAACACTTGACAGCTTTATTTTCTGACCATCTTGCTACAGATTTCGGTTGTTGGTGTTCTGGCAGGTGACACTGATGATGAACTAAATTTTAATGCAGCTAAATCATCGAGTAAGAGTCCTGGATTTGTTACTATTCCTGCTATAATTTTCCTTCTCATGTTTTATTCAAACTGGGATGCTTCAGTATAAGTAGAGAAGCTGGATACTTGGTTGCTGTCTTTTCCCCCCCAGATGCAGTGCTGCTTTTTTTCCCCTCTTGTGATCATCAGCTGTGTGCTCCGTAGTTTGACAGCAAGTGAAAACTCATAAAAATCCCTTGCTGCTAATTATTACCACTTTGTTTAACACACTTGCTAATAGCCCCTGGTGCCTGTACAGACGGTTAAAAACATTACAAATTCAACAGCTTCTGTACTGGTTCCATCTTAGCTCTTTATTCAGAAATTAATTTTCCCTTTGAGTAAAAGGGCTGACAGCTCCTTCATTCCTACAAAAAAACTGTATAATATCACTAGAAATGCTGAACGGGGAAAGACAACATCCTGTTTAAGAAGCTTGAATAACTTCTACCCTGTGTGTCAGTGTGAATGGTTTTTCTGACATATTTTTAATCCTGGGCTGGAACACAATGCTCTGCAGCAGAAATGTGCCCTGTCCCACCATGCACCTGGTATGTATTGATCGTTCTCTTATGGACAGCAGAGCCTGCTGCATGCCGGAACTGCAAAAGGGAAAGGCGGGGGCTGGTGGGTGGTGAGTGAGTTGAGTTTAGCTTTTTGCTTTATGTTTTACACTTAATATGGCTGCAACACAGAAATGGGAACTAACAAAAAACTCACACATAAAAGGTGGAACTCTCTGCAATTGCGCATGTGTTATATCTTTCATAATTTACACAATTAAGATACATAAAATTGAATAAGCCTTTGATATTTATCCAGTGCATAGGTATGCAAATAGAGAATTACGCAAAAGTCCCCACTCTATCTATCCTGCATCATTACCAGTGCAGCTCAGCCTTATAGCTTTGTCTATTTCCATGCAGATGAAGCATAAGGGACACAACTTCTGGCATCCTTTAACAACATCTAACTGTTTGGCACAGTTGACAGACATACTGTCAATACTGTTGCATATGAGACTGAATTTTTTATTCATAAGAACCAGACCTCAAAGCTGCAAGAACAAGTTAGTCATGTGTTGAGAATGCAAGGTAGCTTAAAAATTCAAAGAAAACACAAGTTGACGTATTTTGTTAGTTCAAAACGACTACGTCTGAGTTTTGCGCTTAGAAACTGTTGATATTAGTCTTTTTTTCCACTGTAAGTTTATTTCCTTGTCACTTTGTGAAATGTTTTGGTCACAGGAATCAAGGTCTGAATGTTTGTGAAACGGCCTCTTCAGGAGATTCAAGGTTATATTTTACTGCTGGATAGGAGAAACCTGAGCCCCCCTTCTATAGCTTCAAAACATCTGCCTTCTCAGTACACATTCTTGTCCTTCAAACTATTTTTCTTATCCCTGTGAACTCCTGAATTTTGATCGGATGAGCTGACTCTCCTGCGTAATGTTTCTAAAGAATCAATGTTGTGAACGATTGTTCCATTTACAGTAAAATGGAAAAAATATTAAAATAATTAGCACATATTTTTTGTTATCCAGCAAGCCACAGTTTTCAAGGTTCACATGAGTTTGTGAACTAATAGTTGGGTATTGTTAATGTATGTAGAAACGGTAATTTACACTTTACAGTAGTATTACAATAGTCTTGTTTGCCCTAGCTACAAATCCATATGAAATATGCGATATGTCCCTAGCGTTTATTGCAAGGAAGAGGCTAAAGCCCTGAAATGATGACTAGATTGTCAAACACCAACTCATTGCAGTATAGCAATGATGTTTACATGGCCCTTCATATGTAGCCTATAAATGTTCACAACAAATTAACAGCAAAATAAATGTTTCTTCTCTGGAGAGATAGCCTACTAGCTGGTCTACAAGTACATGGAACACAAACAGCTCATATCCACGCTTTTGTGTGTTCATGTGAGATGTCTGAAAGTCCATTATGGAAACCTCCGTAATATCTGACTTATTTGCAAAACTTCTCCCACCAGTGTTTTTCAGCGCATTATTTGCCTTGTGTACAGCAAAGAATTTCTATTTGTGCAGCGGATAATGTTGTGCTAGCATCCAATGCTAGCTGACACAAAATAACTGATGGCCTTTTAGACTACCTTCTTCCAATTGTTTGACTATTGAAACTGACATTGTTTTCAAGTGTAGTCTGTTATAAAAAATAGTTTATGTCTCATGTCTCCCAGCAACATGGCTTGGCATTAGCAACATTAGAATTGTTAGTGTTAGCATCCTGCTATGCTGCATATCCTGCATGTTTGTGAAGCGCTTAGCACCAGGAGGCTTTTAGTTCTTACGGAGGGAACTGATTGTAAGATTTCAGGGAAATAAAAAAGGAGAAACAACTTCAACATTTGTCAAGCTATTCTTCATTTAAGCAGGATCCAAGCTCATTAATCAGCATATATATATATATATATATATACAGGGGTGCACACAAGCCGGCTCTCGAGGGCTAGTCTAATGCATGTTTTAGATGTTTCTCTGTCTTCAACACACCTGATTCTAATCACTGGTCGTCATCAACATGTCATCAAGGTAACTCTGTTGGTGACACAGCCTTGTCTATCAGGGTTGTGTTGAGGCAGGGAAACATCTAAAACGTGCAGTAGACTGGCCCTCGAGTCCCGGCTTGTGGGCACCCCATATAGGCTATAGCCTACATATACATATGACAAAAACAGATCCATTATCCATTGTGAATATTAACATTTAAGACAGGGGTGTCCAAAGTCGGTCCTCGAGGGCCGATGTCCTGCATGTTTTAGATATGTCCCTTCTTTTATCAAACTGTGATACAAGGAGCTTGGTCAACAACAGAACTATCCAGACTTTGATGACAAGGTGGTGATGACCGTTAATTAGAATCAGGTGTGTTGATGCAGGGAAACAACTAAAACATGCAGGACTGCGGCCCTCGAGGACTGACTTTGGACACCCCTGATTTAAGAAGTAGATTATTACAGAGAAAAAGGACTTCTAAATACAGAGTGATGTGGGGATTTTTAAAGCTTAAGCAAAGTTGTAGGAAAACCCAAAAATGTTTGGTGTTTCTGGTGAAGATGTGTCGGTGGAAACCATTAGTTTCTTTTGTCAAGCTTGAGTCTGCAGAATGAAATCAGAGTGGCTATAGAGTTAAACTAAAGGATGTAAAAATAAGACAAATTAACAACTTCTTCCCGCGAGATGAATATTGTGTCAACAGGTGACACACGCACGCACGCACGCACGCACGCACGCACACACACACACACACACACACACACACACACACACAAATTTGTTATGCAAATGCGCTCTGACTTACAAAAATCTTTGCAACTTTCCGAATTGACCCATAGCAGTGTTCTTCTGCTAACGCTTCCATGTGTCTATATATGTGTGTGTGCGTGCGTGCTAGGTGCATGCGTGCGTGCGTGCGTGCGTGCGTGCGTGTGTGTGTGTGTATCAGAGCTAATGATATTAGACTTCCAAACAATCAGTAATGATTGAAATCAAGCATGTCAGGTAGGTTGGCTATCCTTTTCACCTTCACCCTTTAATGGCGGATGACACCACAACTGACAGCTAGTGCAGTAAATAATGCCATCACGTTACATTGTTATGTCTTTGGGATTGTGTGCAGATCCATTTAACTGCCATTTAACTCTGGAGCAAATTAGTTTAGTGCAGACTCTAAACAGGTCGGCGCAATAAATCCATGCTCTCTGATTCCATTAGAAACCCACAGGATATCTGTCATTTGTTTGCCACTGGTAAAAAACTAAATTACAATAAAGATTGGGATCTTACAAGGATGACTCACTCACATAATGGTCTGAATAAACTAATTTTCAGGATCATTCAGAAATGATGCAATGTAATGTAATCAGATGTGGGCAGGTAGATCTTTGAGCACGGTCTGCTGATGTTGGCCAATAAAAGTACATTTTAGAATTTAAAATATTGACTCGGATGAAAGAAAATTAGAACCATCAAAACAGAATATCTTGTGCCTGTTTCCCATAGTCATCAAAGAAGCATTAAACTGTTCTTTTCTTTGGGAATTAGGATTTCAAATATACAGTGTATAGCAAAGGCAAATTAAAGGAGTTTTTTTTTTTCCATGAAACACGCAGATGTAGCTGCTTGCTTCTCATTTTGCATCCATGACAGTCCGGGCAATGTGTTATCTTTAAGCACCCAGGCACACAACAACATGACTTTTTGGTTTCCTTGGCAATAAGCAAGCTAAATCCTGCTCCAATTCTTCAGGTGGAAATGAGTCAACAGTGCTATTGTACAAATCGCCCCCGTAGCATCCTCAGGCTTTGCATGCACTCATTGTAGAGTAGATAAATAAAAAATAAATAAAAAAGGGCTCAGAGACAAATGACAGGCTGCTTTCATAAAGAACAGGCTTATTACTACAGGCCAAATGCTCATTGGCACTACCCTAGAACCCTAGAACCATTGTTTGATTCATTCATCCAGGAAAACATGATTCCTTTCTTGTAGTGTCTGGGCTGCACAGCACACATGGGAGCTGACAGAACAGATGCCAAACTGTTGGCAGATGAGATTCTTCACTAGAGACTAGACTGCTTTGATTTATAAGCTCAGTTTAATATCATTCTTTTGATGTACTTGACAACAAATTGTCATTTTTTAATTGAATCTCCTCTCAGCTCGACAAATACGTGCATTTACTTTATCCGTTGATTTTAGGAATGCTGTAATCATTTTGCCTGATTTAATACTTTCATAATAGATCTAAAAATAAAATATAAGCTAGAATTTCTACACAGCTGGACAACATCCAGAGCTTTTAGAGCGTAGAAATGACACTGATCCCTTATTTTGATGGTGGATGATGGATGTAAGGAGAACAACTGATATGAATAATAACACCATCTTAACATAAAGTGGCAGCATTTCACGGTGGTTGTTTGTGTACCGCATTTCAGAAGCATCAGTATTAAAAATAGCTAATTGGTACATTATCACTCAGAGTGAATGACAGTTATAGCCAGGTCCATTTTGAATAGAGTAGAAGTATCATCGACTCTGCAGAGCAGCCCATAAACGACTGATGTGAGGTCTTAGGTGCTGGATGCAGTGCATCTTACAGATCTGAGTCAGTCAGCATAAAATGTCGAGTCACCATGGTAACTACGGATGCAACACACTTGGTGATGGAGACAGAAGACTGCTCACCACGGGTGCCATTGCGTAACCTATTAGTTTGAAATGTGGGGTTAAAAATGTAAGAAAAGAAAAAAACACAAACCGGATGTCCATTTCCATTTTCTACAATTAAAGCACATCCATAGATAGAAAAAAGGCACGTTTATTTTTTTTTATATTACGTAACTGCTTTGATTCACAGCGCTGACAATGACAAAATCCGACGAAATTGACACATGAGCATTGAAACATTCAAGCCTTAAAAACAGCCTATTGTTTATTTCTAAAGTCCTGTTTTTTTCTCTAGTCCATGGAGATTCAACATTTCAGTCACATCCCTGACTATGTCCATTATTATATCTTTTGTCCAACTGAACCTCATATCAAGACTATAAGCACAAGTCCACGAGGGCATCGTTTTCATTCACGTAAAAGCAGCAGGGCGTATTTCATTCCTGCATTGAGCCAGCCGGTCCAGCCAGCGCGACATCTGGCCACAGCAAATCCCCTCAGAGCTGGGATCAGGATGATGGGTGGAGGAAATGTCCTACCTGTCCGCATGTTGTAGGAGAGTCGGGCTTCAACGAGGTACGATGGCGTGTCGCTCTTGGAGCGAAGTCTCCTGATGGGTCTGCGGTCTGTGCTGCCGGCTGCAGTGGTCGCCATCAACTTCACCCTCAGTCCACAGATGACTGCTGGCCGACTGGGGCAAAAGCAGGAACACACGGCCACTTACACGCTGGGAAGCAGCTATTGATAGGGAGGAGAGGGAGGAGGAGGAGGAAAGGAGGAGGAGGATGCATCCCACACAAGCACACACAGATACACAAGCACACATACACACACATACACACGGGAAAGAGAGATAAGAGCGTTGGTGGAGTAATGCCGCGTTCCATTTGTCCTCGGAAGTGGGGGTTTCCCAGTTCCCAGTCGGAATTTTCAACTGGAACGCCCCTCGAAGTGGGAGTTCCTACTGGAAAAGTGGGAGAGTCTTCACCACCCCCGAGTTCACATTCCGAGATGGCTGCCCCGGTTGTAAACAGTAGAAGAGAGCTCTGTAAAAATTCGTAGCCCTTCATTCTAGTTTTGGTCACACTAAATCAGTCGTATACAAGTTTTGTTCGGCATATATATGCTGCTATAGTGTAATTTACATTTTTCATGTGGTATATGCGAACTACAAACTTGTTTACCTACTTTGTAACTGGAACGCTGATAACTCGGCTTTGACGTCATTCCCAGTTCCGAGTTCCGACTTCCGAGGTAAATGGAACGCAGCATAAAGCCTGAATTATGGTTCCGTGTTAAATCGACGCAGAACCTACGCCGTACCCTTCGGCGTAGGCTCTGCGTTGGTGTGACGCGGAACCATAAATCAACCTTAATGCACAGTGGGACAAAATGTAATCAAAAACATCTCAGTTTTAGATGTTAATACTCACGTCAGCGGCAAATTACCAGTCTAATTAATTTTACACAATGTAAACAACAAATATCTAACTTATAGACTGAACATAATTTTCCTTATTCGGAATTAAATCACTCGGAAGAGAAAAGGGCTCATCAAACACCTTTAGAAGACGTAAATGATCTGACTTCATGGTATAGTATAAATTCATTCAAACTAGCCTATTACATTTTTTTTTTACGAAGCCCATGAGTGCAGAAAATACTGAAACTGGTATGAACCATAAATAGTGCATGGACTAAGCTACAACAAAATTGCATATAATAAAAACAATGAATAAAAATAGCATTTTATAAGGTGTGGTGCAGAATGTTTTGCCTTTTAAAAAATTGCATGTGTTGCTCAAGTAGTTAAATCATTTATGACTACATTGGGAAAAATGCAGCAAAATATCTAATATCTTATTTTCATTCACAAGTAATAGCTATTTATTATAATTAATTAGACATTTGATGCTTGAGTATTTTTTGTCCGTTGTTTGATGTTTGGCTTTTTTTTAATTACAAATTATAAACAGTTATTAAAATAGTTTATTTTCGGTTTAACAATTAAATATTTAAGTTCTGCTCACGTGTAGGCCCACAACAAAGTATTAAACAATATTTAATCGACGTCTTATACATTTATTTAAGTCCAAATATATATATTCTGCCATAACTCAATAAAAAAGATCGGAAATACGCTTGTCAAGTTAAACTATTGCAATCTAAAGTTAAACTCCACCCGTGTATTGTGAGGCATGAATGAATGAATCACACTGAATGAGCAGCATTTACAACAGTTCGCCACTTGATGGCGCACGTGAGCAACAGCTGGGTTTTATTTTTTCCTCTTTTTTTTAAACGCTTTACGACAGCGTGGCGCATTTACGGCTTCTCTCGTTAGTTACGGACACCCAGGTAAACAAGCAAGCTCGTGAAAGCTTTCCGCGCATAAAAGACAAAAACTTCACCGTCAGGTAGGTACAGTGAAGCTGCACGTGTGAATTTGAGCAAATACGCTTGTATACATCTCAAATTTACAACGTAAAAGGGCCCAATTAGGTCTGTGAGGTAGTTCCTGCTTGTGTGACAGCGAGCTCTCCAGCAGTCACGTACCTCACGATTTTAGGCTGATTTATGGTTCCGCGTTACACCAACGCAGAGCCTACGCCGTAGGCTACGGCGTAAGGTACGCGTCGATTTAACGCGGAACCATAATTCAGGCTTTTGATGTCAGTGTTCAAATAGTTAAGAAACCTGTCGTCTTTAAAGTATAAAAATAAAAAAGTCCTGTTTGAGGTGACCAGGCGTTGGTAATATTGGGTGACATTATCCAGCATATCGGGAAGGAGAAAGTGCAGCAGTGACTTCTGTAAATCCAGCAAGTCTTTTACTCAGAGATTAAGTCAAACATAATCTTTGTTTTGTGTAGAAGGCTTGGCCTCCTGTTAAACCTGTTTCTACATTTACTTACATGCGGGTTGTATGTTTATTCTGTCTCCCTAGTTACTTTAAAAGATATATGTATGTGTGTGTGTGTGTGTGTGTGTATATATATATATATATATATATATATATATATATATATATATATATATATATATATATACACACACACACACCAAACGTTTGGACACACTTTCTCATTCAAACAAATGGGAAAGTGTGTCCAAACTTTTGGTCTGTCTGTCTGTCTATCTATCTATCTATCTATACACGCACACATATATATATATATATATATATATATATATATATATATATATATATATATATATATATATATATATATATCTATCTTTAAGTGTCTGTGTGTATTCTTGGACTTATCGGCGCTCACAAAGGCAGACTGTCTACACTGACTGCACACATGCCTTTCATATCGTTTTACAGCAGTTTCTGGGACTCAGCTGCCATTTCAGAGCCCGAGTTTAAATGGATAAATAAATCAGCAGTCATTACAGACAAAAACCACACGCATGAACAAGTTCAAAACCACAAGATAGTCAGCAAACATGTTTTTTAACTGAAGCTTTAATTGTTTTATTGATGCATAAAGATTCCCTCCCCCCACACATTCCTTTATAAGAGGAAGGTTAGTTTTGTAGTTGTGTTGATTACAGAAACCTTTTGTGAACTAAAAACAAGCAGCAACACTTCTTTACCTGTAAGAGCTTGTGTGCAATTAAAAATTGAGAATTTGCACTGGTGCTTTTTACTTTATTTTAGTGCATTTAAGGCACAAACCCCCTACCATGTCTTTTCAGGGTCTCAGCTGGTTTTCCCCTTCACAATGCTTCTTCCACATCGAGCCATCTTTTCACTTGGTCTTCGCATGTGCTCCACACATGTGACGGCAGGATCGGTGGCTGACTCTACAAAACTCAGCTCAGGTAAGGCCGGAGCTCTGTTTTTTCATTAGAAAGTCATTGAGAGCAGTTAAGAGAGACTCTAATGGTCATTATACATAGAGAAACTGACTAGTAAAATGTTGGAATATTGCATTTTTTATAACTATTTTACAGAAATGTGCAGCAGTGTATGGCAGAGAATTCAATAAAAACTAATAGGTAATTAAAAAAAACAACTCAGTTTTTGATTGGCTGAATCAAAGCCTACAAAGTAGATGATGACAACATGGCTCAGATAATGTGATTCCAAGTTAATTATTGAGTGAGTACTTTTACATCTGCTTAATTATATTATGGTATCACTAGGAAGTGGAATCACAACATATTAAATTGTAGCATTGCTGCAGCACTTGTGGACATGTCGTACCACCAGATTAGATGGATAGAAGAAATATTGATGTGGGGCCTCTTAGATAATATAAAAAAAGATAGGAATGTAACTTGCTCTGATGCGGATCTCCCGCTTAATTTTCCTAGACATGTCTGAATTCCGCAAGGTCTTCGCCAAAGCCAAGCACATCGCGATCATCACGGGGGCGGGTTTGAGCGCAGAGAGTGGGGTGCCAACGTTCAGGGGAGAAAATGAGAAGTGGAGAAAATGGCAGTCTCAGGTAATTTCAAGAAGAATAAATTCTCCACACGAGAGTACAGTGTTTCTTTTTTGTCTTTTTCTTCCACTGAAGACCTTAATTTAAGATGTTTTCAATTCAGTACTCATGATTTCCCTGGGCTTTACACCTCTGTTGATATATCCGTAGGACCTTGCGACTCCAGAAGCATTCTCCCGCAACCCATCTCGGGTCTGGGAGTTTTACCATTACAGAAGAGAGCTTGTGCTGAACAAGAAGCCCAGCGCCGTGCATGTGGCCATAGCGGAGTGTGAAGCCCGGCTTAAGAAGCAGGGACGTCACGTGGTTGTTATCACACAGTGCATAGACGACTTGCACCGACAGGCGGGGTCCAAACATGTGCTCAAGATTCATGGTGAGAAATACAGCTAGAATTATTCACTTAAATCATTTAAAATGGCAAAAATTGATGTTTGCCACAGTCGTTTGTTTATTGTGTTTTGGCAAAGCTCTATGTTGCAGTGAGTCCTAATGTTAAAAAATAAAGCCAGACAAGCTGATCCTCATTTAGTGATTTAATGAAAACAGCAGCATAGTGCCAAATGTAAAGAAGGCATATGCTTATTTATAATTTGATGTCAGGACGCCTTTTGGAAAAATTGGAAGAGAAAATAAGGGAATCTTGCAACTTATTAAGCAAAACATGGTATAAATTAGAGCATCACAGAGAGTGCTTCATAATTAGAGATGCAGAGTTGATCGCCATGTTGATCATGGGAAAGCAATTCTACAATTTAAAAATCCTTCTCAATATCATATTGGGTTATCTAGAGTGCATAATGTAATTTAAAGACTCAGGTTATCCAGAGAAATCCTTGACCTTGAGAAGCAAAGCAGAGAGCCAGTACTGAATCTTCACTGAAGGCAGCGGTGTGTTTAAAACAGACACGATTCAGCAGAGGTGCTGCTCAGGTTCAGCAACTCTGAAAACCTTTGTATTTTGACAAAATTTAAACTGCGTCCACAACGTAACGTAAAAAAAAATAAAGGAAGAAAAATAATGAAAATCCAAAGGATCCAGAATCACTGATGCCTCCCTCAGGTCTGTACTGATTGAAGAGGAAAATTGTCCCTTATTTTTGGAAGTCAAATACAAAATTCTAACCTTCCGTTTTTTTAAAATAATCAATGTCATGTCCGCCTCTCAAAGTCCTTATCAACGATTGATTTGCTTTGATTTGTGACAGTACTCGGGTTCACTAGTCCACAGGGCTAGGGTTAATTTGCACATGTGTAAAAACACAGCTGAACAATACACTGTAGACGTGTTTGGAGAAACAAATGACCCTCCAGGTTTCCTCTTGCAGTGGAGGCTGCGCTTATTTCAGAAAGGGAATATCAAAGTATATCCTGCATGGCTCTCAACTAACAGAGTTCTGTTGAGTCTTACATAAAAAATATGGAGCACCTTGAAACAAAATATAACAAAACAGGCCCTAGACTCTGAAGCAACATGCCACAACAATCAGACTTTTCAAAAATGTACCAATTGCGCTACTCTGTTCCCAAACAGAGATAGTATTTTTTGAAATGGGTTGTTTGCATTAGATTAAAAAAAGAAAAGAAAACGATTGCATGACTCGGTTTTAGTATTTTACTTGCTACTTTCTGCACAACTTTTTTTCTTACAACAGCACGCCAACTTTTTTGGGAAGCAGGGTTGCAGTTTAGTGTCAGTAGGCCAAAGGCCAAAAACATGTCCTGCTCAACTCCTCATTCAGTCCTGAGGAAACCTTTCTGTCTGGCTCTTCAGTTTCTATGCCTCAAGTGGCAGAGTGCTGCTAAAGCGTTTAACTTCTCAACTAAAATATGAATCTAATTGAAAATGGTACGAGTCAAAACAAGAGTCGGCATTGTCAGCAACTTCTGGTGAAGCGTGATCCCAACAGGCCCAGATGCAAAAGCAGCTGTGTTTTCTGTGTGGAACTGCAGGCAGTCTGATGGAGACGCGCTGTGTGAGCTGTGGGCAAGTGACCGTGAACAAGCGAAGCCCCATATGTGGCGCCTTAAACGGCACAGGGTAGGCAGCACCACTTGAATATACACAAATGAAAAGAAAAAAACATCAAAATTTGTATTCTGATCCCTACAGTTGGACCTCTACAAGTATTTAACCCACGGTGTATGTGTTCTGTACAGAGCACCTGGCCCAGATGTTCCTGATGCCCAGATTCCTGTGGACAGACTACCAAGGTGGGATTACTTTCATTTCATTTTAATACAACTGACAGAGTGATTTCTTTTCTGCATCCTCCCTGTAATGAGTTGGACACTGAAACCTGTATTTTGCCCAAATCCAGTGTTCTGTCCTCTTTGCTGACTTCTATTAATCAGGTGACTTTAAAAAATAAAATAAAAAGAAACAGATTTGATGGAGACCAGTTTGGTGAGATGAAGAGATGTATTCAGAGAAATGTAGAGGGTGCTCAGGGTTGGGTAACATTTTATAAGGCAGTTGCAATGACATACATACACAAACAATGTAGTTTTGGAAACCCCCTTGCTGTGCACGTGCAGAGACTCAAAAATAGTTATGCACTTATGTCCCTCTTTACATCTGTTTGAGCTCGAACGTTTCTGCGCAGACAAATTAGAAAAACAATCCAAAGAAAAGATCTGCAAGCACAGTCTTGTCGTTAAGGCTTTATTTATCTTCTTTCTACGCTTTCTCTTACATGAATTTCATGAAGTCAGCATATATATATATATATATATATATATATATATATATATATATATATATATAATGCAGGCAATTTGAAAGGGTCTGAAACCATTCCATATACGCTGTTAATACATGTATACAGATGCTGTATGTTACAAGTGTTTCAGCAGTTAATCCAACGACTGCTTGTTGCTGCTTCATCAAGGTGTGATGAAAGGGACTGTCATGGTCTGTTGAGGCCCAATGTGGTGTTTTTTGGGGAGACGCTGGACTCTCATGTCCTGACCAAGGTGGAAAAAGAAATGGAAATCTGTGATCTTTGTCTGGTGGTGAGTAACCTGGAACACGTTGCTGCTATGTCATACTTTGATGCAATGGAGTATTTGTTCAGAATTGATCAAGGACTTGTTTTGAAATGCGCTTCATGAAAATAAGAAAATAAAAACCACTTAAGTTGCTCCCTGTTGTTTTCATGCAGGTGGGCACATCATCTATTGTCTACCCAGCAGCCATGTTTGGCCCCCGCATCGCATCCAGAGGTGTTCCAGTGGCAGAGTTTAACACAAGTATAACACCAAAAACAGAGTATTTCATGTAAGTTATTAAATTGAATGCATATTAAGTATTGCATCACTATGTAACCTCCCTGCCCTTTGAATGGTGCTGTTAGCGTTAGAAGAGGAGGACAATATAAAAAACTATTCATATTTTGCACCACTTATTGGTCACTAATGTCACACCATGACCCCAAATCATTTTCAACTTAGTCGGAGACCTTCTAACCTAAAGCTCTCCCCCTCACTGCCCTTTTCCCGTATATGTGTATTACAGGTACCATTTCCAGGGTCAATGTGGAACCACGCTGCCTCCAGCGCTGGCACCTCACGAGTCGGAGGTCTTTTAAGAGCCACCAGTCTGACCTTTTACACCTCGGCGGGTGACTTATTCTACATTTGACTGCAATCCAAAGCTGTGGGGTTTCATCACAATGTCCAAATTGTTGTCTAAAAACCTGTTGATGCTTGGTAGAAGAGGAATTGTAAATAATTTAGCTTATTTTGACAGTTTTCAGATGGGTCTCCTCATACTTGAATACCTATTTAGCTCACTAACTTGAATGAGATTATAGTAGGATGTTTGCTGGTAAGCATTAAGCAGGAACTATGCAGCTTGATTACGGAAAAGGGAATGCGGTACACTATGCTTGTAGCGGTTTACATGGGAAAATACTTGCTTCCTTTACATTAGATGGTAGGAGATAGTTTTAGGAATGCTGTGCTCTAAAATGATGTTATAAAACAGAACAACATGTTACTTCTTCTGCCAACGGTTGACTATTCCTCTTTTGTCTTTCCACCCAACGACCAGATGCAGAGACATCATCTTGTGCCTTTTCCAAACAGTTTACACAATCATGACCAAATGCTTGCTTTTACACCTCAAGTGCATCTCGACCAATGTTTCATAGATTTGGTCAAGTTTTGAGACCTAGCTGTTGACGCGGAGGGTAAATCCGCATCAGTCACTTGCTGTTTCCCTGGGTTTACTGACATTAGTCTGGTTACATATCTGCTACTATTCATTATACTTTTCTTTTTCTTTTTACCGTTTACCGTTCGGTGTGTGTGTTTTCTGAAAAATGTTTTGTGATAATCTAAGGTCAAAAACGCTGTTTAAAACTTAAAGCAATCATTTAAAAACTTAATTTTTTACATCTTCATTGTCTAGAGATGATATGCACAATTTCCTGTGACGTATTCTATTAATACTGCCAATGCATTTATACGCAACATTATTATTAAAACACTAAATTGACTGAAACTGGCTTTGTGTTTTTATTTTATTTTATTTATTTTTTTATTAACAATTGCAAACATAACAATGATACAAAAAACTTCACATTATGCAAATTCACGTCGAATTATATATAAAGAGTACAACTCAAATAAAAAACAAAACAAAAAGCACAACACATTACAACCAGCCAGGGGGGATGAAATTATAACAGAAAGCCAAAACATTTACATACATTTATGGTTTTGATTGCCTTTGAATTATTAGAAAACTTAATAGAGTCCAGATACTGTTTTAATTCACAATGAAAAGTAAAAAAAGAGGGTTTTTTGCGTAAGAATTTAGATTTGTGGATGTGGAATTTTGCGAGGATAATTAACAAATTAATAATAAACGTTTCCTTTGGCTTTGTTCTAATTGTTACATGGTTAAAAACACCAAACAACACATCCTTCCAAAATAAAATAAAATCAATATCAATTCTTTCAGACACAAAATTACACATATCACTCCAAAAGGTTTGAACAATGGGGCACAGAATAAGTGAGTCATTAGCCCCTTTCACACAGCCAGTTCGAGGCGGGAACGTTGCGCCTTTAAGCCGCCTCGCTGTTCTGTGTGAAAGTCACGGAGGCGGAATGGGGGGGCCAAGTGGCCCCACCAATAAGCCGGCAGCGGAGGTAGTCACAGAGCCGTCACAGAAGCCCCTTTCACACAGCCAGTTCGAGGCGGGAACGTTGCGCCTTTAAGCCGCCTCGCTGTTCTGTGTGAAAGTCACGGAGGCGGAATGGGGGGGCCAAGTGGCCCCACCAATAAGCCGGCAGCGGAGGTAGTCACAGAGCCGAAACGGGGTCTGTGTGAATGACACAGCCGGCATGCCGGCATGCCACTAGACGCTGACGCTGTCGTCACGCCTCTGATTGCGGAACGCCGGCATGCTGTGTGAATTTACAGACGGGAGCGGCGTTATGCCGGCGTTGTATGGTTCTGTGTGAACCAACAAAGGCGGCGTATTGGCAGGACTTCTTTACACCAATATTGCGGAATCTCTGTGTGAAAGGGGCTATTGACGAAACGGGGTCCGTGTGAATGACACAGCCGGCATGACGGGGCCAGCCGGGGCCAGCGCTGACGCTGTCGTCACGCCTCTGATTGCGGAACGCCGGCATGCTGTGTGAATTTACCATTACAGACGGGAGCGGCGTTATGCCGGCGTTGTATGGTTCTGTGTGAACCAACAAAGGCGGCGTATTGGCAGGACTTCTTTACACCAATATTGCGGAATCTCTGTGTGAAAGGGGCTATTGTTTCAGAATTTGCAGAGCAAAAAGTACAGTTTGAATCAATATTTATTTTTGAATCTTTTTATAATGTGATCATTTGTAGGATAGAATTCATGAATTAATTTAAATGAAATTTCTTTAACTTTGTTAGTCACCAGGTATTGGTTGGGTGAGAGCCAGACCTTCGGCTTTGTGTTTTTATACCTACTTGAAAAAGCATTCAGGTCTTTTCCTGTATGTTGCCCAAAGTGACCAGTAGATGGCAGCATGCAGCTTCTTATCCCGGCTTGACTCCCAAAGGGACACGTAACAATCTTTGTGTTCACTCTGGTTCTTTTCCTAGAGTGCACCAGTTTGATAAAACATTTAAATATCCCTGGAACTCTTATAGCTGTTGCAGTTGAGATGACCTGAATATTCATGTCGGGCTCAATTATGTTGCTGCTGAAAATGGAAACCGTTTGAAGTGGAAAGCAATCAGCAGGAGGTCTGGATACATATGATGTTAGAACACAAATATCATTTTATGTGGCTGCTGGCTTTTATCAGCTTGAATAACAAGTAGGATTTGTCTGTATAATTGTATTGAATGCTTAAAAAAAATAGCCATCTGAAAAACTTGAGATGACATGTAAAATGGGGAAATCTCAACTTGTATTTCTTTGTAGGCAATATGAACTCAAGATATTTTGTGTTTTGTTTCACTAGTTTACATTCCTGAAATTTGAGGCTTACAACCGATTGCAACAAGTTGGGACAGCAAAGCTCTTACAGGAAAAGGATTACAGTTTCTTCTGAGAAACATTAGTATTTGAGTAGAGTTTCTTTTCTCTGGTTTCCTCTGCTGTTCATCATTTTGCAAAGTCCTAAATGTATCTAATGCATGTGGTGGTCCCAGCCTCACGGGTTTGGAAACACTGACCTTGTGCATCCCAGAGGCTAAATCAGGATAAACCTCAAGTACTTGCAGTATATTCATTGACTAACTTTGTCCAAGGGATTCAATGAAAACAGGAGGGATGGGAGATAAGAATCACTCAAATTAACCATTTGCTGGATGCTGTTATGTAAATATGATGGCAGTTATAAAAGAGCTGCCTCTGAAGAGCCTCTTAAAATAAATGTGCATGAAAAGGAGAACAGTGCACACATTCAGGTACCATCTTTGGTGTCTCGAGGGAATCTCTTTTGGGTTGGATCATTCTAATATCTCTGTCAGCTCTCATTATACATTTTTCAGTTCACCCAGGACCGCAGTCCCACGAACACACTGGCAAACGGCAATTAAACTACTGACACAATGCTTCATTGTTGTTTTGGTTTAAAAGCTTCGGTCAAATGTTAGAATCCAAAGTCATGCATTTGTACACCGTAACCAATCACCATCTGTTTTTGTATGTCAATGGTTTTGCCACGTTTAGATTTGGTCCCGTGAATTTCTATTACTGGGGCCTCCCTACAAGGTGAGGTACAGCCAAGTTCCATTTGTCCTCAGGAAAGAGTACACGGAGAGGCACTTAGGATAAATCTTAGTTATCTGATGCGGTCATTTTTGGAGCTGATGTGAGCAGGGCTGCCAAAGACCAGACAACTTCACCTCCAAATCCTGCAGCTCGGGGGATAAAATCATGAAAGTGGAAAAGTTCTTGTCAGACCTCAAGCCCTCAAATTTATAGACTTTTTGTCACTTGTGGGACATTTTTATGAATATACAGAGTGATCCCTAAAAGTTTGTGAACCCTTTCAAATAGTCTATACAAATAATAATAAAAAACCCATCAAACATAAGATTTCCACTCAAATCTTATAAGAAGATAAAGAGCAGAATTAAGTAAAAAATAAAAATGAAATGACAGATGACAATGGCCCGGTTTCCCAAATCAGTTAAGTAGTTCTTAACAGCGAAAGACTTCTTTCACAGGCTCCTTAAGATGGTTTGAAAGAAGTCTTTCGCTGTTAAGAACTACTTAACTGATCTGGGAAACCGGGCCAATGACAATTAACCAATACTTGATGTCAGTTACTGGAAAAAGAATGTAAACATATATGACTAAGAGGTTAATTTGAGGTTCAAGTGGAGTCTGGTGTTTTCAGTGAAGGAGATGAAAATACTGCATCTATACCACCTATCTACACCACCCAATTACCCACGGTGCTCCTCAGTTGCCCACAGCTGAGTCACAGATTTCTCTGCTCTAACGACCGATGAGGCTTCAAGCCTCCAACGGAGGAGGAGAGAAGGACAGTCAGTCAGATGACTTCCCGAAGAGAGATTTGTCAGATCTCACTGTGATGCCCCTGCACTCTTTTCAAATACACCTGTGTGGTGGTGGTGGGGTTGGTGGAGGAGGACTTTTACATTCTAAAAAGATAAATTATGATGGCAAAAGAATCTGTGCATGAATGCAAATATTTGTGTGTTTGAGGTGGGTGCAAATTCAAAAACTTAATGATAATGCAGCCTTGGTACTTGCTTTGAGGCCACCTTAATCTGGAAATATCTCATTTCAGTAAGACACAGATTTGCATGACATCATAGACTGATCGTCATGGATAGATCAGAGTAAAACTGTCAGACAGTCAAGTGGATCAGACGTTTCACTCCATCCCTCTCATCTACAGGATGTCCCTCATCCTCATTAGAGGTCTGTTCTACGGCTTTATGCTGCCACTTCTGTAGCTTAACTCCCTGGACATGGGCACAAAAGGATCATTTATAGCAAATTGAAGAGGCAGATAATGCAAAATATGTCGGCCGGTGGCAGAAAGCTTGGTCTCAGTTGCAGATAATGTGTGCTCCAACAACATAATGACCCGAAACAAAAATCTAAAAACACCCAAGAATGACTAAGAACAAAACACTGAACTATTCTGAAGTTGCCTTCTAGTCCTGATCTAAATCCTAATGAAGATTTGTGGAAGGAGCTGAAACATGCAGTCTGGAGAAGAAACCGTTCAACCCTGAAACAACGGGAGCAGTTTGAGCATGAGGAGTGGACGGAGGTATCCTTCTACAGGTGCATTAATCTCACTGAGAGTTACAGAAATCACTTGAATGTAATGACTTACCGTACTCAAAAGATTTTGGGACAAAATATATATATATTTTTTTGGACTTACATTTTACCGAGACATCGGCCTGAAACAAACCCTGCTCACAAAACCCACAAGAGGCTCTGTGGAAGTCCCAGGCCTGCAGAGTAGCTGTGCCGGGATGTTCCTCATCCAACCAGGTTGAGCTTAGAAGAACAGGAGAATGTGCCAAACTTGCAGGATCATTCCTCAGAAGAAAAGAGGTCACCACTGCTGCACCACACAAGCTGTTTTTATTACATCTGTGAACTCATTAAAAGATCATTTAAATAGTAAAGCCTAAAAATGATTTGTGTGCATATTAAAGAGTACCGAAGTATCACAAGACCCTTTTAAACGCAACATTTTGAAGGTTTTGGGATGTTTTCCCATTCTTGTCTAAGATTTGAGCTGTTTAACAGTCCTGGATCATTTTTGTCATGATGCACCAGTGTTTTCAGTGGCAGACATATCCAAGGGCTATTCTAGTAAGCAAGATGAGGGATTTTTCTGGGATATGTCAATTATCTGGCTAAATTATCCTTGAGAAACCAGGGGTGCAGAAGTTGCCATGGAAATGTATTCTGTATGGCTAGCCTGAGCCAGACCAGGCTTACAGCCAGGCTTGGTTAATTCTGCTTCTCTATCTGTGCAGTTAGCTGTCTCCCTAATCAGCTATAAATGTTGACCATTATTCATGATCTTCTGTGTTTATGTGACCTCATTTTCATCAGGCAGCTTTAAAATATTATAGTTGTTTATAGTGATAATCATCATTATATAGAGTACATATAGGTTATAGACTATGCTGTAAGATCTATTATCAACAACCTACTTATATTTCTCCTCAATATTATTACAGTTGTTAAGATGATTAGAAATGGCTGAGGTTGGAAAGGTGACTTCAATAAAGTCAGCGATGAGGGCAATAGGCTAAGCCATATAAAGTCCCGCAGGGACACATGAAGGAGACGGAAAATCCTTCCACAGCATCAGTGTTCAGGCAGAAAGGTTATACAGATGCTGTCACCAACATAATTTAACACTGCACAAAGTTATCTTAAAACATAATACATGTTAAAGTGTATCATTAGAAACCATGAAAAGTGTATATTTAGAATACTTTTGTTATCTTTTGTAGTCAAAGGCACTCAACTTTGGTTGATTGTTATTACAGAGAGTAAGAAGTTATTCTACAAATGACTCTTTCAATCAAGTAAAAGCCTTGGATTTTTTTGCGCTGTCAGGTGTTTAACCGCCTTATTTGTGAGCTGTTTCCCGCTTGGTAAAAAATAGGTGCGTGCTTCCTCTCTGTTTCTGTTGGACAGTCCGTCTCGTCTTTAGTCTGGAGGTTGTTATTTCTCACTTTCTGTCTTGTCAAACCCAACTGCTTCAGACAGACACAGATTCTGACACAGGTCCTATTCCCGTTAAAAATGTAAAACTTTTTTTTCTTAGATATGAGTAGAATTTTGGATCTCAGCAGGTAGAGGCCTTTAGGGTCCAAGCAGATTTGTCATAATAGCAACCAACGGGTCAGTCAGTTCAACTACGGTCTCCCCTGGAAAGAAGTTTTTGCCAAATTTTGAATTTCTGACTAATCAACTGATTGGGCTTCATAAAATCATTGACCAGCAAAAATAAATAAATAAATAAATAAATAAATAAATAAATAAATAAATATATATACATATATATATATATATATATATATATATATATATATATATATATATATATATATATATATATATATATATATATATATATATATATATATATATATATAGGAACTAAAATGAATTTTTCCATCCTCTTAATCCCCAGGATAAAATCCAAATTTGCAATTTAAAGCGCCCCCTCTGGTCAGTTGGTAATACATTTTCGACAGTCTTTCCAATTGCCATTATATGAGTCTATAGTAGGGGTGTCCAATTCTGGTCCCCGAGGGCCATTATCCTGCATGTTTTAGATGTCTCTTAACATCAAAACATCTGATTCAAATGAATGGGTTTGACAACAAGTCTGATAATGACACGGTCATAAAAGCAGGGAAACATCTAAAACAGCAGCCCTCGACGACCAGCATTGGACGTCCCAGATCTATAGTGTTTGCCAAACCTTCTATTAAGAGTTTGAATACCAATAATTCAGAGTCAGATTATTTGTTGTGTAAAGATGGAAGAAATTCAAGACTTTTGTGATTTGAATGGACGGAATATTAATATTAAGAATCAATGATCGGGAGACCCCTTAACAAGAATGGTATTTACGACAGGAATACAAGGAGAAGCTTCATAAGGAATCTTCATAAGGAATACTGTTTCATGTCTGCAGTTTGTTAAAGATCATGTTAACAAGCCAGAAGGACGTCATGTTGATGGAAGAATGAGCTCTGAATGACGGCAGCAAAATTGAAAGGAAACTGTCAGGACATTTGCCTTGGACTGGATCTCAACAGAAAGTGGGTCATGCAGTTGGACAACCACCCTAAGCACATACATCACTCTGCCAGAGAATGGTTAAAGAAGAGTAAAGATGATGTTTTGGTAAACTCAGTTCAAAGTCCAAACCTTAATCTAACAGCAATGTTGGACGGAGCAGGAATGAGCAGTTAAGTAAACACCCCGACATCCCAGCACTGACGCTGTTCAGTGAAGAGAGAAAAGCAAAGATGACCCCAAGTTGAGGCGTAGGACTGATCAACAGATACTATGAGTGTTGTGTTGTTGTTCAGCAGATCCTCAAAGCAAAGACTGACGTGTTTGTAGTTCACTCCTACAGACTCTTAAGCTTATCATTTTTGTCTCATTTTTGTTTAATTTACCTTCAATGCTGATATAACATTTTTGTAATATTTTAGACTACATTTATAAGACAAATAGAAAAATAAAAATGATAGCAAGTCTTCCAAAAACAATCTTTGATCCACCAGGTGAATGCATGAGGCTAACATGAGTATAAATGGCTGCATTTGAGAAGTGAACAGTCGTTTGAAAGGCTGGTGTGTTTGATGGTCAACGAGAAGGATGCCTGTACCTCAATATGCCTGTACCTGCCTGATTCTGAAACTGTCCACTTCTAGTTTTGTACTTTACGTATAATAATGTTGTGTTTTTTTTTCTGTGCATGCCAACTGGAAAAAATCTTGCACCAAACCAGGTCAGGCTGGGAGAGGAGCTGTTGGCAGAGACATACTGTAGCTTTACAGTTGCACACAGCCTGTCTACGTCAGTTTGGGATGGCATAATTCATTCTGCCATTTCAGGTCTGTTGCATATCTTTTTCCAGAGGATATGTTTTATATCACATCAATTCTCTGAAAAAAATCACAAGCCCAAAACAATGCAGATTTCATTGCTAAGGTAATGAGGTTTTTGCATTGAGTTTGATAAAAAATGACAGCTTAATAATTTCCTCTGTAAATAGTTTTGTCCTGAAGTTTTAAAGATGTCTTGTTCCAAACTTTAATCTCATTTTTCCGTTCTCAGAGCTTATAAATAGTGTTCCTAAGCTTCACCTTGTGGTGAACCATCTGTATTTGTTCATGGGGAGTGTTTAAAGGTAGACACAACGTGCTTACCTTCGGGAAAATGCTCTTCACCTAGCAGGTTGTTGTAAAAGTTACTTATTTTTTTATCTTCTCTATGATGGAAAGGATCCTGCAACCATCCACATCTGTTATCCCACTGGGATCATCCGCTGCAATCCTGCCTTTCAGTCTTGCTGTTCTGTTTCCTATCTCTGTCTCATTATATGACGGATGTGTCGAGGCGTTGGATTCCAGACAGTCTGTAACTGCAGCCATGTCTCAGTGAATTTGCATGGGCTGAGTCCAATATTTGTAAAGTGTAGTGGTGAATTTTATGATAAAGTGTATAAAAATCAGGCTTCCAAGTAATTTGAAAACAGGCTTGAAGATACTGGGGAAGATCTCGGAAGAACCACACTAACAACACAGATATGACTTTTTAAAATTAAATTAAACAGCTTTTTTTCCCAATTTCCTCTTCAAACAGGTTCCTAAATTAAGTTGTGCAACCTATTCTGACATGGTGGCCATTTCCTGTCAACAATGCAGCTAAGATATCAGAATGGTGAGGACACTAGAGGGGATGGGAGAAAGCCAATGCAGCCATAATAAACTGTAGCTGCGGTGTTTCCAATGATCCAGCTGTCTCCAGTAAAAGTTTATATGGGTACCAGGTGAAAAATAAAGCAGCTGTTGACAGTGATCTTTGACTCTCTGTTTCTATTTCTAAATATAAATTCAATGGAGCCAGTGTCTAACTCCCATGGTTCTGCATTGGCTTGTCATAAAAGGAAATCTCAGTATGTGAACCCAATAATTATGTGGAGCTACTTTCCCTTAAAGCCACCCTATGTAGCACTACCACTTCTGACAACATGGGGACATGTAGATCTGATGTGTTGACAAAAGACTGACTGGCAATATTGTGCTAATGTGTGGGGATGGGTGTGCACATTTTATAATCCCACTTTGTCCCACTAGAGGTGCACTCTCTTGTGTTTTACACCATGGATTTCCAGCATATGGTCAGAAGTGAGATGACTACATACAGTGGCTTTAAAAAAAAACGCAGTATAAGATTATTCTTGGTTTTACAGAAAAAATAAATCTGATTATCTAGCTTGGGTTCTTTCCCTCCAAGATCTGCAGTGCTGCGTTTTACATTTTGCTATTGCTAGATTAATCAGATTAAAATTAAAAAGGCATCATGAATTATGCAAATTTTTGGCATCAAGAGAAGATGCATTTGCATAGAAATTCAAAACCGTTTACGAGCTAGTTGTCACAAATCAGTGTCAGGGGTGCTGTCTGCTTACGTTGTCACTCTGCTGTTTCATCGACATTTCTGACCCTTCCAAGACATCCTGAACAGAAAACTAATACAAATCTAAATAATAACAAACAACTGTAATAGTATTTTAGGTATTACTTTGTATAAATAGATAAAAGAATAACAATGCAAAAAAATCAACAATGAAAAAATATATATGTGCAAAATGTCTTACATCTTAATAAGAAAATAAATAAATATACGATATAGGACATTCATGTTGGTGGTTTGGTTTAAATGGGAACAACGGCGGAGGCTTATAAAGGCCCAGGTATTTTCTATTTTTAGCAGCTGTCAGTTCACAACTCCAGAGTGGAGACCGGTGTTTGTCTCGCCTACGTGCAAACTCACGCACATTCACACACTCACACACACACACACACCGTCAGCAGCGAAGCATACTAATCTCCCCACGGCCTCCAGTTTATAACCTTTCCCTGAACTCTGCATGTTCACAGGAGCTGACTACACTAAGAAAGATTAACAGACGATCCCATTGTTTCCATAGGTAACGTATGGTCAATTATCAGCCTCCTCAATTCCTTCTTTGAAAAATATTCCATTCCATATGCTTTGATTGTGGTTTCCCGGGGATGAAAGCTTTATTTTCCTGAAGTGGGAAAAACGGTGAATGTGATATGAGGACAGTTTTCATACACGTACTAAAATTTCTTATTGCTTCCAACATTATATCAGTGGATTCTGCTGATGCCGGTGCTTCTAGGTGGCCCGACAGGGAGGGAGTTGTTGTTTGAGAAAGGCTGAGATAGGGCCGCAGGTGCAGGCTAATCTGCTCTATCCCTGCACTAATTAACATCAAGACTAACAGCGGCTTTCTCCTGGTTATTGATCACTGGCTCCGCCTTTCACTGTGAGTTAGGCTCCTATGAGAACGGCGGCACATGGTACAGAGAAGAGGAGGCTCTGGCCACCCTGCCTGCTGAATGTTGTTTGTTTATGAAATTCATTAGCCAGTTCCTATTCAACATGAAGCCTTTCCAAGTGTTTTTGAGTTTAATCTGTCAGGCCTCCAATCAGCAGGCTCTGTTTTCTCCTTGCCTCTGAGATGTCACGTTCTCAATCATTATAGTATAGATGTCTGTAGATCAGCGCCAACCTTCCCCATCAGTCGTTATCTCACATGATCTCCATCTCAGGCCACAATTCTTTCATCTCTCGCTTTCTGGTAGTGGTGTCTAAAGTGATATTTCGTACATTCTTTGGATTTGTTTCTCTATTGAATAGGATTAGATGGAAGGTTTTTTGGGTAATTCGGTTTTTTACTTGTAAAGTAGAAAATCTACAAAGGAATGGAGGGAAAATTGAAAAAAAAGCATCAAGTTATTATAAATAGACTTCATCGCGACTGAAATACAGTCACAGGACGTTAAGAGAGTTGTACACAACCTCATGTCCCTAAATATCAATGCACTGAAGCAAGGTTGTGAAGAAGAGTGAGCCAGATTTCCTCCACAAATGACGTGACAGATTTTCAACTGATGAAATTTTCTGCATTAAAAGAGAAATGTCATCTAGAACCAAGAAAAAGAAGTCCAACTTTGATTCAAGGCTTTGAGGATCATCGTGACCTGGATGACTGCATCCACACCAGCGATGTGTGAGACTGATAAGTTACATGGACAATAAATGAATAAATAAAAATAGTTGTTTTTAAGGTGGTTCTTCAAATATTCATTTATTAGCTTTACTTGTGTTTTCACATACATGCACATGTTACTGGCAGAGCAAATATCAGTCAAGATTTGATGTCTTGATACAGAAGGGAAAGATGATTCACCTCCTTTTCCACATGATGGTAGGTGCTGTGATTATAAACAATGACCTTGTCACAGTTGCCTTTGCTTGCTATCACTGGAAAACGTCCTGAATGGTTATCAGAGGTTTTAAAAAGTTACTAAGACTTATAGTTTACTTTTAGAGTTTTGCAATCAGTGTAACTGGAATAATTAAACAATCATTTAACTGAGTTGATAGCTTAAATCTTAGAATGTTGCGGGATTTCTGAGCATCTGAGGATAGCAAATAGCATGAGAAATACAATGATCCAATGGGCCTTTAAGTCTCCTTCAGACCAAATATACCACTGGTTGGAAAAATATTATTCAAACTGTAACAGTGGTGTAGTTGTGCATGTTGTTCATGTAATATATATGTGTCCAATCAGTCAACAGAAGTGACTGCAGAAATTCTGTTTGCTCATCTGTCTATTCAGGAAATTAATAAATCCATTACACTCTTATGAAAAAAAGAGCTTCTTGTATGTTTTTTTTTCTAATTTGGAACAAATTTATTTGAACCTCATTTTTGTTGTCTGCCAAACTCACTGTGAATTCACAAAGTAAATGTCCATGTCAGGCATATGCCAGTCACAAAGAACCTGAAAGACATGTGTTATTGTTATTGTCAGCCCTCAGATTCAGGTAAGCAATCCAATAAACAGATCTGAATTCTGAGATACTATTTTTTTTTAAATACCCTCCCCTGTTAAAGTGTGTGTGTGCCTGACGGTCTGTCTCTCTCTCTTTCAGTATCACCCTGTTTCCTTCTCACCTATCTCGTGCACAGCACACTCTAAGCACTCAGATTCAGTGGAGCATGTGATGCCGCGGAAGGCAACTATTGTAGGAGGGGACAAAGCACATGGACGACATGCACACACACACACACACACACACACACACACACACACACACACACACACACACACACACACACACACACACACACACACACACACACACACACACACACACACACACACACACACACACACAGCCTCTTTCAGATTACTTGAATTATCAGAGGCTTTAAGAGGATTTCACAGTGGGGGGTGTTGCACTTGAATCTCATGCACCTGATGGCTATTGATCCATCTCAAGCTTGCCTTCAAAACTGCATGTAAAATGGGCACACGCACTTGTTTGTCATCATAAACAAGCTTATGACTTTGCCTCTTGATTTCTAAATGTTTAAGTGAGTGCCTACTCCAGTGGTAATCTCCTCGGTTAAATTCAGGTGCAGTCCAATATCTTAAAATAGCAAAGCCGCAGCCAGCCTTAGTCACAAGATTTGTTTGTTCAACAGATAGCATCTGAACACTAATTTACACCTTACCGAAGAGGTAATGGATGCACGAGAAAAGGAAAATCTTAAGTGGAAGACTTTCTTTTGAATATTTTTACAGTATGTCTGCTTATTAGCAATCCAGGTGTAAGATTTGGAAGGTGGTGTCGACTGAGTCCCTAATGTGTGAGTTCATAAGCAAAAAGGTTGCATAGACATGATCACATCAGCATTCTCACTTTCAACTGTTCTACAAAACTTCTGGATAACGATACAAAATACAAGATGATGAACTTTGGCTTCAAATATTGACTTTTACTTAGGAGTCTTAAAACATTTAAATCTATTTCACACATGACTTATGCAACTTAAGCAAAGAGAAGAAATGCAGGGAAGAAGAGACCACAGACTGGCTAATTTAATCCCTGTGAGAGGACATGGCAGTATTAACTGCAAATTTGGAATTGCAATGCTCATAGTGGGGCTTAGTATTAGGCAAATACATCCTCAGATGAAAAGGAACATTTACCTTTTTCACTGTGCCTTTATACACTTAAAAAAATGAATTAAGCCCCCTCTTGAAAAAAATCATCCCAGCAAGTGCCCTCCACTTTACCTACTGTAGCTAAGTTGCAGCCAAGTCTTGCTGATCATCAGCCTTTGATGAACTGTTAATCAGAAGGTGTGTAGACCTCTGTAAAAGCAGACATTTGTAGTAATTTGCTTATCTTGGTAATTTGAGTGTTTGTTAACACAATACCAAGGGGGAAATACACAAATAGGGGTCTTAAAGAAGCAATTGCTGTGCCACATCAGTCTGAAAAGGGTTACGAAACAATCTCTTCTCAACTGAGAGTGCTGTATTTTCAGTCTTGACAAACAGTTTTTTAGGTTCCTGCTCACGGCAGGAGTTGAAGTCAATCGTATAGTGTCCCTCCATCCTTTTTCCAATCCTCCCAAGTTGGTCTCATTTCTTTGCAATCAACATACCTGGCCGAGAACCATAAGATAACCTGAAAATCAGCTCCTTTTTTAGTCTTAGTACATTCTAATTATGGTTGACATTAGCTTAATCACAGCATGCATTGGAAGTCCCTCCTGGGGCTTTCTTGGCTGTTTCATTTGCTGGTGTTGAGCCAGTGTGTCTGTGATCATAATACCGGCCATGCTTGAAGCACATCTGCACGCTGGTGGGACTTGTGGGTTGCTTGGCTATCATTCCAGATGATTACTCGATGACAGCAAATGTGAAGCACTGTAGAGATGGAAGCAACATATGTGAATATTCTTTTAAAAATATAGTTGATTTATGTTTGTTGTTGTCAGTACTCGAGTTGTAAAAAGAAATCAGGGGGGATGGTGGATTTTATCATATGAGGACAGATAATTTGTGCTGATTACAAATAATATAATATATTACAAATAATAGCACTGACCAAAACACCTGCAGAAATAATGCAGGAATGACATAGCAGCAGTTAAATGCAGCCTTCTGTAAGCTTTAAATATTCACTGGGATTACATCAAATACATCAAAACACAACAATAAAAAACAGTTTTCTGAACTTATCAATATGACTCTGTCCTTCACAGGATAAGTAAAATGGATCACTGCAAAAACTCAAAATAAGAATATGTGTCCCATTTCTAGTTAAAATGTCTCATTTTAGTAAAAAATCTTAGTACACTTAAAACAAGACTCATCAATGGAAAAAAAACAACAATTTTCACCTGTTTCAAGTAGATTTTCACTTGAAATAAGTAGAAAAATCTGCCAGTGGAACAAGATTTTTTTGCTTGTAATGAGAAGATAAATCTTGTCCCACTGGTAGATTTTTCTACTTATTTCAAGTGAAAATTTACTCGAAACAGGTGAAAATTGTCAAATAAGTTATTTTTCTGGTGTTATTTTTCTGGTGATGACTCTAAATGTTGAAATAGCAGTAAAACCACATTCATTTATGAAATGACATAAGGGATGGAAAGGGGGGATGGCAGTTTTACTGGGGGGATGATTTTGACCATTTTTATTTCAGGGGGGATGCCATCCCCCCTCATCCCCCCTCAACTCGAGTACTGGTTGTTGTCCTCTTCTTGCCTTCCTGGGAAGTGAGATGCTTTTGTCAGCATTTTTAAAGAAAAATACATTTCTAACTTTCTTATCAGGAAGCTGAAATAAATGTTATTTTTCAAGTTCTTTATTCTGTATGTGAGCTTTGGGGGAAAAAAAAGTAATACAACTGACAGGCAGCAGTGAAGATTTGAATCACTCCAGAGAGCTCCAGCTATTTAATCATCACGCTGTTATTCCATTAATTTTGAAACGTGCTATGAGTATGTTAGAGCCATAATCAGTCGATTCACCTCATTTCAGCTGCTTAATGTCTTTCTGTATGAGGCTTTTCTCTTACGATGAAACATTAAGAAAGATTTAGAGAAGTCATAAATGGCCCACATTTATACAGCACCTCTTAACCTTATTATATTTATACAACCTCTATATTGAAACAATGTGGGGGTTCAACTTCATGTCCAAGGACACCTTGGCACTTAGAGGGACCATGGGTCAAACTGCTGATCTACCATCTGGGACATAAACCCTATAGCAACTGAGCAATGACAGAAGGAAGGACAGAAGGAAATAAGGGAAAGCGGAGATGATGAGCTCCTTCTGTCTCCTTGTCCAATGTTCTTGGACCACAGATTGGTCCAGAGTACAGATTGAGACTATGCATCTACACCTGGACCTATTAAAAGCAAAGGGAATGACTATCTTGTACAATGGTTCTGCTCTAATACTGCAACATATCTGTTTAGAAGTAAATGGATAAATCACTCTAGCTAGTTTGATGCCAAAGAAGAAGTAAGTTCAGTTGCAGGATCTCAACTGACCTATGGGAGCTGGGCTCCAACAGTGACCACAATGTTAAAATGTCAGACTTTGCAGCAAAAATAAGCACATTGACTGCTTGGTTCATGTAGAATGGAACCTGGACTGTCTGCAGCCTATCAGTTTCTGCTGCCTACATCAGGTGTTGAGACACCATCACCTCAGATCACTTCAGAGCCTTGCCAAGCTGATTAACTGAACCAATAGGCAACAACATCTGAAATGAGTGTTGCCAGAGATGAAGCGAGAAACAGTGGAGGTCTACTAAGGACCTGTGATCACTGGGGTTGTGGTGGGCTTGCCCAACCTGCAGGTGCAACAGATCTAGCACTGCGACCGGGAGGCCAAGGAACACCTGGTCCAAGCAGAGCTCCTCATTTCATCTCTGCAAGCGCTTGTTACAGATTGTTATGGTCGCAACATTTGAAGTGAGGATAATGACAGTTGGGTTGGGTTGCTTGCTGGTTAGTACTGTTGCATCACAGCAAGAAGGTTTCTTGGAGGCGACATGTTCGTTAGCATGGGGTTTTTTTCCGGGCACTGTGGTTTCTTCCATGTCTTAAGGACATCAAGGCCTGGATGTCCACAAACCTTTTACTTTTAAATTCTGATAAAACAGATGTCATTGTTTTTGGCCCTAAACACCATAGGAACAGATGAGCTGACTTTGCGATGGCCTCCATTTCAACTGTGTGAAACCTCATTGAGGTCTCATTGAAACAACATATTAATCAGGTTTATATGACAGTATTTTTTTCATCTCCATAACATTGCACAGATTAGGAGCATCCTCTCTGAGAGTGATGCTGAGAAACTAATTTACACGTTTGTATCTTCGAGGCTAGAATAAGGTAATGTATTATTAGCAGGATGCCCAAGTAATTCTCTGAACAGCCTTCAGCTGATCCAAAATGCAACAGCGCAAGTGCTGACGGAGCAGAGCAGGCTCGTCTTAAACAAGCCTCCTCTGCTGCTTTGGGCCTACGCTGCAGGGGGACACTGACAGGATCCGCTGAGCGGTGCCCCTCACCCTTTTTCTCTCTCCTCTTATTTCCTCCTCTTCTCTTTCCTCTCATCAGCTTAATCCACAGTTATTAATTAGAGGTTTCTCATAACCCTAATTGCGCTCTATTGTTCTTGTAGTTTGTTGTGCTGCTCTGCTCCCTCTTTTTTGCAGGTCAGAGCTTCCAAAGCTCCATGCTGACCTGCAATGCCCTCTGAACATTGCTATGTACAACTGTTTATATAATCGTCTCTGTAGTACACTGACTAACCATGTATCAGTAATATGTACATAGAACGCTTAGTTCTCCAGCTAACGGATAATCAATACTAATATTTAGTCTTATGTACATATGACAATATATATAAATATATATATATTTTTTTTTTTTTTACCTGCCATTGTTTATGTAATAATTGCTCGGGGGTTTATGTTTATGTTTATGTTCATGTTCTGGATCTCTGGAAAGCGTCTAGAGACAACATCTGTTGTATTAGACGCTATATAAATAAAATGTAATTGAATTGAACTGAATTGGATTGAATATATATATATATATATATATATATATATATATATATATATATATATATATATATATATATATATATATATGTGTGTGTGTGTGTGTGTGTGTGTGTGTGTGTGTGTGTGTGTGTGTGTGTGTGTGTGCCTCTCCTCTCTCTGTTCGTCACCCTCTCTTTCCTATCTCCCTCTTCCTGCTCTACCAGGCTGACCTTTGGCAGTAGGGCCCCCCTTTATGAGCCATGTCCCGTTCAAGGTTTCTTCCCTCTTAAAGGGGAGCTTTTCCTTGCCACTGTTTGGCTTGAGGTTTTTTCCTGCTAGGGGAGTTTTTACCTGACATTTTTTGTTTAATATTTGCTCGGGGGTTATGCTCTGGGTCTCTGGAAAGCACTTAGACACAGTTTGTGTTGTAACAGATGCTATATAAATAATGCTATATAAATGAAATAAAATTGAATTGAATTGAACTAGCATCACAGGTTAACATAAGCTAAACCAGCCAAGCTAAAATAGCTTACTTGGGGTGATTGAACTCAAGTGGGTGTGTTCCAGCTGACTTCCAGGCCTCCTCAGTCCTCATATTTGCAACATGGCACTGTGCAGTATGAGGGCAAAAGAGGCTTGTTGAAGATAAGATAAGGTAAGATAATTCTTTAATAGTCCCACTGAGGGGAAATTTAAAAACTCTTCAGGAAACCTATGGATGGCATCACGGAGAGTTTTGTCCAGTACTTCTTATACAATGTGGTCAGTCAAGTCTGACAACTCAAACACTTGTCAAACCAACAGTATAAGCCATATAAAAGTTATACATCTGTTGTTGATTTGCATGCTATTTTTCACTTGCTTTGAGTGAATGTGAGATGTTTTAGGAAACGGATAAAGAGCAGCATTCATTGTTGGGATTCATTTAGGAGCAGCTACATGAGGAATATTGAAATACTGATCAAAGCAGTGACAGAAAATCAATGCCAGATTAATAACACTCTGGTCGACGGGCTGCAAATGACACAGGTGTGGTTTTTCATTTACATATCACCTTGGCAAGAGGCAGTCACTGACAGGCGACATATGATAGCCTGTGTGTCAGCTAACTAAGAGGCATGAAGGTGATTTGAAGAAAGCCTTGTTAATAAAACAGAAAACCAGCGTTACACACATGTTGTGAGTCACGTCACGGAAGCTCAGAGGACAAGATAGAAAAGATAGGCACGGACATGGCAAAAGGAAATGAGAAAGAAAGGGGAGACAACACATCTGAAATTCATGATGATTCTTTCTTGTAATGCAAGCAGTTTTAATTATATAAACTTTGTATAAATGGGGAAGGTGGCTCAGTTGGTAGAGCATTCGCCCATGAACCTGAAGGTCAGTGGTTCAAACCCTAGTTCCTCCTGTGTCCACCAAAGTGTCCTTAGGCAAAACACTGAATCCCCCGGTTGCTCCCTGTTGTCAGGCCAGCACCGTTGTGTGGCAGCTCCGCCGACAACCGGTGTGTGAATATGTGCGTGTGTGGGTGAATGTCTACACTGTAAAGCGCTTTGGGGCTGTAGGAATACAGCTGGAAAGTGCCATATAAGTGTAAGCCGTTTACCATAAATAAGACTGCAAGTCTGTTTTTTTTTATTATTATTATTATTAAGAATTATTTTTGTATTTCACCTTCTCTGAATTCAGAATGCATTTTCTTGTTACTTTAATTGAAAGTTTGACATCATATGTGTGGAACGATGGACCGGGACCCAAATATTTTTCTATTAAAGTAGTTGGATGCCAGACAATTACACCACCAGGGACTATATTAATATTGTATCTAAATACATATAGATTTGAGGTGAGGGTGCACGCCAATCAAGTTTGCTTGAGCGGCCTGCACCCTCGCCTCTTGCTGTGTTTGTTGGAATAGAAATGGCCTTCCCCAGACTGTTGGCACGAAGCTGGAAGCATAGCCTTGTCCAAAAATGTCATGGTATGTTGAAGCATTAAGGTTGCCCTTCACTGGAGACAAGGAGCCTCGCCCAAGTCCTGAATAGCAGCCACTCACCATGATCCATCAAAGCCAGACAGAATTGTATTGCTCCACGAAACATGTTTCTGCAGCTCCACAGTCCAGTGTTGGTGTTTAGCACCACTCCATGTGATGCTTGGCACTGGACCTGGTGATGTGAAGCTTGTATGTGAAGCAACACGCTTTTTAGTAGTCACTGACCCCTCTCTGCGACTTACTCTGGTATTTTGCTCTGTGGCTGAGATGCTGCAGTTCCTAAACACTTCCACTTTGTCATAGCATCACATATAACAGTGGAATATACAGAAGGGATGAAATTTCACATAATCTCTTACAGCAAAGGTGGCATCTTATCACATGGGTCAAGGCTTGAATTTATGCACCTGTGGCATTGTTTAAGGAATGGCAAGCTATTTCTTGCTCTAAAAAAGCTGTACTTGGGGACTTCCGGGTCATGGCGGACGCAGAGTAGACGCTTCTCCTCCGCTCTCCCACACTTCTCTCAACTTTCCACTTTTTTAAGCCATCTCTCCTTAATTTACCACCAGCAACAGCATCGCAGCTTATAAAGAACACAACGACGCATCCGAGAATGGCAAATAAACAGGCGAGACATAATAAAAAAGACTCTACGCCCCTCAACGATGCTACCGCTAGCGAGGTTAGCATGGCCGCGCTAACAAGCCTCCTGGAAACCCATAAGGCTGACTTAGCAGCGGAGTTTAAGGTATCCTTCTCAGCTCTGGAAGCCAAAATGGACCTTGTCCAATCCACCGTGTCCAGCCACGGCCAGCGCATCACCACGCTAGAGACTAACGCGGACTCGGTGGATGATCGTCTGGCTAGCCTCGAAGCTACATGTGCTGAGCTGACTGCTGTTGGTGAGAAGCTAAAAGCCAAGACAGCTGATCTGGAGGCTCGCAGCCGCCGTAATAATCTCCGAATTATTGGACTTCCCGAGTCGATTGAGGGCCCACGGCCATCCGACTTTTTTTCTGCACTGCTCTCCCAACTTTTTGGCGAAGAAATACTACCGACGCCCCCCGTGCTGGATCGAGCACACAGATCCCTGGCCCCGAAACCTAAACCAGGGGAGAGACCACGGCCTGTCATCGTCCGGTTTCATGACTACCAGACCAAGGAGAGGGTTCTCCGCGAAGCCCGCAGAAAGAGGTCAGAGCTGCAATACTTGGGGAAACATGTTGCCATTTTTGAGGACTTCTCCCCCGACGTGATGGCGCAACGGGTTGTGTATCGTGAAGTTATGGCTCTCCTCTACAAGCGTGGGTTGAAACCCAGCCTCCGTTACCCGGCGAAGCTGTACATCACTGCAAGCAACGGGGAAAAAGTTCTACTCTCGTCGGTTGAAAAGGCTAAAGAATACCTTTCCAGTGGAAATGCTTAAAGGAACCCTCGGTCGCACGCAACGGCCAGCTTGTTCTACCTAAGACTGATGTCGTTAATAACAGTTAATATTCGTGGAAGCACAGACAGTCATTGCAAGGTTGGTTGACCCTCTTTGAGCCCGAGAGGCCTACTTTTATTCATTTTATTTTTTATTTATTTATTTATTTTTTTAATTAATTATTAATTTTTTTTTTTTTTTTTATTATTTTTTTTTTTTTTTTTTTTTTTTATTTTATTATTTTTTTTTTTTTCCTTCTTTCTTTGCATCAGCGCTACTTTTAGCCCTACTAATTTTATATGTTAAAGAGGCCCTTTTTTATCTATTTATTTATTTTTTTGCATCAGCGCTACTTCTAGCCCTACTGATTTTATATGTTAAAGTTAAAGAGCCCCCCTTTTTTTTTCTTTGCATCAGCGCTACTTTTAGCCCTACTAATTTTATATGTTAAAGAGGCCCTTTTTTATTTATTTATTTATTTATCTTTTTTTATATTTTTTTTGCATCAGCGCTACTTCTAGCCCTACTGATTTTATATGTTAAAGTTAAAGAGCCCCCCTTTTTCTTTCTTTGCATCAGCGCTACTTTTAGCCCTACAAATTTTATATGTTAAAGAGGCCCATTTTTATTTATTTATTTATTTTTTTTGCATCAGCGCTACTTCTAGCCCTACTGATTTTATATGTTAAAGTTAAAGAGCCCCCCCCTTTTTTTTTTTTTTTTTTTTCTTTCTTTCTTTGCATCAGCGCTACTTTTAACCCTACTAATTTTATATGTTAAAGAGGCCCTTTGTTTTTTTTATTTATTTATTTTCTTTTTTTTTTGCATCAGCGCTACTTCTAGCCCTACTGATTTTATATGTTAAAATTAAAGACCCCCCCCCTTTTTTTTTTTTTCTTTCTTTCTTTGCATCAGCACTACTTTTAGCCCTACTAATTTTATATGTTAAAGAGGCCCTTTTTTTTTATTTTTTATTATTTATTTTCTTTTTTTTTGCATCAGCGCTACTTCTAGCCCTACTGATTTTATATGTTAAAGTTAAAGAGCCCCCCTTTTTTTTTTTTTTTTCTTTCTTTCTTTGCATCAGTGCTACTTCTAGCCCTATTGATTTTATATGTTAAAGAGCCCCCCCCCTTTGTTTTTTTTTTTTTTTTTTTTTTTTTTTTTTGCATCAGCGCTACTTTTAGCCCTACTGAATTTATATGTTAAAGAGGCCCCCCCTTTTTTTTTTTTTTTTTTTTTTTTTTTTTTTCTTTTTTCCTTTTTTTTTCCATCAGCGCTACTTTTAGCCCGACTGATTTTATATGTTAAAGAGGCCCCCCCTTTTTTTTTTTTTTTTTCTCCCATCAGCGCTACTTTTAGCCCTACTGAATTTATATGTTAAAGAGGCCGCCGCCCCCTTTTTTTTTTTTTTTTTTTTTTTTTTTTTTTTTTTCTCTCTTTTTCCATCAGCGCTACTTTTAGCTCTACTGATTTTATATGTTAAAGGGGCCCCCCCCCCTTTTTTTTTTTTTTTTGTACTACATTTCTCAGTAGAGAGAGATTATTGGGGCAGCTGTGTATTATAATACCTCTCCCCCCCCTTTTTTTTTTTTTTTTTTTTTTTTTTTTTTTTTTTTTTTTTTTTTTTTTTTCATCTCTCGTGAACTTTGGGTCACTCCGATCTATGCAGTTTTTCCACTATACACTGTGTCCCTGCACATCGCTATTCAGCGATGCTGCTCTGTGAAAAGTAAGCATAAGTTCCGCTTGTTTAAGGCCTGGAGAACTAGAGCCAAGTTTGGACAAAAAAGGTATCAGGCTCTATTTCTGTTGTTGGACCTTTAATCTCATACCCTGGAGAGAGGCTGAGCAATACGTCTTTGTGGGAATGGGACTGTTCGAGCGAGAAGTGAGAAGTGAGAAGCAAGATCTGCACTGTATCTATTGGGATACTCAGGGTTTATATTCCTATGAGGATTGGGATTTTCGGTAACTTTGTACGTAAGTATGTAGTAATGTGTGTGTGTGGGTGTCTGGGTTTTGGTGTTTTTTTTTTTTTCTCCTTCTCTCTTCCTTTCCTCCCCCCCTCCCCCCGCCGCCCCCCCCCCCCTCCTTCAGGGCTCAACAGTTATTAGCAGGACTGGGGAATACCAATGAGTAGTAGGAACATCCGTCTCATCTCCTGGAATGTAAAGGGGATGAATAATATTGTTAAAGCCAACAAGGTACTATCACACTTACAGGAACTTAAAGGGGACTTGTTTTTCTTACAAGAGACACACCTGCGCAAATCTGAGTTCTCCCGTATTAAGAGACCCTGGATGAGTCACATTTTCCATTCGAGTTTTTCAGAGAGGGCTAGAGGTGCAGCTATTATTGTACATAAAGACGTTGCTTTTGAACCTTCCTCTGTTATTTCCGACCCGAATGGGCGCTACGTCATGGTACTGGGCAAGTTACAAGACACCCCTGTGGTCCTGGCCTCAATATATGCTCCAAATTGGGATGATGATAAATTTTTGTCAAAATTTTTCTCTGATATCCCAAACGCGGCAGATCATCACCTAATAATTGGGGGTGATTTTAACCAGGTCCAAGACCCTAATCTTGATAGATCATCCACCAAACAAGTTGGCCTGTCTAAGGCGGCTACCATGTTAAAGTTCCATGCAGACCAATTAGGCCTGTCTGATCCGTGGAGAACTATGCATCCTCATGCGAAAGCTTTCTCTTTTTTTTCGCATGTTCACAGGTCTTATTCTCGGATTGACTTTTACCTGCTCGACAATAGATTGTTAGATAACATACAACTGTCCAAATACCACAGCATAGTGATTTCCGATCACTCTCCCGTCTCCCTAAACATTAACTTTCCCCAGGGCAGATTGCCTACCAGAACCTGGAGATTTAATTCTCACTTACTATCCGAGTCAAAATTCAAGGACTTTTTAACTAATCAAATTCAGTTCTTCCTTGACACGAACGATACCCCGGATATAGGCAGTGACATGTTGTGGGAGTCCCTCAAGGCCTTTTTGCGTGGTCAAATTATATCTTTTATTTCTGGCTTTAGGAAGTCGGAGCGCTCTAAACTAAAGCAAATATCAGATGAAATACAAAAGTTAGACACTCAATATTCTACTGACCCATCAGATGCATTATATAAGAAACGGGCACAGCTCCAATCACAATATAACTTATTATCGTCTGGCCGGATTGAGAAACAACTTTTACATACTAAGCAATGCTTTTTTGAGCAAGGTGACAAAGCAGGCAAACTCCTAGCTTACCAAGCACGAACTGAGGCGGCATCTAGACTTATACCTAGGATTAGGATCGCTTCCGATGACACCTCATCCAATCCAACCGCTATTAATAATGCATTTGTTGATTATTATTCTAAACTGTATTCCTCCGAATCCTCTCAACGTGATTGGGATGGCCCAAACCCCCTTGACCTGCTTTCGTACCCTCAAATTGACACACCGGTTGCTAGTGACTTGGGTGCTCCAATTACGGTCTCTGAGGTCAAGGATGCAATTACCTCTCTACAGTGCAATAAATCACCTGGTCCAGATGGTTACACAACAGAATTTTACAAGACCTACTCTACAGTCCTTGCCCCGATTCTAAGTAAAGTTTTCAATGATGCCCAGGCAGAGGGTCGGTTACCATCCACTATGTCAGAGGCTTCAATTTCACTATTACTAAAAAAGGATAAAGATCCACTTCTTTGTAGTAGTTACAGACCAATTTCTCTCCTGAATGTGGACTTTAAAATACTGGCAAAAGTACTGGCTAGTCGCCTTCAGAGAGTTATACCATCTCTAGTCGACCCTGATCAAACTGGTTTTGTTTCAGGGAGATATTCATCTTCTAACACACGCAGGTTACTTAATATTCTCTACTCTCACTCCACTGATTCTCCTGAACTGGTTCTATCTCTAGACGCGGAAAAAGCTTTCGATCGCGTGGAATGGAGATATCTGTTCTACATTCTTAATAAATTTGGCCTCAGCCCTGGCTTTGTGGATTGGATAAAACTCCTTTACGCCTCCCCTGTAGCCTCTGTCAACACTAACGGTATTAAATCACGCCTATTCTCTTTACATAGAGGCACCCGGCAGGGCTGTCCCCTTTCTCCGCTTCTATTTGCCCTGGCGGTTGAGCCCCTGGCCATTTGGCTGCGTAGTGAGAACGGGTTTGAAGGCATAACACGCCACGGACAGCTTCACAAAATTTCTTTTTATGCTGACGATCTTTTATTGTACATATCCAACCCTTCCTCCAGCCTCCCTACAATTTTAGACATTTTTGAGAAATTTGGGAAGTATTCAGGCTACAAATTGAACTTGGAAAAAAGCGACTATATCTCAATTAACTCTGCTGCTGATGATCTCCCTCATGACCTCCCTCCCTTTAGGAAGGCTACGGATGGTCTTAAATACCTTGGAATTACGGTGACAAAATCATTTTCCCAACTATTTGACAAAAATTTCAACCCATTGCTCGAACGTTGTAAATCAGACTTTGCCAGGTGGTCTTCCCTCCCGCTCTCTTTGGCTGGGCGGGTCAACCTGATAAAAATGTCGTTACTTCCACGGTTTCTTTACCTCTTTCAACATATACCCATCTTCATAAGGAAATCGTTCTTTTCCAACCTTGACCAGCTGATTAGCTCCTTCCTCTGGGGTAATAAACGTGCACGAATCGGTCGAACAGCGCTCCGACTCCCTAAATCCTCAGGAGGACTAGCGCTCCCAGACTTCCGCTACTATTACTGGGCCTGCAATATCAACAAGCTCCTCCTCTGGAACACAGTTAAAACGATACCTGATTCCCCACAGTGGGCTTTGCTCGAAGTCTCCTCCTCACGTTTCTCCCTTTGGTCTGTGGTTTGCTCTCAATTACCTATGTTAATTAAACAGGTTAGCCCTAACCCAATTGTAAGAAACACTTTAATGATCTGGAATCAGTTCAGAAGGGCTTTTGGTCTCCACACACAGTCCTGCCAATCACCAATTTTTCATAATCACCTGTTTGCGCCGTCATGCTCTGATCCAGCCTTCCGTACCTGGTCTGAGAAAGGCCTGACAACGCTTGGCGACCTTTTTGTTGATAGAGTTTTCTCCTCATTTACCGACTTGGCTGCAAAATTTGACTTACCAAACACTCACCTTTTTCGGTTCTTCCAAATAAGACATTTTGTGAAATCCTGCTTCCCCCAGTTTCCTAATAGACCCCCAAACTCTCTTATTGACCAATTTCTATTGCTCAATCCCAGGAAGAAAGGACTCATAGGGACCACATATAAACTAATTTATACATTGTCCCCAAACCATCTGGTCTCCTTAAGAGCTACTTGGGGACAGGACCTTGGAATCACCTTGGCTGATGAGCAATGGGAGGAGATATTAAAAAATGTTCATTCATCCTCTATTTGTGCGAGGCACAGCCTTATTCAATGTAAAATCCTGCATAGAGCCTACCTTACTAATGCCAAACTTGCCAAAATCTACCCTGACAGAGCGGACTCATGCAACAGATGTGGGCAAGCCCCTGCCGACTTCGTTCATATGTTTTTATCTTGCCCTAAATTATCTGATTTTTGGACAGCAATATTCGATACACTTAGTAAAGCAACAGGCCGAACTATACCACTTGATCCCCTTACAGCTCTCTTTGGATTGCACTCACACGGTGAGCCTAATTCAACGCGAAAAATCATAGCATTCACCACATTACTTGCTCGAAGACTCATTCTTCTAAAATGGTCCCACGCCTCCCCTCCAACTCACAACAAATGGGTTCAGGACATACTGCAGTGTGTCGCATTAGAGAAGATCAGGCTTTCCCTGAAAGGTTCCTCAAACAGTTTCTATAAGATATGGCAACCACTCCTCAGGCACATTGACTCTATGACTATAATTGCAGAAACCGACTGAGCCATCCCCCCCCCCCCCCCCCCCCCCCCCCCCCGCCTTCCCCCTCCCTTCCCCCCCTTTTTTTTTTTTTTTTTTTTTTTTTTTTTCTGTTCTGTTTTGTTTTTGCTTTATTTATTTAATTTAATTATCTATCTATTACTGTTGTCTTCAACTATGTACTACTGTGCAATTGACATTTATTTTATACATATATATATTTTTTTTTAAATTATTTTTATTCATTTATTTATTTAAAACTTATTATTATTATTATTTTTAATCTTGGTCACCTGTCTTAATTTGTATTTTGTACTATGTGTGTTGTGAGAATGAATGGTTTAAATACGTACAGTTCAGGGTGGGTGGGTGGGTGGGTGGATGGGTTGTTCTGGGTTTGAAACGTAAAAAGGACTGGCTTTATCGTCTGACTGTTGATTTACTGCTTGTTAAACTATGAGTTTTTGCCTGTTCTGCACAAAATTCAATAAAGAAAGTTTGGATAAAAAAAAAGCTGTACTTGTGCGACATTTGGCGCTATTGGAATTGATAACTGTTGAACTGATTATCAAAAATAGTTTCTAATCGTCTAACAAGTGACTAATCATATCAACTTTACTTCTGCATCAGAATACAACATGTTCAAATTTGTCATACAACTCTTGCTTTGAAGTCTCATAACGAAACAAGCCTTTTGTAGAAGACATTTTGCTTTCTTGTCTCAGAATTTGGAAGTTTGCCTAATAGCTCTCCGCTTCTATTTTTACCCCATTCATTTCACTCTCGTTGTTTACCTCCCACACTCTATATATTCATCCCATAGTGTTGGATCAGTGAAAGCTGGAAGTCGAACAGCTGAGCCAAAGTGACACGAGGAGTGGACGCTACTGTGAGGGGGGAGGGATGGGGGGGACAGAAGGCATGCCAGAGACCTGGGATGGTCGAGCGCCCGACTTTGGCATTGGCCACCCATCTGTCACTTTCTTACACCCCCTCTGGCACCGACTGGACATGGCAACGGCAGCCGGTGACGGATGACTAATCTTCCCTTGGTAATGAATGAGACGCCACCCCTGAATGCCAAAAAGGGTTCTAATGGTGAGGGCGGGGGGTGTCACAAAACTCCTATGCCATGTCTGTGCCTGCTGTGTATTAATGCACGAGTGAGAATGAAGACGAGAAAGGAAGGAAGGTCATGACTGGATCCTGGGAAGATTCAATTGCACGCGCTTTAATGATGGACGCGTGTCATCTGCAAGTGGAAAGAGAAAAGGACACTATCATTATAATGATGATGATCCATTTGCTCTGCCTGGCCGGCCAGGGAAGCTCAGTATAGCTGCCCTATAGTCAATTCGTCTTGACTGTGCGTGTCGGTATATAGCTCAGACGTGTCTTATCTTCACCTCATAATGCGCAGGCGTGATCCTATCTGAGCCCCGCAAAAAGCTGTTTCCACCAGAACTGCGTCGTGCATGCGCGCTGATCCTCATGTGGGGCTCAAACGAATGATAAAATTGTTATTTTTGGAGGAGGGTTTTTTTTTTTTTGGCAGCGGGTCGTCTTCAAAGACACTCGGGAAATGAAGACATGCTCGATCATAGCTGAGCTTCCCAGACAAGCCGGTCCAACCTGTGGATAGAGGAGCGCGTCTGCGGCCAGCGGCCAAGCTTTTCCTCTTATCTGGGACGCTCAGCTCAGTCTCAGCCTCCTCCAGTCTACCTGTCTGGGTCGGCGTGTGTAGATCCGGGGGGGCTTCTGTCGGCTCCAAAGCTGTGTGCAGGAATTCAGTTTATGAATGGCACTGACATGGAGGAAATACCGTTTCAGAAAGTCAAAACCAGGCGGAAGAGAAGTCACTGTCCCCCGGGCGTCCCTCTGACCACCATCGTGTGCGAGGACGAGTTCGACTGCAAGGAGCTCGAGTCTCTTTTCCAGAACTACAACCTGAAACTGGAGCAGACTTCCACCCTCAAAGCCCTGGCGGTGCTCATCTTCATGTCCTCGACCCTGGCCGTGGTGGAGTTGCTGTCCGGCCCCAGCCTCACCATCTCCAAGGGCTCGCACCCGGTCCACTGCGTGGTCTTCGTGTCCCTTTTCATCGTGACTAACGTCAAGTACCTGCAGGTGACTCAGCTGCAGCAGATCGTCAACCTGACGCTGCTTTTCGGCTTCACCTTCTCCTTCCTGTGCTGTCCCTTCTCCCTGGGCGCGATGGGGCTGGAGCCCCCCACGTCCCCGGAGCAGGGCGTGTGGCAGCTCATCCTGGTCACCTTCGTCGCCTACGCGCTCCTGCCGGTGCGGACGCTCTTAGCGATCGTGTTTGGGATAATGGTCTCCATTTCGCATTTAATTGTGACTGCCACTTCTGTCACAGTGAAAACACAGAAACTATGGAGAACGGTGAGTGTATTTAAAACAGCGTTTAATGTGTACTTCTCCCTGCACTATAGTATTGTTTGGTTGTAACATTGGTATGCCAACAATAGTCATCATTTCTGTTATTTTGATCAAGTCCTGGGAGTCACCTAAAGCTTGAATTATGGTTCTGCGTTAAAGAGCCTACGGCGTAGGGTGCGCGTCGCCGCGTACCCTACGCCGTAGGCTCTGCGTTGGTGTAACGCGGAACCATAAATCAGCCTTTAGAAGTAATTTCAGCACCAAGGACAGCTCCCTGTTGCGAGTGTCCTTATACACTGAATAAAATAAATCTAAGCGCATGTAAATATAACATATTTAAATCTGTGATTTTAACAATTAAAAATGAAGTTTGTTGCTTTACATGAATACATCTAGTTTTGAACTTAAGCTGCATTTGTTCAAAAAACAAGACATTGTGAATTTTTTCCTTAACAAGCAGTATTAATGTAATCCCAGGCAATCTTTTCATTTACACACAAACAACAAGCAATGCTCTTGTTGTATTTACTTTTCCTTTTTTTATATTAATTTTAATCTATTGGGCAGATTGGCCAACGTTTAGATGAAACATGCTTTATTTGTTTAAGTAGAACACCACAGTAAAAAATATCTTGCTTGAAAAAATTAAGGCAACTTTTTCGCATGAGATTTTTATGTAGATCAAGAAAGACTAGTCTTTGTATAAACTACTTAATTTTTAGTATGTACAAAATTCATTTGCAAGTAAAGTCAACTTAATTTTGATAAATAAAGTAAACTTAACACAATTAAGTTGACTGTACTTGCAAAATGTATTATTTACATACAAAAAATTAAGTAGTTTAAACAAAGACTATCTTTTTTTGATCTACATAATAATCTCATGCAAAAAGTTGACTTATTTTTTTTTAAGTAGATCAAGCACAATATTTGTATCAGTGTATGCTGAGTAAAAGAGTTCTAACAAACTATGTCTACCATTAAATAAATAAATAAATAAATAAATAAATAAATAAATAAATAAATAAATACATAAATACATAAATAAATAGATAACAGAAAATGGCAGTGGTGCTACCAGATCAAATGGACATCGCTATTAACCATAATTTAAAAAAGTGTAAAAGAATATATAGTCAATCTTAACTTGTAGTCTTATGTAGTGGACGAAATGAAATGAGAAGTATTATCATGCAAATATTTCCTAAAGTTGACACATTGTGTACGTTTTTCAAATGGTGACGCAATTTTCTGAGGTCTTAATGAAATGTCTGTGATATGCTTTGGTCAAAATACCAAAGGAATACAGTACAAAAGCAGACTATTCAACTCGGCCTTTTCAGCTGTGTTCAGAGCAGGTGGTTTTTAGGTGGGTGGAGTCAGCACTATCACTCTTCTCCACCTCCCTTCTTCTGTAAGAAGTACATCTTTTTGAAATCCGCGTTACAGTTTTGCAGTACTTGCAATAGAGATGTAATAAAAATGAAGAAACTGGACTAGTTAACTCTGATCTGATCTGGTTCTGTGATGTCACTGTGCCCTGCAAATTTAAACTGACTGACACATTGTCAACCTGACAATATGACAACACAAACAATTTGAAAGTGTTGCTTTTCTTTAGGGATTTTTAGTTATGTTCAGTCCGTAATAGTCATTTTAAACACCCAAATGCAGTCAGGCACATACAACACACACACACACACACACAATCCATGATATCTCCCCTCAAATGTACTGTATATGTCACCTCAAATGTGAAAGTGAGCAAGGTCATCGCTGCCATGAAGACTACATGTAGGCTTAGGAGAGTGAACAAATCTATAAGAAAAAAAATACGCAAAGCAGTCTGTATGGTCATGACCATTAGGTGCAGTCTCTTAAGAGTCAGCTGGAAATGGAGAACTGGAGTGACATCCTGCTAGCACCACAAGTAGGGCAAACTGGAGGGACACACACATGTACCAGTTGCACTTCACTATATGCTCCAGTTATGGAAAATAGGGCAAAGTCATGCCATTTCATTTCAGACCTTCAGGAATTGGTACACCATGGTGCATCTGTACATTTATACCTTTTTCTGTCACAATGACACAGACACAATTCAGATTTCTGACTGTCATCAGGTGTGTGACAAAAAGAAATGTCACATCAGTCAAACCTCTCGGGGGTATTGGAACATTTCTGCCTATGTGTAACATATGACATGATGATTGTGCAGTTCTTGGAAGTGAAATATGAGATTTTATCAGTTCATCATGCTGTCAGCGTTGTCAACGTGTTTGCAGAGGCTATGAGATACCTTTATAGCCACGTGAAGGACAGTGTTAGCTGGACTACCAGAGATAGCTAATCCACTAAGCTTAGAGATGAGCTGCATGGCACTCATCCAAGTCTTGGACCAACCGGTCACATCGGTCCCAGGCATTCAGATCTACAGTACTGTCTTCTTCACAGCTCAGTCTTATTACTGAAGCGAGTGTGGACTGGAGCTGCTCTCCAGCTTCAAGTCTTGATGTTATTCCTCACAGGACAGTAACCAAACAACCATGCCCTTCAAAGTAAGGTTGACATTAGTTTAAAAAAAACTATTAATCACACTACATAAGAATATATAAAAAAAAAAAAAAATCTACAGTGGAACTTATCCCAGTTCTCACCGGGGTGCATAGTGAAATTATTTAATTCAGAGTGCTAGTAGTAATGTAATAAGTTAATGTAGTAATTCCATATTTTCCACAGTGATGTGAAACTATAAATATCTATCTCCGATTGCTGAAAGAGTGACTAAGACGTGCAGTAAAAGCAATTATAGGTAAATTCATATTAGTAAGCACAAGAGTGAGGTCTTTAAAGCAATTAACTCAGATTTAAACCTGTCAGGGGTTTCTAGCAATACTGTTCAACACAAAGTCAGCCTTCTGCTTTCAAGGCAATCCACTAATCAATGCTGTTTGTTTTGGTAGGTTTTTGGCATATATGAAATGAAGATTTGACAATGCGCTTATGATGCTCATGAGGCTTTTTACATTGAGTTTGAACCATATGTTCTAATTCCTACTCCAAAAAAACAAGGCTAATTATAAAAAAAATACATGAATATTGCTCAAAGAGACAGCTTCCCTGTGTTCACCATAGGACATCGTCTGGCATGTGTACAAAGTCAGTCAGTATGCCTCAGTCAAGTAAAAGAAAGATGTATTCTGCACAAGGTTAGCAGTCATGTTGTTGCTCCATCTGTTGTGATGGATGACTAAAGCACAGATTTTTAAATGATCCAAAAAAAGCACTAAGGCAGACTATCAACCAAAATACAATTTCAACATTTAATTGTGTTATGCATGTGTGAAATTGAGTTGTCATTTGTCATTTGGAAATAGTGAAACAAGACACACAAAGATGAAATTTACAACATTCATTCATAACAGTTTTTTGGGAACCATCACATCCATATCATTTTTTTGAGATTTACTGTTACTGTTGATAAAAACCTTACCACTTAATTAAAACTACTTCATAGACTTTTCTCCCCCTCCTTTTTTCTCAGTTGGTTGCCAACACAGTGCTGTTCACCAGTGTCAACCTGTCTGGGCTGTTTGTGCGCATCCTGACCGAGCGAGCCCAGCGGAAAGCCTTCCTGCAGGCTCGCAACTGCATCGAGGAGAAGCTCCATATGGAGGATGAAAACGAGAAACAGGTACAGCCACCTGCACTCTGCTTGGACTGCGGGTAAAATTAGACATGTGTCTAAATCCAGCTAAAAGCTATGACTCATTTCAACACAATTTTCATATCTTTTTTATGCCTTTTTGTTTCACACATTTCTTATTGCCACTTACACTCTATCCTGTGATAACTTTGCCGTGTTTCACTGTATAAATTAATCATTCTTTATGGGCCCTCACCCCCTCTCTTTCTCACACACACGTGTGCACACAGGAGCGCCTGCTAATGAGTCTGTTGCCCAGGAACGTAGCTATGGAGATGAAAGAGGATTTCCTGAAGCCCCCTGAAAGGATCTTTCACAAAATCTACATCCAGCGTCATGACAATGTCAGGTGAGACCCTGTCGTACATTATACAAATCATTGTAACTCTTGCTGTGACTTGACTCACGTCCTGCCACTTTTGGAGAGAATATCTTCACCTCATTGCTGGATTTTCATCTGAAAACATCTCAACAGTATCTGAAAACATTAATAGCCCTCAAGGTTGCTGAACAATAAATATTAAGTTCCTCACACAACCATCAAAGGTTAAATTATTTTTTCTTTGCAATTTAAATTGCACTGAAGTTTTGAGGAAGACGTTGCTCTGCATTAACTGGATGATAGTAGAAACCCAGGAAATAGAGGAAAAAAACAACACATCCGTAGTGCATGTGAGGCTTTACTTTCGGAAAACAGTGTGTTCTGCAATCACTCCAGTTAGTGTTATTTATTATTGGTTATGCAGTGACATGCAAGCATTTCTGTAATGTTGCGGCAGATAAAAAAGTTAGTTTTCATATTCTGATATTTAATCTAAAGAAAAAAATATTTTGTCCCTTTAAATCCCAATCAGCATAACAACTACAACTACCACCGAAATGGTACCGTGCCATGCCCAAACACGACTGACCCTCCCTCTGTATTGATGTGAGACCATACTGTGCCCAAGCATGCTTCTCACATCCTTGTCAGAGGTCAGGAATTGCACAACCCGAAAATAAAACCCAGACAAACTAACACTTTAGGATCAATCTTGCCTGGGCACGGTACGGATCTCCGAGTGTGAGGGAACAATAAGGGTGCACTCACACTGTGTGTATGTGTGAAAAAGAGGGTGTGTCTGCAATGTATGCATGGTGTTTCTTGAGACGGTCATTTAGTGGTGTAGTCCAGAAATTCAAAGATGTGGGACGGATGTGTATGATCTGAAAAACTCAAACAAGCCACAAAGTCAGAAATGTTACGACCATATTTTCTTAGCTGTTCTCCATTGAACTGATTCTCTGAGACCACACATGCTTCTAATGAACAAATATGTGCTTAATTTGATAATGTGGTGATGTATCTACAAGCTGCAATTGCCGAAGTGCTATTGAGACTGGAGTAATGTCAATGCGTGCCAGTGGGTAAATCCGGAGGAAGGGTTGATTGCGTTTAGGCACAGCACAGACCAACTTGGTTAGTGTGCGTGCACTCCAAGTACAACATTTGCCTTTAATTTGTATCACATTGAAGTTTTCAAGTCCAAGAAGTCCAGTATTTTGCTAAAGTGTTTGTTATAATCAACTTATCTTCTACATATCTTGTATACGGGTCATAATATACTACTTCCAATCTGGCTCCTGCGATTTTTGCCTTTACTCTCTAGTTACGGTAGCTGTGTTTGACCTTAATCCTAAATCATTAAAAAAACGTACAAGTATGTTCAAAGCAAAAAACATAACAATAACTGTTTAATTTTTCTGCAAAAGACAGTTGTGTGATTCTTATTCCTATTTTTCCTCTGTACGTCCAGTTGCATTGTCAAATCTACCCTTTCAGCTGTAGCGTTTCTTGTTTTTCATCATTATCTTCTGCTTTCCTCCTTTTCTCTGTGTTCTCAGAGCAGCAGGGAGGCCTGAGAAGGAGAGTTTGGTTAGCTCCAGGATTAAGTTGCTACAGGGGATTAAATGCAATGGAGACTAAATTCTTGTTGCGTAACAGTCTGTGTGAGTGTGTGTGCGTGCTGGTGGTTGCACACGCTGGTTAAATGTGGACAGATCTCAGTGGAGCTCTGCCGATTGCTTTTTGTGCCTCAAACTCCTTTGGACAGTGTCCTCCTTTGAGAAACTGTAGATGATTTTGGCAAATGTGATTTATGTGTTTTGGGTTGACAATAATTAGAAACTCAACTGTGCAATACGGCTTATTACTCATGTTTCTTTAGTCTATTCGGTGAGAATGTGGGCAGTGTCTGATTAATGGGTATTGTTTTTATGAGTCAGAAATATACTTCGATTTGAGTCTTAAAATTATTTTGCAATGTCTAGTATATGTCATATTATATGTCATTATATATTGTCCATCCATGTAGTACATGCAATCCATACAGACTGTGCTAGAAACCCCTCAGTCCCCTACTTACCACCCAAGGTCTCTGTACTCCTGGAATAGATCTTGGTATTTCAAGGTCTTCCTCTTGTGGGCCTCATCACAGCCCTCCCCACCCTTGCGACCACCCATACCTGGGTGAACTGCAACATCAGTGCATGTGGCTTGTGTTGTTGATGTGGCCTTTTCTTGGTCTGCTTTAAGACATCTGCCACCATGAGCACCTTGTCGTGTTACCCGTATACCCTCGCTGGGTAAGAGCTGTGGTCTGCATAATGGGTCTTCCCTCAGGTCCTACCTTGCCACGTTTGCCAGAGACAGAAGTGTATCATATAAAGACCTCAAGCGGAAGTTTATACAGAAAGGCGTCAGCTTCCAGAGTTCAGCCCATGAGACTCCTTTTTGCAAAGATTTAATTTCGTCCATGTTTCTTGGGTTGTTAGTTTTTGCCTTTTTGCATGTCTTCCACTTGTTTGCCAGACTTCTTCTTGGACCAGTTCACTCCTCTCCTCCACGCTGAGCAGTTTCCAGCCCTTGCTGGCGCTTGCAGAGCTTCCCAGTGGTGTCGTTCAGGTTCAGAGAGTTTTTGGCCTCCCTTGCTGTGGTTTCTATTTCCCACTTGTAACCGGACCTTGTTGTTACTCCAGCACCGTTTCTGGATTCTCTGAACATCATCACCACCTTGCAGTTGGTCACGTTGAACTCCTCCACCGGAGGAGACAGTGGAAGCCGTAGCTGTCTTGATCTGATTTGATACCCCGCAGCTGTGAAGCTAGTAGAAATGCCAAACCACCAACTTGGTTAAAATAAACACAAGAAACTTGTGCTTCAAATAAGGAGAAGTTTGTTGACTTTCCTCGCCACAGTCATCAGTATCTCGTAGACTATCTGTAGCCACAGCCTTGGCATCTTGTGCTGATAAATCCAGGACTTAAAACTTCCCGAAGCAATCCCAATTTATCTATTTTCCTCATTCATTCATCTCAGGGATTAAGATGTTCCTATCACTTTTCCAAGCATTTAGTTTGGTTCTCCCTGATTGTTTAGGCAGAGCTAATCAAGTCATATTTAATCATATAGCACATTTAAAAACAGTAAGTGTTGACCGAAGTGCTTTACCGACAAATATCAACATTACAATTTTTGCACATAAAAACACAGTCAAACAAATGAAGTATTCGCCAGATTTAGTTAGGCAAGGATTTGCCCTGACAGGAATATGAATATGGATAAGATCTAGCAAATAAAGTGGTGCCATTTAAAACCTTAAAAATCCATCAAATCTATTCCAAAATGGACAGAAAGCCAGTGAAGTGATGCCAGTACTGGAGGAATATGCTTGTGTTCTCTGTTCCCAGTTAAGAACTGAGCAGCAGTGTTTGCACCAACGGCAGCCAATGGAGAGATGACTGGTCTGAACCAACATACAAAGAATTACAATAATCCAATCCTGTAGTTATAAAAGCATGTCTGAGTGTTTTAAAACCCTGACAGGACAAGTATGGTTTCACTTTAACCAATAGCCTAAACTGGAAGAAGCTGCTTTTTATAAAATAACTTTTCTATTTATCAAATTTAAACAAATGTAGGAAGATGTAGGAAGTTAATGTCTAACCAGACCGACCACCTGCAGGAAATCACAATTATTAGACTTAATTGTCAAATACATTTGTATATTATCTGCAAAACAATGAAAGGGCAGATTATATTTCCTAAAAATTGACCCCAGTAGCAGCATATACAAAGAAAACAGTAATGTGGAACTCTGAGGAGCCCCACAAGAGAGAGGGGCCATAGAAGATGAAAACACCAATCTGTTCAGAAAAGCTCCTGTCACGAAAGTAAAATGTTCCTTCTGTGTCTTCTACTTCCTAATCACCATACTTTGTGACCTTTTAAGATAAGATAAGATAAGATAGTCCTTTATTACTCCCTCAATGGGGAAACTCACGTGTTAGCAGCAGTACACACACACACACATGCAGGGAGGGGGGTAAAAAAGTAAAAAAGATATATATATATATATATATATATATATATATATATATATATATATATATATATATAATTACAAGATATTGGGCTTAAAGATCACCTTTGGCCATGATGCCACTTCTTTACGTTTCTCCTCACTACCATATAGTATGTTGTTGTTATGGTAATGGTATGGTATGGAGTTTTTTGTCAATGGTTCCCTGGCTTATGCAGTTGCCGTTGTTCATCCCCAATATGGACCGGATGGGAGAAACTGTAGAGTGACTGTTGTGCTCATGCATGAACTAAATACAATATATATAAATACACAAAATATGGTATGGCTAAGAAAAAATACTTCTAATAAAACTGCTCTAGAAGATACAAATCAAAATGGTCTCAGCTCATGTAGAAAATACCAACCTTTAAAGAAGTAAAACTTGAATGTACTCTGGGAGATAATCAAAATGTTCAGAGCTCTCAGATGACCTACTTGGGTCACATACGGGAGGTGTGGCAGTCCATGTAGTTGCAAACTCACACTAAAGAAATCAAATCCTATCACTGTAGTATTTGTTGTAAGCACATTGCACTTTTATTGACTTGGCATCAGCACATCTGCTGCCTATACTGTATTTCCAGAAGGGCCCATCTGAAGTTAACCCTTGTGGCTTGTATCTTCAGCTGGGTGATTAAATTGACATCACATTAGCCAGTGTAGCTGCAGGAATGCCTCCCAAGGAGGGAGATGAGAAATTAGCATAAGTGGGAAAATAGCTCTCTTCAAAAAAAGTCTGTGAATGTGAATGTGTGTGTGTGTGTGTGTGTGTGTGTGTGTGTGTGTGTGTGTGTGTGTGTGTGTGTGTGTGTGTGTGTGTGTGTGTGTGTGTGTGTGTGTGTGTGAAGGGTTAAGGCAATATTAGATACTATAATGCTTTAGTCAGCAGAATAATGCTTATGTGCTTATTTTAATGAAATTCCACATTACTGTAGATGATAAAAGTTTAGTGACTAAAGCCCCACTGTGACCTTGCATTAACAAGCACCTTGAGAAATCTGATCACACCTGCCATTAAAATGTGTGTCCAGATGTGTCTTGAGTGATCTGACCTTCCCGCTCTGTATACAAATAAAGACACGTCATTTTCACTTGTAAACATCAAATGTTTTCTTTTTTTTTACTAGACACCAGCTAGCAATAACTAGGCACAACACAAAAGAAAAAGACTAAAGACGTAAATAGGACAAAGAAAGTCTGCCACAAACCTTTTTTTTCAAACTTTATTCAATAAGAAAATATGTACAATACATTACAATGAACACATGTATCATTCAAGGAACAATCTGCCACACATCTTACTTAAGTAATTGCTTGCAAAATTAAATTGCCTCGTCAAAGCTGATGACATTACAGTATATATATATATATATATATATATATATATATATATATATATATATATATATATATATATATATATATATATATATTATATAAACCAAGTATAAAGTTTGTCATTAATAATTGTGGCTTACCTTATGTTTACTAAATTCTCTGAGGCACAATTCTCCACAGAATGTCGGGCATTATGACACAGCATCAAACCTTGATACTGCAGATCTGAAACAGGAGAATCTCTTTCATCCAAGCACTTTGATATAAGGAACTTTTCTGTTGCATTTTTAAAGCCAAGCATACGTTATCTTGGATGTCCTGGACTTTGAACACAGCACTCATACTCTATTAATGTTTGCTCTGGGCATCTGTACACAGGATCCTGGAGCTGAAACATAGGCAAAAACACCAAAGGTCACTAGAGGTCATGAGAATTTAGGACTCTCTACTCCGTTAGACACTTTGTCCAGCACGTCATGGTTGATTATACTTAATTCACAGTCAGACGTGGAGGTCAAGGCAGCAGTTTCTCTCAGCATCAGTTAAAAAATACTCGTAAATGTCTGGTTGAGAACATACGAGAGACAGCTGCCTCACCTGTTTAATATCACATCACAGAGGCATGCAATACAGAGGGGAGTCTACGTCTGGCCGACTTAAAGTTCTCTTCAACTTTCTTCAAATCCAGAGCACCTAAATAAGTAGGATTGCTCTTTCCTGGTCAAAAGCAAATTTGTTCTCTCTTAAAAAAGCCAACTGTATGCATTCACTGTTGTCTTCACTCAGCTGTGTGCTTCCACAGTGACGTTTGTATTTGAGACACATTTGAAAGAAAGTTACACATGAATTGAAATTCATAAACAGGCATTTTCTTGAAAAAGGTATTACTACTACTAGTACTACTGTCATTTAGCAGACTATTTTATCCAAATGGACTTACATCTGATAGAACAATTAGCTTGAACCTGAAATTCAGCCAGTGCAGCCATGAAACCTGATTTACTATCTTAGCTTTGCAGACAAAATTAACCGAACATGTGTTGTGTAGACCGTTCACTTAAAATCTTAAAATACAGCTCAGTTATTGGATAATGTATGTTTTACATTAATTTTGCTTTATACAGCTCATGTGTTATGTAATGGGTTTTTTCCTTTCCAACAGCTGAACAGAGACATTTGGGCTTTTTCAGAACCTAGGCTGCTCATTTTTAATCTTACGTTAAAGTTGTAGTGAATATATCTTAAAATCTGACCAGAAACATGCTAATTAGCATTAGCATTTCAATATTTCTCAGCCACCGACAGTTCCCATTAAAGAAATTAAACCAAATAGGTCAAATTATGCTGACATCTGTGAAACAACAAAATGACATTTAGCAGTTCTGTCTTAGAGATCCAGCACTCTGTCACACTGTGAAAACTCAAGCCCACATGAAGGCAACAGCCTGCTGTCAGAACAAGAGCTGCAGACATGCGAGTTGCTGGGGACAGTTTGATGACTAATTCCCTTCACACTATCTTCTGCTACAACGCACTTGGGGTGAATCCTGCATGGGAAAACTTTCTGTTCTGCCTCAGTCCAAAAGCTGAACAACATGGCAGGACACAAACATTTTCTTCCCATGTAACCTATCTAGCACGGCATGTTGTCATCTCCTTCAGAAGAAAAAACATTTCAGATGTCATTTCCAGTGATAAAATAGAGGAAAATGTCACTTGGCAAATTTGTGGAGACAGTTTCAGTGCTCTGCAGTAGGGTGTTTTTCCATATAACATTTAACACAAAGCGTAATCCCCAGCCACCCACAAAATGAAAACTGGTTATCATAGCTCCTCTAATGTTCAGTGCTACAGAAACAAAGTTGTTCATCAGATAGATTACAGAGAAATTAATTAGATACACCAGATGTTTTTCTTGACAACAACCCATTGGACAAGTAATCCACAAAAGGAGTTTGACAAAGGGCAAGCGCTTTCCAAAATAACTTAGTTATCGGATAAATCATTCATCTATTAAATTAGTATATTTCACAGGCTAAGTAAAACTGATATTAGAGCATAAATATTTGTTCTTTTTAAAAAGGTTTTCATGATCATGAGCATTATAGTATCTCTCAGTAAAGAATACAGTTAAATGTCTGATAGCAGCTATGCTACCTTTTTCAGAATCTTCCATCGGTGACGGATTTCAAACTAGCAGCCACTTCCCCGCATTCATCGTCTGAAACCATAAATCTTTTAAAAAGAACTGAACAATCATTATGCCAGGCCTCTTTATCATCTCTGCCCAAGTGCAGGTCATCAAAGAATTAGCTAACATTACATTACATTCTGACTGAATATGTCCTTTCATTGTAATTGTTGCTACCAAAACAGAATCTGAAAGAACTACTTGCACAACTGAAACGAGGACGAGTGGAGCCCTGCTGGGACTCGCAGTCACTCTGTCACCGCTTAGCTGAGCTTCACGCCATGAGCTAAGAGTTGTTTGGTAATTTCTGCTGCAAAGCTGGACATTTTTACATGGGGATCAAAGGAATCAAAGGGGACTGACTACATTTTGGAGCCACCCCCAAGTGGACATTTGTATAACTGCGTTGCTGATGCTGCAAATTAGGTGTAGCCCCTTCCAAAAACACATCCTAGCTAATCCAAACAGTGGGTTTACAGCAACGTCCTAACTTCGGTTGAATTCTCTTATCATCTTTTGTCTCTTTTACCAGTTGCTTCTGCTTTGTGAGTTGGCTAACAACCACACACCACTCATGATTTAAGTCACACCTGGAACGACATGCAGAGTTCAGACAGAGTTGCAGTAATGGTGGAGTGTTGACATGCAGAAACAGCACGCCTTGTCATAATTGCTGGTAAATTCTTTTCTATTCTTTTTTTTTTATGATCATCTCAGGCACAAACTATTAGCCCTATATACAAACTGTCAAAAGGGAATACAAGTTCACCTGGAGATAGTGACAGCCCCTTGATGGTTGTATTATATCCGAGAATGGCTCTTCTGCACCTCCTAACAGGACATGTCTCCGATCCCCGTGAGAATGTTCCTGCTGCTATTTTGAGTTGCTCTGCTTGACTGCGCCGCCAGTCAGATAAAGAACAGAGAAGGTTCTCTCTCTCTCTATCCTTTCTTTTCTCCCTTTTTTTGCAGGCAATTCATTTCAAAGTTTGATTAGTTTTGAAATCACATTAGGAGAACGCTCAATTTACTTTTCCTGGAGCTTGTTAAAGGCCTTTCTAAAAAAGAAACCTTGATTAGTTTTCTTGATCACAACATGCTCTAATAAAGAACCAGCACTGACTTGATTCTTTCTTTTTTTTTTCCTCTCTGTTACAGTATCCTGTTTGCAGATATAGTTGGCTTCACCAGCCTGGCCTCTCAGTGTACAGCACAGGAACTGGTTAAGCTGTTAAATGAGCTGTTTGGAAAGTTTGATGAGCTCGCCACGGTGAGTCTGTTTCCCTCCCTTGAAGCCACATCCTTCAATTACAGCCACTGTTAGCATTCAAAGCAGCTCTGTCTCTGTGCAATTTGCATTTTGTCAAAATTCTGACACAACAGTAATGTGTGAGTGTATGTTTTGGTGTGTGCGTTGCTTTGGCCACAGTCCACACGCCTGTAGCTTGGAATTATGTCACAGTGAATATTGGAAGCCCATACGATGCTTAATATGATTATCTAGTGCTTCATTTGAGGAAGAGTTGACAGACCTCTTTAATCTCAGCCAGATTTGCCCACAGCTAAAGCTCGCCTCCTCTCTTGTTGTGTGAATGAACCGAGTGAAAGGATTGCCGACTTGTACCCATCCTCAATTGCTCTTGGTATGTATGTGGAAAAGATTTCAGCTCTCCCATCTGTCAATATTTCACTCTGCGTGGTTTCAGAGCTGAACATTTGCTTGACTTTTGTTGTGAGTTTTGCTGGTGCAGTTAATCTTTTTGCTTTCTAATGCAGTGCTTTCAAATGCTAGTATAACAAGTTTCATGGCATACACAGGGAGCACCTCAGGTCAGCAGAAATACACAAACACTGTACACACACAATAATACACACGTAAGAATATATATTGTCCTTCAATCATAACATTAACAGGAAGACATTTTTGCTGCCAATGTTTATCCACAGATTTTCTTCAGCTGATTTAAGCAGAATGAGCAGTATATCCAAATGTTTTTCTTTCTGCAGTTCAGGGCTGTATTGTGGATAGGTATAAAGAACCATGAATCGTTTTTTGGAACAAAGACAATAACTTTGCATAGATCTTGGAAAGATGTAAGTTTAAAAATAGATAGAGATTGATAGAAATACACCAGTTTTTGAGTCTTCAGGACAAAATTGACAAACCAAAGCAAACTTTCAACCTGCAATGGTGTTTAAAGGTTTACGGTCAACTGTAATGCATTTCAGTCTTTCAGTCTTACCCTAATCAAGTACAGGCGTGAATGAAGTAGTATCAATTTTTTCTGTATTTTTTCAGCCCAGAGGAAAAAAATGAGTCAACAGATTTTCATGTAAAGCATTTTTGACTTCAGCTTTATTTTTAAACAATAGTGAAATCAAAGGTATAAAGGAAAGAGAAGCATTAAGTTGTACTTGTATTTTTTTTATTCTTTCTGAAAAGTGATGATAGCTGGGAAGTTTAAAAGCTTCTCTACTTTTTCTTTGTTTGTTTTCTTTGTAGTTTGATTAAGTTGTAAATCAAACAAAATATGTTTGCCAGTGTTAAAAGCTTGTTTTGGTTCACAAAAGGCCTGGCTAGGTGTGTATGCGAAGTAGTGTATTGCAATATACTGTTTTGTGTTTTGATCTAAATTTGATACATTTGAATCAAGTTTGTTTTATGTAAAAAAAATAAAGAGGCAATGCACGGTGGTGGAGCTGGTAGTGCACCAGCCAAGCAAGGAGGAGGCAGGGCCTTCCAGAGGTTGGCAGAGGGAGAGCAATGCCCAGGATTGCATTAGGTAGTTAGGAGCAATGAGTGATAAAAGGGAAAAAAAATCAGGAACTAAAATAAATATTAAAAAAAAAAATAAATAAATAAATAAAGTGGTCTCAGGATCGATCCCTGAGGAACACACTCGGTTACATTGGGATGTGTGGAAGTAAATGCTTTCTACATCTATGCATCAGTCTTTGGGCTTATATTGCATGGGCCTTCATGTCAAAAGCCTTAGATGGTTTAATAAAAGGGCTGCAAATTCTTTTGTTTGTTTTTCTAAGGATTCGATAAAGTCTTGTATTAAGTTTATGGATCCTTTTGTGCTAGTGTGCCCTTTACTGAAGCATGATTGGTGGTGTGATAACGTATCCTTAGATGACTTCAGACTGGTCATTGACAAAGGATTCAGGAATCCTAAGAAAGACAGAACAAGGGAGGAAATGAGGATAGACTGAAAACATCATTGGTCTTTGAAAAATGTTATGTCAAAAACGTCTCAAAAAGGATGTGACATGTCTCCATCATCTGATTTGAATATGGCTGACACTTAGAGCATCTTTGTTTGTGCCACAGACCTATCTACATGTAATCTGGCTTCTATTACTTACAGTAGGCTCAAGCCCATGTCAAATCCATTAATCCATAGGATTACAACTAACCTTTTTTTTGCTTTTACCGAAGGGTTCATTTGACCCCGTTGAAAGCTTCTATTTTTAACTTGTTTGTTTATAGGCACAGGTTTAGAACTAACTAAAAAGACATTCCCTCTTATTGGCTTGTTATGACCAATTATAATTCCCTTTTAATTATTTTTATATCACTTTTTTATATGATTGTTGCTATTCGGTTTGTCAGCTACAATTAAGCGTCGTCCTTCCAGCTTTCCATGCATTCATGTCACAGACCTGATGTTAATCGTTGGATTGGCCTTCAAATTTTTATGCATTGAAGATATTATGTCTTCAATTGTGTCAATTACCTTACTGGTTTAATTAGTGCTCTGTAATTATTTGATGTATAATTGAATAAGCAGCTTTTTTCTGCACTTTGGGTCCAAGCTTCATGTCACCCCGAAAGGCTTCACGGCCATAAAATTCCTTGTCAGATGTTCCAGCCTTGCCCTGACCCAAAGCCCGATCATTCTGATCCACTTTGGCAGGAAGGGGCAATGTCAGTGATTCATAGCCGTGGTCACTGGGCACACAGGCTCTCTTTTGGCCCATACGAAGAGCAAGAGATGCCACATGGCCACTGGGCATCATCTCGTAATACCATTCCAGCACCATCCCCACACCACCTGTCCACTCTTTGGACTTGTCAAGCTGCATGGGAAGTGGGCCAGGAACACAGTGTTCTCCTAAAGAGCTGGTGATATAGCAGACCAAGTCTCCTCTCCTCTGTCTTGTCTTTTTCACACAAATGAATCTGAATCATGCCTCATCTGAGAGCTTCTTCTCTCTCAATCTGACTATGGTGTCATCTCCTCTTTAGCCACAGGTAGCCTCCATGAAGCTTAGTTATGAGGGAATATTGGTTTTCTGTGTGTGTTTCAGCTTTAAAGACAGTTTGACACATTTCAGTAGATTTTACAATTATCAACAGGGCACTGACTTTATCAAAAGTAAAGAAGATATTTATCTTAAAATAGAGTTGTCTTTATAACAGTGAGTAACAGTAACAGTGTGATTTAAGGAGGTCGGAAACATAACTCATGTACTGGAATTTAAAGATAAAAAGAGTCTATCTTTGGTGAGACAGTTGTAAAATAAATCTCAACAAAAATCTAAAAAGCGGAGGGGGGCGTATAAGTTATTACAGTCTATACTCTAAAGACAGGTGTGCTTTTCTGGCACCCATGACTAACTAGTTCTGGTGAGCCAGGTCTTTTTTTGTGTTTTTTTCCAATGACTAAATCATTATGACTCAACACAGTGTGGATATGCTGAGCAAATTCAGTTAGAACAAGTTGCCTTTCATTAAACTATTGCAAAGCAGAAAAAGGGAAAGTATAGAAAGAGCTGGAGTTTTCCCGTTGACCAGATTTGGTTTGGTAGAAGGCATACGGCTTCCCGGAGATGCTGGCGGTTTCTCTGCATTATGGGAAAATCGAACACAGTTACAACCAGTTACATGTTATGTTTTTGTTTTACAAAGAAATTGTTTTTGCACAAAGCAACAAGGTGTTTCATGCAAGTTAGTTGTTGCAGTTCTCTCTATTGCAACAGAAAAAACTGAGTAGGTGAATATTATCTGCCTGGATACACCCTTTGATACTTATTGAAATAATCATGTACTGAACTTTTTATTATAAAGAGACTATGATGCATTTTCCTCCCTGGACTTATCACAGTAAGCAACAGTAAGCAACCTGAAATGGACATTATTCTACTTTATTAAATTTGTGAAGTACTTGTGAATACTCCTTGCCTTACCTGGAGCAGGCAGCAGTTTGGAAAATCAGGAAGGAGATCTGATTCCAGGAAGGAATTTTAATCTGTGAACTGGATTTGGAGCTTGAACTAGCAGCCTTTCAGCTGAAAGACGAGCACTCTGGAGCACAGTTGCATATGAAATGGGATTCAAAGCCACACGTCTTCAGAGACTGCAGTTAACATAACCCCTTGGACCACTCAACCATCCTGACAATTAGATGACAAATTGCGGCCCCATCGCTCTACAAACACATCCTTTCCATGACGGTGTTTCCAACATTCTGTTCTGCCCCCAAAACATAATCGGCCCTGAGAGGAAGTGTAATTAGTTTATGGTTATTGTTGCACCATGTTACATTAATAGCACTGTACTGCATAAGCTTTTGTGTCTGCATGCATGCATGTCCCTCTGCTGTTTCTGTGGCAGTGTTTCACAAAGCTTTTCATTCTTGACTCTTTTTTCTCATCTTTCAACACCTCCCTGCATCACAGCTTTCAGACTCCTCCGCTCCTTTTTTCTCAGCTTTATGATTGACAAGCCGCAGCCTACTTCCTTCAGCTGTCTTTTAAGCCCTGTGGTTTTCTGCACTCTCTTCCTTTTTTTTCCATGAATCCATTTTTAGGATACCTCAATCATGTATATATTTACTGTCTCTTAATTCTTCGAGATGTTTTGTATTTATTCACTTTTTACATGACTGAAAGTACACAGAATATTTTGAAATAGAAGCAGAGACCATACAAGTAGGTTTAAAGCATTCATCATCATATTGAGTAATTCTTCCTGCACAAAAAACAGGATTTTAAAGAGAATTACTTCATCTGGAGAACATCCCTGAATAAACAATTGTCAGCACAATTTCTATCTGTTTAATGCTAAAATTCTGGCAGGATTTAAATGATTGGACGAATTGTCTAAGCAAAAGCTCATCCCAGCATAAATAAACTGAAACGAGTTTTTGTTGGGGTAAAGAAAAAGCAACTGCTCAAGTAAAAACGTATTAGTAGTAGTGTTAAGGAAAGGTCTTTCCAAATGGCTGTGTGCATTTGCATGAGGAATACGACATCTCATGTCAGGAAATATAAAGCAAATGTAATGTCATTATTCTTAAATAGTGAGCAGGCACTGGTGACTGCCCACATGGTGACAGCTGCCTTCCGGAAAACTAAAAGCCGGGCTTATACACAATCAAATAACCCTGTCTGGGTTTGTCTCATGAGCAGATGCAAGGATCACTCACAAGTCCTGCTGTTTCCCGAAGATGCCTGTGTACTTCAAACAGTGGACTGAAGCAAAACCCAAAGCAAACAAGCCAGATTGGGTCCTTGAGAGAGGAGTAAGAGGGATAGATGCTTCTAAGAACACCCCCCTCTCAAAAAAAACAAAAAAACCTCCACCATGACGGGGTTTTATGGTGCGGTAAAAGCAGCATGAGGCAGCCCCGGCTCACATTTTATTTCACATGAGGCAGATTTAAAAAGCACATTCAAATTGTTTAGCTAAGTACGGTCAAAGAAACAGACTGCAATATAATTTTAGTGAATTATGTGAATTAAGTTTAAAGAAAAACAAGATAAAATTGACATAATTCAAACAATTTTTGTGTTTGAAAATATGTCAGCTCAGTGGAAAATGTTACCTAACCATATACAGTAATTGTCAGTAGTTTCTCATTTTCTTAATTGTATGAACTGCTCAGCTCAATACTGTTTTTTGGAAAGGCTGTTTTTATTTAAGAGTTACAAAATAGCTACTCTTCTGGCATTTTAGCCTTAACTACTCAAATTGTCCATCCACCCATCCATCCATGGGCCGACTGGAACGTATCCCAGCTGCCTTCAGGAAAAAAGGAAAATCAATTTTTCTGGAGCAAATATTGTTGTTGGGACGGGGCATCAACACACCACAACAATTTTGTAATGCTGCAAAGAAGAGAAAAAGAAAGAAAATCTGGTGGAACATGACACAGCTGACTAAGTTAATTGGCAACAGGTCTGTACTGAGTATAAAACAGTATTCCAGACAGACTCAGCTTCTTAGAAATAAGATTGTGGAGGGTTTGCCATTCTGGGAAAGATTGTGGGGGTAAATAATTCAATAAGAAAAAGTAAGCAGAAAAAACAACAATAACAAAGGAGGCCCTGTAATACTGACAACTGAGATCGTATGTAAAGAAACAATGGAAAACATTACAGCAACTGATCTCCTTAGATCCCAGATGATTTTAAAGTTAGAAAGATTTGATACAATACAATGATAAACATTCCCTTGCTTCAACTTTTTATTTATTTATTTACTTTAGTATTCTACTGGTATTTTTTTAATGAAAATGCAGGATTGTTTTTCATTGTAACCAACCACAACATCCAAACCTTTTTTGTTAATCTATTTATTTATTCATTTATTTTTTGCAGTATAAGTTTAGATATTTAGAAGAAGAAAAATCTTTACTGAATCTGCACTGTTGCCAATGGTGTGTTAGTACTTGGAATATTACTCATTCAAATACTGCAGGGTGGAGAAGGACACATTTCTTTTTTTAGTTACAATTAAACAGTTCTTGTTTTGGAGTCTGATCTGCTTCTAATGGAGGCAGCGTCGTCCTTTAAGATAAACAGCTCTGAATATTTTCACTGCTTCCCAGATCTGTTGAAAATATCTACGTTTCCCCTCACATACCTCCCTTACTTCCTCTTACCTGTCACAGTGGAGTGAGAGAAAGAAGTATCTATTTTCCATATTTTGTTGCACAAAAATTAATTCAAATCAATGAAAGAGCCAGTGGCTGAAAGTGAAATATGAACTCATAAACGGAGCGACAGAGAAAAGAGAGAGTGGATGTTTCTTATTTAACACACTGACACCCCCCTCCCAAATAGGCCTCCTTGCAATGAATTCCTACACACATTGGTAATGCTGAGATGAATGACAGTCCATTAACAAAGATTGCTTTTAATCGAAAAAACAAGTCTGATGTGTTAAATTGCCTTCTATTACTTCATGAAAGAGATGATTTAGAGACAACAGGGGTGTTGTTTTACTGATACTGCAGACAGAGGGTGAATTCAGATAAAGATAGCAGAAAACGTTTCTTATCTTATGCCTTTCACCCTCACGTTGGAGGAGTAGAAGTCCCTGTCTTCAGTCCCAAAAACAGAGCAGTGAGCTTTGCTTTTTGTATCAGTAGGAAAAGCACAGTGTGTTCTGCTCTCTCCTTTGGGAACTTGGAGGAAATGAACCGCTACTCCCAGCTGGCTCATCCTTTTCTTCATTATCATTTATTGGATGTTCCCCCTCCCGGTATTGTGTCGTTTTCTCTTCCATCTTGTCTCCCTCTGTTTGTCTGTGTACACTGAATGCTTTGCTAGTTAGAATGGGTACAAGTATATGACTGTACTGTGGGCAAAACAAAGGCACCAGACTCTCGAGGGTGGTGCTTGTAATAAGTTCTGATCTTAATATCTTAATATTGCCTTTTCTACTTCCCCTTTAAATTGAATTGTGAATAGTTGCCAAAAGCTACCTGTCTCTTATGCAGTACATTTCTCTGTCTATCTTTCTAGTCCCATGACCACCCAGATTGCCCACAGGGCTTCAGTCACGTGACGGTGGTAATCCTGCTCGGGTCTGAATCAGCTCCTAAGCCCTCACACAGCAGATTAGCAAAAGAAAAAATAAAGTGTAGGAGACTGTTTAAGTACCAGGGCTTTCCCTTCTTCCTGTAGCTTCAGCCATGCTTCACCATAGTGCCATCTGCTACTGCACCAATCTGTCTAGTTACCCCAAACTTACCCTGTAGAGAACTGTTTTCGGATGAAAGTTAGACACAAACAAACATCGTAAGAATGACTAAAAAGATGAGCGAACAATTAAGGTGAAACACATTTTAAGCCTAATTTTCAGTTCCTGAGATTTGGAAAAAAAAAAAAAAACCCAACAACAACAACAAAAATTTGATGTTGAGGAATAAGTACTAAGTTTGTTTTTGTTTGTTTTGAATATAGAAATCATGCATGCTAAAAATGATTTAATAAAATAACACCTGTTTAAATTCTACGGAAGGAAGTTAATTGTCAGAGTAGTGAAGCTTTTAATTTGAAAAGGTCACAGGTTAATTCATGTCAGAAAGACACTGCACCCTCTTGGAAGTTTTAAGTTTAAGACTTAGATAATCAATTTCTCATAATTCTTCAAGGAATTTTGACTCACCTTTCTTTGAAACATTGTTTTTACATTTTCTTAGTTTTCAGCCATTCTGTTGTACACATACTGGTATAAAATCATTGTTCTGTCCATAACTTCATTTCGGAAGCTTTACCTGTCAAACAGATGGCTTCACATTTGACTTTAGAATACTCCCCCATACTAAATTATTACCACTTCACCTCCATGCTTGAGAACTGGTATGCAGTGTTTTTGTTGATATTGCAGTCGTTGATGAGGCTAGACTCTTCCAGTGAGATCATGTTGGTACGGTAGTGGTTGTACAAGAGAAAAGTGCCAAACCACTTCAGAATCTAGTAAACCTGCAGCCAAGTATGGGTTTTTATTTATCTTAGCAGACCCACAACTTTTCTTAAAGTTTTTTGGCTCTTCTTTACCTTTACTTCACACGTTCTTCATAAATTATGATTTCCTTTCAAATAGACAAAAATTTCATATCTCTTTCAAATGTTTAGAGTGTAAGGTAGCAATGAAAACAGTCTACGACTATGAACTGCTAGTAGAAGGATTGAAGAATCAAAGTACTGTAATTATAAAACTTTGAAATGTTTCAGACCTGACTTCTCCTGTCAACATTTTAATCAAGTTATAGCCAAGACAAACTTAAGTTCTGAGATATTAACACAATGATCTCAGAGCTCAAAAATGTTCACATACTCAATTAAGTGCATCAATCAAACTTTATTTGTATAGCACTTTTCATACAACTTTTGCTACACAAAGTGCTTTAGAGAATCAAAATTAAAGCACAGCAACAGTAAAAAAAAAACAAAAGAAACAAACTCCCAACTTGGACTGCCTCAACATATTAACACACTTGCCCACACAAAGCAGGAATGGTGTGGTGTGACTTCGTTTTTTTTTTTCTTTTACTTAAACTGCATGAAGTAAAAAAATACCCAAGTCTTGCGGAACATTTTGACTTTTTTCAAATTATATGTGATTTAGATGTCAGCTAATTTTCTACCCATGTATTTAGAGAAACAGAAACATAACCTGTGTCATGAACTTTGACATACTGTTGCGCAGTGGTATTAACCCCATCAATAGATTTAGTTCAGCGTACTAATCAGTTATATGTTAACGTTCAAAGTTGACCTTCAGGATAATGTTTTTTTTTAGAAATGATCCGTCTCCGGTCGAAAGAGCTGCTCAGCATCTATATCATATAATGTAGCGCTTTTCTGTGCAAGTTTGACTCTAAGAATATATTCCTCGTGAGCAGCCTTCACACCACAGAGCGCTCAGAAGCCACAGCAGGTAAACCCACCTGAGGCAAAATGCTGCTGCTAACGAGCCCCGGCTATCTCGCCACGCTGTAACTCACATGGCTTCCACGTTAAAAATAGAGCTTCCGTCTTGTCTTGTGCCCACCAACGTGCATAATTATGAGTCTTTGTGCTCTTCACATGCATGGGCAGCAATCCCATTACCTCCATGGAAACAATGAAGGCTTATGAGGAGGCGCCCACAGTAACCTGGTCTCCCTGGTAAAATGAATGTCTGTTGCTCATATCCTCTAATGATGGGTTATATTTGTAAGCTGTCTTTTCATGCCACCGCTTATTGTTGCAAAGAGTGAGTGACTCACCTTATTCCCTAAAGTGAGACTGATCTGTTGCGCCGTTGGATCTGTTTGGTGTGGTTACAATTCTTCAAGAAGAAGAAAAAAAAAGATGTAAAAACCAGGAAACATATATAAGCAATTGTGGGAGGCTTATAAATGTTTTATTTTGAATTACGACTCTTACTTAGAGACCATTTTACGCTTCCTATCCACCCAAGTATGGTTGGTAAAAAGTTAACTTTGTGATGCCTGGTTTTAAACTTTTAAATGTTTATGTTGACGATCAACAACAGTGGTTTTAACTACATATTCAATTATGGTTAATTTATGAGTATAAGCAAAGTCTATCAACAGTTTTTTTTTCTTTGAAATGTAAATAGCAAGTGGAACAAATAATTTTGATACTTTCTCAAATCAATAAAAGAGGTTTGAAGCCTTAGTTAGATACTTTAGGAAACTCTACCTAAATATAAGTGTATCACCAAATCCCACTGGTCAGAGAGGCAATTGTGTTCTTTGTTATAAAGCTGAGCGACACTTGACAATGTTTTTATGATTTCTCAGCTCTGTGAGTCATAGTTGCTCCTTTTCAGATTAAAAACCAGTCACTAGAGGACAACATTTGTCACTCACCAGGTTTTACTCATTGATCCCTCTCCTCAAGGGGATAACAATTTATTTTCTTGAATCTGTCTTTGTGATTGACAGGAGAACCACTGTCGCAGGATTAAGATCCTGGGGGACTGTTACTACTGCGTGTCCGGCCTGACCCAACCCAAGACTGACCACGCTCACTGCTGTGTGGAAATGGGTCTGGATATGATTGATACTATCACGTGAGCCTTCTTGTTTAGTTTTTTTTCTACTTTATAACTCCAAACAGTCACTCACATTCTAAAGGAACATTTATTTCATTGTAAGCATAGTGAATACTCAACACGGCAGTTGGGTAAAGTCTGGGAGTTTGTTAAGACATACATCTTTCTTTCCTCCATGGTAATCCAAAAACCCTGTCTAACAAAGCCCCCGGTAAACTATCATACCATAGTCGCTTGAAGTGGAATCATAGATATAGCTAAAGTGACAGAATAAACATCCTAATATTTTGCCTTATTTGCATGTTGTGACTTGAACATTTATCATGTGTAGACACAACTATCTAAAACAAGATGCAACAATCTTATTAACAAATAAATATGAGGAACTTTATTTTGGCGAAGCGCCACCATCTAGGCGCAGTAACTGCCCACAGCAGCACTGTCAGGAGTGATAAGAGAGATTCTAACAGACTTTGTGAGTCATGCATTATGATGACTATTATAATCATTTACTTGATTATGTCCACTTGGGATGGGGTGTTTTTCTTTCTATTATATTTTATCACACCAGGGAGCAGGATGATAACAGAAAATTCCTCCATTGTTGTGACACAAGGAGTTTGTGTACTGTCTTCACAGGCATCGATGGCAGGTCACTTTCACTTTTGAAAAGACATATAGTTTCTGTCACAATCCAGATGACAAACTGAGAAGTTCACTTCCAATTCCTAGCTTCAGATCGTGAAAACTGTTTACCGTTTGTGAGCCATGTATGGGGTGGAGAAAAGGTGTCATGCATTAATATTTGCAGAATTGACAGCTATGAAACGCTAACTTTAGTGTGGTGAAACTGTGGAAGGCAATACCTTTGCAGCAGGGAATAGAACCAGGTGTTGAGAATCAAAAAGGATCCGTTGGGTCTCCCCATGAAAGGGGCGGTACCAACGGTTGTTTATCAAACTGCACACAGTTGGTTAGCGCTACGACCAATCAGGGCACCAAACAAGGTAACGTATTCAGAGCGAAACGAGTCAACAGGAAAGTGTGTTGAGTAGAAGATTAAATTAAACTTCTGTCGAACTAAACAATCTGTGGAAATGCATCGTAAAATGATGCATTTCACATTTTCCCAATTTCCATCCCCGTTACATTAAAATGTAGTGAAAAGAAGTATTTAACTGCATATTACACTATTGAGCTGATGAAAAATAAGATAATTACCCAAACAAAGAGAAAAGGTTTTAGTGTAGAAAATAAAATGTATTTTTTCTTATGAGCTAAAAGGTGCCTTTCCTTGCATAACCTGTGTGATGTGCAAGTTGATAGAGAACCCTAGGGAAAGTTGGAAACTGAAACACAGCACATTGACACACTTTTCTGACATGACTGGGAGTCTGTCCATAAAGATTACGCTTTTCTCTCATCATAGGTAAAGTAGAAATAGTGAGTTTAGCCTTCGTTGTTGTACTGAGTCTATTTTAGAATAATAGATCAATCAACATTTCTCAATAGTACTTGTTCCTTTGCCACATTGTCACAGATAAAGATGTCTATATATAGAGTGAATATCATTAGAGACTGTATTCTTCCATTAAGATTTTTATATTGAGTCCATCAGACCTTGGATGTCATAGATTCAGATTGCAACGGATTAAGAAAAAATGTATTTCATTTTCAATCATAATAATAATTAAAGCTGCAAGCAGCGATGAACGGGCCCTCGTACCCTTGTGCATGTTCAGGCATGCTGCAGTGGAAGCTTGTATGACTTGCATGTAGATTCTTCAGGCCTGGACATTTAGCGGATGACAGCACCCACGACTCTCTATATCAAACCATTCAAAAGTTATGGCAGAAAGTAGGAACTATCAGATATCGACCAATCAGATGAAGAGGCGGGGCTAATTTGCAGCAATTATGTTCAAGGACTCAAAACCGAGTCCGATGACACCACCCACGAGTCTATGTCAAACCATTCAAAAGTTATGCCAGAAAATAGGGACTATCAGATATCGACCAATCAGAAGAACGGGCGGGGCTAATTCAGGCCAATGAAGGTCATGTCTTTATCACAACCTGTTCGGTTCGGGCAACATTAACTGCCGAAGGAATGGCATAAATTGCGCCAAAATTACACGATTAAAGGTATTATCCATGATTTTAGAGAGCTAACAAGATTTGAAAGTGGCACCTCCTCTAAGCCCCGCCTCCTCCTCCCCCTCCCGTCAGCGCTCCGTCCAAAACCACGCCCCCACAAACTTTGGGGAACGCGCATTTGCAGGAGTCCAGTTTTCCAGGACATTTTGGACAGCACATTTTCAACAAAACTACCCCATATCTCATTCACCTGTAAGCGAGGCCGGTTTTAGGGGAGGGCAGGGGTGGGCTGTGCCCACCCAAACGTGCATCCTGCCCACCGGCGTCTCCATCCCGGCGAGAGTGGAGAGCAGAGAGCGGAGAGCGGCTGGCGGTGCGCTGCAGGCTCTAGAGCCACAGTTACGGTGTAGGCTACGGCGTAGGCTACGGGGGGCTAAGCCTCTGGTCCTGGACCAATCTGTTTCATTCGGACCGAATGAAACAGATTGGTTAGAGTTTTTACATTACATGGCTTAGAGGAGGTGCCACTTTCAAATCTTGCTAGCTCTCAAACATTGCATACTATAACTTTAAGTCAAAATGGCCGACTTCCTGTTCGGTTTGGGCCATGGCTCCAAGACACTTTTTTTTAAGTTGCCACATGATACAGGTGTGTACCGATTTTCGTGCATGTACGTCAAACCGTATAGTGGGGCTTAGGCACAAAGTTTTCTAGGAGGCGCTGTTGAGCCATTAATGCAAACCATTAAATATCACATTTTTCGCCAGGCCTGGCTTGCGTGCAAAATTTGGTGACTTTTGGGGCACGTTTAGGGGGGCAAAGAGGCCCTCATTTCGTCGGAAGAAGAAAAATAAAAACGAGGGGGAAAAAAAATTCCTATAGATACAATAGGGCCTTCGCACTGTCAGTGCTCGGGCCCTAATAATAATTATGAGTTATAAGTATACATTCAGTTACCTGACTCTATCGATGCACTAACATTATAATGTATTGTCAGTGTTTTTATTTTGTGCATGGCCTACATGCTGCTTTTTAAAAATGTTTTATTTATCTTGTGTTGTAGCTTACGAGTTCAAACCCTCTCTCCCTATGTCTTGTCCCTTCAGTTCAGTAGCTGAGGCCACAGAAGTCAATCTTAACATGCGCGTGGGCTTGCACACCGGTCGAGTCCTATGTGGTGTGCTGGGCCTCAGGAAATGGCAGTATGACGTTTGGTCAAATGATGTTACGCTGGCCAATGTGATGGAAGCTGGTGGACTACCAGGGTCAGTAAAGAACATTTTAAACCGTAAAAGCTTTGGACATTTCTATCATTCTGCTTTGCCTAAGACATATATAAAACTTTACATAGTATAATTATTCTTAGGTTAATTTTAAACTAGAACATACATAAATAAATTAACTTTATACAAAATGCAGTGAACATTTCAGTGGTCAAAATTATAACCCCTCAAGTGACTTGCATCAATTAGCATTCAGACCTCAATTGAGGGATTAAGATTTTAATCTTAATGGACTCAGTTGTGTTGCTTCAACATTCGATCGAGAGAGACTCATCTTAAGTTCTTGGGAAGAAGTGATATCAACATGACAAAAAGTAAAGAAACCAGCATAGGTGGTGGATGCTGATCTGAAGAGAGACGCTAACTTCCACACTACTAGAGCACACACACAGAAACACTTCCAAGCATATCTGGGGGAAGCACAGCTGGTGGAAGGATAGCCATTGGAAGCATAGTGCCCTTGGGTTTTTTTCTTTTTCTTTTTAGCTTCAGGCAGTGGGAGCCTTTTCTGAGTACATGAGATACTGATCGTATTAATATTCTGAGGAATATTGTAAAAAAAACATAAATCTACTTAATTCTTTTGAATACTGTATTTGTTAAGGGAACAAGGTTAATGTCTATTTGAATGAGCTGAAACAATTTGGGATAGGGCTAAGATTACTTTGCAAAGATGAGGAACTACTGTAAGATAAGATGTATGTATGTATATGGCCTTAATGAAACAAAAACAACAGAACATCTTAGAGGTAACAAGAAGTAAATCTAAAGTGAAATTTAAAAGAGAAAATATGTCCTCTAATAGTGCAGCCTGTAAACCTCATTCATAGGGCTCTGGGGAACATACTGTAATTGATCATAATGGGTTAAAAAAGAAGAGAAATAATGGGAAAAGCTGATTAATTTAAAAGTTCGGGAAATTCGACATTTGTCGTTGACTGTTTAAAAAAATGCTTTTTCATCTTTTCATGATAGAAAAAAACCCAGCTGGAGTAAAATTCCCAGCTTGCTTTGATCTTCTCTTTCTGTGCAGAACTGTTCATGCCTGAGCTGTGGAGCCGTGTGGGACTAACTGCACTTTATATTAATCTTACTATCTCTGATCCACAGGAAAGTTCACATCACCAGATCAACACTTGAGTGCCTAAACGGAGACTACGAGGTGGAGCCTGGAAATGGTCACGAAAGGAACCCCTTTCTCCAAAAACATGAAATAGAAACCTTCTTTATTGTGCCATCTCACCGACGGAAGGTATCATATGTTGAACAATGTATATGTGCGAGAATAAAACGTAAAAATTAGAGCAAAATATGATCTTTTTTCAATTAATTACATTGATCAACACCTGTATTTGGTTGTAATATATCTAGAAAGTATAATACACACCTCCGCAAACCATCTGCAGTATGTTAACTTATATCAATGGAGCTACAAAGAGGTCAAACTCTCCTATCCTCTTTTTTTATGGTTTTGACAGCAGGTTTTTCATGTTATGCAAGATAGGCTTGCATATTGGTTCCATGGCTCCTCATGTGAACCTCTGGGATTCCAGTTATTTATTTATTTGTTTGTTTTGCCTGATAAGCGACTTTGCTAATCCTCTTAATATAGCTGATGGTCCAGTTTTATGAAAGACACGGCTCAGGGACAGCTATGCCTGCTTGTGGACAGACCTCAAAAAGAGCACAGATGTTGCGGAGGACACACAATTTCCTCTTCCAGCCCTTCAACATATGCTTTATCTTCTTCACTCTTTTTTTTAAGAACTGCTTTGGAGCAGCAGAGTCCTAATATTATATAAATCGCCTTCATGGATTGACCTACCTCATTTTAACCACTTTCTATTCAAATTCTGCATGTGTGGCTGTTCATACTGTTCCATACCTGTACAGTTTATCATTGTATCACTGGGAATCATGATTTCACTCGTCTTCTCATTTCTTATCTGGTGACAGATATTCCCAGGGTTGATTCTTTCGGATATAAAGCCCGCCAAAAAGATGAAGTTCAAAACTGTGTGCTACTTGCTAGTGCAGCTCATGCACTGCAGGAAGATGTTCAAGGCTGAGATTCCCTTCTCCAATGTCATGAACTGCGAGGATGGTGATAAGGTATAAAACCCTGCTGTCTGTCTTTGTTTGTTTGTGCTGTGGTTTGCAAAAAGACAAATGATCCGGAGTTTCCTGCAATAGTGAAAATCCTTTTTAGGGGCTTCTTTGACTGAATTCGATTCCTGAATGTTCCTTAAAGTGAGTCAGTCTTCTTTTTCTTCTAAATACCAAAATTCCCATAACACACATTTAAATATATTACTTGGATTCTGTTTTGACAGCAAATCGTTACTCATTAAAGTTTTATGTGCTATACGTTGGACACTTATGGATTCTGTATTATTACAAAAAGTATGTCTTGGTGGAAAGATCAGTACAGTATATTGGCCCTAACAGAGACCAATTAATAATTTTTCGTCCATCATACTGTACGCTTTTGGCAGGCTAGCCATCTGTCAAAGAGCTTATTGACCTTGTGCGTATGTAAAGAAATTGTGTGGCCCGGCAGCCACACAGCCCTGCTTTCATGCTCCAGCTGTTTTAAGCACAGATTTGACATGAGTGCAGTATATGCATTTGTGATGCAGTTATCAGACTGTGGCTGCTCAAAAAAGGTTCATACCTAGCATATGGGGAGTTATTTCAATCATAAAAAAATAAATAAAACAACCAAAAAAAAATCACATAGTAGCTGATCTTGGGATTACTTTTTGTGCAAAAGGCAAATTTGTGCTAAATGAAAAAAGTCTGACAGTCTGCATCAGCTTTTTTCTTTTTCTTTTTTCTTTTTTGAGCTGGTAATTTTTCCAGTCAGACCACACACACTCGTGCCCACAGTGCAGAGACTGCATTCAATGCATGAAGGTGGTGAATGAACAGCATTTTTTAGTTCTATACAGTAAAGTACAACATGTGACATAAAAGGCAAGTTGCGATCTGCAGTCTGCTGTGTTGGAGCCTCATAAATAACCCACAACAAATGTCAGAGATGGGGGTAGAAAAAAAAGGAGTAAGGCAACACAGAAGATGGTAAGATAAACAGAAGCGCGGAAGGAAAGACGGAAGGATTATGATAAAGACAAGCTGGGAGGAGTGCAGAGGCAGACAGAGAAAACATGACCAGAGACAGAAAGACTGCTGACTACACTTAAACATGTTGATGAAGTTAAGTATGAAGGCAATGTTCTCATTTGAAAATATAATCAGCTGCCAGTGTTTATTGTTGACCGCGATTGACCCTTGCTCTTAATCTGATCGGACTTAAAAGAATATAGAATAAAGGGCACTATAGGGGTTGCCACCTTTCAGAAATAGAAATAAGGGACGCCCTGATTTCAGCAGCACAGGAGCCAAAAAAAAAGCCCCAAAACTTCTAAACTGAATAAAAATGTGTTTATTTTATATGAAAAAACGAAATGCTTTGATTTAAAGTTTAAAGTGCTTTAATAGCATTGAACTTGCATGACTGTACAGACAGCCAACCATGCTAGCAACTGAAATATCCTCCTATGCTACGTATGTCAATATCAGCCAAGATGTATAATATAGCCTACAGGTGAAGAATATGGTGTAAAAGTTAATTTATTTCAATAATTCAACTAGAATATGGTGTAAAAGTTAATTTATTTCAATAATTCAACTAGAATATGGTGTAAAGGTTCATTTATTTCAATAATTCAACTAGAATATGGTGTAAAAGTTAATTTATTTCAATAATTCAACTAGAATATGGTGTAAAGGTTCATTTATTTCAATAATTCAACAAGAATATGGTGTAAAAGTTAATGAAAATACGGTACAAATCGTGTCCCGTATTAGTTCAATACGGGACACAACATTTTTTTCTCAAATAAAGGACAATTCCGTATTTTACGGGACGGGTGGCAACCCTAGGGCACTAAAGTATCAACTGTGCTGTGAATATTGTTTTTTCACCCCGCCAGCGGAGGGCCATGCGAACGGCTCCACAGAAGCTGAGGAACCGCACCAACGCTAACCAGGCTAACTTGATCCAGAGTAGCCCCAGAACCCGGGTCAACCGCTACATCGGACGCCTGATTGAGGCCCGCCAGACCGAGTCAGACACGGCAGACCTCAACTTCCTCACACTTATGTATAAGTGCTCTGAGCGCGAGCAGAGGGTGAGGCGTGCATGACACTGCACATGATCAGTTAGATGTCAGTGATCAAATATGATCATGTTCTGTATTTTGCCACTCAATCCCGTCTGGTGTCTGGCATCAGTACCACCAGGTTCCTGATGAGAACTTCACCAGTGCAGTGGTCCTTTCTCTCATCCTAGCTGCCTTGTTTGGCCTTGTTTATCTTCTCATTATACCACAGTACGTAAAACTCATCTTATTCTCATTCCATTCTCATTGCTATTGTTCACCTTTAAATATTCACAGGTTATAATCGCTTCTGTTTTTGTTTTTTTCCACTTAGGGGCACAGTGGTACTTGTCCTACTCGTCTTCTGCATCTGTTTCCTAGTAGCTTGTATCATGTACCTGCATATTACTAGAGTACAGGTAAACCCACAAGCTCTTTTAGCATTTCTCACATTATATGAGGGAGGGTCCATTTTATCTCACTTATATTAAAGCAATAAAAAGGAGGTTTTTCACATGAAATGATCAGTTACAACTCCATTTCAAGGACTATTTGATTACTTTTAGGAAGTATTGTCTAACCCTTGCACTCTCCTACTTCTTAATTGATTTCATTTATTTTCCTCAAATGGTCTTTTATTGTATTGCTTGTATGGAATGTGCATTGTTTTCTTTTCTTTTTTGTTTTTAATTTTTGTTTTATTTCTCCTGTCAGTGTTTTCCAGGGTGCCTGACCATTCAGATTCGCACTGCTCTCTGTCTTCTCATAGTGCTCTTAATCTACGCTGTGGCCCAGGCCTGTGTGGTGAGTAAGGAGTCATACATTTATGCATGAAACACACTTTTTATTATTTCTAGACTAAACAGAATATGATGGTGGGATCTTTGCGCCACTGAATTGTATCTGTTGGCTGACATTTCCATTCTTAGATTTTTCAGTTTTCATATATTGCTCAGGATTAAATCCACAATCATGCTAATTATAATCCCCTCCATCACTTGTGTTGTTCATGAAGATGTTTTACTAATTATTGAGCATACGAAAGCAATTTAAGGCTGCATTAAAGCCAATCTATGTAGCAATACCACTTCTGACCACATGGGGCCAGCATATCACAATAAAGTTCATGTCATTTCCTGACATAAGACTCAACGAATAGCATTATGAGATGTGCCAAAATGTCCCCACTCATGAACACGGTATTGTCAGTGGGTCTTTTGTTATCACAGCAGATTTCTGTGCCCCCATGTGGTCAGAATTGGTATTGCTACATAGAGTGGTTTGATAAATAAATAAGGTGTGGGCACTTAAGACTGTAAAAATTGATAAATGAAAACTTCCAAAACATTTACACCCTATATGTAAGTTTAAAAAAGCAGAGATAAATATTTGAGTCTGTGTCCATGACATTTCGTAGATGATTAATATCATACACTCTTGTGGTGACACCACTTTATTCGATACACCTGCTGTAGCGTTACCACTTTATTAGGTACAATCACTGCTATGGGCACTTTAGAATCACCAATGAGGCCTACACACATGTTTTTCGGATTTGGAGAGTTCCTGGAGTAAAACTCATGCAAGCGCTTGTAAGACATGCAAACTCAACGCAGAAAGGCCCCTCCCAGGATTCGCTGTGTGGTAAGTCCGTGCTAACCACCAAGCCATGGCGCAGCCCAAAATGTTTTCCTTTCCACAATGTACGGATGTTTTCAGCAGATGACGCCTTGTGGGACATTTCACAATATGTAGGACTGATGGAGAGGGTTGATTTCCAATAGAAAGGTTCCTGGTTTGACCCACAGATCACGAGTCTAAGTGTACTTGAAGACATTTATCATAGACAAATTTGATGCCCTGCATTTGTCCCTAGACAATTGTAACTTTTTGTACAAAGCAAGTATAACGCAAATGTAATCTAAAGCAGTGAAGGTAATCATATCTCACTAAATAGACTGAGCATGAAAAAACCGAGCAAAGAGGATGGCTCTTTCAAAAGATTTGAGGAGGTTCAAAAGTCAGTGTGGGCATTTGAAGGGAGTTCGGAGATTTCATCATCTATGGTACATAATATCATTAAAAGATTTAGAGAACCCAGGGAAATCTCTGGTCACAAGGGACACAACATTATAGTTGAAATCTCTGCATGAGCTCAGGAACACTATCATGAAAACTTTATACAAACAAAATCCAGAAACACTCACATCGTCTCTGGGGCTTAGAATGAGGTTAAGTGGAAAACTGTACCGCGGCCCAAGGAATTATTTTGGGGAATTTATAAACACTATGTACTCTAGGCCAGACAGGAGAGGAACTGTCAGACGTGTTATCAGAAAATAATTTTAAAGCTAGCATCTGGTACTGGTGCATTAAGATTAAAAGATGTATTGAATTCTCTGTTCAGAATTCAATAGTGTCTTTGTACTTCATTGAATTAGGGGTTTAAGATTTGCAGATAATTGGTTTTCACATTTTCCACACTGTCCTGACTGGTTTTTGGTTGTTTTATATCTGAATGAATGAATTTGTATGGGCTTGTTTCTTCCCTTTTGTCTCTGACAGGTGGGCTGCATGCCCTGGATGTGGGGTAGTGCCAACGCAAACAGTTCCATCATCATTATTGACGTGGACAGCGGCGCTAATCACACTATGGCAGAGCTGCCGTGTGACGGCGCCCGCTACGCCTTTCTGTCCTGCGTGGTGGGAACTCTCACCCTAGCACTTTTCCTGCGTGTCTCCTGGTTGCCAAAGATGGCGCTGATGCTTCTTTTGGGGGTGCTGTATGTCACTGTTCTGGAGCTCAGCGGTTTCCGGAAGAACGCAGGGTGAGATTCACTGCAAAACACGGTCCAGAACACACACAAACAAACATGTCTCACATGTCTGTCGTTTCCTGAAGTTGCATGACAACAATACTCCAATAATCCAGTTCGCCGTGCATCTACTCCATAATTCAGGCTTCTGAGGCAGCGATTGGTTTTGAATGTTGACAGTTTTGTGTTCTGATTTATTTTATCTTGAGGATTTAGTTGCCATTTGCATCACATGTGCTGAGATGTATCTGCGTGGAGGAGTCTTTTCTTGTCTCCAGCCCACACCTCTCTTTCGTTTTCCACTCTTTGAAGCAGCACACATGCTTATTAGTTCCAAATCAGAGGCCTGAAAGGACAATGTGGGCTGGATGATAAGACCATGTTCGCTCGGTACTGAGGGGCCCGGCCAACTGTGCTGCTGCAACACGTGAAAGTGAAAAATGATGATGAAATTGTTATGGTTGTTAGAATAAAGATTTCTTTTTGCAAAATATTTTTTTTGGATGCAGTTATGCTTGAGTGAGATTTTGTTTTTTTGAAAGTAAAACTTGACTCCTGATCTCTGTCAACACCGTGGGGGGTCCAGTCAACTCTCCTACGTAGTCCTCTGTGTGGTCTGCTCCAATGCTGTGTTTTGGTCTCTTCCACAGTGGGGGGTCCTTCCACATACGGGGCTATGAGCCCATCCTGTCTCTGTTGCTCTTTGTCAGTGCCCTGTCCCTCCACTCCAGGCAACTTGACCTCAAACTGCGCTTGGACTTCCTATGGGCTGTACAGGTCAGAAAGAGTGTACTGATGCATCTGTGCATGTGTGAACACTGTGACACTGCGACACTGTTGAAGGGTGTTAATCTCGCTCTTGTCATACAAGCTTTAACAAAAGTCCCAGAATGTTGCCTTTTCAGATTTGATATATTGGGTTATGTAAGGAGGATTTTATTATAGGCTTCCAGCAGTCTGTTCTTTGGCAATAACAGGGGTAAGAAGCTTGGTTTGGCCCTCTTTCACTTGGAACTAAGTGTTTCACATAGTGGGACGGATGTGTTGAAACTAATTTTTTGAACCATTTAACCCTTTAACTAGCAGCATCAGCTGTGAGATGCAAACCGTGTCTACTTATCAAACGAAACTGACAGCAATGAGGGAAATGAGGCTCAGAAATACTTTCTAGTGACCCCGTGTGGTGAAAATGTGGAAACAAGCCCTGGCACTCATTTGGACATTTTGTTTGCCATCAGGCGGAGGAGGAAAGAGATGGAATGGAGAAAGTAAAGCTGGACAATAGGAGGATCCTCTTCAATCTTCTGCCTGCACACGTGGCTCAGCACTTCTTAATGTCAAACCCCAGAAACATGGTGAGCCACGCTAATACACAGGCAGTAAGGCAGACAGACCAGCAGGTAGATAACAAGGCAGTAAACAACACATCACAAGAGGTCACCCTGGGAATTGTGTCTATAATGTTATGTTTTTTGTTGCTTTTTTCCCTTCAGGATCTGTACTATCAGTCCTATGCACAAGTTGGTGTCCTTTTCGCCTCCATTCCAAACTTTAATGATTTCTACATTGAGCTGGATGGTAACAACATGGGAGTTGAGTGCCTGAGACTGCTAAATGAGATCATTGCTGACTTTGATGAGGTGAGGACGTCGTCTTTTACGCTTTTCTCGACTTTTGGTAGGTTTAATGTGATTTAATATTGTTTATGCTGGGTGTTTAAGTGAATGTGTGTCCTGTAGCTCATGGACAAGGAGTGCTACAAAGAAATTGAGAAAATAAAAACTATTGGCAGCACATATATGGCAGCTGTGGGACTCGTGCCTACCATCGGTACCAAGGTGGGTTTTCTTTCTTTTTTTTTTGTCTTGTAAACAGATGAGGGGCCGCTTCATTTGTATGAACTAATGTCTATCTTTACATCTCTTCTTCAGGCCAAAAAATCAGTTTATGACCATCTGAGCACAATAGCAGACTACGCCATTGAAATGTTTGATGTTTTGGATGAAATCAACTACCAATCATACAATGAGTTTGTGTTGAGAGTGGGTAAGTCTAACCCTGGATTTAAATGAAGTGAATCATAATGTGATAAAAAATAACACACCGTCTCATCAATGGTCTCATTTGATCCTTTTGTGTACCTGCACAGGTATAAATGTAGGTCCGGTGGTTGCAGGCGTGATTGGGGCACGGCGACCTCAGTATGACATCTGGGGTAACACGGTCAACGTGGCCAGTCGGATGGACAGCACTGGCGTACCAGGGAAAATACAGGTAATCGACTACAGTTAGGGTTTAAAAGAGACCCCAACTAAGACAAATTGTAGGACTTTATACTCTCAAATGACCATTTCCCACTAAAATAAATCAGAAAAAGCAAGATAAATAACTCTGGGTCACGAACATCTTATGGATCAACGCTAACCTTTTGAATAAAGTTGTGATTTTTATCTGCCAGCAGTAAAGATGTTGAATCAGTGCAACACAATGGTGCTTTTGGTTGTAGTCTCAATTCAAAAAGAAACCAGGGAACCAAACAATTCCCAGCAGGGTTCTCCAATAACAGAGAAAGCATAGAGTGCATCACAGAGTCCCGCTACTATAAGTGCATTTACTTGATATCTTTACAAAAGAGCCTACTGACAATATTTTTAGCTAATTACATCCTAATTTTGTTTTAAGTGACATCATTAAATGGTAAATTCTGTCATTACTTTGTTTATTATTGCATTCACATGAGCAGAATAAGCTTCTTTTAACGCAATCACCAAGTGTCACTGAGTATCCCACAAAACCCTCGGACGCGACGGCCCCATTGTTTAAACTTAACACTGTTCTGAGCCATTTAAACCTCCAAAACCATAACAATCAAAGTTCAAACTAGGTCAAGTTCTTTGTGAGTTGCTTACAAAAATTAATAAATGAAACCTGAACTTAACAGTCCAGTGAGTCTCTGCACTAACAAGCATGAAACTGTCCTCAACGTGCCGCCCCCACCTCCACCCCTCCACGCCTCCACCCCCCGCCGCTCGCTGTGATATGTTTACCTCGATCAGCTGATGGCAGAAGGCAGCGCTACAGCAAACACTCTCCTCCACTCGCAGCGAAACACAGATGTTTCACAGACAACCGCCGCAGACTTTGGCCCACTTTCACCCCACCACCTCTCTGCTTTTCATCATGTTGGTGTACATTTCCAGTAAAGTCTTTAGAGCTGTTTTCACCACCTACGTCTGGCTTGGCATCAACCTGATGCTGAACAGAAGACATATTTCGTCTCAGCGCCAAGAAAGATGGCCTGTTGTCATCACGACACATAATGCATTGTGACCAAAACAACAATGGTGCAGTGCGATGACATGTCAAGACTTTTAAATATCACATCTGGATTGCCAGCCACGATGTTAATTTGATAATATCATATTAGTCAGTGTTCTTTTTAATCATATTTATGATGATGGCTGTGGTTACAGATGAGGCTCTGTGGCAGAAATTATATTTAAAGCAGTGAGGGCTGCCATGAACACATATTTCCTCCATTAGATAAAAAACTTTATGACAGCCTTCATGAGCGCAAATCATGGGAGTTATAAATTAGTAGATTCACATTTTCCATATTTTGCTTGACTAAAGTATTTATATTTTCTCTTTAATCTCTTTTATTGTTTGTTTTGTTGACATCTCAAAGCACTTAAATTCACACAGCACTTCTTGGTCTGCACGGCTTTTCTTTTAGTCTATAAATTGCTTTTCCCACTATCTTACACACACTCACACACCAACGAGGGCATTGGGGGCAGTGTGGGGTTTCGTATCTTGCTCAAGGACACTTCAACATGTGGACTGCAGAGACAGTCCACATACCGCCCAAGCCACTGCTGCCCCACTTGTGTAATTATTCACATATTTATCATAGCTTGGCACACAGAATTGAAACTGTGGTAAACAGACATCCATTTAAAGCTTAAACAAGCATCTTATGACACTGTAAAATGCAAGAGCTGCTTCTTGATCAATATTAATCTGAAGATGTGATTTCCCTACCTTTGTTGTCCAGGTAACTGAGGAGGTTTACCGGCTGCTGAACAGCAACTACGACCTAGTGTGTCGTGGCAAGATCAGTGTCAAAGGTAAAGGCGAGATGCTTACTTACTTTCTGGAGGGGAAGGTTCAGTGCATTGGGACTGTGACAACTTCATCGGTGATGCGTTCCGCCAGCCTGGCGCGTAGGATCCACTCCTGTGGTAAGACGAGCGTCCCGACCAATCTGGGCAGCGTCTCCTCCGCCGCTAGCCTGACTGCTCATGCCAGCATGGGCAGCAACATTCAGATGAACGCTGCCAACAGCAGCAACAGCCAAGTGACATGCCTGCCTTCGCCCTGTGTGCCCGCGCTGGGTGAGGAGGACGAAGAGGACGACATAGAGCTTACGCAGATTCAAATTCAGGCTGTGGCGGCTGTTGCAGATGTAGCAGTGTAGGATGGAGTGCAAAAAATAAATAAAGTAAAGCCTGCCTTGCAGCTAGAGAGCCTTGGCCTGAAGCCTGCAGGAGTCCGGGCTGTCCAGGCATTCCTAATAAATCCTGACCCGCTGACAAACCCAGGTTGGCTCATTCAGGATATGAACTTCCCAAGACATAAAACCATGATATGGACAATCATACTTGTTTTTAAAGATTTTTAATCGGTTGCTACTCTTCGGAAGCAAGAGATGTGGATTAACGAGACAGGCACCTGCAATCTTGAATGCTCTTTTAACATCTCTATATCAGATTATTAGATTTGTAGTGTTCTTGGGTTCATTCAGATCCAGGTCTAATGTGCATCTTTGTTTTATATGAAGTGCATATTCTGTGTATGAGGGATATAATACTGATTACGCTACTGCTTTTGCACTGTCTTTTGATCATGCCAAGGATATATTGCATTATTTACAGTGTAAAATGGTGTTGTTTCTCTTTGGTGTATGTAAGCATGCATGTGTGTACTTGTATGCGTGTGGGTGTGTCTGTATATGTGTGTATGTGTGTATGCATGCATGGTCAATTCTCAGTCATAATGAAACAGCACAAAATCCTTTTTTATACCTAGCACTCACTGGATAAAGTAGGCTTTTTATGATTCATATTTATAGTTCATATAGAAAAGGACTTTTTAAGAGTTGACAGCCATAGTAATGACACTTTTCGAAAGGAAACCAAAGTTCAGAGCTTTCCATAAATCTCGAGTTTTATTTCTTGTATTGCCTCAACGGACGAGGAGGAAAGTGTTTCCACAGACTGACAATATTTGGCCCATGTGACTCTTTCATACATCATCAGTTGACCTTAAGTGTCTTTTTGAACCTGGGGAAGACGAAATAAGGTTTCTTGAATACCCGATGTCCTGATATCACCCTGATTAACATCTGTTTACACATCAGTAGTGGCTGCTTTGATGGCAACGAGGCAATAAGGGTCAATAGGAGGAGCTAGTTTATGCCAAAAGTTAACTAGTCACAAAAAAAGTAAAGATAAACATTTGACAAACGACCAATACATCCCTCACCTTGGTCACAATATACACTTAGATGAAGCAGTTAAGGACAGCATTCATACAGAAAAAGAAAAGGGCACAAACTTGATCAAAAGTAAAGCCCTTCCAGAAATGCATGACCTTTAAATGCTCCACATTTTCTTGAGGCCACAGAGACGTTGGTGCCGTGTCTGGCTCCTGTGTTTTTTCGAGGCATTTACATAGCTGTACTACTGCTTTTCACTACATTAAAGCACCAGTATGAGTTTCTATATTTACAAAAAAAAAAAGACAAGAAAAGTAATAGCTTAAAAGATCAGATACCGTTTCAGAGCTACAACGCCGTTGAGATATCTTTTTAGCCGATACATTTATGAGAGGATAGACTTTTCACTTGATTTGCAAAGTGTAAATCCATCATGTTTCAAGTTGTTTGCCTTACTCAATAAGCTTACAGTGATTGCAACCTGCCTTTTTAGATTTGTTCACTTTGATATGCAGATTTTACTTTTTGTTTTTGTAAATAGTCAAAAGCTGTAAATTATGTTGTATCTTGTACAGTGTAAAGTTGGATTATTGAATATTTTATAATAAAGAAAATATTGGTGTATAAAACATTATAAACATGTGCTCATGAATGCGATGTAAAACAAGAAATATGGTTTGGAGTGTGAATCAATCTTTTTATAGATGTGTCAGAAATAATAAATGCCATTTTCTTCCAGAAATTCCATATTAACATTTTAAACCAATTTAATACAATAAAACTAAAAAATACAGAGGTCTATATGCAATTTTCCTTGTTAGGTCCAGTATATGCACTTTTTATTCTTCGCACTTGTTTAAATAGCTCTTAATAAAATAACTGTTTTCAGTCTATACAGTAAAACATGTTAAACATAACGGTTTAAAATGTCCGTCAGCCCACAGCCACATGAATGTGACTGTGCTCCAAACACTGAGCAGAGGCCAAAATTGTTTTCCAAATGGTGAACAGGAGTCTAGATAAAGTTCACTCAGTGTACCAGTTAAGTCAACAAACATGTGTCTTGTGCAACATTAGAGTTATTAGAGTTGTTATTGCTTTACAATGAAATGCAACTGGGTGGTCACCGATGATTTGTAGCCTGCACTATAGTTGATTTGTTTTGAGAGGTTTCTTATTTTACAGAATGTAGCTAAAAAGTGCAGCTGTTGTACCTTTCTTAGTTAAGCTCCCTGATTTGAGCCAAAGTTGACGTTATGCAAGAAAACAGAGCCAAAGTAAATGAAAGTCAACAAGTACCACTGACCCTGATGTCATCAGGGCCATGAAAGGGGTAATGACAGCTAAATTGGGTCAGTGCATTCATGTTTGTTTATACAGTATGTTAGGACACATTTCAATCAACATGTAAAATGAAATAAGTAAATTTAATTTGTTTAGCATACCCACTTTATCCTGTTCAGGGTCACGGGTATGTATCAGATCCCTGCTGTGTAGGGGGAAACGCTGTATACTCGAGGGCTCTAGTTTTCAGAGCTGAAGCCAATGAGGAACTAGGAAAAACTGCAGTTCATTGAATAACCACTAGGGGCTGGATCATCAAGGCCGTTTCCATTGATCCCCATCTTTACAGTAGTAAATTAATTATTTACAGCCTCCATCAATAAAAAGTTGTGTTCTCTGTAGCTAGCTGGCTATGGTTGATGTCTAGCTGTCATCGCTTTGCACTTCGCATTGTCTTGACTTCTTAGTTGTGAATAAGGACCGAAACCCTAACCATAGCAAGGTGTTGAGCATAGCTACAAAAATAATATATTTTTTGTTGCCGCGACTGGTTCTGGGTTAGACTGAAAGGGTACGCAGGTAGCAACTGCCTTCCCCCACAGCCAAAGGCTGCGATCTGGTAAATCACGCCAGCAGCTGCCAGAACAACTGGCTCCTCCAGCATATGGTGCTAATTAGCATCATAGGTTAATATGAGCTAAGCCAAGTGAAAATAGCTAAAGCCTGCAAGTTCCGCCCATTTGCCCATTTTTGGATTAACCAGCAGTTGGACAGAGTGAGCCTCGGCAAGATGGCAACCGACAGAGAAAATCAGGCTTCAAACTGACTCTCAGAAAACCTATGGAAGACGACAGGTGAGTTTGTCCAGTTGTCTATGGGTGTATCCTGCAGGCAGAGCCGCCGCAAGGGGTGTGCGAACCGTGCGACCGCACGGGGCCTCGCGCCCCAAGGGGCCTCGCGCTATGGGCCGTTTTTTTTTTGTTTTTTTTCAAAAAAAAATTTTTTCAATTTTTTTTTTTTTTTTTTTTTTCGTTTTTGTTTTTCGTTTTTTCCCTTATAGATATCAACAGACACGTTCCATTACAGACCTAAATGTGTACTAGTCTGTGCATATCAATAAATATATGTGCAATGATGCGCGTGTCTGTTGTTCAATACAACTGCGTCAGACACAAGCTGCTCTGATCCAGACGGTGGAGTTGGAACAAACTGCCACACAATGTCGAGAGAACGAGACAGATTCAGAAAATTTCCATCAGGGGATGAAAAAAGAAAAAAAAACTAAAGAAAATGGAAGAGTTTAATGCCTCTCTGAAAGGCACGTTTGATAAATTTGTTACAAAAATCACCGATCCGCCCGGGTCTCAAGCAGCCGTAGGGCCCCGCGTCGAGGCAAGCCCAGATGATGATGAGGCAGGGGAAGGTATCCAGTATTTTGCTAATTGGAGAGTTAAAATTGCGCATATAGACACTCAATCCGACCCGAAAAACCCAAAAATGTTGCGCGAGGGCCCCCCCCCCGCCATTTCGCACAGGGCCTCGCAAATCTCCCAGGCGGCTCTGCATGCAGGTCAGGCAAAGAGGAAACAAACCAATGTATAAACTGGCATAAATTCACCTAATATGCATGATTTCCGGTTACAAGAGGATTTACCTGGAGAAAAACCCCACAATTACAGTGAGAAGTACTATAAGTACGATATTTTTTATTTTTTGTATTTATTTATTGGTTTTCCTGTTTCATCAGTTTTCTTCTATTATTTTCTTCGCAGCCTTAAGTTCTCCTTCTCTGCCTTCCTTTAGCTCCCATTGTCTCCTTCGTTATTGACACCTGTGCCTCGTTTACTTGTCTTGATTGTGGCACCTGTTGTTTTCAGACCTGTGTGTGTATTTTTTTATATATATGTATATATAATACCTTGACATTGTCCTTTTATTTTTTCTTCTTCACAAAATAGTCTGTTCTTATATCTACTTTTTTCTTTTGCTTCTGTAGCTGCCTGATGTGACTTATTCTATTGATAAATTACACTGTTTATAACTTCTGCCTCCACTTCTTCAATTCTGTGAGGCTGCAGACTTTGATAGCACTTTTCTTTACCTCAGAAAAAAAGGCCACAAAAAAATCTAAAGTGGTCTTTTTAAGTAAAAAAAAAAAAAAAAAAAAAAAAGGAGGGACTTTAAATGCTTCCCTGAGTTTGGTCAATATTTCTAGTAAGGTGAATCAAAGCTGTCTGCAATCATCTTTCAAGAGGGTTGGCTGTGTTGTTTTGGTCTGTAGGGACACCCACAGAAATTTGTCAAAAGAATTTTGGGAGAACGTCTACTCCATCATCTCCACAAATGTTTGGATCAGAAGGTTATAAATGAACATCAGTCATGTGATCTGACACCTCTCCAGCTGCAAGGCACATGTTATGCATGGAGCTTGCGTGGCAGAGACAGGCACGGATAAGTCTCAAATACCAGTAATTTTGGAAGCTAAATCCACAGCATCTGTAAAACAACTGAAGATAAAGAGCAACTAGAGGACTAGTTCCAATCATGCCTCAAAATCTAAACTGGAAAAATGTTTGACTCCTCTTTACCATCAATGACATGCCAAAATTTTACTATGAAAAGGCTTAAGTGCCCGCACCTGATTGAAATAATTAATGATATACTATCAACTCTCACACAAGACACATGAGGATTTTCACCCAGACAGCTCAGTCGCTACATGGACAGTCAACAGGAAGATGTAAGCCTGACATACATAGCAATGTAAAAATCAGAATACTTGCTGTTAATTGGACCACATGTTGATTCTGTTTTGTGTTCTTATCTGACATGAATGCAAATGTTGGAAAATAAGGCTGTCAAGGCTTCAACCAAGAAGATAACACTACGGAAACAGAGGAGGAGAAGGTGAAGCGGAGGATTTTTCAATTCCACTGGATGTGACAGAAGAGCAAATAGAAGATGATGATGCTCCGATGAGGGTTCTGAGACCAGGAAGGCGCTCTTGTTCTTCCATCCTACAGGAGTTGAGTAGAATATCATCTAACAACCACCAGAAAGATAGGAAGAATTTCGCTGTGGCAGATCCGAGAATGAATGATACACACTACGGAAACAGAGGAGGAGAAGGTGAAGCGGAGGATTTTTCAATTCCACTGGATGTGACAGAAGAGCAAGTAGAAGATGAAGATGATGATGCTCGGCTGAGGATTCTGAGACCAGGAAGGCGCTCTCATTCTTCCATCCAACAGGAGTTGAGTAGAATATCATCTAATAACCACCAGAAAGATAGGAAGAATTTCTCTGTGGCAGATCCGAGAATGAATGCTACAGATCTGAGTGATGACGACACTCCACAACCAGTTTTGAAAGCTAAGAGGAAATCAGGAATTGGAAACCTGAAAATAAAAGTAGGAATTACCTTTCTCACATTTTTTTTTAAACATCTGACAATGCATATTTGTGATGGGAAAGTTATTGTGGTCTGTGTAAAATCTCCAAGATTAGGTGCAAAAAACTGACACCTGCACCATCAGTGAAGAGGAAAAGGCAAACCAAAAAGAAAAAGGTAGGATTTGTTATAGACTTGGTGCGAAAAGACATCAATTATTTCCTCTTTACTAATATTCTTTCAAAACTTTCCCAGATGGAGCCGTTACCTAAATGGCTAGTGGACCTGATGGTCAACATTGAAGAGGCAACGACTCATCAGCTGGTGGTGGAGTGACATCATCACAGGTGCTGCGAGCAGATTGTTAAACATGCGGGAAGCATAAAATTAACTCTTTTGCATTATCTGTAAATACTGTATGTATGCAGAAAGTACTTGCAGCTTAAATCTTTGTATTATCCAAATCAATACAATTCTGTTATACTTAATAAAGTTTGGTATCCTTCCTGAATACACTGACCGCTGTTGACCTTTTTGGTCTTGTTGTTTTAGCTTCCTTTTTTTTCACATGTGATTTAAAAAAAAAAAAAGTGAGCACTTATTGATGAACCTGTTTTTGAAATAATCTATGCATATATTTGCAAATCATTTTAATAAAAGACTGAAAATGGAAGAGATGCAAAACCATTGTTGCATCCGCAGAAGTGTTTTATTAGAATGTCATTTGAAGAGCAACGTATATAAAGCTGCAGGCTCCAGGTTGATTGACTGCCGGTCATATTTCCACTTGGACGTTTCCTGAAATGATCCGTCGTGACTCCCGGCTCTTCGCCTGTGCCAGCTGCCAATCAAAAGTCCACACATCTAATTCTACATAAATATTTCACTTTATATCATTTTACCTGATGTGGTATCAAAAAAAAAGTGTATGCAGCAGATGGGCAGAAGGTGGACTGTCAGGAGATACAGTATTCACTGGATGTGATTGAAAAGTGAAAATAAAGGTTTACTATATGATACTTACTGATACTTTTAAACACAGACATGTTCTGCCAAAGAATTAAAGTTTGAAACAAAGATGTGTGGAAACCCACTTTCATCTTATAATTGAAGCTCCACATGGGTATTACATCTATTAAAAGCCATGGTTCATATTCTTTTGCCAGTCGTATTTTACCATTCAAAATCATACATTAATTGTAAACTGACGTGAGTGTGAGCATGTGTGATTATTCTGTCTTGTTTGTCTGTGTTGCCCTTCGAAGACCTGCCCGATGTACAGTATGTCCTGCAGCATATCATCACAACATGCTGTTTTTCAAACAAACAAAACAGGAATGTTCAAGTCCATCATCACATCTATCCACGCGGATCATGAAAGCTTACGTTGCAGCATTACCGGAGTGCGGCATGTATTTGTAGTTCAAATTATACATATGTCATTTGTGATGCATAGTTGTGACAAATACTACACTAGGGAAACAATCAATTGCGCCTTCCTTCTTTTAGACAAACATGTTGTGAATCCAGCAACAAAATCCATAATGCTATGGTTATGCAACTCTGGAGGGGAACGATCCTGTTTTTCTGTCTGCCTGATAAGAGGAGTTTTCACCAATAAGAGTATAGGAGAAAAACAGAAATTTAGTGTCAAAATAGTCTGCACAATGTGTCAGCATTACTTTCCAAGATAGATATTAAACAACAATTAGGCAGATGTAGCCTCAGATGAACAGTAACACATGGCCTGTAAAAGTGTCACTATTTTGCTCAATGAAAACAAAGCCACAACTAGACATTGATGACAAAATGATTCACAAGCTTGTTGAACTGCCTTCATGAGCAGAAATTAGTTGTACAGTGAATAATCTAAATCTCTCATATATTTGGATGGATTTCAGTAATGATCTTCGATTGTTCTTGGGATCTTTGTGCTGCATGACCCACTTGCAAGCTCACTTTAGCTGTCAGATTAATGCCTTACATTTGTCTCTAAAGTACTTTATGCCGATTCAGTGATTACAAGGTGGCCAGGCTCTGTGGGTGGACAACAAGCCAAAATCATCATCCTTCCATCACCGTACTTTACAGAAGGTATGACATGTTTTGTTTTTGATTTAATGGTTTTGGTTTGTGCCAAACGTTACTGTGTGCATTACTGAACAACCAAATATTTCCAGTTTTGTCTCATGTGTCCAAAGGACATTGATCGAGAGGTCTTGTGGTTTATTTACATTCAACTTTGCAAACCTGAGCTGTGCTGTGGTGCTCTCTAAACCAAGAAGAGGCTTTTTCCTTCCTTACAAACTGACCAAACAATCCATACTTGTGCAGTCTTTTTCTTATCACACTGTCACAACCTTTAACATTTGACTTGCTGACTAATGGCTGTGAAGCATCAGATGTAGTTTTTACCCTTTTGCAATGTTACCTGAGTACTGTATGGTTTGACCTTGAGGGGAACTGGCACATCACAGGACATCCACTTCCTCAAAGACTGACAGCTGTCTAGGATGCTTTTTCACTTATAAATATTCATTCTCACTAAGGAATGAATGACTTCAAATACTTTGGAAACAGCCTTAGAACTTTTCACAAATGGATGGGAGGTTGCAATTGCTTTTCTTAAATCTTAGCTACTGTCTTTACTTGGCATTGTGTTGTGCACAGATACCTGAATGCTCTAGACCAGCACCAGAGGTGGTCGTGCTGGCTGATGATCAGCTAATGGAGAGTATTTACTCTCTTAATCCCCATGGCCTAAATGTGTAAGGTTATTAACTAGTACACTTTTTGTTAAATAATGAAACATTTATGATAGATAGTATATTGTTGTTCATATGAGGTTAAATTCTCCTACTTTAAAATCTGGTAAAGACAAAGTATTTTTTTAATCATGTGTAAAACTTTACAACTTAGGTTTTAATAAGGGTGTTTTTATGGATGTTTTTCATCCGTAACTGTTTTCTTGACATCAAACATAAAGACAAGGACCAGTGATTTTGTCATCCCAAAAAAAAACACGGCTGTTTTGATGTACAGTCACTTTATGATCCTGTGTCAATATTGACGATGGACCTTGTGATCCCGGATCTACCTACGTCATGCAGGGTGACCCAACGTTTACATTAGCTTTGTCAAAAATATTTTATATCTGTTGTCAGTGTGTCAATCATTAACCCGTATGGAGGTCAGATCCCCGTACAAATACTGCTGGTTCACAGAAATCGCTTAAGAAGAAATCTACAGCCATATAGAGCAACTTTAACGGACAAGCCCAGAAAGGCAAAGAACTTTATCAGAAGAACTGAAGATGCCTGGATTACATAAGAAGCTGATATTTGTAGCAGCGGTGACCCTGGCCCTGGTCTCGGCCGTGACGAGGTCATCCCCGGTGGTGGGGCCTGAGCCCATTCGTTGTGCCCCCTGCACGCAACAGAAGCTGAACGACTGTCCTGCGATTCCAGCAGAATGTAAGCAGGTGCTGAGAGAGCCCGGCTGTGGCTGCTGCATGGCCTGCGCTTTGGAGAAAGGAGCTTCCTGCGGGGTTCACACGGCCTCCTGTGGCGAGGGTCTCCGCTGCACTCCCAGGCCAGGAGAGGCCAGGCCCCTGCACGCTCTGACCAGAGGACAGGGCGTCTGCGTTGAAGACGAGGGCCAAGGTAGCCGCAACAGCTCTTTTATTATGTTAAACCGATTGTTTTTAAGAGCAATGACTAACTTGTTTTCTAAATCTCTGCGGAAGCTGCTGATGGAGTCCCGGACCATGGCTCCCTGCACTACCTGCTGGGACTGAACGCTCCCTCTGACCACCAAGAAACTGCTGAGGGCCACGAGAGCATCAAAGCCAAGGTCAATGCCATCTTCAGCAAACTGGTACAACAGGTGAGGAAAAAAAACTAAACGAAAACTCAAACGTGACTTATCAGTTATGTAAAGAGTAATTTGTCAGTCTTTCCACAAGAGGGAGTATATAGCCCTATGGGTCAGTGTTGTTTTTCTTGAGGTATAACTTCAATTATGGGATTTTCTCTGGCATTGTGGTGTATTTGTTATAACGCAAATATGGTTCTCGCTGTTTTTCTCTGCACAGGGTCCCTGTCATATTGAGCTACACGCAGCACTGGACATGATAGTCAGCTCTCAGCAGAAACTAGGGGACAAGTTTACAACTTTCTACCTCCCCAACTGTGACAAGCATGGCTTCTACAAGGCCAAGCAGGTGAGATTTCTTTCTTCTTCTTTTTTTAATTTTGAGAAAGTTAACGTCATTGCACCTCCCTGGGAGGGATTCCTCCAAAGCCAGCGGGTGATTTATTTGTGAGGGTTTTCCTGTCTGTTTCCATTTCAGTGTGAGTCATCTTTGGTCGGGCCGCCTGCTCGCTGTTGGTGCGTCTCTGCTTGGAATGGGAAGAAGCTCCCAGGATCAAGCGACCTCGTCGGAGATGCAGAGTGCCACCAAGAAGTCACCCACTGAGGGATGAGCTAACACATAATGCTCAAAACATGTTTAAACACAAGAAATCCTGCTTTTTAACTCAACTTTAGGTTAATGTATAAATCTTCAGCAATCTAATCTGAAGACTGGTATCATAATGGGAAGTATCTTAATTTATTAACATGATGAATGGTACACAACTTTATTTATTCTCTACTTGTATATTCCGTCTTACATTAACCATTTGTCATTTTTTGCATTTTTTTTTAAATATTTGCCTACTTTTTCAGTTGTAAATAGGGCAACACTGTATACATTGGTGTTTCTGACTAAATAACTCCATTGCACAAAACCTCAGGTCTGCAATCCTGCCAAGCCCATTTCAGAGTCTTTAGGACCTTTTTTTTCTTTTTCTTCTTCTTCATTCATTCAAAACTGGAACTGCGTATGGGAAGAAACAACACAGCTGCTCATTCATTCAACCTGTTGACATTGTCTGAATGTATCTCCATTTCCTCGATGGGCATTTGGGGGAAATACTTAAAGTGCCACAAGTATTTACATGGTGGCTGAGCACAAACATATCAGGACTCATCCAGACCGCCGTGAGGTTTGGGATGGGTTGGTCAGCATTTATCTACCTCTGCTAGTCTCTGCCGTTGCCCTGGTTGATCAGAGGGCTCTTCTCAGCTTTTTATCACATTATTTGACTTATTTTTTTTTATCTATTCCAGCAGATATTCTTTTGTACATTTGTTTATGCCTTTGTTTGTTTTAGAGGTCAAGTGTGTTGGACCAGAATTTTACTGAAGGTTATGTGCATGAAATGCTGCTATTTAGTTTGTGCTTTTATTGTGACAGTGTATATATTTTTATTATGAAAGTGCATAAATAAAAGGTTATTTAATCACAATGAAATCATGTTTATGTGTCCAATCTGTTCAACTGAGGGACTGAAGAAAAACAATGACATATATGTACTGCCTTTATTAAGTAAAAATAGACTTCTGGGCGGGGGGGGTGGGGGTACATGCAAACATATTTACTTAAGTCAAGACAAAACAATATCATCATCTACACAGAAATCAAAGATAATGGCAGAAGACTTTATATCAAGTACTCAGCTTATGCAAGGTAACAAAAAAAACAAATCCACAGAGAGAGAATCGTCCCGGTCTCCGTAGCTTGATATCCAGCATAAAAACAACAACAACATCAACAAAAAGTTAAATTATATCCATGGTAGAGTTTGAGCTGCACGGCCCCATCCGACTCCCCAAAGCAGGAAGCAAGTGGGAGCAAAGGAATTTACATGAACAGGAATTCTTAGTAAGACACTGCATGCTTACACTGAAGGACAGATTCATACAGACATACATTTCCTGGTCACCATGACCACAGGCAATGCCTTAATAATAAATCACAAGCATCCTGTGAATGATTACGCATCACCAGCATGTACATATATGCAATGTCAATAAATTGTGCGTAAATAAAGACCACATTCGTCACCCTTTGTGACATGTCTCTTTGATTTATGATCAGTTTAAGGCCTCTGAGATGAATGGGAGTATCGTTTTCCCAGGTTAAAATAATAATAAAAAAAAAAAAAAAAAAAAAAAAAGCTTAGTCCATCCTTTGCATTTAAGTCCAAGGATTTCTTCCTGGTACACTTTCTCTGTTCCCCTTGCTCTTCCTTAGAGAGAAAAAAGAAGGTCCTGCAGGCAACAGATAGAAATAGAAAATATCCATACATTGGCCAAGCCTTCTCTTGAATTCTTTTCCAATATCCTCAGTGTCTCCATTTGTTTACAATTCTTCTTGTTCTGTCCCAACCTCCCTCCCTCCCATCCCGCTGGACTCCTATTGGATCTCAGAAATGTAGTACTGGGCGTCTCCTCGCTCCTTCCCATCAAACCCTGGCAACGGCTGTCCGTATTTGTCCACACACCAGCAGAAGCCTCGCTTTCGGCCTTTTGATGGACGGCACTGAAAGCAAAGGGGAGGGAAGGCAGATGTGGCACAGTTAAATGTAAAAAATCCAGAGGAATGTGCAGCCATTTGAGTAACTAGCCACTTTAGTCAATGAAGTAGAACAGTATAGTTAAGAGGTATTAATGTTCAGATTTGTGCTGAGTCGACGCAGTCTTGGCTATCCAACATGCTGTGGTATTTTGAGCTGCTTTTATGGTCTACCTCCTGTTACACACACATATAGAGGCTTTTAAGATAAACAGAAACCTGGTAAAATATTTGCTCAGTCCCGTTTGTGAACAACTGTGAACCAAGATCTATTTTCAGAAGCCAGTGGCCAGTACGAATCATCTGTTGCTGATTATACCCCACAGCTCCAAATTATGGGTACTACAAATGACTTACAGAGTCTGTGGAGCTACCCAAGGGCTGCTATTTTACTGCCAATTTTACTAAAGGTCAACCTCCACTCCAGTAAAACATGCAGCCATTCATTTCAAACGCTACAGCGACCATACTGCTGCTCCACCGAGGAGCCGGTGCTGATCAGGGGGGGAAGGCGCCCTTATTTGGTTTGATATGTCAAATACGGGGTTGATTGAGAGGCTGATCAAAGCCTATAGATGATTCAGTGGTTTTGATATTATTTATCGCTATGAGTGAATCCAAGCTGCATAACTACAAGTTCTGCAGCAGGAAGGAATAGAGCATTATTAAAGTAATCTTAATCTTCAGCATGATTTACTGACAAACAGTATTTGCTTCCAACTTGAAATCATTACTTTTTTCCCTTTCTGAGAGGCATTTACTGTTAATAAGAGCTATTTTTATTTATTTAAGTTATGCAAGCATCCAAATTAAACTGTCCCAAGATGAAATGTCTGCCACTCCTTCAGCGCCAGAGGGCTCAGCGCGGCGAAGCCGGCCCATTCTACATAAACACAGACAATGAGCCTGGTGTTGTAAGGCTGCTTATGAGATGATTGCAGGTCAAGGAGAACACTTCCATTAAGCAGGAGGGACTGCTATGCAAGAAGAAAAAGCTGCCTCGGTGATGCAGCGGTGCAGGAGCCTTAAGTGCCTCCATATGAATGCATCAGAACCACTCATTTATTACAACCCGATCGTGGGTGAACCATGTGAGCGTGGGGATGGCTGCAGCTCTATTTCTGTGTCTGCCTCTCAAAAGTCCAGCAATTATGGGGCGAGCACATGGGGTGCCGGTGGCCACCTTGACGTCTGTCTCCCTGGGAGATGGCTGTTGTCCCAGTCGTCAACCCCGCTGGGGTTTGGCCCCTGTGGTTCCTGTTTTCCAGAGGCAGTGGCTAGGGTCTGCCTCACTGGTGTGGTGGTGCGGTGATGAGGCTCTAATAACTACCGATGACTACGAGAGGACAGCAACAAAGCTGTAATTGGACTGCAGCAAAAAAACTAAGGTTGGAGACACTAGAACCCAGGATTTGATCTCAATCAATGTAGCCTATAAGGAGGCAAATGCCAGTTTCCTTTATGGGTCATATCAGATCGAAGGGATTACCTAACAATGAATTAAAACCTTTTCTTTACCTGCTTTTTCTTATAGAATCCCTTCTTGTCACAGTTTGGTATGCGGAAACCTCTGGGGTTGAGGATGCTGGTCATTTTGAAGCTGCTGAGAATGCTCTCCATCTCTCTTCGACAGGGACCCTATAAAATGAAGGGGACATATAATCAGTTGGTTTTAAAATGTGCACCCTTGAAACTCCTGTGTTGAGAAATACAATGCAATTCACACTTTTAGTAGCTGCATTTTCTTTGAGTGCGATTTTGGACATTTTTGTGAACAAACCAAAGCTGACTCATGCTGTATCATGCACTGCCCACTTTTAATACCTAAATAATGGTGGCGGCAATATGAAAAGGGCGGTGGATGAATTAATCTGACTTGTAGAGGCTTAGCAGTTTGCAAAAGCTGCTTAGAACTCTTACAAGTAACACAAAGGATGGGGGGGGGGGGGGGGGGGGGACTTTAAACAGCTCAAAGATGGAGCCAAAAGGTTTGTCCTCAAGTCCAAGTACTCCAGTCACTAATCAGAGCAGCCAGTCAAAGCCCATTACGAGAGTGTGCTCACTTCTCTGGCCAAAGAAAGATCAAAATAGCAGCAGGGCTTCCCAACAGGCACTCACTTCGGCCAATCCATCATTCACTGGCTCTCAGTACACCCGGCACGCGGACGCCTTGTGGCCAAACAACCGCCTGACCCAGGTCAGCCGCAGGGCCATGGTACCCGTTTGCTGCCATGCCACTCTACTGCTCCAGATCCCTGCCAACCATCAGCACCGCTACCCAAAGCATTTCATCACCCGCAGGAGGAGAAAAACACCAAAACACAGTGGAAGAGGAGGAAAACATTTCCCTAGTGTGCTCTGAAGGCAGGAAAAAAAAAATGTTTGCGGTACTTACATACTCTGGCTCCTGTTTGGATTCTAAAGAGAAGTTTTGTTGGTCTGTGATGACTGGTCCTGGGAGACCCTCTATTTTAAAGACCTGGGTTCTCTTCTGCTGTTCCCGTCGCAGCACATCCGACTTTGCAGAGGAGAGGAAGGGGTGCAGCGGAGGCCTTAGTGGTCCCTTGGGTCTGTGGGTGCTGTACGAAGTTTGGAGACATGAGCTGGTGGGATTCTGCTCCTTATCCTGAATGTCTGTATGCTCTGTGAACAGTGTGTTTATTAACAAAACAGAACATTATTTATAATCTATAAAAGAGAGCATTTGTCTTCATATTTTCTTAGCAAGCTGTGACTCCACGAGAGTTTTTGAGATTATAGATGTACAATATGGGTTATCTGCACTGCCAACAAGACTCAAAACAGGTCGTGCTATGTGAAAATCAGGTTTGAATCTGAAGATGAAACACAGTTCCATCAATAGCGTCTCATCCTCACACTTTTCATGAATGTAGAGGAATTGTAAAATTCCTCTCTAGTTGTACTAAATCAAAATATCTGAAAGCATCTACAACTCCACTGTTTCTATTAGAACTTAAGGCTGATTTATGGTTCCGCGTTACACCAACGCAGAGCCTACGCCGTAGGGTACGCCGTGACCCTACGGCGTAGGCTCTGCGTCGATTTAACGCAGAACCATAATTCAGGCTTTAAAACAAACAATCGACGCACATTAATCTGTAAACCCAAGTACTTTCAAATAAGACGCGCAAATTTTTTTTTTTTTAACATAAATTCGCTTTTTTTTTTACCTGGGACTTCATTGACCGGGGCGGTGGGTTTGACCGTCAGCGCGCTCCGCTTGTTAGTGGCGTTCGCACAAGCGCCGCGTCCCTCCAGCAGAGCCTGCAGGGGTCTCGTCTCCCCCGGCTGATGCTGACATGTGAGCCCGGAGCCGCACCTCGCCGTGTACACGCCGCACGGCTGGCCGCGGCTGAGCGCGCAGGTCAGGCAGCAGCCGCAGCCGGGCTCCCGGAGCCGCTCCGCGCAGTCCTTGGGCAGCGGCTTGCACAGCAGCCGCGCCGCCGCGTCGCACGGCTCGCATCTGATGACCGGCCCGCCCGCACCTGACCTGCGGACCAGCGACGCCACCAGCAAAGCCGTGCAAAGTGCGAAAAAACAGGAATCCATAGTGTAGGCTGCGATATGTGGGCAATGTATGATTAAATAAGAGATAAAAACAAAAGACAACGAGGGGGGGAGGACTTTTCACTGGTCAGTTTCCCATTCACATAAATCCAACGGGCAAAAAACGTCTCAATATATATAGACCCCAATGACTGTAGTCACACCCCCGAATGGCTTGTGGTGCCCTGATGAACTGCCTCGACTCAGATTTGTACATCACAGACAAGTTGCAGCCTATTCGAACCCTTGAAGCCCGGCTCGGTCAAATAAAATAAAACACATGTTGCCTATTTATCTTTTGTTTCACCTACCTTTGCAAATCGATGAAGCGTACTAGGACCACATAACCCCTCTGATTAGTACTAAAATGCCCCCCATCTGCAAAGCAATGTATCAATATCTGTCTCCCTCGAGCAAATAACGCCAGAAAATCCACAAAAAGAACATTAGATCTGCATCTCGTCTGAAGCGTCCACACTCTCGTCCACACATCTGCTGTGCGCCCTTTTGTCCACAGGGGGCGCCAATGCACTCATCAACTATGGGTTATGCTGTGTATCTGTCTGAAAGACCCCGTGACCCTGCACAGGATTAAACGGGTATAGAAAATGGGCGGATGGATGGATGGATGAATGGATGGATGGATGGATCTGTCTGAAAGAGACACACGACCCAAACAATACAAGAATACACTGAAACAGGGGCCATGTGGCAGTAAGGGTCATATCGATGGGAGGTGAGTTATTATTTTGAAACCATAAATAGCTTTAACAGTAACATTAAGTTATCAGCCCGTGGAGTAAACACATTTACAGATCTGGGCCTTGACAACACTAGAGTAAAATCCACATTCATAAACAAATGCCGCATTAGGGCCACAACACTGTAATGTATTGGATGTGCCATACTGATTGATGATTGTTGACCGTGTTCAAAAGTCTTTTATTGTATGTAAATGCTGGATGTTAATTGTTTAATGTTGTACATTGTTGTAAAGTTGTGTTGATACTGCTCAAAAAACTGTTAGAAAGATTTGTACTGTTTTTAAAAACTAATTTTTACTGAAAAGAGGCACATTTATTGTTTGGGTTTTGATTACCTTTGTTAACGTTATTGTTAACATTATTACAGCTACCTATAGTATTTAAAATACTCAGTCATTGTAATTAACAGTTGAATACTGCTGTTTTAAATTTCAATAAATATTAAGATTCAGATTCAGATCACTTTATTCATCCCAAAAGGGAAATAAGTGTGTGTGTGTGTGTGTGTGTGTGTGTGTGTGTGTGTGTGTGTGTGTGTGTGTGTGTGTGTGTGTTCACATATTGCTCCATAGCTCCAGTATTTCTCATTTTCTTTTCCAAAGGAGTAATAAAGGACCATTAGCATGGTATCTCCTTAAAGTCTCAAGTATGACTCCATCTAATTATTCTGTCTCACTTATTTCTCATAGTGAATTTTAGGAGAAATTTAGGAAAAACATTTAAGACAAAATGGAAACTAAAATGAGGCTGAGATGAGAATCTCAAATTTGTCTGCCGAGCTGTAGAAGAGCAAACTTTGAGCAGTAAAATTTTCCTCTGGAGTAGGACCAAATGCTTTCCAGCAGAACATTAAACTCTAATTATACTATAAGGGTTGTTCACTTAATCTATCAGTATTTTGAATCTTGAGACCACATGGCTAATTTCTAGATATAATTTTGTAATGTTTTGTTTATATTAAAGTCACTGAGAGACGTAATTTTAAAATGTATGATAAGGACTAATATCTAATTAGGAAAATAATGGTGGCAGAGCACTGAGATGGGCTGGCGGCCTGTCCAGGGTCTACCCTTGCATTTAACCTGAAGAAAGCTGGGAAAAGAGTCCAACAAAAGCTCATGGCTCTGAGTAGGAATAAGAGGGTATAGATAAAGGATAAATGGGTAGATGGTTACAGAGTTAATAAATCAGGTAATTTTCTCCCACATGTCTATACAGTCTGACTCCTGTGGGCAAATAAAGCGACTGAAGGACATTGGAATGCATGCAGGATGTAAGTAGAATATCAAAAAAGCAAAAATGATAGGATCCATGTCTGCCGGCAACATCTTAATACGTGCTGATATAAGAACACAGGTACAACCGCTTATTTCAGTAATAACCAAAGCAGTCTACCTCGAGCAGCTCAATTTAGCACAGAGCCACAAGCAAATGGAGGAGCCTGTTATTTACCCACAATGCAGATGCAGCTTCTTTCTTGAGCACTAAACCTCATTAAATGTTCAGGTAAAGGAGTTAAGATGTTCTTGTTCTGGTTAGATCAAAAAAGACGCTGCTAAAAAGAAAAAGTAATCAAGCCCTTGGAGTTAATATCTGCTCGAACCTTTTTAAGTGGCAGCAGTGACTTCAAGCAAGTGACCTTTCCTCTTCACAGTCGTTTCAGCTCATCTATGGGATGTTTAGTGTGAACGTCTGTCTTGAGGTCAGTCCACAGAATCTCCATAGGTTTCAGTTCTGGGTTCTGGCTGGACCTGCTGCAGCAGTGCTCAAGTTATATCACGCTTCAGTTGTCTTTTTTCCTGACGGTGACAAATAATCCAGGTCCAAAGGCAGTAAAGCAAACTTCAGGTGTGCAGCAATGTTTTTTCTTGCATTTTTTGTTGTTTTTTTTTTCCTTTGGAGAGCAGCTACTTTCTTCATAGCTTTCTGCCTGATGTTTTCCAGTTGCAGTGATGTCTTCAAGCCTTTAACTGTTAAAAAATGTAAAAAAAAAAATAAAAAATAACTCTTACTCATGGGTTCATCTTTACATCACTGAGGATTCTGCATTGTGACATTGAAGTCATCTTGGCTGGATCCCCTCTAAGAGTAGCCACAGCACTAAACTGTCTCCTTTCATAGGTAATATGTGTAACAGAAGATTAATTAATTCCTTAATTGAATCCCAAACACCTTCAGATTCCTTTGTGTCCACTTTCAGTCTTATATGTAGCTGAACTGATTTAAAAAGAACTTTATTGTCCACCATCGTGGGAAAAATCTTTGACACAGAAAAAGCTGAAACGAACATACAAGAACTAGCAGATAAGGTCTCACAACATGTAAAACAGAAATTAAGAGATTTTTCTTCATAAACTGAAAGGTTTATGCCTGAATAGGGATGACACCCAAATGGACTTCCCCCAATCCTCATTTTAACTCCATTACGTGTTTCAAAATATATTACCTCAGAATTTGACAAAATTAAAAAATGGTTTGACAATAAAAAGTTATCATTAAACTTAAACAAAACGAAAATGATGGTATTTGGAAACAATAAAAACAATCAAGCACAGGTACAGATTGAGGGTGTAAACATTGAAAGAGTACATGAAACTAAATTTCTTGGGGTAATTATAGACTAATAGGTAATTATAGGCTGGAAATCTCATATTAAACACATCCAACAACAAAGTATCTAGAGGCATCTCAGTTCTGGCCAGAGCAAAGCAATTCCTGGATAAAATCACTCCGCATTCTGTTCTGTTCCCTAGTTGTGCCTTATCTAAGTTACTGTTTAGAGGTTTGGGGAAATACGTACTTATTCTTCAATTCTAAATTAATCAAATTTTTTGACATAGTGGAATTCCAAACTGCACAATTCATGTATAAAGCTAGGAACAACGTATTACCATCCTACTTGCAGGAAATGTTTTATGACAGAGAGGGGAGGTATAATTTAAGGGGTTCTCTAAATTTTAAGACTATGAAAAGATTTTCTATATCAGTCAGTGGAGTTAAACTATGGAACAGAATGGATTCAGAATTAAAACAATGTCCACACATTAACCAGTTTAAAAAAAAAATATTAATAATGAATTAATAATTTAAAAACATGACTCTCATGAGGTACAAAGAGGAAGGGGTTTAGCAGCTTTTAGAGGCCTGATATAACACTATTGGGTGAATGGGTAGATCTGTGTATATCTATACATAGATATAGAGCAGATACAGTATAGTGTAAATAAGTATATTTATATAAATATTTATATGGGTATGTGTGTACAAATATATAGAAATATTCAACTATGTGTATGTGTGTATGCATGTATAAGTATGTGTGTGAGTATAATTACAGTATATAATAATAATAATAATAATAATAATAATAATAATAATAATAATAATAATAATAATAATAATAATAATAATAATAATAATAATAATAATAATAATAATTAAAGCTGCAAGCAGCGATGAACGGGCCCTCGCACTCACGTCCACCGCCCCCCATAAGCATATCAGAAATGACACCACCCACGACTCTCTATGTCAAACCATTCAAAAGTTATAGCAGAAAAAAGGAACAACCAATCAGAAGAAGGGGCAGGGCTAATTCAGGCCAATGAAGGTCAAGGACTCCATACAGAGTATGATGACACCACTCACGACTCTCTATTTCAAACCATTCAAAAGTTATGGCAGAAAATCGGGACAACCAATCAGAAGAAGGGGCGGGGGTAATTCAGGCCAATGAAGGTCAAGGACTCAATACCGAGTCCCATGACACCACCCACGACTCTTTATGTCAAACCATTCAAAAGTTATGGCAGAGAAAAGTATTCTAGGGGGCGCTGTTGAGCCGTTAGGCAACGCCCATTAATGCAAACCATGAAATATCAAATTTATCACCAGGCCTGGCTTGCATGCAAAATTTGGTGACTTTTGGAGAACTATCAAATATGGACCAATCAGATGAAGGGGACGAGCGCTTTTTCGCGTCTAGCGTCGCCACGGTAACACTTTTGAAAGAGAAAAGTAATGCGTGTAGTCGCAGGATGGAGACGCACATTTTGATGTATAACACATCTGGGTTCACGATACGGTTCGGGCTGAATTTGGTTCTCGAAGGAATGGCATATATTGCTCCAAAATTACGCGATTAATTCAGAATGTTCAAAATGGCCGACTTCCTGTTAGGTTTCGGCCATGGCGCCAAGAGACTTTTCTTTTAGTTGCGACATGATACAGGTGTGTACCGATTTTCGTTCATGTACGTCAAACCGTATTATGGGGCTTGAGGCACAAAGTTTTTTCTGTCGAACCAATCAGATGAAGGGTGGGCGCGATTTTTGGCGTCTAGCGCCGCTACGGTAACGCTTTTGAAAGAGAAAAGTAATGCGTGTTGTCGCAGGATGGAGACGCACATTTTGATGTATAACAGACTTGGGGGCACGTTACGGTTCGGGCTGAATTAACTTTCGAAGGAATGGCATAAATTTCGCCAAAATGACACGACTAATTCAAAATGGCCGACTTCCTGTTCGGTTTAGGGCATGACGCCAAGAGACTTTTCTTTCAGTTGTGCCATGATACAGGTGTGTACCGATTTTCGTGCATGTACGTCAAACCGTATCGTGGGGCTTGAGGCACAAAGTTTTCAAGGGGGCGCTGTTGAGCCATTTTGCCACGCCCATTAATGTAAACCATTAAATATCAAATTTTTCGCCAGGCCTGACTTGCATGCAAAATTTGGTGACTTTTTGGGCACGTTTAGGGGGGCAAAAAGGCCCTCCTTTCGTCAGAAGAACGAAAGAAAAAAGAAAAAGAAATTCCTACAGATACAATAGGGCCTTCGCACTGAAGGTGCTCGGGCCCTAATAATAATAATAATAATAATAATGTTATTTAGCAGTGTGAGTACAGTGTGTGAATATTTATAAATACAGGATCAATGATCAGTGAATGGGGGTAGGACCAAATAAGTTTACACTTCTTCCTATTCCTTTTTTGGCACATGTAAATCAAGATAGCAAGTTTTAAAGGAATAAATTCTTTGTTTTTGGTTGTTTTATTTTCTTAAACTTCTCATGAAGTGCTGCTTCTTTTTTTTTTACATGTCCAAAAATAAAATAAATCAAATCAAATCAAAAAATCGAAATGTCGTTTCAGTGGCAACATGAACCGAGGTTGGTTTGACAGGTTTGACCAGAGTGAATGTAAGGTGACATTAGTTGGCATCATAGGTTATTTTGAGCTAGACCAAGAGAAACTAGCCAACTTGCAGTAACTGAACTAAGCTGGTTGTGGTCCAGTCGGTTTCAGGCTTGCTCATTTCACCCATGTGACTTAACACAAAAAAATGAAAGCGTTCTCAAAAGCCATCTTCAAGAAACCTGTGACTAGCATCACAGGGGGACTTGTCTGTTACTGTGACTTAGATAAAGATCAGTGTTATTTTTTTGCTACTGCATCACATGTTTTTTAAGATTTCTCACTTCACTTTGATTACACTCAGCTGTTTTTTTTGTTCGTTTTTTGTCTTTTGGGCCCAGGATTGGACAGCCAACCATAGCAAGCAGGGCAAAGCAACACTAGCAAACAGCCAAATGACAATAATAAGAGAAAACAATCATGAAGAAAAAACGTTCGGACTTACCCACCAATCAGCTATCAACATAGTCTACTGTTAACCCGTGCTATATCTGTAAACAACTATTATTTCACAAAATGAAGGCGTATGAATAGAAACCTGGCGGTGCGTCACTGCCTTCTGGCCATTTGGTGACGTTATGTTTATATTCTTGTAAAACAAGCAAACAGTAATATAAAAGAAGAACAAAACATTAGGAGCTCTTAAAAGTTCTGGTACAGCAGATATTGCATGGGTCCTTCCATTCGGTCAGTCCAGGTCATCTTATGTTGTCCAGTCAATTAATAAATAATGCAGCCGGTTATATGTTCGGATCATGTCTTCCTCTGGAACCACATGTTGGCCGACTTTACTTTTCATTTGACAGTAAACCTCTCTGTAATAGTAGTGAACTGGTAGCTGTAAGTTATTTTGGAAAATGATATTTATCAAGCAAAATCCTATTGAATAGTTTACATTTTCTGCAGAAAAACGTGCATAGATTATTATGAGAGGTATATTCATTTTGAATTTGATACCAGAAGTATGTATCTGAGTAGCTGGGAAAGTTATAATAAAGGAGGTCTAAAAATGCTTCAGCACCTCACAACTAATTAAGTTAATTGGCAACAAAACTAACATCCCAGTGAGTCTTTCTGAGATAAAGAATAGGGAAAGGCTCATCACTCTTTGAACAAGTATGTGAGAATGTGGTTCAACAATTCAAGATTTTCTCTCTGTTCCACCTGCAGTACATGGAATGAATTAAATATTCAGAGAAATCTCTTTACACAGGAGACAAGGCCAAAGGTTTTTCATTAGATAGCTATGACCTCTAAGCTCTAAGGTAGTAATGAATTAGAAATATCTGCAGTTCTGCAGTGGAAATCATTGCATCAGGGCTTAGTAAACACCCTGCATCCACGAATGCAAGCTAAAACTTCCATCCATCTGTCCATTTTCTATACCCGTTTTATTCTTTGCAGGGTCAGCCTAAGCTTTATAATACAAAATAAAAACATATCAAAATCAAACCAAGAGACTCAAAAAGCGTCTCTGAGGACAAGATCGACTCTCCTATGGTTTGATGTAACTTGCACATTTAAAACGATGCCATGGATTTATACAAAACAATCCAAAACTGCATTCTGTACATATTACGACAGCATAGTTCTGTACTAAAAGATTCTGGGTGCTACACTAGCTCATCTGGAGTCCAGACCTGTCACTCATAGAAAATATCTGCCTCTTCACGACACTATAAAGATGACACAAGAGATTAATTCCCGCCCAGCTGCTGAAATCCTTCATTAAACAAAACTAGAACATATTGCTTTTTAATAGACACCAGCTTGGCAAAAAAAAAAAAAAAGTCTGTTTAAAGAAACGCAGGCCGTGATGACCATGGCTCTACTTCAACTTTTTGAAATATTATATGTGCATGGTTCCTTCCATAATTCTTGATTAACTACATCTGCGGTGTTTTAAAGGTCATTATTAATAAGTCAGAACAGAGAGGACTGCACAAAATGTGCAGTCACCTCAAGAGAAAAACAGCACTAAGGTTGAGGTGTACCATTCTTGTGTGCTTTTGGAACTTCTGGCAAGTCAATGTCAAATCCGTTGCCAACACGCCCTGGCGCACTGCCATCCGGTAACAGACAGCTCTACAGCAGAGCAGCGCTACTGGAATGCCAAAAATTTCTTTCATTTACTGAAAAAAGGTTTGCTGATTTTCCTCCCTTTCCTCCACTCTTAGCTATTTGGATTGTGTGTGTGTGTCTGTGTGTGTGTGTGTGCGTGTGTGTGTGTGTGTGTGCGTGCGTGCGTGCGTGCGTGCGTGCGTGTGTGTGTGCGTGCGTCTTAGCCACCTGTGCATATTCAGCATTGCAAAGAGCAACGTACTACAGGAATGTCGTCCCGTTGAGCAGCCACTCAATAAAGAGGGAGCGTGAAGAATGTGCCTTGGCATACACAGGATATTACTGTACATGTGTTTAACATAACCTGCTGTCAAAGGCTGCACTGGCCAACCGTAACAGCGTGTCAAATATTAATCTGGTGCAATTTTCCGCTGCTTTAAGATGATTTGGATAAATCAGATATAAAGCGCTGCAAGTGTGGTTTATTGGCTCCAGAAACCAGACTGTCGACTGTGTAGAGGCCACTTGCTAAATATACTCACAGCTACTTAATGACTGCTTCTAGAAGTATTACTTTCGCTCTATTTCATCAAAAATCTATTAAAACCTTGTTGTTGTTGTTTTTTAGCACAGCACTTGTTTTCCTCACAGTGCTTTTAGGTTTAATTCTTGTGTTTAGAACTGTACAGTCGCCATTTAAGAGTTTAATGGAGAGCAGGGTTGGCCTACTTGCAGATGCAGCTCTTCCATCTGATTTTATCTAGTTATACAAGAGTTTTGCACCCGAAATGTCAGTAAATGTATTATGTAACATTATGGTCCTGCGGGCTCACTCTCACGAGAATACGTATATTGACCAAAGACCGGTCAAGGGTACGTCTTTAACTCGCTGCCTAGAAGAAACAGGAAGACTGGTTAACTTTTCTCATTGAACTTCTAAGTAATGTCTTATTATCGATTTTTGGCTAGCTGTGTTTTGTCGCTGTTCGTTTCTTGTTTTGATGTGCCAATAAACTTGTCCACTCTGCAATTTTGTTTTTCTCTTCTCTTCAATTGTCAGCAGATGTGCAAACAATCGATTTGGACGAGCATGCGTACTTGTGTCCAAGTTCAATGTGTTTTGCTGAAGAAAGAGTATTTTTTTTCTTGCCAGTTCTTGTAAAGCTGTGCGGGCTATTGCATGGCAAACGTGCAGGTTTTGTAACGTAAACGCAGCAGAATAGCTGTTCTATGTCGATTACCATCTCGGCTAACAGACGTTAACATCTAACAGATGCTAAAAATGCCCACAAATTTGTTATTCAAGTGTTTGCTTGTTTTTTGTTTTTTTTTGTTCAGCTTTCATTGCTTAGGATACTATTATGAGTTGTGTGCACTCTAGCCTAAAATAAAATGCTTCGCCATTGGTAGTCTCTGTAAGTTACGACTATGGCTGCCACTTTATATGCCAGTTAAACTGGACTTTAGCTGGTGAACTTGTCTACATGCCCCGCTAGATTTACGCTGTACTGATGCTAGATGTAGCAGTAGTGCTAACAAGAAACTGCACTACCAAATCTCCTGATCTAAATGCACATATCTTAATCAGCTGAAGTTGTATGAAACATATCTGGTGTGTTTTACATCCCTCACTTCCAAATATAAACTATGCTTTTCTCAGTTGGAATTTGAGGATGTCTGCGGTGGTCTAGTGTGCCTGTGCTGATTGAGCGAGTGTGCAGTTACACACTGTATAGAGGTGTGTTGCTGTAAGAGTGGAATGAAGGACACAGCAGATCACATGACAACATCTGCTACATTTGCTGTTACCCCCCCACCCCAACGGTCTCATGACCGTCTCGTATAATTGCCCCTGTCTGAGGGCTTTTCGAGAAGACCCCTCTTCCCAGATGAATTGGAAGCAAAGGTCTCTATTGTGATTAATATGATAATCTCTTCCTTTTGATTCTGCTCTAACTGGCACCCATTCTGAACTTCAACTATGTTCTGATTATTAGATGTGGTCGGAATAGTGAACAATATAAAGAGCCACGAGGCCAGAGGCCACCTTTCATCTGAGTCCAGGGTCGGTTAATCATTTTTTGGAGTGGTCTGGTTGTGGAGTTGTCATGGCCCCCATTTCTGGAGGCTTGGCCCCCGAGGCAGTCCTAAGCTGTAATTATGCCTGAGCAGAGTATAGTGCGGAGGGAAAGGAACTCTCAGCACTCAGCCTGATTGGGCTGAAAGTGGCGCCGCTCTCTTTGGGTCCCAAATCCCCCCCCACATACCCCCCGGTCCCAGATTGCCACCACTTCCTATGTCTAATCTAGGCATAATCGACATTTAAGCACACATCGACGCAAGTCCTTTATGCACATTTACTCTCATGTGCAACATAGTAATTACACAAATCTAGAAACTTTTTTGCAGTTTTAAAAGTTTCGAATTTAATGCAAAGTATTGTGTCGTTTAATGAAAAAATACATCATTTATATAATACATATGATTAATAGGAATTTTGAGTGTTTGTGCCATGACAAATGGTTAAACTAAAAGAAATTCATCAGAAAATATCATTTTCTCTGGAACAGTCATGAAATCCTTTTTTCCCTCATTGACACTTGCAATCTATTATTCTCTTTTAAACAATGAAAAATTATAGTTCATGAAAGGAACAATGTGTTTTGCAGATGCAGGCCGTTTTGTGCTTCATCTGAATGTGACCTGAGGTTTTTGGCTGAAATGAAGAGAAAAGATGGAAATTTATCACTATTGGTTGTTGAGCAGTCAGCATAAAAAGTTATGATGATTGCACCAGACTCTCGAAAAATATATATCAATAAATCAGATACTCCTTTGTCTCCTTCCGTGTATGGCACAAAACAATTGCAGTCTTGACACATTTTGAAGTGTGTTCATGTTTTTATCTCATGAGGTCTGTTATAAAAGCCCATTGTTGGTGTCCTCAAATCCTTTTCAGGTTTGGTCTCCACTGAAAACCAAGCAGGGGCCTCATATTGTGCAGCCATCCCATAATGAACTTTCTATTTTTGTCCCTCAACGTTTGTTCTGCCTCAGAGGAAAAATATGACCCCTACCTCTCCAATTAAGTGGCCATAAAAACGCTCAGAGAATGAGAATGAGTTCTGCCAGCATGATAAATAAGACCTTTCACATCCACATTAGCTGCATAATGTAACTTAAAGAGACTGGTGAAACTGTGAAATTTATTGTAATGCTGCTGTTTTGTTGTTTTGTAAAAGTCTTAATTAAGCCTTCTTCCCTCTACGTGCTACAGTACGTGCAAGCAGGAGTTACATCAGTCGATCCTCACAACAGTTTATTTTAACCAGCCAAGCATGCACGCGCTAAGCATGGTGGATGGAAGAAGCTGCAAATACTTAATACTTAACGACCCCTGAAATATAAAATACCACTTGAGAGCATTTTTGTGTTGCCAGAAATGAGCATCCCTTTTCAATTACTTGTGCTCTTTGGTTGCAACGTCAGTGTCAAGATTTTATTCACTTTTCAGTGACTCCAGCAACGTCATCAGTGTACTCTGCCTATTTAAACTACCGTAGACATTTTTAGATCTGTGTGACCCTCAAACAGTTACAGGGTTGTGTTATGGCAGATTTATATATATATATATATATATATATATATATATATATATATATATATATATATATATATATATATATATTCAATTCAATTTTATTTATATAGACCCCCAAGCAATTATTCCATAACTTATCTTCTTATCTTTTGCATGCGTGTTATTACATGTGTGAAATAATGGCTTTCCTGACACGTTCCTGTATTGTTGAACAGCTTGTTGGACTTTCCCCAACCCGCCCCCCTGCTCCTTTTTTTTATTTCAAGGCCACTAAATAACAGCATGAAGTAGGGTCTGGGATCTCTGCAGTCACCACGCCACACCTGGGCCTTTGCTTCCTTCCTGCCCTCCCCGGGAATTCTTCACTTTCACCACCTGCCAAAGGACAGTATGGGGTGGAGAGGGGGAGGGGGGATCTTTCCTTTTTAAGGCTAGGCTGTGCAATTTTATTCCCTCTCCAGATCATTACAGCAACCTGTACAAACTTGTGAGGAAGTAAAAACTTGATTTTACAGCACTTCTCACTTGAGGCCTTGCATGCGTGCATATGGATGTGCTAGTACGCTAAGCTCTTTAAAGACTCCTTTGATTATTTCATTTACAAGAGGCAACAAGTCAATAAATTAAATCTGACAACCCCTACAACCACAGTGCTACTCCAAAGGTTTTTTGTCAGTACTGTCCTCTGCTGGCTGCAAAATTGAACTGAAGTTATTCATTTCATTGTACATATTTTTTACCAGCGTTGTATGTATATGCAGAGGAGTATACCATTACCAAAACGCAACGATGCAGACACTCACCGGCAGTTTTAGATTCACATGCCTTCATTTTACGACATAGTTTTGTATGAGCAGTTTAATTTAAGGGGAAAGTTTGGGAAATAAGGAGTTTATTTATTATTGCATGCCTGAGTAAAAGTCTTAAATAGATCTTAAATAGATCTTAAATATCTTCAATGAACCAGTTCCTTGCAGTACATGGCACCTCTTGTGGCAACAAGAAACAAGTGTCTGTTGACTATGGATTACAAGCACCTGAAGATCAGTCTTTGAGACTTTAAGCAAGTTTGTGTTGCTCTTTATAAATTGAACAACCAAAGATCAAGAGTTGCAGCAGGAATGTCTCTGAGCTTCCTTGGATTAAGTCGGTAATCCAATACATAAATCATCATCAATGTATAGATCCGTTTTTTTTTTTATAAGATCAATTTTCTTTTTCCCCGTCTGTCCCCTTTGCCGCCTCACTTGACCATTTTGATTAATCTTTCAGCTAAATTAAACCTAACCTGAGAAGAGTGATGCAAGCACAAATAAGCAGAAACCTGTCCTCTCAAGACGCCACTCCCATCTCACTGTGCAACCTGACATGGCGTAACTTCACATACCAATATAAACACGTGTCTCTTTGGGCCTGGACTTGTGGTTGCAAACACCCATTCATTAATCTGCCAATGTGTTTTGGATTAAAACATAAATAGCGATAAATGAAGCAAAGTAAAAGGTTTTTGTCTGCACCTCTCGCGTTCCAACAAACGTAAGCATTGTTTCTTTAATCAAAGCCTGCTCTCTTGCGTTGCCACCTCAGGTCTCCACCAGTAGCTTCTGCGAATATTTGCCGGTTGCCTGGCAACTGCCTGGCAACTGCAATAAACCGACCTTATCAAAATTAAATAATATGTCACTGTTTAATTACACAACAATCGAACAATTCAATATCAGAACACACATAAGCTGTTCACTTGTAACATGTTATACACAGAGACACAGATGACATAGTTATGAGGTACAGATAATAAGTAAAAAACAAATAAAACAGTGTTCCCATAATCAATGCAAGAACACCAATAGCTTTGTTGTGATTGTACATCCCTCTCTGGATACAGCGGTTACCCAACACAGAAAAGTACAAAAATATCACGATAGTCATCTAATACACGATGTACACAGTTAACTTGGAGAATTAAAAGCTCTATTGTTTTCCCAGAGTAAGTATATTTTATATGTCACTGACAGATGACTAGTTTAGTAAGCAGAATACAAAATATACATGTATTTGTGCAACTGCAACCCTTTTCTCCCATACTTCCTGCAAACATTCGTTCTCCCAATACAGCAGCCTATTTTTAATTTGAGTAAAAACAAAACATAACAGAGTAGATTTTTAAAAAGTACCTTTTTTTGAAATACCTGCTCTTACTGGAAAAGGAGCAATTAAAATAGAAACATTTGATAGTAATAAATAGAATACCAATTGTTCCATCTGCCCTCCACAGTATTGATGTATTTTTAACAAATGTATATATACTGTATATATATATACTGTATATATACACATTTTTTTAAAAATACATATACACACACATATATATATATATATATATATATATATACATATATATATATATATATATACACACTTTTTTTAAATACATACATATATATATATATATATATATATATATATATATATATATATATATATATATATATATATACTGTATATATAAGGGCTTCATTAAAACATTTTCTACGGTTTCTCTGATGTGAACACACACGCTCATACACTCATGCTTGTATAAAAATCTCAGAGACAGCTTTTAAAGTGGTCACGTTCAAAAATCTAACAGAGTTTAAAGAAGCCACTTACATGCTTCACATGTTTAGAGGACCATAGTGTAAAAAAAATATATACATTGCATAGATTAAAAAAGAAAAAAGGAAACATAGTCATAATTGCAATGCCACTGGTTCCAGAATCCAAATAACACATATCTGCTATTTGCTTTTTCCTTGTTTATAACTCTGTACTGAAATACTGGACAGCTGCAGCACAAATGTGCCTCTAGATTACCTACAGTTGTACAGTTTGTTAATAGCTTGAATGAAGTTTGTTTTGGTTAAATATAAGATAAGAAAATAAACAACAACGTAGAGCTTTCTGTTTTTGTCCATTAAATGCTATGCACGAACTGGAAAAGCAGCCATCGTGTACTGAATGTTGGACTAATAATTATCTATGAGACATTACAGTACATACATATTTATATATATTGTTTTTTTTCCTTTCCTGGCTAATTAAGGGTTCATACAGAAAAGCGAAGCATTCATATGTTTCCTTTTAAAATAAGTCTGGTGATGGTAATCATTAGCCCGTCTGCCACATCCAGTTATTATCCAGGGTTAAAGTCCATGTCATCACCAGCTTTGCTCCTTATTCCGTAGTCCTTTGTCCAGTCTTTGTCAACATTTAAACCTCTATCCAGGTGATCCAATCTTTCTTACTTGCTCCTTTGCGAGCCAATCATCACCTTGGATACAAAGTTGACTATGGCGCTGGCTGGCTGCTCAGGGTCGTGCTCAGCAAACAGATGGCATACGTTGTCCATGGAAGTGCCAGTTTTCCTCGCCACAAAACCGAAGATTCTGCAAAGGTGGAGCAAAGTGGTTAACAGCAGCACCGTCACCTACCTCAAACTGACCAAGTGTCTTTAAAAATAGCTGCTTCAGCTGCGTTCTGGCTGCAGCCCCGGAGAAAATTATAATCATTTACTCACTTTGCTAACGGGTGCCCGTCTTTCTTCCACCTATGAGCAGTAATGAGACTGTTATTAGCAGAACACCTAAAATACAACTAAAATCAAACTAGATTTGAGTCATTTCTTTTACTTTTTCTGCCTGATTGGAATAATGACATTTTTTTCTCAGAACTGATACTGACCACAAATATTCAAACAAAAAAAAAAAATCACTCACTTTCTTTCATCTGGGTCCAGAGCACAAAATATCACTGTGTTAACATTGTAATGCCTCCTGAAAAAGAGTCTAAAAAGAGACAAAAATGATGATTAGGATGACTGGACGTACAGTAGCTTTGATAAAGGGTGTTGAGGCAAATGTTTTACGCACTTCCTCTGGTTGTCCGTGAGGGTGATTCCCTGAGAGGAAACTTTGAAGTGGACCACCGTGGAGGTCGGCGGAGGGTTGACGCTCAGGGTCATGCTGGTGGCTTTCTGCACTGCCTGGCCGCCTGTTAGCGACTCCATATCCACAGAACCCAAGTACCACACATTACACGCTGTAAAGACAAAAACACATTCAAAGTTTAGGTTTTCAAAGTAAAAAACAACTAGAGTGAGTGCACGACAACAGGACGGAGAACACTGCTTGGTTCCAAAAGTGAGCGAGGGCACCGCCGAGCAGAGGTGTCAAGTAACAAAGTACAAATACTTTGTTACCTTACTTAAGTAGAAATTTTGGTTATCTATACTTCACTGGAGTAATTATTTTTCAGATGACTTTTTACTTTTACTCCTTACATTTTCACGCAATTATCTGTACTTTTTACTCCTTACATTTTCACGCAATTATCTGTACTTTTTACTCCTTATGTTTTAAAAACAGCCTCGTTACTCTATTTCATTTCGGCCTTTAAAGAAAAACTATCCAGTTAAATTGCTCCATCCGGATAGAGTGAATTTGGTTGTGGTTGTTTCAGATGTTCTTGTCCAGTTTTGTTCTTACATCCGTTCCCTCAGATTCCTGCAACTAAACTTGGATGTACATTCCAATAAAGGTTAGGAGAAATGATAACATGCCTATGAAGTTTGACTTTTTGCACCATTACAATACTTATAGGCAACTAGTCATCATATCTTCTGCTCTCTGAAACACATGTTAATGCTCAATAGTACACATATATGCTTCTTTAATATATTTGCATTATACTAAGATGCATTGCATTCATTTTCAATAGCTTTTTTCCCCCTTACATTACTTTTACTTTTATACTTTAAGTAGTTTTGAAACCAGTACTTTTATACTTTTACTTGAGTAAAAAACTTGAGTTGATACTTCAACTTCTACAGGAGTATTTTAAAACTCTAGAATCTATACTTCTACCTGAGTAATGAATGTGAATACTTTTGACACCTCTGCCGCAGAGGGATTGTGTCGGTGTTTACCGTCTCTCCGTGCATGTCTCATAATGTCTATTAACAGCGAGTGATCTAAGATGCTACATTACCTGCGCCCTGCTTCAGCAGCTCAGCGGCAGAGTTTGTCACTGACTGGGAGGTATTCTCCACAACATCTTCGAGAGGATCTTTGAACAAAAACATCGGAGATCAACAGCTACACCAACAGCTATAATTACTAAACGGCCACATAAAACAGTCAGCTATGATTGTCAGTTGGGAGAGGCAACACAACTTAAAATAATGGCAACTTTCTTTCCTGGTCATTATCTTGAATAAAATAAAATGTGCAGGATGTGTGTGGGTGAACGTTTACCTCTGTCAGGTATGATAAGTTTACACGGCAAAGCCAAAGGAGTGATTGAATGTTGACAGACCAGCGCGGTTAAGCTTCCTGTAAAAACAATAGCATGTGAGACCAAAATTACAGTTAACTGGGAATGTTCACAAAGCACCACTGACTGTCTTGCATCATTACCTCAATAAGAATGAGGTAAAGATAAAAGAATGATAAACCATTCATTAGGATCAAGTTATTTATTGCACTGCCCTTATAAAACACACACATACACACACACACACACGCACACGCACACACACACACACACACACACACACACACACACACACACACACACACACACACACACACACACACACACACATGCAATTATTATTGAGCGTACTGAAAAATATGACATAATTTGAAAGAAAAAGGATAATAGTACAGTACACGGACCTCTAGACCTCATTGTACAGTATTTTTTGGGATTATACAAAACAAACTACCAATGCAGCAAACACACCAGCAGAGGGCAGTGTTGCTCATGAAGTCTCGATATGTATTTAAAGCGTACTCAAACAAATGTCACTCCTGTAAGATGGCTGCAGGTTTGAACCGAACAGGTGCTTACCAAAATACGGCTCATTAGGACAACCCTTCAGCCGCACTCCTTTCTGCGTGCACTCAATTAGGAAGTGGCGCACCAGTTCGTTGGACAGATCTCCCCCTGTAAGAAACATGGAGATGTCATCCGCCTGACACCACAGATACACTGTACCACCAAGCGTGAGATCACAGCTGTCACTAGTTATGTGAAACATATTAAGTGGACACATTCACACGGTACAAGAGGTGCAAGAGCAATCCTACGTGAGGAATGTCGACACAAAGGCTCGGACAAAACCGTGCTCCTTGAGGTGGGTTAGGTTTCACACCTTTAAGGAGTTACAGGGCTCTCAGATCAATGGAAAAATACCATATTATCATTCCAGAATTTATCAGTTTCCTTCAAGTAACCGAAGTTCAGTGCGCAACATGGCGAAAAACTACAACATATTCATCACTAACTGTTTTGATCCTGTAAAACATGTTCATGTACAGTAGGTTTATAGAATGATGATTCTCCTGATATCATAAGTGCATTTTATTCCATTTGAGCAACACTGAAGTAGACATTAGACATTAACGTAACTGGCGCATGTGATGCAGTATAAATGCATTCAGTAGAGCCACTATGAACTTCATGAGGTTTTAGGTTTTTTAAAAGGTAAAACTCCTTTCATTTGATGGTCCTAAGTCTAAATAGCGGTTGTCGAAGCTCCCCATTAGAATTCCTGCTTGATTATCTAAATCCGAAGATTACCAAAAATTACTGCAGACACCGAAGACTGAAGACGCTGACTCACAAGAGCTTCACACACACCTGCTTATATATATATATATATATATATATATATATATATATATATATATATATATATATATATGTATATATATATAAACTGTTTAAGAAAAAAAAGGACAAAAAGCTGTCTTTCAGCAAAAATTCATGTGTGAATCTCTGTCGCAAATAGCTCAGTCAGTCTTTGTTTTTGCGTTGACACATAGCCAGAGAATGCTTGGACAGTTTCCTCTCTAGACTTTGTTTTCTTTCTATAAAAAAAACAGACAAAAAAACCCCAATCTTGACAATGGTTAGGGGAATATACTGTAACTTTTATATCGAACAGTTATGTGGGGCAGGGAGCTTCCCTAAAGAATGCCCTGGGATCAGAACAGGCTCATGGGGCCGGCATATCCTTTGTTTGGGGGGTGAAACATTAGCCGTACACCGAAGACTATCGGGAAAAGAGAGGTCCGCTTGTTTTCGTCGCGGTGATGCCCAGGAGAGAAACACATAATCATGAAAGTTCACACACAAACAGAGAGAGAAGGGGACTCTCAGGTTCCACAATGCGGGTGAGTACAGTGGGCTGTAACTGAAGATGCTGCGGCTGTTGTTGTGTCATGCAAGACTCGTGTGGATGTGCACGGCTCTGTCTGGAACAATGTGCACAATCCTAACAACTCAAAGGCCTGAAGTGGTGTCATGGGGAGTTTAGCAACTTAGCGAGATATTTTAAAGGGGAATGTTGAAGACGGAAGGAACGAATTTCTGCATTTCTGCAGTCTTTTAGTATTTAATTGTACCACACGATTCTGTGCATAATGAACAAATGCAAGAGTGGTATCAAATAAATCAATACTGCTCCTATGATCCTTCCAACAAACCAATTTTACATCAACATGCCCTAACCACATGGACCGTACCTTTTTTGCTCTGTTGGAGAACTGACGGCGGCGGTGTCGCCACCTTCATAGCCAGACCGTAGGCCCCCTTAAAGGAGTGGCTGTCCCGCACGATGAAGCAGCCCGGCTCCTTGTCCTTCAGGACTGAAATAGCTGAATGAAGAAAAAAAACAAACAAAAAACACTTTTAAAACAGGCAGAAAAAGGTGGGCTCCTGGCTGATGCTCAGAAAAAGCAAATGTGGGGTTCCTACCTTGATCCCTTGAGATATCTGGCTTGTACCAGAATTTCGATGTGTCCTGTACAAACTTGACCGTAACTTGCTTGACAGCTAGCACATCTGGAAAACAGGGTAATTATTAGGTAAATATACTTGAGTAACATGTGTTACGACCTCTTTAAAAGCTTGTGTTTTGGCAGTTTGCTGATCTGGAGGAAAGACGTCGGCAGAGATCTTAGAGAAGAATCTGCGGCTGCCTATTAATTAAAAAAAGGTTATACGGCCATTACCAAAAAGCACTCAATACAGCTGCTGTTTTTCACATTAAACCACATGACGCCTGGAACAACGTCCTTTACACAGAATAAGAAGCAAAATGGAGACATTTGGTGTTAATCCACAGGTGTGGTGATCTGAACACGCTGCAGTCAGCCGTGTCCACCATGAACTCCTCTCTTTACATACATTATTCATGTACTTAAATATGAGGCATCTGTGCAGAAGTTAATACTTGGCTCAAACTGGATAATCAAGTGGGACGATGACCTAAAGCAAGCAAATGTTTCTCGGATAAATCGACAACAGAATGGCTGAAAAAGGATAAGCATCAAGCTGTCGCAATGGACCAGTCAAAGTCCTGACCTCAGCCCGGCTGAACTGCTGTGGCAGGACTTTAGGAGAGCTGTGCATAAACAAACTACAGGAATCCTCAATAAAGTCAAAGCGATGTTGTAAACAAGAGTCTGAGCCGGAATTGCTCCACAGCAATGTCTGAGAGCGGCGAGGAAAATCTGAAAACATGTTATTGTCCCTAAAGGTGCTTTTACAAGCTATTTATTTAGTTTGCACATGCTGCTTCTGATTGGCTCCTTTTTGGTGAAATAAATAATTATGAAGGGTGATTTTATGTGTTGTTCATATAAGATTGATTAGATTAAGATAAGATACAACTGTCAGCTCCTTTAAATCAGGGTTAAAAACATTACTTTTTACTCAAGCGTACTCCTAAATTAAACGTACCTGCTGTATTCTACTGCCCTTATTTTTAACAGCTTGTGCTTTTCATTATTTTACTTCTTTTCTTATCATCTTATTCTTATTTTTTTCAATCTTATTTGTTATTTACTGTCTAATTATGTCTTGCCGCTTTTAATGTCAATGTAAAGCACTTTGAATTACCTTGTGTTGAATTGTGCTATATAAATACATTTGCCTTGCCTTGCCTAAGATTGATAGAATTTGGTAAATATCTAATTTCATGACCTGGTAAAGACCAGGATTTTATTATTTCCTGATAGGAAAAGCCAACAGCATGGTAGAGTGTACCTTCTTCCAACCCCTAGCTTACCTGGCAAAGGTGAGGTTGCGTGTGGCATCTGAGCCGACAAGTCGGGCAGCACATTGGGGAAAGGAATACTCAAGGAACTCCCACTGTGTGGACTGGAAAATCCGCTGAGGGCCGGAGAAGCCGTCCCCAGTGAATGCTCTCCATCCGACACCCGCTTCTTTTCCGGCAGAAGTGGGGGCTGCATGGGAGGAGTCTGTGACTGGTTCTGCCCATCCAAGGAGGTTAAAAGACCCCTGGCGATGCCCATGCTGGGGCAGGCCGTGCCGTAGCACTGGCCCGAGTCCTCGTGCTCGTCAAAGCTTTGAGCGGGACTCCGGCTGAGGGCGTAGCAGGCCATGCGGCTCCGCTGGCTGCTGCGAGGAGAGCTGTGGGCGTTGGGAGCAGGGTGGACGTGGGGGTGGTGCAGCGGAGGAGAGTGGTGGCAGTAGTCCAGGGACAGGGAATGCTGCAGGGGCTGTCGGGTGGACGCACAGCTGCTCAGGGAAGAGTGCCGGCTCAGGAGGGGATGTTCTGGCCAAGGCTGGTTCACGGAAGAGCTTGAGTTGCAGCAAATGAAGAAAATAATCGATGATTATGATGATTTTTATGAAACATCTGCTTTTACCATCAGGTAAAAACAAAAAACTATTACTAAATTTAAAAAAAAATGAATGATGCCCTAAGTCAGATCTTTACCTGTCAGTTTGCTGATGGGAACATGCAGAACTTAGCATCCTGTGGCAGTTCATGGAGGACTCCGGTAAAGTTTCCATCCCAACGTGACTGATATCAGAACATCCCTGGGGCGCTGTGTGGATGCAAAACAGAAGAATTCACTTGATGGCATTTCTTCTTTGAAGAGAAAAAAAACATATTTGGAACAAGGAGAACCATGGAAAATAAAATATATAGCCAAGGAAAATCTGAAAAAAAACAACCCCTGTGGAGCACAAAAGGAAGCTCTGCTTTTTATATGATTAGTGGAGATAAAATCTAATGATACCCCACATGGCTTTGAGCTATTCAGTCGATACGCAGTATAAAGTAAATCAATGAGCAGGGTCACCGTCTAGAAGTTTAAATAATACTATCATAATTCCTATCTAAGTCGGGTATAGCCTCAAGCGGCAAATCAACTCAATGTTTTTCACTCATGTTTATTTGTGCACAAGTTTATAAACAATAAGCAAGATCTTCCGGACACCTTTCATAATTTCTTTAGTTTTTCATCTGACTTGCATTCATACTCAACTAGACACAGTGTCAATCTACATTTACCCTTCTGTCCAACATCTTTTCATCAGTTTAATATTTCATTTAGAGGTCCTAAACTCTGGAACAATTTAGATATGTCTCTGAGGTCCACATTGTCATTTATATCCTTCAAAAAATTGCTGAAAAAACATCTCATGTCCTAATTTCTCAATGTATTCTCTATTATGTATCCTTGTTTTCTTTTCATGTTTATAATTAGAGTTTTCCTATGTTTGTACATTTAATTTTCTGTTTACAGTAGATGACGGGGTGGAATTCTGTACAAGCCCTCTGGGCTTCGTTCCCTCCTTGCACTATTTTTTTAAATTGTGCTAAATAAATAAATACAAATACAAATACAAATCAACAGAAACACAAAAGGTTTTAACTCGGTCTCCAGTTTTTTCTGAGTTACTTTTACAGAAATCATAGTTGCAAAGCTGAAAAGACTGATGAGTTATCCACGTTCCCTTTTCCCCTCTGTATACACAGAGACACTTTCACAGGGGAAGAAAAGTTGTGTTTTTCCCCTATACCAGGTTCCTGACCCACGGTAACCATGGAGACGCAGCAGAACTGAATGCAGGGCTTGGTGCCAGGATGCTTAAGGTAGAAGGAGGCACAGTGGGAGCACAGATCTGCTCCCAGGCCTCACAACCTTTAGACATACTGTAGATCTCCATAGAAACAAGCCAATAAGAGGTTGAAAAAGGAGGGTTTGGTGCCACTTGAGATTGTGTTTGTGCATCAGGTCTGACATGACGAGTTTGTTGTGCAAGTCATTACCACAAGGACATTCTTCCAAGTTCAGAGAACGGTTAGGAATCTCCCTTCTTTGTTTTTTTCCTTTCCCTCAAAATACTGAACAAGATGAACCAACAGGAATGTCACCACCACTCAAAGTATGTACCTCTCCCTCAACGTCTCTTTTGAAGTTCTCTGAAGTTCAAGTTCAAGTTTGTATGTGTATATTTATGTATGTGTATGCATATGTATGCGTATATATACGTATATATATTAAATATAGTAATAATGCACATATATATACCTTTGGTTTCTACCGTCATGGTATCAATCATTAATATGTGTGCAGACAAGGTAAAAAAAAAAAGAAGTTCTCTGAAGTTCAAGCAAGAATAAAGATACAGAAAAGAAAAAAAAGTCTTTTTTTTTTTTTGTCTTTTGTGCAACCTCTGTTAAGATATATCAAACCCGAAACAATCTCACACATTGTGGCACATTGTGTTGAATAAAAAATGGTTGAACTGTAACAGTGGTGTCGCTTTCATTTTTTTCAAACATTATTGACTGAGCTGAGGAATATTAAACAATTTTGAGTGTATTTCCCACAGACTATGAGTTGAGGAAAATAGAAAATTTTGTGGAGTTGTGGAAACTTAAATCATTTAAAAATATAACTTAAATATTTTGGTGTAATCAGTTACACAAAAATGTTTGAGTTCTTTGAACTTATTCGGGTTAACAGTGTACTGTTAAGATATATCAAACCCGAAACAATCTCTTTCAGTTTCATGGAATGTTTTCCTTTTACAAATCGATGAGCGGGACAGCACATTGGATTAATTCTGAACCCACCGTGACTTGTGCCGAAGCCTCCGTACGACTGCGTGCCGGGAGACGGGATTTGCCGGAGGTCGGTCAGTTCTGACATGTTTTTCACTGTAAACACACACCAGGATGGGACGAAGGTCACACACAGTTCAATTGTCAGATAGAAACCCGGTAACTACGATGGTGAAAATGGGCCGCACTCACCGTAAGGCGTCGGCGGAGAGATGGGGAAGGCGGGAGTGGGTGGAGTCATCTCACTGGCAGCCTCGACTCCGCCGTCCACATCTGGGCCCTGGACTCTGTAATCTGCAACGTCACTTCTGTAGAATATGTGGTTCTGCAAGGAAAACACACAAATGTAACCCAGCTTAAGGCAGAATGACACAAGAGAAGAGACTAACGTGTGCACTAGGGCTGTTCGATTTTGCCCAAAAATAAAATCTCGATTTTTTTCTCTCAAAATCCGATTTTCGATTACGATTATTTTGTGAATTGACAAAAGGCAAAGAAATTATTTAAAATATGCAGTTTTTTTATTGAACATTTGCCCCATTGGGCTTTAAGTGCAAACTTTGCTCTTATTAAACCAAAAATGAATGAATAAAGTGCAAAACTCTGTAAAATAAGTTGAAAAAAAGTTTAAAAAAATATAAAATATAAAGTTTTATCTCTGAAAAAAAAAAATCAGCAAATCAGCACTTGCAAACATAGAGTAAGTTATATTTCCAATTGAATAAAACAAGACATTTTCTAGGTATTGAGAGGTATTTCCATCAATCATTAATATGTGTGCAGACAAGGTAAAAAAAAAAAGTGAAAAATCGATTTTACGAGTTTCACGTTTTAACATCGTTCTAATTACATAATCGCGATTACGATTTAAAATCGATTAATCGCACAGCCCTAGTGTGCACATGCGCTGAATTCACCTGGGACTGCGGGACACGCTGGGGAAACGTCCTCGGGCCCCGGTACTCCTCCGTCTCCCCCCACCTTGAGTTACATAAGCCTGTGTGATCCATTAAATCCCTTCCTTGGAAACTTGGAGTCCGCGTTACACCCGCTCGCCCATCACTGGACTCGACAGCTGCGTACACACAGGTGGACACCAGCGAGAAGGTCATCAAATATTAACAGGTTTAATCGGTATCACTGCTTTCAGGGAAGTTGGCACAGAAAAACAAGCTGAAAGGGAAAATAACACTGCCTTGGCCTCCGGTAACTTTCAGGCTTTTGTGGCATTTTGTTCCCTTCTTTTCCACCTTAAGAAAGCTTTTGATTACCTTTGCTTCTTCACCTAGTTTTCAGACAGGGCAAATTTGGCCAGAAATCCCACGGCTACGGCCGAGGTTTGCCTCTCGCTATGTTTTATGAGAACAGCTGAGGAATGCCAGAGGTCTGGACGGTGGGCTGGTGGTGACCAGCGGGTTGTGTGTGTGTCTGGAGAGCGCGTGTGTGTTGGGGGGGTGGGGGGGTCAATGTTGTGACTCTTCTAGGAAGCGCTGCCACTTATCACCACAGTGTTAATTTGAGCCCTCCCGCCGAGCTCCAACCTCCCAACCCTAAAGAATGCTAATGATGCAGAAGCACTAATGCCTGAGATCATTATTCACTTGGTCTGCTGCAAGCATGGCTGACAGGGACAGTCGGTACGTTTACATGCACGGCTGGGTCAAGCTGACTGGCCCATTTGTTTGGACTACTGTCCTGGTTCCAATCGGTTCCTAAGCCCTCCTCTGAAAGGGGAGTCGATTCACTGAACAAAGGCTTTCCATAGACGGCAATATTTCCCCCCTTTCACCTTCCCAGCTTTGCTCTTTTTCCATTTGACCTGTTACTTCACACACTAGAACAATTCAATTATTTAAAGATGGTGCCAAACTGGTACCACGCTGAACGGTGAATCGGACAGCTATGTAACCCTGCAACATGTTATACTTTATTTATCAAAAAAGGTCACTCGTTTTGTCTTCGGTTTCCTCTGAATACATTCTTCTTCTGGTGTTTAGGAGTTGTAGAGGAACTGCAGAGTGACTTACTTGGCCCCTTCGAGTCAACTTGGACAAGAAGTATTTTGACTACTGATTGTCGTATTATCCGGGTATGTTATCAGAAGTAATATCTGTCTTTACTTAAATGAAACAAAACGTGCTCCTTTTCCCTCAAGATGAAAAATGAATATGACTTCCTGTCGTCTAAATATAGCTGGGATGCAGTGCTACAACAAAACCTTCTCAGCCATGTCTTTTGACTTCTTTTCATAACAGCCAGTTTTAAATGACCCTTAAAGCTGGATAGAGAGTTAGAGTTGGCTTCAAGAGGAGACTAAGAAAGGAAGTTCAAAAGAAACTGGTTGTTTTAGATTGTGTCTAATGGTTTTAGCTTATTGATTTAATTGAGTTAGGTGTTATATAAATAAACATATTTTCTTGTTCTGCATTTAATTTCAATTCTTAGTATTTTATTTTGCTGAGGTTTTGTGACGTTTCCGGTTATTTTCACTATTTTTAAATTTTCTTCTATTGAAATACGTTTCTTTGTTTTTGTTTTTGTATTTGCCTCATTTAGTATGAACTTATTTATCTTTAGTTGTACTTGGATTTATCTTTAATCTATCTGTTTTTGGTTGTTATTTGTTTTTTTTCACTTAGAAAAATTCTTGTTTTTTCATTTTTTTCTGCTTATTATTATCTTTAGTTTTTATTTGTTTTTGTTTTTTGTCTTGTTTTTCTTTTTAGTTGTTGTTCTTTGTACTTGTTATCTACTTAGTTTTATTCTGTTTAACTAACATTTTGTACTGTAAGTTTTATAGAAATGTATATTTGTACTGTTGGACCCCAGGAAGAATAGTTGCTGCTGAGGCAGCAACTAATGGGGATCTGAAATAAATAAATAAATAAAGCTGGATAAGTTCATGTAGGGTACAATGCTTTCAGCAAAGACATTTCAACACATGTGGTTTAAGCGACCCCCCCCCCCCGTCATGGCTGTAATCTCTGCCAACAACACAAGCATGATGGGAATCAATAATCCTGCAGAGATCAACATGCTGCACATATGTAACTAAATCAAGGTGATTCAGGTATATAAACCAAAAGACCTCAATCTGGATCAGTCATCGTGACATCTCTAGTCTTGTAATGAGAGCATTGGTAAGAACTCAAATATTCTAGAAAGCTAAACCCCACGGTCAAGTTCATTTGGGGGGTTTACACACCTGAATGATCCTAGGAGCTACAGTATGTTGTCAGGAGCAGCTGCCCCTTGTAAGGTCTTTCAAGGCAGGTTGACCCTGTTGGATGAGCGATTCAAATGCATGTATGAACAAGTTAAAAGGAGGAGTACAGCGTCCCTCGTATGCGCGTGGGTTAATGGAGCCAGATCTGGGGGATCACCCATGCGGCCGGATCAACCAGGCTTAGCCCTCCCATGGGCTAACACTGGCAGGAGGAGCCATATGAGTCAGGTAGGTGTTGTGTAGGTGGCGTGATGGAAGGGGCCTTGAGCTTGCAGAAACTGGCTCGTTCCACCTCAGAGGTACAGTAGTGCCACATGAGGTGTAGTCAATGCAAAACAGTATACTGTAGTTGCAAAAAAAAAAAGAGCCTAACGAAGGATCCAAATAATGCTTTGTGTTCAGAGGGACACAGATGTCATTAAGGGTTTTAAAACCCTTAATTATGTCCCTTACAAGGAAGTACGGTGGGCAAGAGTAATTAATCAGACCTGAATGAAATATGCTATATTTGACTCATGTAAATACTATAACTGGAAAGAATAAGGGCGTTCGCTTCAGCTTTGCATGTTAATGTATCACAATGAGCTTAATGAGACTCAACATTGGTCGTTGCGCCCGCCAGTTGTGATATTAACAGTGTCAGAAGCTATATAAATGTTTGAGGTGCAGTTTTTATCCTCAGCACGCATCATAACTAAGGAAAAAGCTGCATCACAGCAACAGCACTAGAAGGCAGTTTTGTTTTACATTTAGGTGATGATGGATGTTCTTTTCTTTTTATTCATCTTTTTCTGGGACACACCTGGGGCCATAATCTCAGCTGAGGTGGAACCATCAATAACTGGCCTTTTCTGAACATAGGAGTCTACGGTAGGCGGCCAAACGTTACTGGTACAAATCAGTCGGACATCAGTAATATCCAAGGGATGAGGTCTTTCCACAGAGAGAAAAACTATTCCAGCAACAGCCGTCCATTATCATAGAAGAAAATCAGTAGCAGTTCCTTCCTCAGGTTGTGAAACACCTTGATTAAACTTCTGCGGTGCATCATGGAAATAATGAAATGTGAATGATTAAATTCCTTATAAATTATTCATCTGCATTTGTATCGCCAAATCTTGCATAGAGATTATGAAACTAACTGTACCAGGCTCTTAAATCTTTAACATCATGTTTCAAGAAATAAAAATAAAAATCGGTCTTGTCACACAGATTAAAAGCAAAAGGTTTGCTTTAAAGAGTTGGGATGAATTATTCACAACATCGAAGCAATCTGACCATCCTTTCTTCAGTATAAATAATTTACTTCCCATTCTAACACAAATATACAAACAGAGCTTTGAACTATGACTCTAAACTGAGAACTGTAAAAAGCAAACAATCCCTTCTCTCCTACATCTTGTTTTACAAATGAACAAAGCTGAAGCCTTTGGTGGTTGTTTTTTGGAAGGAAGCGATGTCGATATGTGCAGACAGGTAAGCCTCTGGAATCAAATGGAAAAAACTGCGCCTGCGGGCTCGCTTGTTCCTCTTCTGGAAATTCCTAACGCTTCCCCTGGCCGATGTATACGCAGCCAGAACAGCTTTCTGGGTTTTCTTTGCCTCACTGCATTTCGCTGCCACTGCACCGACCACGAACATTCAGTTTAGCTACGAACACAGACCGTAACATATGTGGATTAGCTAAATGTTGCAATCTTTGGAGCATGAGGACATAGATAGCTTCACTTGATTACAAAAAGAAAAATGCTAAATGGTTCTTGATGTTTGTCTAGGACACTAAAGCTCCAGGGGCAATGAATTGGAGACACAAGATCTACTTAATTTTGTAAGATCAGACATTATTGATGGATATCTGGATATCTACTGATTATACAAGAGCCATTAAAGTGCTGTTTGTTCAAAAAGACGTAATTAATACAGTGATATCGCAAATAAGGACCTGGGAGAGTTTGGGCAGACGAAATCTTTAACTGTAGTTATATGTCATGATTATAAGACATTTTCAAAGCTTCTGGTTCTGCATATTTCTGATTTCTTTTCACGTAGCTTCAGGACAGCCGATCCTTCACTCAGATAGCTGCAGACAAGTCTGAACGGTGCTCTCGCTTTAGAAACGTACTGAAAACATCTGAAATCTTGGCAAGAACCCTGCTATTTCTGCCACTAAAACACGCCGGGGGGGGAGGGAGGAAGAGAGGGCACGCTTTGTTAGCTTGATTTTTCCAGTCAAGGGGAAGGAAAGCTGAGCCTGTCGGAGAGGAACGATTCTCTGCACGTTACTGGAAATAATGTGAATATTTTTGATTATGTCATATCCAGGTAGTTTGGTGAAAACAAACCCCTTCCCTGGACAAACACCACCACACCACCACACCACACCCCGCCCGGCCCGTCCGAGTAGCTCACCTGTCTTCTGCTTGCTTTTCAGCGTTGCTGCGTTACTATCGTTGAATCTGAGATCGATGCCGTTTGAACACTCGCTGAAGGAGCCGTTGGGGTGCGTCCCGCCGTTCTTTTTAACGGACGTGCTGCGGCTGCGGCTCAACGCCGGCATGAACGTGGGATCCAGGTCCATGATGAGCTGGTTGAGCTGATCAATGGAGTTGTCAATATCCTTCGTGAGAGATTTGAACTCCTCGTCCCGTTTGATGTTGTTGTTATTGTTCGTCATCGCTTGGTCTTTTTGAGGCGCGGCGGCGCTTCTGATAGCGTCCCTGACGGGGTCTTGTCGTTGAGGAGGCAGGCCTTCTTTGGGCGCAGCGCTCACCGCTTTGCCCCCGGAGAACCTCTCTGCGTCGCTCCGATCTTCCGGCATGTAGATGAACTGCTGGGCAGCGACCATCTGCTGCTGCCGGACCCAGGACTGCGTGGAGTAGCTTCCCTGTCTGTACACGTGCTGCTTGAGAGCGGGAGCGCTGCCCGGATTGGAGGACGCCACCGAGTTACTCCTGGAGCTCAGGCAGGCCCGTCTAGCGTCTGCGTAGGACCTTTCGTACTCCTCCACGTGAGAAGGAGCAGTCTGATGCAGGAGGTGGTGACTCTGACCCGGGTGTTCCTCTCCCCCGGGACTCCCGAAGCCGTCCGACAGCAGGGAGTTCTGACTGCTCTTGTGGCACGAGGACGACAAGGTTCCCAGGCTGTCCACGCTGTGGAGATCATGACCTGTGATGACTTCATCGTCGAGGATGTCCGTTTCCCTCTCGCGAGGTCGGGCGTCTCCGTTCACGTGCAGTTGTGCAGGACCCGTCTGCTGCACGCCCCCTCGAGGGCCTCGGTCGTCCATCTCTTCCAGCGACGGGTCCTCGAGACCAAATCCACTGAGGAGCCGCTTCAGCTGGACCTTTTCCTGCTGGCTGGGTCCCGGGTTCACCCTGACGGCGTTGTTGGAGGTGACGGGCGCGGGTTTGTCCGTCCACAGAGAGGTGCTGGACAGGCCCGAGTCGCTGCTGACGGACAGCGTGTGGTCGCTGTGGTCGGGGCTGGAGGTGGCGGAGGTGGTGCGGGCCCCGCGCCCCAACGTGGCCTCTCCTCCTCCGCCCAGGCTCCTCTTGTTTGCTGCTTTGTCCTGAGTTAGGCCTTGATAGTGCGGCGCTGCAAAATAGAAGAGATGCAGCGCTTCATACAGTCAGCTGGTACTGGCAAACACGCATATAGACACAAAGACGGCGGACTCACACAGACAAACAAAGTCAAGACTCCCAACATGAACAGACAAGTCCCTCCCCCCAAAACTCCGACATTCTGGATCTGTGATTGACAAGGTCACTTGTAATCATCCTCCACCGCATAAAGACGACATTCCAGACAAAACAGAGAACAAACAGCCGCACCATTAAAACAATGACAGAGAAAAAGATGTGTATCGTGTTAGTAAATGCAGACAAATCACGTAATTAGATGTTTCAGGACAAAAATGCAACCAAAATCTTTGATATTCTAAACTGAAACCAATCCATCCTCTACGATCAGGCCACCAGGGTAACTGTCAAAGCCTCAAGTGCAAAACATGTGACACAGCCAAAGGTGCTCTTTTGTATGGATTACAAATGAGATGTTAAAACTCCTGCATGTTTCTACAAGAGTCAGCTTGAGATATCTCTTCACCCTCGCATTCCTCACTCTGCTGCGATTAAGCCTCCTTACTTACTCTCAATTGCCCCTTGACCCCCAGCATATGTCCAAACAGCCTCATTAATCCTCAGAAGTAGCCACCCCCCCCTCCCCAAAAAAAAAGAAATCACAGTCAGGTCAGTTATTTGGTCACAGCAATTCAAGACATCAGGTTCAGTCTTGAAGACTTCTGCCGAATGATTAGAAGTTGGGAGTAAATAAAGCTGCCGCCTCAATCTCACTCTGCCCCAACAAAGGAGCGCTTGAACATGACTCCTAAGCTTCTCCCTCAACCTACCGCCTCAAGTACTTGCCTTTCAGTAAAACCATGACCAGAGGATCTGAATACCAGACACGCATGATAAAAGGCCCCCCTCCTCCTCCTCCTCCTCCTCCTCCTCCTCCTGCTCTGCTCCTCAGCTCCTGTTATGTGTGGCTTTTACCCTCTCCACTCACACAAACCCGCATCCTGTCTCGAGCAGCTTCGGCTCAGAGCTCAGAGCTCAATGCAGGTCGTTTCCAGCAGGAAGCTCCTGACCAGCCCCTCACGTGGCCCTTCCAGCCAGGTGTGTGCAGCTTTTCAACCACCTTTCACCTTGATTCTCTCCATTTTCTCTGAGTCACCTGTGTCATCATCACCTCTCACGGCCACACCGAGTCTGTCTCAAGAGGAAAAGCTCTTACCTTCACCGTCCGTGCCAGGTGGGCACACGAAACAATCCCAGTGTCCATTGCAAGCAGACGTGAGGAGGTTAAGAGACAATGCACACACGTGACAGCAGGTAATAGTGAGGGGCAAATCAAGAGAGTTTGATTAAGTTAGTCCCGCTTTCCTTCTCTGCTGAGAAGATGAGAGTGCCTGCACTCTACACACGGGAACGAGAGGGGGGGGCTTGAGATCTCCAAATAAGGATAGAGGAATGTAAACAAGTAAGGCGGGGCTGCGGGAAGGAGGTGGGCTGGCGGAAACAAGTAACCCTACCTCCCTGCGTTAGGGGACTACCCCACTGGGGAGAAAAGGTTTGGGGGGGTAGGGGGTAGAAGGAGAGAGAGAGAGGACAGCCTCGAAAAGAGGATCAGAGGATGAAAACAAAATTCCTGCAGCTCAAGACGTTTTCACTCTGTAAAAAGACACTTTTTAATTAAAAGGAATCATTAACTTGTGCCGGGAGCCCCGGGCAATTTTCATGAAAAGTGGCAGCCAAAGTTGTTTTTCTCTCACACTTGCGTGTCAAGAAATTACATGCTTGCTGTCCTCATGTACAAAACTAGAAAGAAACAGATGTGCCGAACGCAATTACGGGGTTCAAGGGCGCTTTAAAAAACAGTTTTATCTATCTGAATTGCACTGACAAGTGAGAGATGGTTTACCAAGTATGTTCTTAACTCGCTCAGTCAAACCATTTCTGCTCTTGTGTTCACCGCGTCGGCCGTTGCGGAAAAGGTCAGTCCCTGAAAAATCCACCAAGTGCGGTGCAGAAAGCAGAAAAACCCACAACTGTTCCTTATGCTGCTCTCACATCACAGGAGGTCTAGCTGTGCATGGCCGTGCAATTACCCGGCCTCTTCCACGCCGTCTCATTTACTACCATACCGCATCTCCCGCATACCAAAAATGTGAATCAGAAACATCACAGCCCTCCTATTTTCTCCAGCGCAGCCTTCCGTGTGTGTACATAGCTCTTAAAATCCTCTGAATATAGTGTTACAGTTAAGTTCATTTGCATGAAATAGTTTCTCACCTCTTACACAACTTGGACATGCAGTAACTTTTTGTAACCAATTAAATATAAAAGTACAGACAAGATTTACAAGCGATGCACCTGCAGTGTTGCAAAGTTGTCTGTTTCATGCAAGAAGCAGCATATTTAGTGCTTTTTAGTGAAATCTGTAACTGATTAAACCTGCGTGCATGTATGCGACGTCAGTCTTTGTCACTACCGACTCAAACAGCCAACCACTAGGGATGGGCGGTATGGACTAAAAAATGTATCACGATAATTTCTGGCATTTATCCCGATAACGATAAAAATGACGATAAAAAAAATACCAATTCAACTCCATCTTTTCAACTATAAATCTATCTCGCTCTCAGATCTGCCATGTTTTTTACACAAAAACCTCATCAACGGGAATTTATCCATCCTTCCTTCCTTCCTTCCTTCCTTCCTTCCTTCCTTCCTTCCTTCCTTCCTTCCTTCCTTCCTTCCTTCCTTCCTTCCTTCCTTCCTTCCTTCCTTCCTTCCTTCCTTCCTTCCTTCCTTCCCTTCCTTCCTTCCTTCCTTCCTTCTGCTCTCTCCTTCCTTCTTTCCTTGTTTTCTCCCTTCCTTCTCCTCTTTCCTTCCTTCCTTCCTTCCTTCCTTCCTTCCTTCCTTCCTTCCTTCCTTCCTTCCTTCCTTCCTTCCTTCCTTCCTTCCTTCCTCTTTTCTTCCTTCCTTCCTCTTTTCTTCCTTCCTTCCTTCCTTCCTTCCTCCTGCCCTCTCCTTCCTTCTTCTCTCTCCTTCCTTCTTCCCTTCCTTCCTTCCTTCCTTCTGCTCTCTCCTTCCTTCTTTCCTTGTTTTCTCCCTTCCTTCTCCTCTTTCCTTCCTTCCTTCCTTCCTTCCTTCCTTCCTTCCTTCCTTCCTTCTGCTCTCTCCTTCCTTCTTTCCTTGTTTTCTCCCTTCCTTCTCCTCTTTCCTTCCTTCCTTCCTTCCTTCCTTCCTTCCTCCTGCCCTCTCCTTCCTTCTTCTCTCTCCTTCCTTCCTTCCTTCCTTCCTTCCTTCCTTCCTTCCTTCCTTCCTTCCTTCCTTCCTTCCTTCCTTCCTTCCTTCCTTCCTTCCTTCCTTCCTTCCTTCCTTCCTTCCTTCCTTCCTCCTGCCCTCTCCTTCCTTCTTCTCTCTCCTTCCTTCTTCCCTCCTTCCTTCTTCCCTCCTTCCTTCCTTCCTTCCTTCCTTCCTTCCTTCCTTCCTTCCTTCCTTCCTTCCTTCCTTCCTTCCTTCCTTCCTCCTGCCCTCTCCTTCCTTCTTCTCTCTCCTTCCTTCCTTCCTTCCTTCCTTCCTTCCTTCCTTCCTTCCTTCCTTCCTTCCTTCCTTCCTTCCTTCCTTCCTTCCTTCCTTCCTTCCTTCCTTCCTTCCTTCCTTCCTTCACGTTGTGCATGGATTTAACGCAGAACCATAAATCAGTTTTACACAAAAACGTCATCAACAGGAATTTATCGTTTTTACCGCGAGATGACAAATTCTTATCGTGGGGAATTTTTTTGACGGTTTATCGTGAACGGTAAAATATCGCCCGTTCCTACCAACCACATGACGTTTTTAGGGGCTGCCTACGCTTATGTCTTTCAGTGAGCCACTCGGACGGTCGGTCGGTACCAACCGCCTCTGGCCGGACAGCAGATCAGGAGAACATAAGTTGGTTTATTTTTTTTTATTTAAAAAAAAGAAAAAAATGTATATGCGGTTGTGTTATCAAGTGTATGTGAGTTTGGTTTGTGTTATAAGCGCTCAGGCTCATTCCTGGATGTTTTTACATAGGTTTAAGGGGCGTCAAGGGTTATTTAGTCATTTTCTTCCAAATCTACATCTGAATGGAGGCGCAAAGCTGCAAGACAGATCTCAAAAGCAGCACACTCCTTGGCACACAGAGGGCAGGCTGGAATCGAGTGGCTCACTCCACCTTGTATGACAAATGACAAACTTAGACATTAATCATTAACAGTCTGTGTGGTTTTTCATAAGAAATTATGAAATTGCACCAATTTGTGAAAAAAGGGCATAATATGTCTGCTTTAAAGTTAATGCTTCATAGATTTTAGTGACACTTGTGATATTCCTGCTTGGAGAAGACGTCTGTTGTCTACTTATCTACAGTTTGCCATGGGTTTTCCAAGGATTTTGTCTAAAAGTCAAATAATTAAGGAGGAATACATTTCTATCAACAATAGGCTCCTTATAATTTAGGCTTATGTCCATTAAATGGACACTAAGTTTTGGAATATTGTATTCTTAATATTTATCAGGACGTTTTTAACATCTGTAGCTGGATTCAAGTTATTTGTTGTTGTTTTCTAACTATATTCTCTACTATATTAAAAATGCAGACAGCAAGGCCTGTGGATTGTTCCGATTAACATTTGAACCTAATCTAGGAATAGGTGGCAGCTATTTACATGGCTGTGTATGAATAGAGGTGAGAGTTAAAAAGATCCTGTATCATAACCTGAAATTAAGAAAAGATTATAGAGGCTACAAAGGGATATTCAAACATAACCTTTACCACCTTCAAGCACGACCCAAAGACAACAACCTGCCCTGCCTGAGTAAACAGCCTTTCAGAAAAAGCAATCTTTTACTATTCAACTCTTCATTCACACACTGGGATAAACACACACGATGGCCATCGAAGAGCAGCCACTGAAGCAAATGAGGTTTTCTTTTCACAACCTTAGCACTGCGGTGCCAAACAGCTCCTAGACATCCTCCTGCAGGCTTGCCTCTGGGTGGCAGCTCCCCGGAGCAAACCGGGGCCTGAAACTGGGCCGCTGGTAAGTACATGTAGAATTCCAACAACAGCTCCGAGGCCTTCCTCTTACATGTAGTGTTTACATGAGAAAACAAGGCTGTAAATATCCCACATAAATGCTTTGGAATTAAGGCAACAGAAAAGGGTCTTTGCTTTGATGAATTTTTAAATTTGAGCGGTTGATCTTTCACTGCATTTCCAAAAGCGGGGGATCAAATTCTGCTGTATTTTAAACGAACATTAAAAAAAAAACACAAAAAAAAAGGAACAGAAAAGGCAGCCGTTTTCATCAAGCTGAACCTACGCTTGTTAAAACGCTCAATGAATACTGGAAAAGGGTGGATCTGTGTTTTAATGCCGCTACCACGTCGCTCTATTCTGGGAGGTTGTTGTGAATTCTGCGGTTCAGCGGAGAGCAACAACCGCGGCTCGGACGGGGCGTCCCGTCAGGGTGGCTGTGAGTTAGTGTGTGTGTGTGTGTGTGTGTGTACTTGTGAAAGCATGTGCATGTGTGGGATGGTTCAAGCACGCCTATTCATTTCACAAGACAACAAAACCCAAATCTCTTGAGAACTATCTGCTCTTCCTCTGAACTCAGCATTCCCTGCATACAACACCACTCCTCTTTACTTTACACGAAAACAACACTCATTGCCATTCCCATCATAGTACACGCCATGGTAAGATGTAGCCTGGGGTTACGTTTTCTGTCTTTTTGGTTTTTTTCACCATAGTAAACGTCTTGTTTCCGTCTGCATGGCTTTTTAAGCTCCAATCAGAAGTGAAGTCCCTTTAACCTCCATTACTGTCTTCATTCATGAAACATCTGGTAGTATTTTTGCTCAGATAAAGTCAGACTCATCATGTAGAACCTGGCGCTGCCACAACAGAGTCCCGTGAGTCACGTCGCAACAAATACAGCATAGCGGCCGTACCTTCGCCATCACAGATGTTCTGGTACGAGTCCCAGCGGGTTAGAGGATCCGCTGTGTTGTAGTCCACAACAACATCTGGTCCGTTCTGCCACCTCTCAGCCCCTGGATCCAAAAATAACACTACCGTTAGTACTGCAGAGCTGTGTAATGTCTGTTCTTGACAAATATCACTATTTGAAAAAATGTAATAATTAAAAATACAGCTGGGTGCAACTGAGGCCACGTTTACACATAGCCGGGTATTTACAAAAACGGATATTTTCCCCTCTACGTTTTCAAACATATCCTCGTTTACACAAACCCGCATGAAAACGCTGTTAAGGTGCTATGAGCAGCCAAACCTGCAGGGGGCAGTGTAACGAGAAGCGTAAAGTCATGCAAGCCAATCGGAATCCTGGAAAAAAAACATCAACAAATGACACGTGTGAAGCCTGAATAATATGGTTCCGCGTTAAATCGACGGCGTAGCCTGCGTACGGTGCGCGTCGCCGCGTACCCTACGCCGTAGGCTCTGCGTTGGTGTAACGCGGAACCATAAATCAGCCTTGACTGCCAGTTACTTCCAAGACGGAACGAGAGTCTTTCGTTTGGAGTGACAGAGAAGTGGAGTTACTTTTAAGTGTGACTTTAGAATATAAAACAGGTAAAATACAAGAAAATAACGACGGTGGCCAAACAAATTGTAAACACAGGTCGCACAAATGATGCTGTGACGTTTCTGTTGCATAATGTGACGTTCTGAGCCTAAATCTCCATTTTCCTCCCTTTTCCTCCGTTTACAAGCAAACGTGAAAACAGAGTTTTTGAAAATCTCCACTTTGGCCGGAGTTTTCAGAAATGATCGTTTTTGGTGACTTTGAGCTCCGTTTTCGTGTAAACGAACGGCCAAAACGCATGAAAACGCCTCCGTTTTTGCTCCGTGTAAACGAGGCCTGAAGCTTCTTACCAAGAAGATTGAAATTATTTTCCTGTGTGAAATGTAAATTATGAGGCAACAGCGAGGGGGAATGTAGTTGAGGGAAACAAATTTAAATACATTTCACCTTTTAAAGTTCAAATAAACCAGATAGTCAAGTCAACTAGCCCCTGGTTGTAACTTTGGATTCACAGGAACGTATACTGAATAGTGTTTTTATTTCTTTCCCAGGTTAAATAGACCAAAACATCCCAGGAAGACTTTAAGGAAAGCAATTCAGTTGTGTTTTATTAGGACGGAGATTCATAGACATCGATGTAGCACATAACAAATCCGACAGACCCACATACTTTCGCTCCTGTGGGGATCTGGGGCAGCGCATGCTGTGCTTCTTTACTCCTCTGTCAGCACACACTTCACACTACATTTCCCCTCCCCAGCATTCCTCATCCCCTCTCACCAGGAGGCAGAGGGGGAAGCACGAAAATAAAAATGAGGAGAGCATTGTGCCCGCTTTTTCCAACTAGCTCTTCCTGTAGATACTTCTTTAAGAGTTGGGACTCTACCTGGGATCTTCTCGGGTCCCTCTGAGAACACGAGCTCCACTTTACCGTAGTCTGGGAATCTTGGATCTGGAATGAAACGACAGCAAACTCAGAGATGCCATGAATGTATGTCATTCAGGAAGATGAACGATGATGTTTGACATTCAGCTAGCACACATAAACATGTTTAGGAAAACAAGATTACTGGGCTAAAAGTGCCAGGTATAGATGGAGGGCAGACCGAGCCTCGCAGACATTATGTGCAGCGGAAGAGCCGGTGTTGACGAGCGGCCGGCAGGTTGAGGCCTGCTCTCAAGGTGTTTTTCAGGTGTACCTTTGTTGGCAGCCTCCATGTCCTCCTTTTCAAACATCAGGTTGTAACCCTGCACTGCTCCCGTGTGGAACTGCAGCCGGAAAATAACTTCACGCTCCGATGTGATGTCACTTTTATGATAGCATTTAATCTACAAACCAACACATAAAAAAACATCATAATCAAGACGCGCAGCACTGAAGTTGCCGTTTTAGAGGAACGCCTCGAGTTGTTTCCTACCATGATGTCTCCTTTCAGGAGCTGGGCGGGCTCCAGGGTGATGCACACACGGTCTCTGTGGCCGGGACCAATATGACTTAAACAACAAACACAGAACACAGTCAAAGCGAGCCAACGTGTGGAAGCAATTACAGATATTTACACGAAGCAGTAACTCAGAATTAAAATGAACAATAAGCTAACTTACACAGAAAACTCCTTTAAAGTTACCCGACGTTCTTTGAAGTGAACAATAATGTTTAAATGACTTGCGTAAGCTACTTACTAGACACCAGATGAGTAAACCGCCTGCATCCCTTGGTAGACCTTGATGTATGGGCGACACACTAAAAAACACAAAAACATCTAAAATTACTGTTTTTCACGAGTGCCTTCTTGATAGCATGACTTCATGAATTCAGTGACGTAGCTTTTCTAATTACTTAAGTCACAGCTGAAGTTGTGAGAAAGGGATTTTGGCTCCATGATGTGATAACAACTTTTGTTTCAATGACATGAGTGAAAACAGCAATTTCCAAACTTGATCTGGGAACTGACGAGTTTGTCTCTTCACTTTTGTTTGTGTACAAAACCTCCATGTGCCTGAGCATGCAAGTCTGTGTTGTCTTTAAAAATATATACAAAAATATATACAAATATATATATATTGTATATATATATATATATATATATATATATATATATATATATATATATATATATATATATATATATATATGTATTTGTTTTACTCTGTTGTCAGGGGGAATGGCAGCTGTGTGTAATGGTAAACAGTAAGAGTTTAACCTCCAGTGGCGTCAAAGTTGGGTATCCCGTGAAGTAAGACGCAGTGCAGAAACGAGGCGGAGGCGTTGATCTTCATGGATCCACTCAGTAAACTGTTGAGGATCCAAACATATCTGACAGGAAAGCATAACGGGGAACATTGACGTTAAACAGGACAGGGATTCTCACAACGGAAAATAAACCAACAGTGCTGTCGTGATATGAGACAACTGGCATTCAGGGTCTAACAAGTGATGAACTAAAACAAAAAAACAGAACCCAAGGCAAAGATAATCAACTTTTAAGAGATTAAAAAAAAACAAACAGAAATACCTCTTCATTTTTCCCAAATTCATCTTAAAGGGGACCTATTATGGCATCTAATATCTATTTTAAACAGGCCTTGAATGTCTTAAAAACAAGCTTTTGATTGTTTTTGCTAAATAAATTAGAAATTCAGCCTCTGAGCCATGTCTTTATCTTCCCAGTTTCTAACCTCATTATCTATGCGGGATTCTGAGTGGGCGGGGCTATGACAATGAGGCACTGTGCTGATTGGCTGCCTGAATGACGCAATACACCGCTACGAAAAAATGGCGGAAGCTCCAGCTGGCGGAGTTATTATTACACCGTGTTCTAACTGCATGCAATGCGAGCGAGCGTCAGCGACAAAATCAATTCCATTGCTTTTTTTTCTATTGCACGCAGCGACGCGCCGTTTTGAGCTGAACATTTGTCGGACACCCTGCTTCTATTTTCTTCCTGCCGCTCGCGTTGAAAGCCGGTTGAAAGCGCTGTAGGAAACGGTCACGGCTGAGGAACGGCTGATCCAGTTAGTTGAAATGAGAAGTTATCTCTATGACACCTCCTCATTTCACGACAAAAACATCAATAAAGTGGCAGCTGGCTGGAGGGAGATGGACAGAGAGCATCCGATGTCACGCCGTGCAACGCGATAGTCGGACACTCGCATGCAGTTAGGACACGGTGTTTAGTTGTGCGCGTGGTTTGCATTTTGGTTAGGTAACGAAAGGGAGCAGAATCTGAACGGCTCGTAGAAGTCACATCACACTGGACGGCTCATCCGGGCGGCTGTACAGACACTGCAGAATTTGGTTGCTTTCCTCCTTCTCTGAGTTGGCAGGCTGAGGGGAGACCACTTTATATATGTTAAAGCAAGAAAAAACGTGTTTTTCATAATAGGTCCCCTTTAACAATGACTTTAAACACGCTCCACATTGGACAGAGCACAGAAGAGACGACAAGCAACTTGTGATTTATTTATAAAACTGAGCCAAAAGAACAAAAGAAAGAAAACACAAAAGATACCAAACCCTGGCTATAAAATACACTGAGAATATGGTAGGTGGACTGTTAATTTGAGTGAATCAAGCAAAAACCAAGAAATAACAACCACGTTACACCATTCAGCCCCTTCAGCCCCTTCTTCATTCTGTTTCCACTATAATGGCAATGTAAGGTAAGACAGGTTATCATTGTAATGTGAAGAAAGTTCTTTCAACTGTCTGAAAAGCAAAAGCTTTAAATATACTTGCATTGCAACAGGCAACAACAGGATGTTGACAAGTGCTGGATTATTACATGTATATTTCTCAACCCATCCACCACCTGCAGCTGTGGGTCAATGCCAGCGTCAAGTGTATTACTGTTGTCAGGAATGCAGTAAACTGATATCATTGCAAACGTTCCGATACTGCTCATTAATATTACTGAACATCCCCACCTATTCAAGCGGATCACGCAGTGTTTCTGCATATCTCGCCGATATTACAAATACACATAATGTCCTGTATTTTCTTTTAAGCAGAAAATAGAAACTAAAGAGTGCGTTTACATACTGTAGCATCTTTTACTCATAACTGAATCCTCCTCGTTCACTCATTCAAACCTCAGTGACGGTAGAGCTGAATGAGACGGGAATAAACAGCACCGACAGTCTACTCTACTACCAGAGCCACAGCTACCCCCAAATTAAATGCTTTGGGCAAAGCAGTTGTATCCTACAACAATATTCTTGTGCATCCTGTCCATAATGTTTTAGATCAAACCAGAACAGAAAACATCTTCCTCTGAACAGCTTTAACATTTGAGCATCAGGTGAATGTGATAACATGAGATAGCATAAGCTTTATGTAAATTAGTCAGAGAAATCTGATTTTATTTTATTTTTTTGAAGCATTTTTCATTTGAGCATCAAAACAGAGAACAAATCATTGAAAGAAAATCTACCAAAATCTGTAGTAAACTGCTTGATGTTGCAACAGTCTGGCATTTTGACAAACGAGCCGATGGCTCATGTTTTTATTCTGAATATGGTGGTTTCTTTTTCAAAAACTATAAGCAAGAAAAAAACGTAAATTAGACAGCAGGGCATTGCCAGAAGAAAATGAGGCTGCTTGCAGGAGCGACTTCTCCCCATCAGTGTGAGCAGAGATGGATCTCACACAGGATCGGTGTTATAACTGATCCCCCCCCGCAATCGCAGTCTCATTAAAACTACAAACAACGATTGTTTTTCGGCTTCAACACACAGCAGTGAAACATCCTATGTTTTCTGTTTAGTCAGGTGGGCCGAAGGACACACGCTAAGTCAAACAACGCCCGGTAAGACGTCTGTTACCGAGCAGAAGGGTGTGCTTGTGTTTTGGGTCTTACCGTTTCTGCGAAGGTGTCATCAGAGCTGAGACCTTATCATCGTAGTATTTCCTCATGGCGAAGCGGTCCAACGCCTGATCAGCACTTCGGGGGAGACAGAAAGACGCACTAAACGCTTCGTGTAATTACGACTTAAGAGAGAGATTACACTCTGAACTGTAATTGAATAGAGTTAACCTTCACTTCAGTTTGGGAAACCCACACACACACACACACACACACATACGCACACATAATTGACAGGAGGGAAAGTAACTGGAGAGACAGAGGATTCCAGCAGAGAGGAAGAGAATGCCAGTTTTAAGTAAACACAGAGGGGGAGAAGGGGACAGAGAGAGGCCAGAGTGTGTGCACAGCTTGGTTATTCAGACAGACCTAAAACCAACAGGCGCTGCAGCCTTTTCACTGCAGCTCTGTTTCTCTCTCTCATCCGCCATTTCTCTGCTCCCCACCAATCTACTCCATTGTATATTTGCCTTATTGTTTTCCTATCTCTTCCTCTAATCCTCTACCCTCTGTCCTTTACATTCACTCCACTGAGCCAGTCTTCCTCTGTGGGGCAAAAATACGAAGGAATCGAAAGCTTGCGCGTACTCATGCAATGACATCTGCCGTGTGCAGAAAGGATTTACATAACGGCAGAACACCAAGGCTGCACCGAACCTCAGTTTTTGCTACATCTCTTGACTTCGCAGCTCGGGTTCGAGCGGATTTTCTTCACGATGAATACTTTTCTTGTAAGCGACACGTCACCCAGAGGGCTTGCCTAGCATGCCTCAGAAGCTGATCATGCAATTTAATACAGGGTGATTCATGGCTTAAATGATGTGGTTTCCCTTTGAATCTGAAAAAGGAAACCTTTCTTTTACTCCCTTTCTGAATCACCTTAACCCTAAATAAAGGAGGGTAGATAGAAAAAAATAAAATCAACGATGGTTGACCAATGCCATTGGCTATGCAAAGTGAGGCTTCACGAATGGCTGTGGCTTTCTGTTGATATTGCTCACTTCCAGCAGCCGGGGTTAGTCACGCAACAAAAATCCTGACTTTAGGGAAAAGAAAGCATTTATAGTCACTTAAGGAGAGTTGAGACACATGGTTGTGGTTACCTGGCTGACACGTCAGTGAAATGCACAAAGGATGAAATGACAACACCGATTCGACCCTTGCCCCCCTGAAAAACAAAACACAACAAGATGACAAAGAATGATTCACCAAGCATGCAGCCCTTGTGGTTTAACTATATTTGAAAAGCACAAAATGGTCTCCAAACATAGCACATGTTGAGCAATTTTTCATAAACACATCATTTTCAACTAAAGTTTGAAAAATATCTAAAACTACTGAGTCTCTCACTGCTTTGCAGTTTAGACACTGTTTATCAGTACTGGCTGAGCAACAGCAGATTTTAAGTATTACATTATAAGTTAAGCATATAGACTAAGGGCTTTTGTTTAAGTCACTCTTGTTTTTTTATTTTTACTCAAGTCACAAACAGTGACAGTGTGGAGACTCAGAGAAACATCAGATACAGAGCAGCTGCTCACAATGAGAGCCACAAGGAGCAAATCTTTATCATTTATAACAACTCAAACTTAATCAATTTAACAATATTGTTGCATTCAAGATAATTCAATTTCATTATTTAATCCTTAAAGGGAAATTAGATTTTCGCAGTAGAGATTCAGTCAGTCCATTAGTTTTACAGTCACTTTAAAGAGCCATTGTATGAGGTTATAGCCGTAGACAGGCGCCCTGTGCACTTGTGTTACAGACTGAATAAACTCTTCAGCTTTTTAATCACTGCATTATGTAAAAGAAGTTCAGTATTGTCCATTATGGTTTGCAACTTATGCAACATTCTTTTATGCACAGTTGGCACCAGAGCCCTTTAAAAGGTCAATCATGCAACATGGACGTTCTGAAGAAAAAGAAAGTGTAAGTATACAGTATTCAATATAGCATTTCCTCTAACTGCCAGCCATCCTTGTTCTTTTACTCTTAGATACAAATAACTTGTCTGATTCCCCTTTACTTTGTATTCCAGGCAGCAGTACCAAAAGATGCCAAACTGCTTCTGGACGCCGTTGGCCAGTCAGAGAAACAAAGCATGTGACATAGGAGAGTGACAAGAAGATTAGTATAAAAAAAATACATAAAAAATGGCTCGATTTCACAACAGACTTTTCATAAGTTGAATAAGTATATTGCTGGCCAAGCAATTGAAACTTGAGAGGTTTAAGTGAATTAAGATAGTCAAATGTGGCTCCTTTATGTCTGTAGTTCTGAGCAGCTGTTATCTCTCCACGAGAATCCCTCCCTGATCTTCCAAACTGAGGGCACTGTGACCACTGTCCACTGCACATACACTAGCTACTCACAAGTGCTTCACACAACCAAAATATGCCAAACATACACTAGTGTTTCATTTTTCAAGAAATGTGAAAAATGTAACTTTATCTTGAGTAGATGGCAAGGTCACAAACTGACAAAGCCAACTGATGCAACGCGGCCTGTGAGCTCACCCTGCAGTGTATAACGACCACATGGAGAGGGTCAGCATTGAGCCAGCTCTCCATGGCCTTACAGATGGTGCAGATCTTGTCCAGAGGGGGAGCATGTAGGTCTGGCCAACCTGTATCCAGTGTCTAAAGATAAAAACAAATCAGTGTGAATCAATACACACCAGCTGACACAGCTCATGCTATGTACCGAGCAATAATATAGCTACAATAATGGGTTAGATAGAGTTGTTTAAAGAGGACTGACAGACTTACCCTGGGGTTCGTTTTAGAGAGATCGTGTCGTCTCTCTGACAGGTTAATGATCTAAAGAAAGTACAACACAACAAAGCACATGGTGTCAAATGTTATCTGTAAGATTTCAGTGTAGTGCTCTCACACTCTCAGCATAAGTAAAATATGTAATCTGAGATCAATACTTTAATGTCAATATCCCACTTAGGCACCTTGCCACAGCACTTTTGAAGAGACAGTAAGCGGCATATGGACCAGCACTGACCAGGTAATTGTCTGCATGCTTGGACTTGAGCATCCGTGTGACGTCCTTGAGGTTGTGCGAGTACATCTCCTCCGAGCAGCCCCGGGGGAAGGAGACGGCTATGATGCGCTCCGTGATGTAGGTGAGATCGAGCTCATATCCCTCCTCCATCATGAATCTCTCCTGTTAGAATAAATCAAAGCAGACAAAGAAGAGGATGAGGCCCTTCAGTTCTCTTACGACATTCCCATTTTAAGCAGGTGACTTTATTTGAGTCAATATTTGATGGTCAAAGTCCTCGGGCGTTAGTCACCGCGTCCAGGTTTTCCACAGCTATCTTGAGCGGATGACTTCAGCTCCAGATTGAAAAAAAAAATAGAGGATATCTTGTTTACACTGCAGCAGTCAACAGTACGTGCCACAAATGGCATACTAGTTGAAACAAAACAAGGACTTTTTAACACATGGCAGATAATTGCTACTTATATCTCTACTGAGTGGTCGTATCAAAAGACCGGACACTAACAATCTAGTTACCACAGATAGTCAGTTGAAGCCACAGTGACAAAGAGAAAGAAGGAAAAAAAACATTCAAAAAGATTTCCAGTCGAAACCAGTTGTTCTAAATCCCTGAATGGCAGCATGTCCCTGTGACCTCATGGCCATGAACTTCCTGCTGTAGTGGTCTGGAGAGAGCCCGTCTCCCCATGCCGCACCACACCCCACAGACACATCCCTTACTCTATTATGTAGTCATCTCTGTGCAGCCGGCCTGCCTGCCGGCCGGAGGGAAGCAACTTGTCGACTAGTTCCAACAGAAGCTGTCGGCTGAACTGACATTAAATCAAATGTGCAACGCTAGAAATATTAAAATATTAAAGTAACCCCCCGCCCCGCAGTAAGCAACAAGGTGAAGTATCCTGTAAGAGTGCACTGTTCTGCTGAGAAAACGAGAGTTAATATATCGTTTACAATTAATAAAGACAGAGCACTTCGCTTTACAGCAGTTGTATTCCCTCACAGCAGGCCTGCTGCTGCTCTTTTAAAGCTGTTTGAGAATTGCCGAAGGAACTTTATAAAGAGGTCGAGGCCTAGAGCCAATATCCAAACTCCCAAGAATCCAAACCAATCAAGTATTCATGGGAAGTGCCAAATGCCCTTCATCGTGGCCCCAATCTGCAAGCCACAGGATCCAAATGTTTGGCCAGATACCACTGTGCACCCCAAGAGGTTGGAGTCAAAACAGAGTTAAAGATGTGATAATGGGATTTAAAACATGATTATCAATCTATACTTGCAATTATTTTCTAATAAAATGATATTTTACATTATATTATATGTTACTCAAGCCTTCCCCTTTCAGAAGAATACGGTCAAGAAGTTAAATTCTTTAACCGCAATTGTTCATAATCATTTTGACCGGAGTTTTACAATTTTTAAATGAGATAAGGGAAGTTCATACTCACCAGTGAAGCAAAACTATGATTGTTTCCAAATGAAACCAAGGGATTAAAGCTTAATTAATGATTGCTTTGGTCAAGGTACACCAGAAAAGAGGAATCATTACTTAAGCTCCAAGGTCTATTTGGCTTCAGCTGCTTGTACAACTCCCAGACTCCAAATACCTGGTGCACGCGGTGAAGCAGGAGGCAGGAATGGGTGAGGAAACGTGTCCCTACATACACTTTTAAAAAACCCACTGATGTGAGAGCACAGTGATTCCTGAATGGCACATTAAAGGGGACATTGCTGAAATGGTGGGAGAAAAAAACAAATACTTTTGTCATTGCTTTACGCTTCCTGTACTCCACCTCCTTTTTTCCCCCTTTCAGCAGTGTAGTAGTATTTTTTCTGAGCAGCAATGCCGGTTGTTTAGATGAAGGCTTCAGTGAAGCAAAGCCACATCAAGAGTGAGCATAAACAGGGATGGGGGCGTGTTCACGTCACAGTCTGCAATGACCAATGTATGGAGCGTAACCGCTGCTTGAGGAGGCGCGCCACTTGAGAAACACCACAATACTGAAAACAGGACTGTTATACATTTATCTAGGTAACTTATTACCCAACATAAGATTACTGCTTTGCATTTATAACAAACACAGACTCGTGAAAAGAAAAACATGACGAAAGAAACCCTGAGATATCATCACGGCTCTTGAAAGATCCCAGTTGTTTGCAGTGATTAAATAACTCACCGTCAAGACTGTGTTGGAGAATTAAGTTTGAGATTTGCTGCAGGCTACACTCCACCACTTTGAGGGGGCACAGGGAGGGAGCTATGAACCCGGGAATGAGAGTAGTCTTGGCTGAAACCAAATTTCAGAGCGGAATGAGAAAGGCCGTGTGAAGAGGTCATCACTCAGGGCTTTCCTTTTTTTTTCTCTTCGTCTGTGTTGGTGGTGGTGCCACAAGTCAGGGGGAGGTTCTTGTGAATTGCTGGAACTAATGGCTAGTTTAGTCCTTTTCTCCCGTGACCCCGAGGAAAAACTGTCAACTAATGAGAAATTAATGAACAGATTGGCTGGTACTTAGGGCTTTGTGTATTTTCATGGGTTTGGGTCATGGCAGGAAGACGGTTTAGTACACAGCCTGACTGGAAAAGAAACTCACATGCTAAAATTATGTTGGACTAGCAAACATTTGCAATGGTATCTTTTCCATAATCTTACGCAATGTCACAACATATACTCCTGCAATACATGCATAATGGGTGTATCACTTCATCCACTGCTCATCTTACTCTGATGCCCCCATCACTTTCAAACAGGATACATCTTGACTAATCAGGTCATGTGGCCTTTATAAATTACTACAGAGTTCAATCTTTATGTTCCTTAGCAAATGTAAGCTTTATTTTCAATAAGCCTTCTGATAAATGCTTTTCTTGAAGCTACACAGATGTTACAGTAAGTCCCAATACCTGGAATTTTCTTTGCACTCTGTGTCTGTATGTGTTTTTGATTGCTAATATAATAACACCTTTCTGCCAAAGATAATGTTTCACCATTACCATTTAGGGTATTAATGTATTGAGTAGTTCTTATCTCAGTCTTAGAAGTTAAGCTGTCTCCTTGGATTTCGTGTTTGCATAATATACATTTATAATCTAACTCTTCTAAAAAATAATAATACTAATAATGATAACATTGTTTTCACAACCAAAGGAGGTGTATTCCTAAATGGTTGTTTGATGAAAGAGAGGTTAGTCACTGGATCAGTTAGGGTTTTAAAAAACTTGTTGCCGCTTGAAACATATTAATCGCTGCAGGTTTCGCCATATTTTGAAAGTGCATATAATATCTAACCAACACAGAAACTAAAACACAGAGCAAGGGTTGGACTCTGCTCTGGAGTATTTGAGAAAAACCCTGAGCAACTTCAGCTGTCAGGTGTATCAATGTATAACCCGAAAATGTTTAGTTATTATTTAAAAAAATGTTAATTATGCATCTTTTTTTTGACGATGAATGATTTACTTCCAAAATGTATTAAAAGAAAAAAAATACATTGACCATTTTTAAATCATATTGTTTTACTGCTCAGGATCAACAGTTGTGTACATAAACCTTTATCTTTTATATAAACCAGTATCTTGTACTATGCGTGCAAAGGTGATTTTTTTTTAGAAAAAAAAAGGGAAAAAAAATGAAAACAACAATCAAAATTCAATACAGCTTAATCATTTAAAAACTTTTCAAAACAAATGTTCAAGGTATCTAAACATCAGCATACTAGCATATAGGCGATCCCTCGCGGTTCTAGCATCAGCAAACTTTTTTGCTGCAACATTTTTATCCATGTGTCTGTACCGAATGTGGTACTGCTTTCGTACTAGACACATACACTACAATTCCTACGTTTCTGACACGCTGGTTTTCAGCCACTTTACTTTAACAAGTCACTTCCTGTTTTAATGTGACAACATAGCTTAAGAGAGGAGGCACAGTCACCTGTGGGAAGGAGTAGTGGGAGAAGGCTGCACAATACCTGATACAACACAGTTAACCGACATTGTGCATAGATAAAACTGAAATATTTTAAATTACAGTGACGCCCAGGGTTTTTTTAGTGCCAAATACTGTAAATAGTAATTCTCTCTGGATTTAAATGAAACACTGTAAAGTAGTTTCTGGAGGCTGGTAAATGTGTATGAGGGTTTAGTTATGCCAAGTAGCGGACCAAAACACCAAAACACTGTGAATCACGCTAGGAGCTGCTCTGCATCTGTAAATAGCAGTATTTTCATTTCATATTACTTTCGTACTTAAAACAAGTGCATGTCTTTACAGTGGTATACTGAAGTCTCCTTAATGTGCTACAAGCCACTTCTTTCCAAGCAGGCACCTTGTTTCTGGTTTCAACTAATCCAAATCAACTCCATAGAAATGGACTCAACTAACAGTGGTCAACTATCACATCCATCACTTAACATAATAGATGAGTCATTCATGGGCAGTACTACAGTAATCAACCTCATTTTTCGACTGCAACCTCCAACCTCGCCCACTAATCATTCAAGCCGACATGACTGACTTGCCCCAGCACGCACCAAAGATAATTGGTCTTTAATTTGCACTGACTGCTTTTGTTCCTGGTTTGAAGCACAACATGAGCTCACGAAGGCAGAGTAAGCAGTGGCAAGGTACTGAAATCCAAAGATCCAGAGCCCACCCATGTCAGTGAGAACCAGGCTGGCAGAGGAGTCAGGTAGGCAAGAAGATTCGAGAAAACAGGTTGCCAGGTCTACGGTGAACAAGCTGCAACAGGTTTCCTAAGGTCAGGATGCTGGGGGATTAGGGTGTGTCTGGCTAGCTACCCCAGCTCCAACCCCTGCAGGTAAGTGCTTGACTAGGCTCTGTTGGTGCTGTCAGCCACGTTTACACATGCATGACCATTACTTGGAACCTTTTGCAAATGCCTTTCTTTCAATTGGCCTGAACACCAATGCAAAAGAATTCAAACAATTGCATTTATGAATAAAATAAATGCTCAGGGGAGCAGGATTTGTGTTGTCTGAAGTGCTTGGGTGAAGTCTGGTCCTATTTCAGGGCCCCCACCCTCAGGGCTCATGCAGCAAGATGGGTAAAGGTGGAAAGGGGGTCTATATGATATTGAATGTGGCATGGTTGTTGCTGCCAGACGAGCTGGTATTGTATGAGTAATTCATACACAAAACCGTAGGATTTTCAGAGAAAATCAAGAAAGAAGAAATATCCAATTACCGTACTGGACAATTTTCTGGTAAAAATGCCTCATTGATGCCAGAGGTCAGAGTAGAACGGTCAGACTGGTTTGAGATTATATAGAGGGCAGCAGCATCTCAAATAATCACTTGTTAAAATCAAGGTATGCAGAAGGCCACTTTGCCTGGACCTTGAAGCAGATGTGCTACAGCAGCACACGGACACACCATGTTCCACTCCTGTTGGTTGAGAACAGGAAACTGAGAGGCTATTCAAACTTGGACAAGTGACAACTGGAAAAAGGTTGCTTGGTCTTTGATAAGTCTTGATTTCTGCTGTGACATTCAGATGATAGGGTCAGAATTTAGGCAATTTAGGCACTTTCAGGCTTTTAGAGCTACAGTATCTGAGCTTTGTTCAAACATTATGGCCTGTCTGAGTATTAGTATATTCTTCCATTCATGACTCAGGCGTAGTTCTGATGGCTACTGCCAGCAGGATGATGTCCCCTGTCCTTCTGTTACAAAGGTCAAATAATCTCAAACTGGTTTCTTGAACATGATAGAAAGATCACTGTACTCAAATGGCTTCCTCATTCACCTAATCTCATTAGAGATCAGAGTACTTTTGAGTCGTGGTGGAACAGGACATTTGATTCATGGATTTGTAGTCAACAAATCTGCACCAACTACATGATGCTATCTGGTTAAAATAAACCAAGATTTCTAACAAATGTTCCAGCACCTTGCAAGACGCTATGGGATAGGCAAGTCCTCTGAAGAACTGAGTGCCTTTCGGTCTGGCTTTGGTCATTTTGACCCGAACCTTGGTGCCTTGATAGGGTTAAATCAATGCCTTGAAGAACTACAGCTGTTCTAAAAGCAGAAGGGGGTCCACCTTGATATTGAAAAGGTGAAACTAATGAAGTGGTCAGTGAGTGCATATCTTTTTTTCTACCTGACTGTATTTTCCATTAGATTTCACCATTGTGACTATTACACATATTTGTTAAATGTTTAAGGGCAAACCAGCGAATGAAGAACTCAAATCTAATTTTTCTTATAGGACTTGATATTACATTTTTGGAAAATCTAATTCTACTCACAACTTACCATCAGAGCCCGAAAGCAATAAAATCTGGGGCTAAATGAATGCCCCTCTACCAAAACAGATTCCATATTAAAAGAAGTTATCATAATGGGGATGGTGCCACTAACTAATTCTAAGTTCTACTGGACTTAATCAGACAATCCATCCATATTCAGGCTGATGAGCTTCAAATCAGTATGAGATTAGATGAGAGAGCAGAAAACTGCACGGTGCATAAACGTTACGCCTGCTCACATATGAAAGCAATCAAGGTGCTCCCTCCCCCACTGCCAAACTGAAATCAAATTGAAATGTTTGTTGGCTTAAGTGTCTGGTGCCTGATTGACATGATGTAGCAACAGCCTACACTACCACTTTAAACAACATAAGTGCTCTTTTTAGACCTTCATATAATGGCATGTGTCTGAAATTTAAAAAAAGTTCATATTATACATAAGTGCTATATCCGTCCGAGGGTGATAACATTTTGGGAGGGAAAAAAGCTATACATACAGTGCACTACTGTCTGTCTGTTTGTGGGAAACATGGACAGATTAATGGACAATCTTCAGAGTTGTTTGTCTTGTTTGGTTATAAATCTTTTAGAAAGTCTGGATGCTTACTAAGTTTTCCACATTGTTTCTTCACTTCAACTTCAACTGTTTGCCCATCCTCATCCACATCCTCATCTAGCAGCTATCTAATGAGCTGGATACCATCAGCTATATTGTTCTCCTTTGTGCTCACACTGGCCAAGAATTCCTACAGCAGGATAACATGTCCACAGTGACACGACAAACTGGTTTAAAAGCCCAGAGAAGGACAAGGCCACGGTTTGTTCTAGCCTTTTCCTGTCAGGGGCTCTGTATGTTTATGTTGTGGCTTTGACACCCATTCACGGTTGAAGAACTGAAATAAACAAACCATGAGAACCATTGACAAAAAAGCCACAGGAGTGGGTGCAGGGTATTTTTAGCAAGTTTATTCTGCAATCCTGGCACTCCAGCATGTATTTGTCTCACATTTTCATGAGATATTTTGAAGGAAATAAAAATGACAGTCACAGCTCTGAGCAAAGCCATGCACCCTTAAAGTTTCAAAAGTACTCCCTAATTACCATTTTCTATCCCAAGGTCGAACTGGAATGCGTTCCAAAATGGATTAAGTTCCCACCCTCGCTCGCCTATTCTCTTTTCTCTTTCGTGCCATTCTTACCCTTTATTGCTTTCTTTCTTGAGATCTCCCCTCCGTTTAATGACTTACACATGTCGACCAAGTGCCTGTGGCAGCGGCGTGGTGACAAACTTAAATGTCCCAGCGCTCCGTCTCGGTCTTGTGCCTACTGTAAGCAACTCCAGCCCCCTGCCAACCTACACCCCAACTCATTTAACTGGTGCTCGGATACTCATTTGGTGTCAATAAGACACAAAAATTGACATTTTGTGTTTTTACGTACATTTCTTGTAGTCTGGAAGGATGCATATTGTTTATAAGACTCAAAATAGAACCGACAACAAAAGCTGTAATTGCCAGTTCATCCTTTTTTCTCTCCCTCCTGTCTCCCTGGGTCTGTAATTAAAGCTAATCTTGAAAGAGTTTGGCCTGCAAAATGTTCAGAACGACCTGCATGGCTTAAGTTGTTTGAAAGAAAGGTGTGCGAGAGGGTGTGGGCGCAGGTGCTTGTCTGATTTTCAGTTGGACTGCAAAACCAGGTGAGGAGGGCTTTGGCTGCTGTGATGTAAGGACCCTTGCGCATGTCATCAACAATGGCTGCTGAAGAAGCAAAGCCCTGAGGCCACACATACCGCAAAGCAGCTGTAAGTCAAACAAAAGAGACAAACTTTCTCAATCATTTTCTGTCCATCATTCATTCACTGACAGAACAGCCGAAACAATAAAGGCCCAAAAGTATGCGGCTTATTTCTTTCGGAGCTCTGCTGACTCCTGACTACGAGTCCTCCACAAGCATGGTCCCATATGTTTCACATTATAAAGGTTTTCAGTGCACCGTAACCCACAACAGCAAGGAAACCCCAAATTATAGCCACTGCGAAATGCAATTCACCTAGGAGGGCATTGAAAAGCCAAAAAAGGACTCAAGGAGGTCGGTCCCTGGGGAATACAATTCACAGTCCTCTTCACGGTTTAAAAGAAACACAGAAAACAAAAAACAGAGAGGCAAATGGGAGAAAAAACATCACAAGATGAATTCTGAATGGGCCCCTTCTCTGTCCTCACGGTTTATACTGAAAAGGGCCAGAGCGCGCGCGTGCGCGCACACACACACACACACACACACACACACACACACACACACACACACACACACACACACACACACACACACACACACACACACACACACACACACACACACACACACACATGACTCTGGTTTGGGTTAAAGTAGATGTAGAGCAGCGCCCTGATTTCTTTTAGAATAAAAGAGCAAACCATATTAAATATGACTGAGAAAAGGTGCAGAAAGGAGGAGAAAAAGTTGCAAAGTATTCCGGAGTGTGAAAGTCTAATCTTTGCGGTTAAGTACAGACCAGACCAACTTTAAAGGCTGATTTATGGTTCCGCGTTACACCAACGCAGAGCCTACGCCGTAGAGTACGCAAAGAGGCGCACCGTACCTGCGCGTCGCCGCGTACCCTACGCCGTAGGGTACGCCGTCGATTTAACGCAGAACCATAATTCAGGCTTTAGGGGGAGAAAAAAAAAGAAGAAAAAAAATCTCTACCAGTGACTGAGCCCCCCAACATAAGCGGCGCCTTACCTTTTTTTTTTTTTTTCGTAAAAGCGAGGAACCCACTTTTTGTTTTTTCTTCTTTTTCACGCTTTTTGATTCCTTGTGTCAGCCAAAGTTTGAGAGTTTGTGAGTGCGCAGGAGTCCGGGAGCCCCGCGCCCGTCATGCAGGCTTAGTGCGCGCTGAGAGGCTCATTCCCCTCTGCAGGAATGCGCTCTGCGCTGCGTTGCACAGCCTCGATCCCGGCTGGACCCGCTGCTCTCTTTTAGCCCCTTTTCTGTTGCTGGTGAAGTAGAAGTCCCCTGTGCGGGTCCTGAGCTGCTGGCCGTGCTGTTTCTGCTGCTGCCCACCCCCGACACACTTCCTCCGGTCCACGGCGCCGCTGCAGCAAGCAGGGTTTCTGGCGTGGACAGTCCTCCCACTGCTGCTGCCGAGGCTGGCTCCCATGTTCCCTCCCATTTCACTCTACCTTCCCTCTCCCTGGCCTCCGCCTCCCTCTGCCTCACTCCATTTGTTCTCACCCTCAATCCTCACACGCAGACTGAGACTTCCTGCCACCGCCACCCCCCCAACAATAAAGGACCCCCCAAAAAGAATCTGGAAGAACCTGTAACCAGGTTACTGCTTATTTTGGTGGCATTCGTTATTAATCATGAAATCATCAGTTACTTCTGCATCCTAAAGTCTCAGGTTAATAGTCCATGAGCCAGACCAGATATCAGTACCACTCAAGGTGACAAAACTTGCTTATAATTTTTTTAAAGATCCATGTCTATAGATGATATTTTGGTATGTACAGGATAGCTGTCAATGTTTCACAATATTGTCTTTTAGGCGAAATTTGTGTAAAAATGTGTGTTGTTTATAGTTTAAAGAGCTGCAGTGACCTCTATGTTGGTCAGAAAGATTCACATCTTAGCTTGAATGAATGCCTAAAAGGTCCCCTTTAAAATGATATGAAAGACAATATTGTGAAACATTGACAGATATCCTGTACATGAGTCTAAACCAGGATATGCACCAGCATCTAAAATGTAATTTTCTGAAGGGGGTGGGTGACTTCATGAGCTGATAACTATGAAACAGCTGCCAGACATGGATCTTTTCAAAAATCATAAGTAAGTTTTGGCACCTTGAGTGGTACTGACAAGTGAAATTTTGGGCTCTGGCCCATGGACTATAAGAATGGAATCCCTAACATGCATTTCATGTTCTTCAAATCCTATGTTCATAACCTCATTCAAATGTGTAATTATGAGCAAAAATCACTGCAAATATGAAAAAGTTTGCTCTCGGCCTTTTTTCATGAAGTAATTCTGCCGCGTAAATGTTTTATTACATTTCACTACATACTACTTGAGGTAAAAATTGCATGAAATGAATTATGTCCACCTTGAAGTAGCTACTTCAAACATGGTTGCATACAGTATTTCAGTGTAGCCCACTTAGATAGCACAACCGTAAGCACGTCAAGCCAGTCTTGTTGATGAAACCCCAAATAACAAATATTTTTGTTTCAAACCTTCAGATTTACGATACAAATGCATCTTCAAAGCATTCATATCTTCCATAGTTCATTGGGGTGCAACGATTGTCCTATTGTGTTGATTCACCCTTTTTTGTTTTATTTTTTGTTACTATATTGATTCTATTCAAATTGTATTACTGTCAGTAAGTCTTTATGTCTGCAGCTGTTCAGGACATTAAATTAGTTTACACTGTACATTTGTGCATTAATTTGATATGAATGATAATTATGTTTATTATATATAAATTGCTGTTAGATTACAAAAATGACATTTTATGCACTGATGAAGAAAAAAAAATACTGCCAATATTAATCTACAGAGTTTTAGATTGTATCCTCCATCAGAGGAAAAAAGCTGAATTATGCCATATATGGGCATTTTAATAATCAGTTGCAAACCATGTGGATGGTTTGGATATAAAAACAAAAATCTCTTAATACAGTGAGCTAATTATTGTCAAAGATCACTGCAGCTGATATGAAAGGATGAGCAAAGAAATACATTAATACTGCTGTGACAAGCAACTTTATTTGTAATTACTCAAAGATAAACAATTCAGAAGGACAGAGTGTGATAATCAACTCACTACTTTGTTAAACAGTCAGCAACAGCAACAGCATTTGCATATAAAATTTTTCCTTAAAAATACATGAAGGAATCTGTAATCAACTAAGAATCAGTGCCTGAGCTACGCTGACAGTGCAGTCCAGAAGCAATACAATACAAGTTATATTGTAAAGTAAGGAAAGCTGTGACAATACAATGGCAATAAAGCATCATGTGGTTAATTCAAGTGTTATAAGAAGATTGTGAACTGTTCTAAGCAGTTAATATTAAACACCAACTCATCAAAACATTCAACTGATCTCAAGTATTTAAACAACCCAACCTTTCTAAATGTTATAAATGTTATGGGTAGTAGAAAAAAAAACAAAAAAAAAAAAACAGCAAAAAAGTGAACTATTAAAATACTAAGATTACACAGAAGTAGCGTGTATTAATAAATGCTCTTTTTTTTCTTTGTGGAAAGCATTAAGACTGCAAGTTTGAGCGATAGCTGGCGCTACTGGAGGAGAAACTGTACGAGTAAGAAGAGGAGTAGTCCACACTGCCTCTTCGAGAGCCGCTCCTGGAGCCGGTGCGGGAACCTGCCCTGGATCCAGAACGTGATCCTGGGTTAGAAACATTGTAGGGGCTGCTGATTCCCTTGCTGGATATGGAGGATGCCTGCAGGAGCTTCATGCCATTGCTTTCTTCCACCATGCAGCTGTCCATGGCTTGTTTATACGAGATCTTCAGTTTAGTCTTAGGACAGGTCAGGTTCTTCTGGTGGTTTTGACAATCCTGCAGCTTCTGGGCCCATAGCCCATCTAGCCAGCCTCTGCGGATGGCCTCCTCGATGGTAACTCGGGAGCTGCTGCCAGGCTCTATCAGGCCCCCTGTCAGGTACTGATACTCCAGAAATCTTTGGCCGGCCTCATAAGGCAACCACTTCTCCTTCACTGCCTCGGCTGCAGACATTTTTCGTTTGATCTTAACATCCTCATAACCAAGGTAAGCCTTCTGGGCAGGTTTCAGCTTTGTGGCCATGCTTTCATCTATGACACCCTGATGGACGGCATCCTCAAGTGACAGCCTTTCAGCAGTAGCAGGATTGATGATACCGCCGGTGCAAGTCTGAGCTTCCAGCAGCCTCTGTGCCGTAAGAGTGTCCACTATGCCTCTTTTGAGCCCCTCAACAATAGTTATCTTCTCCAAGGTCTCTGTGTCAAATATGGCGGCCACGGGGCTATGATCGTCAAACATCTCTGGGGGGGAGACTGTGATAGAAATACTGTCAAAGCGTTTGCGTACAGTAGGTGAGGTTGGGGCGGCTAGGGTGGGACTGCTGCAGGCAACCATGTCGTCAACAGAAGTGGCTGCGATGTTCATCTCAGTGCTACTGGTCTTGCTGGTAATTTTGTCTGCAAACTGTGTCAAGGTCAGGGTTCCGGCACGATACTGATCCAGAGTCTTCTGGTCAACGACGCCTCTGTCTACGCAGTCCTGAATGTCGTACTGGGTTCCGGTTTTCCTGTCCACGATCACAAGGCGTGCAGAGCCATCCGAGGCCTTGATGGTGATCTCCTCCCACTCACACTCCTGCTCCGACAAGTCCAGGAAGGTTTCGTAGTCAATGAGCTCCTTGTGGTAGGCCTCCCTGACGGACATCTCGTGCCCGGTGTCTGGGTCGACGATGACGACCCGTCTCTTGCGGGTGACATTGCTGCGACTTTCCTGGGTTGTCTGGGCCTTCCTCTTGTCTCTGAGTGGCAGCAGTATGAGGCCCGTTTTGGGATCTGTGATGCACCTCTCCTTAAGCTGAAGGTAGGTCAAGTTCTCTTTGGTGTTAGGGTCAAAGAACCCCTTAGTGTCATCACCTTCATAGGTTAAGATCTCATTCATCTCCTGATCAAAATATCCCTTTTTGTAGGCAACTGAGACATCAATACGATGACTCTCAACTGGATCAATAATGCCACCGCTGGCAATCTGAGCCTCCAGCAACCGGATTCCGTGACCTTTCTCAATTAGATCTTTTGCAATAGCCTGGAATAAAGAGATCGTCTTTCCTGTTGCTGGGTCTCTGTAACCAATCACTGCCCTCTCTGCAGACAACAGCTTATTCTTGAACTCCTTCCCTATGACGCCTCTTTTTGTGGCTTCCTCAACTGGCAAGAAGACATTGTTAACTGGATCAACTATGAATCCAGATGCTGCTTGGGCCTCCAGAAGCTCCAGAGTGGTTCCTCTCATGAGCAGACCATCTTTCATAGCCTGATAGAAAGGCATTATCCTGTTGTTGGCCTCATCGTAGATCCCAGCAATGCAGGTCGACCCATGGAGGTAGGACTTCAGCTTGTCTTCGATGTCTTTTTTAGTCAGTTTGCCCTGATTGAGTTTCTGCAGATCGGTTTCATCGAGTAGCTCAGATTTGACGAGGTCCGTGACAGACACCTCCCCACGGATACCCTTCACTGTCATGCACTTTTCTGGAGCCTGGAGCAGGAGCAAGCCAGACACAGGTTCTACTGTACACTTTTTCCTAAGGTCATTGTAACTTATCTTCTCTTTCGTTGCTGGATCCAGGTAGCAGGTGGGTTTTTTATTCAAAGCTGTGTAGAGATCTTCATCTATGAGATTGCGATCCAAGGCCAGATCCTTTGGAAGGAACACACTCAGAACAGGGTCCAGTATGCCTCCGGCGGATTCCTGCGCCTGGAGCAAGCGGATGGCCGTCTCCCTGTCGATGCGGCCTCTTTTGCAAGCCTGTCCCACAGACAGCATTTTGCCGGTTAGTGGATCTTTGAAGCCGGTGCTAGCTGCTTCGGCTGTCACTAGGATGTCCCTGTCCTCCGTCTCTACAACCCCTCTGGAACAGGCAGTATCCACAGGCATCGCTTTATTATATGCAGGGTCCACTATGTAGCCTGTTGCTGCTTGAGCTTGTAGGAGCATGAGAGCGCTCTCTGGGCTGATGAGAGACTTCTGTTTGGCTTCGGTAAAAGACATTCTCCCTTGAAAACCTGTTGTCATCCCAGCAATAATGCCAGCACCCTTTAAACTAAGCTGGATGTCTGCAGCCACTTCATCCACCGTCTTTTTCCCCTTGAGCAGCTCCTCTAAGGTAGTTTTGCTGATTATGCCGCAGTCACAAAGCTGGTGAGCGGTGACTTTGCGTCGCACGCCATCAAATACGAGCTTTGAGGGATCAATTGTTACGACTTTCTCATCCGTCTGGGTCTGCCTATTCAGAGCGTAAGGCTTCTGCTTCAATCTCTGGATCTCTTTTTCCAGGAGGTCTTTCTTTGCGGCCAGGTCCAGCGCCTCCTGTTCTGAGCTAAACAGTCGGCTCTTGTACCTCTCCTCAACAACCTTCAGCTCCTTCATGAGCTTCTCAATCTCACTCTTCAGGGACATCCTCTCCCGGTCGGCCTTTTCCACGTCTGACTCATAACGCCTAATCTGGCTGTCTTTCAAATCGTACTGGCTCTTCATTGAATTGAAGTCGTTAAGGATGGAGTTTTTCTCATCCTGCAGACGCTGTTTGTTGCGAATCTCAGTGTCTAGTGTGACTTTGATGCGAGAGAGCTCCTCTTCTAGTCGCTGCTGGCGGTTCTTGTCCTGCTCCAAAAGTTTCAGCCTGGACTGCAGACTATCCCTTTGCAGCATCAGCTCACTGTATTGGCTTTGACTCTCTTGGGCAACTATTGAAGTCTGTGGAGAGATAAGACAAGAAATTATTTCATAAGATATGAATTCTACATAATGACAGATCAACATATGAGGACAATGTCCAATCGAGGCATTTGTCAGTACAGTATTCATACATTTCTCAAAATGTTAGTGTACAGTGTTTACAGTGATTATTACTGTTATGAGTCAAGTTCAGTGAGATTATATGGTGTTAATAGAAGGTTTAAATGCTAAGCAGAAGCATTTTTAAGTAAGCGACTCTCATGCACAATCAAATTTAAAACAAGCGGTTAAAACAAATGATTGTTACAAACATTGCTAGGCTACTTTGAAATTCAGCTAACAGCAAAGTTTGAAAGCCAGCGTAAGCAACCATGCCAGCAGTAATATGAATTAGATGTACAATGAGGAGATGATCCTTCAGTGTTATAAAGAATACCTCAATTGACTGTTTTTGGATTTTTTCTATTTCCATTTTAAGCTTTTCTCTCTCCTTGGTGAGGTCACCGATGAGAGCCTGGAGCTCTGCTGTCCTCTTGGTGCTACTTTGAAGCTGCACATGCAAAGTTGAGATTTGAGTAGCACTTTGTCCATCAATGGCATCTTTGCTGATCTTCAGATCGTCTCTCTCTTGTTTGACGCCCCTCAGCTCCTCCTCCAGTCTCAGTCTCTCCTTTGTCAGGTTCTGTGTCAGAGTCTTCAGCTTTTCAATCTCTGTGGTGTACTCGTTAAGTTGGCGGCTCTTCTCCTCTATGGTTTTGTATAAGCTTTCGTTTCGTTGGTTGAGCTCGTGAATTCGGGCCAGTTCCTGCTGCAGCTTCTGTTTTAGCGTTTTAAGCTCGGCTGTCAAAGCTGCCAGTTCCTCCTTGGTGGCTTTGTGATCTCTCAGGCTCTTGTCCAGGGCCTCCTGGAGAGCCCTGAGGTCCTGCTCGTACTTTCTCTCACTGTTGGAGACCTCTACTTGAACAGTTTTCAGTGAGCTAATTGTGGTGGTGTGCTCTCTGCAGGTACGCGTCATCCTCTCCAACTCGGCCTCCATTCGCTTTCTACGAGTGAACTCCTCCTGCGTTGCTTTCTTTTGCTTTTCCACCTCAGCTTCCATCCCCTCCAGAGAGCACTGAAGTTCCCGGACACGGCTCTGCAGCCTGGCAGAGCTCTGCTCAGCCTTTGTTTTCTCACTGGTCTGCTTTTCCAGCTCCACTCTAGTGATCCTAACCTCCTGCTCAGACACTTTAAGTTTGTTAATTGCCTCAAGATAGGAGGAGTTCTTTGCTCTCAGCTCTTCATCAGCTTGTTTCAGGTGATTGAGATCCAGTTCCAGAGCTCTCCTCTTCTTCTCCTCTTCTTCCAGCTTAAATGTCAGCGTGCTGATCTGTCTGGACTTTTCTTGGTTGCTGTTGCCGGTTTCCTTTAACTTGATCTCATGTTCTCCCCGCTGCTGCAGGAGAGTTCTTATCTGCACCTCCAGCTCACTGCGTATCCTCGTCTCCTGTGTCACTGACGCCCTCTGCTGGCTGATTTCCTGCTCTGCCTTGCTCTTCTGCTCCTCGGTGAAGGCAACAGCTTGTCTCAGTCTCCTTAGCTCGCTCTCCAGATCTCTCTTCTCAGCAGCGAGTCTCTCAGCTTGCAGCTTTAGGTCTGCTGAATCCTCCTCTTTTTGTTGTGAGACTTTCAGAATGGTGGTCTTGGAAACGTGGATCTCTTTCTCGTGTGTCTGCTTAAGTTGATTAACCTCCTGGGTGCACTGTGTTCTTACCTTTGAGATATCTGATTCAGCGTTTCGTCGACGTGCCGTCTCCTCTTCTAGCTGTATCTTCAGCCTCTCCAATTCACGTTCCCTGTCCTTCACAGACTTTTCCAAGTCAATCTTGATCCAATTGAGTTCTTCCAGTTCTTTCTGCCTGCGGCGAACAGCCGCCTCATACTCCTCTTGCTGACTTCCGTAACGCTCTTCAGCCAACCTCCTTTTCCTCTTTTCCTCATCCAGCTGGTATTTAATGCGAGTCAGTTGGTCATCCAGGTCTTGAATCTGGCTGTGTGTGCTATCCAGGCTCTCTTTGGCAGCATTGACTTGCATTGCAGAGGTTCTCTTCACTTCCTCAGTCGTGATTAGTTGATCTTTTGTTTGACTGAGCTCCAGCTTGTAGCGAGCCAGTTCATCCTCGAGAGACTTCTTTGTCTGATTGCGATCCTGGAGGTCATCTTTCAAACGCCTCAGCTCATCCTCCAGCAACTCAATCCTGGTGTTCCTTAACTGGGAAGAACATCAGCAACAGAAACCACATTAGTCCCTTCTTCTCATATGTTTAGAAAAAGCTATTTGTACAAGTGAACTTTTTAATATTATTATGTACACAAATGATATAAGTATCCAATAGCTACCTTCAGCTCTTCCATTTTCTTGAGCAACTCCTCAAGGTATTTGTAGTAGTCACTAGAGCGGGTCAGTAGCTCTATGTAACGAGTCTGGAGGTCAAAAGCCTGAGAGGAGTTCAGACAAAAACATTGTGAGGTCGAGGGTTCACTACATTTTAGTTACATCTTTCATTTACAATTGTAATGAAGGGAATAAAATGGAATCTTGGGAGCTCAAAATATGAAAAATAAAAGGAAAAACTAACAGGCATCAGATTTTTTTTACTTTTTCGGTGAGTGTAGTTCTATAAGTTAATGACATATAGTGATGAAAAGACAGCAGCTCCTCTCTGGGCATTATTTTTATTTGATTTATTTGGTGACTCTGCAGCTTTTGACCTGAAGGTTGGCATTAAAACTTCTTCTTATGTCTTTCCTCACTCCCCCAACTTTTAAGCTGCTTTGTTCGGGATGCCCAAGGTTTTTACTGCAACTCAACCCCCTGGAACTGTTATAACGTTATGCTTAAAGCTCCAGCTATTAGAGTAACACTCAGGTTGCTGGCACTGCACCACAAACTATTGTGACTGGAACAATCTAGGCGTTTAAAAGTCTACTACTCAAATATAGGACGACCTAACTTTCTCTTTTCTTAGAAGTACAGTATACATGGATTTGAATCCCTTGATTACCTCTTGCCGGATCACAGAAGCAGGAGACTGCAGCATCGTTCTCTTGATAGGAACATTAAGCAGAGTTTCCAGGCCGGAACTGTAGGAAGCGAGCTGCAGCTCAAAGTCCTGAAAGCAGACAACACAATGTCATTTATTCAACAGCTGCAGGGGCCGTCATGGTAAAATACACAGCTGCAGTTGAATGAAAACAGAGCATCAGACTACCAACCTTTATTGAGGAAGCACAAGTATCTGAACCTTTCTGCACATCCTCTACTTTGTCTTTCTTCCCTTTAATTTCATTGTGAAGTGCCTATTCAAGAAAAGAAAAAGTCAGTGCTGGTTGTTGATTGTAACATCACTCTGTCCAGTCTCTGCTGTTAAAACTGGGATGGAACAAAATAAATGCTCAGTTCATGCATGTTCACAGCAATAAGCATCCCAGTCAAAGTGAAAAAGGGGGCTATGTCCACTTTTAAATCATTTCCACTCAAGGTTTGCCACTGATAACTACTCGTTGATGAAAATAAGACATGCCTTTTGTTGGTTGAGGTGGTCCATTAGAGTCTGGATGTCAGTGAGCTTGACCGTCTGAAGGGTGTCCTGGCGTTTCCTGGCATTGTCCAGCCACTGCTCCAGGGAGGAGCTGCTCTGCTGATATTGTGTCAGCTGTTGCTCCTGTTTGTCCAGGTCCCACACTCTGAGGTGGAAAGAATGGGAAAGGGAAGGGGTGAACGGATGTTTTCTTCGTCTCGTTAGCAGCGATGACTAATGTGCGCGTGAGGAACGACCATGCGACTGTACCTGTTCTTGATCTGAGTCTGGATGCGGTGCCAGCGTTCGAACATCTGGTTCAGAACCTCTGAGTATTTGGCCAAATCGACGTCACACTTGTGGAAGGGGGCAGAAATCTGACCGTTCCAGTGCACGGCTTTGGCCAGGTCCGACTCCATAGATGTCAGCAGGTCTTGTTTTTGCTCCAGTTCGTTCTTCATTTGCTATAATGCAGTCACACAAAAGGTTTTGTTTAGTTTAAAGAATCCTGTAAAACTTTCATGTAGAACCAGACTGAAGCACAAAGAAGACGTCCATCACGAAACCTTTTCTGCACTAATATTAAAGATGTTTTCACTGGGTAATTAATTAAGAAGTAACAATTTAAACCTCCTTAGATCAATCATTAAGTGTAAATCCAAAACTTTCAACTCCAACTCAGCTGAATGGTAACTGAGCTAATCCCAAACTTTTTCAATGATGGAGGAAAACACTTCACATCCTTCACTTGTGTAAAAGCTGACTCTTAAGTCCTGTATCAAAAATCTTAAATGAGTAAGACAATGTAAATATTATTAGAGAAAAGTGTTAAAATATAATTAAAAAAAAAGTAACACAGAATGTCTATGAACTGCTCTTGTTATTGAGAGCTATACTGTTTATTGTTGTTTATTTACATTTTACCATTTCATAACTTTATTTACATTCAGGCCTCATACTTTAAAGGATTAACCAGTTTTTTCTTTGAATATCTTTTCAGTATTATCGCAGTCGGACGTGTGGCTTTCGATATCTTCTCCAGTGAAGTTAAAGGAACATTCCAGAGCTAAAACAACCTTGAATCTATTATTAAAATGCTAAGTAATGTAAACCTTCATCTGAATAGGAGCAGCTTTGAGTCAGGATGGCGTATGTGTCTTATCACATGAGGTGACGGAGCTATGAAAACAAACTGCTATTTTTAGCCCTTGACAGGACTCAAAAATGTCATTCCACTTAAGTGATAGTGTGGATAGGGACTATGTAGGGATAATTGGCTATTTTTAAACTTTGTATGCATACAGAAATGGCTTGTACTTCAAAAGAAACAGAAGCCACAAACTCTTCTCTTTTTGCATCTACTGGCAGATGTTTGTGAAATATCAAAATATCTGCAAAATACTTGGACGCAACTCCAAGGTAAAAAATACCTTCAAAAGAGTTTCGGAAGAAAGAGAAACTGGTAGTTTCTTCAAATTATTTAAAAAAAAAGATGTTTATACAGCATCTCAAGCCTTTAAAATTACAGAAAGAAAAAAAAATGTGGAAAGTGTTTAAAACCTTGAGCACGCTCCGATGGTTTTGCAGCTCCCGGACATCCAGGGAGCTGGTCTCCTTCTCGGTCAGCCGGGCCTCGTGGACTTTAATGATGTCCTCGGCCTGGAGAAGGTTTTGAAGCAAGGCCCTGAGGGCAGACAGTCTGTCGCAGACACAAATCATTACGTTAAAACTGCCGGTTGAGGAGACTCGTGCTGTTTGTTGTCTCACTCTCTGTTCTAAGAATTTGTAGAGTTTCTTTCATTCAGACATGATAGGAAATTAAAAATGCAGGTGGCATGAATTTACAAACCTCTGTGAATAGGCAGCATAGAGGCCCTGCAGGCCGGCCAGTTTTTGATTGATGATTTCCAGTTCAGAGCGGAGGAACTTGGCGTGCTCCGAGTCTGCAGGTATCCCCTTGAGCTGCTTTGTTATCTTCTCTCTCAGGTGGAGGTACTCATCATGAATAGATTCTATATCTTGGTGAACTCCCTTCAAATCAAAATATACGTTTGTTTTATTATTTAAAAAAAGAAGAAGGTTTTATGAAATCAATTTGTCAGTTTCTTGAGATTAACTCTGAAGATGCATATAGTTACATGAATGAATGAAAGGTTGCATACCTGCAGCCTCTGAATGTGCACGGAGCACTCGTGCACGCTGTTCTCCCCCAGCGGGACGTGGAGATGACTGGTGAGATCAGATTCTGCCACCTCCAGCTTGTGTCGAAGCGCTTGCAGACTGTTGAGCAGCGTGATGCTGATGGTAGAGCTCGCTGCAGGAGGCTGCGGCTTTGGGACTTTGGTCGCAGGCACCTTAACTGCAACTTCTGGTTTTTGAGGTTCAGGCTTCACCTCCTGTCCATCTTTATTTTGAAGACATATTTTGAAAGTGAAAATTAACAGTGTTCTTGAAAAGCTTCAGAGTAGTAATAATTGGTAAGTTTGTTGTAAGGATGTCTCTGGATAAATACACGCTTCTTTTACATTTCGGAACAACATGATTCACACTCACTGAGAGTCGGCAGCTGGATGATCAGTGTATCGTAGTGGTTCTGAGCTTTATCGAAGTTCCCCTTCATGGTTTTCTTGTCATCCTCCCCGAACATTTCAGAACCTTGGCTGTTACGCATGAACTCCTGGAAGTGAGTCTCCAGACTTTTGATGATGCTCCGATACTGGTCAGGACGCATCTTTGACAGCTACCAGACAGAAGGGATGGGTTAGATAATTGAGTAAACTATACGCTTAAACAAGAAAAACATGGCAGACTTTAGAAAGACAACAGAAAGTTGATTGTTGGAGTTGATCTTGTACTGTGTGCCATCTTACCATTGTAGTGGTGAGGGAATTGATGTAGTTCATATCTCTGAGGCAATACTGCCAGGAGATGAGGCTCTTGATGTTAATGTAGAGCTGATTCCAAATACCCATGATGGCTTCGTAATACTGCTCATTTCTGAGAAAGAGACAAGCCGCAAACTTAGCAGCCGTAACAACAAAACCGCAAGGTATCCAATACTCGACTTCAAAAACAATATTATTTACTGAATAATTTAAGTGAATCCACATCAGCTGATATTATTTCAACAAGCCTAGCCAACATCCCAAAGCAGAGTTTCTCCGCTCACGTTTGATCAGCTTTCTTCTTCGCTGCTGAATATTTCTTACTTGTTGGCGAGGCCAATGCTGAGCGGGTTTGGCGGGGGGATGAGCAGGCACACGGACGGGATCAGCATGTCCAGACCGCCGGGTCCCGTCACCTGCCACTTGCTGCGATGAGAGTTGTCTTTCAGGATACCTTCATCGTCTTTTAATATGCCTTTCTAAAAACACAGAGAAGACATTGAGTTACACTCGTTACAGCTCACCGAAGACACTGCTGCTATTGTTAATGTATGCAAATGTTCGTGTGTGTGTGTGTGTGTGTGTGTGTGTGTGTGTGTGTGTGTGTGTGTGTGTGTGTGTGTGTGTGTGTGTGTGTGTGTGTGTGTGTGTGTGTGTGGTAGAGAGGAAGAAACCGCTTGTCCTACCTGGTCCTGTTTAAAGTCACATAAGGCCCGCACCATGACAGGGCTGCTGCTTTTCTCCTCAGGGTTGCGAGGTTTCAGTCTGACGATGGACTTGGATTTGTTGACCAGACTTTGGACCTGTCTCTTATTCTCCAAGATCCGTTCTCTCTCATTCTGTTACATAAAATCAGACAGAGATTTTCTATTAATTAGAGTGCTAACATTTGTGTGAAGTCATATTTTTCTGTTCAAAACCTTTACTATGTGATAAAAATGTGTCGCAGGGTTCTATTAAAACGGTCCTAACCAGCACTCTAAGCATGCAAATCTTTGTAAAGCATGTCGAGTTGCTTATCATGTTCGGCTACACAGCTTCAGGAAAAATTCACGCAGGTATTCCTTCTTATTAGTAATGTTACCTCCAGGGTTTTCAGGAGTTCTGAGAGGTTATCCAGCGGGGTGCTCTTGTTGCAGGTGAACTTGGTTCGGATCGTCTCATGCTGTTTCTGCAGCTTTGCATACGTCTCATTGGCTTCCTTGAAAAACTAAAGAACGGAAAAGAAAAATGTCTTCACATAAAAAGATAAAGATCTACTTTAATCACCAGAGAGGGCGCCGTAGGACTCGGCTCTTACTTGGCTGTAGGCAGCATTCTCCTTCAAATGAACGTGGATGCATTTAGTGATCTGCAGGAGCCAGCTCCACTGGGTCTGCAGGGTGTCCATGTAGGCCTGTGGGGATGCACACAGGCATCAACACAAAACTCACTCAAATGTGCCGTTGGGGATACTGTAGGAAAGCTAAAATCCTTTACAGCTAGCCTGATGTTACTGTGTTTTTGGGATGTTTTGCTCTTCTTCCGTTTCTCCGATGCTGTTTTCTGATGCTTGTGTTTTATTTTATGATGTGTGATATCTGATCTCTTTTGTCACTGATGTTGATCTTTTTCTGATGCTTATGTTTTTATACATTATTTTATGATGTGTTATATCTGATCACTTTTATCTCTGTTTTTCGTGTTGTCATGAGATGACCGTTGTTATGATTTGACGCTATACAAATAAATTGAATTGAAAATTGAATTTACATCAATCTTGTCTGAGGCGGGATGGTTGTTGTTCACAAGGCCATCAGCTTTCACTTTCAGCTTGTTCAGGTCCTTCTCCTTCTCCTCCAGGTCCCTCATCAGCCTCTGTCAGGAAAAACAGAGCGCAAAGATCCAAAATAATTACACAACGGACATACTTGAGATGTTAATTAAAAACAAAAAGGATTGGCTGGGGACTCTCACAGAGTAGCTCTCCTGCTTCTTGGGGATGTACTGATCGATGTTCTTATCTCCCCAGTCGAACACCAGCTCCTCCTCCTCTCTCTCATTCACCCACATGATGGCTTGAGAGACCTCTTCGATGATGTTCTGAAGGTCTCGCAGCTGACTCATGCGATTGTGAGACATTTTCTGCGAGCAACACAAGGCGAGTGTAAGCAATAACGCACAAGGCTGCCGTCTTTGGCAAAAAGGAAACGTTTTATTAACAAGTATGGTTCTACCTGGAGGACGTCCCATTCACTCTCCATCCTGGAATAATGATACCTGTCGTCCCCTCTGAGCTAGAAAGAAAAGAAGAATTCATTTTTGCTCTGTTATTATTGGGCTTTTGCACACATGCCACATGAAAACATTAATAAAAACAACTTGAAAGACAACGTACCAGCTCCTCTCTGGCACGATCTACTTCCATGCTTCTTTGGATCGAGCTGTGGAACTTGTTGTGGGACATGATTTGCTTTTCTATGGAACTGGCGTCATCTCCCCATGAAGCTGTCTCAATCAGCCGCTATCAAATGCAAAATTACAACACATATAACACTAAGTTACAGCAACAGCCAGTGGAAACCAACAACAATGTAAAACTGTGATCTATACCCTATGTAAACAATGTGGTTGTTGTTCCTGTTTTCTTTTACCGTCTGCACATCAAACTTCACAAAAGGACCACATTATTTATCCCATACAAATGTCCAAACCTCCGACAGCAGCTGCCTAGTTTCACTATAAGTCCATTCATACCAGCTGAAAAGAGTCATAATTTCTCCTTGACATTAATGGAGGTCTAAAGCTTTGGCCTTAGATGTTTGGGAACCACAAATCATTTTGATGAGCGTAAAGTCATTGTTTTGGTTTACTTACAGGATCTGCTGACGCCATTTTTCACCACTGTTATGCTCTACCAAATATTTCTAGACTTCAAATAGTAAAAGACATTGCCTTTCATTTAGTCCCTGGTCTAAAGAAGGTATCCCTTCTTTTTTTTTGCCCTCTAGGTGTCAGCATATAATCATAAGGTTGTTGTTAAGCAGGAAACTATTCCAACTATGCCCCCCCTTGTACGCAGCTCTGGGTTTTGATAGGAGCTCTGCCAGCAAACAACCTCAGCCCAACCCTGTTCCGCACTTGCATTTTTTTCCACTGGTCTGTCTCTCAAGGCTTTTGTTCTTGCACCACTCCCTTCTGCTCTTGAGCCCAGCCTGAGGCTACAGAGCAAACCCAAATGTTGGTACTGTGTCAAATGTCTAGCTGCGAACTATCAATTAATATTGAAATGTCTGTGCGGTCAGCACTATAAATGCAGTGAGTTCATTAAATCACTTTCATTCGGTTTATGCTTAAAAGTCTGGCAATGTAATGTATGAGGAAATGTTGTATTTGCAGCACCAGCAAAAAGGTGAGTGATGAGATACAGAGGGGTGAGGCTGAAGGTGGTGACAGAATAACAGGTTGAGTTTCTCTCTGGGTGGGAACACTGGGATAAGAGTTAGTGGGAGGGTGTTTTCCCATAAACATGCAAGAGGCTGTCTGAACTGCCCTGCCCCATAACAAATGACTCAGAGCAGAGTGTCAGATATCACACTGCTTTACTTCTTTCCCTTTCCCTTCCACAGCTCCTTGGTCTTCGCTGCTGCCTCGCTCTATTTCTTTTTACCTTCTACTCTGTGAGCTGCATTCTCAGATGGCAACCCTCTATCCCCTGCTTTGTTTCCCGTACCTCTCTTGGCCTCTTTCATTGACAGATCATGTTTTGGCAACAGTTCCAAACGGTTTCAGTTACATTTGGTTAGCATATGTGATAAGCTAAGCACTAAGCCTCCTTCACCTCCCATTGCATCGAGAAAAATGGTAAAAGAAAAAGAAAAAGGGGGCTCTTACTTGCGGTGGCCCGTTAAAAAAGTTAAGATGGCTACGTATAAGATTTAAGTTTTACTCAGTTCATTGTGTGACTTCCACATGCGTTTGCACCATTGTGGCATATTCTAATAAGAAGGTGTCTTCTGTCACTCTGAGTTCACCTTCTGTTGGTTAATCCAGGCAATGGCGTCGGTAAAGGACCGTTCTTCATCATTGCTCCTTCTTATAGTTCCACTGGCAAGCTTCTGCTGGACGGCAGCGTGGAACTGCTGGAACTGTTCAACACTGTGGAGATGTGCAACACGAAAAAAAAACTGATTAGAGAGAGCCGAGCTGATCGGTGATGCTTGATTTAACTGAAAAAACAAGCTTTTCAGATCAAAACTTAAAAGCATTCAAACACACGAGCTGCAAAAACACAAACACTGTTTTTAGTTGTACCTTTTGAAAACATCATTTTGTACACGCATTTGGTTGAGAGTTCTGCTGCAATTCTTGAGCTGCTCAATGTGTTCTGCAGCCAGGCTCAAACACTTCTCAGCTTCTATGGCCGGACCCCCCTAAACAAATATGAAAAAAAAGAAACACATGAACATAGATTTCTTGTACTATGTTAAAAAAAAAAGAAGTTATTTGTGTATATCATTGCAGTCAAAGCCAAATCAGTTTATCCATTCTTATTAAAATGTCCTACAATAAGAAGTGCAAAAATGGAACTTAGTAATCTTGAATGTCATAAGTGTACAACACTTACGCTGTGGACAATCATGTTGGCTCTTTCCAGGAATTCCGGACATTGGTTCATCAGGTAAAGAATTTTCTGTCTAATATTTTGTATGCTACACAAGAAAAAGAGAAAAGGAGGGAAAAAAGCCTATGAAGTTTCAAGCTTTAAAATAATCATAGAGTAAAAGACAGATGCTGTTAATATAGTTAACAGGTAACAAAACTGCTACGAGTCTTTGTAAATGATCACTGGCGAATGAGATCAAAAACACAAAACATTTGTATTCTAAACCTCTGGCTAAAAGTAAAGGGTCACCAACATTTAACACATTGCTATTTTTAATCCTGCAAAGCACGGTTTTTTTGCACACGTTGTATGGAAAATGCAATACTACTACAGTTTGAATGCAAAACAAACAAATGCATTGACTGGCGATATCATGAACACGTACATAAAATAAAATCCCCCAGTCTGTGTCCATATTTAATCCTAATCCTTATTTATTTATTCATGTATTTATTTAATCAAAGGAACCCCTGAGGTATTGATCCTGCCGTCAAACTAAAGGTGACAGCAGTGGGAGGAGCTTCCGAAGGGGCGTGTGCAAATATTTGCTTCGCCCTGATATTGAGGAGTACTATAGTAGGTAATAGTAGTTGAAAAAAGTAGAAAAAAATAACGTTTTATAGCAGACAGGTCATGTGAAGACTAATGTAAGTTGAAACATTCCTCCACATATGATTCGTATACACTCACTGGCCACTTTATTAGGTACACCTGGTATACAGTTCACCTGTGACTGATAAAGTGGCAGGTGACTGTATTTACCTGGATACAGGTAGGGCTATCTCTATAGGCTGATTTATGGTTCCGCGTTACACCAACGCGTTACCTACGGCGTAGGGTCTGCGTCGATTTAACGCAGAACCATAATTCAAGCTTTAAAGTCATTCAACAAGTTATTATTTAAACTCTTACTTCATTCCTCCCCCGTCGCCGGCTCCCATGCCCCCACCGCCGGACACCTTGACCCCCCCGCCTCCTCCGTGGATGGTGTGCCTGGAGAAGGTGGAGGTGTGATAGTTGTATCCAGCTCCGTCTCCAGCCTGCAGCTCCCCCATGAAGCCGTTCCCCCCGGCGTAGCCGTCCTGGCGGAAACCCGACAAATCCGGCCGGGAATTACTCCTCTGGCCCATGCTGGCCAGTCTCGAACTAGAGCCGTAGTGACTCATGTTTTCTCGGAGTTTTTGTTGGTGTTTTCTCTCTTGCGCGTTACTGTCTGTGCTCGCTGGTCCGGACCGCGGACAGCTCTGGTGCGTCTCTCCGCCCCGTCTCCTGTTGCGCAGATAAAAGTCTGATGTGAATAGACGGAAGCTGCCTGCTTTTGGCCCGAAACCACACCTTTAACTGTTTTACGAAATACTTGGCTCCGTGTGGGAAGGCTAATGCCGTCATTTGACAGAGAAACATATTATTGTGTCGCAATAACTGCGTGGCTGTGTATGATTAAAACATACCAAAATATGTCGTTGTTGCTGAAGTAACCTCGAGCACAAAACATTAACGTGACATCATACAAGTATAACTTAGTCAGTGTATCATGTTTTTTCTTTATGTGTTCTTTTTGTGGACAGCAAGAGGTGACTATTGTTCATTTGTTTTATGAATGTACCAAAACCTCAGCCTTTTGGAAAGAGGTAGCGTCATATTTAATTTTGTGCATAGAAATTATACCTTCTCTCTGAAAGATATAGTTACCTTTTATCAAAGTGATGGCCTGAACAATATTGACTATGTCACTAACTTTGTACTTTTTGGAGAAGTTCCATATCCATATTATAAAGAATATGAAGAATCATAAATGTAAATCTATACTTGTACACCTCAACAATGTTAAAGATGGAAACCATGAATGTTATACTAATGTAACTCCTCCTCTCTGTATTATTAGTTTTATTTATTTATTTAGTTTTATTTAATTTGTTCTCCATTAGATTAGGTTGGTATTAAGTTACTAATTGCATTGATATATGAATGTACTTCCAAATGTTTTATGTTTTTGCTATGTATTGTTATTTCACTGGCATGATGTACAGTACACAAAGTCTTTGCTGATTCCAATTTCCCTGTATGTTAATTTTGATGCATTAATAAAAAATAATAATAATAACAATGTTTTGTCTTTTATTCTTATCTGTAGTCACCATATGAGTCCCAATGTCGGGTTACCTGTGTTTACCTGTTCAGAGTGCAGGCAACAGGGACCCAAATCAGATTTTTTTTGGGGGGGGGGGGGTCAAGTGACCAGGTCAGTCTTCTTCAGGAATAGTGTGAACAATCAAATCTGTTCCATACGTGGTCCAGAATCAGACCTCATTTTCTTCAATGTGGCAGCAGTGTGAACTGCCAAGGTGAATTTGATGCAAATTTTACATCAATCTATGTCTACATTTGTCACTGTTTATCCCTGCCATAGTTCCAATCCGTTGCCTTTGCTCCTCTTTGTTATTGTTCTTCTGCGCATGCGGGTCAGTTCTAAACAGCAAACAGTTCACACTGGAATCTGATGTAGACCACAATTTAAAAGGTAATGTGAACAGCCAAACAAAAAAATCGGATCTGAGGAAAGTATCCGAATTGAGCTTTAAGACTTGCAGTGTGAAGAGGGCCCTGGGGCTTAAGTACATTTTCCAGTTGTGGGTCTGTGTTAGTTAAAGGACCCACACAATTTCCCATTACAGTCCACTTGCATCCCTTAAGTAGACATGCTTACAATACTGAAAATAAAAGGGACCCATCTCAGTTTGCCCATTTAAAGACCAAGCCCACACTGTGTCCAGGTAGATCACCTTTAATCCACGCAGGTCCCACATAGACACGCTGACTGGGATTTCACAGCATTTTTTTTTGTTTGGTTCTGCCCCTCACCTTTAGTCTAATCCAACTTTATTTATATTGAAGTTTAAAACAACCACAGCAGACCAAAGTGCTGCACCTTACAAAAATGCAAACATATTAAATAATAAAAGAAGGCAATACAATCAGATAAGGTCAAATAAGATAAAAAAAATAAAGATACAATTAAAAAAAAGAAACAAAAAGTCAACAACCCATAATGCCAAGGAGAAGGGATTGGTTTTAAGAAGAGATTTAAAAGCCAGCGCAGATGAGGCCTGTCTAATGGGCAAAGGCAGAACGTGCCACAGTTTTGGAGCCAGAACAGGGAAAGCTCAGTCCTCTCTGAGCTTACACCTGGTTTTGGGCCGCTCAGGAGCAGCTGACCAGCTGATCTGAGGGAGTGGCAGCTCAAAGGCAGATATAGATAAATATATTGATAAAAGACTGTCTTTTTATAGACTCTTAGGGCAGATTTGGCACCACCCTTTAGCATTAGATAATAATAAAAATAATATTTTTTCATAATCATTGTGAAATAGATTTAACTTTAAATAGCTTTCTTTGAGCCTGACGTGATCACTACCCTTGCCAGCTGCCGAGACAGATATGGATTTATTTCAACCCGGATAAGGGATGTCTGGTTGAGGATAATTGAAGAAGACAGCAGCCAGCTTTTTTTCTTCTTTTTTTTTATTCCCAGTGGAGTGAGAGGAGATAGTGGCTCCACAAAGAATCTGTCACCCTGAGTTCAACATTCTTGAGGTCAAGAGAAGCCCGTCTTAGCGTTCAGCCTTGTGCTTTACGAGCAAGAAGGACTTCAAGTTAAGATGCTCTGTTTTTGTTTTTTAAGTATTTAAGTTATGCCTCCTTTTCATTTTCATTTTCTTTTTTTTGATACATTTTTATTACCTCCTGTCTCTGTTTGCTCATAGCCTGTCTTTACCTCTGCACTGTCTGCACACACGGCACCAAGTGGGAGTGTCTACGTTTTGAAAAGTTAAATGGTTTAACAAGGACAAGAGAAAAGGATGGGTGTCGCCAACACACACTTTCTCACACACACACACACACACACACACCTACTGTCAGAGTGAGGCACAAATAATGGTAAAGTGGTCAAATGTAAACAGCAAAATCCAGCATGATTTTATCTGATTGTGCTGATGTACACAAAGTAAACATGCAGAAGATCTCAATGACGATAGTATACAAAATGAGCCATTCCTTTTTTTTCTCTCCTTTGTTTTTGAAATAAATAAGCTCTACAGTCTTTCTCCTGAGGGAGGAAACAATAGTTGGCTGTGCTGATGGAAATATAATGCCCTCTGGCGTTTTAGCGCTGACATATAGGCAGCGAACACTTCACCTAAGTCCAGCATATCACACACAAGTGGGAGAGCCGACAGGATGAGTCAAAGAGAGGGCAGGAGGGTTAAGTCGTGGGTGTAAACTTAATCGATGACATCTAGAAACCAACACCCAAATCTGGCATCTTCCCAGGTTTTATGCAGTTAGGTGTGTGTCTTTCCCAGATGTCTTTTGAATGGGAAGGTGGCATCACCCAAAACCGTCCTGGATATGATTGAGTGTTACATTAAAAATATCATTGAGATTTCAGTTATAATAATGACTGTTTCTTCAAAAATGGGTGTAAAAGCCACACCCTACAGGCTCAGTAGGGTTTATTTTGTCTTTGTTCTCATTTTTAACACGCCTTCCCCCAACCAAAAACACTGCAAGACTGAACATGTGCCACTTTAGTTACAGCATATAAGGTACATATAAAAAGATGGATTACAAGGTAGGATGGTGAACTATCCTCTCGTGTCATAATGAAGACAAACGGAACAATCACCATTAATTATACATTTTTTTCCCTCTTTAACCTTTTTTTTAATAGCTTCACAATACTGCTACATCTGTAGTACACTTTACTTAGTCTTTTATTTATACCTCTCTTCCCCATTACAAAATTCTGTCAAATGTGAGTAGGATGGTAACTTCACTGGCAGTAAATATTTAACTTGACGTTTGCTTTCTGTGCATATTTCCCACTGTGGGTTTTGTTGCACTAACTGTGCACAAAGAGATCTGCCAGAAAGAGGACTTTGGCACTCATGCACCTGCAACAAGCCAACACTTGAAATCAAAAGCTAAAGTTTTGAGTAGTTCTGGGACTTTATAAGGATTAAATCATTATGCAGCGATTGTGCAAAGGCAACACCGGGTTAAAGGGAGCAGACTGCTCATATCCTGATTCACAGCTACTGTCCCACCTGCTGACACTTTCAAGCATGCACGACATTTCCCGACACTGTACTGACATCATGCACTGAGTAAGGAGGGTGTAATCAACCCTGACAGCTGGTTTCACAGACGGGAGATAATTCACGTTGTCTTGTTTATTAATGTATCGATACAGCTGGTTCCTCAAACTTTCCACTACCTCCCACAACAAATTCGGGATGGGTCACTTTATTCACACTTTCTTAATTGTCAATATTTAAAACTATCCATCAATCCATTATCTATACTTATTTCTTCCTATTCAGGGCCCTAGGGGTCCACAGGAGCCCATCGCTGCTCCTTTCAGGTAAAAGACAGGGGTACACCCTGGGTAGTTCATCTTTAAAACTATGACTTTTAAACTTAAAATATGCAAAAGTGTTGCTTTAAAAAACTTGATTTTTCATTGTAATATTAAGAAACATCAAGCAAGTCAGTACTAAAATATCAGCAGGAATGCTAAGAAGCTGCTGCAACTCCTCCTCAGGTCATTAAACTCCTTCATTTCCTGGAACGTTACAGATGACATTTTACACAATCATCAACTGGGAAAAACTTGATAATGAAAGAAGCTTCAGAAAAGCCCAAATGCATGCAAAAAGAAGAAGAATTAAGTGAATTAAGAAACAATGAGATGAAACAGCGATCAACACAGAACCGGAATAAAGGGGTCTTGGTGTCTTGACGGCCTTGAATGTGGTCAAAAATGAATCACTGCTTTCTTCTTTAACCTTTATGAAACAATGTAAAACGTTCCCTCCAATTCCAGCATTTTATGATTTATGAAAGATTAAAGCTCTTTATTGTGTGAGAACATTGAACAGATACAAACTGAGACTTTGTTGAAAAAAAAACCAAACAACTTCTGAATCTGAGGGTTTTGTGGAAATTCCACCCTCTCAAACCTTTCATATCGCACTCTCTGAAGAAACTAGAAACATGAAACACAATCCATGTGAGGGCTTAATCCTTCGGCTTTACTTTAACTGGAAATTCTGTTTTTTCAGTGGTGTTTATCTCTTTTAATCATAGTAGTGAAAGATGAAAGCACACATACAGCAGATAAGGTATAAAGGTTTAATGTGCACATATCTTTGTGCTGACATGAAGAATGCACACTGCAAGAACACCACCCATGAATTTGCTGATTTCTTTACCTATCTAAACTGATACCACACCCAAGTAATAAATCACACATATTGCTATCTGGTGGACTTTGTATCTAAAGCACATTAATGCTATATCACATTAATACGATTTTCAAATGGAAGGATATCTTTTTTTTATTGCAACATACAAACATGTAATTTATTCTGGAGACCGAAGTAAATGTTAGCTCTGATTCACCTCATTTGCCACCAAGCAAAGAATTTTCTTTTCTCTCCCACAAAAGAACAGTTTGAAATCATTCACTGCAGAGTGAAAGCTATGGACACACCTCAGCTTTTTTTTTTCTTTTCTCTTTTACACCCCATGTGTAACGAACCGGTTTATGACACAGACACAGACTGATAAAATAACACACACATGTTTATGCCTGCACACACGTATACACACACACACACACACACACACACACACACACACACACACACACACACACACACACACACACACACACACACACACACACACACACACACACACACACACACACACACACACAACACACACAGACACAGACGCCCAGGCTGGGCTGACTCATCACGCTTGCATGAGTACAAATCCTGGGCACACCTGCATTGGTTGCTAGGGCTATAAGAGGGTATGAGGGATAAACAGCATACAATGGTGATAGAGTGACAGTACAAGGGTCAGTGGTTTCTGTTGGCACA